>NW_027423728.1:0-2869166 GCF_013202065.1 Cotesia typhae
TTATTTTTACAAAGAATTTTTACATGAAAAAAATTATGTAAATTCTACCTATTTTGTCTGATAGTAGACTATTAACCAGAAAAATACTTCACAAAGTAGCTATACAAGCATAGAATTATAACATTCGATGCTTGTTAAGATCGACCATCTTCCCCCGCCGTCCATCTTACGGCTTAAAATAAATTTTTTATTTTTTACAAAGAATTTTTACATGAAAAAATTATGTAAATTCTACCTATTTTGTCTGATAGTAGACTATTAACCAGAAAAATACTTCAAAGGTAGCTATACAAGCATAGAATTATAACATTCGATGCTTGTTAAGATCGACCATCTTCCCCCGCCGTCCATCTTACGGCTTAAAATAAATTTTATTATTTTTTTACAAAGAATTTTTTTACATGAAAAAAATTATGTAAATTCTACCATGAAAAAATTATGTAAATTCTACCGTATTTTGTCTGATAGTAGACTATTAACCAGAAAAATACTTCACAAGTAGCTATACAAGCATAGAATTATAACATTCGATGCTTGTTAAGATCGACCATCTTCCCCGCCGTCCATCTTACGGCTTAAAATAAATTTTTTATTTTTTTACAAAGAATTTTTACATGAAAAATTATGTAAATTCTACCTATTTTGTCTGATAGTAGACTATTAACCAGAAAAATACTTCAAAAGTAGCTATACAAGCATAGAATTATAACATTCGATGCTTGTTAAGATCGACCATCTTCCCCGCCGTCCATCTTACGGCTTAAAATAAATTTTATTTTTTTTACAAAGAATTTTTTTACATGAAAAAATTATGTAAATTCTACCTATTTTGTCTGATAGTAGACTATTAACCAGAAAAATACTTCAAAAGTAGCTATACAAGCATAGAATTATAACATTCGATGCTTGTTAAGATCGACCATCTTCCCCCGCCGTCCATCTTACGGCTTAAAATAAATTTTATTATTTTTACAAAGAATTTTTACATGAAAAAATTATGTAAATTCTACCTATTTTGTCTGATAGTAGACTATTAACCAGAAAAATACTTCAAAAGTAGCTATACAAGCATAGAATTATAACATTCGATGCTTGTTAAGATCGACCATCTTCCCCGCCGTCCATCTTACGGCTTAAAATAAATTTTATTATTTTTACAAAGAATTTTTTTACATGAAAAAATTATGTAAATTCTACCTATTTTGTCTGATAGTAGACTATTAACCAGAAAAATACTTCACAAAGTAGCTATACAAGCATAGAATTATAACATTCGATGCTTGTTAAGATCGACCATCTTCCCCCGCCGTCCATCTTACGGCTTAAAATAAATTTTATTATTTTTACAAAGAATTTTTACATGAAAAAATTATGTAAATTCTACCTATTTTGTCTGATAGTAGACTATTAACCAGAAAAATACTTCAAAAGTAGCTATACAAAAGTAGCTATACAAGCATAGAATTATAACATTCGATGCTTGTTAAGATCGACCATCTTCCCCCGCCGTCCATCTTACGGCTTAAAATAAATTTTATTATTTTTACAAAGAATTTTTACATGAAAAATTATGTAAATTCTACCTATTTTGTCTGATAGTAGACTATTAACCAGAAAAATACTTCAAAAGTAGCTATACAAGCATAGAATTATAACATTCGATGCTTGTTAAGATCGACCATCTTCCCCGCCGTCCATCTTACGGCTTAAAATAAATTTTATTATTTTTACAAAGAATTTTTTTACATGAAAAAATTATGTAAATTCTACCTATTTTGTCTGATAGTAGACTATTAACCAGAAAAATACTTTCAAAAGTAGCTATACAAGCATAGAATTATAACATTCGATGCTTGTTAAGATCGACCATCTTCCCCCGCCGTCCATCTTACGGCTTAAAATAAATTTTATTATTTTTTTACAAAGAACCTATTTTTTTTACATGAAAAATTATGTAAATTCTACCTATTTTGTCTGATAGTAGACTATTAACCAGAAAAATACTTCAAAAGTAGCTATACAAGCATAGAATTATAACATTCGATGCTTGTTAAGATCGACCATCTTCCCCCCCCCCCCCCGTCCATCTTACGGCTTAAAATAAATTTTATTATTTTTACAAAGAATTTTTACATGAAAAAATTATGTAAATTCTACCTATTTTGTCTGATAGTAGACTATTAACCAGAAAAATACTTCAAAAGTAGCTATACAAGCATAGAATTATAACATTCGATGCTTGTTAAGATCGACCATCTTCCCCCGCCGTCCATCTTACGGCTTAAAATAAATTTTATTATTTTTACAAAGAATTTTTTTACATGAAAAAATTATGTAAATTCTACCTATTTTGTCTGATAGTAGACTATTAACCAGAAAAATACTTCAAAAGTAGCTATACAAGCATAGAATTATAACATTCGATGCTTGTTAAGATCGACCATCTTCCCCCCCGTCCATCTTACGGCTTAAAATAAATTTTTTATTTTTACAAAGAATTTTTACATGAAAAATTATGTAAATTCTACCTATTTTGTCTGATAGTAGACTATTAACCAGAAAAATACTTCAAAAGTAGCTATACAAGCATAGAATTATAACATTCGATGCTTGTTAAGATCGACCATCTTCCCCGCCGTCCATCTTACGGCTTAAAATAAATTTTATTTTTTTACAAAGAATTTTTACATGAAAAAATTATGTAAATTCTACCTATTTTGTCTGATAGTAGACTATTAACCAGAAAAATACTTCAAAAGTAGCTATACAAGCATAGAATTATAACATTCGATGCTTGTTAAGATCGACCATCTTCCCCGCCGTCCATCTTACGGCTTAAAATAAATTTTATTATTTTTACAAAGAATTTTTACATGAAAAAATTATGTAAATTCTACCTATTTTGTCTGATAGTAGACTATTAACCAGAAAAATACTTCAAAAGTAGCTATACAAGCATAGAATTATAACATTCGATGCTTGTTAAGATCGACCATCTTCCCCCGCCGTCCATCTTACGGCTTAAAATAAATTTTATTATTTTTACAAAATTTTTTTATATAAAAAAAATTATGTAAATTCTACCTATTTTGTCTGATAGTAGACTATTAACCAGAAAAATACTTCAAAAGTAGCTATACAAGCATAGAATTATAACATTCGATGCTTGTTAAGATCGACCATCTTCCCCGCCGTCCATCTTACGGCTTAAAATAAATTTTATTATTTTTTACAAAGAATTTTTTTACATGAAAAAATTATGTAAATTCTACCTATTTTGTCTGATAGTAGACTATTAACCAGAAAAATACTTCACAAAGTAGCTATACAAGCATAGAATTATAACATTCGATGCTTGTTAAGATCGACCATCTTCCCCCGCCGTCCATCTTACGGCTTAAAATAAATTTTATTATTTTTACAAAGAATTTTTACATGAAAAATTATGTAAATTCTACCTATTTTGTCTGATAGTAGACTATTAACCAGAAAAATACTTCAAAAGTAGCTATACAAGCATAGAATTATAACATTCGATGCTTGTTAAGATCGACCATCTTCCCCCGCCGTCCATCTTACGGCTTAAAATAAATTTTATTATTTTTACAAAGAATTTTTTTACATGAAAAAATTATGTAAATTCTACCTATTTTGTCTGATAGTAGACTATTAACCAGAAAAATACTTCAAAAGTAGCTATACAAGCATAGAATTATAACATTCGATGCTTGTTAAGATCGACCATCTTCCCCCGCCGTCCATCTTACGGCTTAAAATAAATTTTATTTTTTTTACAAAGAATTTTTACATGAAAAAATTATGTAAATTCTACCTATTTTGTCTGATAGTAGACTATTAACCAGAAAAATACTTCAAAAGTAGCTATACAAGCATAGAATTATAACATTCGATGCTTGTTAAGATCGACCATCTTCCCCCGCCGTCCATCTTACGGCTTAAAATAAATTTTATTATTTTTACAAAGAATTTTTACATGAAAAAATTATGTAAATTCTACCTATTTTGTCTGATAGTAGACTATTAACCAGAAAAATACTTCAAAAGTAGCTATACAAGCATAGAATTATAACATTCGATGCTTGTTAAGATCGACCATCTTCCCCCGCCGTCCATCTTACGGCTTAAAATAAATTTTATTATTTTTACATGAAAAAATTATGTAAATTCTACCTATTTTGTCTGATAGTAGACTATTAACCAGAAAAATACTTCAAAAGTAGCTATACAAGCATAGAATTATAACATTCGATGCTTGTTAAGATCGACCATCTTCCCCCGCCGTCCATCTTACGGCTTAAAATAAATTTTATTATTTTTACAAAGAATTTTTTTACATGAAAAAATTATGTAAATTCTACCTATTTTGTCTGATAGTAGACTATTAACCAGAAAAATACTTCAAAAGTAGCTATACAAGCATAGAATTATAACATTCGATGCTTGTTAAGATCGACCATCTTCCCCCGCCGTCCATCTTACGGCTTAAAATAAATTTTATTATTTTTACAAAGAATTTTTTTACATGAAAAAATTATGTAAATTCTACCTATTTTGTCTGATAGTAGACTATTAACCAGAAAAATACTTCAAAAGTAGCTATACAAGCATAGAATTATAACATTCGATGCTTGTTAAGATCGACCATCTTCCCCCGCCGTCCATCTTACGGCTTAAAATAAATTTTATTATTTTTTACAAAGAATTTTTTTACATGAAAAAATTATGTAAATTCTACCTATTTTGTCTGATAGTAGACTATTAACCAGAAAATACTTCAAAAGTAGCTATACAAGCATAGAATTATAACATTCGATGCTTGTTAAGATCGACCATCTTCCCCCGCCGTCCATCTTACGGCTTAAAATAAATTTTATTATTTTTACAAAGAATTTTTTTACATGAAAAAATTCTTACGGCTTAAAATAAATTTTATTTTTTTTACAAAGAATTTTTTTACATGAAAAAATTATGTAAATTCTACCTATTTTGTCTGATAGTAGACTATTAACCAGAAAAATACTTCAAAAGTAGCTATACAAGCATAGAATTATAACATTCGATGCTTGTTAAGATCGACCATCTTCCCCCGCCGTCCATCTTACGGCTTAAAATAAATTTTATTATTTTTACAAAGAATTTTTTTACATGAAAAAATTATGTAAATTCTACCTATTTTGTCTGATAGTAGACTATTAACCAGAAAAATACTTCAAAAGTAGCTATACAAGCATAGAATTATAACATTCGATGCTTGTTAAGATCGACCATCTTCCCCCGCCGTCCATCTTACGGCTTAAAATAAATTTTATTATTTTTACAAAGAATTTTTTTACATGAAAAAATTATGTAAATTCTACCTATTTTGTCTGATAGTAGACTATTAACCAGAAAAATACTTCAAAGCTATACAAGCATAGAATTATAACATTCGATGCTTGTTAAGATCGACCATCTTCCCCCGCCGTCCATCTTACGGCTTAAAATAAATTTTATTTTTTTACAAAGAATTTTTACATGAAAAATTATGTAAATTCTACCTATTTTGTCTGATAGTAGACTATTAACCAGAAAAATACTTCAAAAGTAGCTATACAAGCATAGAATTATAACATTCGATGCTTGTTAAGATCGACCATCTTCCCCCGCCGTCCATCTTACGGCTTAAAATAAATTTTATTATTTTTACAAAGAATTTTTACATGAAAAAATTATGTAAATTCTACCTATTTTGTCTGATAGTAGACTATTAACCAGAAAAATACTTCAAAGCTATACAAGCATAGAATTATAACATTCGATGCTTGTTAAGATCGACCATCTTCCCCCGCCGTCCATCTTACGGCTTAAAATAAATCTTACGGATTAAAATAAATTTTATTATTTTTACAAAGAATTTTTACATGAAAAAATTATGTAAATTCTACCTATTTTGTCTGATAGTAGACTATTAACCAGAAAAATACTTCAAAAGTAGCTATACAAGCATAGAATTATAACATTCGATGCTTGTTAAGATCGACCATCTTCCCCCGCCGTCCATCTTACGGCTTAAAATAAATTTTATTATTTTTACAAAGAATTTTTTTACATGAAAAAATTATGTAAATTCTACCTATTTTGTCTGATAGTAGACTATTAACCAGAAAAATACTTCAAAAGTAGCTATACAAGCATAGAATTATAACATTCGATGCTTGTTAAGATCGACCATCTTCCCCCGCCGTCCATCTTACGGCTTAAAATAAATTTTATTATTTTTTTTACAAAGAATTTTTACATGAAAAAATTATGTAAATTCTACCTATTTTGTCTGATAGTAGACTATTAACCAGAAAAATACTTCAAAGCTATACAAGCATAGAATTATAACATTCGATGCTTGTTAAGATCGACCATCTTCCCCCGCCGTCCATCTTACGGCTTAAAATAAATTTTATTATTTTTACATGAAAAAATTATGTAAATTCTACCTATTTTGTCTGATAGTAGACTATTAACCAGAAAAATACTTCACAAGTAGCTATACAAGCATAGAATTATAACATTCGATGCTTGTTAAGATCGACCATCTTCCCCCGCCGTCCATCTTAAGGCTTAAAATAAATTTTATTATTTTTACAAAGAATTTTTACATGAAAAAATTATGTAAATTCTACCTATTTTGTCTGATAGTAGACTATTAACCAGAAAAATACTTCAAAGTAGCTATACAAGCATAGAATTATAACATTCGATGCTTGTTAAGATCGACCATCTTCCCCGCCGTCCATCTTACGGCTTAAAATAAATTTTATTATTTTTTTACAAAGAATTTTTTTACATGAAAAAATTATGTAAATTCTACCTATTTTGTCTGATAGTAGACTATTAACCAGAAAAATACTTCAAAAGTAGCTATACAAGCATAGAATTATAACATTCGATGCTTGTTAAGATCGACCATCTTCCCCCGCCGTCCATCTTACGGCTTAAAATAAATTTTATTTTTTTTACAAAGAATTTTTTTACATGAAAAAATTATGTAAATTCTACCTATTTTGTCTGATAGTAGACTATTAACCAGAAAAATACTTCAAAAGTAGCTATACAAGCATAGAATTATAACATTCGATGCTTGTTAAGATCGACCATCTTCCCCCGCCGTCCATCTTACGGCTTAAAATAAATTTTATTATTTTTACAAAGAATTTTTTTACATGAAAAAATTATGTAAATTCTACCTATTTTGTCTGATAGTAGACTATTAACCAGAAAAATACTTCAAAAGTAGCTATACAAGCATAGAATTATAACATTCGATGCTTGTTAAGATCGACCATCTTCCCCCGCCGTCCATCTTACGGCTTAAAATAAATTTTATTATTTTTTACAAAGAATTTTTACATGAAAAAATTATGTAAATTCTACCTATTTTGTCTGATAGTAGACTATTAACCAGAAAAATACTTCAAAAGTAGCTATACAAGCATAGAATTATAACATTCGATGCTTGTTAAGATCGACCATCTTCCCCGCCGTCCATCTTACGGCTTAAAATAAATTTTATTATTTTTACAAAGAATTTTTTTACATGAAAAAATTATGTAAATTCTACCTATTTTGTCTGATAGTAGACTTAACCAGAAAAATACTTCAAAGTAGCTATACAAGCATAGAATTATAACATTCGATGCTTGTTAAGATCGACCATCTTCCCCCGCCGTCCATCTTACGGCTTAAAATAAATTTTATTATTTTTACAAAGAATTTTTTTACATGAAAAAATTATGTAAATTCTACCTATTTTGTCTGATAGTAGACTATTAACCAGAAAAATACTTCAAAAGTAGCTATACAAGCATAGAATTATAACATTCGATGCTTGTTAAGATCGACCATCTTCCCCCGCCGTCCATCTTACGGCTTAAAATAAATTTTATTATTTTTACAAAGAATTTTTACATGAAAAAATTATGTAAATTCTACCTATTTTGTCTGATAGTAGACTATTAACCAGAAAAATACTTCAAAAGTAGCTATACAAGCATAGAATTATAACATTCGATGCTTGTTAAGATCGACCATCTTCCCCCGCCGTCCATCTTACGGCTTAAAATAAATTTTATTATTTTACAAAGAATTTTTTTACATGAAAAAATTATGTAAATTCTACCTATTTTGTCTGATAGTAGACTATTAACCAGAAAAATACTTCAAAAGTAGCTATACAAAAGTAGCTATACAAGCATAGAATTATAACATTCGATGCTTGTTAAGATCGACCATCTTCCCCCGCCGTCCATCTTACGGCTTAAAATAAATTTTATTATTTTTACAAAGAATTTTTACATGAAAAAATTATGTAAATTCTACCTATTTTGTCTGATAGTAGACTATTAACCAGAAAAATACTTCAAAGCTATACAAGCATAGAATTATAACATTCGATGCTTGTTAAGATCGACCATCTTCCCCCGCCGTCCATCTTACGGCTTAAAATAAATTTTTTTTTTTTACAAAGAATTTTTACATGAAAAAATTATGTAAATTCTACCTATTTTGTCTGATAGTAGACTATTAACCAGAAAAATACTTCAAAAGTAGCTATACAAGCATAGAATTATAACATTCGATGCTTGTTAAGATCGACCATCTTCCCCGCCGTCCATCTTACGGCTTAAAATAAATTTTATTTTTTTTACAAAGAATTTTTACATGAAAAAATTATGTAAATTCTACCTATTTTGTCTGATAGTAGACTATTAACCAGAAAAATACTTCAAAAGTAGCTATACAAGCATAGAATTATAACATTCGATGCTTGTTAAGATCGACCATCTTCCCCCCCGTCCATCTTACGGCTTAAAATAAATTTTATTATTTTTACAAAGAATTTTTACATGAAAAATTATGTAAATTCTACCTATTTTGTCTGATAGTAGACTATTAACCAGAAAAATACTTCAAGTAGCTATACAAGCATAGAATTATAACATTCGATGCGTGTTAAGATCGACCATCTTCCCCGCCGTCCATCTTACGGCTTAAAATAAATTTTATTATTTTTACAAAGAATTTTTTTACATGAAAAAATTATGTAAATTCTACCTATTTTGTCTGATAGTAGACTATTAACCAGAAAAATACTTCAAAAGTAGCTATACAAGCATAGAATTATAACATTCGATGCTTGTTAAGATCGACCATCTTCCCCCGCCGTCCATCTTACGGCTTAAAATAAATTTTATTATTTTTACAAAGAATTTTTTTACATGAAAAAATTATGTAAATTCTACCTATTTTGTCTGATAGTAGACTATTAACCAGAAAAATACTTCAAAGTAGCTATACAAGCATAGAATTATAACATTCGATGCTTGTTAAGATCGACCATCTTCCCCCGCCGTCCATCTTACGGCTTAAATAAATTTTATTATTTTTACATGAAAAAATTATGTAAATTCTACCTATTTTGTCTGATAGTAGACTATTAACCAGAAAAATACTTCAAAAGTAGCTATACAAGCATAGAATTATAACATTCGATGCTTGTTAAGATCGACCATCTTCCCCCGCCGTCCATCTTACGGCTTAAAATAAATTTTATTATTTTTACAAAGAATTTTTTTACATGAAAAAAATTATGTAAATTCTACCTATTTTGTCTGATAGTAGACTATTAACCAGAAAAATACTTCTTCAAAAGTAGCTATACAAGCATAGAATTATAACATTCGATGCTTGTTAAGATCGACCATCTTCCCCGCCGTCCATCTTACGGCTTAAAATAAATTTTATTATTTTTACAAAGAATTTTTACATGAAAAATTATGTAAATTCTACCTATTTTGTCTGATAGTAGACTATTAACCAGAAAAATACTTCAAAGGTAGCTATACAAGCATAGAATTATAACATTCGATGCTTGTTAAGATCGACCATCTTCCCCCGCCGTCCATCTTACGGCTTAAAATAAATTTTATTATTTTTACAAAGAATTTTTACATGAAAAAATTATGTAAATTCTACCTATTTTGTCTGATAGTAGACTATTAACCAGAAAAATACTTCAAAAGTAGCTATACAAGCATAGAATTATAACATTCGATGCTTGTTAAGATCGACCATCTTCCCCCGCCGTCCATCTTACGGCTTAAAATAAATTTTATTTTTTTTACAAAGAATTTTTTTACATGAAAAAATTATGTAAATTCTACCTATTTTGTCTGATAGTAGACTATTAACCAGAAAAATACTTCAAAGCTATACAAGCATAGAATTATAACATTCGATGCTTGTTAAGATCGACCATCTTCCCCGCCGTCCATCTTACGGCTTAAAATAAATTTTATTATTTTTTTACAAAGAATTTTTACATGAAAAATTATGTAAATTCTACCTATTTTGTCTGATAGTAGACTATTAACCAGAAAAATACTTCAAAAGTAGCTATACAAAAGTAGCTATACAAGCATAGAATTATAACATTCGATGCTTGTTAAGATCGACCATCTTCCCCCGCCGTCCATCTTACGGCTTAAAATAAATTTTATTTTTTTTACAAAGAATTTTTTTACATGAAAAAATTATGTAAATTCTACCTATTTTGTCTGATAGTAGACTATTAACCAGAAAAATACTTCAAAAGTAGCTATACAAAAGTAGCTATACAAGCATAGAATTATAACATTCGATGCTTGTTAAGATCGACCATCTTCCCCCGCCGTCCATCTTACGGCTTAAAATAAATTTTATTATTTTTACAAAGAAATTTTTACATGAAAAAATTATGTAAATTCTACCTATTTTGTCTGATAGTAGACTATTAACCAGAAAAATACTTCAAAAGTAGCTATACAAGCATAGAATTATAACATTCGATGCTTGTTAAGATCGACCATCTTCCCCGCCGTCCATCTTACGGCTTAAAATAAATTTTATTATTTTTACAAAGAATTTTTACATGAAAAAATTATGTAAATTCTACCTATTTTGTCTGATAGTAGACTATTAACCAGAAAATACTTCAAGTAGCTATACAAGCATAGAATTATAACATTCGATGCTTGTTAAGATCGACCATCTTCCCCGCCGTCCATCTTACGGCTTAAAATAAATTTTATTATTTTTTTACAAAGAATTTTTACATGAAAAAATTATGTAAATTCTACCTATTTTGTCTGATAGTAGACTATTAACCAGAAAAATACTTCAAAAGTAGCTATACAAGCATAGAATTATAACATTCGATGCTTGTTAAGATCGACCATCTTCCCCGCCGTCCATCTTACGGCTTAAAATAAATTTTTTTTTTTTACAAAGAATTTTTTTACATGAAAAAATTATGTAAATTCTACCTATTTTGTCTGATAGTAGACTATTAACCAGAAAAATACTTCAAAAGTAGCTATACAAGCATAGAATTATAACATTCGATGCTTGTTAAGATCGACCATCTTCCCCCGCCGTCCATCTTACGGCTTAAAATAAATTTTATTATTTTTACAAAGAATTTTTACATGAAAAAATTATGTAAATTCTACCTATTTTGTCTGATAGTAGACTATTAACCAGAAAAATACTTCAAAAGTAGCTATACAAGCATAGAATTATAACATTCGATGCTTGTTAAGATCGACCATCTTCCCCCGCCGTCCATCTTACGGCTTAAAATAAATTTTATTATTTTTACAAAGAATTTTTACATGAAAAAATTATGTAAATTCTACCTATTTTGTCTGATAGTAGACTATTAACCAGAAAAATACTTCACAAGTAGCTATACAAGCATAGAATTATAACATTCGATGCTTGTTAAGATCGACCATCTCCCCCGCCGTCCATCTTACGGCTTAAAATAAATTTTATTATTTTTACAAAGAATTTTTTTACATGAAAAAATTATGTAAATTCTACCTATTTTGTCTGATAGTAGACTATTAACCAGAAAAATACTTCAAAAGTAGCTATACAAGCATAGAATTATAACATTCGATGCTTGTTAAGATCGACCATCTTCCCCCGCCGTCCATCTTACGGCTTAAAATAAATTTTATTATTTTTTACAAAGAATTTTTTTACATGAAAAAATTATGTAAATTCTACCTATTTTGTCTGATAGTAGACTATTAACCAGAAAAATACTTCAAAAGTAGCTATACAAGCATAGAATTATAACATTCGATGCTTGTTAAGATCGACCATCTTCCCCCGCCGTCCATCTTACGGCTTAAAATAAATTTTATTATTTTTTTACAAAGAATTTTTTTACATGAAAAAATTATGTAAATTCTACCTATTTTGTCTGATAGTAGACTATTAACCAGAAAAATACTTCAAAAGTAGCTATACAAGCATAGAATTATAACATTCGATGCTTGTTAAGATCGACCATCTTCCCCCGCCGTCCATCTTACGGCTTAAAATAAATTTTATTATTTTTAGATGAAAAAATTATGTAAATTCTACCTATTTTGTCTGATAGTAGACTATTAACCAGAAAAATACTTCAAAAGTAGCTATACAAGCATAGAATTATAACATTCGATGCTTGTTAAGATCGACCATCTTCCCCCGCCGTCCATCTTACGGCTTAAAATAAATTTTATTATTTTTTTACAAAGAATTTTTACATGAAAAAATTATGTAAATTCTACCTATTTTGTCTGATAGTAGACTATTAACCAGAAAAATACTTCAAAAGTAGCTATACAAGCATAGAATTATAACATTCGATGCTTGTTAAGATCGACCATCTTCCCCCCCGTCCATCTTACGGCTTAAAATAAATTTTATTATTTTTACAAAGAATTTTTTTACATGAAAAAATTATGTAAATTCTACCTATTTTGTCTGATAGTAGACTATTAACCAGAAAAATACTTCAAAAGTAGCTATACAAGCATAGAATTATAACATTCGATGCTTGTTAAGATCGACCATCTTCCCCGCCGTCCATCTTACGGCTTAAAATAAATTTTATTTTTTACAAAGAATTTTTACATGAAAAAAATTATGTAAATTCTACCTATTTTGTCTGATAGTAGACTATTAACCAGAAAAATACTTCAAAAGTAGCTATACAAGCAGAATTATAACATTCGATGCTTGTTAAGATCGACCATCTTCCCCCGCCGTCCATCTTACGGCTTAAAATAAATTTTATTATTTTTACAAAGAATTTTTTTACATGAAAAAATTATGTAAATTCTACCTATTTTGTCTGATAGTAGACTATTAACCAGAAAAATACTTCACAAGGTAGCTATACAAGCATAGAATTATAACATTCGATGCTTGTTAAGATCGACCATCTTCCCCCGCCGTCCATCTTACGGCTTAAAATAAATTTTATTTTTTTTACAAAGAATTTTTTTACATGAAAAATTATGTAAATTCTACCTATTTTGTCTGATAGTAGACTATTAACCAGAAAAATACTTCAAAAGTAGCTATACAAGCATAGAATTATAACATTCGATGCTTGTTAAGATCGACCATCTTCCCCCGCCGTCCATCTTACGGCTTAAAATAAATTTTATTTTTTTTACAAAGAATTTTTACATGAAAAAATTATCTTACGGCTTAAAATAAATTTTATTTTTTTACAAAGAATTGTGTAAAATTCTACCTATTTTGTCTGATAGTAGACTATTAACCAGAAAAATACTTCAAAAGTAGCTATACAAGCATAGAATTATAACATTCGATGCTTGTTAAGATCGACCATCTTCCCCCGCCGTCCATCTTACGGCTTAAAATAAATTTTATTATTTTTTTACAAAGAATTTTTACATGAAAAAATTATGTAAATTCTACCTATTTTGTCTGATAGTAGACTATTAACCAGAAAAATACTTCAAAAGTAGCTATACAAGCATAGAATTATAACATTCGATGCTTGTTAAGATCGACCATCTTCCCCGCCGTCCATCTTACGGCTTAAAATAAATTTTATTATTTTTACAAAGAATTTTTACATGAAAAAATTATGTAAATTCTACCTATTTTGTCTGATAGTAGACTATTAACCAGAAAAATACTTCAAAAGTAGCTATACAAGCATAGAATTATAACATTCGATGCTTGTTAAGATCGACCATCTTCCCCCGCCGTCCATCTTACGGCTTAAAATAAATTTTATTTTTTTTAACAAAGAATTTTTTTACATGAAAAAATTATGTAAATTCTACCTATTTTGTCTGATAGTAGACTATTAACCAGAAAAATACTTCAAAAGTAGCTATACAAGCATAGAATTATAACATTCGATGCTTGTTAAGATCGACCATCTTCCCCCGCCGTCCATCTTACGGCTTAAAATAAATTTTATTTTTTTTTACAAAGAATTTTTTTACATGAAAAAATTATGTAAATTCTACCTATTTTGTCTGATAGTAGACTATTAACCAGAAAAATACTTCAAAAGTAGCTATACAAGCATAGAATTATAACATTCGATGCTTGTTAAGATCGACCATCTTCCCCCCCCCGCCGTCCATCTTACGGCTTAAAATAAATTTTATTTTTTTTACAAAGAATTTTTTTACATGAAAAAATTATGTAAATTCTACCTATTTTGTCTGATAGTAGACTATTAACCAGAAAAATACTTCAAAAGTAGCTATACAAGCATAGAATTATAACATTCGATGCTTGTTAAGATCGACCATCTTCCCCCGCCGTCCATCTTACGGCTTAAAATAAATTTTATTTTTTTTACAAAGAATTTTTACATGAAAAAATTATGTAAATTCTACCTATTTTGTCTGATAGTAGACTATTAACCAGAAAAATACTTCAAAAGTAGCTATACAAGCATAGAATTATAACATTCGATGCTTGTTAAGATCGACCATCTTCCCCCGCCGTCCATCTTACGGCTTAAAATAAATTTTATTTTTTTTACAAAGAATTTTCATGAAAAAATTATGTAAATTCTACCTATTTTGTCTGATAGTAGACTATTAACCAGAAAAATACTTCAAAAGTAGCTATACAAGCATAGAATTATAACATTCGATGCTTGTTAAGATCGACCATCTTCCCCCGCCGTCCATCTTACGGCTTAAAATAAATTTTATTATTTTTACAAAGAATTTTTTTACATGAAAAAATTATGTAAATTCTACCTATTTTGTCTGATAGTAGACTATTAACCAGAAAAATACTTCACAAGGTAGCTATACAAGCATAGAATTATAACATTCGATGCTTGTTAAGATCGACCATCTCTCCCCCGCCGTCCATCTTACGGCTTAAAATAAATTTTATTATTTTTTTACAAAGAATTTTTACATGAAAAAATTATGTAAATTCTACCTATTTTGTCTGATAGTAGACTATTAACCAGAAAAATACTTCAAAAGTAGCTATACAAGCATAGAATTATAACATTCGATGCTTGTTAAGATCGACCATCTTCCCCGCCGTCCATCTTACGGCTTAAAATAAATTTTATTATTTTTTTACAAAGAATTTTTTTACATGAAAAAAATTATGTAAATTCTACCTATTTTGTCTGATAGTAGACTATTAACCAGAAAAATACTTCAAAAGTAGCTATACAAGCATAGAATTATAACATTCGATGCTTGTTAAGATCGACCATCTTCCCCGCCGTCCATCTTACGGCTTAAAATAAATTTTATTTTTTTTACAAAGAATTTTTACATGAAAAAATTATGTAAATTCTACCTATTTTGTCTGATAGTAGACTATTAACCAGAAAAATACTTCAAAAGTAGCTATACAAGCATAGAATTATAACATTCGATGCTTGTTAAGATCGACCATCTTCCCCGCCGTCCATCTTACGGCTTAAAATAAATTTTATTATTTTTACAAAGAATTTTTACATGAAAAAATTATGTAAATTCTACCTATTTTGTCTGATAGTAGACTATTAACCAGAAAAATACTTCAAAGTAGCTATACAAGCATAGAATTATAACATTCGATGCTTGTTAAGATCGACCATCTTCCCCGCCGTCCATCTTACGGCTTAAAATAAATTTTATTATTTTTGCAAAGAATTTTTACATGAAAAAATTATGTAAATTCTACCTATTTTGTCTGATAGTAGACTATTAACCAGAAAAATACTTCAAAGTAGCTATACAAGCATAGAATTATAACATTCGATGCTTGTTAAGATCGACCATCTTCCCCGCCGTCCATCTTACGGCTTAAAATAAATTTTATTATTTTTACAAAGAATTTTTACATGAAAAAATTATGTAAATTCTACCTATTTTGTCTGATAGTAGACTATTAACCAGAAAAATACTTCAAAAGTAGCTATACAAGCATAGAATTATAACATTCGATGCTTGTTAAGATCGACCATCTTCCCCCGCCGTCCATCTTACGGCTTAAAATAAATTTTATTATTTTTACAAAGAATTTTTACATGAAAAAATTATGTAAATTCTACCTATTTTGTCTGATAGTAGACTATTAACCAGAAAAATACTTCAAAAGTAGCTATACAAGCATAGAATTATAACATTCGATGCTTGTTAAGATCGACCATCTTCCCCCGCCGTCCATCTTACGGCTTAAAATAAATTTTATTATTTTTACAAAGAATTTTTTTACATGAAAAAATTATGTAAATTCTACCTATTTTGTCTGATAGTAGACTATTAACCAGAAAAATACTTCAAAAGTAGCTATACAAGCATAGAATTATAACATTCGATGCTTGTTAAGATCGACCATCTTCCCCGCCGTCCATCTTACGGCTTAAAATAAATTTTATTATTTTTACAAAGAATTTTTTTACATGAAAAAATTATGTAAATTCTACCTATTTTGTCTGATAGTAGACTATTAACCAGAAAAATACTTCAAAAGTAGCTATACAAGCATAGAATTATAACATTCGATGCTTGTTAAGATCGACCATCTTCCCCCGCCGTCCATCTTACGGCTTAAAATAAATTTTATTATTTTTACATGAAAAAATTATGTAAATTCTACCTATTTTGTCTGATAGTAGACTATTAACCAGAAAAATACTTCAAAAGTAGCTATACAAGCATAGAATTATAACATTCGATGCTTGTTAAGATCGACCATCTTCCCCGCCCCCCCGCCGTCCATCTTACGGCTTAAAATAAATTTTATTATTTTTACAAAGAATTTTTACATGAAAAAATTATGTAAATTCTACCTATTTTGTCTGATAGTAGACTATTAACCAGAAAAATACTTCAAAAGTAGCTATACAAGCATAGAATTATAACATTCGATGCTTGTTAAGATCGACCATCTTCCCCCGCCGTCCATCTTACGGCTTAAAATAAATTTTATTTTTTTTACAAAGAATTTTTTTACATGAAAAAATTATGTAAATTCTACCTATTTTGTCTGATAGTAGACTATTAACCAGAAAAATACTTCAAAAGTAGCTATACAAGCATAGAATTATAACATTCGATGCTTGTTAAGATCGACCATCTTCCCCCGCCGTCCATCTTACGGCTTAAAATAAATTTTATTATTTTTACATGAAAAAATTATGTAAATTCTACCTATTTTGTCTGATAGTAGACTATTAACCAGAAAAATACTTCAAAAGTAGCTATACAAGCATAGAATTATAACATTCGATGCTTGTTAAGATCGACCATCTTCCCCCCCGTCCATCTTACGGCTTAAAATAAATTTTATTTTTTTTACAAAGAATTTTTTTACATGAAAAAATTATGTAAATTCTACCTATTTTGTCTGATAGTAGACTATTAACCAGAAAAATACTTCAAAAGTAGCTATACAAGCATAGAATTATAACATTCGATGCTTGTTAAGATCGACCATCTTCCCCCGCCGTCCATCTTACGGCTTAAAATAAATTTTATTATTTTTACATGAAAAAATTATGTAAATTCTACCTATTTTGTCTGATAGTAGACTATTAACCAGAAAAATACTTCACAGGTAGCTATACAAGCATAGAATTATAACATTCGATGCTTGTTAAGATCGACCATCTTCCCCCGCCGTCCATCTTACGGCTTAAAATAAATTTTATTATTTTTACAAAGAATTTTTTTACATGAAAAAATTATGTAAATTCTACCTATTTTGTCTGATAGTAGACTATTAACCAGAAAAATACTTCAAAAGTAGCTATACAAGCATAGAATTATAACATTCGATGCTTGTTAAGATCGACCATCTTCCCCGCCGTCCATCTTACGGCTTAAAATAAATTTTATTTTTTTACAAGAATTTTTACATGAAAAAATTATGTAAATTCTACCTATTTTGTCTGATAGTAGACTATTAACCAGAAAAATACTTCAAAAGTAGCTATACAAGCATAGAATTATAACATTCGATGCGTGTTAAGATCGACCATCTTCCCCGCCGTCCATCTTACGGCTTAAAATAAATTTTATGATTTTTACAAAGAATTTTTTTACATGAAAAATTTGTGTAAATTCTACCTATTTTGTCTGATAGTGGACTATTGACCAGAAAAATACTTCAAAGGTAGCTATACAAGCATAGAATTATAACATTCGATGCTTGTTAAGATCGACCATCTTCCCCGCCGTCCATCTTACGGCTTAAAATAAATTTTTTTTATTTTTACAAAGAATTTTTACATGAAAAAATTATGTAAATTCTACCTATTTTGTCTGATAGTAGACTATTAACCAGAAAAATACTTCAAAGTAGCTATACAAGCATAGAATTATAACATTCGATGCTTGTTAAGATCGACCATCTTCCCCCGCCGTCCATCTTACGGCTTAAAATAAATTTTATTATTTTTACAAAGAATTTTTTTACATGAAAAAATTATGTAAATTCTACCTATTTTGTCTGATAGTAGACTATTAACCAGAAAAATACTTCAAAAGTAGCTATACAAGCATAGAATTATAACATTCGATGCTTGTTAAGATCGACCATCTTCCCCGCCGTCCATCTTACGGCTTAAAATAAATTTTATTATTTTTACAAAGAATTTTTACATGAAAAAATTATGTAAATTCTACCTATTTTGTCTGATAGTAGACTATTAACCAGAAAAATACTTCAAAAGTAGCTATACAAAAGTAGCTATACAAGCATAGAATTATAACATTCGATGCTTGTTAAGATCGACCATCTTCCCCCGCCGTCCATCTTACGGCTTAAAATAAATTTTATTATTTTTACAAAGAATTTTTACATGAAAAAATTATGTAAATTCTACCTATTTTGTCTGATAGTAGACTATTAACCAGAAAAATACTTCAAAAGTAGCTATACAAGCATAGAATTATAACATTCGATGCTTGTTAAGATCGACCATCTTCCCCGCCGTCCATCTTACGGCTTAAAATAAATTTTATTTTTTTTTACAAAGAATTTTTACATGAAAAAATTATGTAAATTCTACCTATTTTGTCTGATAGTAGACTATTAACCAGAAAAATACTTCAAAAGTAGCTATACAAGCATAGAATTATAACATTCGATGCTTGTTAAGATCGACCATCTTCCCCCGCCGTCCATCTTACGGCTTAAAATAAATTTTATTATTTTTACAAAGAATTTTTTTACATGAAAAAATTATGTAAATTCTACCTATTTTGTCTGATAGTAGACTATTAACCAGAAAAATACTTCAAAAGTAGCTATACAAGCATAGAATTATAACATTCGATGCTTGTTAAGATCGACCATCTTCCCCCGCCGTCCATCTTACGGCTTAAAATAAATTTTATTATTTTTTTACAAAGAATTTTTTTACATGAAAAAATTATGTAAATTCTACCTATTTTGTCTGATAGTAGACTATTAACCAGAAAAATACTTCAAAAGTAGCTATACAAGCATAGAATTATAACATTCGATGCTTGTTAAGATCGACCATCTTCCCCCGCCGTCCATCTTACGGCTTAAAATAAATTTTATTTTTTTTACAAAGAATTTTTTTACATGAAAAAATTATGTAAATTCTACCTATTTTGTCTGATAGTAGACTATTAACCAGAAAAATACTTCAAAAGTAGCTATACAAAAGTAGCTATACAAGCATAGAATTATAACATTCGATGCTTGTTAAGATCGACCATCTTCCCCCGCCGTCCATCTTACGGCTTAAAATAAATTTTATTTTTTTTACAAAGAATTTTTTTACATGAAAAAATTATGTAAATTCTACCTATTTTGTCTGATAGTAGACTATTAACCAGAAAAATACTTCAAAAGTAGCTATACAAGCATAGAATTATAACATTCGATGCTTGTTAAGATCGACCATCTTCCCCCGCCGTCCATCTTACGGCTTAAAATAAATTTTATTATTTTTACAAAGAATTTTTACATGAAAAATTATGTAAATTCTACCTATTTTGTCTGATAGTAGACTATTAACCAGAAAAATACTTCAAAGGTAGCTATACAAGCATAGAATTATAACATTCGATGCTTGTTAAGATCGACCATCTTCCCCCGCCGTCCATCTTACGGCTTAAAATAAATTTTATTTTTTTTACAAAGAATTTTTTTACATGAAAAAATTATGTAAATTCTACCTATTTTGTCTGATAGTAGACTATTAACCAGAAAAATACTTCAAAGTAGCTATACAAGCATAGAATTATAACATTCGATGCTTGTTAAGATCGACCATCTTTCCCCGCCGTCCATCTTACGGCTTAAAATAAATTTTATTTTTTTTACAAAGAATTTTTTTACATGAAAAAATTATGTAAATTCTACCTATTTTGTCTGATAGTAGACTATTAACCAGAAAAATACTTCAAAAGTAGCTATACAAGCATAGAATTATAACATTCGATGCTTGTTAAGATCGACCATCTTCCCCCGCCGTCCATCTTACGGCTTAAAATAAATTTTTTTTTTTTACAAAGAATTTTTTTACATGAAAAAATTATGTAAATTCTACCTATTTTGTCTGATAGTAGACTATTAACCAGAAAAATACTTCAAAAGTAGCTATACAAGCATAGAATTATAACATTCGATGCTTGTTAAGATCGACCATCTTCCCCGCCGTCCATCTTACGGCTTAAAATAAATTTTATTATTTTTTTACAAAGAATTTTTACATGAAAAAATTATGTAAATTCTACCTATTTTGTCTGATAGTAGACTATTAACCAGAAAAATACTTCAAAAGTAGCTATACAAGCATAGAATTATAACATTCGATGCTTGTTAAGATCGACCATCTTCCCCCGCCGTCCATCTTACGGCTTAAAATAAATTTTATTTTTTTTACAAAGAATTTTTACATGAAAAAATTATGTAAATTCTACCTATTTTGTCTGATAGTAGACTATTAACCAGAAAAATACTTCAAAAGTAGCTATACAAGCATAGAATTATAACATTCGATGCTTGTTAAGATCGACCATCTTCCCCCGCCGTCCATCTTACGGCTTAAAATAAATTTTATTTTTTTTACAAAGAATTTTTACATGAAAAAATTATGTAAATTCTACCTATTTTGTCTGATAGTAGACTATTAACCAGAAAAATACTTCAAAAGTAGCTATACAAGCATAGAATTATAACATTCGATGCTTGTTAAGATCGACCATCTTCCCCCCCCGTCCATCTTACGGCTTTAAAATAAATTTTATTATTTTTTTATAAAGAATTTTACATGAAAAAATTATGTAAATTCTACCTATTTTGTCTGATAGTAGACTATTAACCAGAAAAATACTTCAAAAGTAGCTATACAAGCATAGAATTATAACATTCGATGCTTGTTAAGATCGACCATCTTCCCCGCCGTCCATCTTACGGCTTAAAATAAATTTTATTTTTTTTACAAAGAATTTTTTTACATGAAAAAATTATGTAAATTCTACCTATTTTGTCTGATAGTAGACTATTAACCAGAAAAATACTTCAAAAGTAGCTATACAAGCATAGAATTATAACATTCGATGCTTGTTAAGATCGACCATCTTCCCCCGCCGTCCATCTTACGGCTTAAAATAAATTTTATTATTTTTACAAAGAATTTTTTTACATGAAAAAATTATGTAAATTCTACCTATTTTGTCTGATAGTAGACTATTAACCAGAAAAATACTTCAAAGGTAGCTATACAAGCATAGAATTATAACATTCGATGCTTGTTAAGATCGACCATCTTCCCCCGCCGTCCATCTTACGGCTTAAAATAAATTTTATTTTTTTTACAAAGAATTTTTACATGAAAAAATTATGTAAATTCTACCTATTTTGTCTGATAGTAGACTATTAACCAGAAAAATACTTCAAAAGTAGCTATACAAGCATAGAATTATAATATTCGATGCTTGTTAAGATCGACCATCTTCCCCTCCCCGTCCATCTTACGGCTTAAAATAAATTTTATTATTTTTACAAAGAATTTTTTTACATGAAAAAATTATGTAAATTCTACCTATTTTGTCTGATAGTAGACTATTAACCAGAAAAATACTTCAAAAGTAGCTATACAAGCATAGAATTATAACATTCGATGCCTGTTAAGATCGACCATCTTCCCCGCCGTCCATCTTACGGCTTAAAATAAATTTTATTTTTTTTACAAAGAATTTTTTTTTTTACATCTAAAAAATTTTGTAAATTCTACCTATTTTGTCTGATAGTAGACTATTAACCAGAAAAATACTTCAAAAGTAGCTATACAAGCATAGAATTATAACATTCGATGCTTGTTAAGATCGACCATCTTCCCCCGCCGTCCATCTTACGGCTTAAAATAAATTTTATTTTTTTTACAAAGAATTTTTACATGAAAAAATTATGTAAATTCTACCTATTTTGTCTGATAGTAGACTATTAACCAGAAAAATACTTCAAAGCTATACAAGCATAGAATTATAACATTCGATGCTTGTTAAGATCGACCATCTTCCCCCGCCGTCCATCTTACGGCTTAAAATAAATTTTATTATTTTTACAAAGAATTTTTACATGAAAAAATTATGTAAATTCTACCTATTTTGTCTGATAGTAGACTATTAACCAGAAAAATACTTCAAAAGTAGCTATACAAGCATAGAATTATAACATTCGATGCTTGTTAAGATCGACCATCTTCCCCCGCCGTCCATCTTACGGCTTAAAATAAATTTTATTATTTTTACAAAGAATTTTTACATGAAAAAATTATGTAAATTCTACCTATTTTGTCTGATAGTAGACTATTAACCAGAAAAATACTTCAAAAGTAGCTATACAAGCATAGAATTATAACATTCGATGCTTGTTAAGATCGACCATCTTCCCCCGCCGTCCATCTTACGGCTTAAAATAAATTTTTTTTTTTTACAAAGAATTTTTTTACATGAAAAATTATGTAAATTCTACCTATTTTGTCTGATAGTAGACTATTAACCAGAAAAATACTTCAAAAGTAGCTATACAAGCATAGAATTATAACATTCGATGCTTGTTAAGATCGACCATCTTCCCCCGCCGTCCATCTTACGGCTTAAAATAAATTTTATTTTTTTTTACAAAGAATTTTTACATGAAAAATTATGTAAATTCTACCTATTTTGTCTGATAGTAGACTATTAACCAGAAAAATACTTCACAAAGTAGCTATACAAGCATAGAATTATAACATTCGATGCTTGTTAAGATCGACCATCTTCCCCGCCGTCCATCTTACGGCTTAAAATAAATTTTATTATTTTTTTACAAAGAATTTTTTTACATGAAAAAATTATGTAAATTCTACCTATTTTGTCTGATAGTAGACTATTAACCAGAAAAATACTTCAAAAGTAGCTATACAAGCATAGAATTATAACATTCGATGCTTGTTAAGATCGACCATCTTCCCCCGCCGTCCATCTTACGGCTTAAAATAAATTTTATTATTTTTACATGAAAAAATTATGTAAATTCTACCTATTTTGTCTGATAGTAGACTATTAACCAGAAAATACTTCACAAGTAGCTATACAAGCATAGAATTATAACATTCGATGCTTGTTAAGATCGACCATCTTCCCCCGCCGTCCATCTTACGGCTTAAAATAAATTTTATTATTTTTACATGAAAAAATTATGTAAATTCTACCTATTTTGTCTGATAGTAGACTATTAACCAGAAAAATACTTCACAGGTAGCTATACAAGCATAGAATTATAACATTCGATGCTTGTTAAGATCGACCATCTTCCCCCGCCGTCCATCTTACGGCTTAAAATAAATTTTATTATTTTTTGTCTGTTAGTAGACTAACGTAATCGACCGTTCTCGGTGCCCAAACGTTCAAAAATTGAACTATCGAATTTTACAAAATAACGGCCATAATCGTACTTAGTAGGTTACTTACAAGCTATCTGGACTATTTCCAACATTCCAAGGCCCATAGGACATACGTTACGTAATCGACCGTTCTCGTCGCCCAATCGTTCAAAAATTGAACTTTCGCATTTGACTAAATAACGGCCATAATCGTACTTAGCAGGTTACTTACAAGCTATCTAGACTGTTTGTAACCTTTCAGGACCCATAGAAGGAAAGTTACGTAATCGACCATTCTCCGCAAGCAAACGTTCAAAAATTGAACTTTCGACTTTCATGATATATAGGTCAATACCGTGGTTAGTAGTTTATTTGAAAGCGATCCAGACTATTTCCAACATTCCAAGACCCATAGAACATACGTTACGTAATCGACCGTTCTCGGTGCCCAAACGTTCGAAAATTGAACTTTCGAATTTTACTAAATAACGTACATAATCGTTCTTAGTAGGTTACTTACAAGCTATCTAGACTATTTCCATCCTTCCAGGACCCATAGAAGAAAAGTTACGTAATCGACCGTTCTCTGCGCCCATTCGTTCAAAAATTGAACTATCGAATTTTACTAAATAACGTTCATAATCGTTCTTAGTAGGTTACTTACAAGCTATCTGGATTATTTCCAACCTTCCTAGACCGATAGTAGATATGTTACGTAATCGACCGTTCTCTGTGCCCAAACGTTCAAAATCTAGCTTTTGAATTTCACGATATAACGGTCAATATCATATTTAACAGGTCATTTCCAGTCGATCTAGACTATCTGCATCGTTCAAAACCTAGCGAAACAAACTTAAGGAATAGACCGTTCTCAGCGTGGTAACGTCAAAAAATTCGACTTTCTAATTTTACAAAATAAAGATTATAATCGTCTTTAGCAGGTTATTTAGAAGCGATCTAGCCTATTTTCAACCTTCCATGACCCATAGGAGCAAAGTTACGTAATCGGCGTTCTCGGTGTCCAAACGTTCGAAAATTGAACTTTCGAATTTTACTAAATAACGTACATAATCGTTCTTAGTAGGTTACTTACAAGCTATCTGGACTATTTCCAAACTTCCTAGACCGATAGTAGATATGTTACGTAATCGACCGTTCTCTGTGCCCAACCGTTCAAAAATTGAACTGTCGAATTTTACAAAATAAAGATCGTAATCACGTTTAGCAGGTTACTTACAAGCTTTCTAGACTATTTCCATCCTTCCAGGACCCATAGAAGAAAAGTTACGTAAAAGACCGTCCTGTTCGCCCCATCGTTCAAAAATTGAACTTTCGAATTTTACTAAATAACGGCCATAATCGTACTTAGTAGGTTACTTACAAGCTATCTGGACTATTTCCAACATTCCAAGGCCCATAGATCATACGTTACGTAATCGACCGTTCTCCGCAAGGCAACGTTCAAGAATTGAACTTTCGAATTTCATGATATATAGGTCAATACCGTGGTTAGTAGATCATTTGAAAGCGATCCAGACTATTTCCAACATTCCAAGACCCATAGAACATACGTTACGTAATCGACCGTTCTCGGTGCCCAAACGTTCAAAAATTGAACTTTCGAATTTTACTAAATAACGTACATAATCGTTCTTAGTAGGTTACTTACAAGCTATCTGGACTATTTCCAACCTTCCTAGACCGATAGTAGATATGTTACGTAATCGACCGTTCTCTGTGCCCAACCGTTCAAAAATTGAACTGTTGAATTTTACAAAATAAAGATCGTAATCATGTTTAGCAGGTTACTTACAAGCTTTCTAGACTATTTCCATCCTTCCAGGACCCATAGAAGAAAAGTTACGTAATCGACCGTCCTGTTCGCCCCATCGTTCAAAAATTGAACTTTCGAATTTTACTAAATAACGGCCATAATCGTACTTAGTAGGTTACTTACAAGCGATCTAGCCTATTTTCAACCTTCCATGACCCATGGGAGCAAAGTTACGTAATCGACCGTTCTCTGTGCCCAAACGTTCAAAAATCTAGCTTTTGAATTTCACGATATAACGGTCAATATCATGTTTAACAGGTCATTTCCAGTCGATCTAGACTATCTGCATCGTTCCAAAACCTAGAGAAACAAAGTTAAGGAATCGACCGTTCTCAGCGTGGTAACGTCAAAAAATTCGACTTTCTAATTTTACAAAATAAAGGTTATAATCGTCTTTAGCAGGTTATTTAGAAGCGATCTAGTCTATTTTCAACCTTCCATGACCCATAGGAGCAAAGTTACGTAATCGACCGTTCTCGGTGCCCAAACGTTCAAAAATTGAACTGTTGAATTTTACAAAATAAAGATCGTAATCATGTTTAGCAGGTTACTTACAAGCTTTCTAGACTATTTCCATCCTTCCAGGACCCATAGAAGAAAAGTTACGTAATCGACCGTCCTGTTCGCCCCATCGTTCAAAAATTGAACTTTCGAATTTTACTAAATAACGGCCATAATCGTACTTAGTAGGTTACTTACAAGCGATCTAGCCTATTTTCAACCTTCCATGACCCATGGGAGCAAAGTTACGTAATCGACCGTTCTCTGTGCCCAAACGTTCAAAAATCTAGATTTTGAATTTCACGATATAACGGTCAATATCATGTTTAACAGGTCATTTCCAGTCGATCTAGACTATCTGCATCGTTCCAAAACCTAGAGAAACAAAGTTAAGGAATCGACCATTCTCAGCGTGGTAACGTCAAAAAATTCGACTTTCTAATTTTACAAAATAAAGGTTATAATCGTCTTTAGCAGGTTATTTAGAAGCGATCTAGTCTATTTTCAACCTTCCAGGACCCATAGAAGAAAAGTTATGTAAAAGACCGTCCTGTTCGCCCCATCGTTCAAAAATTGAACTTTCGAATTTTACTAAATAACGGCCATAATCGTACTTAGTAGGTTACTTACAAGCTATCTGGACTATTTCCAACATTCCAAGGCCCATAGAACATACGTTACGTAATCGACCGTTCTCGTCGCCCAATCGTTCATAAATTGAACTTTCGAATTTTACTAAATAACGTACATAATCGTTCTTAGTAGGATACTTACAAGCTATCTAGACTATTTCCAACCTTCCAGGACCCATAGAAGAAAAGTTACGTAATCGACCGTTCTCTGTGCCCAAACGTTCAAAAATCTAGCTTTTGAATTTCACGATATAACGGTCAATATCATGTTTAACAGGTCATTTCCAGTCGATCTAGACTATCTGCATCGTTCCAAAACCTAGAGAAACAAAGTTAAGCAATCGACCGTTCTCAGCGTGGTAACGTCAAAAAATTCGACTTTCTAATTTTACAAAATAAAGGTTATAATCGTCTTTAGCAGGTTATTTAGAAGCGATCTAGTCTATTTTCAACCTTCCATGACCCATAGGAGCAAAGTTACGTAATCGACCGTTCTCGGTGCCCAAACGTTCAAAAATTGAACTGTCGAATTTTACAAAATAAAGGTCGTAATCATGTTTGGCAGGTTACTTACAAGGTATCTAGACTATTTCAAACATTCTAAGGCCCATAGAACATACGTTACGTAATCGACCGTTGTCTGCGCCCATTCGTTCAAAAATTGAACTATCGAATTTTACTAAAAAACGTTCATTATCGTTCTTAGTAGGTTACTTACAAGCTATCTGGATTATTTCCAACCTTCCTAGACCGATAGTAGATATGTTACGTAATCGACCGTTCTCTGTGCCCAAACGTTCAAAAATCTAGCTTTTGAATTTCACGATATAACGGTCAATATCATATTTAACAGGTCATTTCCAGTCGATCTAGACTATCTGCATCGTTCCAAAACCTAGCGAAACAAACTTAAGGAATAGACCGTTCTCAGCGTGGTAACGTCAAAAATTCGACTTTCTAATTTTACAAAATAAAGATTATAATCGTCTATAGCAGGTTATTTAGAAGCGATCTAGCCTATTTTCAACCTTCCATGACCCATAGGAACAAAGTTACGTAATCGGCGTTCTCGGTGTCCAAACGTTCGAAAATTGAACTTTCGAATTTTACTAAATAACGTACATAATCGTTCTTAGTAGGTTACTTACAAGCTATCTGGACTATTTCCAAACTTCCTAGACCGATAGTAGATATGTTACGTAATCGACCGTTCTCTGTGCCCAACCGTTCAAAAATTGAACTGTCGAATTTTACAAAATAAAGATCGTAATCATGTTTAGCAGGTTACTTACAAGCTTTCTAGACTATTTCCATCCTTCCAGGACCCATAGAAGAAAAGTTACGTAAAAGACCATCCTGTTCGCCCCATCGTTCAAAAATTGAACTTTCGAATTTTACTAAATAACGGCCATAATCGTACTTAGTAGGTTACTTACAAGCTATCTAGACTGTTTCTAACCTTCCAGGACCCATAGACGAAAAGATACGTAATCGACCATTCTCCGCAAGGCAACGTTCAAGAATTGAACTTTCGAATTTCATGATATATATATAGGTCAATACCGTGGTTAGTAGATCATTTGAAAGCGATCCAGACTATTTCCAACATTCCAAGACCCATAGAACATACGTTACGTAATCGACCGTTCTCGGTGCCCAAACGTTCAAAAATTCAACTTTCGAATTTTACTAAATTACGTACATAATCGTTCTTAGTAGGATACTTACAAGCTATCTAGACTATTTCCAACCTTCCAGGACCCATAGAAGAAAAGTTACGTAATCGACCGTTCTCTGTGCCCAAACGTTCAAAAATCTAGCTTTTGAATTTCACGATATAACGGTCAATATCATGTTTAACAGGTCATTTCCAGTCGATCTAGACTATCTGCATCGTTCCAAAACCTAGAGAAACAAAGTTAAGGAATCGACCGTTCTCAGCGTGGTAACGTCAAAAATTCGACTTTCTAATTTTACAAAATAAAGGTTATAATCGTCTTTAGCAGGTTATTTAGAAGCGATCTAGCCTATTTTCAACCTTCCATGACCCATGGGAGCAAAGTTACGTAATCGACCGTTCTCGGTGTCCAAACGTTCGAAAATTGAACTTTCGAATTTTACTAAATAACGTACATAATCGTTCTTAGTAGGATACTTACAAGCTATCTAGACTATTTCCAACCTTCCAGGACCCATAGAAGAAAAGTTACGTAATCGACCGTTCTCTGTGCCCAAACGTTCAAAAATCTAGCTTTTGAATTTCACGATATAACGGTCAATATCATGTTTAACAGGTCATTTCCAGTCGATCTAGACTATCTGCATCGTTCCAAAACCTAGAGAAACAAAGTTAAGCAATCGACCGTTCTCAGCGTGGTAACGTCAAAAATTCGACTTTCTAATTTTACAAAATAAAGGTTATAATCGTCTTTAGCAGGTTATTTAGAAGCGATCTAGTCTATTTTCAACCTTCCATGACCCATAGGAGCAAAGTTACGTAATCGACCGTTCTCGGTGCCCAAACGTTCAAAAATTGAACTGTCGAATTTTACAAAATAAAGGTCGTAATCATGTTTGGCAGGTTACTTACAAGGTATCTAGACTATTTCAAACATTCTAAGGCCCATAGAACATACGTTACGTAATCGACCGTTGTCTGCGCCCATTCGTTCAAAAATTGAACTATCGAATTTTACTAAAAAACGTTCATTATCGTTCTTAGTAGGTTACTTACAAGCTATCTGGATTATTTCCAACCTTCCTAGACCGATAGTAGATATGTTACGTAATCGACCGTTCTCTGTGCCCAAACGTTCAAAAATCTAGCTTTTGAATTTCACGATATAACGGTCAATATCATATTTAACAGGTCATTTCCAGTCGATCTAGACTATCTGCATCGTTCCAAAACCTAGCGAAACAAACTTAAGGAATAGACCGTTCTCAGCGTGGTAACGTCAAAAAATTCGACTTTCTAATTTTACAAAATAAAGATTATAATCGTCTATAGCAGGTTATTTAGAAGCGATCTAGCCTATTTTCAACCTTCCATGACCCATAGGAACAAAGTTACGTAATCGGCGTTCTCGGTGTCCAAACGTTCGAAAATTGAACTTTCGAATTTTACTAAATAACGTACATAATCGTTCTTAGTAGGTTACTTACAAGCTATCTGGACTATTTCCAAACTTCCTAGACCGATAGTAGATATGTTACGTAATCGACCGTTCTCTGTGCCCAACCGTTCAAAAATTGAACTGTCGAATTTTACAAAATAAAGATCGTAATCATGTTTAGCAGGTTACTTACAAGCTTTCTAGACTATTTCCATCCTTCCAGGACCCATAGAAGAAAAGTTACGTAAAAGACCATCCTGTTCGCCCCATCGTTCAAAAATTGAACTTTCGAATTTTACTAAATAACGGCCATAATCGTACTTAGTAGGTTACTTACAAGCTATCTAGACTGTTTCTAACCTTCCAGGACCCATAGAAGAAAAGATACGTAATCGACCATTCTCCGCAAGGCAACGTTCAAGAATTGAACTTTCGAATTTCATGATATATATATAGGTCAATACCGTGGTTAGTAGATCATTTGAAAGCGATCCAGACTATTTCCAACATTCCAAGACCCATAGAACATACGTTACGTAATCGACCGTTCTCGGTGCCCAAACGTTCAAAAATTCAACTTTCGAATTTTACTAAATTACGTACATAATCGTTCTTAGTAGGATACTTACAAGCTATCTAGACTATTTCCAACCTTCCAGGACCCATAGAAGAAAAGTTACGTAATCGACCGTTCTCTGTGCCCAAACGTTCAAAAATCTAGCTTTTGAATTTCACGATATAACGGTCAATATCATGTTTAACAGGTCATTTCCAGTCGATCTAGACTATCTGCATCGTTCCAAAACCTAGAGAAACAAAGTTAAGGAATCGACCGTTCTCAGCGTGGTAACGTCAAAAAATTCGACTTTCTAATTTTACAAAATAAAGGTTATAATCGTCTTTAGCAGGTTATTTAGAAGCGATCTAGCCTATTTTCAACCTTCCATGACCCATGGGAGCAAAGTTACGTAATCGACCGTTCTCGGTGTCCAAACGTTCGAAAATTGAACTTTCGAATTTTACTAAATAACGTACATAATCGTTCTTAGTAGGATACTTACAAGCTATCTAGACTATTTCCAACCTTCCAGGACCCATAGAAGAAAAGTTACGTAATCGACCGTTCTCTGTGCCCAAACGTTCAAAAATCTAGCTTTTGAATTTCACGATATAACGGTCAATATCATGTTTAACAGGTCATTTCCAGTCGATCTAGACTATCTGCATCGTTCCAAAACCTAGAGAAACAAAGTTAAGGAATCGACCGTTCTCAGCGTGGTAACGTCAAAAAATTCGACTTTCTAATTTTACAAAATAAAGGTTATAATCGTCTTTAGCAGGTTATTTAGAAGCGATCTAGCCTATTTTCAACCTTCCATGACCCATGGGAGCAAAGTTACGTAATCGACCGTTCTCGGTGCCCAAACGTTCAAAAATTGAACTGTCGAATTTTACAAAATAAAGGTCGTAATCATGTTTGGCAGGTTACTTACAAGGTATCTAGACTATTTCAAACATTCTAAGGCCCATAGAACATACGTTACGTAATCGACCGTTCTCTGCGCCCATTCGTTCAAAAATTGAACTATCGAATTTTACTAAATAACGTTCATAATCGTTCTTAGTAGGTTACTTACAAGCTATCTGGATTATTTCCAACCTTCCTAGACCGATAGTAGATATGTTACGTAATCGACCGTTCGCTGTGCCCAAACGTTCAAAAATCTAGCTTTTGAATTTCACGATATAACGGTCAATATCATATTTAACAGGTCATTTCCAGTCGATCTAGACTATCTGCATCGTTCCAAAACCTAGCGAAACAAACTTAAGGAATAGACCGTTCTCAGCGTGGTAACGTCAAAAAATTCGACTTTCTAATTTTACAAAATAAAGATTATAATCGTCTTTAGCAGGTTATTTAGAAGCGATCTAGCCTATTTTCAACCTTCCATGACCCATAGGAGCAAAGTTACGTAATCGACCGTTCTCTGTGCCCAACCGTTCAAAAATTGAACTGTCGAATTTTACAAAATAAAGATCGTAATCATGTTTAGCAGGTTACTTACAAGCTTTCTAGACTATTTCCAACCTTCCAGGACCCATAGAAGAAAAGTTACGTCATCGACCGTCCTGTTCGCCCAATCGTTCAAAAATTGAACTTTCGAATTTTACTAAATAACGGCCATAATCGTACTTAGTAGGTTACTTACAAGCTATCTGAACTATTTCCAACATTCCAAGGCCCATAGAACATACGTTACGTAATCGACCGTTCTCTGCGCCCATTCGTTCAAAAATTGAACTATCGAATCTTACTAAATAACGTACATAATCGTTCTTGGTAGGTTACTTACAAGCTATCTAGACTATTTCCAACCTTCCAGGACCCTTAGAAGATCAGTTACGTATCTGACCGTTCTGTTCGCCCAATCGTTCAAAAATTGAACTTTCGAATTTTACTAAATAATGGCCATAATCGTACTTAGCAGGTTACTTACAAGCTATCTAGACTATTTCCAACATTCCAAGGCCCATAGAACATACGTTACGTAATCGACCGTTCTCTGCGCCCATTCGTTCATAAATTGAACTTTCGCATTTTACTAAATAACGTACATAATCGTTCTTAGTAGGTTACTTACAAGCTATCTAGACTATTTCCCACCTTCCTAGACCCATAGTAGATATGTTACGTAATCGACCGTTCTCTGTGCCCAAACGATCAAAAATTGAACTTTCGAATTTTACATAAGTATTGAAGAAACTTAATTGAATGATAATAATTATATTGTGGGTGCGTGTGGAAAATGATGAAATTATGAAACTATGAAACTATAGCAAATTATGGAAAATGGAAATTATGGAAAATGATGGAAAATTGAAAAATGGAGGAAAATCATTAGAAACCGCGGTATGGTCGCTCCATAAGTGGGTACCGTCGAAAATAATCAACCATGATAGAAACCGCGGTATAGTCGGTCCATAAGAGGGTATCGTCGGGATTAGCCACTATGATAGGAAACCGTCTTATAAACGGGAATAGGACCTAGGATTAAGTGTTAATTAATTGTAAGGGGAATATCATTGTAATGGGTGGGTTAAATAAATTGAATAATGAATTTTCTTGATGATTTCTGTTTTCTTCCCAGCAATCTCTCACGACCCTGTAGAACTTACTCCATGCTCTGGTCAAGTTTCTGGATACTGTGTCTAAAAATCCAGCGGCGCCTAAATAAATTAAGGAGTGACCAAAGAGGACGAGTGGTTTTTTTTTTTTTTTAAAGAGAAATATACCGTTATACCCTATATGCCGAAAATATGGCACGAATATCGCCAATATATGGCCGAAATATGCCACAAATACGGCCCATCTATAACTGAAATATGGCACAAATATGGCCGAAGTAAGGCCAAAATATGGCACAAACATGGCCGAAATAAAGCCAAAACATGGCACAAATATGGCCGATATAAGGACTAAATATGGCCAAAATATGTCAGAAATATGTCACAAATATGGCCGAAATATGGCACAAATATGACCCATATATGACTAAAATATAGAAGAATAATGGCACAAATGCGGCCCATATATGCCTAAAATAGGGCACGAATATCGCCCATATATGGCCGAAATATGGCACACATAAGACCCATAGGCAGCTAAAATATGACCGTTCTCAGCGTGGTAACGTCAAAAAATTCGACTTTCTAATTTTACAAAATAAAGATTATAATCGTCTATAGCAGGTTATTTAGAAGCGATCTAGCCTATTTTCAACCTTCCATGACCCATAGGAACAAAGTTACGTAATCGGCGTTCTCGGTGTCCAAACGTTCGAAAATTGAACTTTCGAATTTTACTAAATAACGTACATAATCGTTCTTAGTAGGTTACTTACAAGCTATCTGGACTATTTCCAAACTTCCTAGACCGATAGTAGATATGTTACGTAATCGACCGTTCTCTGTGCCCAACCGTTCAAAAATTGAACTGTCGAATTTTACAAAATAAAGATCGTAATCATGTTTAGCAGGTTACTTACAAGCTTTCTAGACTATTTCCATCCTTCCAGGACCCATAGAAGAAAAGTTACGTAAAAGACCATCCTGTTCGCCCCATCGTTCAAAAATTGAACTTTCGAATTTTACTAAATAACGGCCATAATCGTACTTAGTAGGTTACTTACAAGCTATCTAGACTGTTTCTAACCTTCCAGGACCCATAGAAGAAAAGATACGTAATCGACCATTCTCCGCAAGGCAACGTTCAAGAATTGAACTTTCGAATTTCATGATATATATATATAGGTCAATACCGTGGTTAGTAGATCATTTGAAAGCGATCCAGACTATTTCCAACATTCCAAGACCCATAGAACATACGTTACGTAATCGACCGTTCTCGGTGCCCAAACGTTCAAAAATTCAACTTTCGAATTTTACTAAATTACGTACATAATCGTTCTTAGTAGGATACTTACAAGCTATCTAGACTATTTCCAACCTTCCAGGACCCATAGAAGAAAAGTTACGTAATCGACCGTTCTCTGTGCCCAAACGTTCAAAAATCTAGCTTTTGAATTTCACGATATAACGGTCAATATCATGTTTAACAGGTCATTTCCAGTCGATCTAGACTATCTGCATCGTTCCAAAACCTAGAGAAACAAAGTTAAGGAATCGACCGTTCTCAGCGTGGTAACGTCAAAAATTCGACTTTCTAATTTTACAAAATAAAGGTTATAATCGTCTTTAGCAGGTTATTTAGAAGCGATCTAGCCTATTTTCAACCTTCCATGACCCATGGGAGCAAAGTTACGTAATCGACCGTTCTCGGTGTCCAAACGTTCGAAAATTGAACTTTCGAATTTTACTAAATAACGTACATAATCGTTCTTAGTAGGATACTTACAAGCTATCTAGACTATTTCCAACCTTCCAGGACCCATAGAAGAAAAGTTACGTAATCGACCGTTCTCTGTGCCCAAACGTTCAAAAATCTAGCTTTTGAATTTCACGATATAACGGTCAATATCATGTTTAACAGGTCATTTCCAGTCGATCTAGACTATCTGCATCGTTCCAAAACCTAGAGAAACAAAGTTAAGCAATCGACCGTTCTCAGTGCGTGGTAACGTCAAAAATTCGACTTTCTAATTTTACAAAATAAAGGTTATAATCGTCTTTAGCAGGTTATTTAGAAGCGATCTAGTCTATTTTCAACCTTCCATGACCCATAGGAGCAAAGTTACGTAATCGACCGTTCTCGGTGCCCAAACGTTCAAAAATTGAACTGTCGAATTTTACAAAATAAAGGTCGTAATCATGTTTGGCAGGTTACTTACAAGGTATCTAGACTATTTCAAACATTCTAAGGCCCATAGAACATACGTTACGTAATCGACCGTTGTCTGCGCCCATTCGTTCAAAAATTGAACTATCGAATTTTACTAAAAACGTTCATTATCGTTCTTAGTAGGTTACTTACAAGCTATCTGGATTATTTCCAACCTTCCTAGACCGATAGTAGATATGTTACGTAATCGACCGTTCTCTGTGCCCAAACGTTCAAAAATCTAGCTTTTGAATTTCACGATATAACGGTCAATATCATATTTAACAGGTCATTTCCAGTCGATCTAGACTATCTGCATCGTTCCAAAACCTAGCGAAACAAACTTAAGGAATAGACCGTTCTCAGCGTGGTAACGTCAAAAATTCGACTTTCTAATTTTACAAAATAAAGATTATAATCGTCTATAGCAGGTTATTTAGAAGCGATCTAGCCTATTTTCAACCTTCCATGACCCATAGGAACAAAGTTACGTAATCGGCGTTCTCGGTGTCCAAACGTTCGAAAATTGAACTTTCGAATTTTACTAAATAACGTACATAATCGTTCTTAGTAGGTTACTTACAAGCTATCTGGACTATTTCCAAACTTCCTAGACCGATAGTAGATATGTTACGTAATCGACCGTTCTCTGTGCCCAACCGTTCAAAAATTGAACTGTCGAATTTTACAAAATAAAGATCGTAATCATGTTTAGCAGGTTACTTACAAGCTTTCTAGACTATTTCCATCCTTCCAGGACCCATAGAAGAAAAGTTACGTAAAAGACCATCCTGTTCGCCCCATCGTTCAAAAATTGAACTTTCGAATTTTACTAAATAACGGCCATAATCGTACTTAGTAGGTTACTTACAAGCTATCTAGACTGTTTCTAACCTTCCAGGACCCATAGAAGAAAAGATACGTAATCGACCATTCTCCGCAAGGCAACGTTAAAGAATTGAACTTTCGAATTTCATGATATATATATAGGTCAATACCGTGGTTAGTAGATCATTTGAAAGCGATCCAGACTATTTCCAACATTCCAAGACCCATAGAACATACGTTACGTAATCGACCGTTCTCGGTGCCCAAACGTTCAAAAATTCAACTTTCGAATTTTACTAAATTACGTACATAATCGTTCTTAGTAGGATACTTACAAGCTATCTAGACTATTTCCAACCTTCCAGGACCCATAGAACATACGTTACGTAATCGACCGTTCTCTGCGCCCATTCGTTCATAAATTGAACTTTCGCATTTTACTAAATAACGTACATAATCGTTCTTAGTAGGTTACTTACAAGCTATCTAGACTATTTCCCACCTTCCTAGACCCATAGTAGATATGTTACGTAATCGACCGTTCTCTGTGCCCAAACGATCAAAAATTGAACTTTCGAATTTTACATAAGTATTGAAGAAACTTAATTGAATGATAATAATTATATTGTGGGTGCGTGTGGAAAATGATGAAATTATGAAACTATGAAACTATAGCAAATTATGGAAAATGGAAATTATGGAAAATGATGGAAAATTGAAAAATGGAGGAAAATCATTAGAAACCGCGGTATAGTCGGTCCATAAGAGGGTATCGTCGGGATTAGCCACTATGATAGGAAACCGTCTTATAAACGGGAATAGGACCTAGGATTAAGTGTTAATTAATTGTAAGGGGAATATCATTGTAATGGGTGGGTTAAATAAATTGAATAATGAATTTTCTTGATGATTTCTGTTTTCTTCCCAGCAATCTCTCACGACCCTGTAGAACTTACTCCATGCTCTGGTCAAGTTTCTGGATACTGTGTCTAAAAATCCAGCGGCGCCCTAAATAAATTAAGGAGTGACCAAAGAGGACGAGTGGTTTTTTTTTTTTTTTTTTAAAGAGAAATATACCGTTATACCCTATATGCCGAAAATATGGCACGAATATCGCCAATATATGGCCGAAATATGCCACAAATACGGCCCATCTATAACTGAAATATGGCACAAATATGGCCGAAGTAAGGCCAAAATATGGCACAAACATGGCCGAAATAAAGCCAAAACATGGCACAAATATGGCCGATATAAGGACTAAATATGGCCAAAATATGTCAGAAATATGTCACAAATATGGCCGAAATATGGCACAAATATGACCCATATATGACTAAAATATAGAAGAATAATGGCACAAATGCGGCCCATATATGCCTAAAATAGGGCACGAATATCGCCCATATATGGCCGAAATATGGCACACATAAGACCCATAGGCAGCTAAAATATGACCGTTCTCAGCGTGGTAACGTCAAAAATTCGACTTTCTAATTTTACAAAATAAAGATTATAATCGTCTATAGCAGGTTATTTAGAAGCGATCTAGCCTATTTTCAACCTTCCATGACCCATAGGAACAAAGTTACGTAATCGGCGTTCTCGGTGTCCAAACGTTCGAAAATTGAACTTTCGAATTTTACTAAATAACGTACATAATCGTTCTTAGTAGGTTACTTACAAGCTATCTGGACTATTTCCAAACTTCCTAGACCGATAGTAGATATGTTACGTAATCGACCGTTCTCTGTGCCCAACCGTTCAAAAATTGAACTGTCGAATTTTACAAAATAAAGATCGTAATCATGTTTAGCAGGTTACTTACAAGCTTTCTAGACTATTTCCATCCTTCCAGGACCCATAGAAGAAAAGTTACGTAAAAGACCATCCTGTTCGCCCCATCGTTCAAAAATTGAACTTTCGAATTTTACTAAATAACGGCCATAATCGTACTTAGTAGGTTACTTACAAGCTATCTAGACTGTTTCTAACCTTCCAGGACCCATAGAAGAAAAGATACGTAATCGACCATTCTCCGCAAGGCAACGTTCAAGAATTGAACTTTCGAATTTCATGATATATATATAGGTCAATACCGTGGTTAGTAGATCATTTGAAAGCGATCCAGACTATTTCCAACATTCCAAGACCCATAGAACATACGTTACGTAATCGACCGTTCTCGGTGCCCAAACGTTCAAAAATTCAACTTTCGAATTTTACTAAATTACGTACATAATCGTTCTTAGTAGGATACTTACAAGCTATCTAGACTATTTCCAACCTTCCAGGACCCATAGAAGAAAAGTTACGTAATCGACCGTTCTCTGTGCCCAAACGTTCAAAAATCTAGCTTTTGAATTTCACGATATAACGGTCAATATCATGTTTAACAGGTCATTTCCAGTCGATCTAGACTATCTGCATCGTTCCAAAACCTAGAGAAACAAAGTTAAGGAATCGACCGTTCTCAGCGTGGTAACGTCAAAAATTCGACTTTCTAATTTTACAAAATAAAGGTTATAATCGTCTTTAGCAGGTTATTTAGAAGCGATCTAGCCTATTTTCAACCTTCCATGACCCATGGGAGCAAAGTTACGTAATCGACCGTTCTCGGTGTCCAAACGTTCGAAAATTGAACTTTCGAATTTTACTAAATAACGTACATAATCGTTCTTAGTAGGATACTTACAAGCTATCTAGACTATTTCCAACCTTCCAGGACCCATAGAAGAAAAGTTACGTAATCGACCGTTCTCTGTGCCCAAACGTTCAAAAATCTAGCTTTTGAATTTCACGATATAACGGTCAATATCATGTTTAACAGGTCATTTCCAGTCGATCTAGACTATCTGCATCGTTCCAAAACCTAGAGAAACAAAGTTAAGGAATCGACCGTTCTCAGCGTGGTAACGTCAAAAAATTCGACTTTCTAATTTTACAAAATAAAGATTATAATCGTCTATAGCAGGTTATTTAGAAGCGATCTAGCCTATTTTCAACCTTCCATGACCCATAGGAACAAAGTTACGTAATCGACCGTTCTCGGTGTCCAAACGTTCGAAAATTGAACTTTCGAATTTTACTAAATAACGTACATAATCGTTCTTAGTAGGTTACTTACAAGCTATCTGGACTATTTCCAAACTTCCTAGACCGATAGTAGATATGTTACGTAATCGACCGTTCTCTGTGCCCAAACGTTCAAAAATCTAGCTTTTGAATTTCACGATATAACGGTCAATATCATGTTTAACAGGTCATTTCCAGTCGATCTAGACTATCTGCATCGTTCCAAAACCTAGAGAAACAAAGTTAAGGAATCGACCGTTCTCAGCGTGGTAACGTCAAAAATTCGACTTTCTAATTTTACAAAATAAAGGTTATAATCGTCTTTAGCAGGTTATTTAGAAGCGATCTAGCCTATTTTCAACCTTCCATGACCCATGGGAGCAAAGTTACGTAATCGACCGTTCTCGGTGCCCAAACGTTCAAAAATTGAACTGTCGAATTTTACAAAATAAAGGTCGTAATCATGTTTGGCAGGTTACTTACAAGGTATCTAGACTATTTCCAACATTCCAAGTCCCATAGAACATACGTTACGTAATCGACCGTTCTCTGCGCCCATTCGTTCAAAAATTGAACTATCGAATTTTACTAAATAACGTTCATAATCGTTCTTAGTAGGTTACTTACAAGCTATCTGGATTATTTCCAACCTTCCTAGACCGATAGTAGATATGTTACGTAATCGACCGTTCGCTGTGCCCAAACGTTCAAAAATCTAGCTTTTGAATTTCACGATATAACGGTCAATATCATATTTAACAGGTCATTTCCAGTCGATCTAGACTATCTGCATCGTTCCAAAACCTAGCGAAACAAACTTAAGGAATAGACCGTTCTCAGCGTGGTAACGTCAAAAATTCGACTTTCTAATTTTACAAAATAAAGATTATAATCGTCTTTAGCAGGTTATTTAGAAGCGATCTAGCCTATTTTCAACCTTCCATGACCCATAGGAGCAAAGTTACGTAATCGACCGTTCTCTGTGCCCAACCGTTCAAAAATTGAACTGTCGAATTTTACAAAATAAAGATCGTAATCATTATTAGTAGGTTACTTACAAGCTTTCTAGACTATTTCCAACCTTCCAGGACCCATAGAAGAAAAGTTACGTCATCGACCGTCCTGTTCGCCCAATCGTTCAAAAATTGAACTTTCGAATTTTACTAAATAACGGCCATAATCGTACTTAGTAGGTTACTTACAAGCTATCTGAACTATTTCCAACATTCCAAGGCCCATAGAACATACGTTACGTAATCGACCGTCCTGTTCGCCCAATCGTTCAAAAATTGAACTTTCGAATTTTACTAAATAATGGCCATAATCGTACTTAGCAGGTTACTTACAAGCTATCTAGACTATTTCCAACATTCCAAGGCCCATAGAACATACGTTACGTAATCGACCGTTCTCTGCGCCCATTCGTTCATAAATTGAACTTTCGCATTTTACTAAATAACGTACATAATCGTTCTTAGTAGGTTACTTACAAGCTATCTAGACTATTTCCCACCTTCCTAGACCCATAGTAGATATGTTACGTAATCGACCGTTCTCTGTGCCCAAACGATCAAAAATTGAACTTTCGAATTTTACATAAGTATTGAAGAAACTTAATTGAATGATAATAATTATATTGTGGGTGCGTGTGGAAAATGATGAAATTATGAAACTATGAAACTATAGCAAATTATGGAAAATGGAAATTATGGAAAATGATGGAAAATTGAAAAATGGAGGAAAATCATTAGAAACCGCGGTATGGTCGCTCCATAAGTGGGTACCGTCGAAAATAATCAACCATGATAGAAACCGCGGTATAGTCGGTCCATAAGAGGGTATCGTCGGGATTAGCCACTATGATAGGAAACCGTCTTATAAACGGGAATAGGACCTAGGATTAAGTGTTAATTAATTGTAAGGGGAATATCATTGTAATGGGTGGGTTAAATAAATTGAATAATGAATTTTCTTGATGATTTCTGTTTTCTTCCCAGCAATCTCTCACGACCCTGTAGAACTTACTCCATGCTCTGGTCAAGTTTCTGGATACTGTGTCTAAAAATCCAGCGGCGCCCTAAATAAATTAAGGAGTGACCAAAGAGGACGAGTGGTTTTTTTTTTTTTTTTTTTTTAAAGAGAAATATACCGTTATACCCTATATGCCGAAAATATGGCACGAATATCGCCAATATATGGCCGAAATATGCCACAAATACGGCCCATCTATAACTGAAATATGGCACAAATATGGCCGAAGTAAGGCCAAAATATGGCACAAACATGGCCGAAATAAAGCCAAAACATGGCACAAATATGGCCGATATAAGGACTAAATATGGCCAAAATATGTCAGAAATATGTCACAAATATGGCCGAAATATGGCACAAATATGACCCATATATGACTAAAATATAGAAGAATAATGGCACAAATGCGGCCCATATATGCCTAAAATAGGGCACGAATATCGCCCATATATGGCCGAAATATGGCACACATAAGACCCATAGGCAGCTAAAATATGACCGTTCTCAGCGTGGTAACGTCAAAAATTCGACTTTCTAATTTTACAAAATAAAGATTATAATCGTCTATAGCAGGTTATTTAGAAGCGATCTAGCCTATTTTCAACCTTCCATGACCCATAGGAACAAAGTTACGTAATCGGCGTTCTCGGTGTCCAAACGTTCGAAAATTGAACTTTCGAATTTTACTAAATAACGTACATAATCGTTCTTAGTAGGTTACTTACAAGCTATCTGGACTATTTCCAAACTTCCTAGACCGATAGTAGATATGTTACGTAATCGACCGTTCTCTGTGCCCAACCGTTCAAAAATTGAACTGTCGAATTTTACAAAATAAAGATCGTAATCATGTTTAGCAGGTTACTTACAAGCTTTCTAGACTATTTCCATCCTTCCAGGACCCATAGAAGAAAAGTTACGTAAAAGACCATCCTGTTCGCCCCATCGTTCAAAAATTGAACTTTCGAATTTTACTAAATAACGGCCATAATCGTACTTAGTAGGTTACTTACAAGCTATCTAGACTGTTTCTAACCTTCCAGGACCCATAGAAGAAAAGATACGTAATCGACCATTCTCCGCAAGGCAACGTTCAAGAATTGAACTTTCGAATTTCATGATATATATATAGGTCAATACCGTGGTTAGTAGATCATTTGAAAGCGATCCAGACTATTTCCAACATTCCAAGACCCATAGAACATACGTTACGTAATCGACCGTTCTCGGTGCCCAAACGTTCAAAAATTCAACTTTCGAATTTTACTAAATTACGTACATAATCGTTCTTAGTAGGATACTTACAAGCTATCTAGACTATTTCCAACCTTCCAGGACCCATAGAAGAAAAGTTACGTAATCGACCGTTCTCTGTGCCCAAACGTTCAAAAATCTAGCTTTTGAATTTCACGATATAACGGTCAATATCATGTTTAACAGGTCATTTCCAGTCGATCTAGACTATCTGCATCGTTCCAAAACCTAGAGAAACAAAGTTAAGGAATCGACCGTTCTCAGCGTGGTAACGTCAAAAATTCGACTTTCTAATTTTACAAAATAAAGGTTATAATCGTCTTTAGCAGGTTATTTAGAAGCGATCTAGCCTATTTTCAACCTTCCATGACCCATGGGAGCAAAGTTACGTAATCGACCGTTCTCGGTGTCCAAACGTTCGAAAATTGAACTTTCGAATTTTACTAAATAACGTACATAATCGTTCTTAGTAGGATACTTACAAGCTATCTAGACTATTTCCAACCTTCCAGGACCCATAGAAGAAAAGTTACGTAATCGACCGTTCTCTGTGCCCAAACGTTCAAAAATCTAGCTTTTGAATTTCACGATATAACGGTCAATATCATGTTTAACAGGTCATTTCCAGTCGATCTAGACTATCTGCATCGTTCCAAAACCTAGAGAAACAAAGTTAAGGAATCGACCGTTCTCAGCGTGGTAACGTCAAAAATTCGACTTTCTAATTTTACAAAATAAAGATTATAATCGTCTATAGCAGGTTATTTAGAAGCGATCTAGCCTATTTTCAACCTTCCATGACCCATAGGAACAAAGTTACGTAATCGGCGTTCTCGGTGTCCAAACGTTCGAAAATTGAACTTTCGAATTTTACTAAATAACGTACATAATCGTTCTTAGTAGGTTACTTACAAGCTATCTGGACTATTTCCAAACTTCCTAGACCGATAGTAGATATGTTACGTAATCGACCGTTCTCTGTGCCCAACCGTTCAAAAATTGAACTGTCGAATTTTACAAAATAAAGATCGTAATCATGTTTAGCAGGTTACTTACAAGCTTTCTAGACTATTTCCATCCTTCCAGGACCCATAGAAGAAAAGTTACGTAAAAGACCATCCTGTTCGCCCCATCGTTCAAAAATTGAACTTTCGAATTTTACTAAATAACGGCCATAATCGTACTTAGTAGGTTACTTACAAGCTATCTAGACTGTTTCTAACCTTCCAGGACCCATAGAAGAAAAGATACGTAATCGACCATTCTCCGCAAGGCAACGTTCAAGAATTGAACTTTCGAATTTCATGATATATATATAGGTCAATACCGTGGTTAGTAGATCATTTGAAAGCGATCCAGACTATTTCCAACATTCCAAGACCCATAGAACATACGTTACGTAATCGACCGTTCTCGGTGCCCAAACGTTCAAAAATTCAACTTTCGAATTTTACTAAATTACGTACATAATCGTTCTTAGTAGGATACTTACAAGCTATCTAGACTATTTCCAACCTTCCAGGACCCATAGAAGAAAAGTTACGTAATCGACCGTTCTCTGTGCCCAAACGTTCAAAAATCTAGCTTTTGAATTTCACGATATAACGGTCAATATCATGTTTAACAGGTCATTTCCAGTCGATCTAGACTATCTGCATCGTTCCAAAACCTAGAGAAACAAAGTTAAGGAATCGACCGTTCTCAGCGTGGTAACGTCAAAAATTCGACTTTCTAATTTTACAAAATAAAGGTTATAATCGTCTTTAGCAGGTTATTTAGAAGCGATCTAGCCTATTTTCAACCTTCCATGACCCATGGGAGCAAAGTTACGTAATCGACCGTTCTCGGTGTCCAAACGTTCGAAAATTGAACTTTCGAATTTTACTAAATAACGTACATAATCGTTCTTAGTAGGATACTTACAAGCTATCTAGACTATTTCCAACCTTCCAAGACCCATAGAAGAAAAGTTACGTAATCGACCGTTCTCTGTGCCCAAACGTTCAAAAATCTAGCTTTTGAATTTCACGATATAACGGTCAATATCATGTTTAACAGGTCATTTCCAGTCGATCTAGACTATCTGCATCGTTCCAAAACCTAGAGAAACAAAGTTAAGGAATCGACCGTTCTCAGCGTGGTAACGTCAAAAATTCGACTTTCTAATTTTACAAAATAAAGGTTATAATCGTCTTTAGCAGGTTATTTAGAAGCGATCTAGCCTATTTTCAACCTTCCATGACCCATGGGAGCAAAGTTACGTAATCGACCGTTCTCGGTGCCCAAACGTTCAAAAATTGAACTGTCGAATTTTACAAAATAAAGGTCGTAATCATGTTTAGCAGGTTACTTACAAGGTATCTAGACTATTTCCAACATTCCAAGGCCCATAGAACATACGTTACGTAATCGACCGTTCTCTGCGCCCATTCGTTCAAAAATTGAACTATCGAATTTTACTAAATAACGTTCATAATCGTTCTTAGTAGGTTACTTACAAGCTATCTGGATTATTTCCAACCTTCCTAGACCGATAGTAGATATGTTACGTAATCGACCGTTCGCTGTGCCCAAACGTTCAAAAATCTAGCTTTTGAATTTCACGATATAACGGTCAATATCATATTTAACAGGTCATTTCCAGTCGATCTAGACTATCTGCATCGTTCCAAAACCTAGCGAAACAAACTTAAGGAATAGACCGTTCTCAGCGTGGTAACGTCAAAAATTCGACTTTCTAATTTTACAAAATAAAGATTATAATCGTCTTTAGCAGGTTATTTAGAAGCGATCTAGCCTATTTTCAACCTTCCATGACCCATAGGAGCAAAGTTACGTAATCGACCGTTCTCTGTGCCCAACCGTTCAAAAATTGAACTGTCGAATTTTACAAAATAAAGATCGTAATCATGTTTAGCAGGTTACTTACAAGCTTTCTAGACTATTTCCAACCTTCCAGGACCCATAGAAGAAAAGTTACGTCATCGACCGTCCTGTTCGCCCCATCGTTCAAAAATTGAACTTTCGAATTTTACTAAATAACGGCCATAATCGTACTTAGTAGGTTACTTACAAGCTATCTGAACTATTTCCAACATTCCAAGGCCCATAGAACATACGTTACGTAATCGACCGTCCTGTTCGCCCAATCGTTCAAAAATTGAACTTTCGAATTTTACTAAATAACGGCCATAATCGTACTTAGTAGGTTACTTACAAGCTATCTGAACTATTTCCAACATTCCAAGGCCCATAGAACATACGTTACGTAATCGACCGTCCTGTTCGCCCAATCGTTCAAAAATTGAACTTTCGAATTTTACTAAATAACGGCCATAATCGTACTTAGCAGGTTACTTACAAGCTATCTAGACTGTTTCTAACCTTTCAGGACCCATAGAAGAAAAGTTACGTAATCGACCATTCCCCGCAAGCAAACGTTCAAAAATTGAACTTGCGAATTTCATGATATATAGGTCAATACCGTGGTTAGTAGTTTATTTCAAAGCGATCCAGACTATTTCCAACATTCCAAGACCCATAGAACGTACGTTACGTAATCGACCGTTCTCTGCGCCCATTCGTTCAAAAATTGAACTATCGAATCTTACTAAATAACGTACATAATCGTTCTTGGTAGGTTACTTACAAGCTATCTAGACTATTTCCAACCTTCCAGGACCCTTAGAAGATCAGTTACGTATCTGACCGTTCTGTTCGCCCAATCGTTCAAAAATTGAACTTTCGAATTTTACTAAATAATGGCCATAATCGTACTTAGCAGGTTACTTACAAGCTATCTAGACTATTTCCAACATTCCAAGGCCCATAGAACATACGTTACGTAATCGACCGTTCTCTGCGCCCATTCGTTCATAAATTGAACTTTCGCATTTTACTAAATAACGTACATAATCGTTCTTAGTAGGTTACTTACAAGCTATCTAGACTATTTCCCACCTTCCTAGACCCATAGTAGATATGTTACGTAATCGACCGTTCTCTGTGCCCAAACGATCAAAAATTGAACTTTCGAATTTTACATAAGTATTGAAGAAACTTAATTGAATGATAATAATTATATTGTGGGTGCGTGTGGAAAATGATGAAATTATGAAACTATGAAACTATAGCAAATTATGGAAAATGGAAATTATGGAAAATGATGGAAAATTGAAAAATGGAGGAAAATCATTAGAAACCGCGGTATGGTCGCTCCATAAGTGGGTACCGTCGAAAATAATCAACCATGATAGAAACCGCGGTATAGTCGGTCCATAAGAGGGTATCGTCGGGATTAGCCACTATGATAGGAAACCGTCTTATAAACGGGAATAGGACCTAGGATTAAGTGTTAATTAATTGTAAGGGGAATATCATTGTAATGGGTGGGTTAAATAAATTGAATAATGAATTTTCTTGATGATTTCTGTTTTCTTCCCAGCAATCTCTCACGACCCTGTAGAACTTACTCCATGCTCTGGTCAAGTTTCTGGATACTGTGTCTAAAAATCCAGCGGCGCCCTAAATAAATTAAGGAGTGACCAAAGAGGACGAGTGGTTTTTTTTTTTTTTTTTTTAAAGAGAAATATACCGTTATACCCTATATGCCGAAAATATGGCACGAATATCGCCAATATATGGCCGAAATATGCCACAAATACGGCCCATCTATAACTGAAATATGGCACAAATATGGCCGAAGTAAGGCCAAAATATGGCACAAACATGGCCGAAATAAAGCCAAAACATGGCACAAATATGGCCGATATAAGGACTAAATATGGCCAAAATATGTCAGAAATATGTCACAAATATGGCCGAAATATGGCACAAATATGACCCATATATGACTAAAATATAGAAGAATAATGGCACAAATGCGGCCCATATATGCCTAAAATAGGGCACGAATATCGCCCATATATGGCCGAAATATGGCACACATAAGACCCATAGGCAGCTAAAATATGGCACAAATAAGGCCAAAATATGGCCGAAATATTTCAGAAAAATGGCCAAAATATGGCACAAATAGTGCCGATATATGACACAAATATGGCGAAAATATTGAACAATAATCAAACAAATGAGGCCCATATATGCCTAAAATATGGCACGAATATCGCCCATATATGGCCGAAATATGGCACAAATACGGCCCATCTATAACTGAAATATGGCCCAAATATGGCCGAAATAAGGCACAAATATGGTCGAGGTAGGCCATATATGGCCCATATATGCGAAAAATACGGCCCAATTATTGCCGAAATATAGCACAAATAAGACCCATATACAGCTAAACTATGGCACAAGTATGGCTGACATTTGGCCAATATATAGCTAAAATATAGCACAAATACGGCCGAAATATAGCACAAGTACGGCCAAAATATGGCACAAATATGGCCCAGATATAGCAAAAGTACGGCCGAAATCCGGCACATATATGGCCCGTATGTCGCCTTTATATGGCACAAATATGGCCGAAATAGGCCAAATATGGCACATATATGGCCAAAATACGGCCCAAATATGGTCCAAATATTGCCGAAATATGGCACAATTAAGGCCCATATACAGCTAAAGTATGACACAAATGTGGCCGAAATATGGCGCATATATAGCAAAAATAAAGGACAATTATCGCCGAAATATAGCACAAATATGTCCAAAGAATGGCATAAATAAGGAGGAAATAAGGCCAAAATATGGCCGAAATATGTCACAAATAAGACCCATATATACCTAAAATATGGCACAAATATTGCCCAGATATGGCAAAAATACGCCCATATATATCCAAAATAAGGACTGAATATGACACAAATATGGCCGAAATAAGGCCAAAATATGGCACAAATATTGACGAAATATGGCACAAATATTGCCTATATATTTCTAAGATATAGGCCAATAATGGCACAAATGAGGCCCACATATACCTAAAATATCGCACAAATATCGCCCATATATCGCCGAAATAAGGCACAAATACGGCCCACATATAAGTGAAATATGGCACACATAAGACCCATAGGCAGCTGAAGTATGGCACAAATATGACTAATATAAGACGGAAATATGGCACAAAAATGGCCGAAATATGGCACGAGTATGGCCCATATTTGCTGAAGTATGGCTAAAATATAGCTAAAATATGGTCAGTATATGGGACAAATATGGCCAAAATACGGCCGAAATATAGCACAAATATGACCAAAAAATGGCAAAAATAAAAACCAGATATGGCCGAAATTAGGCAAGAATTTGGCACAATTATGGCCGTAGTATGGCACAAATATGGCCTAAATAGGCCAAATATGGTCCAGATATGTCCTAAATACGACCCAAATATTGCCGAAATATGGCCCATATACGGCTAAAATATAGGGCAATATTGGCACAAATGAGGCCCATATTTGCCTAAAATTTGGCACAAATATCGCCCATATTTGGCTTAAATATTGCACAAATTTGGCTCAAATATATTCCTATATGGCACAAATATGGGCCACATATGGCAAAAATACGGCCGCAATATGGCATAAATATGGCCCGTATGTGGCCTTATATGGCACAAATATGGCCGAAATAGGCCTAATATGGCCCATATATGGCCAACATACGGCCCAAATATGGCCCAAATATTGCCGAAATATGGCACAAATAAGACCCATATACAGGGTGAATCAGAATGACCTTCACAGCGGAAAACTGTAGGTAGAGGAGTCGATTCTATGAATAAAGTTCCTTGGTCGCTTTTCGATATTCTCTATAGTTTTTGAGTTATTCAAAATGTAAATTGACCTATCACAGACAAGCTTTAGAAATTAAAAAAAAAGTAAAAAAGAATAATAAATAAGTTACGTAACACTGCCACAGCAGACTTCAAGTTAAATGATATTTATTTAATTTGAAAAGTTCGATTTCTCACAGAAAAAAAAAATCATAACATACAATTACTACCTAGAACGTATTTGTATATTTTTTTTTATCTTTTCCTTTTCACAGAAAACATTATTGGTTTACGATGATGCAATTATTAAAATTATAACTTCCGGAGAATTGACAAAATAAATTACTATTATGTCCAAGGGCGTTTTTTTTTTAGAGCGGTAGGGTAAACGGTGGCGGTTTGGACTAACAGTTTAAAGAATACGCAACGGAGGTTTTAATTCCGTTGTTTTAATTATTTATGTAGGACGTTTTCGAGATACGAACTTACCACGCCTTCGTTTGAGACCGACGGATTTTTATGAGAGTAGATGTACTTACTGTTACAGGAACTTTATTGATGATCAGATCCGTAGTTTAAGGGCAGCTGTTAGCGCCTGTTCCTTGATTGGGCCCTTTGGTTGGTTCTCGCAGCGGATGGAGTAGGATGGATTTGGGCTGCTTATATTACGGGCTTCTTATTTTATGAAATGACTTGTTGAATGGAATTTCACTTCTTTTTAAGATTTATTTTAATAAACACCTATACTTTTACACTTTCACAAAATTTATTTAATCGAAATTATATTAATGAATTTTATTTATTTGAGCTAACGTCCTCCAGTCCCCCGTAGGGTAAAGTGCGCAAATTTAGCTTTTTGAGATGTTTTATTTAAACTTAATGCCCGGATTCTCGCCTAAGTGCAGGGCAAATTAGAACTTTGAGATTCCGGTACTCTAGATCTTTAAAACTAATAATTAATACGTGGCCTGCTGGTTGAACCGAATCTGAACTCGTCTTAAGTGCAGTGCAAATTAAGATGAGTGACTTTTACAAGGCACGGGTCCGTCAAGTAAATGCGGAAGTCGAATTACTTGCTCAAAGACTAATACGTGGCCTTCCGGTTGAACCAAGTCTGAACTCGTCTTAAGTGCAGGGCAAATTAAGATGAGGGACTTTTACAAGGCACGGGTCCGTTAATTAAACGCGGAAGTCGAATTAATCGCTCAAAGACCAATACGTGGCCTGCCGGTTGAACCAAGTCTGAACTCGTCTTAAGTGCAGCGCAAATTAAGATGAGGGACTTTTACAAGGCACGGGTCCGTCAATTAAACGCGGAAGTCGAATTAATCGCTCAAAGACCAGGCGTTGGCTGTTGATCGCCTTTTTAAATACTCGCGGTGCTGAGATTGCAGAAGTCCCCGCTAGTCAACCAGCAGTCGCGTAGCTTATATTTTATTGTGGCTTTCGCGCATGGAGAAGTCTTCCATCTGCCCGGGTGATTTAAATTTAAAGAAAAAAAATTTTGTGGTGGACATAACATTCCCCCGGAAAAGCGAGAAGCTAGTATAGTTTTTCGGTTTTCCTATGGCCACCTTCCCCATAAGCGAGAGCCACTTACAAATTTTGATTTAACTTAGTATAATTTGACGTAAAAAGAAGAGTAACAGGAAGAGTCATCTAGTGCTTGCTATTTAATTTAATTTATATTTTAATTCTGCACAGTGTTACATTGTACATATTTTGCTGACAATGATCTTTCTTATCTCGTTTCGCTTGCCTCTCGAGTTTCACGTAGCCGGATAGAGTGTTAGTGCGCTTCAAACCGCGAGCTGTTTCAGTTTAAAAAATGTATACATGCGAGACCAATTTCGAGGGCTATGGTACTTGGTACCAGATGGTCCTAATGGTGTATGGGGAGAGGGTAAGTAAGGCATTATTTTAAGAGAAAAAAAAATTGCATTTTTTTTTTTTTTATATTTTTTTTTTTTTCTAGGATTTGAGAAGGGCGGTTCGGCTCTTGGCGGGGTTGGCACGTCCCATCCATCCTCGAGAAGCTTTATTTTTGGCTTCTTGCCTGGTGACCCTATTTGGCTCTCTGCCTCCCGAAGTCGTGCAGGCAGTGGTCTTCTTCGGATTCCAGGACCTAGCGATGGTCGCGGAGGTCCAGGATTTTGAAGAGGTTCTCGCCCCCAACCACGAGGATATCGAACATTTAAGGATCGCCTTGCTCGAGGCAGTCTTTAATGGTTTGGTCACTATGGGGTAGAGGTATGTTACGATATGCTTCATGGTTACTATTTAAGAAAATAACTTTATCTCTTAATTGTTCTTTTCTCTTTAGTTGCAGGCCAGACATATCGGGTGTCATCGCTTCGGCCGAGAGCCGGACGCGTCTTCACTTCAAAGAGAAATATATATTTATATATAAAAGAAATTTATGTTTTTGAAAGAAAAAAAAAGGAATAAAAACAAAATATTTTATGTTAAATTACATGTAGTTTCTCAATTTTGTTTTCCATACTTTCTCCCCCTTATTTTTTTTTTGACGGGTAAAAAAAGTAAGTAGAGTTTAAAGGTAATTTAGTAGTTGATTAGTGTAAAATAGTTAACTAAGGTAATTTAGTTAGATAATTTAGGTTTAGGTGTTGAGGCACATGGCTAAGGTGTTTGAACGGATTTTAGCAAATCAGGTTGTGACTTATCTTGAAACAAATAATCTTCTTGATGATTATCAATCAGGATTTCGAAAACACCATAGTACTGAGGCAGCACTGCTTAGATTAACTGATGAAATTCGGCTAGCAATAGATAATGACGATCTCACCTTCCTCATTCTGTTTGACTTTACAAAAGCTTTTGATTGTCTAAATCATAAAGTTTTATTCAGAGCTATATATGTACTGGGTTTCTCGGTTGAATCAATCACATGGTTTCATTCTTATCTAACAGGAAGATCTCAAGCAGTTGTTGATTCCACAAATGCCTCCTCAAGATGGGTTAGTACTACTTCAGGTGTTCCACAGGGATCAGTATTGGGTCCAATTCTATTTCTAATAGTTATAAACAATGTGATCACAAAGCTAAAATATTGCAATCATGGCTTATTTGCAGACGATAAATGGGCTTACTTGCATTTCAAGTTATATCATCTATATGAAGCAGCCTCAAATTTGACTACTGATGCTCAAGCAGTAGCAGATTGGGCTCGTGAATATGACCTTGAAATAAATTATAAGAAGACTAAAGTCATGATTTTGGGAAGTAAACATAAATTGAGACTACTTGAAAACTTTGAGCTACCTGAGATCATTATAGATGGCAATGTAATACCATATACAAATTCAACCAAACATCTAGGAGTCCATCTCTCAAATAATCTTTCTTGGGATACGCATATCTCGCAGATATCACGCAAAGTTTATGGTTCACTAAATAGTTTAAAACGTAGGAAGAACTTTCTGTCTACACAGACTCGGAATTTATTGGTTTCTGCTACTATCCTCCCTATTATCGACTATTGCTCAATAGTGTTTCTCAACTTATCTAATGAACTTGATTGCAAATTGCAGCGACTTGTTAACAATGCTATTCGATTAATTTTTAATCTGAGGCGAGATGAGAACATCACACCATATCGACGGTCATTAAATTGGTTAATTGTAAAGTCACGAAGGCTATACTTTCTAGCCTGCGTGTTCTTCAAATTGTTATCAACAGGCGAAACAAAATTTCTACGTGATTTATTTATTGAAGAAGACCCTGTCATCAGACGATCACAAAGAATAGCCAGCAGAAATAATAATGTCACTTTTAAAATACCCAACTGTGTTACCACAATCTACGAGCATTCGTTTGTTATATCAGCTATACGGTTCTGGCAAGATCTACCTCCTGAAATTACAGATTCTCTTGGTTTGGAATCCTTCAAAACAAAAGTATTTGATTTTCTTATAAATCTCGAATAATAACATAATAGTGAGCTGGTTAATATGATTAATAACATTATGTCTAACTGAACATTATACAAATTCTATACTTTAAATTATCATACAAATTTCATATTTCCCTTATGTTTATATTAGCTGTACTTATGTGAATTATAATTGTATGTATATCATTTTTGCCATCCGGCTTTGTGCTTTGGCATTTAAATCTAATAAATAAATAATTAAATAAATAATAAGAAAAATATCTCGGAGATAGCGATCCAAGCGTAGAATTATAACATTCGATGCTTGTAGAGACCGACCATCTTCCCCCACCGTTCATGTTGCGGCTTAAAATATACTTTATTATTTTTACAAAGAATTTCTTTTTGAAAAATCATGTAAATTTTACCTATTTTGTCTGATAGCAGGCTTTTAACCAGAAAAATACTTCGAAGGTAGCTATCCAAGCATAAAATGATAACATTTGATGCTTCTACGGATTGATTATCTTCCTCCGCTTTCCGTGTAACGGCTTAAAATCAGTTTTATTATATTCACGGAGCATTTTACATAAAAAATTACTCAAATTCTGCCTATTTTGTCTGAAAGTGGGCTTTTAACCAGAGAGATACTTTAAAGGTAGCTATCCAAGTATAGAATTATAACATTCGATGCTTGTGAAGATCGACTATCTTCCCCCGCCGTCCATCTGACGGCTCGAAATATTTTATTATTCTTAGAAAGATTTTTTATGTGAAAAATGATTCAAATTCTACCTTACTTGTCTATCAGTAGGCTATTCATCAGATAAATCCTCGAAGGGATCTATGCAAAACTAGAATTATTACATTCGATGCTTGTATAGATCGACTATCTTCCCCCGCCGCCTATCTGACGGCTCAAAATATTTTATTATTTTTACAAAGAATTTTTATATGGAAAAATATTCAAATTTTTCCTATTTTGTCTGATAGTAGGCTATTTATCAGATAAAAACTTCTAAGGTAGCTGTATGAGCATAGAATTATAACACTCGATGCGAGTAAGGATCGACCATCTTCCCCCGCAGTCCATCTTACGGCTTAAAATATTTTATTGTTCATACGAAAAATTTTTACATAAAAAATTTTTCAAATTCTACCTTACTCGTCTATCAGTAGGCTATTCACCAGAAAGCTCATTGACGGTAACTATGCACAACTAGAATTATAACATTCGATGCTTGTAAAGATCAACCATCTTCCCCCGCCGTGCATTTTACGGGTAAAACTATGTTATCATTTTGACAAAGAATTTTTACATTAAAAATTATTCAAATTCTACCTATTCTGTCTGATAGTAGGCTATTAACGAGAAAAATACTTTAAACGTCGCTATACAAGCGTAAAATTATAACATTTGATGCTTGTAAACATCGACCATCTTTTTCCGCCGTCTATCTTACGGCTTAAAAGAAACATTATTATTTTCACAAAAAATTTTTCCATCGAATATTATTTAAATTCTACCTATTTTCTCCCAAAGTGGCTATTAACCAGAAAAATACTTCAACGGTAGCTGTACAAGCATAGAATTATAACATTCGAAGCTTGTAAAGATCGACCATTTTCCCCGTCCGTCCATCTCACGGCTTAAAATATTTTATTATTTTTACATGGAAAATTAAGTAAATTCTACCTATTTTGTCTGATAGTAGGCTATTAACTAGACAAATACTCCAAAGGTAGCTATCCAAGCATATATTTGTAACATATGATGCTTGTGAAGATCGACCATCTTCCCTCGCCGTCCATCTTACAGCTTAGAATATTTCATTATTTTGACAAAAAAATTTAACATATAAAATTATGAATATTTCAACTCTATTGTCTGATAGTGGAATATTTACCAGAAAAATACCTTAAAGATAGCTATCCGAGCATAGAATTATAACATTTGATCCGTGTAAAGATCGACCATCTTTTTTCGCCGTCCATCTTACGGCTAAAAATATTTTATTATTTTTACTAAGGATTTTTACATAAAAAATTATTCAAACTCTACCTATTTTCTCCGGAAGTAGGCTATTAACCAGAAAAATACTTCAACGGTAGCTGTACAAGCATAGAATTATAACATTCGAAGCTTGTAAAGATCGACCATTGTCGCCCTCCGTTCATCGTACACTGTTAAAAATTTCTATGGTAATTTTACAACAAAAGCATAGGAAGTATATTGGCAAAGCAACTTTGTATTTTCTAAGTCAGGTGTTGTAATTTTACAAAACATTTCTCAATTTTCCTGTTCTAGAACTTTACAAAACAAGAGTATTGATATGACTAAACAAGTAATTAGATAATGTTTATAATTTTTTTATGACAATCATTGTAATTTTACATATCAATTTAACTAGAAATTTTTCCTAAAATTACAACCGATAAATTTAATAATACAAAATTTTCGAAAATCATATGTCTTGTAAATTCACGATGCCCGTCATGCAAACCTTATGAACTTATGATTTTCAAATGTATAGCTATCTTAGCAATCATATCTTGTAATTTTACAAATATATTTAATCAAAATTATACGTAAAAGTAAAGTGTTTAACATTGATAATAAGAAACTTCTCAAAAATGATATGTATTGCAAAATTACAATGCTTTTGATGTAAACTTAGTAAACCAACTGTCGTTAAATGTTAAGTTATATTACTTTTCATGTCTCGTTATTTTACAATACATTTTATTTTTAAGAAGTATTATATTATCAAGGTTACATATTGTAATTTTGCAATTAATAATTTTACAAACAATCAGGCCGGTTAGTAAAAATACGAGACGTATTATGTAAAATTTGTAAATCTACTTTCATTAATTGTTTCGTAATATTGATATCAATTATTTAAAAATTACGAAAAAAACCGTCTAAATGTTGCGTAAAATCACAAATCTTGTTGATGAAATTACAAAAATATTTTGTCAAATAAATTTCCTACGCATCTTTGTATTAATATAATTATTATTTCAAATCACTTAATATAATTTTGTAAAATTGTAAAATAAGCTTCTTAATTTACAAAACAATTCTAGTTAAATAGAATTGAAACAGTTACAAAGATCAATTTCTATTAAGTTATATACAGGGTGTCTCTGAAGTGGCGGGAGTAATTGTTGGGGTCGATAGAGAAAAAAATACTGAATCGAAAGTTCCTGAGCCAAAAATTTTTTTGGGCCATAGAATTTGAGTTATGAATTAAAAACGATAGCCAATCAGAAGCGCGCTATTCGAGAAATGAAAATGAGCGGGGAAGTAGAGGAGACGCGAGAGTGAGATGCTGCAATAGCAGCTTACTCGCTCACACAAAGCCGAGTATGAGAGGGGATTGTGACGCTATGAGCCGAGTACGTAAGTGTGAATGAGTGGATGTATGAGGTCGCAAGCGGACGGCTTAATGTATGAGTGTGTGTCCGTGTATCGCAGCATTATTGGAGGCGTTGTAACGCTGAATTAAAGCTAACCGGGTACTCTAAGACAGAGGAAAAAATTTTAATTTTTATTTTTATTCGAAAAAATTTAATAAAAAAATAAAAAGGCCCAAGATTTAACCAGACCCACAGAAACGGAGAGTAAATTTTTAATTCTCATTTATTTTGCTGGGGATTATTTTCAAATACAAAAAAAAAAAAAAGGCTAAGATTCAACTGGAATCCAAAAAGAGATGGATGAAAAAATTCTATTTTTTATTTTTAATCAGCAAAATTATTTTTCTTTAAAAAAGAGCCCAATCTCGACTGGAGCAAAAAAATGATTGAAAAATTTTATTATTAATTTTCAATCAACAAAATTATTATAAAAAAATAAATGGGCCCAAGTCTCAACCGGACCCAAACAAACGGATAAAAATTTTTATTACTTACTTAATTTGCTGGAAATTATCTTTAAAAACGAAAAAATGCCCAAGACTCGATCGGATCCAAAAAAATAACAGTACAAAAATTTTTTCCTTATTTTCAATCAGCAAAATTGTTTCTTTTAAAAAAGGCCCAATCTCGACTGGAGCAAAAAAATGATTAAAAAATTTTATTATTAATTTTCAATCAACAAAATTATTTAAAAAAAAAAATAGTCCGCAGACTCAACCGGACCCAAACAAACAGATAGATAGTTTTAATTACTTATTTATTTTGATGGGAATTATTTTAAAAACGAAGAAAATCGCCCAAGACTCGACCGGACCCAAAAAAAAAAAAAAAAAAATAAATTGAAAAATTTTGTTTTCATTTTCAATCAGCCAAATTAATTTCTTTTCGAAACTAGGCCCAATCTCAAACAGACTAAGAGAAACTAATTAAAAAATTTTATTTTTATTATTAATCAAATATTATTTAAAAAAGAAAATAAGCCACAGACTTAACCGGACTTAAACAAACGGATAGAAAATTTTTATTACTTACTTAATTTGCTGGAAATTATCTTTAAAAACGAAAAAATGCTCAAGACTCCATCAGACCGAAAGGGAGATGAATAAAAAAATTTTACTATTCATTTTTAATCATCATAATTAACTTTTTTATAATAAAAGGCTCAATTTCGACCGGACCCAGAAAAAATGATCCAAAAATTTTATTTTTATTGTTGATCATCAAAACTAATTAAAAAAACAAATGAGGCCCTAGACTCAACTGGACCCAAACAAACGGATAAATAATTTTTATTACTTATTTATTTTGCAGGAAATTATTTTTGAAAACGATAAAAATGCCCTAGACTCGACCAGACCCGAAATAAAATAAATTGAAAATCTTTGTTTTTCTATTTTTAATCAGCAAAATTATTTTCCTTTGAAAAAGGGCCTGATCTCGACTGGAGCAAGAAAAATAATTGAAAAGTTTTATAATGAATTTTTAATCAACAAAATTTTTTTAAAAAAGAAAATAGGCCCCAGACTTAACTGGACCCAAACAAACGGAAAGAAAACTTTTATTCCTGTTTTTTTGTTGGGAATTATTTTTCGAAACAAAAAAATTGCCCAAGACTCGACCGGACCCGAAAAAGATAAATCGAAAAATTTTATTTCTAAATATTAATTAACTAAATTATTAAGAAAAAAAAAAATAGACCCAAGACGCAGCAGGACCCAAATAAACGGATAGAAATTTTTTATTACTTGATCACCAAGATTAATTTTCCTTGAAAAGAAAGGCCCAATCTCAAACAGACTTCGAATAACTGATTGAAAAATTTTATTATCAATTATTAATTAACAACATTATTCTTAAAAAAAAATTAATAGGCCCCAGACTCAATCGGACCCAAACAAACGGATCGAAAACTTTTATTTCCCATTCATTTTGCTAGGAATTATTTTTAAAAACGAAAAAAATGCCCAAGACTCGACCAGAGCAAGAATAGAAGAATGCAAAAAAATTTATTTTCTCTTTTCAATAACAAACAAAAATTTATTGAACAAAAATCAGCCTAATCTTGACAAGACGATAAAAACTGATTGAAAAAATTTATTATCAATTATTAATTGACAAAATTATTTCAAAAAAGAAAATAGGCCCCAGACTCAACCGGACCAAAACGAACAGATAGAAAATTTTTATTACTTATTTCTTATGCTCGGAATAATTTTGTCAATTAATAATTGATAATAAATTTTTTCAATCAGTTTTTATCGTCTTGTCAAGATTAGGCTGATTTTTGTTCAATAAATTTTTGTTTGTTATTGAAAAGAGAAAATAAATTTTTTTGCATTCTTCTATTCTTGGCTCTGGTCGAGTCTTGGGCATTTTTTCGTTTTTAAAAATAATTCCTAGCAAAATGAATGGGAAATAAAAGTTTTCGATCCGTTTGTTTGGGTCCGATTGAGTCTGGGGCCTATTAATTTTTTTAAGAATAATGTTGTTAATTAATAATTGATAATAAAATTTTTCAATCAGTTATTCGAAGTCTGTTTGAGATTGGGCCTTTCTTTTCAAGGAAAATTAATCTTGGTGATCAAGTAATAAAAAATTTCTATCCGTTTATTTGGGTCCTGCTGCGTCTTGGGTCTATTTTTTTTTTTCTTAATAATTTAGTTAATTAATATTTAGAAATAAAATTTTTCGATTTATCTTTTTCGGGTCCGGTCGAGTCTTGGGCAATTTTTTTGTTTCGAAAAATAATTCCCAACAAAAAAACAGGAATAAAAGTTTTCTTTCCGTTTGTTTGGGTCCAGTTAAGTCTGGGGCCTATTTTCTTTTTTAAAAAATTTTGTTGATTAAAAATTCATTATAAAACTTTTCAATTATTTTTCTTGCTCCAGTCGAGATCAGGCCCTTTTTCAAAGGAAAATAATTTTGCTGATTAAAAATAGAAAAACAAAGATTTTCAATTTATTTTATTTCGGGTCTGGTCGAGTCTAGGGCATTTTTATCGTTTTCAAAAATAATTTCCTGCAAAATAAATAAGTAATAAAAATTATTTATCCGTTTGTTTGGGTCCAGTTGAGTCTAGGGCCTCATTTGTTTTTTAATTAGTTTTGATGATCAACAATAAAAATAAAATTTTTGGATCATTTTTTCTGGGTCCGGTCGAAATTGAGCCTTTTATTATAAAAAAGTTAATTATGATGATTAAAAATGAATAGTAAAATTTTTTTATTCATCTCCCTTTCGGTCTGATGGAGTCTTGGGCATTTTTTCGTTTTTAAAGATAATTTCCAGCAAATTAAGTAAGTAATAAAAATTTTCTATCCGTTTGTTTAAGTCCGGTTAAGTCTGTGGCTTATTTTCTTTTTTAAATAATATTTGATTAATAATAAAAATAAAATTTTTTAATTAGTTTCTCTTAGTCTGTTTGAGATTGGGCCTTGTTTCGAAAAGGAATTAATTTGGCTGATTGAAAATGAAAACAAAATTTTTCAATTTATTTTTTTGGGTCCGGTCGAGTCTTGGGCGATTTTCTTCGTTTTTTAAAATAATTCCCATCAAAATAAATAAGTAATTAAAACTATCTATCTGTTTGTTTGGGTCCGGTTGAGTCTGCGGACTATTTTTTTTTTAAATAATTTTGTTGATTGAAAATTAATAATAAAATTTTTTAATCATTTTTTTGCTCCAGTCGAGATTGGGCCTTTTTTTAAAAGAAACAATTTTGCTGATTGAAAATAAGGAAAAAATTTTTGTACTGTTATTTTTTGGATCCGATCGAGTCTTGGGCATTTTTTTCGTTTTTAAAGATAATTTCCAGCAAATTAAGTAAGTAATAAAAATTTTTATCCGTTTGTTTGGGTCCGGTTGAGACTTGGGCCCATTATTTTTTTATAATAATTTTGTTGATTGAAAATTAATAATAAAATTTTTCAATCATTTTTTCTTGCTCCAGTCGAGATTGGGCTCTTTTTTAAAGAAAAATAATTTTGCTGATTAAAAATAAAAAATAGAATTTTTTCATCCATCTCTTTTTGGATTCCAGTTGAATCTTAGCCTTTTTTTTTTTTTTGTATTTGAAAATAATCCCCAGCAAAATAAATGAGAATTAAAAATTTACTCTCCGTTTCTGTGGGTCTGGTTAAATCTTGGGCCTTTTTATTTTTTTATTAAATTTTTTCGAATAAAAATAAAAATAAAAATTTTTTCCTCTGTCTTAGAGTACCCGGTTAGCTTTAATTCAGCGTTACAACGCCTCCAATAATGCTGCGATACACGGACACACACTCATACATTAAGCCGTCCGCTTGCGACCTCATACATCCACTCATTCACACTTACGTACTCGGCTCATAGCGTCACAATCCCCTCTCATACTCGGCTTTGTGTGAGCGAGTAAGCTGCTATTGCAGCATCTCACTCTCGCGTCTCCTCTACTTCCCCGCTCATTTTCATTTCTCGAATAGCGCGCTTCTGATTGGCTATCGTTTTTAATTCATAACTCAAATTCTATGGCCCAAAAAAATTTTTGGCTCAGGAACTTTCGATTCAGTATTTTTTTCTCTATCGACCCCAACAATTACTCCCGCCACTTCAGAGACACCCTGTATATAGTAGTCGCTCCATGACCTTAGTTGTTTATGTGACTACAAATAAAATAATATAAAAAAACATAAATTAAAAAATTTAAAGTTTTTTATTTATTTCATTAGATTGTTAGAAAAATCTTCACGATTTCTCCAATAATTTTCAAGCATAATGATTTGTATAAGTATAATATTTTTTTTTTTTTTTTTTCAATTAAATGTTGAGAGTTATTTCTATATAAGTAAAAGATACCCGTCAGACTGATATCAAAATACTATAAGCTTGATCATAGATAAATAAAATAATATTCTAATACTTTTGAGGATGTAGGTTATTTTATGGATGGAATAAGCCTTTATTTATTGGATAGGAGTATCGTTAAAAATAATTCAAGCTTGATAAGAAAAATGTAATTTCCACGCTGCAAAAATTCTAATGCTATGCGTACTGAATGGTGTCTTAAAATTATAAAGTCCATTTTCTAGAGATAATAAAGTTTTTATTCCAAACATTAAAAATTAATTTTTTTATTTGTATGATATTGAATTTTTTTCTTACATTTTAAAATCAAATTAACGTACACTTATAATAGTTGTATTTCGAAACAGATTATAATAAATTTATAAGTTTACACTTAAATAAAAATATAAGTTTTAAATCTGGTATTGCAACCTAAAAACTAATGAATATGAAAAAATTTTAATTGAATAACATTAATTAAATAATTAGTGTGTGAAAATTTCAAAATAATATAAAAATAATAAAGTTCCTGCAAACTAATAAATATAAAAAAAGTACATAAAAGAAAATTTATTCAGACATTGAATTAGAGATCGCTAATATCGTCATTCTTGAAGGCATTGATTTCTTCAATAAAAGTAGTATACTTTGGGTGTTGAATAACTGCCTTCCGTTTACCACCTCGCTTAGTCCCTCGAGGAGGATTGATATTCAAAAATAATCTGAAAAACCGAAGCATTTATTAATAAAAAAATCATTATTTCTCAAATACTAATGAAAAGTTATATACACCGATGAAATTATTTAGAAATATTGCTAAAAATGAAGCGTTACTGAAAGAAGTATAGTGTCAAAGTGAAAACGATACACTTTTCAGATCACAAATTATAAAAGAAAAGATTCATCGACTTATAAGAAGTTTTTAATACAAACAAAAATTATTTTTAATTTTATTTTTTTAATAAGAAAGGATGTATGCAACATAAGATTTCTTGTGTTAAGAGTTTTTGGACTTGACGTATTTTATTGGAGAAATTTTTTATCTAATATAATTTTAACGAACCTTTGAATCACTTCTAGTGTTCCTTCGATTTCTGGTGGATACAGAAATCCGAAGATGAAATAAGATAAAAAAGTTATTAATATTCCATCCAGAAAAGAATTAACATTTTTTTCAATCACAACATTAAATTGACTGGACGAGTTGTGAATATCAGTTCCTGAAAACCATAATTAAAATTTTTTTTTATTAATTATCCTATTCATAGTACATGTAAAGTACTTAAAGTACATGTATAGTAATTAAGCAATATTGCAAACCTCTAATAATGAGTACTGGATTCAGAACCGTAATTAATTTTAATAATTCTTCATCGCTCGTGTCTTCCTAAAAAAAGTTAGATTGTAAAATTTATTTCTTTATAAAATAAATTAATAATAAGTTTTCATTACAAACTGTGTAACAAAATTAATAACTTACTTCCATTATCACATATAGATATTCTAGTTTTTCCTTAGTCCCCATATATTTAGTTATAAAATCAAAAAGAATATTTTTATAAGGAACTTTATTATTTAGAGTATCGCAATATTCTTTAGCTTTTTTAATTCATGATGAATATATTTGAGATTTTCAGGAATACTTTGCCCCTTATTTTTTTTTAAACTTTTCAATTGCACATATTTCCTTATTTTTCGAAAAACAATTAATAGGAACATAAAAATCTTTTAACGAGTTTCCCCATATCTTTAAACAGTCTTGGCCCAGAAGACGATCTGCATGAGCAATCATAATTTTATAATGAGTAAGGTAAGGCCAATCTGTGAAAATTTTAGTAAAATCTCTATTCTCTCGAATAATATTTTTGCGTTGCAAATAATATGATTGAGACATTAATTCCTTGATATCTCCAACGGGTTTTGAAGACTTATATTTCTCAATTAGTTCTAATCTTTTTACTCCTGCGATTCCCATGTTTCAGTTGAAGGTAATTCAGGCATATAAGCCACACAACCGTACTCATCCTGAACTTTTGGTTTTCGTGCTGGCTCTTCAAGATCGTGTAAGCTGTATGAATGTGTTACTTCGTTCCCAATTTGGTCTTGTTTAACATAATTTATTCTATCATAGATCTTCTGGCCCAAGCTTGCACCAGCAGCATCCATAGATAAGTTTTTGACTGTAAAAGAAGCTGGGTACTTATTTACCAGCTGCTTACCAATGTCTCTTGCAGTTCCACGGGTAGTGTTTTTTAAGTCATTTGACATGTATTTTTCAATTACATGAATCAGTGATTTTTTCTTGTCGGGATCTAGAAACGTTCCTCTACTCAAAAATTCCTGTACAGAAGACGGCAGTTTCACATAAATGCTGTCTAAATTAGAAGTTTGACGTCCAAGTAATGATTGGCAAGGCTGGTTATCAGTTTCGAGGTTCTCTGTAATTGAAATAGTTTACTACTAAGTAGAAAATACTTATCAAAAGTACAAACTATTAATTAAGTAGTTTATAATATTATTACTTCATTTAAATCATTTAAATTGAGAGCGAATATCGATAGAAAAGATAATGTATTAAAAGTACTAAAAACTGAAAATTTTAAGTATCAATTATACATATTAATAAAAGATTCAATAAAAATTCATTCTTTAAGGTGCAATTTCATGCTGACGCTTGACGCTGATTTTTAGCGTCAAACTTAATCACGTGGTACAATTCCGACGAAAACGCCATCTGGATAAATTTTAGCGACAAAAACTGAAAAAACTAAACAATGTTTAGTTTTTGACGCTGGAGCTATGGAGCTATGTGCGTCAAGCTAAAATCCTATAATCGAAGTAGGTAGTAATCGATATACAGGGTGTCTCTGAAGTGGCGGGAGTAATTGTTGGGGTCGATAGAGAAAAAATACTGAATCGAAAGTTCCTGAGCCAAAAATTTTTTTGGGCCATAGAATTTGAGTTATGAATTAAAAACGATAGCCAATCAGAAGCGCGCTATTCGAGAAATGAAAATGAGCGGGGAAGTAGAGGAGACGCGAGAGTGAGATGCTGCAATAGCAGCTTACTCGCTCACACAAAGCCGAGCATGAGAGGGGATTGTGACGCTATGAGCCGAGTACGTAAGTGTGAATGAGTGGATGTATGAGGTCGCAAGCGGACGGCTTAATGTATGAGTGTGTGTCCGTGTATCGCAGCATTATTGGAGGCGTTGTAACGCTGAATTAAAGCTAACCGGGTACTCTAAGACAGAGGGAAAAAATTTTAATTTTTATTTTTATTCGAAAAAATTTAATAAAAAAATAAAAAGGCCCAAGATTTAACCAGACCCACAGAAACGGAGAGTAAATTTTTAATTCTCATTTATTTTGCTGGGGATTATTTTCAAATACAAAAAAAAAAAAAAGGCTAAGATTCAACTGGAATCTTAATTGCTTAATAAAAGGAGTAAAGTGTAATGATGTGAATGCAAACTAATAACATTAAAGTAAAGTTATCCTTGAACTGCCGAAACACCTGTAGATTTTTTTGAAATGATTTCTTTGCTAAGAAAAAGGGAAACTAAAATATCAAAATTACTAAAACGTGAATGCCATTTCTTTTTCATATTTTCTTCGACATTTTACCTGTCAGTGAATAAAAAGAATATTTAAATTGAAATATCAAAATTATAAGGACTTGAATTCAATGTTTTGTTAATTTATCATTTGACATTTTACCTATCAATTAAGTGATAAATAATTTAAATTAAAATATCAAAATTATCAGGGCTTGGGTGCGATTACTACTTAATTTGATACTTGGGATTTTACCCGTCAATTCATTAGAAATTTATTTCAATTATAAGATCAAAATTATGAGAACATGAGTGCGATTTATTTTTAATTTATTATTCAGGATTTTAACAGTCAATTGATTGATAAACAACTTTAATTAAAATATCAAAATTATCAGGACCTGAGTTCAATTTTTTTTTTTAATTTATTATTTATTTACCTGTCAATTAATTAAAAAATAATTTTTATAAAAATATCAAAATTGTTCGGACTTGAGTTCAATTTTTTTCTTAATTTATAATTTGACATTCTACCTGTTAATTCACCGATAGATAATTCTAATAAAAATATCAAAATTATTCGGACTTGAGTTCAATTTTTTCTTAATTTATAATTTGACACTCTACCTGTTAATTCACTGATAGATAATTCTAATAAAAATATCAAAATTATTCGGACTTGAGTTCAATTTTTTTCTTAATTTATAATTTGACATTCTACCTGTTAATTCACTGATAGATAATTCTATTAAAAATATCAAAATTATTCGGACTTGAGTTCAATTTTTTTTTAATTTATCATTTGACATTTCGCTTGTTGATTAAGTGATTAATAATTTTAATAATAATATCAAAATTATCAGGACTCGAGAGCGATTTTTTTTTTAGTATATTTTTTTACATTTTACCTGTCAATTAACTGATAAATAATTTCAATTAAAATATCAAAATTATTCGGACTTGAGTTCAATTTTTTTTTTTAATTTATTAGTTGACATTTTACCTGTTAATTAACTGATAAATAATTTTAATAAAAATATCAAAATTATCAGGACTCGAGAGCGTTTTTTTTTTCAATTCCTTATTTGACATTTTACCTGTCAATTAATTAAAAAATAATTTTAATTAAAATATCAAAATTATTGGGACTTGAGTTCAATGTTTGTTTTAATTTATTTTTGACATTTTACCTGACGATTAATTGAAAAATTATTTTACAGAATAATTCCCAGCAAAATAAATGAGAAATGAAAGTTTTCCATCCGTTTGGTTGGGTCCGGTTGAGTCTTGGGCAATTCCTTCTGTTTTCAAAAATTATTCCGAGCATAAGAAATAAGTAATAAAAATTTTCTATCTGTTCGTTTTGGTCCGGTTGAGTCTGGGGCCTATTTTCTTTTTTGAAATAATTTTGTCAATTAATAATTGATAATAAATTTTTTCAATCAGTTTTTTATCGTCTTGTCAAGATTAGGCTGATTTTTGTTCAATAAATTTTTGTTTGTTATTGAAAAGAGAAAATAAATTTTTTTGCATTCTTCTATTCTTGGCTCTGGTCGAGTCTTGGGCATTTTTTCGTTTTTAAAAATAATTCCTAGCAAAATGAATGGGAAATAAAAGTTTTCGATCCGTTTGTTTGGGTCCGATTGAGTCTGGGGCCTATTAATTTTTTTTTAAGAATAATGTTGTTAATTAATAATTGATAATAAAATTTTTCAATCAGTTATTCGAAGTCTGTTTGAGATTGGGCCTTTCTTTTCAAGGAAAATTAATCTTGGTGATCAAGTAATAAAAATTTCTATCCGTTTATTTGGGTCCTGCTGCGTCTTGGGTCTATTTTTTTTTTTCTTAATAATTTAGTTAATTAATATTTAGAAATAAAATTTTTCGATTTATCTTTTTCGGGTCCGGTCGAGTCTTGGGCAATTTTTTTGTTTCGAAAAATAATTCCCAACAAAAAAACAGGAATAAAAGTTTTCTTTCCGTTTGTTTGGGTCCAGTTAAGTCTGGGGCCTATTTTCTTTTTTAAAAAATTTTGTTGATTAAAAATTCATTATAAAACTTTTCAATTATTTTTTCTTGCTCCAGTCGAGATCAGGCCCTTTTTCAAAGGAAAATAATTTTGCTGATTAAAAATAGAAAAACAAAGATTTTCAATTTATTTTATTTCGGGTCTGGTCGAGTCTAGGGCATTTTTATCGTTTTCAAAAATAATTTCCTGCAAAATAAATAAGTAATAAAAATTATTTATCCGTTTGTTTGGGTCCAGTTGAGTCTAGGGCCTCATTTGTTTTTTTAATTAGTTTTGATGATCAACAATAAAAAATAAAATTTTTGGATCATTTTTTCTGGGTCCGGTCGAAATTGAGCCTTTTATTATAAAAAAGTTAATTATGATGATTAAAAATGAATAGTAAAATTTTTTTATTCATCTCCCTTTCGGTCTGATGGAGTCTTGGGCATTTTTTCGTTTTTAAAGATAATTTCCAGCAAATTAAGTAAGTAATAAAAATTTTCTATCCGTTTGTTTAAGTCCGGTTAAGTCTGTGGCTTATTTTCTTTTTTAAATAATATTTGATTAATAATAAAAATAAAATTTTTTAATTAGTTTCTCTTAGTCTGTTTGAGATTGGGCCTTGTTTCGAAAAGGAATTAATTTGGCTGATTGAAAATGAAAACAAAATTTTTCAATTTATTTTTTTTTTTTTGGGTCCGGTCGAGTCTTGGGCGATTTTCTTCGTTTTTTAAAATAATTCCCATCAAAATAAATAAGTAATTAAAACTATCTATCTGTTTGTTTGGGTCCGGTTGAGTCTGCGGACTATTTTTTTTTTAAATAATTTTGTTGATTGAAAATTAATAATAAAATTTTTTAATCATTTTTTTTTGCTCCAGTCGAGATTGGGCCTTTTTTAAAAGAAACAATTTTGCTGATTGAAAATAAGGAAAAATTTTTGTACTGTTATTTTTTGGATCCGATCGAGTCTTGGGCATTTTTTCGTTTTTAAAGATAATTTCCAGCAAATTAAGTAAGTAATAAAAATTTTTATCCGTTTGTTTGGGTCCGGTTGAGACTTGGGCCCATTTATTTTTTTATAATAATTTTGTTGATTGAAAATTAATAATAAAATTTTTCAATCATTTTTTCTTGCTCCAGTCGAGATTGGGCTCTTTTTTAAAGAAAAATAATTTTGCTGATTAAAAATAAAAAATAGAATTTTTTCATCCATCTCTTTTTGGATTCCAGTTGAATCTTAGCCTTTTTTTTTTTTTTTTGTATTTGAAAATAATCCCCAGCAAAATAAATGAGAATTAAAAATTTACTCTCCGTTTCTGTGGGTCTGGTTAAATCTTGGGCCTTTTTATTTTTTTTTATTAAATTTTTTCGAATAAAAATAAAAATAAAAATTTTTCCTCTGTCTTAGAGTACCCGGTTAGCTTTAATTCAGCGTTACAACGCCTCCAATAATGCTGCGATACACGGACACACACTCATACATTAAGCCGTCCGCTTGCGACCTCATACATCCACTCATTCACACTTACGTACTCGGCTCATAGCGTCACAATCCCCTCTCATACTCGGCTTTGTGTGAGCGAGTAAGCTGCTATTGCAGCATCTCACTCTCGCGTCTCCTCTACTTCCCCGCTCATTTTCATTTCTCGAATAGCGCGCTTCTGATTGGCTATCGTTTTTAATTCATAACTCAAATTCTATGGCCCAAAAAAATTTTTGGCTCAGGAACTTTCGATTCAGTATTTTTTTCTCTATCGACCCCAACAATTACTCCCGCCACTTCAGAGACACCCTGTATATCGAAAAATAAAAAACAAGAGTAATAAAATATTTTTTTTTATAATAATTGAAAAAATATATGAAAAAGGTATCATGGACTACGGGGAGGTAATATTAAAAGAAAAATTATAATTTAATTATATTTTATGTATATATTTTGATTTAAGACATGAAAAATGAATGAAAAAGTAAATAACATTTTTTTAACCTCAAATGTTATTTACTATTTATCGTACAATTAAATTCAGTTTTTCATAATTTGATAGTAAATTAATTTTCATGTGATGTAAAAAAAAAGCAAGAGCATTGAATTTTAAACTATGTCCTCAAATTTCGATTGAAAAATAAAAAGAAAGTACGCTGAGTTCATGTCAGCCGTTTGTCTCTATACATCCATATGTGTAGACATACGTTATTTACATTGTCAAGTTGTTTTAACATTAAAAAAATAATTTTATATATTAGTAAGTATATTTTTTTCATCAGGAACGGGAATTGTTTTATACATGCGGAGTATGTGAGACTATCTGTAAAGAAATCTGCAGTCATCCGTGCATGAAGCCTTATAAGAACTTTCATGTTGACAAAAACTACTATTTTTACCCTTTACTGGGTAAGTAATTCGATAGCATTGTGTAATACAATATATATATTATATTTAAATCTTATTTTTTGACAGCTGACAAAAGAACAATAATCCGTCGAGCACAATTTGAGGACGGCACCCAAGAAGTTATTCGCGAATTATTGCCCGAATTAAATGGCAAAGATGATGTTTTTCAGTTATACAGTGGTCGTGCTATCGGAGGTGGGAAAAAAGCAAGTGTTGAAGAATTTGTAGACTATTGTGTGTTAGACGATGAAGATGACATGTTAAGCTTACCTTTACGTAAGACAAATGTTTAATTTCCTTTCCTAACTATTGTCAAAATTATGAAAACTTCATGGCTGATTGATTTTATATTTCTTAATTTTAGCGCAGAAAAGTCCTACACTCCAATCTGCTTCGACAAAGGGTTGTAAGGGTGGAAAAAAAAAGCTATCATGTCTCAGAAACCACAAGAAGAATCTAAACTAACGGACAATGAAATCGAATTTTTAATTTTGGAAGTCCAATCAAGGCCGCCCTTGTGGAACTATGAAATACCTCTAGCAAAGCGCTCGTCAAAAGCTACTGATCTACTGTGGGAAGAAATATCAAAAGCCATGAACTGTATGTTGAATTTTTTTTTCTGTATCAATTTTTAATAAGTATTTATTATTATTTTTTTACCTCTATTCATCATTATTTTTTTTTTGCCAGATCGATTATCTGCTGATGATGCTAAAAAAAGATTTAAGAGTTTAAAAGATCAATACCGAAAACAAATTCGAGCAGAATGCCGTTCTAGTGGCTCAGCTCGAATTGACGAAAAGAAATGGAGATTCTATGACGCTTGCTCATTCATGCGCGGCTGTTGCTTGATTAAGCCGTAAGTGAAAATAATTATTCTAATTCCTACAATCATTAATTTATATTTTTAATATTTTGTGTAATTTAGAACTGTAAGTAATGTTCCTTGAGATGATTTCCATAATAGTGGAGTTGAAGGTGATGATTATATATCTGAAGATGATGCTAAAAACAATAATAATAGTAATAATCCAATATCAAGTAAGCTGAATTTTTAATTGAAAATATAATTTTGATATAAAACAATAAACGTAATTTTTTCAGCTACTCCTGTCAGTAAAAGTTCACGTAAACGTACTAATAACGGATTATTAGACAATAATATGTCTCCGTTAGCTATGATCGCTGCAAAGATCTGCAAGGACTCTCCACCACTTACATTACCTTCTACTCCAAAAATTGATGCAGTCGATAATTTTTTAGCAGGTGTAGGCCATGAAATAAGGAAACTTCCAGAAGACAAGCATCTTGGAGTAATAATAGAAATTATGGCTTTGGTTCAAAGTAAACTTCAAAATGAAAATCGATACGATTTTTAAAAATTGCTGCTTTCAACAATTTAAAGTTTTTTTATTTTGGCTCTTATTATAAAATTATGTCATCAGTATTATGGTCTGTTCTAAAACTTAGGCCAAAGATTAATTATTTTAAACAGTGTTGAATAGTTTTAATACAAAACTTTATCTTGAAATAATTACCTGATACTAATATTAATAATTATAAGGTCAAAGATCAAATTATAGGATAATAAGCTAAAAAAAAATGAAATCTTACAGCAATAATATTGTTTTAAGACAAAACTTTACCTTAAAGTGGTTGTGTGATACTATAATTAATGATTAAATATAAACTATTTAGTATATTGCTGTTAGTTATAAACTAATTAAGGTATTTAATGTCAAAAAATAATGTTTACTGGCTTAAGCCAAAGATTAGTTAATTTTAATATTGTTAAATAGTTTCAAGACAAAAAAAAACTACGTTAAAATACCCAATATTATTATCAATGATTTAAAGATAAATTACTAACACCAGATCATAAGATGATATTAAAAGATAAAAAAAAACTAAAATGACAATAATGATATTATTATTACTTAAATATTCTCATAAAATTCTTTGAATTTCTTTGTATTTTTTGTAAGACTTTCATACTGTCAAGTTGTTTAACAAATAATATATTTGTATGTTTTAAAAACATTTCGAGTTTGAATAAACTTAATAATTCAAGATCATACTTTTCTGGTAACTCAAATTCTCATACATATTTTATGTTATCTTTTTCTATTAATTAAATACAATTTAATTTACAAAAATTTTCTTTAAATTTAAAAATTTTCATGAAATTCATATTTTTCGTACATTCTAAATTTATACAATTATTCAAATTATTCACTCCCTTCGAAGATTTTTATAATTTTTATACAATAAAATTTATTCACTATCTTAGTTTATATTAATCTCCGCATACGAAATTACATAACTTTATATTTATTTAATTGTTCTATTTGAATAATTTTTTAAAACTTACACAAAATAAACATGTCTCGCATTTCAAGTTACATATTTTCCGTAAATAATTAATAATTACAGATATAATAATTGCTGGGATAAAATTTCAATATATATTTTATTTTTTTGGTTTTATAAAGTGTATAAAATTCTAATTTAATATTACACTTTTTGGTTTTCTTTTAGTATCAATTTCGATGATTACAGAGAAGTACACATAATCTGCTAATTATTATTAGTCTAAAAATTTAATATCAGTCTTTCACTGTCTTTTAATTAAATATAAAAATGCAATTCTCTGCAATCATTCAGAAGTAGAAAATATAATAATTACAAGTAATTACAAAATTATAAATAATGAATGAAGATAAATATTATATAGAGTTAATTATTTAAATAGCTTTAAAAACTATAGCCACGAGCGATGATGCGATGAGGATCGAAGAGCATAATAAGTACTGTTTATAAACTGCTAGATTAACGTAAGATTTGGGGCGTGAGGACTAACACAATTCAACACTGAAGGTACGTAGATATCGAATTTTTGAGAAGTAACAATATGTAATGAAGATAGTTCGTAGAATTTAAATAATTTCATCATTGGGTACGACCATACTGCCAAGGAACTGCTCCTTCGGTATTGAAATAATCACAAAACTTATCGCGAATTGACACGGCCACTTTGCTACTGTGATGATTGCCATAAACTCTAGCATCCTCTAAAGCCGAGTCGTTTATTTCATTTCTCAATTCATTAATATCATCATCATCCGAAATATATGTATCATTTTTCTCATGCTTGCGAAGCCAATTGTGAAGCACGACAATTGCCTGGACTGTGGTAATTGTGTTTTCAACTGTAGCTTCAATTGGTTTTTTCAAAATTCTCCATTTTCTCACAATAATGCCAAATGTATTTTCAATCGTTCTCCGTGCGCGACTCAAACGATAATTAAATATATTTCGTTCCTCAGTAAGACCACCTCTTCCCGGGTATGGTCGAAGTAAATAAGTACTTAGTTGGAATGCTTCGTCACCTACCAGTACGTATGGTAAGGGTGCTCCATTAACAGTAAGTAGATCTGGTTGCGGCACATTCATTTGCTGATGTTCAAATTTTTGACCAAACGCGGAATTTTTGAAAATACCACCGTCACTTTGTCGACCATAAGCACCAGTATCCACACAAACAAATGAATAATCGGCATTACAAATAGCCATTAAAACAACACTATGATGATTTTTATAATTATAATACGCTGAGCCAGCATTATCAGGACACTACAATGAAATTTCGAATTATTATGTAAGTTCCATAGGCGGTGAATTTAATTAAATAATTGTAACTGAATTTTCATACCTGTATTCGAATATGCTTTCCGTCCATAGCTCCTATGCAGTGTGGAAATTGCCATTTTCATCAAAATCATGAGAGATTTCCAACCAATCTCTAACTGTCAGCGGATATGGCAATACTTTCTCATTTAGGCACTTTCATAGCATTTCACATGTTTCATTTATAATATTAATTGTTGTTGTGAAACCTACAAGATAATGATAGGATACTGAAGTCATACAATCACCTGTTGCCAAGTATCTGCAGAGAAAAATTAATATATACAGTTATGCTAACTTCTTATGAATCATGATTTGAATAATGAGATTAATATGAGATGAATAAGATAATTATTACCTTAGGGTCATTGCAAGTCTTGCTGTTGCTGAAATAGAGTTTCTTACAGTATTTTGTTTACTAATCAAAGGACCAACCAAACCTAATAATTCTTCGAATTGTTCCACATTCATTCGAAAATAATTTTCGAATTTTTCCGGAAATGATAAAAGAGTTGGAAATATAGCCTCAATGAATCCGTGAACGTCCCGTAATTTAAATAAAGGATGAATCCAATAACGTTTCTTCGTATAATTTCTTTTGAATAATCCTACTTCGTTTAAAAACAGAGCAGTTAAAATTCTTTTTTCTTCATTTTAGCAATTTTTCTTTCTTGAATCAATTTTTGACACTCGTAGACCCAGATTAGATGTTGATAATTTGCGAACATCTTTCTGTTTTTAATCACTATCTTTTTCTCACTAATATATTTATTATTTTATTTTATAACTAATTGTTGTTTGTGTAATTGAGGTGTAATTGAGGTTAATAATAATAAAACATAACAACATATATACAATCGATCAATCGATAGTTGTGAATTTTTGACGCTTAGTTATGTATGTTTGTTGACGCTAGATATTGCTGACGCTTGACGCGACTTTTTGACGCTCTTGAATTGACGCTCTCCTATAGATGGCGTTTTTTGTCAAGTTTGACGCTAAAAATCAGCGTCGAGCGTCAGCATGAAATTGCACCTTTACCATTCGACACTATTGGAGTATTGTTTGCTAAGTTGTCACTACTCCACTCAATCCCATCTGGAACCAGAGTTAATGATAGTTGCTCCTTAAAGCTTGTAGCTAATTCTTGTAAGATATCATCGTCATCGATTTCGGTGAAATCTTCCATGAATATCTAATTAAATTATAAGACAATGAGTTATAAAATATATAAAAAAAGACAATAATTAAAAAAATAAAGTAACCGACCTTGTACACATTTTCCGTTAGTGATAATTTTACTCTCGCTGCATCGATAAGCTCAGTCATGGTCTCAGCTTTGACGAGTTTTTTCATTGATGGTTTGTCATGCTGAGAAACTTTGAAGATCGTCATCGTGATTCGTCGCTATTATCAATCAGTTTTCAAATAAATGATAGATTTTTTGAACTTATAATATAATTACAAAACAATAAAATAACTTAATTACGATTTATATATTTGTTTGTCTATTTAATTTCATGTGAATTTTTACGATAGTTTTTTTGGAATTTTTTTTTTAAACAATATTTATTTAGATTTTTTCATGTTGACTATTGACAAAAACGGCATAGGGTGCTTTACTTTGACTCAAGTTTTATCGCTTTCAAGAACATTCAAAATATAACAATAATAATTAATTATCAATAGTAATAATCTATAAATTAAGCTGAAGGTAAAAAGCTACACTGATGAAACGTCGAATTGAACATAATTTTATTACAAAGCATACTCAACTAATGCATACTTTGGTTTGACACATAAAGTTGAACTTATTCTATAAATATGTAATTTTTCTAAGCTAACAATTTCATTAAATGATAAGCATTTGTATTTTAAAATCTCTCCTAGTTTATAAATTTTTAAGTAAGAGATAAATGTAGTATAAAATACACCTAAAATAAAATAAATTTCATTTTCGTCATTTAAGATCTTGCAAATTTTTCCAACAACTATATTATATTGATATGCATCTCGTGAAATAAAAAGAGCATCACCAGTACGATACGAAATACCATTTTTAATAATTCCATTGCACTCAATAGTATTTGGGTGTAATTTTCTAGTCAACAAAGTTTGTTTTATCATTTCATTATATAAATTTAAGTTGAATTTTTCAGTATTTTTCAATTCAAGATCGGTACTAATCTCTCCTCCTAATCGAACAAAACATTGATACAATTCATGTTTAATACTAAGTGATTTGGTAACGTTTATAAAATTACGTAAAAATCTCATAGCACGTTTCATAAAACAGTGTTTGCTCTCAGACCGAAGTGTCCATGACTTCATTAACGGTCCAAATTGAAGAATTAGTGATGGATAATGCATTAAATAATGATGTTTTGGACGGAGAGGCTGTACAAATGAAGATTTTTAAAGTGTATGTAATCACGGATAAGTGAATCTAAATGAGTTACAAATGATTTATGTATTGCGGGAGCACATATTATTTCAATTATTTCGGAAAGTAATAAAACGCATTGCCAGACATCATCGTCAATATTATTGATTTTATCATGTACTAATAATGGTAATAATCTTAAAAAGCTCCACATTTGACAGGCACCACCTGATAATCTTTGAGAAGTTGGTGAAATAAAACATAGCTTATCCCGATGATCTTCTACTGAATAATCAAAAGTTGCAATTCTTTGATTTAGTAAATTGTATGAAAACCAACCTTCATTCACAAAGTTATCGATAAATAATTTAAGGTCATAAGCTAGTACTCCTTCAAATATATCATGTCCAAGACAAGGAGGTAATCCAGGAAGACCAACGTGGTAATAGTTTAATTGATTAAAAACTTGTAACAGTTTTACCTGCTCAGGTTAGTCCCTAATCAATTTTAAAATTAACTAATAAAACTAACAACAATAAACATTATCAGGGCGCCACCGGGATTATTAATCACGGTTCCTGGAACCGGTCCAGAGCTGAGAAAATCCTATCTTAGGGTAGAGAGAGTGGAGGAAGGTTGCTGTTAAATAACAAAAATTTAATTAACAAGATCGATCGATATTTATTAACAATAAAAATAAGACTTAACAGAGTTGGCTTAAAATAAGTTAACAAATTTCATTCACACACACACTAACCACACTTAACAATATCCTTATTCTCGACGAGCCCCTTTCGGCGTCTACCCGTCGATTTCTAACTTATTCTCGACGAGCCCCTTTCGGCGTCTACCCATCGATTTCTAACACGTGCCCCTTTCGGCGTCTACACGTGACGGGCCCCTTTTGGCGTCTACCCGATTTCTAAACCTACAATCACCCGCACAGAGACGAATCATATACCGGGCTCGTTGACTCGGCTCACAGGAGTAACAGCCCAGCGACGAAACATAGACCTAGATACTCCTGCAGCTTATACACACTTTACTACAGAACAACAGCCCAGCGACGAAACATAGACCTAGATGTTCTGCAGCATACTCTCATAACCCACACCAGCTACAGCAGTAACGGCCCAGAGACGAAACATAGACCTAATCACTCTGTAACTCACACATAACCCACACTTGAGTCTCACGCTCACACTACTAACTTGACTCTACTTTATAAATTTTACTTTAATAAAAATTGACTGTAACTAATTTCAATTAAATATTCCAAATCAAATTATTCAATCATTAGTAATTTAATAAAACGATAATTTTCAATTAACAATCAATTTCTAACTAACTACGACAATTCTCAAATTCCAATTGTTAATTTTAATTCTATTAAAATATTAAATGGATTAAAACTCCTCAGTAACTTATAGTCATGGTCTTAACAATATAACAATAACTATTTAAAACAAAAGGTCTTAATACCTTGGATTAACTTTTGATAATTAAATAAATCACAATATAAAATTCTCAATCACATTAAAAATTATTAACATAAGTTTAATTAATTAATTCTGACTAAATTTTTACTGTGACAATTTTTGACTCAATTAACTAATTTCTAGGACTTAATGTCCACGCCGATAATTATCAAGTTTCAGTAATTTCAATTTGACTACTTCACGGACTTAATCCCAAAATTATTAAATTCATACTTGACGGAATAATTTTATAATATAATATTCTCAATAAATAATTCCTAATATAATATTTTTACTAATTAATTCTTAATATAAAATATTATCAATAATTTTCTATTAGTTTTATCTATTATAAAAAATTCGACACAAGTCGAAATATTCAATTTTTAATTGCTAGAACATTTGCTAGCTGTTTTGCTTGACCTTGGGTATTGGAATTTACTGCGACACCAAAAATTGACGCTTGACTAAAATTCCACGAATAAAAATTTGTCGATTTTTTTCAATGACAAAAATTAATCAATTTTACTAAGTTAATTGTTATAAAAATTACAACAATTAAATTAACGAAATTTTCGGATGTTAATTTATTAATTGATTATTTCTAGTTATTAAAATTTCCCCGCAAGGTCGATTGAGTGATCCTCGGGTATAAACCCCCATGAAAATCACTAAATCCAAAACTAACAAATGTTCCGCAATTAATCCATTAATAAAAATTTTATATATGAGGAGAAGAGGAATGATAGACCGAGTACAAACCGCGGTCTACCTTCCACCCACGGAATGAAATAAAGTACCTGAGTATTTGACTTAAATTCCTGTTCACGATGTCTCTCTGACGTGGTGAATTCTCTGGGTACTCGTTGGCTGGTTTTCTTTCACTCCGGGGATCCGTCTTTACTTCAAACTCCAGTTTTCCTATAACAGTAAAAATGTTAGAAATGTTGTCTTCAAGCTTAAAAGACAATCTTGATAAATTTTCATCGCAGCGTTCCAAAATTCACGTGCAAATATATTAATTACCTGTTTTTCTGTTGAGTAGTGACCGGTGCGGTTGACTATCAAACCTCTTCTCCTTTTGTCACTCTCCGACTCCCGAGCACTTACCCATTTCACCCCCCCTTTCTTAATTACTAAACGGAAGAGCCCGAAGATCGGGGCGCGCCAGTGCTGAGTCGACTAATTATCGATCTCTGGCGACTTATCGATTTAGGGTAATTTACCCTGTTACAAACTGAATTGAATTTTACTCCTTGAATCAATAACGGTTTTTTAATTTTTTTTTTTTGGAACAGGAATATTTTTTATTTAAACGGTCTATGGTTTTTTTGTAAGAATCAACAGTTCTTATTGGATACGTTTTTAATGCTCCTCTTGTGGATTCAAAACATTTTTTTGTTACCAAACAATATCTACAAAAAAACTGAGTTCTGCTAAAATTTTCGGCGAACCCCCCTAGTGCGTGGCTTCCAAGATTGTCACCTGTAACAAATACTAAAGATCCCCGAATAAACTTACCCGGTGATAATTCAATACCATTGGTCTCAATATCTTTTAAATCTTCTACAATTTTACCAAAAACTTTAGTATGGTCGAATATTTTTTCTCTGCATAATGCAACTAGATACATGAAATTCACATGGGATCGTATATTATCTGGATAGTTCCCTATACTTAAGTAAACCGCTAAAATTTTATATTTATCTTTAGCAGAACCTAACGGATTTACAATTTCGAAACTATCTTGATATAATATAAGTTGTATTGCATCAGGATTTTCTTTAAAAAAAATATTATTCTTGAACACACTACCGTCTGTAAAATCTCTTAATATTTCGCTATTGTTTTCTTTAAGATCAAATACTAATTTATGACTTAGTGATTTATTATTACATAATTGTTTTAAAGTTTCTTTTATTGGTACATAATGATAATAATGTTTTTTTTTATTATTATTCAAGCTATCGAGAGGAATTTGAATTGGACTGACATATGGGAAATGCTTTTCATAAAATTGTCTCCGTTTATAAATCGATCCTAAATGATCGTCAACAGTTTTAAACGTATTATCTAATGCATTAGCAAGTATATTTTCAATTAATTCTGCTGATAAGTCTAAGTCTTTTAAATATTTTGACAATTTATCCTTCACGATCTTTTCATTTTGTTGACTCATATTACATAGTTCACTGGCAATGTATTGAACAGTTGATGCTGGCAAGCAAAATTTGAATTCCAGTTTTAAAAAAAAATGGGCTAAATTCATTAAAAAATTATCATTTGAAGTATTTTTTGGATAATCTTCATGCTGGTAATCGACTTGTTCACATTGTAATGGTGATGATGGTTCATCAATGAAGTTCTCATTATCGTTAACAATAAATGGGTCGCAAGAATTTGCATTATCCTTTTCATTAAACTGACCTAATTTAATTTTTTTCTTTTTTATGATATTTACTTATGTGGAAGGAGAAAGAATTTGTTAGGTGATATGTTTTTTCGCAATTCGGAAAATAACATTTTACAGTAGTTCCATCATGTATATGAGCATATAAATGTTCTTTCAATTTTTTAATGTCAGTATATCTTTGACTACAATTTTCAACTGTACAATTAATCTCATTAAAAGAAAGCTCAGTATTTACCGATGAGGATGATACGTGACTACTGGTACTTGAAACGATTTTGTGAGTGCGATATACATGACTTTGTAACGATGACAAAAGTGAATATGCCTTGTTACAGTGGTTATACCCACAAATTATTCGACCTGTTAAATTTGAATGTTCTCTCAAATGTTGTAAATAAATAGATAAAACTGAATTGGTAAATTCACAAAATAGACAAAAAAACATTATACTTTTAACTTTTTTAAAAAAATATTAATACAGTTGATAATTCGAATGATCTTATTAAATGAATAGTATTATATTACAAAAAAATTAATTTTTGTTAACTTGTATTTATTGTAAACAAGAGGAAATAGAAAGAAAAGCTGATTGATATTGCCAAACTCTGTAACAAAGTGTAGTGGGTTATAAACATAATGATTATACTACTGATTTTAAGACGTCCTCTCACTCAAAATTATTTTATAAATTTGTGTTCTCATATACTCAATAAAATGTTTAGTAGGCTATAACATGTTGAAAAATTTTAAAACTATCTCAATCGTTTTATTAATATATTCTTTCAATTCAGAATTAAGTGACTCATTCTGATTAGTTTATATTTATTAATTTTTTAAAATTACTGGCTACTCGAGTTTTTCATCAGTTTTTTTTATTTATTAATTAACTGTAATATTTCTAATTTTAAGTTGTCTAAAAACTTTTTAATAGTAATTAGTTTAATGGAAAGTGAGACACGGGATTGCAATAGAAATTTTGTAGTGACAATATTATTAACATCTTTTTTAAGAATTACAAAATGGTATTAATGAAATTTATAAATGCTGTTTGAAAATTTGAATCCATGTAGTTATATTAATGTATGAAATTTAGATCATTATTTTAGTGCGTTGCTAGACTCTCATTGTTTACAATTTCTTTCATGTGGAATTTAAAAAAAGGTTTTTAAAAAAATTTATGAGTTAAAACAATATAATAATGGAAAAAAAGTAAATTTAAAAATCAATATTTTAATTAAAAACAAATGTTGACATTTATTAAAGAAAAATCGAAAAATGCAAAGTTTTTAAATTAATGGTCAATCAATGATATTGAAACCAGCTAAAATCTGATCATTTTTAAATTTTTTCAACCGTTGAATTTCCATAAAAAAATTTAAATTTTCAAATATTCCATCGATCGTTTTTGAAATTTTATTATGTGAAATCTTGAAAAAAATTTTTATTAAAATTTATCAGTTAAAAAAATTGTCAAATGTCTGCCGAATCCGTTAGTTTCATATCCTTTTTTTTCTTCTAAATGATCAAAAATAAAATAAATAAAAAAAAAAATTTTTAAATGTCAATTTTTTAACTAAAGACATATTTTCGGTAAAATAAGGAAAAACTGAAAAATTGAAATTTTTTCAGTGAAAACTGAAAATCTGTTCAGTTTTTAATGCTGATTATTGAAAAAAATTATTTTGTCTGTCATAAAATTGATCTCTACAAAATGTCAGCGAAAAACTGAGAAATTATATTTTTTTGGACTATTAACTGCTAAAAACTTATTAAAATTTCAATTTTCCGTAATCGATCCTAAGTTTTCTAATAAATCTATGAGTGTAAATATAGCCGACATTGATGATTTTTTATAATGAAAAAAAAATAGATAGAATGATAATAGTTGAACAATAAAAAAAATGCACTTTTAGATCTTTAAATTTCCTACACGCGCATTCTTTTATTTTCTCAAAATTATCATTATTATTATTTTAAATTGTCTTTATAAAATTACACTCATGTCTGCTGGATTCACACTCTTATAAATCTGCCGAGTGAAGAGACAAAATAAAAAAAAAAAAATTAAAATTAGTTAATATTTCGATTTTTTTATTCGCAAAAAACAGTAAAGCCACACATCGAAAAAATGATCGAAATTTATAAACAGTTCAAATTTTTAAATTCACTAAAATCTTATTATCTTTCAATTTTGTGATAGAATATGAAAATACCTTAACATAAACCTTATTTTTTTTCAATCAATCAAAATATTTTATTTTTTAAATAAATAATTATGACTTTTTGTTGTCAACAATTGAATATGGTTAGAAGAGATGTAGATATTTGTAACTTTAAGTGATTTATTTTACTTTTAGATTTGATATCATTAAAACAAAGTTTCGACCGTTAATGTGAAAAAGTTATTAATAAAAAATAGAAATTCAGTAAAAAAATTAATTTGTCTAGGGAAAATATAGCGAAAAAAATATTTAAAAAAAAAATTGTTTGTTATTTATTAACTTACCAACAATCTGTTTTTATTTCTTTTTGTACACTTGTCTCTCTCGGTTTCCTTTTGTCTTTTCACTTGTTTTAAAATTCACTTATTTGGATGTATATTCTCGTTATTAATTACACTTCGATGACATCATTTAATTATTAAAATAATATACGCAAGTAAAATCATCAAATTGTCATATAAATGATCCTCTGAATAGCGATTTTTTTTTTTATCTGTAATAGAAACAACCACACACTGGAATGTCACAAGTGCGACTGAATATTAAGTCTCAATAACATAAGACAGATGAAAGCGTCTAGTTGATGTCTAGCGTAGCCGCTGGCCTCTCAAGGAAAATCACCGAAAAAACTCGAGCATACTTGCCTTTGTTCGGCCACGACCCGACAAGTATAAACTCGCAGTGTTAGAAACCGTCTTATTTTTTCTTACGTTTATTTTTTTTTTACCCTTTTTTTTACCAATACTGATTTTTAATTTATTAAATTTTAAACAATGCACATAACCTAATCGACTGATAAATAATCTTTTTAACAGCCATGACTTTGTAATGCGTAGCCCAAAAAACACGTCTTTATGTGCATGTAGAGACTTGCAACTTCAAAAAATATTTTCTTACACTTAATGTTCACTTTAACTTTTCACTTCCATTGAATATTAAAATAATTTAATTTTAAATAATGCCCATACACAAACAAAATCAAATTATTACCGTATTCAACATTTTAATTCGTAATACACAGCCACTCACTACTTAATTACACAAAAGATTGAATTTTAATTTTAGTTATAAAATAAAAACGTTGAGTTGGTGTCAACATAAATTGTCCCGGGCAACCGCCAAAACAAAAGATGCGGGGACTTACAACACCAATGCCGTCTAAGTCGAAGCCTTACGTTCATACGCAACCTTGCATTTTATTAAATAACTGCACATGAGATAATATTATTAACATATTGTTATGATTAATAATTATCCTCATTAAACAGAATTAATTTATAATTTTTATCTTTATAAAAGGGAAATTTCAAGCTTGTTGCGCAGTTAAAATTAAAGTTTAAAGTTATAAAGTAAGCCGCAAAGGCTTCGTGTGTTTGAATATTACGTTTATTTGTAAAACATCATGTAATATAATATTAATTAGTGCGTTTATGCTTCTCAGATGAGTTTATTAATATTTAATACATACAATATTGATATTAATTATATGTTTATTTACTCAAGTTCAATTATTTTAATAAATAACCCGAAGTACTGATGCTGAAGTGATACACAGAGAAGTGTTTATTATATTATCATAAGATCTTAAATGCCTTGAACTACGTGTAACTCATGATTCTAGATAAAAAAAAATTATCATTTAAAAACGAAAATTATTAGAAGTTAGAAAATATGTAGAAAAGAAGAAAAAAATGCTACATACAAATTACAGTAGTGATTAAAAAATGAATTTTTTTCGACACCTTAAAAAATCTTTCCTTTTAAGGAAAAAAAACAGGGGGAAGTTTTTGTTTTGATTTAATATAATAATAATACGTTTTTGAACAAATAGAATTTTTAAAATATCTCCTATAGTATTAAGCTTTAAGGTCAGCTGTCACAAATTTCACAGAATTAATTATAAATCTTAATTTTTAAAATTGTGGCTCTCGTATTGGTACTATAAAAAATTTTTTTCAGAATCGCTGTATAAAACTTAATTTCCTATAACAATTATCGTTTATGATTTTTTTTTATAGGATTAATATTTTTGCTGTTATTTAGAAATTAAGGATCAACTATAACTATTTAAAATTTTACAACATTAATTAAGATCCGTAATAGTTATAAAAAATTTTGCGGTATTAATTGAGTCTTAATTCTAAAAATTGTGTCTCTCTTATTGGTCATTAAAAAAAATTTTTTGAAAAAAAACTTATAGCGAAAAAAAGTCTATAAAAAGTCTTTTTAAACAAAAAAATATCTCAATCTTTATCTGCTCTTATACTATTGGACTTGCAGAAAAAAAGTAATAAGAAAAATTTTATAATAAATTAAATTTTCTACAAAAAAGGTCTCTTTAAATTTTTTCAGAATGTTCATATTTATCAAGATATTGTCAATAATAAACCCATTACGGCAATACAGTCAATAGTTTGAAACCAAAAAACGTATAATCTTTCCTGAAATATAAACAATTTTGTAACTTAGATAGAATTTACAATTAATAATGTAATTATTTCCAGTTAATTACGACTAAAACAAATTGAAAAATTCATCAACTTTTTTCGAAATTAAATTACCCAAAATTATTTTTTTGTAAGCAGATTTATTATGATTCCGAAGAATATTTCATTTAACTTTCTTTTATAATTTTCTGTGACTTTTTCTTATAGCCCAATTGTATATATGAGTCGGTCCAAAAGTTTTGTTACAATGAAAAAGTATATAGATTAAATTTTTGATAGAAAGTTGAAAATGTTTGTTTAAAAAAAAAAATTCTCCGAATTAGAGTTGTAGAAAATTTAACTTCACATTTGTTGTTATTTATAAAAATCTTACTTTTTAAAATGCGGCTTTCATATTGGTCTTAAGAAAAAATCATAAAAAACAATTTTTTTTTTAATTTTAATTTTCAAAGGCGGCTTCGTAAAATCACAACTTATAAATAAAAAAAAAAACAATTTTTTTCTGTAAAATTAAAATGCACTATGCAGTTTTATCATTAACACATAAAAATAATTATAATGCATTGTGAACTTTCATTGAACAAATTGTAATACAAAATACAATATTTCTGTGCAATTTTGTTAGAAGTTGTTCTAGATTATATCACCAAATATACTTGTAAAATTAAATCCTTTGTCGTTGAAAAATAATATTCAGTCATGTAAAATTACCAAAAGCGTTTAGTTGATACATCAAGACCACAAAATTAGAATTCATTATCATGATTGAATGTTTGTAAAGTAAATAGCAACATAGTCTTGCGATTTTGTCAATCGTTGTAACTAAATGAATCACAAATATTTATGGTGAATCACCAATGTTTTTCTTGTAAAAGTATTATACTTCATTGGCAAGTTACGCTTGTATCGTAATTTTTCAAATGATTAGTATAAATGTAATTTGTTTTTGCAATTTTACTATGAAACAGTGTAAAATTACAAAAATTATACCGGATTGTCATATAGCAAAATACCAGTACATTGATACCCAACTTTACAATACTTGTGATTATTAAAAATATTGTAAATTTACAAATATTTTATTTCTTTATGGTTTAGTGAAATTACAAATTGTGTTTGATAGATACTAAATTTTTGTAAAATTACAATACACTGAGTAGTTTCATAATTTAAGCTGAGAAAAATATAGGAAGCGTTGTAAATTTTGAATAAATTTATTATAATACACTACTGGAAAAAATTAAGGAATCAAAAAAAAATTCCAAATTTTTCGGTAGTTTTCAATAGGCCGTAACTTTGAGAGAAATGGTCGTACAGGAAATAAAAAAAAAGGAAATTGTAGCTCCAAGTGTCTAGTTTTTGGATTAGAACTTCAAAATTTTGTAGCCTCAGCGGTTTCTGAGTAATCGTAGAAAAACCAGCAACAAAAAAATTCTCAAAATTTTTTTAGTTTTTTTTTTGGTCTACGGGCGTGGAAAAAATTTTTTTAGCTTAACCACCATAAAGATCGGATACTTTGTTCATTTAGCTTTAATTTCTTTTTTTAAACACCCTGATACGTCACTCCTCGCTGAGATATCGGTCTTCAAATGGAAAAGGATCTTTTTGTCTTTGATTATCGATATCTCAGCAACCAATGATCGCACAGAAAGTTAAAGGTGGGTTTCAAGAACTTGAATGAATTCCCTTAACGACTGTCCATTGTTTTTCGAAAAAAATTTTTTCTTTCCGTCACATGAATTTGAAAATGCAACAAAAAAAGGGCTTTTAGTGGTTTTTGGAAAATCAAGCGCTGGATCGAAAATATTGAGGACACCACTAATGTTAAGTGTGCCTTTTACAGCTCAATATGTCCACAAAAACCCTACAAAGAATCAAATTAATCCAGCCAGCCGTTTTTTTGTTTCACTTGATCGAATTTTTGAAAAAATTAAATTAAAAATGAGAAAAAAAATTGTTTTTTCGAGCTTTTTCCACATTTTTGTTCCAGAAAGTGCTTAAATTGAAAAAAAAAAAAAAAATAAAAAAAAAAATTTTTTTTGAAATTTTTTCTCTTGAAAAGTTTAAGAAAACAATTACCGCAGGCATTAGCGTTATCCAAAGCGTACCACGTGGAGGTCGCGCGGACGGATTTACGCTTCTGTGTGTGTGTGCGTGTGCGTGTGTGTGTGTGTGAGGTATTTCAGGAGAATTGAGACCCGGTGGCTCGTCAGTTCCACCGTATTTAATGACTCCAAACTCATTCTCTGAAGGATTTTGTTGGTTCAATACCGGGTTTTACCACCCCTGTTTTCAATAACGGCTCTCAAACGTTCAGCCATGTTTATGCAGACGGTAATTTGAGGCTGCGGAATGGTATTCCAAATGTGCTGAAGCGCGCGCTCCAAAGCAGCTAAGTTCTGCAAATTTGGATACTCTCTGCGCAACCGACGGCCCATTATGTCCCAAACGTGCTCTATGGGGTTGAGATCTAGACTCATTGCTGGTTGTCGCAACAATGTGATGTCATGCCGCTCAAAGAAGCGCCGGGTAATGTTGGCTGTGTGGACGTGCATTATCTTGCATCAATATGAACGACCTCAGATGTTGTCGTCTGCGCAGAACAATGGGCCTTAAAATTTGGTCGATGTAACGTCTAGCTGTCAAATTTTCGCGTACAATTACCGAAGGTGTTCTCCAATTTCGTGAAACGTCGCCCCACACCATAACTGATCCACCGCCGTAGGCAACGACTGGACGGACAAAGTTCTGGCGAAAACGTTCTCCACGACGGCGCCAAACGAGAGGACGTCGATCGTTGCCATACAGATTAAAACGAGACTCATCAGTGAATAAAACATTTGTCCATTCCCTCAAGTTCCAATTTCGATGATCGTAAGCATACGCTAAACGAGCTCGACGATGTCTTGCTGTCAACAGGGGTACACGATTAGGATGTCGTGCGTGTAACCCAGTTTCCCGAAGACGGTTGATGATTGTTCGAGAGCAAATGTTTCGCACTTGATGCCGTCGTCGCTGTTGCTGTTGTTGTTGCTGTTGTCTGCGATTGGGGAAGTTTCGAGCGACAATATTCGCATTGATGAAAGGTTGTCGTCGAACTTCTCTAACAATTGTTCGATCATCGCGGGCATTAGTGACTCGATGGCGACCTTGTCCGGGGCGACGATGATATTGATTCGTTTCTTGGTATCTGGTATAAGCTCGAGATACGACAGATTGACTTACACCCATCCGGATAGCAACTGCATGTTGAGTGTAACCTTCGTCGATAAGAGTCACTAACCGAGCGACTTCCACCTCCGATAAATGTCGTCTAACCATGATTAAGAATCAAAAGTCAGAAATTTTCAATTTTGACCAAAAAATTAAAAAAAATTTTTTTTAGCGCAGAGGGATTAGTTTTGAAAAAACTGTTGAATGAAGCGATTTGCTAAGGATTCACAAAAAGAAAACAGAAAAAAACTCCGAAAAGCGTATGAAAAAATCGAAATTCGATTGGGGGTATTAACTTTTTTATTAATTTAATTAAAAGGAGATCAGTAGAATCAAGGAATGCAGCGGTGGAAAGGTGATAAAAATCATTGGGCGATTGTTTTTGAGTTTCCTTAACTTGTTAAAAAAATTTTTCCAAAAAAATTTTTTTTTAAATTTTTTTGAAAAATTTTTTTTTGAATTTTTTTTTTTGAAAATTTAAGCACTTTTGGAACGAAAATGTGGAAAAAGCTCGAAAAAACATTTTTTCTCATTTTTAAAAATTATGAGCTTTTCAGAGCAAAAACGTGATCCTTTAATTTTTTCAAAAATTCGATCAAGTGAAACAAAAAAAAACGGCTGGCTGGATTAATTTGATTCGTTGTAGGGTTTTTGTGGACATATTGAACTGTAAAAGGCATACTTAACATTAGTGATTTCCTCAATATTTTCGATCCAGCGCTTGATTTTCCAAAAAACCACTAAAAGCCCTTTTTTTGTTGCATTTTCAAATTCATGTGACGGAAAGAAAAAATTTTTTTTCGAAAAAACAATGTACAGTCGTTAAGGGGAATTCATTCAAGTTCTTGAAACCCACCTTTAACTTTCTGTGCGATCATTGGTTGCTGAGATATCGATAATCAAAGACAAAAAGATCCTTTTCCATTTGAAGACCGATATCTCAGCGAGGAGTGGACGTATCAGGGTGTTTAAAAAAAGAAATTAAAGCTCAATGAACAAAGTATCCGATCCTTATAGTGGTTAAGCTAAAAAAATTTTTTCCACGCCCGTAGACCAAAAAAAAAACTAAAAAAATTTTGAGAATTTTTTTGTTGCTGGTTTTTCTACGATTACTCAGAAACCGCTGAGGCTACAAAATTTTGAAGTTCTAATCCAAAAACTAGACACTTGGAGCTACAATTTCCTTTTTTTTTATTTCCTGTACGACCATTTCTCTCAAAGTTACGGCCTGTTGAAAACTACCGAAAAATTTGGAATTTTTTTTTGATTCCTTAATTTTTTCCAGTAGTGTATAATTTACAATAATTGTTTGTAATTTTGCATAATGTTATGATAAAAATAAATTGCAAACAATACTTGTAAATTCAGAACGTTTTTAATCGGCTATAACCAATCTCTTTAGGAAAATTACAAAACATGTGTGGATTGTACAAAAAATTTGTAAAATAACAACTCATTTTTGTGATTATCGTTACATGTTTCGAAAAATTACTTGAAATGTTATGTAATTCTGTATTGGTATACATTGGTTTGTAATTTTACTCAACCAAGGTCTTGTAAAAATATTGTGAATTCACAAATAATTTTAACAGTGTACGGCATAAAATAAATTTTATAATTTTTACAAAGAACTTTTACATGAAAATTTATGTAACTTCTATCTATTTTGTCGAAAAGTAGGCTATTCACCAGAAAAATATTTTGAAGGTAGCTATAAAAGCCTAGAAATAGAACATTCGATGCTTGTGAAAATCGACCATTTTCCCTCGACGTCAATCATACCGCTTAAAATATTCTACTATTTTTACAATGGATTTTTACATAAAAAATAATTCAAATTCTACCTATGTTGTCTGATAGTAGGATATTAACCAGAAAAATACTTAAAAGGTTCGTATTCATGCTTAGAATTATAACGTTCGATGCTTGTAGAGATTGACCACCTTCCTCCGCCGTCCATCTGACGGCTTAAAATAAATATCATCATTTTTACAAAGAATTTTCATATGAAAAATTATGTCAATTCTACCTATTTTGTTTGATAGTAGGATACTTACTTGAAAATTACTTCAAAGGTAGCAATACAAGCCAAGAATGATGACATTCGATGCTTGTACAGTACGACCGTTTTTCCCTGCCTTTTATTTTACGGCTTAAAATATTTGATTATTCTTACAAAGAATTTTTACATGAAAAATTACGTATATTCTACCGATTCTCACTGATAGTAGGTTATTAACCGAAAAATTCTTTAAAGGTAGCTTTACAGGCCTAGAACTCTAACATTCTAAGCTTGTAAAGATCGACCATTTTCCCCCGCCGACCATCTTACTATTTCAAATATCTTATTATTATTACAAAGAATTTTTACATTAAAAATTATTCAAATTCTACCTACTTTGTCTGATAGAAGGATATTCACCAGAAAATCCTTAAAGGTAGCTATGCAAGCCTAGAATTAAAACATTCGATGCTTGTAAAGATCGACCATCTTTCCCCGCCATCTATCTTACGGCTGAAGATACACCTACTGAGTATTCACCAAAAGAAAAGGGACTCAAACCAAGGCGCTAGATCCATACTCCTTACACTATGCGGGCTCCCGCGTGTCTCCCAATTTTATTTTTACCAAAAACTATGAGGCCTCGTGGCCGATCACGAGGGCCTCTTCAGCAATTTACTCAAAATTTACATGTCTCTCTACTCACGACCGATATTGTAGGTCATTACCCATGCGAGTAGGGGCTATGATCTATTACCACTAATCAATATAATGCTTTTGCATTTCCTTTATTACCTGTCCCGATACCCATTGTTGGATCTTGGCCTTAAATGCTGAAATAAGCTTAAAATATGATTTAATATATTATGGCAAAGATATACGGCAATAAATATACAAATAAAATAATAAAACTATACATAGTTCAGTACAATTAGCTGAAACAAAGTCAAATTAATACTTAAGAACTAATAATAATAATATGTAAATTCTGAAATATAAGTGATAAAGAGTCAAATACAAAGAATAAATTAGTCAACATAATACAAGATAGTCAAACTCTAGAGACACACCGAGTGTGGATCTGTTGCCAACACTAGGCGCAGAGAGGGACGCACACAAGAATGAAATTCGTGTGACAATGTGAATTTTAATTAATATGAATATTAACATGAATATTATATATATATATATATATATATATATATATATATATATATATATATATATATATATATATATATATATATATATATATATATATATATATACAGGGTGTCTCAGAAGTCGTGAGCCACCGGACAGGGTGTGGTAGAAAATTGGATTCTGAATAGAAAAGTCCTTTACCATTTTTCGATCAGACCCATAGAAAAATTACTACAAATTTATGAAAATAGACCAATGAGGAGAGCGGTTTAGCGGCAGAACGGTAGGCGCAAGAGCGAGCGAGTGGAAGCGCGACAGGCAATGAGTGCGCGCTCGCTTGCACACGTGTGATATCATTGCTCAGTTATAGCGGGACGCCCGTATGCAATAATAATGATCAATGATACTCCTGTAAATAAAAAAAAATTAATATTAGAAAAATCATCCCATAGACAGACCCATAAAATAAAAAATGTGCGATTTTTTGATAATTAAAACTCAAATTTTCGGTGTCACCGAAAAATGAAAAAAAAAAAAAAGCCAACAGTCATATTCAATGATACCCCTGTAATTAAAAAAAAAAAAAAAAGAAAAGTTATAAAAGTACCCCATACACTCTGAGATACAGCCCCATAAAGCCAAAAATTTGCGATTATTTAATGATGAAATTCAAATGATCAGTGTGCACTTGAAGTTAAAAAAAAAAAAGCAATAAAAATAATCAGTGACACTACTGTAGACCAAAAAAATTGAAAAAAATAAAAACTACCTCATAGACACTGAGATACACCCCCATAAAGCTGCGATTTCTCCATTATTTGTGAAGTTAAGTTGAAATTCTCGGTGTCAACTCGGAATAACTCAAAGAAAATTATCTTTCTTTCCAGTTTAACCTTTTTTATGAATTAAAAAATCAAAATTTTGGAATCCACCCCATAAACACCGAGAGGCAACTCCACAACGCTACAATTGAAATTCTCGGTGTCCACTTAAAATAAAGAGCATAAACTCATTCCACTTTCCAATTTACTCTTTTTAATAAATGAAAATATCAAAATTCAAGAATTTACCCCATAGATCATTCTATGCACTCTGATCATTTGAATTTCATTATTAAATAATCGCGAATTTTCGGCTTTACGGGGCTGTATCTCCCTGTCTATGGGGTAGTTTTTTATTTTTTTTCAATTTTTTTGGTCTACAGTAGTGTCACTGATTATTTTTATTGCTTTTTTTTTTAACTTCAAGTGCACACTGATCATTTGAATTTCATCATTAAATAATCGCAAATTTTTGGCTTTATGGGGCTGTATCTCAGAGTGTATGGGGTACTTTTATAACTTTTCTTTTTTTTTTTAATTACAGGGGTATCATTGAATATGACTGTTGGCTTTTTTTTTTCATTTTTCGGTGACACCGAAAATTTGAGTTTTAATTATCAAAAAATCGCACATTTTTTATTTTATGGGGCTGTCTATGGGATGATTTTTCTAATATTAGTTTTTTTTTATTTACAGGAGTATCATTGATCATTATTATTGCATGCGGGCATCCCGCTATAACTGAGCAATGATATCACACGTGTGCAAGCGAGCGCGCACTCATCGCCTGTCGCGCTTCCACTCGCTCGCTCTTGCGCCTACCGTTCTGCCGCTAAACCGCGCTCCTCATTGGTCTATTTTCATAAATTTGTAGTAATTTTTCTATGGGTCTGATCGAAAAATGGTAAAGGACTTTTCTATTCAGAATCCAATTTTCTACCACACCCTGTCCGGTGGCTCACGACTTCTGAGACACCTGTATATATATATATATATATATATATATATATATATATATATATATATATATATATATATATATATATATATGGGCTATTCCATGCCAAATCGACCACTTTTGACCCCGACCCTTTTCGATTTGGCCGAAAGTTTTCCATCCTTTTCTACCCTATAAAAAACGGTTCTCAGAATTTTTTTGAATTTTTTTACCTAACTCCAAAAAAGTTATGAATTTTTCAAAAAAATGGCTTTTTTATTTTCAAATAGCCATAACTTTTTCAAAACTAAACATTTAGGTACCTTCTTTTTTTTTAAATTTCTGTTTTTAGATGTACTTTCCGATAAAAAATATTAAAAAATTTTTGTAAGTCAATACATATGGAATTTTTCAGTTTTTTGACAAAAATCAATGATTTTTCGAAGTTCGACATTTTTTTTTAAAATTTTTTTTTTCTAAAATAAACTTTAATCAATTCCACAGTTATCCCTGTAGAACCCAGATTGGGCCGATTTCTCTTTCTATTTTTTTTATTCAATTGAAAAAATATTGTTAAATTTTCAAAAATGGAAAAAAAAATTTTTTTCATAAATTTTATTTATATAATGAGATAAATACAATTCAACGATTTTACGGCATTACATTCACAATTTAGAGGCTTCATCGATGACTGTAATTAGTAAGATTCAAATTTTAATATATCAATTAGATCGATAAACTAGGGATAACAATTATCGACTTACCTATAGCCAGTATACTAGATGCTATAAGCTAGTATGTTTTGATTAAAAGTGCGGCTTTTTCATTTTGAGATCTAAAACATAACCTATAAATCTTTTGTGCAATCTAGTGTTTTATAAAAGATTGTCATTACATTTGTTGTATAAATAAATAATTTCTCTAGTTTATAAGCGCTTTTTTAATTTGTCTTTATGGCGTCAAAAAAGGTATTTGATCGGTGTTTTAATCCTTTTGAGTTGGAATCTCATTTTAAAAAAATTGGTTTACGTCCGGCGACTGATATTATGAAAGTAACCTTAGGATTAGATGATAATTATTTATTATGCAGTTCATGTCGAAAAAAAGCTTCAGAGTTAGTGAAGCAACAAACAAATGCTCGTAATGATCCTAGTGCTGATGTAAGTGACCGTGAAGACAACTATAGTGACAATAATGACAACAATGATCAGGCTGATAATGATAGTAATACAACTGCCATGGATCTCCCATTATCCTTATCATTCCGAAAGTTTTTTTAATTATTTATACGTTACTTGAATACATTTCTAGTAGCTATATGTTTCACTATTATTTTTTAAGGTTCCATGTCATTTGATAGCGAACCCAAAGCATCACAATCAAGCTCAGGATCCCAAGTTAGCGCTGCAACTCAATTACCCGTAATAAACCATGCATTAGAATTGTTAAATCAATCACCGATTCCATCTAAGAAATTGAATGATAATCAATTTTTGAACAATAAAATAAATCGGGTATCCGACAGCTTGAAAAAAGTTTTGCTTTCTTCTTCAGATGAAGAATCGATTGATGACGATGGTGAAAATTTTCGCTCTCTAATTAAAATGTTGTATGATAAATTCAACGATAAAGAAACTGATAAGTCTTTGAAAATACAAATTTTAACATTATTACCTGTAAAATGGAGTGAGAGACGTATTTGTGAAACTATGAATACATCAAGACATTTGTCAAGAGTAGCAAAAAATTTGGTTGAAGAAACGGGTTTACTTTCTACACCTGAATCGAAATTAGGTATGGGTAGCGTAAAATCGATGTTTTAAATACACTTGAAAACTAAATTACTCAACATTTTTGTATAGGGAGGACAATTACTGATCAGGTAAAATTAAAAGTTGAAAATTTTTACAACGATGATGAATATAGTGCTCAAATGCCCGGTATGAAAGACTTTGTATCAATTCGAAGTGATGATGGTAATCGGATACACGTCCAAAAAAGACTTATCCTGTCTAACTTAATAGAATTATACCAATGTTTCTGTGAAATAAATCCTACTGAGAGAATTGGATTTTCAAAATTCGTTTCTTTGCGACCAAAACATTGTGTGTTAGCAGGGGCAAGTGGAACACACACCATCTGCGTGTGTACGATTCATCAAAACGTGAAGTTAATGATGCTTGGTAATTATCAAATTAATTAATAATTATAAATGCGTGAATTTTAAGTTTACTAAATTACTGATATTTTAGGTGCAAATATTTATTCTTTGACAAGGAACACAGAAAAGCCCATTAAACACTACAGCGATTACTTGAGCATGATTATATGTGAAAATCCATCTTTTCAGTGTTATTTAGGTGGATTTAAAAACTGTCCTGGGGTCGATGAGTTGAGTAAAATTTTACTAAAATGTTTTGAGGACCGGGAAATCGAGAATATTACATATAAATATTGGATATCAAAACCGAGAAGTAGTTTAGAAACTATTATTAAGCCTACAGAAGAATTTGTGGAAAAATTTTGTAGTGAGTTAGAAATTCTTCTACCTCATTCGTTCATTGCTAAGGAGCAAGCCCAATTCTTGAAGACATTGAAAGAAACATTGAAACCAAACGAATACGTTATTATTTGTGATTTTGCAGAAAATTATGCCTTCGTAGTACAAAATGCGGCAGCTGGTTTTCACTGGAATAATAATCAGGCAACAGTTTTTCCAGTCGTTATTTATTATACAGTAAATAACAAACTTGAACACAAAAGTTTAGTAATTATCTCAGATTCTAACAAACATGATGCCGTTGCTGTTCATGTTTTCATCGAAATAATAACTGATTACGTGAAAAGTCTTCCTGAACGTTGTAACAAGATTTATTATTTTTCTGATGGAGCTCCTCAACAATTTAAAAACTTTAAAAACTTTGTAAATTTATATTACCACGAAGATGATTTTGATATTCCTGCTGAATGGCATTTTTTTGCGACTGCCCATGGGAAAGGTCCGTGTGATGGAATCGGTGGTATTCTCAAACGACTTGCAGCGAGAGCAAGTCTCCAACTCGCGGTAGACAAACAAATAACGACACCAGAAGAACTTTTTGAATGGGCTTCTGCACCGGATAACTTGCCGAATATTATAGTGAAGTTTTCCCCAGAAGAAGATTATGACACAGCAGTAAATGATTTAAATGATCGATTTTTGAAAACGAAACCGATTACAGGAACTCAACAACTACATTGTATAATTCCGGACAAAAATGGTTGTTTACTAGTTAAAAACTTTTCGAATTCGAATGAACACAGAATTTGTAAAATATTTAAACGACAGAGAGAAAAGTAATTAATTTTAGCTGCATCAATTATTGATCTTACTAATTATAGTCATCGATGAAGCCTCTAAATTGTGAATGTAATGCCGTAAAATCGTTGAATTGTATTTATCTCATTCTATAAATAAAATTTATGAAAAAAAATTTTTTTTCCATTTTTGAAAATTTAACAATATTTTTTCAATTGAATAAAAAAAATAGAAAGAGAAATCGGCCCAATCTGGGTTCTACAGGGATAACTGTGGAATTGATTAAAGTTTATTTTAGAAAAAAAAAATTTTAAAAAAAAATGTCGCACTTCGAAAAATCATTGATTTTTGTCAAAAACTGAAAAATTCCATATGTATTGACTTACAAAAAATTTTTTAATATTTTTTATCGGAAAGTACATCTAAAAACAGAAATTTAAAAAAAAAGAAGGTACCTAAATGTTTAGTTTTGAAAAAGTTATGGCTATTTGAAAATAAAAAAGCCATTTTTTTGAAAAATTCATAACTTTTTTGGAGTTAGGTAAAAAAATTCAAAAAAATTCTGAGAACCGTTTTTTATAGGGTAGAAAAGGATGGAAAACTTTCGGCCAAATCGAAAAGGGTCGGGGTCAAAAGTGGTCGATTTGGCATGGAATAGCCCATATATGTATGTCTTGTGGGGTTTTTGCGGACGTAAAATTTAGTTTTTTTTTCATTGCATACATTTGGTCTAAAAAAGCTCACTATTCGATGTATGCAGCAGTTCTTGTAATGTATATTTAAATACCTATTCTAAATACTCAAAAGTCGCGTGGGGTGTTAACATCACACCATTGAAACTTTATATAACTTAATCGCGCGGGGTGTTTTGTACTCCCCATCTCAAATCACTAATCTTGAGTTCTTGCCATGATACTTGGACTTTTATAGTTATTTTTTTATGTTCATCTCTGAATTTGGAAAAATTTTTTCTTTTGAACGTAAAAATTTTTATTTCTATATTTGTTGGAATTACTCATTAACTTCTGCTACTCTTTATAAATTAGAGAAATAGAAATATAATTTTTAAAATATCTTAAATTTTAGGCCGCTAGACCACCGGGACCCCTTAACAAGGAAAAATTGAAAAAAAAAAATACATAATTTTTCGAAAAATCCCCAAATTCCTTTATTATCCCAGTTAAAAAATTTCCCGAAAATCACCTAAGTTTTCGATCCTCATAGTGGCCATCCCCTTAAAGACTTAAAATTCAACAAAAAAATTTTTGGTTTCTGAACAATACTTTAAGTTTATTTTAAAATTAAAAATATGATTGATTTTTATGACCGAATCTAGTATATAATTTCATCAAAATTCAATCAATAATATAAAATATTATAGCGAGTACTTTTTCTTTTAGTGTTAGATAAGGGTTTCATGAAATTATGTAGAACTTCATGAAATTCCATTCAGTTTTATAAAAATTAATTTCTGTTATGTATAATATGTCATAGAAGTTAAAAAAATTCTACAAAATTAATTCTTCTGTTTGAATTGAGATTTCATTAAATTTTTTATAATTCCATAAAATATTTCAGAGACTTATAAACCATTATGAAATTTTAATTAATAAATGAATAGAATTTTATGAAAAAATTTTTTTTCCGGAAATTTTTTATATAAAATCTCTTCTGTGCACGTCATTCAATTTAGTCATTTTGAAATTGTTCAAGAATATTTGCTGATATAAAATGATCCTGAAGTTGGCACACAGCCGACAAAGATAATTTTTGGTTAGAGATATCTGAAGTATAGATAGAGCCACAGTAAATATTCCCTCGGAAATTGCTCGGTGGCAAATATCTACTAGTACAAATTTCAAAAATTTTTTATAGCCCAAAATAATTTTTTGAAAAGTTTCTTAAGCGAGTGGAAAATTTTAATCTTACAAAAATTAGCAGTCTGTTTTTATTTGAAGTTATTTATGTTTACATTTTTGTAAATTTTATCATTTTTAGTAGAAATTTTTGATAACGATATTTTCTGAAGCAATTTTTTTTTAAATATAAAATTGTACGTATAGAAATTTTAAAAATACACACATTTTTTTATTTTTACAAATTTAGATATTTTAAAAGATATACGTCTGCAAAAATTTTTTTTCAATTTTCGGAAACGAATATGGGCTTTAAAAAAATTTTTTTTTCTAGTCAAAAAATGTACTTGTTCATTTTTTATAATATCTACTTTTACATTTTTTGTTTTTGTAAAATATTCGATTAATTAAGACCAGAAAAAAAATTTTTACTTACTATTTACATTTGTAATACTTTTAGATTTATGCAACGTAGTTTTAGGGGTTATTTATTTTACATTAAACGTAAAATTTTTTTTTTTTAACTTTATTATTCAACTATTTTACAGAAACCAAAAATGTACAGGAAGATTTTATAGAAAATGAACAAGTACTTTATTTAATTTGAAAAAAAAAAATTTTAGGTTCATATCCATTTTTAAATTAAAAAATTTGGACACAGATATCTTTGAAAATATCTAAATCTGGGGAAGTAAAAAAATTTTAATGTATATTAAATTTTTGCAATTTCCATACGCATAATTTTTATAAAAAAAAAAAAAAATTTACTTCAAAAGTTATCATCAAAAGTTTTTACCGAAAATTATCAAATTTTCAAAAATGTGCATACAAATAATTGCAAATAAAAACAGACTGATAATTTTTAAAAGATTTGAATACTTTACTAGCTTTAAAAACTGTTTTAAAAAATATTTCTGTCCATAAAAAATTTTTGAACAGTAACGAAAAATTTTTGAAATTTGTACAAGTCGATATTTTGGCACTGAATAATTCCCTATGAGGATTTCGACCGTGGCTCCATCTGTACTTCAGATATCTCTAGCCCAAAATTATTTTTGTTGGCTGTCCGCTGACTTCAGGGTCATATATAAAGCGAACAGAATTGTGGGATAGTATAAATGTATTTAAATAGGAAGTTAAAGCTAACTTTCTATTTCTAGTTTATAGAAGTTTTTTTTCGATCTTATTTTTTTGTCTTTATATGAAGCTTTTTTTTCTTAAATGATTTTTAATTAATGCAGTTAATTTCCTTTTTAAATAAACTCAGAATATTGTTCAACGGAAAAATGGTCATTTTAAATAATGGGCATGTTAGAAATTCACTTCAGTGACATCTACAATCTTATAATCAAACTATATTCTCCTGTTTAATTTGTCGATAAGAAAGAACATTTTCCACCTGTTTTAATTATCCTTGATATACTACTAACCTTTAAAGTGAAATTTGTTATCGTAATTTTTTATGTGATGATGGAGCGTTATAATATTTTCATAAAATTATATGTTTTTACAAATTCAATAAATTTTAGTACACGACTATAATAAAAAAAGCAAAAACAATCTGACAACGATTATAAATAAAGCTTGATAATTACGAAGAGAGTTAATGTTAGTTGCTTGTTGTCGTATTTCAATTTGGGTAATTCAACAGTTCTGATTAATTAAATAAAGAAATTTCAAACATTCATTATACATATTTTGTTTCAAGAGTTTTAGAAAAATGGTAATTTTTTTATATCATTTTAGCTGGATATTTACTTATTTTTTTTTTTTTTTTTAATTTAAACATTGCATTTACTTGTAATATTTATTTTTGACAACTGTATATTTGTTATTAATAAATATTCTTATTTTTTTAGGCTGCTAAAATGTTTAATGTTGAAGGATTGCGAGAATCTTTGATCCATCAGATTCCCTCAGAAAATGAGTGGGATGAAAGTAGTGAAAGTGACAGTGAACTACTCACTGAATTTCATTACTCACGAAAAACTTCAGAGTCTGTTGATTCTGATCAATCAAACAACTTTTTTATCTCCGACGATGATGTTACTGAAAATAATGGTTACTATTTAGGTAGAGATAGAGTTATTAAGTGGTGTAAAGTACCTTTTGAACATCAATACTCCGAAATTGATGAATATGACCAAGTTCAAGTTGCTGAGCATCATAAAAATTTATTAAACTGCAAGACTGTTATTGAATATTTCCTGTTATTTGTTAATAATGAAATCTTTAATCTCATTGTTCATTACACAAATATTTTTATCTCTCAAGGAAAATCTCGGTTTACTCGCGAGAGAGACTGTAATGATACAAATATAATTGAAGTTAAATGTTTTCTTGGCTTGTTGATATTAATAGGGATTTTCAAGACAAAAATGAAAACTATCATGAGTTATGGGAGCAGCATGGATTGGGAGTTGAAGTTTTTAGACTGTCAATGAACATCAACCGCTTCAAGTTTTTGCTACATAATATTCAATTTGATGATGTTAATACAAGAGAATCTAGAATAAAATCTGATAATCTTACAATTATCAGAGAAATATTTGAAATATTTGCAAGCAATTGCAAGAAAAACTATTATTTAAGTGAAAATGTTACTATTTGTGATTATTTTGTTGAATACGAAAGTAAAGTTTCTAAAAATCTACGCTCACATGAAAAACTTGCAAGTCGTGGTATTAGAATTTTTGCTCTCATTGATAATAATAATGCATATATATCTTACTTGTAAATTCATGTAAATAAACAACGATGTGATGATTACGAGAATTTAAATAACATCGAAAAAATCATTCACAACTTTCTCAAAGAGGTTCCAGATCAAGTGAAAGTAACTGTTTTAGCTCCTTCTTTAAGTATTCCAGAAATTAAAAATTTAATGAAATGCCATGGTAATACTATTTTTGTTGTTACTAATACTGATCAACAAATTCCGAATGAATTCATAAAATATTCAGACAAACAACCTAATTCATGCATTTTTTGTTATCAACAACATTTAATATTAGTGTCTTATTACTCTAAAAATTTAGAGCACACAGTGTTACTAAGTAACATACGTGATAATATGCATGATAGTCAGAAAATTGGAAATTCATCCTTAATTATTGATTCTTTCGACGAGGCAAACAAGAAAGTCAGCAAGTTACAGGAAACAATTTCTACTTACTCTGTTGCAAGACGAACAAAGCGATATTCAATAAGCCTTTGGTTTAATCTTATCAATATTGCATGCATAAATAGTTACGTAGCTTACAGTGCAAGCAACAGTGTAATTTCAAGACGAGACTTTTTAAAGCAATTAGGGTTATCACTTGTAAATGATTCTATACAAAAGCGAACACTTGATAAATCTTTGCCCAAAAATTTACGAGAAAATGCTGGTGTGTACTTAGGAACTCAAGTTGTTGGTTCAAAAACGTTCGATAAAATTGCGAATAAACCAATGCGATGTACTGTTTGTGCTAGAAAAAATGACATTAAAGTCCGTACATTTTGCTCCATGTGTGAGTTACCTATGTGTAAAAATCATATGCATTCAGTATGTGAAAAATGTAAAGACAACTTTGAGTAGTAAGCGCTCTGTTCTTTTTAAATTATAAAGATTGCCGATGAATAAATTCTAGAATTTCTCTACAATTATTAGTTGAAAAAAAAAAACTTATTCTTGTAAGTTATGTGTATTATTAAGAAGTTAATATGATCAATAACATTCATCATAGATTGATTAAAAATTTTATCAACGGTTTAATGACTCATTTTTCATCCAATTCTTATTATAATATATGTATATCAGAGTACACAGAAAAAAAGGTTCACTTGAGCCAAGAAAATATTTTTCTTCCTAAAATTATTCTCTTGAGCGAAAAAAAAATTTTTTTTGGACATAAGATATTTCACTTATTCCAACAAAATTAATTCTTTTGCTTCAAGAAATACGTATCTTTATCCAAGAAAATTTGTTTAAGTGAAGAAAATCTTGTTGTTTTGAGAAAATTCAGCCTCTTGCTCCAAAAAATTTAGTTCTTGATAGAAGTAAATTTTAGTTAATATATTTATTGATAAATATGTTAAATGGGAAGATCAAATAATATAGAATCATTTTTTTTTTCATTCAATATGTATAATTGCAAGCTAAAATAATATAAAATGGGTATCAAATAATCAAGAGAAAAATTTTCTCAAGTTAACTCAAGACTAGTTAAATCCTTATAAGCCTTACAAAAGGTAAAATAACACGCTGGATTTTTTTTTTGGTTTAAACTTCTGGCAGGGAACTGTTCTTAAAATGCTTGGAACAAACTTTGGTTTAATGAACTTCATGAAATAAATTAATTTTCGGTACTTTTTATTGGAGAAGATTGTTAGTTAACTAATTAAGTTTATAAATAATATTGACCAAATTATGTATTATGGACGAATAACTTAAAATTCAATCTTAAAGTTTTAATTTTGGAAATGGGACAGCCTAGGGGACTGTTATTTCGGTGGTTTACGAATTTATAGCAAAAAAACCAAAATTTATTTCATTTCAGTTTTTAACGGTCCACATAGAAATGTTTTTTTTGCTTTTGTAATAATTTTTTTAATAACAACATAACAATTTTTCTAATAAAAATACCTGGGATAGTAAAAAGATCCATACAGAGAATCACCTATATATAGTTTAGTTTGATATTTCCAGTCTAATGTTTTCATAAATTAGGTAAATTTTAAGTTTATATTAACGGAATATGACTTTTAAGTCATAAAAACGATTCCTAATTATGACATTAAAATTAGCAGTCACTTAAAAATGTTTCATTCTTATTTGACACATGAATAAATCACGAAATAATCGACTAAAAAATTAATCTATTTTGGTCGATCCGTAATCTTAATAATGATTTTATCATTTTCAAGGAGAAAATTAAATTTCCAATCAAAATTGAACATGCATCTATTCAGCAATGCAGTTGACAGAACCAATTATTTGCAGATTTAATTAAATGTAAATAAAAATCAACTCATTACATAACTGTTTTATTTTTTTTTTATTTTTTAATAAGTTAACTTAATGATATTATTTCTATAAATTACTGAAAAAAGGTAAGTAATCCTTCCAACATTTTTCAAGTTTTAGTAATTTCACGTGAAATATCTTTCAGTTAAATTAAGTTCACAAATAAATTGATATTAGTACGAATTTGGTATATGTAAAGGAGTTTCGACACTTGTTATCTAAAGAGTATTGAAAGTCGATAAGGTAACTCGTTGATTGTAACATTACCTATGCTTTGCTCTAATTGACTAATATTAATCTAGCAAGCGCGAGTTATCTCGGATCGGTTAAAGTTTTATGAATACCCCTTTCTCCTCTATTGTGACTCAAGACGTCGTTACTTTATAAATTAATTGAAGAATCGAAGCGAGTTACAAATATGAATCACTCATTGCTTTATATTAAAAAAACAAAGACTTATTTTATTAAAAAGTCCAAAAAAAATCTTATGCTGGAGAAAAGTGTTCGTGTAGCGTTTTTAAACAGTAAGTAAATTAAATATTAAGTGGCTTTGTTACAATTTTTTAAAAGCAGACGCGATTGACGGAAGCCATTTTCATGTCTACAATATTACGCATTATTATCGGTATGTCTATAAACAACTGAAATCTTCATTTTTTAGATTTAAATTATTTATCAGAAATTTGTGACATGATGAATCACAATCTACCACGTGTATTATTGGAAAAATTATCTTTTTTTAAATCCACTGATCATGGTGCAATGAATTTTGATGCAAAAACTATTGACTCTGGTAATTCTCAAATAGAGAAATGTCTTCACCAGAATCATAACTTATTCAAAAAACCAGTAAGTGATTTAATCTTTCAATTGATTGTAAGTATAATTCGTTTTGTTTTTACTAAAATTAATTTATGCATATTTTTTTTGTTGTAGAAAAATATTCTAGGTAAGAAAAGCTGCTCTGCCATTTCAGTTCATACAGCAGAGACTGTTGTATCTCAGGACATTGAATTAAATTCAATTGAGAACATAAATGAAATCAATACAACAATAATTAATGACGCCAACAGTATTAATGATAACGTTGATAATAACTTAATAAAATCTAATTCAAATGAGGTATGTGATTTTTTTTCTAAATTTTTTATTAATTTGTTCGATATTAACTATTTTTTTTCTATACAGGATTTAAATGATATGGTCTTAGAAGATATCAAAACAATTCATGGTGTGGTTCAACAAAATCTCGAGGGACTTACTGAAGTACTTATTTTCTATTTTAACTTTTATCAAAATTTTAGATATTTCATTGGATTATTTTTTTTTTATTAGAATGATAAAACAGACCTAGAAACTTTTCCTCAACATCTAAATTCAGCAAAAATAACACCTACTCCGAATTTTTCAATGCAATCAGATGTTATAACAATAACTAAAAAGACCATAAGTATTTTGACGATGAGACAAAAGAAAGTTACAATACACTTGAAGATATTCATAAAAACCATGCATCGAAGTATGAATACTTTTTTATTTTTTAAATTAAATATTTATTTTCAGTGGAAAATTTTTGAAATGTGTAAAATTATAAAAAAATTGAACATTAATTTTTTAAATTAATAATTAAAAATAATAATTGTTTTTATCTATAGAAGCATCACGTGCAACAATTTGATACTGATAATGTGAAATTATTGTTGAATACAACTGAAGCAGCGAAAAGCCTAATTCAATCATTTGTTGGAGAAGAAAAAAATGCTAAAATAACAAATGTAGTTTCAAATGACTGTAAATCGGAAAAGTTTGTAGAAGAAAAATCGAGCGAAGTATATAATTTTTTCAATACTTACAAATATACCTAAGCATTATTTGTCGATAATTTATAATAAAATGATTTAAATTTCTGTCAATTTTTTTTTTAATTTCAGATTAACTTTGATATTGTTTTTGAAGCAGAGTGTAATCTTATTGATCAAACGAAGTCATCATCATTACGATTTGATCTATGTCAAGAAGATAAACTTATAGAACTTGCAATTATTGGATATCGTGATATGGAAGACTTAAGCAATGATGACGATGATTTATCTGGATACCAAGCATCTTATGAGGCGTGATACATATAATTAAATCAATATTATGAATTCAGATAACTAATCATAGAAATAATTTTTTTAGATTTCTGACCTACTTGAAAATATTCTTGCTTTCGAATTAGAGGGTCAAGCAATCGATTTTATTAGAGATGAATCTCAAGAAGATGATGATTTCAGTTTATCTCCAATTCAAGCCACTTCAAAGAGAAAAATGGTAGATTTGAACGATATTCCTTCAAGCCCGCCATCAAAAAAGTCAAAAATAAATCTACTTAATACTTTGAGTACAGTTTCAAAAAATACTACTATATCCGACAACTCTAATGACCCAGATTTTAATCCTAATGAGGTAAGGTTTTCATCAACGGTTTTAGAAGAATCATCTTTCGGCACCATTCCTTGTAGTACTGATAGCTTAGTTCCTGATATTACTGAAGATGAAAATTATTCTAATGAGTTAACAAGAGATGTGTTCGGTACTAAATCTGGAAAACAAAATTATAATACCCACAATCCATTTTTGTTTGGGTTACCAAATCCTGTTACTGACAGAATAAGAGTTTTAAACCTATGCAAAGAAATGAGGACCATTTCTGAAGAGTGTGGTGCTAAAGAACCTCATTTGTTGAGAGGAACAACTCTACGTAAGCATGTAGCGACAAAGTGTGTAGAGCTAGACTTAAAAGCATCGGCGCTTGGTGATGTCATTAGCCACCTAGGACATTCCGAACATATTCACAAGAATATTTATCAACAAAAATTAAAATCAAAAACAATAGTTCAAGTAACTAAAGTTTTGGAAGCTGCTCAAGGTGACCTTGGAGATGATGATTTTGATGATGACAATAATGATGATAAAAGTGATTTTATTGAAATTTCAAAAGAGGATCTTCATACATCTGTATCTTCCAATATCAATCACTCTCAGTCATTTGAGCCAATGCCATCTACGTCCACAGACGATTCAAATTGTTTTTTGAAACCAGCCGAAAATCTTCATCAAAATGAAAATATTACTGAAATCGGTAGAACTTATCAATTCTATTATTAATAAATAGTTTATTTAGTTAATTAAGACATATTTGAACGTTATTTAACTTTTTTTATTTTCAGCCACAAACCACTCAACATATCGTCTGTGGTCTCAACTTGAAAAAGATGCAATACATTGTAACAGTTTTACCTGCTCAGGCTGGCCCCTAATCAATTTTAAATTTAACTAACAAAACTAACAACAATAAAAATTACCAGGGCGCCACCAGGATTATTAATCACGGTTCCTGGAACCGGTCCAGAGCTGAGAAATCTTAATCTTAGAGTAGAGAGAGTGGAGGAAGGTGCCGCTAAATAATAAAAATTTAATTAACAATCTGTACAGTTTTATTAACAATAAAAAATAACAAACTTAACAAATTTAAGCGCTCACACACACACTTTAATTAACTTATAATCTAACGAAGCGGAGAACAACTGCGAACTAAACGATATTTACAAACGAACCTTCCAATTGACGATACGATGACTAGACGGGCTTTTTCGAACAAACGGTCTCCCACACCTGTCTTAGAACTAATTGGGCTTTTTCGAACAAACGGTCTCCCACACCTGTCTTAGAACTAAACTTAACACTATAAGTCCACCGGACTAACACAACTAACTCCACACTTAAAATTAAGTCCACAGGACTACCGAACTTAACACTATTAACACTCTCTATCACGCATAACCCGCTCAATTCTTCACACACATAACCCACACTTCGCTTAATTGATTTATAAAATTAATTGATTTCCGAATTTAATTTAATTACAATTTATTTAGATCTATTTTATTCAATCATTGGCTCGGTGAAACGAAAATTCTTATTTAATGATTTAATTCTGACTAAACTTTTACTTGATGACCTTGACTCAATATCACTGATTACTTGGACTTAATATCCACGCTGACAATTATCAAGTGTCATTTGTTTTAATTTAATCCCCTCACGGACTTAATCCCCAAAATTTACTTAATTTATACTTGACAAAAATAATTTTTTTAATAAATATTTTCAACAAAAATTTTCAATATAATCTTCCTAACAATTTTCCGATCGGTACTGTTTTCAATAATAATTTCTTAATGTAATATTTTTAATAATTGATTCTCAATATAAAATAATCTTAATAATTAATTCTCAAATAATTTTCCGACCGGCAATTTTTCAAATGGTAAATTTTTAAATATCACAATAATTAATTCTCAATAAAAATAATCTTAATATAAATATTATCTTCTCACTATAAAATATTATTACTAATTTAACATTCGTTGATCAGTTATAAAAATTCGACACAAGTCGAAATAGTCAAATTTATTTGCTAGAACATTCGCTAGATAAGTCTTGTTTGACCTTGGGTATTGGAATTTATGCGACACACAAAGTTGACGCTTGACGGAAATTCCACGAATAAAAACTTGTCGATTATTTTTAATAAAAAAAATCAATCAACTTTTCAATTTAAATATTGTGAAAATAAATTTAACAAATTTTCAGATGTTAATTAATTAATTGAAAATTTTCAGATATTAAAATTTTCCCCGCAAGGTCGATTAAGTGATCCTCGGGTATAAACCCCCATAAAAATCACTCAATCTAAAAACTAGCAAATGTTCCACAATTAATTTATTAAATTTTAATAAAGAAAAGAAGAGGAATGATAGACCGAGTATGAACCGCGGTCTATCTTCCACCCACGGAATGAATAATGTACCTGGGTAAACGTTTTACTCCTTTCACGAATATTATGTGCCGTGGTGAGTATTCCAGGTGCAGGTTGTAAATTTCCTTTTCCTTCTCCTTCACTCCGGGTACGTCTTGAAATTCGGTATATTCCTGTAACAGTGCAACAATTAGAACTCCCGTCTAATAGATTGAAACGACAATCAAAAAAACCATCGCAGCGTTCCGAAAATACGCTTGCGAAAAAATAATTACCTGTTAATTCCGTAGTGGTGACCGGTGCGGCTGACTATCAAACCTCTTCTGATTCTGTCACCCTCCAACTACCGAATACTTACCCATTCCACTCCCCTCTTAATTACTACACGGGAGACCCGGAAGATCGGGGCGCGCCAGTGCTGAGTCGACTAATTATCGATTTCAGGTGATTTATCGATTTAGGGTAATTTACCCTGTTACAACATTCAGAATTCAAGTCCTTTATTGATCAAAAAACGTTGCCTCCATTTAGTATGATTGATGAAGTAAAGTCACGATACCCTTGTTTGAATAACCGTAAACGAGACGCTATTAAAACCTGGATTCGTAATCAATTTCAATCAGAAGTGAGCGCAAAAGGTGAACCAAGGGTAAAAAAAACGAGAGTTACGAAGCCTGGTGCTAAAAAACTCAAAATCATTGGCAACAAACCAATGAATCTTAATTTAAGAAAAATTGTAGATGAGTATAACGACGGTAGTGATGCAGATATGAGTAATGATTATTAGTCTCCATTGATTTGAGTATTGATTATTACTCATTAGAGTGAAAAGTATAATTATTACTCCTTGCATCCAAATCTAGACTTAGATAGCTCATTTCATTTAAAATTTTTGAATTTTCATTACGTTAATTTTATTGACAAATTATTATACGTTCATTACTTTTTCTTTATTATATAAGTTCATATATTCAGAAAATTTCAACTGTTTATTTAAAATAAATATACTCTGGTTATAAATAATAAATATACTCGGGATTCAATACAAGTTCGGATAAAATTGGAAAAAAGTTTATAAATAGAACGGTAAACGTTATATTTAAACATTCAACAATATCTATTTGAATAATGAAAACAAAAAAAAATTGTTTGAAAATTAATACAAAAAAGTAACAGTTTTATGATTTAATTATTAATTTAAATTTACTTATATTTTTATTTATCATTATCTATCTAGACACATGGAAGGATTTACGTTCTTTAATAAAGAATTAAAAGATACAATTAATGTCAAACGGAAGAAATGATCTTTTCTTACTTTTCTCATGTTCTATAACGTATTATGGTAAATTTATAAAAGTTCATGTTATGAATAAATATTTTTATTTTATATGCCTCAGATTTTATTTTATAAAAAATACATCACTAGAAAAAAGCGGTCTTATAACCCAACATATAATTGATAAAAAAAATGTTTCCTGATTGGACACAGTTTTCCCCCCAAAAAAAACCCAAAGTCCGAACTCGAACCATCGATAAAAGGGGCCTTGTTCACAAAAACATTGGTAATTTTTCCTGTTCAGTCCCAGAAGCTACAAGTGTCCACACACTTTCCTGTAACAAGTGTTCACACACTTTCCTATAATAAGTGTCCTCACACTTTTATTATCCACGTTAGTCCTCACTAACTTCTAGTGTCCACACACTTCCTTATTATCCACGTTAGTTCACACTAACCAGTTCACGAATATCCTGATACTTCCAATTTTCGATTAATAATTTTTCATTAGTGAATTTAAATTAAGTTTGTATTGTAAAGTTTAGAATCAGTGAAATTAATAAGTTGCAAATCAGGTACCATAAATCATACTGTATCATATTTTTGTTAAGATTTCCAACCATAAGAATTCTTGTAAATTTGTTTGTGTTTATAATTTTTCTTCGCATTTGTAATTTTAAACATTCAATATAATCATAATTAAAATATACACAAATTCTCATTCATTCAATCACAAAAATCCAGTATTTAACACGTTCCCGGTCTATAGGCTGAAAAGCTTGGGCCGAAAATAATTTAATTTATTTAGTCCAAATTTGGACGTAACATATAACGGTAGTTCATACCTTATTTTCCTGATATTAATTGATTATATCCAATTATAACAATTAATCTGCTTAATATTATTAAATTTAATCAGCACAAACTATAGCAACGCAAAAATTTCGATCCTGACTTTTTTTCGATGGGCAAAGTGATCTGCCACAGACTAAATAATTCGAGAATGCATAGTAATCCTCCGATAGATGGGAAACTACAGTTTAAAAAAGATATTTCGCAGCTTGGATCTACACTCGCCAGGGTGCACTGGAATTCTTTCTATATAAATTGTAGATTCAACGGGATAGCTCACTAAAGTTAGCACCCCAGAGTTTTTTTTTTTTTTTAATTAATTTTTGATTTTTTTTCATCACGTCATTAGCTCGTCGTTTGTTCTTTATTATTTAATATCAACATTTGTTAGTTCTCCATTTATTCATTTTAAAGAAAATTTATTAATAATGTACATTTAAGTCAGCCCCCCTATCGCATTTTTTAATATTTTGGTAGCAATTTGGATCATTAAACCTCTATTTTTGATTGTTCATATATATTCAACATTTGTTTCTACTTCACATTGTTTATATGTTGTTTTGTTGTTTAATTAACATTTGTAATTAGCTGAATATATGTATTCTAAATATTCGCACTGCGCATGCGTCAACTTTAAGTATATAGACTTTTAGCGCGGTCTTTCGCCAAGTTCAGTTCAAAACTAGAAGAATCAAGTATGTGTATACAGCTATGGGAACGGTATTCTTAGGCTACGAAATTTTTTTTACTTTATTGAAATTTTTATGCTTGAGAAAAGATTTTTCAATATAATTTATTCACTTATATATCGATTTTAATTTAATTACAATCTATTATATTGATAAATGTATTTTTAATTGATATAAAATGAATTAGCAGAAATTATAGCGACCCAGATTTTTCGATATTGAACTTTTTTCGATGTCAAATCCAACCGCCGTAGAAAAAGTAATAACACGAGAGCTTACGGAAATTTCGACAGTAGATGAAATACTCGACTTATAAATCACTATATATAAATGTCTTTCTTTATATCCACTAGTTAGCGTTGCAGTACTTCTATATTTAGAAATCGTCTTACTGTACCGTTGCAGTCATTGATGACTGGTACACACTAAATAATAAAATATGATAGTTTTTATTACTAATTGCTGATAGATAAGAAAATAATAAAAACATGCCGATGGCTATTTCGTCAATAGAGAATAAATTTATACTAGGAATTCAAATTGTGCGCGTACACGCGCGCTTCAATCCTAACCAATAAGAAATCAGGGTCCATGTTTTCGATACTAAGCTAACTTCATTCTACCATTTATTTTAGTATATAGGATATTTTTGTTAATACTATTTTAAATTTACTCCAGCATCAAATGAAAAGTGAATAGGGTGCCAAGAAACACTTTTCTTAGCCGAACAGTCTTTATGCAAAGTGTCAAATTGTCTGTATATCTAGCCTGAATCAAGATAATTAAAAAACTGCTTACCAAAACCCAGCGATACAGAATGACCGTTGGTAAAATAACTGCTGGCAAAATGACGAAATGAAAAATAAATATTTAACACAAAATTTATTGACGCAATGACGCCAAATATTTTACTGTGTACTTCTTGAGTAAAATAAATAATTAAAATAATTTTTATAAAATCATATGAATTATCATTTCTTCTTATTTAAAACAAAAGAAAAAACACGCAGTGGAGCATAAAGCCGCAACAAAACAGTCGGTTAAAAATGTTGTGGGTATTTCGATAAGTGACGAAGAAGAGATAACGAGCGCTGCTAACACTCAATCAGGCTTGCAATTGTAAATGGTTTAGGTTGATAATAATCGTTATCGCAACATAATTATCGTTCTGTAGTTATTATTATTTATCACAATATGATTTTTATACATAATTTTTTTGTTTAAATTCTGAATATCTCGTTTTAATCGAAATCATGATTTTCAGGCGAGAGTAGAGCATACCTGCGCGCTTCGCGCTTAAGGCATTCAATATTAATAATAATAATAATAATAATAATAATATTATTATCCCGGGGCTGCCCCGGGACCAGACGGTATTAATGTCTTTTGGTGGAAGAAGTTTACTTCTACCCACCTCCATCTAGCCCGCATATTTACATCATACATTAGAGCTGACGATCCGATTCCGGACTGGCTTGTAGAAGGGCGAACCGTACTGATAACTAAAAAAGGTGACTTGTCTGACCCTAAGAATTTCAGGCCTATCACCTGCTTGAATGCGGTTTATAAAAATTTTACAAAAATTTTAAATAACCGTATCTTGCAGCAGATAGAGCCTGTATAGCAACAGATATATGAACAACGTGGCAGTAAAAGAGGCCTGTCAGGTTGCAAGGAGAACCTGATAGTGGATCGAGGCGTCTTACAAGATGCGATCTACTATCAACGCAACCTGTCAATGGCTTGGATTGACTATCGCAAGGCATTTGACTCAACTCCACATGAGTTGATTTTATATCTACTCAAATGCCTGTGAGTCAATCCCGAAATAGTGGAATGCATTCGGCGTACAATGCAGCTCTGGCGAACGCGATTTCACATTGGAAGTGGAAACGCATTGCACGTAACCGGAGTTGTAGAGTACAAACGAGGGGTCTTCCAAGGCGATTCCTTGAGCCCTCTGCTGTTTTGCATTTCACTGCTGCCTATATCTGTTGCTCTCCGTAAAACTCATGGGTACTCTGTGGGGCCTCCGGGTGATCGAAACTATTCGATTACCCATCTGCTTTACATGGATGATCTGAAGCTGTATAGCGCTGATAAAGATCATCTACAAGCGGCCCTCAACATCGTAGCAGAGTACACACGAGATGTCGGAATGTCTTTTGGGTTCGACAAGTGTGCGGTCGTACATCTGGCGAGGGGTAAGTGCTCTGATACTGGTGATGATGTCGAATTAGTGGATGGGAGCGTCTTAAGCCAATTAGACGCCGGGGAGTTGTATAGATATCTAGGAATGGAAGAGCACCGCATGCATGCGGTCTCTGAAGTCCGAACAACTCTCCAGAGCGAGTATGTTAGGAGACTCCGGAAAATTTGGTCCTCCGAACTTTCCGGCAAAAACAAAGTCTCAGCTACTAACATGCTCGCTGTCCCAGTCTTACTATACTCTTTCGGTGTCCTGAAATGGGCCCGAAAGGATTTACGAGATCTCGACATCAAAACCCGTAAGATCATTAATATGAATCGGAGCATGCACCCCAAGTCGCAGTCGCCAGATTATACCTCTTCCGGTCCATCGGTGGGGGAGGTTTGCAGAGTTTGGAGCGGCCTCACGACCGTTTTGTCCTGGGTTTAACTCACGAAGTTGTCAATTTCACTGCAGACGAGGATGACTTTCTTATGCAAATTGTATATAAACATGAAAATGCGCATAAGGGGTCATTCTTGTATAAGGCAGCAATATATGCGGCAAGAACCCTTGGTCTTGGAGAAATAAACGCTCTTATGGAACTCCGAAAGGAAGAATTTAAGAGCGTCATCAGGAACGCCGAGGAAAAACTACTCCTTGGCGAACTGATGGACAAGTCCATGCACAGCGTGTTCTTTAAACACGTGCGTGATCATGGCTTGTCCATCCAGCTGACGTTTTCCTTCTTAAAGTCAGCGGGCCTGATGTCCGAGACTGAAGGGTTCATATTTGCCTGCCAAGATGGTGTCATTAACACTCTTGAGTACCGTAGCAAGGTGCTCCAGGTGCAGCTTCCGGACACGTCCTGTAGGAGGTGTAGACAACATCCGGAGACGCTTATGCACCTTTTGTCGGCATGTCCAGTGCTGGCGAGAGGTGCATATATCCAGCGTCACAATGCTGCCCTGAGAGTACTGTACTACTATCTTCGTCATTGCTACGGTATTGACGTGAAACCAGTGCTGCCTTATTTGCCAGGAGATATTCCCCAGGTTGTTGAGAATGACAGTTGCAAAATTTATTGGAACATGCCATTTGCAACAACCCGGCGGATAGATCACAACAAACCTGATATTGTGCTCTTCGACAAGGCCACTCGTGACATTTATGTCATTGAGTTCTCGGCCCCAGCTGAATACAACATCTCAGCCAAAGAAGAGCACAAAAGACAAATATATCAAGATCTCCTGTTTGAAATTGGCAAACTTTACCCAGGTTACCGTGTCAAGCTTGTCGTCCTGATTGTTGGCGTCCTAGGAGGGATGAAACAGTGTTTTGTATCCTCACTTGCCAAAGTTCCAGCTTGCTCATCAAAAGCTGAGTTCTTGGCAGTTAGGATGCAGAAGGCTGTTTTACTTGGTTCTCTCCGTCTCTTAAGGGAAATGACTTTGGCCTGCTGTGATCACTAACCGCCTTGTTGTGCGGAGTGGTCCAGCAGTAACGGATGGAGCTCAGGCTGGGCCCTCGGAGAATCGGACTCCGGGGATAACCCCCCTGAGCATTTAATAACAAAATAATATTAATGATAATAATAATAATAATAATAATAATAATAATAATAATAATAATAATAAGCGGTGCTTGTTACGTGGCCTCCGAGTGGCGCACCGCGGGAAACGCAGACCGCAACATCTGGTCTGTAGGCTAACAACGTAACCGGAGCAACGGGCCAACTACCCGTTGCACCGTAATATCTGAGTTCCAAAACAGTATAATCTCAGAAGTGCTCCCCACAACCGGTCCTCTTCGGATGAGGACCAGTCATCAGGTGGGAGGAGCACACCGGACCCGATGACTTATGACGACCCCGGCGCTTATAGGATTAAGTTTAAGTGGACGGAGGAGCTTCGCGCCGATCTCTTGGTGTGCTGGCAGAACAGCGAGCCGGAGGTATCAGGGTATATGGCCCGGATGCACACACTTTGGTGTGGCATGCATCCGGAGCACAGACATTTTACGCCCAAACACCTGCGTAATTACGCCTCATACCTTCGGCATAATCGACGATCGCTGATGCCAAATAGAAGGCAGTCTAATCGGCCTTCATTTCCAGCACCGCTACACCAAGAACGGCACCGTTTCTCCGAGGACAACGACAACCTCTTTACAGGTCGACAAGTGAGCATCTCCAAAAAGATGACTCACTCAAAACAACAGCTCGACACGGTGAACGAAGATCTCCCCACACAGCTTCAAGAGGACTCCACTCTGCTCACTGTCAACCAAGTTGTCTACGGTGCCGCGGCTTCGCTTCTGCCGATAGAGAGAAGACATTCTCTCTCTTTCGAGGCGAAGTTGAAGCTGCGCATCGCTCAACTTGGACACAAAATTGACATTTCTCGGAAACAAGTCTCCCGCATTCAGTGTGTGATAGAGTATGTTAGTACTCAAAGACCGTACACGCCAAAGTTCGTCGCCTGGCGGCAGAACTTCGAAGGCGACATCACACACTGAACAAGAGTACTCTTCTTGTCATCAAAGAAGAGTCTCTTAACAGGTTGCGGGCTCTGGTGGCTTCCAAAAAGTCACTAGAGAAAAGGCTGAAGCGGTTGATCGACAACTCTTTGTTTCGATCCAACCCTTCACGCTTTCTGTCACCTAAGACCGCTGTTCCCGAGAATCATCCATCATCTGAGCGAGTGGAAGCCTTTTGGAGTGAATTGTACGGAGATCAACCAAACGTCAACCCGGATACTCCAGCTCTGCACGACTTCGAGGCATTCTGTCGAGAACACCGACGGCAGGATATCGCCGAAGAGAGCCCTGCAGTCAGTGTGGAAGAGGTTCGTAAAGCCCTGAATGGCAGCAAGAACTGGGCTGCCCCGGGTCCAGATGGCATAAACATCTTCTGGTGGAAGAAATTTTCTTCTACACATGCTCATCTGGCCCGGATTTTTACATCATACATTCAGGGCGACGAACCAATTCCAGACTGGCTGGTAGAAGGGCGAACCGTACTCATCCCTAAAAAGGGTGACTTGTCCGACCCAAAGAACTACAGGCCTATCACTTGCTTGAATGCGGTTTACAAGATTTTTACAAAAATCTTAAATAACCGTATCTTGCAGGAGATAGAGCCTGTGTGGCAACAGATATACGAACAACGTGGCAGTAAACAGGGCGTGTCAGGTTGCAAGATCAACTTGTTGGTAGATAGATGCGTCATTCAAGACGCAATCTACTACCAACGCAACCTGTCTATGGCCTGGTTTGACTACCGTAGGGCATTTGACTCAACTTCACATGAGTTGATTCTCTATCTGCTCAAATGCCTCGGAATCAATCGCCAAACAGTGGGATGCATACAACGTACGATGCAGCTCTGGCGAACGCGTTTTCACATAGGAAGTGGAAATGCATTGCACGTAACCGGAACTGTTCAGTACAAGAGAGGCGTCTTTCAGGGAGATTCTCTGAGCCCTCTGTTGTTTTGCATCTCACTGCTGCCCATATCTGTTGCCCTCCGACAAACTCGTGGGTACTCTGCGGGGCTACCGAGTGATCGAGTATACTCGATCACTCACCAACTGTTTATGGATGATCTAAAGATATACAGTGCCAACAAAGATCATCTACAAACGGCCATCAACATCGTAGCAGAGTACACACGAGATGTCGGAATGTCTTTTGGGTTGGACAAGTGTGCGGTCGTACACCTGGCGAAGGGAAAGTGCTCTGATACGGGTGGAGATGTCGAATTAGTGGATGGGAGCGTCTTAAGAGAATTAGACGCCGGAGAGTTGTACAGATATCTAGGGATTGAAGAGCGGCAAATGCATGCCGTCTCTAAAGTCCGAACAACTCTTCGCAGTGAGTATGTTAGGAGACTCCGGAAGATCTGGTCATCAGAACTTTCCGGCAAGAACAAAGTCTCAGCTACTAACATGCTCGCTGTCCCGGTCCTACTTTACTCTTTTGGGATCCTGAAATGGCCTCGAAATGAGTTGAAAGATCTCGACATCAAATCCCGTAAAGTCATCAATATGAATCAGAGCATGCACCCTAACTCATCAGTCGCCAGGATGTACCTCTCCCGGAACATCGGAGAGAGAGGATTGCAGAGCTTGGAGCGGCTTCACGATCGTTTGGTTCTGGGTTTAACATACGAGGTTGCCAATTTCACAGCAGACGAGGACGACTTCCTGATGCAATTTGTTCATAGTCATGAAAATGCGCGGAAGGGGTCGTTCTTGTAGAAGGCAGCAATCTACGCGGCAAATACCTTAGGTCTCGGAGAAATAAACGCTCTCATTGAACTCCCGAAAAAGGAGTTCAAGAGCGTCGTCAGGATAGCCGAGGAAAAAAACTCCTCGGTGAACACATGGACAAGTCCATGCACAGCGTGTATTTCAAACACGTCCGTGACCATGGCTTGTCCACCCAGCTGACATTCTCCTTCTTGAAGTCAGCTGGCCTGATGTCCGAGACCGAAGGGTTTATATTTGCCTGCCAAGATGGTGTTATCAACACTCTCGAATACCGTAGCAAGGTGCTCCAGGCGCAGCTTCCGGACACGTCCTGTCGGACGTGTAAACAACATCCGGAGACGCTGATGCACCTTTTGTCGGCATGTCCTGTGCTGGCAAGAGGTGCCTACATACAGCGTCACAATGCTGCCCTGCGAGTACTCTATTATCATCTCAGATATAGCTGCGGTATCGATGAGACACCAGTGTTGCCTTATCTGCCAGGAGATATTCCGCAGGTTGTTGAGAATGACAGTTCCAAAATTTATTGGAACATACCATTCGCAACAACCCGGCGGATTGACCACAACAAACCTGATATTGTGCTCTTTGACAAGGCTACTCGTGACATTTATGTCATTGAGTTTTCGGCCCCAGCCGAATACAATATCTCGGCCCAAGAAGAGCACAAACACCAGATATATCAGGATCTCCTGTTTGAAATTGGCAAACTGTACCCAGGTTACCGTGTCAAGCTCGTCGTTTTGGTTGTCGGCGTCCTTGGAGGGATGAAACAGTCTTTTGTGTCTTCACTTGCGAAGATACCGGCTTGCAGTTCAGCAGCCGTGTCTCTAGCAGTGCGGATGCAAAAGGCTGTCATTTTGGGATCCCTGCGTCTACTTAGGCAAATGAATTTGGCCTGCTGCACTCACTAACCGCCTTGTTGTGTGGAATGGTGCAGCAGTAATGGATGGCGCTCAGGCTGGGCCCTCGGAGAGTCGGACTCCGGGGAAAACCCTCCTGAGCAATTAATAACAAATAATAATAATAATAATAATAATAATAATAATTGACAGATCCCGGAAACATGTCTCCCGCATTCAGTGTGGGATTGAGTTCGAAACAACTCAAAAAGCATACACGCCCCGAATTCGACGCATTGTTGCTGAACTTCGGTGGCGTCATCACACACTGAACAAGAGTACTCTTCTTGTCATCAAGGAAGAGTCTCTTAATAAATTGCGGTCTCTAGTGGCTGCTAAAAAGTCATTAGAGATAAGGCTGAAGCGGTTGGTCGACAACTCGTTGTTTCGATCCAGCCCTTCACGGTTTCTGACACCAAAGACCGATGTTACCGGGAATTAGCCAACACCTGAGCGGGTGGAAGCTTTTTGGACTGAGTTGTATGGAGATCAACCAAACGTGAACGCCAACACTCCAGCTCTGCACGACTTCAAAGTATTCTGTCGGGAACACCGTCGACAGAATGCTGATGAAGAGAGCCCTGCAGTCAGTGTGGATGAAGTTCGTTCAGCTCTAAATGGCAGCAAAAATTGGGCTGCCCCGGGCCCAGATGGCATTAATGTCTTCTGGTGGAAGAAGTTTACTTCTACCCACCTCCATCTGGCCCGCATATTTACATCATACATTAGAGCTGACGATCCGATTCCGGACTGGCTTGTAGAAGGGCGAACCGTACTGATACCTAAAAAAGGTGACTTGTCTGACCCTAAGAATTTCAGGCCTATCACCTGCTTGAATGCGGTTTATAAAATTTTTACAAAAATTTAAAATAACCGTATCTTGCAGCAAATAGAGCCTGTATGGCAACAGATATATGAACAACGTGGCAGTAAAAGAGGCCTGTCAGGTTGCACGGAGAACCTGATAGTGGATCGATGCGTCTTACAAGATGCGATCTACTATCAACGCAACCTGTCAAGGGCTTGGATTGACTATCGTAAGGCATTTGACTCAACTCCTCATGAGTTGATTTTATATCTACTCAAATGCCTGGGAGTCAATCCCGAAATGGTGGAATGCATTCGGCGTACAATGCAGCTCTGGCGAACGCGTTTTCACATTGGAAGTGGAAACGCATTGCACGTAACCGGAGTTGTAGAGTACAAACGAGGAGTCTGCCAAGGCGATTCCTTGAGCCCTCTGCTGTTTTGCATTTCACTGCTGCCTATATCTGTTGCTCTCCGTAAAACTCGTGGGTACTCTGTGGGGCCTCCGGGTGATCGAAACTATTCGATCACCCATCTGCTTTACATGGATGATCTGAAGCTATATAGTGCTGATGAAGATCATCTACAAGCAGCCCTCAACATCGTAGCAGAGTACACACGAGATGTCGGAATGTCTTTTGGGTTGGACAAGTGTGCGGTCGTACATCTGGCGAGGGGTAAGTGCTCTGATACTGGTGATGATGTCGAGTTAGTAGATGGGAGTGTCTTAAGACAATTAGACGCCGGAGAGTTGTATAGATACCTAGGAATGGAAGAGCACCGGATGCATGCGGTCTCTGAAGTCCGAACAACTATCCAGAGCGAGTATATTAGGAGACTCCGGAAAATTTGGTCCTCCGAACTTTCCGGCAAAAACAAAGTCTCAGCTACTAACATGCTCGCTGTCCCAGTCTGACTATACTCTTTCGGTTTCCTGAAATGGGCCCGGAAGGATTTACGCGATCTTGACATTAAAACCCGTAAGATCATTAATATGAATCGAAGCATGCACCCCAATTCATCTGTCGCCAGATTATACCTCTCTCGGTCCATCGGTGGGAGAGGTTTGCCGAGTTTGGAGCGGCTACACGACCGTTTGGTCCTGGGTTTGACACACGAAGTTGTCAATTTCACTGCAGACGAGGATGACTTTCTTATGCAAATTGTACATAAACATGAAAATGCGCATAAGGGGTCATTCTTGTATAAGACAGCAGTATATGCCGCAAGAACCCTTGGTCTTGGAGAAATAAACGCTCTTATGGAACTCCGAAAGGCGGAATTTAAGAGCGTCATCAGGAACGCCGAGGAAAAACTACTCCTTGGCGAACTGATTGACAAGTCCATGCACAGCGTGTTATTTAAACACGTGTGGACTCCGGGGATAACCCCCCTGAGCATTTAATAACAAAATAATAATAATAATTTTTATTATTATTATTATTATCATTCTCAACAACCTGGGGAATTTCTCCTGGCAAATAAGGCAGCACTGGTGTCACGTCAATACCGTAGCATTGACGAAGATAGTAGTACAGTACTCTCAGGGCAGCATTGTGACGCTGTATATATGCACCTCTCGCCAGCACTGGACATGCCGACAAAAGGTGCATAAGTGTCTCCGGTTGATGTTTACACCTCCTACAGGACGTGTTCGGAAGCTGCACCTGGAGCACCCTGCCACGGTACTCTAGAGTGTTAATGACACCATCTTGGCAGGCAAATATGAACCCTTCAGTCTCGGACACCAGGCCAGCTGACTTTAAGAAGGAAAACGTCAGCTGGGTGGACACGCCATGATCACGCACGTGTTTAAATAACACGCTGTGCATGGACTTGTCCATCAGTTCGCCAAGGAGTAGTTTTTCCTCGGCATTCCTGATGACGCTCTTAAATTCCTCCGTTCGGAGTTTCATAAGAGCGTTTATTTCTCCAAGACCAAGGGTTCTTGCCGCATATATTGCTGCCTTATATAAGAATGACCCCTTATGCGCATTAGGGTGTCCGTTATTTACCAATTTGGTTTCTGAGTCTGCAGCGCCCCTAAAATTTTTAGTAAATGACCAAAAAAAATATATTAAACCTATATAAGCCCTTAGTATTAGTAATAAACCATGCCACAAAGACGATTCGTTTCCCATTTAAATAACATGGAACTTTGGTACTTTTTGCAATTAATTTATTTATTTTGATCCCAGTGCATAGATTGCTGTGGCAACAAATTATTTTTATAGGAAATTGAACGCTCTACAAAAACTCTCACTTAGCGTTTTTCGATAAATTCACTGGCTTTAAAGTTATTTAAGGTCAAAGTTGAACTAAAAGTAACTTCTCATTTTTTTTTTCATTTTAACCAAAAAATTATCATTAATTATTATTTATTGCTAAAAATATCTTTTATCAACTATTTTATAACTAATATTAGTAGCAAATATTCCGAAAATTACAAAATGTAATTTATGATGTAAGTTTAATTTAAAAAATTTCAATTATTATTGAAAATGTGACTAATTTAATAAATTTTTCAACACATACATAAACACAATTCATTTTATTAAGCATTCTTTGGTAGCATTTGGAAATTTGTTTTTGTATTCACTTACAATTTGAATTACATACTGTTTTTGATCTTCGTGCTTAGCTAGAGTATTAATATATTCTTCCATTAGTTTAACAGCTCGTTCTGCAGAATCATTGACCACTTTTAGATCCTTAATAATTTCCAACCCTTTTGAATAATTTTGATGCTCTGACCATGTACTGTCATCTAATAAGAGAAAGTTTGTATCGATACTAAATCTTTCGAAAAATTTGACGGAAGTAGAATTATTAAAATAATCAACAATTTTGTTCAGAAACCAATCAAAATCTCCTGAATTGAAAATAAAACGTTTAGGAAAATCAAACTGATGTTCTTCGCTTGATGTCAAAGCCGCCACCATTTTTCGCCTTACGTCAGAAGAAATATTTTTGTCGAAAAATGATAAAGCTGCTGCCTCTGGACTTAAATACCATAAATGATTTCTAAATTTTGCTAAAACTGCTTCGGATAATTTTTTATCAATTGTTCGATAATTATAGACTACCTTGCGAAATTCAAGATCTTGATTTGGAGCAGTTGCAGCTAACGGTGCCGTATACTAAGATGGAACGTATACAAACACAATAAATAAAGGAATTTTTTGTAAACTCTTTTCATCTTCCTTGCTTAAATTAAAACAATTTCGAAAAATATAAATTTTTAAACAATAAATTGCTTTGGACATCCATCTAGCGTGGTGGAATGCTCCAGGTTTATAAACTTTTATATTTTCAGAGTCCATTGTGCCTAGAAAGATTTTACACAATTCCAAAAGTTCCCGATAGTCATCCCGTGGTAAAAGAGTGGTTAAAAACCCATCAATTTTTGCAGTCACTTCTGGTATTTGATCTCGTAATATTTTTTTTAGTTTATTTTTCTGTACGGACTTATATTTTGTTGTATCAATGGAACTCCATTCACTTTGAAATTTTTTAAATAACGGTTCATTTGGTCCGGTCGTGCCTGGCATTTTCGTTGAGTGTAGTAAGAAATATTACAGTTGTCAAACACCGCAATCACATCTTCTGTGAGGATGTTAATAGTCCCTCGAAGATGTTTTGATTCATAATATCGTCCAGTTGCCTCAAATTCAGATACTGACGTTGATTGCGAGTTACTAATAGTTTCTCTACTAGATTTTATTTCACTGATGGTTTGTGACGTGCTTGGCGTACCAATATCTGTTGAACAAGAGAATTATTAAAAACAAATAATATTACAAAAACTTTAAAAATTTTATAACATTAAAGCACTCAATATTACCAGACATTTTTTCTGGACTCCTCACAACGTGATCTATTGTTGTAAGTGATTGAGTTGAAGTCGTATTTGTGAGAGACTCGTCGTTTTTCAGCTGATTCTCAGTAGATGAAATGAGTATTTCTGTAATTAAATTATTAAGTATTTATCAATTGGAATAAAATATTAAATTGTAGTTATTTATTATTTTTTTATTACCAGATTTTGGTGATAATTCAATATGTGTAGCGACGTAATTTAAATGTAAACTTCGTTAAGTTCGCTGATCAATTAAAAACTGATTTGTCTCATCATCTATCATTTCAAAAATATTACTATGAGCGATATCGAATAATTTGTCAAGAATATTGCATAGCTCTTGCTCTTTTGTTTTATTATTTCTATTAGGAGTTTTTTGCACGTCTCTGTAGTCTGTATAGAGCTTATTCAATTTTGCGACACATCGTGAATTATCTTGAGTTGGAATCTCCACTTTATCCCAAATTTTTTTAATTTCTGATATAACGATTGGACAGCTGTCTCCGATTGATTGTTTTAGATTTCTTGTGTAATGAAATAAAAGCTGCAAGGCTTCTTTATTCGTAGCTAATTTTTTATCCCTTATGGTATCTATTGTTTTATCAATTAAAAAAATATTTTTCCTTAAGTCCATAGTTTGATTATCACTCATCGTAAACAACAATTAGATTAAAATTCTAGGTTATGACTGTTTATAAAATTGTAATTATATTACTCGATACTCGGATAGGTTTTATTTACACGTTTATAATTTATAATAAAAACATTTCACTAATGATAAGGCTATACACCACTGATTCCAAATAATAATATAAATCGCATTTAATGTAATAATGACAGCAACACCGACAATGTTGGAAAATAGAAAGTTTTGGATGATAACTAAACATAGTCGACATACAGAACCGGTTAGTCAAGGTACTGAATTTCTTTTCAATGCGCATGCGCAACTACAAATTTAAATTTTTCATGGAAGTAATTGTTAATGCGAAATTTTTAATTTATCAGAATTTTGTTTGATAATTTTGGCTTTGCTCTGTATAATAATTTCGACAAATTTAACAAAATAGCCAAAATAATATATTTTTAGCAATAAACACTGAATATTAATATAAATAATAATAATTTTTTGGTCAAAATGAAAAAAAAATGAGCCAGTGAATTTATCGAAAAACGCTAAGAGAGAGTTATTGTAGAGCGTTCGATTTCCTACAAAAATAATTTGTTACCACAGCAATCTATGCACTGGGATCGAAATAAAAAAATTACTTGCAAAAAGTACCAAAGTTCCATGTTATTTAAATGGGAAACGAATAGTCTTTGTGGCATGGTTTATTACTAATATTAAGGGCTTATATGGGTTTAATATTTTTTTTAGGTCATTTACTAAAAATTTTAGGATCGCTGCAGACTCAGAAACCAAATTGGCAAATAACGGACACCCTAATGCGCATTTTCATGTTTATGTACAATTTGCATAAGAAAGTCATCCTCATCTGCAGTGAAATTGACAACTTCGTGTGTTAAACCCAGGACCAAACGGTCGTGAAGCCGCTCCAAACTCTGTAATCCTCTCCCACCGATTGATCGGGGGAGGTATAAACTGGCGACTGATGAATTGGAGTGCATGCTTATTATTATTATTGTTATTATTATTATTATTATTATTATTTTGTTATTAAATGCTCAGGGGGGTTATCCCCGGAGTCCGATTCTCCGAGGGCCCAGCCTGAGCTCCATCCGTTACTGCTGGACCACTCCGCACAACAAGGCGGTTAGTGATCACAGCAGGCCAAAGTCATTTCCCTTAAGAGACGGAGAGAACCAAGTAAAACAGCCTTCTGCATCCTAACTGCCAAGAACTCAGCTTTTGATGAGCAAGCTGGAACTTTGGCAAGTGAGGATACAAAAGACTGTTTCATCCCTCCTAGGACGCCAACAATCAGGACGACAAGCTTGACACGGTAACCTGGGTAAAGTTTGCCAATTTCAAACAGGAGATCCTGATATATTTGTCTTTTGTGCTCTTCTTTGGCTGAGATGTTGTATTCAGCCGGGGCCGAGAACTCAATGACATAAATGTCACGAGTGGCCTTGTCGAAGAGCACAATATCAGGTTTGTTGTGATCTATCCGCCGGGTTGTTGCAAATGGCATGTTCCAATAAATTTTGCAACTGTCATTCTCAACAACCTGGGGAATATCTCCTGGCAAATAAGGCAGCACTGGTGTCACGTCAATACCGTAGCAATGACGAAGATAGTAGTACAGTACTCTCAGGGCAGCATTGTGACGCTGGATATATGCACCTCTCGCCAGCACTGGACATGCCGACAAAAGGTGCATAAGCGTCTCCGGATGTTGTCTACACCTCCTACAGGACGTGTCCGGAAGCTGCACCTGGAGCACCTTGCTACGGTACTCAAGAGTGTTAATGACACCATCTTGGCAGGCAAATATGAACCCTTCAGTCTCGGACATCAGGCCCGCTGACTTTAAGAAGGAAAACGTCAGCTGGATGGACAAGCCATGATCACGCACGTGTTTAAAGAACACGCTGTGCATGGACTTGTCCATCAGTTCGCCAAGGAGTAGTTTTTCCTCGGCGTTCCTGATGACGCTCTTAAATTCCTCCTTTCGGAGTTCCATAAGAGCGTTTATTTCTCCAAGACCAAGGGTTCTTGCCGCATATATTGCTGCCTTATACAAGAATGACCCCTTATGCGCATTTTCATGTTTATGTACAATTTGCATAAGAAAGTCATCCTCGTCTGCAGTGAAATTGACAACTTCGTGAGTTAAACCCAGGACCAAACGGTCGTGAAGCCGCTCCAAACTCTGCAAACCTCTCCCACCGATGGACCGGGAGAGGTATAATCTGGCGACTGATGAATTGGGGTGCATGCTCCGATTCATATTAATGATCTTACGGGTTTTGATGTCGAGATCTCGTAAATCCTTTCGGGTCCATTTCAGGACACCGAAAGAGTATAGTAAGACTGGGACAGCGAGCATGTTAGTAGCTGAGACTTTGTTTTTGCCGGAAAGTTCGGAGGACCAAATTTTCCGGAGTCTCCTAACATACTCGCTCTGGAGAGTTGTTCGGACTTCAGAGACCGCATGCATGCGGTGCTCTTCCATTCCTAGATATCTATACAACTCCCCGGCGTCTAATTGGCTTAAGACGCTCCCATCCACTAATTCGACATCATCATCACCAGTATCAGAGCACTTACCCCTCGCCAGATGTACGACCGCACACTTGTCCAACCCAAAAGACATTCCGACATCTCGTGTGTACTCTGCTACGATGTTGAGGGCCGCTTGTAGATGATCTTTATCAGCGCTATACAACTTCAGATCATCCATGTAAAGCAGATGGGTAATCGAATAGTTTCGATCACCCGGAGGCCCCACAGAGTACCCATGAGTTTTACGGAGAACAACAGATATAGGCAGCAGTGAAATGCAAAACAGCAGAGGGCTCAAGGAATCGCCTTGGAAGACCCCTCGTTTGTACTCTACAACTCCGGTTACGTGCAATGCGTTTCCACTTCCAATGTGAAATCGCGTTCGCCAGAGCTGCATTGTACGCCGAATACATTCCACTATTTCGGGATTGACTCCCAGGCATTTGAGTAGATATAAAATCAACTCATGTGGAGTTGAGTCAAATGCCTTGCGATAGTCAATCCAAGCCATTGACAGGTTGCGTTGATAGTAGATCGCATCTTGTAAGACGCATCGATCCACTATCAGGTTCTCCTTGCAACCTGACAGGCCTCTTTTAGTGCCACGTTGTTCATATATCTGTTGCCATACAGGCTCTATCTGCTGCAAGATACGGTTATTTAAAAATTTTTGTAAAAATTTTATAAACCGCATTCAAGCAGGTGATAGGCCTGAAATTCTTAGGGTCAGACAAGTCACCTTTTTTAGGTATCAGTACGGTTCGCCCTTCTACAAGCCAGTCCGGAATCGGATCGTCAGCTCTAATGTATGATGTAAATATGCGGGCCAGTTGGAGGTGGGTAGAAGTAAACTTCTTCCACCAAAAGACATTAATGCCGTCTGGTCCCGGGGCAGCCCAATTTTTGCTGCCATTTAGAGCTGAACGAACTTCATCCACACTGACTGCAGGGCTCTCTTCATCAGCATTCTGTCGACGGTGTTCCCGACAGAATACTTTGAAGTCGTGCAGAGCTGGAGTGTTGGCGTTCACGTTTGGTTGATCTCCATACAACTCAGTCCAAAAGCTTCCACCCGCTCAGGTGTTGGATAATTCCCGGTAACATCGGTCTTTGGTGTCAGAAACCGTGAAGGGCTGGATCGAAACAACGAGTTGTCGACCAACCGCTTCAGCCTTTTCTCTAATGACTTTTTAGCAGCCACTAGAGCCCGCAATTTATTAAGACACTCTTCCTTGATGACATGAAGAGTACTCTTGTTCAGTGTGTGATGACGCCACCGAAGTTCAGCAGCAATGCGCCGAATTCGGGGCGTGTATGGTGTTTGAGTTGTGTCGTACTCAATCACACACTGAATGCGGGAGACCTGTTTCCGGGACATGTCAATTTTCAAGCCAAGTTGTGAGATGCGCTGTTTCAACCTTGCCTCGATCGAGAGACATTGTCTCTCTCTCGGAAAAGCCGAAACTGCTGCACCATACACAACCTGGCTCACAGTGAGCAGGGTGGAATCCTCCAGGATGTTTGCACGGAGATCTTCGTTTATCGCGTCAAGCTGTTGTTGGGAGTAAGTTATCTTTTTAGATATACTTACTTGCCGTCCTACAAAGGGATTGTTGTTGCCCAAGGAGGAACGGCGTCGCTCTTGGTGTAGTTGCGCCGGAAAGGAAAGTCTATTAGACTGCCTTCTGTCCGGCACAAGCGATCTTCTATTTCGCCGAAGATGAGCGGCATAATTACGCAGGTGTTTGGGCGTAAAATGCGCTAGCTCCGGATGCATATCACTCCAAAGAGTGTGCATCCGGGCCATATAGCCGCTCACCCCCGGCTCGCTACGTTGGTAGCACACCAAGAGATCGACTCTCAGTTCCTCCGTCCACTTAAAGTAAGTCCTTAAGGCGCCAGGGTCGTCATCATTCATCGGGTCCGGCGTGCTCCTCCCACCTGATGAATGGTCCTCATCCGAAAAGGACCGGTTGTGGGGAGCACTTCTGAGTTGGTATCTTGTGGTAACTCAGTTATTTCCATGCAGTGGGTAGTTGGCCCACTGCACGGGCTACGTCGTTCGCCTACAGACCTGATGTTATGGTCTGCGTTTCCCGCGATGCGCCGCTTGGAGGCCACGTAGCAAGCATCGCTATTATGATTATTATTATTATTATTATTATTATTATTATTATTATTATTATTTTGCTATTAAATGCTCAGGGGGGTTATCCCCGGAGTCCGATTCTCCGAGGGCCCAGCCTGAGCTCCATCCGTTACTGCTGGACCACTCTGCACAACAAGGCGGTTAGTGATCACAGCAGGCCAAAGTCATTTCCCTTAAGAGACGGAGAGAACCAAGTAAAACAGCCTTCTGCATCCTAACTGCCAAGAACTCAGCTTTTGATGAGCAAGCTGGAACTTTGGCAAGTGAGGATACAAAACACTGTTTCATCCCTCCTAGGACGCCAACAATCAGGACGACAAGCTGGACACGGTAACCTGGGTAAAGTTTGCCAATTTCAAACAGGAGATCCTGATATATTTGTCTTTTGTGCTCTTCTTTGGCTGAGATGTTGTATTCAGCCGGGGCCGAGAACTCAATGACATAAATATCACGAGTGGCCTTGTCGAAGAGCACAATATCAGGTTTGTTATGATCTATCCGCCGGGTTGTTGCAAATGGCATGTTCCAATATATTTTGCAACTGTCATTCTCAACAACCTGGGGAATATCTCCTGGCAAATAAGGCAGCACTGGTGTCACGTCAATACCGTAGCAATGACGAAGATAGTAGTACAGTACTCTCAGGGCAGCATTGTGACGCTGAATATATGCACCTCTCGCCAGCACTGGACATGCCGACAAAAGGTGCATAAGCGTCTCCGGATGTTGTCTACACCTCCTACAGGACGTGTCCGGAAGCTGCACCTGGAGCACCTTGCTACGGTACTCAAGAGTGTTAATGACACCATCTTGGCAGGCAAAAATGAACCCTTCAGTCTCGGACATCAGGCCCGCTGACTTTAAGAAGGAAAACTTCAGCTGGATGGACAAGCCATGATCACGCACGTGTTTAAAGAACACGCTGTGCATGGACTTGTCCATCAGTTCGCCAAGGAGTAGTTTTTCCTCGGCGTTCCTGATGACGCTCTTAAATTCCTCCTTTCGGAGTTCCATAAGAGCGTTTATTTCTCCAAGACCAAGGGTTCTTGCCGCATATATTGCTGCCTTATACAAGAATGACCCCTTATGCGCATTTTCATGTTTATGTACAATTTGCATAAGAAAGTCATCCTCGTCTGCAGTGAAATTGACAACTTCGTGAGTTAAACCCAGGACCAAACGGTCGTGAAGCCGCTCCAAACTCTGCAAACCTCTCCCACCGATGGACCGGGAGAGGTATAATCTGGCGACTGATGAATTGGGGTGCATGCTCCGATTCATATTAATGATCTTACGGGTTTTGATGTCGAGATCTCGTAAATCCTTTCGGGTCCATTTCAGGACACCGAAAGAGTATAGTAAGACTGGGACAGCGAGCATGTTAGTAGCTGAGACTTTGTTTTTGCCGGAAAGTTCGGAGGACCAAATTTTCCGGAGTCTCCTAACATACTCGCTCTGGAGAGTTGTTCGGACTTCAGAGACCGCATGCATGCGGTGCTCTTCCATTCCTAGATATCTATACAACTCCCCGGCGTCTAATTGGCTTAAGACGCTCCCATCCACTAATTCGACATCATCACCAGTATCAGAGCACTTACCCCTCGCCAGATGTACGACCGCACACTTGTCCAACCCAAAAGACATTCCGACATCTCGTGTGTACTCTGCTACGATGTTGAGGGCCGCTTGTAGATGATCTTTATCAGCGCTATACAACTTCAGATCATCCATGTAAAGCAGATGGGTAATCGAATAGTTTCGATCACCCGGAGGCCCCACAGAGTACCCATGAGTTTTACGGAGAACAACAGATATAGGCAGCAGTGAAATGCAAAACAGCAGAGGGCTCAAGGAATCGCCTTGGAAGACCCCTCGTTTGTACTCTACAACTCCGGTTACGTGCAATGCGTTTCCACTTCCAATGTGAAATCGGGTTCGCCAGAGCTGCATTGTACGCCGAATACATTCCACTATTTCGGGATTGACTCCCAGGCATTTGAGTAGATATAAAATCAACTCATGTGGAGTTGAGTCAAATGCCTTGCGATAGTCAATCCAAGCCATTGACAGGTTGCGTTGATAGTAGATCGCATCTTGTAAGACGCATCGATCCACTATCAGGTTCTCCTTGCAACCTGACAGGCCTCTTTTAGTGCCACGTTGTTCATATATCTGTTGCCATACAGGCTCTATCTGCTGCAAGATACGGTTATTTAAAATTTTTGTAAAAATTTTATAAACCGCATTCAAGCAGGTGATAGGCCTGAAATTCTTAGGGTCAGACAAGTCACCTTTTTTAGGTATCAGTACGGTTCGCCCTTCTACAAGCCAGTCCGGAATCGGATCGTCAGCTCTAATGTATGATGTAAATATGCGGGCCAGATGGAGGTGGGTAGAAGTAAACTTCTTCCACCAAAAGACATTAATGCCGTCTGGTCCCGGGGCAGCCCAATTTTTGCTGCCATTTAGAGCTGAACGAACTTCATCCACACTGACTGCAGGGCTCTCTTCATCAGCATTCTGTCGACGGTGTTCCCGACAGAATACTTTGAAGTCGTGCAGAGCTGGAGTGTTGGCGTTCACGTTTGGTTGATCTCCATACAACTCAGTCCAAAAGCTTCCACCCGCTCAGGTGTTGGATAATTCCCGGTAACATCGGTCTTTGGTGTCAGAAACCGTGAAGGGCTGGATCGAAACAACGAGTTGTCGACCAACCGCTTCAGCCTTTTCTCTAATGACTTTTTAGCAGCCACTAGAGCCCGCAATTTATTAAGACACTCTTCCTTGATGACATGAAGAGTACTCTTGTTCAGTGTGTGATGACGCCACCGAAGTTCAGCAGCAATGCGCCGAATTCGGGGCGTGTATGGTGTTTGAGTTGTGTCGTACTCAATCACACACTGAATGCGGGAGACCTGTTTCCGGGACATGTCAATTTTCAAGCCAAGTTGTGAGATGCGCTGTTTCAACCTTGCCTCGATCGAGAGACATTGTCTCTCTCTCGGAAAAGCCGAAACTGCTGCACCATACACAACCTGGCTCACAGTGAGCAGGGTGGAATCCTCCAGGATGTTTGCACGGAGATCTTCGTTTACCGCGTCAAGCTGTTGTTGGGAGTAAGTTATCTTTTTAGATATACTTACTTGCCGTCCTACAAAGGGATTGTTGTTGTCCAAGGAGGAACGGCGTCGCTCTTGGTGTAGTTGCGCCGGAAAGGAAAGTCTATTAGACTGCCTTCTGTCCGGCACAAGCGATCTTCTATTTCGCCGAAGATGAGCGGCATAATTACGCAGGTGTTTGGGCGTAAAATGCGCTAGCTCCGGATGCATATCACTCCAAAGAGTGTGCATCCGGGCCATATAGCCGCTCACCCCCGGCTCGCTACGTTGGTAGCACACCAAGAGATCGACTCTCAGTTCCTCCGTCCACTTAAAGTAAGTCCTTAAGGCGCCAGGGTCGTCATCATTCATCGGGTCCGGCGTGCTCCTCCCACCTGATGAATGGTCCTCATCCGAAAAGGACCGGTTGTGGGGAGCACTTCTGAGTTGGTATCTTGTGGTAACTCAGTTATTTCCATGCAGTGGGTAGTTGGCCCACTGCACGGGCTACGTCGTTCGCCTACAGACCTGATGTTATGGTCTGCGTTTCCCGCGATGCGCCGCTTGGAGGCCACGTAGCAAGCATCGCTATTATGATTATTATTATTATTATTATTATTATTATTATTATTATTATTATTATTTTGCTATTAAATGCTCAGGGGGGTTATCCCCGGAGTCCGATTCTCCGAGGGCCCAGCCTGAGCTCCATCCGTTACTGCTGGACCACTCTGCACAACAAGGCGGTTAGTGATCACAGCAGGCCAAAGTCATTTCCCTTAAGAGACGGAGAGAACCAAGTAAAACAGCCTTCTGCATCCTAACTGCCAAGAACTCAGCTTTTGATGAGCAAGCTGGAACTTTGGCAAGTGAGGATACAAAACACTGTTTCATCCCTCCTAGGACGCCAACAATCAGGACGACAAGCTGGACACGGTAACCTGGGTAAAGTTTGCCAATTTCAAACAGGAGATCCTGATATATTTGTCTTTTGTGCTCTTCTTTGGCTGAGATGTTGTATTCAGCCGGGGCCGAGAACTCAATGACATAAATATCACGAGTGGCCTTGTCGAAGAGCACAATATCAGGTTTGTTATGATCTATCCGCCGGGTTGTTGCAAATGGCATGTTCCAATATATTTTGCAACTGTCATTCTCAACAACCTGGGGAATATCTCCTGGCAAATAAGGCAGCACTGGTGTCACGTCAATACCGTAGCAATGACGAAGATAGTAGTACAGTACTCTCAGGGCAGCATTGTGACGCTGAATATATGCACCTCTCGCCAGCACTGGACATGCCGACAAAAGGTGCATAAGCGTCTCCGGATGTTGTCTACACCTCCTACAGGACGTGTCCGGAAGCTGCACCTGGAGCACCTTGCTACGGTACTCAAGAGTGTTAATGACACCATCTTGGCAGGCAAAAATGAACCCTTCAGTCTCGGACATCAGGCCCGCTGACTTTAAGAAGGAAAACTTCAGCTGGATGGACAAGCCATGATCACGCACGTGTTTAAAGAACACGCTGTGCATGGACTTGTCCATCAGTTCGCCAAGGAGTAGTTTTTCCTCGGCGTTCCTGATGACGCTCTTAAATTCCTCCTTTCGGAGTTCCATAAGAGCGTTTATTTCTCCAAGACCAAGGGTTCTTGCCGCATATATTGCTGCCTTATACAAGAATGACCCCTTATGCGCATTTTCATGTTTATGTACAATTTGCATAAGAAAGTCATCCTCGTCTGCAGTGAAATTGACAACTTCGTGTGTTAAACCCAGGACCAAACGGTCGTGAAGCCGCTCCAAACTCTGCAAACCTCTCCCACCGATGGACCGGGAGAGGTATAATCTGGCGATAGATGAATTGGGGTGCATGCTTCGATTCATATTAATGATCTGACGGGTTTTAATGTCAAGATAGAGTAAATCCTTCCGGGCCCATTTCAGGACACCGAAAGAGTATAGTCAGACTGGGACAGCGAGCATGTTAGTAGCTGAGACTTTGTTTTTGCCGGAAAGTTCGGAGGACCATATTTTCTGGAGTCTCCTAACATACTCGCTCTGGATAGTTGTTCGGACTTCAGAGACCGCATGCATCCAGTGCTCTTCGATTCCTAGGTATCTATACAACTCTCCGGCTTCTAATTCTCTTAAGACGCTCCCATCCACTAATTCGACATCGCCACCCGTATCAGAGCACTTACCCTTCGCCAGGTGTACGACCGCACACTTGTCCAACCCAAAAGACATTCCGACATCTCGTGTGTACTCTGCTACGATGTTGAGGGCCATTTGTAGATGATCTTTGTTGGCACTGTATATCTTTAGATCATCCATAAACAGTTGGTGAGGATTGAGTATACTCGATCACTCGGCGGCCCCGCAGAGTACCCACGAGTTTGTCGGAGGGCAACAGATATTGGCAGCAGTGAGATGCATAACAACAGAGGGCTCAGAGAATCTCCCTGAAAGACGCCTCTCTTGTACTGAACAGCTCCGGTTACGTGCAATGCATTTCCACTTCCTATGTGAAAACGCGTTCGCCAGAGCTGCATCGTACGTTGTATGCATCCCACGGTTTGGCGATTGATTCCGAGGCATTTGAGCAGATAGAGAATCAACTCATGTGAAGTTGAGTCAAATGCCATACGGTAGTCAATCCAGGTCATGGACAGGTTGCGTTGGTAGTAGATTGCGTCTTGAATGACGCATCTATCTACCAACAAGTTGATCTTGCAACCTGACACGCCCTGTTTACTGCCACGTTGTTCGTATATCTGTTGCCACACAGGCTCTATCTCCTGCAAGATACGGTTCTTTAAGATTTTTGTAAAAATCTTGTAAACCGCACTCAAGCAAGTGATAGGCCTGTAGTTCTTTGGGTCGGACAAGTCACCCTTTTTAGGGATGAGTACGGTTCGCCCTTCTACCAGCCAGTCTGGAATTGGTTCGTCGCCCTGAATGTATGATGTAAAAATCCGGGCCAGATGAGCATGTGTAGAAGAAAATTTCTTCCACCAGAAGATGTTTATGCCATCTGGACCCGGGGCAGCCCAGTTCTTGCTGCCATTCAGGGCTTTACGAACCTCTTCCACACTGACTGCAGGGCTCTCTTCGGCGATATCCTGCCGTCGGTGTTCTCGACAGAATGCCTCGAAGTCGTGCAGAGCTGGAGTATCCGGGTTCACGTTTGGTTGATCTCCGTACAATTCACTCCAAAATGCTTCCACTCGCTCAGATGATGGATAGTTCTCGGGAACAGCGGTCTTAGGTGACAGAAAGCGTGAAGGGTTGGATCGAAACAAAGAGGTGTCGATCAACCGCTTTAGCCTTTTCTCTAGTGACTTTTTGGAAGCCACCAGAGCCCGCAACCTGTTAAGAGACTCTTCTTTGATGGCAAGAATAGTACTCTTGTTCAGTGTGTGATGTCGCCTTCGAAGTTCTGCCGCCAGGCGACGAACTTTTGGCGTGTATGGTCTTTGAGTACTAATATACTCTATCACACACTGAATGCGGGAGACTTGTTTCCGAGAAATGTCAATTTTGTGTCCAAGTTGAGCGATGCGCAGCTTCAACTTCGCCTCGAAGGAGAGAGAATGTCTTCTCTCTATCGGCAGAAGCGAAGCCGCGGAACCGTAGACAACTTGGTTGACAATTAGCAGAGTGGAGTCCTCTTGAAGCTGTATGGGGAGATCTTCGTTCACCGTGTCGAGCTGTTGTTTTGAGTGAGACATCTTTTTGGAGATGCTCACTTGTCGACCTGTAAAGAGGTTGTCGTTGTCCTCGGAGGAACGGCGCCGTTCTTGGTGTAGCGGTGCTGGAAATGAAGGCCGATTAGACAGCCTTCTATTTGGAAGCAGCGATCGTCGATTATGCCGAAGGTATGAGGCGTAATTACGCAGGTGTTTGGGCGTAAAATGTCTGTTCTCCGGATGCATTCCACACCAAAGTGTGTGCATCCGGGCCATATACTCTGATACCTCCGGCTCGCTGTTCTGCCAGCACACCAAGAGATCGGCGCGAAGCTCCTCCGTCCACTTAAACTTAATCCTATAAGCGCCGGGGTCGTCATAAGTCATCGGGTCCGGTGTGCTCCTCCAACCTGATGACTGGTCCTCATCCGAAGAGGACCGGTTGTGGAGAGCACTTATGAGATTATACTGTTTTGGAACTCAGATATTACGGTGCAACGGGTAGTTGGCCCGTTGCACCGGTTACGTTGTTAGCCTACAGACCAGATGTTGCGGTCTGCGTTTCCCGCGGTGCGCCACTAGGAGGCCACGTAACAAGCACCGCTTATTATTATTATTATTATTATTATTATTATTATTATTAATTGTAAAAATTTGATTAATAATTAAATTTGGGATTTATAGTTGAAAATTTTATTTTTATCCTTATTCTGTATTTTTTACTTTACCGATTTTTGTCATTTTTGTCATGCCGATTTTCGATTCAGCAAATAAAAAACACCTTCACAAAAGTCACCAGACATTTTTAGAAAAATTATATGCCAGTTTTGAATTTAACGCAAATACAGTTGAATTCCCTGATGTTCAAGTGCAACCAAATAATTACGACTGTGGAGTTTATGCGATAGCATGTGCAACTTCTTTGGCTTTAGGAGAGTGGCCAATAAAAGCTTCATTTCTATACGATCATAATCAAATGCGCCATCATTTACTTAGGATATATCGAACTAATAACATATCTAGTTTTCCAAAAATCAATACTGAAAAAAATTTAAGTAAACCTATTTCCAAAGCAATGAAAGAAAAAAGTATTAACATCACTAACTATTGCAATGTCTTTCCAGTTTTGAATATTAATAAGAAAACTATTTACAAAAATAAATCAAGAGCCGAAAAATTACAATGGTACAGAAAGTAATTACTCGTCAATTAACATAAGAAAAAGAACAATCGACACAATGCCGGTAAATGATTATAAATTATCTACAGTTAATATTAATAAAAAATCCTTTATTCAGCAAAATATAGAAATAAAAAGTAGTACAATTACAGAAAAAAGAGATTTACCAACAAATGAACGACGTAGAAAGATTAAATCAACTTTAAATGAAGAATTACCAACTAAAAAACGTAGAAATATCAATTACAGGTGTTCCTTACCAGTATTGAATGACAAGTATCTAAATATGATTGTACATGGAGATCAACTGCAGGATGAACATATGTATCAATTTAAATTAATTCTAGCTGACTGTTCGAATTACTATGATCATCGTGACACATTATATTTAGCAAGACCTGAAAATATTGAGCCTGTGCCACCGTTAAAAAACTATATTCAAATATTGTATAGTATTGATAAACACTGGATATGCTCATATTATGATACTAAAAAAATATATATTTATGATTCTTTGAATAAATGTACATTAAATGAAGATCAAACCTTATTTTTGAGACATTTGTATCCTCAATTCAATATCAATGAAAAATCATTAATTTTCATGAGAGTTCAACACCAACGTAATGGCACTGATTGTGGGGAATTTGACATTGCGTTTGCAATATCTTTATTGTATAATCAAAAACCTGAATGCATTGTCTACGAACAGAGTCTCATGCGTTCTCACTTGGCTAAAATATTTCAAACAAATACAATTAATCACTTTCCGACTACTGACCATAGAATAACGTTAAATTTACCGTCTTTAAAAGAAGTAACAAAAAGAAATCATCGAATATACAACTTACGTCTTAGGCGCAATAAAGCATTGATGAAAAACGATCAAAGTAAATTGTTGCATAACCATCGTAACGATGATATAAATTCAAATAAAAATCAATTATCGACAAAACAATCAGAAATAAAAAAAATTAAATTATTGTCATTGTATAATGGTTTAGAAAATTCTAAAAACTTATCTGAAGAGATAAAAAATTCTAAGGACTTGTCAGATGAGATAATAATTAGTGTAAAAGACGGTGATTTTATCAATAATTTAATACCAAAACAAGATTCATTGTCTCATGATAATACTAATTTATGTACAGAAAGTAAAACTGTTGATAGTAAGAAAATTCTAAAACAAAAACTATCGGTAACTAAAAAAATCGTGGCAAAGTACCGTCGAGAGAATGCAAGAAAAAATTTTATTAAAATAAAATCTTCTGAATATTACATAAAGAAGTTAGTTTTAGTCATAGATGGGGAAAGCGTTGTTGAAAAACATTTAGAAGCGCAAAGAATCATCAAATGGTGTATGTGTCAAAGAAAAATATATATGAAATTATTAACAGATACTTTGCATATTTTGAAAAAGAAAGCTGAATTCCATCTTTCACACCTACCTTTCGATTCTTCAGCAATTACAATAAATGAATATAAAGCTATATGTGGTCAATCTCTCCATTACCCAACTGCAGAACCTTATTTTTACGAAACATCATATTCATTCGCAACAATCGAGAATCAACCTATTTCTATAAATAAATTAGGTCAATCTACAAATATACTACCTTTATTGAAAGATGATCATGCAAAAAAAAAGTGGCTTTGCAATAATTACTGCCGAGCTAATATGGAGACGGAAATGTATGTACGGTATAAAAATTTTCTTGAAAAATTAAATACACGAAATTTGAATAATTTTCAAACATTTTTGGTTCAACTGTTTATATAACATTCAATTGATGATGTAGTGGATAAATTAGGTCATCGCAATTTTTGTCTTACATCTTTTGATTCATGCAATTCAGAATTCTTATGCATTGAGTTATTATCACCTCATTTTCCTTCTGTTCGATATATTAAACAACTTATATACAAAATAAAAAGAAATTTGATTGACTTGAACGTATCTCATCTAGATACGGCATTAGAATCAGGCGATTTAGAATTTTTAATAAATGTTACAAATAAAATGAAGGGAGAAGGAAAAATATTAGATGAAGATCAAGACGGGTTGTGCTTGAATGAAGATAAATTACAGACTGAATTGAAATCAGCTTTTACAGCTTTTACAAAACGATCTTTAGATTTACCTCGATTCAAATGCATATCTTGTCAAAAACTAGTTTTCACAAAAGATGTTATTGAATTGAGTAAATTGCGTCAACCTATTTCAAATGAAATATGGAATAATTTAATTAACTTTATTAATGAGCAAGATAAAACTATGAATAGCGATTTTATTTGTAAATATTGCTTACGAAAAATTCGCTCTGGATCTATGCCTCCAACTTGCTTACTAAACAACATGTATGTTGGAAAAATTTCGAATGAAATTTTTGCATTAAATGAGTATGAAAAAGTACTTATACAGCGAGCAAAAGCATTTCAAGTCGTTCAAAGATTAGGAACTGTTGCTAAAAAAAATTTACGTCATACTATGCGAATACAAAAACTCAAAGGTCAAACATTTCATCTTCCCTTGCCAATGGAAGAAACACTAAAAAAAATTTGTTCCACAACTGATCCGCTGAATAAACATCATGAGTTGTATATTGTAATGCGTAGTATACCTACAAAGTCAAATGTTATATGGGAGAAAATGGTTAGCTTAGAAAATGTATTCAGAGTATTGACATGGTTAAAGAGAAATAATACTCTTCATTCAGAAATTGAATTACCACAATGTCCCCAAAATTTACGTGAATGGTTAGATTCAAAAAATATTTCATTCCAAATTGAAATGACTGAAGATAAAAATTATGAAAATACAATCAACAGTGAAAAAATGATAATGACAATACTCCTATCAGTATGGAACAAGAAAAAAATGATATAGTTAGTAAAGAAGAGATTCTTGATGATAATCAAAACGTTGAAGAGTTAAGTAATAAGTCAGAAGATAGAGAAAATAAAGGACTTAGCGGAGATAGTATTACTAAAGAACATAGCTATACTAAAATGTCATCTGTCAGAGACAAAAGCATAAATTCTAGTGATCATACTTACAGTAAAATATCATTGTTAACAAACGACAAAGAGACTACTGATAAAATTGATATTCAAGAAAGTAAAAGTGAAACACCTCAACATCAAGCTATGATTACTCAAGTATTAAATCCAGATAGTTCTCAATATGCACAATACACTATATATCCGCTTTTCGATAAAAGGAAGAATGATACTTCAACAAATATGTATCAAATATTAAAAATTAATGAAAAAGCATTAGATAATCGAATAAAAACATTAGACTTACAATGTTTTCCAGATTTATACCCTTATGGTAAAAATGGTCAATGTGAAAAAAGAAATGTACCTCTTACTGCTTTTGAGCATATTAAAGCAAGGTTAAAATCTGCTGATTCACGTTTTCGCCTGGACCAACAATATTTATTCTTTTTATTAAATGACGCTAACATTCGACAGCTTGGTGCAGGTGTTTATCATACGCTAAATATTACAAATGCTCGTGAAAAATACACAGCGAAAAGATATTTGAAACATCTCAAAGATGGTCAGTTAGAAGCAAATTTAACAACTCTGTTTGCTCGACTTCGAAATTCAGAACAATTTTGGAGTAAGCCTAGAAATAATTTGGCATGTATGACACGTCATTACGGACCTGCAACATGGTTTTTTACTGTCAGTCCTGCTGAATGGCTTTGGGATGATTTAATTGAGTATATAAAAGAAATGAATACTCCACACTTTGATAAACTATCTGCAAGTGAAGTAATTGCAGCTGACCCAGTGTCAGTTTCAAGATTTATCGACAATAAATTTCAAGCTGTTCTTGAATTCATCAAGTCAGATAGCCAACCTCTCGGTCCACTTAGTCACTACTTTTGGCGATGAGAATATCAAGGTAGAGGCATTCAACATTTTCATTTAATACTTTGGGTAGAAGGTGCTCCAATAATGGGTATTAATACCAATGAAGAAGTCGTTGAATTTATCATGAAATACGTAACTTGTAAATTACCAGATAAAAAAATATCACCAACACTTTACAGACGCGTAACTACACATCAACAACACAATCACAATAGTTACTGCTTACGAACAAAAAAACTAAAGTCTGGTAAAGTAAGTAAAGCCTATCGATTCGGATTTCCACGGCCTGTTTCTGAAAACTTTGTACTTCGTGATACTGTTACTTCAATAGCTGGACGTAGAAACTTAAAAAGTAAAAGTCGACTATATGATCTTCCTCGTAATGAAAACGAAGTTAATATTAATGATTACAATCCATCAGTTTTATCTGTCTGGGAAGGAAATATGGATATTCAATTTATCGGAGAAAAATCTACGATACTGACACAATATGTCACAAAATATGCTACGAAAAGAGAAATAACTAAATTCATCATCAGAAACAATCAACGAAATTAACTCAACCAAAACTTTACCTCAGCTTTTGTGGAAGATTGCGTTTCGTAGTTTGACTCACAGAGAAGTCGGAGCTCTTGAAGCTGCTGATACTTTATTGGGCATTTCTCTACATGGTACAGATTCAGAAACTATTATTAAATGGTTAGATGTCCGAATGATAAGAAATAGAAAATTAAAAACCAAAGCAGAAATTGAAGAATTACAGCATAATGATCCTGAATCAACTGAGATATTTTGTCCTTCATTAATTGATGATTATTACCCTAATCGTCCGAAAGATTTAGAAAATTTATGCTTGTATAATTTCGCTAAATGGTACGATACAACTAAGACAGAACCAAAAAATAATCTTAATGAGTATTATGAAATACGTCCAGGATTATTTTTGAAAAAACGGTTACGAGGTTACTTAATTAATCATTTTAGATATAATATTGCAAATCGACCAGAGGATTATTTCTACTCATTGTTATTATTATTTCAACCATGGCGTAATACAGATGAGCTTAAAAATGGATTTGAAACTTACACAGAGTCATTTACTCATCAGCAGTATATGCTTCAACAAGCTAATGATTATCATGAATACAATGAAGAATTTGAAAAAGGTTTAGAATACATAAAAAAATTAATTGAAAATCAATGTAATAATGACGATGATAATAATGATGATTCACAGAAAAAGTCATCAAACTGTAATGCTGCAGAAGTACATATAATCGCTAAAGAAATTAATGATGCTGCACAAAAACATGATAATAATAATTGTACTCTAGCTGATATGATTATGAACATGAACATGAACTCTGATCAAATAAAAGTTTTTGAAAAAATTAAAAATAATGTATTATCTGATAATACAAAATTAAGATTGTATGTAAGCGGAGAAGTTTTCTAATTAATGTAATAAAACGTTGGATTAGAGAAGAATTGAATCAAGAAACAGTTGTAACAGCCCCTACTGGTATTGCTGCTTTCAATATTAATGGATTGACTCTATATCGAGTATTTCAATTGCCTGTCGAATATGATTTCACACCATCTTATACGCAATTATCTGATAATGTGTTAAAAGCAGTACGTGATCAGTTACAAAACACAACGCTGTTTATCATTGATGAGATATCAATGGTCTCAAATATTACTCTGATATATATACATTTAAGACTAGTAGAAATTTTTGATGTTGATGATTGGTTCGGAGGTAAACATGTTGTTGTTTACGGAGACTTACTCCAACTCCCTCCTGTACATGAAAATCCAAGTTATGTCACATTATCATTTCAAGATGCTGAAAAGTATGTTGGGTCAATGTGTAGTGTTAATTTATGGACCGACTTATTCTCTTATGAAGAATTACGAATTAATATGAGACAAAAAACTGATAATATTTATGGTCAGCTGCTTTCTCGAGTACGAGTTGCTTCTATGACTAATGACGACATCAAATTATTGGAGCAGAGAAAAATTACTATAGATCCGTCTCTTTCGTATAATGAGAAATTACATGAAATATGTAATTACATTGATAAATTGCCGTCGGATTCAGTCTGTTTAGTACCTACTTGTAAGCAATGTGATTTAATAAATTCAGTTATGACGAGTAAAATTTTTTCTGAAGAAATTATACTGACGGCTCGTGACCACTTAGATTGTAATAAATCATTGATAAAAAAAGTATCCGACACTTTAAATAAAATAGAAGACAATGCTAGTCAATCAGCTGGACTTGCTAAAACTATAACAATAAAAATTGGTGCGAAAGTTATGTTACGTCGAAATATTGATGTTACTCTTGGTCTAGTGAATGGTGCTATTGGAACAGTTAAATCAGTCTCCAAGTCGATTGATGGGAGTGAAATAAAAGCTATCAAAATTGTAAAGAAGTCAAAGAAACGCTAACAAAAATTTCATTAAATTCCTTGCAACAGATATTAGTTGTGAAGTTACATGTGTCCATCAAAGGAAAAAAAAAATTAATAAATAGGAAAAAAGGGTTTATAAAATCGGTACCCAAAGCAAAAATATCAATATATAATACAAACTATGCCGTTGTAAGTGCTATATTTAACTCTTCAAAAGATGGTAATTCTGAAAATCATCATGTTGCGATGATTAAACATAATTTATCATGGATCCAAATAGATGATGAGACTGTACAATCAGTAAGATGGCCTGCGAATTCTAAAAGTGCTTACGTATTTTTCTTACAAAAGAAGTCAATTGAAAACTTGAGGTACACCGAAAGAAAGAAAGTCTTAAGTCAACCGTAAATTTTCTTTAATCAAAAAAATCTTAAGGAAGATTGAAAATTTCTTGAATGAAGTTAATTTTTTTTAAGCCAAGAAAATTCCTTCTTGCTCCAAAATAACTTCGGTCTTCCTTACAATTTTCTTAGTTCAAGAAATTTTCTTTTTCTGTGTATATGACATCTTAATACATAAAATATATTAACTTATCTTAAACTTAACAAGAAATTAAATAAAATAACTACTACTAACTTCTTTTAAAGTTAAAAAAAATACTTAAGTAAATGAGCACAAATAATAAAACAAAAATTTTTAAAATTATAATACTAAATAAAAAAAAAATAATCCACAGATTCGGTTCGGTAGAATCTGGCGCCAAGTTCCGTTCAAAAATTTCGTTGTAAACGGAGCGTCAGACTACCGACTGAGTTTACTGTAAGCATGGCGTTTTTCTCAGGTTGCAAATTTTATTTAAAATCTACGGTCTTTTTTTTTCTTAAATTTCTATTATAACAGTAGTTCATACCTTATTTTCCTAATATTAATTAATTGAAAAAATATGAAAACATTGTTTAGTTCTATGAATCAGAATTATTTCGGTTCAGACAGCGTTGAATATATCTGCTTAAATTTTGTCCCTATTACAATTTTTTATTCAGATATCTCTGCATAGGAACACTTTTTAACTAGAAACCTAATTTCTAATGTTTCATATTTTCGATAACAATAATACTAATTATAATAGTAATAGTAATAATATCGGTAATAATAAATTGATGTTAAAAATGAAAGCAATAATAATACTTATCATTATCATTATTATTACTAAAATAAATGTTTGTTATTTTCATTGAATTAATGTGTATTGCAGTATTAAATCTAAATTAAAATTTTTTCTTATTAAGAAAATGTCAAAATTCTCTTTGTATATATAAGAAATGTATAATTTCCATTGATAATTTAGGATATCGATTTAAACCGGAGGCGTTTACGCGGATTAGTCAGTTTAAATTTTTTAATACCACTGGCTAATATGAGAAAAGAAAACTTTAATTTTTTTATCAGAATTTGAGCTGTAAAATCAAAGAACGAACGACTTTTCATACACTACTGGAAAAAATTAAGGGATCAAAAAAAAATTCCAAATTTTTCGGTAGTTTTCAACAGGCCGTAACTTTGAGAGAAATGGTTGTACAGGAAAAAAAAAAGGAAATTGTAGCTCTAAGTGTCTAGTTTTTGGATTAGAACTTCAAAATTTTGTAGCTTCCGCGGTTTCTGAGTAATCGTAGAAAAACCAGCAACAAAAAAATTCTCAAAATTTTTTTAGTTTTTTTTTTTGGTCTACGGGCGTGGAAAAAATTTTTTTAGCTTAACCACCATAAGGATCGGATACTTTGTTCATTTAGCTTTAATTTCTTTTTTTAAATACCCTGATACGTCCACTCCTCGCTGAGATATCGGTCTTCAAATGGCAAAGGATCTTTTTGTCTTTGATTATCGATATCTCAGCAACCAATGATCGCACAGAAAGTTAAAGGTGGGTTTCAAGAACTTGAATGAATTCCCCTTAAGGATTGTCGATTGTTTTTTCGAAAAAAAATTTTTTCTTTCCGTCACATGAATTTGAAAATGCAACAAAAAAAAGGGCTTTTAGTGGTTTTTTGGAAAATCAAGCGCTGGATCGAAAATATTAAGGAAACCACTAATGTTAAGTGTGCCTTTTACAGTTCAATATGTCCACAAAAACCCTACAAAGAATCAAATTAATCCAGCCAGCCGTTTTTTTGTTTCACTTGATCGAATTTTTGAAAAAATTAAAGGATCACGTTTTTTGCTCTGAAAAGCTCATAATTATTAAAAATGAGAAAAAAATTGTTTCTTCGAGCTTTTTCCACATTTTTGTTCCAGGAAGTGCTTTAATTGAAAAAAAAAAAAAAAAAAATTAAAAAAAAAAATTTTTTTTGAAATTTTTTCTCTTGAAAAGTTTAAGAAAACAATTACCGCCGGCATTAGCGTTATCCAAAGCGTACCACGTGGAGGTCGCGCGGACGGATTTACGCTTCTGTGTGTGTGTGTGTGTGTGTGTGTGTGTGTGTGTGTGTGTGTGTGTGTGTGTGTGTGTGTGTGTGTGTGTGTGTGTGTGTGTGTGTGTGTGTGTGTGTGTGTGTGTGTGTGTGTGTGTGTGTGTGTGTGTGTGTGTGTGTAAGGTATTTCAGGAGAATTGAGACCCGGTGGCTCGTCAGTTCCACCGTATTTATCGACTCCAAACTCATTCTCTGAAGGTTTTTGCTGGTTCAATACCGGGTATTACCACCCCTGTTTTCAATAACGGCTCTCAAACGTTCAGCCATGTTTATGCAGACGGTAATTTGAGGCTGCGGAATGGTATTCCAAATGTGCTGAAGCGCGCGCTCCAAAGCAGCTAAGTTCTGCAAATTTGGATACTCTCTGCGCAACCGACGGCCGATTATGTCCCAAACGTGCTCTATGGGGTTGAGATCTAGACTCATTGCTGGGTGTCGCAACAATGTGATGTCATGCCGCTCAAAGAAGCGCCGGGTAATGTTGGCTGTGTGGACGTGCATTATCTTGCATCAATATGAACGACTTCAGATGTTGTCGTCTGCGCAGAACAATGGGCCTTAAAATTTCGTCGATGTAACGTCTAGCTGTCAAATTTTCGCGTACAATTACCAAAGGTGTTCTCCAATTTCGTGAAACGCCGCCCCACACCATAACTGATCCACCGCCGTAGGCAACGACTGGACGGACAAAGTTCTGGCGAAAACGTTCTCCACGACGGCGCCAAACGAGAGGACGTCGATCGTTGCCATACAGATTAAAACGAGACTCATCAGTGAATAAAACATTTGTCCATTCCCTCAAGTTCCAATTTCGATGATCGTAAGCATACGCTAAACGAGCTCGACGACGTCTTGCTGTCAACAAGGGTACACGATTAGGATGTCGTGCGTGTAACCCAGTTTCACGAAGACGGTTGATGATTGTTCGAGAGCAAATGTTCCGCACTTGATGCCGTCATCGCTGTTGCTGTTGTTGTTGCTGTTGTCTGCGATTGGGGAAGTTTCGAGCGACAAATATTCGCATTGACGAAAGGTTGTCGTCGAACTTCTCTAACAATTGTTCGATCATCGCAGGCATTAGTGACTCGATGGCGACCTTGTCCGGGGCAACGATGATATTGATTCGTCTCTTGGTATCTGGTATAAGCTCGAGATACGACAGATTGACTTACACCCATCCGGATAGCAACTGCATGTTGAGTGTAACCTTCGTCGATAAGAGTCACTAACCGAGCGACTTCCACCTCCGATAAATGTCGTCTAACCATGATTAAGAATCAAAAGTCAGAAATTTTCAATTTTGACCAAAAAATTAAAAAAATTTTTTTAGCGCAGAGGGATTAGTTTTGAAAAAACTGTTGAATGAAGCGATTTGCTAAGGATTCACAAAAAGAAAAGAAAAAAAAACTCCGAAAAGCGTATGAAAAAATCGAAATTCGATTGGGGGTATTAACTTTTTTATTAATTTAATTAAAAGGAGATCAGTAGAATCAAGGAATGGAGCGGTGGAAAGGTGATAAAAATCATTGGGCGATGGTTTTTGAGTTTCCTTAACTTGTTAAAAAAATTTTTCCAAAAAATTTTTTTTTTTGAAAATTTTTTTTTTTGAAAATTTAAGCACTTTTTGGAACGAAAATGTGGAAAAAGCTCGAAAAAACCATTTTTTCTCATTTTTAAAAATTATGAGCTTTTCAGAGCAAAAAACGTGATCCTTTAATTTTTTCAAAAATTCGATCAAGTGAAACAAAAAAACGGCTGGCTGGATTAATTTGATTCTTTGTAGGGTTTTTGTGGACATATTGAACTGTAAAAAGCACACTTAACATTAGTGGTTTCCTCAATATTTTCGATCCAGCGCTTGATTTTCCAAAAACCACTAAAAGCCCTTTTTTGTTGCATTTTCAAATTAATGTGACGGAAAGAAAAAAATTTTTTTCGAAAAACAATGGACAGTCGTTAAGGGAATTCATTCAAGTTCTTGAAACCCACCTTTAACTTTCTATGCGATCATTGGTTGCTGAGATATCGATAATCAAAGACAAAAGAGATCCTTTTCCATTTGAACACCGATATCTCAGCGAGGAGTGGACGTATCAGGGTGTTTAAAAAAGAAATTAAAGCTAAATGAACAAAGTATCCGATCCTTATGGTGGTTAAGCTAAAAAAATTTTTTCCACGCCCGTAGACCAAAAAAAAAACTAAAAAAATTTTGAGAATTTTTTTGTTGCTGGTTTTTCTACGATTACTCAGAAACCGCGGAGGCTACAAAATTTTGAAGTTCTAATCCAAAAACTAGACACTTGGAGCTACAATTTAATTTTTTTTATTTCCTGTACGACCATTTCTCTCAAAGTTACGGCTTGTTGAAAACTACCGAAAAATTTGGAATTTTTTTTTGATCCCTTAATTTTTTCCAGTAGTGTATGATTATAGCTTTGCCTGAAAAAATTCATTTATTTATGAATTTTTAATATTGTGCGGGAAACGTTTACGTTTGAAATTAAAAATGTAAAAGTATCTTATGAAACAAAAAATTTTAAAGAACAAATTATCATACAACCTTCCATGTTTATGTTTGAAACATATTTTTTTAATTAAATTTTCTTTGTTAACCAGTTTAAACACACAAACATTGTATGAGTTATACTTTCTTCGGATAAACCAGATGTTCAGTGTCTGGGGAATTCTCATTGAAAAGTGTGTACATTCTATGATCTTATGGTTATTGCCTATAGGTGGCACTGTCATCCAATTAAACGGGTTTCAAATAATCTTAATCTCTTGATAATACGAAACATAACTATGTGTTTGATATATTGCGTCATTTACTAACAACAATATCATAATAACAATAAATAATATTGGTAACCATAATAAAAATAACAATAATAGTAATTATAATACTGAAAGTATTAATATCGGTTATAATAAATTGATGTTAAAAATGAAAGCAATAATAATGATCATCATTATCATTATTATTACTAAAATTATTGTTTTTATTAATAAATCCGAAAAAAAACAGTTTCATTGTAAAAAATTGCGCCAAGTGTACGTTCATAAAACTCATCTCAATAACATTAGCACTTTACAAAAAAAAATAAGACTCGTTTCAAAAATTTTCTTTCTTTACAAAAAAAAAAGTGAAATACAAAAAAATACCAAGAAACTGTCATAATGTTAAAAAAATTGATAGAAAATTTGTTGAAAATTTAAAAATAAAAAAAAAAATTTTTTTATCGTACTTGGCGCGCGTCATTGAGTACCCCAAATTTTTTCAGGATAACTAAACATCCTTTTAATGATTAAAAGTTTATAAGTAAGTCAACCTATAAAATGCATGAATTTAATTAATCAACTATTTTTATTTAATAATAAGTTTTACAAAATTTAGGTAAAATCGACATGTCATACGTATGTTATTTGAAATTTTTTAATCATCCAGACATCATTTATGATTTTACTAAAACGCCCTCTCGTGTTTGGTTATGAAAACTACTTCAAAGTGGATACAATTGAGTGCTCTAGAAAAGAAAACATATGGCCGACTAAATTGAGAAAATGCGGTGTGATTGCCAATCAAAATGTGTTAATTACAATTAAACTAAGCAATATCAAGTTTCTTCATTGAAGCTTAATGATAGAGCTGAAAAAAATTAATTCCAAAAATTTTATATAATTTCAAATGATTTCACCACACCATCATATTGACAATTATTTCCACTAAAAATTAAAAAAAAAATTTAAAAACGGATTTTTTCACTGAAACTGATAATTAATCGAGTAAGCAGTGTTTTTAATGAGTTATGCTTGACAAATGTAAATTTATAAGTATAAGAATGTATGAAATCATATATTATGTAATTAGAACTGATCAGCCCAAATATGTATAACTATACATAATTACATAAATTCGAGCAAAATCGTTTTTTCTTGGGTTGAGATTCTTCCGAAAAAATTTGGGGTACTCAATGATGCGCGCCAAGTACGATAAAAAAATTTTTTTTTTAATTTTTAAATTTTCAACAAATTTTCTATCAATTTTTTTAACATTATGACAGTTTCTTGGTATTTTTTTTATTTCACTTTTTTTGTAGAGAATGACAATTATTATATCGAGTCTTATTTTTTTTGTAAAGTGCAAACGTTATTGAGATGAGTTTTATGAACGTGGACTTGGCGCAATTTTTTTTACAGTGAAACTGTTTTTGTTCGGATTGCAATTATATGAGAGTCTCGTTCGAGATGATCACATCCCTCCCATCCCTCTAAGAGTGATCCCAACCTCAAGTAATTTATAAGCATCAAATTTTTTTTTTTTTTGTTTTGTTTTGTTATATTTTAGTTTTGAATTAAAAAGTTAGCTTTAAACTGAATGAAGAATGTATACACCAGAGTGCGCGGGAGATTTACCCCCGGCAAGTTTGAATTTTACTTTGAACTTTGTGGCTTGAACTAGTTGAAGTAGCGGTACTACAATGTAATCATCTCGAACGAGACTCTCATATAATTGCAATCGAACATCACTTACAGGTATGTTCATTTGATTTTCAATTTTGATATTTGTTTTCAATAAAAGTAAATAGTACATCAATTATATTCATGCTCAAATTTCATTTATAAATTATATTAACTATCTCCGAAAAGACCCTGGACTCCGGCGAGATTTCATTCGAGCTAGGGGATATAGATATTTGAGGAAGTCTTGACCAAATCACTAACGGTTAAAATTCACTCCTTTTGGAAACCGGAAAAATACCCGTTACACCACAGACACAGATACTTACTCACTGCTCCGGTTCTCTGTACACAGATTTCTGCTAAATAGTCTACACTATATTTCACATTTAATTGTTATAAAAATTATACATTCTATAATAAAATTGTCATGAAATTATGAGAAATCAATGTTATTGTAATAATAATGACAACTTTTAATGAAAAGTTTGATACAAGATAATTTATTGAAATATTATTAATTAATTAACTACTCCCGGTTCTTCTTTAAAATAAAGTTGTAATGAATTATGTGTAAAGTCTATTTATTCGTGATGTGATTGGTCGAATATATCATAAGCATGAATATATATACACACCCTATATTTGGTGGCGCGCTTGCGCGCGCACATGACATTCTAATTCTTTGAACAAATAATGATATATCTTAAGCCGTAAGATGGATGGCGGGGAAAGATAGTCGATTTTTACAAACATCAAATAGTATAATTCCATGCTTGTACCCGTATGAAAAAATTATATAACGTTAAAAATATATCTTATATTGTATTTTTGCAACAAAAAAATGTACGGAAAATATATTTCTGAATATATTTTTTCATATAGAGATTTTGGCCGATTTTTTATAAAAAAATATATGGATTGAAATATATGGATCTCATATACATTCAAATTATATTTTTCCCTTATATTTTTACGTATAAAATTTCAATATATGATAATATATGTTGTAAAACATATATGCGTATTATATTTTACAATATATATGTCGGCATATATGGCAAAATATGATATTGTATAAAGTATTCGCGGAGAGATTTAGTTTCACTTACACTCACATGATATACTTACATAATAGTCGTTAAGCTAATTGGCGCAGCGCAACACTGCACTCACGCTGATAGGTTAAAAAATACATTATTCCTGTGCTCAAGTTGTTTATATCTCGAGTAAATTTAGGAAACAGTAGATTTATCACAAAAGTCAAAATAACAAATTAACCGGTAATTTTATCTACCCGTTATCTATCTTCTAACACCACCAGGTTTTAGATGGACACGTATTATCGTTGCGACTTATAAAATTCGCTGGAATGAGGATAGAAATGATTAATTGAAAGAAAATAATTGATTTTTATTTAAAATAAACTTTGAAAGAAATACAGGAGTCAACATTATTTATTTAACGAAAGGTTAAAATCGAAACCCATTATTGATAATCAATCATAACTTCGTGATGAACAGAAACAAAAATAATAATAATTCCAAGCGCCTTTGATCGTAGAAACATTTCAATGCAGGAGTGATTATTCATCGTCTGAAGACACGGCCTAAAATAATAATAAATAAAATAACTTTAGAATTAGTAAGTGATGAAAATAAATACGGAAATTGTAGTGATAATAACAGGATTAACCCCTTCATCGTTTCCAGCATCTTTATTCTTACGACGTAAATCGTTCAAGAAATTGTTGACTGAGCTGCCAAAAATTGATCGCTTATAATCCGGGAATTTTTCACGAACAGCATCTGAAATTACAGATGATGAAAAAATTAATATGTTACCAACAGCAGGAATAACGAGTCAGTCAGCATTAGCAAGAGTTCATCTTATGAATTAGAGATACAAATCCTTTTGACGGAATTATTGTGATACTGATACTCAAGATTCAAGTTATTCAGTTCAACAATTTTTCAAATCGATTCAAGGTTATAAATGTCTCATAATCAGTGTTAACCAACCAGTAATTGCCGTGATGATTGTTTGATCCAACGCGGGTCTACGGGGTTGATTTTTATTAATTTTACTACGCCCCCCTCTCAAGTTACTGCGGAGCAATATATCAGTCTCAAATAGAGCTTGGATCAAAGCTATTCCCATTGCGGTGTAGGTGGTCCGAGAGTTTGCCGTGTCCCACTGCTTGCGAGTAACAAAGACGTTCGATCCAGCATGACCAACTTCGACCTATAATTGTCAATAAAGTAAGCTATAAGGAAAGTAACAAGAATATTAAAAGAAAGCTGTCGTAGAAGCGTATAATAGGAACATATTAAGAGCTTTATGTAAATTTTAACTCTAAATAGCGATAGAGCCGATCAGATTTAAATATCGAAAAATATGACAAGATATTAGGGATGTTTCCGTAGTCACTAAGCATTGAAAGAGTATTTTCATTCTTTTTTAAGGTTGATTTAGAAGTTGACTCAGAGAAAGCTGGTGATATTGACGTCAGTATGGATATAGATCCTGTAGAAGACGCAGATACAGCAAGTCATCAACAAATTGAAATGCTGGATCCAATCCCACCTAAACAAAAGTTACTAAACTCCAATGAAATACCCAAAGAACATCTGATCAACAATTTGTTGGTTATGGCAATCAAGTGGCGTCGTAGAACGACTCATACAGTAGCGCAAGATGTATTGAAGTTAGTCAACATTTCATCAGATACTACCAATTCTAAAAGCTCAAAATATCATTGGAAGAAAATCTTGGATCGTTATTCTCAGAATGTTTCTACTTACTATATCTGTGAACACTGTAATAATTATCTTGGCTCTGAAAATAACTGCCCTAGCTATTGTGGTGATTGCGATACAAAAGTAAACCGGAAAACGAACAAGGGTTCATTTTTACATTTGCCTCTGACTGATCAGCTTAGGGAAATATTTGAAACAACGGATGCTCATCATCTTTACTCTCAAAGCCGTGAGAAGCATAACAAATACGCCATTGAAGAAATCTATGATGGGAAAATGTACAAAAAGTACATCTCTGACGACAGTAAGATTTCTATCAATTTCAGTGTTGATGGAGCACCAATGTTTGATAGTTCCAATACATCTGTTTATCCCGTACTCTGCACAATCAATGAGTTAAATCCTCATGACAAGCGCAAATATATCTTGCTGTCCAGTATTTGGTTTGGAGTTGGGAAACCCAAGAATATGAACAGTTATTTGAAGCCTTTTGTAAATGAAGCCAAGAAACTATTGGAAAAAGGATTTACATACGTTTATCAAGGACAACAGTACACAAAAACAGTTATTACCCTTATGGGCGTTTGCGATTCAGTAGCTCGTCCACTGGTACGTTGTTCTACGCTATTCAATGGCAAATTTGGTTGCGGCTTGTGCTTACACCCTGGTCAATCTGTGAATAAAGGCAGAGGACACTGCAGAGTTTATCTAATGGTTGATGAAAATCCTTTTGGAGATGGTTTAAGGACCCATGAAGCGACTCTGTTGCATGCAAAAGCTCAAAAGAAAGAAGACAAGAAGGGAATCAAGGACGAATCCATTTTATGCGACATACCGGGCTATGACATTATCAAAAACCTAGATGTGGACTGGATGCACATGTGTTGGTTTGGGAATTGGTCGCCAATTCGCTGGTTTATGGTTCGATTCTACGAATTCGGAAGAAAAATTCTACTTTGGAGATAAAATCGACGAATTTGATAAATATATTACTTCGTTTTTACCTACTTCAGAGATTTCGAGGACTCCTCGGCCATTGAAAGACCGTGTTCACATGAAAGCCCATGAGTGGATAATTTTCATTTTAGCTTACTCTTTACCCGCTATGAAAATGTGTTTCCCGAAGCGCTATGTTGATCACTGGGCTTTGTTGGTCGATGGTGTTTCTATTTTAGTTAAGCCTTCAATCATGAAGTCCGAATTGAAGTACGCGGAACAGTGTTTATTTGATTTTATCTCTGGTGTGGAATCTTTGTACGGGAAAAAAATACGTGAGTTTCAATGTTCATCTCTTAGCTCACTTAGCCATTAGCGTAGAAAATTGGGGCCCTCTCTACACCCACAGTGCGTTTATTTACGAGGACTTCAATCAGATAATTCAAGCGTATGTTAAGAGTCCGAACGGCGTCGAAATTCAAATATGCGATTCTTTCCGATTAAAATGTGTCATTGATAGGCTCCTGATTTTATGTTCGGACGATTTAAATTACAAACAAAAAGAATTTTTAAATGAATTGTTGAACAAAAAATTAAAACCTAACCCGAAATTCCAAATATCTAATTGTGGAGTTCTTGGCCAACTTATTATTCGTGAGAAGCTGCCTTCTGATCAGCGTTTGGCGTTGCGGCGCTTATCTATTGTAATCGATTCAAGTACAAAAATTTCTTCATTCAATAGGTGCATCATAAACAATCAAGTGATAACAAGTCAAAATTATAAGCGCGAGAAAAAACGGATCAATTACGTTGTTTTATTAAACAATGGTCTTATTTTTGAAATTAAAAATTTTATCGCTTTGGAAAAAAATTCTTGTAAATGTACCTACATGATGGGCTATTATTACGTATTAACAAATAAGCCATTTACTAAAAATAGAAAGCTTGAACATTTACTCACTATTGACGAGAAAATGACTGCGATTGCAGCCGTAAATACTGACTTAATAAACAAAAAAGTTATTATTCTAGGAATGCCAAAACTTAATGCTTACGTCGCATATGCACACAGTTGCGATTTAGAATTACTGACGTAAAAAGTAAATTTCATGACTTATTTTTTTATAACCATGAGAACATTTGTAACATAAAATCATGAGTGATTTGTAAACCTCCTTGTTAATTGCAGAATAAAATTTTATTTTTTTATAACATAATTATTGTTATTAAAAAATTTTATTATAATTAGATAAGCGAATAGTTTAAGCTCTAAAATGAAGATGCCTGAGACTGGACATGTTTAACCTGTTTATCAGTGACAGCGCTTGATCTCTACTTTATGATACATCACTCGTGAGATAACCCACCAAGTGCCTGATATTTACATCACTCGTGACTGATAACCCACCCAGTGGTTGATAGCTACTTCACTTTACATCACTCGCTACCGATAACGCGCCCATTGCTTGATACTTATACTTCATTTTACATTACTCGTGACTGATAACCCATCCAGTGCCTGATATTTACTCCATTTTACATCAATCGCTACTGATAACGGGCCCAGTGCTTGATATTGACTTCATTTTACATCACTCGTTACTGATAACGCGCCCAGTGCTTGATGGCTACTTAAGTTTACATCACTCGCTACTGATAACGTGCCCAGTGCCTGATATCTACTTTATTTGACATCAATTTTGCCTTATAACTTATAACTTTTATCCCAGATCTGTCCTTCTTCTGATATTCTTCAACAAGTTATTATATGCTTATAATTTTATATATGGAGCCATATATTTTTCTGTATAAAAACAAAATATATTTTTCATATTATAGTAAACAAATATAAATTTTTTTATAATAAGCCATATATTTTTCAATATATATGTTGGCTTATAAAATTAAATATATAGAATCATATAAGAAGAATCTTGTATAAAATTATTATATATAAAATTATATTACCGGTATATTGGTGTTTATATTATCAAATACATTTACTTTTACAATTAAAGTTATATACTTCTTATACAGGGTGTCTCTGAAGTGGCGGGAGTAATTGTTGGGGTCGATAGAGAAAAAAATACTGAATCGAAAGTTCCTGAGCCAAAAATTTTTTTGGGCCATAGAATTTGAGTTATGAATTAAAAACGATAGCCAATCAGAAGCGCGCTATTCGAGAAATGAAAATGAGCGGGGAAGTAGAGGAGACGCGAGAGTGAGATGCTGCAATAGCAGCTTACTCGCTCGCACAAAGCCGAGCATGAGAGGGGATTGTGACGCTATGAGCCGAGTACGTAAGTGTGAATGAGTGGATGTATGAGGTCGCAAGCGGACGGCTTAATGTATGAGTGTGTGTCCGTGTATCGCAGCATTATTGGAGGCGTTGTAACGCTGAATTAAAGCTAACCGGGTACTCTAAGACAGAGGAAAAAATTTTAATTTTTATTTTTATTCGAAAAAAATTTAATAAAAAAAAATAAAAAGGCCCAAGATTTAACCAGACCCACAGAAACGGAGAGTAAATTTTTAATTCTCATTTATTTTGCTGGGGATTATTTTCAAAACAAAAAAAAAAAAAAAGGCTAAGATTCAACTGGAATCCAAAAAGAGATGGATGAAAAAATTTTATTTTTTTATTTTTAATCAGCAAAATTATTTTTCTTTAAAAAAGAGCCCAATCTCGACTGGAGCAAGAAAAAATGATTGAAAAATTTTATTATTAATTTTCAATCAACAAAATTATTATAAAAAAATAAATGGGCCCAAGTCTCAACCGGACCCAAACAAACGGATAAAAATTTTTATTACTTACTTAATTTGCTGGAAATTATCTTTAAAAACGAAAAAAATGCTCAAGACTCCATCAGACCGAAAGGGAGATGAATAAAAAAATTTTACTATTCATTTTTAATCATCATAATTAACTTTTTTTATAATAAAAGGCTCAATTTCGACCGGACCCAGAAAAAATGATCCAAAAATTTTATTTTTTATTGTTGATCATCAAAACTAATTAAAAAAACAAATGAGGCCCTAGACTCAACCGTAGCCGAATGAACGTATAAGAAATTTTTATTTTTTCATTTGAATTGGAAGGGAAATTATGGAGAACGAAAAGAATGGCCAAGACTTGTCTCGACCTCGAAAAAACATTGGAAACTTTTATTATTTACTTTTGACGAATAAAGAATGATTTTTAAAAGAAGGCACAAGAGTCGACTGGACCTAAGTAAAAGGATTGAAGAATTTTTTTCTTGATTTTGTTAGCGTCAATAAATTTAAATAATTAGAAAATCACCAAAATTCAAATTAAAATTATTAATTAATAAATTGACTAGCAAAATCTCGAATAACAAATTAAAAAGGAATTGCCCTCAAGACGTGATCATTTTTTTATTATTTCAATTAAAATTAATGATTGATCAATCTACAAGTACAGTCTAAAATCAAAAAATTAACAAGAAATTGTACTCAACTACTGATAATTTAATTATTTAAATTAAAATTATTAATTAATCAATTGACATGTAAAATCTGAAATACAGAAATTACATTCGTCCTGATGGATTTATTATTGTAATCGAATTTAGATGTCGAAAAATTGACAGGTAAAATCTCAAATGAAAAAATTAACATAGAATTGTTCTCAAGTTCTGACAATTTGATTATTTTGATTAGAATTACTGATTGATTAATTGACTAGTAAAATCTTGAATAAAAGAATTGAAAAGAACTTGCACTCAAGTCCTTGATATTGTAATCAAAATATTTACTCGAGTAATTGACCGGTAAAATGTCAAATGCAAAAATAAAAAAGAAATTGCAATCACGACCTGATAATTTTTATATTTTAATTAAAATTATTTTTTGATTGATTAACAGGTAAAATTCCAAGTAAACAAATTTGAAAAAAATTGCACTCAAAACCTGATAATTTCGATATTTTGATTAAAATTATTTTTCAATTAATTGACAGGTAAAATGTCAAATAGAAAAATAAAATAGAAATTGCAATCACGACCTGATAATTTTAAAATTTTAGTTGAAATTATTTTTCAATTAATTGACCGGTAAAAAGTCAAATAAAAAAATTAAAGAAAAAATCAGTCCTCAGTCTTAATAATTCTGGAATTTCAATTAAAATTATTTCCTATTCAATTGACAGTTAAATTTCCAAGAAAAAAATCAAAAAGAAATAGCAATCACGACCTGATAATTTTGATATTTTAATTAAAATTATTTTTCAATTAATTGACAGGTAAAATGTCAAATAAAAAAATAAAAAAGAAATTGCAATCACGACCTGATAATTTGAAAATTTTAATTAAAATTATTTTTCAATTAATTGACAGGTAAAATGTCAAATACAAAAAAAAAAAGAAATTGCACTCAAAACCTGATAGTTTCGATATTTTGATCAAAATTATTTTTCAATTAATTGACAGGTTAAAAGTCAAATAAAAAATTTAGAAAGAAATTGCAATCACGACCTGATAATTTTAAAATTTTGATTAAAATTGTTTTTTAATTGATTAACAGATAAAATTCCAAGAAAAAAATCAAAAAGAAATAGCAATCACGACCTGATAATTTTGATATTTTAATTAAAATTATTTTTCTATTGATTAACAGGTAAAATTCCAAGTAAACAAATTTGAAAAAAATTCCATTCAAAACCTGATAATTTTAAAATTTCAATTAATATTATTTTTCAATTAATTAACTGGTAAAAAGTCAAATCAAAAAATTAAAGAAAAAATCAGTCCTCAGTCTTGATAATTCTGGAATTTTAATTAAAATTATTTCCTATTCAATTGACAGTTAAATTTCCAAGAAAAAAATCAAAAAGAAATAGCAATTACGAGCTGATAATTTTGATATTTTAATTAAAATTATTTTTCAATTAATTGACAAGTAAAATTCCAAGTAAAAAAATTTAAAAAAATTGCACTCAAATCCTGATAGTTTTGATATTTAAATTAAAATTATTTTTAATTAATTGACAGGTAAAATGTCAAATAAAAAAATAAAAAAGAAATTGCAATCACGACGTGATAATTTTGATATTTTAATTAAAATTAGTTTTCCATTAATTGACAGGTAAAATTTCAAAAAATTAATTAAAAGAAACATTGAACTCAAGTCCTAATAATTTCGATATTTTAATTTAAATTATTTTCTAATTAATTGACAGGTTAATTGTCAAATAAAAAAATTCAAAAATAATTGCACTCAAGTCCTGATTATTTTCAAATTCTGATTAAGATTATTCATTAATTCATTGATAGGTAAACCTCAAATAACAAAATTCCTTTTCTGTACTAAAATTATGAACTTTATTATCAAATTCTCAAAAATAAAAAAAAACAATAAAATAACAAAAATAACAAAAATCTGTATAATAAAATTGATTGAGAATTTGTAAATTAAAAAAAAAAAAAAATCATTAATCCATAAGGTTCTCAAAATGGCCTCCATTCCTTTCTAAGCACCGATGACACCGCTCCAAAAGGTTTTCCCGAACACACTGCAGGATTTCCGGCGTTATTAGTTCTCGTGCAACCATGATCCTTGCCATTGTTTCCATTTGATCTGCAGGTTCATCAAAATATACCCCTTCCTTCATGAAACCCCACAAGTAGTAATCGAGCGGAGTCAAGTCTGGTGATCTTGGTGGCCATCTCACTGGACCATACCTCCCCAGCCACTGTTGGCCATACTGGGCATTTAAGAAATTGGTTATGTCCCCAGATGAGTGGCACGGCGCACCATCCTGTTGAAACCACGTCGGTTGAGGATTAACTCCTGCTAGAAGCTGGGGTAAATTTCCTCCCAAAAACAAGAGATACTGAGCACTCTGTAATAACGAAAAATTTCGACTGTGAAAGTGAGAAAATCAGGGAGTTAAAAATTTCTTTAATTTAAACCAAAGGGAAATTTTGTTAAAAATTTTAAAAATAATTTTCTAAAATTTTAACAGATAAAACGAAGTTTACTCGTAGGGATTTTTCCAATTTTAATGAAAAATTATTTGAACGAATTTTTCGAAATATTTTCGCATCAACAACAGAAGTTACCCCAGAAAATTTTCCTTTATTTTAACAAATTAAGAAAGAAAAACTCTTCCAAAGAATTTTTATGAAAAATTAGGTATTATAAAGAATTAATTTACAAAAATAAAAATCTTATTTTCAAACACAAAAATATTATTCGAATAATTTCAATATTTGCAAAGTGTCGAAGAATTTTACATTGAAGTTTTAACGGTAAACTGAGTGGAGAAAATTTTCTGAAGCGCGAAATTTTTTAATTGTGTAAATTTTTAATTAAACTTACGTTCATGGTTTCCGGTAATTCGTATAGTAGCACAGTGTCGCCGATTATTCCTCCCCACATGTTGATTTTCCACTTGTTCTGAAAATTACGGTTCACCGTCATGTGAGGATTCTCCTCCGCATACCAGTGGACGTTGTGCGGATTGAAACAACCCTCACGAGTAAATAACGATTCATCCGTCCACAAAACATTTTCGAGAAACGTCGGATCGGCAGCGTGGCTGTTGATAATAAATTGGCAAAACGTTCTCCGCAAAGCATAATCACCAGCTTCAAGTTTCTGCACCTTTCGTTTGTGGTACGGATGAATCTTATTTGCACGGGTGATACGGTTAATCGTAGATCGAGAAACAGGAAGCCGACGCTCGAGTCTTCGAGTGCTGGTACCGGGATCAGCATTGACGGCATCGAGTACTTGTTCCTCTACCTGAACAGGTATCCGACGAGGGCGACCGACACGCTCACTATCAACGGGTACCAGGCAACCATTTTCGCGAGCCCGTTGAATTAAACGCAAAAACACACTGCGGTTGGGAAAGCGTTCGCGATTTGGAAATCTTTCGCGATATTCACGGACAGCAGCTTCAGCGTTTCGATTACACTCACCGTAAATGATCAACATTTCAGTATACTCAGCGGCTGTATAAAAAGCCATAATGGTAATTAATATTAAACGCAGAATTAATAAAACACAATAAAAGTATGCAGAGGTAATGAGATGCTGTCAGAAAATGAGTTGTAAGACTGACATGAACGCAAAATTTAACCCATAATTAGATAATAACAAATGAAATCTCAAAACAAATAAAATCGTCAACGAGAGAGAGAGAGAAAAAAAAGCGATCAGGGAAATCCGCGGAAAAAATAAATTTAAAGAGACGAACATCGCTGAATGAGAGGAATAAAGACAGAAACAGAGACAGAAAAAACTCTGACAACAATTAGGATAATAATAATAAGTATAAAACAGTGACAGAATACTCGAAGATATTTTTAATTAATTTGTTGTTTATAAAATTAGGGAAAAATAATAAAATTTTCTAGTTTGCATTTTATATGACTATTCACATTAGTAAAAAAATTTTATTTTTGATAAAATGAATCAGGCAATTTGTAGTAAGCCAAAGATTAGTTGCAAACAGAAAGGATGGAACCTCTTGCACGTAGTAAAAAGCATGAAAGTCATCAGAATTATTAATCGAATGAGTACTAGAGGAAACTAAGTAGTAATAGTCGACCTTAAGACCGCCGAATTTTTACATTCACGTTTGCTTAATAAAAGGAGTAAAGTGTAATGATGTGAATGCAAACTAATAACATTAAAGTAAAGTTATCCTTGAACTGCCGAAACACCTGTAGATTTTTTTGAAATGATTTCTTTGCTAAGAAAAAGGGAAACTAAAATATCAAAATTACTAAAACGTGAATGCCATTTCTTTTTCATATTTTCTTCGACATTTTACCTGTCAGTGAATAAAAAGAATATTTAAATTGAAATATCAAAATTATAAGGACTTGAATTCAATGTTTTGTTAATTTATCATTTGACATTTTACCTATCAATTAAGTGATAAATAATTTAAATTAAAATATCAAAATTATCAGGGCTTGGGTGCGATTACTACTTAATTTGATACTTGGGATTTTACCCGTCAATTCATTAGAAATTTATTTCAATTATAAGATCAAAATTATGAGAACATGAGTGCGATTTATTTTTAATTTATTATTCAGGATTTTAACAGTCAATTGATTGATAAACAACTTAAATTAAAATATCAAAATTATCAGGACCTGAGTTCAATTTTTTTTTTTTTAATTTATTATTTATTTACCTGTCAATTAATTAAAAAATAATTTTTATAAAAATATCAAAATTGTTCGGACTTGAGTTCAATTTTTTTCTTAATTTATAATTTGACATTCTACCTGTTAATTCACCGATAGATAATTCTAATAAAAATATCAAAATTATTCGGACTTGAGTTCAATTTTTTTCTTAATTTATAATTTGACACTCTACCTGTTAATTCACTGATAGATAATTCTAATAAAAATATCAAAATTATTCGGACTTGAGTTCAATTTTTTTCTTAATTTATAATTTGACATTCTACCTGTTAATTCACTGATAGATAATTCTATTAAAAATATCAAAATTATTCGGACTTGAGTTCAATTTTTTTTTAATTTATCATTTGACATTTCGCTTGTTGATTAAGTGATTAATAATTTTAATAATAATATCAAAATTATCAGGACTCGAGAGCGATTTTTTTTTAGTATATTTTTTACATTTTACCTGTCAATTAACTGATAAATAATTTCAATTAAAATATCAAAATTATTCGGACTTGAGTTCAATTTTTTTTTAATTTATTAGTTGACATTTTACCTGTTAATTAACTGATAAATAATTTTAATAAAAATATCAAAATTATCAGGACTCGAGAGCGATTTTTTTTTCAATTCCTTATTTGACATTTTACCTGTCAATTAATTAAAAAATAATTTTAATTAAAATATCAAAATTATTGGGACTTGAGTTCAATGTTTGTTTTAATTTATTTTTGACATTTTACCTGACGATTAATTGAAAAATTATTTTACAGAATAATTCCCAGCAAAATAAATGAGAAATGAAAGTTTTCCATCCGTTTGGTTGGGTCCGGTTGAGTCTTGGGCAATTCCTTCTGTTTTCAAAAATTATTCCGAGCATAAGAAATAAGTAATAAAAATTTTCTATCTGTTCGTTTTGGTCCGGTTGAGTCTGGGGCCTATTTTCTTTTTTGAAATAATTTTGTCAATTAATAATTGATAATAAATTTTTTCAATCAGTTTTTTATCGTCTTGTCAAGATTAGGCTGATTTTTGTTCAATAAATTTTTGTTTGTTATTGAAAAGAGAAAATAAATTTTTTTGCATTCTTCTATTCTTGGCTCTGGTCGAGTCTTGGGCATTTTTTCGTTTTTAAAAATAATTCCTAGCAAAATGAATGGGAAATAAAAGTTTTCGATCCGTTTGTTTGGGTCCGATTGAGTCTGGGGCCTATTAATTTTTTTTTAAGAATAATGTTGTTAATTAATAATTGATAATAAAATTTTTCAATCAGTTATTCGAAGTCTGTTTGAGATTGGGCCTTTCTTTTCAAGGAAAATTAATCTTGGTGATCAAGTAATAAAAAATTTCTATCCGTTTATTTGGGTCCTGCTGCGTCTTGGGTCTATTTTTTTTTCTTAATAATTTAGTTAATTAATATTTAGAAATAAAATTTTTCGATTTATCTTTTTCGGGTCCGGTCGAGTCTTGGGCAATTTTTTTGTTTCGAAAAATAATTCCCAACAAAAAAACAGGAATAAAAGTTTTCTTTCCGTTTGTTTGGGTCCAGTTAAGTCTGGGGCCTATTTTCTTTTTTAAAAAATTTTGTTGATTAAAAATTCATTATAAAACTTTTCAATTATTTTTCTTGCTCCAGTCGAGATCAGGCCCTTTTTCAAAGGAAAATAATTTTGCTGATTAAAAATAGAAAAACAAAGATTTTCAATTTATTTTATTTCGGGTCTGGTCGAGTCTAGGGCATTTTTATCGTTTTCAAAAATAATTTCCTGCAAAATAAATAAGTAATAAAAATTATTTATCCGTTTGTTTGGGTCCAGTTGAGTCTAGGGCCTCATTTGTTTTTTTAATTAGTTTTGATGATCAACAATAAAAATAAAATTTTTGGATCATTTTTTCTGGGTCCGGTCGAAATTGAGCCTTTTATTATAAAAAAGTTAATTATGATGATTAAAAATGAATAGTAAAATTTTTTTATTCATCTCCCTTTCGGTCTGATGGAGTCTTGGGCATTTTTTCGTTTTTAAAGATAATTTCCAGCAAATTAAGTAAGTAATAAAAATTTTCTATCCGTTTGTTTAAGTCCGGTTAAGTCTGTGGCTTATTTGCTTTTTTAAATAATATTTGATTAATAATAAAAAATAAAATTTTTTAATTAGTTTCTCTTAGTCTGTTTGAGATTGGGCCTTGTTTCGAAAAGAAATTAATTTGGCTGATTGAAAATGAAAACAAAATTTTTCAATTTATTTTTTTTTTTTTGGGTCCGGTCGAGTCTTGGGCGATTTTCTTCGTTTTTAAAATAATTCCCATCAAAATAAATAAGTAATTAAAACTATCTATCTGTTTGTTTGGGTCCGGTTGAGTCTGCGGACTATTTTTTTTTAAATAATTTTGTTGATTGAAAATTAATAATAAAATTTTTTAATCATTTTTTTGCTCCAGTCGAGATTGGGCCTTTTTTAAAAGAAACAATTTTGCTGATTGAAAATAAGAAAAAATTTTTGTACTGTTATTTTTTTGGATCCGATCGAGTCTTGGGCATTTTTTCGTTTTTAAAGATAATTTCCAGCAAATTAAGTAAGTAATAAAAATTTTTATCCGTTTGTTTGGGTCCGGTTGAGACTTGGGCCCATTTATTTTTTTATAATAATTTTGTTGATTGAAAATTAATAATAAAATTTTTCAATCATTTTTTCTTGCTCCAGTCGAGATTGGGCTCTTTTTTAAAGAAAAATAATTTTGCTGATTAAAAATAAAAATAAAATTTTTTCATCCATCTCTTTTGGATTCCAGTTGAATCTTTTTTTTTTTTTTTTGTATTTGAAAATAATCCCCAGCAAAATAAATGAGAATTAAAAATTTACTCTCCGTTTCTGTGGGTCTGGTTAAATCTTGGGCCTTTTTATTTTTTTATTAAATTTTTTCGAATAAAAATAAAAATTAAAATTTTTTTTCCTCTGTCTTAGAGTACCCGGTTAGCTTTAATTCAGCGTTACAACGCCTCCAATAATGCTGCGATACACGGACACACACTCATACATTAAGCCGTCCGCTTGCGACCTCATACATCCACTCATTCACACTTACGTACTCGGCTCATAGCGTCACAATCCCCTCTCATGCTCGGCTTTGTGTGAGCGAGTAAGCTGCTATTGCAGCATCTCACTCTCGCGTCTCCTCTACTTCCCCGCTCATTTTCATTTCTCGAATAGCGCGCTTCTGATTGGCTATCGTTTTTAATTCATAACTCAAATTCTATGGCCCAAAAAAATTTTTGGCTCAGGAACTTTCGATTCAGTATTTTTTTCTCTATCGACCCCAACAATTACTCCCGCCACTTCAGAGACACCCTGTATATGATGAAACATATATGTTTACATATATAGATTTTGGCCGCATATATGATCCGTTATTTAAAATATATGTAAGCATATATTTTTGGCATATATGTTATTTTCATACGGGTATAGCGACCTTTAAAGTATTTTTCTGGTAAATAACCTACTATCAGACTGAATAGGTATAATTAACATAATTATTTACGTGGAAATTCTTTGAAAAAATAATAAAATATTCGAAGCCGTATGATGGACGGCAGGGGAAGATGGTCGATATTTACAAGCATCGAATGTTAAAATTCTATGCTTGTATAGCTACCTTAGAAGTATTTTTCTAATTAATAGCTTACTATCAGACAAAATAGGTAGAATTAACATAATTCTTCATGTAAAAATTCTTTGTAAAAATCATAAAATATTTGAAGCCGTACGATGCGCGGTGGGGGAAGATGGTCGATCTTTACAAACATCGAATGTTATAATTCTATGCTTGTATAGCGACCTTTGAAGTATTTTTCTGGTTAATATCCTACTATCAGACAGAATAGGTAGAATTTGAATAATTTTTAATGTAAAAATTCTTTGTCAAAATGATAACATAGTTTTACCCGTACAATGCACGGCGGGGGAAGATGGTTGATCTTTACAAGCATCGAATGTTATAATTCTAGTTTTGCATAGTTACCGTCAATGATCTTTCTGGTGAATAGCCTACTGATAGACGAGTAAGGTAGAATTTGAAAAATTTTTTGTGTAAAAATTTTTTGTATGAACAATAAAATACTTTAAGCCGTAAGATGGACTGCGGGGGAAGATGGTCGTTCCTTACTCGCATCGAGTGTTATAATTCTATGCTCATACAGCTTAGAAGTTTTCATACCTTAGAAGTTTTTATCTGATAAATAGCCTACTATCAGACAAAATAGGAAAAATATTAATAATTTTCTATATAAAAATTTTTTGTAAAAATAATAAAATATTTTGAGCCGTCAGATAGGCGGCGGGGAAAGATAGTCGATCTTTACAAGCATCGAATGTTATAATTCTATGCTTGGATAGCTACCTTTAAAGTATTTTTCTGATTAAAAGCCTACTATCAGACAAAATAGGTAGAATTAAAGATCATAAAATGTAAAGATCATAAAATATTTTTAGCCGTCAGATCGACGGCGGAGGAAGATGGTTGATCTTTATACGCATTGAGTGTTATAATTCTATGCCTGTGCAGCTACCTTCGTAGTATTTTTATGACTAATAGCCTACTATCGGACATAGTAGGTAGAAATCAAATAATTTTTGATGTAAAAATTCGTTGTCAAAATAATATAATATTTTGAGCAGTAAGATGGACGGCGGGGGAAGATTGTCGACCTTAAAAGCTAAAAATATTATGATTCTATATTTGGATAGCTACCTTTGAACTATTTTTCAGGCTAATAGCCTACTATCAGCCAAAATAGGTAGAATGAACATAATTTTCTATGTAAAAATTCTTTGCGAAAATAATAAAATTCAATTTAAGCCGTAAGATGGAAGGTGGGGAAAGATGGTCGATCTTTTCAAGCATCAAATGTTATAATTCTAGTTTTGCATAGCTACCTTCAAGGATTTTTCTGGTGAATAGCCTACTGATAGACAAGTAAGGTAGAATTTGAATAATTTTTTATGTAAAAATTCTTCGTTTAAATAATAAAATATTTTGAGCCGTAAGATGGACGGCGAAGGGAGATGGTCGATCTTTACAACCATCGAATAATATAACTCTTGGCTCGTATAGCTACCTTTAAAGTATTTTTCTGTATCTGGTGAGATATACCTACAATTTTAGAAACACCCGAGGGCGTAAGATTGTCAGAATGACCGTGTCGGAGAGTAAAGTACAGTGAAGTATTCTTTGACAAAGCGATGAGGAAATTCTTCACGATATTTCTATTTTTTAGTTATTTTAAGAAATGTACTGTTACTTCAATATTCTGTAAAATAAGATATAACTAAACCTTTTTATTGCGGTACGATAAGGCCTTGGTAGTCACATGGTTGTCAACCTAGTCGGGATCCCAGGCCGATAGAGGTATCGTAAAATTACTAAGGAAAAAAGAAATGTGCAGCAGGCAGACTATTTGAGAATAGTTTTTGAAAAGACAGTCTTGCTTTGAGATTGAGATCGAACGGACGTCCTGGTGATCGTGAATTCGTTATTTCCTAAGCCTCGGTCTATCGCAAGATATTATTAATATTGTTTGAATTCTAAATCGAGTTAACGTTGTACGAGTTTGTCCATTCATTTTTGTAATTGATCTTGTCGTAATTGTGAATATTAATTAATTGTAATAATAAAAATGAGTGAATCACAAAATACCGAATCTCCAACAATAACTCCTGCCTCTCTGACATATATATATATATATATATATATATATATATATATATATATATATATATATATATATATATATATATATATATATATATGTATATATATGTATACATACATCCATATATACATACATAAATACATACATATGGGTCATTCCATGCCAAATCGACAAATTTATTACCTGACCTCTTTCGATTTCGCTAAAAATATTCTATCTTTTTCTACCCCCCGAAAGACATTTTTCAGAATTTTTAAAAATTTTTTTTCCAAACTCAAAAAAAGTTACGAATTTTCGAAAAAAACCGCTCTTTTTTTTTTTGAAAATGCTAGAACTTTTTTAAAAATTGACCGTTTGGGAACTTTTTTTTTTCAAAATTTTTGTTTTTAAATGTAGTTTTTGAAAAAAATATGAAAAAATTTTCAGAATCCCAGATATATGAAATATTTTAGTTTTTTTGAAAAAACCGTGATTTTCTCAAAGTTGGACCATTTTTTTTTTTTTTTTTTTTTCTAAAAAAACTTCAACTAATTCCGCAGTGATCGCCGCATATTTCAGGATGTGATCGCTATTGCTTCTAATTTTTTTTACTGTTTAAAAAAAAGGTTTTTTACAATTTAGTTTATTTTTTTTTAACTTTTCGGCCAAATTTTTTTAGCTTACTCGTGAAACTTCAGAAGTTGAAAAATAATGTATCTTTCGAAAATTTTAAGTCGTTATCTTCCAAATTTTTTTTTTTTTTTAATTAAGTGATAATTATGTTTTTGTTTCATATTTGTTCAATTTTTTTGTACTAAAAAATCACAACTGCACTATTGACCCTGATAGCCATGTTGAAGGAAAATTGACGGAAATTTAGACTTACAAATTGACGTCCATCTACGGTCGTAGTTTGACAGTAAGTTTACTGTAAGACTTAATGTACAAGTTTTGACTTCAACTTACAGTAAATTTGCGGTAGTTTAGTGGACATAACCGAGTATTGAGAATTATGTCACGTTACCTACTAATGAACGATCGATATTATAGAAATCTTTGAAAAAATTATAATACTAATTTTCACCGCCAGATAGAGCTACAAATTATTAAAAAATTTTTTTAGCAAAAAAAATAATATTAGGTGAGCAATTGAAATAAAAAAAAATTAATTATGATATTATAATTTTTAATTATTAAGTTGTATGTCTAATAACATTATATTAATATGATTTATATCTATATAAACATAACATTTATAAATATAAAAAAATAAATATAAATAAATTATCAAAATAATTATTTTTTATAATTTGAAATTTTTTTGATCATCAGATTGACTCCATGCATTTGTATAGTAATTTCTTCTTCATCGGCTTTTCTTTTTTTAGTTTTTGTTTTGTCTTGGGTTGCTTCAACTTTTTTTCGATGGCTCACACGAGCATCTGCCGCTTTCAGAGCCGCTTGCAAAATTGCGGACCAAATTTGATGTGTCACTTGCCCTGGGAATGTTGATACCATGTAATCTGAAATTAACATTTTATTTTTTAATTCTGAAAATTTTTATAAGAGAAAATTTTTATTTTTTAATTATAGTTGATTGAAGTAGTTAGAAAATTAATTTTAAACTTGCCATATAAATCATGATTAATTCGTTTTTTGATAATTGCTTTTTTAGATCCGACGTTGGACTCCTTTTTATAAACATAATGGACGATGAGATCCTCAGCAAACAATCTATTTTCTTTTAAAATATTTCGGACGGTTTCTTTAATGGATACTTCATTTTTAAAATTATTAATCCAGGATTTCTGAAAAAAAAAAAAATAAATGAAGTTATTTAAGGTCTTATTGGATTTGCGCTTATTATGCTTACCAATTCATTGCGTTTTTCGTCATCGAATGTGTCGTAAGCGTCAACTTCTTCAAACGTCCGAAATGGTAAGAAAGACGGTTTCACAGTGGTTACAAAGGCTGTAAGCCTTTCATTTCTTTCAACTTTCTGTTCTATCAAACTATAAAAATTTAAATCATTAGAATATCATAAAATTTAGTTCTGTTTTCGGAGTTAAAAGTAAATAAATTATTGATTATTTACGTTAATTTTTAGATATACTAGCTTGCTCTTCGTTTATTTTTCTGTAAATAAAAAAGGATATTAAGCATTACAGAAGAATATAGAAAATTGTTAACTTACTTTAGACTGTTATTAAAAACTCCCAAATTATATTGTATTAATTTTAATGAATCCAATATTTGTGTTGCTACTTGAGTATTTAGTAGAATTGGTTGTGAATTGATCACAACGGGTTTCAATTTTTCTGTGGGAGTAACCGTAGACGTTGGCGCAGTACTAGCTTTTGGAGAACGCGATAAAATTATAGTTTTAGCGGCAGTAGTAGATCTTGGAGAAGCGGAGACAATTATTTTTCTTTTTGGTGTTGCTGGGTTGGACAACGCATCGTCACTTTCATTTCCTAGAAATATTTATGCTATTACAAATAAAGAAATGAGAATTATAAATTCTGCAGTTTTATATTTGTTATTTAGCATTTAATTGCAAGAAACTATAAAATTAGGTAAAACAAAAAATAGCGTAAGATCTCCGACTCATGTTTGAATATACTACACTTACCAGCGGCTATAAGAAAATATTAACAATAAACATAAATAGATATGATTTTTTGCGTAAGAAACATTATATATTTATTCTTACACATACGTTTAGCAGTATAATAAAAATTAATTCTGACCGTATGTACTGTTGAATTTAATGAACAGCTACGTCACTCGGAATATTTCAGCCACAAATTTAGTTGCTTGTTTTACTTGTACGTAAGTGAATAATCTGACCTTTATCATATTTATTCAATACGGACAAAATTGTTGATTCAAGAGTCGGTTTTTAAATACCAGGATTAAACTATTTTACCACTGTGAATATATCGACGTTTATGACATATAAGGTAAAAGCCCCAGTATCAGCTCATATACCAGTACCTGATCACTCCATGCATTTGTATATCTATATTTGTGAATATAGATATACAAATACATTGAATGAGCAGGTACCGGTACATGAGACGATACTAGAGCTTTTACCTTATTTTGAATGATGAAAATCATTTAATCCTGGATTCAAATACTTGCCTTTGAATACAATTAAACAAATAAAAATTAACAATGACTCGCTTTGACCAGCATTGCATTATTTTTATTCGTCGAACTGCATTACACATCCAAAATAATAAGCTGGTTTTACATGATGAGTGTTGTTTTCCTGTAGCAGATAAGATTATGTATATAAATAAATGTTACTGTACAACATTTTTTAATTCAAAAAGATAAAAGTTACAAGCATAAGAAGAAATAATCACAATGCTAATAATGAAACTTTAATTATAAGGAACAAAAAATACGGGCAAATTAAAAAGGTCTTTTACTTGAAATATTAATATTAATATAAATTGAAATATTAATATTAATATAAATTGAAGTATTAATATTAATATAAATTGAAATATTAATATTAATATTAATTAAAATATTAATAAACTAAATACTTCATTCTTCATACCACTCATTAGTGTCTACACATACATATTACTCACACATCATTTAATCCCATTCATTTACATACAAACTTTAAAATTGAAAATATTTTTAATAATTAATGCAACATTAAAAATTGAAAATATTTGTATTGTGTTAAAATAATAAATCAACGTAAATTGAGAAGACATAAATAAAATTTGTAATAACATAAATAAATTATTAATGAATAGATTGAATTTAAAAAAATATATGCACAGATAGATTTTATAATTTTTAAATGTGCATTTTTTTTTTAAATAATAAATATCCCATGATTTACTCAATAATCAATACCACGTAGAAATTAACACTAACAAGAGCAATAAATTGCGAGAAAAAATGAAACAATAACTACAAACTTACATGAAACAGTAAAAATAGCTCACCTTTTTTTCCTGATTCATTGTTGAACTAAACTGTTAGATAATATAGTACAATCTTTTACAAGTTTTTACAAGTACGAAATTCTATAAAATAATTTAAAGTAAAATATTAGTTACTGAAAAGTTTTATTTCTACTATTTTAATATAAAACAGTACCGGTCTAGCGAGCATCAACGGAATAAACTAAGACAAATTTTTTATTCTACTATACTATTATTGTTATTGGTCGGAGCGTCGGAGCAGTAGCGATAGGATGAAAAGAATGTCGCTTTTACAATAATGTCATGTATAGTTAGATCAGCGAAAGCGAAAATTTATTATCTAACATATGCGCAGACGCTCAGTTCTGAGAAATGCTCACCGTAAAGTTAAAGAAGAGATTCTTATGCTGTGCGCACTATACCATATTTATGTCAACGCGCGTTTACAAGGATATGATATACACACACAGGTAATATCATATTTTGTAATCAATTTTATCAATCATTTAATTATATCCTATGAAAATTATAGATATCGTTAAAGTAATCACAATATCAAGGTGGATATTTTGAGGAGATTTAACAACTCAGGTAATTATGTTTATTGATATTTATTTTTTAATTTTATAAGGTTATGTTCGCTGCTCACTAAATGCAGTAGTTTTTAATAATTATAAATTATTTTCATTATTTACTTAGGATAAGATGAATCTATCCGTATACAAACCAGAACTCCGTCCAGGTTCAAGGAAACGATGGGATTTATTGTCCATGAATCACAGGAGAAAATTGAGGAAAGTATTTTTTGATGAATTAGACAATAATACTAATAATAATAATGATAATAATAATAATGTAGAGTCTGTAGATCCGCTATCTTTTTTCACTTGTAGTATTAATGGTAATGATCAAACACAACCTATTTCCTCTAGAAAAAGTCCAGAATTTTTAGCGACTACGCAATTTAACTCTGTAATAAGTGATTTTACTCAAAATAGCTTCGATGAAAGTACCAACAATAACCAAAAAAGTAACAACATTGATATTGACAATGATAATAGATTTGAACCCTTGGAATTTCAATCATTCTGGGATTTTAGTAGCAGTGACAATAATACAATAGAATCTATTCCTACTAAAAAATATACTGAATTTTTAACATCTACCGAACAATTAAACTCAATTTTAAACAATACTTGTAATAATAATTATCATGTAGACTGTACAGATGTAAAATCATTTTCTGAAAATTCCACGGCGTCTTTGATGTCAGATCACCATGCAAAATCGTCAGTAGCTTTTCAAAATGATAATAGTTTTAAAAATAGTACTTCGGATAATACCAGTAATGACATTACAAATTATTGCAAGCCTACAGAAACTGTGTTTAGTGCAGAATCATTCAAAGCTAATTTAGCAAAAGGTTTTTTCAATACAAAAATGAACCAAGTTCAAAGTAATACGATGTTGAAGATTCTACATACCCACCCACAACTGAACTTCTTACCCACAGACTGTCGATCATTATTAAAAACCCCTCGAGAGAAAATACAAACAAAGATAATTCCTCCGGGAGAATATCTTCACTTAGGACTCGAATCAACGTTAAAATCAATTTTATCTCTTGTTTCTTTAGAATCGATTCCCCGTGAATTAATAATTGATTTTAATACCGATGGCGTAGAGTTAAATAAAAATATTCAATTATGGCCCATTCAAATTCGCGTAATAAATTTAAGTCACGATAAACCCGAGCTTATTGGAATTTATGAAGGCGTAAAGAAGCCTAATTCTTTTACAGATTTTTTTTTGGATTTTGTGCAAGAAGTAAAATCTATTGAAGAAGAAGGCGGTATTATTTTTAACGGTAATTTAATTTATCTTAAATTTCGGTGTTTTATTGCAGATGCCCCTGCTAGAGCTTATGTTTTAAACCATGCTTCACATGTTGCCACATATCCCTGTTCAAAATGTCATGTAGAAGGTATTACGTTTCATAAATCCAATCGGTTTGTCGGAATTAATCATAAATTAAGAACTGATTTAGAATACAGAATGTTATCAGATGTTGATCATCACAAGGGAAAATCGGCTATTCACGATCTGCCAATTAATTTAGTTAATCAAGTTCCGTTTGATTATATGCATCTTGTATGTTTGGGTGTTATGAAAAAAATTATTGGGTCAATATTATTGGGAACATCTATAACTAAAAAATTACCGAAATTCAAAGTCAACATTGTGTCAAATAGATTAATAACTTTAAATTCTTACTGTCCCCGTGAATTCGCAAGAAAACCGCAAGAGATAGATAATTATTCAAAATTCAAAGCAACAGAGTTTCGCCAGTTACTTTTGTTTACATTCGTTGTAGTTTTCAGAGGCGTAATCAGTTCTGATCTATACAATCATTTTTACTACTGCATGCATCTATGCGTGTACTACTTAATGATTCATGCTTACCTGGAAATTTAGACTTTGCTGATGAAGCGCTCAAATCTTTTGTAAACCATGCCGATAAAATGTACGGATTAGACTTTCTCACTTATAATATACATGGGCTCTTACATCTTGTATCTGATTATCACCAGTACGGTTCCTTAGATTCAATTTCAGCATTTCCCTATGAAAATTGCATGCCCACAATTAGAGGATATGTTAGAAAACCTGATCAACCATTAAAGCAGATTCATAAAAGAATTAAGGAACAATCGTTTATCAATAGTAATAATAATGATACTTCTAAATTATTTAAAGCATATGGAAAACATGATGATGGTCCAATTTTAAGTCCAATGGTAAATAATTCAACTCAATATGCTAACTTGCAAACTCCAACATTTCTTTTTCTATAAAAATCAAAATAATACTTTTATTACAAATAAAGATAAAATCGGGATTATTAAAAACATAATATTTTACGAAAATCAATATTTTTTTGCAGTTCGTTACTTTAAAAATTTAAATTCTTTGTACAATATTTTAAATCAGCCTTCAATAAATTTCCAGGTTTTTTTATGTACATTGTATGACGAAGTAGAAATAATACCATATAATATTGTAAGAAGTAAATGCTATAGAATGCCATTGTGGGTAGAAAAGCCTTTCACTGATGAAAGCATTAACGATGAACAATTAAATAATGCATTTGTAGCTGTTGTAATGTAATAAGCTCAATTACTTAGCAATATGTTTTAGTGGGAGGATTTTGACAATAATATTATTTTAACCCTTAATACCAATATATTTTATTATCTAATGCAAAGAAATTGATTGATTGATTATTATTATTATTATTATTATTATTATTATTATTATTATTATTCACATATTTACTTTAAAATTTCAATAGCTATAATGAAGTAACTGTATTAACTTGTATGATATTTTCAGTAATTATCAATAGCTTTTATTGCAACGTCGTTGGATTTTTCAACTCTGTCATTTATTTTTCCGGATATCATGTGATGAATTGGAGTTTCACTGGGCATCATCAGTTCCTGTTCTGGTTTCATCTCACTGGCAAAAGTTTCACCTACATATTCTGAGGCTACATTCAGCGAAGCAAAATTTCATAATTATATCTATGATAATTATACCAAACATGTGTGTAACGATTATTTAATTGGAGTAAATTGTTAATATTACAGAGTCTAAAAACTATTAATTAAAATAAAAAATAATTTTGGGCATTTCATATGAATATTTTTTCCTTATGTATTTTAAAATTACTTTCATTTTTACTGTTCTTTAAGTGAATAAAAATAATTTATCTCAAAAACAAATTTTTTTCTACCAAACTCAATTATTTATTTGGTAAGCTTTTTTTAATCCGAAATTTCATTTTAAGTATAAATTTTCAAATGATCTATGGTTTCCAGTTTTTTTATAATAAATAAATGAATAAAATAATTACTAATATCTGAATTAATTCTTTTAAATAATTCACAAAAACATTTTTGTTTTTAATTTAATATAAATTTTTAATTTAAATAGATAAGACAATATATTTTAAGAGTAATTTAATATAATATAAATTTCTTTGTATCAGTATTATTTTAAAGTTCTACATTTTCAGTTAACTTTGGACTTAAAATTTTATTAAACTTAATAACTATTTTGATAGAAAATTGTAGCTCAAATTACCTGAAAGTTAATGGAATAAACTTTCTCTGAAACTTTTGAGGTTAAATTTATGACAATCTGTCATTGAAATATGTCTTCAACTTGATATCAATAATTTGCACTTCAAGTCTTTCCGGAAAATTGTCGTCAAAATACGTCTGTAGATGGACGTTAATTTGCAGTACAAATTGTAAGCAAATTTCCGTCAAATGTTGGAAGAGCAAAAATTACTGTAAATTTACCGTAAGGTTGATCGAAATTATTGCTCAGAAAACATTTGCTGAGCAAGTGTGGCTATCAGGGGAAGTGTGCAGAAAAATATCCTCAGCCGATATTCTTTAAACTGTCGTCTATCGGTAAAAAAGAGATCATCTCTACTTTATTCTGTTAAAATGAAGGTTATGTTAAAAGAATAATCGTATCGTTGATGTGTTCAAAGTGTCACAAAGATATAACATTATTAAATAAATTTACACAGTTTGACGGAGAGTTCTTTTTATCGAATTTTTGTTTACAAGTGATTACAATGCCAAAGTTTCGCGATCGATGTTGTAATCCACATAATTTGGAGAACCATCGGAAAACATCATCTTTGCGTAATGTACCACAAAATTTAGCTAATCGATTCAATTTGTCAACTGTTGATCGAATATGCAGTTCATGCTATAAAAAATTACTTCATCATTACGCTGAAAGTCTTTCTGATGAAAGTGATGACAATGAACCCGATGAGCGTTCTGAGAATGATGAAAATATTCTTACCGGATCTATAGAAGTTGATAATTCCGGAGGCAATAACCTGACAGGTATTTTTGAAGCTTTTATGTTTCGATGTTCAACTATCATTGTTCTTTGTATTTTCTATTGATTATTTTTTTTTAGATCCAACAACAAGTGTTGGAGAATCACAAATTCAGCAAAGTAGTTCGTCGTTATCTGAACTCAGTTTGGAAATAACTCGTCCGATCGTAAATGAAGCTTTATTATTATTAAACCAATCTCCATTGCTAGCTAGAAGAGTAAATGATGAAACGTATTTAAACAATAAAGTTTCTCGTGTTGCTGATAGTTTGAAAAAGGCATTAGGAATTCCAAATCCTGTAGATTTTCAATGCAGCAACACAGATGCTGCTGAAATAATTAAAAATTAAGAGAAAAGTTCCATGATACCAATGCGACCAAATCTTTACGTATACAAATGTTGACTCTTATGCCGTCAAGTTGGAGTATTGAGAAGATTGTTGAAGTAATGGGCACAACTACGTATATGGCGCGATTAGCAATAAATCTTGAAGCTGATAAAGGAATATTATCAATACCTGAAAAGAAAATGGGTGAGATATTGACTTACTAACTAATTTTTGTTTGAACAATTTATACCTATTTATATATAATTTTAATCATCACTCAATTTTTCAGGGCATGGATTATCTGTTGAAGTGTCATCAGCTGTTATAAATTTTTATAATGACGATGAAATGAGCAGTCCTATGCCAGGGAAAAAGATTTTGTTTCATTGCGTAATGATGATGGTACGAAAATTCAAATTGAAAAACGCTTAGTACTCTGTAATTTGAAGGAGTTACATAAGATATTTCAATCAAGATTTCCCGGAATTAAGATCGGATTTTCGTCATTTGCATCTTTACGTCCAAAACACTGTATCTTAGCTGGTGGTTCGGGGACTCATACAGTTTGCGTTTGTTCTATTCATCAGAATGTCAAATTAATGATTTTAGGAGGTAAATTAAGTCGATTAACAGAAGGTTCAAATATGCCATTGAAAACTTACAGCGACTGTGTGAATGCTATTATCTGTGACAATCCCAAGACTGAGTGCTATTTCAATACATGTCTAAATTGTCCAGGTATTGACAACATAAAACAATTAATTTTCATAGAAATGGATAATCATGCAATCGATGAAATTCGTTACAAACAATGGGTGTCTACCCCAAAAGTAACTCTTGAAACAACGCTGAAAAATGCTTCGGATTTTGTTGATGATTTTTGTGATAAGCTTCTTGGTCTATTACCACATAATTTCATTGCAAAAGAACAATCGGCATATCTAAGAGCGCTAAAAGAATCGATAACCGATAACGAATTCATAGTAATTGTTGATTTTGCTGAAAATTATGCGTTTATTGTTCAATGCTGCACCGGGATTCCATTGGAATAACGATCAAGCAACAGTTTACACAGTCGTTATTTATTATAAGGTTAATAATCAATTAACTCATCAGAGTATGGTTATAATTTCAGACTGCTTAAACCATGATTCTATTGCTGTCCATGTTTATTCTGGAATTATTTTCGACTTTATCAAATCTCTTTCGCCCACAGTCTCCAAAGTATTTTTTTTTCGGATGGTGCACCGCAATAGTATAAAAATTATAAGCATTTTAGTAATTTATCCCATTATCGTGAAGATTTTGGTGTACCAGTTGAATGGAATTTTTTTGCAACGGCTCACGGCAAAGGTCCTTGTGACGGAGTCGGTGGGACGGTTAAAATGAGGGCCTCGAGAGCAAGTCTGCAATTACCACCTGATGAGCAAATATTAACACCTGTACAATTTTTTGAATGGGTGTCAAAAAATTTGACAAATATAAATGTGCGATTCTCAACAGTTGACGCCTACAATCTGATGAAAGACAAACTAGAAGATCGTTTTAAAAATGCCAAAACCATCCCAACAACACAGAAAATACATAAAATTTCGCCGTTGGAAGATGGTATAGTGGAAGTTAAGTCATTTTCTTTTTCGGATCAGTCTTTAACTCATAGCACAGTGAAAAAAGAAGACAATCATTAAGTAAAAAGAAATAAGGAAATAGATGTTATCATAAAGAATAGATGTTATTGTAAATAAATAAACTAATTAATGAATAAATAAATCAATAAATATTAGAACCTGGTCAGAAGAAAATGTTTTATATGAAATACATTCACGGATAAAAAGGTGATGTAAAATTTGTATCACTGTAGACGCTAATTTTGTATCTAATGTATTATGTCCTATACTTTACTATACTATGATACAGCATTTTCTATAGTAGTGAACCGAATATAGCATCACCTGACGTAAAATTTGTATCACTTTTTTTCCGTGTTGATTTCAGGACAAGTAATAAAAGTGATTTTTATTTATGTAGAAATATGAGGTTGGAAGTATGAATTTAAAAAAAAAAAAATTTTGGAAGATAACGACTTAAAATTTTCGAAAGATACATTATTTTTAACTTCTGAAGTTTCACGAGTAAGCTAAAAAAATTTGGCCGAAAAGTTAAAAAAATAAACTAAATTGTAAAAAAACTTTTTTTTTAAAAAAGAAAAAAAATTAGAAGCAATAGCGATCACATCCTGAAATATGCGGGGATCACTGCGGAATTAGTTGAAGTTTTTTTAGAAAAAAAAAAAAAAAAAAAAATGGTCCAACTTTGAGAAAATCACGGTTTTTTCAAAAAAACTAAAATATTTCATATATCTGGGATTCTGAAAATTTTTTCATATTTTTTTTCAAAAACTACATTTAAAAACAAAAATTTTGAATAAAAAAAGTTCCCAAACGGTCAATTTTTGAAAAAGTTCTAGCATTTTAAAAAAAAAAGAGCGGTTTTTTTCGAAAATTCGTAACTTTTTTTGAGTTTGGAAAAAAAATTTTTAAAAATTCTGAAAAATGTCTTTCGGGGGGTAGAAAAAGATAGAAAATTTTTAGCGAAATCGAAAGAGGTCAGGTAATAAATTTGTCGATTTGGCATGGAATGACCCATATATAAACTTTTAAACTAATGGCATTTTCTGAACCAGCTTGACGAACTGAGTCAGGAAATAGCGAAATTTTCTAAAAGTTGCGTAATGAGGACAAATCCAATAGTTAGATTTCTATGAAATCTACTAAAAATTTCATTAAAAACCTACAGACGAATAGGTTATTTTAAGCTTAGGTAATTAAAATGACATGAAAATCAAAGCTTGTTCAATGGGCTTTAAAATGAAATCTAGAAAAATTCGATAAGTTATTTCATTCAAAAGTTATGCGCGAAAGAATCTGCCAAAAATGAATTTTTAGGATTATGAAAATTTTGAAACTCTGTCATTTCTAAACTACTCCACCGATTAAGCTCATCTATGAACTTGGCCTTGGTCATCGTCTAAAAATAAAGTATGTTGAGTTTGAAACGGATCCATAGAGAATTAGAGATGCTATCGTCCGGATAAGCCGCGTTATATTGTATGAATGTATATATATATATATATATATATATATATATATATATATATATATATATATATATATATATATATATATATAGTCTAATAGGAAAACAGCATAAAATATTATACATACTGACTCCTTTAATAAAAAAGGACTCTAAAAGACCATAGATCAACTCTGTAGATTTTTCTATGATGAAATCATGCAAGCCACTTTGTCCTGAAAATCAAATTAATAGTAATTAAAGAATCAAATTAATATTAATTTAAAAATAATAGAAATTTGGATATTTACCTGGCTGATCATATGCAGTGATAAAAGGTGCTGTGTCAATTTTCTGCTCATCTGAATAGTTGACATTGACTTCGGAGACTATTGTTGCGGCGGCCTCCTTTAAATATTCCTCTAAACTCTTTGGTATAGAGTGTGTTGTGTCTTCTTTGATAAGTTCGTCTGCTAACGATAAAGCATCAGTGAAAGACTTCTCTCCCTGACATACTTGGCTGGACGCAACCAAGGGACCCTCGAGGATTCTATGTGCCCATTTATCCATACCAGCCATAATTTGGCTATCACTTACGCAACAATCAAAATCAGCATACTTATTATTATTATCAATTGCTTTGCGCACAAACGTATCATACGCGTTTAAAAAACACTCATCACTAACGTCTTCCCAACCGTTTTCCATGTTTTATTTTAAATTTGAAACTCTGCAGAAAACTCAAAAAGACTTGTTTGCTGTAGAGGAAGCTTGAGAATAATGTCCTTTCCCAAAAATAGTAAAGCTTTTGTAAGCAGCCCTTCCCCTCTCCCCACCATCTTAGTTTTGGTCATCACATGGTATTTTTCCCTCACCATGGTATAGTGTAGGAGGATAATATGGAAAATAATGAATTCCTGTCCCCCAGAAATTATCTTTCCATACATCCTTTACTGTCATCGGATGTTCAACTATCCCAAAGTCTAGGGAAGGAGAGTTTTTCATCTCAACAATTTTTGTAGTGGGGTTGAACTGCATCAGAAAAGTAAGATATTTCAAATCTATGGTTTTTGGTAATTTCTCACAGTGGGTTAAGATAAAAGCACATGCTAAACTATGGAGTGATGGGGGGTCTTGTTTCACTTTCCAAGATTCCTGCTGATAATAGCTTTCTTCTAGTCCTGCTGGTACACATAATTGTGGGATTTTAATAGAATTTTCAAAATAACTCGTTTCGTCATTTATTAAAGCTAAAAACTACCAGTTTTTGTGTACTCCAGGCTTATCTGATTTACATAACTTACAACGATTTTTCTCACTCAAGGATTTTTGAACATGAATTTTCGAAATGGAAAACTTGTAAACTGTTGTATTTATTTTTATCCTCCGCGTGATTATCCGGCGTCTACACTCAGTTAGCTCATCTTGTAGGGTTTTACAACGTAATGGTTTTAAATTATAAACTTGGAAGGACATTTTCAGATTACACCAAAGAATGCGACTAAAAGCCTAAACAAAATTAAAAACTTTTCAATCGTTAATAGCGTTTTTCCTCTTTTAGTTATATTCCCCCTCTATCATTATATAATAATATACTGTATGGTAATTGGTTTAGAATATCCCCCTCTCCTTGTTAAAATGCTATAAATAATAGATAGCTATAGAATACATACCCCTTCCCTTTTTAAAGTTATTAGAACTATTTTGTTACAATTAGTAGTCAGTTTCATCTTGTAGCTCCTAACGCAAGTATTGAAAATGGAAAGTCACCAGTTTGTATATTTATCAAAAGTAGTAGCATTGAATAAGTCACAAACCGAACAGGTGTGTTGTGGCTTAAAGTATAGTGAAAATAATTTTTATTCTGTGGTTCAAATAATAGCTACTCATTCAAGAAGCCTAATTCAATTAAATTTAAACGAATGGAAGAAATCGTACTCTTCATGTGATACATTTTCAAACTATTTTCATGAAGAATTAAACACCAACTTTTATCGAAAGTTCTGTTCTATTCAGTGCGAAGACCTGAGAATTGCCTTTTCCGAATTTCAACAACAGCGTTTTATTATATTAACTCATCAAGATACACGCATTTTCTTACTAGCCCAAACAACAAACACATTAAAGTGCATCAATCAAAGTATCAACCATTGGCTCGACCATCTTGAGCAACTTCCTATTAGGGACTACATAAACACCATAGAAGAAAATATATCAAGATATATTCTGAAAAATCTTGTACCCAAGACCAGAGAAACACCAAATACAAATACAATATTAAAATATTTTGAAAAACATTTTCTAGATTTATTCAAATATAACGAGAGGACTCCTTCAATTCACAGTAATCTTGGAGATCTTGGGTTTACATTTTTCTCGGACCTGCTACACCACCATGAAGAACTTGTTCAAAAAATAGTACACAAAGTTGACAATCAGCTGTCTCAACGCTACAGCATGTATTATAACACCGACGAAGGACAAGACATCGCCGATTAATATGGACCCAATATTTTTATCTCTAATATTATCATTATCATTACTATTATTATTACTATTTTCATTATTGTTTTGAGTGATATTATTATCATCAGCATTACGTTTATTACTAATTATAGATGAAAAAACCTGTTTTTATAAGTATGAATGTGAGTGTGAAGAAAATTGGTAAATAAAAGAAAATATTATATACTTGTTGTTTATTATTTAATTATATATCTTTCATCAGATATAATTTTATTGTTAAAATCTAAATCTATAAAATCAGTAGATCCTAAATTATAACTATCTAAATTATAATTTTGCTGCTCTTGCAACAAATAGTTAATCCAACGAGTATGGTTATCATCGCTAACAATATTAAATTTTTCAGTATACATTGTTCGTGATTGAATCTCACACTCAATTAAATATCATAAATTACAATCTCCATATTTCTTTCGCATATTATAGAAATGATAAGTTCTTACAATATTTTTCATTTCCCTACAATGCGCTCCACAGTATTGATATTTTTTATGTAAAAATTTTTACATTGAGAGTGATAAACATATGCTCGACATGGGTGTATAGGAAATACAATTTCATTATATAAATATGTAATCATCATATTCCATTTATACATATACATGAAAAAAGTATTAATCCACATATTAAATCGAACACAGTAAACAATAAGATTCTTAATGTAGCCACGTAATACTATGGATACAATTTTCTAGTATGACTTCTGCTGATCCTCGTCCCCGAGGTTTATATAACAACACACTTCTACAAAACCCCCTCCTCACACCCCCTGCTGCGACCAATTTTAAAAAAAATCTCATCAGATCTTCAAAAATAAATAGAAAATCCTACATCTTTTTCCCTTTAACCCCATGCCATTACTAATTTATGACATTCGTCTTTATCACCCCATATTGTAAAACCTCTAGCCACTTACAGGAAAAACTTCAGGTCCAAAATTTACCAAGGGAATTCCTTCACACGGAGAAAGCCCTCACCGCGGGGAGCGGAAAAGGTCTGGCGTCAGTGGCCGAGGAGTGGGGGTTTGTTGTGTCTCGCCCTCCGTGCCCCTAACTACTGTTATGCATTACCAACATTAGGTTGCTACCTTATCGACGGATATTGAGTAGGGTTTCTGTTATCTCCAAGGTGGGTTTTGTGCTCTTTTTTTACCGATGGTTGGGGTGTTGTCATCGATTTGGTGATCGATATTTACCGACTATTGGGGGGGGGATTATCATCGATTTCACCGACTGTTTGGAGATTATCATCGATTGTTTGAGGTCAAAATGCTACCACCCCAACAGCAGAGCTGATAGCGTGTATCAGCTGTGATGTTGATGTGATATGCACTTATTTGATGTGATGATGAATTTTGTATATATTCAAATGACGTTAAGTGTAAGTATATGCGAGAACGTTCGATACTTACGCGGCTCTGGTGGTATGAAATGTAGGTATTGAAATCTGTTCATCGATTTGTGGTTAGTTTTATCGCCAGTCCGATGTCTACTAGTGATCTATGTTATCGACTGCGAGTATCAATTGTCGGTATTATACCGAATTGTGTTCTGTTTTATCGATATGTGATTTTTTTAATTTTAACGTTTTTTTTAACCCCCCTACTCTCTCGATTACATCATGTTTTTTAACGTCATCCGACAAGTTTAAACCTGTTTTTGGCGTTGTCGTCGTTGGGAGGGGATCGTTGGTGGGGGGTTATACTTACTTGCCTCCAAATTTCAGTCCTCTGCTTGCAGTTACTTCAATCAGTCGTTCAGTTTAAAAAAACTTGTGTCTTCCCATATGGAAAAATTTCTCTGAAAAAACTCTTAAAAAGTCTTCAGAAGTCTGAATAAGACTTTTTGAAAGTCTTACTTTCTCTGAAAAAGACAAAAAAAGTCTTATTTTTGGTGAATAACTTTGACTAAGTCTGACAAACTCTGAAAAAGTCAAACATTCTCTGAGATTTGGGACTTTTGAAAAGAGTTATAAAGACTTACTAAGACTTTTTCAGATTTATTTAATTAAATGAATTAAGCAAAATAGAAAGACTTTTTCAGAGTTTTCAAGTATTAAAAAGACTTCTTGAGCAATACCTATTCAATCAATTAAATATTCTTAAACAAACAATTACACTGTTGCAATAGAGATAATTCTACAAAGGTTTTATATTTTATTTTATCGAAAATTTTAACTTACTGACAATTAATCTTCTTTCCTGTTACACAGTAATAGAATATATTTTATTTTGAATTCATTATCGATTGAAAAAAATTGAGTCAAATATTACACTGATAATTTTATAGTAATTATTTATATTTTTCTTGGTACATATATATTAACAAAACTGACTGTTGCAATAGTTCTTTTTCTTTATTGCATTTGAATATAAGTTATTGATACAAAATTATTAAGAATAAAATATCTAATTTTATTTTCAGCATGTTGGTTGTTACAATTAAATTCACACCAATACCATTGTATATTGAAACTCTAATCTTAATGTACTATCCAATTTTTACATTTATAAAAACAAAAGACCCTAAGAAATTGGCAATATTTTTCCATAGCTTATTCTACAAATACATTTATTGACTTTATCTGTGTTAGTAATATCAATATTTTTAAATCTAATTTTATTTGGTATATAAAAATATAACATACAACATAGTCTACAACAGAGAAGAAAAATTATGAAAAAAAAAAAAAAAACAAGAATTTTTTTTGACAACTATTTTATAAGTTAATGCATCACTCATTATCAAAAACGTTATTTTGTTTAGAAAAAATTATCCTTAATGCTAATATTATTAACACTACACTTACATACACGATCGAGGCATTTTTTGGCAACATTTATTACTATTTATGTATAATTTTTTTAATCACCATAACATCCTGGTGGTATAAAAATCATATAATGTTTGTTTTGTACTGGAGTTAACATACACGGTTGCGATATCGTTTTTGCTTCACAAACATTCAACTCTTCAGTAATTAAACATTCTTCAATATTATTTACAGTAACATTTCTCGATGAATGAAAGTATTTCTTTAATCTTACTACTTCCTCAAGAAATATGTAAATTTTTTTTTCTGCTTTATCTGAATTAAAGAGACAAACGTTTTTAATTATCCCTATTTTTCCACTTTCTAATAATATTACGGAGTCATTTATTTTTGCGCATGCTCTATAATTTTTCGATGTATATCTCTTGCCGTTGTAGATAAATCTATTAAAAGATTTACATGTTTCAGATCTGTTTACAAGTTTTCGCTCGTTATCATTTAAATTATATTTTGTACCTTTCCCAATCAGTATGCAGCCGTCCACTTCAAAAGTATTTTTCAATCGACCTGTCAAATTTCGTTCACAAAATTGTGAGAATGAATTACTTATATTAATCTTATTTTTAAATGGTGTTATTGCTTTCTGGAACATGTATCGTCTGGCAATTTGAATAAGGATTTTATTGGGACTTTTTCGCAATTTCATCAGAAAGTGATTTTCATTTTCAAATATGAAAGTATTGTGACACTTTAACGGACCTAATTTTATTACACTTTTCACCAAATGTAATAATAGGTGAATATTGTATGTCATTGCTTGTGTACCAAAATATTCTTCATATAAGACTACGTATCGCAAAATCAAAGAGACAGATGTATCTAGCTCATCAAAATTAATTCGATCAGATAGTAAAATACGAATAGCTTCCACCAATGGAGCTAAATGTTCTAAATACTTGTAGGGAAGAATATCTTTTAAGCATATAAGTGAATAGAAAAGAAGCCATGATCTCCATTCAGTTGCTTTCCACATTTCCCGCTCTGTTAATTTTCTTGGGGATCGAGTTATACACGTAGGATGTTTAAAGTTTATAAGTTTAATATTAATTGCTTCAAGTTGGTTCGGATTTCCTACATAGTAATCTTTACTGAATGAAGACACTAGAATTTCAGTATGCTGTTTTATTACACCTAATAAAATAGCATGCATATAATCAGGTGACATCCCATCAACCATGTCAAAATAATTTAGATTTATTAACGGTGATGGTCCCCACACACCCATGATATAACTACCAAAGTCACTTTCACCAGCAAGTAGCATTTGTTCTTTAACTGATTCGTTGGTTCGTTCTTTTGGAACAACCGTTGTTATAGGAAACTTTTGAGAGTTGTTAATACGCACTGTCGGATGTTCGCAGAATGTGCAACCATAAGAACCATTATATTGCTTCATGTTTAAAATTTTGCATCTTGCCACAGAATCTACTACGGCACATATGGGAATAAACTTGCTGGTTACTGTTTGTTCTTGTAATTTCCATTCTACACCTTCGTCTGATAGTTTATTCGCTGCATCAACGAATAGTTGCAAAAATAATAACATGTCTAGCTCTTCTTTGTCGACCCATAAACCAGTCATAATCATGTGCTTAGATTGTAGTTTCAAAGGCAACTCGTTAATACTTGCATAGATGGGCCAAATAGAAAGCTTACTGAATTTTGATGGTTGACAACCATCAGTATTGAAAGTATATGAGAAGTTATATTTATGTGATAAAGGGTTATTTGTTGTAGATAATTTTTTATATATCTGGCCATCACTCATACTCTGAAGATCATTGTTGTTTTCATTATATTTCTTATCTTGAAGATTAGCCAGGAATATTTGTTGCACTTCTGGATCTTCTAATATTGATTTCAACTGTAAGGAGATGTCAAACGTCAAAAAATATGAAATATCTGGCGGTTTCTCACTATTGTCGCAAATTGGACACTGTAATCCGTTTTTATTTAATTTGTCTTGAGCGCCAAAGTAATGATGGCATTCACGACAATATACATGGTAAGCAAGAATATCTTCATTTAGTTTTAAAGTTTTAAATAACTTATATTTTGATGACGGAACCACGTCATTTTGGAATAACGTGTTAATCATGGATAACATACTAACAATAGTTTTCCACGTTAGAGATTCTTCAACTCCTAGTGCGACAGCCATCATTAGAGCATCTCCCTGCGTGATTGTCGTACACTTACATAGTGGTTTATAGTAATCGTAACTCGCGCCTTCTTCCTCATCTTTTTGCTGTAAAAAAAAATAAAAATTAGTCATTCAGTTTTTCTATGGTTTCTTAAATTATTTAAATCAGCCGAAATTATTAAAGATATTGGAAGATCGTTAAATATTTAAACAAAAATTAACGATAAAAGTAACTTTATAAATTATTCTAGAGTAATATTTTTCAGAAATTTGTCGAAAGCATATTAAGATTAAAAAGTATTTATTCAACAAAAAAAAGATGATCAATAGAATTTTCACCAAAAACATAATTAATACATAATTGTATATTATTCGCCCTAAATAAAGCTAATTTTATTTCTCGTAACTCTACAATTTGAATCACTTAACAAATATTATTCAGATTAATTGAATAGTGAGGAAGATTTCAGTACATCGCTTTGAAAAAAATTTATCTTAAAAAAATTGTCGTACATTTCTTAGCAAACGTATTTTCTCACAAATTATACACTAGTCACAAAGATTAAGGGATATAAAAAAAAATTCCAAATTTTTGGGTGATTTTCAACGAGCTGTAACTCCGAGGAAAATGATCGTACAGCGAAGAAAAAAAAAGCAAATTATAGCTCTAAGTATCTAATTTTCAGATATGACCATAAAAATTTTTTATCATGTAGGGGTCTGGAGTAATCCTAACAAAACTACAAAAAAAAAAATTTTCCAAATTTTTTCTCGTCTTAAAAAAGGTCTACGGGCTTCAAAAAATTTTTTTTCATTTTATCTTCCAAAAGCTCTTTTAGAAAAGTTTATGCCCTTTAATTTGACGTCATCAAAAAGCCTGTAGGATGATTTGCCGCAGAGCTATCGTTAATCAAAGCAAAAAATTACTTTTTAACTTTGACAATCAATAACTCTGGAAATAATGATCGTATAGAACATCGAAGGAGAGTTTTGAAAACTACATGATATTCTCTATAAGATATTTCTTTTTTTTCTCCTTTTGTAATTTTTCTCCTTTTGTAGTAAAAAACAAAAAGTAAACGAAATTTTCTCGATATTTTTCGACTGCTGTCTTACCGAATGCATTAGCGTTATCCAATGCGTACTACGTAGAGGTTGCTCAGTCGGACTTCTGCTTTTTACATACACTTGTGTGCATAAACGCACACCCACGAACACACATACACACACCACGAACGCACGCACATACACACACGCACACACGCACACAAGTGTGTGGAAGAAGCCTAAACCCGACTGAGCAACCTCTACGTAGTTCGCATTGGGTAACATTAACGCATTCGGTAAGACAGCAGTCGAAAAAAAATCAAGAAAATTTTCAAAAAAAAATTAAATTTTTTTTTTTTTTTTTTTTTTCAAATTTCTTGAAAAGTTAATCTCTTTGATCCAAAAAATAAAGATTTTAGAGGAAAAAAAATTTTTTCCACTGAAAAAATAAATGAAAATCGAATAATTGCTCATAATGGTGATTTTAGCGAAAACAAAGAATTTGAAGCTTCGGGGCACTTTGAAAAAAAAATCGCAGCGCTTTGAATTTTTCAGGGATTTTAGAGGACACTTGGAGGTTGAAAAAGTTACCGACGATATCCTTCGTTCATCCATTTTATCCAAAGTTATACCAAGTTATCCAAATATCCTTAATTATGCGAATTTTTGTCTTTTTTTCAGTCAAAGTTTTCAATTCAAAAAAATTTTTTTCGACAAAAGCCAATTACAGTATCTTCTAGAGAATATCATGTAATTTTCAAAACTCTCCTTCGATGTTCTATACGATCATTATTTCCAGAGTTATTGATTGTCAAAATTAAAAAGTACTTTTTTGCTTTGACTAACGATAGCTCTGCGGAAAATCATCCTACAGGCTTTTTGATTACGTCAAATTAAAGGGCATAAACTTTTCTAAAAGAGCTTTTGGAAGATAAAATGAAAAAAAATTTTTTGAAGCCCGTAGACCTTTTTTAAGTCGAGAAAAAATTTGGAAAAATTTTTTTTTTGTAGTTTTGTTAGGATTACTCCAGACCCCTAGATGATAAAAAATTTTTATGGTCAAATCTGAAAATTAGATACTTAGAGCTATAATTTGCTTTTTTTTTCTTTGCTATACGATCATTTTCCTCGGAGTTACAGCTCGTTGAAAATCACCCAAAAATTTGGAATTTTTTTTTATATCCTTTAATTTTTGTGAGTAGTATATATCAAGCAATAAATTGATATTCTTTTATGTTACTGTCACGTGAATAATTCTAAATTCATAGCGTCAAGAATTATTCGCTTGTAAAACTAATTATACTATATATTTTCACTTTATATGAATATTCAAGACCTGTATTTGTCAAATTCAATGTTTTCCTAAGTAAATTATTACAAAATAAATTTCTGCCATTTATTTTATTGGTTGAATTACTGCACCTCTAACATTGACACAATCGAGACTAGGGGCCATCCACAAATAAGCAACCTACATTGAATTAAAATTTTTTTTTTTTTAATAAAAAATAAAAAACAAGCATGCTTGTCACATAGAGAAATAAATATCAAAGCAAATTCTTGTAGAAATATTTATATGATTTACTGGCAGTTTTTCTAATGTCTCTTGAAAACTTTTAGAGGTACAACAATATTTTTGGCCTCAAGTTGAAGAGAATACTTGCGAGAATAATCAAACAAATCTTGACAAATCAGAAATTGACCGAATTTGGAAATTTAAATAATCATAAAATCACATTGCAGCATTAATTTCAATCATTTTTTTCAATTATGCTTTTAAGAATCTCAAATTATTAAAAAATTCTTTAGGTAGTATTATTTTTGTGAAAGATATGAATTTTTCAATTTTAAAAAACCCAAGAAAAATATTTTTGCAATCTATGAATGAAGTAATTATTAAATTAAAGTACTTTCAGCAACGGAAAATTAAATCTACACTCACAGAAAAAATTTGTTTCGAAAAAAAATAGACAATGTTGTTACGAGAAAATAATTTGTTGCATATCTACAACCATATAATTTCTTAACTGAAAAAATCAAAATTTTTCTCACAGTAACTTACTTCTTGAAAAAAATTTTTGTTGATTCGGAAATAAATTATTTCAGATATATAATTAACTTTCAAAATTTCATTCAAAATTGTTTTTTCCAAAATCTAGAAAAATTTTTTTTAATAAGAAGTTACTGTGTGAGAAAATTTTTGATTTTTTCAGCTAAGAAATGCAATTGTTAAAAATTTTTAACAATTTGATTTTTTATTATAACATTGCTAATTTTTTTTAACATAGATTTTTTTTTCACAATGTATAGCTTTAAAAAAAGATTAAATATTAAAATAAATAAGATTCATTTTTCTATTTTGTATAATTTTTTATTTGAATTAATAGTATGATAAAGGATGCTTTTCAAGTGATTAGATATAATTTTTTTTTTTCAACTGTCCATGCCTAAGATTTTTTTTGTCTACTTGGAAATTAATAAAAGTGACAGTAATTTTAGAATGGAAATCGAATATTTTTGCTGGCATTAAACTTATATATAAATAAATGTTAATATTGATATTATACGTTTTTTATAAAATTATAATTGTTTTAACTTCTTTTTGATAATAGGAAAAAATCCCAATGTATTAACGAAACAGATTAAAAATGGTTTGCATAAAAAATACATACAAATATGATTTTAATTTTTAATATTTGCTATATTTTAATGCTATCTATCAAATCCTTCATTGTATATAATCATTAATACATAAAACTATGGGACTATGTTTATTAAGCGTTTCTTTATTTACAGGTTATAAAAACTTTTTTTTTACGATTTAGCCAAAAAATTGAATGCTGCGTTACTATTTTATAAGTGCCAGAATCCTACGAAAAAATTCGCCTAACTAAATTTCATCAAAAGTCTTGATTCCAATTACTGAGCGTTTCAACATAGCATAGCTCAAATATTTATTTTGACTGATTAAATTTCGTTCTCATCTTATATTAATAATTTTTCGATACAGCTTATATACTTTAACGAGTAACCTATTATTTATTCCGTTCGTTGTGAATACATATTTGCATGTTTTTGAAATAAGTATATGTTCTGCTGAAGCAAGTACTGTATGCTTTTGAAATAATATATTACTTACTGCAAATAAAAAGAAAAATAAAAAATAAAGAAATACGAAAAAAAATTTTATAAGAACTCTACTCTATTTAAGGAAGTACGAGCGAATCTAATGTAAAAAATAATTTCCAACTTTGACCTTTGAAATTAAATATACGTATAAATAAATACGTCATTTATTTAATCCCAAAATTTAAAAAAGATTCACCGTTTAGTTACTTAGATATTAAATTTTTAAAATCACATATTTTATCTCCTTATACACGGGCTCTTATGGTGGACAAACTTTTGTCGAGACTTTAATTATTTTTTTCAATATTAACCTCCCAACTTTAACGGATAAAAAACTATACACAAGAAACTTAGATTAATGCAAAATATAAAAACAATTTAATAATAATACATTACCGATATAATTTATGAAATATGTAAAGTCAAATTTTATGTTTGTAACTCGTTTATCGTCAGCCATTTATTCGAATAAAGATTTGACAACATCGCGTCAACAGCTAAGAAAAAAGAAAAGGATACACGGAAAAAATGAAACCTGACTGGTTCATTTTCGGCACCAGACTCAGTCGTGTGCCGAAAATGAACCAGTCAGGTTTCATTTTTTCCGTGTAGAAATATAGTTACAGAGAGAGAAATGTTTAACCCACACACTCATCCACGTCTCTGTTATGGGTATAATCAAGCGCGCTATTGCCAAATCTGTTTATTTATTCCGGCAAGTAATAAATACCAAAGTCATTTTATGACTTTACTTTATGAAATAAGTAAAAATCATCAATTATTAAATTATTTTAAATTAAAATAAAGAATTTTGACGATTATTGGGAAGACTAAAATTAAAAAAAAATTTGAACACTATTTTGACTCATTAGTTACGCTCGTACTTCCTTAATACTTGGGAGATCGCGACAGCCAGAAGTTCTTCTAGAGTTTAGTAAAATAATTTATCTTCTATTATTTTTCAAAAATGTTAAGTGGTTAGTACTAGAGTTTATCGATGAATTCAGCTCATTTTTAAACTGAACTATGGATATTTTTAAAATATCAGTATTATGGTTCTAACTTGACAAACTGAGACAGAAAATATTGATAATTATTTTGAACCATTATTTCAAACTTAACGATTTCATTCGTCCTGTAAAAAATTTGAGTGTAATAATGCACTCTGAGAACTTTACACAACTGCGTTGACATAAAACTATGATAAATAATTTTTTTGTTGTACAATTTGAAATTTAAAATGTACACCTAAATTCAACATTTTGTTTGGTGTAACTTTTATACTACATCAAATTTACAAATGTATTTGCAGTGCAAAAATATAAATATCAAAATAGAATATCACCATCAAGATTGAGTTGCGACTTTCAGGTTTACGTGATTACATGTGGGGTAATTTAATAGTTCAACTACCGTGCGAGCTACTAGATACTAAGCTACAATTTTTTACATATAAGATTAAACTGAAAATATTTCATACTATAAACAAAACAATATTTATCACAACTAATAAAAAACTGTTAAATTGTAAAATATACCTGAATATGTTCATTTTTGTAATCCACATAGAAATCATCTGTCAATGATGAATCTTCAGCCTAAGGAAATTAAAAAAAAATTAATTTCCAAAAATTTTCACTCTTTAAATAAATACCATTAACTCACGTCAAACCAAATTTCTTCAAGTAGTGATTCTTCATCATAGTCTTCATAAAGCCATAAATTTGATACATCATGTTCGTAGTTTAGATCGTGGATGTAAGAAGCGTCAGTCCTATTCACAGTTTCTGATGACAAGTTTCTATCATCAGGAACTGCGTAAAAATCCAATGGATTATTTGCATTTGTTTCTTGATCACAAATGTCTTGACTGCCAACGAGACTATTGTCTAGTGTAACCTACAGTACATACAAGTAAAAAAATGTAGTATTCAATAAAAATATATACAAGTCAATAAATTAAAAAAGATCAAAAATTTAGCAAACAGTGCCCACGAATGTCTCATAATTGATAATTGTATGATACTTTAAATAATTTTTTTAACATTGCTTTTATAATATTTTAAACCAATACGTTCACCATGATTTTGACGATTTTCAAAATTTTTTAATTAAAAAAAGAACTTACTTTTAATATTACTAGCTATCCAGCCATGACAATAAATACTTGTAAATAGAAATTTAATAGTGAATAAAAAATGTCAAATATCTTAAAATAAAGATAAAAAAATATTGGTGGAGTTAAAATTATCAAAATCGTAACATTCGTCCGAATGTTAGTAAATGACAAGATCAAAAATATTATCATTAATAAGAAATAATTTATGAAAATTAATTTAGCAGTTATTTGATAATTTTGAGAATTTTTGTAACACTTCAATTATAGCAAAAAAAATTGACATGTAGAAATTTCAAAAAATTAAAAATGCAATTTTTCAGAACAAATTTTTTTGTCAAATAATATTAAAAAATTATGACACTGAAGTTGACAGATATTAAAAATTTTTTTAGAATTTTATAGCAATTAAATTATTATAAAAAAAATTTAATTAAAAAGTTCCACATGTGAACATGAACATTAATAAAAATTACAAGTGAAAATTTTTAGAAGCATTTTTTTGTTGTAATTGATTTGTTAAAAAAATTTTAAATATTGACAGCTGACGGCTAACTTCAGTATTATAAAAAATTGTGAAGTGACAACTAAATTTAATGTCATATAAATTTTAACTTACAGCTGAGCGATACTTCTTCAATTGTCCATAAAAGGTCGATCGAGGTAAAATACCGTTTCCCTCCGAGGTCAAATATAATTTATATGGACCTCGCTTCATACTTAAATTTCACTTTTGTTATCACTTATGTTATTTAAAGAATAATAATAGTACTAGCACTATAGTTTTTATTTACACCGTTAATTATACTAAAACTATGTCAAGTTGTCGTAATCTACACATTAACATACACATCACAAATTTTAGTCTTTTTTATTGTTTGTCAATATTTACAATTTACAAATAAAATGCTGGAATTTTTTCAAAATAAATGAAAATTTCAGTTATTCAGTTCAACGAATATTAGTAAATAATACTAGAAAAATTTATTTTATTTTAACAGAAACAGAAATCCCTTTATTTTTTATTATTACGCTGAGAAAATACGTGCTTATATAGTCGTCCCGGTGAAAGAATGCCTTTTTTCCCCACCATCAGACTATCCCCCACTTCTATATATTTTTGTTACGCATGCGTATTAAAATGACGAGATATCCCTCCGCGTGAAAGTAGTTATGATCTGGAAATTAAAATTAGCGCCACCGCATGCATACAGCGCGAAACAATTTGAAAATTAAATAATTTATAAATATTTTAATAATACAACAAATAAATTAAATATTTATAGTCAGTAATGAAATATAATTTATTAATAATATAATAAAAGAATACAACTGTTTATGAAAAAAAAAATTTAATAATAACGCGAACAAAATTTACATTAAAAAAAAAAAGTTGAATTTGGGTTTCTAGTTAATGGTTACAAATCTTAAAATGTGTATCGAGTACCATGAATAAGGATTAGAAACATTTTGGACAAGTAATTTAGCCAACGAACCGGGATTAGTGCAATAAAACAGCCTTGCTAAACCTTGTTCTGGTACGTAGATATTATTCAGATTCACTCCATGTGAATTAAATATTAAAAATGATGATTTACAATCATCAACAATTTTAAAAGAAACAGTTTTACTATCTCCTATGAACAAGAAGCCTACATTTTCCGACTCATCTTTATATTTTTTTAAAATATCTGCCAAAGCATCTGTCAGATCGCGTACCAGATCATTACTGTAATATCTGTTATAATAAACATCGTCAATATTTATTGTTATTGTTTTTTCATCAAGCTTAAAATGTTCTTTTAATTCAGTTACCATTAAATGATCATTATTAATCGCTCGTGCTCGTGAATTTAAACAATCAATATAATATTTATCACCTTCAATTAATATTTTGTTCAATAATTGAGCAGATATGTTTTGAGCTTTCGTAGGAATAAGTAATATGGCTATAACAGACATTGCCATACACTGAGCATTTGCTCTTTGATGTTTAAAAACTTCGCTGCTACCTTGATGAAAATTAGCAGATTGAACAACGTAAACTTCGGGAATATCTGTCTTTATTATTATTTCTTCGGAGAAGATTTCATTTTTTTGTGTTGGTTGAGAATCTTTATGTTCGCCAATGTTGAATTCCTGAATACAAAAATTGCGACATTAAATTGACGATCATGAAAAAAATTTTGTTAATATATATTTAATTTAAAACTTAAGTCAAACAACAAATAACATAATGAAAGAATTATAATCATCGTATAAAAATTGCTTTTGTAAAATTATTTTAATATATACTTACAATCGCTACCTGATTTTCTAATAAACCGGATACTATTTCATTTAAAATTTGTAGTCTCAGGTTTAACATATTTTTAAATGTAAAGTCAAATTCCGCATTTCTTGTTAAATATTCGGCATATGTGCATACGAAAACTCCACAATCATTTAAATTTTTTTGCAGTGGGATATTCTGTGAACAAACAACGAATATATTATTTTTATCTCAAATGGCATGTCAATCATTTCCACTAATCAATTAACTTAAGCTAACGTATAACTTTTTCTAAAAAATAAAAATTGTACTTTTGGGTGCAGCTTCTTCCGAGTTGCCGTTGGCGATTTCTCCTTTCTCTTGCGTTGATATTCTTCAACCAAATACTCCAAAATTTTCTGTAATTATAAAACCATTGAAGCAAAATGTGTCAATTTTAATTTAATGAACTCAAAACTTTTCATACTCACATTCATACATTCGTAATTTTTTTGCCCTAAGCTATCATAGTATGCGATTGTTTTACTTGGGAAATGAACAGTACACAAACACCAATGATTTCCTAAATGAATTGGTATCAGTAGTAACTCCTTAGAAAAAATATCTACCTAAAAATTTGAAATCATTAAATTTTTTCAATGTATTTCTTAAACTAGCAGAACTTATAATAAATCTGATAATGGTTTTTCAAAACGCAGAAACTCGAAATTATTTTGATCGTATTATATTGACATACTTTCTTTGTCCACCTTTTCACAGAATTGTAGCCCTCTAAGTATTGCCTGAAGAAAAATGTATTGAAAATATGCAGCGTTGAGGGTCCTCTCTTTTTGATCATTTCAAAATAAACATTAATGATCTATAAATATAAAAAATAAATACAATCAATATTGTAAATTGATATAATCAATTTCAATGCATCATTGACATAATTATTAGGTAAATTTTATTCTACATTTAAAAATCTTCACATGCATACTGTAAATAATAGTTTACAGTAGTAAACTAGTAAACATCTAGTATTACGACTTACTTAATTTCGATGAATTTTTCTCACTTGGCTATCAAAATATTTCAAAATGAATATAATTATTCATTACAAGTTATTTTATGACAAATCATTTGTACTTACATATCGCTTACTTGATCGTTCAGCCACTTCCCAGGAAACAGAGTTTTAATATCCGAGACTTTTATAGGCATCTTAACACTAGTTGTAATCGTAGTATCCTCCGATTGACCTAAACAGTTCTGTTAAAAACACGAATTCAACATTATTTTGTGACAAGTTAAAAATATACATTGTTATATAGCAGATACCTAAAGATTTTAGTTATAAAGATATTATTCTGAAAAGTGATCTGATTATTGTCATTAATATATGAAGAAGCCACTAACTTCGTTTCGTTCTATTTTATAAATTCCGAGCACTTTTATTACTTGCCTATGATCTTTCAGGAATTTTTATTATTTTATCGGTAGTTTAAAATTATATTTTAAAGATAATATAAAAATGTTTAACAATAAAAAATTAACTAACCTCATACACTTTAAATTCTGGAAAAACATCCGATAATATTGATTCGACATTTTCTGTATTATCCAAAATACTATTGACAGCTGCAGCAATTTCCTCTGGAGGTATAACGTCATCAATGACTTCTTCATTTATTGAGTTATTAGCTGCTTGAGTTTCCTGAAAGTAAAAAAGTATATTTACCCTAAAGAAAACTTTCTTTGAAGTTATAGGTTCGAGATATAAAGTTCTATTCTTTATTCTTTATCGACTAAAAATTTTTTTACATCACTAATAATACTTTTTTTTAGTTACCGAGTGTAGTTTACTGGTGAAGCTTTTATGAGAATTACGATTATTATTTTCAGCCACAGCTACTATAGTTGATTTTGATCTAGATTTAAAATCTTGGAGTTTTTGTACTTTTTTTTCATTTTTTTGAACATCCTATAAGAAAAAAATTATATTCTAGTATATTTCAATAGTTGTATTAAAAGCGAAAGTCTGTTACATATATTAAACAAAGTTATTATACGATAATATGTACTTCTGTATTATATCCTTACATTATCCAAAGAATCTAAAGTTGCTAGTAACGATCTTCGTACTTCTTGTTCTTTCTCGGATGTTGCAGAAGAAAGTACTTTGTCGCATTGAATTTCATCAATTGAAACTTCAATACCGTTGACATTATTGTCCAAATCATTTTCTATTATAACATCATTATTGTTAATAACATCTTCTTCCTCATAATTCAATAACGTCATTTCCTGATCGCTGTTGCTATCTAATTCCGATACATCTTCCCAGGTTTCATCGCTGTCATCATCATCTTCATTATTCAAAAATACTTGAAATTCCTGGCCAATCTCTTTTTCGTAATCTTCGAGGATTCTTTTCTCAACATGAGCTACGCAGTCACTCCACATTTCTGGAGTGACTTGCGCTAAAGCTTCATCCCAAATTTTAAAAGTTGATTCTTCTGAAAAGTCGTTATCACGCCCGACGTGTTTATCGTAATACCTCTTTGTTATTCCCCAGACCAACTCTATTGCGTTATAAAAAGGATGGTATGGAGGTAACCGTAAAAGTTAGTGCGGTGTCCCTAACAATAATTTGTCTATTTCATATTTTGCAGGTTGCTTGTGTGCCTGACATAGCTCGTAGAGTTGTTTCTTCGTTAGTTTGCTATCGAAAGGAATCCCTTGTGCTTTTAACCATTCTTGCAACTCTGGTTTATTTGTTGCACTGGTGGGTTCTTTTTGATTTTCATCCTAAAATAATATTGAGATCATCATCATTTACAGAAAATAATATTTTTTAATTAAATATCTATCATACATAGAATTAAAAAATGTTGTATTAGATAAACGAAAATATACGTGAAAGTCTTTTTTGAAATACATTGTATTATTAAAATTATTATTTTCAATCATTAATTTTTACGTGGGATTATTCTCATTAAAAAGTAATCTCGTCAAAATGATACTACTATTTTAATTCAGCAATATAACTACAACATACTAGATATTTTTATTTTTTAGTTTTTCCAGACAGCTCTATTTTAACGAAAAAAATAATATAATTGAAACATTGCTGACTGTCTATCTGTTTCTATAACAGCCTTGTGCTAACTGTTATTGAAAATAATATTTTTGATTACAAATTGAGTTTAAAAATATAGTCTATCTACATATCTTACCAAAGTTGAATGGTATGATGCATTATCTATAATTATTAAAGATGGTTCCTTTAAATTTTCTAGCATCTTTGCAAACCAGTTCAAAAATATTTTCGAGGTCATGTCGCCATGGTAATCATCTTGCACTTTAGGCTTCTTCTCTATACACATAATTAAAGAAGCGTTTTCTACAAAACCATCTTTTCCTCCAGCATGACATATTAGATATCGCGGTCCCTGAGAAACTTTTCTCAACGAGCAGCTGTTGCGACTGCTATCTTGCCAATCTTTGCGTTTTCCGGTTCCATTACGGTAAGTCCAGGTCTCATCTTGGAATATGACTTTTTTTGGGTTTTTGCTATCCATATTCAGTTTATATTTTCTAAGATAGTTCAAGCGCTTAATTACTATGTCTGAATCTTCTATAATATAGCGTATTCCATTTCGGGTTTTGTATTTGAATCCAATGTCATGCAAAACTTTTCGTAAAACTTCTTCTTTCCCCTCAAATGCAATTCTTTTTTCTCTGAAAAATTTTTAATTTTTAATAATTTGAAATATAGAGTATTAACGTTTAATAATTTTTTTACCTGATTTTCGTTAAAATATCTTTCGTTGTCACAGAGCGACCTATTTCAAAAGTTAAAGAATTAAAAATTTTTTCAACAGACAAAAAACATGTTATGAATTTTCTTCAATTACAGTCATTGTTTGGTATTTCAATACTCATTCCTTATTCCAGGAAAAACTGTAATTTTATTTCTCTTTTATTACTTTTTCTTTACGTTTTTTTATCAATTATCTTTTAATGATTTTTAATTTTACGTATTGTAAGTACCATACAATAGATTTCTAACAGATTTTGTCTTTTTGAATAAATAATAAGATTGATAAATGTTAAACTTACGACTTCTGCTGAACTCGTAAACTATTGTACGAATCTCCTCCTTCACATCTTCACTCACATCACGAATAGGAGCTTTTCGAGGTCTTGATTTACCTGGAGTACTGTAAGTTGCACCTGAGTTTCCAACTTTCACATATTTTGTTACTGTCTTTTGAGATACACTGAGGGCTTTCATAACTCTTTCTCTGAAAAAATTATACATTGAGTAAAATGTTTGACACATCTTCATATATAATTATTACTTAAACTATCCAATCTAGAGACTTGAAAGAAAATTTTTATTCGTTGATTACAAAGATGTCACTCATAAACCCTATAATATACAACAATGACATTTTATTCCTTATATTTTTGTTTTTAAAATATATTTTACAATGAAGTTTTTTTATTACTTCTTAGATGATTTCAATGTAAGTTTATATTTTCTTGTTGCAAAAGTATTCTTACATTTATAGAAAAAATTTTACATTTCTCTTTGATTTCAAAATTTTTTTGACTAATCATTTATTGATTTGATTTAATTGTATGATTCATCAACAAAATCTCGTAATAAGTGTTCTCAGAAATTGTTATATATTGACATTGATCGATGTATTAATAGATATATATGAACTCAAATTATAACGACACTGAACATTCTTCTTAATGACACTTACATTCTACCTGAGGCTTCAATAATTATAATTTTTGAATTACCTTACTCTATTGAGTGGAATAATAGGACCACCAGCTTCTTTCTCACTAGTCATAAATCTGTGGCAACAAACAATTGCTGATTGTAATTGTCGATTGCATGGCCTTCCTCGTCTATTTTTAAGTTAAGCTGTTATTTCTTTTAATTTTCTTTCTTTTTTAGGTGAAGTATCACCTCGAACATATCTCATGGTTGATTTTAATTATTTGAAAATTATTTTGTAATTAGAAAAAAAAGTATTGATATATCAATGCTAGCCTGACTAACGAAACGGATCCAATATGCCAATATATCTTTGAACAATTATCTACTCCAATTTTTTCATACATATACGTTAATTCCCTCTTTGATATGTACAGACGTCTACATTTTTGTCAATCGGTAACATGGAAATCTCATTGCGTAAGCTTGAACTCGTAAAAATATACGGCAACATAGGCGGAATATGTTTAAAAATTAATATTACTAATTCATATGTATATTTTAAAAAAAAATTGCACATAAGATAATGTATATTTTTCGCATATTACGTTTAATAAATAAATTACATTTATTTTTAGAGATGGTAAATTTGTAAACCATGCTAATTTAATTAGTGTATCTTGGTGTCTCTGAGTGTAAATTTCAAAAGATGGCGATTTCTGTATTTTATTGAGTACTACTAAAAATTTGTATCTGCATTGTCGTTTGAATTTTTTTCTTTTTTGGTCGTTGAGAAATAAATTTTTAATTAACAATTATATTTCATTAACCCATTATGTATATATAAATTAAAGCTTTTTCATGCCTGAACTTTTCAAGCATGGAAATATTTTAATAAAAATTTTTAATGTTCACTTCGTTTTGAAGAAATGAAGCGTACGTATGTTTCACCGCTACTTTCCTGCTTGCAGTCGAAGCTTGTCCCTGATTGAATATTTATTTTAATGAATATATTTACAATTTATATAAATAAATATATTAATTACCTATGCGTCAGAAAGAAAAGTGGTAGAGGACTTTGCGTCGTTGAAATATTTTTTTTTGGTGTCTCATCACTTCCTCGTGTAACTTTTTAGACACTATACATTAGGGTGATTCAAAAAAAAAGAATATTTTTTTTTTCGTTTGGTACTCTGAAAAATAGGTTCCTAGACACCTCTAAGAAAGCCTCTCCAAGCATGAGTTCTTAATTGTAACGGGAAGGACCTCCTTCTTACAGTTTTCTATTTTTTCTTATTATCAGATAGAAAAATTTATATCTCGCTTCCAACTACTTGAAAAAATATCTTGTTCCTTAGATTTTGTAAGAAAATTGAATGCTCTACAAAAAGGTCTCTTACGATTTTTTCGTAAACCCAACCGTTTAAAAGATATTAACGGTTAAAGTTTGATTATTTTTGGGAAAATTTTTTATTTCTTATGAATTTTATAACTCAATGAAAAAAATCATTATGAATGATGAAACTCATAGTTTTGTAGGAAATTTACTGCTCTATAAAAATGGTCTCTTATGATTTTTCGATCAAGTTGAGCGTTTACGAGATATTCATCGTCAAACATCAATGCATATCAATTTTTCTAGTTTTTGATCAATAATTCGAAAAATTTCAATTTATTCTGTGAGTTTCAAGGACATTTAGACAAATTTGAGTTTTTATTATAAAAGCAACTCCTATAGATGTTTTCTGTTCAAAAATTCATTTGAAAGTTTTTATTCTAATAATATTTTTTTAATTTTATCTTTAATAATTTAAAATCTTAATCGCGTTGTCATTTATTATTATGAAATTTGTTCAGTGCGTATTTTTAAATTGTTTTTCACAAAACATACATAAAATTTTCGTTCGAGGGGATTTTTGTTTTGAATTCCATTTCTTCTTCTGTTTGTCTTCTGAAACTAACGCCATCTATGTTTTTACTCTCAACTATCTTCAGTATCTACCCATTTAATACCGTATTTTCAGTGTTCCTAAAACTGATCATCTTGAATACGTAATAAAATAATTCATTTAAAATAAGTCTTATAATCATCACATAAATTTATTTATCATCAATTAACCTACAATGAATAAAGAAATACGTTTTATCGGAATACCTCTACAAAGAATTTCGGAACGTAAGTTACCAAAAGTGAAAGAGGTTATGCGTGTGTTTTTCTACCAACTTAAAATTTTAAAGTATTCAATCAAACAAAGTGCTAAAAATTCAGTTGACCAAGTTATTGAACTGTGGAGAAAAAATCAGATTCCAACTAGTGGAGCTCCTAATGCAGTCAAAAAATTTCTTCGCTATCACAGTCAATGGTTAAAATTACAAAAAAATTTCGATAAAAAGAATTCAGCGCAAAACCAAAAGGAAATGAAATTTCCGACTGATCTCGAACAATTATTCGACATTGTGAGCGAAAAATCCTTAAAAGTGCTTGATGATAATATTAGAAAGTTGTATTTGGATCAAAAATCCGGTACCCATAAAGAGATTCTTTCTAATAATGTACCTGTATCAAACTTAACCACGACTATGATGGGAATAGATGAGAGTAATAAGTATCTGAGATATTTAATTATTATAAAAAGTCAGGTAGTAGTGTAACTTTTCATAGATGACTAGATGACATTTGACTAGACAATTTTTGGAGTCCTTTCTTAATTATTTGTCATCAAAATGAATAAATTCTATACATTTTCTTCGTTTAATTTATAAAACAGATCTTATTCCAGACTTAGATCAACCGTCTACCAGTCATGCGATTGTTCCAAGTGAAAAATCAGAGTCGTTCTCTACGTATACATTAAGTGGAGTTACAAATTTTGGATCTGATTCAGAGTATGAACCTCCAATTCCGACAAAACGAGCAAAACTTGATGTCTTAACTCCTGAAGTCATTTTTGGACTCGACCGAGCTAATGTCAGCAGTAGAAATGCGATGTTTATTATTGCTCCGGTTTTACTAGCAGTAGGTATTAAAATTGAAGATACAACGCTCAGTTATAGTTCAATTCAACGAGCTCGTATGCTTCAAAGAGAAGACATTGCTAAAGGACTTAATGACAACTTTAAGACACACGATAAATACGTTGTGCATTGGGACGGAAAAATGCTGAATGACCTTGTTGGATCAAAATCTGTGGAACGGCTACCAGTTATTTTAACTGCATTTGGTACCGAACAATTACTTGGGGTTCCAAAATGAATTCTGGGACGGCAGACAATCAAACATCAGCCATTTTATCGACATTGAGTGAATGGGGTATTACTAATTATGTTAAGGCGATGTGTTTTGACACGACGGCAGTTAATACAGGTAACTTATCAATGATAATTTAATCTAAAAAATATTTAATTATTAACGTTCTAGTTTAATTTTTATTGCTTACTGAATTTCACTTTTGAAATTATTGAGAATTATTTACTCATTTGGATTTTAAATATAATCTACAATTTGTTGAAAATATTAAATTTAACGATAGTTATCTATTTTCTTTATACAGGAATTCATAACGGTACATGTAAGGCAATTGAAAAGACGTTGGGAAGAGAGTTAATCTGGTTACCATGTCGTCACCACATTTTTGAGATCATATTGAGAAGTGCATTTGAAGTATATTGGCCTGTGTCATCTGGGCCAAACGTACCAATGTTCGGAAGATTTAAAAAATCATGGGATGAAATAAATAAAACTAATTATAAATCTGGAATTGAAGATACTGTTGTTGCTGATATCATTTTGGATAAAAAAATGAAATATCTAGTTTAATTGCACAATCATTACAGGTATGATTTAACTGCGATTTTAAGAAAAAAATTTTCTTGTTTCTGACAAATTTTTAATTGTTTTTGATAGTTACTACAACCCCGAGATGACTATAAAGAATTGTTGGAATTGTCGTTGATTTTCCTTAGAGAAATGCCTCAAGAAGAAATTTTTTCAAACGTCCTGGTGCAATTCATCATGCTAGGTGGATGGCGAAGGCAATTTACAGTTTAAAAATGTTTCTATTCAGAAATGAATTTAAACTTTCTAATAAAGAATTGGACGGTCTTCGGCAAATTTGTATATTTATAGTTACACTGTATTTAAAAGCTTGGTTTTCATCAATTTCTGCAACAACTGCTGCTAATCATGACTTGCAGTTTTTGAAAAATTTATTCGAGTACAAAAATATCAATTCATTGATTTCTTCAGCAACTTGTGAAAAAATGATTTTGCATTTATGGTATTTAAGTGATGAACTTGCCATTTTATCATTATTTGACGATACCGTTTCATTGGAAGTAAAAAAATATTGTTGGAGCTGTTAATACTCGTAACGGTACAGATTCTAAAGCTAAAAATTTATAATTGATAAAAACGATTTGAATTCATTAACGCATAAAAGTCTGAGTGACTTTGTTTCTAAAAAGTCTTTAAATCTCTTTAAAATCTTTGATTTACCATATGACTTCCTTGATAAAGATATTGAATCGTGGCCTACTCATGACAGTTACATTGAAAATAAAGAATACTTTAACCAATTGAAAGTTGTTTATGATTCAGCAGAACGAGCTGTTGCATTAGTTAGTGAGTATAATCAATGCTTGACAAAAAATGAAGAGCAATTCCAATACTTATTGCAAATTATCAAAGAACATCGAAAAAACTACCCAAACTGCAATAGAGGAAATTATTTACAGTAAAAGTGTACCGTTATGTTGAAAATATTGAAAATTATATGGCAGTTGATAATTAAATAAATAAATTCTTCGATAAAAAAGTGAAACACATGTGAAACACACTAAATTGAATTATATATTTAAAAATGCACTAATTTTTTGTTTTAATGTAATCAAACATGTCCAAGACTAAAAAAACTAATTAAAAAAATAGTTCATAACATATTTCTATTCATAGAAACTCAAATTTGTCTAAATTTCCTTGAAACTCACAGAATAAATTGAAATTTTTCGAATTATTGATCAAAAACTAGAAAAATTGATATGCATTGATGTTTGACGATGAATATCTCGTAAACGCTCAACTTGATCGAAAAATCATAAGAGACCATTTTTATAGAGCAGTAAATTTCCTACAAAACTATGAGTTTCATCATTCATAATGATTTTTTTCATTGAGTTATAAAATTCATAAGAAATAAAAAATTTTCCCAAAAATAATCAAACTTTAACCGTTAATATCTTTTAAACGGTTGGGTTTACGAAAAAAATCGTAAGAGACCTTTTTTGTAGAGCATTCAATTTCCTACAAAATCTAAGGAACAAGATATTTTTTCAAGTAGTTGGAAGCGAGATATAAATTTTTCTATCTGATAATAAGAAAAAATAGAAAACTGTAAGAAGGAGGACCTTCCCGTTACAATTAAGAACTCATGCTTGGAGAGGCTTTCTTAGAGGTGTCTAGGAACCTATTTTTCAGAGTACCAAACGAAAAAAAAAATATTCTTTTTTTTTGAATCACCCTACTATACATATACAGGGTGTCTCTGAAGTGGCGGGAGTAATTGTTGGGGTCGATAGAGAAAAAAATACTGAATCGAAAGTTCCTGAGCCAAAAATTTTTTTGGGCCATAGAATTTGAGTTATGAATTAAAAACGATAGCCAATCAGAAGCGCGCTATTCGAGAAATGAAAATGAGCGGGGAAGTAGAGGAGACGCGAGAGTGAGATGCTGCAATAGCAGCTTACTCGCTCGCACAAAGCCGAGCATGAGAGGGGATTGTGACGCTATGAGCCGAGTACGTAAGTGTGAATGAGTGGATGTATGAGGTCGCAAGCGGACGGCTTAATGTATGAGTGTGTGTCCGTGTATCGCAGCATTATTGGAGGCGTTGTAACGCTGAATTAAAGCTAACCGGGTACTCTAAGACAGAGGAAAAATTTTAATTTTTATTTTTATTCGAAAAAATTTAATAAAAAAAAATAAAAAGGCCCAAGATTTAACCAGACCCACAGAAACGGAGAGTAAATTTTTAATTCTCATTTATTTTGCTGGGGATTATTTTCAAATACAAAAAAAAAAGGCTAAGATTCAACTGGAATCTTAATTGCTTAATAAAAGGAGTAAAGTGTAATGATGTGAATGCAAACTAATAACATTAAAGTAAAGTTATCCTTGAACTGCCGAAACACCTGTAGATTTTTTTGAAATGATTTCTTTGCTAAGAAAAAGGGAAACTAAAATATCAAAATTACTAAAACGTGAATGCCATTTCTTTTTCATATTTTCTTCGACATTTTACCTGTCAGTGAATAAAAAGAATATTTAAATTGAAATATCAAAATTATAAGGACTTGAATTCAATGTTTTGTTAATTTATCATTTGACATTTTACCTATCAATTAAGTGATAAATAATTTAAATTAAAATATCAAAATTATCAGGGCTTGGGTGCGATTACTACTTAATTTGATACTTGGGATTTTACCCGTCAATTCATTAGAAATTTATTTCAATTATAAGATCAAAATTATGAGAACATGAGTGCGATTTATTTTTAATTTATTATTCAGGATTTTAACAGTCAATTGATTGATAAACAACTTTAATTAAAATATCAAAATTATCAGGACCTGAGTTCAATTTTTTTTTTTAATTTATTATTTATTTACCTGTCAATTAATTAAAAAATAATTTTTATAAAAATATCAAAATTGTTCGGACTTGAGTTCAATTTTTTCTTAATTTATAATTTGACATTCTACCTGTTAATTCACCGATAGATAATTCTAATAAAAATATCAAAATTATTCGGACTTGAGTTCAATTTTTTTCTTAATTTATAATTTGACACTCTACCTGTTAATTCACTGATAGATAATTCTAATAAAAATATCAAAATTATTCGGACTTGAGTTCAATTTTTTCTTAATTTATAATTTGACATTCTACCTGTTAATTCACTGATAGATAATTCTATTAAAAATATCAAAATTATTCGGACTTGAGTTCAATTTTTTTTTTTAATTTATCATTTGACATTTCGCTTGTTGATTAAGTGATTAATAATTTTAATAATAATATCAAAATTATCAGGACTCGAGAGCGATTTTTTTAGTATATTTTTTTACATTTTACCTGTCAATTAACTGATAAATAATTTCAATTAAAATATCAAAATTATTCGGACTTGAGTTCAATTTTTTTTTAATTTATTAGTTGACATTTTACCTGTTAATTAACTGATAAATAATTTTAATAAAAATATCAAAATTATCAGGACTCGAGAGCGATTTTTTTTTCAATTCCTTATTTGACATTTTACCTGTCAATTAATTAAAAAATAATTTTAATTAAAATATCAAAATTATTGGGACTTGAGTTCAATGTTTGTTTTAATTTATTTTTGACATTTTACCTGACGATTAATTGAAAAATTATTTTACAGAATAATTCCCAGCAAAATAAATGAGAAATGAAAGTTTTCCATCCGTTTGGTTGGGTCCGGTTGAGTCTTGGGCAATTCCTTCTGTTTTCAAAAATTATTCCGAGCATAAGAAATAAGTAATAAAAATTTTCTATCTGTTCGTTTTGGTCCGGTTGAGTCTGGGGCCTATTTTCTTTTTGAAATAATTTTGTCAATTAATAATTGATAATAAATTTTTTCAATCAGTTTTTTATCGTCTTGTCAAGATTAGGCTGATTTTTGTTCAATAAATTTTTGTTTGTTATTGAAAAGAGAAAATAAATTTTTTTGCATTCTTCTATTCTTGGCTCTGGTCGAGTCTTGGGCATTTTTTTCGTTTTTAAAAATAATTCCTAGCAAAATGAATGGGAAATAAAAGTTTTCGATCCGTTTGTTTGGGTCCGATTGAGTCTGGGGCCTATTAATTTTTTTAAGAATAATGTTGTTAATTAATAATTGATAATAAAATTTTTCAATCAGTTATTCGAAGTCTGTTTGAGATTGGGCCTTTCTTTTCAAGGAAAATTAATCTTGGTGATCAAGTAATAAAAAATTTCTATCCGTTTATTTGGGTCCTGCTGCGTCTTGGGTCTATTTTTTTTTCTTAATAATTTAGTTAATTAATATTTAGAAATAAAATTTTTCGATTTATCTTTTTCGGGTCCGGTCGAGTCTTGGGCAATTTTTTTGTTTCGAAAAATAATTCCCAACAAAAAAAACAGGAATAAAAGTTTTCTTTCCGTTTGTTTGGGTCCAGTTAAGTCTGGGGCCTATTTTCTTTTTTAAAAAATTTTGTTGATTAAAAATTCATTATAAAACTTTTCAATTATTTTTTCTTGCTCCAGTCGAGATCAGGCCCTTTTTCAAAGGAAAATAATTTTGCTGATTAAAAATAGAAAAACAAAGATTTTCAATTTATTTTATTTCGGGTCTGGTCGAGTCTAGGGCATTTTTATCGTTTTCAAAAATAATTTCCTGCAAAATAAATAAGTAATAAAAATTATTTATCCGTTTGTTTGGGTCCAGTTGAGTCTAGGGCCTCATTTGTTTTTTTAATTAGTTTTGATGATCAACAATAAAAATAAAATTTTTGGATCATTTTTCTGGGTCCGGTCGAAATTGAGCCTTTTATTATAAAAAAGTTAATTATGATGATTAAAAATGAATAGTAAAATTTTTTTATTCATCTCCCTTTCGGTCTGATGGAGTCTTGGGCATTTTTTCGTTTTTAAAGATAATTTCCAGCAAATTAAGTAAGTAATAAAAATTTTCTATCCGTTTGTTTAAGTCCGGTTAAGTCTGTGGCTTATTTTCTTTTTTTAAATAATATTTGATTAATAATAAAAAATAAAATTTTTTAATTAGTTTCTCTTAGTCTGTTTGAGATTGGGCCTTGTTTCGAAAAGAAATTAATTTGGCTGATTGAAAATGAAAACAAAATTTTTCAATTTATTTTTTTTTGGGTCCGGTCGAGTCTTGGGCGATTTTCTTCGTTTTTTAAAATAATTCCCATCAAAATAAATAAGTAATTAAAACTATCTATCTGTTTGTTTGGGTCCGGTTGAGTCTGCGGACTATTTTTTTTTAAATAATTTTGTTGATTGAAAATTAATAATAAAATTTTTTAATCATTTTTTTGCTCCAGTCGAGATTGGGCCTTTTTTAAAAGAAACAATTTTGCTGATTGAAAATAAGGAAAAAAATTTTTGTACTGTTATTTTTTTGGATCCGATCGAGTCTTGGGCATTTTTTCGTTTTTAAAGATAATTTCCAGCAAATTAAGTAAGTAATAAAAATTTTTATCCGTTTGTTTGGGTCCGGTTGAGACTTGGGCCCATTTTTTTTTTATAATAATTTTGTTGATTGAAAATTAATAATAAAATTTTTCAATCATTTTTTCTTGCTCCAGTCGAGATTGGGCTCTTTTTTAAAGAAAAATAATTTTGCTGATTAAAAATAAAAAATAAAATTTTTTCATCCATCTCTTTTTGGATTCCAGTTGAATCTTAGCTTTTTTTTTTTTGTATTTGAAAATAATCCCCAGCAAAATAAATGAGAATTAAAAATTTACTCTCCGTTTCTGTGGGTCTGGTTAAATCTTGGGCCTTTTTTTTTTTTTATTAAATTTTTTTCGAATAAAAATAAAAATTAAAATTTTTTCCTCTGTCTTAGAGTACCCGGTTAGCTTTAATTCAGCGTTACAACGCCTCCAATAATGCTGCGATACACGGACACACACTCATACATTAAGCCGTCCGCTTGCGACCTCATACATCCACTCATTCACACTTACGTACTCGGCTCATAGCGTCACAATCCCCTCTCATGCTCGGCTTTGTGTGAGCGAGTAAGCTGCTATTGCAGCATCTCACTCTCGCGTCTCCTCTACTTCCCCGCTCATTTTCATTTCTCGAATAGCGCGCTTCTGATTGGCTATCGTTTTTAATTCATAACTCAAATTCTATGGCCCAAAAAAATTTTTGGCTCAGGAACTTTCGATTCAGTATTTTTTTCTCTATCGACCCCAACAATTACTCCCGCCACTTCAGAGACACCCTGTATTAATTATCAATATATATACCTTCGATGTGCTATCTTAAATGAGACCGTTGATAGTTGATGAGGGAAACCTTTATAAAAGTAATGTCCAATAAGTAAATAAACTATATTATTCACTATTATTCACTATTAAACACTAAAACTTTTAAACCGTAACCTTCACCAAATAATTACCCCTAAGTACAACAAAAAAACTTGAGATCATCAACGTAATTTGAAAAAAAAATTGACATAATTTTAACTTCTCGACATTAACAAATGATTTGACTTGATAAATAATACATAATCTTAAATTGAAGCATCATAGAGGAGACTCTATGGAAGATTTCCAGACCCATAATCGATGGATCCACCCCATAGACACGGAGTGACAGCCCCATAAAAGGCGTTTTTTGACTTATTTGTCGATTATTTGAGTTATGAAAAATTCAGTTCTCGGTGTCCACTGTATATTACGGAAGGAAACTCATAGAATTTTTTCAGTAGACCCTACCGAAAATTTCCTGACCCATAATTCACACATTAACCCCATGGACACCGAGTAACAGCCTCATAAAAGGGAGTTTTTTAATTAAATTAACTGAATTTAGACTTTAAAAAATTCAATACTCGGTGTCCACCGGAGATTAAGGAAGGAAACTCATGAAAATCATCTAGGACACGAAACAGAAAATTTCCAGACCTACAATCGATAGATTAACCCCATGGACACCGAGTAACAGCCCTACAAAAGGGAGTTTTTAAATTAAATTAACTGAATTTCGACTATAAGAAATTCAATTCTCGGTGTCCACCGGAGATTAAGGATGAAAACTTCTAAAAATTGTTAAGGAGACTGTACATAAGATTTCCAGACCTGATTACAATTGAATAATAAGATTTAAATGCTCAGAATGAATAATTAATATGCCGCATTTACACTACTTATTCCTTACTGCTCGTCAGCAGTAAGCCGAAATTATTCAAAAAAGCCTTTGATTAATTTTATTTTTGTATAGAAAAAATATTTGATATCTCTTTTGTGTACAATCAATTAATAATATTTAAAATCTTAGAATTAATCATTAATATACCATATCTACACTATTTATTTCATACTGTTCGTTAGCAGTAATCCAAAAAAAAATGACAAAAAATTCAATTCAATTATTGAAGAAACCGTCTCTTTTTTATTTTTGGTTTTCATAAAATAAACAGATGATATCTTATTTGATTATAATTAAATAATAATATTTAGAAGCTCAAAATAAATAATTAATACACTTTAATATACTTTATATACACTATTTATTCCTTATTGCTCGTCAGCAGTAAATTGAAAGTATTCAAAAAATCGAATTGAATTATTGGAAAGCCTTCAATTAATTTTTTTTTTATAGAAAAAACACTAGATATCTGTTTTGATTACAATAAAGAATTAATTACATTTAAAAGTAGAAAATAAAGAATTAATATACCTTATCCATGCAACTTATTTCTTACTGCTCGTTAGCAGTAGACCAAGAGCACTTGAAAAATTGAATTCATAGCTTGACCTTCACTTAAGAAACCTCCAATTACTATTTTTTTAATAGAAAGAACGGTTACAATATATTAATAAGATTTAGAAGCTCAAAATAAATAATTAATAAACTTATCTGCACTGTTCATTTCCTACTGCTTGTTAGCAGCAAACTAAAAATACTCGAAGAATTCAATTCAATCATCAAAATATCTTCATTTTTCTATATGGAAAGGATAGTTGATATGTTTTTGGGTAGCAATTAATTAATTAGATATAGAGTATAGTATAATAATGTATAGTAAATCTTTTACAGTAAAATTATACTTCTACCAATAAAATTATTTCGATATTTTATAAATTTGAATGAGAAAAGATTTATAATTCTTTCAGCATAATCTTATGCAATAAAAATAATTTTTTAAAATCCAAATAAAAATTTTCACATGTAGAAAATTTCAAAAATTATACATGGAATTTAAAAAATATAGTTTTTTAATGCTTATTTCGAATTAATAAAAATTATCAAAAATTTTTAAGTGTTGGATAACTTAATTTTAATAATTTTAAAAACAATTATATTAACAAATAAAATAATAATTTAAAAATAAAACAAAACACAATTAGAAAATAAAAAAAGGTATACGTACTTCTTTTGTAATTATTCGTTTCTAATGATTTATTTCTTTATTTTGAATTCTATAAAGTCATTACATGTCTACATAAATATATAATTCCAATCATTTACTCATAACTTGTGTAATTGAGTAAGTTATTAAATATCTGCTTTGAATCATTTTTACCAAGTTATGACATGAAATATAAATATTGAAGTTCGTTTTATAATTTTTGTAAATTGACTAACTAATTTTTAGATTACATAATAGCATAGTTTAATTAATGACAACAATGGTTATTACAATGCGAACATAATTGATGAAATACAATAATAATAATAAGAGCAATGATAAAATGAATTACTTACATTATTTGTATGCATGGCTATAATACGAAAATAGCTTTAATTTAATACTGAAACAAATTTTTTTTGTCTTATCCACCCAATTTATGATACCAAAGTTAGCCGACGTTTTTAATTTTTTTTTTTTAATAATTAAATTAGAACAAAAAAATATCTTTTTAAAATAGCACTTACAGTTTTTCAAGTTTTTTAACAATGGACAGTTTATTTTTTTTTTTTTTTTGTTTTTTTTTCAATAAAAATTTTTTTTTTAATTTTTAAATGTCGGCTAACTTAATTTTCATACCTAATTTCTGTGAAATTGTAAACAGTAGAAAAATAAAATTTCATAAAGAAGTTTCACTTCTTACCTGTGTACTCCCTGATTAAAAAAAAAATTCAAAACGATTGACAATATTAATTCTCCATAAGAAAGAATTCAAAAGTATTGAAAGTATTCACAAGTATTGAAAAGAATTCAAATTTCGTTATTTCCAATACTTTTTAATTCATTTTTTTAATCAGGGATAATTTTTTAAATTTATCTATATTATAATTTTTTCAATTTATTTATATTATAATCAAAGTACGTTAACATATTTTTTCTCAATTTTGTATCTTTGGGAGCAGTAGACTTCAATCACAGCTGAATATGCTTAATTTTTATAGATAAAAATTCGCCCACATTTCATAAGTAAGCTGTAGTAGAAGTTAAATAAAGTCTAAGCAATTTTCATTTAAATTATTGCCGCTAAAAATTGAACAACTGAAGCGCACTCTATGTACCAAACACAACTATTCACGGAATTAGGGACTACTTTTATTCGGCGGAGTATTTTGTTGATGAGGTGTGTAGTACTTCTGCACAGGCGCACTAAATTTTTTGTGATGGTGGGGATTGACCATGTGGTGGTGTAAAAAGTCATTCTTTCACCGGGACGACTATAAAACAATACAGTCGGCTGGCGTCTATCGAGCCACACAACGTTAAAGGTGAATGTCGGTGTCTCGAAAAGCCGAAAGGAGCCGAGAAAAACCGAAATTCAGCCGCCAAATCGAGAGCAATAAAGACCACAAACATTGGCTATACTATGGCTAGGCGAGCACCCAGTAAGAGGAATAAAAACAAAAAACGAGGAATAAACCATGATACTGAAATCAGCAAAACTTTGACAATTTTTAATATTTTTCATCAATTAAATTAAAATAAAACAAATATTTTAAAATCTTGCACGTATAATTTTTCAAACATTTAGCATGTTCAATTTTTTTTTAATTTTTTTACAATTTCTTTAACAAAAAAAAATATCAAAAATTGTCTGATGTCTGTCAACTTTAGTGTCATCAGAAATACCCCTACTACTCGACACAAAGAGATAACTCACACAGTAGGTACCCTGTGTACGTGCAAAATTTAGAGTCCGATCGCAGCCAAAATATATACGATATATAGGAATAATTATGTCGCGAATTTTATTTTTATAAACAAAATGGTGACTTTGATGAAAAAAAATAGATTACTGTTATTGTTAGAAAATATTTATAATTAATAATTATTTTGATTTTTAATTTCTCTCTATTAGCAGAAAATATTTCTTTTCTTTTATAAAGTATCTCCAATAATATTTTTACGCATCTACTATTAGTAGTTATTATTATTATTAATAATAATGTCTATCATTTATAATTAATTGTTAACGATTTTTCATTGCAAATTTCCAAACACAATTTATATATTAGCTTTCACTCTTGAGAATTAAGATTTTTACGGGATGAGCGGGATGTTTATAATTTTTTAATTGATTTTTTCAGTGATTCGTAAAACTTCTAAGAAAAAAATTAACAACCCAGACAAAAATTTTTTACAATTATAAATTTGAAAAAAGTGAAAATCATTATGTATTTCTATAAAAATAAAAAAAAAAGTTATTCCGTAAAACGATTTCTTTTTCAATTACTTTTACAAATTATAGCATCCAACAATAGCGAAGAGAACTTTTTTCTATAAAAAAGGACTTTTTTCAAACAATTAACATAAAAAAAATGTCAATTAAAATTTTTTATATCACAGAAATTCTATTAGTAAGATTCTAAAGCGATTAGTTTATACGATATATTTGGTCGATTTTTTTTTATATTTATACATTTTAGACGATGGGACTTGAAAAAATTTTCACTGCTAAGATTTACTAAAATTCTTACTTCGGCAAAATCTAGAAAGCGAGAGTAAAAGAGGATATGCACCAAGTAGTCATCAACCCTCTCTCTTTCATCCCAGTGCATGCGTATTTACTTTATTTAAAAAAAAAAATGAATTTAAAAAGTTGTAGGTGACTATGCCTATTTAAATGATTTTTTCAATTATATTCATATCATTCTTATATATAATTTTATATAATTACATATCATATTTTTGGTGTTTCTTGATGATTAATAGCCGTTTCGTAGGTCAATGGGTAGCAAGTCTGTTTTTCAATTGCGAGGTTCACATAACAGGTCAATTCTTGTATAGTTTAAAATTTTGTTTTATTTATATAGAAATAACCATCTATAATTCTATATAATTAAATAGAAAAAAATAAATTTTACTGAATTCAAAAAATTTTTACTATGCCAATGTTGAATTTCCTACATTTATTTTCAAACTCGACAATATGAAAATAACATATTTTAATGTGTTAAAACTTTGATTTTCAAAAATTATTTTTTATTCAATTCTAAAGATATAAGTTTTTGATAATATTACACAGCTATAATATGATGCAATAACAATTTTATTAATATGTACTTATATCGTGTAATAATTTATATTAAGTGTAAATGTAAAAATTAAATCACTGCTTTGAAGTAAATATATCAAAACAAAACGAAAATTGAAAGAATATCAGTAATTATCTCATTATATCTATCATTATATATGTATCCATAATTTAGAAAATTATCTATTAAATAAGTTTTATTAATAAAATGAATAACTTAATGCTTCATTTACCGCGTAACATAAACATCAAAGTATGTACACAAATACACAAACACTTAAATGTGCATTATGTCACAAGCGCATACAAATATATATATGTACCTGTGAAACGAAAAGGAACTACGTACTAAGATGGTCCGGTGGTCGCGCTTTCTTTACAGTCTCACCTTTACTATTGTGTCAATTGGTGATTCACAGATTCGATAGAATCTGGCGCCAAGTTCCGTTCAAAAATTCCGTTGTAAACGGAGCGCCAGACTACCGACTGTATTTACTGTAAGCATCACGTTTTTAAGAGGTTGCAAATTTATTTTTAATTCTACGGTCCTTTTTTTTTCTTGAATTTGTATTATAACGGTAGTTCATACCTTATTTTCCTGATATTAATTGATTATATCCAATTATAACAATTAATCTGCTCAATATTATTAAATTTAATCAGCACAAACTATAGCAACGCAAAAATTTCGATCCTGACTTTTTTTCGATGAGCAAAGTGATCTGCCACCGACTAAATAATTCGAGAATGCATAGTAATCCTCCGATAGATGGGAAACTACAGTTAAAAAAAGATATTTCGCAGCTTGGATCTACACTCGCCAGGGTGCACTGGAATTCTTTCTACATAAACTGTAGATTCAACGGGATAGCTCACTAAAGTTAGCACCCCAGAGTTTTTTTTATTAATTTTTGATTTTTTTTTATCACGTCGTTAGCTCATCATTTGTTCTTTATTGTTTAATATCAACATTTGTTAGTTCTCCATTTATTCATTTTAAAGAAAATTTATTAATAATGTATTTTTAAGTCAGCCCCCCTATCGCATTTTTTAATATTTTGGTACGAATTTGGGTCATTGAACCTCTATTTTTGATTGTTCATGTATATTCAACATTTGTTTCTACTTCACATTGTTTATTTGTTGTTTAATTAACATTTGTAATTAGCTGAATGTATGTATTCTAAATATTCGCACTGCGCATGCGTCAACTTTACGTATATAGACTTTTAGCGCGGTCTTTTGAAAATTATAGTGACAAGTACATCTTATGTGTAAAAAATTAAAAAATCTACAAGTGTAATCTTTTAGGAATCAAGGAGTAAAGGTTGATCATTGTTTCTTGTCGATCGATTTCTAAAAAAAAAAATAATTAGTAAATATGAATAGTACATATACTTATTCGATATAAATAATTATTATAAATAACAATCAATTTGTTTACAGAAGCTAAATACCAAAGATGTCTTGCAAGCATAAAAAACCGAGGAATTTAAGAAACTTAAAAATTTATTCTTGTTTGAATTTATTAAGAGTCTTTACAAGAATAACTTTAAAAATTACATTATCGAGTTATTTGTAATTTCCAAATAACACAATGTCATTTTAAAATGATTTTATCGGTTAATAAATTAACATTCAGAGATTTTTACTTCAATTAATAATCAATATATAGCTTGATAAAATTTAACCCTTTAACATTTTGGAGTCGCGAGAAATTTAGGTGTGAGCCTGGAAGGGACAAAACCAATCATAACGCGTTATACAGCTATGAGTAGCGGCTTGACTATATAACGTGTCCGTGCGCCCCCTTCTACTATTTTTCGAGCCCCTTCTCTACAAAATAAACTATAGCTCTCTCACTTAAAGGAGAAGACGAACGATTGAAATTGGGAGTAGGGATTCAAGGTCAACCGTTAAAGGGTTCATCGATATTTTATGCTTTTTATAATTCTTAAAAACAATTAGTTATGAAATCTTCCTAGAATTCAGTTCTGAATACTAAATATAAAACAACTGTTCAAAATTATCCATGAGTTGAAATATTAAAGATTCAAATCGATTATCAAAAGCATAATTGATTTCAAAGAAAAGTATTTCATGAAATTGCATGATGTTTTATAATCCAAAAATATTATCAATCGCTTATAGCAACCAGATGAACACGCTTACGGAAAAATTTACGGAAAAATTCTGTAGAAGAATTTCAAGTCGAAAATTGCCATTCGGCCTCACCTGAAACGGAAAGTAAATTGCATTTGATGTAAAATTCTCATTATTTTCGCTATTATAATTTGTTGAAAACTAAATTGTTAAATTCATTACAATAAGGAAGTTCTGCAAAAGTTTTCTTGGTGTAGGGGAGGGTCGGACAAGACGGCCCACCTAAGCCGATTTATATTTTTTGTGGCTTTCTACTATCAAGTGGATTTACTCTCATCCAACTTTGACTCAATTCACCGGAATTTTTCCAAAGTTCAAATTTTTTTTTTTTTTTTTTTTTTTGGGCAAGATGGCCCACCTCCAAAAAATGATGAAAAAAATTTTTTTTTTTTTCATGGCAAAGTTATTTCTCACGTCAAAAATGTTTTTATTTCTCTCCAGGACATCTGCATTCACTTTTATGTTAATCAGAAAAACTATTGTTAACATAATACGGATCGTTCCCCAACTTTTACAAAAAAAAAACAAATTGAGTGAAATGATTTTTCCTACAAACCTATTAGCAAGTACAGTACCGATAATTACATTTGTGAATGTTGTGAAGATTAATTTATAATAACTCTAAATGATATATCTCACTTCCACAGGGGATTGCGGGGGTGAATGTCAACAATGAAAATTTAAAATTTCCGAGCTGTAGCTCCTATAAGGTCCAAATTTGGTAAGAATCTTCTGCATGTGATGGAGAAATCTAAAAGCGGATTTTATGAAAATCTACTCCCAATAGGGATAGCGGGGGTGGGTGTTAACAAGGAATTTTGTTGCTATTGCAACCACTTTGGCAACGATTACCATCATGGGAACGGTTAGATATTATTAATTAAAATTTGTAAAAATATCGATTGATGGAATTTTCGATGATAAACATTTTGTCAAAAGCGTACTCAAATGAAAGGTCTCGATGAGCGTAACATCAGGATGAGCTTATATCTTAAGAAATGTCAATAATTAGGAAATAACTTTGTATTTTGTCCACTGATGATATTTTTAACGATATAAGCTTTTTCCTTTTTAATAAATGATTTTATATATACGATATAACTCATATTTATGAAATATATAAAATAGTTATTTTCGATACGTATGCGCAATGGTAGGTATTTTGGTAAGCTTGAAGTGACGTCATGAGGCTGAGATTATAGTGCATTCTCAACAAAACCGAGTACGTTGTTATCGGTCGAGCGAAGTCGATACACATGCATACGTTGGGTCGGTTGCATTGTGAGAATTGTGTTTACTAAAAAATAAAACATATGGCCGACTAAATTGGGAAAATGCGGTGTGAGTGCCAATCAAAATTTGTTAATTACATGAGCGTAACATCGAGATGAGCTTATATCTTAAAATATGTCAATAGTTCACAACATACACGGTCATTGGTTAATTAATGACGGTTTTGAAGATCTAAGCTCATCCTGATGTTACACTTATCAATAGCTTTCACTTGAGTACTCATATCAGTTTTTCATATATTTATGTATATGTTTTATATGTTTATATAAAAAATATATCAAAAATGTATGTGGGTATTCAAATGAAAGATCTCGATAAGTGTAACACCAGGACGAGCTTACATCGTTAAAAATATCATCAGTGGACAAAAGACAACGTCATTTCGTAATTATTGACATTTCTTAAGATATAAGCTCATCCTGATGTTACGCTCATCGAGACCTTTCATTTTAGAACGTTTCTGACAAAATTTTTATCATCGAAAATTTCATCAATCAATATTTCTACACATTTTAATCAATAATATCTAACCGTTCCCATGATGGTAATCGATGCCAAAGTGGTTACAATAGCAACAAAAAGCGACAACAATGAAAATGTTACATCAATTTATAAATAAAGGATTGCCTATCTAATGAAAATTATGTTACTGCCACATGAAAATTATTTTGCTGTCACATGAAAATCATGTTGACATGTCATTTATATTTTAGTTATAGGCCCCAAAAATTATTTCTTCGATAAATGTAAATCTGTAGAGGTTACCGATTTTTCGGTAGAGGCTACCGATTACCAATCGGTAGCCTCTGCCGATTATTTTTTTCAGTGTAGAAAGCTTCCCTGACTACTCCCGCGAGGTTGTCACTATGTCTGTATGTGTGTGCGTGTGTGTTTTTGCTATATTTCGACCAAAGAAAGAAATTACAAGAAATTACAGTATTTAAAAATTTTGAAATTTTGATACTTTCACTACTTCTCCCTTAAATAACTTTTGAACGCGTCGAGTTATTTGATTTCTGTAAATTGCATCTAAAAGCTGATAAATTAAGCTTCAATTTGTGCTTACATTTTTTTCTAATACGATCAATTTAAACTTAAAGATTTTTTATGAAGTTTTAAAAAACTGCGTCGAATACTGCCAACCGCGTGAAAATCGGTTCGTTCATTCAAAAGTTATTGCAGTTTGAAAATTCAAAAAATTGTTTTATTATACTGCTATTAGAGTTTTAAGCTCGAAGAGCTCAAAAACACAATGTTTAATTTCGAGCGCTTCAGTACAAAATGAGCGGGAATTTGCAGGGATGGCCTTTAGGGTTAACCGTCGTCCTAATTTTTTCTGTCTCTATTCACATTTGTTTATTAAGCAATTTTTAGTCGCATTATTATTAGAGTGCCGATGAAATTAAATTTTACAGACCAGGTGCATTTCACCATGCACGTGTTATGTCCAAGGGCGTTTAAGTGGTAGCGTAAACGGTGGAGGTTTGGACTAACGGCTTAAAGAATACGCAACGGAGTTTTTAATTCCGTTGTTTTAATTATTTATGTGGGACGTTTTCGACGGACGAATTTACCAAGCCTTCGTTTGAGACTGATTACGGATTTTTATTAAGAAAAGGTGTACTTACTCTTTGCAGGATTTTTAATTATTACCGGATCCGTGATTCCGGGGCTGCTGTTAGCGCCTTTTCCTGGGTTGGGCCCTCTGATCGGTCCTTGCGGCGGATAGAGTAGGATGGATTGGGCTGCTTATTTTTACGAAATGAATTGATTCGAACAAATTTCACTTCTCTTGACATTTATTTTTTATAGACACTAAAACTCTTACACTTTAACAAATATGAATTTTAACGTAATTTAATCAAATGAATTTTATTAATTTGATTGAGCTAACGTCCTCCAGTCCCACGTAGGGTAAAGTGCGCAAAACTAGCTTTTAAGAAATTTTGAATAACTTAATGACCGGATTCTCGCCTAAGTGCAGAGCAAATTAGAACTTGGAGATTCCGGTTCTTTAGGATTTATTTACTGGCCGAATTCTCGCCTAAGTGCAGGGCAAATTAGAACTTTAAGAATGCGACTCTCTAAGATACTTAAAATTAGTACGTGGCCTGCCGGTTAAACCGCGTCCAAACTTCCTTTAAGTGCAGTGCAACTTAAAGCAAAGGACTCTACAAGGCACGGGCCCGTCAATTAAACGCGGAAGTCGAATTAATTAACAAAAGACCGGGAGCGGTCTCCGTTTCTCGTTTTTAAATGCTCGCGGTGCTGAGTTTGCAGGAGTCCCCGCTATTCAACCAGCAGTCACGTAGCTTCTATTTTATTGTGGCTTTCGCGCATGGAGAAGTCTTCCATCTGCGCGGCTGATTTAAATTTAAAAAGAAAAATTTTCGGGTGGACATAACATTCCCCCGGAAAAGCGAAAAGCTGGTATAGTTTTTCGGTTTTCCTATGGCCACCTTCCCCATAAGCGAGAGCCACTTACAAATTTTATTTAATGTATTTTAACCTATTAAAAGAGTAATGAGTAAAGTCATCTGGCGCGAATATTTAAATTTGAATTTATTATTTTAATCTCGCGCTGCATAATATGCTGACGGGTGACTAATCCTTCTCGCCTCTCGATTTCTCGAAGCCGTGTCGAGTGTCAGTATCGTCTCAGCAGTGAGTAGCGTGAGTTCTGATTGTCGCGATATATTTTACTGGAAGGAATTTTGAGGGGTATGGTACGTGGTACCAAATGGCCGTAATGGTTCACGGGGAGAAGGTAAGTTAAATTTTGATGCATTCAGTGGGAGAAGGAATAGAAAAAGTGAAGGAAAGGAGAAGAATAAATAGAAAAGGTACCCTTCTCATAAGAAAATATGTATAAAAAAATTTTTTTTTTTTTTTTTTTTTTTTTTTTTTTTTTTTTCTAGGACATAAGAGCGGGCATTGAAATCTTGGAGGCTTTGGCACGTCCGGTGAATCCAAGCCGGGCGTTGCTTTTGGCTTCTCGATTCATGGACGTGTTTGGTCCACTCCCTCCGGAGATCGTGGAAGCGGCGACCTTTTTCTGCCTGCAAGGCGCCGAAGGTTTAGCGGGATCTTCGGATCTTGAGGAGATGGTGTGCCCCAACAGCGAGGACATCGGGAGTTTGAGGATCGCCTTAATTGAGGCGATCTTCAATGGTTTGGTCACCATGACGTGATGGTAAGTCATTGTAAAATACTTCACAAGTTTTTCTTTGGAATGCCTACTTAAGCAGCATTCTGATTGTTGGAGATTATTTTATCTTTTGTTTGCTTCTTTGTTGCAGGCTAGGCGTATTGAGTGTCATCGGTCGCGCGAGAAGAGGGATTTATTTATTTTTTTTTTTTTTTTTTTTTTTTTATAAATAAATTTATTTTTAAAAATAAAAGGTATTCTTCTTCTCTTTATTTTGTCTCTCTCCTTTTTCTCTATACCCTTTTCCCATCTCTTAATAATAATGATAATGATAATCATAGTAGTTATGACGAAAAGCAAGAAGGTAAGTAGAATTTGGATTTATACGGAAGAAAGTAAGAATAAAGTGAAACAGGAATTAAGTGAAATAAACAGATAAAGAGAAAGAAAGAAAACAAAAGTGAAGTCTGTAATAAAAGACTGTAATTGAGCGAGTGTCGGTAAGCTACTTTGCTTGATGTAGCAGTTCTTTTATAATTACCGCTAGAGGACTCCTCCTGTTCTCTTTCTTACTTATACTCACTCTTATTGAATATTGAGTGTTCGAAATAAGGATTTTACAAAGAGAAACAAATCTTTATGATTTAATAATTTGGAACGATTTTAATGAGTGACGTTAGCTCGATTTTCTTAAAATCATTATAAAGTATAATTAATGTTAAAGTATTATATTAATAATGTAATTAATATACTTATAAAATTTTGTTGAATACTCGGTTATAACATATAAAATGTATAAAATGTAATATAGTAGATATAATAGAGTTATAATAAGTAGTTATATTTATTATGACGTATAATGATAAAATGGCAATAGTAAAATACTGTGTAATATATAATTATAGTGATAGTAAAGTGAAAACTATGATTGGGAGAATTATTTGGGAGGAGGAAGAAACTTTTTGTTTTCGGGAAAGAAATTTTGAAATAACGTTTTGCGTTGTTCTCGCTCGTCCCCCCAAGGCCGGAGATAATTTTATTTTCGGTCTTGTGAGTCATAAAGCAGCAAAACTTTTCATAATTCGGATAATTTTACTGATTTTCATTATACTATCAACTATCTATTAAGGTAGGAAAAAAATTTTTTTTTTGTATTTTAGATTAGATTATTTGTTCAAACTGTTGACTCGTTTTTGGCATGAAGAACTTTACTATTATTTTTGTAAAACGAAATTATATAGGAAAGAAAGGATTCTATTATAATTTTAAAGTTATTTCTTACTTTTTCCGCAAAAGAGCCATCGGTTTTATTATGTAATAATTCTTTCGTTGATGCTGGGTTTTTCTTCTAAATTGGTGATTTGTAGTCTCTTAATCGGAATGTTTTTGGTTTCTTTGGTGTTTTGACGATCTCTGGAGCTTCTTTGGTTGTTATTTTAGCTTTCGTGGAGACGTTCATCTCGTTGTCGACATCGGTTCTTGTTGGAAGTGGTTCGTTGGCTTCTGGCAGGCTTGATGATTTTTCTTCGAATGTTTTCAGTTCGATTACGACTGGTTTTTCGTCTTTTCTGCTGGTCTGGCGAGGTTTCAATAGAAATCGGCGGACAGTTTTTGTATGGCTATCCCCCAATTATAAGTGATATTATTCCAACAGTTGATACTGTTCCTATAGTTATCTTCCGACTAATTTCTTCTTTTTGATGATCCAGGGCAATTAGTGACATTTTCTCTTCGTTTTCTTCCAATCCTTGGCCCCAAGGTTCGAATTTGTCGATAATCGTAGCTGGATCTTGATTCTGTGCGAACGAATTTGGAGCTGCGTTGTTGGTTTTCAGGCTCGAGTTTAACGTTTCTAAGGATAGGTTAAAACTCGGGGCAATGAGGTCTATCTTTGTTGATTCTCTGGCAATCCCACGAATAGTGTATTCGTTACACGTCGCTTGGCATCCCTGGTGGATATGTATCAGGCCGGTGCTATTAATTACCTGATTTTCGGCAGTTTGTCCTGGACATCTCCATTGAATATTTTCCTCCTTGCACGTCGAATATGCCCAGGTGTTTTTCTCGTTCATTTTTATCCAAGTTAATTTGCATTTTGGAATTATTCTTATATTACAATTCCGTAGATTTTTGGTTTTCGGATTCATCAATAATTCCATCTCGCAATCTACCTCGTTCACCAACTTGGTTGTTTTGGACACGAGGTCTGGTGGGCATGCCATGTCTGGTCCGATTGGCTTGCAGTTGTTGATATAATCTTGTTCAGCGAGAAAATATTCATCAAACGATGGTTCTGACACGAGATATTTCGATGTTGGTTGAATTGTCAATGTTGATATTTGGTCTCCAATTTTCTCAGGCTTGGGAAGTGATTTCAGCTCATATGCTAACCATGGCGTCTGATCGAATAGTGGAACTGTAATTATTATCAGGAAATGTCCATTTGTTTTTCCTGTTTCCACTGTGGACACCCTGGCTAGTGTATTGATGTCCATGTGATTCAGAGGTTGAGGTGGGTTCAGCGTCGGGTGTTTTTTCATCATGTCAGCGGTTGCTTGATGCAGTTGTTTGGCTGACACTGTTAAATAGGTGAGTCTACCCCATTTCGCTTCTTCTATAATCTTTTCTGCGTTGTTTAGAATACGTAGATGGTTGGTCATCAGGTGAATATGTTCGTCTCCAGTCATTGAGAACAATTGGATTCTTTGTAGATCGCTCAATTGTTTATTTATTGCATGCTTGAGGTAGGCTGATGTTCGGACCAGTTCCTTGATCCTCTCGGTTATGTTTGATTCGTGTTTAAGGATCTCATTTATTTCACTCTTGATGATGTGAGTGTTGTTTTGGGATAGATGTATTAATTCCCTATTGTTTTGATATAGATTGTCTATTTCCTTGATGATGTGCTCTTTGTCGCTGTAGTCCATGGTCCCAAACAGTTCTCGAGCTATTGTACCTACGAATCCGAACCAGGGGCTCTTTTTGTGCGGTTTTGTGAGTCGAATTCTTCTAGTTGTGGGTCCTCGAGGAGTTGTCTTAGCCGATGTTGAGCTTGTTGAAGTTCTGCTTGTATTTCTCTATGGCTGTTGACCCTCAAATATGATGTGCAGATTGAATGATTGAATTTCGTTGAGCATATTCCGTAGGCTTCCCATAAACTTTGGTTCGAATGTGGATACATATTCACCAGTTTGTCGATGTTGATCGAACTAATGAGTTGCCATTCTTCGCGGATCAGATGTATTTTCTTGAATGGATCGTAGAGTAGGCCTGGGTTGGCCTCCATTGGCTTTATTTTCGTTTCTCCTGCGCTCCATGCCAGATACCCCAGTCCCAAGAAGAGAAGTAGTACGGTGTTCATGTTGAAATTGTATTGGCTCTTATATACTGAAACAAACAACGTGGGTTTCTTTTTAGTCAAATTTTTCGCGGCTGGCTGGTTTAGCCTTATTCGGGTGGAGTAATTTTCGTTTCCCATTTTCTTTTTCTATTATTAAATTTCCCATTTCATTTATTTCGACTATTTCGTATGGACCGGTATAGTAAAGGTCTAATTTATTTTTTCTAGGTTCCTTCAACGTGTATATGAGGTCTCCTACACTAAATTTTGTTGGGTGTATATGTTTGTCGAATCGGATTTTAGACTCGTGTTTAGCTCTCGTTAAATTTTCCGCAGATATTCGTTGAATTTCGGAAATTCGACTAATTAAGTCTGCTAGATAATCGTTATATGATTCGATTTTACTGAAGTCCGGAAATTGAGTTGGACTTCGGGCTTTTTCTTCCGTACAAAATTTCGTATGGTGTAAATTTTGTGGCTGTGTGCACGGTGGTGTTATAATTCAACATTGCCATTGGGACATACCGATCCCAGTTACTGAATTTATCTACATAAGCCCGGAGGTAGTCGATTAAAGGCTGGTGAGATCGTTCCAAGGCTCCGTTCGATTGTGGATAGTATGAGGAAGTTGTTATTCTTTGAATTCTCAGTGCTTTGGCTAGCTGTTGAATTAATTTGCTTGTAAATGAGGTGCCCTTATCTGATAGAATTACGCGAGGGCACCCATAAAGAGCGATATAATGATTTAACAGGGCATCTGCAACAGTTACTGCTCTGATATCAGGGAGAGGAACTGCCGCAGCTGCTTTAGAAAAATTATCCTGGATCGTTAGGATGTGTACATTTCCGTCAGGGGTCATGGGCAGGGGTCCTACCGTATCTATACTAATTTTTTCGAAAGGTTCGAAGGGTGTGTCTGTGATGAACATAGGCTGTTTGGTTTTTATTCGCGTGAGTTTATTTTTCTGGCATATCTCGCATGCTCGTATATAATTGTAGATTTTATCTTTCATTCCTGGCCAGTAATATTTTTCGCGAATACGCCAATATGTTTTTACCACACCTTTGTGGCCCCTATTAGGCTGTTATGATTTTCCTCAATTATTTTTGTTCGAAGGGATTCGTCTGGTACCTCGACGTTCCCTTCGCACAAGGTAATTGTTATTGGACAGTCTCTTAGTTCGTGTAATAAATAGGCTTTTATGTCTAAGTCGTCAAATTCGTCCCCCTGCTTTGCACAGCGAAACGAATGAATGTCGTGTTTGTGCATTGACTGTCGAAGATTTCTCAATCCTTCGATCAGGTCGATAGGGTCTAATTTTTCGAAATGTTTTGTTTTGATAAATACCGTAAAGATTTTACAACGACCTAGCTTGGTGACGAATACGTCCCCCTTTGTAGGCTTTGAGGCGTGAAGGTCATCGGCATTTATAAATTTTAAGTCGCGGAGCAGTTTCGCTACGGGTTTTATTATTTCGCAATCAGCTGCTAAAAAGTGTACTAAGTGGTCTCGAGCGTAAGTAAGCCCGTCTCGGCTGGTTGAAAATTTGATTTTTATGTCGGACCCTTTTGGCGGTATACTTTCGTCTGAACTCGAGGGTGAAGATATCCTTGGTCGATGGCGCCTTTCGGCAAAAATATCTTCAGCCTCTTCGAAAGTTGGAGGGTCGTAGGCGACAAATGGTGGTCCGAATCGGCTGTTCCCTACGTCATCCCCCACTGTTTTATTCCCGCTTGTAGTTGTTTCGCGTCTAATTTTATTGGAATCGCTAGGCTTTTCCGAATTGCTAAGTGATTTAATATTATTATTAACCTGTGAATTATTTAGTTTTGATTCCGTTTCGATAAGTGTGTTATTGGGGTTGGCCGATTCGGTTCCGGCCCTTTCGGTTATTGCTTCGCCGTTTTCGTCTACGATTTGACCGCTAACATGGTCATAATGGATCCCCATGGCCGCTAATTCATCGGGAATGAGGACTCTTCCGAAGATTGGGGTTCGGGGTTCTGGACCGTCTCCTAAATATCCCGCGAATCGCGATCTGTTTACGTTCTGGGGAGTGAAAGTATTTATGTTTGACTCATTTCTATCGTATGTATCGGTGACGTTTCTGAAATTAATGTCGTCTGTTTCAGTCGAGGGCTCCGGTTCTATGATGATGGGCTTTTCTGCTCCGCTGGAATCTCCGCTTTTTCCGGTTTCTTCTGGACTGATATCGCTGCGTGATCCTTCCTCAGGGTTTTCGCTGTTGTCTCTTAGAAATTCGTCGACATTAATTTCGGTTGCAGTGTCATTGTCTAACGAGTCTTCTTCGTTACTCCAGAGTGGAGGCATTTTGCTGAGTGCTTGGCGGATTGTTTTTGCTATCTCAGAACTTGTTCATTTTAATTCGGCTAACTCTTGGGGAGTGTAGTTGAATATCGCTTCTTCTCGTCGGATTTTCTCTAGAGCTCGCTCCCGATGGGTGTTTTCTGGTGGTGGCCGTCTTTTGAGGAGTTCATCAAACATTTCTATTAATTCGTGCGTTGACCGTCGTTGTTTTTGTGGAACCCTCATTTCGCTGTCACTTTCAGCTGCTTCATCCTTCTCTGCCTCGTCGTCCCCCTCTTGGCCAATGTCAGGTGTTTTATTACTTGTGCTTGGTCCTGGCAGGAAAACCTCGTCGTCCCCCTGTTCTTCATTTCCGGCTTCTTGAATCTTCGGATCTTCTGAGGTTATATCTAGATCGCTGGTTTCGTGATAAAATTCACTTTTGGTGGGACTCGTGTTTTTCCCATTTCTCTTTTCCTAAGTCGAGAGGCAATTGTTTCTCTTACTTCGGGAGCGCTGCTGACTCGTGGTCTATTTTTTGATTCGATAGGGCGACCGGGGCGTTTGACCGATTGGATCGCCTCTTCATCCGAGAGATTTTTATTTAATCTTTTTGGTTTTGTTAAAGCAGAAATCGGTAACGCTAGAGGATTATTTTCGGTATTATTATTTATTGTGAGTTCTGGAGATTCTGGACGGCCTTCCGGGTTGTAAGAGAGCCCTTCCGCGTATTGCTCGGTGATCTTATGCCGGACTACGACGTTAAATTTGTATCTACTTAATTTAGAGCGCCATTTAGCTTGTCTTTCGGTGACAGTTGCGCTATCCCTTAACCAGGTAACGCAAGGGCTACTGGTTATTACAGTAAAATGTTTTTGTAGATACGGTCGGAATTGTTGAATTGCGTAAACTATTGCAAGGCATTGTTTTTCTACGTCAGTATATCGGGTTTCGGTGTCGTGAAATACCCTTGAAACGCAAGAGACTATTTTTTCTCCATCTTTTTCCGGATCGTCCCACTGTCGTCGCTTGACTGAGAATTCCGGATATTCCCGAGTCCGACGCATGGACAGCTAGGATGAAAGGTTTGTTAAAATCTGGGTATTTAAGGAAAGAATCTTCGCAGAGGGCATTTTTGATATCGTCAAATGCCGTTTGCGCTTCTTCAGTCCATATGAAAGGTTTCGTTTTTCGCGTAAGATCTGTTATGGGCTTAGCCCTTTCCGCGAAATTTTGGATGAATCTACGATAATAATTGGCGAGTCCCATAAATTTTCTGGCTTCTGTATGATTTCTAGGTCGCGACGCGTTTTTGAGTGATGAAATTTTTTTCGGGTCTGGTTTTATACCCTCTTTTGTTATTACGTGACCCAAATAGTCTACTTCCGGGCAGAGAAATTTACATTTTTCAGGTTGGAGAGTGAGACCCGCTTCTCTCAATCTATTGAATAATCTTTGCACTCTCACCCCATGTTCTTCTAGGGTTTTACCATAGCTAACTAAATCGTCGATATAAATAAATAATTCCGTCCCTCTTAACCCGCTTAAGGTGGAATCCATCATTCGTTGGAAGATAGATGGAGCGCATTCTAGGCCAAAAGGCATGCAACAATATTCCCAGTGGCCATCTGGGGTCGAAAATGCCGTTTTTGGCGCATCCGCGGGATGCATTGGGACCTGGTGGAAACCCATGGCGAGATCGAAGACGCTGAAGAAGTTAGCGTCGCCTAACTGGTCTAAAATGTCGATAATTAGAGGTAGAGGATAGGCATCTCCTCTAGTGATTTTATTTAGTTGCCTGAAGTCGATAACCATTCTATATTTTTTTATAGAAGGATCATTAGATTTTTTTGGTACGATCCACAAAGGTGAGTTGTACGGAGAGTTAGATTTTCGAATTATTCCCTGTTTTTCGAGAATTTCGACCTGCCTGGCGATTTTTTCCCGATGTTCTGGGGGAAATCGATACTGTTTTATTCTCACCGGTTCATTGGTGGTGGTTTCAATCCTGCAGGTGAAATTTTTCGAGCAACCCAGCTTGTCTCCGGGAAGATGAAAGACGTCGTGATTTTTTTCTATGAGCTCTTGGACTTGTTCTTTTTCTTCTTCATTTAGATGACCTAGGGGTATTTTCTGAAGTATGGTCTTAATGCGTACTTCCGGATTGGCTATACGACTAGAATTTTCGATGGAAGGGTCATCGGACTCGTCCCCGTCTGAACTAGGGTTACTGAACTCGAAATCTTCGAGTGCTTGGGGTCCGATGTCTATGTCGACTGGATTTGAATTAAGATTAATGACCATACACGTGGCGTAACCGTCCTCTACCTTGACGACGGCCTCTCCTCCAAGGACTCCATCCGGAAGTTTCATTCGAGGGAGATATCCCTCGTTCTTTTCGAAGTCTTGGACTGGTATTGCTACTACCATTTTCATACGAGGTGGTACTGTGTAGCTTGAAGAGGGCTTTGTTTTAAGGCTAAAAGAGGTTGTTTTTGTTGGAGAAGATAACAAAACCAAAGTTTGATTGTCATACGAGATTTCAGCTTTTTCGGTTTCAAGGAAATTGTTTCCCAGGATTCCCACTCCGGGGAATGGTAAATCCTCCCGACAAACCTGAAATTCGACTTCGATATGGAGAATTTTCAATTTAACTACTCCTAGGATCTCAAAGGTACTGTCGCTGAGGCCTCGGAATTTTCTAGCTTTTCCGGTGTCGATAATTGTTTCAGGTTTTAACGCGGATACATTGACGAGGCATACATCCCCGCCTGTATCGATGAGGAATCGCTGGTAGTTACCTAGGAGCAGATTACACGAGATATATACCTTTGGCCCAGTTCCTAGAGCGAGGATCTTTTGCTCGGGGAACCTTCGTGGGTTGATGATCGGTATTGGTTGAATAGGTCTGTTTTTCATTACTAGAGTATTCCAGTAAAACGAGATAGTTACGCGATTTTGAATGAAAAATTCGTTTCCGAGAATAGCTTTATAACCGCCGGGTGGTTTTGGTACGAGATGGAACGTGATTTTAACTCCGAATATTTTTAGACTGATAGAACCGGTTATAGGCATTGAGCTTGTAGCTATACCTCCAACTACTCCTGTATCTTCGATGTTACAGGGGACTTCGTCGCACAGTTCTTCGATGCAGAGTAAGTTAAGGTCGGAACCGGTGTCGAGAAGGGCATTTACTCCGCCTTTTCGAAGTCCTGGACTACGTAGATGGACTGTAGGGCCTCTTCCTGTAGTTAGGCACTTTGGTTCGTCCTCGCCTGGGCTCGTAGCTCTCCTGCGGTCATCAATTGAGGATTCTGCTGTCCTGCTGGTGACGTCAAGTTGTTTTGGATTGGTTGTTGTTCTGGTCTCGGTAGAGACATTGGTTCCGTCATAGTCGATTGATGTTCTAAGACCTGCTTCTGGGAATTTTGCAGGATTGATCGAGGGTATTGATTTTGATAATTTCGGTATTGACTCCTTGGATATTGCTGATAATTGTTGGGAGTCCTCGCTGAAGTAGACGGAGACTGGACGGGCATACTCGCCATTGTCTCCGGTTGACGAGCGCCCGATCCGTTTAAAGGATCGTACGCGTCTCGACGTTCTCCTTTTGGGCAAAATGGACAGTTACAAATTATCGTTGGGTCCGATTTGTGCCGTAATTTTGCCTCTTCCGAATCTTCGTCTTCTTCAAAGCGTACCGCCCTCTTTGTAGGACCTGGTACTCCTGGATGGAAACGATTTTGGTTATAATTTTGGAAAGGTCGCGGTTGATAATAATTTTGAGTCTTAGGCATATATTGTGTATTTCGCTCGGTTCCGAACGTGAAAGTAGAGCCCATCATTTGTTGTTCTACTTGATAACCCGCGCCGTAGTGACTGTCAGGAGCGTAGTCTTCATATGTGTCGGGAAATGGGTCATCGTAATACCGAGGAGCGCTTATTCTTGGACCTTGACTATATTCTTGATATGCCAAGGTGCGGGGTAATTCGCGATAATTGCCACGATCGTCATAATCACGAGAAGATCTCGGCATTTGCGGATAATGTCGGTTACCATCTTGTCCGGGTCGTCGGTGAAATTCCACTGAGGGTGGAAGTGATTCTCCGGGAGTGAGTCCATCATCTCTCATAGATCGTCTTCGTTCCGGTCTTCTATACGCGTCGTTTTCGATGGCGAGATACATGTCATTTAACGTTTCGGCTCTTCTTATTTTACATAGGCACCGTAAGAAGTCTGGTAGGTATTCGTATAGGGTAGTAGCCGCTGTTTTCTCAAATGTACGTTTTACTACGGCCCTATCAGCTTCGGGAGCATTGAGCTCTATACGACGAACCATCTCGCTTAACCGGTAATAAAAGTCTTCGATGTTTTCCGTATCTTTTGGGGCCGCAGCAGCTAGATTTTTCTGCCACGTGATATATGGGTCGCCTCTCTTGAGTTTTCGACCTAGGACTAGTAAGATATCTTCTACCGAGCCTAATTCGACATGTTCAACCAATCTCTTGGCTCGTCCATATAGCTTTTGGGCTATACGACGGGCGAAGAAGTCTTGGTTGTCTGCTGGGATGCTCGGTAGCCAATTTCTTACTATCCCGTCGAACAATTCGAAATCTTTTACTGCGTTTGGCCCTTCCCCGTTAAAATAGGGGAGGGCATCGTGTAGCTCTTTGGCCAATGTTTGAATTTGAGTGTTAAGAAGTTCCTCGTTTATAGAGGTGTTTACGCGGAAAGTTCTCCTAGCCATGATTCCGAACGGAAAATCGTTCGAACAAGGGACAAAAACGTTCCTTCTTCGTCCTCGAAGAGTTCCACGGTTCTAGTGTGATCTAACTTGAAGTAAAATTTGACTATTCTGGGTAAAGTTTGAATTTAGACGAAGGTTGGGAAGGAACTTTTCGCTCGAAGAACTCAAAATAAAGGAAAAATAAAAAATCGAATTTTATTTGATTTAAATCGCGATGTATTTTTATCGGTCACTAGGTAAGTAGGTCACAGCTGTTGAGTGCAATAACCGGAGGAAAAGATTAGCTATCGTGTATATAGAGTTACAGAATGTTGAGTACGGACGGATAGACACGGAAGAGTTGAAGGGCGTGTGTTTACTATAAGCAATTTCAAGATAGTAATAAAGGAAGAATCAAATATTTTACTCAGACGGTAATGAATAAAATTGAAAGGAAATTCTAACACCTTGACCAATTCCTAGTTTCCAGCAAAAAAATTTTGAATTTTATTATTAGTTTTATATAAAAATTGAATATAAAAAAATTTTAAATATAAAAATCTCAGACGAAATTTCAAATAAGATTGGAGTAAAATTACACCAATGTATGAACACTAAAGCCTGAAGTTAAATTTAAATTTCGCTTACTCAGCGGAATGTAAGATAATGAATTAATGTAAGTTCTATAACAAGATTTTATAATAACACAAAAAAATTTCTAATAGTTTTCTATTTATGTGAGCTCTTTGGAGTTCAATTTTCGAAGATTTGAAGAAAGATGAGCGGATAAGAATTTAGGTTTTTAGGTTCGAGGTGGAGATTTAGGGTCGATCGGATGGAGTTTGTACTCGAACGGCGCTTTGATGGGGGCTTGGGTTTGGCGAATCTTTAATATTGTTTCGTAAAGTTCCGCGACGGCTTTAACGTTTTCTATAATCTTTGGCCCACCAGCCTTTTTATCGGTTACGTTCTTCGCGGGTTCAGTATCTTCTTCCCAATATTTAGTTTCTATCAACGGGCGGTGATATACTTTGCCGTTGATAAAATCTGAATGAACTTGTTTTAAGTGATATCGATAGCCCGAACGTCTATTCTTTCCCATCGGCTCTTTAAAGTTTTCAAAAAAATTCTACAGCATCAAAAATAAAAACGTCAATTAGTCGACGCAGTAACCGATCGCAAAACCAAAATTTTGTAAATAAATGGATTTCCCCAAAAAAATTTTTATTTTAAAATTTCGGGTCACGAAAATATAATTCGATTTCTAGGGGAAGGGAGAAAAATTTCTTATGGTATTCGTAACCGTGTACCCAAAAAAACTTTTAATATTACAAACGAGGGAAAGAAATTTCAACAAAAATATTCAGTATCACAAAAATTATATACAAAAAAAAAAAAAAGATGTTGTTATTCAAATAGTAGCATCTCGTGTCAGCAGAGATTCCGAAGAGAAAGGAAAAAATTTTATATATATAAAAACAAATAGATAAAAAAAATTTCGAATTTTTAAAATTTTCTTTCTTATTTTGGTAAAAATTTTATTTTTAGCCAGATAAAGTGTGATCGAGGGAAGGTGCTAAATTCAAAGCACCCTTCCCAAGAGTTAAGTTTTTGAAAGTTTTCTCAGCTAAAGAAAGTGCTGTTAAGCACCCTTCCAGAACTGGAAACCTTTGTGTAGAGAAGGTGCTAAATTCAAAGCACCCTTCTCGTAATGTGTAAGTATAAGTGTAAAGGGTTCCAAATAATTTTTACCCAAAATAAGTCCTTGTTAACTAATTTCTAAAAATACATTAAAATGATGAAAGACAAAAATGAACTTCTGTAAATAAAATTCGAGTAATAGAAGTTAAAATAGTATCCGTAAACTGCTTAATTAGTAAACAAAATTTCTTTAAACGGACGTGCAATATTTCTGCTGACAAGAGATACACGTGCGAGTTCCGCGTGATGCGAACCGCACCTCGAATAAAGAAACGTCAGCGAATCTTTATTTTATTGTTAGATTAAGAAAGGAAAATTATAGGAATGAAAAAGATGATTTAGAATGAAAAGAAATGATTTTATTTTAAATTTTATAACTCCAAAAAAATGCAAACTAAATTCTTTAGCGAATTATAAGAAAATTTTGGTGTGAACAAAAAAATTTGTTAAGCAAAATTTTGAATTTCTAGAGTTAATGATATATATGAAAAGATTTTTCGAATTTTAAATAAGACTTGAAAATTTATAAAATTTAAGAATAAAAGAAACTGATAAATTTAGTTTTTAAGAGAGAGATTTTAAACTGTCAAAATTAAAATTTACTTAACAGTGGAATTTACTCGATTTTAATAAGAACTTAGATAGTTCGAAAACGAAAAGAAGAATAATTTTTTTAGAGAATTTAAATTTTCTCAAACGAAAGTTAAATAATTTCGTACTCGAAATCCCACCGCTGCCACCAGTGTTCTTTATGTTATGTCCAAGGGCGTTTAAGTGGTAGCGTAAACGGTGGAGGTTTAGACTAACGGCTTAAAGAATACGCAACGGAGTTTTTAATTCCGTTGTTTTAATTATTTATGTGGGACGTTTTCGACGGACGAATTTACCAAGCCTTCGTTTGAGACTGATTACGGATTTTTATTAAGAAAAGGTGTACTTACTCTTTGCAGGATTTTTAATTATTACCGGATCCGTGATTCCGGGGCTGCTGTTAGCGCCTTTTCCTGGGTTGGGCCCTCTGATCGGTCCTTGCGGCGGATAGAGTAGGATGGATTGGGCTGCTTATTTTTACGAAATGAATTGATTCGAACAAATTTCACTTCTCTTGACATTTATTTTTATAGACACTAAAACTCTTACACTTTAACAAATATGAATTTTAACGTAATTTAATCAAATGAATTTTATTAATTTGATTGAGCTAACGTCCTCCAGTCCCCCGTAGGGTAAAGTGCGCAAAACTAGCTTTTAAGAAATTTTGAATAACTTAATGACCGGATTCTCGCCTAAGTGCAGAGCAAATTAGAACTTGGAGATTCCGGTTCTTTAGGATTTATTTACTGGCCGAATTCTCGCCTAAGTGCAGGGCAAATTAGAACTTTAAGAATGCGACTCTCTAAGATACTTAAAATTAGTACGTGGCCTGCCGGTTAAACCGCGTCCAAACTTCCTTTAAGTGCAGTGCAAATTAAAGCAAAGGACTCTACAAGGCACGGGCCCGTCAATTAAACGCGGAAGTCGAATTAATTAACAAAAGACCGGGAGCGGTCTCCGTTTCTCGTTTTTAAATGCTCGCGGTGCTGAGTTTGCAGGAGTCCCCGCTATTCAACCAGCAGTCACGTAGCTTCTATTTTATTGTGGCTTTCGCGCATGGAGAAGTCTTCCATCTGCGCGGCTGATTTAAATTTAAAAAGAAAAAATTTTCGGGTGGACATAACACACGCTAAATTTCAAAAGCGATTTATTCGCTGAAAATATATATTTTTCGGGACATTTTAATCTGTGGCACCTCTTGCAGCATCAGCCCCACACCAAGATTTAAATTATATGAAGACTGTGTATCAATACAGCACGACTGATAAGAAAATTTCTAAGGTAGTATTGCACAAATTCAAAAACCATCTATTGTATTTAACTGGTGAAAAAGCTGCTTTGGCTTTTTTCGATCCAAATATATCACTTCACGTAAAACGAAAAACAATTAAGCCAGTTGGGTCCTGAAAGGCATATGTCAAGAAAATTATGAAATTTTTTTTATCGAAAGAAAAAGATATTATTAATTCACCGACAAAATTTCAGATTGATTTACCACATCGTTTTTGAGTAATTAATTTTTGAAATTGCATCATTTACAAGCAGAGATATGGAGAGATGGCGGTAAGTTAGTATGAAATCTTCCGTACCACTCGAGTGATGCAAATAATTTCATACTAACTTCACCATCTTTCTATACTTCTACATGTAAATGATGCAATTTCGAAAATTAATTATTCAAAAATCGTGTGATGAATTAATCTGAAATTTTGGTGGTGAATTATCAATACATTTATCTTTCAATAAAAAAAATTTTATAATTTTTTTTAAATATGTCTTGAAGGATCCAACTACCTCAAAGCATTAAAATGTGATCAAAATTTCGATTTTGATTCCCCCTAAGCGCTATATAGTTAATTCAGATGATGAAATTATCAATTTACAAAAAAAACATAAATAAAAAATTGCTAGAGATTAACTTTAAGACATGGGCCACCGATAATGATTGTTTGGAATGATATTGTTTGAACATTGTTAATAATCTACTATTGATAACGATGTAGCCGAAAGATTAAGCGCTTCGATTAACTCGAGAACATATCAACATTTTAACTCATAAAAAAGATCAAAAACAATATTTAGTGAGAATTATTCATGAAATCAAAAATACTTATTCGATTACAAATTGCTTAACAAATCAATTTAAATAGAGACGGGAGACATACAAATAAGCGGCAATATTATTAAGAATGTATTTAATACATCGTATTGTTAACGTTACGGCAACAATTAATCATTTTAATAAAATTTTTGTAACATTTATTGATAAAGTTACTGATTTTAACACATAAAACTTCATAGCAAGACTGAAAAACTATGATAATAACTATGAACACAACTTTAACCACGAATAACTTCTGAAAGAATGATTTCATCGAAAAATTACTTCCCGCTAAGAAAATCGAAGATTTTCAAAAATCAGGAAGTTATTGTTTTCACCCCGTTTTGCAAAAATCGAGTTTTCATCAGATCTCGACGTTTGAAGGTCACAGGAAGCTTCCCTGACTATCCCCGCGAGGTTGTCACTATGTCTGTATGTGTGTGTGTGTGTCTGTGTGTGTGTGTGTGTGTGTGTGTGTGTGTGTGTGTGTGTGTGTGTGTGTGTGTGTGTGTGTGTGTGTGTGTGTGTGTGTGTGTGTGTGTGTGTGTGTGTGTGTGTGTGTGTGTGTGTGTGTGTGTGTGTGTGTGTGTGTGTGTGTGACTATGTGCCTCGCTTATAATTTTTGAACGACTGAACCGATTGGAACGAACTAAGCGGCGTTCTAAAGAGTTCCCGCAAACTTAAATTTCTTGAGAATTTGAACCGATTCGGACCGATAGATTTTGAGAAATTTTGAAAAACCTCAAAAAAATAAGAAAAAATCATTTTTGAAAGTGGTTTTTTTGGAATATCTTTTAAACGTCTCGATCGGTCAACTTCAAAAACCAATCCGCCCTTAAGCTTGAAAAACCACGTCGATCACCGCTAATCCGGTCAAAATCGGTTGATTCGTTCGAGAGATAGCGTGAACGAAAGAAAACCGAAAAAAGTGTTTTTTTCACATAACTTCGTCATTTCTTCTCGGATCGTTTTTAATGATGTAGAATAATTTCAGAGTTTAAAAAACTGCGTCGATCGCCGCCAAAAACGTGGAAATCGGTTGATGAGTTCGAGAGATATCCTCGACGAAACATTTGGAAATAAGGATTTTTTCAACATAACTCCGGCATTTTTTGGAATAACATTCAAACAGCTCTACTGATCGATTCCAAAAACTTATCAGCTCTTAGCAAACTAAAACCACGTCGATTGCCACCAAGCTGGTCAAAATCGGTTGATTCGTTCGAGAGATATCGTGAACGGAAGAAAACTGGAAAAAGTTTTTTTTCGGGATTACCCCGAAGTTTTCGGTTCGATCAATTATAACCTGAAAATAACTTATGAGGATGATAAAACTGCGTCGAATGGCGTCAACCGCGTGAAAATTGGTTGATCCATTCAAAAGTTATTGCGGTTTGAAAAGTCCAAAAATAGTGTTTTATGAAACTTCTATCAGACTTTTGAGCTGGGAGAGCTCAAATGCATAGAAATATTATTTCTTTGAACTCAGCGAGCTCAAAATATTACATAAATTATATTTTGAGCTCAAAAATCTCAAAAATGTCATAAGTACAATTTTAAGCGCCCAGGAATGGAATTAGCGGGAAGTTGCACGGATGGCCTTTAGGGTGTGAACCGTTTTTCTAATTTTTTTTCACTTTTTTTGCATTTTCTCGAAATCTACCGGTCCGAATTGGTTCCAACTCTCAGGAAATCTAAGTTTGGCGAAGCCCTTTCGAATGACACCAACCGCGATGAAATCTCCTAATAAGTGCAGCGATCTCAATAGTAGTATACTGTCGAATGACACTATAAGAGGTTACATGGGTTTTCTCCGGAAAAAAATAGCTTATTTTTAAGCTATTTCAAAAACAAAATCAAAAAACTAGAAAATCGCGAAATTTTGAGTTTGCATCTTTTGAAAAAAATTTTTTTATTTTTTTTATTTTGGCAGAACTTCGTTATATGATAAAAAAAACTTCTGACCTAAATTTGTCCAAATCGAAAGGGGTCGATTCCAACTATTGGTCGATTTGACATGGAATGACCCAATTAACTTTAGACACACTCAATTTTTTTTCGGTAAAAGTAGGGGAACGATTGGTATTATGTTAACAATAGTTTTTTTGAGTAATATAAAAGTGAATGCAGTTGTCCAGGAGAAAAATAAAAACATTTTTGAAGTGAGAAACAATTATGCCATGAAAAAAAAAAATTTTTTTTTCATCATTTTTTGGAGGTGGGCCATCTTGCCCCAAAAAAAAATTATTTTTGAACTTTGGAAAAATTCCGGTAAATTGAGTCAAAGTTGGACCAGAGTAAATCCTCTTTATAGTAAAAAGCCACGAAAAATAAAAACCGGCTTAGGTGGGCCGTCTTGCCCCACCTTCTCCTATATGCGACGAAAAAGGTCATAGGAAGCTTCCTTGACTACCCCCGCGGGGTTGTCACTATGTCTCTGTGTGTGTGTGTGTGTGTGTGTGTGTGTGTGTGTGTGTGTGTGTGTGTGTGTGTGTGTGTGTGTGTGTGTGTGTGTGTGTGTGTGTGTGTGTGTGTGTGTGTGTGTGTGTGTGTGTGTGTGTGTGTGTGTGTGTGTGTGTGTGTGTGTGTGTGTGTGTGTGTGTGTGTGTGTGTGTGTGTGTGTGTGTGTGTGTGTGTGTGTGTGTGTGTGTGTGTGTGTGTGTGTGTGTGTGTGTGTGTGTGTGTGAATCGCTTATTACTTTTGAACGGCTAAACCGATCGGAACCTACCAAACGGCGTTCTAAAGAGTTCCCTCAACCTTAGATTTCCTGTGAATTTGAACCGATTCGGACCGATAGATTTTGAAAAATTTTGAAAAATCTCAAAAAAACTAAGAAAAAAATTTTTTTTTAAGTAGTTTTTTTGGAATAAGTTTTAAACGGCTTCATCGATCAACTCCAAAAACTAATTCGCCCTTAAGCTTGAAAAACCACGTCGATCGCCGCTAATCCGGTCAAAATCGGTTGATTCGTTCGAGAGATATCGTGATCGAAAGAAAACCGAAAAAAGTGTTTTTTTCACATAACTTCGACATTTCTTATCGAATCGTTTTTAAAAAAATAGAATAATTTTTAGAGCTCAAAAAACTGCGTCAATCGACGCCTAGAACGTAAAAATTGGCTGATTGGTTCGAGAGATATCCTCGACAAAATATTTGTCGAGGATATCTCGAACCTAGTGTTTGGAACCAAGTGTTTTTTTTAACATAACTACATTTTTTGGAATAAATTTTCAAAGGCTAAACCGATCAATTTCAAAAACCAATCAGCTATTAGCATCAAAAAATAACTTCGATTGCCGTCAAGCCGGTCAAAATCGGTCAATTCGTTTGAGAGATAGAAAGAAAGAAAACCAAATAAAATATTTTTTCGGAATTACTCCGAATTTTGTAGTTTTATCAATTCAAACTTGGAAATTCTTCATGAAGCTGAAAAAACTGCATCAAATGACGCCAGTTCAAAAGTTATTGCGGTTTGAAAATTCAGAAAATAATGTTTTATTAAACTCTCATCAGACTTTTCAGCTCGGAAAGCTCAAAACTACGCGAAAATTATATTTTTGAGCTGGAAGAGCTCAAAACATAATAAATGCTATTTTGAGCGTTTTATTACGAAAGTAGCGGGAAGTTGCAGGGATGGCCTTCAGAGTCAACCGTTTTCCTAATTTTTTATTTTTTTTCATGACCGTTATTTAGTTTAGATTGTTAAAATTTTTATTCTTATAATTTTTCGCTGTTTAGAAGCTAATAAAACATTAAAAAATCTTTAAATTTATAATAATCGGTATAACTAGAATATAGAAACTTATAATTTTCTTGAGCCCTTTATCTCTTGTAATTTATAACAGTTATTCATAAAAGATTCTCAATTCTTTAAATTGAGTCGCACACGACTCAGTCTGGTGTAAACTAATTTTTCTTCCATTTTTTCTTGCACACGACTGAGTCTGGTGCCGAAAATGAACCAGTCAGGTTACATTTTTTCCGTGTATCCTTTTCTTTTTTCTCAGCTGTTGACGCGATGTTGTCAAATCTTTATTCGAATAAATGGCTGACGATAAACGAGTTACAAACATAAAATTTGACTTTACATATTTCATAAATTATATCGGTAATGTATTATTATTAAATTGTTTTTATATTTTGCAATAATCCAAGTTTCTTGTGTATAGTTTTTTATCCGTTAATGTTGGGAGGTTAATATTGAAAAAAATAATTAAAGTCTCGACAAAAGTTTGTCCACCATAAGAGCCCGTGTATAAGGAGATAAAATATGTGATTTTAAAAATTTAATATCTAAGTAACTAAACGGTGAATCTTTTTTAAATTTTGGGATTAAATAAATGACGTATTTATTTATACGTATATTTAATTTCAAAGGTCAAAGTTGGAAATTATTTTTTACATTAGATTCGCTCGTACTTCCTTAACACGGTGTATATGCGCACGATATACACAGAGTATACACTAAAAAAGTCCTCAGAACAAAAGTTGTGAAAAAAATTGTAATTAAAAAAGTCAAATTTTGAAAAAAAATTAATAATACATTTTTTTACCATTAGCGTGTACACTAATAATAAAATCTCATTTGAGATAGATACAACACTAAATCTATAAAAAATAAAAGTAAATAACTAAATCATACGATGGAAAAATTAGGCTTTACTTTACAACGACTAATAAAATACATTAAAGTTAATGCTTTATTAAAAACTAACTAAGTATTAAAATTCAAGAAAAATACTTGTTATTAATGACCAACCATGTTAGATGAAAAAAATAAAATAAAGCGCATTTAAAACAATTTTATTGTAACGAAACTTGTGTTAAGAGAATTTTATGTAGTAATTTTTATCCAAAAGTAAGATTTTTTTTTCAAATTACTCAATTAAAATTGGTAGCTTATAATTAAACTTACCTTTTGATCTAAATTTAATTATCCAGAATTTTCAAGATGCTTATCACAACTCAATGTCTTTCACAATAACAATAATAACTAATAATAAAAAGTTTAAATTATTCCACGCTAAACAGTACTATTTCAACGATGGAGAAATTATGTGGATATGATATTTTACATTTAATGAAAACTAAACGTTTTTCAAAATGGCTAACACAAATATCTCTAGTCACGTTCAGTATGTACTAGCTACGTTGTACTTCTTGACGGTAGAATAACTTTTGGATTGAGTACTGGCGTCGGGACAAAATGGTTAAATGCGCATGAGCTAAGTTTACTGCGCATGTCGTCGTAAGCGTGAGACTTGAGAATGTAGATGTGTTAGTATATGAAGAAGAATATTATCGAAAGAATCCAGCCATTATTTGAGAACGCGCAAAGTTGCAGACACATGGAATTATCTGTTCAAACGGTTAATTATTTATTGCTTTATAGTGAATTCGTCATAAATTTTTAGTTAAGTGTTGATTGTAAGTGGTAAACAGTTCACATTACTTAATAAAAAAAAAAAAACTATCGTATCAAAATAAGGTTAGTTCGTCATGTTTTTGTATTAATATAGTGAATGTAGAAGACAAAGAAAATTTTCTGAATTTAAAATAATTAAAAATATTAAATTTATTGAAAATGCACTCAAAGATTTTTTATTCTCTGATCATGCATTTTTTTTATCATAAATTGTTCAGTATAAAATTATTGAACAATTATAAGAATTGATTAATGTCTACTACATTCAGTCTAAAAATAAAAAATAAAAAAGTCTAAAAATGGTCCGATGGATACTTGTGTCAATATATCATACTATTTATAATACAGTTCTTACAGTTATATAAAAATTATTTCCGTTTATATTTTCTTTCAGACATGGATTATACGAAACTCTTTTGTATAATCGAACGAAAAAAAAATGATTTTGTTGTTTACCCTACGAAGTTTGTATATTTTACTGATGACAAAAATGAAGTACGTCCTTTGTCGCGGTCTACAGGTCCAGTAGATAAATTATCAGCGCGGAACGAAGACGGAAAAATAAGACCTATTCTCAGAATACTTGCATGTGGAGGTAAGTCAGGTTTTTACATATTAATCATTTAAAACAAATTACTTTTTAATTTGATTGTTTTTTATATTTATCTATATAATCAAAACTATCCTGTGCTAGATAGATTGCGGATATTAAGTAATTTTTATTTTATTAACGGCAAAATATTTTTATCTTAAATTAATGACTTTATAGTACCTCTTCTTTGCAATTCAAATAATAAACAACAATTTGTTGTTATCAAACAATTTCTAATTTAAATGATTTATCAATGATTTCTTATTCACAGATGATATGGAAACTCTAAAGTAATCTATACATCTAAATAAGAGATTGAAAGTTAGAAAAAGTTTGTCTATCGTTGATGGATCTGAGGGCAATGGCGCTAAAAAAAGGCGAATCGAAATTTCAGAGAAACAAGATGTCAATTTAAAAAAGGTTAGTAAAAAAATTATAATTTATGAAGGCTTATATTTTTATAACAGTTCATGAAGACAAAAAAATACTAAGAATATTTATTTTTTCAGAAAAAGATTAATCAAGCTACGAAGGATGTTTGCAGTCGAGAGGATGGCGCTTTTATGAATTATGTAAAGGTAAATCGTGAGTTTCAATCATAAAAAATTAGCTAGAAGTTAATACATTACTTTTTACATAATACATAATTATTTTAAATATTTAATTACATAACTGAATTTTATATAACAAATGATGAATTTTATATAACAAATGATGATAAGCTGATTACAATATTTTTAATCTAAAACTTTGGTAACAAAATGGGACAATGGAAAGACATAGTTTTAAAGAAAAACATTTTATAAAAATTTATTACTTTTATTTCAAGCAGCTATCTAAAATTTATAGAATTTGAACCAAATAAAAAAATTTTTAATATCCTGTGAGTAGAAAGTTACATAAAACATTTATACAAATCAACATAAATATTTTTTTTAATTTGGATAAATCCGTTATTTATATTATGACCTTTAATTTTCAATAGCCGAGATCTATTGCCAACAAAACAGTAGACAAGCGAATAGTCAAATATAGTGACAATGAAGATGGCGATGGTGAAGAAAATCATGATGTTGATGAACGTTCAAATAGCAGCCAAAATGAAGATGAAAGCTCTAGAATACTTGAAAATTTGCAAAATTTGAGGGCAAGGCAAGAAGGACAAGCTGAGCAGAGTAACGCAGGAACTAGTCATCGAATTGATGAAAGTAATTTAGATGGCCTTGATGAATATGATTTGTTATTGGAAACAACGCTGCCAGTTATAGATGCTGATGACTTGGATCCTATTTATGCATCATCACCAATTATTCCAGAAGAAGATAATTCTGCAATACCTTTAAATGATGATCAGAATAAAAATCCAAATGACGCTGAAAATGGTTCAAATGAGCATGATTCAACTTCAAATGATTCAACATCAAATAATCAACCCTTTGATCAGTTATTTTCTAACTTATGGCCAGAAACAAACAATTCAAACGTTGACCAGGAGAATCCAACAGTAACTGTAAGTATGACAGAGTTGAAACAGTGTTTTAAGGAATTTGGGAAACATTTAATAGGAAATATGCTACAAATACAGAAAGACACGAAAAATAATGGAGAAGAATTTGAGATACCTCCGGTTGTCAACAATAGGGTAATTATTTGGATACTTTTTAGAAACAATCAAAATTCTTTATAATTTGCAAAAAAAATTTTTACAGCAATTTTAATATAGTAAATTGAAAAATTCGTATTTTTTTCTAGTGTGGATGTATTATATTAAAATTATACAAGATCGTAAAATGTATCATTTTCTTGATTACAACTTTTACCCTCTACGCTTTCGAGAATTATTTGAACTTTAAATTTTAAATGATGCTTACATAGACTCGACAATTAATAAATGAGATTTGATAAAAATATTTAATTTATTAGTTATAAGATAGGAATTCTGTTGATTCAAGCATGTTTTGTGACAGTTTTGCACAAAAATAAGTAATATATTTAAATTAATAATTTTTGTGTAAATGTTCTAATAATCGTAATTAATTTTTTATCATAAATCATAAAATACTTTTTTGCTGAAAAAAATATATATTCTTAAAAATTTTTTCTTTCTCATAAGATATTCAAAGTAGCTTACTTAAACTATACATTATGGAAAAGTCAAATATAAAACTTGAAGTTTATTTACAATTAATTATAAATTATGAAATAGAAAAAAATTGTTCGGTAATATAGCTAAAATTGAATCAATGTACTGTAGTGTAAACTAAGATGATAGAGTTTAACTAAGATAATTGTCTAAGTCATGTGTTTACCGAATTTCAAATATTTATTTAATCAGTAATATATAAATTATAATTATTATTTAATATATTATAATCACTCTAAAATATTTCATTGTAATTTTACAGATAAAAATTTTTGGAGTAGATCTTGATGCTGAACAGCTTTACAAAGCTAAAAATGTAAAAACCATGAGACAGTGTGTAAACAATGTTTTCAGAGCATTTTGGCCACTTGAAACCCGAAAAAGATTGGTTTTGTCAGATAGAGCGGGAAAGCCTGCTAACAGCATTAAAATTCAACAAAATGAAATTGAAAAGATCAAAAGTGAGTAGTGTTGATGCAAATTTCAAAAACATAAACTATCCACAATTAATAATCATTAAATTTTTCATTTATTATGATGACACTGACTTAAAAAATTAAGTCAATTCATATTTGATAAATAATCAATTATATTTTGAACTTTATGATTCAATAAGAAGAAATTTTTCATAAAAAAAAATTTCACTATTGCTTTTTTTTTGTTGTAATTGGCTGCGTTCAGGTTTACTAAATTCTGGGTAGGGCTCACTTTATCAACCAAAAAATTAATTTTAGACACATTAAGATAAATATAACTTGCATTGTTTTATTATAGATTTCTAAAAAAAATTATAAAGTTACTTTAAGTTGTTGCTACAAGATATGCTAAAATCTACCAAGAACTTAGTAAACTCGAACGCAGCCAATTGACTAGAACCTCTATTAAAAGAAATTTATTATTAAGTGAATGTTACCTACGAGAAATCGTGAAAATGTTCTTAACCATGATTTAAAAAAAACATTTAAAGTGATTGAAATTGATTGAAAAAATTTAGAGGTTTGATTTTTATTACAATATAAATATGCACTTTGCATTGAGAAATTTTTTTAAAATCTTTTTTTCTAACTAGAGAAAGAAATATCGAAGTTTAAAATACTTGAATTCATAACGATCAAATTAAAATATTATAATAATAATAATAATAATAATAATAATAATAATAATAATAATAATAGCGGTGCTTGTTACGTGGCCTCCTAGTGGCGCACCGCGGGAAACGCAGACCGCAACATCTGGTCTGTAGGCTAACAACGTAACCGGAGCAACGGGCCAACTACCCGTTGCACCATAATATCTGAGTTCCAAAACAGTATAATCTCAGAAGTGCTCCCCACAACCGGTCCTCTTCGGATGAGGACCAGTCATCAGGTGGGAGGAGCACACCGGACCCGATGACTTATGACGACCCCGGCGCTTATAGGATTAAGTTTAAGTGGACGGAGGAGCTTCGCGCCGATCTCTTGGTGTGCTGGCAGAACAGCGAGCCGGAGGTATCAGGGTATATGGCCCGGATGCACACACTTTGGTGTGGCATGCATCCGGAGCACAGACATTTTACGCCCAAACACCTGCGTAATTACGCCTCATACCTTCGGCATAATCGACGATCGCTGCTGCCAAATAGAAGGCTGTCTAATCGGCCTTCATTTCCAGCACCGCTACACCAAGAACGGCACCGTTTCTCCGAGGACAACGACAACCTCTTTACAGGTCGACAAGTGAGCATCTCCAAAAAGATGACTCACTCAAAACAACAGCTCGACACGGTGAACGAAGATCTCCCCACACAGCTTCAAGAGGACTCCACTCTGCTCACTGTCAACCAAGTTGTCTACGGTGCCGCGGCTTCGCTTCTGCCGATAGAGAGAAGACATTTTCTCTCCTTCGAGGCGAAGTTGAAGCTGCGCATCGCTCAACTTGGACACAAAATTGACATTTCTCGGAAACAAGTCTCCCGCATTCAGTGTGTGATAGAGTATGTTAGTACTCAAAGACCGTACACGCCAAAGTTCGTCGCCTGGCGGCAGAACTTCGAAGGCGACATCACACACTGAACAAGAGTACTCTTCTTGTCATCAAAGAAGAGTCTCTTAATAGGTTGCGGGCTCTGGTGGCTTCCAAAAGTCACTAGAGAAAAGGCTGAAGCGGTTGATCGACAACTCTTTGTTTCGATCCAACCCTTCACGCTTTCTTTCACCTAAGACCGCTGTTCCCGAGAATTATCCATCATCTGAGCGAGTGGAAGCCTTTTGGAGTGAATTGTACGGAGATCAACCAAACGTCAACCCGGATACTCCAGCTCTGCACGACTTCGAGGCATTCTGTCGAGAACACCGACGGCAGGATATCGCCGAAGAGAGCCCTGCAGTCAGTGTGCAAGAGGTTCGTAAAGCCCTGAATGGCAGCAAGAACTGGGCTGCCCCGGGTCCAGATGGCATAAACATCTTCTGGTGGAAGAAATTTTCTTCTACACATGCTCATCTGGCCCGGATTTTTACATCATACATTCAGGGCGACGAACCAATTCCAGACTGGCTGGTAGAAGGGCGAACCGTACTCATCCCTAAAAAGGGTGACTTGTCCGACCCAAAGAACTACAGGCCTATCACTTGCTTGAATGCGGTTTACAAGATTTTTACAAAAATCTTAAATAACCGTATCTTGCAGGAGATAGAGCCTGTGTGGCAACAGATATACGAACAACGTGGCAGTAAACAGGGCGTGTCAGGTTGCAAGATCAACTTGTTGGTAGATAGATGCGTCATTCAAGACACAATCTACTACCAACGCAACCTGTCTATGGCCTGGATTGACTACCGTAAGGCATTTGACTCAACTTCACATGAGTTGATTCTCTATCTGCTCAAATGCCTCGGAATCAATCGCCAAACAGTGGGATGCATACAACGTACGATGCAGCTCTGGCGAACGCGTTTTCACATAGGAAGTGGAAATGCATTGCACGTAACCGGAACTGTTCAGTACAAGAGAGGCGTCATTCAGGGAGATTCTCTGAGCCCTCTGTTGTTTTGCATCTCACTGCTGCCAATATCTGTTGCCCTCCGACAAACTCGTGGGTACTCTGCGGGGCTACCGAGTGATCGAGTATACTCGATCACTCACCAACTGTTTATGGATGATCTAAAGATATACTGTGCCAACAAAGATCATCTACAAACGGCCATCAACATCGTAGCAGAGTACACACGAGATGTCGGAATGTCTTTTGGGTTGGACAAGTGTGCGGTCGTACACCTGGCGAAGGGTAAGTGCTCTGATACGGGTGGCGATGTCGAATTAGTGGATGGGAGCGTCTTAAGAGAATTAGACGCCGGAGAGTTGTACAGATATCTAGGGATTGAAGAGCGGCAAATGCATGCCGTCTCTGAAGTCCGAACAACTCTTCGCAGTGAGTATGTTAGGAGACTCCGGAAGATCTGGTCATCAGAACTTTCCGGCAAGAACAAAGTCTCAGCTACTAACATGCTCGCTGTCCCGGTCCTACTTTACTCTTTTGGGATCCTGAAATGGCCTCGAAATGAGTTGAAAGATCTCGACATCAAAACCCGTAAAGTCATCAATATGAATCAGAGCATGCACCCTAACTCATCAGTCGCCAGGATGTACCTCTCCCGGAACATCGGAGGGAGAGGATTGCAGAGCTTGGAGCGGCTTCACGATCGTTTGGTTCTGGGTTTAACATATGAGGTTGCCAATTTCACAGCAGACGAGGACGACTTCCTGATGCAATTTGTTCATAGTCATGAAAATGCGCGGAAGGGGTCGTTCTTGTATAAGGCAGCAATCTACGCGGCAAATACCTTAGGTCTCGGAGAAATAAACGCTCTCATTGAACTCCCGAAAAAGGAGTTCAAGAGCGTCGTCAGGATAGCCGAGGAAAAAAACTCCTCGGTGAACACATGGACAAGTCCATGCACAGCGTGTATTTAAAACACGTCCGTGACCATGGCTTGTCCACCCAGCTGACATTCTCCTTCTTGAAGTCAGCTGGCCTGATGTCCGAGACCGAAGGGTTTATATTTGCCTGCCAAGATGGTGTTATCAACACTCTCGAATACCGTAGCAAGGTGCTCCAGGCGCAGCTTCCGGACACGTCCTGTCGGACGTGTAAACAACATCCGGAGACGCTGATGCACCTTTTGTCGGCATGTCCTGTGCTGGCAAGAGGTGCCTACATACAGCGTCACAATGCTGCCCTGCGAGTACTCTATTATCATCTCAGATATAGCTGCGGTATCGATGAGACACCAGTGTTGCCTTATCTGCCAGGAGATATTCCGCAGGTTGTTGAGAATGACAGTTCCAAAATTTATTGGAACATACCATTCGCAACAACCCGGCGGATTGACCACAACAAACCTGATATTGTGCTCTTTGACAAGGCTACTCGTGACATTTATGTCATTGAGTTTTCGGCCCCAGCCGAATACAATATCTCGGCCAAAGAAGAGCACAAACACCAGATATATCAGGATCTCCTGTTTGAAATTGGCAAACTGTACCCAGGTTACCGTGTCAAGCTCGTCGTTTTGGTTGTCGGCGTCCTTGGAGGGATGAAACAGTCTTTTGTGTCTTCACTTGCGAAGATACCGGCTTGCAGTTCAGCAGCCGTGTCTCTAGCAGTGCGGATGCAAAAGGCTGTCATTTTGGGATCCCTGCGTCTACTTAGGCAAATGAATTTGGCCTGCTGCACTCACTAACCGCCTTGTTGTGTGGAGTGGTGCAGCAGTAATGGATGGCGCTCAGGCTGGGCCCTCGGAGAGTCGGACTCCGGGGAAAACCCCCCCTGAGCAATTAATAACAAATAATAATAATAATGACAATAATACAGTCAATAATAATTTTTAATTCGCAGAAAAATTAACTGTAAGAAACGACTGTTGTTAAAAGATTGATAACGTTGTAGAATATTTTTTTTTCGTAATATTTAATATCCTAGACTTTAGATTAACGTGATTAAAAATATTTTTACATAAAAATTTGTATCGTATCATTATTGAATATTCAATAATAAATATTTATTCACATTCATTTACTAGTAGTTAGCACTCCTCAAAAACATAAAAAGTTGCATTTAAACTCATTATAGAATAAAATTAACTCAATCTTTTATCTACAGAAATCTGTAAGCTTCTCCAAAAAGAATGTAACTTTGACAAAAAAGATCCAGATAATTGTATTGAAAATATAAGGTCCTGGATTGATGTAGTGTTAAAAAATGATAGAAGGCCACCACTGACAGAGGAACAAAGAAAAGCCAGGAATGAAAAAGCAAAGCAGTGGCGAGAACAAAAAAAATTACCCCCAACAGAAGGAGGTAACAATGTAAGCGGTCGAAAAAGACAACGGAAGTCTTCTAAGAGTAATAAACAAGTCCAGAAAACTGTTTAACCACGTAGTTAAAAAAATTAGATATATCTATCCCTAAAAATATAATCTCATTTGAAAACTTTAATATTCTATAGTTTACTTCCGTTATTATTCAGTGCTTTTGGTTCGTATAAAATACGAATCCAAGTTTCTAAAAATCCTCTTAAATATTTTATATTGTCATTAATGTTCTCAAATAGTTTATTTTTATATATTAAAGTGGCTGCAAAATTTTATTAATGAAAATTTTATTTTTTTTTAATTTTTGTATTTTTGCAAAATAGAAAAATAAAAATAAAGATATAGACAGGATTATTTATGCATTTATTATAAGAACGATAAGCTTTATAACGAAACTATAATTGATAATAAAAAAAATCAAAATAATTTAAAAAATGTCATTTTAAATTAAAAATAAGTTTTTTTTTTGGTCTTGTACTATTGTATGAATAAATTTTAATGTTTATACCTTTCATATCTATATATTATGGTTGTTTTGTATGTTGGAACACTGAAAAAACATCAAAAATATAATGCTAATAGTACGTTATCTTTTCATGAAGCCAAAGAACTGTATTGAATTTTATTAAAATAGTAAACGTTCTGTTACTAACACATTAATATATTTTTTTATCGTAATAAATCGGTCTATACATATAGGAATTTCTCCAAAAACTTTAATCTCAACGTAATATGACTACTCATTTGAACTACTAACATTAAGAAATTTCCATGATCGGATCATTCACTATCAAACACAAAAAAATAAAAGTTATTCTGGCCAAATGAATCAATTTAAAAGTTAATTTTCTAATTTATCTTAAACGTTTTGCACGCCTCATAGCGCGAAGCACGTGAGGTTGTGCTTTATACTCCACTCGTCAAGGCCAAGCAATTTTGTGATCTTCAAATGCCTCTATCACGACCATATTACACTTATACAATAATATAAGTACATGTACACCAAAAAAACACTTAAATTAAACCATCTTTTACTTTCTAAAATCATTTCATGTTGCTATTTTGAAAAAAAAACGTTTTGAAAAAATTTTACGTGGACGTCCGGATGTCACCCCATTTTGGATGTACCAACGATTACTCTCGAACAAATTGATATTTCAACACCGAACCTTTTTTATTAGTTTAAGAATTCGATTAACTGGGTCCGTATTTCATATCAGTGGCCTAGTTAACGTATTTCTTTTTTAATTAAATTTTTATTAAAATTCTCTACGATATAACTGTACAAAACCAAACGAACTTTTCTTGTCACGTTAAAACTATGGCGCCACTTGATCAAGTTAGATTTTTTTAGACTGCGTGCGTATATGACAAGAAAAAAGGGCGCTGATATTTAAAAAAAAATACTCTAAGGAATTACTTGATTATAATTTTTTTTTTTTTAATCAATTACACAATTAATTTTTTTCTTAAAAAATGAATGAGCGTTATGAGGCGTGCATTTTTGGATTTTCCTTTTTATTATTTTTTTTTTAATTCCTCGAGATCTTTGATGTTTATAACTGGAATTATCGAAAATTCTTTTACAGCTTACATATTTTGTTTCCTAAAAACTATGTAAGCATACAAATATTCTCGAAGTGAAAATAAAAATAATATCTATCTAACATAGGAAGTATTTAACGCTAAATTGACTACTCTTTACTTCGGCTTCTTTCGATTTAGGTAGAAAAAAAAAACATCATATTCAATCGAACCTATATCTGTCGTTATCTTTGAAATTTTCTCAAAAACAGATGATGTAATAAGTGATCACTTTGACAATTTTTGGCTAAATTATAAACTCCTAAAAATCAATTTCTAGCTAATCTGACATAGAAATGATTCCGTGCACCTGTTTCAAGAAAAATTTGTAAGGTTTTCTTTAAACAATGAAAATTCACTGAAATTAGTTATATTCATTAAATTTTGTTAGAAATTGAAAATGTACAATTTTTAATAGAATTCCATGATATCATTTTTAGTTACCGTCGACACACAGTGTAAATACGATAGTGACATGCGGCGTAAAGGCGATATACACACGGTCTAAGATCAGTATTCAAAATATTTCATGAGACCTACATTACTATTCATCTCCTTAAAATTTTGACAAAATAACTATTTTCAAATTATTTTTTACCGTAAATATTGTGTTATGCTTACAATGTGAATAAACCGTGCATTTACTATAGATGTACAGAGTATTCATAACGAGTACACAGAAGATAATCTCCGTGGATACATTCAATATCATTCCAGGGAAAGTCGGTGTACATATGAAGTAAATAAGGAGTTAAATTTTCAGTGTAATGTAAGTGTCAATAGCTGGTAAATTTTTCACAAATACACGGTGTTAATTGATCTTTTTTTTGGTGTAAACTGAGTGTGATTATTATTACACCGAGTTTACACCATAGCACACGGTGTAAATGGATCCGCTAGGGATGTGATAGTCAAATAACATTTCTGTCTTATCAATAACGAGAGATAGTTGTTTTTTATTCAAAGAATAAGATTTACAAGTATGATTTAAGGAATTATCCTTTCGAGTATTTAAAAGTTTTGAGTAATTTATAATTTCCCTTGGCTGTGATAATACAGTTGTGTGTGTTGATTGATCAATATTTCTGTATAAACTTTTTTTTATAGGATTTTTATAATTAATTTTTATTGCATCGTTATTATTATTATTACTATTATTAATTTCCTGATTACTTTTTAACCTTTTGTTTGCAGTATTATTTAAAATAGATTCTGCAAATAATTTCTTAGATAATTTAGAGTGATTCACTTTCGCTTCCTCTGAATTTATAATAGGTTTGCAAACAGACAGTATTGATATTAGTTTTTCTATCTGAATAAGAATTATTGATAATTCGAGGAAACGTTGTAACGATTCTGTTTTCAAACATTCGTAAAAGATGCAACCTCATCTGACTATGATCATAACGAAATGATTTTTCTACTGGCCAGTCTCCAAGTGCAAGAGAAGTAGCGAATGCAATTGCATAAACACCACAATCTACGTTGTTTGGTTGGAGTTGATCTTTAGGAAATATAGTTTTTGAGTCGAGTGGGAAATTAGGAAAACATCGAGAAAGAAAGAGTCGATTTTTTTCATGTAATTTATTATTTCCCATAGAATCAAAAATATAAATATTGTTTGTATCATAATAGCTATAAACCCAATGAATATTTAAAGCTTTACCAAAATCGTAATCTCCTTCACAACTATGTAATATTTGTATATGATTTTTTTGAATATTCAAAGGTTCAATTAATTCAGGACATTGTACATGCCAGCATTCTCGAACAGCATAACCAAAATTTGAATGTAATACGTATGCAAAATAATCGATATCGTCATCGATTAACATTTCACCATTGCGAATATGAGAAAAATCTAAAGTTTTAGACATTATTAAATAATAAATACTGATATATAAATTATTTAAAAAGTATATATATGAGTAGTTTTCAAAATTTTACTAAAATATAGTGTAATAGCTTGAGATTTTTTATTAAAAACTTTATTTAATTCGGAAATTAACTGCTTACAATAGCAGATTCTGTAGATACAACTGCAATTAAATGGTACAAAATTACTATATCGAATTTTTAGACTGTTTACTAATAAAAAATCAACACTAGATAGCTGATTTACAGCAAAAATTATGAGACAACTGCTTTTGAAAAGCAGAAATTTAGCGCTTGACTGCTGAATACAAGCAGAATTTCTTAAAAAATTACTGCTAGTTAATAGCAGAATGCAAACACTCGACTGCTGAAGGACAGCAGATAGTGCTGGACGACTGCTAATTAATAGCAAAAGAATAGTTAGTAACTGCTTTATGAAAGCAGGAATATTAACGATGTCAAATCCTTGGGTAGTTGACCGCAGCAAAGCGCTGAAAAAAAAAAAAAAATTAGTTACTTAACTCAATTATGAATTGAGAGATTACATTATAATTGTCATAATTTAAGATTATAAATAAAAATTGATGTGTTATTGAACAGTGACAATATTTTATAAGATTGGGTACTTACTTGTAGTGTTTTCAACTTACTCTGATGCTTTGCAAGACAAGTCGGATATTGATGACTAAAGAATTAGTAAAAAGTCAAAGAAAATATGATTATTCAACAAAAACAATAAATATCATAAAAATATTGAATATATAACTAACCTTTTAAAATAAGTTAATTTTATAATTAAGTTGACAATAATTAAGAAAAGTATTACGCAAGTGCGATAAAAAATGCCGCAGTAACAGTTTCAAGTAGATATTAAATAATATTGATACATAAACCTGAAAAAGATTTATTAATTTTGACAGAAAGTGTCAAATAATTACAGATATTTGTCTATTTTGATCATCAATAATTTCTTACAGACTATGATCACTGCCACCTGATGGAATAGTTCAATATAATGGTACCGAATAAGAGTTGGGATCGGCAGCCAGTGCAGCCAGCTGATTAGATAATAATAATAAGATATATACTTACACAGTAGTGACATCTAGATGCGACTAAAAACATCGGAAAAGTATCCATACTGATCTGATGTAAACATAAATACTTATTGGCATCTTCAAATAACTTAAACACGTATATGTATCGTAGTGACATCTGTATGCGACTAAAGAGCATTGCAAATGTGTATATCCAAATTATTATGTTATTATTAGCATGATTAATTAAATTTTGTTAATTTGTTAAATCGTTATTTAAAACTTCCGCTAAATTTGATTGAAGTACCACCCTTGTGGAAATAATTCTCTGAAAAAACTCTTGACAAGTCTTTATAACTCTGAATAAGACTTTTCGAAATTCTTCACATCCCTAACTAAGTGAAGGAAAGACTTAATAAGTCTTCAAAACTCTGCAATACTCTTCAAAAGTCAAATTTTCCCTGCAATTTCGGAATTTCTCAAAGAGTTATTAAGACTTGATAAGACTTGTTCAGTTTTACAGGAAAAGAAGAAAATATTTCTTTTCAAAAAAATTACTTATCAGAATTAAATAAAACTATAAAAAAGAATTAATGCATGTTTTAAAAAAATTTTTTTTAAATAATATTTTCATCACGAAAATACTTTGATGGGCATCGAATCACTCATAGTTGAGCAAGTCAAAACATCAACAGCAAATGAAGTGCACTTGATGTTGGAAACAGATACTACTCAAAGAGTACATCCAATCGGTATTTAATTTGGACTATCAAATATTAAAGTCAACTTTCTAGGTAGGAAAGAATTTTCTATCCACACGCTATCTGCTGGAATTAATTGATACCTAACATATTTTAGTTTACGAATTTACAGTTAGAATCTTTGAGTGTTCTTAGTTTCTAATAGGTGGCATGTGGTTAGAAAATTCTTTCCTACCTAGAAAGTTGACTTTAATATTTGATAGTCCAAATTAAATACCGATTGGATTTACTCTTTGAGTAATATCTGTTTCCAACAGCAAGTGCACTTCATTTGCTGTTGATGTTTTGACTTGCTCAACTATGAGTGATTCGATGCCCATCAAAGTATTTTCGTGATGAAAATATTATTTAAAAAAATTTTTTTAAAACATGCATTAATTCTTTTTTATAGTTTTATTTAATTCTGATAAGTAATTTTTTTGAAAAGAAATATTTTCTTCTTTTCCTGTAAAACTGAACAAGTCTTATCAAGTCTTAATAACTCTTTGAGAAATTCCGAAATTGCAGGGAAAATTTGACTTTTGAAGAGTATTGCAGAGTTTTGAAGACTTATTAAGTCTTTCCTTCACTTAGTTAGAGATGTGAAGAATTTCGAAAAGTCTTATTCAGAGTTATAAAGACTTGTCAAGAGTTTTTTCAGAGAATTATTTCCACAAGGGCACCTATATCTATACACTGCTCGAATAGAATTACTCAGAGAACAACTGACTTTTATAAAGAAAGCAAACCCCAAACAATTTTAGCTCTCTTCGGTATTAACTCTAATTAATAAATAAAACTTAATTAGAAAGTATGATTTAAAATAATACACGTGTGAAAATGTTCGATTGTTAATTCTAGAAATATTATAAATCAAGAAATTTTAACGTTTTTTCAAAGTAAAAAAATTTTTAATTCAAAATTTGTACTTTTTCCGCGGATATTAAATGTTCATAAGATTATAATATATATATATATATATATATATATATATATATATATATATATATATATATATATATATATATATATATATATTATAATGGGTTTTTCTTCACGGGCTGGCGTCGACAGCACCGGGGAGTTCCACCTAAATGTTGGCTCACCTGGTTCGTGACTTGTTGGGCGCCAGGAACTCGACGTTCCACGGTTCGGATCCAGCAATTGATCGTCGTCGGGCGGCAGGTCAACGTCGAAGAGATTTAGAGTTCGTAGAGCGAATCCGAAATCGATGCGGAATTGTTTTGTCGAATAGAATAATAATAAAAAATTGAGACAACAAAAAAAACAATCTGAATACGATCGAACTTAATAATAATGAGTTCTTATTTATTCGGTTAACAATCAAAATGTCGAACTAAGGAAAATACATGACTTCGCTTTATGATCGCCACAACAAAAAAAAAAATTAACAAACAAAAAAATAATCGTTTCACTTATCATATCTTAACAACAAATTTCGAATTTCTCAACGAAACAAATTAAATGTCGCAGCTTCGTATTAACGAATTCAAAAATTAAAAAAAAAATGTTCTAGGCCGCGTTTATTTTCCTAACAGCCAAAAATTCGACCTCATCAATATAGTTAATTATCGTCACTTTCTTCGTAACAAATAAATTTGAGGTTTCAAAAATTTACAAAAATATAATTGTCGTAGCCTTTCTTTCGTAATAACAAATTTGTACAAATTAACAAAAACCTTTGTTTTGCATACGGTGTCGTATTGCGTCTCTAGCAGCAAATTTTGAGTTTCATAACCCCCCAAAAAAAAAAGTCGAATGATCGTAGCAACCGAATTTTAATGATATCAAGATTAAATAACTAAAATGAGAAGAAAAAATAATATTCGGCTTAACCTTTTTTTTTTTGTAATTAAACCAATTTTTAATTGTTGACCAAAATAAGCTACGTGCCTTTACGTCCTTTCGTGAAATAAATAAAAGTAATGAATCAAAAGAAAATTAAAATGAACTGTTTCGCTTTCCTTCGACATAAACAAATCATAAACTTTGGAACAAATTACAATCAGAATTATAACTGTTTCGTATGTCTTTCTTAACAGCCAAGTCCGAAGTTATCAGTCGCATCGATTTGTCGTATATTGATTATCGATGTCACAATCGATCGATCAGTTATCAGTCGCGGCGGGTAAGGGGACTGTCGGTAACTAATGTTACTCGTCGGGTAATACGCGGGACGAAGCTCGAGGTATGATTAATAACTACGCTCGTAGATGGCCCTTGATTCGAGCCAATTTTATTCGGCATGCATTCTCAAATTTTGATATACTAAAGCGACAATATACACAATATTCCTTACACGGATTACAATTTTTGGCACCGAATACCTGGCTGACGTCAATAAAAAAAATTGCGTCTCAAAAGTGTGCAATTTCACAAAACTTCATCAATAATCGAAAAAAAAAAATAAAACAAAACTTAATAATTAATTATAATTCTAAATCGGACAGGTACGACCTCTCCGACCTCGAATTAAGTACGGACTCGGTGAAGTCAACCAGGTGTATTAATAACTGCGACCGCACTTACCCCAGTTCAATCGACTTCTTGGTGAAGATGTGACTCCAGCAGAAAGTGACGGCGTGGCTGACGGCGGCAGAGGTTCTCGGCGATGGCGTCACGAAAATTCCGTCGATGCAATGACCAAACGTATATCGAACTCTCAACTTCTGTCGATTGACAAATAGAATAATTCCCGAGCGAAGTCCTAACCTCGGTTCGATCGGCTCACAAATAAAAACAACTCGTACAATTGAGTAATTCGCCAAGGCGCGGCTGAATTTACGTAAAAATTACAAAAAAAACTTGTCGTTTTGCTTTCGCAACCTGACAATAATTTTACAAAAAAAAAATCAACACTCGTGTCAGTGGCCGGCTCAGAATTGCCGGCTTTTTCGTTGTGCCAGCAATCTGTGGCTTTTCGCTAGCACAGCTACCACGCTGCGCGTCCAATCAGCAGTCTTCGATAAATTTCCATCGTCGATGGTTGGTCGATCCTCACTCTAGTATTCCTTTCGGCGTTTAGGTGGAGCCCTGGTGTGCTCCCAGTGATTCAACGTCCTGTCATTGGTCAGTTCCGATGCCGGGTTTCCCTCGTTGATCGTTGACCCTCCCAGATGTCTCCCGGGTAATTGGTTGCGAACTGAACTGAGGGTTCGCCCGGTCGCTTGTCTCATTCACTCTCTCGCTCACACACTCTTAATTACATTTCTACATCGTAACTTGCCTAGTAAATTGCCTAGTCAGTTACGTTATAATTTGGCGCGGTTCGGCTTACTGTTACCTCGAGCTTCGCATTCTGGCCGGCAACTCTTGGGGCGACACAGGCGCGTCGAATCTCCGCCATCCATCAGCTTGACCAACTAAACTAACTAATTTTCAAAAAAAAACAAATCTAATGCGAAATTTTTAGTGGGGAAATTTCCCACGTCACAATATATATAAAAATTAAAATTTCATTTTTCTTACAGTATCGAGTAATATTAATGAAATTTTATATAAATAAGCCACATATACTCTTTGGTTCGCATTGCTAAACTAAATTATCAATTTGAAGCTTTCCATTCCGTAGAAATTTGAAAAACATTTTAACAATTTTTGTAATCAAGAACATTGTAAATTCAAATTTAATACTTCAATGCTTAATAATTTGATGACAACAATAATAATAATGATGATAAATATTATTATTACTATTATTTTTATCATTAATTTATTGTTACCACAATAATTATTATCAGTATTATCTTCGTTGATATTGTTAGTATTGTCATTATTATTATTATTATCATTATTTGTATTATTATCTATTTTTATTATCATATTTTTGTTTATGAATAACACAATTCGTATAAATCATAATTAACATTTGTTTTGAAAAGAATATCGTCGTTTAAAATTTCCGCTCAATTCGACTGAAACGCAACCTACATCTGTACACCGCTCGAACAGAATCACTTAGACTTTGATTACCTGACTTTCACGAAGAAAGTAAAACTAAACAATTTGAGCTCTTTTAAGTAATGGCTCTAGTCAATAAATAAATTCTAACCAGAAGAGAATATATCATTCAAAAAAGTACATACAGTAGAATCCCGATTATCCGGATCAATTAAAACCAGGGGTATTCCGTATAATCGAAAATCCGGATAACCGATTTCAAAGTAAATCAAATAATATTTAAGTTTTAATAATTTTTTATTATGTAATGGGTTTTGCTTAGATAATAGGATATATAAAAAACGAGCTATAACAATTGATATTATTATTTCAACCAAAATTTTATATTACATAATACCTATGTAATTTAAAATTTTGGTTGGAAATAACTTGTTATAGATTTTTGCCGTAATGAATCACATCTTTTTCTCGCAGCCAAGTCCCTGATGCGCTTCAGTTGTAACAACTGTATGGGATCCGATTCGTCCTGTCTTTCAAACCACTTAAAAGCAGCATCTAGAGCTTCAAAAGCTTCTGCGTGAGATGGTACTTGACATACATCCCCAGTTTCAGTCTCTTCTTCATCTTCTCTCTCGTTACTGTTTAAATCCTCAATGATTTCTTCATCAGTTAATATTTGGAATCCAGGGTCTTCACTATCGCAGTTCAGCCACGCCATAATATTCTCTTCGTCGCACCCTTCACCAATGCTAAGAATTTTCATTGCTTCGGTTATTTGTTTAAAATCGTCGTGTGGTTTAATTGAAGAATCAGATAGAGTTAATTTTAATAATTTATTCCATGCCCTTTTTAATGTTTGCAATTCCACAGAATTCCACGCTTCTACCAGCATATAACAACAATCTTTTAAATTAATTTCTTTAAAAACTTTAACAACGTTTCTATTTCACTGTCGTCTGCTGATAAAAGACGACGCAGTAGCTGCTTTCTGTATAAACGTTTTAAAGTTTCAATGACACTTTGGTCCATAGGTTGCAATATCGATGTTACGTTAGGGGGCAAAAACTTAACCGTGAACTTCCCATTTTCTCGATTTAGTGTTTCAGCGGAAGGGTGCGTTGGCGCATTATCTAATAACAACAATACATCGCCGTCTTTTCCCACGTCCTTTTGAAATTTCTTTACCTCAGGAATAAACGTATTTTCATACCAAGTAAGAAAAATATCTGTGTTCATCCACGCTTTTTGTTGGTTAGCGTAAATTAAGGGTATTTTAACATTCTTGAAGCAGCGCGGATTTTTTGATTTCCCAATAAGTAGCAGTGGCAGTCGATGTGTTCCTTTAGCGTTTGCACAAACCATAACTGTAACTCTGTCCTTACTCACTTTGTGCCCCGGTGCAGCATTTTCACGTCCCGATGCTAATGATCTGCTTGGTAGAGCTTTCCAATTAAGACCTGTTTCGTCCGCATTGTATACAAAATCTAAATCGTATTTTTTTTCATCTAAAAATTCTTTTAACTCGTCTACAAAAGAGTCGGCTGATGCAACGTTAGCAGACAGTTTTTCTCCTTGAATCTCCAGTTCTCGAATTCCATGTCTGGATTTGAATCTTGCTAACCATCCACAGCTCGCCTTGAAAGAAGTATCACCACCAAGTTTTTGATTAAAATCCAATGCTTTTTCGCATAACAGAGGTCCAGATATGGGCTGACCGCATGCTCTCTTTTGTAAGAACCAAGTAAAAACTGTATTCTCCAGAATTTCATTTTGAGATTTTTTCATGACTTTACGTTGCGAACTTCCATCTTCTTGCTCAAGCGCGCAAGTGAATTTCATTATGGAATCAGAATTCTTTTTAATGTCTGATATCGTAGAAGTTCCGACACCATATATTTGTGCCAACTTACTGCCGGATTCACCATTTTTTATACTCTCAATTATCTTCATTTTGTCTTTAAGAGACAACACTACTCTTTTTCGCTTGGACATTTTAAATTTGCAACACAAAACGTAAACAAAAATAAAAGACAACCTTTCAGTTGAACGCTATCAAAGAGAATGAAACAATTACAAACACTATCCCGCAAACAAATGAGAGCGGGAGTACACCGTCGGAGGCGGGAATAAACTTGTCGTAACATGTCTCGTTGTGCCGTCAAAACATTTTTAAATTAATAATTAGAGCCGAGACGAATGAGTCCGGATAATCGGATGTTCGGATAATCGATGTTCGGATAATCGGGATTCCACTGTATGTAAAATTGTTCGATAGTTCATTCTAGAGATTTTATATTAAAAAAGAAACTTTAACATTTTTTATAATTAAAAAAACTGTTGATTTAAATTTTGTATTTTTCCCGCGGAAATTAAAAGTTCAGAATTAAATTAATTATTGCAGGTATTGCTATACTCATAATATGAACGGTTGATTGTTGCTCAATTTTAAAGCTCAATTACGAATGAAAAAACGAATTTGTTTTTCTCATAGTACCAAATAGCAAAAAAAAAACTAAATATGAATTAGCTGCATACTCTCTTAGGTTTTGATTGATCAATTAAATCAATTGAAAACTTTACATTTTATATCAATATTAAAAAATTTCTAACATTTTTTTCCATTATAATTATGTTTATTATTATCTTATGACTAGTATCATCGTTATTGATCTCAGTATTGTCGTTATTATTATTTATTGTCATTATCATGTCGTTATTAATAAATAGCAGATTGCATGGAACTCATAATTAATCTTAAAATCATAATTAATAGATAGATACATTGGAATTGTATATATTTCCATACTCATGATATACTTTACCAATCACATTATGGATAGTTTGCAACACAGATTTGATAGATTTTTCTACTAAATTAAAAATAGTATTTGTCTACACTCAATTTCAGAAAAACAACTTTTCATATGAGTTCTTTTAGGCTTTACTTCCAACACAGAATCAAAAATTCTATATGTGACATATTTGAATTCGAATTACGCGCTCGATTAATAAACGTGACTTCTGGAGAAAAAAACTTACTGACTACTCAGAATAAAATCGATAATTATAGCGCGGGGCATTAACGCCCAGGCTAATGTTTTCATAAGTACAGTGGAAACTGTATAAAGTTACGCAGGTTGTCTTTCTTTTCATTACAAAATTTTTTCTTAGTATACTAACTACTTATGGGTGCTAAAGTTTTAGAACCTACGTAAAGTAAGTATAGTTAGTAGATAAAGTTAAGTGCTACCAACTTCGAAATAACAAAATTCGCCCTAAATTTGTAAAATCTCTCGTAGAATCGAAAACAGGCGCAGGCAAAAATTTTCATATTTGAAATATATTAAATAATTGTTCATACCCAATACTTTTTTATAATATGTGTAAAATCCGTAGATAGAAACTTAATAGAAATAGTGAAAGTGTCAGGTGTCTTGGCAATAATAATGAAATATAGACCCAAATATGTAAGAAGGTTATAATGAAAGGTTATAAGAAAAGAGAATAGAGACACGTTGTCTCACGCCATATGTTGGACGTGTACTTGGCGCGAGACACTAACGTGTCTCCGGATGTATCGTATAATTAGTTTTACAAGAGAATAATTATTGACTCTATTAGTTTAGAATTATTCACGTCACAGTGACATAAAGAAATATCAATTTATTGCTTCATATATAATCTGTGATAAGATACGTTTGCTAAGAAATGTACTGCAATTTTTTTAAGATAAATGTTTTTTAAAGCGATGTACTGAAATCTTCCTCACTATTCAAGTAAGCTGAATAATATTTATTAAGTAATTAAAATTGTACAGTTACGAGAAATAAAATTAGCTTTTTATAGGGCGAATAATTAATTAGGGCGATACAATTATGTATCAATTATGATTTTGATGAATATTCTATTGAAAATTTCTTTTAGTTGAAAAAATACTTCTTAATCTAAATATGCTTTCGACAAACTTCTGAAAAAGATTACCCTATAATAATTTATAGAGTTATTTTTATCGTTAATTTTTGTTTAAATTTTTAACGATCTTTCAATATCTTTTATAATTTCGTTTAATTTAAATAATTTAGGAAACCATAGAAAAACTGAATTACTAATTTTTATTTTTTTTTACAGCAAAAAGATGAGGACGAAGGCGCCAGTTCAATTACGATAGACCACTGTGGAAGGATTTATTTTTTTGTAAACAAAATAACGTTTTTGATAATGAGTGATGCATTAACTTATAAAATAGTTGTCAAAAAAAATTCTTGTTTTTTTTTTTTTTTTCATAATTTTTCTTCTCTGTTTGAGTAGACTATGTTGTATGTTATATTTTTATATACCAAATAAAATTAGATTTAAAAATATTGATATTACTAACACAGATAAAGTCAATAAATGTATTTGTAGAATAAGCTATGGAAAAATATTGCCAATTTCTTAGGGTCTTTTGTTTTTATAAATGTAAAAATTGGATAGTACATTAAGATTAGAGTGTAAATATACAATGGTATTGGTGTGAATTTAATTGTAACAACCAACATGCTGAAAATAAAATTAGATATTTTATTCTGAATAATTTTGTATCAATAACTTATATTCAAATGCAATAAAGAAAAATAACTATTGCAACAGTCAGTTTTGTTAATATATATGTACCAAGAAAAATATAAATAATTACTATAAAATTATCAGTGTAATATTTGACTCAATTTTTTTCAATCGATAATAAATTCAAAATAAAATATATTCTATTACTGTGTAACAGGAAAGAAGATTAATTGTCAGTAAGTTAAAATTTTCGATAAAATAAAACATAAAACCTTTGTAGAATTATCTCTATTGCAACAGTGTAATTGTTTCTTTAAGAATATTTAATTGACTGAATAGTTATTGCTCAAGAAGTCTTTTTAATACTTGAAAACTCTGAAAAAGTCTTTCTATTTTGCTTAATTCATTTAATTAAATAAATCTGAAAAAGTCTTAGTAAGTCTTTATACCTCTTTTCAAAAGTCCCAAATCTCAGAGAATATTTGACTTTTTCAGAGTTTGTCAGACTTAGTCAGAGTTATTCACCAAAAATAAGACTTTTTTTGTCTTTTTCAGAGAAAGTAAGACTTTCAAAAAGTCTTATTCAGACTTCTGAAGACTTTTTAAGAGTTTTTTCAGAGAAATTTTTCCATAAGGGTTTTGTTAAAAATATTTAAAATGGTGTACTCTACAGAAAATCTAGTAAGACATTTATTTCATTATTCTATTTTATAACTAATTTCTACTATTTTTATTATTATTAACTATTTTCTATCAATTTCTTAGCTTAATAATTCAAAAAATGGATTTGAGTGCTATCAATAAAATCAACAACTTACCGAACTTTTTACCAACTAAAAAATTTGAAGAAATGCAACTGAACAAAATTTATCAAATCACGGAAATTAAGAAAGTCAACACAAAATATGGACGAAAAATTTTGGGAATTGTGGAAAACGAGTTTTCAATCTTCTTCCCGAATCGAACCAACCGGAAGCTCATTGATGATGAATAGCAGTTAACTTCACTGATCGATTTGGCCTCAGCAGGAGAACTTCACTTGAATTATTTCGGAACAGCTTATCACAAGTTTGAATTTCTTATCAAACCTTCATAATTGAAAATAAATTATAAATAAATTCAATTAAAAATGTTAAAAAAAAAATGTATTCTTAAAAAAAAAATTTATAATTAAAAAAAAATATACGTGAAAAAATGTACAGAAAAAAAATTTTTTTTTTATTCACAGCATCTATATCTTATTACAAAAAAAAAACATGAAATTATTTTTTTCTTATTATCTAAATCTTAGTTTATAATAATCTTGGTCTTTTAACTGTTTTTTTAGATATTGAAGATTTATAACCCCAAGGTAAAGTATCTGTACTATTTTCGAGTAATTGACGTTTATCGTCTCCTCAACTTAAAGCTAATTTTTCTTTTTGAAGCATTGTTTTAACTTCATGCATCTCACTTCTTATAATATATTGATCTTTATTTACATTTGTATGATCCATAAGACATTTTTTATATTCATCAAACGTGATAGTTCGCAAAGTTGAACTTTTGACACCTTTTGCACGCATCTTAACCTTATCATCTTCCTCAGCATTATATATTTTAAAACAATAAAGTTTTGCTCTAAGCCCCACAAATTCTGACATAATTTTTCCATTATTTTCATCTTTCATTAAACCTAATACTTTTTTATTGACTAACGGTATATTGTAGATATTATTAGGTGGATAGTCGGAAGTATCAAACTTTGTAATATCACGTTTGATGATTTCATATACATTAGGTACTGCAAAGTGATAAATTAGACTGTCTGTATCTGTATACATTAATTTAGAATCCTCATTTTTAAAATTTTTCTTTACATAATTATAGTGAAAATCATATATATAAGTTTTTGACATATCTAAAATACAAAAACCTTCATAGAGTGGTTTATAGAATTTCACTTTTACAACATTCATTTGAATAATTATCATACTTTTATCAAAAATTGTAAGACTATGAAAATTTGGTTTGCAAATCATATCAGATGCACCATATCTGCCAGACCATCGTGTAACTACACTACTGGAAAAAATTAAGGGATCAAAAAAAAATTCCAAATTTTTCGGTAGTTTTCAACAGGCCGTAACTTTGAGAGAAATGGTCGTACAGGAAATAAAAAAAGAGTAAATTGCAGCTCCAAGTGTCTAGTTTTTGGATTAGAACTTCAAAATTTTGTAGCCTCCGGGGTTTCTGAGTAATCGTAGAAAAACCAGCAACAAAAAAATTCTCAAAATTTTTTTAGTTTTTTTTTGGTCTACGGGCGTGGAAAAAATTTTTTTAGCTTAACCACCATAAGAATTGGATACTTTGTTCATTTAGCTTTAATTTCATTTTTTAAACACCCTGATACGTCCACTCCTCGCTGAGATATCGGTCTTCAAATGGAAAAGGATCTTTTTGTCTTTGATTATCGATATCTCAGCAACCAATGATCGCACAGAAAGTTAAAGGTGAGTTTCAAGAACTTGAATGAATTCCCTTAACGACTGTCCATTGTTTTTCGAAAAAAGTTTTTCTTTCCGTCACATGAATTTGAAAATGCAACAAAAAAGGGCTTTTAGTGGTTTTTGGAAAATCAAGCGCTGGATCGAAAATATTGAGGAAACCACTAATGTTAAGTGTGCCTTTTACAGTTCAATATGTCCACAAAAACCCTACAAAGAATCAAATTAATCCAGCCAGCCGTTTTTTTGTTTCACTTGATCGAATTTTTGAAAAAATTAAAGGATAACGTTTTTTGCTCTGAAAAGCTCATAATTTTTAAAAATGAGAAAAAAATGGTTTTTTCGAGCTTTTTCCACATTTTCGTTCCAAAAGTGCTTAAATTTTCAAAAAAAAAAAAATTAAAAAAAAATTTCAAAAAAAAATTTTTTCGAAAAAAATTTTAAAAAAAAAATTTTTTTGGAAAAATTTTTTTAACAAGTTAAGGAAACTCAAAAACCAACGCCCAATGATTTTTATCACCTTTCCACCGCTGCATTCCTTGATTCTACTGATCTTCTTTTAATTAAATTAATAAAAAAAGTTAATACCCCCAATCGAATTTCGATTTTTTTCATACGCTTTTCGGAGTTTTTTTTTTTCTTTTCTTTTTGTGAATCCTTAGCAAATCGCTTCATTCAACAGTTTTTTTCAAAACTAATCCCTCTGCGCTAAAAAAAATTTTTTTTAATTTTTTGGTCAAAATTGAAAATTTCTGACTTTTGATTCTTAATCATGGTTAGACGACATTTATCGGAGGTGGAAGTCGCTCGGTTAGTGACTCTTATCGACGAAGGTTACACTCAACATGCAGTTGCTATCCGGATGGGTGTAAGTCAATCTGTCGTATCTCGAGCTTATACCAGATACCAAGAGACGAATCAATATCATCGTCGCCCCGGACAAGGTCGCCATCGAGTCACTAATGCCCGCGATGATCGAACAATTGTTAGAGAAGTTCGACGACAACCTTTCGTCAATGCGAATATTGTCGCTCGAAACTTCCCCAATCGCAGACAGCAGCAACAACAACAGCAACAGCGACGACGGCATCAAGTGCGAAACATTTGCTCTCGAACAATCATCAACCGTCTTCGTGAAACTGGGTTACACGCACGACATCCTAATCGTGTACCCCTGTTGACAGCAAGACATCGTCGAGCTCGTTTAGCGTATGCTTACGATCATCGAAATTGGAACTTGAGGGAATGGACAAATGTTTTATTCACTGATGAGTCTCGTTTTAATCTGTATGGCAACGATCGACGTCCTCTCGTTTGGCGCCGTCGTGGAGAACGTTTTCGCCAGAACTTTGTCCGTCCAGTCGTTGCCTACGGCGGTGGATCAGTTATGGTGTGGGGCGGCGTTTCACGAAATTGGAGAACACCTTTGGTAATTGTACGCGAAAATTTGACAGCTAGACGTTACATCGACCAAATTTTAAGGCCCATTGTTCTGCGCAGACGACAACATCTGAGGTCGTTCATATTGATGCAAGATAATGCACGTCCACACACAGCCAACATTACCCGGCGCTTCTTTGAGCGGCATGACATCATATTGTTGCGACACCCAGCAATGAGTCCAGATCTCAACCCCATAGAGCACGTTTGGGACATAATGGGCCGTCGGTTGCGCAGAGAGTATCCAAATTTGCAGAACATAGCTGCTTTGGAGCGCGCGCTTCAGCACATTTGGAATACCATTCCGCAGCCTCAAATTACCGTCTGCATAAACATGGCTGAACGTTTGAGAGCCGTTATTGAAAACAGGGGTGGTAATACCCGGTATTGAACCAACAAAAACCTTCAGAGAATGAGTTTGGAGTCATTAAATACGGTGGAACTGACGAGCCACCGGGTCTCAATTCTCCTGAAATACCTTACACACACACACACACACACACACACACACACACACATACACACACACACACACACACACACACACACACACACACACACACACACACACACACACACACACACACACACACACACACACACACACACACACACACACACACACACACACACACACACACACACACACACACACACACACACACACACACACACACACACACACACACACACACACACACACACACACACACACACACACACACACACACACACACACACACACACACAGAGAGAGAGAGAGAGAGAGAGAGAGAGAGAGAGAGAGAGAGAGAGAGAGAGAGAGAGAGAGAGAGAGAGAGAGAGAGAGAGAGAGAGAGAAGCGTAAATCCGACCGCGCGACCTCCACGTGGTACGCTTTGGATAACACTAATGCCGGCGGTAATTGTTTTCTTAAACTTTTCAAGAGAAAAAATTTCAAAAAAAAATTTTTTTTTTTTCAATTGAAGCACTTTCTGGAACGAAAATGTGGAAAAAGCTCGAAAAAACAATTTTTTTTCTCATTTTTAAAAATTATGAGCTTTTCAGAGCAAAAAACGTGATCCTTTAATTTTTTCAAAAATTCGATCAAGTGAAACAAAAAAACGGCTGGCTGGATTAATTTGATTCTTTGTAGGGTTTTTGTGGACATATTGATCTGTAAAAGGCACACTTAACATTAGTGGTTTCCTCAATATTTTCGATCCAGCGCTTGATTTTCCAAAAACCACTAAAAGCCCTTTTTGTTGCATTTTCAAATTCATGTGACGGAAAGAAAAATTTTTTTCGTAAAAACAATGGACAGTCGTTAAGGGAATTCATTCAAGTTCTTGAAACCCACCTTTAACTTTCTGTGCGATCATTGGTTGCTGAGATATCGATAATCAAAGACAAAAAGATCCTTTTCCATTTGAAGACCGATATCTCAGCGAGGAGTGGACGTATCAGGGTGTTTAAAAAAGAAATTAAAGCTAAATGAATAAAGTATCCGATCCTTATGGTGTTTGAGCTAAAAAAATTTTTTCCACGCCCGTAGACCAAAAAAAAAAATAAAAAAATTTTGAGAATTTTTTTGTTGCTGGTTTTTCTACGATTACTCAGAAACCGCGGAGGCTACAAAATTTTGAAGTTCTAATCCAAAAACTAGACACTTGGAGCTACAATTTACTTTTTTTTTATTTCCTGTACGACCATTTCTCTCAAAGTTACGGCCTGTTGAAAACTACCGAAAAATTTGGAATTTTTTTTTGATCCCTTAATTTTTTCCAGTAGTGTATTCTGACAGCTTTATATTTCCTAACATTTTCCATAGTCTTACCAAATACTGCATTGTTCATTAATTTATAAAAATCTTTTTCAAATTCATTTTTTGCTGCTTTTCTACAATCAGTGTTCTTATCTATATACGGTTTTAGCCATGGTGACTCTTTAAATCTTAAAATTCTATGTATTTTCATTAATTTTAATCCTAATTCTAAACACTGTTTTAAATTTCTATAATATATTACATAATTTTTTTTATCATATAAAGTAGTTGCTAATTTTGTTTGCTTTTGTTATGTCCAAGGGCGTTTTTAGAGCGGTAGCGTAAACGGTGGAGGTTTGGACTAACAGTTTAAAGAATACGCAACGGAGGTTTTGATTCCGTTGTTTTAATTATTTATGTGGGACGTTTTCGAGATACGAACTTACCACGCCTTCGTTTGAGACTGACGGATTTTTATGAGAGTAGATGTACTTACTGTTACAGGAACTTTATTGATGGTCAGATCCGTGGTTTTAGGGCAGCCGTTAGCGCCTGTTCCTTGATTGGGCCCTTTGGTTGGTTCTCGCAGCGGATGGATTAGGGTGGATTTGGGCTGCTTATTCTAAGGGCTTCTTATCTTACGAAATTAACGAACTCGAATGGAATTTCACTTCTTTTTAAGATTTATTTTAATAAACACCTAAACTTTTACACTTTCACAAATTGGTTTTTAATCGAAATTATATTAATGAATTTTATTTGTTTGAGCTAACGTCCTCCAGTCCCCCGTAGGGTAAAGTGCGCAAATTTAGCTTTAAAAGATATTAAGTTAAAAGATATTATACTTATTGACCAGACTCTCGTCTAAGTGCAGGGCAAATTAGAACTTTGAGAATTCGGTTCTCTAGATTTTCTTACTGGTCAAAATCTCGCTTAAGTGCAGAGCAAATTAAGACTTTGAGATTTGACTCTCTAGATTTTACCTACTTATCGACCTCTCGCCTAAGTGCAGAGCAAATTAGAACTTTGAGAATCCCGACTCGTAGATAATTAAAACTAATACGTAGCCTGCCGGTTGAACCGAGTCTGAACTCGTCTTAAGTGCAGCGCAAATTAAGATAAGGGACTTTTACAAGGCACGGGCCCGTCAGTTAAACGCGGAAGTCAAATTAACTGAGCAAAGACAAGGCGTTGGCTGTTGATCGCCTTTTTAAATACTCGCGGTGCTGAGATTGCAAAAGTCCCCGCTAGTCAACCAGCAGTCGCGTAGCTTATATTTTATTGTGGCTTTCGCGCATGGAGAAGTCTTCCATCTGCGCAGGTGATTTATATTTAAAGAAAAATTTTGGGGTGGACATAACACTTTTGTTCTGGAGGTAAAAAGTGTTCTGGACATAATGGTAAATCTTTATGTAAATCATATAATTCTTCCGGATATTTCAGATCAACCTCGAGTATATAGCCAAAACCATCGGTAGTATTTAAAAATTTATCAATTTTTTGATTAATATCAAAATTTAACTCAACCCATTCAAATGAGTCTGTTGGTAAAGGCATACTCACCGATGCAAGATACAAATTATTAACATCGAAATACATTAAATACGATTCCGGTTTATTTGAATCAAATTTATCACCCATATATCTATTATTCGCTAATGCATACCTATTTGTAGACTGAGAAACACCACCTCTGATACCTTTTTCAATGAATAACATAATTTCCGGATCATCTAGTAATTCTAATTCTACACCAGTATAGTTTAACATCGCATCAAAAGCTAGTCCTGGAACTGTATAATAGTGTAACGGATCTAAACTATATGTATTCAAGCAATTACTTCTAAAATTTTCAAATACATCAGCTGATAGAAGTACATCAGTTTTAAGATACAAATCAGAATATTCTCCCAATGTTTTTAAATTAAATTCTTTCCATACTGATTGAGCAAAAGCATATTCTTCATCTGATATATTTTCGTTTGATAATTTAGAATAAAAATGTTGAATTTCAGGTAACTGTTTATCATTTAATTTATCATTACTGCTTATGTACTCATATGGAAAAACCCCTTTTCTAGTGACTAATCTAAATTTTTCTGGATCATCATAATGAAGTTTAGTTATTTTTTTATCATTATCTTTTAGGTTTGATGCTAATTTATTTAAACTTGAGGCCATAAATTTAAATGAGTCTATGAATCTTAGATTAACGCATGTTTTATCAACATACTTAGTAAAAGAAATATAACGCTCTTTATTGATTGGTAATATTTCAATTTTACCTTTGAAATTTGCAGCTAAAGACTTTATTATAAAATGAGAGTCATAACCGGACATATTATGGAAAACTACTGGTATAGTATGTGATTTTTTATAATTTAAATTACACGATAAATGAGGAGACCCTCTGTAATATCCAGTAAAATGATTATGATCATAACATTTATCCTGAGAATTTATAATTGACTTTTGACAAATATAGGAAATATTCGCGCGTTTATGATCTTCTAATTGCCGTTTCGTTAAAGGTTTCATAGGTATTGGATTTTTTAAGTATGAATCTACTTCAATTGCAAAATTTTTAAGTTTACCCACAAACCAATCAATGCAATTTTCTGAACGATTAATTTCAAATTTAGATAATTTATTATCATAATTACAAAAGCAGTAAAATGCAATACTATGAGGAATATGAATATCTGTATCATCATCAATGGGTGTCAGTGTACATTCTAGATCTGCATAAATAACAAATGGTACAGTATCCTGATTTTGAAATTTTTAAAATTTTAAAATTTTATTTTCCTCTGTTGGAAACACCATGTGAACTTTATTAATTTTTAAACAATCTTTCTTATGACGTTCAAAAGATTCTCTTATTTTAAAATGATTTAAGCATCGATCACAGAAGAAATGTTTCTTTTCCGATTTTGTTACACTACTTCTTACTAAAGCTGATAAATTATTAATTAATGCAAAATGATAAATCGGTTTATAATCGTTGTAATCATCGCTCTTCATATTTAAATTTATATTAGTTTGTATTATTAAAAGATGAATGGTTTTTATATCAGAATTTATAGATTTACTTAAGTATACCGGAATTATTACACATTCATCAGATTTTTTATCGGATTTTTCACTAGAAAAATGAGATTCTAAGCCGTATACATTAATAGATAAATTGTTCATTTTTTCAAATTTCGCAATATCTTTAATTTGAATTGGAAAATTAATTCCATCGTATTTAAGTACCTCACTAAAATGTGGATAAGAAGTAGTCCTCTCTCTGTGACCCGTCCTTGGAGGGTAAATAGCAGCTACAACACACCACAGGAAGCAGTATTCATCAAAGTTTTCAATGTTCTAAACTGCATATCGGTTGATTATCTTCTGGGGCATCCTCACATAAGTTGAGATTCCAGCATGAAGAGGTTGATATTTTGACATCGTTATTACTAAATTTGAGATTTCTGATAAACGCCATCCGGATTTTTCTTGACACAATTCTTCAATTTTTCTTATCAAGGCATTGGTTACGTGATTTCTATACCAGTCAGCAATATCTTTAGATACTAATATTTCACGATTTTGTGTTACGAATGATTTTACTTCTTCTTGGTTGGTGGTAGGAATCTCAAATTTGCCATAAAATTCAACATTTACTTTTAAACTGTTCACTTTGTTTAACATCTCTTGAACTTTTGCACAGACAAGATTCTCAGAAAAAGTCAAAAATTCCCCCACATTTTTGTGAGTACGGTTGATTACCGCACCAGTCTTAATGTTATTTGAAAAGGCATTTCCAAGATCTTGCCATTTAATAGAATTATTTTGTTGATTTAAATCCCCACCCGCAACTTGACCACTCAATAGCAAAAACTGCTCACCAAACCAATGCAGAAGAGTAATCTGTGTTCTAACACTGCGTTTTACATGCACACTTCTTTGAGGATCTAATAAAATAGTATTAAAGTAGTTAATAGTATCCTGACAAACATTAAAACACCGATCACATTATTCACCACTTACTGAGTTCGATTTTAAATCATTATAAGATTGGGACACTGTATCCACCAGGCTGTGGATAGCTTCTATTATTTGTTGAGACATATTTGCAAAAAAAAATAATTTGCAAAAAATTCGCAAAAACAATTTAATGCTAGTATAAATTACTAACAATTGTTAATAATTTGCAAAAAAAAATTTGCAATAAATTTGCAAAAAAAAAATTTAATGCTTGTATAAATCACTAATAATTGTTAAATCAAACTTTTTAAATCATATGATATATGCTAGGTGTGAGATTCAAACTTTTCAGACTGAGATACGCAAAGTGTGAGATTCAAACTTCTTCTGTAAGTCAAGGAAGTAATCTAGAATATTTATATAAAAAATTATCACAAATAAAACATTTCAAGTAAATGTCTAATGTTTTAAGATAATAATAATATATATGTATCAAGTGAAATTTTTATTAATAAATAAAAAAATTTTTAAATCATTTTCTTTATGATTTCGATTTAATTTTTGTATGTAAGTTTTTAATAAACAATCCGTTTTGATAGGACAACTTGAAGCTAGTGGTTCTATAGATCGATACTGTCTGCTGCGATTAATGAAACTTTCATCTTCAGAGATCAGACTACCAAAGTCAACTGGTTGTTGTTGTTGTTGTAGTTGTTGGTCTAAGTTTTCATTTTTTGTTTCTTCTTTTATCTCTTTTTTTATGTCTTCTTGTTTAATTTTTCGCTCGCATGATTCAATAAGAGTTTTCAATGGTGTGACTATTGGTTTGAACATTTCATCCATGGCTTTTTCAGCTGTATCCTTTCTTAACTTCAAGAGTTTATGTTTGCGTCGGATTGCATCACTTGCCCGGGAGATTTGATGTAAAACATCTTTTTGTTTTAAAATATCCTCCGATTTCATGTTGATTTAACAAACTACTTAACATGTATGATTATTATTTATCCGATACAGGTTAATTTATACTAATGAAACAATCAAAACCCTTACGATACCTTCCATCATTCAATTCACTGTCTTTGTCAATTACTACAAAGCCATATTTATTATTATTCCAGCACGCTGAGCATAAGTCCTTGAAAGTATTGTGTTGCATGTCAGTATTTACATGATCATCGTAAATGTGTTTTAAATTCATTTCATCTTGTCGAAATATAACTAAAAAATTAATATTGTCACGAATCAGATGTTTGGGAATGCGTGTATATGTTTGACAGAGATTAAAACTATCGACATTTTTATGTCTACCCATACAGAAATAGGCTTTTATATGATCCTGTTTTTCACATGCAACATCATCAAATATCATTAATGAGTTGGGTTTAGCATCTTCAGGCTTTATGACATCTCCATGCTCATTGAAAGGAAAAAATCCAATGTCTTTTATAGGTTTTAAAAGTGACTCTACAAACTTATATTTTGGCTGTTCGAGGGATTTTAAGTAGAGGTAAATATTATCAAATCTCAATCCATTCGGATGTATAATGATGTATAACAAAGCATTAGTCTTTCCACAGTTTGATGGACTACAAAATACAGCACGTACACTGTTGGGTAACAGAGAACCGTGTCTTTTAACTTTTTTCAATCCAGTACCTTGCACTATTTGATCAAAATTGATCACTGGTAATTTAGCTGGTTGATGTTGGAACTTCATGTTTACAACTCGCAGCAGTATCGTCAACTCTTTAATTTTTACTATAAGTATAGGCTTTGATACGATTTTTTTATTAGTCATTATGCTACTGTGATGGAGCATAGATGTGTCAAAGGTAAAGGTTTAGTTAATAGAATTATTAATAAACTACCGTTTGAATTACATATACCTGGCTATCAATACTGTGGACCTGGCACAAATGTAGCTAAAAGATTAGCTCTTGGTGATCCTGGTATTAATCAATTGGATACAGCGTGCAAAGAACACGATATAGCTTACTCGAATAATCGTGAAAACTTAGAAGCACGTCACGAGGCTGATAAAGTACTTGCTGAAAAAACGTGGCAAAGAGTTCAATCAAAAGATGCTGGTATTGGTGAAAAAGCAGCCGCTTGGAGTATAAATAAAATTATGAAGTTAAAGAGACGATTTGGAATGGGTTTGAAGAGCAAGAAGAAGAAGACTGGTGTTACAAAAAGAAAATCAAACGTGAAAAGTATTGGTAAAAAGAAAAAGATGAATAAGAAGGTTGCACTGAGAAAAATTGTAGGAGAGGCTAAAAAATCTATGACAGTTGGTGGTGATCCAATTAAAACGGCAATGATTGGCGCACGTCAGGCTGTTAAAAAATCAGGTGGAAAAAAAAATATTAGACTCCCACGTATTTTGCCAGTACCAGTTAAAAGTGGTGGCATTATTCCGTTTATGATTCCATTATTTGCAGGTCTTTCAGCAACTGGTGCTCTTGCAGGTGGAGCTACAGCTATTGCAAAAGCTGTAAATAGTGCAAGTGCAGCTAAAAATCAACTAGCAGAGAGTAAGAGACATAATGCAAAAATGGAAGAAATTGCTATTGGTAAAGGATTATACTTGAGACCTTACAGACGTGGAATGGGTTTATATTTGAGACCTTATCCTAAAGGTAAAGGAGTATCAAAAAACAAGTAGAGCTACCACACCGAGCACTTACAAATAAGGATAGATTAAAGTATGTTAGAGAATTGAAAATTCCAAATTTTAGAGGAGTTTTCATGAGATTTACCAAAAACTGATCCTAAAAGAAATGAATCAGCGATAGTCAACTTAGATGACAAATATGGATCTGGTACCCACTGGGTCTGTTACAAAAAGATTGGTAATAATGTAACTTATTTTGATAGTTTTGGAAATTTACAACCACCACAAGAAATTGTGGATTATCTCGGTGTTGGTAGCATAAAATATAATCACAAACAATAGCAAAATTTCAATACAATTATTTGTGGACATTTATGTCTTAAATTTCTCACTGGAGAACTATAAATTCATGGAAATTACGCTTGAGTAATCAGTCATGGTTGAGTCATTTAGATTGACACTTACAGGATCATCATCAGTGTTGGAGGCTAATTATTTCCCTCCTATTGAATTATCAGCAGACAAAAATTATGTGTTAGGACTTGTAGAGTTGCTTACATTTAATTCAATACCCAATATTGATATTGGTGCTAATAAATTCTATGTGACTTATCCACTAGATGGTGTTATTAATCAAAGACCTTTTGATAATGATGATGATGATGATGATGATGATGATAGCAATGATATTAATGCATACTACAATGTTGGTGGTGGGGGAAAAAAATTTGTAAAAAATAATAATGGAAAAAGAGCCAAAAGAAATGTATCGATTATTACAAGGATTGATGATGATTATAATATACCACAAACTATTGAAATAGCATCAAAACCAAAGACTTCAGCGTTAACTTTACCAACTGGAAGCTATGAAATTGAAGATATTGAAACATATATATGTAAATCATTGCCAAAACTCAGTTTAAAATTAAAAGCGAATATTAATGAGCTGAAAAGTGAAATTAAATGTGACCAATTTATAGATTTTGAACCAAAAGACTCTATAGGACGTTTATTAGGGTTTACTGATCGCCAACTTGAGCCTCATAAAACTCATTCATCAAATTTACCTGTTGCTATACTTAAGCTTAATGTACTAAGAGTTGAGTGTAATATTACATCAAACGCATATATAAACTATCGGAGAGTGCATACTATTCATGAATTCTTTCCTAGTGTACCACCAGGATTTAAGATTGTGGAAGTACCATCTCATGTCATTTACCTTCCACTACTCACAAAGGCTATACATAATATAAGACTGCACATAGTTGATCAGGATGGAAAATTAGTAAATTTTAGAGGTGAAACTATAACAATCAGACTTCACGTGAAAAGTTTATAAATTATGGGAATAGTTTTCGAGACAAAAAGTGGTGCTGGATATAAAAAGACATTATCATGGATGAAATTTACCAGTCAGCGAATACCCCGCAGACCATTAACACAACAGAACGCCCAGTTCCTAAAAACTCTCGGACTAAAATTACGTGGAAAATCTACAAAATAAATTGCTGCTGTCTAGCTTGTGTTATACCAAAACGTGACTCTTAAGAACTCTCTATAAATTTGATTGTAATTTTATTATTCATTCATTGATCGATGTGTCTTTGTAATGTCGAGTAATAAAGTTTCGGAAAATCTTAAAAAATACTTGGAAAGTCAACAGCGCGCATATGGTACAGATTTTAAAAAAGATTCTAGGAATTACACACCAAGCTATATAAAAAGGGGGCACTGTAAACAAAGACCCACCATCTGGAAATAAGTACGGAGTAATAGGAGATAAACGCTATAAATAATGGCAGAAATTTTAAATATTCAACGACCAATCGTATTTGATGACTCTATTGCTCATTGTGAGGTGCATGCGCATCAACCTATGCGTCATCAACACTAAACAACAACGATGAAGTGAGGATAACAATTCAAAATCAAAACTTGTGTATACTTCCAAGTAAAAGTGTACTACATATCATCGGTAAATTCACGAAAAATGATAATACAGCTGTTGCCAACACAACTAACTTTGTAAACATGGGAATAATTCATATGATCAAAGAGTTTCGGCTATTGATAAATGGAGTTGAAGTGGATCGGAATATCAATGTTGGTATAACTAGTTTAATGAAAGGATATTTGTCATTTAGCCCAAATCAATTGAGTACTTTGGAAAATGCCGGCTGGTTGATGGATAATGAGGTTAAGTTTACCGATGATGCAGGAAACTTTGACTTTATCATTCCACTTAATATTTTAAGTGGTTTTGCAGAAGATTATCTTAAAATTTTGATGAATGTTCAACTTGAAATAATTCTAACGATATCAAACAATGATATAAATTCTTACATACAAACAAATGCTGATGCTGCTGAAAAAGTAAAAATTACACTCCAAAAAATTGAATGGATTTTACCATACATAACGCCAGCAGATAAGGAAAAAATTCAAACTCTGAACTACATCGCCAGTGATCCTGCTATACCAATAAGTTTTTGGACTTGGGAATTGTATGAGTATCCTCTGTTACCTGCAACTTCAAAACATATTTGGGCAGTCAAAACCTCAACTCAGCTCGAAAAGCCACGTTACGTTGTTCTTGGATTCCAAACAGCAAGGAAAAATGATGCTTGGAAAGATGCTAGCAAATTTGATCACTGCAATCTACGGAACATCAAATTATTTTGAAATTCACAGCGTTATCCCTATGGTGACTTGAATTTAGATATACCTCACAACCAGTATGCTTTATTATACCATATGTACACAGACTTTGAAACATCATACTATAACAAAGAATCTGAACCGCTCCTATCGAAAAAGAAATTTTTGGATCAAGCACCACTGTGGGTAATTGATTGCTCCAAGCAGAACGAAGTTATAAAATCTGGAGCAGTAGACATTCGACTGGAATTTGAATCAGTTAATCGGTTTGCAGCCAACACAACAGCATACTGTTTAATTATTCACGATCGTATCATTGAATACAATCCTATAAGCAGCACTGTTCGTAAGTTAGTATAAAAAAAATGGTTGTTACTTTCAATCTAACGCCAACTGTTCATTATATGCATGTTTGGAAATATGCATATAAAAATGCAAGAAAGGGGGAATGGGAACAGGCTGCGAGAGACAGAAACAGATTTAAAAACAGAATTTTAAAAACTAGTGAAAAATTAGATCCAATATTAAATAAATAATTATCACAAATAAAACTTTTCAAGTAAATGTATAATGTTTTAAGATAATAATAATAATATATATGTATCAAATGAAATTTTTATTAATAAATAAAAAAAATTTTTATAAAATATGCATATTATTATTTCAATACATGTTTCCTTAGACTATAAGTAGAACAATAACGCAAAAAAAATTTTTTTTACTCATTTCTCTAAATTACATTGTAAGCAAAATTTTCGATATGGATATAAATATATACCGGATATTTCCCAATCAGCACCGGTTTGAGGATGATGTCGCTTGCAGAATGAATATTCTTTGATTTCTTCATTGTGTTTTAGATGCTCTGGTAATTTATCCCAAATGAAGCGTATTTCTCTTTTGGCAAAGTAAAGTAAAAAATGTGTATCCAAACAGGCCAGATCTCATGGATGCATCTTTCGTAGAGTGGTCAATTGATTGAAAAGTTGAACTGATTTATTGTAGCTGGGTTGACTACCATAAAACTTTAAATAACATAATTTGAGTTATTGAACATTTTGAAATGCACAAGCTTTTAAGTATCCAGTTGATATATGCATTGCAGATGGGCACTTGAAATGGATAAATTTAATGTTATCAATTGAATAATGACGCATTTTCGTTAAATCTATGATCACAACAGATGAATCATCAATTAATTTTTCAAGCCATTCTTTCTTTTGTTCACCTTCAACATAGAGATAGCTCAAATTCCTCTTCAAGATGTTAAAAATTTCCGCAAGTACATTATACGCAGTTTTACCAACGTCCCAACTAATTCCATGACGAAGTCCATTACAATCGAGATTTTGCTTAATAATAGATGCACTAGTAATCATCATTGGAGGTTTAAATAAATGGTAGTCACACTCATAAACACCATTGAATTGATATTCATTAGTAATCTCAGTGACACAAAATTCTTTTACTGTAAATGAACCGTTAGGCATAATATCACCGGTAAAATCAATTAAGTATTCCATATTTCACTCTTTTTTATATATTGGTTAATTAAAAAATTATAACTTTACAGTCCTTTACTGGACTATCCTCACCATCTTCAGGATATTTAAAGGTTAACAATAATAAGTTTTTTACTTGAAAGAAATCTACTTTAACTTTTCTATTATTATAAGTAAATTCTTTCTTCTCTACTATAACTCTACCCTGAGGAGTATTACTCGAAGTTACACTGTCACTGGATGAAACACTGACTTCATCGAACTCGGTTTGCGTTGAATGATCACATGAACCATTGCATGAGTGAAATCTAAAAAAAAAAATATAAATTTTTAGAAACAAAATACATAAATTTTAGTATAAATAATGATTTAAAAATTACCTCAATCGTTTATGATTCATTGTAGAGTTACTGTTGAAAGAAACGTAATTCAAGCTTTTGAAACTTCTGTGTAATTTCTAACAGTTTTCGGTTTAAATTAAGTTTATCCACACAGTTTAAACAAGATACTTTTGTATACGCAGTTTTAAGCAAGTCGTCAATTACATTTAGTTTATCCACACAATGTGAACAAGATACCTTTGTATACACAGTATTACGTAAGTTGTCAGTTATGTCTATTAGTTTCTTGGTTATTTCAAGTCTATCAGCACAATTCGAACAGTTCACTTTTTCGCGAGCAGCTTTGATCACCTCTAAATTTTTATGTAAATCAAGAATTTTCCCAACAAATATCCAAAATGACTGCAAGCAAAGGACTGATATTTGAAGGAAAGTAAGTATAATTCCTCCTCAGGGGAGATCCCCTCCCAACAACGCGTAAAAAACAGGTTTAAACTTGTCGGATGACGTAAAAACATGATGTAATCGAGAGAAAGAGAGAGAGAGAGAGAGAGAGAGAGAGAGAGAGAGAGAGAGAGAGAGAGAGAGAGAGAGAGAGAGAGAGAGAGAGAGAGAGAGAGAGAGAGAGAGAGAGAGAGATTGATTGATAGTTTATTCATGCCAAGGCACAGGCCAAATGGGAATATTCAATTATAATAAATACAAAAAAATTTTTTACATATTTAATATTAATATTGCAAGTACATAAATTAAAATTAATTCTAAGCATTTTACTAAATATTTTAGCGATATTAAGCAAATTTTAAATCTTATCTGATTCAACAAATAACTCTAAATTTTAAATAACATTTGAAATATAAAGACATATTAAGGTAAATTTCACAATAATTGAGAGTATTACGGGTCATCAAGCGATTTTTCAATTATCCAAATTTAATAAATGGTCAAAAATTTTATTTTTAAACACCTCCAAACTGCTTGAGTTAACAATGTCGTCAGGTAGCTCCTCCCACACTCTTATCACAGTAACTATAAATGAACGCTCTAAATAGGTAGTAGCAAAGTGAGGTAGTTTAAATACAGTGTGTTTTTAGCGGCTAATCTACTAGAGCGTCGCACATCAGTTTCTTCCAAGAATGCATCTCGTAGATAGCCCGGTTTACCGATTTCCAGTAACTTGTAGAAGTAACACAGCAAAAAATACATTCAACGATATTTTACTGATAGCCAACCTAGTTCTCGACGATAAACGGTGACATGTTCATTTCGTCTAAGACCAAAGATAAATCTTATTGAGGAGTTTACTGCTCGTTGTAATTTTAGGTCATTATCACCAGTAGCATCAATAAGCACAACAGAGCAATAATCAATAAGAGGCAAGATCGTCGCTGAAACCAATAGTCTTCGGATATCTATTTATTGAATAAATATTTTTGCGAACTTTCTGCGAAGGGCAGCCGTTAGCGCCTGTTCCTTGATTGGGCCCTTTGGTTGGTTCTCGCAGCGGATGGAGTAGGGTGGATTTGGGCTGCTTATTCTAAGGGCTTCTTATCTTACGAAATTAACGAACTCGAATGGAATTTCACTTCTTTTTAAGATTTATTTTAATAAACACCTAAACTTTTACCCTTTCACAAATTTTATTTAATCGAAATTATATTAATGAATTTTATTTATTTGAGCTAACGTCCTCCAGTCCCCCGTAGGGTAAAGTGCGCAAATTTAGCTTTTTAGAGATATTTTATTTAAACTTAATGCCCGGATTCTCGCCTAAGTGCAGGGCAAATTAGAACTTTGAGATTCCGGTTCTCTAGATTTTTAATTAATAACTAATACGTGGCCTGCTGGTTGAACCGAATCTGAACTCGTCTTAAGTGCAGTGCAAATTAGGATGAGGGACTTTTACAAGGCACGGGCCCGTCAAGTAAACGCGGAAGTCGAATTACTTGCTCAAAGACCAATACGTGGCCTGCCGGTTGAACCAAGTGTGAACTCGTCTTAAGTGCAGCGCAAATTAAGATGAGGGACTTTTACAAGGCACGGGTCCGTCAATTAAACGCGGAAGTCGAATTAATTGCTCAAAGACCAGGTGTTGGCTGTTGATCGCCTTTTTAAATACTCGCGGTGCTGAGATTGCAGAAGTCCCCGCTAGTCAACCAGCAGTCGCGTAGCTTATATTTTATTGTGGCTTTCGCGCATGGAGAAGTCTTCCATCTGCGCGGGTGATTTAAATTTAAAGATAAAAAATTTTGGAGTGGACATAACATTCCCCCGGAAAAGCGAGAAGCTAGTATAGTTTTTCGGTTTTCCTATGGCCACCTTCCCCATAAGCGAGAGCCACTTACAAAAAAAAATTTTTTTTTTTTGACTTGACTTAATATAATTTAGTGTAATGAAAAGAGTAACAGGAGGAGTCATCTAGTGCTTGCTATTTAATTTAATTTATATTTTAATTCTGCACAGTGTTACATTGTACATATTTTGCTGACAATGATCTTTCTTATCTCGTTTCGCTTGCCTCTCGAGTTTCACGTAGCCGGATAGAGTGTTAGTGTGCTTCAAACCGAGAGCTGTTTCAGTTGAAAAGGTTTAAAAAATGTATACATGCGAGACCAATTTGGAGGGCTATGGTACTTGGTACCAGATGGCCCTAATGGTGTATGGGGAGAGGGTAAGTAAGGCATTATTTTTAAGAGAAAAAAAAATTATTTTTTTTATATATTTTTTTTTTATATTTTTTTTTATTTATATTATTTTTTTTTTTTTTTTTTTCTAGGATTTGAGAAGGGCGGTTCGGCTCTTGGCGGGGTTGGCACGTCCCATCCATCCTCGAGAAGCTTTATTTTTGGCTTCTTGCCTGGTGACCCTATTTGGCTCTCTGCCTCCCGAGGTCGTGGAGGCAGTGGTCTTCTTCGGATTCCAGGACCTAGCGATGGTAGCTGAGGTCCAAGATTTTGAAGAGGTGCTCGCCTCCAACCACGAGGATATTGATCGCTTAAGGATCGCCTTGCTCGAGGCGATCTTTAATGGTTTGGTCACCATAGGATAGAGGTATGTTACGATATGCTTCATGGTTACTATTTAAGAAAATAACTTTATCTTTTTAATTGTTCTTTTCTCTTTTGTTGCAGGCCAGACATATTGGGTGTCTCCGCTTCCGCCGAGAATGGGACGCCTCTTGTCGTCGAAGGAGATAAATTAAAAAAAAAATGTAAAAGATATATTTTATAATAATAATTTTATAATATTAAATATATTAAAAGGTTTCTTTTTTTTTTTCAAATTAATTTCTCATTTTTGTTTCCTATACTTTCTCCTTTTTCCGTATCCAAAAAAAGTTTTTAAATTAGTAATGGAAATCAAAGAAAGGTAAGGATAAAAAGGATGGAAGAGAAGAGGAAAAAAAAGGTATAAAAAAAAAGAAAAGGGGGACCAGAAGAATGCGGTTCTTATTATTGTATTAGTGAGGGTGAGGAAAGAAGGAGAACAGCGTATACATATAGGCATATGTATATATCTGCGTGTATACGTAAGTACGTGTGTGGTATGCTTTATACGTTATACCCATGCGGTAACACGGCTGTGGGCGTGGCTTGCCGAGAGGCGGTCGCGATGAAGCGGGCGTCGGTAAGCTACTTCGCTTGACTTAATAGCTCGTTATAATTAACGCTAGGTGACTCTTCTTGTTCTCCTTTCTTATTTTACTTTTGATTATTAAATACTAAACGTTTTTTTTTTTTTTTTTTTTTTTTTTGTTATAAAAAAGATTTTTGAATTCAAGAAAAATTTTGTATGAGTGACGTTAGCTCTGAAATAAAATTTTATATTATAAAAAGAAAATATTATATTTTTTTTTTGTAAATGGAAACTGTTGTGTGTATATATTTAAAAAAAAAAATTTTGACATAATAATAATGTTAATAGATAATAATATGAGTAAATATAATAATTGGTTACATATATGTGAAATTTAAATAGTGTATAATTGGATTCTTTATATAGTTTTAAGTTATTCTTTATATAAGTTTTATATATAGGTTTAATATAGAATATAATTAACTAGTTGAATGATTATGATATGGTAGAAAAATTTGTATGATATGGTGATAGGAAAATGGAGGAACAAAAAAAAATTTTTTTTTTTTTTGGTGAAATTTATAGAGGAAAAAAAAATTTTGAAAAAGAGTCTAGATGAAAATCTTGAGATTTTGCGCTGTTTCCACTCGTCCCGTCAAGGCCGGAGATAATTTTATCTTCAGTCTTGTGAGTCTTACTGTCGCAAAAGATTTGTAAGTTAAAATATATTTATATATTTTTTGTAAATTAAATGAAAATTTATCTTGCATTTTACTATCTCTTTTATTATTAACAATTCTTTAGTGTTGATTTTATTTTCTACGATGTCTATGTTTGGTTTGTGTTTAGATCGGTGATTTGTAGTCGCTTAGTCGGAATGTTTTTGACTTCTTTGGTTTCTCGATGTTCTCGGGCGCTTCTTCAGTCGTTGTTTGCTTACTCGGTGAGCTTCCTTCTTCGTTGGTTTCAGATTTCTCTGGGAGTGCTTCGTTGACTTTCGACGGTGATGACGTTTTTTCTTCGACTGTTTTTAGTTCTATAACAACTGGCTTTTCGATTATTTTGTTGTTCTGCCGCGGTTTTAGTAGGCATCGACGAATGAGTTTTTGTATGGCGAATCCGCTTATAATGATCGATAGTATTCCGATTGTTGATACCGATCCGATGGTTATTTTCTTATTTATTTCTTCTTTTTGGTGATCTAGTGCTATTAATGACATTTTCTCTTCATTTTCTTCTAGCCCTTGACCCCAAGGTTCGAATTTATCGATGATTGTGGCTGGATCTGAAACTTTTGTTAGTAGATTGGGATTTTCGCTGTTAAATATGATACTTGAGTTTAGTGTTTCGAGAGATAGATTGAAACTTGGTGCGATTATTTCTATGTTTGTTGATTCTCTAGCTGTTCCTCCGACTTTATATTGGTTGCAGTTTGCTTGGCATCCTTGTTGTAGGTGTATTAGTCCGGTTCCGTTGATTACTGTGTTTCCGGTTATCAGTTCTGGGCATTTCCACTGGATGTTTTCTTCTTTGCACGTTGAGTATACCCACGTGTTTTTCTCGTTCATTTTTATCCAAGTTAATTTACATTTTTCAATTATTCTTACGTTGCACTCTCTGAGGTTTTCTGTTTTTGGATTCATGAGTAACTTCATTTCACAGTCTACTTCATTTTCTAATTTTGTTATTTTCGTCGGGATGTCAGTTGGGCAGGCCATATCTGGTCCAATGGAATTGCAGTTGTCAATGTAGTCTTGTTCAGCGAGGAAGTATTCTTCGAATGCAGGTTCCGTCACTAGATATTATGACGTAGGTTGAATCGTTAATGTTGATAGTTGATCTCCAATGTTCTCGGCCTTGGGAAGTGATTTTAGTTCATATGCCAGCCACGGTGTCTGGTCGAAGAGTGGTACCGTTATTATTATCAGGAAGTGACCGTTCGATTTTCCTGTTTCTATTTTCGACACCTTCGCCAGTGTGCTGATGTCCATGTGATCCAGAGGTTGTGGCGGATTTAAGGTTGGATGTTTTTTTATCATGTCCGCTGTGGCTTGGTTTAGTTGTTTGGCTGACACTGTTAAATAGGTCAGTTTTCCCCATTCTGCTTCCTCTATGGCTTTTTCTGCATTGTTGAGAGTTCTTAGGTGGTTAGTCATTCGGTGAATATTTTCATCGCCTACCATTGAGAATAGTTGGATCTTTTGTATGTCTGTTATTTGTTTATTCGTTGATTACTGCAGAGATGCTGAAGTTCTCGCCAGTTCTTTGATTCGGTTAGTTATATTTATTTCTTGTTTGAGGATTTCGTTGATTTCGCTCTTAATGATGTGGGTGTTATTTTGCGATAAGTGTACAAGTTCTCTGTTGTCTTGGTATAACTAGTCTAGTTCGTTGGAGATATGTTCTTTGTCGCTGTAGTCCATGGTTCCGAATAGTTTTCTTGCAATTGAGCCTACGAAGCCGAACCATGGTGCTCTTTTTGTGCGATTCTGTGGATGTAGTTCTTCGAGTTGAGGATCTTCGAGGAATTGCCTTAGCCGGTGTTTTGCTTGCTCAATTTCGGCATATATTTCCCGGTGTGTGTTGGTTCTCAGGTACGACATACAGGATGAATGATTGAATTTTTGAGAACATATTCCATAAGCTTCCCATATATTTTGATTTAAGTAGGGGTTAAGATTAACTAGGTTTTTGATGTTTATTGAGCTGATGATTTGCCATTCTTCTCTAATGAGGTGGACTCTTTTGAATGGGTCGTATAGTATGCCCGGATTCGCTTCCATTGGTTTTATTTTCACCTCGTCAGCTCCCCATGCCAGGTATCCGATTCCCAGGAGGAGAAGTGGTGCAGCTATCATAATTTTTTTTTTTTTTTTTTTGTAGATTTCTGCGTCTATATGTATATTTACTGAAACAAACAATCTAAGTTCTTTTTAGTCGAAATTTTCGCGGCTGGCTGTTTTAGCCTTATTTGGGTGGATTAATTTCCGTTTTCCGTTTTCTTTTTCTATTATTAAATTCCCCATTTCGTTTATTTCGACTATTTCGTATGGGCCAGTATAGTAACGATCTAATTTATTTTTTCTAGGTTCTTTTAATGTAAATACGAAGTCTCCTACGTTAAATTGGGCCGGGTGTATATGTTTATCAAATCGGATTTTTGACTCGTGTTTAGCTTTCGTTAGATTTTCCGCAGATATTCGTTGGATTTCGGAAATTCGGCTAATCAGGTCTGCTAGATAATCGTTATATGATTCGATTTTACTGAAGTCTGGAAATTGAGTCGGACTACGGGCTTTTCTTCCATTCAAAATTTCGTAGGGTGTGAATTTCGTAGCCGTGTGTACGGTGGTATTATAATTTAGCATTGCCATTGGGATGTATCGATCCCAGTTACTGAATTTATCTACGTAAGCCCTGAGGTAGTCGACTAAAGGCTGGTGAGATCGCTCCAAGGCTCCATTCGATTGAGGATAGTAGGAAGAGGTTGTTATTCTTTGAATTTTCAGCGCTTTGGCTAGTTGTTGGATTAATTTGCTTGTGAATGAGGTGCCTTTATCTGATAGAATTACGCGAGGGCACCCATAAAGGGCAATATCGTGATTTAATAGGGCATCTGCGACAGTTACTGCTCTGATATCGGGGAGAGGAACTGCTGCGGCTGCTTTAGAAAAATTGTCTTGGATCGTTAGGATGTGTAAGTTACCGTCAGGGGTCACAGGTAGGGGTCCTACCGTATCTATACTAATTTTTTCGAAAGGTTCAAAGGGTGTATCTGTGATGGACATAGGTTGTTTGGTCTTTATTCGCGTGAGTTTATTTTTCTGACAGATTTCGCAAGCTCGAATGTAATTATAGATATTGTCTTTCATTCCTGGCCAGTAATATCTTTCGCGAATACGCCAATAAGTTTTTACTACACCTTTGTGGCCCCCTATTAGACTGTTATGATTTTCTTCTATTATTTTTGTTCGTAAGGATTCGTCTGGTACTTCGACATTCCCTTCGCACAAAATAATTGTTAGTGGGCAGTCTCTTAATTCTTGTGATAAATAACCTTGGATGTTAAGGTCATCGAACTCATCTCCTTGTTTTGCACAGCGGAGTGAATGAATGTCGTGTTTGTGCATCGACTGTCGAAGGTTTCTCAATCCTTCGATCAGGTCGATTGGGTCTAGTTTTTCGAAATGTTTTGTCTTAATAAATACCGTGAAGATTTTACAACGACCTAATTTGGTGACAAATACATCCCCTTTTGTAGGTTTTGAGGCCTGAAGGTCGTCAGCATTTATGAATTTTAAGTCACGGAACAGCTTCGTTACGGCTTTTATTATTTCGCAGTCGGCCGCTAAGAAATGTAATAAATGGTCTCGGGCATAAGTGAGCCCATGTCGGCTGGTTGCGAATTTTATTTTTATTTCGGGACCCTTTTCGGATATACTTTCGTCTGAACTAGAGGGTGAAGATATTTTTGGTCGATTACGTCGTTCGGCAAAGAATATTTTCGGCTTCTTCGAAAGTTGGAGGGTCATGAGCGACGAAGGGCGGTCCAAATCGGTAGTTCCTTACATCATCCCTCACTGTTGTATTCCCGCATGTTGTTGACTTATTTTGGGTTTTATCCGAATCGTGGGATTTTTCCGAGTTATTATTATCTGGTGGATTGGTTGATTTAATCCTTTGTGGTAAATTATTTATTTGTTCTACCCGTTCTGGTTCGATAAGGGTGTTTTTCGCGTTGGACGGTTCAAGTTCGATTATTTCCTGTATTCTCTTGCCGTGTTCGTCTACGATTTGGCGGCTTGTGTGGTCATAATGGATACCCATGGCCGCTAGTTCATCAGGGATGAGGACTCTTCCGAAGATTGGGGTTCGGGGTTCTGGACCGTCTCTTAAATATCCAGTGAATCGGGATTTAATTAAGTTCTGTGGTGTTAGAGAGTTTTTATTTAATTGTTTTTCATTTTTATCGTGTACGTTGACGACGTTTCTTGTATTAGCAATTTCTGCGGAGGTTGCACGTTCCGGCTCTACGACGACGGGGTGTTCCGTTTCGCTGGGATTTTCGCTTCTTGCCGTATCTTCTGGGCTGATGTCGCTGCTTGATTCTGCTTCGAGGTTATCGCTGTTGTCTCTAAGACACTCGTCGACATTAGTTTCAGTTGCTGTGTCATCTACGGAATCTTCTTCGCTTCGCCAGAGTGAAGGCATTTTACTTAGCGACTGGCGGATATTTTTCGCTGTTTCGGAACTAGTTCTTTTCATTTTTGCTAGTTCTTGGGGGGTGTAATTGAATATTGCTTCTTCTAGAAGCATTTTTTCTAGAGCTTTTTCTTTATAAGGATTTTCCGGTGGGAGTCGCCTTTTAATGATTTCATCGAACATTTTTATTAGGTCGAGGGTTTTTCGTCTTTGTCTTTGTGGGATGATGTTTTCATTATTCTTTTCTAATTCTCCATCCTTCTCCTCTTCATCGTCCCCCTCATGTCCCGTATCTGGTTTGTTAATCGTGGAGGGTCCGGGAGTTGAGGCTGGCAAGAAAACATCATCGTCCCCCTCTTGTTCGTTTGCTGTTGATTTTGTCTTAGGATCTTCTGTAGTTAAATCAAGGTTGCTATCTTCGAAGTAATTTATTTTGGGCAGGATTCGCGTTTTTCCCATTTCCCTTTTTTTAAGACGAGAAGCGATTGTTTCTCTGACTTCGGGGGCGCTGCTGATTCTTGGTCTATTTTTTGATCCGAGAGGGCGACCAGGGCGCTTGATCGATTGAATCGCTTCTTCATCTGAGAGTATTTTATGTGATTTTATTATCGTAGTATTATTCGTGATGGGCAGTGCTAAATAATCAGTTTCGGTAATATTATTTGATTCGTTTTCTAAGGGCTCGGGACGACCTTCAGGGTTGTATGAGAGTCCTTCTGCGTATTGTTCGGTGATTTTGTGACGAACTATGACCGTAAATTTGTATTTACTTAAGTTAGACCGCCATTTAGCATGCCTTTCGGTGACCGTCGTGCTGTCCCTTAGCCAGGTGACACAAGGGCTACTGGTTATTAGAGTAAAGTGTTTTTGGAGATTCGGTCGAAATAGTTGGATGGCGTAAACTACTGCAAGGCATTGCTTTTCAATGTCAGTGTATCGGGTTTCGGTGTCATGAAAGACACGTGAGACACATGATACTATTTTCTCTGCGTCTCTGTCTAAGTCATCGTCCCCTTCTGTCGTCTGCTGACTGAGGATTCCGGATATTCCAGAGTCTGACGCGCTGACAGCTAGGATGAAAGGTTTGTTAAAATCTGGGTATTTGAGGAATGAGTCTACGCAGAGGGCATTTTTGATATCGTCGAATGCCTTTTGCGCTTCCTCGGTCCATGTGAAGGGCTTAGTTTTTCGAGTAATATCCGTTATAGGTTTAGCCCTTTCAGCGAAGTTTTGTATGAATCTTCGGTAGTAGTTTGCATGTCCCATAAATTTTCTGGCTTCTGTATGATTCCTAGGTCTCGAGGCATTTTTAAGTGATGAAATCTTTTTCGGATCTGGTTTTACGCCTTCTTTCGTTATTACGTGACCTAGATAATCTACTTCCGGGCAGAGAAATTTACATTTTTCGGGTTGACGGGTGAGACCAGCTTCTCTCAGTCTATTGAATAATCTTTGAACTCTCACCCCATGTACTTGTAGGGTTTTTCCATAGCTGACTAAATCATCGATATAAATAAACAATTCTGTCCCTTTTAATCCGCTTAAGGTAGAGTCCATCATTCGTTGGAAGATAGATGGAGCGCATTCTAGTCCAAAAGGCATGTAACGATATTCCCAGTGCCCGTCTGGGGTAGAGAACGCCGTTTTTGATGCGTCTGCGGGGTGCATTGGGATTTGATGGAAACCCATGGCGAGATCAAACACGCTGAAGTAGTTAGCGTCGCCTAATTGGTCTAATATATCGATAACTAGGGGTAAAGGGTAGGCATCCCCTCTTGTAATTTTATTTAATTGCCTAAAGTCAATAACCATTCTATATTTTTTTATAGAGGGGTCATTTGATTTTTTTGGTACGATCCACAAGGGTGAGTTGTACGGAGAGTTAGATTTTCGGATTATTCCTTGTTTTTCAAGATTTTCGACCTGCCTGGCGATTTCTTCCCGATGTTCTGGGGGAAATCGATATTGTTTTATTCTCACCGGTTCGTTGGTGGTGGTTTCTATCCGGCAGGTGAAATTCTTGGAACGACCTAATTTATCTCCGGGGAGGTGAAATACGTCGTGATTATTTTTAATGAGATTCTGAACTTGTTCTTTTTCTTCCTGATTGAGGTGATCTACAGGTATTTTCTGGAGTAAGATCTTAATACGTTCTTGTTTATCTATTACACAGTTGGAGTTTTCTATAGAAGGGTCATCGGATTCATCCCCCTCTGAACTAGGGTTATCGAATTCGAATTCTTCGAGTGTTTGAGGTCCTATATCTATATCTACCGGGTTTGAATTGAGGTTGATGACCATGCACATGGCGTACCCGTCGTTTACCTTGACAACAGCTTCTCCTCCGAGTATCCCTTTCGGAAGATTCATTCGGGGGAGGTATCCCTCGTCTTTTTCGAACTCTTGGATCGGTACTGATATTGATACTCTCATCCGCGGTGGCAAGGTGTAGCTGGAAGAAGGCTTTGTTTCAAGGCTAAAAGGTGTTGGTTTAGAAGGGCAGGACAATATAACTAGGGTTTGGTCATCGTAAGAGATTTCAGCTTTTTCGGCTTCGAAAAAGTTGTTTCCTAAGATTCCCACTCTAGGGAATGGTAAATCTTCTAAACAAAGTTGAAATTCTACGTCAATATTGAGGATTTTTAAGGTGGTTGTTCCTAACGTTTCGAAAGTGCTATCACTGAGTTCTCGGAATCTCCTAGCTTTTCCGGTGTCGATAGTTATTTCGGGTTTTAAAGCGGATGCATTGATGAGGCATACATCCCCCCCGGTATCGATGAGGAAGCGCTGATAATTGCCTAGGAGTGAGTTACACGACACATATATTTTTGGCCCAGTTCCTAGAGCGAGGACTTTTTGCTCTGGGAACTTTCTTGGGTTAATTATAGGGATGGGTTGTATTGGTTTATTTTTCATTACTAAGGTGTTCCAGTAAAATGAGATAGTTACGCGTTCTCGAATAAAGAATTCATTTCCGAGTATGGCCTTATAGCCTCCGGGTGGTTCCGGTACGAGATGAAAAGTAATTTTTGTTCCGAATATTTTTAAGTTTATTGAACCTGTTATGGGCATTGAGCTAGTAGCGATGCCTCCTACTACTCTTGTATTTTCGATGTTACAGAGGACTTCGTCGCATAGTTCTTCGATGCAGAGTAAATTGAGGTCGGAGCCGGTGTCCAGGCGTGCGTTTACCCCTCTATTACGAAATGCTGGGCTTCGTATGTGGACCGTGGGGCCTCTGGGAGTTTTGGAGGATTGGTCGGGGGTATTAATTTTGACAACCCCGATATGGACCCCGTTGATACTGATGATAGCTGTTGGGGTTCCTCGAAGGTGTAATCGGAGACGGGACGGGCATACTCGCCATTGCCTCCTGTTGACGAGCGCCCGTCCCGTTTAATGGGTCGTAGGCGTCTCGTCGTTCTCCGTTAGGGCAAAAAGGACAATTACAGACTACCGAAGGGTCCCTTTTATGTCGTAATTTGGCTTCTTCGGAATCTTCGTCGTCTTTGAAGTGAACCGCTCTTTTAGTGGGACTATTTACTCCAGGATGATAACGATTTTGATTAAAATTTAGAAAAGTTCTAGGTTGATAGTAATTTTGATTTCTCGGTGTATATTGTGGGTTTCGTTCGGTTCCGAACGCGAAAGTGGAGCCTAAAATCTGCTGATTCCTCTGATAATTCGGTCCATAGTAATTCTCTTCATAAGTGTCAGGGTATGGGTCTTCATAGTAGTCCGTCGGATGTACTAGTCTATGAGTGAATGTCTCTGGGACTTGTCTGTATTCGTGGTATGATAATGTGCGAGGCAATTCGCGATAATTACCTCGGTCATCGTAGTCACGAGAAGATCTCGGCATCTGTGGATAGTGTCTATTACCGTCTTGTCCCGTTCGTCTGTGAAATTCTACGGAGGGCGGTAGGGATTCGCCTGGTATGACTCCGTCGTCTCTCATTGCGCGTCTACGGTCTGGTCTTCTGTAGGCGTCATTTTCGATGGCCTTGTACATGTCGTCTAATGTTTCGGCTCTTCTCATTTTACATAGGCATCGTAAAAAGTCTGGTAAGTATTCGTAGAAAGTAGTGGCTGCTGTCTTTTCGAAAGTTCGTTTTACTACAGCCCTATCATCTTCGGGAGCATTAAGTTCGATACGCCGGACCATTTCGCTTAACCGAATATAGAAATCTTCGATATTTTCAGATTCTTTTGGGACCGCAGCAGCTAGATTTTTCTGCCACGTGGTGTATGGGTCGCCTCTTTTTAACTTTCGCCCTAGGATTAGTAAAATATCTTCAACGGAAGCTAGTTCTGCATGTTCTATTAATCTTTTGGCTCGTCTATATATAATTCTATAGTCTATATCACATAATTTTTGTGCTACGCGGCGAGCGAAAAAGCCCTGGTTATCAGCTGGAATGCTGGGTAACCAGTTTCTTACTATTCCGTCAAATAATTCGAATTCTTTTAACGCGGTGGGACCCTCTCCGTTAAAATACGGGAGCGCGTTATGTAATTCTTTAGCGAGTGTTTGGATTTGGGTATTGAGGTTTTCCTCGTTTATAGAGGTATCAACGCGGAAGGTTCTTCTTTCCATGGCTCCAAACGGGAAATCGTTAGAGCAAGGCACGAAAAACGTTCCGGCTTCGTCCTCGAATGGTTCCACGATTATTATTTGATTAAATCGTCTTAAATTTAGCTATTCTGTGTAAGAGGGGTATTTAAAGAAGGGTTACAAGGGAGGTTTTGTTCAAGAGAAAAAAAAAGAAAAATTTTGATTTTATCTAATTTAAATCGCGATGTATTTTTATTCGGTCACTAGGTAAGTAGGTCAACAGCTGTAGAGTACAATAACACGAAAGAAAGATTAGTTATTGCGGTGTATGGTTACCGAGTGACGAGTACGGTAGTGTAAGTAAGGAAGTGTTGATAGTTGAATTTGTAGTAAACAATTTTACGTTGAAATGGGACGATTTAAATGCCTTTAATCAAGCCAAAAGAATTTTAACTGATTTAAATAAGTAATTCCCGTGTTCAACTGAATATTCAATGAAAGATATTAAAAGTAGAAAGAATAAGGTTTAGATTTTCGGATGAATCTATTTGCAATGGGGATTTAGAGTTGGTCGTGTAGGTGGGTTTAGATGAGTTTAAATAGGGTTTAGGGTTTATCTAAATTTTAGTATTTTTTCGTAAGTTTCCGGGGTAGCCTTAACGTTTTTTAGGATTTTCGGACCGTTAGCCTGATTGACGACTACCTTATTCGCGGGTTCCGTATCTTCTTCCCAATATTTAGTTTCAATGAGAGGACGGTGGTATATTCTGCCGTTAACGAAATCGGAATGTATCTTTTTCAGCTGGTATCGATAGCCCCACCGTCTACTCTTTCTATGGACCCTTTTAGAATTTCAAAAAAAAATGATATCGGTTTCAACCCGAAATAGTAAGATTATTCGAAAATTTTGAATCGCGAGATTATGATTTGGTCGATCAATGATAAGGGATTATAGCTTTCTTATGTTTAGTGTGAGTTAGTATTACAATTATACAAATATTAAATTTTGTTTTATACCCTTGTGAATGTGTGGTCAAGAGAAGGTGCTAAATTCAAGCACACTTCCCAAGAGTTGTGAGAGCTTCTTTCGCAAAAGAAAGTGCTAATTAAAGCACCTTTCTAGTACTAGGAAACTTCTGTGAGAGTTTTGTCAGAGGAGGTGCTAGATTCACAGCACACTTCTCTTAAAATGTAGTGTAAATGTAAGGGATAAAAAAAAATTTTCAAAATTTCGAAATAATTAAAAATTAATGTTGATATTGCTAAGTTAGCAAAAAAAATTTTTTTTTTTTTTTTCGATACCGAGTTAAAATAAATTTTGCTGAGAGGAGTTGAGATTGCAAATTCCGTTTGCTGTTGACCAACTCGGGTATAGACGCGTCAGCAAATTCTTTTTGCGATATTTTATTGTCTAAAGAACAGTATATTAGTTAAAAAAAAATAACGATTGCAAAACGATATTACTTGAGTTCTATAACCTTTTGAAAAAGAATTCCGGACAAAGGAAATTTTTGCAAAATATAAATTTTATGAAATTTAAAATATGTCGAAATATAAGAGAAAATTTTTCTAAGACTCGAATTTTGTTCTATGATAAAATTACAGTTTTACACAGAGAATTTAAAATTTTTTTTTTTTTTAGATAAAATGAATAACGAACGAAAGTCGGTAGAGTCTTTTAAAAAAAATTTCCCCCTTTTTTTTGTAAATTTTTACAACTATTTTTATTTGCAAAATCAGCGAAAAGAAAATATTTCTAAATTTAATTAATTTCTGCTGACCAAGAATGTTGGTGCAAGTCCGTATAAGACAAGCCGCACCTCGAATAAAGAAACGTAAGCGAATTCTTTATTGTAATTTTAGACTACTTGATGAAAATAATATCTATGATATAATTAAATATTCAATAACTCGTTTGAATAAAAATAGAAATATGAAGAAAAAGCAAATTTTATAAAATTACGGGAGTTATTGGTTTATATAAAGTTTAAAGAAAAATTTTAAATATGGGAATAAGACAAAAATGATGAAAAAAAAAATTTTAGAAAAGTTTTAAAATTTCAAAATTGAACACAATTAGACTTGAATTTATTTAGACAGTGGAATTTAAATTGAAAATAAAAATAGAAAAGAAAATATTCAGAGATTATTAGTTTTTTTCAAACAAAAGTTAAATAATTTCGTATTCGAATCCCACCGCTGCCACCAGTGTTCTTTATGTTATGTCCAAGGGCGTTTTTAGAGCGGTAGCGTAAACGGTGGAGGTTTGGACTAACAGTTTAAAGAATACGCAACGGAGGTTTTAATTCCGTTGTTGTAATTATTTATGTGGGACGTTTTCGAGATACGAACTTACCACGCCTTCGTTTGAGACTGACGGATTTTTATGAGAGTAGATGTACTTACTGTTACAGGAACTTTATTCATGGTCAGATCCGTGGTTTTAGGGCAGCCGTTAGCGCCTGTTCCTTGATTGGGCCCTTTGGTTGGTTCTCGCAGCGGATGGAGTAGGGTGGATTTGGGCTGCTTATTCTAAGGGCTTCTTATCTTACGAAATTAACGAACTCGAATGGAATTTCACTTCTTTTTAAGATTTATTTTAATAAACACCTAAACTTTTACCCATTCACAAATTTTATTTAATCGACATTATATTAATGAATTTTATTTATTTGAGCTAACGTCCTCCAGTTCCCCGTAGGGTAAAGTGCGCAAATTTAGCTTTTTAGAGATATTTTATTTAAACTTAATGCCCGGATTCTCGCCTAAGTGCAGGGCAAATTAGAACTTTGAGATTCCGGTTCTCTAGATTTTTAATTAATAACTAATACGTGGCCTGCTGGTTGAACCGAATCTGAACTCGTCTTAAGTGCAGTGCAAATTAGGATGAGGGACTTTTACAAGGCACGGGCCCGTCAAGTAAACGCGGAAGTCGAATTACTTGCTCAAAGACCATGTAACAGGGTAAATTACCCTAAATCGATAAGTCGCCAGAGATCGATAATTAGTCGACTCAGCACTGGCGCGCCCCGATCTTCGGGGTTTTCCGTTTAGTAATTAAGAGAAGGGGGGGTGGATTGGGTAAGTGCTCGGGAGTCGGAGAGTGACAAAATCAGAAGAGGTTTGATAGTCAGCCGCACCGGTCACTACTCAACAAAGCAGCAGGTAATTATTTTTTCGCACGTGAATTTTCGGAACGCTGCGATGATTTTTTAAGATTGTCTTTCCAATCTTTTAGACAAGGTTTCTAACGTTAGTTCTGTTACAGGAAAAACTGAACTTAGAGTGAGGACAATTCCCCGGAGTGAAAAAGAATCTAACAACCGGTACCTGGAGGACTCACTACGGTAGACAGACATCGTGGACGTAGTAAGACAATTACCCAGGTACATTATTTCATTCCGTGGGTGGAAAATAGACCGCGGTTTGTACTCGGTCTATCATTCCTCTTCTTTTCTTAAATTTTATTCAATAATTAAATCGTAGAACATTTGCTAGTTTTTGGATTAGTGATTTTCATGGGGGTTTATGCCCGAGGATCACTTAATCGACCTTGCGGGGAAAGTTTTAATATCTAAAAGTTTTCAATCAATTAACTAACATCTAAGAAAATTCATTAAACTAATTTTTCAATAATTAACTGAGTAAAATTGATTGATCCTTGTCATTGAGAAAATTAGACAAATTTTTATTCGTAGAATTTTCGTCAAGCGTCAGTTGTGTGTCGCATAAATTCCAATACCCAAGGTCAAGCAAAGACTTGACTAGCGAATGTTCTAGCAATTAAATTTGACTATTTCGACTCGTGTCGAATTTTTATAATTGATAAAATGATCAGAAAATTGTTGACAATATTTTATATTAAGAATTAATTACTAAGAATGTTTTATATTAAGAAAAGTATTAATTGTGAAGAATATTATAGTAAGAATTTATTATTGAAAAACAATACCGATCAAGGAAAATTATTAAGAAGGTTATATTAGGAAATTTTTATCGAAATTATTATATTATAAATTATTTTAACAACTATAATTTAAGTAAATTTTGGGGATTAAGTCCGTAAAGTAATTAAATTAAAATGAATGACACTTGATAATTGTCAGCGTGGATATTAAGTCTAAGTAATCAGTGATATTGAGTCAAGGTCAACACGGAAAAAAGTTTAGTAAGAAATTGGTCATTATATAGGAATTTTCGTTTCACCGATAGCCAATGATTGAGTAAAATAAAAGTAAATTGTAATTAATTTAAAATCATTTTTAAAATAAAAAAATAAATTATTTAAGCGAAGTGTGGGTTATGTGTGTGAAGAATTGAACGGGTTATGCGTGATAGAGAGTGTTAATAGTGTTAAGTTCGGTAGTCCGGTGGACTTAATTTTAAGTGTGGAGTTAGTTTGTTGTTAGTCCGGTGGACTTGTAGTTTTAAGTTTAGCTCTAAGACAGGTGTGGGAGACCGTTTGTTCGAAAAAGCCCAATTAGTTCTAAGACAGGTGTGGGAGACCGTTTGTTCGAATAAGCCCAATTAGTTCTAAGACAGGTGTGGGAGACCGTTTGTTCGAAAAAGCCCAATTAGTTCTAAGACAGGTGTGGGAGACCGTTTGTTCGAAAAAGCCCGTCTAGTCATCGTATCGTCAAATTGGAGGTTCGTTTGTAAATATCGTTTATTTCGCAGTTGTTCTCCGCTTCGTTAGATTATAAGTGTGTGTGTGAGCGCTAAAAATTGTTAAGTTTGGTAAATTTTTATTGTTAATAAAACTGATCAGATTGTTAATTAAATTTTTTTTATTTAACAGCACCTTCCTCCACTCTCTCTACCCTAAGATAAGTTTTCTCAGCTCTGGACCGGTTCCAGGAACCGTGATTAATAATCCTGGTGGCGCCCTGATAATTTTTATTGTTGTTAGTTTTGTTTAGTTAAATTAAAAATTGATTAGGGGCCAACCTGAGCAGGTAAAACTGTTACAACCAATACGTGGCCTGCCGGTTGAACCAAGTCTGAACTCGTCTTAAATGCAGCGCAAATTAAGATGAGGGACTTTTACAAGGCACGGGTCCGTCAATTAAACGCGGAAGTCGAATTAATTGCTCAAAGACCAGGTGTTGGCTGTTGATCGCCTTTTTAAATACTCGCGGTGCTGAGATTGCAGAAGTCCCCGCTAGTCATCCAGCAGTCGCGTAGCTTATATTTTATTGTGGCTTTCGCGCATGGAGATGTCTTCCATCTGCGCGGGTGATTTAAATTTAAAGAAAAAAAATTTTGGGGTGGACATAACAAGGTAATGCAACTCCATCAATCACGATAGGGGGTATTTCCTCTTCAGCAAGTCTTCTTAATTTACTGTCTGATCCCATAATCATAGCCTTTGTTTTGTCTAAATTTAACTGTAGTCCATGCTTCCGGGTCCACGATACAACTGATTCAGCATCGAGTGTTAACTGCCTGACTGCTTCGTGAACTTGATAAATATAGAAGTGCTGGTAGATGTACATATCATCAGCAAAAAGGCCGTATTTACAATGAGCCAGCCAACGGACCACAGAATTCACAACTATTAAGAACAATATCGGTCCAAGAACAGATCCTTGTGGAACTCCTGAAGATGTTTGTAGTAATTCAATAGGAATCCCATGTTCATTTAGAACTGACTGAGACCTATTTGATAAATATGAGAAAAACCAGTTAATAGTTTCCAATGAAAAACCAAGTTCAAATAGTGCAATCAGTATAACCTTGGAATCAACATAATCGAAGGCCTTACTTAAATCGAAAAAGATTATGATAGTCAGTTTACTCCCATCCATAGCTTGTCTGATGTCATCAGTGAGCTTTAGTAATGTCGTTTGGGTACTGTGATATTTCCTAAATCCAGATTGGAAAGGATCAAGTAGCTGATTGTCTTCCAGATACATTGTCACCTGATGAGCAATAATTCTTTCAAATACTTTAGCCAAATGCGACAAATTTGCAACTGGTCGAGTGTCTGAGGGAGATCTAGGTGGTGTTTTTTTATTCAAAGATATTATAAAGATAACCTTCCAAATATCAGGAAAGATTCCAGTCTCAAGAGATCTGTTGAATAAAGCAGTGAGAAAGAGTGAAATTTGCGGAAAATGATCTCTTAACCATCTCAGATCTAATCCATCAGGACTCCTTCCTTTTGATTTTGAAACAGTAAGATGTAGGGCTTTTGTTACATCTACAATATCAATTTTAGACCAGTTAAATGAGCATTCAACCCTCCTGGAGTGCGTCACAGGTATTAAGTTTAAAAAATCCGTGCTACATGGTGGATGCTTCCTGACTATATTGGCATAGTATTCGTTCAACTCAAGTGGATCAAAGAAATTTTGCGGTGTCGACGGATTTGACTTTATGAGTCCAAGATATTTTAATTTGCTCCAGACAGTTGAGCCATGTGGTAGATTTAATAGCGCATTTTTCAAGTATTCTTCACGTGCATGGTTCAACTGGTTTTTCAATTCTTTTCTTCTTAATCTGTAAAGAGCAAGCAATTTAGGGTCTTGATTTCTTCTAGCTTTCTTGTAAAGTTGATCTCGTTCTTTGCACTTCAATTTTAACTCTTTTGTGAACCAGGGATTTCTATGTCGCCGTATCTCTCTTATGATTACTGGCGCAAAAGTATCTAAAGTTGATAAAGTTTCGGTGGTGAAAAAATTTAGAAGTTCATTTGGATCCGAATGCTCTAATACAGTATCATAAACATTTAATGAATTCATTAAAGAGTTTGATAAAGCTAGATGATCACAGTTTTTTAAATTTCTAAATGCAATTTTTTTATCAATTTGCTTGTAGTTTTTAACAGAATACTGGCAGAGTAAATAATCATGACCATCAGTGAATGGAGAGTCAGATTTGGTGCAAGAAATTAACTTACTTTCATTGTCTAACAGAATCACATCTAGCCATGAATCATAGTTACTTTTATGGAAAGTAGCACCATATGGTACACAATACAGTGATGACTCCACAATGAAATCCTTCAAGTGATTTGCAATATAACTATCCTCTATCAGGTTGCAATTCAAATCACCAGCTATAATAATATTGTTAAAACTTCGAGAGAGTCTTGAAAATATTTCAAAGAATTCGTTGAGAAGTAATCCTTTAGGTCTTCGATAGATACAAGATAGTAAAAGATGCGATCCTGTATTCAAAGTTACGTCAACAATAAGAAACTCCGGTTGATTTAAGTAGTCAGAAGTTGAGATGTGAAGCACTTTGGTTTTTAAGGATTTATGTACTAGGCATGCAACACCACCTCCCTGAATGTACCGACCAGAATCAGCATGTTTTAGGACTCGATTCCTTCGAATAATGAAATAATCATCAAGTGTAAAAACGCTGTTATCAAGTGAAGGTTTGAGCCAGGTCTCAACAAGTACAATAATGTCAGGTTTTGTATCACTAAGTTAAAAACTGAGCCAAGTGACCAGTAACACTATTTATGTTTAAACTGAGTATATTTAATGTTGGAGCTAAGTTACTAGGAGAATTATATGCTGAATCGTCTAAGCGTTAATCAAGTTTCATAAGATCAGATTCACAATTTATAACAAGTCTTTCAGAGTTCTCATCTTTCTTTGCAAAAATTTGCCCATTTCTCATCCAAACAAACTTGACTTTAGCAGTTTTAGCCTTCTCCTTAGTTTTGAGTAAAAGTCGATGGGTTTCTGGTAGAAAAAATTCATTAACATAAATAGATCCCTTGAATGCAGCATCGACTTGAGTAGGAAAAACCTTCTTTACCAGAAGATTGCCAGACTGAGAGAGAGAGAGAGAGAGAGGTAAAAACCGTTAAAATTGTAAAACACTAACCCCCACCGGAATAAACAGCTCATCTTCCGGTAGCAAGCCGGCTATTGATAACCCCAGTCGATAACATAGATCACCACTTAGCATACAACTGTCGATACTTACCTCAAATCGATAAACAGACGACTACTTCAATACCGACATCGCAATTTCATCACCAGCGCGGCGTAAGTACCGAACTTTCTCGCATATACTTATACTACAAGTCATTTGAATATATAAAATTCATCATCACATCAAATAAGTGCATATCACATCAACACCAAAGCTGATACACGCTATCAGCTCTGCTGGTAGCAAATCGATGGCAATACCCCAACCGCCGGTAAAAATCAATCACCAAATCGATGACAACACTCCAACCATCGGTAAAAAAAATAGCACAAAAGCCCACCATCGACATAGCAGAAACTCCACCCAATAACCACCGATAAGGCAGAAATTCAATGTCGGTAATATAGAAATCTATTTTATCGGATAGTGATATCGATCTAGATTAGCTACTAACATTTTTATTAAATATGTATTAAATATTAACGCAATATTGGATTAACTATATTATAATCAGTCATACATCATCTTGTAACATTTCAATTTTCAAAATTTTCATAACCGACATAGTTATATTGACATATGAGATGAATGTAAAACTAAAAATTTGTGTGCATAAGTATTTTCACCGGTTTCAAGTATTACTTTACAATTAATAAGATAACAAAGAATAATAAATGAACTATAAATAGATTTAACAGTTTAATCGTACAACCGAAAAAATTTTTACTTTTTTCAAAAACAATGAACTTGAATATCTATATTCTATTTGTTTCGAAAAAAAATTTGATTTGTTATGAAAAACAGCCTTAATCATCTATGATTCAATTTAACATCATACAGTATTATTTTTAGATCTTTCGGGTTTACTCAGTACCATATTTTTTTTAAATTTTGTCTCATTTACGATGTGATTGTTTTATTTCAATATATAATAGAAGCATAGTTTTATAAGTACGTCAGATAATCACAAATATATAAATTTCATACATTCAGAGAAAATTATAAGCCGTATATATAATTTTTACTTCAAGCATTTAAAGCTTTATCAATTATTACATAGCGACTTATCATAAATATCTAAATTTTTCTATAATTCTTTAATAATTTCAATGGGAGCATTTAGTTTGTTAAGGGATCTAGAAATATTTAAATTTAAGAACCTACAACTTAAATCAGCTGAACTTCTCACATTCTTTGAATTAAAATTGATATCATAATATCTAAGAAATATATGTGTGAAATTTTATATTTTCTGAATGTTACATGGTATTTATGGAAAATAAAATAATTACTTAAACAGAGTTTCCAAAATAATCGCTTTACCTAGACAGTTTTTTTAAAGAAACGTTTTTCTCTGTTTTATTCTTACGGCATCTCCAATTTTCAATATACTTCTGTACATGAATTGCTTCTCTGTTCTTCAAAACATTATACTTCTGAATAATTTTGCGGCATTCTTTGATACTTGGAGTTTTAGGTAACAAATCAAGTTTTCCAAAATATTTAATAACAGCATTTTTGTCAGAATCAGACCATGGAATACATTTTGATCTTGCAGCTAAATGAAATTTTAATTAATTTAGGTTTTTTAGAAACAGATTGTAAACAATATAGAAGCTCGAAAATACTTTTTTCTAAAAAGTAGAAAATTGCTGATTTTAAAAGAATGTTAAATTTTATACTTGATAAACCATTACTACCAGTTTCATGACTAGAAAAACATTTCTTAACGTGAAGACGGAGAGTCCGCTTGGAAAAATAAGCATGACATTAACTGCAAGGTATATAGTCATTAGCATTATTTTTAGAGCCATTTTGACGTCTCCTACTTGTTAATAGAATGCCTTTATTGTAATCACTGGTTGTATTATGCAGTAATGTACCCTTATTTCGAATAGCTGCAATTTTATCTGACCGCAGACAACTTTTAGTCGGAAGTTTTAAAAATTCTTGAACAGCCCGTTCATTATTGTGTACATTTTGTAGATGTCTAGGAAGTTTTGTTACGAGTTGCTTGCAGTATATACAAAAATATTGTTTTGATTTAATTTTCGGTTGTTGGCTTAAGTCATCTTGAGGTAAGAATTTGGAAACTGGTACAGTTAAATTATCAACGTTGAAAGAAATGTCAGCTTCAAAGATTGATAATTTTTTAGTTTTTGAATTATCAGTACAACTAGTTTTATTGCTGTTCTCACAATTTTCTATCAAACTATGTGAATTCGAACCAGAATCTGGACCATGAATATTTTGTGTGGTGATTAATGTTTTAGTTTGATAAGGTGTAGCTTCATGATCATCTGAAGACCGTAAATTAATTTTTTTGGAACAAGTTGTACTTTAATTTCTATTTAAATGATTGGTCACATTTTTTTGATTAAATTTTCGCTTTTTATTACGGACGTTTTTTGTATAGCTAAGGCAAGCAAATACATTTGAACTTACATCAGCCTCATAAACAGGGTCGTCCATACTTAAATTAGCATCAAGGAACTCGTCGTCAGAACTTTTTGGAAATTCACCGTCACGTGAATTAGATAATATTGGATGGCTTGGAGTTGACACATTAGTAGAACAACTGTCCCATATTTTTAGGAGCTCTGAAGGAATGCTAGGTGCAGATGAACTGTCAGAATTTTTTTTTTCGGTTGTAGAAAAAGTTAATTTACAAGCATCTGAAAACCCTACTGGCGTTCGACAATTTTGTAAATTTAATGGTGTGGATGTATGAAAAGTAAATTTTTGAAACGATAGATCCGTGGAATCATCAGATGTTTCATTAATATTAATTCCTTCATCAACGACTTTTGTTTTCCATTCTTCTAAGGTAATTTTTTTGTCTGAAAAAATCAAATAGTTAGCAACAAAAAAAAAATTCAAAAATATTTGATTGTTGAATTATTTCGATTGTAATAAGTATAAAAAAATCACTCGCAATAGAAATCTTGAAAAATTTTAGGTTAAGTAGAAAATTATTTATTTTTAAATCTTCATTTATTATTTAACATAGATTCTACCTGTGTTCAATGTTATAAACAGAATACATGCGATATATTATAATATTGATAAAAACTACAAATAATATTTTGTGAATTAATTACCTGAAGTCTTGATTAGATTGATAATGCTTTTAGATCCAGAATTTGGCCGATATAAATATTTAGATTTTGTATGTTCCAATAATTTTAATTTCCAAGAAGCAACAATTGAGTATTTTGATTTACCTGTAAATTTTATCAAAGAGAACATTTTTCTTGAGTATGTAGTTAAACTGAAAAAAAAAAGTTATTAAGTAAATCGAATTATCACAACATTAATGATAAGTACCTATATAAAGCTAACTTACTTGTCATTGTTAAATCGTAAGTTTGATTAAATAACCAAGGTTCGTTTATTACGATATAAGCAAAAAGTATAACTTTTGTATGAATATTATAAGAAATAATCAGTTTTTAAGCGTATTAATAGTAAGAATAATTTTCTTCATTTAATTTTTACTCCATAAAAATTTAATAGAAAACAAGCTTATTAAGAAAGATGGTCGTTGAAAACAAAGTTCTAGACCAATACTATATTTAAATGACAGAAACAAACTTACGGTGACATCTAGCATAATTTTTATGTATTAAGCCCAAAACATTAAACTGTCAAAAAGTTACCAGAATAAATAAATAAAAATTATCGACTGAACCAAATTGATACCCGGGAAATATAAAGTATTTTATGTTATATAATATTTATAGGTATATCTAATATAACGGTATTTTATGTGATAGTTACGTATCGCTTTTCATATAAATAAAATTGAATAAATTCATATAATTTAGTATATTTAAATATTTATATCTAATTGCCTAAATGGAAAATTTATTTTTTTTGCAATTCTGTAGTGTAAAAATATTAAATTTGATAATAAAAAAATTAGAAAAACGGTTCACCCTAAAGGCCATCCCTGCAATTTCCCGCTCATTTTGTACTTAAACGCTTAAAACTACACATTACGTTTTTGAGCTCTTCGAACTCAAAACTCTAATAGCAGTTTAAAGACACAATTTTTTGAATTTTCAAACGGCAATAACTTTTGAATGAATTAACTGATTTTCACGCGGTTGGCGGATATCGACGCAGTTTCTGAAGCTTCATAAAAATTTTCAAGTTTAAATCGATCAACCCACAAAAAAGTGTAAAATTTTAACACAAAAATTTTTAACACAAAATTTTTTGACGCAATGACGCAAAATTTTTTACTGTGTATGCGAGGACGTTATGTTGACATATGATTAGAGAATATAAACACGTTATTTCGCGCCATATGTTGAACGTGTACTTGGTGCGAGACACTATCGAGTCCTCAGGTAAAAATATTTATTTGATCTAAAAATCTATGCAAAAATTTCCAGAACGTAAGTTGCCAACAGCGAAAGGGGTTATCAGTGTTTTATTATCAAAAGTTTATTTTAAGAAAATTTGAATATAAAACTTAAATAATACTTACATTAATGACAAAAAATAAAATTTGTGTGAAATTGATGAATTGAATTAAAATTTTTCAATAATTTAATCAAAAACTTAAAAATCAGTATGCATGAAAGTATGATAATGAATATCTTTGAAACGCTCGATTTAATCGCCAAAATATATGATACAGTTCTTAAAAACAAGTTAATTTTCTACAAAAATTTGTATTGCGCATTTCATATCAGTCATTTATTATCAAGTTATAAAATTCATAAACAAAAATGAAATTTGTCATAGAAATTATCATTATTAAACTTATATTTTCTGTATCATTAAAATAATGAGGTATACGAAAAAAATTTAAGATACCTTTTTTATAGAAGAAAGAATTTTCGACAAAATTCTTCTAAATCAATTTTCTGTACAATCAATTAATGATGAGGTATGAATTTTTTTCTAATTAACTAAGGAAAAAATAAAAAATGACGATGCGAAGGATCGTCTTATTAATCCGTCAGCACTCACGTTATGAGCATTTTGCTTACGCTCTATTTAAAACAATGAAATAGTATTTTTCTCACCTGGGGCAGGAAAATAAGAAATGTCTCAGATCACATGTAATTGTTGACCGAGGCGAAGCCGAGGTCGACAAACATGTGATCTGAGGCTTTCTTATTTCCTGCCCGTGGTGAGAATACTATTTTTCTCGAAAACATTCCGACTAAGAGACTACAAATCACAGATCTAGAAGACAATCCGAACAACAACATCTTAGAAAATAAGATCAATATTAAAGAATTTGTGACAGGGAAAACTGAACTTCCCATGGTCGTTATAGACCACTTTATTGAAGCCACGATAAATGAGGGTTTTCCCTTACCGTTCGATTTTTGACAAGTAGTTCAGACTTGTCACCGGGCGTGCAAATCGAAAGTCCCCACTGCTATCCCCAAAAACGAAGCGGGGTTGACAATAGGAAAGTTCGAGAACTCGGAGTCAAGGGTTATAAAAGAGCCGACAAAAGAAACATCGAGGCTTTTTGAGTCAGGCCCTGGAACAAGTAACGCTTTTTGAGCCAGCCCTTGGAACAAGTAACACCTTTTGAGCCAGGCTTTTGAGCCAGTGACGCTTTGAGACAGTGAGGCTTTTCTTCCCGATCCGGAATTGGGAACCCATTACTTGGAGCCGGAAAGATTATTCGAGACGAGAGAGAGAGACCAACCAGCCGCTGATTTCGCCCGTTTCCACCAGGCCTTTACTCAACGTTTGGAGAGTTGTAAAAGTTAAGTCAGGTATTATTATTACAATTATTTCAGGCCAAGCTTGAATTTGAAAATTGAGAGGCCGAATTAACTGTAATAAAATTTGTCAATTAATGATCGCTATTGTCTCAGATGTCACTTTTAATTTAGTAAATTCTTCTATAAGTAAATTATTCATCAACGTCATTTATTAGTTATTACAAGTCCTTTAGTTATGGGAAATTATTTAAGTAGAATTATCTTGGTAAAAATTAAAATAGTAGAAGCATTTGTGTAATTTAGATAGTCAAGGTCATTTTGGAATATATGTAGTTTGAATATTAAATGAGACTTTTTAAATTTGTAGAATGTGAAATTTGAAATTTTGTAAAATTAATTCTAGGCCGTTGGGCTAAATTCAATAAATTTAGTAAATTTAGTGAATTGATTTTTTGAGAAAACTGTTAATGAATTTAGTTGAGAAATTTTGGTAATGAATTAAATTAGTGAATTTAGTATTTTGTATTAAAGAAATGTTAAGCGTAAAATTTCAGGAATTTAAAGAATTAGTAATTCGGATAAAGTGTGTATTGAGTTAGCGTCTGGTGGACGATTTTGTATGGAATTAGGGAGTTATTTAGAAACGTTGTATAGACGCCCGAGTCGGGGGTACAACGGATTAAGTTAGGAAACCGCTGCGTAGACGCCCGAGTCGGGGGCGCAGTCGGGAATAGGTTTTAATTGGTATTCCGTCAGGTTGACGAGGTAAATAATGTTTATTGGTATTCCGTCAGGTTGACGAGGTAATTAATTGGTATTTTACGGTATTCCGTCAGGTTGACGAGGAAATTAAGATATTGAAATATTCCGTCGGAGTGACGAGGTTCAGAAAATTGGTTATTTAGTTGTAAGAAGAATTGGCAAGGGCCTACGTAGGTGAGAGGTTCTCACGATTAAGTTAGTTTTAGTTGTAAGAATAATTGGCAAGGGCCAACGTAGGTGAGAGGTTCCCACAATTAAGTTAGTTATAAGGAAATTGTTAAGTTTGTAGATTGATTGAATAAATCACTTTAATTGTTATAAATAATTTTTTCTCAGTTTTATTTACAGCCTTTCTCGGACTTCTCACGACCCTGTCTTTTCCCTCTCATGCTTCCCCGGTTTCTGGGACACCGTGTCTAAAATCCCAGTGGCGCACTTTCTAAAGAGGAAAGGGGTAGCTAACTGGACCTCGGCTAAACCCCCCGGTTACAAATTGTTAATCATAAACCGATGGCTCATTTCCGGAAAACCGAAAATTAATAACTTAAAATATTAATAATAAAAAGCTCCCAATGACATTTCGCCTTACGAAATTTAAAATAGCCAAAAACAAGCTAACGGTTTCTATATCAATATTCCTAAAGAAAAGAGATAGTTAAATGTAAGACATACATTTATTTAATTTACAAAACTTTTTACTTAATTTACAAAATTTTTGTGCGACCGTAAGACTCACAAGACCGAAGATAAGATTACCTCCGGCCTTGAGAGGACGAGTGGAAACAGCGCAAAATCTCGATAAGAAAATTTTTTCTTTCAAAATTTTTTTTCAAATTTCTAAAAATTCTATCTAAACTCATTCTTCCAATTTAGTATCACTATATCATACAAAAAAAATTTTTACTATATGTTATTTAATTATTTTATTTCATTCCATATTCAATCTATATAAAACTTATATAAAGAATCCAATTATACTCCATTTAAATTTTTATCACATACATTTAACCAATTATATTTAATCATATGACTATCTATTAATATTATTTTTATATCAAATCACCAATTATATCTAACAATTTCCATATACAAAAGAAAATTTTATATTTCAGAGCTAATGTCACTCTGATGACATTAGAAGATGACGATCACTCCGTTACATCACGAATCCGTAATTATCAGCACACACGAAAAAATCACACCTGCACACACGGGTGCACACACGGAGGCACATCTACACACACAAACACTCCCGCATATACATATCGTAATTATCAGCGAACGCAAATACATTTCATGCACACCCAAAAAATTACACCAACACACACCGACGCACGCACATACACACATAAGCACATAATTAGACACACATACACATTTTAATTGCATTGTTTATGCTATTCCAATCCCACGAGCTGCCGTTCAAGTCAGCTTATCAGTATACGTCTCGCATCTCACCTGCACCGTTCCCTTCCACTGACTGTTCTGACGCCTTACCGCTATAGCTGTCACTTGATTAGCTTTTGTATTTAATTAATAAATAATTATCTATGGGTTTAATTGAAAAATGGCTGAGAACTTTTCGTCTTAGAATTTAATTTTCTTTCAGATGCTTTAAGGCCGTCCGTTACTTCTGGGACTCCCTGTATATACACTGTAACAAGCCGCTTTTAGCGTCACCTGTTAATCAGTTGTTTCCTATTTAACTTAAGTTTTATTTTTAAATAAGCAATTTTCCAGTTGTGAGGAAGGTCATTGGTTGGAGTCGCCCTCGCGCGGGTAAAAACGATCGAAGCTCAACTGCGCGCGAAATCAATTTGAATTGCGGTTTACAATTTAAGTTAGATAATAAGTTAGCTTTAAGATAAGAAGTATTGTTCGGTACTATAGACGACAGCCATTTCACCCGAGAAGAGGATCATCGACGAGCATCATCGACGTGGGATAACCCCAAGAGAATCACCTACGACGGAAAGCTGACCCGAGGATCAAACAACGGACTGATCAGTCTACGGGGCTGAACGAGTGGCGCAGGCGCGGAGTTGTCGAGCTGGCTGTTGAGCGGGCCAATGCTCTAGTCGATAGATCAAAATAAGTCGATATTGGAAAATTGGACAGGCATAGCCATCTCTGGAGCGTCAAGCGAATCAAGTGCCCAGAGAGAGGGGAGTGTAGCCAGGCGGGCAACAACCAAGACAACAACCATGTTTCTTTTCTTCCACGTGCTCCCGCTACAATAAACGGACGCTGATATTTTGAGGTTTCTTTTACACTGCGATATTTCTTGTCAGTTGCTGTACACTGGTTTATTTTTTGTTACTTATTGATTTAAAGTAATTATTACGACGACGTGAATAATTATAAATATTCTTACGACGGATTGTCGATAATTTTGAGCAATCGACTACGACGTGAGAATTGCTTGTCAACTATTGTGACCGACGCACTTCCCATTGTTGGAAAATTCTTTTTGTACATCATACCGTGTTGAAACGTGGGGGTCAATTCGACGTGGAAGCCGAGGACGACGGAGCCGTGCGACCCAGCCCGGACAATACTTAATTGCTGTAATTTTTTTTTTTGGGAGAACGACGCCTTCTACCAGGGTAAGTGGCCTCGTCTTTGAAAAATCTCGTTGGATTCACCTACTCGGAAGAAGCTTACGAGTGACTTAATTTTTTTTTGTTGTTGTTAATTTTTTTTATTTTTAATTTCAATTTTATTTTGTGCTTATTCCGGAGATTATCCCACGAGGTATTTCTGGTACCAAAAGTAATTGTTGTAGTGATTATTCACATTCTTATGTGTTACTGTCATAATCCCGATTATTGAGCTTCGGTCGTGCGGGTAATGCACCGGTTGAGAATGTTGTGTTGACAAAATCAATCGATTTAATTAGAAAGGAAATTGACGCTAAATCTGTTTGAAAAATTTCCATTCGTATTTTGGATAACTACATTTATTGCGACGGGTCCGAGGTCTCAAGGACACTTCATTTGTTTAATCTAATTAATTGATATTGATTAAAAATTTTTTTGCGACGATTAATTGATCCAATTTAAGTAAGTATTCGTAATTAAACAATTTTGTTACGAATAATATGTTGGATTTAATGAATTATTAGTATTGAAGAATTTTTTTTTATTTAATTTAATCCTGATTATTAACTAATCATTGTGCGACAATTGATTGTGTGACGAAAATAATTACTGTGAGTTAAATTTTGCGACGGTTATTTTTTTTGGACTTATTTAATGATTATTGAATTTAAATGCGACGTTGGTTTTAGTTCTTGCAAAAATTTAATTACGATCTATAAAATTAATCGCGACATCCGATTTTGGTTTATTTTTGGGAATTTTATACACTAGTCACAAAAATTAAGGGATATAAAAAAAATTCCAAATTTTTTGGTGATTTTCAGCGAGCTGTAACTCCGAGGAAAATGATCGCATAGAAAAAAAAAAAAAAGCAAATTGTAGCTCCAAGTGTCTAGTTTTTAGATATGACTATGAAAATTTTTTGTCATCTCCAGGTCTGGACAAATCCTAAGAAAACTACTGAAAAAAAATTTTTCGAAATTTTTTTTCGTCTTAAAAAAGGTCTACGGGCTTCAAAAAAATTTTTTCGATTGTCTCGTTCAAAAGCTCTTTTAGTAAATTTAATACCCTTTAATTTGACGTAATCAAAAAGCCTGTACGATAATTTGCCGCGGAGTTATCGTCAATCAAAGCAAAAAGTTTTTTTGACTTTGGAAATCAATAACTCTGGAAATAATGACCGTATAGGAAATCGAGGGAGGGTTTTGAAAACTACACAATATTCTCTATAAGAAAACGTAAACCGCTTTTGAAGAAAAAATTTTTTTGAATTGAAAACTCGGACTGAAAAAAGACAAAAATTCGCATAATTAAGGATATTTGGATAACTTGGTATAACTTTGGATAAAATGGATGAACGAAGGATATCGTTGGTAATTTTTAACTTCAAAGTGTCCCCTAAAATCCCTAAGAAATTCAAAGCGCTGCGATTTTTTGTTCATAGTGCCCAGAAGCTTCAAATTCTGTGTTTTCGCAAAAATCACCATTATGAGCAATTTTGTGATTTTTATTCATTTTTCCATTGAAAAAAATTTTTTTTTTCAAAATTCTTTATTTTTTCGATCAAAGAGATTGATTTTTCAAGAAATTTGAAAAAAAAAAAAAAAAATTTGTTTTTTTGCATGTTTGGGACATGCTTGAGCGTCGATTGCGGCGAGACTATCCGCAACTGCACAATCTTCATCAGTTGACTCAAGCGTTGTTACGTTGTTGGCAAGGAATTTCGCAACGTGATATTCGACGATGCATCAACATGCAAGAGCGTTTACGAGCTGTGATTCGGAACAGAGGTGGCAATACACGGTACTGAGCAGTTACTGCCGTGCGTACAGAGGTCATTCGGCAGCTGCAAACAGACAAACACGCAGACAAAGACAAAGACACACACACACACACACACACACGTGTGTGTGTGAGAAGCGTAAATCCGACCGAGCAACCTCCACGTGGTACGCTTTGGGTAACGCTAATGCCGGCGGTAAAACAACAGTCGAAAAAATTGAGAAAATTTCGAAAAAATTTTCGAAAAAATTGAAATTTTTTTTTCAAATTTCTTGAAAAATCAATCTCTTTGATCGAAAAATAAAGAATTTTGAAAAAAATTTTTTCAATGGAAAAATGAATAAAAATCACAAAATTGCTCATAATGGTGATTTTTGCGAAAACACAGAATTTGAAGCTTCTGGGCACTATGAACAAAAAATCGCAGCGCTTTGAATTTCTTAGGGATTTTAGGGGACACTTTGAAGTTAAAAATTACCAACGATATCCTTCGTTCATCCATTTTATCCAAAGTTATACCAAGTTATCCAAATATCCTTAATTATGCGAATTTTTGTCTTTTTTCAGTCCGAGTTTTCAATTCAAAAAAATTTTTCTTCAAATGCGGTTTACGTTTTCTTATAGAGAATATTGTGTAGTTTTCAAAACCCTCCTTCGATTTCCTATACGGTCATTATTTCCAGAGTTATTGATTTCCAAAGTCAAAAAAACTTTTTTGCTTTGATTGACGATAACTCCGCGGCAAATTATCGTACAGGCTTTTTGATAACGTCAAATTAAAGGGTATTAAATTTACTAAAAGAGCTTTTGAACGAGACAATCGAAAAAATTTTTTTGAAGCCCGTAGACCTTTTTTAAGACGAAAAAAAATTTCGAAAAATTTTTTTTCAGTAGTTTTCTTAGGATTTCTCCAGACCTGGAGATGACAAAAAATTTTCATGGTCATATCTAAAAACTAGACACTTGGAGCTACAATTTGCTTTTTTTTTTTTTTCTGTGCGATCATTTTCCTCGGAGTTACAGCTCGCTGAAAATCACCAAAAAATTTGGAATTTTTTTTATATCCCTTAATTTTTGTGACTAGTGTAGTTAATGGATGAATTGAGATTTTGATATTGAGATTCTTTGGACATTTAATTTTGTTAATTAAATTCTTGCGGCTTGTTCTTCGACGAAGTTAATTATTAATTATTGAATTAATTGTGGCGTGCGAAATTTGATACATTGATTATTGTGATTTTGTTATTCCGGCGACCATTTATTTCATTTTGTCAATAAATTAGAATTAATACTAAGATTTCGGCGAATTATTAGTACCCGGACAATCGTTCCTAGTTCCTCTTTAATTTAGGTTGCATCTTTTACCCGTCACCCCGACGAAGAGTTTCGGTCCGAGTAAGCCGAACACGACGTGAGTGGAGCCTAGCTCCTGGCGCCCAACAATTATCCAGCAGGTAGGCCAAATTTATTTATCTCGGACTTCGGCCTCGCTAACGCACGAGGTCGAAAAACCCGTTATAACACTAGTCACAAAAATTAAGGGATCTAAAAGAAATTCCAAATTTTTGGGTGATTTTCAACGAGCTGTAGCTCCGAGGAAAATGGTCGTCCAGAAAAAATTAGAAAAAGCTAATTCTAGCTCTAAGTATCTAGTTTCAGATGACTACGAAAAATTATTGTCATGTCCAGGTGTGGAGAAATCCTAAGAAAACGACCAAAAAAAGAAAATTTTCCAAATTTTTTCTCGTCCAAAAAAAAGTCCACTGGGCTTCAGAAAAATTTTCTTGATTATTTCGTTCAAAAATTCTTTTGAAATATTTAACACTCTTTAATTTGACGTATTTAAAAAGTCTGTATGACGATTTGCCGCGGAGTTATCGTCAATCAATGAAAAAAAATTTTTTTTAACTTTGATGATCAATAGTTCCGGAAATAATAATCGTATAGGAAATTGGAGCAGGGTTTTGAAAACTGCACAATATTCTCTATTAGAAAATGTAAACATCTTTTACAGAAAAAATTTCTTTTGAATTGAAAACTCGGACTGAAAAAAGACAAAAACTTGCATAATTTAGGATACTTGGATAAGTTGGTATAATTTTGGATAAAATGAATAAACGAAGGATATCGTCGAATATTTTCTAACCTCAAGACCTCCCCTTAAATTTTTTGAAAATTCGAAGAGCTGCGATTTTTTTATTGTGTGTGTGTGTGTGTGTGTGTGTGTGTGTGTGTGTGTGTGTGTGTGTGTGAAACGTTTATAACTTTCGAACGGCTTGACCGATTTCATCGCGGCTGGTGCCATTTGAAAGGGCTTCACCGAACTTAGATTTTGAAAACTATTCGCACCGATTCAGATAAATCGATTTTGAGAAATCTTAAAAAAAAAATGACAAGAAAATTTTTTTTTAATTTTGTGTTTTTTGAATAACTTTTATACGGCTTGATGGTTCAACTCCAAAAACTAATCAGCTTTTAACTTAAAAAAAACCACGTTGATCGCTAAAGGTCTGGTTAAAATCAGTTTATTCGTTCGAGAAATTTCGTGAACGAAAGAAAACCGAAAAAAGTGTTTTTTCGGAATAACTTCGAAATTTTTGGCGCGATAAATTCAATTTTTCGTAAGGCTTAAAAAACTGCGTCAAATGCTGCTAGCCGCATAAATATCGGTTTATTCATTCAAAAGTAATTGCGGTTTAAAAATTCAAAAAATAATGTTTTATCAAACTTTCATCAGCCATTCGGACTCGAAGAACTCAAAAGCATCGAATAGCTAGTGTTTGAGCTCGGAGAGCTCAGAAATGAAGAAACCATATTTTGGAGCTCGAAGAGCTCAAAAACATTGTAACATGTTAAATTGAGCGTTTATGAATAGAATTGGCGGGAAGTTGCAGGGATGGCCTTTAGGGTCATCCGTTTTCCTTATTTTTTATTTCTCCTTATGGTCTACCTGTATTATTGTTATTCATTTTCGCCTGACCTGACACAAATAAAAATCTAATTTCCTAATTATTTTTCCTTTCCTTAATGATATTTATCTGATTTGTCACTCCTTTAAGTTCTCGTATGGTCAACATACTATTGCCTACAGGCGCAGTTTCTGTCTTCCAAGGTATGTGATCTTTAGTGATTATTCTCAAATTTAAGGAACTGTCACGAGGTTACGTTTTTAACATCCGGACGCAACAATCAATGGAATTCAAGTTATGAAGTTGAGAGATGTGGGCATCTCAAAAAGCCTCTATTTCGATCGGTTACGAATTTCAAAAAGTAATATTTTCGGACTACTTTTGACAGGATGCAAATAATCATTGTCAAGAACACCAATGATATCAAATTATGTTAATGTAGTTCCATAGTTTATTTTATTAATTTTAAATAAACATACATTTTACAAATCTTTGAATAGTCAAGACTAGCCATGTTGCAGTTCATTGATTAAAATGAATCCTACTTTTACATAATCACTTTATAGTGAAATGAATGATAACCACCAATTATTTGGGATTTTATTGACTGTCAATGAAGTGAAAAAACATCCGCTAACAGTAAATATCAAGGACCTTTGTATGACTCTGGTTCATTACAAGTAAATTAATGTAAATATTAGGTAAAATGTTATTTAGACTAGCGAGATAGTTCAAAAAAAGTCTTACCATCATTTCGACTTAGTCATTGTCAAAGAACTGTTTCAATCTCCGCTATTTCTGTTCGAAATGACTCATCTAAAACTCTAAATATGAATGTAAATCGTTTAAAATACAGCAGTTCAGAGTCTTATCAAATTAATTTGAACAGAATTACTTGTAAACTTCGTTAGTCAAATATTTATCCGCATACTGTGTGCTCGCTATAATATTTCTTACAATGTTTGATGTTTTGAAGAAGCTCAACGTTTCCAGGCATCTGCAACAATAAATTGATACATATCTATTATAGTTTCGGGAAAATTGTTTTTTTTTTTATGCATTTAAGTTTAACAAGTAATTTTTGTACATTTGAATTCACGATGCAAGCTTAACGTCATGATAAATTGACTAAGGGATTCGATATACCATTGTCGATGTACTCGTAAACTCAAGGACGATTATTGCAAATTAAAACGAACTCACTTTTTCACTTTACAAACTACAATTCGTTGTCTACCAGATAATGCACAAATATTTCAGCACAAATATAAATTTCAGTAAAATTCCAGATAAACTTATAAAAAGGAATCAAAAATAATACATTTGTGGGGGTCATACCTTCCACCCACTCCTTAGTAATATAATTATAATTATGTATAATGATAATTATTATGATTATTCATAATTATTATTATTTAATTATATACAATTACTTAGTTATCGTTAATCATAATTATTAATCTATTTAGTTATCATCATTATATTATTTAATTATTATTATTATCATTTATGTTCATGAACAATTTCTAATTATTAACATTATTTATTAGCAATAGTTAGTTAATATATTATTATTTAAGTTAGAACAGCGTTAGTTGTGTCGCATCACCATATATTATACCAGATTATAATTTACTTGGTGATGCCATACAACTGATAGAGTCTCGTCTTCTGCAAGAGCGTTTTGGAAAATTTTATATTCTTGTAAATGCATTGCAAGTATATGCGTTGATGTTCACATAGGGTAACCTGAAATGCAACGTCGCTAAAATTAATTATAAAAACTCATTGTAATTATTATTCAAAATACATTCTATCTTCAGATTTCTTCTGGAACCGTCAGTCCGAGAACTTAGCAGAGGAGCAATCTTTGCTGGTCCAAGGCTGAGCCTGTTAATTTCTTATTAATAAATATTTTTTAATTGTTAATCAATTACAAAGAATATTTATTAAAAACCCTCGACCCAGGGCTGAGAGCGCTTATCAGGGTTCCACCCTGGTTCCTTTACCTATAGCGCTAGCCATCATTCAGGTATCCTATCCTCAAAATATCCTAATTATTATCCCTAGTAGTCCATTGAAAAGTTACATTTGAGGTTGCATTTTTTAGGGGACGCAATTTTATTTTTTTGATATGTAGGGGGGGTCAGTGTAAAGCTGAAACCAAGTTTGTGGGGTTGCCACCCTTGTCCCACGGCTGCCATCTTGAAAATAGGGGTTGAAATGGTTTTTACGATATCTCACCTAAGCTATTTATATGATAAAAAAAAATTTGTGAACATTTTTTTTTGCAAATTAAATTTTCTACAACTTTTCTGATGTTACTTTTTGTCGTAGAACTATAAATAAAAAAGTAATAACCGAAAATATTCAGAAATTCGAGAAAAAAATTTTTATTTTTCGAAATAACTTTTTTTTTTATCATTTTTCGAAAAAAATTCATTTAATCATTTTTGTAGATCATTTCTTAAGGAACAACTTTTATCATTATAATTTTTTCATTAAGGCAATAGCTAAGGTTTTACAGCGCTCCGAAGTGAGTAATATTTTTCAGTATTCTTAACTATACCTATATTATACAATGTTTTTCAATGATTCGTACCGGTCAAGAATTTTCCGGAAAATAGAAACAGTAAAATTTGGGCAAACCGGTGATGTTAGCCAAGTGGTCTCAGGCGCAAGGCCTATAGAGCACTCGGGACTGGCTCACCGGCCAGGCGTGGGTTCGAATCCCAAGCTGGTCTTAGAAATCATCTTGGTTGATATTCGACCCTCGCCGCTTAGATTTAAGATTTTCACAACCCAAAAGACCCGAACGTACTACTCCTAACAGTTAAAGTCGGCGATATGACCACAGCAGTTAAAACCGACTCTAAATAATAACCGATTAAAAAAAAAAAAATCGGGCAACTCTAAGTAAAGAAATCACTAAGTAAAAAATTTGTATAAATAATATATTCGATATAATAAAAAAAATTTCTTTCATAAAAAGAAAGATGATTTAAAATTTCAATAATAAAAGAGATAGTATTGTAGAAATTCAGCTACCAAAAAAATGGAATTATTTTAAAAAAGATAAGCATAAAATTAGAAAATTTAGAAACAAGATATCCGTGAAATTAGACAAACCATAAAACAAACACGTAAAATGACAGAGATTTAAAAAAATGGAAAATAATAAATTTAGACAAGTCAATAAAAAGACAACTGAAAAATTTAGAAATTTAGAACAATAGACAGATCTAATTATTTGTAAACTTAATAAAATGGACATCTCTAAACATAGACAAGTAAATTTAGATATCTTTACTTTCGGACATCTCTAAATATTTACAAATTATAACAATGATTATTAGAAACGTAGTAATCATACGAAATAAGCGCTAAGAAATTTAAAATACAAAAGATAACTAAAAATTAATTAATTTTCTTGTGACTGCTGCTCCCGGAAGTAGACAGTTATTTTTGATCGATTGTCTTTTAATTATAAAAACACACCAAGATTTTGCTTTTAATTGTGGTAAAAAATATTTTTGAAGACCAGGAACTACCAACAGTTTCTGTGACCGCTGCTCTAGGAAGTTGTAAAGTTATTTTTGACCAATTATCCTGTAAAATATATACCTAGATTAAAAGCAAAATTTCTGTGGGTTTTTAAAATAAAAGGACAATCGATCGCAAAGAATTGTACAACTTCCTGGAGCAGTGAGCGCAGGAGCTGTTGTTAGTTCCGGGTCTTCGAAAATATTTTTTACCAAGATTAAATCAAAATTTCTGTGGGTTTGTAAAATTAAAGGACAATCGATTAAAAATAACGGCACAACTTTATGGAGCATCGGTTACAGGATCTGATGGCAGTTCCGGGTGCTTGAAAATATTTTTTACCAAAATTAAAAGCAAAACCTTGGTGTGTTTTTGGAATTAACAATAATACAATCGATCAAAAATAACTCTACTGTTACGTCCAATTTTGTTTACGTCATTTATTTATTCTTTTTTTGATCCAAGCCGAAGCTTCTAGACCGGGACTCAGAAGGTTTGCTAAGGATAATATTATCGAAACGATTTTTAATAATATTGTAACGGTATATTTCTCTTTTGAAAAAAAAAAAAAAATCCACTCGTCCTCTTTGGTCACCCCTTAATTTATTTAGGGCGCCACTGGATTTTTAGACACAGTATCCAGAAACTGGACCAGAGCATGGAGTAAGTTCTACAGGGTCGTGAGAGATTGCTGGGAAGAAAACAGAAATCATCAAGGAAATTCATTATTCAATTTATTTAACCCACCCATTACAATGATATTCCCCTTACAATTAATTAACACTTAATCCTAGGTCCTATTCCCGTTTATAAGACGGTTTCCTATCATAGTGGCTAATCCCGACGATACCCTCTTATGGAGCGACTATACCGCGGTTTCTATCATAGTTGCTTATTCCCGACGGTACCCTCTTATGGAGCGACCATACCGCGGTTTCTATCATAGTTGCTTATTTCCGACGGTACCCTCTTATGGAGCGACCATACCGCGGTTTCTAATTATTTTCCTCCATTTTTCAATTTTCCATAATTTTCAATAATTTCCACTTTCCATAATTTGCTATAGTTTCATAGTTTCATAATTTCATCATTTTCCACACGCACCCACAATATAATTATTATCATTCAAACACACTAATTAAAATTTCCATACTTTATTAATTATTTTCTAAAACTATTATTTACTTTTACTTTCCAAATTAAATCTGATTAACTAATTTTCTAAATCCAAATTAAATTTCAATTATTAAATTTTCTCTTGAACAAATTTTTCATTCATTCCCAATCCAAATTCCTATAGCGATTAATTTCCTTTTTAAAATTCTTAACTAATTTACTGCCGTGGTCTTAATAATACAACAATAAATATTTAATACTAAGAGGTCTTCGTATCTCGTATTAATAGATTAAAATTTGATGACAGAGGTCTTAATAATCTGCCAACAAAATATTCGCTACGTCCTAGTATTTTACAAATTTATTTTCCCTTGTTTTACTTTTGTTAATTTTATTTCGTCGGAACTTTTGTAATAAAATTCCACTTAATTATTTTAATTATAATTGATTTGATTTCATTTGAATTTAATTTTACCGAATTTTATAAATTATCTTATTTAATATGTTTTCGTTTTGTCCAAATTATTTGTCAGAGTTAATTAATTAATTTATTTAGTTTTAATCTCTGAATTAAGAAATTGACAATTGGTTTTATTTCACTCAATTTTAACTAAATTATTTTACTTGTCTCTGAATAACTGAGTTTATTTTATTTTTGCTAAATTACTTTCGTTACTTTTGTGTTGTTTGAAACTTGAAATTTATTTTATTTTAATTTTGGGGATTATATTTCACCTTGCAACGCCTGGAGATTTTTAGTCTCGACCTTGTAGGTCCTTTACTCGGCGTTTTAGCTCGAAACAAGATGGCGGACCCTCTCCCAACTTTTGTTGAATTTTTCTTCAAGTGAAATTTACAGCTGATTTATTTTCTACTTTTATCTAAATGATTTTAACAATTAATTTTAACGATTATTTTATGATTCTAATTTTACTTCTATTTTATTTCACACAACCTAAAATTGTTCCAAATTATTTATGTTGATTTTAATTAATTTTAACTTCTGATGATTTTACTAAAATATTTTACTGAACTATTTTAATGATTTTAATTGACACAAAATTAACTGATTTTACTCAAACTCAATTACCAGAGTTCAAATTTTTACGTGACACCAAAATCATGAATTAACAAACTGAAATAATTCCTAGTAAGATTAATCCCGACTCTGCCTACGTGTTTAATTAACAACCCGAAATAATTCCTGGTATTATTAATTAAATATTTAGTTATTTCATTTCTGACTTGTTCTTAAATTTATTGTTAACTTTATTCGGACTTTTATTCTGACTAGTTACCAAATTTTGTTCTTAAACATTTCGTTAATTATTTTTGATGTTCAGTTAAATTTACTAGTACTTAAATTTTGACTAAACCAATTGCTTAAATTTTGGCAAGATTAATTGATTAAATTTTTATTTAAAAACTAATGATTGTAATCGAACACGAAATGGCGATAACCTCCAACCGACATAAGGCCTGGCTAATGCCACTTCACCGAGAATCTATTTGGACATATTTATTGTACCTGGAGTCTTCTTGGGTTTTTCTTTTCTCAAAATCCCTCGACGCTCTTACTTCCAGATTTCTCGTTTTTCCTTGATGTTTTCCTCGATGAGGTCTTATTGTCAGCACGGTCCTGAATCGCCACTTCGTAACTTAATTCTCAGGGAATATTTTATTCTGGAACACGAAATTGTTATTAGAATATTTCTTAGATTAATTAAACTTAAGCGAGCTGGCGTTGGGCCTAGCACGCATTAAATTTAACTAAATTTTATCGCCTCGTTCCACAGAAAACAATAGAATAAGAATAATTACCTGAGTAAGATGTTTGCGATGTCGATTCTTCGATCGTTCGAACACAATAAAACTTACCAAAATTTGTTGGTTTGTTTCTTCTTGGCTCTCTCTTCCCCACTCTCTCTCTCTCTCTCTCTCTTTCAGCGCTGGCGCTACCCTCTCGGGGACTTACTTACTAGCTTAAAACTATTGGCGCGAGTACTTCGGAGCACAGCGCCCTGGAGAATTGCTCGATAATTATAACTCGGATCGAAGACCTTCTCCGGATAAGGAAGGTCCCGTGTACTCCGTTACAATATTTAAAATTTAACTATTTATTCGATATATAAAAGAACAAGGGTTAATATTACAAAACTATTTTAATTTTTTCTCTTAAGTACAATTAATTTTATTCAATTAATTGGCTCAACGTTATCGGGATTTTACTCGCCGTGTTACAGAATTTTACTTTTAATTTAATTAAATGATTTTTTGAACCTTGAATTCTGCCTGAATGAGTCCGCAGAATTGAGCCGTTGGTTTGGAACTAATTCAACTACTTCGGTATTATTTAAATTCCGCTAACACTGATTTTACTTTAAATTATACTTTAAATTCAAGTGAACAACCACTGAATTTTACAAGTTAGTTGGCGATCCGCACTGGGCGAGTTCTGGAGGACCAAGAGAGTGAGTTCATGCGAGGATCTCAAGGCTTCGAATTTGGGGTTTTGAAAAATTATTATTTGGGGGAAAACAGTAACAAATTAGCGGCCTATTTCCCTTGGATTCTACCCTCTCTTTCGGCTTTTCCGAAGATGTTCGCCTGAACTCCCCTCCTCAGGCCCAGAGGGCACGCTGTCCCTTTCTCTCTCTAACTTATGGACTATATGTGCATCTATGTATAGGCGTGTACGTAAGCACATTTACATGCACACACAATAAACACATACATTTTCTTATGTTAACTAAGTCATTTATATTTTGTTTAATGTTATTAACTAATTCGTTTTAATTAATTAATAGTTATTATTTCTTATTTCTATAATTATTCGAACAAACTATTCATTGTTAGTTATTTAAGTAATTATTTATTATAATTTATTTAATCTAATTGTTTATTATTTAAAAAGTATTTATTTAATTATTTATTAATATTTGAAAATTATGTTGTATATTTTTTTATCTTAAAAGTATTTTATCTTTTATTAATTATCATTTAAATTTTTATGATTATTTAATTATTTATTATTATTTAAAATTCATAACTATTAGTCTATCTTAAATATTATTTATGATAACTATTTTATTTTTAAAATTTTAAAGTTACATTCTTTTCCTAAGGTTATCTTATTTAGAAAATAATTTAAAAAAACCTTTCCAAGCGTCAGTGAAGCTATGCAGTACTAAGGCAATAGAACTCCCCTTACTGTGTACTTAGGATTTTTTTATTTTTTAAAGCATTCGAAACTGACTAATGACGGAAAAATTCTTTAGAGAGACCGGACGAGACACTTAATATTTTCCTCGTTTAATGTTTCTTGAATTTTATGCTTTGAAATAAAATTCGAAGAAACCATAAAATAAGATTATAAAAAAAAATGTATTTTAAAAATATATTTATAAAAAGAAAAAAATGTCGTTGCAAGCCACGACATAACAGTACAACTTCCTGGAGCAGCTGTCATAGGAAAATTAATGAATTTTTAGTCATCTTTTGTATTTTAAATTTCTTAGCGCTTATTTTGTATGATTACTACATTTTTAATCGTCTTTGTTCTAAGTTGCAATAATTGATATTTGTAAATATCTACAGTTGTCCAAAATCAATGATATCCAATTTTACTGGTTTATGTTTAGAGATATCTTTAGTGATTTCTTAATTTAAAGTTTCCCAAATTTTAATGTTTCCATTTTCCGTAAGATTCTTGATCTGTACAAATCATTGAAAAGCATTGTACGTGTGTACCAATAATGTGTCATCAGTTATTGTTTTTTTTTTTTTTTTATTTTGTTATTACAATATTTTTAATTATAAATTTAATAATATTGCAAAATTTGTTTGATGACACATTATTAGTACACACGTATAGTATAGGTATAGTTAAGAGTACTGAAAAATAGTACTTACTACGGAGCGCTGTAAAACCTTAGCTATTGCCTTAATAAAGAAATGTTACTCATAAAAGTTGTTACCCAAGAAACTATCTACAAAAATGGTCTGATATAATTTTTTTGAAAAATGATTAAAAAAAAGTTATTTCGAAAAATATGAATTTTTTTTATCGAATTTTTGAATATTTTCACTTATAACTTTTTTATTTATAGTTCTACTACAAAAAGTTATTCGACCAAAGTTGTAGAGAATTTAATTTAATTTGTAACAAAAAATGTTAACAAATTTTTTTTATCAAATAAATAGTTTACGAGATATATCGTAAAAACCATTTCAACCCCTATTTTCAAGATAGCGGCTGTGGGACAAGGGTGGCGACCCGACAAACTTAGTTTTAGCTTTAGATTGACCCCCTCTACACATCAAAAAAATAAAATTACGTTCTATAAAAAATGCAAGGTTAGGCCTAAAAAATGTAAAATTTCAGTGGACTACTCGAACAAATTTAAATCATCCGTGTGGATAGAAGACTTCTGTATGCGTAGAAGCTACCATAAATATAAGCAACGTGACTGCTAGTTAACTAGCGGGGACTTCTGCAAACTCAGCATCGCGAGCAATTAAAAACGAAAAATGAAGCTAACTCCTGGCTTTTGTTAGTTAATTCGACTTCTGCGTTCCCCCTTAATCCTTAATAGGCCCCTTACTTTTTCAGTTACCGAAAATTCCTACTGAGTAAAGGTCCTCCCCTTCCCCCTTTATCCTTTATTTCCCCCAGTTCCCAAAAAATTTGTCTTTGATGACAAATTTAGCTATTATATATGGCTATATATAAAAGCTATTTAGCTATTAAATAGCCATATATAATAGCTAAATAGGTAAATTCGTCTTTCGAAAACGTCATACATAAATAATTAAAACAACGGAATTAAATCCTCCGTTGCGTATTCTTTAAACTTTTTTTTTTACCCCGCTTTTTCAGACTTTTTTTCGTCTCAATGGGGGTCCAGCCGAGACCAGAGGGGGACTCCAGGCTGATCGGTACATTAAGTTTGGCATTACAAGAATAAGTTCGACGGTACTTTTTTCATCCTGGAGAGTAATGCGTCGATGGACCGACTTTGGGGAATCTGACCACATTTGCCTGAGCCCTACCGACAGCACAGGGCTTGGGGAAACCATCGGAAAACCCAAACCTGTACAGCCCGGCGTGAGTTACAAGCGTCGGTGTTCACCGAAAATTAGATATCAGCTCACACTGGGGCTCGAGCCCACGCCTCACCAGTCCCAAGCAAGCATAACAAGCGTTGTACCGCTTAGCCATGGGACTGGCTTTCTTTAAACTGTTAGTCTAAACTTCCACCGTTTACGCTACCACTTAAACGTCCTTGAACATAACAATTTACATGAACGTTGGATTTGGTCAGATTCTGGTGCATCGAAAAATTTCAGACATTGTAAATTTTAGTACATATTTTAAATTGAATTTCTATATATTTTTAACTTCCCGCTATGAAAATTGAAAATTTTCAAAAATCGGGAAGTTATTGTTTTCACCCCGTTTTTCGAAAATCGAGTTCTCATCAGATCTTGACGTTTTGAGGTCCTAGGAAGCTTCCCTGATTATTCCCGCGATGATGTCCGTATGTCTGTCTGTATGTGTGTGTGTGTGTGTGTGTGTGTGTGTGGCCCTTTTATAACTTGTAACAGGGTAAAATTACCCTTAATCGATAAGTCACCGGATATCGATAATTATTCGACATAGCACTGGCGCGTCTCGATCTTCGGGCCTAAAGAGAGAATAGGAGGGGGTGAGTTTGGGTTAAAATAGGTGAGCCGTGCAGTGGAAAAGGGTGAAGTAGTGTGACCGTCAGACTGAGTGCCACGGGAATCAAAAAGGACCGTTCCCGAGAGTAGTGACGAGACAAAGGAAGCCAACTACAACTAGGACTTCATCCTCATCGAGTGAGTTAGATCATCGTTTTGTTCGTCAAGGTATCAATTATTACTCTGTGGGAAAGAAGTGGACCGCGGTTTACCGAATACCCAGTTACTTCTCCTATTTAATTATTATGGATCGTTTAATCGACGATTATTACTAAATTAATAGTGAAACATTTGCTAGTTTTGGATTTAGTGATTTTCATGGGGGCTTATACCCGAAAATCTCTCAATCATCCTTGCGGGAAAATTTAATAACTAGAAATAATCAATTAATAAATTAACATCCGAAAATTTCGTTAATTTTATTGCTGTAATTTTTATAGCAATTAACTTAGTAAAATTGATTAATTTTTGTCATTGGGAAAGATCGGCAAATTTTTATTCGTGGAATTTTGGTCAAGCGTCAATTTTTGTGTCGCAGTAAATTCCAATACCCAAGGTCAAGCAAAACAGCTAGCGAATGTTCTAGCAATTAAAATTTGAATATTTCGACTTATGTCGAATTTTTTATAATAGATAAACTAATAGAAAATTATTGATAATATTTTATATTAAGAATTAATTAGTAAGAATATTTTATATTAGGAAAATTATTAATTGAGAATATTATAGAGTGGAAAATTATTAAGAATATTATATTAGGAATTATTTATTGAGAATATTATAGTATAAAATTATTCCGTCAAGTGTGAATTTAATAATTTTGCGATTAAGTCCGTGAATTAATTAAATTAATTTTACGCTAATTCGATAATTAATGGCGTGGGCATTAAATCCTAGGAATTAGTTAATCGAGTCAAAAATTTGTCACAGTAAAAATTTAGTCAGAATTAATTAATTAACTTATGTTAATAATTTTGAAGTGATTGTAAGATTTATATTGCGATTAATTTATTTAACAAAAGTTAATTCAAGGTATTAAGCCTCTCGTTCGAAATAATGACTTAAGAATTTTTAAGCTGTTTTAATATTTTAATAGAATTGAAATTAACAATTGGAAAGTGAGAATCAAAATAGTTAGTTAGAAATTGATTGTAAATTGAAGGTTGTCGTTTTATTAATTTACTAATGATTGAATAATTTAATTTGAAATATTTAATTGAAATTAATTACATTCGATTTTATTAAAATAAAATTTATAAAGTAAAGTCAAGTTAGTAGTGTGAGTGTGAGACAAGTGTGGGTTATGTGTGAGTTGCAGAGTATCTAGGTCTATGTTTCGTCGCTGGGCTGTTACTGCTGTAGCTGGTGTGGGTTATGAAAGTGTGCTGCAGAACATCTAGGTCTATGTTTCGTCACTGGGCTGTTACTCCTATGAGCCGAGTCAACGATCCTGGTATATGATTCGTCTCTGTGCGGCTGATTGTAGGTTTAGAAATCGGGTAGACGCCGGGAGGGGCCCGTCACGTGTAGTCGCCGGGAGGGGCACGTGTTAGAAATCAACGGGTAGACACCGGGAGGGGCTTGTCTAGAATAAGTTAGAAATTGACGGGTAGACGTCGGGAGGGGCTCGTCAAGATTAAGATATTTTTAAGTGTGGTTAGTGTGAGCGTGAGTGAATTTTGTTAACTAGTTTTAAGTCAAACCTTGTTAATTTTTTTTTTTTATTGTTAATAAATATCGATCGATCTTGTTAATTAATTATTTATTATTCAACAGCACCTTCCTCCACTCTCTCTACCCTAAGATTAAGTTTTCTCAGCTCTGGACCGGTTCCAGGAACCGTGATTAAAAATCCTGGTGGCGCCCTAATAATTATATTGGTTGTTAGTTTTGTTTAATTATTTAAAAAAATTGATTAGGGGCCAACCTGAACAGGTAAAACTGATACAAACTTTTGAACGGCTTGACCGATTTGATCGCGATTGGCGCCATTCAAAAGGGCTTGACCAAACTTAGATTTCCTGAAAATTTGAACCGATTCAGACCAGCAGATTTTGAAAAATTCCAAAAAAATTCCAAAAAAAATTTTTATGAAAAGTGGTTTTCTTGGAATAACTTCTAGACGGCTATACCGATCAATATCAAAAACTAATCAGCTCTTAACATAAAAAAACTGCGTCAAACGCCGCTAGTCCTGTCAAAATCGGTTTATTCGTTCGTGAGTTATCGTGAACGAAAGAAAACCGAAACAAGCGTTTTTTCGGGATTACTCTGAAATTTTCAGTTCGATCAATTAAAACCTGAGAATAACTAATGAGGATGATAAAACTGCGTCGAATGCCGCTAACCACGTAAAAATCAGTCGATTCATCCAAAAGTTATTGCGATTTGAAAATTCCAAAAATAGAGTTCTATGAAACTTCTATCAGACTTTTGAGCTGGGTGAGTTCAAATGCATCAAAATATCATCTCTTCGAACTCAGTGAGCTCAAAATATCACATAAATTATATTTTGAGCTTAAAAATCAGAAAAATGTTATAAGTACAATTTTAAGCGCTCAGGTATGGAATTAGCTGGAAGTTGCAGGGATTGCCTTTAGGGTGAACCGTATTACAAATTTTTTTTATAAACAAATCATGATTCAAAGATATTTTGGAGCTCAAATTTTCTACAAGAAGTGAGTCCATTCCTCATATATTCTGATTATATTTCATAATTTATATTGATCGTATAAAATAAATATATTTATAATATATTTTACTTTTGTTTAAAATATATTTTTCACCTACTAAAAACGGCCAAAAATTGAATAAACTCAATATAATTTGTTTACATTTGGAATATACTTTAAATACATGCAAGTATAGTTCGAATAAAGTTCAAATATATTTAACATATATTTTGTGTATAACATGGAATATATTTTTAACTTCCCGCTAAGAAAATTGAAAATTGTCAAAAATTAGGATGTAATTGGTTTTACCTCGTTTTTCGAAAATCGAGTTTTCATCAGATCTCGACGTTTTGAGGTCCTAGGACGCTTCCCTGACTATTCCCGCGAGGGTGTCACTATGTGTGTGTGTGTGTGTGTGTGTAAACCTCTTATAACTTTTGAACGGTTGAACCGATTTCACCGCGGTTAGCGCCATTCGAAAGGGCTATGCCAAACTTAGATTTCCTGGAAATTTGAATCGATTCTGAACGATAGATTTTGAGAAATTTGGAGAAATCTAAAAAAAAATAGGAAAAAAAATTTTTTCAGTAGTGATTTTTTTGGAATCACTTGTAAACGGCTAAACTGATCGATTTCAAAAACTAATCAGCTTTTAACTCTGAAACACAACGTTGATTACCGCTAATCCGGTCAAAATCGGTTGATTCGTTCGAGAGATATCGTGAACGAAAGAAAACCGAAAAAAGTGTTTTTTCGGAGTTACTCCGAAGTTTCTAGTTTGACCAATTAAAACATAGAAATTCCTTATGATGCTTAAAAAACTGCGTAGAATGCTGCCCACCTCGTAAAAATCAGTCCATACATTCAAAAGTGATTGCGGTTTAAAAATCCAAAAAATAGTGTTCTATGGAATTTCTATCAGACTTTTAAGCTCAAAGAGCGCAAACGCACAGAAAAGGTATCTTTTTGAGCTCGATGAGCTCAAAAAAAACGGCCATGTATTAACGGAATTAGCCGGAAGTTGTAGAGATGGCCTTTAGGGTCAACCGTTTTCCTAATTTTTATTATATTCTTGTAACAGAGTGAATATACTCTGAATCGATAAGTCGCCAAATATCGATAATTGTTTGACGCAGTACTGGCGCGTCTCGATCTTTGAGCCAAAAGAAAGAGTAGGAGGGGATAGTTTTGTGTTTTTACAGGTGAACCGTGCAAAGGAAGAAGTGGTGTGATCGCCGGAAAAAGTGCCACGGAAATTAAGAGGGATCGATCCCCGGAGTAGTTACGAGACGAAGGAAGCCAGAAAAAACGAGGACTTCATCCTCAAGCAGTTAGTTATATCTTTGTTTTATTTATCAAGGTATCGAAAATTACTCCGTGGGCTAGAAGTGGACCGCAGTTTACCTAATACTCGGTTTACTTCTCCTCTTCATTTATTAATTTCGATTATTTAATCGACAATTAGTATAATTTAATTAAATTAAATTTGTCTATTTATTTGAAAAAATTTATAACATTTGTTAGTTTAAACTGAGTGATTTTATGGGCGTTCATACCCGAGAGTCATTCAGTCGACCTTGACGTCAAGAATCAATTTTTAAATTTAATTTACTTTTCATCCGAAATTGATTTATTAATTGTGTTAATTTTTAGAATCAATTCATTCGCTGGAACTATTGCTTTATTTTTACACTTGAGATAAACCGACAAGTGTCTTCTACCAAATTCTTGATCAAGCGTCAGTAGATATTTTACGTCCTAGTCAATCTGTACGGCGAAGGTCAAAACAACCAAACTAGCGAATGTTCTAGCGTCCATTTTAAGAACGCCAACTTTTGTCGATTTTCATATTCGAATATTTTTACAACGGAATCTATTAAATATTATGTTGGATTTTTTTATTATCCAAGGAAGGCGAATTATTTATGATAATTAATTTGGATAATAATTTAGAATTAAATTCTCAGAATCGTCTTGTTGAAATTTAAATAGTTCAGCCTAAATTAGTTCTGCGAATCAGAGCTCACACTCATGAAGATTTTTTCGTCAATTATTTTGTGGGAATTGAGCAAGAACTTATAGTTTATTTAATAATTGTCGGTACTGATTATTTATGACTGATAAACTTTAATTGTAAAATTTATAATTATAACGAATTCTATAATTTAATTTGACCTCAAAAACTTTCAATTAAAACATTCAATCATTAGTGATTTAATAAAACAATTTTCAATTAACAACAAACTCCAAAATAACTTTGAACTGAATATTTTCAAATTCTAAATATTCCAATTTCCGATTTTGTTTTAATTTCTGATTAGATAGATTGAAATTCCTAACTAATTTATTGCCGTGGTCTTAATAATACAAAAATAAATATTTAATTGCAAGAGGTCTTCGTATCTTGAATTAATATATTGTAACAGGGTAAAATTACCCTAAATCGATAAGTCAGTGGATATCGATAATTATTTGACGTAGCACGGGCGTGTCTCGATCTTCGGGCCTGAAAAGGAAATAGGAGAGGGAAGTTTTAGGTTATTATAGGTGAGCTGTGCAGTGAAAAAGAGAGGAGTGTGACCGTAAAAAAGAATGCCACGAAAAATCAAGAAGGACCGATCCGAGGAGTAGTAACTAGACAAAGAAAGCCAACTACAACTAGGACTTTATCCTCAATTAGTGAGTTCGATCATCGTTTTATTCCTCAAGGTATCAATTATCACTCTGCGGGAAAGAAGAGGAACGCGGTTTACCTAATACTCGGTTGCTTCTTCTTTTTATATATTGATTGGATCGTTTAATTGACGATTATTTATTTGATCAGAATTTGATATTCGCTAGTTTGGACTGAGTGATTTTCATGGGGGTTTATACCCGAGAGTCACTCAATCGACCTTGAAGATAAATTCTTTCTACATTCTTCATGAAAATTTTCAATGAACTAATATTAATCAATTAAATTAATTAATATCTGAAAAATTTGTTTATTCAATTGTTATAATTTTATAACAATTAATTCAGGAAAGAGTGATTAATTTTGTGCTTGAAAAATAATCGACAAGCATTTTCACGTGGAATTTTGGTCAAGCGTTGATATATCTGTATCACAGTAATTCCAAATACCCAAGGTCAATAACTACCAAACTAGCGAATGTTTTTATAATCAAAATTGAGTGCTTCGACTTTTGTCGATTTTGACAATTTAAAATTTTACATGGAATTTTCGTCAACATTATATCCAGAATTATTAATTAAAATATTTTATACTGTAAAATATTTTATCATGTGATAATTAATTAATTTGGGCTTAAGTCCGTGCATTTTAAACGAATTATAATTACTGAAAATTAATAATTAACAGCGTTGACATTAAGTTCAAGAATTGAGTTATTTCTTGTTGAATAATTTTTAAATTGATTATTAAAATTATTATTGTAATTTTGTTAATTATCAAAATAATTTTGTAAATTCTCGGAAAGAACAATTACTATGTCGGCAGATTACTACGACCTCTGTCTTCATATTTTAATCTATTAATTCAAGATATTAAGACCTCTTGTCGTTAAATATTTATTGTTGTATTATTAAGACAACGACAATAAATTAGTTAGGAATTTTAATCTATTTTAATATTTTGAATAAAAAATAGATTAGCAAACGGAATTGGGAAGTTGAATATTAGTTCGAAAATAATTGAAATTCGGTTGTAAATTGAAAAACATTGTATTATTAAATAGTAATGATTGAATATTACAATGGCTCAATTTTGAGGTCAAGATCAAATTGATTATCATCAATTATTAAATTTTTGAATAAAGTAAAATCAGTAGTGTCAGTGTGTACGATAAGTGTGGGTTATGTGTGATTTCCATAGTATCTAGGTCTACGTTTGGTCACTGGGCTGTTACACCTGTAAGCCGAGTCAACGACCCCTGTATACGATTGGTCTCTATGCGGGTGATTAAACAGTGTAGTTAGTTTGGTTTGTTAATAATTTCTACGGGTAGACGCCGAAAAGGGCACGTGTTGAAAATCGACGGGTAGACGCCGAAAGGGGCTCGTCGAGAATAAGTATATTGTTAAGTGTGGATAATGTGAGTGAGTGAGTGAATTTTGTTAATTTTTCATAAATCGGAATATTCTTAAAAGTTATTATTTTTTACTAAATATTGGCCTATTTGTTAATTAATTATTTATTATTCAACGGCATCTTCCTCTACTCTCTTTACCCTAAGATAAGTATTCTCAACTTTGGACCGGTTCGAGGAACCGTGATTAAAAATCCTGGTGGTGCCCTAATAATGATTTTTGTTTGTTGTTAAATTGTTAGGTTATTTATCAATTGATTAGGGGCCAATCTGAGCGGGTAAAACTGTTACAACATTCAAATATATAGACAGAGGCCTTAATAATCTGCCGACATAGAAATTATTCTGTCCGAGAATTTTGGAAATTATTTTTAATAATTACTTTAATCACAATAACAATTTTAATCGTTAAATTCAAAATTATTTACAACAATTGACGACGAAAATTAATTAATTAGAACCAAAATTATTAGTGAAATTCTTTAACATCAAATAACCAAATTCCTAGAGTTAATGTCCACGCTGATAATTCTTAATTTTTAGTAATTAATGTAATTTCGAATCGTCTTACAATCAACGATCTTCAATTCGAATCAATGAATTAACATGTGATGAAACATTTCACAATATTCAATCAATATTTCTAATATAAATTTTGACAAAAATTCTATATAAAATATTCATTCATAAAAAAATCGACATACCCAAAATTAGACTCTAAAACATTCGCTAGTTTGGCTGTTTTGACCTTGGATACTCTGAATTACTGCGACGCAAAAATATCTACGACACTTGAACGAAATTCCACGAGAAAACACTTGTAGATTATTTTTCAAGCATCAAAATTAATCACTCGTTTCTTTTATTCGAATTAATTGTTTGTAAAATTATAACAATTAATAAAACGAATTTTAGATGATTAATAATTTAATGGATTCATTTTAGTTAATTGAAATTTTTCACTACGAATGTTGCAAGAATTTATCCTTAAAGGTCGACTAAATGACTCTGAGGTGTAATTTCCCTTGAAAATCACTCAGTCTAAACTAACGAACGTTGCCAATCACTAATTAATTAATTAATAGAATATTTATAAAATTGAGCAGAGGTGAAGCGAACCGTATACAAACCGCGGTCCACTTCCCGCCCACGGCGTACATTTCGGTACCTCAGATACAGCTCAAAGAAAAGTTCCTGGTGTCCCTTGTCTGGATTTGGAAAAACTTCAGCTCGTGCTCCTTGTGCTTCAATTCTTCCGGGGATCCGACTTCAATACAGTTCCTTTTTGTGGAGATTGTTAGTTTTACTTGAATATATATTATATATGAGCTTCTGTTTATGGTCGCTAGGCGGCAGTTAAATAATGTACTATGATTATGATTATTGTTATACGTTACCCGGGGAAAAAAGTTTAGATCTGACCAGGTATAATTATATCTGGTCAGATCTATTTACATCTGATTAGATATGGGATTGGAGACATAATAATATCCAGTCATATCTCATCAGATGTTGAAAAAACCCTCAAAATTATCATTTGATATTAACAATCGCACGGACCGTGACTAGAGAGCTAATCATGGTACTAACAAAAGCACGGACCATAACGAGAGAGCTAGTGGAAAATTATTCTATTCATAGTGGGAAATTATTCTAAGTTGTTATTGGGCCGCTACCTTCGAAACCCCCACTCAGTCCATCGGAGCTAGCGAGCCAATGTATTCACATAATCCAATCCCCTATCAAATTACCAGACTGTTTAAAAGGGAAGCGAGGAGACCTACTAGCACAGTCCACTTTAAACCATCGAGCGAAGAAGAAGAAGAAGGAAGTACTCCAATATCTACAGTAAGCAGGCAAGGCTTACCATTTACAGTACAGTATTTAGGATAGCAAGCGTGCAAAGCTTGTCTATCCTCAACTAAAGGTCTTTAATCAGTCATCTCAGACCATATTAGATATACTTAGTCAAACTCAACTACAGCTACGTTCGAGTATCATCCAACCAGCTCTTTTAAGAGCTAAATTTTAAACAGTTCTTCTCAGAACTCAATATTCATTGCTCTTATTTAAGAGCGTGTGACTAACAAGTCATCTCAAGACTACTACGTAGTCTTAACCAAAACGGTCTTTCTCAAGACCAACAAATAATTCTATTTGTAAGAAAACCTACCCAAGTTTGAGGGAAGGTACCGGTATTAGTACTAAACATCAGATCTAAACAGATATAACTATATCTGAGTTGAAAAATTCATCGAACATGATCAGATCTAGTCATTTCTGATCAGATCTAAACAGATATAATAATATCTGGGTTGAAAAAGACATCAGACATAAAAAGATTTTATTATATCTGGCTAGATATAACTAAATTTGTTAACTATTAATAAATACTTATAAACTATTTTACGAAATAAATATTTATTGAATGTTGAAAAATATTTAGTAGAATTTAATAAATTAAATAATTGTCTTCGAATAAATTAATATGTTAATAGTTAATAAATATTTCTATCAACGTATATTGATAATTAATAATTTGCAAATTCAATAAAAAACATTGTTCATTACGCATCGACCATAGATACTGTTATAACCAAGGGCGTTTTTAGAGCGGTAGCGTAAACGGTGGAGGTTTGGACTAACAGTTTAAAGAATACGCAACGGAGGATTTAATTCCGTTGTTTTAATTATTTATGTGGGACGTTTTCGAGATACGAACTTACCACATCTTCGTTTGGGACTGACGGATTTTTATGTAAATAGATGTACTTACTCTTTACAGGAATTTTGGTTGTTACTGGATCCGTGATTCTGGGGCTGGTGTTTGCGCCTTTTCCTGAATTGGGCCCTGTGATTGGTCCTTGCAGCGGATGGATTAGGATGGATTTAGGCTGCTTATATTACGGGCTTCTTATTTCGTGAAATGAACTAATTTAAAACTGGTTTCACTTTTATTTAGATTTATTTTTATAAACGTTAAAACTTACACTTTCACAAATTGATTTTTATGGAATTTAATTTAATGAATTTTATTAATTTGATTAAGCTAACGTCCTCCAGTCCCCCGTAGGGTAAAGTGCGCAAATTTAGCTTTTTAGAGATATTTTGATTAAACTTATTGGCCGGATTCTCGCCGAAGTGCGGAGCAAATTAGAACCTTGAGATTTCGGTTCTCTATGGTTATATTTAATAACTAATACGTGGCCTGCCGGTTGACCCGAGTCTGAACTCGTCTTAAGTGCAGCGCAAATTAAGATAAGGGACTTTTACAAGGCACGGGCTCGTCAACTAAACGCGGAAGTCGAATTAATTAACAGAGACATGGCATTGGCTGTTGATCGCCTTTTTAAATACTCGCGGTGCTGAGATTGCAGAAGTCTCAGCTAGTCAACCAGCAGTTGCGTAGCTTATATTTTATTGTGGCTTTCGCGCATGGAGAAGTCTTCCATCTGCGCGAGTGATTTAAATTTAAAGGACAAATTTTTGGGGTGGACGTAACAACACGATTCACATTACTTGTAGTTATTACAAATTCTATCTACTTACTTTTGAAGTAAGCCTCGTAGGCAAACTGGTAATATATTAGTCTTTCGAGCATTGGATCCCAGGTTCGTTTCCTGCACGCACCGATTTTTTTTTTTAATGGGAATAATTCTATATAATTACATAGGGCCATTTTTCGTGTATAATTATGTATGAGTATATACAATTATATATAATCTTTTTTACCGGGGCAATTTAAAGATCTGGCCAGATCTGATTATATCTGGTCAGATCTCGTCAGATAGAGACAATTGAAAGATCTGGTCAGATCTGTTTATATATGGCCAGATCTAATCCGTTTTTCCCAGGTATCCTTTGTTATGTCCGAAGGCGTTAAAAATGCGGTAGCGAAGTTACGGTGGAGGATCGGACTAACTTTTAAGAATACACATCGAGGGGTTTTAATTCTCGTTGTTAAATTATTTGTTGTGGGAGCTTTCGAGAGACGAAATACCACGCCTTTTGAAGAGACTGAGAATTTTTGTAGAGATTTGATTATCTTAGATTTAATAGATTATTTTTCACTTACCTTTAGATGGCTTGTTCTTTACTGATCCGGGCCTTGAAGGGCAGCTGGAAGCGCTCTCGAGTCTGGATGTTGAATTTGAGGGCCAGGAATGGATGATTAAGGGCTGCTTTCTCAGTAAAGAACGACTCGAGATTCGTGTGGTTTGTTTTTATTAGGACAGCAGCAATCGGGATGTTACACTTTCACGATAATTTTATTTAGCACTTATGAACTAATTATTTAAATTTTAGGCTTTAATTTTCGGTTAACGTCTTTCCAGTTTCCCGCAGGAAAAAGTGCGTATCTGACCGAATAATAATTAAACTTAATGGATTCAAACCGATGTAAATGCGGAGAAAATTAAACGGTTAATCTCTTATATTAACGAACTTATCTATTTTACGTCTGCCGGATGACCGAGACCCGCTTGAACGAAGTGCGGCGCAAATTAGAACAAAAGCCCTTACAGACGGCGGCCCGCTTTAACTAAGTGCAGTGCAAATTAATTAAAAGACCTGAATTTAATTTTATCACGATCGCCGTATTAACGGGGACCCGCTTAATCTAAGTGCCGTGCAAATTAAACCAAAAGCCTCTACGAACGTGGGCCAGTTAACAAAGATACTTGAATTGAATTAGTTAAAAGACGTTGGGCGGTGGTTGCCGCCTCTTTTAAAAGTTCCCGCTGCTTAGCTTGCAGAAATCCCCATCGGTCAGTCGACAGTCGCAACGATATTAATTTTAAGGTGGTTTTCGCGCATAGGTCGGCCTTCTAACTAAAGCGGGAATTTTAAATAAAAAGAAAAATTTTCGGGCGGACATAACACCTTCTTTTTCAAAATGGTGTTACAATAAACCACATGTCTATATAAATAAAATCTCCATTTGTTATTAACATCAATATTATCATTTAATATTTAATCACAGGATATTGACCCAGGTGAAACATATTAGATATTAAAAGCTAAATTTTTGTGAAAAGTGGTAATCTAAAATTTTTGAGTGCAAAAAAAAACATATTTGAGGTTAGCCAGCCCACGTGCAAAGAGCAAGTAATCCGAATGATGGAAGAGATTCACGAAAACATGAGACTACAGAAACTCCAGGGGCTGAAAAATTGGGCACACTAGAAATTTCAAACAAAAATCGATTTGCCAGCAAATGACATTAATATTGAGCAGTCTGCGACACCGCCAGTAATGCCGACTGGCATGAGTGATGTTAGACCAACAGCAACACGGATTAGTGAATATAATGAAAAAGTAAAGATTTTCAATAGGAAGGAAGCAATAGCCCAGTCCGTGATGACGTCAGCACTGAACCTAGAAACCATGCTGCACGTTATTTTAAACTACTACTCATAAATTTTAAACTACCACTATTTACAAAAATTTAGCTTTTAATATACAATATTCATCACCTAGGCCCATAACCTGTGATTAAATATTAAATGATAATATTATGTTAATAATAAATGCGGATTTAATTTATATAGACATGCGGTTTATTGTAACACCATTTTGAATAAGAAGGATAACGTAAAACAATAGTCATAATCATAGTACAGTATTTAACTGCCGCCTAGCGGCCATAAACAGAAGCTCAGATAAAATATATATTTAAGTAAAATTAACAATCTCAACACTTTTATTTACTGGTAACCACAGAACACATTAGAATTTGTTTAAAATTAAAAATGGTGAAATTTATAAGTTTTTCTCGGTGCGTTCCGAATGGAAACGTGCGAATGGATATGTACCTTCGTTTATCCTGATTTACTGTGACTGGTGGTGTCGGCCAACCAACCTCTTCTGAATGTCGCACTCGCCGGCTCCCGTATACTTACCTAATTTCCTCACTTTTGATTACTATTAAGGGTCCCGAAGATCGAGGTGCGCCAGTACTGCGCCGAATAATTATCGATCTCCGGTGAGTTATCGATACAGGGTAAATTCACTCTGTTACAAGCTATCTAACAATATAAGTTCTAATCTAGAGGATTGACTCATTAAACGTTTCGACCTCTTATTTACTAATCGCTTGTGCAGTGAAGATTGATTATTTATTATCTATGTGAATTGTGACGTTATTTTAACGACCGGGGTCTATTCAAAATGAACGTCACTAGCGCCAACGAATTTTTGTTAATTTAGGCCGATATTTCAAGGCCAAATATCATAGAAAATGTAATTTTAAGGATTAAAGATAAATGTTTTGTGAGATAAGTGTGTGTTGATGCTGAGTAACGAAGTGCTATAGTGAATTTAGGGAATTAATGTTGCATTTGAGATTTTGGAATTTTTAAGAGAAGAATCAGTTTTTAGAGTGAAGTTTTGAAAAATATTAAGAACACGTTATTTAAGGGTTTTATTGAGTTATTTTAAGTGTTGAGTTAGTTATGTCCACCCCGAAATTTTACTTTAAATTTAAATTACCCGCGCAGATGGAAGACTTCTCCATGCGCGAAAGCCACAATAAAATATAAGCTACGCGACTGCTGGTTGACTAGCGGGGATTTCTGCAATCTCAGCAGCGCGAGTATTTAAAAAGGCGATCAACAGCCAACACCTTGTCTTTGAGCAATTAATTCGACTTCCGCGTTTAATTGACGGACCCGTGCCTTGTAAATGTCCCTTATCTTAATTTGCGCTGCACTTAAGACGAGTTCAGACTCGGTTCAACCGGCAGGCCACGTATTAGTTATTAATTAAAAATCTATAGAACCGGAATCTCAAAGTTCTAATTTGCCCTGCACTTAGGCGAGAATCCGGGCAGTAAGTTTAAATAAAATATCTCTAAAAAGCTAAATTTGCGCACTTTACCCTACGGGGGACTAGAAGAAGTTATCTCAAATATATAAAATTCATTAATATAATTTCGATTAAAATCAATTTGTGAAAGTGTAAGTTTTAATGTTTATGAAAATAAATCTCAATAAAAGTGAAATCAGTTTTCAACAAGTCATTTCATAAAATAAGATGCCCGTAATATAAGCAGCCCAAATTCATCCTACTCCATCCGGTGCGAGAACCAACCAAAGGGCCCAATCAAGGAACAGGCGCTAACAGCTGCCCTTAAACCACGGATCTGATCATCAATAAAGTTCCTGTAACAGTAAGTACATCTACCCTCATAAAAATCCGTCAGTCTCAAACGAAGGCGTGGTAAGTTCGTATCTCGAAAACGTTCCACATAAATAATTAAAACAACGGAATTAAATCCTCCGTTGCGTATTCTTTAAACTGTTAGTCCAAACCTCCACCGTTTACGCTACCGCTCTAAAAACGCCCTTGGACATAACATAAAGAACACTGGTGGCAGCGGTGGGATTTTCGAATACGAGATTATTTAACTTTTGTTTGAGAAAAACTTATAATCTCTGAATATTTTCTTTTCTATTTTTATTTTCAATTTAAATTCCACTGTCTAAATAAATTCAAGTCTAATTGTGTTCAATTTTGAAATTTTAAAACTTTTCTAAAATTTTTTTTCTTTTTTTATCATTTTTGTCTTATTCCCAAATTTTAAATTTTTCTTTAAACTTTATATAAACCAATAACTCCCGAAATTTTATAAAATTTGCTTTTTCTTCATATTTCTATTTTTATTCAAAGGAGTTATTGAATATTTAACTATATCATAGATATCATTTTCATCAAGTAGTCTAAAATTACAATAAAGAATTCGCTTACGTTTCTTTATTCGAGGTGCGGCTTGTCTTATACGGACTTGCACCAACATTCTTGGTCAGCAGAAATTATTTAAATTTAGAAATATTTTCTTTTCGCTGATTTTGCAAATAAAAATAGTTGTAAAAATTTACAAAAAAAAAAAAAAGGAAAAATTTTTTTTTAAAGACTCCAACAACTTTCGTTCGTTATTGATTTTATCTAAATCAAATAAATTAAAATTCTCTGTGTAAAACTGCAATTTTATAATAGAACGAAATTCGAGTCTTACAAAATTTTCTCTTATATTTCGACATATTTTAAATTTCATAAAATATATATTTTGCAAAAATTTCCTTTGTCCGGAATTCTTTTTCAAAAGGTTATAGAACTCAAGTAATATCGTTTTGCAATCGTTTTTTTGAACTAATATACTGTTCTTTAGACAATAAAATATCGCAAAAAGAATTCGCTGACGCCTATATGCCCGAGTTGATTAACACCAAACGAAATTTGCAAGCGCAACTCCCGTCAAAAAAAAAAAATTTATTTTAATTCGGTATTGAGGAATAAAGAAAATTTTTTTGCTAACCAAGCAATACTAACATTAAATTTTATTTATTTCGAAATTTTGAAAATTTTTATCCCTTACATTTACACTCCATTTTACGAGAAAGGGTGCTGCGAATCTAGCACCTTCTCTGACAAAACTCTCACAGAAGTTTCCTAGTTCTAGAAAGGTGCTTTAATTAGCACTTTCTTTTACGAAAGAAGCTCTCACTAAACTCTTGGGAAGGGTGCTTTGAATTTAGCACCTTCTCTTGACCACACACTCACAAGGGTATAAAACAAAATTTAATATTTGTATAATTGTAATACTAACTCACATTAAATATAAGAAAGCTATAATCCCTTATCATTGATCGTCCAAATGATAATTTCGCGATTCAAAATTTTCGAATAATCTTACTATTTTGGGTTGAAACCGATATTTCTTTTCAAAATTCTAAAAGGTCGATGGGAAAGAGTAGACGGTCGAGCTATCGATACCATCTGAAAAAGATACATTCCGATTTCGTTAACGGCAGAATATACCACCGTCCTCTCATCGTAACTAAATATTGGGAAGAAGATACGGAACCCGCGAATAAGGTAGTCGACAATCACGTTAGCGGTCCGAAGATCCTAGAAAACGTTAAGGCAATCCCGGAAATTTACGAAAAAATACTAAAATTTAGACAAATCCAAAACCCTATCTAGGCTACCCCCCTAAACCCATCTACACGACCAACTCTAAATCCCCATTGTAAATAGATTTATCTGAAAACCTAAACCTTACCCTTTCTACCTTTAATATCTTTCCGAATTATACATATTAATTCCCTTTAAACTCTTGCTCGACTTTCTTAAACTATTCTCCGCTAACTAAGAAAAATTAAATCTAACCTAGAATAGTCAGTCGAACACGTGACTTATTTAAATCAGCTAAAATTCTTGTGGCTTGATTAAAGGCATTTAAATCGTCTCATATTTCAACGTAAAATTGTTTACTACAAACTCAACGATCAACTCTTCCTTGCGTACACTACCGTACTCGTCACTCGGTAATCATACACCACGATAACTAATCTTTCTTTCGTGTTATTGTACTCTACTGCTGTTGACCTACTTACCTAGTAACCGAATAAAAATACATTGCGATTTAAATTAAATAAAATCGAAATTTTTCTTTTTTTTCCTTTCGAACAAAAACCTCCCTTGTAACCCTTCCTTATATATATCTCTTATACAGAGTAGCTAAATTTAGACAGGTTTAATCATACAATAATCGTGGAACCATTCGAGGACGAATCCGGAACGTTTTTCGTGTCTTGCTCTAACGATTTCCCGTTTGGAGCCATGGAAAGAAGAACCTTCCGCGTTGATATCTCTATAAACGAGGAAAGCCTCAACATCCAAATTCAAACCCTCGCGAAAGAATTACACGATGCGCTCCCATATTTTAACGGAGAAGGTCCCACCGCAGTAAAAGATTTCGAATTATTCGACGGAATAGTCAGAAACTGGTTACCCAGCATCCCAGCTGATAACCAGGGCTTTTTCGCTCGCAGTGTAGCACAAAAATTATATGGACGAGCCAAAAGACTAATCGAACATGCAGAACTAGCTTCCGTTGAAGATATTTTACTAATCTTAGGAAGAAAATTAAAAAGAGGTGACCCATATACCACGTGGCAGAAAAATCTAGCTGCTGCGGCCCCAAAAGAATCTGAAGTACAGACAAGTCCCAGAGACATTCACTCATAGACTAGTACATCCGACGGACTACTATGAAGACCCATACCCTGACACTTATGAAGAAAATTACTACGGTCCGAATTATCAGAGGGAACAGCAGATTTTAGGCTCCACTTTCGCGTTCGGAACCGAACGAAATCCACAATATACACCGAGAAATCAAAATTATTATCAATCTAGAACTTTTCAAAATTTTAACCAAAATCGTTATCATCCTGGAGTAAACGGTCCCACTAAAAGAGCGGTTTGCTTCGAAGACGACGAAGATTCTGAAGAAGCCAAATTACGACATAAAAAGGACCCTTCAGTAGTCTGTAATTGTCCGTTTTGCCCGAAGGGAGAACGTCGAGACGCCTACGATCCTTTAAACGGGATGGGCGCTCGTCAACAGGAGGCAATGGCGAGTATGCCCGTCCCGTCTCTGATTACACCTTCGAAGAACTCCAACTATTATCAACAGTACCAAAAGGGTCCATATCGGGGCTTCCAAAATCAATACCCCCGATCAATCCTCCAAAACACCCAGAGGCAAGACCTAGAACACCAACCGACTCTGAACGAAATGATGACCCTCCCGAGATCGCAACGACAACCCGATCAGAACAACGGAACAGCGCTATCAGCTCAGTTGAACCCACCATTGATGACGGCAGGAGAACTACGAGCCCAAGGAAGGACGAACCAAAATGTCTAACAATCGGTAAAAGCCCCACGGTCCATATACGAAGCCCCGGACTTCTTAACGGAGGGGTAAACGCACTCCTGGACACCGGCTCCGACCTTAACTTACTCTCCATCGAAGAACTATGCGACGAAGTCCTCTGTAACATTGAAAATACAGGAGTAGTGGGATGCATAGCTACTAGCTCAATGCCCATAACCGGTTCAATAAACTTAAAAATATTCGGAACAAAAGTTACTTTCCATCTCGTACCGGAACCACCCGGAGGTTATAAGGCCATCCTCGGAAATGAATTCTTTATTCAAGAACGCGTAACCATCTCGTTTTACTGGAACACCTTAGTAATGAAAAATAAACCAATACAACCCATCCCTATAATTAACCCAAGAAAGTTCCCAGAGCAAAAAGTCCTCGCTTTAGGAACTGGGCCAAAAATATATGTGTCGTGTAACTCACTCCTAGGCAATTATCAACGCTTCCTCATCGATACCGGGGGGGATGTATGCCTCATCAATGCATCCGCTTTAAAACCCGAAGTAATTATCGACGCCAGAAAAGCTAGGAGATTCCGAGGACTCAGCGACAGCACTTTCGAAACTTTAGGAACAACCACATTAAAAATCCTCAATATTGACGTAGAATTCCAAGTTTGTTTAGAAGATTTACCATTCCCTGGAGTGGGAATCCTAGGAAACAACTTTTTCGAAGCCGAAAAAGATGAAATATCTTACGATAACCAAACCTTAGTTATATTGGCCTGCCCTTCTAAACCAACACCTTTTAGCCTTGAAACAAAGCCTTCTTCCAGCTACACCTTGCCACCTCGGATGAGAGTATCAGTATCAGTACCAATCCAAGAGTTCGAAAAAGCTGAAGGATACCTCCCCCGAATGAACCTTCCGAAAGGGGTACTCGGAGGAGAGGCTGTTGTCAAGGTAGATGACGGGTATGCCATGTGTATGGTCATTAATCTCAACTCAAACCCGGTAGATATAGATATAGGACCTCAAACACTTGAAGAGTTCGAATTCGATAATCCTAGTTCCGAGGGGGACGAATCCGACTCCCCTTCTATAGAAAATTCCAACTGTACAACAGACAAACAAGAACGTATAAAGATCTTACTCCAGAAAATACCTGTAGATCACCTCAATCAAGAACAAAAAGAACAAGTCCAGAATCTCATCAAAAATAATCACGACGTATTTCACCTCCCCGGAGATAACTTAGGTCGTTCGAAGAATTTCACCTGCCGGATAGAAACCACCACCAACGAACCGGTGAGAATAAAACAATATCGATTTCCCCCAGAACATCGGGAAGAAATCGCCAGACAGGTCGAAAATCTTGAAAAACAAGGAATAATCAGAAAATCTAACTCTCCGTACAACTCACCCTTGTGGATTGTACCAAAAAAATCAAATGACCCCTCTATAAAAAAATATAGAATGGTTATTGCCTTTAGGCAACTAAATAAAATCACTAGAGGGGATGCTTATCCTTTACCCCTAATTATCGATATTTTAGACCAATTAGGCGACACTAATTTTTTTAGCGTCTTTGATCTCGCCATGGGTTTCCATCAGATCCCAATGCACCCCGCAGACGCACCAAAAACGGCATTTTCTACCCCAGACGGGCACTGGGAATATCGTTGCATGCCTTTTGGATTAGAATGCGCTCCATCTATCTTCCAACGAATGATGGATTCCACTTTAAGCGGATTAAAAGGGACAGAATTATTTATTTATATCGATGATTTAGTTAGCTATGGTAAAACCCTACAAGAACATGGGGTGAGAGTTCAAAGACTATTCAACAGACTGAGAGAAGCTGGTCTCACCCTCCAACCTGAAAAATGTAAATTTCTCTGTCCGGAAGTACATTATATAGGCCTCGTAAAAACGAAAGAAGGCGTAAAACCAGACCCGAAAAAGATTTCATCACTTAAAAATGCCTCGAGACCTAGAAATCATACGGAAGCCAGAAAATTTATGGGACTTGCAAATTATTACCGAAGATTCATACAAAATTTCGCTGAAAGGGCTAAACCCATAACAGATCTTACGAGAAAAACTAAGCCCTTCACATGGACCGAGGAATCACATCGACGATATCAAAAATGCCCTCTGCGTAGACTCATTCCTCAAATACCCAGATTTTAATAAACCTTTCATCCTAGCTGTCAGCGCGTCAGACTCTGGAATATCCGGAATCCTCAGTCAGCAGACGACAGAAGGGGACGATGACCTAGAAAGAGATGGAGAGAAAATAGTGTCTTGTGTCTCACGCGTCTTTCACGACACCGAAACCCGATACACTGACATTGAAAAATAATGCCTCGCAGTAGTTTACGCCATTCAACAATTTCGACCTTATCTCCAAAAACATTTTACTTTAATAACCAGTAGCCCTTGTGTCACCTGGCTAAAGGACAGCACGACTGTCACCGAAAGGCAAGCTAAATGGCGGTTGAAATTAAGCAGATACAAATTTAATGTCATTGTTCGTCACAAAATCACGGAACGATACGCGGAAGGACTCTCATATAACCCCGAAGGTCGTCCCGAGCCCTTAGAAAACGAATCAAATAATATCACCGAAAATGATTATTTAGCACTGCCCATCACAAATAATACTACGATAATAAAATCACATAAAATACTCTCAGATGAAGAAGCGATTCAATCGATCAAGCGCCCTGGTCGCCCTCTCGGATCAAAAAATAGACCAAGAATCAGCAGCGCCCCCGAAGTCAGAGAAACAATCGTTTCTCGTCTTAGAAAAAGGGAAATGGGAAAAACGCGAATCCCGCCCAAAATAAATTACTTTGAAGATAGCGACCTTGATTTAACTACAGAAGATCCTAAGACAAAATCAACACCAAACGAACAAGAGGGGGACGATGATGTTTTCTTGCCAGCCTCAACTCCCGGACCCTCCACGATTAACAAACCAGATATGAGACAAGAGGGGGACGACGAAGCAGAGAAGGACGAGGAAGTAGAAAAGAATAGAGAAAACATCATCCCACCAAAACGAAGACGAAAAACTATCGAGCTAATAAAAATGTTCGACGAAATCATAAAAAAACGACCCCCGCCGGAAAATCCTTATAAAGAAAACGCTCTAGAAAAAATGCTTCTAGAAGAAGCAATATTTAATTACACCCCCTAAGAACTAGCAAAAATGAAAAGAACTAGTTCCGAAACAGCGAAAAATATCCGCCAGTCGCTAAGTAAAATGCCTCCACTCTGGCGAAGCGAAGAAGATTCCGTAGATGACACAGCAACTGAAACTAATGTCGACGAGTTTCTTAGAGACAACAGCGATGACCTCGAAGCAGAATCAAGCAGCGACATCAGCCCAGAAGATACGGGAAGAAGCGAAAATCCCAGCGAAATGGAACACCCCGTCATCACAGAACCGGAGACTGCAACCTCAGCAGAAATTGCTAACATCAGAAACGTCGTCAACATTCACGACAAAAAGGAAAAACAAATCAATAAAAATTCTCTAACACCACAAAACTTAATTAAATCCCGATTCACTGGATCTTTAAGCGATGGTCCAGATCCCCGTACCCCAATCTTCGGAAGAGTCCTCATCCCTGATGAACTAGCGGTCATGGGTATCCATTATGACCACACAAGCCACGAAATCGTAGACGAACACGGCAAGGGAATACAGGAAATAATCGAACTTGAACCGTCCAACGCGAATAACACCCTTATCGAACCAGAACGGGTAGAACAAATAAATAATTTACCACAAGGGATTAAATCAACCAATCCACCAGATAATAATAACTCGGAAAAATCCCACGATTCGGATAAAACCCAAAATAAGTCAACAACATGCGGTAATACAACAGTGGGGGATGATGTAGGGAACTACCGATTTGGACCGCCCTTCGTCGCTCATGACTCCCCAACTTTCGAAGAAGCTGAAAATATTTTTGCCGAACGATGTAATCGACCAAAAATATCTTCACCCTCGAGTTCAGACGAAAGTACACCGCCAAAAGCGTCCCGAAATAAAAATAAAATTCGCAACCAGCCGAGATGGGCTAACTTATGCCCGAGACCATTTATTACATTTCTTAGCGGCCGACTGCGAAATAATAAAACCTGTAGCGAAGCTGCTCCGCGACTTAAGATTTATAAATGCTGACGACCTTCATGCCTCAAAACCTACAAAAGGGAATGTATTTGTCACCAAATTAGGTCGTTGTAAAATCTTCACCGTATTTATCAAGACAAAACATTTCGAAAAACTAGACCCAATCGACCTGATCGAAGGATTGAGAAATCTTCGACAGTCGATGCACAAACATGACATTCACTCACTCCGCTGTGCAAAACAAGGAGACGAGTTCGATAACCTTAACATCCAAGCTTATTTATCACACGAATTAAGAGATTGCCCACTAACAATTACCTTGTGCGAAGGGAATGTCGAGGTACCAGACGAATCCCTACGAACAAAAATAATTGAAGAAAATCATAACAGTTTAATAGGGGGCCACAAAGGCGTAGTAAAAACGTATTGGCGCATTCGCGAAAGATATTACTGGCCAGGAATGAAAGACAATATCTATAATTGCATTCGAGCTTGCGAAATCTGTCGGAAAAATAAACTCACGCGAATAAAAACCAAACAGCCTATGTCCATCACTGATACACCCTTTGAACCTTTCGAGAAAATTAGTATAGATACTGTAGGACCCCTACCTATGACCCCTGACGGTAACTTACATATCTTAACGATTCAAGATAATTTTTCTAAAGCAGCTGCAGCAGTTCCTCTCCCTGATATCAGAGCAGTAACCGAGGCAGATGCCTTATTAAATCATTATATCGCCCTTTATGGGTGCCCTCGCGTAATTCTATCAGATAAGGGCACCTCATTCACAAGCAAATTAATCCAACAACTAGCCAAAGCGCTGAAAATTCAAAGAATAACAACTTCTTCCTACTATCCTCAATCGAACGGAGCCTTGGAGCGATCTCACCAGCCTTTAGTCTACTACCTCCGGGCTTACGTAGATAAATTCAGTAACTGGGATCGATACATCCCAATGGCAATGCTAAATTATAATACCACCGTACACACGGCTACGAAATTCACACCCTACGAAATTTTGTATGGAAGAAAAGCCCGTAGTCCGACTCAATTTCCAGACTTCAGTAAAATCGAATCAAGTAACGATTATCTAGCAGACCTGATTAGCCGAATTTCCGAAATCCAACGAATATCTGCGGAAAATCTAACGAAAGGTAAACACGAGTCAAAAATTCGATTCGATATACATATATACCCTGCAAAATTTAAAGTAGGAGACCTTGTGTATACGTTAAAAGAACCTAGGAAAAATAAATTAGATAATTATTATACCGGCCCATACAAAATAGGTGAAATAAACGAAATGGGAAATTTAATAATAGAAAAAGAAAACGGATAACGGAAATTAATCCACTCGAATAAGGCAAAAATAGCCAGCCGCAAAAACTCCGACTAAACAGAACCGAAGATTGTTTGTTATCAGTAAATATATACCTATATAGATGCAGAAATCTACAAAAAAAAAGGAAATCCTGATCGCTGCACCAATTCTCCTCCTGGGAATCGGATACCTGGCATGGGGAGCTGACGAGGTGAAAATAAAACCAATGGAAGCGAATCCGGGCCTACTATACGACCCATTCAAAAGAATCCACCTCATCAGAGAAGAATGGCAAATCATCAGTTCAATAAACATCAAATCCTAGTAACGAGAAACAACTAAAATAGAAATAATCGCACCAAATTTCTCTATCTCTCGAAACGTTAAACTCGAGTATCAAATTTAACAGAGAAACTCCCAATTTACGAACGAAACTTTCAGATCCAGCTACAATCATCGACAAATTCGAACTTTGCGATCAAGGGCTAGAAGAAAATGAAGAAAAAATGTCATTAATAGCACTAGATCACCAAAAAGAAGAAATAAATAAGAAAATAACCACCGGATCGGTATCAACGATCGGAATACTATCGATCATTATAAGAGGGTTCGCCATACAAAAACTCATTCGTCGATGCCTACTAAAACCGTGGCAGAACAACAAAATAATCGAAAAGCCAGTCGTTATAGAACTAAAAACAGTCGAAAAAAAACGTCATCACCGTCGAAAGTCAACGAATAACTCCCAGAGAAATTTGAAACCAACGAAGAAGGAAGTCCACCGAGTAAGCAAACAACGACTAAAGAGGCGCTTGAGAACATCGAGAAACCAAAGAAGTCGAAAACATTTCGACTATGAGACTACAAATCACCGATCTAGACAAAACCAAACATCAAGATCGTAGAAAATAAGATCACCACTAAAGAATTGTTAATAATAAAAGGGATAGTAAAATGCAAGATAAATTTTCATTTAATTTACAAAAAAAAAAAAAAATTATAAATAAAAATTTTAATTTGCAAATTTTTTTGCGACAGTAAGACTCACAAGACCGAAGATACAATTATCTCCGGCCTTGAGGGAACGAGTGGAAACAGCGCAAAATCTCAAACAGCTAACAAATTTTATGATCTAGATTCTTTTTTCAAATTTTTTTTTATAAATCCCACCAAAAATTATTCTTCCATTTTACTATCACCATATCATACAAATTTTTTTCTACCATATTATACTATCAAATCATTCAATTAAGTAATTACATTCAATATTAAATCCATATAAAACTTATATAAAGAATCCGATTAGACACTATTTAAAGTTCTATCACATATATGTAACCAATTATTATATTTAACCATATTATTATCTATTAGCATTATTATTATGTCAAAAAAAAATTTTTTTGTCATATATACACAACAGTTTCCATATACAAAAATATTTTCTTTTTATAATATAAAAATTTTATTTCAGAGCTAACGTCACTCATACAAAATTTTTCTTGAATTCAAAAATCTTTTTATAGCTCAAAACGATTATTTCAAACGTTTAATAAAAATAAGTAATTAAGAGAACAAGGAGAGTCATCTAATGGCAATTATAATAGAGCCGCTGCATACGCACTCACACATACCCATTGATCGAGCTATATAAACTCTTATAAAATTTCCTTTTCCTTTAAAATAAGCTTTTATTCTTTTGTTTTTTTTTCTTCCCCTTTTTCTTTTTCAACTTATTTTCTAAGTTCTAATTAATTACACTAGTCACAAAAATTAAGGGATATAAAAAAAATTCCAAATTTTTTGGTGATTTTCAGCGAGCTGTAACTCCGAGGAAAATGATCGCACAGAAAAAAAAAAAAGCAAATTGTAGCTCCAAGTGTCTAGTTTTTAGATATGACCATGAAAATTTTTTGTCATTGTCAGGTCTGGAGAAATCCTAAGAAAACTACTGAAAAAAAATTTTTCGAAATTTTTTTTCGTCTTAAAAAAGGTCTACGGGCTTCAAAAAAATTTTTTTGATTGTTTCGTTTAAAAGCGCTTTTAGTAAATTTAATACCCTTTAATTTGACGTAATCAAAAGCCTGTACGATAATATGCCGCGGAGTTATCGTCAATCAAAGCAAAAAAGGTTTTTTTGACTTTGGAAATCAATAACTCTGGAAATAATGACCGTATAGGAAATCGAGGGAGGGTTTTGAAAACTACACAATATTCTCTATAAGAAAACGTAAACCGCTTTTGAAGAAAAAATTTTTTTTGAATTGAAAACTCGGACTGAAAAAAAGACAAAAATTCGCATAATTAAGGATATTTGGATAACTTGGTATAACTTTGGATAAAATGGATGAACGAAGGATATCGTTAGTAATTTTTTAACTTCAATGTATCCCCTAAAATCCCTAAGAAATTCAAAGCGCTGCGATTTTTTGTTCATAGTGCCCAGAAGCTTCAAATTCTGTGTTTTCGCAAAAATCACCATTATGAGCAATTTTGTGATTTTTATTCATTTTTCCATTGAAAAAAATTTTTTTCAAAATTCTTTATTTTTCGATCAAAGAGATTGATTTTTCAAGAAATTTGAAAAAAAAAAAAAAAAATTTCAATTTTTTCGAAAATTTTTTTCGAAATTTTTTTATCAAAATTTTTTTTTTTTTTTTTTTTATCGTCTTCAGAATGCTTCACTATTGTAAAAAAATTAACTCAATTTTTTCTGTCCGCTACAACTGCCTTAGTTTTAAATCTCATTTTAAAAATTCAATAAAAACAAATTGATATACCCCCGCGGAGTTCGGCTTTTCCTCACACAAAACTTGAATTTTACGTTTTCTTTTTAGCCTAAATTCCTTACGTGAATTTTATGTAAGCTTTTCTTTGATAAGCACCTTTTGATATGCCTCGTCGACATTTAGCTGCCACAGATGTGACTCGCATTGTTACCCTCCTTCAAGAGGGCTACAGTCAGGTGGAAGTAGCAGCTTCTATGGGAGTGAGCCAGTCCGTTATCAGTCGGGCCTATGCCCGATTTAACGCGACTCAAAGTTACGATCGTCGTCCGGGTCAAGGTAGACTACGAATCACTACCGAGCGTGATGATCGAGCTATCATTCGAGATGCTCGTCGAAACCCTACTGCGCATGCCCACACGATCGCTCATCAATTTCGCAATCGTCGACAACGTCCTCCCCAACAACACATATCGGCATCGACGGTTCGAAATCGCTTTCGAGAGCAAGGACTACGCGCTAGACGCGCAAATCACGTGCCTATGCTCATTCCACGACATCGCCGAGCCCGATTGGCCTATGCTCATGATCATCACCATTGGGGTCGTAGACAGTGGACCAGTGTATTATGGACTGACGAATCTCGATTTTGTCTTCATGGCAGCGATAGACGATCTCTCGTTTGGCGTCGTCGTGGAGAACGAGATCGGGATGGTTTTACGAGACCAGTTACAGCTTTCAATGGTGGATCAGTCATGGTGTGGGCAGGCGTGTCCTTCAATACCAGAACCCCGTTGGTCATCGTTCGTGGGACGTTGACTGCCGATAGGTACGTCGACGAAATTCTGGAGCCACACGTCCTGTCTATGCGCACACGCATGGGGGCAAGACGGTTCATTTTGATGCAGGATAATGCTCGTCCTCACACTGCAGTTCGTACGCGAACTTTTCTCCGCGCCAACAACGTAACAACGCTTAATCATCCAGCGATGAGTCCTGATTTGAACCCAATTGAGCATGTTTGGGACATGCTTGGGCGTCGATTGCGGCGAGACTATCCGCAACTGCACAATCTTCATCAGTTGACTCAAGCGTTGTTACGTTGTTGGCAAGGAATTTCGCAACGTGATATTCGACGATGCATCAACATGCAAGAGCGTTTACGAGCTGTGATTCGGAACAGAGGTGGCAATACACGGTTCTGAGCAGTTACTGCCGTGCGTACAGAGGTCATTCGGCAGCTGCAAACAGACAAACACGCAGACAAAGACACACACACACACACACACACACACACACACACACACACACACACACACACACACACACACACACACACACACACACACACACACACACACACACACACACACACACACACACACACACACACACACACACACACACACACACACACACACATACATACATACACACACGTGTGTGTGTGTGAGAAGCGTAAATCCGACCGAGCAACCTCCACGTGGTACGCTTTGAGTAACGCTAATGCCGGCGGTAAAACAACTGTCGAAAAAATTGAGAAAATTTCGAAAAATTTTTCGAAAAAATTGAAATTTTTTTTTCAAATTTCTTGAAAAATCAATCTCTTTGATCGAAAAATAAAGAATTTTGAAAAAAATTTTTTTCAATGGAAAAATGAATAAAAATCACAAAATTGCTCATAATGGTGATTTTTGCGAAAACACAGAATTTGAAGCTTCTGGGCACTATGAACAAAAAATCGCAGCGCTTTGAATTTCTTAGGGATTTTAGGGGACACTTTGAAGTTAAAAATTACCAACGATATCCTTCGTTCATCCATTTTATCCAAAGTTATACCAAGTTATCCAAATATCCTTAATTATGCGAATTTTTGTCTTTTTTCAGTCCGAGTTTTCAATTCAAAAAAATTTTTTCTTCAAAAGCGGTTTACGTTTTCTTATAGAGAATATTGTGTAGTTTTCAAAACCCTCCCTCGATTTCCTATACGGTCATTATTTCCAGAGTTATTGATTTCCAAAGTCAAAAAAACTTTTTGCTTTGATTGACGATAACTCCGCGGCAAATTATCGTACAGGCTTTTGATTACGTCAAATTAAAGGGTATTAAATTTACTAAAAGAGCTTTTAAACGAAACAATCGAAAAAATTTTTTTGAAGCCCGTAGACCTTTTTTAAGACGAAAAAAATTTCGAAAAATTTTTTTCAGTAGTTTTCTTAGGATTTCTCCAGACCTGACGATGACAAAAATTTTCATGGTCATATCTAAAAACTAGACACTTGGAGCTACAATTTGCTTTTTTTTTTTTTTTTCTGTGCGATCATTTTCCTCGGAGTTACAGCTCGCTGAAAATCACCAAAAAATTTGGAATTTTTTTTATATCCCTTAATTTTTGTGACTAGTGTATTTATTTATAAAAAAAAAAAAAAAAAAAAATTTATCACTTCTTCACCTAAAGCTATTAATTATCCTATTTCTATTTATTACTCATACTACCGTTACAACTACCTGAATTATTATGGTATAGGAGAGAAGGCATAGAAAAAAAAAAAAAAAAAAATTTTATATTTATATATATGTTCACTTATACATACAACGCAGAAGCAGAATGATCTGCCATTTAATCTCCAAACCAAATCTGTCTTTCTTTTTATGTTTATTTAAAATAAAATAAAAAAGAAAAAGACAGAAGGAAAACTTTCCTATATTGCCAGCCACCCGATATCATCTGATACGCCTAAAAGGAATAACAGACAAATTAATCTCTTGGCAAGAGATGAAACGATTGGAATATACCTGTTATATTACAAATTTTGCTAACCTTCTCTCCACAAATGACAAGGGCCATCTAGTATCAAGTACCGTAGTTTTCGAAATTTTCTCAACAGTGTACATCCCTTCTTTTCTATCTTTAACAAATCTCTTAAATGCAATGCTAGCTCGATCACTGCTGAGACAATAGTGATACCTGACACGGCTTTGCCAAATCAAGAAACGAAGAAAGATCATCCGTCAGCAAATTAATACAATGCGAAATTAAAATATAATTTAAAATTAAAATATTCGCGCCAGATGACTCTCCTCACTACTCTATCATTAAGTTAAGAATATTATAAACGAAAATTGTAAGTGGCTCTCGCTTATGGGAAAGGTGGCCATAGGAAAACCGAAAAACTATACCAGCTTCTCGCTTTTCCGGGGGAATTAATGTTGCATTTGAGATTTCGGAATTTTTAAGAGTAGAATCAGTTTTTAGAGTGGAGTTTTAAAAAATATTAAGAACACGTTATTGAAGGGTTTTATTGAGTTATTTTAAGTGTTGAGTTTGTTATGTCCACCCCAAAATTTTTCTTTAAATTTAAATCACCCGCGCAGATGGAAGACTTCTCCATGCGCGAAAGCCACAATAAAATATAAGCTACGCGACTGCTGGTTGACTAGCGGGGACTTCTGCAATCTCAGCAGCGCGAGTATTTAAAAAGGCGATCAACAGCCAACACCTTGTCTTTGAGCAATTAATTCGACTTCCGCGTTTAATTGACGGACCCGTGCCTTGTAAAAGTCCCTTATCTTAATTTGCGCTGCACTTAAGACGAGTTCAGACTCGGTTCAACCGGCAGGCCACGTATTAGATATTAATTAAAAATCTATAGAACCGGAATCTCAAAGTTCTAATTTGCCCTGCACTTAGGCGAGAATCCGGGCAGTAAGTTTTAATAAAATATCTCTAAAAAGCTAAATTTGCGCACTTTACCCTACGGGGGACTGGAAGACGTTAGCTCAAATAAATAAAATTCATTAATATAATTTCGATTAAAATCAATTTGTGAAAGTGTAAGTTTTAATGTTTATGAAAGTAAATCTCAATAAAAGTGAAATCAGTTTTCAACAAGTCATTTCATAAAATAAGAAGCCCGTAATATAAGCAGCCCAAATCCATCCTACTCCATCCGCTGCGAGAACCAACCAAAGGGCCCAATCAAGGAACAGGCGCTAACAGCTGCCCTTAAACCACGGATCTGATCATCAATAAAGTTCCTGTAACAGTAAGTACATCAACGCTCATAAAAATGCGTCAGTCTCAAACGAAGGCGTGATAAGTTCGTATCTCGAAAACGTCCCACATAAATAATTAAAACAACTGAATTAAAACCTCCGTTGCGTATTCTTTAAACTGTTAGTCCAAACCTCCACCGTTTAAGCTATCGCTCTAAAAACGCCCTTGGAGATAACATGTTTGGAGTTTTTCGTTTTGGGTTTTGACGTTGCAGAGGACGTGGGTAAGTCAGCGTTACGGTGGAGCGGGACGATAAGTCACCCGGTTTTGTTTGACGTTAGACACCAGTCTAACCCTTTGAGACTTCCAGGTGGAATACCGAAGTCTGGTTGAGATGCCAGCGCTCCAACGTAGAGGGACATGACGAAAGTAATATTTGCGCGGTCTGCCTGAGTATTTGATTGTTTACTTCGGTTTATCTACCAGTGATCGTGTATGTAGTGCTTGTCACAAAAAATTACTGAAGCAGTATGCCGAAGCTGCACCTGACGAAACTGATGATGAATCTAATGAGAGCTTTGAAACTGATGAAAATTTTGATGACGAACCAATTCATGTTGATGAATCACCAGATCCTGTTACGTCAGGTATCCATCTTAAGTATTTGATTTGTGTCAGTTCATAACTTCTCTGTTTTTCCAGAACCACCATCAAGTGGCCAAGAATTACTTGTCCAGCAAAGTAGTTCATCATTGTCTGGATTAAGTCTCAGTATTACTCTACCGACCATTAATGAAGCGTTAGCGTCATTAAATCAATCTCCAGTTTCTGCAAAAAAGAAAACCTTTGACGCATATCTAAATGATAAAGTTTCTCGTGTGGCTCGAAATTTGCGAAAAGTATTGCGAGTAAAAACTCAAGTAAATGATGAATTCAGCAGTGCAGATGCTACTGAATCATTATTAGTTTAAGAGATAAATTTAACGATGATAGTACGAGCAGATCTACGCGCGTCCAAATTTTGGCTCTTCTACCATCAAGTTGGAGTGTTCATAAGATTATGGAAATAACGGGTGCAAGTGAGCATATGGTACGAGTAGTGATAAACCTTGTAGCTGCTAACGGAATATTATCAGTACCTGAAAAAAAAAACTGGTAAGATAATAAACTGCAAATTAAATAGCTATTTGATTTGTAACATAAAAATGTTCATAAATCTTTTGATGTAATCGAATTTTTATGCCGTGAGCTGTCTAATGAAGTAGTGTCTGTTACAAATTTTTATAATGACGATGAATTGAGTAGTATGCTGTCAGGAAAAATAAGATTTCATTTCAGTACGTAACGATGATGGTACTAAAGTTGAATGTCAGAAATGTCTAGTGCTTTGTAATTTAAAAGAGTTGCATAAAATTTTTAAATCAAAACATCCCGAAATCAAAATTGGATTTTAATCTTTTGCATTTGTGCGTCCAAAGCATTGCATTTTAGCTGGCGGATGTGGCACTCACACAGTTTGCGTTTGCTCTATTCATCAAAATATTAAATTGATGATCTTGGATAAGTTAAAACAAGCAGAAACAAAATTGACAGTTTTGATAAAACTTATTTATTTATGACAATTATTATTCAGAATATTTAAAATTGATGTTATTAACTTGATATATTTTTATTTATATGTTCAACAGGCGGCAACTTTTCACGATTAACTGAAAGGTCAGATTTACCATTAAAAACCTACAATGATTGTTTGAGTGCTATCGTATGTCAAAAACCATCACCTGAGTATTTTTTCAACAATTGTTATTGTCCAGGTGTCATGAATATGAAAACACTTTTAATAACTCAGATAGACAATGGTGAAATTAATAATATTTTGTACAAACAATGGGTTTCTACTCCACGAGTAACTCTTGAAACTACAATCAAGAATACAAATGATTTTGGTGATGATTTTAGTGAAAAATTAAAAGCTCTTTTACCACACAATTTTATTGCAAAAGAGCAAGCAGCATACTTAAGACAGTTGGAAGAATCTTTACAAGAAAATGAATGTATAGTGATTGTTGATTTTGCTGAAAATTACGCATTTATTGTTTAAGATGCTGCTCCAGGGTTTCATTGGAATAACAACCAAGCGACGGTATACACTGTGGTTATTTGCTATAAACAAATTAATGAATTTAACTATCAGAGTATGGCAATCATATCTGATTGTTTAAACCATGGTGCGATTGCTGTTCATCTTTACTCTGGTATCGTTATTGAATTTATTAATTCAATGTCATCTAAAGCTAGTAAAATTTTCTTTTTTTTTGGATGGTGCACCTTAATAATACAAGAATTATAAACATTTTATCAATTCATTTTATTATAAGGAAGAATTTGGAATAACTGTTAAGTGGAATTTTTTCGCTACGGGTCACGGCAAAGAACCAAAACTAATGGCCGCACGTGCTAGCCTACAGTTGCCTTCTCCTTTACAGATATTAACACCTATACAATTTTTTGAGTGGTGCTCAAGAAACTTACCAAGTATAAGTATTCGGGTCTCTAAAATTGACGACTATAATTTAATGGAAGAAAATTTAGAAGAACGTTTCAAAAGTGCGAAACTAATACCGGCAACACAAAAAATTTATCAAATTATACTTTATTGAATTTGGTAGTAGAGGTCGAGTCTTATTTTTCATCACAAATTTCCAGACAACATAGTACGATTAAGAAACTGAGAAAATAATCATTGAGTCGAGGAAAGTAGAAATAATATTAAGATTTAATTCTATGTACAACACTATACTTAACTAAAATAAAGTTTGTGAGAGGGAAAACTGAACTTTCCATGGTCGTTATCGACCACTTTATTGACGCTACGATAAATGAGGGTTTTCCCTTACCGTTCGATTTTTGACAAGTAGTTCAGATTTGTCAACGGGCGTGCAAATCGAAAGTCCCCACTGCTCTCCCGAAAAACGAAGCGGGATTGACAATCGGAAAGTTCGAGAACTCGGAGTCAAGGGTTATAAAAGAGCCGACAAAAGAAATATCGAGGCTTTTTGAGCCAGGCCTTGGAACAAGTAACGCTTTTTGAGCCAAGCCCTGGAACAAGTAACACCTTTTGAGCCAGCGACGCTTGATACAGTGCGGCTTTTGGCAAAACAGTGAGTCAGTGTAGTGCTGTGTAATAAATTCTGTCATCGAGATTCAGGACCATCAAGAAGGAAGTCAATCTACGATCTGGAATTGGGAACCCATTACTTGGAGCCGGAAAGTTTATTCGAGACGAGAGAGAGAGACCAACCAGCCGCTGATTTCGCCAGTTTCCACCAGGACTTCACTCAACGTTTGGAGAGTTGTAAAAGTTAAGTCAGGTATTATTATTAAAATTATTTCAGGCCAAGCTTGAATTTGTAAGTTGAGAGGCCGAATTAACTGTAATAAAATTTTGTCAATTAATGATCGCTATTGTCTCAGATGTCACTTTTAATTTAGTAGATTCTTTTATAAGTAAATTATTCATAAACGTCAATTAATTAGTTTGTTACAAGCCTTTTAGTTATGGGAAATGTTTTAGTAAAAATTATTTGATTAAGTTGAAATAGTAGAAGCATTTGTGTAATTTAGATAGTCAAGGTCACTTTGGAATATATGTAAGTTGAATATTTAATGAGGCTTGTTAAATTTGTAGAATTTGAAATTTGTAATTTTGTAAAATTAATTCTAGGCCGTTGGGCTAAATTCAATTAATTTAGTAAATTGAGTGAATTAATTTATTGAGAAAACTGTTAATGAATTTAGTTGAGAAATTTTGGTAATGAATTAAATTAGTAAATTTGGTATTTTGTATTAAAGAAATGTTATGCGAAAAATTTCAGGAATTTAGAGAATTAGTATTTCGGATAAAGTGTGTATTGAGTTAGCGTCCAGTAGACGATTTTGTATGGAATTAGTGAGTTATTTAGAAACGTTGTATAGACGCCCGAGTCGGGGGTACAACGGATTAAGTTAGGAAACCGCTGCGTAGACGCCCGAGTCGGGGGCGCAGTCGGGAATAGGTTTTAATCGGTATTCCGTCAGGTTGACGAGGTAAATAATGTTAATTGGTATTCCGTCAGGTTGACGAGGGAAAATTTAGATTTTAAGGTATTCTGTCGGAAAGACGAGGTTTGAATAAATTGGCAAGGGCCAACGTAGGTGAGACGTTCTCATAATTAAGTTAGTTTAAGTTGTAAGAATAATTGGCAAGAGCCAACGTAGGTGAGAGGTTCTCACAATTAAGTTAGTTATAAAGAAAGTGTTAAGTTTGTAGATTGATTGAATAAATCATTTTGTTATTAATAATTTTTTCTCAGTTTTATTTACAGCCTTTCTCGGACTTCTCACGACCCTGTCTTTTCCCTCTCATGTTCCCCGGTTTCTGGGACACCGTGTCTAAAATCCCAGTGGCGCCCTTTCTAAAGAGGAAAGGGGTAGCTAACTGGACCTGGGCTAAGCCCCCTGGTTACAAGTTAATCTGATATACTTACACAATTTATGTTGTTTTAGATCAATTATATACAACCTCTAAGGTTTTACAAGGAATCCAAAATGAATTTAATGCAATTGTTTATAAAATGATCCAATTTTCAAAAATTTTATTTTTTCAATTGAAAAAAAATATATATAAGGTAAAGTGGCACAACTTCGGATGATAAGGTTAAATAGAGTATTACATAAAGTTTTTTTCAAGAAAAAAAATTTAGAATCGAAGATTTTGGACCTTGAAAAAATTACGGTTTTAGTGAAAAAACTGAAATATTTTTAGATATCATGACTTCCGAAAAATTTCTTTTATTTTTTTTTCTGAAAACTACAATTAAAAACGAAATTTTCCGAAAAAAAACTGCCATAAGGTCAATTTGTGTAAGGGTTACAGCAATTTGAGAAAAAGAGCATTTTTTTTTTTTTTTTCAAAAATTCGTAACTTTTTTTGGGTTGGGTAAAAAACTCTGAAAAAATTCAGAAAAATGTCTTTGGTAGGGTAGAAAATGATAAAAAATTTTCAGCAAAATCAAAGGGAGTCGGGCCAAAACCTCGGTGATTTGGCATATAATGCCCCATAGATTTATTTATTTACTTAAGATTATTATGTTAAGATTCATTCATTTTATTGGTTAATTTTATGAGAGTAAGAGTCTGTAACATTACTATAGCGTTACCTATTGTTAACTGTACCGTTTCGATAATTTTGTCGTGAGTTATAATCTAGTTTGCTATTTGAGATAAAGTTTTTGGTTAAATAAATAAGGATTTTGTTGAGTATAAATTTTTGGTGTTGCGAATAAAATTATTGTAATTATGGATACACTCTCTACTCGAATCACGCCCTCTTTCTACAAACCAGCATACTGAGTAACCCCAAGGTATCCCGTTTTCTTTCCGGTCTTTGGTTATTTGGTCTATATTTTGTTAAGTTTTTGTGTTTTCCATTAAGTTTACGTTTATTGGCTAGTTTGATGATTTTTAGCAAAAAAAAATTATCTAGTTTCGTTTACGTTCAGGTTACATTTACGTTTTCATTTAAGTTTTGGGTTGAGTTTGGCTAGTTTGATAATTCCTAGCGAATAAAAATTATCAAATTATGTTTTTACTTGTTTGGTAATTCCAGTGATTAAAAATTACCTGGCGCCCTGTTCTATTGAGACCAGAGACTAAAAAACGGAAAGATATCGAAGTATAATTCAGAATTTTAGTTAGAAGTAAGTTCCCGTATAACTCCGAGGAAATTTCAATTATAAATTGAAAAATCTGGTTATAAATTGGCGTTTAACGCGAAGGCCTAGAAACGTGGAACACTGTAACGATCAAACACCTGGATCGATTTCAAAAATTCAGTTATAAAATGTGTCGAAAAGAGTATGAAAAATTTCTAATAATTCTATATTTTAATTTTTAACAAATTGACCAAGTCCTGTTAGATTATAATTAGAGCCCAGAATTTCGCCAACATCCAAACGACTGCTTATATGTATAACCTTGAATTCGAACAAATGGAAATAGGCCAGCTTCCGTAGCCTAATTAAAATTATAATTTCATTAGGTTTGTAAATGTACTAGAAGTATCTTACTTATTTTGGTTGGATTCAATTCCATAAGCTTCTAGACGTCTTTCCAATTGCTTTATCCTCGTTTTTGCTAAATTTAGCTCGTACTGGACTCTCCATAAATCATGCGTTGAGCTTTGGCACTGGCATGTCAGATTACTTTTAGTGTCAAGAACAGCTCCTTGAAAATCGAGTGACTTACTTAAACTCTGGAAAATAGAAAATCCTTCAGTCTTAAGGGTTTGGTAAGATTCTAATTGGTTAACATTGAAAGAATAATTTAATGCTAACTCTCATGAAATAATTTGTATATTTGATCACCTCAAAATTTCTATGAACCTAGAAGAATGTACCAGACAAAAAATCTGGAAAACGTGTTCTCAGCAGGCTACCCGTGGAATTTCCCTCTAAGTAGTTATTCAAAATGCTCGAAAAATTATCTATTCCGAAGTTTTAAGTTCTTCAAGCAGTGATAAACGTTATGATTTAAGTTTATGAGCTGATTAAATTGTGAAATTAATCCGCACACTCCTTCTAAATTATTTCGAAATAACATGTTCTTCAGAAATTTTATTTTTTGAGATCTCTTAGTCTGCAATTTTGAATTGATTTGAATGACAGAGAAAATCTTACTTTAATAAAGCCCTTTTGAACGTAGCCAAAGTAAATTAAATCGGTTATCTCATTCAATAGCTATAAGAAAGTTACGTACATCGATACACTTACTCACACACTAACAAGCACACACATATGTATACAAACAACGTGACATCTTCCTAGAAATAGTAAAAATAGCTATTTAAGACATCAAAATGTGCAAATCTAATGAAAAATTGATTTCTGTAAAATTTTTAACTTTTCGCTTAAAGAATTAATGATATTTGAAAAATCGGGAAGCTATTGTTTCTACTCATTTTTCGAAAATCGAGATTTCAAGAGATCTCGACGTTTTGAAGCCCTAAGAAGCCCTTTCCTGACTATTTTTACGACGATGTCCGTACGTCTGTATGTATGTGTGTGTGTGTGTGTGTGTGTGTGTTTCAACCTCTTATAATTTCTGAACCATTCGGTACCATTCGGAAAGGCTTCGTCTCACTCAGATTTCGTGTGGAACAAATTCGAATCAGTAGATTTCGAGAAATTGCAAAAAAAAAGGGAAAAAAGTGGTTTTTTTTTTATTTCCTCAAGATATCTCTGAATTGGCTAGATCGATCGACCTCAAGAACTAAGTAGCTTTTAACCTTCAAAACTCGCATCGATCATCACAAAGTTCATCAAAATCGGTTGATACGTTCGTGAGATATCGTTGTCAAAAAAAATCGAAAAAAGTGTTTTCTTATAATAACTCTGAAGTATTACATCAAATTGACTTTTCTGTCTCAAATTTCTTATGGAGCTCAAAAAACTACATTGATCGCGGTCAACCGCGGAAAAAACGGTCGATTCATTCAAAAGTTATAGCAGTTTGAGAATTTTAAGAATCGTGTTACATCGATCTTTGATAAGAGTCTTGAGCTTGAATAGCTCAAAATCACGAAACAGCTACTTTTTATAACTTTTGGCTGAGAAAATTGAAAATTTTCAAAAATCGTGAAGTTATTGGATCCACCCCGTTTTTCGAAAATCGAGTTTTCATCGGGTCTCGGCGTTTCAAAGTCCTAGAAAGTTTTTTTGACTATTCCCGCGATGCTGTATGTATGTCGTGCATGCGTGCGTGTGCGCGCGCGCGCGCGCGCGTGTGTGTGTGTGTGTGTTTGTGTGTTTGAACAGCCTGCCCGATTTCGTAGTAGTTGGTGCTATTCGAAAGAGCTTGATTAAACTTACATTTGGTAGACAATTTGGACCGATTCGGAAAGTTAAATTTTGAAGAATCTCAAAAAAATTATAGAAAAGATTTTGTTGTAATGTGGTTATTTTAGAATAATTTTTGAACACCTCTACCGATCGATCCAAAAAACTTATCAGTTTGTAACATCAAAAAAACGTCAATCGCCGCCGGTTTGATCAAAATCAATCGATTCTTTAGTGAGTTTTCCTTGACGAAAGAGAACCGAAAACATAGAAAAATAGTTGTCCTTAAAGACCATTCCTGCAACTTCTCGGCAATTCCATATCTAAACACTGTTGTTCAAATTTTCAAACTGAAATAATTTTAGAATGAATCAACCGATTATTACGCGGTTGGCTGGATTCGGCGCAGTTTCTAAAGCCTTATGGAGAATCTTAGAGTTCAATTCGATCATTCTCGGAATTTTGGAGTAAATTCGAAAAAAAACCTTTTTTGATTTTCTTTCGTCGATGTTATGCCCGGATTAATCATAGTGAAATAATTAAATGGTAGAGCGGGCCTTGAGGAGGCTCGGACAAATTCAGATAAATTTTCTCTTGTAGAGAGGCTACAAGAGTTTTATTATTATTATGGATTTCGAACGCCTCCCGGTAACCAGGAGTTTCAACGGCGAATTTAAAGGGAAATCGGTAACAAATGCTGAACTCACAGTCGTCCTTTATGATATTTTTATTGATCAGAATTTGGTTTGGTCGGTCAGTGGATCTGGGGTTGACTTCTCCATCACCTTTCGTGGTAGAGATTGGTATACTTGAACAGGTTGAGGATCTTAATTTAAGATGAAGGAACACAAGAAGTTCTGGTTATTATAATTTATTCAGTTATTTGCCCTATGGGCGAGACGCACTCAATGCACAATGTTTCACTTAATAACTATCCCCTTACAGTTAGATTTTATGATTAACAGTGTTTTATTATGAGTTCGTGAACAAAGTAACGACTCCGGCAGATACTTAGATCCGCCGTTAATTAAATAATAAGTCGAAATGTTATAATTTTGGATAATGATATCACTATAAACAACGGGGCCCACGATACAGCTCGAAGAGCACACTGACGCGATTCGTAGAAGATATCGTTTAAATAGTCAAAAGGTACTACTGAATTTAAAGTTTTGTGGAAGCGACCTAGTGCTTTACACTGCCTCGTACGTAACGCGGTACAAGGACACACTCAGGTTCTACGAGGATACCTTTCCTCATATTCTTTAATAAAATACTGAACGAGTGATCTGTGGTGTTTGGTGGTTTTATGCACCCAGATCGCGATTTTCGGAAGGGAGTTAGATTTTGTTGTTGGTCTAAAAATGCAAATTTGGCAGAACGTGGACAGAACGTGGACAGTGTGCTCATTTCTTAATCGGGGTGTTGTCAGAGTGATTGTCGAAATGTATAAAGTGCAAGCGCTGCACTTTTCGTCTAGCAAGAGAGACGTTGTGTGTTATATGAGGCAACGCCGGATATAACATCGACGATAACTCACGGACGAACGAACCGATCTTGACTTGACCAGCGGTGATCGAAGTGATTTTTCGTAAGTTAAGAGCTGATTAGTTTTAACAATCGATCGTCAGAGCTGTTCAGAAGTATTTAAAAAAAAATCACGTTGAAAAGAATTTTCTTATAGTTTTTTTGAGATTTTCCATAATCTACAGGTCTGACTTGGACCAAATTGTATTCAAAATCTAAGTTTAGTTACGCCTTTGCGAATGACATCAACCGCGATTAAATCGGTCAAGCCGTTCAAGCGTTATGAGAGGTTAACATACATTCACACATACACACACTTAGTGTGTGTGTGTCTCTGCCATATATAATGGCTAAATTTGTCATTAAAGACAAGGGAATTAGGGAAATAAAAGATAGGGGGGAAGGGAAGGACCTTTACTCAGTAGGAATTTTCGGTAACTGAAAAAGTAATTCGGACAGCCCAGACCGGGAATCGAACCCGGATCATTTGGTTACGCGTCAAAGGCTCTACCAGTTAAGCTATCCGAGACACTGTCCGTAATTACTATTCAGTCACTTAATAAGGCCTATCGAGTAATAAACACCACCGTCCATCTTACGGTAAAGAGCCATATACAGGGTGTCTCAGAAGTCGTGAGCCACCGGACAGGGTGTGGTAGAAAATTGGATTCTGAATAGAAAAGTCCTTTACCATTTTTCGATCAGACCCATAGAAAAATTACTACAAATTTATGAAAATAGACCAATGAGGAGCGCGGTTTAGCGGCAGAACGGTAGGCGCAAGAGCGAGCGAGTGGAAGCGCGACAGGCAATGAGTGCGCGCTCGCTTGCACACGTGTGATATCATTGCTCAGTTATAGCGGGATGCCCGCATGCAATAATAATGATCAATGATACTCCTGTAAATAAAAAAAAATTAATATTAAAAAAACCATCCCATAGACAGCCCCATAAAATAAGAAATGTGCGATTTTTAGATAATTAAAACTCAAATTTTCGGTGTCACCGAAAAATGAAAAAAAAAAAAGCCAACAGTCATATTCAATGATACCCCTGTAATTAAAAAAAAAAAAGAAAAGTTATAAAAGTACCCCATACACTCTGAGATACAGCCCCATAAAGCCAAAAATTTGCGATTATTTAATGATGAAATTCAAATGATCAGTGTGCACTTGAAGTTAAAAAAAAAGCAATAAAAATAATCAGTGACACTACTGTAGACCAAAAAAATTGAAAAAAAATAAAAAACTACCCGATAGACAGGGAGATACAGCCCCGTAAAGCCGAAAATTGTGCGATATTTCAATAATTAAAATAGAAATTTTCGACGACTACTCAAAATTTCAAATAAAAATCTAGGACTAATAGTTAACTATACCTATAACAATCAGAAAAAAATTAAAAATTACAAAAACCACCCCATAGACACTAAGATTCAGCCTAATAAAGCCGAGTATTTCGGGATTATTTAACATAAAAATTAAAATATTCACAGTGCATTCGAAATAGAAAAAAAATACCAATCAAAATTATCAGTGGTACTTTTGACCATCAGACAAATTTAAAAAATTGTAAAAACACCCCATAGATACCGAAATATGACTTGATAACGCACAAAAATCGGGATTGCTTAGAAATTAAAATTCAAATTATTGGTGCCCATTGAAAATCAACAAAAGAAACCTTTTGTACTTATCGATTAAACTCCTGTGTATCGAAAAAATTATTATTTAAAAAACCACCCAGCAAACTCCGAATTATGATCCCATTAAGCTGAAAATTTCTGATTTTTAGTAATTAAAATGCTACTTCTCGGTGTCCGTTGAAAATAAATGAAAAGTATGAAAACTCATTTTCAGATATACTCTTGTAAGCAAAAAAAAATAAGATTTGAAAAAACACCCCATTAACGGCGAGATAGGACCCCATAAATCCGCTAATTTGAGATTTGTTAGTAATTGAAATTGAAATTCTTGGTGTCCATTTAACAACAACAAGAGAAACCTATTGTACTTTTAAATTACACTCTTAAAAACATAAAAAAACTTAACTCTTGAAAATCCACCGCATAGACACTAACAAACATCCAAATAAAGCCAACAATTCGCGATTTTTCAATAATTAAAATTCAAATTTTCATATGACACCGAAAATTTCGATATCAATCCACAAAAAATCGATAAATCGCGGCTTTATGGAGGCGTATCTTGGGGTCTATGGGGTGAATTATTGAATTTTGATATTTTCATTTATTAAAAAGAGTAAATTGGAAAGTGGAATGAGTTTATGCTATTTATTTTAAGTGGACACCGAGAATTTCAATTTAAGTCAATTAAAAATCGACAAATAGCGACTGTATGGGGATGTATCTCGGTGTCTGTGGGGTGGATTCTAAAATTTTGATTTATTATTTTATAACAGAGATAACATTAAAAAGTACAATAATTTTCTTTTACTTATTTTGAGTAGACACAGAAAATTTCAATTTAAATCAATAAAAAATCGAACAATTGTGGCATTGTGGGGTTGCCTCTCGGTGTTTATTCCGGGGTGGATTCCAAAATTTTGATTTTTTAATTCATAAAAAAGGTTAAACTGGAAAGAAAGATAATTTTCTTTGAGTTATTCCGAGTTGACACCGAGAATTTCAACTTAACTTCACAAATAATGGAGAAATCGCAGCATTATGGGGGTGTATCTCAGTGTCTATGAGGTGGATTCTAAATTTTGATTTTTCAATTCTTTACAAAGGTTACATTGGAAAGTACGATAATTTTTTTAAAGTTATTTTCAGTGGAGACCGAGAATTTCCATTTAAATCAATGGAAAATCGAATAATCGCGGCTTTATAGGGTTGTCTCCTGATGTTTATAGGGTGGATTCCGAAATTTTCTTTTTTTAATCCATGACGAAGATTGAACTGGAAAGTGGGATAGTTTTCTTTGGCTTATTTTCAGTGGATACCGAAAATTTCAAATTAAATACATGAAAAATTGACAAATCGCGGCTTTATGGGGGCGCATCTCAGTGTCTATGGGGTGGACTCCATAATTTTGATATTTTTATGTATGACTGACGTTAAATTGAATAGAAGGATTATTTTCTTTTTGTTATTTTCAGTGGATACCGAGAATTTCATTGAAAGTAAATTAAACATCGACTTATAGCCAGTTTATGGGGGTGTACCTCGGTGTTTATAGGGTGGATTCCATAATTTTGATATCTTTGTGTATGACCGAGGTTACATTAGATAGGAAGATTATTGTAATTCTGTTATTTTAAGTGGACACCGAGAATTTCAATTTACGTCAAATAAAAATCGACAAATCGCGAGTGTATGGGAGTGTATCTCGGTGACTCTGGGGTGGTTCCTAAAATTTCGATTTTTTATTTCATAACAAAGATAACATCAAAAAGTACAATAATTTTCTTTGACTTATTTTGAGTGGACACCGAGAATTTCAATAACAATCCAAAAAAAAATCGAGCAATCCCGGTTTTATGGAGCCGTATCTCGGTGTCTATGGGGTGAATTCTCAAATTTTGATAATTTAATTAATAACTAAGGTTAAATCGAATAGTTAAATTATTTTCTTTGATTTATTTCAAGTTGACACCGAGGATTTCAAAATAAATTCATGAATAACCGACAAATCGCGGCTTTGTGGGGGTGTATCTCGCTGTACATAGGGTGAATCGATTGATTATGAATCTAGAAATATTCTGAAAAGTGTTTTCTATGATTTCTATAAGTTTTCTTCCTTAATCTCTAGTGGACACCGAGAATTAAATTTTAACAGTCGAATTTGTGGCAATTTATTTGAGAAACGCCGTGTTTGGGGCTGTTACTCGGTGTCTATGGGGTTGATTGATCGATTAGGAGTTTAAAACTCTTTTGTAAGGTCTTATTTATGATATCAAAGAGTTTTCTTCCTTAATCTCCAGAGGACACCGAGGAATGATTTTTTAAAAGTCAAATTGCTGTCAATTTAGACGAAAAACGATACCGTTTATGAGGCTGTTACTCGGTGTTCATAGGGTGGATTAATCGATTACGACTCGAAAAATTTTCTGTAGGGTGTCCCTATGATTCTTACGAGTGTTATTCCTTAATCGCCAGTGGACACTGAGAATTGAATTTGTAAATGTTAAATTGCTGTCAATTTAGACGGAAAACACCTTTTAGGGAGCAGTTACTCGGTGTCTATGGGGTGAATCTATCAATTATAGGTCTTAAAATCTTCTGTAGGGTGTACTCTATGATTTTTATGAGTTTTTTTCCTTAATCTCTAGTGGACACCGAGGAATGATTTTTGAAACGTCAAATTACTGTCAATTTAGACGAAAAAATCCTTTTATGAGGCTGTTGCTCGGTGTCCATGGAGTTGATTGATCGGTTAGGAGTCTGGAAATTTTCTGTAGTGTGTACTTTATGATTTTCATGAGTTTTGTTCCTTAATCTTTAGTGGACACCGAGATTTGAATTTTGAACAGTCAACTTTCTGTCAATTTCATCAAAAAAAGCCTTTTATAGGGCTAGTGCTCGGTGTCCATGGGGTTGATTGATCGAATAGGAGTCTTCAAAATTTCTGTAGGGTGTACTCTATGATTTTAACAAGTTTTCATTCTTAATAGCCAGTGGACGCTGAGGAATGATTTTTTAAAATCAAATTGCTGTCAATTTAGACGAAAAACAACACCTTTTATGAGGCTGTTACTCGGTGTCCATGGGGTTGATTAATCGATTACGACTCGAAAAATCTCCTGTAGGGTGTAGCCTATGATTTTTACGAGTGTTATTCCTTAATCTCCAGTGGACACTGAGAATTGAATTTTTAAATGTTCAAATGCTTGTCAATTTAGACGGAAAAATCCTTTTATGAGGCTGTTACTCGGTGTCCATGCGGTGAATCTATCAATTCTGGGTCTTAAAATCTTCAGTAGGCTGTACTCTATGATTTTTATGAGTTTTCTTCCTTAATCTTTAGTGGACACCGAGGAATGATTTTTGAAACGTCAAATTACTGTCAATTTAGACGAAAAAATCCTTTTATGCGGCTGTTTCTCGGTGTCCATGGGGTTGATTGATCGATTAGGAGTTTGCCAATTTTGTGTAGTGTCGACTTTATGATTTTTATAAGTTTTCTTACTTAATCTCCACTGGACACCGAAAATTAAATTTTTAACAGTCGAATTTGTGTCAATTTAGTCGAGAAACACCGTTTTTGGTGATACCGCCGTTTTGTTGGATGCATAGTCGGCAACGCTTAATAAAGTTGCGACGGACTTCCTCCAGCATCTCGGCGGTTACTGTCGTCTGTGCGGCCATAATTCTTGCCATAGTCACCATTTGATCTTCGGGTTCGTCAGCGTAGACTACGCCTTTGAAATGACCCCACAAATAGAAATCGAGGGGCGTTAAATCCGGTGATCTTGGGGGCCATCTCTCCGGACCGTTCCTGCCGAGCCAGCGTTGCGGAAATCTCTGATTGAGAAAGTCGCTGACTTGCGCGCCATAGTGACATGGTGCTCCGTCGTGCTGGAACCACTCGGGATCCTCACCAGCTTCCTGAAGGAGATTCGGTAGGTCCTCTCTTAGGAATGTCAAATATTGGTCACTCTGTGAAATAAATAATATTACCATAAATTTAGAGTTTATGAAATGAAAATTTCCAGTAAAAAAAATAATGTCCCGAACTTGAATGCAAAATGAAAGTAATCGAAATGTTCTAAATAGAGAACTTGATTATTTATACTACATTAAATTGATTACACACTAAGTACATCATGTTCTAACACTACGATCCAGAAATTTTGATAAGAATATTATTGCTTAACTTACGTTCATTACATCGGGAAGAAGAAACAGTAGCACGTGATCTCCGATAATTCCACCCCACATATTAATTTTCCATTTATTTTGGAAGTTTCGGGCGACTGTTAACCGCGGATTTTCTTCGGAATAATGATGTACATTGTGCTGATTGAAGCACCCTTCACGAGTGAACAGTGATTCATCAGTCCACAACATATTCCAAAGAAAATCCGGATCGTCTTCATCTTTCCGAATCATCATTTGGCAAAAATGCAACTCTCGATCTCCGCCCTCGAGATCTTGGACTTGTTGTTTGTGGTAGGGATGCAGTTTCTCCGTACGAGTAATTTTATTAATCATCGTACGAGAAACATGCAAACGCCTTTCAAGCCTCCGCGTGCTTGTCCCTGGCTCAGCGTGAACAGCATCGATGACTCGCTCCTCGAGTTGAACCGTTCGAACGTCTCGAGGACGACCAGCACGCTCGATGCGGTTCAACCCAACATATCCCGATTCACGAGCTCTATTTACGAGCCGAGTTATTAGGCCGTGTGTCGGGAAACGTTGTCGATCGGGGAATCGCTCGCGGTACACGCGACAGGTCAAACGAGCGTTGCGTTGGCACTCACCGTAAAGGATGAGCATCTCGACGTAATCCGCATTAGAATAATTATCCATTACGATGTGGTTAAAACAAATAATTCATTAAGACTGACAGTCGACGATATTTTGTTTAGAAAATGTAAAAAACAATGGAAAGCAATAAACAAAATCGAGCCGCTGTCGGTAGAAAGAGAGCAAAAATAATATGCAAAAGCTGCACAGGCATTGCTCGAAAATTAAAGTAATAAAAACAACAGGAATTTGAAAGAATTTATTAAATATCTTCGCCGCAAATTCGCAGATTTTTTATGACAAGAGTGGTTTAAGATGTTCATATAAAGCAATTACAGATTTAAAAATTTTTTCAGGTCCAAAGGTCGTGCGTAAATATTTAACTTCCCGCGAATGTAATTTAAAATTCTTTAAAGTCAGGAAGTTACTATTTCGAAAGTTACCAACTTCAAACAAGCGGTAGCATGCATCGGTTAGTTTCGGGTCTGATAACAAATTCGACCTCTGGACACAAAGATACAGCCCCACAAAGTCGCGATTTCTCGAATTTTCGTGAATTCAATTTTAAATTCTCGGTGTCGACTCAAAATTAGTTAAACAGAATTATCCTACTTTACTATTCAACCTTTTTCATAAAATGAAAAATCTAAATTTGAGAATACACCCCATAGACACCGAGATTCACCCCCATAAATCCGCAATTTCTGGATTTTTCGTGATATTAATTTAAAATTCTTGGTTTACACTCAAAGTAAAGGGCATAAACTCATTCCCCTCTACAGTTTACGCTTTTTACTGAATAAAAAAATCGAAATTTTACAATCTATCCCCCAGACACCGAGATGCAACCCCAGAAAACCGCGATTTCTCGATTTTTCATTGATTAAAATTGAAATTCTCTGTGTCCACTCGAAATAAGTCTAGGAATATTATTGTACTTTTAAAGTTTATCTCTTTTATAAAATAAAAAATCAAAATTTTAGAATCCACCCCATAGACACCGACATACATTCCCATAAAGTCGCAATTTTTTATTGATTTAAATTAAAATTCTCAGTGACCACTCAAAATAACTCGAAAATAATTATCCAACTGTCCGATTCAACCTTTGTTATAAATTATAAAGCCACCGAAAAACGGCCCCATAAGAGGCGTTTTTTGACTAAATTGATAAAAATTCGACTATTAAAAATTAAATTCTTGGTGCCCAATGGAAATAAAGGAAAAACACTTCAAAAAATCATAGAGTACAACCTACAAAAGATTTTCCGAATCGTAATCGATCAATCAACCTCACGTTCCCCGAGTAACAGCCCTATAAAAAGCATTCTTTGAGTGAATTGACACTGATTCGACTGTTAGAAATTCAATTCTCGGTAACCACTGAAGATTAAGGATAAAAATTATGAAGTACACCCTACAGAAGATTTCCAGACTCCTAATTGATCAATCGACCCCATGGACACCGGGTAACAGCCCTATAAAAGGCGTTTTTTTTTAACTAAATTAACAGAAATTCGACTGTTAAAAATTTAAATCTCGGTGTCCGATGGATATTAAGGAAGAAAACTCCTGAAAATCATAGACTACACGCTACAGAAGACTTTCGGACCCACAATTGATCGATTTACCCCATAGACACCGATTAACAGCCCCCTAAAAGGCGTTTTACGTCTAAATTGAAAGCAATTAAACATTTAAAAATTGAATTCTCGTCGTCCACTGGGGATTAAGGAAGAACACTTGTAAAAATCATAGAGTACACCCTACAGATGATTTTCGGACTCCTAATCGAAGAATCAACGCTATGGACACCGAGCACTAGCCCCATAAATGGCGTTGTTTGACTTAATTGACAGAAACTCGACTGTTCAAAATTCAATTCTAGGTGCCCACTAGAGATAAAAGACGACAACTCATGGAAATCATAGGCTACACCCTACAGGAGATTTTTCGAGTCGTAATCGATTAATCAACCCCATGGACACCGAGTAACAGCCTCATAAAAGGTGTTGTTTTTCGTCTAAATTGACAGCAATTTGACTTTTAAAAAATCATTCCTCAGCGTCCACTGGCTATTAAGAATGAAAACTAGTTAAAATCATAGAGTACACCCTACAGAAATTTTGAAGACTCCTATTCGATCAATCAACCCCATGGACACCGAGCACTAGCCCTATAAAAGGCTTTTTTTGATGAAATTGACAGAAAGTTGACAGTTCAAAATTGAAATCTCGGTGTCCACTAAAGATTAAGGAACAAAACTCATGAAAATCATAAAGTACACACTACAGAAAATTTCCAGACTCCTAACCGATCAATCAACTCCATGGACACCGAGCAACAGCCTCATAAAAGGATTTTTTCGTCTAAATTGACAGTAATTTGACGTTTCAAAAATCATTCCTCGGTGTCCACTAGAGATTAAGGAAAAAAACTCATAAAAATCATAGAGTACACCCTACAGAAGATTTTAAGACCTATAATTAATAGATTCACCCCATAGACACCGAGTAACTGCTCCCTAAAAGGTGTTTTCCGTCTAAATTGACAGCAATTTAACATTTACAAATTCAATTCTCAGTGTCCACTGGCGATTAAGGAATAACACTCGTAAGAATCATAGGGACACCCTACAGAAAATTTTTCGAGTCGTAATCGATTAATCCACCCTATGAACACCGAGTAACAGCCCTCATAAACGGTATCGTTTTTCGTCTAAATTGACAGCAATTTGACTTTTAAAAATCATTCCTCGGTGTCCTCTGGAGATTAAGGAAGAAAACTCTTTGATATCATAAATAAGACCTTACAAAAGAGTTTTAAACTCCTAATCGATCAATCAACCCCATAGACACCGAGTAACAGCCCCAAACACGGCGTTTCTCAACTAAATTGCCACAAATTCGACTGTTAAAATTTAATTCTCGGTGTCCACTAGAGATTAAGGAAGAAAACTTATAGAAATCATAGAAAACACTTTTCAGAATATTTCTAGATTCATAATCAATCGATTCACCCTATGTATAGCGAGATACACCCCCACAAAGCCGCGATTTGTCGGTTATTCATGAATTTATTTTGAAATCCTCGGTGTCAACTTGAAATAAATCAAAGAAAATAATTTCACTATTCGATTTAACCTTAGTTATTAATTAAATTATCAAAATTTGAGAATTCACCCCATAGACACCGAGATACGGCTCCATAAAACCGGGATTGCTCGATTTTTTTTTGGATTGTTATTGAAATTCTCGGTGTCCACTCAAAATAAGTCAAAGAAAATTATTGTACTTTTTGATGTTATCTTTGTTATGAAATAAAAATCGAAATTTTAGGAACCACCCCAGAGTCACCGAGATACACTCCCATACACTCGCGATTTGTCGATTTTTATTTGACGTAAATTGAAATTCTCGGTGTCCACTTAAAATAACAGAATTACAATAATCTTCCTATCTAATGTAACCTCGGTCATACACAAAGATATCAAAATTATGGAATCCACCCTATAAACACCGAGATACACCCCCATAAACTGGCGATAAGTCGATGTTTAATTTACTTTCACTGAAATTCTCGGTATCCACTGAAAATAACAAAAAGAAAATAATCCTTCTATTCAATTTTACGTCAGTCATACATAAAAATATCAAAATTATGGAGTCCACCCCATAGACACTGAGATGCGCCCCCATAAAGCCGCGATTTGTCAATTTTTCATGTATTTAATTTGAAATTTTCGGTATCCACTGAAAATAAGCCAAAGAAAACTATCCCACTTTCCAGTTCAATCTTCGTCATGAATTAAAAAAAGAAAATTTCGGAATCCACCCTATAAACATCAGGAGACAACCCTATAAAGCCGCGATTTTTCGATTTTCCATTGATTTAAATGGAAATTCTCGGTGTCCACTGAAAATAACTTAAAAAAAATTATCGTACTTTCCAATGTAACCTTTGTAAAGAATTGAAAAATCAAAATTTTAGAATCCACCTCATAGACACTGAGATACACCCCCATAAAGCTGCGATTTCTCCATTATTTGTGAAGTTAAGTTGAAATTCTCGGTGTCAACTCGGAATAACTCAAAGAAAATTATCTTTCTTGATAATGATATCGAAATTTTCGGTGTCATATGAAAATTTGAATTTTAATTATTGAAAAATCGCGAATTGTTGGCTTTATTTGGATGTTTGTTAGTGTCTATGCGGTGGATTTTCAAGAGTTAAGTTTTTTTATGTTTTTAAGGGTGTAATTTAAAAGTACTATAGGTTTCTCTTGTTGTTGTTAAATGGACACCAAGAATTTCAATTTCAATTACTAACAAATCACAAATTAGCGGATTTATGGGGTCCTATCTCGCCGTTAATGGGGTGTTTTTTCAAATCTTATTTTTTTGTTTGCTTACAAGAGTATATCTGAAAATGAGTTTTCATACTTTTCATTTATTTTCAACGGACACCGAGAAGTAGCATTTTAATTACTAAAAATCAGAAATTTTCAGCTTAATGGGATCATAATTCGGAGTTTGCGGGGTGGTTTTTTAAATAATAATTTTTTTCGATACACAGGAGTTTAATCGATAAGTACAAAAGGTTTCTTTTGTTGATTTTCAATGGGCACCAATAATTTGAATTTTAATTTCTAAGCAATCCCGATTTTTGTGCGTTATCAAGTCATATTTCGGTATCTATGGGGTGTTTTTACAATTTTTTAAATTTGTCTGATGGTCAAAAGTACCACTGATAATTTTGATTGGTATTTTTTTCTATTTCGAATGCACTGTGAATATTTTAATTTTTATGTTAAATAATCCCGAAATACTCGGCTTTATTAGGCTGTATCTTAGTGTCTATGGGGTGGTTTTTGTAATTTTTAATTTTTTTCTGATTGTTATAGGTATAGTTAACTATTAGTCCTAGATTTTTATTTGAAATTTTGAGTAGTCGTCGAAAATTTCTATTTTAATTATTGAAATATCGCACAATTTTTGGCTTTATGGGACTGTATCTCCCTGTCTATGGGGTAGTTTTTTATTTTTAAAAATTTTCTTCACCTACTGTAGTGTCACTGATTATTTTTATTGCTTTTTTTTTTTTCACTTCAAGTGCACTCTGATCATTTGAATTTCATTATTAAATAATCGCGAATTTTCGGCTTTACGGGGCTGTATCTCCCTGTCTATGGGGTAGTTTTTTATTTTTTTTCAATTTTTTTGGTCTACAGTAGTGTCACTGATTATTTTTATTGCTTTGTTTTATCAAATGTCTATCACACTTTTGAGCTCGAAGAGCTCAAAAGCATTTGAAAGCAATTTCTTTTAGCTCGGAGAGCTCAAAGTGACACATAAATTATATTATTGAGCCAGAAGAGCTCAAAAAATCATCAGTGCAATTTTAAGTTCCTAGGTATGGACTTAGCAAAAAGTTGCAGGGATTGTCTTCAGGTCAACGTTTTCCGAATTTTTTTTTCGTTAATTGTTAATAACTCTTGCAACTTTCATAAGCGGAACTTTATTTTATCCAAAAATCATCTAGATGTTATTTCAAATCTAATGAAACCTCAGTTATTATATAATTTTCGGAGACTGCTTAAAAAAGTTCACTAAAAAGGCACTTGTGACTAGACTACATACCCTATGTTTCGTTGCAATACTTACGCCTGAAAAGTGAAAGGTCACGCATCTACTCCACGCAAGTAGGTTACGTACAAAAACGTAACGAGGTCATTGGTCAATAGATCTTACTCTTCATTTTTTTTTTATACCAAGGGTCTTATATGAAAATCGATTCTGAAGGAGTAAACTCTAATAATACTTCGGATTTAAACTTAACGTTTTTTTTTTTTTAAATCTTCGATAAAAATAGAATTTTTTGGGATGATTGGCATGTTTTAATTTTCGATTCCACCGGCACACCACAAAAAAGTGCGATACACTTTAGACCGGACTTACCTACTGACATGTATTTCGACCCACTGAATCCGAATTTCAAATCCGTTCTTTCCGGTTACCTTCCAGGTTTGAGCAAAATGCAAAAAACTCCACGAATGGCAAGAAGTTGCAAAACACTGCACGCGCAGCAATGTAAAAATTCTAGTGGACCTGGATCGAATATGATTTTCATGTATGTCAATTTACTAAATCTGAATTTTAACTTCAATTTGCTGAGTGAGCAGTCTAAACTTGGAAAAAAATAACAAAAAACCAAAAGAAATTGCAATTAATCATGAAAAATTGAAGTTATCGAGATAAAAATTTTTTTGACCTCAGATTGAGTATGATTTTTATGGACTTTGTTCCACTGAATTTGCATCTGGAGTTTTCTTGCCTTGGTAACGTTTTGAAATTTCAAGAAACCGAAAAATCGGGGAAAATCGCAGTTACATCTATGAAAAAAAAATCCATAAAACTTTATTAAATACTTGTTTTGGTTTTTTTTTTTCATGCATAACATAAAAATTAAGAATCTGAAAATCTAAGAAATTCTAATCCCTTTAAAAAATGACGTGTAACTATAATAAAGAGAACGATTTTCTCGAAATTCAAACTGTTCTTCATTGGTATCGAATTATTAATATTCCAATTTCCTTGATGCCTAGTCACTATTTCACCTATGTCTTGATAAAGTCGTTCTCTCTGTTCCTCACTGTGGTCATTAAGATTTTCAGAAAAATAGGCAATGTGAAAATCCATGAAGTGTAGTTTGAGGTTCATTAAGCAGCTAAGATTTTTGTAATTTGTCACCAATTTTTCTACTAACGTCCTGTCGTTTTCGCTTTTCTTATTTCCTAAAAAGTTTTCGGACACATTCTCAAAACTTACTCAAGCTGCTCTCTCCGTTCCATTATCTCTCTATTTCATTCATTCCTCTTATAAAATTCGCATCCTGAAATATAAAGTTCAAATTTCGGTGCTATCCAGGATTCCTTCGTTTTATTTTGCATCAGTTATCGCACAAAACTTCTCTTTTAAGTACTGGAACTGATCACCATTATTTTCTAATGCTTTGACATACTGTTTGATGGGACCTAGATTGATGTAAAGTGATAGCAGATATTTTAAAGGCGGAATCAATAGTGCTCATATAACATTATGGGTACCTATTTTAAATTTCGCTCTTATTGGTCATTCTTTCTTAACATAGTGATTTTTTCTGTCCCTGCTAGCCCACAAACATAGGTCCAACAAGCACAAATATTTTGTAAATCACGATTATTGACTCAAAAGGAGTTTGGAACTACAAGACGTTATGATAAGAATTGGATCCCAAATACAAAAATTTTATTTGCTTAATTAAGATCGAACTACGGTTTATTGATTCTTACGTTGACCACATTCCTGAAAATCATAAAGACTATAGCTATGAAAAAGTAAAAATATTTCATCAATTTATAAGTAAGATGAAGGGTCGGCATCGAGTAAAACAGATTTTGAAATTTTATAAATTTTTCAATTCTAAGATCATATTCCGTACATGAAAGTGCACCCAAGTTATTAAAAAACTTGTCTTATAGATTTTTTTTCTTAAGTTAATTATTATAAAAACTATAAAAATAAATTTAACGAATTTTTTGGATGTTAATTAATTAATTGATAAATTTCTAGTTGTTAAATTCTTCCCGCAAGGTCGACTGAGTGACTCTCGGGTATAAGCCCCCAGGAAAATCACTCGATCTAAACTAGCAAATGTTCAACTATTATTTATTGAAATAATCATCGATTAAACGATCCAATTGATAATTCAATAGGAGAAGTAACTGGGTATTGGATAAACCGCGGTCCACTTCTTTCCCATAGAGTAATAATTGATACCTTGACGAATAAGATGATGATCTAACTCTTTAATTGAAAATGAAGTCCTAGTTGTAGTTGGCTTCCTTCGTCTCGTCACTACTCCGGGGATCAGTCCTTCTCGATTTCCGTGGCACTAAGTCTGGCGGTCACACTACTTCTCCCTTTTCCACTGTACGGCTCACCTATTTTAACCCAAAATTACCCCCTCCTATTCTCCCTTTAGGCCCGAAGATCGAGACGCGCCAGTGCTATGTCTAATAATTATCGATATCCGGTGACTTATCGATTTAAGGTAATTTAACCCTGTTACAGGACATTAAGGAACTTTCTTCGAACTGTAATTGAAGTACCGAAATATACTCCTTGGACAGGAAGTAGATCGCGGTGTGTATTCGGTTTACTTTACATCTTCTCAATTTCATAAATTAATTAATTAGTGATTAATAACGTTCGCTATTTTGGACTGAGTGATTTTCATGGGGACTTATACCTTCGAGTCACTCAGTCAACCCTGAAGGATAAATTCTTTCAACATTCTTCGTGAGAAATTTTAACTGACAAATATTGATCAATTAAATTTGTTTAACATCTGAGATTCATTTTATTAATTGTTATAATACTATAAATAATTCATTTGGAAGCTAAAAAAACCGAGTGATTAATTTTTAAGCTTAAAAAATAAACAGCAAGTGTTTTCTCGTGGAGTTTATGTCAAGCGTCGGCATATATTTTGGCGTCGCAGTAATTCCAAATACCCAAGGTCAATAACAAATAAACTAGCGAATGTTTAATAATGTAATTCTGAGTGGGTCGACTATTGTCGATATTCTTAATTGAAAATTTTTACATGAAATTTTTGTCGAAAATTATATCAGAAAATAATTAATTGATATGTTCTAGATTGCGAAATATTTCATGACATGTTAATTAATTAATTTAAACTTAAGTTCGTGGATTTTTACACAAATCAAATTTCTGAAAATTAATAAGTAACAGCGTGGATATTAAGTCGAGGAATTAAGTTATTTTATGTTGAAGAATTTCACTAATAATTTTGGTCACAATAAATGAATTTATGTCGTCAATTTTAAATTAATGATTTCTAAATTAATTATTAAAATCATTATTGAGATCAAATTAACTATCAAAATTAATCGTGTAATATCCCGGAAGAAACAATTACTGTGTCGGCAAATTATTAAGACTCTGTCTTCATATTTCAATCTATTAATACAAGATACGAAGACTTCTTATTATCAAATACTTATTGTTGTATTATCAAGACCACTGCAATAAATTAGGAATTTTAATCTATTATATCAAAAAATAAATTAGCAATCGGGAATTGAGAATTGAATAATTAGTTCAAAGTCATTTCAGAATTAGTTTGTTAAATTAGGAACATTGGTTTAGTAAGTTACTGATGACTGAATATTTCAATTTGGAATTTTAAAAGTATATTAATTTAATGAAAATTGTCATTTATTTTTAAAAATAAAATCAATAAATTACAAATCAATTTAGCAAAGTGTGGATTATATGTGTGAAGATTTGTACGGATAATGTGTGATAGAGAGTGTTAATATTAAGTTTGGTAGTCCAGTGGACTTAATTTAAGTAAAAGTTTGGAAAGTTTAGTTGGGTTTGTTTTGATAGTCTGGTGGACTCATAATTTTAGGTTTAGTTTTAGGACAAGTGTGGGAGACCGTTTGTTAGAAAAAGCCCGTCTAGTCATCGTGTCGTTGTTTGGAAAGGTTCGTTTGTAAACATCGTTTATCTTGCAGTGAATTCTCCACTTCGTTAGATAATAAGTTAATTATAGTGTGTGTGAGTGAGCGCTTCAATTGTTAAATTTGTTATTTTTTATTGTTAATGTCAGGATAAATTATAAACTGTAAGCGTCTCTGTCGCCATTTTTGTACTCGGCAATAAATCCAGATAGATTATTGATACGTTTTATTGAATTGGAGCTCACCAATTAATATTCAGAACAATGACTGTATTTATGCTGCTTCGGGATAAAAGGAAGCAATACTGCGTTCATAAAAAACGACATGTTTCTGTGGATACTCGAAAAGATAAAATTTGTGATAAAAAAATAAAAATAATTTGTGAGCATAGTAAGTATTTTTGTTGTTTTATATTTTCATCAAAATTAATCAAATGACACTGAAGTTAGCAATGATATGACAATTTTCATCGTTTTATAAAATTTATTCATTTAATTTTTTTGGAACATTTTTTTGAGTAATCATTTATTCATAGATGAGATACCGCCATACGATTGCTACTTGGCTTATTTTTTGTATTAATATCTAGTACTCATAGGTTACAACCATAACTTTTCCCTAATAATCTAAACTTTTCTTAAATTTTTAAAATTGTTACAGCTGACCGTAATATTTTAAATGATGTTTGTCGTAAATTAAACTCCAATGCTCCTCAGATAATTTTACCCAAATTTATCCTCGATAAATCTCCAAAATCCATTCCTTCTCACATCCTACTGAATACTGAAAGTCGTAAGTATATTTCTTTTGATGTTACAGAATGATACTGAAAATAACACCACGATACTTATTCATATTTACGATTTTATGCATATTTTCCATTTTTAATTAAATATAAATTTCATATTTTTGAATTACGTAAATATGAAAACTTTTCTTATTAAAAATAAAAGATTAGTCGCATTTTCTGCTTTATTTGCAAGTTATTTTTGATTTAATCTTTTGCACTTAAAAATGATGTTAACAGTCAACCAGTATTCAGACGAAAATTTCTTCACACAGAATAATGACCGGTTATAATAATTGAAAACATAAATGTAATTACCAATTTCGCTTATTATTATACAGAGAAAAATTTTATTGATTTTTATAATCTATGATTCACAACTACGGTTAATTTCAACTTTTTGTAGGATATCTTATGATTGAAATTAATGAAATGAAAATTAAAATTTAAATACTTTTTATTATTATATCACAGATATACAGATAAATAGTCCTATTCAGCTGACCCAATCATATAAAAAGAAGTCGTATAATTATTTTGAGGAAGATTGTTTTGTTGATTCAAGAAAAGGAAAAACTGTCTGGTTTTCTGATGCAATCAGTAGTAAGTACTAACAATATTGTGTCAAAAGAGAACAATTATAAAATAAAAAATTTCGTATCTATTATTCATGATGAAGATTTTTTAACGAAGTTAAATTTCCAATTTACAAACTTTAATGATAAAAAAAAAATTTCTGAATTTTGAGATAGTTTTTTCAAGATTTTAATAGCAAACTATTTAAAAGAATCATTTATGATTTCAAGTATCATTTATCTAATGTTGATATTTCTAAAAACTATTAAAAATTAATCGGAGAAACTTGATTTATTTTAAGACTAGTATTTCTAGAAGTTTTTTTTACAACACACAAGAAAGTTATATTGGAAATTATTTTATTAGTTCATCAATAATATTTTTATTTTATATCACTATTTATATACTATATTTCTCTGTCAATGAAAGCTCAATGTAAAACAGTAGCTAATTTTTCACACACATTCATTTTAACATCTAAATTAATTAATTTCAGCTTTTATCAATTCAGACTCGGATCAAGTTGTTAACGGCTTGGATTTTAATTCATCTTCACTTACAGAATCTTTTAATTTATTCGATAATACTGATCTTCCTTATACATCGTATGAAGAACCATATGAAGACTTAAGCAACTTTTCTGAAAACTTAAATGTATTAGATATTGGACAGAACATAGTTATAGATACAGAAAATGTGGAGAATACTATTACTAAGACATCTAATCACGAGGAAGAAAGTTTCAGTAAGATACTTGAATAAACGAAGAAATAGTGTTGATGGAGAGGTTCAGCCAGAAAATGTAATTAGTTTGAATACTGTTGATTTCAATAACGCTGTGGACAACTATGAAATTGAGCCGAAAAGGATTGAGAGGAAAAAAATAATTAGATATCGGAACACTGATTGCGGTAAATTCTTAAAAATATAGTTCTGTTAATTTTAAGTTCAATGAGGCTAAATGATAATTTTTTTTTGCAAATATTGACAATCAAATTAGAGAATAGAAAAATTATTATACAAATGGATTATAAAAACACAAACTAATTTAAATATTTTATTTTTATAGATTCTGATAGCGAGAGCAAAGAATCTGAATCATCGTATGAACCATCTGATTCAGAAGAGTCAGTCGATGAAGAAGAGTATCTAGTCGAAGATATAACTGATGAAGAGGATTTCAATAATAAAAACAATGCATCTGATAATGCTGATGATAATAATATTTCTCAGAATACTTCAACCTCAACTTTAAATTGTTCACTTAATGTTTCTGGACATACTGGGTGGGACGATGATGACGTTGAAGCGGAGTTAAGTTCCAAAAAGGAAATGCGAAGAAAGATAGTTGCTGTTATTGCGAAAAAGAATATTTCAAAATTGCTCGACATTTGGAGACGGTACATAAGAATGAACTGGAGGTACAAAGTTTTATTAAATTACCAAAGGGATGTTCTGAGAGAAAAGATGAAATAGCTGTACTACGGAAACGGGGAAACCACATGTTTAATATGAAGCAGAAGAGAAAAGAAGATGGTACTCCTGGAATAATTAAAACAGTACGTTGTCCAAACAAAACTTCCAAACAATCAGGTGGAAATTGGGCTGTCTGCAGTAAATGTAAAGGCTGGTATGCAAAAAATAATATCCGCCATCATTACCGTGATTGTCAAAATGGCGCGAAAAGTAGTAGAGGAATATTAGCAAAATCTCGTCGAATACAGGGTCAAATTCATCCACGAGCCTCTAAACTAAACAATGCGCCATAAAATAATACCATACATGAAGTTGACAGAACATGTTAAACTCATTAGATACGACCTCTTGATTATACTGTTTGGAAACGATGAATGTACCAGGTATCGGAAGCGTAATTTAGCTCAGATGATTCGAGCCAGGTTGAGCTTATTAGCTCGTTTTCTTCTGGTTACGAAGCAAGTTGAGCCATCAGTCACTGATTTTGCCTCAATATATAGTCCTAAACTATATTATAAAGTTATCGAAGCTATCAATCAGTTTGCTGGACTTGATGAAGAAAATGGCTATTATAAAGTACCTTCGAGAGCATCTGAAATTACTACAAATATTAAAAAAATCGGAGTAATATTAATTAATGAATGCATTATTGATAATAAACCTGAAACAAAAACAGAGGTAGAAAACTTCTTGTCTCTATGCAAACAAGGATTCGCAAATATTATTAATCGAATAGTTCAAGAAACTCGACTTGTGCAACAAAGGAAAAAAGAAGTAGAACTTCCCACAACTACTGACATTCGACGTTTTTCTATGTATTTAGATCGTACAATTGATAAGAATATTCAGCTTCTAAGAAAAGAATTTTCACTTAGGACATGGCGGGACCTTTCCGAAGCATGTCTTATTCAATTACAATTGTTTAATCGTAAGAGAGCGGGTGAGATGGAAAGATTCGAGCTAGATGATTATAAAAAAATGAAATTCATTACCGAGAAAGATGAAGGGTACAAGTCGTTATCTAAAGAAGAAAAAGAAAGGGCAAAAGAGTATGGTCATACAGTTATTCAAGTTATTCACAAGTTATTCAAGGAAAGCTCTACAAAAGTGTCCCTCTATTATTAAGCGCTAAAGTTCGTGATGGAATTGATGCTGTCATTAAACATCGCACAGAAGCTCGTGTATCATCTAAAAATCCTTTTGTATTTGGAATATTTGGGTATTATAAAGACGCCCATCTATGTGCTAGTAGTGTTATGAGGAAATTGTCTGATTTATGTGGCGCAGAAAGGCCGGAGTTGCTTCGAGGAACACCACTCCGGAAGCAAATTGCGACAAAATGTTCAGAAATGCAACTTGATCCAACACAAACTTCGAAAGTTGCTGATTATCTAGGACATGATGTTGTAATTCATAAAAAAGTGTACCAACAACGAGCTAAAGCAGATATCCTAAATATGTCAAAAATATTGCTTAAAGCTCAGGATTCGCATGATTCACGTAATGATTCAAAAGGATCAGTTGAAATGGACTCTACAAATGACCAAGACATCTCTATTAATAAAGGTAATCAGTACTAATTTTTAATTTAAAAAGCTTGGTAAATAAAATCCAATTGTTTTTCCGGTTCTTGTGCATATAAAATATCATGCAACTTATCAAGAGTTTTCTAAGATGATTAATAATTAATAAAATAGAAAAAAAATTTTTCTAGAAAATCTACTAGCATTATAAAATAATTTTATGAATTAGCGATTCAATTTTATTTTCTGATTTTAACATAACTAATAAAGTATGAATTTCGAACATAATTTATTTTGTTTAAGCCCTGATATTTATACAATATTTTTTTGTTTGAATGTTTGAGTTTGTTTATTATAATGATAAGTTTAATGCATTTTATTTATTGATTTATTTTTTTTAAATTTCAGGAACGGATGATTTAATTAATTCCTCAGACAACGAAACTGGTTGTGAGAATAATGCATCTGAAGAATCAGCTTACGACTTGACAATAGATTACTTACCCCAATCTCATACAACACGAAAAGATAATAGTAATGATTTGATAAAACCTAAAAAAATAATTCGATCTCGTTGGAGTAAAAAAGAAGAATCTGATCTCCGTAAGTATTTTGCTGAGTATTTAAGGACAAAGACTTACCCAGCACTGCCCGTCATCAGAGATTTTCAAAAAAAATATGGAATACTAGCTAATCGTAATCCAGAAGTTATCAAGACGAAATTGTCTAATATATATGGGGTATTCCATGCCAAATCGACCACTTTTGACCCCGACCATTTTCGATTTGACCGAAACTTTTCCATCCTTTTCTACCCTATAAAAAACGGTTCTCAGAATTTTTTTGAATTTTTTTACCTAACTCCAAAAAAGTTATGAATTTAAAAAAAAAATGGCTTTTTTATTTTCAAATAGCCATAACTTTTTCAAAACTAAACATTTAGGTACCTTTTTTTTTTTTAAATTTTTGTTTTTAGATGTACTTTCCGATAAAAAATATTAAAAAATTTTTGTAAGTCAATACATATGGAATTTTTCAGTTTTTTGACAAAAATCAATGATTTTTCGAAGTTCGACATTTTTTTTTAATTTTTTTTTCTAAAATAAACTTTAATCAATTCCACAGTTATCCCTGTAGAACCCAGATTGGGCCGATTTCTCTTTCTATTTTTTTTATTCAATTGAAAAAATATTATTAAATTTTCAAAAATGGAAAAAAAATTTTTTTTCATAAATTTTATTTATATAATGAGATAAATACAATTCAACGATTTCACGGCATTATATTCACAATTTAGAGGCTTCATCGATGACTGTATTTAGTAAGATTCAAATTTTAATATATCAATTAGATCGATAAACTAGGGATAACAATTATCGACTTACCTATAGCCAGTAAACTAGATGCTATAAGCTAGTATGTTTTGATTAAAAGTGTGGCTTTTTCATTTTGAGATCTAAAACATAACTTATAAATCTTTTGTGCAATCTAGTGTTTTATAAAAGATTGTCATTACATTTGTTGTATAAATAAATAATTTCTCTAGTTTATAAGCGCTTTTTTAATTTGTCTTTATGGCGTCAAATAAGGTATTTGATCGGTGTTGTAATCCTTTTGAGTTGGAATCTCATTTTAAAAAAATTGGTTTACGTCCGGCGACTGATATTATGAAAGTAACGTTAGGATTAGATGATAATTATTTATTATGCAGTTCATGTCGAAAAAAAGCTTCAGAGTTAGTGAAGCAACAAACAAATGCTCGTAATGATCCTGGTGCTGATGTAAGTGACCGTGAAGACAACTATAGTGACAATAATGACAACAATGATCAGGCTGATAATGATAGTAATACAACTGCCATGGATCTCCCATTATCCTTATCATTCCGTAAGTTTTTTTAATTATTTATACGTTACTTGAATACATTTCTAGTAGCTATATGTTTCACTATTATTTTTAAGGTTCCATGTCATTTGATAACGAACCCAAAGCATCACAATCAAGCTCAGGATCCCAAGTTAGCGCTGCAACTCAATTACCCGTAATAAACCATGCATTAGAATTGTTAAATCAATCACCGATTCCATCGAAGAAATTGAATGATAATCAATTTTTGAACAATAAAATAAATCGGGTATCCGACAGCTTGAAAAAGTTTTGCTTTCTTCTTCAGATGAAGAATCGATTGATGATGATGGTGAAAATTTTCGCTCTCTAATTAAAATGTTGTATGATAAATTCAACGATAAAGAAACTGATAAGTCTTTGAAAATACAAATTTTAACATTATTACCTGTAAAATGGAGTGAGAGACGTATTTGTGAAACTATGAATACATCAAGACATTTGTCAAGAGTAGCAAAAATTTGGTTGAAGAAACGGGTTTACTTTCTACACCTGAATCGAAATTAGGTATGGGTAGCGTAAAATCGATGTTTTAAATACACTTGAAAACTAAATTACTCAACATTTTTGTATAGGGAGGACGATTACTGATCAGGTAAAATTAAAAGTTGAAAATTTTTACAACGATGATGAGTATAGTGCTCAAATGCCCGGTATGAAAGACTTTGTATCAATTCGAAGTGATGATGGTAATCGGATACACGTCCAAAAAAGACTTATCCTGTCTAACTTAAAAGAATTATACCAATCTTTCTGTGAAATAAATCCTACTGAGAGAATTGGATTTTCAAAATTCGCTTCTTTGCGACCAAAACATTGTGTGTTAGCAGGGGCAAGTGGAACACACACCATCTGCGTGTGTACGATTCATCAAAACGTGAAGTTAATGATGCTTGGTAATTATCAAATTAATTAATAATTATAAATGCGTGAATTTTAAGTTTACTAAATTACTGTTATTTTAGGTGCAAATATTTATTCTTTGACAAGGAACACAGAAAAGCCCATTAAACACTACAGCGATTACTTGAGCATGATTATATGTGAAAATCCATCTTTTCAGTGTTATTTAGGTGGATGTAAAAACTGTCCTGGGGTCGATGAGTTGAGTAAAATTTTACTAAAATGTTTTGAGGACCGGGAAATCGAGAATATTACATATAAATATTGGATATTAAAACCGAGAAGTAGTTTAGAAACTATTATTAAGCCTACAGAAGAATTTGTGGAAAAATTTTGTAGTGAGTTAGAAATTCTTCTACCTCATTCGTTCATTGCTAAGGAGCAAGCCCAATTCTTGAAGACATTGAAAGAAACATTGAAACCAAACGAATACGTTATTATTTGTGATTTTGCAGAAAATTATGCCTTCGTAGTACAAAATGCGGCAGCTGGTTTTCACTGGAATAATAATCAGGCAACAGTTTTTCCAGTCGTTATTTATTATACAGTAAATAACAAACTTGAACACAAAAGTTTAGTAATCATCTCAGATTCTAACAAACATGATGCCGTTGCTGTTCATGTTTTCATCGAAATAATAACTGATTACGTGAAAAGTCTTCCTGAACGTTGTAACAAGATTTATTATTTTTCTGATGGAGCTCCTCAACAATTTAAAAACTTTAAAAACTTTGTAAATTTATATTACCACGAAGATGATTTTGATATTCCTGCTGAATGGCATTTTTTTGCGACTGCCCATGGGAAAGGTCCGTGTGATGGAATCGGTGGTATTCTCAAACGACTTGCAGCGAGAGCAAGTCTCCAACACGCGGTAGACAAACAAATAACGACACCAGAAGAACTTTTGAATGGGCTTCTGCACCGGATAACTTGCCGAATATTATAGTGAAGTTTTCCCCAGAAGAAGATTATGACACAGCAGTAAATGATTTAAATGATCGATTTTTGAAAACGAAACCGATTACAGGAACTCAACAACTACATTGTATAATTCCGGACAAAAATGGTTGTTTACTAGTTAAAAACTTTTCGAATTCGAATGAACACAGAATTTGTAAAATATTTAAACGACAGAGAGAAAAGTAATTAATTTTAGCTGCATCAATTATTGATCTTACTAATTACAGTCATCGATGAAGCCTCTAAATTGTGAATATAATGCCGTGAAATCGTTGAATTGTATTTATCTCATTATATAAATAAAATTTATGAAAAAAAATTTTTTTTCCATTTTTGAAAATTTAACAATATTTTTTCAATTGAATAAAAAAAATAGAAAGAGAAATCGGCCCAATCTGGGTTCTACAGGGATAACTGTGGAATTGATTAAAGTTTATTTTAGAAAAAAAAATTAAAAAAATGTCGAACTTCGAAAAATCATTGATTTTTGTCAAAAAACTGAAAAATTCCATATGTATTGACTTACAAAAATTTTTTAATATTTTTATCGGAAAGTACATCTAAAAACAAAAATTTAAAAAAAAAAAAGGTACCTAAATGTTTAGTTTTGAAAAAGTTATGGCTATTTGAAAATAAAAAAGCCATTTTTTTTTAAAATTCATAACTTTTTTGGAGTTAGGTAAAAAAATTCAAAAAAATTCTGAGAACCGTTTTTTATAGGGTAGAAAAGGATGGAAAACTTTCGGCCAAATCGAAAAGGGTCGGGGTCAAAAGTGGTCGATTTGGCATGGAATACCCCATATAAACTACCGATTGCAAAAGCAAGATTGAATACAAGTAATCACGAACTTAAATTACAAAAAGCAAAAAATTTTGACAAACAAAGTAGAAAAAAGCTGTCTGCTACAAAAAAAAGTAGAGAAAAGTTAAGCTGTAGTCCAAAAAAATTGATAAATTCAGTTAATGGTCTAGTGAAACCGCACATATTATACATATTTGATACTTTCATCAAAGAAAAACGTCTACCTTCGAAAAAACAGTGTGCTGAAGCTAAAAAAGCCGACAAAATATTAAAAAATGTCAACATAGATGTAATTCTTCATATTATCCGACAACAATTCGATAAAAACTAAAAAACTTTTTAACTATCGTTAGCGATGTTTTAATTTACGTATTTTTTGCAAATTATCAATTTTATTGTTTGTTGTTTAATCTAAATGTTTATGTTTTAATCGAAAATTGTTGATAAGTAATTGCCAACTACTAATTACTAATTGGTCTTATGACACAGTGAAAACTAGATGATTAGTTTCGTTAAATTGTGGAAAAAATCATTTAAGTTATTGCATTTATAAAATAATTAACTTTAATCAGCTATGTTATGTTGATTATTATTTTTTCTTCAATATTATATTTAAAAAATAAAAGAAAATAATTATTTTTTTTCAAATAGCAAATAATTCAATAAATGAATGATTTGTATCGACTAAGACGTTATGTGTTCAAAACATTCTTTTTAAAAGAGTTTATTGTTTCAATGTTATGTTGTTTCTGAGAAAATAAAGTAAATACAAAGTTAGAAAGCTAGTTTATCCATATATGTTTGTCACCTAAATGAATCAAATTTATTTTGAATTGTCTGATTATTAAAAAAGATTAAATTTCTTAGTGACAATAAAGTATACAACTAATACTGTGACAAAAAGTAATTGAGTTTGCGTTGGGGAAGTGTATAATATATAATTAAGTGATAACATAGAATGTTATCTAATAATAATGAGAAATTTCTCTATTAGTTTAAAAATCTGAGACAATTTAAATACACAAGTTCATTATTCAGTCTTTTATCAGACAAAATGAATATTTTTTATATTTTTAATTACAATGTTTTTTTTTTTTTTTCTTTAATATGTAAGTTTCCACCAGAACAGATCTCTTCATTTTGAAATTTATTTTTACATGTAAAAAATAATGATTTTATCTTGAATATTAACTGTATCTCGAAGTAAAACAGTGTATTTTTTGGAGTTTCACGTCATAATTCAACATATCCTTCGATATGTGTATGAAATAGAAATCATCGCAATAAATTAGTAATTATTTTCAATTTATATGTAAGTTTATTCAGCAAGTTTTGAAAAATTTTATTGGACTTTGATTACTTTACATAAATGCCTAAAGCTCGGAAGTTTGAACTCGATGTTTTACATTTAAATATTATGAAAAATTGTCTTTATCTTAAAAATTTATTTTCTTTGCTTCAAAACGATAGTCTCGAATGTGCTTTATTATCTTGTAAGAAATTGAATGTTCTTGAAATGATATCTCTCATATATATGTTGATAAATTACATCCTCAACAGAGTTATCTAGTGTTTTACTTTTATTAATAACATATTTGTTTATTTTTTAATTTTTCCAGAAAAAGGGTCTGAAAGTGTTCGATACGTTGATTTGATGACAAGGAAAAAATTTCGAATTTGGGAAATGCTATTTCATGTTATTGCCGCTAAAACAATTATTATTTTTGATCTCTAGACACTAATATGAAAAATCCCAATTTTGGAACCTTAGAATTCTCGAAGATTTTTACAAACTTGTCAAGAGAAATCAAAGAGTTATTTCTTATGACACTCCAAAAACTAAACAAATATACAACAGAGATTCTTATTTTGATAAGCAAGAATCTAATTCATTTGAAACAGTTAATGAAGATTCTCAACTTTTTCCTTCCCCTTCAAAAATTTCATCGCTGTTGGTGCCATCCGAAAGGGCTTAACCGAACTTAGATATTGAAAACTATTCGGACCGATTCAGTCCGGTATATTTTGAAAAATCTTATTAAAACTGAAATAAAAATTATTTTTAAATGTAGTTTTTTTGGATTCATACTTTCCCAAGTTAAGCTAATTAAACGTATTATTGGTTGAAATAGGTTGAAAAAGATTGTAATACATAAAAAATTTGGAAACTTTTATTAGGATCAAATCCGTGACCGTAACTTTAAAAAGCTTAGTCTCAATCCACTACGCTAAGTCGCAAACGTTCAGTTAACTGCTTTTTTTCATGTACATCAATTAAAACTGAGACTTCATTTCCAGCACTACAGTAGGGTAAAGTTCAAAGAACAAAGTAGAGAACTTAACTTTTTATTAAATAGGAAATTTTATTTTTGTGGTAAGAAATCGTTCAGTCTACGAAATAATAGTGAAAGTCTGAGTGATTTTTACCCTTAATAAAACCTATCAATGAAAAATCTCAAAAGATGGAAAAAAGACCTTTACTCAATAAATTTGCGGTATAAGATTGCGATTTAATAAGGTATAATATAACGTACACGACTCAGTTGTACAATGCATTAAAAAAATATGATAACCGAAAATGTCCTGAAAAATACCATTTACTTTATGTACCTAGACCGATAATGTATATACATTCGGATGTACATACAAATAAAAATATACCCATCTAAGTCCTAGAATGTGCCAAAAGGTAGTTATCAGGACGTCCTGAAATATATCACTGTACATATTTGGATTTCAGGACGGTCCTGACATGCTACAAATGTCCTGAAACCAGCCATTTTTGCTAAAAAATGTCCCAATAGCTACCACTAGAGATATATATATATATATATATATATATATATATATATATATATATATATATATATATATATATATTGTGATGTTATTTTCACGACCGGGGTGTTGAAAAATCAATCCGAAGGCCAATTCCGAAGGCCAACTAGCCCAAATTAGGTACTCGGAAAAGCACGGACCGTGAAGAGAGCGCCTGCTCGCCAGACAAGCCATAGTTCCCTCTCCACCCGGAATAGACCAATTCCGTAGGCTCTCCTCCCCTATCAAGTCTGTGAGCCGGATCTACAGTATACAGGGTGTCTCTGAAGTGGCGGGAGTAATTGTTGGGGTCGATAGAGAAAAAAATACTGAATCGAAAGTTCCTGAGCCAAAAATTTTTTTGGGCCATAGAATTTGAGTTATGAATTAAAAACGATAGCCAATCAGAAGCGCGCTATTCGAGAAATGAAAATGAGCGGGGAAGTAGAGGAGACGCGAGAGTGAGATGCTGCAATAGCAGCTTACTCGCTCACACAAAGCCGAGCATGAGAGGGGATTGTGACGCTATGAGCCGAGTACGTAAGTGTGAATGAGTGGATGTATGAGGTCGCAAGCGGACGGCTTAATGTATGAGTGTGTGTCCGTGTATCGCAGCATTATTGGAGGCGTTGTAACGCTGAATTAAAGCTAACCGGGTACTCTAAGACAGAGGAAAAAATTTTAATTTTTATTTTTATTCGAAAAAATTTAATAAAAAAATAAAAAGGCCCAAGATTTAACCAGACCCACAGAAACGGAGAGTAAATTTTTAATTCTCATTTATTTTGCTGGGGATTATTTTCAAATACAAAAAAAAAAAAAAAGGCTAAGATTCAACTGGAATCCAAAAAGAGATGGATGAAAAAATTTTATTTTTTATTTTTAATCAGCAAAATTATTTTTCTTTAAAAAAGAGCCCAATCTCGACTGGAGCAAGAAAAAATGATTGAAAAATTTTATTATTAATTTTCAATCAACAAAATTATTATAAAAAAATAAATGGGCCCAAGTCTCAACCGGACCCAAACAAACGGATAAAAATTTTTATTACTTACTTAATTTGCTGGAAATTATCTTTAAAAACGAAAAAATGCCCAAGACTCGATCGGATCCAAAAAATAACAGTACAAAAATTTTTCCTTATTTTCAATCAGCAAAATTGTTTCTTTTAAAAAAGGCCCAATCTCGACTGGAGCAAAAAAATGATTAAAAAATTTTATTATTAATTTTCAATCAACAAAATTATTAAAAAAAAAAATAGTCCGCAGACTCAACCGGACCCAAACAAACAGATAGATAGTTTTAATTACTTATTTATTTTGATGGGAATTATTTTAAAAACGAAGAAAATCGCCCAAGACTCGACCGGACCCAAAAAAAAAAATAAATTGAAAAATTTTGTTTTCATTTTCAATCAGCCAAATTAATTTCTTTTCGAAACAAGGCCCAATCTCAAACAGACTAAGAGAAACTAATTAAAAAATTTTATTTTTATTATTAATCAAATATTATTTAAAAAAGAAAATAAGCCACAGACTTAACCGGACTTAAACAAACGGATAGAAATTTTTTATTACTTGATCACCAAGATTAATTTTCCTTGAAAAGAAAGGCCCAATCTCAAACAGACTTCGAATAACTGATTGAAAAATTTTATTATCAATTATTAATTAACAACATTATTCTTAAAAAAATTAATAGGCCCCAGACTCAATCGGACCCAAACAAACGGATCGAAAACTTTTATTTCCCATTCATTTTGCTAGGAATTATTTTTAAAAACGAAAAAAATGCCCAAGACTCGACCAGGGCCAAGAATAGAAGAATGCAAAAAAATTTATTTTCTCTTTTCAATAACAAACAAAAATTTATTGAACAAAAATCAGCCTAATCTTGACAAGACGATAAAAACTGATTGAAAAAATTTATTATCAATTATTAATTGACAAAATTATTTCAAAAAAGAAAATAGGCCCCAGACTCAACCGGACCAAAACGAACAGATAGAAAATTTTTATTACTTATTTCTTATGCTCGGAATAATTTTTGAAAACAGAAGGAATTGCCCAAGACTCAACCGGACCCAACCAAACGGATGGAAAACTTTCATTTCTCATTTATTTTGCTGGGAATTATTCTGTAAAATAATTTTTCAATTAATCGTCAGGTAAAATGTCAAAAATAAATTAAAACAAACATTGAACTCAAGTCCCAATAATTTTGATATTTTAATTAAAATTATTTTTTAATTAATTGACAGGTAAAATGTCAAATAAGGAATTGAAAAAAAAATCGCTCTCGAGTCCTGATAATTTTGATATTTTTATTAAAATTATTTATCAGTTAATTAACAGGTAAAATGTCAACTAATAAATTAAAAAAAAATTGAACTCAAGTCCGAATAATTTTGATATTTTAATTGAAATTATTTATCAGTTAATTGACAGGTAAAATGTAAAAAAATATACTAAAAAAAAATCGCTCTCGAGTCCTGATAATTTTGATATTATTATTAAAATTATTAATCACTTAATCAACAAGCGAAATGTCAAATGATAAATTAAAAAAAAATTGAACTCAAGTCCGAATAATTTTGATATTTTTAATAGAATTATCTATCAGTGAATTAACAGGTAGAATGTCAAATTATAAATTAAGAAAAAAATTGAACTCAAGTCCGAATAATTTTGATATTTTTATTAGAATTATCTATCAGTGAATTAACAGGTAGAGTGTCAAATTATAAATTAAGAAAAAAATTGAACTCAAGTCCGAATAATTTTGATATTTTTATTAGAATTATCTATCGGTGAATTAACAGGTAGAATGTCAAATTATAAATTAAGAAAAAAATTGAACTCAAGTCCGAACAATTTTGATATTTTTATAAAAATTATTTTTAATTAATTGACAGGTAAATAAATAATAAATTAAAAAAAAAAATTGAACTCAGGTCCTGATAATTTTGATATTTTAATTAAAGTTGTTTATCAATCAATTGACTGTTAAAATCCTGAATAATAAATTAAAAATAAATCGCACTCATGTTCTCATAATTTTGATCTTATAATTGAAATAAATTTCTAATGAATTGACGGGTAAAATCCCAAGTATCAAATTAAGTAGTAATCGCACCCAAGCCCTGATAATTTTGATATTTTAATTTAAATTATTTATCACTTAATTGATAGGTAAAATGTCAAATGATAAATTAACAAAACATTGAATTCAAGTCCTTATAATTTTGATATTTCAATTTAAATATTCTTTTTATTCACTGACAGGTAAAATGTCGAAGAAAATATGAAAAAGAAATGGCATTCACGTTTTAGTAATTTTGATATTTTAGTTTCCCTTTTTCTTAGCAAAGAAATCATTTCAAAAAAATCTACAGGTGTTTCGGCAGTTCAAGGATAACTTTACTTTAATGTTATTAGTTTGCATTCACATCATTACACTTTACTCCTTTTATTAAGCAATTAAGATTCCAGTTGAATCTTAGCCTTTTTTTTTTTTGTATTTGAAAATAATCCCCAGCAAAATAAATGAGAATTAAAAATTTACTCTCCGTTTCTGTGGGTCTGGTTAAATCTTGGGCCTTTTTTATTTTTTTTTATTAAATTTTTTCGAATAAAAATAAAAATTAAAATTTTTCCTCTGTCTTAGAGTACCCGGTTAGCTTTAATTCAGCGTTACAACGCCTCCAATAATGCTGCGATACACGGACACACACTCATACATTAAGCCGTCCGCTTGCGACCTCATACATCCACTCATTCACACTTACGTACTCGGCTCATAGCGTCACAATCCCCTCTCATGCTCGGCTTTGTGTGAGCGAGTAAGCTGCTATTGCAGCATCTCACTCTCGCGTCTCCTCTACTTCCCCGCTCATTTTCATTTCTCGAATAGCGCGCTTCTGATTGGCTATCGTTTTTAAATCATAACTCAAATTCTATGGCCCAAAAAAATTTTTGGCTCAGGAACTTTCGATTCAGTATTTTTTTCTCTATCGACCCCAACAATTACTCCCGCCACTTCAGAGACACCCTGTATAAGGAGCAATGCAACGGCACCGAGCATTCAGTTCTTAGTGACCAGTTACCAGTACAACCAGATCTTCTAATACTTCAGCAAGCCTGCAAGGCTTGCTCTACATAGTGCTGCTCAAATAACAAGTTAGCAAGGTTGTTAATTGTCACCATTCTACGGACCATCTCAACTTCGCCAGTTCACCTTCAAATTGCGGATCATCTCAACTTCGCCAGTTTTCCTTCAACCTACGGATCATCTCACCTTCGATTAAAGTCTTCAGTAAGCGTGCAAGGCTTACCAACAAGGTTTATAACTCGGTAACAAGCCCGCAATGCTAGCTCTGCGTTCACACTTTGAATCAGTCCTTCTCAGGACTTCTCTAACAAACGGTCTTTCTCAAGGCCAACTCTGAATCAGTTCTTCTCAGGACTTCTTTAACAAACGATCATTCTCAAGACCAACTTTGAATCAGTCCTTCTCAGGACTTCTCTAACAAACGGTCTTTCTCAAGGCCAACTCTGAATCAGTTCTTCTCAGGACTTCTTTAACAAACGATCATTCTCAAGACCAACTTTGAATCAGTCCTTCTCAGGACTTCTCTAACAAACGGTCTTTCTCAAGACCAACTTTGAGTCAGTCCTTCTCAGGACATCTTTAACAAACGGTCTTTCTCAAGGCCAACTCTAAATCAGTTCTTCTCAGGACTTCTTTGACAAACGGTCTTTCTCAAGGCCACAAAACCCTCAAGCCACGTAAGAGCTTGATTAGAATTTTTAGAGAAATCCAGTCAAGGTTATCTCGAGACGATCGCATCATTTCTGGTCCCTCGAGCCGGATTCTCTCAAAACTCTGAGCTTCTACTGGCTTCTGACGTAAGACTTCTCAAGCAACTGGCACTAGTGTCTCATTTTGAGCCTATCTCTCACCCTTTGCGCATTGCGGAGCACCTGGTGCTGCGGGGAGTGGTGTTAAGTAGATCCTCAAGATGTCTTCACTACAGGCCAGGTTGGCACTTCAGCATACGAAGTTTGCCTTCATCTCATCACTTCAGAAGGAGGTTGAGTCCGGAGCTCACTCTCGATTCAACATCCACGTCGCCCGGGCTAAGCTACTAATGCTTAAAACTAACTGGGAGAAGTTTGACGCCGAGCATGAGAAGATAATTCTTTCCAAGGCAGAGATCCCTTCGGACGACCCATATGTAGCTCGCGACATGTACGAAGCCGCTACTCTATTTGTCATCTCAGTTACAGCAGCATTGGAAGAGAGAATTGCTGAGATTGAAGCAGCTAATCCTCCAAATGGATCTACTCTGGCAAACAACAGTCTCCACGGGGGAAACATACGGCCATCATCACTACCAAAGATTCCGATTCCGCCCTTTTCCGGCAACTTTGGAGATTGGAGAGCATTCTCGGACCTGTTTGTCTCATTAATTGGAGAAAATAACGCCATCTCAAATGCTGAAAAGTTTGTGCATCTTCGCAACAGCCTTTCTGGAAACGCGGCAAGCATCATCTCAAACATCCAAGTCTCTGCAGACTCCTTTCAAGTAGCTTGGGACATGTTGGTAGCCAGATATAAAAACAAGAGGCTTCTCATCTCAGCGCAATTAGACAAGCTGTTTCGTATTCAAACGCCAGGAGTCAGGTCTTCTAGTACCATTAACTCCCTTCGTAATACTGTGTCCGAGTCAACTAACTCACTCAGAGCCCTAGGCATACCTATCGCAGAATGGGACCCCGTTGTGGTTCATCTTATGACACAGCACTTGGATCCTAAAAAAGGGGAAGATTGGGAAATGCATCTCGGGTCCACCACCGAATACCCGTCCAAGGAACAGTTAACCAACTTTCTCACTTGAACAGCTCGAGCTCTTGAAAGTGTTGAGGCTCAAACTAAACTGTCCACAAAACAGCCAAGGCAGGACAAAAAGACAAATCAGCCAGCGAGGATTCATCACGTCGCCGCCGAGCAAGTCGACATATCATCTCAACGAGAATCCAAACCCTATATCAACGATTTGAACAACAACTGCAAATTCTGTGGCGAGAGCCACTATCTGGCTTTTTGCCCTGATTTCACCGCAATGTCCGATGACGAGAAGCTGCACATAGTCAAAGTGGAACGATTGTGCTACAACTGTCTGGGTCGTCATAACGTTTACAAATGCAACAACCCTCAATCTTGTAAGGTTTGTCAGAACCGTCATCACACGTTGCTGCATGGGCTCTACAAAAAACCCTCCACCATCGAAGCAAAAGGCAACGCCAGTGTTAGCAACCTTTTTCGAAAAACTACCATCCTTGGCTCAGTCTCCTCAAACCGAAGTCGATGACGGTGCAGCAACACCATGACCATCATGGCAGCCCAGCCAGAGTCAAGACAGTCATCTCAAACAGGAAAGTCATCTCCAATCAGGTACCTCTTGCTACAAGTCATCCCAATTACCAAGCATCATCAATACATCTCAATCCAAGCAGACTAATACGGAATCGAGCATCGTAACTCTGACAGCAATGGACACTAGATCATCAGTTCTTCTCGCCACTTGCACAGCAGTTATAATTTCTGCAAATCAAGCTACAACAGTGATCCGTCTTCTCATTGACCCTGGATCCGAACTGACAATTACATCAACAAATGTAATCAAACGAGCTAAGTTAGCCTGCCAAGACGCTAAAATTCCTATCATGGGTATTGGATACCAAAAGACCAGCACAACTTGCGGCAAAGTAAGACTATTGTTGCGGTCATGCAATGACAACAAACAAGTTCACATAAATGCATATGTGTTACCTAAAATTACTGCCCTCATTCCATCAGTTGCCATTACAGATCAACATTGGCCTCATTTAAATACCTTGGAAAGAGCTGATCCAGACTTTTTGCAACCGGGAAATATCGATGTTCTCATTGGAGCAGACACTCTCAACTGCATCCTTGAACCTTCACCAATTATCAAAGGACGCTTAGGTGAGCCGATTCATCTGTAAGCCAACTGTGTAAGCCATTCACACAGTTTTTGGATGGGCCTTTCTAGGACCAGCGTCATCTCAGCTTAGCGAACAAGCGCCAAGGTCATTGCATCTAGTATCAAATGATCAGCTCCAAAATTCACTTACCCGATTCTGGGTCCAAGAAGAAGTCCCTGAACCAGCAAATCCGTCTTATTGCCTACTAGATGCTCAATGTGAAGATCACTATGTCAGCACGCATTCAAGGAATTCCGAAGGCCGCTACGTTGTACGTATTCCACTATCCTCAGACGTCTCTCGACTTGGAAAATCCAGAGAAATAGCTTACAGATGTCTCGTGAGACTGCTCAAAAGGTTAGATTCCAACGAACTACTCAAGCAACGCTACTTCGACTTCATGCAGGAGTACGAGACGTTAGGACATATGGTAGCGGTTCCCAAAGAGAATCCTGAGCCACAACACGCTTATTATTTGCCTTATCACGGAGTTCTTAGAGAACAAAGCACCTCTACGAAGCTCAGGGTAGTATTCAATCGATCCTGTAAAACTACATCTCAAGTCTCTCTGAATGACATTCAGCACGCTGGTCCTAAGACAACGAGACATCATCGATGTTTTACTTTGGATCAGGCGTCATAAGTACAAAAGAGCGATTCTCTCAGAGGTAGCTCAACTTCTTGATCCATTAGGTTTAATCTCACCAGTTGTCATTCGAGCTAAGATATTGCTTCAGCAGCTATGGTTAGAAAAGTTGAGCTGGGATTAGCCACTTTGCCCAGACACGATCCATCAATGGACCAAATTTCGGGAAGACATATTGAAACTCACTGAGCTCATCAATCCCAAGGTGGATCCAACTTCAATCAAATTCTTACTCTGTACAATTACACGGCTTTCTGACGCCTTCCAGCTAGCAATGGCTGCAGTTATTTCTATCAGAATAACCGACCAAGAAGGAAACTCAAAAGTCACCCTAGTTTGCTCAAAAACCAAAGTAGCTCCAATCAAGCGGTTGACTATTCCCAGACTTGAGCTATCTGCTGCAGTCCTTCTGTCACATCTCATGAAACACATTCAGTCCACTTTAGACCTCCTGGACATCCCAGTCTTTTTGTGGACTTACTCGTCCATATCACTTGCATGGATAAAAAGCAATCCTATGAAATGGAAGGAGTATATTGGCAACAGTGTTGCCTCTATTCATCAAGCATTACCAAACGCCAACTGGAGGTACACTTCTGGAAAAATCAATTCAGCAGACTGTGCCTCTCGAGGATTAGACGCTCATCAATTGATCAAACATCCTCTGTGGTGGTCTGGACCTCCATGGTTAGAAAAATCTCCTGAGCACTGGCCAATATCTATAGCTACATCTCCTACTGAAGACCCAGAAGAACGACCTGGCATCTCTCTAGCAGCAACCATCCAACCTACAGTCTGGGAACTCATTGACCTACCATGTGTAAAAACCTTCCACAAGGATCTACGAAAGCTTCTTCGAATAACTGCATTGTGTCAACGAGCCATCTCTTGCTTCCGACGAGTTCCAAACTCAAGCGTCTCCATCTCACCAATAAGTCCAGCTGATCTAGAAAAAGCCAGAATCTTTTGGATCAAGACCACTCAGCAAGCATACTTCTCATCAGAAATCAGCACCATTAAATCTGGAAAGCAGTTACTAAAGTCCCATTCCCTCTCACGACTAACAGCTAGATTAGACCATCAAGACTTACTAAGGGTTGGAGGTCGCTTACAAAATTCTCTACTCGATGAGGAAAGTAAGCACCCTCCCATACTACCTCGTCAATGCAAGCTTTCTGAACTTTTCATCGCTGATGCCCATACTCGAACACTACATGGTGGAACACAGCTCACTCTCACATATCTGCGCCGTCAATGCTGGATTTTGGTGGGCCGAGCCCCAGTTAAGTCGTTCATTCATCGATGCCTAGTGTGTGCTCAAATTAGAGCAGTGAGAACTCAACAACGGATCGCAACTCTTCCTGCTTCTCGAGTTACTCCATCACTAGTATTCGAGACTACTGGAGTTGATTATGCTGGACCAATCACGTTAAAAACCTTTCAAGGAAGAGGAACAAAGAAGTTTAAGGGATGGATAGCAGTCTTCGTTTGCTTCTCAACGTCAGCCACTCGTCTAGAAGTTGTTTCAGACTACTCAACAGAAGGCTTCTTAAAGGCATTCAGAAGGTTTACAAGTAGACGAGGTCTCTGCAAGACTTTACATAGCGATTGTGGAACAAACTTCAAGGGAGCTGATAAAGAACTTAAAAGTCTATTCTCAAAGGCCACTCGAAGCTCGAAGGACATGCATCGTCTTCTAGCTAACGATGGAGTAAACTGGAAATTTAACCCTCCAGGAGCACCACATATGGGTAGCAAATGGGAAGCTGCCGTCAAATCAGTAAAAGGTCATCTCCAACGATCCCTCTCTGACACGAGCTTCACCTTTGAAGACTTCTCAACCTTTATCGCGCAAGTTGAAGCAGTTCTCAACTCATGACCACTGAGCGCACTATCAGACGATCCAAACGACCTCTCAGCTCTCACACCAGGTCACTTCATCAGAGGAGCCCCACTCAATGCAGTTCCAGAACCATCTTTTACATCTATAAGTGAAGGTAGACTGTCCCATTTCCAACGCATTCAAGAATGATTCCAGCAATTCTGGGATCGATGGTCAGCAGAATGTCTTGTGGCTCATCAAACGATTACGAAATGGCATCATCAAACAGATGACATTAAAATTGGCTATCTCGTGCTAATAACTGACGAGAGATATCCACCATCAAAGTGGCCTTTGGCTCGAGTAGTCCAGCTACACCCTGGACAAGATGGTCTCACACGAGTAGTTACGCTCAAAACCTCAACGACAACTCTTACTAGGCCCATAGTTAAACTTGCTCTTCTACCATTAGCACCGCATCAAGAGGAATCTCTATAAAAAAAAAAAAAAAAAAAAAAAAAAAGGAAATTCTGCATCATGCAGAATTTGGGGGGGTGTCGAAAAATCAATCCGAAGGCCAACTAGCCCAAATTAGGCACTCGGAAAAGCACAGCCCGTAAAGAGAGCGCCTACTCGCCAGACAAGCCATAGTTCCCTCTCCACCCGGAATAGACCAATCCCGTAGGCTCTCCTCCCCTATCAAGTCTGTGAGCCGGATCTACAGTATATAAGGAGCAATGCAATGGCACCAAGCATTCAGTTCTTAGTGACCAGTTACCAGTACAACCAGATCTTCTAATACTTCAGCAAGCGTACAAGGCTTGCTCTACATAGTGCTACTCAAGTAAGAAGTTAGCAAGGGTGTTAATTGTCACCATTCCACGGACCATCTCAACTTCGCCAGTTCACCTTCAAATTGCGGATCATCTCAACTTCGCCAGTTTTCCTTCAACCTACGGATCATCTCACCTTCGATTAAAGTCTTCAGTAAGCGTGCAAGGCTTACCAATAAGGTTTCTAGCTCGGTAACAAGCCCGCAAGGCTAACTCTGCGTTCACACTTTGAATCAGTCCTTCTCAGGACTTCTCTAACAAACGGTCTTTCTCAAGACCAACTTTGAATCAGTCCTTCTCAGGACTTCTTTAACAAACGGTCTTTTTCAAGGCCAACTCTGGATCAGTTCTTCTCAGGACTTCTTTAACAAACGGTCTTTCTCAAGGCCAACTCTGAGTCAGTTCTTCTCAGGACTTCTTTGACAAACGGTCTTTCTCAAGGCCACTAAACCCTCAAGCCACGTAAGAGCTCGATTAGAGTTTTGAGAGAAATCCAGTGAAGGTCATCTCGAGACGATCGCATCACGGGGTCTATTTAAAATGAACGTCACTAGCGCCAACGAATTTTTGTAGTTTTAAGCTAATATTTCAAGGCCAAATAACATAGAAAATATAATTTTAAAGATTAAAGAAAATTGTTTTGTGAATTAAGTGAGTGTTGATGCCGAGTAACGAAGTTTATACTTTTAGAGTGAATTTAGAGAATTAACGTTACAGTTGAGATTCTAGGATTTTAAGAGTAGAGTCAGTTTCAGAGTCAAGTTGTGAAAAATATCAAGGTCAAGTCATTTAAGGGTTTTATTGAGTTATTTTTGAGTTATTTTGAGTTTTGAGTTTTGGGTTTCGAATTTTGAGTTTGGAGTTTTATTTCGGAATTTGAGTTATGAGTTTCGAGTTCTGAATTTTTAGTTTTGGGTTTTGAGGTTGCAGAGGACGTGGGTATGTCAGCGTTGCCGTGGAGCGGGACTATAAGTCACCCGGCTCGTTTGACGTTAGACACCAGTCTAACTCTTTGAGACTTCCAGGTGGAATGCCTAAGTCTGGTTGAGATGCCAGCGCTCCGACATAGAGAGACATGTCGAAAGCATACGGGATCAGTTTAAGTTTTCGGTTACGTTTCGGCTAGTTTTGATAATTTCTAGTGAATAAAAATTATCCACTTTTGTTTATGTTACGTTTACGTTTTGAGTTCTTGAGTTTCGATCCCAGCCGTAGTCAGTTCCTGGAGAGCATCCACCAAAGGAATATCCGTACTCAGAACCTCAATGGTTTGATTAAAGATTTAAAATATTTGAGAATTAATTGTTTATTGAGATTTTAGTTGTGAAAGAGTCACGTAAAACAGTCGAGTTTTGGACTTCGTAGAGTACAGTCGCGTTTGAGAGTTGCCGCTGGTCACTTCAGGTAATCGGACGTGCGTAGAGTTTGCAGTTCCAGGTTAAGGTTTCAGTCTTTTGCATTTTATTTTTGGCTCCAGATAAAAATACAGATTTATTAAGTCGTTAAAAATACAATAAAAGTTACTCAGCATCGACATTGTTTTTATAAGGTATGAGATCGCTTTATTTATTGTAATTTGAGCGTTAATAATCGAGTTCTTGGTTATGCGACATTGGATAGCCGATTCTATAGAATATTTTTATGTTGTAAATAATTTAGAGTACGTTGACAGATTTATTGGCGAATATTGTTCAAGTTGTTTAGATTCATTTATTTATTTGAGATTGTTATTTTAAGATTTATTTATTTCATTTGTTTAATTTTATAAGAGTAAGAGTCTGTAACATGACTATAGCGTTTCCTATTGTTAGTTATGTCGTTCCGATAATGTTGTCGTAGTTATGTACAAGTTTGTTATTTAAGATAAAGTTTTGGTTAAATAAATAAGGATTTTGTTGAACATAAATTTTGGTGTTGCGAATAAAGTCATTGCAATCATGGATCCACTCTCAACTCGAATCACACCCTCTCTCCACAAACCAGCACACTGAGCAACCCCGAGGTATCCCGTTGTCTTTCCGGTCTTTGGTTATTCGGTCCATATTTAGTTAAGTTTTGTGTTTCCGGCTACGTTTACGTTTACTGGCTAGTTTGATCATTTCTAGCGATCAAAAATGATCTAATTTCGTTTAAGTTTTGGTTACGTATACGGTTATGTTTAAGTTTTAGTTTGAGTTTGGCTAGTTTGAAAATTCCTAGCGAATAAAAATTATCTGATTTCGTTTTCACTGGTTTGGTAATTCCAGTGATTAAAAATTACCTGGCGCCCTAATTTTATTGAGACCAGAAACCAAAAATCGGGAAGATACCGAAATATAATTGAGCATTATAGGAAGCAGTAAGTTCCCATAAAACCCCAAGAAAAATTCTGCGTTATAAATTGACGCCCAACGTAGGGACCTGCGACCTTAAAAATTCTTATGTTACAATATATATATGTCAGGGAGGCAGGAGTTATTGTTGGGGATTCGGTATTTTGTGATTCACTCATTTTTATTATTACAATTAATTAATATTCAAAATTACAAAAAGATCAATTATTACGAATGAGTATATAAACTCGTACAAGGTTAAGTTAATTCAGAACGCAATAATATTAATAATATCTTGCGATAGACCAAGACTTAGAAAATAACGAATTCGCGATCACCAGGACGTCCGTTGCATCTCGATCTCAAAGCAAGACTGTCTTTTCAAAAACTATTCTCAAATAGTCTGCCTGCTGCACATTTCTCTTTTCCTTATTAATTTTATGATACCCCTATCGTCCTGGAACCCGACTACATTGACAACCATGTGCCTACCTAGGCCTAAGCCTACCGTAATAAAACATTTTAGTTATATCTTATTTTACAAAATATTAAAGTAGCATTACATTTCTTAAAATAACTAAAAAATAGAAATATCCTAAAGAATATTCTCATCGTTTCGTCAGAAAATACTCCACTGTACTTTACTCTCCGACATATATATATATTATAATGGCCGATTGACTCGGGATACGTCGATGAGCCAACGGGTCCAAGATAATTGGCGTATTTGTTCGTCGTGGTCAGTTATTGGGCGCCAGGAACAATTCAGGATGTTCCAATCCTCAACAAACTAAATCAGGAACACTTAATAGTAAACTAGCTCTACTCAGGGCGGCGGGTTATTAAAGAAAGAAATAACAAGGAAATTCCGAAACAAATAACAATTTATTAAAAAAAATTATAATCGGTTTGGCGAAATAATCAGTTCAAAATAAGTCGAAATAACAAAATAACAATCGTGATCAATTCGGATAGTAATCGTAAACAAAATCAAAATACTAAACGTAAACAAATCAAAATAATAATCGTATGAATAAGTCAAATAATACTCAATTTAGCCATCAAATCAATAATTCAAATAATATTCAACAATAATCCAGTGAAATATTCAACTAATACTCAATTAATAATCAAGTTAGTAATTCAAACACTTTCAAATAATAATCAAGTAATATTCAAACAATATTCAAATAATAATCACGTTAATTATTGAAATAATACTAAAAATCATAATCAAGTGAACAATTCACATAATGTTCAAATAATAATCAAATTAAATATTTAATTAATATCCAAATAATAATCAATCTAATAATTCAAATAATAATCAAATTAAATATTTAAATAATATCCAAATAATAATCAGTTAATAATTCTGTGAGGAAGTGAATTAAATATAAACCAATATTTGTGTTTAATAATCTAATTAAATCTTTATTTAAACTTCTAATATACAGGGTGTCTCAGAAGTCGTGAGCCACCGGACAGGGTGTGGTAGAAAATTGGATTCTGAATAGACAAGTCCTTTACCATTTTTCGATCAGACCCATAGAAAAATTACTACAAATTTATGAAAATAGACCAATGAGGAGCGCGGTTTAGCGGCAGAACGGTAGGCGCAAGAGCGAGCGAGTGGAAGCGCGACAGGCAATGAGTGCGCGCTCGCTTGCACACGTGTGATATCATTGCTCAGTTATAGCGGGATGCCCGCATGCAATAATAATTATCAATGATACTCCTGTAAATAAAAAAAAATTAATATTAGAAAAATCATCCCATAGACAGCCCCATAAAATAAAAAATGTGCGATTTTTTGATAATTAAAACTCAAATTTTCGGTGTCACCGAAAAATGAAAAAAAAACAGCCAACAGTCATATTCAATGATACCCCTGTAATTAAAAAAAAAAAAAAGAAAAGTTATAAAAGTACCCCATACACTCTGAGATACAGCCCCATAAAGCCAAAAATTTGCGATTATTTAATGATGAAATTCAAATGATCAGTGTGCACTTGAAGTTAAAAAAAAAGCAATAAAAATAATCAGTGACACTACTGTAGACCAAAAAAATTGAAAAAAATAAAAAACTACCCCATAGACAAGGAGATACAGCCCCGTAAAGCCGAAAATTCGCGATTATTTAATAATGAAATTCAAATGATCAGAGTGCACTTGAAGTGAAAAAAAAAAAAGCAATAAAAATAATCAGTGACACTACAGTAGGTGAAGAAAATTTTTAAAAATAAAAAACTACCCCATAGACAGGGAGATTCAGTCCCATAAAGCCAAAAATTGTGCGATATTTCAATAATTAAAATAGAAATTTTCGACGACTACTCAAAATTTCAAATAAAAATCTAGGACTAATAGTTAACTATACCCATAACAATCAGAAAAAAATTAAAAATTACAAAAACCACCCCATAGACACTAAGATACAGCCTAATAAAGCCGAGTATTTCGGGATTATTTAACATAAAAATTAAAATATTCACAGTGCATTCGAAATAGAAAAAAATACCAATCAAAATTATCAGTGGTACTTTTGACCATCAGACAAATTTAAAAAATTGTAAAAACACCCCATAGATACCGAAATATGACTTGATAACGCACAAAAATCGGGATTGCTTAGAAATTAAAATTCAAATTATTGGTGCCCATTGAAAATCAACAAAAGAAACCTTTTGTACTTATCGATTAAACTCCTGTGTATCGAAAAAATTATTATTTAAAAACCACCCCGCAAACTCCGAATTATGATCCCATTAAGCTGAAAATTTCTGATTTTTAGTAATTAAAATGCTACTTCTCGGTGTCCGTTGAAAATAAATGAAAAGTATGAAAACTCATTTTCAGATATACTCTTGTAAGCAAACAAAAAAATAAGATTTGAAAAAAACACCCCATTAACGGCGAGATAGGACCCCATAAATCCGCTAATTTGTGATTTGTTAGTAATTGAAATTGAAATTCTTGGTGTCCATTTAACAACAACAAGAAAAACCTATTGTACTTTTAAATTACACCCTTAAAAACATAAAAAAACTTAACTCTTGAAAATCCACCGCATAGACACTAACAAACATCCAAATAAAGCCAACAATTTGCGATTTTTCAATAATTAAAATTCAAATTTTCATATGACACCGAAAATTTCGATATCAATCCACAAAAAATCGATAAATCGCGGCTTTATGGAGGCGTATCTTGGGGTCTATGGGGTGAATTCTTGAATTTTGATATTTTCATTTATTGAAAAGAGTAAATTGGAAAGTGGAATGAGTTTATGCTCTTTATTTTAAGTGGACACCGAGAATTTCAATTTAAGTCAATTAAAAATCGACAAATAGCGACTGTATGGGGATGTATCTCGGTGTCTGTGGGGTGGATTCTAAAATTTTGATTTATTATTTTATAACAGAGATAACATTAAAAAGTACAATAATTTTCTTTTACTTATTTTGAGTAGACACCGAGAATTTCAATTTAAATCAATAAAAAATCGAACAATTGTGGCATTGTGGGGTTGCCTCTCGGTGTTTATGGGGTGGATTCCAAAATTTTGATTTTTAATTCATAAAAAGGTTAAACTGGAAAGAAAGATAATTTTCTTTGAGTTATTCCGAGTTGACACCGAGAATTTCAACTTAACTTCACAAATAATGGAGAAATCGCAGCTTTATGGGGGTGTATCTCAGTGTCTATGAGGTGGATTCTTAAATTTTGATTTTTCAATTCTTTACAAAGGTTACATTGGAAAGTACGATAATTTTTTTAAGTTATTTTCAGTGGACACCGAGAATTTCCATTTAAATCGATGGAAAATCGAAAAATCGCGGCTTTATAGGGTTGTCTCCTGATGTTTATAGGGTGGATTCCGAAATTTTCTTTTTTTAATTCATGACGAAGATTGAACTGGAAAGTGGGATAGTTTTCTTTGGCTTATTTTCAGTGGATACCGAAAATTTCAAATTAAATAAATGAAAAATTGACAAATCGCGGCTTTATGGGGGCGCATCTCAGTGTCTATGGGGTGGACTCCATAATTTTGATATTTTTATGTATGACTGACGTTAAATTGAATAGAAGGATTATTTTCTTTTTGTTATTTTCAGTGGATACCGAGAATTTCAGTGAAAGTAAATTAAACATCGACTTATCGCCAGTTTATGGGGGTGTATCTCGGTGTTTATAGGGTGGATTCCATAATTTTGATATCTTTGTGTATGACCGAGGTTACATTAGATAGGAAGATTATTGTAATTCTGTTATTTTAAGTGGACACCGAGAATTTCAATTTACGTCAAATAAAAATCGACAAATCGCGAGTGTATGGGAGTGTATCTCGGTGACTCTGGGGTGGTTCCTAAAATTTCGATTTTTTATTTCATAACAAAGATAACATCAGAAAGTACAATAATTTTCTTTGACTTATTTTGAGTGGACACCGAGAATTTCAATAACAATCCAAAAAAAATCGAGCAATCCCGGTTTTATGGGGCCGTATCTCGGTGTCTATGGGGTGGTTTTTGTAATTTTTAATTTTTTTCTGATTGTTATGGGTATAGTTAACTATTAGTCCTAGATTTTTATTTGAAATTTTGAGTAGTCGTCGAAAATTTCTATTTTAATTATTGAAATATCGCACAATTTTTGGCTTTATGGGACTGAATCTCCCTGTCTATGGGGTAGTTTTTTATTTTTAAAAATTTTCTTCACCTACTGTAGTGTCACTGATTATTTTTATTGCTTTTTTTTTTCACTTCAAGTGCACTCTGATCATTTGAATTTCATTATTAAATAATCGCGAATTTTCGGCTTTACGGGGCTGTATCTCCCTGTCTATGGGGTAGTTTTTATTTTTTTCAATTTTTTTGGTCTACAGTAGTGTCACTGATTATTTTTATTGCTTTTTTTTTTAACTTCAAGTGCACACTGATCATTTGAATTTCATCATTAAATAATCGCAAATTTTTGGCTTTATGGGGCTGTATCTCAGAGTGTATGGGGTACTTTTATAACTTTTCTTTTTTTTTTTTAATTACAGGGGTATCATTGAATATGACTGTTGGCTTTTTTTTTTTTTTTCATTTTTCGGTGACACCGAAAATTTGAGTTTTAATTATCAAAAAATCGCACATTTTTTATTTTATGGGGCTGTCTATGGGATGATTTTTCTAATATTAATTTTTTTATTTACAGGAGTATCATTGATAATTATTATTGCATGCGGGCATCCCGCTATAACTGAGCAATGATATCACACGTGTGCAAGCGAGCGCGCACTCATTGCCTGTCGCGCTTCCACTCGCTCGCTCTTGCGCCTACCGTTCTGCCGCTAAACCGCGCTCCTCATTGGTCTATTTTCATAAATTTGTAGTAATTTTTCTATGGGTCTGATCGAAAAATGGTAAAGGACTTTTCTATTCAGAATCCAATTTTCTACCACACCCTGTCCGGTGGCTCACGACTTCTGAGACACCCTGTATAATTAAATGATATTATAAAAATATAACGAAGAATATAGAGATAATAATTAATATAGTAAGGCACGTGTTAGCACGTAATACCGCCAAGAGTACATAGCACGAGAAAGAATAAAAGAATGTAGGGGAGAGGAGTCGTATGCGCCGTCAAGCGGCGCGTAGATCGCCGCCAACTCACTAGCAATAATAATAATAAGCTTAAGCTGGCTTGGGTAAATCTCGACTTCTTAACACTCCCTCCATTTTTCCACGTCCAGCTTCCACTGCGCTACTTCTTACGATCAACAAAGTTTTCTGTAACATAGTGAAAATATAATTATAATTAATTTTAACAATTTGTGAACTTCTAATTATTCTAGTTCAAAAGTCTATCTCTTAAATATCTAAATGATTCTGCAGGTAATGGTTTTGTAAGTATATCTGCTAGGTTCTCTTTTGTAGATATCCAACTCACTCTTATTCTATTTTCATTAACGCATTGCTTAATGAAATCACCATGGGTGTTTGCCATGTGCTTTCTATTACCTGTTTTCTCTCTTTCTAGTAACTCTAATTTAATTTCATTTACACTATTATCGAACATCTTAAGTTTATGTCTACCATCTCGTTTGGTACAGTCATTTGCTGACTTGTTATCACACCAAATCGTCGTAGGAAATAGTGTTTTTCCAGTAATAAATCTAATCGCTTTATCCAGAGATATTATCTCTTGACACGCATCACTCATTGCCAGGTATTCAGCTTGACAAGTCGAAAGCGTAACGTAATTTTGTTTGTGACTTCTCCATGCTATTATGTCACCAAACAGTCTAATAATGTATCCACCTGAAGAAGTTGAGTCATCATTGTCTCTAAAACTCGCATCGGAAAAAGCTTCTAGTTCATCTGAGTTTCCTGTGTATTTTAGGCTTGAATTTACAGTAGCCATTAAGTACCTCAGAATTCTTTTAACATCTTTCCAGTCATCTTCGTTGGCATCTAAATGTTTTCTAGCTAAATAATGTACAGCAAAAGCAATATCTGGTCTAGTTCCATTTGCTAAGTACATAAGACTTCCAATTGCCTCTCTGTATGGAGCTTTTCTAGTTATTGGTAATTGTTCACATTTTGACGACACTGATTCTTCTAGTTTTCTTCTTTTGCATCTATTTTCAGTTTGTCTAGTAATCATTGGAGTGTTTTGAGGATTACAATCTGTCATCTTGAATCTATCTAAAATGCTTTCAATATAATTACTTTAATTTAATACGATGTATTTCTCTTGTCTATTTCTTTCTATTTCAATTCCAAGAAACTTCTTGGGTTCACCAAGAATTTTCATCTCAAAGTTCTTGCATATGTGATTTCCAACTTCATCTAATTTTGTTTTATCATTACTAGCGGCTAAAATGTCATCTACATAAAATAGCAACACAACTATGATTCCATTTTTCCTCCAACTATACAAACATGGTTCGTGTAAATCGTTTTCGAGACCAATTTCTTTTACCACTTGGTTAAATCTAATGCTCCATTTCTTTGGACTTACCTTTAAGCCATACAACGATTTTTTTAATTTGAGTATCTTTGTTTGTTTTGTCTTTTCATCTATATCTAGACCTTCGGGTATCTTCATATAAATATCTTCATCTAATTTTCCATAAAGGAATGCTGTTTTCACATCGTATTGACAAATTTCTAGGTCATATTTATTTACTATTGAGAGTAATGCTCGTATGAGTGATAGTCTAGACACTGGCGAGTATGTATCTTTTAAGTCATAGTCATTCTTGTCTTTGAAACCTCGACACACTAGTCGTGCTTTATAAAGTACATCTTTATTTACTTCTACTTTCCTTTTAAATACCCATCTTGAATCAATGATGTTTAATTTTCTTTCCGTTTTGCTTACTTCGTCCAAATCTACGAATTCCCAGACGTCATTTTTAGTTATAGAATTCAGTTCATCCGTGATAGCTCTCATCCATTGACATCTTTCACTTGAATTGCTTGCCTCATCATAGTTGATTGGTTCTTTGTTTAACAAAGTGATTAGACAATTTATCAGTTCTTGTTCATCCTTCTTTGATTGATCTTCTGACGCATTGACACTTCTTACAAAGCTTATGTCTTCAATTAATTTTCTATCTTTATCCTTTTCAAATTCTAATTTTCTTTTTATCTCACCTCTAGTACATGGTCTAATTTCTTCTGATGAATTCTTTTCATTTAAGTGTTTAACATCTAGTGGATTTTTGTGGGGTCTTCCTCTTTTTCTTTGTTCTGGTTTCTCCTTTTCTTCGTTGATTTGCTCTTCTAGATTGTTTGGTACATTTTCGTTTGACTTCCAACTAATTTCATATTCAGTTTCTTCAATTTGTTTATTCTTATATACATCTTTGTACACTAATTTTTCATTAAATCTAACATGTCTTGATTCTAGAAATTTTCTTGTATTTGGATGCCATAATAAGTATCCTGTGGGTCTATATCCCACCATGACTGCTTTAATTGCTCTCTCGCTGAACTTGTGCTCTGGTTTTGGAATTCTAATATATCCAATACATCCAAATCTTTTAATTTTGTCAAAATGACAATTTTCGTTTTTGTTAAACTTCATCAGTGGTACGTTGTAATCTATAGATTTGTGTGGTGTTCGTTTGTATGAATGCACTGCTGCATCTACTGCTAACTCCCACATACTCTTGGGTAAACCAGAATCTAGCATATAGGTTCTGACTTTTCTTTGTAGCGTAGCGTTGAATCGTTCTGATACTCCATTGTGTTCAGGAGTATATGGCGGAGTTAATTCCAATTCTATCTTTTCTTTTAAGTGAACTCGCGTTCACTGGGCCTCAATAACCTGTGAGGAAGTGAATTAAATATAAACCAATATTTGTGTTTAATAATCTAATTAAATCTTTATTTAAATTTCTAAAATATAATTAAATGATATTGTAAAAATATAACGAAGAATATAGAGATAATAATTAATATAGTAAGGCACGTGTTAGCACGTAATACCGCCAAGAGTACATAGCACGAGAAAGAATAAAAGAATGTAGGGGAGAGAAGTCGTATGCGCCGTCAAGCGGCGCGTAGATCGCCGCCAACTCACTAGCGATAATAATAATAAGCTTAATCTGGCTTGGGTAAATCTCGACTTCTTAACAAATTCAAATAATATTCAAATAATAATCACGTTCAATGTTCAAATAATACTCAAAATGATGCGCATTAGTACGTAACTAACACCAAAATACCAACGGTGCACGCAATTGTGTGTCATTCAGCGGATAATATCGTCATCAGCAGACTGATGCTAACCGAGCTGGTGATAATTGATCGATCAGATCGCGGATCGATGCTCAATTACCGGAGCTCTGAATTACCTAGCATTAAACAGTGGTCGGTAACTGTGTTACCCATACTCCCGACGGAACTACCGAAGCTCGAATATAGGCGACGCCTCGCTCGCGGTATCCAATGGCGGAAGCAAACACTCAATATCAACAATGATAACAATGTTACAAGAGAAAAATTTTGATCGAGCTCCAATGGCGTCGACCACTCAGGTAGTTTTTGGTGGGAAGGTACCCAGGGGATACCTCGTGGAACTCAAACAAAACAACAAATGGCCTCAATCGCCGGATTATTGAATTAATTAAAAAAAAATAAAATAACAATAATGTAACTAGCGGTTCCACGAGCTATCGCACTAACAACAAAAGCCACTTACGTTGCGGATTGATGTTCTGTGGACGGCGTCGGCGGGTGTTGAGCGGATGGCGGCCATGACAGCTCTTCCTCAGGTTGATCCGGGCCAAACTCTCACCAGAGTAACAGAAAACATCGGTACGGCGTTAACCCAAAATTGGCACTAGTATTAAGTGGCGAATCTGACGGTCGGGATATTTTAATTTAAAAATTAATCGCGAAGTACAGAAATAAAAAAAACAACACGAGGTGTAAGCTACCAAGCGATTACGTCGAATACCAATTCTTCGTCGTTCTTCTTATCCGTAGTCGCTGGCTGGCTACGGAGTTGGCCAGCAGGCCGGTAGCTGGCGCTGTTGCCATTTTGAACTTCTCAAATTGACGGTGGACAATGATATCGACGCGCCGTCTAGTGGCTCTTTCTTAAGCTTGTCCAAATGTCTGAGTGGTACTGATTGATGACAATTGGCAGCAGTCTTGTGTATTCAACGTGTCTCAAATTTGGAGCAGCGGTTTGATGAGGAATTGATGTTTTGGCTATTCTCTGGGTTTGCTGATCGGCGTGGAATCCGGCGTTGTTTTACGAAGTTGACTCGTCGTTAGTAAGTGGCTTTCATCGGAGCACTTACCAAATGCTTAACAATAACCTAATTCTAGCTTAATTCTAACAAGATAATAGTAATTTCAAATAATTATCGGCGTCACGCTTTCGAGCTGCGGGATTTGCCGTACTCGCCTGGTAGTCTCTAGATGGCGACTGGATCGCGGCGAATAACGATAAATCTGAAATTAATACGAAGTAACCAAAAAAATTAATCAATTACGTGGAGCTGTGCTCGTGACTGCGGGTCTGTCAAGGCCCCACGTCACAATATATATATATATATATATATATATATATATATATATATATATATATATATATATATATATATATATATAAATTAATAATCTATATATATATAAGAGATTCCTATCTATATAGTCACTCATCACGATATCTCGGGAACCATCAGACCTAGAAACTAGAAATTTGGTAGGAATATTCCTTTCGCCGAGTAGAGGTCAGCTAAGAACGGATTTTACGGAATTCCACCCACAAGGGGGGTTGCGGGGGCGTTAACAATGAAAAATTCCCGTTTTTAAACTATAGCTCCTATCGACACCAAATTTGGTAGGAATCTTCTGTAGGAGATGTAGAAATAATCTATGAATGAATTTCACGATATTTCACCCCCCCATGGGGGCTACGGGGGTGACTTTGAACAATGAAAATTTTTAATTTTCAAGCTAAAGGTCCTATCGACTCTAAATTTGGTAGAAATCTTCTGTAAATGATGTAAAAATAATTTATGAACGAATTTTACGATATCTCACCCCCACAGGGGGTTGCGGGGGTGGCTTTTAACAATGAAAATTTTTAATTTTCAAGCTAAAGGTCCTATCGACTCTAAATTTGGTAGGAATCTTCTGTAAATGATGTAAAAATAATTTATGAACGAATTTTACGATATCTCACCCCCACAGGGGGTTGCGGGCGTGGGTGCTAATATTAAAAATTTTAAATTTTGTCAGTGTATTAATAACAAAATAAATTTATTCAAACTTTTATAAATAGTAATTACTAATACTAAGTTGCGTTAAAAGTTTTTATTGTGGAGATACGTGTGAAGTTAATGAATAAACAAATACATGTCTATAGTGTACATTTATCTGTCATCAACGTCACAGTAAAGTTTAAGTCTTTCATCTGAAAATGAATTTAAATAGAGCACCATATTTTCGACAAGGGCAGCGCTACCAGTAAGTACTTTATAATTTGCAAGTCTAAGGGTATTCACCCACTGTTTGCATGTTTAATTCTAGACCAAATCAATCGCTTCAATTTGATATAACCTGTATGTTACATCGGGGGAATAGCCTTTACCAATTTTAAATTTCATTTTAATTCTTTTTCCTGTCGTATAGAAATGTTAAATAATTTTTTTTTTCAGGTTCACTGGATTCGTGTTGGAGCTGTTTGGCTACCAAAGATATGTTTTCAACGACCACTTTTCTTTTGGTATCCGCGATTCGAATGGCAATGATCATGTATTAATGATCATTGACAATCAACATCGCATTAATTCAACGCTCGAATTGAACCAGGTAAAAGAAATAATGTTGTGGCGATTAGCCAGCTTTACAAAAAAATATATTAATTTTTTTTTAAACAAGGTAAAAGCCCCAGTAGCTGCTCATGTACCAGTCCATGATAATCACTCCATGTATTTTTATATCTATATTTGTAAATATAGACATACAAATACCTGGAGTGCTCATGTACTGGTACATAAGTAGCTACTGGGGCTCTTACCTTATATTAATATTTTTTTTTTCTAAGGTCGTGAAGGTTACGGAAATCTGTCTCTACGGGCATTCTTTTGCTGTCAGCGCAAACTATTCACCGTATGATTTTCGGGCATATAATCTTGATGCCGTTGTGCCTACAAATATGTATTTTATTCCGGCGATTGGTACATACGAGCAGAAAATTTTGGAGTCAGAAATGGACAATGATTAATTAATTAATTGTAAATTTAACTAACTTAACTTTATTTAATTAACTTAACAATAATGTTTAAAATTATTATATAAATTTTGTAATTTAGTGTTTCATAATAAAAATATTTAAGGTAAAAGCCTCAGTAGCTGCTCAGGAAACAGTGCCTGCTCACTCCAGGTATTTATATACCTGCATTTGTGAATATAGATATACAGATACACGGAGTAGGCAGGTACTGGTTCCTGAGCAAGTACTGCATGGGGCTTTTACCTAATTAAAATAAAATTAATTTTAATTTTAAAATTATAATTTATAAATTCTTCTAGCTCAAAATGCATTTATTGAACAACTGTAACTTTTGACACACACACACACACACACACACACACACACACACACACACACACACACACACACACACACAGACAGACATACGGATATCATCGCGGAAACATTCGAGGAAGCTTCCTAAGACCTCAAAACGTCAAGATCTGATGAGAACTCGATTTTCGAAAAACGGGGTGAAACCAATAACTTTCCGATTTTTTAAAATTTTCAATTTTCATAGTGGGAAGTTAAAAAAAAAGAATTTTCTATTTTATTACTCAAATGTTTGTATGCGAAGTTTTAACTCTGCAAGAGTATTGTTAAAATAATTCAGGAGTTTGGTTATCTTAAAAATAAGCCAACATAAAATATGAAACAATTATTCATAATAAAAAAAATTTGGTGAAAGCAATTCCTACATCACTGTGAAGGTACAGTCATATTACACATTCTGATTATATTACAATTAAATAAAATTTACATGTTGGCTCCAATTTCAGAAGAACTTATGATTTCTGAAATCAAACAATTTTTATGTTTATAAATGAAAAATGTTTAGTGGCTTTCTTATAAAAGCGTGTTAAAGAGATAAAAATTATTTATTTTTCGTTTATACATAATTATAAATTATAAATAATGCTTAAAATATATATATATATATATAATATATATGTGTTATCTGACATATTAAAGTATTTTAAAATGTGGTGATATTCTAAATTTAATGTGAATTATGAATTATTTAGTTGATGAGTTAATTTCCATTCTTTTTGTAATTTTTTTTGTTTGGCCAGTCTTTCAAATTTTTCCAAATTTAGTTTATCGATCAATTTTGAGAATTCTTCGAAAAATAAAAAAGAGTTATAGAGGGCTTGAAGAAACGATCCCTACAATTAAAAATAAAAAAAAATGATTGACATTAAATAAATAAATAAAAATATTAATTGTAAATAACATTCTAAAAATAGGTAAGTAAATATTGTAAATAATACTGTGTAAATAAATATGTAAATGAATAAATATGTATAATTAATGTATGTAATAAATAAATGTAAATAAATATATATTAAAATTACATTCCGCGCTTCATCATAGGCAGCACTATAAAGTTCGTTTCTTCCTTCTTTAAATGAAACAGCTTCATGGCAATGGCCATCTCTTAAAGAAACCTTTACCGATGTAGTACATCCAACGACGAAAACGCCATCGACTTTGTCAAAATAGTCTATTAAAAAAATAAAAATGATGAATAATTATAGACATATATATATATATATATATATATATATATATATATATATATATATATATATATATATATATATATACAGGGTGTCTCTGAAGTGGCGGGAGTAATTGTTGGGGTCGATAGAGAAAAAAATACTGAATCGAAAGTTCCTGAGCCAAAAATTTTTTTGGGCCATAGAATTTGAGTTATGAATTAAAAACGATAGCCAATCAGAAGCGCGCTATTCGAGAAATGAAAATGAGCGGGGAAGTAGAGGAGACGCGAGAGTGAGATGCTGCAATAGCAGCTTACTCGCTCACACAAAGCCGAGCATGAGAGGGGATTGTGACGCTATGAGCCGAGTACGTAAGTGTGAATGAGTGGATGTATGAGGTCGCAAGCGGACGGCTTAATGTATGAGTGTGTGTCCGTGTATCGCAGCATTATTGGAGGCGTTGTAACGCTGAATTAAAGCTAACCGGGTACTCTAAGACAGAGGAAAAAATTTTAATTTTTATTTTTATTCGAAAAATTTAATAAAAAAAAATAAAAAGGCCCAAGATTTAACCAGACCCACAGAAACGGAGAGTAAATTTTTAATTCTCATTTATTTTGCTGGGGATTATTTTCAAATACAAAAAAAAAAAAAAAAAGGCTAAGATTCAACTGGAATCCAAAAAGAGATGGATGAAAAAATTTTATTTTTTATTTTTAATCAGCAAAATTATTTTTCTTTAAAAAAGAGCCCAATCTCGACTGGAGCAAGAAAAAAAATGATTGAAAAATTTTATTATTAATTTTCAATCAACAAAATTATTATAAAAAAATAAATGGGCCCAAGTCTCAACCGGACCCAAACAAACGGATAAAAATTTTTATTACTTACTTAATTTGCTGGAAATTATCTTTAAAAACGAAAAAAATGCCCAAGACTCGATCGGATCCAAAAAAATAATTAAAAGAATTTTTCCTTATTTTCAATCACCAAAATCATGTTTCTTCAAAAAAGGCCCAATCTCAACCGGACTAGAAGAAACTGATTGAAAAATTTTATTTTTATTATTAATCGAGAAAATTATTTTGAAAAAAAAATAGGGCCCAGAATCAACCGGACAAACAATGGACTTGAGTTCAATTTTTTTCTTAATTTATAATTTGACATTCTACCTGTTAATTCACCGATAGATAATTCTAATAAAAATATCAAAATTATTCGGACTTGAGTTCAATTTTTTTCTTAATTTATAATTTGACACTCTACCTGTTAATTCACTGATAGATAATTCTAATAAAAATATCAAAATTATTCGGACTTGAGTTCAATTTTTTCTTAATTTATAATTTGACATTCTACCTGTTAATTCACTGATAGATAATTCTATTAAAAATATCAAAATTATTCGGACTTGAGTTCAATTTTTTTTTTTAATTTATCATTTGACATTTCGCTTGTTGATTAAGTGATTAATAATTTTAATAATAATATCAAAATTATCAGGACTCGAGAGCGATTTTTTTAGTATATTTTTTACATTTTACCTGTCAATTAACTGATAAATAATTTCAATTAAAATATCAAAATTATTCGGACTTGAGTTCAATTTTTTTTTTTAATTTATTAGTTGACATTTTACCTGTTAATTAACTGATAAATAATTTTAATAAAAATATCAAAATTATCAGGACTCGAGAGCGATTTTTTTTTCAATTCCTTATTTGACATTTTACCTGTCAATTAATTAAAAAATAATTTTAATTAAAATATCAAAATTATTGGGACTTGAGTTCAATGTTTGTTTTAATTTATTTTTTGACATTTTACCTGACGATTAATTGAAAAATTATTTTACAGAATAATTCCCAGCAAAATAAATGAGAAATGAAAGTTTTCCATCCGTTTGGTTGGGTCCGGTTGAGTCTTGGGCAATTCCTTCTGTTTTCAAAAATTATTCCGAGCATAAGAAATAAGTAATAAAAATTTTCTATCTGTTCGTTTTGGTCCGGTTGAGTCTGGGGCCTATTTTCTTTTTGAAATAATTTTGTCAATTAATAATTGATAATAAATTTTTCAATCAGTTTTTTATCGTCTTGTCAAGATTAGGCTGATTTTTGTTCAATAAATTTTTGTTTGTTATTGAAAAGAGAAAATAAATTTTTTTGCATTCTTCTATTCTTGGCCCTGGTCGAGTCTTGGGCATTTTTTCGTTTTTAAAAATAATTCCTAGCAAAATGAATGGGAAATAAAAGTTTTCGATCCGTTTGTTTGGGTCCGATTGAGTCTGGGGCCTATTAATTTTTTTTTAAGAATAATGTTGTTAATTAATAATTGATAATAAAATTTTTCAATCAGTTATTCGAAGTCTGTTTGAGATTGGGCCTTTCTTTTCAAGGAAAATTAATCTTGGTGATCAAGTAATAAAAAATTTCTATCCGTTTATTTGGGTCCTGCTGCGTCTTGGGTCTATTTTTTTTTCTTAATAATTTAGTTAATTAATATTTAGAAATAAAATTTTTCGATTTATCTTTTTCGGGTCCGGTCGAGTCTTGGGCAATTTTTTTGTTTCGAAAAATAATTCCCAACAAAAAAACAGGAATAAAAGTTTTCTTTCCGTTTGTTTGGGTCCAGTTAAGTCTGGGGCCTATTTTCTTTTTAAAAAATTTTGTTGATTAAAAATTCATTATAAAACTTTTCAATTATTTTTTCTTGCTCCAGTCGAGATCAGGCCCTTTTTCAAAGGAAAATAATTTTGCTGATTAAAAATAGAAAAACAAAGATTTTCAATTTATTTTATTTCGGGTCTGGTCGAGTCTAGGGCATTTTTATCGTTTTCAAAAATAATTTCCTGCAAAATAAATAAGTAATAAAAATTATTTATCCGTTTGTTTGGGTCCAGTTGAGTCTAGGGCCTCATTTGTTTTTTTAATTAGTTTTGATGATCAACAATAAAAATAAAATTTTTGGATCATTTTTTCTGGGTCCGGTCGAAATTGAGCCTTTTATTATAAAAAAGTTAATTATGATGATTAAAAATGAATAGTAAAATTTTTTTATTCATCTCCCTTTCGGTCTGATGGAGTCTTGGGCATTTTTTTCGTTTTTAAAGATAATTTCCAGCAAATTAAGTAAGTAATAAAAATTTTCTATCCGTTTGTTTAAGTCCGGTTAAGTCTGTGGCTTATTTTCTTTTTTAAATAATATTTGATTAATAATAAAAATATAAAATTTTTTAATTAGTTTCTCTTAGTCTGTTTGAGATTGGGCCTTGTTTCGAAAAGAAATTAATTTGGCTGATTGAAAATGAAAACAAAATTTTTCAATTTATTTTTTTTTTTTTGGGTCCGGTCGAGTCTTGGGCGATTTTCTTCGTTTTTAAAATAATTCCCATCAAAATAAATAAGTAATTAAAACTATCTATCTGTTTGTTTGGGTCCGGTTGAGTCTGCGGACTATTTTTTTTTTTAAATAATTTTGTTGATTGAAAATTAATAATAAAATTTTTTAATCATTTTTTTGCTCCAGTCGAGATTGGGCCTTTTTTAAAAGAAACAATTTTGCTGATTGAAAATAAGGAAAAAATTTTTGTACTGTTATTTTTTGGATCCGATCGAGTCTTGGGCATTTTTTCGTTTTTAAAGATAATTTCCAGCAAATTAAGTAAGTAATAAAAATTTTTATCCGTTTGTTTGGGTCCGGTTGAGACTTGGGCCCATTTATTTTTTTATAATAATTTTGTTGATTGAAAATTAATAATAAAATTTTTCAATCATTTTTTCTTGCTCCAGTCGAGATTGGGCTCTCTTTTTTAAAGAAAAATAATTTTGCTGATTAAAAATAAAAAATAAAATTTTTTCATCCATCTCTTTTTGGATTCCAGTTGAATCTTAGCCTTTTTTTTTTTTTTTTTTGTATTTGAAAATAATCCCCAGCAAAATAAATGAGAATTAAAAATTTACTCTCCGTTTCTGTGGGTCTGGTTAAATCTTGGGCCTTTTTATTTTTTTATTAAATTTTTTCGAATAAAAATAAAAATTAAAATTTTTCCTCTGTCTTAGAGTACCCGGTTAGCTTTAATTCAGCGTTACAACGCCTCCAATAATGCTGCGATACACGGACACACACTCATACATTAAGCCGTCCGCTTGCGACCTCATACATCCACTCATTCACACTTACGTACTCGGCTCATAGCGTCACAATCCCCTCTCATGCTCGGCTTTGTGTGAGCGAGTAAGCTGCTATTGCAGCATCTCACTCTCGCGTCTCCTCTACTTCCCCGCTCATTTTCATTTCTCGAATAGCGCGCTTCTGATTGGCTATCGTTTTTAATTCATAACTCAAATTCTATGGCCCAAAAAAATTTTTGGCTCAGGAACTTTCGATTCAGTATTTTTTTCTCTATCGACCCCAACAATTACTCCCGCCACTTCAGAGACACCCTGTATATATCATATAAAATAAATAATTAACTTGAGCCGAAAGAAAATTTTAGCAATATGCATAAAAATTTTGATCAATATTAATATATTTTTATATTTCTACTTACCAATTACTTGCTGCTTTATCTCATGAGACCAATTTTGTGCTTTTAATGCCATGTTACCGTATTTAATTAGTACTGCCAAATTTAAATTTTCAGGATCCATAATAAATAATTTTTATTTTATTTGATTTTAATTGATAATTTTAATTTTAATTTATAATGATTTATTTTTATTTTTTTTAAATTAATAATTTTATTTTATTTGATGATGATGTCCTTAATTATTTATTATATTTGATGATACTTAATATAATTATTGATTTTTTGATTTATAAATTTATTTATTTATTATTTTTATTTACTTTTCATACTATTGACAGCTGTTATATTTAAACTTACATTCTGAAGTTATCATAAAAAGAAATGAAACATTTATTATGCTAATGTCTTTGTTTATCTGTCAAACTCGAAAAAAAAATAAACAGCTGTCAAAAAAATATTTTTAAAAAGTGATTTTATTGAATTGAACGATTATTTAGTAAAATCAATCCACATTAGAAGATAATTCTAACTATATATCAAGGAATATCCAATTAAGTATATTTTCTTTACTCTTTTTCATATTTTTGCAGCTTCCGTAAGTTTTTAATCAATTGATGTTATCTTAATAATTTAAATACTATTTAAATACTTTTTTGTTACTTTTTATAAATTAATTTATCATCATAGATAATAAAAAATAATTATGAATTCTGATGAATAAAGTATTAATCAAATTTATACCAAACTAACTCAATATTGTAAAAAAATGATTTAAATATTTTTTTTGATCTACATCTTATAAAAAACCTTTTAAAATTTTGATTAATAAATTAATTGAAAATAATTATCATTTTGTTTATGATGATAATTTAGTTTAAATAATAATAATTTAGTTACTGTTCAATGTTTACCAATCGCATTACATGACTTACTTTTAATAATTACTAATAAACATTCAAATCATTTATTGCTCCAACCTTAATAATTTAAATATTATTTGGTACTATTTTAAATTAATATATCATCATAAATAATGAAAAATAATTATAAATCTATTAGGAATAAAGTATTAATCCTATTATTGTGTTAAATTGTAAATATTAAATAATATCAAACTAATATTATTATTGTGAAAAAATTATCTCAATATTCTTTTGAACTTCATCTTATAAAAAAAATTTTAAATTTTTGATTAATAAATTAATTGAAAATAATTATAATTTTGTTTATGATGATAATTTAGTTTAAATAATTATTAATTATTGTTCAATACTTACCAATTACATTTCATTATTTACTTCTAATAATCACTTATTATCTACATTGAAAATTTTTATTGCACTAATGGAGTCCAATTTCCCTTTTAATATCATAAGTATTCCCGGTGACGGCGCGTGTCTTTTTTCTTCTTTATCGTTTTTATTGTATGGTGATGTATCAATGAGTGTTCACATCAGAAATCAGATTGTGCATCATGTGTTTGATAATTGGCAGAGGTTCAAGTACTTTACCCAGCAATCATCTAATAAACCATACAGTACTAAACATTTGTATTTTGAGGACATGTCAAAGCCCACCACACAAGGATCACTTTGTGAAATTAAAGCTGCTGCAGAATTATTTCCCTATGAGTTTCAAGTATATCAAGATCGTTCTCTTAAAGCTACATTTGGAGAAGCACTACTTGGAATTAAAATTCTAAGGTTTACAGGAAATTTTAATAGCGGTCACTTTGATGTTTTAGTTCCATTGATTGAATCCACCAGTAACGGTGCTATTCAAGCAGACAATCTTAATAACTATCAAGACCCATTTTCTATTAGCGAACAAACTCAGAGTGAACATACATCTAATTCTAACTACTCAAATTCAAACTCCTCAGACTCAAACTCTACTCAAACTCCACTTACACCAAAAAGAGGACAGAAAAAAAGGAAAAGATTTTCAGCTGCAGTTAGGGCTCAACAACTTAGAAAAGCTGCTTCCAAACATGCGGAAAAGAATAGGGAAGTCAATAGAGCGGCTGTTAAAAAATATAAAAATAATCATCGTGAGATCCAAAAAAAAAGCTGTTGAAAAGTATATTCAAAGTCATCCTGACGTTTTGAAAAAAGCTCAGAAAGATTATAAGGTTAGAAACCCTCATATTAAAGAAGCAGCTTCAGCTAAATCTCAAGAAAAAAGATTGGCAACTAAATTATTGCCCTGGACTTCTAAATATCTGTCCGGTTTTAAATACAACTGTCAGGTTAATTATTCTAATGATAAAATTATAAATCTTGGTCCGCGTTCACCTTGCACCTGGTGTCGTGCCCTGAAATGGAAGGACGAAACTCGAGGAATGTGTTGCAGTGGTGGCAAAGTTCAACTTTCAAAACTCGGTCCGTGTCCTGAACCTTTACACAGCCTACTTACTCATCAGCATCCAATGTCAGAACATTTTTTATGTAATGTTCTTAAGTATAATGGATGCTTTCAAATGACGTCTTTTGGAGCTAAAATTGTAAGTGAGCATAATTTTAAGACCACATTCAAAGTTCAAGGACAGGTTTACCACAGAATTGGATGTTTAATAGTTGAACCCGACCAGAAGCCTGCTTTTCTCCAATTATACTTTGTTGGTGATGATGATCGGAAGACCAAAAAGAATTCAAAATAGTAATTAATGCTGACGGAAAACCTGCTGGAGAACATCGAGGCCGTTTTAATGCTCCTCAAGCTAAAGAAGTGGCAGTCGTTATTGTCGGGCAAGATTTTGAAAAAAGAGATATTGTTCTCCGTAGTAGAGGCAACCAATTAATGAGAATCAGTGAAACACATCGTGCTTATGATACTTTACAATATCTATTAATATTTTGTAATGGAGAAAATGGATATCATATTAACATACCTAAACATGATGAGAATACCAAACTACCTCTTAATAAGACCGTTTCTTCTGCAGAATTTTACAGTTTCAGGATTATGGAGCGTGATGGCGAGAACTCTTATTTATTATTATTCCGCAATCTTTTGAATCAATTTTTAGTAGATATGTACGCAAAAATTGAGACCGAAAGACTCTGTTGGATTCGTCATAACCAAAAAACATTGAGAAGTGAAGAATATATTCATCTCAAGGATGCTTTGAGAAAAAATGATGAAGAATTGTTAGCAATCGGGAAAATGGTTGTGTTACCATCTTCTTTCACTGGTGGGCCCCGTTATATGCATGAACGAACTCAGGATGCTATGACATATGTTCGTCATTATGGACGTCCGGATTTATTTATCACATTTACCTGTAATCCTAAGTGGCCGGAGATAACAGAACATCTCCATCAAGGTCAAAGATCCTGTGATAGGCATGACATTATATCGAGGGTTTTCAACATAAAGGTAAAACTTATGATGAAACTCCTAACAGTAGGTCGTATCTTTGGTGAAACAAAATGTCATATGTATACAATAGAGTGGCAGAAACGTGGGCTTCCTCATGTTCATATTCTTTTGTGGTTAGAAAAAAAGATAAAGCCAGACTCTATTGACCAAATCATAAGTGCTGAATTACCTGATCATAACTTAGATCTAGATCTCTATGATATCATCAAGTCATCCATGATTCATGGTCCATGTGGATCATTCAATCCACATTCACCCTGTATGGTGAAGGTAAGTGTTCGAAAAAATATCCTAAAACGTTTTTGAAAGAAACTGAAACAGGAGAGGATGGCTATCCGAAGTATCGCAGACGATCCCCAGCAGACAATGGAATTAAAATAATGCTTAATGGAATTGAGATTGACAATCGATGGGTTGTACCATATAATCCAGTTTTAAGCCGTACTTTCAAGGCTCATATTAATGTTGAGCATTGTAATTCCGTGAAATCTATCAAATACATTTGTAAGTATATTAATAAAGGATCTGACCAAGCATCATTTACCGTTGAAGACTTAGATGAAGTGAAGAAGTACCAGTCAGGACGTTATATTAGTAGTTCTGAAGCGGTTTGGCGCATATTTCGTTTTCAAATTCACGATAGGTTTCCTTCGGTAATGCATCTTGCTGTACACCTTGAAAACGGTCAGAGAATTTATTACAACCAACAAAATGTGATTGAAAAAATCATAAATCCTCCAAAAACGACTCTAATGAGTTTTTTTGAACTGTGCCAAGTTGATAACTTTGCAAAAACTCTTTTATACGTCGAAGTTCCGACTTATTATGTGTAGAAAAATAACAAGTTTTTGAGAAGAAGAAGAGAAAAAAAAGTTCCAAGTTTTTTGGGAATCAAAAAAGATCAAGTTTTAGATAGAGTGTATACCGTCCATCCCGGAAACGCCGAGTGCTATTATCTTCGCCTTCTTTTACATGAAGTCCGGGGTCCAACATCATTCCTTGCTTTAAAAACTTTTGACGGAGTAATTCAGCCAACATTTCAAGCAGCATGTAGGGCACGTGGTTTACTCGAAGATGATGCTAATTGGGACCACACCCTCGAAGAAGCTTGCATCTCTGATTCTCCTTATAAAATCCGTGAGCTTTTTGCCACCATGTTAGTTTTTTGCCATGTTGGAGATCCATTAAAATTATGGGAGAAATATCGAGACTATCTTTCAGAAGATATTCAGAGAAGAATCGAACAAGAATCTCGAAATATTGAGCAGGTGATAGATATCATTTATAACCAAGCCCTCATTCTTCTGGAAGATATTGTTTTATCAATGTCGGGAAATACACTTTTGAAGTTTGGTCTTCCTTCTCCGTCACGAGAGGAGGGACCTATTATCAATAATCGTCAATATCTTAATGAATTGGCTTATGATACCAACCATTTGATTAATTTTGTAGCTGAAAATGTTCCGAAATTAAATTTAGAACAGGAAAAAGTTTATAATGAAATTTTAAATGCGATTGATTCTGATTCTGGACAATTATATTTTCTTGATGCTCCTGGTGGCACTGGAAAAACTTTTTTAATCAATTTGCTGCTTGCGAAAATCAGGAGTGTTAAAAATATCGCTGTCGCCGTTGCTTCCTCAGGAATTGCTGCGACTTTGATTGACGGAGGCAAAACAGCACACTCTGCTTTTAAATTACCTCTCAATCTTGGTTTTTCTGAGACTCCGATTTGTAATATCTCCAAACAGAGTGATATGGCTCATATTTTAAGAGAAACAAAAATTATTATTTGGGATGAATGCACTATGGCTCACAAGAAAGCTATTGAAGCTCTAAATAGAACGCTCCAGGACATCAGAGACTGCAAACGGCTAATGGGTGGAGTAATTGTTCTTTTGGCTGGTGACTTCAGACAGACTTTACCTGTTATACGACGAGGAACACGTGCAGATGAAGTCAAAGCCTGTCTCAAATCATCAATTTTATGGCCTTCAGTCAAAGTCCTATCGTTAACTGTCAATATGCGTGTTCATCTTCAACTCAATACAACAGCAGCAGAGTTTTCAAAAGTATTGATTGATATAGGTGATGGAAATATTACGGAAATAGAAGGAAAGATAAACATTTCGAGTATCCTTTGTGATATTGTGCCGGATTTAATTTCATTAACTAATAAAATATACCCTGATATTGACAAGGCTGGAGTAAATTGCGGTTCTTGGTTGAAGGAGAGAGCTATTCTCACTCCAACAAACGATCAAGCGAATAATATAAACAACTTTTTGCTAAATAAGCTGTTAACTGAGAAAGTGAGATATGATTCACTAGACAAGGTAATGGAGGACGAAGACGCTGTACACTACCCTGTGGAGTTCCTACATACTCTCAATCTACCAGGAATACCTCCTCATACTCTGAATCTCAAGATTGGCACACCAATAATGTTGTTACGCAATTTAAATCCTCCAAAATTGTGTAATGGAACCAGGCTTCAGGTGAAAGTCCTGCATAAGAACGTTATAGAAGCTACGATTTTCACTGGAAAATATGAAGGAGAAAATGTATTAATTCCGAGAATCCCTCTAATTCCATCAGACTACCCCTTCGAATTCAAACGTCTGCAATTCCCAATTAAAGTTTGTTATGCTATGACAATTAACAAGGCACAAGGGCAGAGCTTAAAAATGGCTGGTGTGGATTTGAGGAATAACTGTTTCTCTCATGGTCAACTTTATGTAGCATGCTCACGAGTAAGTTCACCTGAAAATTTGGTCATTCTTCAGCCAGATAACAAAACCAAAAATGTCGTTTATAAGGAAGTTTTAAGTATTTGAATTTATATTTTAGATTATTTTAATAAAGAGATATACCGATTCAGTTAATAAATAAAAATCCAATCTGTAAACAATCATACTTCAAAAACTTTTTCTATTATCGACAAATACTAGCTTAAAAAACGATAATTTTTATTTAATGTTGAAAATGGGGTTCCGCACGACCCCATTTTAAAAAACATAAATACCCTATTTTGAAAAAAATAAATCTATACAAGATCAGCAAATTTATACAATATTCTCACAAAAATGACCATCACTATGTAACATATTACTATATAGTAATGGTTACAATTTTACATGAGAATAAGATCTATTCTTTTCTCTCCGTATACTGTCGAATATTTTTTGTTGTTATCAGTTGCTTATTACCATCCGCACACAGTAAAAAATATTGTGTAAAATCAACACAATTTCTGTGTTAAATACGGTCCACACAAAATTAATGTTAAAATCTAACACACTTTGTGTTGTTTTAACACAAAGTTTGTGTCATTTTAACACAAAGTTTGTGCCATTTTAACACAAAAGTGTGGAATTTTAACACACTTAGATATATATATATATATATATATATATATATATATATATATATATATATATATATATATATATATATATATATATATATATATATATATTATTCCTTTCGCCGAGTAGAGGTCAGCTAAGAACGGATTTTACGAAATTCCACCCACAAGGGGGTTGCGGGGGCGTTAACAATGGAAAATTCCCGTTTTTAAACTATTGCTCCTATCGACTCCAAATTGGATAGAAATCTTTTGTAAGAGATGTAAAAATAATCTATGAACGAATTTCACGATACCTCACCCCCATAAGAGGTTGCGGGGGTGGCTGTTAACAATGAAAATTTTTAATTGTCAAGCTATAACTCCCATCGACTTCAAATTTAGTAGGGATATTACTTTTACCATGTAGAGGTCAGCTAAGACCAAATTTTCAGAAATTCCATCCCCAAAGGAACTTGCGGGAGCGTTAACAATGAAAAATATAGGAGCTGTTCTATAGGTAGATTGACTCATCACGATATCTCTGGAACTAAAAGACCTAGAGACTTGAAATTTCGTAGGAATATTACTTTTACCATGTAGAGGTCAGCTAAGAACGAATTTTAAGAAATTTCTCCCCCAAAGGGGTTTGCGGGGGCGTTAAGAATGAAAATTCCCGTTTTTAAACTATTAATCCTATCGACTCCAAATTTGGTAGGAATCTTTTGTAAGAGATGTTGAAATTATCTATGAACAAATTTCACGATATCTCACCCCCATAAAGGGTTGCGGGGGTGGCTATTAACAATGAAAATTTTTAATTTTCAAGCTATAACTCCCATCGTTCTCAAATTTGGTAGGAATCTTATATAAGTGATTTCAAAATGATGTAAGAGCGAATTTTATAACAACCTACTCTCAAAATGGATTGCAGGGGTGGGTGTTAACAATTAAGATTTTTAATTTCCAAGCTATAGCTTCTACAGGTTTTAAATGTGGTACGAATCTTTTGTATGTGATGTAGGAATGCTATAAGTGCGGATTTTATGGTAGCCTACTTATAATATGGATTGCGGGGGTAGGTGTTAACAATTAAGATTTTTAATATCCGAGCTTTAGCTCCTACAAACCTTGAATTTGAAAATACTTTTGATCTACCCACCTCCTCCTACACATCTACCTCATAATTCTTACGCATTTAACATGTCGCGATATCAATTGTTGCCCAGAAATTATCCTTGAGGCAATAATTTTTTCTATTGACTCAAGAAAATTTATTTGTTTAAAATGGTGTTCTCGGTTAAAAATATTTTAATAATTTCAAGGTTACATATTTTTCAGCGTATTAATAACAAAATAAATTCACATATGATGTTAAATTCTGCTAGAAATAGCTTTTCTCGAATTCTGACTTCAAAAGGGATTACGCGTGCGTTAACAATGAAAATCTCTTATTTTTAAACAATAGTTTTTATGGCCTCAAACTTTTGTTGGAACTTTTTGTTTACAATGTAGAAATCATTTCAAATAGGATCGTACGAAATTCCTCCCCTATATAGGAGTGCGGGAGTGATGTTTGTCAAAAAATTCACATTGTTCCTATAGATATAAAATTTAATAGAATCTCAGGAGAAACAAAAATCACAGGGATGGCCTCCAAAGACAACCAATTAAAATTTTTTTCTTTCTTAATAATTATATTTTCTTACAACAATCGTCTCTTTAGCAGCGGATAAAAAGTCATCATTATAAGGTTTCTAAAATTTTACTTCATATGTAACTATTGAGTCAACGGACTAAGAGATTAACATACATTTTATTTTTATTGATCATTAATCGATGAATTGTTGTTATTACGGAGAAAATTTTAATTAACAACAAAATTCGCTGGACTTTGACCTAGGCAGATTTTAACTTCACTTATGAGACCTACAATATAACTAACTGAAATTTCCAATGCTCATTTAAAATTTTTTTCGTTGTATGAATTGTTAATCATTTTTTCAAGAAAGCCACGGGAATGTTATATTAATTGTACATGGAAAGTTACAATACATATTAGCTAGAAGGATCATGTGGATAAAAGGTAAATGTTACTCCGATGGAATTTGGAATCTCTAAGTCAATATAACATTCCAATCAAATTTCAAATTTAAATCTATAAATACAATTCTGTAAACGCCCAGCAGAGCGGGCGGGTAACAGCTAGTAGTTTAAATAAAATAAAAGTAAATAATGATACAAGAAAAAAAAAGAGAAGTTTATGATAATTATGTTATCAACAGAAAATAAATATTAATATTATAAGGAACAAAATTGAATAACCGTAATTTAAGTTTATACAAAAAAAAATAAATGTTTTCTTTTCTTATTTTCGAATAAAATAATGAATTTGAATTTATCAATAGATCTCGGAAAATAATAATTTCAAGTCTATTAACAAATTAATAGTCTATTTAATAGATTTAATAATACCTCGCGAATAAGCAAATAAGATATGAGCATCGTAGATTATATTTTAATTATTAATTTCGATAAGTGAGAAAGGTAAAAATTTAACAATAATTTCTTTTTTTAATTGTTGAACATAAAGTTTAAGAGAAGGAGATTAGCAGGCCCTTAAGACACCATGGAGGAAGTAGTGCGCTACCCGAAGCGATGGGCTCCTTGAGAAAGGGAAACTCGGACCACTTTTTGTTATTGTAATTGGCCTTGAGTTTTTCCCAGACATAGAATTTAGGAAAACATCACCGCCCCCAGGGTCTTGTCGATTTCAGTTTTCCAAGTTTTTTCAATTAAGTCCAGATTTAGTTTTTACCACCTCAACACGAGGTCAAGTTTTAGTGTAAGTCCCAAGGTAAATTAGTTTCGTCAGTTCGTTACAAAATATTAAATTTTTCACTTCGTACACGTCGAATAAAGAAAATTCAGTTTAATTTCTTTCTTTATTTTACTGAAACAGGCAAGAAACGGTAACACCGATGTTGAGAACGTCTACAATTATAATTTTTTTTTGTGTATTTTTTTTTATTCCAAATTGAAATCTTATATTAGAAATTTTAAAATATATCTATCTAATTGAATTCATATTTTATTATTATTTATTTCTTCAATTTCTTCCTATAAGCTTCAGATCCTTATCTATGTGCCTCACGGCTAGGGTAAATAGTAATTTAATTTTAGTTGCGTTTTCGACGTAACACGAATAAAGTCAGCGTTTGTAAAATAGACACTAAATATCCGCTAGCTTGTTGGTTTTGACCTTGGGTGCACAAATTAAGTACGATGTAAAATATCTACTGACGTTCGATCACGAATTCGTGTGAAAACACTTGTCGATTCTTCTCAAGGGTAAAAATGAATCAAATAAGTTCATTTCAGTTAATTAAAAATTCTTACTAAGAATGTTAAAAATTATTCTTTACCTCAAGGTCGACTGAATGACTCTCGGGAATAAATCCCCATGAAAATTACTCATTTCGAACTAATGAATATTGTCGAATCTTGATTAAATATATCATATTAATTGTCGATTAAATGATCAAATTAATAAATTAAAAGGGATAAGTAAACCGAGTATAAGGTAGACCGCGATCGACTTCTTTTCCACAGAGTAATTATTGATACCTTGACGAATCAAACGACGATTACCTCACTGCTTAAGGATGAAGTCCTAGTTGTTATTGGCTTCTTTTGTCTCGTCACTACTCCAGAGATCGGTCCTTCTTGATTTTCGTGGCACTTTTTCTGGCGGCCCCACTCTTTCTCTCTTTTGCACTGCACGATTCACCTATATTATAATAACCCAAAATCACCCCTTCCTACTCTCTCTTCAGATCTGAAGATCGAGACGCGCCAGTGCTGCATCGAATAATTATCGATATTCCGCGACTCATCGATTTAGGGTAATTTAACCCTGCTACAATTCACAAAAATCTTTCCATCTCGATGATGTCGATTTTTCATGATTTATTGCAATATATTGCGATTTCTCGCTATTTTTGCAAATTTTGTAGACTCAAGGGGCTGATGAACATCCAGATTTCGATTCAGTCAATTGGAATACATGAAAATCATACTCGATCTGGGACTACAAAAACTTTTTCATCGCTATGACGGCAGCTTTTTGAAATTTTTTGCCTTTTTTCGGGGTTTTTTACATCTTAGTCAAAACTAGAGGGTGCCTGGGCTGAACGGACTTGAAATTCGGATAATGCGGATTGAAATACATATCGGTAGGTAGGTCTGGTCCAAAGTACATTCTACTTTTTATTTTGTGTGCCGGTGTTATTGATAACCTTAAATATATTCATTTACAACATTAAATCTAATTATTTGCAACCTTAAATTTAATTATCGATAACCTCAAATCTAATCATTTACAACCTTAAATCTAATCATTGATTATCTCAAGATTAAGTACTTACAAATGAGGAGCTGATTTTTAAAAAGGTATCTTTTCATATTTTAAAAGAGCAGTTTTTTTTAACTTTTATATATTAATTACTTCGAACATTATAAAGATTTATAAATGAGGATGGAATTGTAGCTTTATAACCAATAGAACTTCATAGCAAAATTAAAAAGTTCAATAAAAATATTTACTATTAGAGATTACCAGTTTACTGTCTCGATTAATCTAAAAGAAAAATATACCCCTTTGAAACTTAATTCCTCAAATATTACAAATTTCTTTTCGTTTAGCTGAATGCTCTACATTGGTTTACTTCTAGCCCTATGAAAAAGTGTCTGTCAAGTCTTTCAGCAGTTGACATTTATCATTATCCCAACTCAGCGTAAGGTCATTATGCTTGATTGTTTTTGCAACGTGTCTATCACTTTTTATCAAGAATTTCTCTTTACAAATATTAACATGATCTAGTAAGCAGTTGTTGAAGTCATCAAACGTGATAGTTCGCAACGTTGATCCCTTGACTTCCTTGACTCTCTTCTTCACCTCATTTTTCTCATGTAGCTTGAATGCGTACAGCTTTGCTCTGAGGCAAACAAACTCTAACACAATTTTGCCATTATTTTCATCCTTCGAAAGTCCAAGAACATTCTTATTCTTTTGAGGCATGCCATCCTCGTTGTTAATTGAGAAGTCAGAAGTAATAAACTTGTGTAGATCACGTTCGATGACTTGGAAAATATTAGGTACTTTAAAGTGATAGATAAGGCTGTCTATGTAAGCGTAGAGCAGCTTTGCAGCGTCATTGCCGAAGTTCTGCTTGACATATTTGTAATGAAAATCATATACAAAGATCTCGGACTAGTCAATGATACTGAAACCGGAATAAATTGGTTCATCAAAGTAAACGTTTAATTTATTCAGCTCAACTATTGCTAGATTTTTCTCGAAAATTGTGAAGCTCGATTAACTTTAACAAGTTTCTTTCCGAGTTGCAAGGACTGTTCCAAGTTCTTGTAATGAATTACATGATTCATTTTTGGATGAAGTGTTATTGCCAATTTAACAGTCTTGCTACCTGGTGGAGTGAAATGTTCTGGACACAATGGCGTGTCCTTATAGAGTTTATGTCGGTCTTCAGGATACTCCAAGTAAACCTTAAATACATATACGACAGATTCATCAGAATTGAATATGGTAAAAATATGATCCTCGGCAATCTTCTTCTCCTACTCGAAGGAGTCTTGAGAAAAAGGCATGCTCATTGCAGCTCCATAGAGGTTTTTTACGTCCAGATACATAATATAGAACTCATCTTCTTCAGGATCGAAGACTTCACCCATGTAACGGTCGTTGACGGTATCGACTGGTGCATTGAGATACTCCGCCACTGAAACCTTTCTCAAAAGATAGTATTTTTTCGGGATCTAGTAATAGCTCAAGTTGTACCCCTGTGTATTGGAGCATAGCGAAAGAAGGAAGTCCTGGAGCAGTATAATGATGGAGAGCATCTAATTCATAAGTTTTATAACAACTTGCATGGAAATTTTCAAAGATATCTGTTGATAATAAGCTATCTGTTTTCAAGTACAGATCAGAGTATTTACCGAGAGTCTGTTCATTGAATTTATTCCATACTGTTTGGGCAAACGAGTAATTTTCGTCACTAATGTATCTGTCATTTAGTCAAGAGTAAAAAATTTTTTTTGTCTTGATGTAGCATCACAACCTCCAACTTGAGAATACGAATCGACTCCATCTATTGCATCATCTATTTTAACGTAGCGTCATAACCTCAATTTTCAGACTAGCGATCGACTTCATCGATTGCATCATCTTTTCTGATGTAGCGTCACAAGCCCTTTCTCACTGCGAACCGTTTCTCCCACTACTCATCAACAACCAATCGCGGCTTTTAACAACTGATATTATATAAACACAGCAAATTCCTAGCGGTTTAGTTCCTAATTCTCTTTAACTTGGAAGCATCAAGGAAATTATAATCGACAATCAAGGATTCCAAGGTGAAACTTTCATAGCCAAGGAGCTGGCTTGGATCACCATTGACCGGGAGATTAACGAACTATCAAGTACACTCTTCAAGCCACCTTATCCTTGGGACTTTCAATCATGACACTACCAGCAACTCACCAAAACTATCATCGCTGCTTGCCATAAAATTTACTGGACTCAAGGACGAGTTGCTCATGAAAAGCTCAACCAAATCATAGACAAAGAAGTCGCTGACAAGCAGTTCATACACGTCAAGGTCAAAATAAAAAATGTTGGCTAGAGAATATTGTCAAGTCGAAAATTATTTTTTAAGCTGAGTATTGGAGATGTGGGACCTCAAAATATTGCTATGCTGCTAAAATTCTATTATAGGATTTGCTGCCGATAAAATCAACAGTATCTAACCAAGACTACCAACAGCTTTTCGAGAGGACAAGGACATCATGAGGTATAGATGCTGTAATAAACATTATATGACCTCAGCTATTAAATACAATGCATTTCTTAATGATAGTACATTAGTGGTTAACTGCAGAATTCATAGGAAAGAATAAAGCATAATTATCTATAATCATCAGCATTTAGATATTATAAATCTAAGTTAATAATAGTTTGAATTGAAATATTTTAAATATTATTAAAATGAAATAATAATAATAATTTGAATATGTTTAACATAAATTGATAATAAAAATATTTTAAATTTAGAGTTGATGATAATAGTACAATTCTATATACAGTCAAAGTTGAATTATATTACAATATGTAGCTTATTTTTTAATAAAAATTAATTATTAATATTTTAAAATTAATAATTTAAAAAGGCGCACAGTGGCCTATCGGATCCGGCCCTTGCTTTTCAAAATGCATTGGACTGAGTTCGAGTCCGGTGTACACCAATGAATATTTTCAATATTTAAGTGTATTATTCTGCTGAGCCCAAAAAGATGAAACGAGTTCCAATCTCAAAAGTTTACCCCCTACCATAGTCGCTCAAGACATTAGTAGTTTATGCGACTTTAAACAAACAAAAAAAAAAACATTTAAAAAAATTTTATGAATAAAAAATAATTATAAGAGTATTTAGAAAAAATAAAATTTTTTCATTAAAAAAATTGATGAAACTTTTAAATTATAATTTTTTTCTCGGTTTTTTTACAATAAATTAATAATAAAATTATTTGAAAGCGATGTGATCTTATTTCGACTGTCGATATTTATAATTAAATAAATTTTGAATAATTATTGACAATTGTTTCAAAAATTTATGGCCAACTATAACATAATTTGGTCAGCACAGCCAGGCGAGGATATGTTCAGCACCATCACCGCTACCATGATGACCACAGCCGGAAACCTCACGTGGTATACCCAACTGATTTTAGATTAGTTCCGGTTTAGCGGTTATGATGATAATAATGATTACTTACAATCATCATCATTTTCGTGACATCAGCATCAATATCATCATTATCAACATCATCAACGACAGAAAATAATTGCACTGATGTTTTCTGCTATCCGACGCCAAATGCGGATTATAATTCTGATGGAGACCATTCATCATCATCAAACAAAGATGATGAGATACATATAGAATTATAATCTATATTCTTCAATTAAAAAGTAGAAAATATCAGGGCATTTATTTTTCAGATTTATTTTCATTTTATGTTTTTTTTTCTTTTATGCAATCATGTGTTCTTAATTATTCTTGTTTTTCATTATAATAGATGATACTTTAAAATTTTACAATTATCAATACTTTGTAATTGTATAATTAGTGATGATTCTTAATTGATAACACAGGTCAACAAAAAAAAAAATTTTTTTTGGAACAAAGTTCTTTACGGCAGGCTTGGAGGAGATAGGGATTTTGCTGGGGGACCGAACTGAAAAAAAGTGATAGTAAAACCGTAAGAAAAAGTGCGTGGAATAAAACTGTTAAATGAGACGTGCGCAGGCGCCACAGTCGTACACACAGCGAGTAGTGTATAATACCTTTCTCTTTCGCCCTCTTTCTTTTCGTTCTCTCATTCCTTCTCTCTCTATTACCACTCCACCCCGCCAATGCATAGTATATCGCGTGCTTAAAGGGAAAAGGGCTTATAGCTAAGTGTTAATAGGGATTTGTGATGAAAGGGCGTATTAAAAAATGTTTTTTTTGCTATTCCTTTTAAAATTGTCTGAAACGAAAAAATTTGTGAAAAAAAAAGTTGGTATCCTAAAGCTGAAAGGGCGTATCTCAAGATATACGCCCTTTCTCCTTGAAGGGGAATGCTAATGAAGCAATTTATGAAAGCTCTGGATCCAAACTCTAAAGCTTTTAAATATTTGAGGGGATTTTATAAATAATGAAAAGTGATGACTTTATGAAGCTTCTCAATGCTCGTGAAAAACAAGCCTGGGAAAGTTTTGAAGCAGTAGTTGATGGGTTTCTTAGAAATCATAGAGCTATTAACTATGCTGAATTGATCGAAAAAATGCTTAAATGCTTTAAAGTTATGAGCTGCAGAATGTCTCATAAACATCTAATGCTACATTCTCATCTGGACGAATTTATAGACAACATAGAGGCCTTCTGCGAGGAACAAGAAGAACGTTTTCACCAAGATGTGATAGACTTTGAACGGCGATATCAAGGACAGTATAACAAGAATATAATGAGAGATTACATTTGGGGTTTAATAAGAGAAAGCTCATACGAGCATAAAAGAAATACGAAAATTATTCACTTTTAGACATTAATTTCTTGTTAATTTACATCTATATGTTATTGTTAATCACAAATCTTAAATAATAAAGACTCTCGTATCTGAAAAAATGTTTTTTAATTATAATTCAAAGGGGCACTATAAAAAAATGTAAAAATCAACAATTTTTGCCGAAAAATCTAAAAATCATTCTAGTTTCTACAAAAGCAAGCTTTAATCAGAAAAAAAATTTTTTTCCTTATTTTTGTCGTAGCAGAAACTAAAATTTAACATGTAGAAATTAAAGTAAAAAATCGTGATGATCAGTGTATTTAATAATAACTTTTTAATTCATGATTAATAATACTTTTATGTTCAATAATACCGTGTAATCTCATTATTTCTGATATTATCAATGTTTTCAATAGACTTTTTTTAGTAGATTTCATAGAAATCTAACAATTGCAGTGGACCTCATGACGGAACTTTTGAAAAATTTTGCTATATTTCGACTATACTCATCGACTGAGTCGGAAAATGCATATGGTTCAAAAGTTGATATATGTATGTATATATATTCGAGGATTTATTCGATTTTTATAGAATTTCTAACAGCAGATTTAATTGGGCACTTTCGCCCAAATTTTGAATTTTCAGCAGAAATGCCCAAACTAAGCTTCTGCTAAAAAATTCTATGAAAATCAAAAAAATCCACTCTCCTCAAAATATCGCAGAAAATGCCCAAACACAGCCCCTGTTACAAGCGGAACTGAAAATTCCAATTTCAAGAGGTCCTCCAAAAAAGTTACATTTTGGTACACCCATATATATATATATATATATATATATATATATATATATATATATATATATATATATATATATATATATATATATATATATATATATAATATAACTGAATTATTGAAGTTGATCGAGATGTTCGATCGTTCTAGTTTTCCCCGCTTACAGAACTTGACGTTAGACGCCAATTTGTTATCCGAATTTTCAACTTAAAGTCGAAATTTGCTTGGGGTCATACGAGAACTTACTTCTTACTAAAATTCTACATTATACTTCGGTATCTTTTCGATTTTCGGTTTTTGGTCTCAATAAAATCAGGGCGCCAGGTAATTTTTAATCACTGGAATTACCAAAATCAGTGGAAACGTACTTAGATAATTTTTATTCGCTAGGAATTGTCAAACTAGCCAAACTCAAACTAAAACAACCGAAAACGTAACCATAACCTGAACCTCAACGGAATTAGATAATTTTTCATCGCTAGAAACTATCAAACTAGCCAATAAACGTAAACTTGATCGAAAACACAAAAACTTAACAAAACATAGACCAAGTAACCAAAGATCGGAAAGACAACAGGATACCTCAGGGTTGCTCAGTGTGCTAGTTTGTGGAGAGAGAGTGTGATTCGAGTAGAGAGTGGATCCATGATTGCAATGATTTTATTCGCAACACCAAAATTTATGCTCAACAAAATCCTTATTTATTCAACCAAAAACGTTATCTTAGATAACGAAGTAGATCATCACTCACGACAGAATTATCGCAACGGTACAGCTAACAATCGGTAACGATATAATTAAGTTACAGACTTCAACTCTGATAAAACGGAACCGATAAATGAATAAATCTTAACATAATAATCTCAAATAAATTAATGACTGTAAACAACTTGAACAATATTCTCAAATAAATCTGTCAACGTTCTCTAAATTATTTACAACATAAAAGTATTTTGTAGAATCGGTTATCTAATGTCTCATAAGCAAGAACTCAATCATTAACGGTCAAATTACTCTAAATAAAGCGATCTCATATCTTATAGAAACAATGTCGACGCTGAGTAACCATTCATTTTATTTTTAACAACTTTATAACTCTGTATTTTTATCTGAAGCCAATATAAAACCCAAAAGACCGAAACCTTAACCTGGAACTGAAATGGTATGCACGTCCGATCACCTGAAGTGACCAGCGGCAACTCTCAAACACGACTGTACTCTACGAAATCCACAACTCGACAATTAAACGTGACTCACTCTCGAACTGAAATCTCTATAATCAAATAATTCCCAAATATTCTAATCTTAAGTCAAATAATTGAGGTTCTTAGTACGGATATTCTTTTGGTGGATGCTCTCCAGGAACTGAGTAGGGCTGGGATCGTAACTCAAAAACTCAAAACGTAAACGTAACATTAAACAAAAGTGGATAATTCGCTAGAAATTATCAAGACTAGCTAAAACGTAAACTTAACCGAAAACTCAAATTGATCCCATATGCTTTTGTCATGTCCCTCTATATTGGAGCGGTGGTATCTTAACCAGACTTAGGCATTCCACCTGGAAGTCTCAAAGGGTTAGACTGGTGTCTAACGTCAAACGAAACCGGATGACATATTTTCCCGCTCCACGGTAACACTGACTTGCCCACGTCCTCTGCATCCTCAAAACCCAAAACTAATAATCCAGAACTTAAGACTCAAAACTCAAAATTCGAAACCCAAAACTCAAAACTCAAAATAACTCAATAAAACCTTAAATGACTTGACCTTAATATTTTTCAAAACTTGACTCTAAAAACTGACTCTACTCTTGAAAATTCCAAAATCGCAACTGTAACATTAATTCTCTAAATTCACTCTAAAACTATAGCACTTCGTTACTCGGCATTGTTATGTCCAAGGGCGTTTTTAGAGCGGTAGCGTAAACGGTGGAGGTTTGGACTAACAGTTTAAAGAATACGCAACGGAGGTTTTAATTCCGTTGTTTTATTTATTTATGTGGGACATTTTCGAGATACGAACTTACCACGCCTTCGTTTGAGACTGACGAATTTTTTTATGAGAGTAGATGTACTTACTGTTACAGGAACTTTATTGATGGTCAGATCCGTGGTTTCAGGGCAGCTGTTAGCACCTGTTTCTTGATTGGGCCCTTTGGTTGGTTCTCGCAGCGGATGGAGTAGGATGGATTTGGGCTGCTTATTCTAAGGGCTTCTTATCTTATGAAATTAACGAACTCAAATGGAATTTCACTTCTTTTTAAGATTTATTTTAATAAACACCTAAACTTTTACACTTTCACAAATTGGTTTTTAATCGAAATTATATTATTATATTATATTATATTAGATATTAATATAGTTTAGATATTAATATAATTAGATATATTATATTAGATATTATACTATATTATATATTAGAACTTTGAGAATTCGGTTCTCTAGATTTTACCTACTTATCGACCTCTCGCCTAAGTGCAGAGCAAATTAGAACTTTGAGAATCCCGACTCGTAGATAATTAAAACTAATACGTGGCCTGCCGGTTGAACCGAATCTGAACTCGTCTTAAGTGCAGCGCAAATTAAGATAAGGGACTTTTACACGGCACAGGCCCGTCAGTTAAACGCGGAAGTCAAATTAACTGAGCAAAGACAAGGCGTTTGCTGTTGATCGCCTTTTAAAATACTCGCGGTGCTGAGATTGCAGAAGTCCCCGCTAGTCAACCAGCAGTCGCGTAGCTTTTATTTTATTGTGGCTTTCGCGCATGGAGAAGTCTTCCATCTGCGCGGGTGATTTAAATTTAAAGAAAAATTTTGGGATGGACATAACATTCCCCCGGAAAAGCGAGAAGCCAGTATAGTTTTTCGGTTTTCCTGTGGCCACCTTTCCCATAAGCGAGAGCCACTTACAACTTTCGTTTATAATATTCTTAACTTAATGAGAGAGGAGTCAGGAGAGTCATCTGGCGCGAATATTTAATTTTAAATTACATTTTAATTTTGCATTGTGTTACATTGTGTATATTTCGTTGACGAATGATCTTTCTTATGTCTCTTCGCTTGCCTCTCGAGTTGCCTTTTCGCTTGCCTCGGCGAAGCCGGGTTGAGCGTCAGTATTTTTTCAAGAGTGATCGAGTGTAGTTTGAGAGAAGAGAAAAAAAATGTATTCTACCTGCCAAAATTTTGAAGGCTACGGTATTTGGTACCAGATGGCCATAATGGTCTATAGGGAGAGGGTAAGTACAAAAAATTATATTTTTTTTTTATTTTTTTTTATGTAAAAAAAAATTTTGTCAGTTTAATGAAAATTTGTTTTCTTTAGAATTTAAGGAGGGCGGTTCAGCTCCTGGCGGAACTGGCGCGTCCTATCCATCCCCACGAAGCCTTATTTTTGGCTTCGTGCTTGGTGGCGTTATTCGGTTCTCTGCCACCCGAGGTCGTCGAGGCGGTGACTTTCTTCGGATTCCAGGAACTGGAGATAGTTGCTGGGGTCCGAAGTTTCGAGGAGTTCCTCGTCCCTAACCATGAGGATATCGAGCGATTAAGATCGCCCTAGTCGAGGCGATCTTTAATGGTTTGGTCACCATGGGGTGAAGGTATGTTATTATAAAATGCTTCATAGTTATTTTATATCTTATCTTTTATTCGTTCCTTTTTTTTTTTGCAGGCTAGACATATCGGGTGTCGTCGTTTCCGCCGAGAGAGCTGAGCGCACCTTCGTGAAGAAAAAATATAAATAGAAAGAATATAAAAATATTTAAAAAAAAAAAAATTTTTCTTCTTTTTTTTTTTTCTGAAAATAAAAAAAAATTTTTTTTTCAATTTAGTTTTTCTTTTGTTTTTGTTTCCTATACATTCTCCCCTCCTATGAAAAAATATAACCATACTGATAGTTGTAGTGGTTGCAACAAAACCAAGAAGGTAAGTAGGATGAAAATAAAAATAAGTAAGATGAAAATTAAGTAGAATAAGTAAATAAAAGAAAAGTAAAATAAATAGGCAAAAGAACAGATAGAAGAAAAGAACCAAAAACGAAAATAAAAGTATATAAAATTTTTATTTTCTCTATTTTTTTTTTCCTTTTTTGAAGAAAGACTTATGCGGATTTTATTAGTAAGGGTAAAGAAAGATGGAGAATGGAATATACGTATAGGTATACGTATACATCTATACTTATACTTATGTACGTGTGTGGTATGCTTTATACGTTATACCCATGTGGTAACACGGCTGTAGCGTGGCTTGCCGGGAGGCGGTCGCGGTTGAGTGGGCGTCGGTAAGCTACTCTGCTTGACTTAGCAGCCCGTTATAATTAACGCTAGATGACACTTCTTGTTCTCTTTCTTATTTTACTTGTAATTATTAAATATTAAATGTTTAAAATAATCGTTTTGAATTATCAAAAGATTTTAGGATTCAAAGATAAATTTTGTATGAGTGACGTTAGCTCTGAAATATAAAAAAAATTTTTTTTTTTTTATGGAAATTGTTGGGTGTATATTTTTTTTTATTTTTTTTTTTATGATTTGACATAATAATAATATCAATAGGTAATAATATGATTAAATATACTAATTGGTTACATATATGTGATAGAAATTTATGTAGTGTATAATTGGATTCTTTATATAAGTTTTATATAGATTAATTATGGAGTGTAATTAACTAGTTGAATAATTTGATAATATATAGAAAAATTTTTTTGAATGATATAGTGATAGTAAAATGGAAGAACAATTTTTGGTGGAATTTATAGAAATAAAAAATTTTGAAAAATAATCTAGATCAAAAAACAAATATCGAGATTTTGCGCTGTTTCCACTCGTCCCCTCAAGGCCGGAGGTAATTTTATCTTCGGTCTTGTGAGTCTTACTGTCGCAAAAAATTTTGTAAATTAAGTAAAAAAAGGTTTTTTTTTTTTGTAAATTAAATAAAAATTTGTTTTACATTTTACTATCCTTTTTCTGTGGAAACCGTTGCCTCGTTTTTGGCTATTTTAAATTTCATGAGGCAAAATGTCATTGGAAGATATTTATTATTTATTAATGTTTTACGTTATTAATTTTCGGTTTTCCGCAAATGAGCCATCGGTTTTATGATTAACAATTCTTTAATGTTGATCTTATTTTCTACGATGTTGATGTTCGATTAGTGTCTAGATCGGTGATTTGTAGTCTCTTAGTCGGAATGTTTTCGACATATTTGGTTTCTCGACGTTCTCAGGCGCATCTTCACTCGTTGTTTGCTTACTCGGCGGACTTCCTTCTTTGTTGGTTTCCGATTTCTCTGGAAGTGATTCGTTGACTTTCGACGGTGATGACGTTTTTTCTTCGGCTGTTTTTAGTTCTATAACGACTGGCTTTTCGATAATTTTGTTATTTTGTCGCGGTTTTAGTATGCATCGACGAATGAGTTTTTGTATGGCGAACCCACTTATAATGATCGATAATATTCCGATTGTTGATACCGATCCGATGGTTATTTTCTTATTGATTTCTTCTTTTTGGTGATCTAGTGCTATTAATGACATTTTTTCTTCATTTTCTTCTAGCCCTTGACCCCAAGGTTCGAATTTGTCGACGATTGTGGCCGGGTCTGAGGATTTTGTTAGTAGATTGGGAGTTTCGCTGTTAAATTTGATACACGAGTTTAACGTTTCGAGAGATAGATTGAAGCTCGGTGCGATTATTTCTATTGTTGTTTTTTCTCTTGCTGTTCCTTGGATTTTATATTCGTTGCAGTTCACTTGACAACCTTGTTGTAGGTGTATTAGTCCGGTTGGGTTAATTATGGTGTTTCCGGTCTTTAGTTCTGGGCATTTCCACTGGATGTTTTCCTCTTTACACGTTGAGTATGCCTACGTGTTTTTCTCGTTCATTTTTATCCAAGTTAGCTTACATTTTCCGATTATTCTTACGTTACACTCTCTGAGATTTTCTGTTTTTGGGTTCATGAGTAACTCCATTTCGCAATCTACTTCGTTTACTAGTTTTGTTGTTTTTATTGGGATGTCGGTTGGGCAGGCCATATCTGGTCCAATGGGTTTGCAGTTGTTATCGTAGTTCTGTTCGGCGAGGAAATATTCTTCGAATGCTGGTTCTGTCACTAGATATTTTGACGTAGATTGAATCGTCAATGTTGATAATTGGTCTCCAATGTTCTCGGCCTTGGGAAGTGATTTTAGTTCGTATGCTAGCCATGTTGTCTGATCGAAGAGTGGTACGGTTATTATTATCAGGAAGTGACCGTTCGATTTTCCCGTTTCTATCATTGATACTTTCGCCAGCGTGCTGATGTCCATGTGGTCCAGAGGTTGTGGCGGATTTAAAGTCGGATGTTTTCTGATCATGTCTGCGGTTGCTTGGTTTAGCTGTTTGGCTGATATTCTTAAATAGGTCAGCTTGCCCCATTTTGCTTCTTCTATGGCTTTTTCTGCATTATTAAGATTTCTCAGGTGGTTAGTCATCCGGTGAATATTTTCATCGCCTATCATTGAGAATAGTTGGATCCTTTGTAGGTCGGTTATTTGTTTATTTGTTGATTGTTGCAGAGATGCTGAAGTTCTGGCTAATTCTTTGATTCTTTTGGTTATGTTTGTTTCGTGTTTTACAATTTCGTTGATTTCGCTGTTAATAATGTGAGTGTTATTTTGGGATAGGTGTACAAGTTCTCTGTTATCTTGATATAACTTGTGTAGTTCTTTGGAGATATGTTCCTTGTCGCTGTAGTCCATGGTTCCGAATACTTTTCGTGCAATTGAGCCTACGAAGCCGAATCACGGTGCTCTTTTTGTGCGGTTCTGTGGATGTAATTATTCAAGTTGAGGGTCTTCGAGGAACTGTCTTAGCCGGTGTTTTGCTTGTTCTATTTCAGCATATATTTCCCGGTGTGTGTTCGTTCTTAGGTACGACATACAGGATGAATGATTGAATTTTAAGGAATATTCCATAAGCTTCCCTTATATTTTGATTTAGGTTTGGGTCGAGAGTTACTAGTTGTTTGATGTTTATAGAGCTGATTATTTGCCATTCTTCTCTGATGAGGTGGATACACCGGTAGATTCCGGTTTTCTGCGATTCGGGATCTTCTATGGTTAAATAAAGGTTACTATTTTCAAGGTAATTTATTTTGGGTGGGACTCGTGTTTTTCCCATTTCCCTTATACTGAGACGAAAGGCGATTGTTTCTCTGATTTGGGGGGCGCTGCTGATTCTTGGTCTATTTTTGGATCCGAGAGGGCGACCAGGGCGCTTGACCGATTGAATCGTTTCTTCATCTGACAGTATTTTATGAGGTTTTTTTCTTTTAGTACTATCCGTGATGGGTAGCGCTAAAGAGTTATTTTCGTAAATATTATTTAATGCGTTTTCTAAGGGGTCGGGACGACCTTCGGGGTTGTATGAGAGTCCTTCACCGTATTGTTCGGTGATTTTGTGACGGACTACGACATGAAATTTATATCTACTCAATTTAGACCGCCATTTTGCTTGCCTTTCGGTGATAGTCGTGCTGTCCCTTAGCCAGGTGACACAAGAGCTACTGGTTATTAAGGTAAAATGTTTTTGGAGATACGGTCGAAATTGTTGGAAAGCTTAAACTACTGCAAGGCATTGTTTTTCAATGTCGGTGTATCGAGTTTCGGTGTCGTGAAAGACGCGTGAGACACATGACGCTATTTTCTCTCCGTCTCTTTCTAAGTCATCGTCCCCTTCTGTTGTCTGCTAACTGTGAATTCCGGATATTCCTGAGTCTGACGCACTGACAGCTAGGATGAAGGGTTTATTAAAATCTGAGTATTTAAGAAATGAGTCTTCTCAGAGGGCATTTTTGATATCGTCGAATGCCCTTTGCGCTTCTTCTGTCCATATAAAGGGCTTAGGTTTTCGCGTAAGGTCTGTTATGGGCTTAGCCCTTTCAGCGAAATTTTGGATAAATCTTCGATAGTAATTTGCAAGTCCCATAATTTTCCTAGCTTCCGTATGATTTCTAGGTCTCGAGGAATTTTTAAGTGATGAAATCTTTTTCGGGTCTGGTTTTACGCCTTCTTTCGTTATTACGTGACCTAAATAATCTACTTCAGGACAGACAAATTTACATTTTTCAGGTTGTCGGGTGAGACCAGCTTCTCTCAGTCTATTGAATAGTCTTTGAACTCTCACCCCATGTTCTTGTAGGGTTTTACCATAGCTGACTAAATCATCGATATAAATAAATATTTCTGTCCCTTTTAATCCGCTTAGGGTGGAATCCATCATTCGTTGGAAGATAGATGGAGCGCATTCTAGGCCAAAAGGCATGCAACAATATTCCCAGTGCCCATCTGGGGTAGAAAATGCCGTTTTTGGTGCATCTGCGGGGTGCATTGGGATCTGGTGGAAATCCATGGCGAGATCAAAGACGCTGAAGAAATTAGCGTCGCCTAATTGGTTTAAAATATCGATAATTAGGGGTAAAGGATAGGCATCCCCTCGAGTGATTTTATTTAGTTGCCTAAAGTCGATAACCATTCTATATTTTTTTATAGAAGGGTCATTAGATTTTTTCGGTACAATCCACAAAGGTGAATTGTACGGAGAGTTAAATTTCCTAATTATCTCTTGTTTTTCAAGATTTTCAACCTGCCTGGCGATTTCTTCCCGATGCTCTGGGGGAAATCGATATTGTTTTATTCTCACCGGTTCGTTCGTGGTGGTTTCTATCGGGCAGGTGAAATTTTTAGAACGACCTAACTTATCTCCGGGGAGGTGAAAGACATCGTGATTGTTTTTAATAAGAGTATGAACTTGTTCTTTTTCCTCCTGATTGAGGTGATCTACTGGTATTTTCTGGAGTAGAATCTTTATACGTTCTTGTTTATCTATTATACAGTTGGGGTTTTCTATAGAAGGGGCGTCGGATTCGTCCCTCTCTGAACTAGAATCATCAAATTCAAAATCCTCGAGTGTTTGAGGTCCTATGTCTATGTCTACCGGGTTTGAATTTAGGTTAATGATCATGCACGAGGGGTACCCGTCGTCTACCGTGACAACTGCTTCTCCTCCGAGTACCCCTTTCGGAAGATTCATTCGGAGGAGGTATCCCTCGCCTTTTTCGAAATCTTGGATTGGTACTGCTATTGATACTCTCATCCGAGGTGGCAAAGTGTAGCTGGAAGAAGGCTTTGTTTCAAGGCTAAAAGGTGTCGGTTTAGAAGGGCAGGACAATAAAACTAGGGTTTGGTTATCGTAAGAGATTCCAGCTTTTTCGGCTTCGAAAAAGTTGTTTCCTAAGATTCCCACTCCCGGGAATGGTAAATCTTCTAGGCAAACTTGGAATTCTATTTCAATATTGAGGATTTTTAATGTGGTCGCTCCTAAGGTTTCGAAAGTACTATCACTGAGTCCTCGAAATCTCCTAGCTTTTCCGGTGTCGATAATTACTTTGGGTTTTAAAGCGGATGCATTGATGATGCATACATTCCCCCGGTATCGATGAGGAAGCGCTGAAAATTGCCTAGGAGTGCGTTACACGATACGTATATTTTTGGCCCAGTTCCTAGAGCGAGGACCTTTTTCTCTGGTAACTTTCTTGGGTTAATTATTGGGATTGGATTGTAACAGGGTAAAATTACCCTTAATCGATAAGTCACCGAATATCGATAATTATTCGACATAGCACTGGCGCGTCTCGATCTTCGGGCCTAAAGGCAGAATAGGAGGGGGTGAGTTTGGGTTAAAATAGGTGAGCCGTGCAGCGGAACAGGGAGAAGTAGTGTGACCGCCAGACTGATTGCCACGGAAATCAAAAAGGACCGTTCCCGAGAGTAGTGACGAGACGAAGGAAGCCAACTACAACTAGGACTTCATCCTCAACGAGTGAGTTAGATCATCGTTTTGTTCGTTAAGGTGTCAATTATTGCTCTGTGGGAAAGAAGTGGACCGCGGTTTATCCAATGCCCAGTTACTTCTCCTAATCATTTATCAATTGGATCGTTAATCGACGAAAATTTTATTCAATAAATAAATCGTGGAACATTTGCTAGTTTTTGGATTGAGTGATTTTCATGGGGGTTTATACCCGGGGATCGCTCGATCGACCTTGCGGGGGAAGTTTTAATATCTAAAAGTTTTCAATCAATTAACTAACATCTAAAAAAATTTATTTAATTAATTTTTCAATAATTAACTGAGTAAAATTGATTAACTTTTGTCATTGAGAAAAATAGATAAAATTTTTTGTTCGTGAAATTTTCGTCAAGCGTCAGTTTTGTGTCGCATAAATTCCAATCCCCAAGGTTAAGCAAAGACTTGACTAGCGAATGTTCTAGCAATTGAAATTGACTATTTCGACTCGTGTCGAATTTTTATAAGTTATAAAACGAGTAGAAAATTATTGATAATATTTTATATTAAGAATTAATTGTTAAGAATTTTATATTAGGAAAATTTTTATTATTTTTATTTATATTTTTATATTAGGAATAATATTTTATATTAAGAATTAATTGTTAAGAATTTTATATTAGGAAAATTATTGAGAATATTATATTATAAAATTATATCGTCACGTGGGAATTTAATAATTTTGGGATTAAGTCCGTGAAGTAGTCAAATTGAAATTACTGAAACTTGATAATTATCGGCGTGGACATTAAGTCCTAGGAATTAGTTAATTGAGTTAGAATTTTCATAGTAAAAGTTTAATCAGAATTAGTTAATTAAACTTATGTTAATAATTTTGAAGTGATTGTAAAGGTTTATGTTGTGATTAAGTTAATTCAAGGCATTAAGCCTCTGGTTCTATAGAGATTAGTTCAAAGCTATTTAGAGATTGATTGTAAATTGAAAATTGTCGTTAAAAAAAAATTTACCAATGATTGAATGATTGAATATTGTAATTAACTTTAATTAATTCATTCTATTAAAATTGTAAAATCAATTAAGCGAAGTGTGGGTTATGTGTGTGAAGAATTGTATGTGTTATGCGTGATAGAGCGTGTTAATAGTGTTAAGTGCGGTAGTCCTGTGGACTTAGTTTTAAGTTAAAAGTGTGTAAAGTTAGTTCGTTTTGGTAGTCCGGTGGACTTGTAATTTTAAGCTTAGTTTTAGGTCAGGTGTGGGAGACCGTTGGTTAGAACAAGCCCAGTAGTTTTAAGCAGGTGTGGGAGACCGTTCGTTCAAAAAAGCCCATTAGTTTTACGCAGGTGTGGGAGACCGTTCGTTAAGAAAAGCCCATCTAGTTTTAAGCAGGTGTGGGAGACCGTTCGTTCAAAAAAGCCCGTCTAGTCATCGTATCGTCGTTGGAAGGTTCGTTGTAAATATCGTTTATTTCGCAGTTGTTCTCCGCTTCGTTAGATTATAAGTGTGTGAGTGAGCGCTCAAATTTGTTAAGTTTGTTAAATTTTTATTGTTAATAAATATCGATATATTGTTAATTAAGATTTTATTATTCAACAGCACCTTCCTCCACTCTCTCTACCCTAAGATAAGTTTTCTCAGCTCTGGACCGGTTCCAGGAACCGTGATTAATAATCCTGGTGGCGCCCTGATAATTTTTATTGTTGTTAGTTTTGTTTAGTTATTTAAAAAATTGATTAGGGGCTAACCTGAACAGGTAAAACTGTTACAGGATGTATTGGTTTATTTTTCATTACTAAGGTGTTCCAGTAAAAGGAGATGGTTACGCGTTCCTGAATAAAGAATTCATTTCCGTGAATGGCTTTATAACCTCCGGGTGGTTCCGGTACGAGATGAAAAGTAATTTTGACTCCGAATATTTTTAGATTTATGGAACCGGTTATGGGCATTGAGCTAGTAGCGATGCCTCCTCCTACTACTCCTGTATTTTCAATGTTACAGAGGACCTCGTCGCATAGTTCTTCGATGCAGAGTCAGATGAGGTCGGAGCCGGTGTTCAGGAGTGCGTTTACCCCTCCGTTACGAAGTGCTGGGCTTCGTATATGGACCGTGGGGCCTTTTCCTGTTGTTAGACATTTTGGTTCGTCCTTCCCTGGGCTCGTAATTCTCTTGCCGTCATTAATGGCGGGTTCTGCTGAGCTGATAGCGGTATTCCGTTGTTCTGATCGGGTTGTTGTTCCAATCTCGGGAGGGTTATCGTTTCGTTCGCAGTCGATTGGTGCTCTAGGTCCTGCTTCTGGGTGTTTTGGAGGATTGATCGGGGGTATTGATTTTGGAAACCCCGATATGGGCCTCTTTAGTACTGATGGTAATTGTTGGGATTCCTCGATGGTATAGTCGGAGATGGGACGGGCATACTCGTCATTGCCTCCGATTGACGAGCGCCCATCCCGTTTAAAGGATCGCAGGCGTCTCAACGTTCTCCCTTTGGGCAAAACGGACAGTTACAGACTATCGAAGGGTCCTTTTTGTGCCGTAATTTAGCTTCTTCGGAATCTTTGTCGTCTTCGAAGCGAACCGCTCTCTTAGTGGGACCGTTTACTCCAGAATGATAACGATTTTGGTTAAAATTTTGAAAAGTTCGGAGTGGATAGTAATTTTGATTTCTAGGTGGATATTGGGGAGTTCGTTCGGTTCCGAACGCAAAAGTAGAACCTAACATCTGTTGTTCCCTCTTATAATTCGGACCATAGTAATTTTCTTCGTAAGTGTCGGAATAGGGGTCTTCGTAATAATCATTCGGGCGTATTGGTCCGGGAGTGATTGTCTCTGGGGCCTGTCTGTATTCTTGGTATGATAAAGTGCGAGGCAATTCGCGATAATTACCTCGGTCATCGTAGTCACGAGAAGATCTCGGCATCTGTCGGTAATGTCTGTTACCGTCTTGTCCAGTTCGTCTATGGTATTCTACTGAGGGTGGTAGAGATTCACCTTGTATATGTCCGTCGTCTCTCATTGCACGTCTACGGTCTGGTCTTCTGTTGGCGTCATTTTTAATGGCCTTGTACATGTCGTCTAAGGTTTCGGCTCTTCTTATTTTGCATAGGCATCGTAAAAAGTCGGGTAAGTATTCATATAAAGTAGTGGCCGCTGTTTTTTCAAAAGTTCGTTTTACTTCGGCCCTATCATCCGCGGGAGCATTAAGTTCGATACGCCGGACCATTTCGCTTAACCGATAATAGAAATCTTCAATATTCTCGGATAATTTCGGAGCCGCAGCAGCTAGATTTTTCTGCCATGTGATATAGGGGTCACCCCTGTTTAATTTTCGCCCTAAGACTAGTAAAATATCCTCTACGGAAGCTAGTTCTACATGTTTGATTAATCTTTTGGCTCGTCCATATAATTTTTGGCCTATATGACGCGCGAAAAAGCCTTGGTTATCAGCTAGAATGCTGGGTAACCAGTTTCTTACTATTCCGTCGAATAATTCAAAGTCTTTTACTGCGTTTGGACCTTCTCCGTTCAAATACGGGAGTGCGTCGTGTAATTCTTTCGCAAGGGTCTGAATTTGATTGTTGAGATTCTCCTCGTTTATAGAGGTATCACCGCGGAAGGTTCTTCTTTCCATGGCTCCAAACGGGAAATCGCTAGAGCAAGGCACGAAAAACGTTCCGGCCTCGTCCTCGAACAGTTCCACGATTATTGTATGGTTAAATCGGCCTAAATTTGACTATTCTGTATAAGGTATGTATTGAAGGAAGGGTTACAACGGAGCTTTTGTTCAAGGAACTCAAAAAGTGGAAGAGAAAAATTTCGATTTTATTTGATTTAAATCGCGATGTATTTTTATTCGGTCACTAGGTAAGTAGGTCAACAGCTGTAGAGTACAATAACACGAGAGACAGATTAGTTATCGCGGGTATATTGTGTTACGGAATATCGCGTACGGTAGTGTAAGCAAGGAAGAGTCGATAGGTAAATTTATAGTAAACAATTTCACGGTTGAAATAAGAGACGATTTAAATGCCTTTAATCAAACAATAAAAATTTTAACCGATTAAAAATAATAAAAACAAAAACTTTCTTTTATTATTAAATTTTATCGTGAATCACGTGTTCAACTGACTACTCAAGGTTAGATTTAATTTGTTTGCTTAGTTAGCGGAGAAACTTTAAGAAAGTCAAGAAAGAGTTTAAAGGAAATTAATAGTAGCAGAATAATTTTCAAAAAAAAAAAAATTTTTATAAGGGTCTCCTTGAACTTTTGCTTTGGTGTAATTCAGAAAGGTTTTAAAGGTATTAAAGGTAGGAGGGATAAGGTTTAGATTTTTATTCTCTTTTTCAGGTAAATCTATTTGCAATGGGGGTTTAGAGTCGGTCGGATGGGTTTAAATGAGCCTTAGTAGGGGTTTGGGTTTGTCGAATTTTCAGAATTCTTTCGTAAAGTTCCGGGATTGCTTTGACGTTTTCCAGGACTTTCGGACCACTAGCCTTATTGTCGACTACTTTATTCGCGGGTTCTGTATCTTCCTCCCAATATCTAGTTTCGATAAGGGGGCGGTGGTATACTCTGCCGTTAATGAAATCTGAATGTATCTTTTTCAGATGGTATCAATAGCCCGACCGTCTACGTTTTCCATTGTTCTTCTAGAATTTCGAAAAAAAAAATATGTCGGTTTTAACCCAAAATAGTAGATATATTCGAAAACTATGAATCGCGAAACTATAATTTGGTCGTTCGACTATAGGGGATTACAGTTTTCTTATAATTAATGTGAGTTAGTAGTACAAGTATATAAATATTAAAATTATTTTATACCCCTGTGAATGTGTGGTCAAGAGAAGGTGCTAGATTCAAAGCTCCCTTCCCAAGAGTATATGAGAGCTTCTTTCGCAAGAAAAAGTGCTAATTAAAGCACCTTTCCAGAACTAGGAAACTTCTGTGAGAGTTTTGTCAGAGGAGGTGCTAGATTTACAGCACACTTCTCGTAAAATGTAGTGTAAATGTAAGGGATAAAAAAATTTTCAAAATTTCGGAATAATTAGAATTTAGTGTTAATATTGCTTAGTTTTATTAAATTTATTTTTTTTTCCTTTTTTCGATACCGAGTTAAAATAAATTTTGCTGACAGGAGTTGAGATTGCAAATTCCGTTTCGTGTTAACCAACTCGGATATAGACGCGTCAGCGAATTCTTTTTGCGATATTTGGTTGTTTAAAGAGTGTACGCTAAGGTCACAAACCGATTGCGAAACAATATTATTGGAGTTCTAAAATTTTTTGAAAAAGTATTCCGGGCAAGGGAAGTTTTGCAAAAATATAAAATTTAAAATATGTCGAAATATAAGAGAAAAATTTTGTAAGACTCGAAATTCTTTCTGCAATAAAATTAAAAATGTCAAGATAGATCAAAATTATAGCTTGAATTTACTTTACACAGTGAATTTACTTTACTTGATTTAGATAAAATGAATAACGAACAAAATTGTTAGAGTTTTTATTTTTTCTCTTCAAACGGAAGTTAAATAATTTCGTATTCGAAATCCCACCGTTGCCACTAGTGTTCTTTATGTTATGTCCAAGGGCATTTTTAGAGCGGTAGCGTAAACGGTGGAGGTTTGGACTAACAGTTTAAAGAATACGCAACGGAGGTTTTAATTCCGTTGTTTTAATTATTTATGTGGGACATTTTCGAGATACGAACTTACCACGCCTTCGTTTGAGACTGACGAATTTTTTTATGAGAGTAGATGTACTTACTGTTACAGGAACTTTATTGATGGTCAGATCCGTGGTTTCAGGGCAGCTGTTAGCACCTGTTTCTTGATTGGGCCCTTTGGTTGGTTCTCGCAGCGGATGGAGTAGGATGGATTTGGGCTGCTTATTCTAAGGGCTTCTTATCTTATGAAATTAACGAACTCAAATGGAATTTCACTTCTTTTTAAGATTTATTTTAATAAACACCTAAACTTTTACACTTTCACAAATTGGTTTTTAATCGAAATTATATTAATGAATTTTATTTGTTTGAGCTAACGTCTTCCAGTCCCCTGTAGGGTAAAGTGCGCAACTTTAGCTTGAAAGATATTGAGTTAAAAGATATTATACTTATTGACCGAACTCTCGTCTAAGTGCAGGGCAAATTAGAACTTTGAGAATTCGGTTCTCTAGATTTTACCTACTTATCGACCTCTCACCTAAGTGCAGAGCAAATTAGAACTTTGAGAATCCCGACTCGTAGGTAATTAAAACTAATACGTGGCCTGCCGGTTGAACCGAATCTGAACTCGTCTTAAGTGCAGCGCAAATTAAGATAAGGGACTTTTACAAGGCACAGGCCCGTCAGTTAAACGCGGAAGTCAAATTAACTCAGCAAAGACAAGGCGTTTGCTGTTGATCGCCTTTTAAAATACTCGCGGTGCTGAGATTGCAGAAATCCCCGCTAGTCAACCAGCAGTCGCGTAGCTTCTATTTTATTGTGGCTTTCGCGCATGGACGTCTTCCATCTGCGCGGGTGATTTAAATTTAAAGAAAAATTTTGAGGTGGACATAACAGCATCAACACTCACTTAACTCACAAAATTTTTTTTTAATTCTTAAAATTATATTTTGCTTTGAAATATCGGCTTGAATTAACAAAAATACGTTGGCGCTAGTGACGTTCATTTTAAGTAGACCCTGGTCATTAAAATAACGTCACAATATGTAAGCGAAAGACCACTCACTCACTTACTTATTTTTGTTGATTCTCTTGCTGTCCCTCGGATTTTATATTTCTTGCAATTTACTTGGCATCCTTGTTGAAGGAGTATTAGTCCGCTTCCGTTAATCACGATGTTTCCGATTGTCTGTTCTGGGCATTTCCACTAGATGTTTTCTTTTTTGCACGTTGAGTATGCCAACTTGTTTTTCTCGTTCATTTTCATCCAGGTTAGCTTACATTTAGCGATTATCCTTACGTTACATTGTCTGAGATTTTCGGTTTTCGGGTTCATTAGTAACTCCATTTCGCAATCTACTTCATTCGCTAATTTAGTTATCATAGTTGGGATATCGGGTAGGCAGGCCATATCTGGTCTTATGGGTTTGCAGTTATTGATATAGTCTTGTTTAGCGAGAAAGTATTCTTCGAATGATGGTTCTGTCACGAGATATTTTGGTGTAAGTTGGATCGTTAGTGTTGATATTCTGTCTCCGATTTTTTCTGGTTTCGGGGGTGATCTAAGTTCATATGCTAGCCATGGTGTTTGTTTGAAAAGTGGTAAGGTGATTATTATCAGGAAGCGACCGTTCGTTTTTCCTGTTTCTATCGTCGATACTTTTGCCAGCGTATTAATGTCCATGTGGTCCAGAGGTTGAGGTGGATTTAAAGTCGGATGTTCTCTGATCATGTCCGCGGTCACTTGGTCTAGCTATTTGGTTGACACGGTTAAATAGGTCAGTTTGCCCTACTTTGCTTCCTCTATGGCTTTTTTTGCGTTATTAAGAGTTCTTAAGTGATTAGTCATCCGGTGAATGTTTTCATCCCCAATCATCGAGAATAATTGGGTCCTTTGTAGGTCGGTTACTTGTTTATTTATTGATTGTTGTAGTGACGCTGAAGTTCAGGCTAATTCTTTGATTCGCTTGCCTTGCTATGCCTTCTTTTATAATTACGTGACCTAAATAATCTACTTCTGGACAGAGAAATACATTTTTCGGATTGGACTGTGAGACCTGCGTCTCGTAATCTATTCAATAGTCTTTGGACTCTCACCCCATGTTTTTCCAAGGTTTTACCATGACTAACTAAATCATCGATGTAAATAAATAACTCCGTTCCTTTTAGCCCGCTCAAGGTAAAATCCATCATCCGTTGGAAGATAGATAGAGCGCATTCTAAGCCAAATGGCATACAACAATACTCCCAGTGGCCATCTGGGGTGGAAAGTACTGTTTTTGGTGCGTCTGCCGGGTGCATTGGGATTTGGTGCAAGCCCATGGCGAGATCGAAGACGCTGAAGAAATTTGCGTCACCTAACTGGTCTAAAATGTCGAAAATTGATGGTAAAGGATAAGCGCCTCCTCTAGTTATTTTGTTCTATTGTCTAAAGTCGATGACTATTCTATATTTTCTAATAGAAGGGTCATTAGATTTTTTTGTTTTTCAGGATTATCGACCTGCCTAGCGATTTGTTCTGGGGGAAATCGATATTGTTTTATTCTCACCGGTTCGTTGGTGGTAGTTTCGATCCGGCACATGAAATTTTTCGAGCGACCTAACTTATCTCCAGGGAGGTAAAAGACGTCGTGATTGTTTTTTATAAGATTCTGAATTTGCTCTTTTTCATTCTGATTGAGATGATTTAACGGTATTTTCTGGAGCAGAAGTTTACTACGTACTTGTGTGTCGGTTTTTCGGTTGGAATTTTCTAAAGAAGCAGCGTCGGATTCGTCTCCCTCTGAACTAGGATTGTCGAACTCGAACTCTTCTAGTGCCTGGGGCCCTATGTCTATGTCTATCGGGTTTGAATTAAGGTTAATGATCATGCACATGGTGTACTTGTCATCTACCTTGACAACAGCTTCTTCTCCAAGTACTCCGTTTGGAAGGTTCATTCGGGGAGGTATCCTTCGTTCTTCTCGAAGTCTTGGACAGGTACTGCTATTACTACTTTCATACAAGGTGGAAATGTGTAACTTGACGAAGGTTTGGTTTCGAGGCTAAATGCTGTCAGTTTTGAAGGACACGATAATAAAACTAAGGTTTGATTATCATAAGAGATTTCCGCCCTTTCGGCTTCGAAAAAGTTGTTTCTTAGGATTCCCACTCCGGGGAATGGTAGATCTTCTTGACAAACTTGGAATTCGACTTCGATATTAAGGATTTTTAATTTTGTTGCTCCTAGTGTCTCGAAGGTACTATCACTGATCCCTCGGAATCTCCTAGCTTTTCCAATGTCGATAAATGCTTTGGGTTTTAAAGCGGATCCATTAATGAGGCATACATTCCCCTCCCCGGTATCGATGAGAAATCGCTGATGATTGCCTTTGTCGTATGTTTTGTATTAAATTTGTTTTATTTTTGGTAATAAAAACAGTTTTTTTTTTGTAAATGTTCCTTTTGGTGTTGCATCCTACCCCTCTATTCAGGTGAAGGGACTAATGGTACCGATTTAGCGATCCTTGTGGCTTCCACTCGACGTCTGAGGGAAGGTGTTGTGACATGGGAAGAATTTCCCGTCTATAAAAACTGGAGTTATGATTTTTTGTTGATTATTATTATTTAGGGAACTGATATTCGGCTAATCGCATCGCCCATCGGCATAATCGAGGCGTTTTACTTTTCAAATCACGCTGCCAACGTAGACTGCTGTGATCTGTGATCACCTTCAATCGATAACCTTGTATCAGCGGAAATGTCCACAAGCCCATAAAACGGCTAGACATTCACGTTCGGTCGCAGAATAGTTCTTTTCGGCCTTATTCATGATCCTGCTCGCGTATGCTACTACTTTTTCGCAACCTTCGTGTTCTTGCGTCAGAACAGCGCCTAAATCTGTCACGCTGGCATCGGTTTGTAGTAAGAAAGTTTTCGAATAGTCGGGACACGCCAGTACTGGGGCCGTAGCCAAAGCTACTTACAAGGCTTCAAATGCAGCATCTTTTTCGGCTGTCCAAGTCCAACGGACTTTCTTACTCGTCAGTCTCGTCAACGGTTTGGCAATGGTTGCAAATTCAGGGATAAAACGTCGATACCACGACTCCATTCCAAGGAATCGTCGTACTTGCTTCATGTTTGACGGCTCGGGGACTCCATCATCGGTTTTACCCGGTTTGGTTCAACAAGCAAGCCTTGTCCGTTGACGCGATGTCTTAAGGAACGTACTTCGTCTGTGCCGAATTTGCACTTGTCTACATTAATTTTCAAGTTCCCCCCGTCTAATGCGTCGAAGATTTCTTCCAGGGCCTCGAGATGCTCCTCGAAAGTCTCTGTGACTACTATCAGGTCGTCTAAGTACCCAAAGACCTTGAGTGCTCGTTGTCATTCCAGCATTTTGTCAATGAGTCGTTGAAAGTGAAGTGGTGCTCCAGCTAATCCGAACGGCATTCTGACGGATTGGAACATTCGTCGCCCTGGGACACAAAATGCCGTGTATTATCGACTCAGTGGGTCCAATTTGACCTGGTGATATGCGTGCTCCAAATCAATCTTCGACATAAACTTCGCGCCGCTCGGCTGATCGACAATCAAAGTCATAAACGGTAGTGGGTATGAACACGGTTTCGAAATGGCGTTCAGTCGTCTAAAATCCAGACACATTCGATATTCGCCTGCTTTCTTCACCATGATTACGGGATTGCACCAAGCGCTCATCGAGGGTTCGATGATGCCCGCAGCTAGTAGCTCGTCTACTTGGTGGCGCATCTCGTCTTCGATGATACGTGATGTCGGATAATTTCGTTGTCGAATAGGTTCGTGTCCTTGCACGTTGATTGGATAGATCAGCAGGTTCGTAAATGTCGTATCACCCATGTATTTTACTGCTGGCAGTCTACGAGCAAGCGCTTCGTCGAGAGCACTTTCTTGTTCGGGGGTAATTTCGACAATTACCGCGACGTTCTGTTCGTTCAGGTATTTTTTAGAGTCCTAATCGCATATGTCGTCGGTTCGTTTCGTCCACCAGCGGCGGGTCTGTCCATCATAACAGATCCCAAAAGCGATGATTGCGTCCATGCCAAGGATCATTTCGTGCTTTAATGATGGTATAACGTGTACTTCAACGAGTTGCATGTCGTCGTCAATCACCAACGGCATGATTACTAGTGCATGTATTGACATGACTGATCCATCAGCCACAGCAGCGGTCTTGTATTTCGTCGGGCGGACACGTACGCCGAGTCCATAGACTCAATTGCGCTCGTCGATTTCTCGGAGATATGTGACTGAAGCCCCTGTATCTAATAGGGCCTTAATAATACGTTCTCCGATTTGTACGTTCACAAAAGGTCGTCGATCGTCTCCTTCAATCGTCGCGGGGCAAATTTCGGCGGCTAATTCTCGAAAAATTCGTGCTCGGTTGTTAGGTGGCGCGCAGATGGGCTGATGAATTCGCAAATCCTCCCTTTGGTGTTCATTCGGGCAATAATTGCATCGATGTCGGGGTCGGGTATGATCTGTTGGGTCGAGTACGGGTCGGTGTACGTACGGTTCAGGATTTTTGGCGTCTGAAATCTGGTTCGCAGAGCCGAAAGGCTCGATCTCAATGTCGAAGATGTCCGGTAGAGATAAAGCGGTCGCAGCGACAACCTTTTTAACCGGAATTTCGATCTCAATTTCGGCGATCAGCGGTGGGTCGTCTACTGCTGTCACCGGGAAGCGTTATCCAACGACGCAGCCCGACGTTGTTGCCAGCAGATGCAACCAGGGCACCCAACTATCGTACAATCTGCTGAACCACAAGTCCAGCAGTAACCGGTTCGGGGTGGACTCGGACACCGCGGCTGTTCGCAATTGAGGCGGACTTCGGATCGTACTTGGGCTCGGAATGGGTCGAGTGGGCCTCTGTAAGTTGCCAATCGACATACGGAGTCGCGATTCCGTCAACAGATACATCGCAGTATTCGAAGGAGTCGTGTTGACCGTGAATCGCCCAGTGGCCGTCGTCGTAACCGTTGTGGTGGTCGTCATCGTAGTCACCACTGCATTGACGCAGTGAGGCGGCAAGTCAATGCGGCAGTGGGTTCCTTTGGTCGTGAGATCATCAAAAAATCGCGTTATCGGTTGATTCTCAAAGGTCCATATCGTCTCTGGGAGAATATTGCGTTTTAACGCACGCAAAAGTCGATCACGCAGCACGTCTGAGGTTCCTAAAGGATTCGCATCAAGGGTCACGAGCATCTTGCTCACCCGCAGTGAGTTATGTCCGTAAACCCATTGGTCGGCTTCGTTTGTGGATCGTATTGTCGACGCTGTCTGGTCAATTGTGCGCATGGAGTGTTCCCGAGCACTCAATTCCTGCGTCTGTAACTCTAAATCGGCGACTTCATCTTGGATACGGATTCGTTCAGCCGTAAGTCGTCGTCGCTCTGCTGCGAGAGGGTCGAATTCAATATCCGGAGGGCTCTGTTTCGAGGTGCCCGGAGGCAGCGTTCCTGAGCGAATAGGCGGGATAGGATCCTGTCGGGGTGGTGAAACAATGGGATTTTCTACGTCGTCCACGTTCTCGCGTTCGCGCAGGTGGATCGTGTCATGTACACTTTCGTCGCTTGCTCATCGTATATTGATCGGATTAAGGGTTGGGGTGCAATTACTCCATTGAATTAGTCGCTGGCTTTTTCTCGACACTGGCGTCGATAGGGCCGGAGAGCTCTACCTAAATTGGCTTACCTGGTTCGTAGGTTGGTTGGGCGCCAGGAACTCGACGTTCCACGGTTCTGTGTCGTAATAGATTGTCGTTGGGCGGCGGGTCGATGATGAAGAGATTTAATACGAAATTCAACAAATAATCTACCAAGGAAATCGGTTTAAAAATGCAAAAAAAAAATCTAGGATGCGCAGGAACGTTCAATAATTCAATTTATCTATTCTTGAATTAATAAATTTAATATAATTCAAAAGTTCGGGAATTAAAAAAAAATGACAATTAACAATAAAATAACTACGAGACTTAAATAATCATTCGACGTTTTAATTCGCCAGAATTAACCAAAATTAACAAAAGAAATTTCGGAATTTTTTAACCTGGTTGATCGCAAACTACACAAAATTTGTACGCCAAAAATTGACAATTGGAGTCACAATGCAACAAAATATAAAATAAAAAAAATTATTCAACAAGAAACAAAAAAAATAAATTGATTCATTCAAGTTCGAAATTTGCAATCTAAGAATTCGATCGGGTCAAACAAAAAAAATTAAATCAAAGTTAATTATAACAAAAAAAAAATTAAGGGTCGAATATTGCCGCTCGCATTCAAAATCTTTCAGTTCGCAGCGGATAACAGGTGCGGTCGGTAACTACTAGTTACCTTTCGGGAACGCGGGAAACAAAGCTCGAGATCTAATTTCGATTTTCGCTCGTAAATGGCGCGCCGGTCGAGTTAGCTGTTTATACAGCTCTCAAATTCCTCGCGAGTTTCCAAAACAAACTAACACAAGTATAATCCCAATACTATGCCGGATTATCCGATCATCATAAGCTGATCGGCCGACAAAAAAGACAGCTGTAAGTTATTCAACAAAATTTAGCAAATTAATTAAAAAAAAATAAAATTACAATAATAAAAGAATTTACATTCAAGAATCACAAGAAACAACACTCGATGGTACCAAGCCCCTGGATGTCGTCACCCTCGCAATCGAAATTCCACAAAAAAAAAATCTTTGTCACGAAAGCGGATATTTGCTCGAAACAATTTTGCAAAATCAAAATAATAAAAATAAAAAAAAATTTAAACGTAAAAAAAAAATACAATCAACGCATTTGCGAGTCCCGGTGATGACACCCGGGTGCAACAAGACTGCGATCGGACTCACCCTGCAGCCAAGTTGACTTCGTAGCAATACCTGACGGGATCGGCGTGAATTCTCGGTAATGGCGTCCCCCGAAAATCTTTGGTTGAATGTCCAAAAAAAATCTGGTCACACTCCACCAAAATTAAATCTCGTTACTCAATTAATTTGTCAACGTAATAATGACTGATAGGAAAAAAAAATTAATCCAAACAACGGAATCAACCAAATAAAAAAGCAAAAGTAATCAAAATAAAAAAAAAAAAAAAACTGAACGTAAAAGAATTTGGCATGAAGCTAATTATTTGGCGTCCAAATCATTATTATTATTATTGCTGCATCCTCGCCAACATGTGGTTTTTTTTCTTACGCAGCCAAAAAGCTGCGCGTCTAATCAGCTCACGGCTTTTCCAGCCGGCCGTATCTATCAGTGGTTGAGTCGGATACTTTCTCTCAATCGATGATTGGTCGATTCGCTTCTTAACTCGTCGCTTTGCGTTCAAGTGGAGCCTCATTCGACTACAGTTGATCGATAAGTCTTGGCATTCGCTGATATAAATTCTCCAAACTTTCCCTCGTCGCTCGTCGTAGCTCCTAGATGTGTTCTTTGGTTGTTGGTAGCTCTTGAAATTCCGGGTTCGTACGATCGCTTTGTCTTCGCTCTCTTTCACACTCAATGTCATACTTGGTACAAATTTCACACTCATTCATCCATACTTAATATTCAAATTCGGCGCGTTTTCGGCTTATTTTTACCTCGAGCTTTGCATTCTGATCAGAAGGCCGTTTAGGGCGACACCAGCGCGTGGTATCTCAGCAGTCCATCAGCTTGGCCTACATAATCATACTAAATAATAATAATAAAAAAAAATAATAACTCTAGTGTTCATAGACGGAAATTTTTCCCATGTCACTATATATATATATATATAAGGGGAAGACGAGTGTACAATTTTTATATTATTACTTAATGTATTTTTAATGACCACATGAACAGAACTATAGATATTTTCCAATGACTTGCATTTCCCGAATACAACGAATTTATTTATTAAATTTTATTATTTTATGTTATTTGTTTAAATGTTTAAAAGTTGTATTTTTTCTTTATTAATAGCTATTGATCGCGATGTCACAGTATTATATTATAAAAAAAGTACTTCGCGGAGGAATCAGTGACAGGACCCACCTAGAGTCTATTGGTGAATGGGAGTTGCAGTCACGCCAACTAGTGATTAAACTTGAAACTAGTGAAACCGGGTTGGGTGTTACATTCACTATATGAATTGCGTGTAAACAAATCAATTTGTTTACGTAGACTTTAAATATTTTTTACTATCAAAATTAGTCAAAAAGTTTTTAAAAATCGTGAAAAGAATGTTTTTATCAGTAAATGTAATTTTGGATCATTTGGGTTCTACTCCCAAGAGTCGAAACTTTATCGAAGGTGAACAAATTGTGAATTCTAACCACTTAATTTACACAGGAAATTTAAGTGAAAATAGTGAACAGTATAAATTGTTGTCTTACTGTATACAATCTTCAAAAAATTCGAGAAGATCCACACGAGATAAATACGGTTAATGCCAAAACTGGAAAAATTATTTCATCTCAATCTAGTTGTGCAGCTGGACAAAGTCAACAGTGTAAACATAGTGCTGCAGTATTATTATTTTGTTCACGGTAAATTTAAATTGTGTAATTTTCATTTAAAAAAATTTTCGATAAAATTTAGTAATTAATTTTATAAAGTTTAATCCTTTTTTATTTTTATCATTTCAGTAATGACTTGACTAGTTTGAAGCTCGTATCATCAACAGACAGAAAATGTCTTTAGAGTGCGCCACGGGATTCTTGTTTAGAGCAATATAATACAAAGCCTTCAAGTGGGCATAGCTTGGTTATTCTCCTGACGGAGTTATATTCGAAAATGATAAACCTGTCAAGTTGATAGGAATCAAATGCCCATATGAAGGCAAATCTATTAGTATGAATGATATCATTTCTAATATAAATTATGTACAAACAAACCCAAAAAAGAAAAATATCTTGACTATGAAAAAAAATCATAAATACTATGGTCAGGTTCAGCTTGGTATGGGTATTTTAAATATTAAAAAAATAGATTTCATTCTTTTTTCTTCTCACGACAAAAGTATGAAAATTATATCAGTTGATTATGATAAAAAATTTATAAAAGACTTATTTGTATCCTTACAATTAATATTTTTTAATAATATGTTACATTATGCTTGTCAAAATGAGAAACAGAATTAAAAATTTTTACGCAAGCAACTACTTATGTAATAATAACTTTATTAAACACTCTGAATATATTTAACTATGTTTATGTTTTATTTAACAATTTTTACTATAAAGTTTTAATAAATTTTTACCTAATAACATTCATTATTGTATCTTAATTATTAATCTGCATCATTTGACATGAATTTATCACTACTTAAAATTGGAGAACTTAAATTTACAATTGCACCAATAATAGTTAGTATTTCTTCGCCCTTGTTAACAAGACCACTTGGCATCCGAGAACCCAAAATTTTAAAAACTTTAAGTCTTTGATTGGAACGTTCTACATGAACTCGTGCTCTGGCGATTTCCGCATTTAACCTTGAGTCTTCTTGTGAAAATTGTCGTTTTTCTTTTTCAAATGGAGGTCGAATGAGAGTTATATCTTTGTCTCTACACAGTCTATCAACCCTAAACCCTTTGTCGACGGTTAGTGCTTCACCCTTCTCTAATATATCTAAAGTCTTAGACTGCTCAAATATAGCGTCATCCGAAGATCTTCCTCCATACATTGTACTAACGTAGGATAACGATCCTTCGGGAGTCACTCCAGTCATGAACTTGATGGTATATCTTCTTTTATATCGTGAATATGTTGCTTGTTGACAGCACAGCGACTTTGGTTTTTGTATAAAAATTTCTGTACAGTCCAACACTATTCTAACATATCTAAAGTCTTTAAAACATACAGGAATATTCCTAGAGACTTCATCTTTGTCTGAAAAAGGTATTCCCTGTTCCAAACAAACGTAAAGCATGTCGATCATCTGCAGAATAATTTTACGGCAATGTGACTCTGAAGAATATTTGAATAAGACTGTTACAATAGCATACAATAAATTATACTTCAATTTAACAAATGTTATGATAATTGTACTACGCAGATGCATTCTTTCGGACTCGTATTTAGGAAATCCATCCTTAAAAACATCAAGAATGGTATTCAAGATATCAAAACTCACAATCCCGGTTAAAGTATTGAGTTCCTTCTCATTTTTTATTACATCACAAAAGTCAGTCACTAAATCACCACTTTTAATCTGAATACCGACATCAATAACTTTTTTTGCAGGCGTTTCATCATTCTCTTCTGACAATATAGCCACAACAGATCCATTATCATTTTCTCTTGAAGTAATAGGACTCGGATTAGTATCATCCAGAACAACCGAATTTCTTTGACCATCAAAATCAAACGTCAATTCAGTCGTAGTTAATCTTGCAGATAAATCTGTTTTTTCATTATTAGTAGCTTCATTATCCGAAATTATCAGATTTTTATTTTTGTCTCTTTCAATCCTTCTTTTTTCTCAGTTATCGTTTATTTTAGTGCTTGATGCTGTTTTTATTTTAGTACAAAGTAGATTACAAGGTACTGCATTTTTTTTCAAACGTCTCTTACCCTTTGAACCATTTTCTATGTAGGAGAAAATTTTTTTTAATTAATTTTACATATAAAAAAATTATAGAATGAGCTAAACAATAAATTCAATTACCAGGAAAGAAATAATCCAATTTTTTAAAGTGCAAGGAACAAACTTGCATATTATTTGTAATACTTTTTCCTATTTTCAAAACATTTTGCCACATTTTTCGAGAGTCAATTATTTCATCCATTCCGAAAACATTTTTAATTTTTATGAAATTTTCATTTTTCTTTGGAAAATAATGAAACCGAAAGTCAAAATTTTTGCAAGCCTTACTGTTACACCCATATACACTACAATAGTTTGTACTCGTATTTTGTTTTGGCGAAAAGCGTACGCCTAACGAATCATCGGTACTTTCCATTATAAGATATATATTGTTTTTAATAAAAAAAAGTATTAAAAACAAATAAAATGTTTGTTTACTCTAACAGTTTATAATGCTATTATGACAGCTGACCCAGTTTAAGTAGTTTCGACTTGAACCATCAGACGCAATACCAGTACTTACCATTTACCAATTGACATCCTTATGAGGTCAAGATCTGGATTTAAATAAATTACTAAATAAAAAATTAATTACACCGAAAATTTGGGAACGTAACAGGAGGTTTAATAAAATACACTTTCTAGATTTTTCAAACGGCAATAACTTTTAAGCAAATGAACTGATTTTTACACGGCTGATAGCATTCGACGCAATTTTCAAATCCTCATAGAGAATCTTCAAGTTTGAATTGATCGAACAAGGATTTACAAAGTAATTCCGAAGAAACCCTTTTTTCGGTTTTCTGTCGACAACGATAACTCACGAAAGAGTCAATCGATTTACACGTTCTCGTTCAACGCGATCAACGCGGCTTTTTAAGTTCTAATAATTATTGGAACTCTTAAAAAACGATCCGATAACTAATTTTGCAGTTATGGGAAAAAACACTTTTTTTGATTTTCATTCGTTCACGATTATCTTTCAAACGAATCAACCGATTTTGACCGGACTCGCGGCAATCGACGTATTTTTCCAAGACTATTGCTGAAGAGTTTTTTTTAAATCGATCGCTACGGCTGTTTAAAAGTAATTCACAAAAAAACCACATCTGAAAATATTTTTTTTGTGGTTTTTTTGAGATTTCTCAAAATCTACCGGTTTGAATCGGTCCCACTTGTGTTCAAAATCTAAGTTCGGTCATCCTGCTTTGAATGATTCCAACGACGATGAAATCGATTGAGCCGATTCAAAGTTATAGGAGATTCACACACACACACACACACACACACGCACGCGCGCGCGCGCGCAGGCGCGCACACGAAGATGTAGCGACACTCTTGCGGGGGTAGTCAGAGGAGCTTCCTGTGATCTTTAACTATCACGATCTGATGAAAAGTCGATTTTTGAAAAACGGGATAAAACCCATCACTTCCCAATTCTTGAAAATTTCAAATTTTTTCAGTGGGAAGTTAACAATGATTTATAATCTGGTTAACTTTCTTCACAATTATATCAATTTTCTGAATGGATCTTTTTATCTCCTATTTTCGTGATCAAGAAAAATTATTATCATCCTAGCGATTAATTGTGAATTTGGTGCTAGTTATTGATTACAATATATTCAATAAGATTTTTCATTATATTGAGTATTAAATTATTTAGTATTGAAAATGTAATAAAAAATGTTTAGATTTTGCAAGTTTTCTGATGAATCGATGCGACTTATTCAACAATTTCACTCCAAATAACCTATATTGAAGTTGTTTTGAAGACCTAAGATTAACATGAACATATCATGTCAACAGTTTCACCAAAAAACCTTACGTTAAGCGCTTTTTATCAATGGAAAATTCGAAAACTTTGACATTTGTTGAGATTTAACCTAAGATGACCCGAGATGCAGCGTTGTCAATAATATTAATTATCATAATTCTTTGTACTCTAGATTCGAATTTAGCCTTATCAGCCTAAGACGCTACTATGCTTGGATTTTTAAATATTGAAATTACAAATTTTAAAAAGTCCGAACGTAATACTAGTTCACTTACCAAGTTTAATAGAGCATGGCAGCCTCTTTTTTCATGACTTGGTTGATCATGCTTACAGTATTCAATGTACAGAATTTCAAATATTAAAAGCATTCCAGAAAACACTATACCCACTATTAGAAGATAAAAAACACTTAAAAACTGTTCTAGAGCAAGTGGATCACTTCTTTTTTGAACTTCTTTTTCAGGCTTACAAGTACCAGTCATCCAATACCTTCTTAACCGTTCAAGATCACCTGTAGAGGTAAAAATTTGTTAAATTCAGTATTTTAAGAGTGAAATAGGGGTACACACAACCAGAAATTTCTTTTTATTTCCTAATGATGACATAGTTCTTAGTATGAGTTCTTCACCGAAAGTTTTTGAGGAGTCTTGATTCTGTGAATCCAAAACATTTTAACTAATATGGGTTTAAATTTCTCAGTTAGTCTTACTTACCAAAAGTCATTAGTATTTATTTTTACCAACACAAGCGTATAATGCGATAAAGCCAGTGGTTAATATAGACTCGTTTGAGTTAAGCTAGTGTAGACACGATTTATAATCGTTGGTATTGTTTTTCTTTACCTTCTAGTGATAACCATGTACATATGGGTCACTTCACCAAATCAGTACATTTGTACGGGGCGATTCTCGAAAATTATGTTTGAAATTTGTGGAGGTGTTCTGTAATAATAAGAAAAAAATTCCCTATAAGTTTCTTATTAATTTTCCCGATCAGGAAAACTCTTTTATCAAAATCCACGGAAAGTCGTATCTTGTAAGAACAATTCTCAGATTTTAGATGAAAATATTAATCTCATCATAAACACATCAGAAGACTCTTTAAATTTCAACTATAGTGGAAAAATCGATTTTTCTCGATGTGCGGCGAAAGGTACTTTCTATTTGACTTTTTTTTCTGAAAAATCAGGGCTTTTCCACAAAATATATGGTTTTCACGCTGTCTTTTTTAGTAGATTCCATACAAATCTAACTATCGCAGCCGTGAAGATGGCCTCATAGTGCAACTTTTAAAAAATTTAGTCATTTTCTGACTCAGTTTGTCGAGCTGAGTCAGAAAATGTACACTAGTCACAAAAATTAAGGAATATAAAAAAAAATTCCAAATTTTTGGGTGACTATCAATAAGCGGTAACTCCTAGGAAAATGTTCGTACAGAAAAAATAAAAAAAGCAAATTGTAGCTCTAAGTGTTTAGTTTTCAGATATGACCATGAAAAATTTTTGTTACGTCCAGGTCTGGAGAAATCCAAAGAAAACTACCGAAAAACTTACAGAAAATTCACGAAAGGAATTTAAGCTAGAAAGAATACAAAAAATTTAAGTTTTGTGTGGAGAAAAGCCGAAATCCGCGGGGGGTATATCAATTTGTTTTTATTGAATTTTTAAAATGAGATTCGAAACTAAGGCAGTTGTAGCGGTCAGAAAAAATTCAATTAATTTTTTTTTGACAATATTGGATCATTCTGAAGACGTTAAAAAAAAAATTTTCGATAAAAAATTTTCGAAAAAAAATTTCGAAAAAAAATTTTCGAAAAAACATTTCGAAAAAAAATTTCGAAAAAAATTGAAAAATTTTTTTTTTCTCAAATTTTTCAAAAAATCAATTTCTTCAATCGAAAAAATAAAGATTTTAGAAAGAAAAAAAATATTTTTCATTGAAAAAATGAATAAAAATCACAAAATTGCTCATAATGGTGATTTTTACAAAAACAAAAAATTTGAAGCTTCGGGGCACAATGAAAAAACACTCGCAGTGCTTTGAATTTTTAAGGAATTTTAGGGGACACTTTGAGGTTAAAAAATTACCGACGATATCGTTCGTTTATCCATTTTATCCACATTCATACCAAGTTATCCAAATTCCCTTAATTATGCAAATTTTCGCTTTTTTTCAGTCCGAGTTTTCAATTCAAAAAAAATTTTTTTTCTCAAATATATTTATATTTCCTTATAAAGAATTTCGTGCAGCTTTAGAAACCCTCCTTCGATTTCCTGTACGATTATTATTTCTGGAGTTATTGAATATCATAGTGAAAAAGAGCTTTTTTGCTTTGATTGACGATACGCCATATTAAATAGTATTAAATTCTCTGAAAGAACTCTTGAACAAAACAATCAAAAAAATTTTTTTGAAGCTTGTGGACCTTTTTTTAGACGAGAAAAAATTTGGAAAAATTTTTTATCGGTCGTTTTCATAGGATTTCTCTAGACCTGGACATGACAAAAATTTTTCATGGTGTTACGTTCCCAAAATTAGGTATAAATTCATTTAGAGTTTTAAATAATTAAATATCAGGTTTTGACACTGTGGGTAGTCGATCGACCCCCGGTGTGTCGTCACAGATGAACTTACTGACTTACCATTATGGGCCCCATAAGTCTGCCCATACAACCCCCTGGGTTTCTAATTTCTAAATTTTCCATTTCGCTTCGAAAGGCGGGAAAATGTCGTGCCCCGTCCTCCTGAAGAACTCGTCTGAATAATACTCGTACCTGGGGTCGTTGATGGGAATAACGCCCCCCGGAGGGTGAACCTCTGGAACCTCGATTGGGACCAGTTTCCAAGCCCTGGTGATGTCTGTCCAATCGGCGGGACGGTTGTTGTTAGCGAAGATGGACTGACCCGGTGGATCTCGGCTCGTGGGTGATTTAGGCGAGTCTTCATCAGCGGTTCGAACTACCCTTATTCGAGGTTCAATTAGTATCTCGTCGTCTGTTACTCGCACTACTGGTCTCACGTTTTGTACTACCTCCGTTCGCGGTTCGACTGGAGTTTCGGCGCCGATTGTCGGCAACGATAGGTAGACTGGCTGGGCCAAGCGACGACGACCCTCTTGCACCGAGCGACCCGATCTTCATGACCGTTTTCCGTGAGGCATTTACGTATAGGAAATTGGTGCTGGCTAGCGCTTTAGCTGGAAGGTATTCTTATATGGGTTGGAACCGCTATAAAGCGCTCCGCCCCATAATAAGTATATTTAGAAGATAGATTTGGTGTAATTGGTTTATTCAAGTCTGAGGATGGAGCTTTCTGCACTCGAGAGTCTCTAGCTCTACTGACTGCTCCTGGCCAGAATAAATGTTTATAAATCTTATTGTCAGCCATGTTGGTAGCTCAGGTTGCTCCTGAAAGAGTCGACGAGGCCCGGGTCCCCTGCTGACGCATGATGTTTTGGTTATCCGCGGCCACGGCAACTCACTGCCGATGCCTTATCACAAGCGATTTCCGTTACTCCGCTGTTAGTATAACCACCAGCGAAGCAACTGATATCGCTTGGTATGCGTTCCGAGAATCATCTTAAATTAAAGTAAACGCTTTTAAATGAAAAATAAATCTTGAGAACAAAATAGAAATCGAAATTAGGCGAAAATTCGTGGAACGGAACAATGGTCATATCTGAAAACTAAACACTTAGAGCTACAATTTACTTTTTTTATTTTTTCTGTACGACCATTTTCCTAGGAGTTACAGCTTATTGATAGTCACCCAAAAATTTGGAATTTTTTGTTATATCCCTTAATGTTTGAGACTAGTGGATATAGTTTAAAAGTTTATATGTGCATGTATTTATATATATATTATTACTATTGTAGAGGTCACACGAATGGGACGAAAAAAATGCGTATCGCAGGGTGATATATAAGCGTATCGTTCAGACAATGGAAAAAGAGCATTATCTGGTTATGTGGACCAAAATCACTTCGGCAAATTTTAAGGATCTTAACAAACATTACCGTTTTCTTGGTATTCCAGGATCCGTTTGTTAAACATATCTACGTACTTTGAATTCCTAGCAAAAGCTAATCCGTAACCTGTCATAGCATACCATGAACCAACCGTTAAGAGACGACAATCTTCATCCTGAGCAACTAAATAATCTAATACTGTTCCATCATAAAAGAAGGCATCTAATTTTCTGAAATTGTGATAAAATATTCATAGAATTCTAAAAATTTCTAATCGCAATGAAAAAGAAGTACACTGTCAATCTTACCCATGAATGACGGCTTCGATACCTTTTTGAACGCTACTCTTACTAAAATTTTTTATGTATGAATGCATTTCTTTGAAATATTTGGCTATCGTACTTTCCGTATGACTCCATGGAATTGATCCAAATTTGAACATTGGCTTATGAGACCATGGTTTGACGAGACGTGGATCGTCTATTCCGGTGAACTCATGGAATTCTTCTCGAGTAATCATAAAAGCAGCTAAGTTAGCAGTGTAAATAGCGAGAAATACAACTGCGAACATAGCCCACATATGTGTCATAAACCTGTAGACAAAAATAGACATTTAAAGCAAGTTTATTGAATATCTTTATTGAATCGACAACTAATTTATAGCATTAATTAAGAGGTTAATTATGTTTTATTGACATAATGCACGACATTGAAAACATGGAACCGACTATGAGGATTAAAAAGTTACAATTTTGTTGTTCGACACAAAAGGAAATTTAGAAGAATTGTAAGAGAAAAAATTTTCTTCCAAAAAAAACTGAGATGATTCTCATCTCAAACTAGTCCAAATAAAGTTATGAGACATATTTAACTGGAACTGTTGAAGTTAAAAATTATCAGGATTCATTTATCAACTTTTTAGATTCATGTTTAACAGATATGTGAATTGTCATTAATTAAAGAGAAAAAAATTCTCTTTTAGAAAAAACATGGATAATTTTTACGTCAATCAACCTCAAACAAATTTACGAAGCATTTTTAGCAGGAGCTTTATAAGTGAAAGAAAAATTCTTTTTTTTTTTTTTAATTTTCCATAATAGTTTAAATGATGAAGCAAATAAAAATAATGATGGAGAGTAAAATTTTCTCTCTAAACGAACTTCGATGATTTTGACGTCAATCTAGCAAAATGAAAGTTATGTAGCATACTCGGCTATAGCTTATTGAGTAAAACAATTTTGATTTTGATTTTTCACATTTTTTTGTAATTGTTTGACACAGAAGAGAATTGACAATAATTTAAAAAGATAAATTCCCTTCTAAAAAATGTTGAAATGATAATTACTCCAAACTTGGTTAAACTAATCTACGCAGCATTTTTTACTGAAATTGGTAAAGCTAAAAAATGTTATAATTAATTAGAGTTTACTCCTTAAGAATCAATTTTTGAAAAGGCCCCTTGTATGAAAAAAATCTGAAGCGTAAAATTTACTGAACGAATGACCTCGTAACGTTTTTGTGCGCAACCTATTATGCGTACCTTTTACTATTCAGGGTTGAGTATTAAGACGTAACATAGGGTAGGTACTCTAGTTAACAAGTGCCTTTTTGGTGAATTGTTTTCTGCAGTCTCCGAAAATGATATAATACTTAAGGTGTCACTTGATTTGGAATGGCATCTAGATGATTTTTGAGGAAAAAAAAAGTTTCGATTGCGGAAGCTGCAGAAGTTATTAACAATTAACTATAAAAAAGGGCAAATTTCTCAAACGCTGATGAAGACTTCCATAATTTTAAAGAAGATTAAAAAGAGGATGAAATTTTCTCAAGAAAGTTCCGAATTTCGGAACTGTAAGACCAATATAGATAATAGGGTGATTAAAAAAAAAAGAATATTTTTTTTTTCGTTTGGTACTCTGAAAAATGGGTTCCTAGACACCTCTAAGAAAGCCTCTCCAAGCATGAGTTCTTAATTGTAACGGGAAGGTCCTCCTTCTTACAGTTTTCTATTTTTTCTTATTATCAGATAGAAAAATTTATATCTCGCTTCCAACTACTTGAAAGAATATCTTGTTCCTCAGATTTTGTAGGAAATTGAATGCTCTACAAAAAAGGTCTCTTACGATTTTTTCGTAAACCCAACCGTTTAAAAGATATTAACGGTTAAAGTTTGATTATTTTTGGGAAAATTTTTTATTTCTTATGAATTTTATAACTCAATGAAAAAAAATCATTATGAATGATGAAACTCATAGTTTTGTAGGAAATTTACTGCTCTATAAAAATGGTCTCTTATGATTTTTCGATCAGGTTGAGCGTTTACGAGATATTCATCGTCAAACATCAATGCATATCAATTTTTCTAGTTTTTGATCAATAATTCGAAAAATTTCAATTTATTCTGTGAGTTTCAAGGAAATTTAGACAAATTTGAGTTTTTATTATAAAAGCAACTCCTATAGATGTTTTCTGTTCAAAAATTCATTTGAAAGTTTTTATTCTAATAATATTTTTTTAATTTTATCTTTAATAATTTAAAATCTTAATCGCGTTGTCATTTATTATTATGAAATTTGTTCAGTGCGTATTTTTAAATTGTTTTTCACAAAATATACATAAAATTTTCGTTCGAGGGGATTTTTGTTTTGAATTCCATTTCTTCTTCTGTTTGTCTTCTGAAACTAACGCCATCTATGTTTTTACTCTCAACTATCTTCAGTATCTACCCATTTAATACCGTATTTTCAGTGTTCCTAAAACTGATCATCTTAAATACGTAATAAAATAATTCACTTTAAATAAGTCTTATAATCATCACATAAATTTATTTATCATCAATTAACCTACAATGAATAAAGAAATACGTTTTATCGGAATACCTCTACAAAGAATTTCGGAACGTAAGTTACCAAAAGTGAAAGAGGTTATGCGTGTGTTTTTCTACCAACTTAAAATTTTAAAGTATTCAATCAAACAAAGTGCTAAAAATTCAGTTGACCAAGTTATTGAACTGTGGAGAAAAAATCAGATTCCAACTAGTGGAGCTCCTAATGCAGTCAAAAATTTCTTCGCTATCACAGTCAATGGTTAAAATTACAAAAAAATTTCGATAAAAAGAATTCAGCGCAAAACCAAAAGGAAATGAAATTTCAGACTGATCTTGAACAATTATTCGACATTGTGAGCGAAAAATCCTTAAAAGTGCTTGATGATAATATTAGAAAGTTGTATTTGGATAAAAAATTCGGTACCCATAAAGAGATTCTTTCTAATAATGTACCTGTATCAAACTTAACCACAACTATGATGGGAATCGATGAGAGTAGTAAGTATCTGAGATATTTAATTATTATAAAGCCAGGTAGTAGTGTAACTTTTCATAGATGACTAGATGACATTTGACTAGACAATTTTTGGAGTCCTTTCTTAATTATTTGTCATCAAAATGAATAAATTCTATACATTTTCTTCGTTTAATTTATAAAACAGATCTTATTCCAGACTTAGATCAACCGTCTACCAGTCATGCGATTGTTCCAAGTGAAAAATCAGAGTCGTTCTCTACGTATACATTAAGTGGAGTTACAAATTTTGGATCTGATTCAGAGTATGAACCTCCAATTCCGACAAAACGAGCAAAACTTGATGTCTTAACTCCTGAAGTCATTTTTGGACTCGACCGAGCTAATGTCAGCAGTAGAAATGCGATGTTTATTATTGCTCCGGTTTTACTAGCAGTAGGTATTAAAATTGAAGATACAACGCTCAGTTATAGTTCAATTCAACGAGCTCGTATGCTTCAAAGAGAAGACATTGCTAAAGGACTTAATGACAACTTTAAGACACACGATAAATACGTTGTGCATTGGGACGGAAAAATGCTGAATGACCTTGTTGGATCAAAATCTGTGGAACGGCTATCAGTTATTTTAACTGCATTTGGTACCGAACAATTACTTGGGGTTCCAAAAATGAATTCTGGGACGGCAGACAATCAAACATCAGCCATTTTATCGACATTGAGTGAATGGGGTATTACTAATTATGTTAAGGCGATGTGTTTTGACACGACGGCAGTTAATACAGGTAACTTATCAATGATAATTTAATCTAAAAAATATTTAATTATTAACGTTCTAGTTTAATTTTTATTGCTTACTGAATTTCACTTTTGAAATTATTGAGAATTATTTACTCATTTGGATTTTAAATATAATCTACAATTTGTTGAAAATATTAAATTTAACGATAGTTATCTATTTTCTTTATACAGGAATTCATAACGGTACATGTAAGGTAATTGAAAAGACTTTGGGAAGAGAGTTAATCTGGTTACTATGTCGTCACCACATTTTTGAGATCATATTGAGAAGTGCATTTGAAGTATATTGGCCTGTGTCATCTGGGCCAAACGTACCAATGTTCGGAAGATTTAAAAAATCATGGGATGAAATAAATAAAACTAATTATAAATCTGGAATTGAAGATACTGTTGTTGCTGATATCATTTTGGATAAAAAAAATGAAATATCTAGTTTAATTGCACAATCCTTACAGGTATGATTTAACTGCGATTTTAAGAAAAAAAATTTTCTTGTTTCTGACAAATTTTTAATTGTTTTTGATAGTTACTACAACCCCGAGATGACTATAAAGAATTGTTGGAATTGTCGTTGATTTTCCTTGGAGAAATGCCTCAAGAAGAAATTTTTTCAAACGTCCTGGTGCAATTCATCATGCTAGGTGGATGGCGAAGGCAATTTACAGTTTAAAAATGTTTCTATTCAGAAATGAATTTAAACTTTCTAATAAAGAATTGGACGGTCTTCGGCAAATTTGTATATTTATAGTTACACTGTATTTAAAAGCTTGGTTTTCATCAACTTCTGCAACAACTGCTGCTAATCATGACTTGCAGTTTTTGAAAAATTTATTCGAGTACAAAAATATCAACTCATTGATTTCTTCAGCAACTTGTGAAAAAATGATTTTGCATTTATGGTATTTAAGTGATGAACTTGCCATTTTATCATTATTTGACGATACCGTTTCATTGGAAGTAAAAAAATATTGTTGGAGCTGTTAATACTCGTAACGGTACAGATTCTAAAGCTAAAAATTTATAATTGATAAAAACGATTTGAATTCATTAACGCAAAAAGTCTGAGTGACTTTGTTTCTAAAAAGTCTTTAAATCTCTTTAAAATCTTTGATTTACCATATGACTTCCTTGATAAAGATATTGAATCGTGGCCTACTAATGACAGTTACATTGAAAATAAAGAATACTTTAACCAATTGAAAGTTGTTAATGATTCAGCAGAACGAGCTGTTGCATTAGTTAGTGAGTATAATCAATGCTTGACAAAAAATGAAGAGCAATTCCAATACTTATTGCAAATTATCAAAGAACATCGAAAAAACTACCCAAACTGCAATAGAGGAAATTATTTACAGTAAAAGTGTACCGTTATGTTGAAAATATTGAAAATTATATGGCAGTTGATAATTAAATAAATAAATTCTTCGATAAAAAAGTGAAACACACTAAATTGAATTATATATTTAAAAAAATGCACTAATTTTTTGTTTTAATGTAATAAAACATGTCCAAGACTAAAAAAACTAATTAAAAAATGAGTTCATAACATATTTCTATTTATAGAAACTCAAATTTGTCTAAATTTCCTTGAAACTCACAGAATAAATTGAAATTTTTCGAATTATTGATCAAAAACTAGAAAAATTGATATGCATTGATGTTTGACGATGAATATCTCGTAAACGCTCAACTTGATCGAAAAATCATAAGAGACCATTTTTATAGAGCAGTAAATTTCCTACAAAACTATGAGTTTCATCATTCATAATGATTTTTTTCATTGAGTTATAAAATTCATAAGAAATAAAAAATTGTCCCAAAAATAATCAAACTTTAACCGTTAATATCTTTTAAACGGTTGGGTTTACGAAAAAATCGTAAGAGACCTTTTTGTAGAGCATTCAATTTCCTACAAAATCTAAGGAACAAGATATTTTTTCAAGTAGTTGGAAGCGAGATATAAATTTTTCTATCTGATAATAGGAAAAAATAGAAAACTGTAAGAAGGAGGACCTTCCCGTTACAATTAAGAACTCATGCTTGGAGAGGCTTTCTTAGAGGTGTCTAGGAACCTATTTTTCAGAGTACCAAACGAAAAAAAAAATATTCTTTTTTTTTGAATCACCCTAATAGATAATTTTTCCAGAAGGATGTAAATACAGCCGAAAATGGATGCTCTGGCTTGCGTTAGCCACGCCTACTTTGGACACTCAATTTTATGTTGAGAGTTATTATAACCGTGTAAATATAAAATTTTAAAAATAATAAAAATCAAAGGCTAACTGGATAAATAAGTAAACAATCATCTGCCAGAAGAAAAGTTTTATCCCAATTTTTGAATTAATTATGCAATAGTTAATTACTAAGTTTTTATGTATCATCATTGACATTGCAAGTGTGGTCATTGTTGAACTATAAATTTGATGATTTTTGTATATCTTGGAGCAATTTCTAAAAGGTTTTAGAATAGATTTCTGTTGGAAAAATTAAAAAATTTTGATTTTCAGTTTTTTATCAATAATTTTCGTTGATTTAAAATTAAAAACTTAAATTAATCATAAACAAAATTTATTTTTTCGAAATATTATTGATTCGTTTTTAGGTTGTCGGAAGCTGCATGAAAATAATTTTATTAAATTGTTATTTCTTATTATTTAAGACATTGTTATAAGAAAATGCGCTGTCCATAAGAAAATTGAAAATTTATTCACGGAATTTCAATCTTCAATGAAAGTAATGATTTTGACGAAAAAAAATGTGGAAAACGGTTGACTCTAAAGGCCATCCCGGCAACTTCCCTCCAATTCTGTACCTAAGTGCTTAATTCAACATATTACAATGTTTTTGAGCTCTTCGAGCTCAAAAATATGCTTTTTTTATTACTGAGCTCTCCGAGCTCAAACACTAGTTGTTCTATGCTTTTGAGTTCTTCAAGTTCAAAAGTCTGATGAAAGTTTGATAAAATACAATTTTTTGAATTTTCAAACAACTAATATATAATTTTTTAATGGATCAACTGATTTTCACGTCGTTGGCGGCGATCGATGTAGTTTTCTAGACTTTTTTTAGACTTTTACAAAAGAAGATTTAAATCACTGTTTTCGAATTTTTTCGTCGGGATATCTTACGCACGAATTAATCAATGTTGACTGAATTGGCAGCGATCGACGTGGTTTTTTGATGTCATGATTTGAAAAGTTTTAAGAATCGATCGGTAAAACAGTTTAGAATTTATCTCAAAAAAACCATGGCAAATTCCAAAAAATTTTTTTTTTCGTAGTTTTTCTCTCATTTTCTTAGCGGAACGTTTAAGATCATTGGATTAATATCATTTTCTATTTGTATTATTATTTTAATATCTCTTGATGTCCCATATTGTGTATTTTAGCTGTTGATAGAGGTCATGTGAAAAATAAAGTTCATTAAATTTCATATTTTTTTTGTAAAATAGTTGAAAAGTTTTTTTTTTGCAAACTATTTTTTTGAAAAGTTATATATATTTTTTGGTTAAAAAATGATAAAAAAAACAATTTTACAAAAATTTAGAAAAATTTCATTTTGAATAACACTGAATTAAGTAGACATTGGTCAATTGATAGAATTTTTTTCAATCGAATAAAGGTTTTAAAAAAATTTTTTTCAAAAAATGAAAACTATACAAAAAAAATTCTTCAAGAAACTATGGGTCATTTTTTTCATATTTTTTTTTTAATTTTTATTATTTTTGAAAAACAAAACAATTCACCTGTTGAAAAAGAAATTAAAAACATTTATTTTGAAATTTTTCGTTCATGATATCTCTTGAACGAAACAGTCAATTTCGTCCAGCTTGGTGGCGATCGACGTAATTTTTTTATGCTAATAGCTGATTAGTTTTTGAAATCGATCAGCGCAGTCGTTTAAAAGTTATTCCAAAAAATGTCGGAGTTACGTTAAAAAAACACTTGTTTCCAAATATTTTATCGAGAATATCTCTCAAACCAATCAACTGATTTCCCCTTTTTTGACGGCGATCCACGCGATATTTTAAGCTCTAAAATTATTCCACATCATCAAAAACGATCCGAAAAGAAATGACGAAGTTATGTCAAAAAAACACTTTTTTCGATTATCTCTCGTTCACGATATCTCTCGAATGATTGAACCAATTTCGACCGGATTGGCGACGATCGGCGTGGTTTTTCAAGATTAAGGGCGGATGAGTTCTTGAAGTTAATCAATAGAGCCGTTTAAAAGATATTCCAAAAAAACCACTGTTACGTCCTGAGGAACTTTGAAATTATTTAAAAATAAATTACATTTCAATGACTATAATTTTGTTCGAGCGACCTTAGTAATAAAATATAATATTTTTTTTTATATAGTAAATAGTATCTAAAATAATCGCTCTAGTGACGCCAGGGTCATTAAAGTGAAGACATACACATGATTAAGATATTTTTCCCAAGAAAATACTTTAAAAAAAAACAGTTCAATTTTAAATATATATTAACCGCAACCCAAGTATTATTACTTTTGGAATTAAAACCAGTTAAAATACTCCCGATCCCAATCTATAGATCTTAAATGATCTGGATGAAAATAAATAATTTAAGAATTACGCTAAGACGTAACATAAAAATGGCGCTCGAACAGGTACTCGAGTGATTTAACTGGTTTTATTTTATATTTTTTTCTTTTTTTTTTCTCTCTCTCTCTTTTCTTTCATTTTTTTTGGTATAGTCAAGCCTGGCGCGCGAACAAGCGTTCCGCTTGAGTATACCAACCATCTTTTCTAAATTCTGCTATTACAAACGGTAATAGCCCTTTTTCAAAACCTGACGTTCGAACGAGCTTTCTGTTTTCTTTATTTCTTTCTAAACATTTTCACCCCCTTATGCCTGGCAGAAGCAAAAGATCGGGCAGAAGGCTCCAATATTGGAGAAAACATTACCAATTAGAGGATAAAATCGCGAATGTTTTAGACGAATTAAATAAAGAATTAGAACTAATTCAAACGAAAAAACCGCGGGTAATTGAAGATCGAGCATTTAAAGGAAAAATTTTAATCGCGATATTACACACTAACGGTGAGAAAATTAAAGATAATACCATTGTTCAAAGGGTTCAATTTCCTCGATCAGATCCATTGGGTCTTTACGTACCCAGTAACGCAAACCAGTAAAAAAAAAAAAAAAAAAAAAAAAACGCTTTGAGATCTTTTATAATTTTTAATTTTTAAACGTTTAAATTGTTTTTATATATTTTTCTACTAATTCTACTACTAACATACAATATTATCTAAACTTATACTTATAAAACGTTTAGCCATTTGAAATTAATTCAATGAAACAATTAATCGTTTGAACAGTATAGGGTTCGAAACCTTGATTCCACCGTATCGATCCAAACCCCATCAAACATACCTTGTTAACTTGAGAACACCTCATAAGTGTACTAGCTCATTTGAAACCTTAGTCTTTAGGCTTTAAGATCCTCTTTTTGTTGTTTGACTACCTTTTTCTGAATATTGGGTCTCTATGTCCAATGATGACCCCAAAAAACCGTATTCTCTGAGAAGTCAGGGAACTGCGCCTTTTTCCGAAGGATTGCCGCCAGTAACTCGTAAACCTCGTAATTTCAAATTTATTGATTCTACCATAGATTCAGGTTTAGGTAATACTTTAAACGAACCTGAGATTTCAGACGACGAGGACGATCCTTCACGTCCAGAAGGTTCAGTGGAAAGCTCCAGAGTTGCAAATCCATTGTTGCCACCTCCAGAAGTACCCAACTTGATCGCTCATCGTGTAGTTGTTCCGCCTGAGATCCGCATTGACCCTCCCCAAATAGGACCTGTTGCTCCAGACGTTTTTGAAATTCAACCGGCCGAACGGAACAATCCTCTTCGGGTTGCACAACAATTTATTGACCAAATTTTGGACGTAGAACCAGTTGCGCGTCCGTTTCTTAACCCAAGGCCCGTCATTATGGCGATCGCACCTAATCAAAATATCTCCTTGTCAGATGCGTTGTCCTTTGTACCGAAGTTCGACGGCAATCCCAACGAACTAATAGACTTCTTGAACTGTTGTAAAGAAGCAAAGTCCGTTCTGCCGGATGTAGCCGAAGGAAAACTCGCAAAACTCATATATGGAGTCAAATTAGGTAGTAAGGTCAAAACTTCCCTTAATATTGAGGTTCCAGTCACGATCGCTCTTTTAACGACGGCACTAAAAAAAATTTACACCCCGAATAAAACCCTCTTTCAGCTTCAGGGTGAACTAGGACGAATGTACCAAAAAGAAGGGGAGTCTGTGGTCGAATTTGTGAACAGACTCCGAAGGAAAGGTCGTGAAATTCTGGAGTGTTACAAAGTGGAAAATCCTAATTTACAACAGGCGGCTATAACCGATTTTGAATCCAAAATCGAACTATCTATCGCCAACTGTTTCACACAAAATTTAACTAACGAAATAGATCAGCGCATGACAGCATGTGCTACGGTAGATGAAGCCCTCACTAAAGCCATTAGTATAGAAAAAAAACTAAATGCTCGAAAAGAGATGCGCCGCGACCCCAACAAAAATAATCAAAAAAAGGACGAGGGAAAAAGGAGCGAAGGTCAACCCATAACCCTCACCTTACCATCCTCAACCGACTCTCCCACTCTTAACAACCCCGAAATTAAAAGAAATAAAAACAAAAACAAAAACAAACAAAATCAAAATCAAAACCAAACTTCGGACCAGGATCTAAATTTTAGTAATCTAAACTTAGCAGCTTATACAAATACGTGCAATAATTGTAAACAGCCGGGACATTTTGCCAAGAACTGTCTGGAGATTACATGCCAAATTTGTTTTGCAAAAGGGCACACGGCCAAAGAATGTGCTCCCATAAATTCAATCACTCCAAACAATCCATACGCGCGATTTAAATGTCAGTTATGTGGAAATCAGGGGCATACCGCGAGGTACTGTCCTACTAATCCATATAAGAGGACGGTTCCGGTTCAATTCAATCAACAAGCACATAACCCGAACGTCAATCAGTTCTCGAATCAAAATTTCAATCAAAATGCCCAATTTCCTAACCTTAGTTCCCCAAATCAAAACCAAATCCCCCAACCAAATCCATATCAACTTTTCGGCCAAAACATGGGCCAATTCCAAAATTTTAATCATTATTCAAATAAATTCTGCAAATATCATAATACCGGCGGACATGATACCAATGAATGTCGCGCTGTCCGGCGTTTCGTGAATAATGCGCCAAACAATAATAGCACCCCTTTCCCTAATTCTTTCCCTAACAATCCTCCTTTCATTAATAATACTCCTTTCCCTAATAATAACTCTTTCACTAACGTCAACAATCCTCCTATCCCCATACAGACCAATGCTTCTTTTCCTCAGGATGCGGGCAAGAACAATCGACCTCAGCGCTCGGTGAACTTCTCGGTGGAACCATCCCCCGAGGAAGATTCCGAATAATCAAGGTGAATGTTAGCGTAGATATAGATAATCTACCCTATGCGGTAGCGGGTAAGACGCCCGGTGGAGACGATGTCGTTGTGATGTTGGACCCCGGGGCTTCACCCAATCTAATTAAAACTAAGTTTATAAAAAATGGTAATCAAATAGATAGGAACGATATAATAGAAATACACGGAATAGCTAATATTCCAATTAGCACTCTAGGAAGCATTAAAATTAGACTCTTTGGAAAGATGACGGTGTGTCATATAGTCCCAGACGACATGGTAATATCCCATGCTGGTCTAGTGGGATCGCAATTCTTCGCGACCCACGGGGCAAAAATTGATTATAAAAATAAAATATTGAAAATGGATGGTGAAAAATTCCCCTGTCGCCAAGCCAATCGGATCGAAAACGGTATAATGTATGTTCCACCTCGGAGTGAATCGACATTCTTCGTAAACATTCAGAATCCAGAAGTTCGGGAAGGTTCTATACTTAAGTTAAAAATCTGTAAAGGAGTATTCGCTGGTAACTGTTTAGTTAAAGTTAGTAACAAGAACCGCGCATACCTCCAGATTTATAATACCACCGAAAAAGAGGTGGCTGTAAAAATCCCGACTCTGGCTATTCCCGAAGTTGAAATAGCTCAGACTCAAGATTCATCTCTTAAAGATATTCATACCCGATTCGATATTACAAAACCTATTTTTAACATTGTAAATAATCCTCCGGATCTAGAAAGATCCGAAAAGGTCAAACCCTCGTTGCATCTAGACTATCTCAACGAGGAGAAAAAAATTCATGTAGAAGAGCTGGTCAGGAAGTATGCCGATAGATTTTATATACCCGGGGAACAATTAAGTTCTTCCGGTAAATATCGACATCGGGTACCCACCACTAGCGATCGCCCTATCACTGTCAAACAATATCGAATTCCTCAAGCTTTAAAAGAACAATTAGATAGACAAGTGAGAGAGGGTTTAAATACCGGCATATTAACACCCTCGGAATCTCCATACAACAGTCCAGTGTGGATAGTTCCGAAGAAGGCCGACTCTCAAGGCAATAAACGTTGGCGAATGGTGATAGATTTTAGACTTTTGAATGACGAAACTATTACCGACGCATATCCATTGCCGAATATCACTGATATTTTGGATCAGTTGGGAGAGTCGACATATTTCTCTGTATTCGATTTAGCTTCTGGATATAACCAGATTGAAATGGATCCCAAGGATCGCCATAAAACAGCTTTTTCCACGCCTCAAGGACATTGGGAATATCTCCGAATGCCTTTTCGATTGAAAATGCTCCGACGACCTTCCAGCGGCTAATGGATTCTGTTTTAACTGGATTACAGGGTACAGCACTCTTTGTATATCTAGATGATATTATTGTCTTCGCTCGTGATCTTGAAGATCATGTTCAAAAGATCGATCAATTAATAACCAGTCTTCGACAAGCAAATTTACAACTACAGCCCGATAAATGCGCGTTCCTTCGTCCGGAAGTCCATTATTTAGGCCATATTATCAGTAGGGAAGGTTTGAAACCTGACCCTGCTAAACTAACGGCAGTAAGGGAATTCCCAGTCCCTAAAACGCAGAGAAACGTTCGCGAATTTCTGGGTTTAACGGGTTATTATCGTAGGTTCATTGAAAAATATTCTTACATCGCAAAACCGTTAACTAAATTGCTTGAAAAAAACATTGATTTCAAATGGTCAGAGTCCGCTCAGACTGCATTTGAGATATTGAAAGAAAATTTCTGCACAGCTCCGGTCTTACAATACCCCGATTTTTCTAATCCTTTTATCATCACCACCGATGCATCAGGGTATGCCATCAGAGCGGTGTTGTCTCAGGGAGAAATCGGTAAAGACCGACCAGTAGCATATTATTCTCGAGTCCTGCGAGGACCCGAGTTGAACTACGATACTTACGAGAAAGAGGCGTTAGCGATGGTTCAAGCAGTGAAACACTTTCGTCCGTATGTGTATTTGCGCTCGTTTACCATTGTCACTGACCACCAACCTCTCGTTTGGTTCAAATCGGCAACAGAAGGGAACTCCCGCGTACTCAAATGGCGTCTCCGTATCGCTGATTTTAACTACAAGGTGGTCTACAAACCCGGTAAAGTCAATACAAATGCCGACGCCTTTTCTCGAAATGCCCCAAACCCAATTAATGTCACTACACGAGCCCAACAAATTAAACAGAATCTCAATTCAAAACTCAGTGTAGGCCTTCCCACTGAGACTAATTTTAATTCAACACTCGATGCAGGCCTTCCCATCGAGTCCTTTAGCTTAAGTCCACAAAAAACCACGGTGGTCTCCGGAAAGAGGGACAGACCGCGGAAGTGTCAGGAAATGTCGACCGAAGATATGTTGAATCATGAGGTTCTGACATCTCGATTGTATCCTGATACACCATTGAATCCCTCTGAGGATTCCAATAAGTTGGGATTCGCGGATGAATTCGATGTGGAAAAAAATTATAATGAACTCGTTAATTCCAGTGCAGGCGTTCCCACTGAGACTAATTATAATTCAACACTCGATGCAGGCCTCCCCACCGAGTCTCTCAGTTTAATTCCACAGAAAAACCCGGTAGTCCCTAGGAAGAGGGGCAGGCCGCGTAAGTGTCAAGAGATAACGACCGAGGAAGAATTGGACCTTGAGGACCCGACACCTCGATTGGATCTTGATACCCAGACTGATTCCTCCGAAGATTCCGATGAATCGGAATCTACGGATGGGTCCGATGCGGAAAATAATGTTAATAAATCTATGAATTCCAGTGCAGGCCTCCCCACTGAGAGCAATAATCACAATATAATTCGCATTAAAGATTCGTTCGAATATAGGAATGACAATTTGGTTTATTTTCTAAATGGAAACGGAGATCCCTGTGATTCGGGATCTCGATCCCTACAGAAACTCCAAAAATTACCGAAGATCGGAGTCATGGACACAGGTCAAGTATTCTGGACTCGACAGAGTAATCGTAATCATTTCGGTCTAATTATTCGGAATAGCGGAGAATCCTCATTAATCATTAAAAGTAACATGGCTAAATGTTTGGTGAAACTTAAAGGGATATTGAGGGATAAATGTCTTAAGACATTCTCTATAGCCTATTCAGAATTCGTAGAGAATATTCCTTGGGTAGATGTTCTTTCCCTAATCCATGATATCTACGGTGGTAACCAAATTAAGGTCATAATATGCCTCGGTACAATACGCTATGCTCCTCCAGAAGAACGCGATCGTATTTTCTTCGAAGCCCATAAGTCCCCAATAGGCGGACATAAAGGGGTTTCAAAAACCTATAATAGAATACGTACTAATTACTTCTGGGAAAACCTAAAACAGGATATTCAAGTCCGAATCCAACAATGTTTGGAGTGTCAACTACGAAAATTGGTCCGAGTTAAAACTAGGCAACCTATGTTGATAACTGACACCCCGGGCACGGTCTTTGAGAAAGTACCAATGGACATTGTAGGTCCCTTGCCTCAGACTGGTGACGGCAATGAATATATCCTCACGATTCAAGATTTGTTCTCAAAATTCTGTGTGGCAATCCCTCTGCCGGATATGCTAGCTACTACAGTCGCAGACGCGTTCATTAAACGTTACGTGAGTACGTTTGGTGCTCCAAAGGCTTTGTTGACTGACCAGGGCCGCAATTTTATCAGTAGCTTCATGCAGCGAATATGCAAGCGATTTAAAGTTAAAAAAATACAAACTACAGCATTCAGACCCCAATCCAACAGTTCTCTCGAACGTTCGCATCATGTTCTAGGCGAATATCTAAAACAGTATATTAGTAAAGAGACCGAGTGGGATGGATGGTTGGAGTTAGCAATGTTTTCTTATAATACTTGCGTCCATGAAGGTACCCGATACACCCCGTTTGAGTTGGTGTTTGGTAAAGTTGCGCGAGTGCCCTCTAACGAACCACTACATGACTTAGACAAATTGCCCACCTATAATGATTATATCATCAAGTTGGTGGAGCGATTGACTCAAATTCGTCAACTAGCTCGTGATAATCTGGTAGGTGCCAAGATTAAGTCAAAAGCACTATACGATAAAAAAATAAAACCCTTAGAGATAAACATTGGAGACAATGTTTTCCTCCAAAAGGGTCCTAAACCTCATAAATTCGGGGACCATTACGAGGGACCTCATGAGATGATGGAAGTTCTTCCTGATGGGAATGTCCGTATTAAAATTGGGAATCGAAACAAAATAGTACACCCCAATAGGCTAAAAAAAACTCAAATCCAGGTTTCGAATCCGGTCAAACGCAAAAGGCCTAACGTCGTGGATCCTGATCCCGATTTTTGACCTTGAGAAGATTGTTTTTTTGTTACAGGATGAAGATAATTCAATGTTTCCTATTTTTGTTGTCTCATTGGGTACTAGTCAACGCAATCATTGGATATGATTGCGGTAGTAAAATACTCAACATGACTACGATATCTCTAGTGGATATTGACGAGTGCGATATGGGGAAGAACATATCGAGACGACACTACCAAACATCGCGTTGCTCCAACTAAATGAGTATGAACATACTCCAGTAATTCAGTGTAAGATTGAGATCCACCGTGTTATCCAACATTGTGGTTGGCAATCTTACAATTCTATTGTGAGTCATGGTATCAGTGAATATATTCTTCCAATTGATCGTGAGATGTGCCAGGTCGCGCACGATCATGGCACATTACGCATTGGAAACACCTTTATTGACGGAATTGTTCCGAATGTTACAACGATTAGAAGCATCACTCTCGCGGGAAGCGTTAACAATAACGCAGATTGCACTAACGCCCAATACAGTGACCCTTTTGGCACTTGGGATAGTGTTTTCGTAGTCGGAACAGCCAAAATTACAATTAAATCACAAATGGCTCGCGTAAAGGTTGCTGATGATAAGGTGTACTTGCCATCAGGAACCCCGTGTAAATTAAGTAAAGGTAAATGCATCGACCCGGAAGATGGATATACTTATTGGCAATCGCTGCCCCGAAAATATTGTATTTCTGACACATACACCATATTGTACAGTAGCATGGCTACTAGGTTAAGATCAAAGACAGAAACGGTATACTCAGTTAATGTACGAGATACCAGTTTCTCATTGAGTATGACGGGAACTGAGACTTCATGCGGGGTTTCACTCAATCGGACCGAACACCCTAAGTTGTATATAATTGGACAGAAAGATTTAGAGACATTAGAAAAGGGTAACATTGTCGCTTCTAACCCAGATAATTTAGATCTCTTTTTATATGCAAATGCAAAATTCGTATATGTAGAAAGGTATTTGAGGTCTCAGGTCCAGTCATTATACTTAGATGTTATTAAGAAACGATGCATTTTGGAAAAAGAGGTGCTGAAGAACTCCCTCTCGATAGCAGCAACTCAGCCAGATGAATTTGCGTTCCGATACATGGAGGGACCCGGGTACATGGTTGTGGTAGCGGGAGAGGTGGTGCATATCGTCCAATGTGTACCAGTCGAAGTGAAAATTCAACATGCCGAGTTGTGTTATAATCGCATGCCCATACAGCGGGGAAACCAGACACTATTTCTTACTCCTCGGACTCACATCATCACAACCTACGCTACAGAAATTCCATGCAATTCTCCTTTATTGCAATTTTACAAAGTGTGCACAACCTAGTATAAATTCATGCCCAAACCTGTTGAAACACTACCTCCAAAGACACTGAAACCCAGTACTAAGATGACCTGGAAATATCAAAACCCGGCCAGCTTAGCAACTGGAGGCATTTATTCAGAAGACGATCTCGATGCAATGAGAAGTAGGATTATGTTCACCATGGAACAAAGTGTGGTGATCGAAAATATGGCTCAACAGTTCACCAACTACTCCAGAGGATCTCCGTCTATCATCAACGCCCTTAATGAACAAACTTTAGAACACCTGGCAGAGAATGCTTGGTCTAAAACTTGGGGGAAATTCACTGGTTTTGGTACTTACTGTGCCGGAATAATCGGAGTCATTATGTGTTTCCGAGCTTTCAAGATGATCGCGGATACCATCGTCCATGGATACGCTCTGCACACTGTTTACGGGTGGTCATTATGTCTTCTGGGTGCCGTGTGGGACTCTCTGACCCATTTACTACTACTTCTGGGTAACCAACGTCAAAATCAACCAAACTCACCACCAACAACATCCACCAGGACCAAAGATGTCGAGTTGGGGGAAGAAGTACCAGAAATCTACCCACTTCTGCCAAGACCAACTGCACCACAACTCACTGCACCACAACCAACCGTGTCTCAACACATTGTACCTCAACCAGCTACAATCCAACACATCGCTTCTCAACCAACTGTAACCCAATCAACTACATCTCAACCAATGTCAGCGGCCTCAAACTCAAGAACATTTATCTAGAAATAAGTATTTTTATTGTAGTTAAAAGGGTCATCGAACGAAATTATGCGTCGCACTCGGAAGATCGTTTCTCGAATCAACTCGTGCTTCCGTCTAACGGCGGGGGTGTTACGTCCTGAGGAACTTTGAAATTATTTAAAAATAAATTATATTTCAATGACTATAATTTTGTTCGAGCGACCTTAGTAATAAAATATAATATTTTTTTTTATATAGTAAATAGTATCTAAAATAATCGCTCTAGTGACGCCAGGGTCATTAAAGTAAAGACATACACACGATTAAGATATTTTTCCCAAGAAAATACTTTAAAAAAAACAGTTAAATTTTAAATAGGGCCTTATGGAAAAGGATAAGGGAAAAATATCTTCACTATCTTGTGTACTTAGGCTAAAAGTAAAAAAAAAAAAAGAAAAAAGAGAGAATGACGCATAGAAGAGAAACTTATTTTCCAGATGTTTTGAAAATTTATCAATTCCGTTGGTTTCTGTTTATTTAAGAATTCAAAGATTTACTGAGTAAGATAAAGTTTAAATAATAAATATCAAATAATTTAAATAAATCTTACTGAGATAAAATTTAAAATAATATAGTAATAACGAAACTTTTCTAAATACAATTTTTAAATAATAAATATCAAATAATTTAAATAAATCTTAACGAAACTTTTCTAAATGCAATTTTTAAATAATAAATGTCAAATAATATAAATAAATAAAATATATGTAAGTGAATGCGTAGGTGCGCATACCCATCCGCTTGCATAAGTGCGTGACCTGGCCGCTTTTCCCAAAGAGAAGGGGGCCTAGAGTGGAAAAGTCCTTTTCGATTGGATGGAAATCGTCCCTTCTAGGACCCACAAGCTAGGACCCCCCAAAAGAAAAACTAAATTATGGGACTCTCTGGAGAATAGAGGCTAGGCAGTTTTAGTTTTTTTCTCGATCTGACTCAGACTCAGACTTAATTTCAATTTTTACCAGTGCAGGCCTTCCCACTGAGTAAAACACTCTTTGTCTCCTCGTCGAATAGTGATTAAAATAGCGAGTGAATCATCTTTAGATTTCCGATTTAAGATTCATCTCCAGAGATTACCCATATAGACAGGTACTGTAAAATTACGTTTCCAGATCTCAACGCGTTTAGAAATTATTGTTTTTTTTTATTATTATTGTGTCAAATCATACGTTCCGACCAACTCTATATAGTAAATTTTTTTGTTCTGTAATAACTTTTGTAAAACGTACTTAATTGTATATTTATTTACTTTTTCATTTTCACAATATATGTATTAACGGCAACCCAAGTCTTATTATTTTTAGAATTAAAACCAGTTAAAATACTCCCGATCCCAATCTATAGATCTTAAATGATCTGGATTAAAATAAATAATTTAAGAATTACGCTAAGACGTAACACCACTTTCAAAAATGATTTTTTTCTTATTTTTTTAGAGATTATTCAAGATTTCGTAAAATCTATCGATCCGAATCAGTTCAAATTCTCCGAAAATCTATGTTTGAAGGAACTCTTTAGAACGCCGTTTAGTTAGTTCCGATCGGTTAAGTCGTTCAAAAGTTCAAAAGTTATAAGCGAGTCACACAGTCACACACAGTCACACACACACATACATACACACATATACAAATACAAATATATACATACATACAGACATAGTGACAACATCGCGGGGGTAGTCAGGGAAGCTCCCTGTGACCTTCAAACGTCGAGATCTGATGAAAACTCGATTTTTGCAAAACGGGGTAAAAACAATAACTTCCCGATTTTAGAAAATCTAAGATTTTTATCGGGAAGTTGAAAATTGTTCAATAAACAAATTTCTGGAGTTTATTGGAGGTTACACACCTTTTTGATTTATATTATGATGGGTTTTTCTTCACGGTGCTGGCGTCGACAGCGCCGGGGAGCTCCTCCTAAATGTTGGCTTACCTGATTCGTAGATGGTTGGGCGCCAGGAACTTCAGTTCCACGGTTCGGAAGATACTAATTGTTCGTCGTTGGGCGGCAGGTCAACGTCGAAGAGATCCTAAATTTAGCAGTGCGGATCTAGGAATCGATGCGGAATATTTATACCACCAGAGAATAAAAAAAGTGCGACAGCTCAAAGACAAATAATGCGCAGGGACTGTTAAGAATCTTTTTATTAATCAACAATGTACCAGATGAACAAGTACGCCGGTTCGGCAATTCTCAATTTTCAAAAAAAACAATCTGAATACGCTCAAAAATACAAAATAATCAGTTCTCCTTTATTCTCTTAACAAAATTTCGAATTAAGGAAAATAATTGTCTTCGCTTTATTATCTTCACAACCAAGTATAAATCGATCCAAAACAAAAACTTGTCTCGCTGGTCCGTTCTCAACAACAAAATTTTAATTCAACAAAAAAAATTACAAAAAAAAATTTACTTGTTTCGCTGATCGTCTCGTAACAACATTTCGAAGTTCTAAAAAAAATTAAATGTTGCCGCTTTCGTCTTAACAAATCGTGAGAAAGAAAAAAAAAATTAACAAAGAGAAAAACAATTATATTATTTCGCGTTCCTTCTCCTAACAACAAATTTCGCCTTTATCGATAGCATCGATTTGTCGTATTTTGGTCATCGATGGCACACTTGATCGATCAGTTATCCTCTGCGGCGGATAAGTGAACCGTCGGTAACTGTTGTTACCGGTCGGGCAATACGTGGGACAAAGCTCGAGGTAGCGTTTCTATTTGCGATCGTAGATGGCCCTTGAGGGAAGCCAATTTTTTTGCGGCAGGCAATCACAAACTTTTACCAAATAAATTAACAACTGTACACAATATCCTTCAACTACGTATAAAAAAAAAAAATTGGCACCGGATACCTGGCTGACGTCACCCCGAAGTCGGAATTCAACAACGCAATTGTTGAATTTCGGTACAATTTAATTTCTGACTTAATTCAAAAATGGTAATTATTTGATCTTTCGAAAAAAAAGAATTCACAAATTAATTATAACTTATAACTCGGACAGGTAATAGGCCTATCCGACCTCGACCTAATCGCGGGCCGCGGTGAAGTCACCCAGGTGTATTAACAAACTTCGACCGCACTTACCCCGTTCAGTCGACTCTCCAGGGAGATGTAAAATTCCTTGCAGCAAGTGTTGGCGGTACTGATGGCGGCAGAGGCTCTCGGCGATAGCGTCACGGAATTTTTGTTGTAGGAATGACCAAAATTTTGTTCGAATTCTTGACTGCCTGGCAGTTGACACTTACAGCAATTTACGAGAGAAATTCTAGCGTCGACTGGATCGACACTCAAGATAACAATAACTCAACAAAATAATTAAATTCACCACGTAAGCGGCTGAATTTCCGTAATAATAATTAACACTCGTTTTAACCGTATTTCGTAGCGTAAAAATAAAATAATCAGCTGTTCAACAGTGGCTTTTACGGTGTCCGGTCCAGAATTGTTGGCTTTTCCGTTTTCTAGCCATGTGGTGTTTTCGCTAGCGCAGCTACAAAGCTGCGCGTCCAATCAGCCTGTATTGGATAAATTTCCATAGTCGATGGTTGGTCGATTCCTAATTTAGTGTTCCATTCGGCGTTCAGGTGGAGCCCTGGTGTGCTCTCGTTGCTTCCTCGTACTGTCATTCGTCCATTCCGGTTCCGGGTTTCCCTCGTTGATCGTTGTCCCTCCCAGATGTCTCCCTGGTGAACTGAACTGCGGGCACGCCCGGTCGCTTTTATCATTCGCTCTCTCTCTCTCACACACTCTTAGTTTACATAGTAAATTTTCCGGAAGCATCCGTCCATACTAAATTTGATTTAGTTTTGGCGCGGTTCGGCTTTATTTACCTCGAGCTTCGCATTCTGACTGGAAACCACTTGGGGCGACAAAGGCGCGTCGAATCTCCGCATTCCATCAGCTTGGCCAACATTCTAGACTAATTACTACTTAAGCAAAAGAAAAAAAAATAATCTCTAATATGAAATTGTAGTGGGAAAAATTTCCCATGTCACAATATATATCGATATTAATTTGCGATTTTTGAATATTAACAAGTTAATAGAGTTAACTATTTTGACGAATGAATTGCATAATATTAATGAAAAAATGTATCACGTACGCTTCTAGTAAAAAAATTTAATTTTGTTCACCACAATTTAGTAATCTATAAGTACGATAACATCGTCCGTGAGGAGTAACCTCCAGTCGCAAGTCGAAGGTGATGCATGCCATTTTTTTTTTTTTTCAAATTTTCAGATCCACGTTTGAATGATTTGTAAATAGGCAACACCTATAAAGAAAAGAATTCCTTTACAAAAGGTATTCGACTAATTCATACCTCAATCTAGCTTAAAAAAGTTACGCAGCATTTTTGACAGAAACTTTATGAGTGAAAAGAAATTGTTTTTTTTTTTTTTTTTTTTTCATTTCTCGTAACGTTTTTACTAATAAAGTAATTGAATTAATTTTTATTTTTATATTTTTAGGTGGTATCGAGGTGAGAAAAGGTCTATGAAATTTGCAATACCAAGGATTTGGCGAGAACCAAAAGACCATATTACTGACTGCGACTTTTGTATGGTGAATCCGAGTAAAAGACGTAGAGGTAAAAATGAAAAACCTATTGAATATCCTGACCTCGAATCTTCTGCTCCAATTGCTCATGACCTGACACGACCAGTACCTGAGCCACCAAAAAAATTATCGCAGAAAATTAGCTCATCTTTTAGTTCTTATAAAAGTAATTCCGATAAGGAGTTTTTCCCTACACCTGAACAACCAAAACACTATCTCATTACTTCAGAAGATTTTAACGATCTAATTAGAGATTTAAATTTGCCAAAAAATAAAGCAGAGCTTCTAGGCTCTCGGTTAAAACAGTGGAATTTGCTTGATAATGTTAAGATCACGGATCAGCGGACTAGGCATGAAATGTTTGCAACGTTTTTCACGAAGGAAGATGGACTTTGTTTTTGTAATGACATTAAATGTATGTTTGAAGCAATTGGCATACCCTGTGTCCCTAGCGAATGGCGTTTATTCATTGACAGCTCTACAAAAAGTTTAAAAGCAGTTCTATTGCACAACGGAAATAAATTTCCATCTCTTCCAATTGCTCACTCAGTACATCTTAAAGAAAATTATAAAAGTGTCAAAATTTTGCTTGAATCTGTAAAGTATCGTGAGTATAACTGGGAGCTGATTGGAGATTTTAAAATGGTGGGATTTTTAATGGGGCTACAGGGTGGATATACAAAGTATCCGTGTTATTTGTGCTTGTGGGATAGCAGAGCGGATTCTAAACACTATATTCAACGGTCATGGCCTGTAAGAACAGAATTGTGTGTCGGAAAACAGAACGTCAAATTTGAGCCGATTGTTGAAACGGAAAAGGTGTTAATGCCGCCTTTGCACATTAAGTTAGGGTTGATGAAACAATTTGTTAAAAAACTGGATGAAACTTCAGAAGCTTTTCGATACTTAAAAAAATTTTTTCCGAAGTTATCGGAAGCAAAGGTTAAAGCTGGGGTTTTTGTTGGTCCGCAAATAAGACAGATTTTCGCCGATGAAAAATTTCCAACGTTGCTGGATCGTACTCAAAAAGTAAGTTGGAACAGTTTCAAAGCAGTAGTTTCTGGATTTTTAGGAAATAATAAAGCTGAAAACTACGAAAAGTTGGTTGAGGATATGTTTACAAATTTTAAGGCCATGGGCTGCAGAATGTCATTAAAAGTACATATGCTGCATGCTCATTTGAATAAAATTAAAAACAATATGGGAGCCTATTCCGAAGAGCAAGGAGAACGTTTCCATCAGGACATCATGAATTATGAACAACGCTATCAAGGCCAATACAATGAAAACATGATGGGCGACTATATTTGGGGTTTATTGAGAGAAAGTAGCTATTAACATAAAAGAAAAAGTAAAAGTGTGCACTTTTAAGTTATTTTCCACTTTTCTGTAAGCTAATTTGATAGTAAAACTTAATAAAAATAATAAACATTTTTATTTCAATAGTTTTATTTTCAATCAAAAATTAAAATCCGAGATTTTTGAAAATGTCATTCAATCAGTCGTCTAAGCACAAAAGCATAGTTTTTCATGCCATATATTTTTTTTCCGTCTCATTACGACCTAAACTATCGAAATTTAATGCTTTGCAATCAAAGTCAAATTTCATATTGACCCGTGTAATGGTACCAATATATTTTTGGTTATTTTGTCAGTTGTCGGTGTTTGTTGTTTTACCGTATAGGTATGGAGGGAGTATATCAACCATTTTCTAGCCGATGTGAGTTTACCTACTAATTTAAGACCACATGACTGTCTTGGTATAACGTATGGTAACGCATGGTATTATTGACTTGTTGTCTTTTATTATTAACGGGATTAATTGGATTTGTGACGTTACCAAGTCTTTTTTTTGTCATTTAAAAAAAAAATTTTAAAATAGTTACAATAGGGAATAGAATGTTTTTCATAATTAACTATTTATTAACATATATTATTTTAATTGACTACTTTCATGTACTGGTTATGAGCCTGATGAAGACTCAATAAAGAGTCGAAACGTCGCAAAAATAGCAATAACATAACTGTTCAATTTTTGTCATTAATTCCCCAATCAATAACAATAATAATAATAAAAATCATGATAACAATAATAATAATAATAATAATAATAATAATAATAATGATAATAATAATAAAACCTGATATTGTGCTCTTCGACAAGGCCACTCGTGACATTTATGTCATTGAGTTCTCGGCCCCGGCTGAATATAACATCTCAGCCAAAGAAGAGCACAAAAGACAAATATATCAGGACCTCCTGTTTGAAATTGGCAAACGTTACCCAGGTTACCGTGTCAAGCTTGTCGTCCTGATTGTTGGCGTCGTAGGAGGGATGAAACACTCTGTTGTATCCTCACTTGCCAAAGTTCCAGCTTGTTCATCAAAAGCTGAGTTCTTGGCAGTTAGGATGCAGAAGGCTGTTTTACTTGGTTCTCTCTGTCTCTTAAGGGAAATGACTTTGGCCTGCTATTATCACTAACCGCCTTGTTGTGCGGAGTGGTCCAGCAGTAACGGATGGAGCTCAGGCTGGGCCCTCGGAGAATCGGACTCCGGGGATAACCCCCCTGAGCATTTAATAACAAAATAATAATAATAATAATAATAATAATAATAATAATAATAATAATAATAAGCGGTGCTTGATACGTGGCCTCCTAGTGGCGCACCGCGGGAAACGCAGACCGCAACATCTGGTCTGTAGGCTAACAACGTAACCGGTGCAACGGGCCAACTACCCGTTGCACCGTAATATCTGAGTTCCAAAACAGTATAATCTCAGAAGTGCTCCCCACAACCGGTCCTCTTCGGATGAGAACCAGTCATCAGGTGGGAGGAGCACACCGGACCCGATGACTTATGACGACCCCGGCGCTTATAGGATTAAGTTTAAGTGGACGGAGGAGCTTCGCGCCGATCTCTTGGTGTGCTGGCAGAACAGCGAGCCGGAGGTATCAGGGTATATGGCCTGGATGCACACACTTTGGTGTGGCATGCATCCGGAGCACAGACATTTTACGCCCAAACACCTGCGTAATTACGCCTCATACCTTCGGCATAATCGACGATCGCTGCTGCCAAATAGAAGGCTGTCTAATCGGCCTTCATTTCCAGCACCGCTACACCAAGAACGGCGCCGTTCCTCCGAGGACAACGACAACCTCTTTACAGGTCGACAAGTGAGCATCTCCAAAAAGATGTCTCACTCAAAACAACAGCTCGACACGGTGAACGAAGATCTCCCCACACAGCTTCAAGAGGACTCCACTCTGCTCACGGTCAACCAAGTTGTCTACGGTACCGCGGCTTCGCTTCTGCCGATAGAGAGAAGACATTCTCTCTCCTTCGAGGTGAAGTTGAAGCTGCGCATCGCTCAACTTGGACACAAAATTGACATTTCTCGGAAACAAGTCTCCCGCATTCAGTGTGTGATAGAGTCTGTTAGTACTCAAAGACCATACACGCCAAAAGTTCGTCGCCTGGCGGCAGAACTTCGAAGGCGACATCACACACTGAACAAGAGTACTCTTCTTGTCATCAAAGAAGAGTCTCTTAACAGGTTGCGGGCTCTGGTGGCTTCCAAAAAGTCACTAGAGAAAAGGCTGAAGCGGTTGATCGACAACTCTTTGTTTCGATCAAACCCTTCACGCTTTCTGTCATCTAAGACCACTGTTCCCGAGAATTATCCATCATCTGAGCGAGTGGAAGCCTTTTGGAGTGAATTGTACGGAGATCAACCAAACGTGAACCCGGATACTCCAGCTCTGCACGGCTTCGAGGCATTCTGTCGAGAACACCGACGGCAGGATATCGCCGAAGAGAGCCCTGCAGTCAGTGTGGAAGAGGTTCGTAAAGCCCTGAATGGCAGCAAGAACTGGGCTGCCCCGGGTCCAGATGGCATAAACAACTTCTGGTGGAAGAAATTTTCTTCTACACATGCTCATCTGGCCCGGATTTTTACATCATACATTCAGGGCGACGAACCAATTCCAGACTGGCTGGTAGAAGGGCGAACCGTACTCATCCCTAAAAAGGGTGACTTGTCCGACCCGAAGAACTACAGGCTTATCACTTGCTTGAATGCGGTTTACAAGATTTTTACAAAAATCTTAAATAACCGTATCTTGCAGGAGATAGAGCCTGTATGGCAACAGATATATGAACAACGTGGCAGTAAAAGTGGCCTGTCCGGTTGCAAGGACAACCTGATAGTGGATCGATGCGTCTTACAAGATGCGATCTACTATCAACGCAACCTGTCAATGGCTTCGATTGACTATCGCAAGGCATTTGACTCAACTCCACATGAGTTGATTTTATATCAACTCAAATGCCTGGGAGTCAATCCGGAAATAGTGGAATGCATTCGGCGTACAATGCAACTCTGGCGAACGCGTTTTCACATTGGAAGTGGAAATGCATTGCACGTAACCAGAGTTGTAGAGTATAAACGGGGGGTCTTCCAAGGCGATTCCTTGAGCCCTCTGCTGTTTTGCATTTCACTGCTGCCTATATCTGTTGCTCTCCGTAAAACTCGTGGGTACTCTGTGGGGCCTCCGGGTGATCGAAAATATTCGATCACCCATCTGTTTTACATGGATGATCTGAAGCTATATAGTGCTGATGAAGATCATCTGCAGGCGGCCCTTAACATCGTAGCAGAGTCCACACGAGATGTCGGAATGTCTTTTGGGTTGGACAAGTGTGTGGTCGTACATCTGGTAAATGCTCTGATTCGGGTGAAGATGTCGAGTTAGTGGATGGAAGTGTTTTAAGACAATTAGACGACGGAGAGTTGTATAGATATCTAGGCAAGGAAGAGCATCGCATGCATGCGGCCTCTGAAGTCCGAGCAACTCTCCAGAGCGAGTATGTTAGGAGACTCCGGAAAGTCTCAGCTACTAACATGCTCGCTGTCCCAATCTTACTATACTCTTTCGGTGTCCTGAAATGGGCCCAAAAGGATTTACGAGATCTCGACATCAAAACCCGTAAGATCATTAATATGAATCGGAGCATGCACCCCAATTCATCAGTCGCCAGATTATACCTCTCCCGGTCCATCGGTGGGAGAGGTTTGCAGAGTTTGGAGCGGCTTCACGACCGTTTGGTCCTGGGTTTAACACACGACTTGTCAATTTCATTGCAGACGAGGATGACTTACTTATGCAAATTGTACATAAACATGAAAATGCGCATAAGGGGTCATTCTTATATAAGGCAGCAATATATGCGGAAAGAACCCTTGGTCTTGAAGAAATAAACGCTCCTATGGAACTCCGAAAGGAGGAATTTAAGAGCGTCATCAGGAACGCCAAGGAAAAATTACTCCTTGGCGAATTGATGGACAAGTCCATGCACAGCGTGTTCTTTATACACGTGCGTGATCATGGCTTGTCCACCCAGCTGACGTTTTCCTTCTTAAAGTCAGTTGGCCTGATGTCCGAGACTGAAGGGTTCATATTTGCCTGCCATGATGGTGTCATTAACACTCTTGAGTACCGTAGCAAGGTGCTCCAGGTGCAGCTACCTATGAACAGCGTGGCAGCAAAAGAAGTCAGGGACAGATTGTACAAATTAATTATAAATATAAATACACAGTAAACACCGGCAGCGTGCATGCCAACATGCGCCACTAATAGAGCTTCTATTTCTGTTTTGTTGGTATCATTTTTTCCTCAACTTAATGAGCGATTTCGTGGGCAACTGCATTTCTGTTAATTTTGTGTCATGGTGTGCGCGCGCATCGTAAAATTTCACTCTCATTAATTTTTCATAACGCGCCTAAAGAAGTATATCTTCATAAATACATAATTCCGCTCAAGCGCTTGTGAACAAATAGCTCTAACTCTGCGAAAAATCAATCGATTTATATTTTTTTTTCTTAAATTGAAGCTTTTATTGGCTTTTATAAGCAATAAAAAGAGCCATTCGGCAGCCGAAATGGAAATAGATTTCATAATTTATTACTAAATGCCTAGCAATCTAATAAGAAAAGATATATATATATATATATATATATATATATATATATATATATATATATATATATATATATATATATATATATATATATATATATATATATAGTGTAAGGATGTACAACAATTTCTGAAAATTCCGACGTAGAGTACGAACGATATAGTTCGATTTCTATGATATCTACTGAAAATTATAAAAATTAATTTCAAGTCAAACAAATTTTTTGAAAATTCTGACATAAGGACCGATGCAATAGTTAGATTTCTATAAAATCTACTAATTATTTTATTTTACATTTGAACTTTTTTTTCCGCGATTAAATCACATTGACGCGCTATCTTAGTTTTTATGTATCGAGGCCCTAGTGTACAATTTCCATATTTATATCTTATATAATTATGAAATAAAGTAGTTTACTGTGGTTTATAGTATGTACTTTTTTCGTCTCGTTATTTAATATCTTAAAGACATTTTAATCTATATAAATCAAAATAAAATGCCGCATGTATGTCCATGCATCACTTGAGAATGGCTGGACCGATTGAGCTAATTCTTTTTTTGTTGTTTTCAGAATTTTTAGAAGAAGGTTTGGATGCATAAAAATTTTTAATAAATCCTCCCTTAAAAGGGATTGCGGGGGCTTTAACAATGAATAATTTCCGTTTGTAAACTATAGCTCCTATAGCTCCCAAATTTGGTAGATATTTCCGTAAAAGATATATAAATAATCTATGAACGAATTTTACGATACCTTGCTCCACAGGGGGTGTGGGGGTGGATATTAACAATGAAAATTTATAACTTTAAAATTGTAGATCCTACAGACGATGAATGTAGGTGGTCTTCTTTATGTGATGCGGAAATGATCTACGTGCGGATTTTAGAACAACCCACCCCCAATAAGGATTGCGGAGGTGGGTGTTAGAATGTTAAATTTCCATTTTCACACTGTAACTTCTAATACAAACTTGAAATTTGGTAGGAATTTTTTATTTGACGTTGAACAATGCAAAATTTATTACTTAGGATTTTATTAATTTTAGTTATTGATCTAGATTATTTATTATTCTATTGAACTTATTGTTCGAACTTAAAAATTAATTGATCATTATAATCAGGGCCTTGAAGTTGGGGCCAACAATTAAACTTAAAAATAGAGCAAATTGAAATTAATAATCACAAGCGAAATGACGATCGCGAGCAAGTTCAAGCGCTTGAATACTATGCTTTATTTTAAGTATAAAATGTCAAAATAAAAGTGAGGTTGGCATCAAAACACGTGGGCTTGAACAATACAATCTGACATCAACGACAAAACTATAGAATAAAAATCACAAGTACAGGATAATGTGAAATATTTACAAATGTTTCATGAAATTTCCAATAATTTTTAGCAAAAGTCCGCGTACAGATTTAGGCTAGACGAAAGAGGAGCAATGTTTTAGAAACGGATTTTAACACTTGTGTGGTAGACAACAGTAGATAAAAAAAAATAGTTGACTTAAAATAAGACAAATTCCTACTGAGTAAAGGTCCTCCCCTTCCCCCTTATCCTTTATTTCCCTAATTCCCAAATTCATCTTTAATGACAAATTTAGCTATTATATATGGCTATTTTTTTTGTCTTATTTTTTTTGTCTTAAAATTAGATATTAGACAAAAAAAATTAGACAGAAAAAATAAGACAAAAAAAATAAGACAGAAAAAATAAGGATAAATTGTTATCCCACTGAAAGACGGAAAAAGTAAAAATTTTGGTAATTTTCAATAATTTTTAAATTGCTGTCATTCCTAAACTATTTAATTTAGAAAAATAGATAAGTATGCAAATTAAAGCTTATTAAATGAGGTTTTAGGTGCAATTCAGAGAAATTGAATATAATATCTCGTTTAGTTGTTATTGCACGGAAATACGATAAAAGTGAAAATTTTTGGAATTTTTGAAAATTTGTGAATTGTTCCCATTTTTAAAATAATCGACCGATTGCGCTCATCTTCGAACTTAACCTCGAAAATAGTTTTGAGAAAGAGTATGTTACGTTTCATTAAGATCCGTACAGAATTGCGGGAGTTAGAGTAGAGACAAGGCCGATTATATCGTATATATTGTGACATGGGAAATTTTACCATCTAGATTTCAAAATAGAGATTTTTTTTTTTTGAGTATTATTTAGTCTTGAGTGTTGGCTAAGCTGATGGAATGCTGAGATTCGACGCGCCTGTATCGCCCCAAGTGGTTTCCGATCAGAATGCGAAGCTCGATGTAAACATTAAGCCGAACCGCACCAAAGAAATTAAAACTATATTAAGTATGGATGGATGCGTCCGACAATTCACGATGTATTTTATAGAGTGTGAGAGAGAGAGAGAGAGCGAATGAGAAAAGCGACCGGGCGAGCCCGCAGTTCAGTTCGCAATCAACGACCAGGGAGACATCTGGGAGTGACAACGATCAACGAGGGAAACCCGGAATCGGAATTTACGAACGACTGGACGTTGAAGCGACGGGAGCACATCAAGGCTCCACCTGAACGCCGAAGGAAGGACTAAAGTAGGAAATCGACCAACCATCGACCATGGAAATTTATCCGACAACGGCTGATTGGACGCGCAGCTTTTTTAGCTGCGCTAGAGAAAAACCACATGTTGCTGGAAAACGAAAGAGAAAGGAATGCAATTCTGATCTGGATCTCGTTCTAGCCACTTTGATACGCTGAGAAAAAAATTTTTGTTGCTACTCGAAATTCGGAAATACTCATTACATTGCAAATTAAGCCGCTTTGTTGTTAAATTTAATTATTTTTGTAAATTGAGAGTGTCGATCCCGCCGAAGTTAATTGTATTGTGTCATTGCCGTACACCAGACAGTCAAGGACGACATCAAGAGTTGTTTTTTTTTGGTCTTCCGACAACTCCAATTCCGTGGGGAACACCATCGCTGAGGACCTTTGCCGCCGTCAGCACAGCCAATACCGACTTCCTAGATTTTTTCACACCGTGCCGAGAAGTCGACTGAACGGGGTAAGTGCGGTCGCAGTTTGTTAGTGTACCTGGGTGACTTCACCGCGATCCGCGATTAATCCGAATTCTAAGCGATAATTGCTTACTTAATTTTTTTTGTTGTTGAATTAATAATTAATTACGATTTCGGAATTAAGTCCGAAGTTAACTGTGTACCGACATTCAACAATTGCTATTGAATTCCGGCTTCGAGGTGACGTCAACCAGATGCCCGGTGCCAAATCTTTTTTTGTAATACGTTGTTAATGAATATTGTGTACCGTTGTCGATTTGTGTGGTAAAGTTTGAGATTACCTGCCGTAAAAATATTGGCTCGACGAGAGGGCCATCTGAGAGCGACACTAGGCACTATACCTCGAGCTTTGTTCCCGCGTATTGCCCGACGGGTAACATCAGTTACCGACGATCCTGTTATCCGCCGCGAAGGGTAACTGAGGGACATTGTACGATCGATAATCGATTTATTGCAGAGCGATCCCATTGATAAATTCATTTGGTACTATTCGTTTTGTTATCATTGTGGATAAATTCATGATTTGTTGTTAAGACGAACACGGCGAAACAAATAATTTTCTTAGTCTTGATAAATTTGTAAATTGTTGGTAATACGAACAAGGCGAACAAATAATTCCTTTATTATTATTAATAAACCTTTAATTTGTAGCTACGACGAGACAAGCGAAACAATTTTTTTTTTTTTTTTATTTTGTTTTGTTAATAAATTCACGAATTGTTGTTAGGACGAGAAGGGCGAACGATTAAAAATTTTTTAGAGACCTGCGCAAATTTGTTGTTAAGAGAAGAACGGATAAACATAATTTTTGTTGTTGTTTTTCACTCAGGAATTTTTTTTTATTTCTTTGTCTGCGAAACTATTGTCGATATGGTTTATTGTCTGGCGTGCAAGAAAATTAATTTTTACTTCCTTGTTTGCGATTGACTGCGGTCCCAATTCCGATTGGCTTTGTTATTTTGGCGATTTCACGAAATTATTCAACAATGAATTATTTATAAAGGTTTTTTTTTCGTATTGATCATATTCGTTCTTTTTTGTTATTTTTTTTTAATTGAACTTGCGATTGTTATTCGACCTCTTTAATTATTAAATAAATAAAGTGACTCGTAATCGTCCCTGCGCATTTATTTTTTTTTCTCTCTCTCTTTATTTTTATTTTATTTTATTTTATTTAATTATTATTCCGAACCAATTTCCTTGATCGCTCCGTATAAACTTTTGAATCTCTTCGGCCTCGACCCGCCGCCCAACGACGATCGAACGTGAACCACCGAACCGTGGAATGGAAGTTCCTGGCACCCAACAATCTACGAACCAGGTAAGCCAAACTTTAGGTGGACCTCTTCGGCGCTGTCGACGCCAGTGCCGTGAAAAAGCCATCATAATTAATATTATAAGCCAACTAATATATATATATATATATATATATATATATATATATATATATATATATATATATATATATATATATATATATATATATATATATATCTAACGGTAGTTTTGACGACGATATTCGAGGATATACGGCACGTTTGACGACATTTGGTATGTTTGACGACCGTCGTCAAATCCCACAGCGTACAACGGCAGTTTTAATGACACCTTAAACCTGCCATTTGAATCAGTTGGCAGATTCGACGACCGAATATATCAATAAACGTATATACTATATATGTATATGAATCTATACGGTTGCTTTGACGACTTTATAGCAGTTTCGACGACATTAGAAACATCAAACTAAAAGTGGCATATTTGACGACAGCTTTGAGCCATAAATGGCAGGTTCCACGACAAATCATCCTTTAAGAGTATGTAATAGGGTGGGCCGAAAATCCGTTTTTAGTGGCTTTATGTGCCTGTGGTTATTAACAAAAACTACTCTTGCTTCGAGTTGGCAGATTTGACAACATTTATAAAATAACAAAAGTTTGGCAAATTCAAAAGTGCACGGCTCACAATGCTCATTGGATTTAAAAAATGCAAAATATTGTATTGAATTTTTATTTTCGTGTTTATGTATTTTGCTTTATCATTATTTTTATTTTAAATATCCTGTGGTGAATCCCTGATATTTTGAACTGATCATGCGCACTGAGTATGCGCCACAATCAGCGCTATCAGCTGTCTCTTGTCTGAAATATTTACCGATAGATATAAATATACAAACACCTATATGTATTTTTTTATTCATATTAGATTTTTGTTCATAACTATTAAACGACTCAAATCAAGTTAACCATTTTTAATACCAATTTCCGAACAGTGGATCTCAAGCTAACAAAAAAAATTGATTGAATTAGTGCATTTTTACGCACGTTATCGTGTCCGTAACGTAGTTTCATCAAACTTCTGTTAGACTTTTGAGCTCGAAGAGCTTATAAGCATCGACCAGTTTTATGTTCGAGCTTAGAGAGCTTAAAATAATACAAAAATCAAATTTTTCTTTAGTAAATTTTATAGATATTTAATTTTGGTACTTCAGTCTTCATAACGCAATTTTTAAAAATTTTTGGACCGCAAAACTTTTAAACTTCCCACTACGAAAGTTTTTTTTTTTTTTATGATGTTCTCATCATTATAATCCTTCATGTAGAACTTTTTCTAATTTTTTTAATCAGGGTCAAGTACGGAATTAGCGGGAAGTTGCAGGGATGGCCTTTAGGGTCAACCGTTTTCCTAATTTTTTTAGTTTAATTTATTATATTATTATATCGTAATCGTATTTTATTAATAGAAAATTAACAATACGAGTAAAATATAATTAATTTTGTAGAAACTGATAAGATTCTGCTATGAATTTATTTTTTAATACTTACTGGTAAAAAGATTTTTTAATTGTTCATGAAATTTTTTTACGGAAAAGAATATTTTCTATAACAGTTAATTAATATTTATTAATAGTGAACGAATATTTGTTAAATAAATAATTTGTAAGCTGTAAGAGAATATTCATTAAAACCTATCAGCCCTGAAAAAACGAAAGGATTAAAAATGATTTTTCCCATATGAGTTAGTATTGGAAAGGATTCAAATTATTGAAAATCAAATACTTTTTAATCCTATTTTGATACTTTTAATCCTTTTGTTTAATCAGGGAGTTTAAAAAATTATTTATTAACAGTTTATTTATTTATTCATTTATTTATTTATTTACTAATATTTAGACCCAACAGCCAAAAGACCATTGAAAGGGCCAATACATATTTAATACCATGAACAATTAATAAATTTGATTAAATATTAACAAATTCTTATTATGAGTGCCAAATAATTACATTATTAATCATAATTATTAAAATAAATTTTATCAAATAATACTACAAGATTTAGCCTGATCATGCATGGCCATGACTGTTCATGTCTGATCTAGTCTGGAAAATAAACAACAGTTTTTTTTAAAGTTCGAAAAAAAATTTTTTTTCTAATTATCGATAAGTGCAAAATTTATATGTAATATGATGTTTAAATAACTATGAAATAAAAAAATTTATTACGTACACTATGGGATGTTCTGGTCTGCTCTTGTTATTACTGTCTCATAATTTCATTTATGATTTAATTGAAAGTGATATTATAATAATGAAATTCGGTGAAGTAATCAAATTAATTAAGAGACTTCAAATATTTTATAGAATAAATTCTCACATCAATTGATAATTAACTAATTTGACTCGTTATGTTCTTTCAAAATCTTTCTGTCTTATAAGACAGCAGCACGGCAGACAGGAACTTCAAGGCACACTCGGATATCTAAAGTTAAGCAGCATTGAGTGGGATCAATAGTTGGATGGGTGACCGTTCATGTCATATCCCTAAAATTACCTATAATAGTTTTTTTTTTATTTATTGTTTATAGGGAATAAAGTCCGACCATATAAAGCATTATTTATTAATATACAGGGTGTCTCAGAAGTCGTGAGCCACCGGACAGGGTGTGGTAGAAAATTGGATTCTGGATAGAAAAGTCCTTTACCATTTTTCGATCAGACCCATAGAAAAATTACTACAAATTTATGAAAATAGACCAATGAGGAGCGCGGTTTAGCGGCAGAACGGTAGGCGCAAGAGCGAGCGAGTGGAAGCGCGACAGGCAATGAGTGCGCGCTCGCTTGCACACGTGTGATATCATTGCTCAGTTATAGCGGGATGCCCGCATGCAATAATAATGATCAATGATACTCCTGTAAATAAAAAAAAATTAATATTAGAAAAATCATCCCATAGACAGCCCCATAAAATAAAAAAATGTGCGATTTTTTGATAATTAAAACTCAAATTTTCGGTGTCACCGAAAAATGAAAAAAAAAAAGCCAACAGTCATATTCAATGATACCCTGTAATTAAAAAAAAAGAAAAGTTATAAAAGTACCCCATACACTCTGAGATACAGCCCCATAAAGCCAAAAATTTGCGATTATTTAATGATGAAATTCAAATGATCAGTGTGGACTTGAAGTTAAAAAAAAGCAATAAAAATAATCAGTGACACTACAGTAGGTGAAGAAAATTTTTAAAAATAAAAACTACCCCATAGACAGGGAGATACAGTCCCATAAAGCCAAAAATTGGGCGATATTTCAATAATTAAAATAGAAATTTTCGACGACTACTCAAAATTTCAAATAAAAATCTAGGACTAATAGTTAACTATACCCATAACAATCAGAAAAAAATTAAAAATTACAAAAACCACCCCATAGACACTAAGATACAGCCTAATAAAGCCGAGTATTTCGGGATTATTTAACATAAAAATTAAAATATTCACAGTGCATTCGAAATAGAAAAAAATACCAATCAAAATTATCAGTGGTACTTTTGACCATCAGACAAATTTAAAAAATTGTAAAAACACCCCATAGATACCGAAATATGACTTGGTAACGCACAAAAATCGGGATTGCTTAGAAATTAAAATTCAAATTATTGGTGCCCATTGAAAATCAACAAAAGAAACCTTTTGTACTTATCGATTAAACTCCTGTGTATCGAAAAAATTATTATTTAAAAACCACCCCGCAAACTCCGAATTATGATCCCATTAAGCTGAAAATTTCTGATTTTTAGTAATTAAAATGCTACTTCTCGGTGTCCGTTGAAAATAAATGAAAAGTATGAAAACTCATTTTCAGATATACTCTTGTAAGCAAACAAAAAAATAAGATTTGAAAAAAACACCCCATTAACGGCGAGATAGGACCCCATAAATCCGCTAATTTGTGATTTGTTAGTAATTGAAATTGAAATTCTTGGTGTCCATTTAACAACAACAAGAGAAACCTATTGTACTTTTAAATTACACCATTAAAAACATAAAAAAACTTAACTCTTGAAAATCCACCGCATAGACACTAACAAACATCCAAATAAAGCCAACAATTCGCGATTTTTCAATAATTAAAATTCAAATTTTCATATGACACCGAAAATTTCGATATCAATCCACAAAAAATCGATAAATCGCGGCTTTATGGAGGCGTATCTTGGGGTCTATGGGGTGAATTCTTGAATTTTGATATTTTCATTTATTGAAAAGAGTAAATTGGAAAGTGGAATGAGTTTATGCTCTTTATTTTAAGTGGACACCGAGAATTTCAATTTAAGTCAATTAAAAATCGACAAATCGCGAGTGTATGGGAGTGTATCTCGGTGACTCTGGGGTGGTTCCTAAAATTTCGATTTTTTATTTCATAACAAAGATAACATCAAAAAGTACAATAATTTTCTTTGACTTATTTTGAGTGGACAACGAGAATTTCAATAACAATCCAAAAAAAAATCGAGCAATCCCGGTTTTATGGGGCCGTATCTCGGTGTCTACGGGGTGAATTCTCAAATTTTGATAATTTAATTAATAACCTCATAGACACTGAGATACACCCCCATAAAGCTGCGATTTCTCCATTATTTGTGAAGTTAAGTTGAAATTCTCGGTGTCAACTCGGAATAACTCGAAGAAAATTATCTTTCTTTCCAGTTTAACCTTTTTTATGAATTAAAAAATCAAAATTTTGGAATCCACCCCATAAACACCGAGAGGCAACCCCACAATGCCACAATTGTTCGATTTTTTATTGATTTAAATTGAAATTCTCGGTGTCTACTCAAAATAAGTAAAAGAAAATTATTGTACTTTTTAATGTTATCTCTGTTATAAAATAATAAATCAAAATTTTAGAATCCACCCCACAGACACCGAGATACATCCCCATACAGTCGCTATTTGTCGATTTTTAATTGACTTAAATTGAAATTCTCGGTGTCCACTTAAAATAAAGAGCATAAACTCATTCCACTTTCCAATTTACTCTTTTCAATAAATGAAAATATCAAAATTCAAGAATTCACCCCATAGACCCCAAGATACGCCTCCATAAAGCCGCGATTTATCGATTTTTTGTGGATTGATATCGAAATTTTCGGTGTCGTTAAATTTTTGTTGTTGTTAAATGGACACCAAGAATTTCAATTTCAATTACTAACAAATCACAAATTAGCGGATTTATGGGGTCCTATCTCGCCGTTAATGGGGTGTTTTTTTCAAATCTTATTTTTTTGTTTGCTTACAAGAGTATATCTGAAAATGAGTTTTCATACATTTCATTTATTTTCAACGGACACCGAGAAGTAGCATTTTAATTACTAAAAAATCAGAAATTTTCAGCTTAATGGGATCATAATTCGGAGTTTGCGGGGTGGTTTTTTAAATAATAATTTTTTTCGATACACAGGAGTTTAATCGATAAGTACAAAAGGTTTCTTTTGTTGATTTTCAATGGGCACCAATAATTTGAATTTTAATTTCTAAGCAATCCCGATTTTTGTGCGTTATCAAGTCATATTTCGGTATCTATGGGGTGTTTTTACAATTTTTTAAATTTGTCTGATGGTCAAAAGTACCACTGATAATTTTGATTGGTATTTTTTTTCTATTTCGAATGCACTGTGAATATTTTAATTTTTATGTTAAATAATCCCGAAATACTCGGCTTTATTAGGCTGTATCTTAGTGTCTATGGGGTGGTTTTTGTAATTTTTAATTTTTTTCTGATTGTTATGGGTATAGTTAACTATTAGTCCTAGATTTTTATTTAAAATTTTGAGTAGTCGTCGAAAATTTCTATTTTAATTATTGAAATATCGCACAATTTTTGGCTTTATGGGACTGTATCTCCCTGTCTATGGGGTAGTTTTTTATTTTTAAAAATTTTCTTCACCTACTGTAGTGTCACTGATTATTTTTATTGCTTTTTTTTTTAACTTCAAGTGCACACTGATCATTTGAATTTCATCATTATATAATCGCAAATTTTTGGCTTTATGGGGCTGTATCTCAGAGTGTATGGGGTACTTTTATAACTTTTCTTTTTTTTTTTTTTAATTACAGGGGTATCATTGAATATGACTGTTAGCTTTTTTTTTTTTTTCATTTTTCGGTGACACCGAAAATTTGAGTTTTAATTATCAAAAAATCGCACATTTTTCATTTTATGGGGCTGTCTATGGGATGATTTTTCTAATATTAATTTTTTTTTATTTACAGGAGTATCATTGATCATTATTATTGCATGCGGGCATCCCGCTATAACTGAGCAATGATATCACACGTGTGCAAGCGAGCGCGCACTCATTGCCTGTCGCGCTTCCACTCGCTCGCTCTTGCGCCTACCGTTCTGCCGCTAAACCGCGCTCCTCATTGGTCTATTTTCATAAATTTGTAGTAATTTTTCTATGGGTCTGATCGAAAAATGGTAAAGGACTTTTCTATTCAGAATCCAATTTTCTACCGCACCCTGTCCGGTGGCTCACGACTTCTGAGACACCCTGTATACAAATATTTAATGAGAAGTAATTATTAATTTGACATTTAATGATCTGATCGGACATGAACAGATCTGTTCATGTATGATCAGACCTGATCATTTTTCCCCGGGTTAGTTAAATTACGTGGATTACTAACCATGTAATTGAAATAGTTACAAAATCGCAGAAAAAAATCTATTCGATCGTAGAGCACATCTAATGCTGCGCATTATATGTCGTGCAGTAGACGGATTAATGATTAAATAACTCAGTAAATTATGAATTAACTCAAAAAATTGTAGAGTACATGAAATTAGTTCCCCACTTGTAATGTATCGTATGCAGCATTATCAGCAAAGAAATCATCCAGTAGAATAAGGGAGATCGAAAGACTTTTTGTCTGATTCTTCAACATGGCTAATAAATCTTAACTTCCATTGTTTGGTTTATTAAAATCGACACAAATAAATTTTTATTTTCAACAGGATTGGCCATCCATTCAACTATTAATTGTACTCCATGCTGGTTGTCTTTTCTATTTCTATACACGCCGGTAAAAACTGATCAGTCCTGATCATACATAAACAGTCATAAAATCTTTAAGCCTAATCAATCATGAAAAATGCACCGGTCAGATCATTTGTCAACAGGACTAATCACATCTGCTTATGTCATAACGTCGATATGATTCATTATTCAAAAAGTCTATTCCTGTAGCATGGTAAAATTAGCCTTTTCTTAGGCTATTGTCCTACCCTGATAAAACGAAATGATTAGAAATGATTAAAAATTTTGAATCATTTTAAATCATTTTTAATCATAAGAATATGATTTGTAATGATTAAAAATTTTGAATCATTTTAAATCATTTTTAATCATAAGAATATGATTTGAAATGATTAGAAATTTTTAATCATTTCAAATGATCTTTATTTATAAATATATGATTGAAAATGATTTAAAACTATTAGAAATATTTAATCATTTTTAATTATAAAAATATGATTGAAAATGATGTGAAATAAATTAAAATTTTCATTCATTGTTAGTTCTAAAAAATAATTCGATTTAGTTAAAAAATATATAATTATTTCAAATCACAAAAAGTATTAATGAAAATTATCAGTAATTATTAAGCATATTCATAATACTTTCAAATACTTTAACAAATAATTTTTATTTATTTTTCACTTTCCGTTAAAAAAAATTGAAAATTTTTTAAATTCAGGTAATTATTGGTTCCATTCTTTTTTTTTTTTTCGAAAATCTAGTTTTCAACGGATGTTGACGTTTTGAGGTCCAAGGAAGCTTCTTCAAAAATTTTAGCTATAATATCCGTATGTCTGTATGAATGTGCGTGCGCGCGCGCGCGTGTGTGTGTGTGTGTGTGTGTGTGTGTGTGTTTGTGTGTAGATGTGTGTAACCCGCTTATAACATTTGAACGGCTTGAGCGATCCAATAATAGTTGGCAGCATTCGAAAAGTCTTTGCTGAACTTAGATTTCCTGAGAATTTGAACCGATTCGGACCGATAGTTTTTGAAAAATCTCAAAAAAACGAAGAAAAAAAATTTTTTGAAATGTGATTTTTTTGTAATTATTTTTAAACGGCTCAATTGATCAAGTTCAAAAACTAATCAACTTTAAAGCTTACAAGACCACGTCGATTGGGACCAATCTGGTCAAAATCAATCGATTCGTTCGGAAGATATCGTGAACCCAAGAAAAAAAAAAAAGTGTTTTTTAACGTAACTCCGACATTTCTGATAGGATCGTCTTTGATGCAATGGAAAGATTTTTAGAACTCGAAAAACCGCGTCAATTGCCGCCAGGAACGTGAAAATCGGTTCATCCATTCAAAAGTTATCGCCATTTGAAAATTTATCAAATAGTGTTTTATTAAATTGCACTGTGAAATCAATAATGTTAAACATACATTTGAAACGATGTTAACTTTACATTTTTTTAAATGCAAATATTACAGCTGGCAAAATATAATATCTACATGAAAAAAAAGCAAACTTTGCTTCGAAAAGATGTTAATTTTACACCTAAAAAATGATACTTATTGAAAGTTCAGTATTTTCTCTGTACACTGAAAAAATAATTAATCTGACTCAACAAAATAATTTTGAAAGAATTAATCATCTTGAGCCACGACGAAAAAATTCTTGAACCAAGAACATTTTCTCAGTTTAAGTAAATGTTTCTTAGTTTCAGAAATTTTTTTTTTTAGCTCATGGCAATCAATTTCTTCAAATTTATTATCTTAAGTCAAGATTTGTTTCCTAGTTCAACTAATTTCTTTTATTAGTGTATAAATGTAAAAATGTCAATAGTTAAGAAATGGTATTGTATTTTATCGAATATTGATATTTTTGGAGATATAAGCTCACCCTGATTAAACAAAAGTATTCCAAACACAGGAAAAAGTATTAAAAAGAATTAGTTTTTATCATCAATCTAATTCTTTTTAATACTTTTCCTTCGTCTAAATACTTTTTTTTAATCAGGGCATCCCGATGTTACAGGCATCGATACCTTTCATTCGAGTATCCACATCAATCTTTTACATATTTTATATATTTGTAAAAATTTTAACAATTTAAAATGTTACAAATCTTTTATTGTTAATTTCTTTTACTTTGAAATATAAAAAAACTCAATTTTGAATTTCTTAGTAAAAAAAAAAATATTCGTGTAGATTTTTCAATTTTCTAAACGAGTATTTTTCAAAATCTATCGGTCTGAATTGGTTCAAGCTTACAGTAAATTTGAGTTTAGTAAAGCCCTTTTCGAATAGTTACCAAAATTATATAGGATGGTTCCCATGACAGTATAAGAATCATTCCTATAATTATCGGAACCATTCCATTATCATTATGGGAACCATTCCTATAGGTATTGGAATTGTCCCATAATTATGGTAACAGTTCTTATAATTATGGAAACAGTTCCCATATTTTTCTTTCCGTGTAGAACAATCTTTACTATCGATTGATTATTGTAAGAATAACATTTATTATTTTGTGGATATTAAGTAAGTAACTAGTATTATTTTAATCTACTTATTTAGTAAATTTGACAGCTTATTCTTGTTAAAGTTATAAATCGAATTTTTGTAATTTTTACACTTTTATTTTTAAAAATTTTAGAGTTTTTTCTTGTAAAATTAACATTTTATTAATAATGTAAATTTTGCAGCTATATTACTGTAATTTTAACATATCATTTTTTTCCGTGGGCTGTCGGATTTTTGAGTTTGAACAGCTAAAAAACGTAATAATATATATATATATATATATATATATATATATATATATATGGGATGAGCGAAAAGTTGCAGTTGCAGGGATGGCCTCTAAGGTCGACCGTTTTCCATTTTTTTTATAATCAGTAAAAATTTTTTCGTGATTATTACAGAAATATATATAATTTTTTTTACTTGCGTGAGCGAAATTTTTTTTTTCAATGACTGATAAACCTTGAAGGCAAAGATACATTGTAAAAATACAAGGCAGGAATAGAAAAATAATAATTTTTCGGCCATTAATTCTGTTTAGAGTAAAATTAACAGTGAAGAAAATTCTATGTAGATTATGAACAACGATTACAAGTCGAAATATTTTAAATTCAGTCTTCACTCAGATATATTTCTAGCCGAGGAAAGTAATTTCCTAAGATTTCAAATAAAAATAAATAAATTTTCATAGTATTGTACACAATTCTAAAGCAGTTAAAATAATTTTAATATTGACCATGGATGATTTTATCAATTTATTTAATTTAATCGGAATTTCTGCAATACAAACAATTTACCATCGAAATTCTTAATACGAATAATGAAATTTTCAATAATAACGATTAAAAAAATTCTAACAGTATTTAACAATTAAAAATAATTTAAAACGATTAAAAAGTTTTAATACTAACCGAATTATTTTCAATCATAAGTGGTCTCACAAATTCAGAAAATATTTTATGGTTAATAATGATTTATCATGATTTCAAATTATTAATAACAACAGAATCCTTTCAAATCATAATAAATAACAAAAATTCGAACGTTATTTGACGATTAAAAACGATTTGAAATGATTAAAAGTTTTTAATACTAATGAAATCATTTTCAATAATAACGAGTAAAAAAATTCTAACATAATTTAACAATTAAGAAGAATTTGAAATGATTAAAAAGTTTTAATACTAACCGAATCAATTTTAATCATAACTTGCGACAAAAATTTGAGTATTTTTGATGATTTGAAATGATTTATAAAGATTAAAAATCTCTAATCATTTTTAATCATTTTATATCATGCTCTTATTCTATTATTAAGAATGATTATAATGATGATTATTGATGAAATTTAGAAAATGATTTAGATTATATAAAATGATTGTAAATGATTTATTTTTTAATCATTTTTAATCATATCAAATCATTCTGTTTCATCAGGCTTTATTTGGATCAAAAAAATTTTTTATACTACTAAAACCCCCGAATTTAAGTCATTTTTCACGGTTTTTAAGGTTTTCTCGAAAATTTGAAGGTATACGGGTCAAACGGACCTCGGATTCGGATTGAGCGGGTCAAAATACATGAGAATATATGTGTCGCGTCCAATGCACAGACAACTTTTATTTTTTTGTGTGCCGGTGTATTATTAATCATACCAGGGGACAGGAATTCACAGAGTATTTTATGATAAGAAATGATTTGTTATGGTTAAAAATTTCAAATCATACTTGAATCATTTTTAATCATACCAAGGAACAGAAATTCACAGAGTATTTTATGATTAGAAATGATTTGTTAAGATTAAAAATTTTAAATCATACTTGAATCATTTTTAATCATACCAGGGGACAGAAATTCACAGAGTATTTTATGATTAGAAATGATTTGGTATGATTAAAATTTTTAAATCATACTTGAATCATTTTTAATCATACCAAGAGATAGAAATTCACAGAGTATTTTATGATTAGAAATGATTTGTTAAGATTAAAAATTTTAAATCATACTTGAATCATTTTTAATCATACCAGGGGACAGAAATTCACAGAGTATATTATGATTAGAAATGATTTGGTATGATTAAAATTTTTAAATCATACTTGAATCATTTTTAATCATACCATGGGACAGAAATTCACAGAGTATTTTATGATTAGAAATGATTTGGTATGATTAAAATTTTTATATCATACTTGAATCATTTTTAATCATACCAGGGGATAGAAATTCACAGAGTATTTTATGATTAGAAATGATTTGGTATGATTAAAAATTTTGAATCATATTTGAATCATTTTTAATCATACCAGGGGACAGAAATTCACAGAGTATTTTATGATTAGAAATGATTTAATATTATTAAAAATTTTTAATCATACCAAATCATTTTTTATCCTGTCAATAGATTTGTATTTAAAATGATTCATAATGATTAACTGTGAAATATCAGGTATGATTTAAATGATTTGGTACGATTAAAAATGATTAAAAAATTAATCATTTTGAATCATTTCAAATCATTTCGTTTTATCAGGGTAATTGATTGATGAGTTTTTTATCGATTGATGAGTAATTTACAATACAAATGATTGAAAAATCGTACGAAACAAAAAATGTGAAACTGTGTATCTTTCAGGCCACCTCGGCTTCTTTCCGCTCATTTCAATTGAACAAGTGAATAACTATTTCTACGTTTTCAAGCTCTTTGAGCTCGAAAACATAATTTTGTTCCTAATTTGATAATCTAAGCTCAGCGAAACACTTTGGAACAAATATGAAAAAAATTGACGAATTTAAATCCTAGTATGTGATGACATTGCTTAGACCTATGCGATATCAACCCAAATTCCACAACAAGCTGAATCAGTTTATATATGACTGACTTTTATCAAAAACAAAGAACAGTATATATTATATTATGTTATGAAATAGATTTATCGTTTCCTACCTACATTCTTATAAAATGTTAGTTCAAAATAATAACTCCAATGTTTTATATGTAATCCCAAAAAATAACAATTTTAAAATGTTGATCATTTTCATTTTTATTTTTTAATTTTTAAGATAAGAATAGATTATAGAATGATACTGGTTGAAAAAAATTAATTCTGACTGGAAGATAAGTAAAACTATACAATATTCTACAAAATAATAACTTCATATTCACACATTAGATGTTTTCAATCAAGAAGCATGAACAAAATATCATAATTCTATAATTATAATCTAGTAGGGTCTTCAAAAAACAACGTACCTCTTAATTATATTCTCAAGACCAAAATTCTATATTTTGGAATTATTAATATAACAATCTAACTACAAATGCAAGTTATGTGACTTTATTTTATTTAAAGGAAGGATATTTCTTTATAAGCCAGTTAATTAATCTTTATACCCCCACGAAAAAAATATATATGCCCTTATACATTCTCTATATATATTTGAGGATATAATCTAACATATATTCAGGAATATATACAGCATATACTCAAATTCGGAAAAAGATATATGCATGAATATATCTTAAATCATATATGCTAGCATATATGCTAGCATATATGCTGTAATATATGCGAATTTATATCGCGATATACATTTCAGAAGACATGAAAACATATATGCTGACTGGTATTCTGCTTTACTTTTCAACTTATTTTATCATCAACTGAAATTGTTACAGATCTTCGATTAAAATTATTAATTACAATTTTATAAATAATTCCATACTTTCAATTTTAGTTACTTCATTATTTATTAGTAAGCATTAGGTCAACATTTCGAATTTATTAGGGTGTACACACGCTACACATATTTCATTGGCTGTTTGTTTCACTATTATGACTTTTTCCTGAATACTTGATACATTTATTGCTGCTAAAGCTTGTGGCTCATCTTGATATTCTAAAAAATATAATGTTGCAATTTTACTCCAGGGAAAAATGTATTCCGACATTTTTAAAGTAATTACCGAAAGCAAAACATTCTAGTTTCTTGTCTATTTCTACAACTACAAAAATTACAATTTCGAAAACTTCGCCATTGGATAAAAGTACTGAATAATTGTTTCTTTTTTTCACTTTACAATAAGCCTTACTGTGGATCATCTCTTTATTAACTATAGCCCTTTTATAATAATCTACAACACTGTCATTATCAATTTGAATGTTGACTCGTTGTAATGCTAATTCTTGATCTAATGGTAATTTATTTTTTGAATCTTTCTTCCCGATTACTTTAATATTGTCGTTTTTTTTAAAATTATTTGAATAACTTTTTTTATGAGTTAATTCTTCTAGCAACTTGCGCTGCCGGTAAGTTAAATCTTGACCATGTATCTCTTGTAGCTTATTTAATGCAAATATAGACCTTACGGATTGTAGAATTTGTAATTCAGCAGAGTTCGAGCTTTTTACTAATTTCTTTAAAATCTGGTAGAAATTTTCATAGCAGAACGCACTATGAGTCCACAGTGGTCCCCAGTTCTGAACACTTTCCGCTAAATGAGTTAAAAGATGAACATTGAATGAAACATGTTCAAGTCCATAGAGTAATTCAACGTCTTTAACAAATTTGAAGATACATTGCTGTGCATAAAATACTTCAGCTTCTAGGACGCATGTCTTAAGAAGTATCGAAGTTGCTTCCACTAATAAGCTCCAGTGCAATAAATATTTATGTGGTAAATATGGTTTCAAACTTGGTAAGCTGTAGAAGAGGAGCCATACAACTAACTCATGAGCTTTTAAATGTGCTCTATCTGAAATTTTTCTCGGTGTTCTGGAAACATCTAATGATGGTTTGATTGACATAATAAATGCATCAATATCTTTAATTTTACTACCAAGATAAAACGGTTTATCATGGTATTCCGAATTAAACCACAGCTTTAAAAATTGACGACAAACACCAAGTGGAATGCAATGCATCCAATCAACATCTAAATTTTTATGATATCGAAATCTGGTATATCAATTAATGTTGACCGTTGTTTTATTCCTTTTTCTGATGTCTCCGCATGCTCTAAGGTTTCTTGGTGAGACCGCAACCCTTCTCCAAATGCATTGCCCTCTTCGTCAATTGGAAAAACTCGAACATGTCCATCACCTTTAGCAGTCTCCTCTCCGGGATGCTTGCACAATCCGCAACCGTAAGCTCCTCGAAATGATTTTGAGCATCTTAAATTAGGACGCTCTACTGAATCACATACACCGTTCAGAATTTTAAATTTTTTGTGATATTTCATTCCATTGTATGTATAAGATATTCCTTGATTTGCTAATACCTTAGCTTCTTCGACAAACGGCTTTAAATATTCGTTCATCACTGGTTTTCCTGTATCCAAATAAATACTCACTAGCATTATATGTAGCTTTCTCAAGCTAGGATCAAGTTCGTTAATTGTACATAAAATTGGAGTAATTGAGGTTTGCGAGCTCTAAATGAAATTATGAAAATTTATTGTTAATAATAATTTTCATTAAAAAAAAAAAAAAAAGGACAATGGCTACTCCAACTGTAACAGAAACTAAATCTAGGTAATATACATATATAGTACAAAAGTGATAGAATTCAATGTTTTGGGTTAGCTAGATTATTTATTTTTAAGGTTACTGTATTGTTAATAATAATCTATGAAATTACTTTTCTATTGTCTATATAATTGCATTGATATAAGTTTGCTCTTTATAACTTGGTAATAATTTATTTTTACCATAATTTATAATAACTTATTCAGGGGTGGTTCCGAAATGTGGGCTTTGATTAAATGGGTTGGTGGAGAGGACGATAAAAAAATGACTGCTGGGATAAATACAAATCATATCAAGAACTTTAACTGTGGACAATTTTTAAATGATGATGTTGATCCTGATAAGGTTTATGTGATTGAATGGCGCGACACAAAAAAAATGCCTCTTGGTGGTTGGAATTGCTACCACGGCAAAGTGTTAGCAGTATCTCGTAAGTATTAGAATTATTTAGTAATAATGATGAATATTAATTCGTAGTACAAAAAAATCGAAAAATTTACTAAGCTAATAATTAATTAATTTTCGTTTAGATTCCATAAAAATTTTAGAAAAAAAAATTGACATCATGGATGGTGTACGGTCTCCCAGACGAATAGTTTGCGAAGTAGATATAGAAAATGTAACTGCATCAACTTCTAACAGTAAAGATGATGCAAGGATTGAGACCAATAATGCTGAACTTGAATGTCAGAATCCAAAGAAAAAATTACGATTCTCAACAGATGAAGATGAAATCCAATTTATTAAATCAACGTCTGATGAAACTGCTACAGATCCAGTAAGCATACTTAGAATGTTTGTATTTGGGAGTTAGTCCATAATGAAAGATAGATAACCATTTTAAACAATTTTTATTGATCTCTACACTACATCACTTGAAAACGAACAAATTGAAAAAATTTATTGTATAAGATGATAAATTAATTATTCCTTATTTTTTTTTTTTTTTTTTTTTTTTTTTTAGAAAAAATCTAACGAGAACTTGTCTAATTCAAATGTAACCAATACAGCCACAAAAAATACAGAAGCACCAGTGTCAACACAATTTGTCACCAAGGAGTATTTTGATAAAAGTATTGCTATAATTGCTTTTTTTTCTTTTTTTACAGTTATTATTTGACACAATATATTCTGACTAATAAATTTAATTACTTGTAGCGATGCGTGAAGTTAAAAATTTTATGAAATTGGCAACGGAGTCTAAATCTTTTAACATGGACAAAAAGTTTTCACTTTCTAAAAATAAAAAATCGGAAATTAAAAAAAGAACTGAACGTACCCAGGTATGCAAATATTTACTATAAAAAATTTCATCATTTATATATAATAAATTTAATTTACCATATCAATTAGTTTATATATGTATATGCTAACAACAATTGTCTTACATTCATAGGTAGAGTTAGGTCACGAGGGCTCTGGTGTTTTTATTGAAAGACATCAGTGGGATGCTGCGTTAAGGGCAAATTCTTTTACGTCTATGGCAATATCGTTGCTCTGTTCGGCTTTTCCTGAAGAGATTTTACTAGTAAGTAATTACAAAGGCGGAAAATCCAAAAATACAGACGATAAAGCACAAATGTACGCTAAAATTGATTCTAAAATAATAGATGCAATTAAAGGTATGTCACATATGTAGATATACATATTTATAATCGATGAAATCAATGAGTACAAATGTATGTCATAAAAATTTATTTATTTATTTATTTATTTATAGAAAGTGTCAAAGCTCATCACGATGATTTTAAAGAGGGTCCTTTTGGAACTGCTATCAACAATAAATGCGGCAAATTACGAACACTTGCAAGGAAAGAGAAAAAAGTAAGTTCAATGATTTAAATGATAGAAATTTATATCTTGTAACAAATAAAAGCCTAAAATAATTTCTTATTTCAGGAAAAAGAAAATCAGCAAAAACCAGATGAAATATAATTGAAATAATTGATGCATTAATTATTAATTTAATATTATTTGACACCACTTTTTGTTTCAACTATTCTAGACTACGTCATTTTTGCATTTAAATTATTATGTTATGATGGCAGTTAATTTTTAACCTGAGAAATAGTTGGTTATCATTATTAATAATCTTAAGATATAATTTTTAAGCTCGTAATTCTGTCATAAATTTTTCTGGTAGTTACTGTTATTATATTTAAGCCTTATTATTTAAGTGTCATTTTTATAATATCTGATTGCTCTAACTAAAAACGTTAGGATATAAATTTTACTTCTAGTTTCTCACTTTAATACATTGTATTTTGCACATTACAATATACTTATTGAATAAATGTAAGGAATAAATATAAGTAATTAAAAATGAAATTGGAATTATTCCATTATATGAACGTTAACGCCGGGATATATGCCTAAAAAATTACATATGTACATTTACAAATGGCTATACAATTATACATGTGAAAAAATAGATTTTCATGCCTACAAAAATGCATGCAGAAAATTCAAATTTCCATATACTTCAAAATATATGTTAGTATATATGCTAGCATATATTCCAGCATATATGACTTAGGATATATCCATGTATATATCTTTTTCCGAATTTGAGTATATGCAGCATATATTCCTGCATATATGTTAGATTATATGCTCAAATATATACAGAGAATGTATAAGGGCATATATATTTTTTTCGTGGGGGTAATTACAATTCATCGAACTTCATATTCAAATAAGTAGTATTATTTCCATACCCTAAGCGACTATTACAATATTTCTTTTTGTAAAGTCTATAACACAAATTTTCACTCAGTGCTTTTTTGTATAATGAAGTATACTACGTAGTAGAAATACTTTTTTTAATAAATATCGTATAACAAAATTACAAATTTCTACTTCTCACAACATACAAGATTACGAAAAGCCTATCAAATCATTTTTTAAACAAAAGTTGAGTGATATTTTTAACCGGATTGTTGAAATTAATAATTACCCCACGCGACAGCTATTTTTTTTTTTTCACAAATAATGAATTATTATTCAGTTTTAATGTTTTTAATTTTCTTTTGTTCTATCAAGTAATTTGTTGAATATTTTATATCTATAAAACAGTGCGGAAAGTATTTCAATAACAACAAACCACTCAAGAATACCAAAATGATGTGCATTAATAATTATTATGAAGAAAATTCTACTACTACTGTCAATTTTCTGACAAAGCTTTATATAAAGGGAGATAATTTCTGTAAATCGGATCCTCTTTTCCTCCGTATTTCTTACGTGTTTTTCAATCACCTAATGAAAAAATTTCACTTCAATATCAGTTAAAGATTAGAATTATAATTAATTGTTTATTCGTTATTAAAAGTATGACATGCTCATCACACCCAAGCGTCTAAATTATTGTAAACAAATAAACATTTACAGAATGACGAAAAACTTCCACTGAATCAAGGTAGATGTCGCTGAGTGAGAATGTTGAAATTTTAACATAGCACAAAACCGCGCAAACTATTTAACGAAAACAGTTAAAAATCGGACAGACGAATATTATTCTATTGACTTATAAAGTAGATATTTGATGCAGTAAATTAAATGATATAAGATTACAATGACTCGGTATATCTATGATTATATCTGAGAAAATGTAGAGACAAAATAGGAGTAATTTTTTTAATCGAATGAAATTATTACGTTAAGAATTATTATAATGATGAGTAATTATCTCAAGAAATTGAAAAAATATAACATTTGTGCAGCTTTTATTTGATAGACATTTGATATTAAGTTTTTATTAATTCAAAAGTGATTCAGTATTGCCTTGCATACCATTTCACTGAATTATTGAAACGTTATGAAAAAGTTTGTTGAAATTTATTTAATTTAAGCAGGAATTTATGGGATTTAAATTGAAAACGCATAAAAAATTGCGCGAATCTGTTGTTTTAATTTCTTAAAAACGCAATAGAAATCACTGGCATCCTATCAAATTATTTTTTAAACACAAGTTGAGTTATATTTGTAACCGTATTATAAAAATTAGTTATTACCCCACGCGACAGCTTTGCTTTTTTTCACAAATATTGGATTGTTATTCAGTTTGAATATCGTACAATGACATGACAAATTTTTACTTTTTATAGCATACATGATCACTAACAGCCTATGAATTCATTTTTTAAACAAAAGTTGAGTAATATTTGTAACCGGATTGTTAAAATCAATAATTACCCCACGCGACAGCTATTTTCTGTTCTACAAATATTGAATTGTAATTTAGTTTAACTGTCTTGGATTTCCTGCACTTTCTATCAAGTCTTTTATTGAATATCTTATGACTATAAAACATTAAAGTATTTTGATAATGACAGAGTACTAAATAATATTATCACTACTGAAATATCATTTTCTGCAATCATTATGGAAGAATTGCAATTATAACTGTAAATTTCATGACATATTTTTATCAAGAAGAAGGTAATTTCTTTATAAGCCGGTTAATTACTCTTTATAATCACAATTCATCGAATTTCATATCCAAATAAGTAATATTATTTTTATACCCCACGCGACTGTTCCGATATTTCTTTTGTAAAGTCTAAAATACAAATTTTTACTCGCTTAATTCTTGTATGATCAAGTATAGATATGGAGTGACAATATTTTTGATTTTCATGATCGTGAATAGAATGAAAGTACGGTATTTCAATAACAAAATGAAAAAGAAATATAACTTATAACTATAAATATAAATAATAATAACGAAATATGTCTTTCATGAACAATAATGTGGATCATTGTTAGCCTTTTGAATTATTATGTTAGAATTATTAAGTAATATTGATCATTGACTATTTAAATTTCTTTATAATCCCAGGTGACACTTCATTTTATTTTATTATTGAATTTTTATTCTCTTTCAATGTTATTGATTTCTTTTACATTTGATTGAATATTATTAAATAGTATTTTACATTCTGAAACCAATTTTTTTTTTCACTACAATGTTTCGAAATATTGTCAACACTAAAATGATATTTCTGTCATTTTTATGAGATTAATTCTAACATATTTTTCTTTAATGGTCAATAACTTTTCTTTGAGCGAATTAATCATATTTGATAAGAAAAACTTATTCGATTGTAATTGCAAATGAATAATATTATTTTAATGACAGTTAAAATATGAAACATGTGAATTATAGACTTTAACAAGAAATATTACAACTTCTGCACAGTATAGTATTGTGATGAAGTTATTATATGAATTTCTTTTAGTGTTGTAAAAACTCAATTATTAAGTTTTTCTAATCAATTAAAAAATGATATATACTTTTTGGCATCATAAGAGAATTATATATTAAGAAAATTACCTGAAGCGAAATTACATAAAAAATAAAAACACTATTTTTATTATTATGCAACTTATTTTTAAATTTTTTTTTTCAATAACAATATTGACTTTTTTTGAAGTATTCCAGTCAAATTATAAATTTCATCTGATTTTGAATGACCTTTTAAATTGGATAAAATCAATTTTTTTTATTTTAACTAATAAAACAATTCATTTTACATTCAATTTCTGTGATTTAAAATTTTTCAATTTATATGTTTCTTTTTATTTCATACGTAATTTTTGTTCTATGTGTATAGTACATAGAGTAGGGTGATTCAAAAAAAAAGAATATTTTTTTTTTCGTTTGGTACTCTGAAAAATAAGTTCCTAGACACCTCTAAGAAAGCCTCTCCAAGCATGAGTTCTTAATTGTAACGGAAGGTCCTCCTTCTTACAGTTTTCTATTTTTTCTTATTATCAGATAGAAAAATTTATATCTCGCTTCCAACTACTTGAAAAAATATCTTGTTCCTTAGATTTTGTAGGAAATTGAATGCTTTACAAAAAGGTCTCTTACGATTTTTTCGTAAACCCAACCGTTTAAAAGATATTAACGGTTAAAAGTTTGATTATTTTTGGGAAAATTTTTTATTTCTTATGAATTTTATAACTCAATGAAAAAAATCATTATGAATGATGAAACTCATAGTTTTGTAGGAAATTTACTGCTCTATAAAAATGGTCTCTTATGATTTTTCGATCAAGTTGAGCGTTTACGAGATATTCATCGTCAAACATCAATGCATATCAATTTTTCTAGTTTTTGATCAATAATTCGAAAAATTTCAATTTATTCTGTGAGTTTCAAGGAAATTTAGACAAATTTGAGTTTCTATGAATAGAAATATGTTATGAACTATTTTTTTAATTAGTTTTTTTAGTCTTGGACATGTTTTATTACATTAAAACAAAAAATTAGTGCATTTTTTTAAATATATAATTCAATTTAGTGTGTTTCACTTTTTTATCGAAGAATTTATTTATTTAATTATCAACTGCCATATAATTTTCAATATTTTCAACATAACGGTACACTTTTACTGTAAATAATTTCCTCTATTGCAGTTTGGGTAGTTTTTTCGATGTTCTTTGATAATTTGCAATAAGTATTGGAATTGCTCTTCATTTTTGTCAAGCATTGATTATACTCACTAACTAATGCAACAGCTCGTTCTGCTGAATCATTAACAACTTTCAATTGGTTAAAGTATTCTTTATTTTCAATGTAACTGTCATTAGTAGGCCACGATTCAATATCTTTATCAAGGAAGTCATATGGTAAATCAAAGATTTTAAAGAGATTTAAAGACTTTTTAGAAACAAAGTCACTCAGACTTTTTTGTATTAATGAATTCAAATCGTTTTTATCAATTATAAATTTTTTAGCTTTAGAATCTGTACCGTTACGAGTATTAACAGCTCCAACAATATTTTTTTTTACTTCCAATGAAACGGTATCGTCAAATAATGATAAAATAGCAAGTTCATCACTTAAATACCATAAATGCAAAATCATTTTTTCACAAGTTGCTGAAGAAATCAATGAATTGATATTTTTGTACTCGAATAAATTTTTCAAAAACTGCAAGTCATGATTAGCAGCAGTTGTTGCAGAAGTTGATGAAAACCAAGCTTTTAAATACAGTGTAACTATAAATATACAAATTTGCCGAAGACCGTCCAATTCTTTATTAGAAAGTTTAAATTCATTTCTGAATAGAAACATTTTTAAACTGTAAATTGCCTTCGCCATCCACCTAGCATGATGAATTGCACCAGGACGTTTGAAAAAATTTCTTCTTGAGGCATTTCTCCAAGGAAAATCAACGACAATTCCAACAATTCTTTATAGTCATCTCGGGGTTGTAGTAACTATCAAAAACAATTAAAAATTTGTCAGAAACAAGAAAATTTTTTTCTTAAAATCGCAGTTAAATCATACCTGTAAGGATTGTGCAATTAAACTAGATATTTCATTTTTTTATCCAAAATGATATCAGCAACAACAGTATCTTCAATTCCAGATTTATAATTAGTTTTATTTATTTCATCCCATGATTTTTTAAATCTTCCGAACATTGGTACGTTTGGCCCAGATGACACAGGCCAATATACTTCAAATGCACTTCTCAATATGATCTCAAAAATGTGGTGACGACATAGTAACCAGATTAACTCTCTTCCCAAAGTCTTTTCAATTACCTTACATGTACCGTTATGAATTCCTGTATAAAGAAAATAGATAACTATCGTTAAATTTAATATTTTCAACAAATTGTAGATTATATTTAAAATCCAAATGAGTAAATAATTCTCAATAATTTCAAAAGTGAAATTCAGTAAGCAATAAAAATTAAACTAGAACGTTAATAATTAAATATTTTTTAGATTAAATTATCATTGATAAGTTACCTGTATTAACTGCCGTCGTGTCAAAACACATCGCCTTAACATAATTAGTAATACCCCATTCACTCAATGTCGATAAAATGGCTGATGTTTGATTGTCTGCCGTCCCAGAATTCATTTTTGGAACCCCAGTAATTGTTCGGTACCAAATGCAGTTAAAATAACTGATAGCCGTTCCACAGATTTTGATCCAACAAGGTCATTCAGCATTTTTCCGTCCCAATGCACAACGTATTTATCGTGTGTCTTAAAGTTGTCATTAAGTCCTTTAGCAATGTCTTCTCTTTGAAGCATACGAGCTCGTTGAATTGAACTATAACTGAGCGTTGTATCTTCAATTTTAATACCTACTGCTAGTAAAACCGGAGCAATAATAAACATCGCATTTCTACTGCTGACATTAGCTCGGTCGAGTCCAAAAATGACTTCAGGAGTTAAGACATCAAGTTTTGCTCGTTTTGTCGGAATTGGAGGTTCATACTCTGAATCAGATCCAAAATTTGTAACTCCACTTAATGTATACGTAGAGAACGACTCTGATTTTTCACTTGGAACAATCGCATGACTGGTAGACGGTTGATCTAAGTCTGGAATAAGATCTGTTTTATAAATTAAACGAAGAAAATGTATAGAATTTATTCATTTTGATGACAAATAATTAAGAAAGGACTCCAAAAATTGTCTAGGCAAATGTCATCTAGTCATCTATGAAAAGTTACACTACTACCTGACTTTATAATAATTAAATATCTCAGATACTTACTACTTACTACTCTCATCTATTCCCATCATAGTCGTGGTTAAGTTTGATACAGGTACATTATTAGAAAGAATCTCTTTATGGGTACCGAATTTTTGATCCAAATACAACTTTCTAATATTATCATCAAGCACTTTTAAGGATTTTTCGCTCACAATGTCGAATAATTGTTCAAGATCAGTCTGAAATTTCATTTCCTTTTGGTTTTGCGCTGAATTCTTTTTATCGAAATTTTTTTGTAATTTTAACCATTGACTGTGATAGCGAAGAAATTTTTGATTGCATTAGGAGCTCCACTAGTTGGAATCTGATTTTTTCTCCACAGTTCAATAACTTGGTCAACTGAATTTTTAGCACTTTGTTTGATTGAATACTTTAAAATTTTAAGTTGGTAGAAAAACACACGCATAACCTCTTTCACTTTTGGTAACTTACGTTCCGAAATTCTTTGTAGAGGTATTCCGATAAAACGTATTTCTATATTCATTGTAGGTTAATTGATGATAAATAAATTTATGTGATGATTATAAGACTTATTTAAAATGAATTATTTTATTACGTATTTAAGATGATCAGTTTTAGGAACACTGAAAATACGGTATTAAATGGGTAGATACTGAAGATAGTTGAGAGTAAAAAACATAGATGACGTTAGTTTCAGAAGACAAACAGAAGAAGAAATGGAATTCAAAACAAAAATCCCCTCGAACGAAAATTTTATGTATATTTTGTGAAAAACAATTTAAAAATACGCACTGAACAAATTTCATAATAATAAATGACAACGCGATTAGGATTTTAAATTATTAAAGATAAAATTAAAAAAATATTATTAGAATAAAAACTTTCAAATGAATTTTGAACAGAAAACATCTATAGGAGTTGCTTTTATAATAAAAACTCAAATTTGTCTAAATTTCCTTGAAACTCACAGAATAAATTGAAATTTTTCGAATTATTGATCAAAAACTAGAAAAATTGATATGCATTGATGTTTGACGATGAATATCTCGTAAACGCTCAACTTGATCGAAAAATCATAAGAGACCATTTTTATAGAGCAGTAAATTTCCTACAAAACTATGAGTTTCATCATTCATAATGATTTTTTTCATTGAGTTATAAAATTCATAAGAAATAAAAAATTTTCCCAAAAATAATCAAACTTTAACCGTTAATATCTTTTAAACGGTTGGGTTTACGAAAAAAATCGTAAGAGACCTTTTTGTAGAGCATTCAATTTCCTACAAAATCTAAGGAACAAGATATTTTTTCAAGTAGTTGGAAGCGAGATATAAATTTTTCTATCTGATAATAAGAAAAAATAGAAAACTGTAAGAAGGAGGACCTTCCCGTTACAATTAAGAACTCATGCTTGGAGAGGCTTTCTTAGAGGTGTCTAGGAACCTATTGTTCAGAGTACCAAACGAAAAAAAAAATATTCTTTTTTTTTGAATCACCCTAGTGTATAGTGTTACAATTATTCCTTTTCCTCTCACATTTCCACAATATTCGTTTGAGGATCAATTAAATTTAAATATTTTGCTATACGCTCATCATATCTTCTCAACCGTAACGAACTTTTGTTCAAAATAAATTGGAATTCATGTAAACAAGATTTCTTTTTCCTCTGAATTTCTTACCTTTTTTTTGCAATTACCTAATGAAAAAAAAATTACATTAGTTTATATTTAAGGAATTTGTAATATACTTTCGATGAATATCTTACCAAACATCAAGTTATTACTATTTTAATGTTGATACAATCATCACACGTCGACGTCATCCCAGATAGCACACAAGTCATAAAGACGACTACGAGAAGTCTTTTAGAAGACTTCTAACAGAAGTCAATTCATGAGTTCTGAATGAGTTTACATTTAAGAACACTAAATTAAGAACTTTTAAAGACATCTTTTTTAAGACATCAATTTTTTGACATCTTCAAGCATTCTTTTTTTTTACTTCTTATTGTATTCAAAATTAGGACTACTTTATAAATTCATAAAAAAGACTCCAGTTTTATGAATACATTATGTATTTATTTTGTAAACTTCTTACAGATGTCATTAAATACGAATATTTTATCTTTCTCTGCGCTATGATTGGGATTACTGTCCGCTTGTCTCTAATCAGCTGTAAGATCAAGTGCAAAAAACTTATTGTTATTGTGTTTACAGAATGCAAATCAATTAATTTTGAATAAAGATTATCAACTGAAAATTGAAACGGTTCTATTTTGAAATTGGTGAAATTCGATTTCATTATTTAATTCAAAACATTAGGTAATATTCTTTATTTTTAATATAATACAATTTTATCTAAATATTGGTGCTTCTGTTTTTAAGAGACTCTAGAGAAGTTTTTATTAGTGTAAAAATTAAAAATGTCACAAAATTATGAACGTTTTAAACAATTTTTATGAGTTCTTAACAATAATAGCTTAGTTCCACAAAGATTATCGTTCGATTTTCAATTTTGAGAAGCCATAAAAGCTAGGTTATTCATAAAATTTAATGGACAACATAAATTAATATTTTCTTAAGTAATTTTCGAAGCAGCATTTAAAACTTTTATAGAATATGATAGTAAGTACTTAAGCTTTCATAATTTCACTAATTTTTAAAATTTTCAACATTATTTAACTCACATGCTCCTTGTTTAAACAATATACTATAGTTACTATCACTAGACTCTCCTAAATACAACAATAAATGTAAAGTTGAAAGCGACAAAAAAATTTACGGTTCGTTTGTTAATTATTCTATTTGTTAAAATAGGAAATGATGCTCCCACGCAAGCCTTTTGGCGAGTTATCAAAAAGTCAAAAAAATCGAAGATTGAAAAGAAATATTAATGAATTATTGCTACCAGATATTTCTTCTCCAATCCAACTAAGTAGTGTCTCTAATGTCATAACAAATTGCAAGCAAGATACTGTTGATGATATTTCCTCTCCAATTCAAACGAGTACTGATTTCAATATCATTACAAGTTCTAAGCCAGATATTGTTCATGATACGAACATAAATAACTCCATTGTGCTGACGAATGACGTAGGATTCGATGATAATATTATTTTTGATAATTATGACAATAATTTAGATCAGCTTAATTCTATTGAGACTTGTTCAGCTGTAAAAGATAAAAACATTGAGATTCTACAGAATGAAATTGCTGAAGTGGATAAAAAAGTAGATTTAAAATGTCAAATAGCTCAATGGCAATGCCAATATAACATTAGTCAAGCGGCAACTGGATCTCTTCTCAAAACACTTACTAATGTTACGTCGATTGAAGAGCTAAAAAAATCTACCTACAGATTCTCGTACCTTATTATGTACCCCCGAACAACTGTCATTCGCTCTGTGTCACCTGGTGAATATTTTCATTACGGCTTAAAACAAGGACTAATTGATCAATTAAAATCTATTGGTATAGATAAATTTACTTCAAATTTATCAATAAATGTTCATATTGACGGATTACCTATTTCTAAAAGTTCAAAACGACAATTATATCCCATATTAGCTGAAATTTTTCCAAAAGTTGCTTCACCTTTTGTCATCGGGGTTTATCATGGGCTTAACAAACCCGACGATTGTAATGATTTTCTGAAAGACTTTATAAATGAATATAAAATCCTTTATTCAGAAGGTTTTGAATATAATCATCGTCGTTTCTTTGTAAAAATTAGAGCTGTTATTTGTGATTCGCCAGCTCGTTCGTATGTGACATATACAAAAGGTCATACTGGCTACTACGGCTGTAGTAAATGTGTGCAGGAGGGTGATTATAAAGATCACCGTATGAGATTTCTTCAAATAGATGCACCGGTACGAACAGATGATAATTTTATTGATCGCCTGAATGAAGATCACCATCTTGGAAAATCTAAATTTGAAGAAACTGAAATTGGAATGGTTTCTCAATTTCCTGTCGAGTATATGCATTTGATTTGCCTTGGAGTAGAGAAGAAAATTTTAAAAGCATGGATTAGTGGATTTCGTTTAGATAACAACAAATTAATTAAATTAAGTCACAAGCAAACAACAAAAATCTCTGACCTACTACTTTCATTAAAAAGTTGGATACCGTCCGAATTTGTTCGAAAAACTCGAGGGCTTGATGAAGTAGATCGCTGGAAAGCAACTGAGTTTAGATTATTCTTATTATATGTGGGTCCAATAGCTTTAAAATCTGTTATTCCGGCAAAATATTTGTTTCATTTCAATAGTTTACAATGCGCAATTAGAATTTTATGTGATGAAACAGATTGTATAAGAAACAATAAGTGTGCAAAAGATTTATTGAATTATTTTGTTACTAAATGTGTACAGTTGTATGGAGAGAATTTCGTGATATACAATGTACATAATCTGATCCATTTGCCGGAAGATGTATTAAAATTTGGTCATTTAGACACATTTAGTGCTTTTTCATTCGAAAGTTACTTGGGCTTTTTGAAAAACTTATTAAAAAAACACGATAAACCTCTACAGCAACTACACAAACGAATTGAAGAACGAGTGAAGTGTAATTATAAACAAAATATAAAACAAAGCTTAAACAAACCTGAAATATCGTCATTCAATAAAAAAAAGTTCCAAAAAAGTGGAATTTCTTCATATGATAAAATCAATTATGGAAATTTTACTCTCTCCACGTGCCAGAAGTGCGATTCATTTTGTTATTTGATAAATAACGATGTTGTTCGTATAAATAATATTTATGTACAAAATAATTCAACTATGTTGAAAGGACAAACGTTAATTAACCCTAAAAGTGTAGAAAATTACCCTATTGATTCAAAATTGATTAATATAGTGACTGGGAATGAATGGTCTGTTGAAAAAATTATGATGTAAGTGATGTCTCGCAAAAAGCAGTTTGTATTCCCTGTGATGATTTATTTTATTTTTTTCCATTAATTCATTCATCAAATTGAATATTAGTCATAAAAGAGCAAATAAAAAACATTTTAATTATTTTATGTATTATTTGTAAATGAATAACAACTTATTTTAAGTAAAATTTAAAATCATTTAATTATATAATGTATATTATTTTAGCTCTCATTTAATTTCAATTTTCGCTCCCTACTACTGACACGCCATCTAATCTTCTTATTCTGAACCTACATCTACGTACATACATGGTACACACATACATGTTTCCAGTTATCAGATGTGTACAAATAATTGCGTCTTTCAGAATTCAAGCGTCTTACACGGAGCTTAGATAGAAGGAGAACGATCGGCATAGGCCGTTGTATGCTATGAATTGTCCGCTGAAAAAGTGGCATAATTTCAGTGTCTATTTTTACCACCAGGACGGCAGTAATATCGTTGCGATCCCCTGACGTCACAAAATATTTTTATATAGCTGTATGAAAATATACACATCAAGTAAATTTATTTATTGAAAAATTGAGTATTATTAAAATTACTGAAAAAGAGTGATTAAAAATGGTTAAAGTTTGTGCGGTAAATAATTGTGTGAGTGGTAGGAAAGCGGAGAGAAATAAAAGAAAACAATTAAAGAAACGTCAAACGGCATTATTCAAAGTTCCAAAAGTATGTGACATAACCTTATTAGATAATATATATATGTAAATATAAGAAGTCAATCAAGTAATAATATCTCTTATTATTTAATAATTTAGTGTCCTAGAAAATTCCAAGAATGGCAATCAGCATTGTCACAAACACTTACTGGAAATAGTTTTATTTGTGAACTCCATTTCAAAGATAAAGACGTTATTAAAGAAGACAAAATCAACTTGCCTGATGGGAGTGTTTATAGATCACCTAGGATCAAATGTGATTTAGCATTGGGTGCTGTCCCAAAATCAACAAATATTTTGGCGGGTGAAAGTAAAGAGGTAAGAATAGAGTCATTATAATAATAATAATAATACCAGTAAAAAATAATTATAGTTTAACGAGGAAATAAAAAATAAAAAATTAACTTCAGATACATCAAAATGCTGAAAAAAATAAATTTGTACAAAATGAAAACAGTGAAGAGACGATTACTGATGAATCTTTGAATTGTGATCGTATGGGAAACGAATTTGTACCTGAACAACAAATTCTAATTGATACTTCTGATGTTCACAATAATGTAGATGATATAGTTGAAGATCAAACCTCCACAAATGGTTTTAATATTGATCCCGATGAAAACTCAAGCACGTTTTCTTTAAAGATAATTATAAATATGTTGAAAGATAAAGCCCTGCCATTTAATTGGAGTCGGTCCAGGACATTCGACGATGATACAAATATAATTCTGTTTCATATCGATAGTGTTTTAATGAAAGTGAAATTGAAAATTGTGATTAGTACCGATTTTACTATCATGGTAAGAAAAATTACATTTAGTTATAGCAAGATTTTAGATATTGTATGTCCTACTAATGAACGCATTTCTTTACAGATCACTGTTGTAGAAACAGGAATTTCTGTAATCTATGAACATCCAATATCATCTGTGACTGATTTTTGGAGTTTATTAAGGACAATTGGGAAATCACAATTTTGCAGTGGCTCTGGATTTCTTCAAAAAAAGTATTTAAGTTCATTTCATTTGTTCACAGTTATAAACGAAATAAATTTGCACGTTAATTTTATTTGTATATAAATGTACGTAATTGACATAATTACCATTATTATAATATTTATCTTTTTGGAAAATAGATGTTCGGATAAATGCTACGGAATTTTAGATCCACATGAAGAATATAAACGTTATAAAATAGAAAGGAGATGTTTAAATTGCCGAAATTTGCGTAAAAAATTATTAAATTCTAAAAGGAAAAATAATTGTGACAAAAATAAACGCTACATGACAATGAAACGTAAACTACAATCGAAATCAAAACGACTTCATCGCTTGCAAAGGAAGGTAATAAAATCAAATAATGACTCTGAACTAATACCTAAAAATATTTCGGTGAATGTTTTTCGCTTCTTTTCTTAACTTTATTTGTTGTTGCACAAATTTTAATTTAAATTATACTCATTACTGTAAATGTGTAAAAATGTTAGTTTCTTAGTATTATAATATTTTTAAAACAATTTTATAATTGTATTACTACACAGAATGTTGAATTAAGAAATGAGATAGAAGGGTTATGAGGCCAGTGCGCTATGGTCAAAGAACAAATATTAGAAGAAGAAATATCTCATTTACCGGAAGCTCAAAAGAAGCTGTTCGTGCTTGCTTTCAAGCAGCCAAAGTTAAAAACAAAAAACAGCGACGTTACACTATTGAATGGGTGTATGAGTGTTTGATGGTACTAATAAAAGGCCCTGCTGTATATGAAAAACTTCGTACTCGCCAAATCTTACCTTTGCCGTGTAAAGATACACTAAATAAGTATATAAGCAAGTTAGATAGTGCTTTTGGTTTCCCTAAGGCAATATTTGATACCTTACGATTAAAAGCTTCCCGTATGCCTGAATGTAACAGAAGGGGTATACATCATTTCATTCATATAACTACAAACTTTTCTTTTACTAACGCTTTTTATAGTAGGTATTAACAAACGAAAGCTTAATATTCCGTATAAGTATATACTTCTGAAGGGAAATATTTTAGAATATATTTCAGAAAGAACAATTTTAATTTGAAGAATATTTATCTGCAAGTACTAAAATATGGAAAATTAACAATATTTTATATTTTTAATTTTTTGCATCTTTCCCATTATTATCCTAGATTGTAATATAAATATCATTGATAACCATACAGCTACTGTTCTGAACGCAATTGAATTAACATGGGCGTAGTTTTTCGCTTTCTTCGTGGGTTTCGGATCGTAATTATATCTGTAAATATATATTTTATACATTTCTTTTAGGTACTCTGTTATTAGATGAAATTGCATTAAGTGAGGCGGTTAAATTGAACACTAAAAGTATGGAGTTTAATGGGTTCGTCAATCTTGGTGAATACACTCCAGATAGTTTAATTAATGAAAGAGCGGATCATGCACTAGTATTCATGTTTCAACCGTTTCAAGGTCAGTGGGTGCAGGTGTTAGGATACTTTTTAAGCAAGACAGCAGTTACTAAGGAAGTTCTGCATAAATTGATTATTGATTGTGTCATTCAATTGGAGAACAGTGGGCTGAACGTTGATGTTATAACTTCAGACGGTGCTCAATGGAATCGTGGAGTTTGGAAAATTTTTGGGATCGAGGACCAAAAATTTAGTTGCACACCCGTATGATACTTCTAGACGATTGTGGTTCATGTCTGACTTCCCACACCTGCTTAAATGCTTTCGAACCAAAATTATGGAGGGGTCAAGTTTCTGGGTAAATTGTATTATACACATATATACTATCTTCTATTTTATATATAATTCCAGTTTAGCGATGTTTTCCGGAATAAACTTCAAATGCACCAAACAGATAAAAATTTATTGTTTTATCTGTATTTTATTTCAATTGCAGAAACTTGATAGTCTATACTTATCAGAATTTAAATAATTCGAGAGACGCAGGTAGATATATGTTGGCCCGATGTACCGATTCCATTTCTTGCTTAAAGTTAAAAAATCTCTTGACTGAATAAAATAATTTATACAGCAAAAAGATTTTGTAAAAAGAAGGAAATTTCTTCAGTTGAAAACTTCACTTGACAAAAGAAAATTATCTTCAGACAAATAAATTTTTGCTTAGAATTCGGAAGACTTCAGTCTTTCAAACATTTTCTTGACTGAAATAAATTTTTTTTCCCGTGTACAGCTTTATTTCTTGTTAGGATTATTTTAATTCATTCAACTTTTATACAGCAGTGTAAATAAAAATTTTATTTTTTTACTCAAGACGCCTGATGGAATGGTGAGGAAAAGCCACTGGGAAGCTTTACTGAAATACGAAAACCATTTGAAAGCTAATTTGAAGGTTGCTTATAAATTAACACCTGAGCATTTAAATCCAGAGGGTTATCAGAAAATGAACGTCCGCTTAGCTGAAGAGGTATTTAATATATTTCATAAAATGCTTTCAATTATTTCATACAGCTCGATTGCTTGAAACAGTACTTAGTTCATTGTTTATTTGTAACTTGAAAATTTTCTTTTTAATTTTATATTTAATTTTTTTAACTGTACATTTTACTTTTTTCAGCTTTTCTCAAAATCCGTAAGAGTTGCAATGCTAACGTTCAAGAATAATTGTTACGATTTGAATGATTGTGAGGCTACAGTAAAATTTATGGAAAGAGTTGATAATCTCATTAAAGCGATGAGTTCTCGAACCCCTGTTAACGCTTTACGTCCTGAAGAATGTCCTATGCAGAAGGTATCAAAATTATAATGAATAAAAATCGATTTTAAATTTTCAGTACAATCACAATCAAATACGAATTTGAAATAGGATCAGCATACCAGCGAACCTGAGATTTCTGCGAATCATCAAATTTTTTTTCAGCTGAATCAATTAATCAATCAATGGATCAATCAATTAATCAATCAATCAATCGATCTATAAATTAATGGCTTTTTTCGTAATTAGATTCAAAGTAAGTAATAGAAACTGGAAGAACTTAAAGAAGGCGATGTTCATATAAATTTGCAACACTCTCTAAAAATGTTATTGTTGAATACTATTATATATTTATTGCGTAAGACAAAACAGAAACGTGCTACGCACGCAATAAATTAACCAAATGTAATCAGTCAGTTCCCTCCGACGGATTACATTACTTTCATTATTATAACCGCATGCTTCTATTCAGTTTCATTGATTGTTAGTCGCAAAAATCTTTTTATCTTGCAATCATACCACAGTCTGTCTTTTTCAATACATTTCTTTCTTATTATTATCATACAAAGAATCGTAAGCCAAGATAAAGAAATTCTAGAACTAAGAAAATTTTATGGGTTTAAGTAAATTTTTTCGCTTAACAATTTTTCTTCTGAGCTGTAACTAATGAATGTCTTCAAAAAAATGTTCTGGAGTCTAGTTTTTCTTCTTGTTTCGAGTAAACCTTTCTTGTGTGCCTTCTTATCCCATGTTTTTTAACAGTTATTAGATAAACTATTTTCATATTATAGGTAATCACGGACTTTGATGTATATTTGAGGGATTGGGAAGCAAAAGCCTGTGAAGAAAAGCAGAAGTATAGAAAAATAAGAAGCAATCGACTGATAACACTGAAATTCTGGAAGATTTTAATTTTGCAATTACCACAAGTACTTTAACAGGATTGAAGATAACATTGGGAGGAACGCTTGAACTGATAAATTTCTTACATGAGGAATGTCATTTTGATTATTTAATGACAGCTCGCTTAAATCAAGATAAGTTAGAAGTAAGTAAAATAAAAATATTCGCTACGTTTACTTCATTTAATTGCCATTTAGTGATCGGTCTGAATTTCCCGGTGTCTCCTTTGGGAAGTAGGTAAACTTGGTGCTCTGTCCAGGACTCAGGATAATTCTGTTATTCGATGAGGTATTTAAAGTAGCCGAGAATTTGCAATGTTATAGTTTCAGGTAGACGCTTCATTATGTCGTCACCGATTTGATTGAGATTAGGCCTGGTCCCTGATTTGCTCCGCAAAATAGCTGAGTTTCATTCTGTTTGAGAGATCGTGAAGTTTTCCGATGGGGTTCTGCGGTGGTATCAGAGTCTTATCTAATGAATCGTTGTGCTATGGAGTCATAACATTTTATTTGGCTCTTTTGGCAATCAGCTTTTATAAAGTTTCGTTTTTTCAGGTCGACTGTGCGTTCTTGGTTTGGTCGAACATACGAGGACGTCAATCTTCGGTTCTTGAAGGCTTTAAATTTCCTTCAAATCATGATTAAGGGTGCATTTTCGTTGAGAGTGGTTGTGTATTCTTGCCAAGTTTTTTGCAAAAGTTTATATCGTGGTACATTTTTTTTGTGCTATTGTATGTTCTGCATCTTCCATTGGTTCAATGTTACTTGGTTCAGTATTAGGTTTTTTAACTTGTTTGGAGTTAATGCTTTTTTGGCTGCCTGTGTCGTGTATTTTATTCCGTTTGTCATCGTTGTTGTTTGTTGTATTGCTGCTTTGATTATTTTTATCTACTTAGTTGGAGTTGTCGTTGGTCCACCCAGTGTGAAACTCCTTCAAACGATTCGAAGGTTCCAGAACCAATTTGGTACACTGATCTGGAGTATCTTTCTTTGATTATTTCTAGCATTTTTCGCAGATTCCGATGTTGTTCAGTGTGTCAAGAAGTTTCTCTCAGCATTAACTATAATTAAGCATTAAGTTCATTTTGTAGAACATCAAAATTACATAAAAATTACGATTTTAAATAAATTATCGTTCATAGTAACGATTGTTAATTATTAATACGATCATTTGCGGATATTTATTAGGATTGACGATTTAAAACATTATTATCAAAAACTTACATTTTATATTATACTCAGTGTCAAAAATTTCATAACTTCTGAATATTTATTATTTAAAATATTTGAAATTTTTATTTACATCTTTTTTCATTGTATTATTATTTACAGCAATTCTTTGGCATTGTCAGGAGCGCTTGCGGGTGTAACGAACATCCCGATCCAATCCTATTTGGTCAAGTTTTTAGGCTACTTTGCTCATATTCATTGGTTACTCCACTTAAAGGATCAAACGTTACTGCTGTAGAATTGTTACAATCTTTAATGGAAACTAAAGAGTCATTGCTAATAACCAAAGATAAGAAATTGAAGTGGTTGGAAAAAATTGATACAATTATTGAAGATGGATTTTGTGAAGAGGATAGTAATATAAATCTAAATGTAAGTGTTGCTGAACGACCTTTCGAAAATTTGGTGGATGAAAGCAGTGAAGAAGAACCTGATCATCCAGAGTTGAACGGTGATATTACAAATTCGAGTTCTAGTGGTGATCATTTACGAGAAGATTTCAATAATACGAACGTAAGCGTAGCTGAACAACCGTTCGAAACTTTATTGGATGAAAGCAGTGAAGAAGAACTTGATCACCGGGATCCACATTTACATCATGATTACGATGTCCCACACACAAGTACATATGTTAAAGCATATATTGCTGGCTATGTCACCAGGAAAATGCAACGTTTCTCCCGGTGCTTTGATTGCTTAAGTAGTCTGGAGTCTGATGAATTTTCAGATCGTAATACAGTCATTGATGCGATGGGTGATTCTTGTAAACGTCCCAGTGAAAATTTATATAAATTAATTGAACGCCTAGAAAATATCGTATTACAAGTTGTTGGGACGAAAACTGTTAAAATGAATACGATGAGTCAAATCTTGGATAAAATAGCCGAAGAAAAATTACTTCCATATGTAGGCTGCGAAGAACATCGATTAAGCTTAATGAAGAAATTATTAAATTATTTTATTACTATAAGAGGACATTTTTTAGCTAATTCAATAAATCGTAATTATACAAATAGAAAAAGTAAGAGCAAGAAGCTCAGAAAAATTTCGAAATTAATATAAAAACAATTTTCATTAGTTGCATTTGTCCGTCAAAATTATTATTTTTAAATATGTAAATAAATAAATTGTTATTTTTTTTATAAGGTGATATTTTCATAAGAATTTAACCTTCCTGCAATTTCCTGCTTTATTCCCGTTCTATATAATTAGTAACACAATAATACAGTTTTCATTTTTTGAAAAATCTTATTCTAATATCGTCATTTTTATAGTACTAACGCAATTAAAATTAATTTTCCGTATATTTTTTAATATATAATCAAATTTTTATATTAAAATTTTCGTCACCGTATAATTTACTTCATCCAATTATTTTCTTAATTATGTATTGATCTATTTTTCGTGAAATTTTCAATTTTTTATTTGCATAAAATAAATAAAACCTTCGTTTCATAAATAATCACCCGCTAAATTTAAATTGGGGATCGCTGCGATTGCAGCGCACTCTGCAATAAAACTTTATTTTCTCAATATTCTGTAGACATTTTTATACATGACGATCGTTCTCCTTTTATCTAAGCTCCGTGCGTCTTACGAAATTACAAAAAATAATAAAAAATAACGGTAAATTCAAAACATTTCAGTAAAAAATAAGTTTATTTTTAAACGTTAATAAAAAATTAATAAAAATTCATTTGATTCTAATATACATCCTATATTTTAAATGACTTTCATAAACTGAAGAAAATTTAACCTTACTTTTCACTTAATTTATATTAAATTGATTTGTTTAGATGTACTTTGTTGCTTTTTCTGATAATTGGTGTTCGACTGTACCAGAAAATTGGTTACAAAAAGAAGAAAATAAACTGCAATGGCCTCCTAAAACTGAAAATGCTACGAATGCATGCAAGAAAAAATGATGCCTAAGAGTAATTGGCGCTATATAAAGTACACAAAGCTGTTAGGACCCTACGGTAAGTTCATATTTATTTTGATAATATAAAATTTAATTTGACAATTTACATTAACAAATATGAGATATTTAAAACCATACACACAAGAATACCAATTCCCAAAACCACATTTTATTTATGATCAATCAGAATCTAAAAATATTGTATCAAGTATTTATTTCCGTGTGTGTATGTTAACAAGATCCATTATTTTTGAAATTTTTTAATTGAATTTAATATTTATTTTTATTAGATACGTTTGAAATTGCTAGACAAGTAGAAATTGCCGCCATTTGTCAACAAGTGATGAGGCATCTTTTTTATCTATTCCGAAACAAAATGATGTCCGTGGGAAGCGTACGCGAAAACTACCAAAACGCTATCAAAATTCTGATAACGAGTCTTTCAATGAAAAAGAGAAAGGTATATTTTTAATTTGTCAATTATAAAAATTTTATGGCATTTTAATAATTTTGTTTCCTTAACAGAAACTGATAACTCAAATGATGATGACAGCATTTCGGAAAAAGATTTTAATTATAAATCGAGAGGTTCTGAAGATGAAGAAGATATTTTATTAGATACTCAGCCTTTAGATTACGGCAATTTTTTTGATGATGTCGAAGAAAGTCCCACAAAAACAAGAGAAAGAGATAAGAAAATAACTATTCGTAACATTGAAATTATTCGTAAGTATAAAATATATTTAATTGATACAGCCGTAAAAATTATGTTTCGTAAGTTTATTTTATATTTTGCTTCTACAGCTGAATTCGTTACTCCTAATGAAGGTGATAAAAATCTGAAATTAATTAATCGATCAAAGTGTGAAGATGCGAAAAAAGTTAATAGAAGCAATGACGATAATTATGATAATATGGAAATAAATAATAATAACGATAACAATAGTAACAATGACGAAAATAAAAAAAGGGAATTAATTCTAACAGTGGGCCAATTAGTAACACGTCGCATACCATCGTCAATAAAAATGCTTTTATTTCAACTCAGAAAACTAATGGTGAAAAAACAATGATAAAACTAACGAAATAAGTGTTGAAGAACCTGCTTGTCAGAACTGTTGCAGTAAGTACAATTCACTTCTAATATTATTTTAATTAATAGGTAGCACAAATTTTCGTTTACTCGAAATTATTATCAAAAATTTTTATCGATTTAAATTTCATAAAACTCATTTAATACTTATCAATGCATAAGAAAAATTCTTGGATTAAAAATAAATATAAATCTTTGTTTACTGTTAACAGTTGCATGTAGATCACAGAGACAGCAGATACTACGAAAATTAGACAGTATCCTTATGCAATTACAATCTCATAACATTGTTCAAAATAAGTCTTCAATTGGTACCGTCAGTGCTCTACCTGGATTCACTATTAAAACTTTAATAGCTTTGCAAGAACTTAACCAGAAGTTGCTCGAAAATGAAGAAGCACGCGCGCAATTTGTAAAAATTTTTGACTCAATACGGTTGATTAATATATATGTCAATCTTTTTCCTCTTTACAATGACTAATTTTTTTAATATTTTTGATTTTTATACATCAACCATATTTCCGTAATTCATGAAAATTAATCGTTTTCCAATTTATTTATTGTTGTATCATTTTTTTTAAGACTAATCTTATTCAACTTAGACGAGTGCCTGACGGAAAAAAACATGTACGAGATATCTTATCATATATTTTAGATGATGAGTGAAGTCGCAAGTTATCTTGGAGCGGCCAGAAAAAACTATAGCCGTTAAAGACATGACTTTCACGAAACTCTTAACCGGTAATAAAATTTCTTTTTGAATTCTGCCAGATCCTAAAAATTTTTATTTAGTTCAACATTTTATATAAAATGAACTTTTTTTATTTTCGAATCTTAACAAATTGTGGATTAAGATAGTACTGCCAATACTACAACTCTCGAATGTCAATATAAAATCTTGTTTTTTTTTTAATGGCTCTTTGTAATTCGTAAAAATTTTATAAACACTATCACGTTATAACATATTTCTACTACCACCAAATTAAAAAAATAAATTTAAATAATTACTAGTTCTGACAGTACTATTTTAAAGTCAAGATTTTTTATGTGTTCATTAAAACTATGCATTTCAACTCATAATTATTTGACTATAAATATTAATATGATTAATTGTTTGATTCTAGGTGCAATTACTAATTTAAATCCTCAATGTACCTTGTCAGATTTGAATGGACAAATCAAAACATGGCTTCAGCATGCTAGTGATCGAATCAAATATGTTAAAGTTAAACATCAGGCAAAAAATTAACATTTAATTAAAATACTTATTTATGTTCTATAATTTTACTAAATTTTCATTTCTTATGTTTTTTGATTTATCTAAAAATATTTTAATTTAATTTACTAAGCCAAGTGATAAAAAATTAATATAATATTAGTAAGCAGAAATAATACGTTATGTAAACTACATTTGTGACAATATAAAAAATATCTTTGTTTCAATAAATAATATTGATTTAAAACTAAAAAAATTTTTGATACCTATAATTCAAAATTATTAATCCCAAATATGAAATCCTAACGAAGTCATATTAAAGTCTTCTTCTATATGAGTTCTTGACGACTACATCTATGAGATCTCAAAAAAATGAGGCGCTCAGGAAGTCATTTTCATTGAACAAGAATAGAATTCTTAATTTGTTCTTATTTCTGAAGTCAGAAAAAAGTATTCCCCATGAGCTTTTGCGTAAGAAGTCTGAACTTGCTCATAAAGTGGCGCATTCGACGTCTTGATAAGTTCGTAAAGTGTTCTTTTGGATATGAATTCTGACGTCTAAATCGTAAATGAGAACTCTTTCGGTATTCTTCCAGAAGTCAATTTGCTATCTGGGATGTGTGATTGACACATGGGTCTCTCACACTCATGACAATACGAACGTACTTTCTTGTCTGCTTTTCTAGGGCAAATTATACATCTAACGGGTTTATTTATGTTCTTATTGAAAGTTTTTGAAACCGATTTTATCGATAAAAAATCAGCAGCTTCATTCCTCAATTCTCTTGGTAGATACTGACATGTAGATCGCTCCTTTATTTGATCAGAAACAAGATCCAAACCAAGTCGTTTTAAAAATTCCGATCGAGATAGATTATTATTAATGCGCTGATGATAAAAGGAAAAACTGTTCAGACAGGCTACATCAATTAAATAAAACCACAGTTTTAATATCAATTTTCTTGTCCGTCCCATTAAAGAATAAATGTTTACAATTTTTTCGGTAGTGACTTCAGTAACATCATGAATATCAACTTTTTGTATATTTTCTAACTCAATAACATCTGAAACCAATGGTTTACAGCTGTCATCTAATACTACGTTCATTTCTTTACTTACAACGGTAAGTAAATAACTGATTGCATCCTCATGTATAGTACAATTGTCATTAGAATCATCAAAAAATTTTTTATTATAAAATTCAAGTTCAGAAATATAGCAAGAATTTGTATCCATTGCATAATATATGACTACACCTACAGATGAATTTTGTTTACTGTGCATTTCCTTTAAATCATTCGTCAATATTATTCGACTTATAGCGATAGATTTTCCGCACTTATAATTCTGTTGACAATTTTTTCGGAACACTTCAATGATTCCTTGATTTTTATTAGAATCATCAATTTGTTTTTTAGTTTACTTTCACTGGAATTTGAGATCTGTACACAGCGTAGTAAAAATTTGAATCTAGTGAAATTCATGCTTAACCTGAATACTTCAACTCCAAGTCCGCCTTTTTCCAATAGAGCATCAATTTTCATACGACATTGTAGTAATCCTGCCAGTATAATCAGACCAATAAAAACTTTAATTTCATTGACATTTGTGTCTTGACAATCTCGACTCCTGGAATAATTCTTACGAATTTTAGCGATTTTCGAGTTTGTGAAAATTACCATTAACGTTAATATTCTTTCATCCATAAATAAAGAGAAACAGTCTGTAATACTTTTTATAGTTTTTACTGTTAAATTTTGACTTCTTATTCCCGTGTCAGCTAGTTCACTATTACCACTATTTGTCTCATTTAATTCATTTTTATTGCGAGATGACGTTTGAAAAGCATCATTAGCTCCGTTATTCAAAGATTTAAGACGAACATTATTACGAAAATTATCTAAAAATTCTTCCGTATCTCCATCATAACCCTCACTATCGGACTCACTCCAATTGTGATTAAACGCTGCGTCGTCAAAAATAATTTTTTCAACTCCTCTTTCTCTAACATTTTCGCAGCCTAGTAAATAAAAAAATTTTTAATGTTTTTTTTTTTTTTCATGGTTCAAAATAGCATTTTTCTTTCGGATAGGTGATACTTACCATGGTTGGATTTTTTCGTGGGTTAAAATCTTCAATAATAATAAAAACTTTGATAAACAGCAAGACTAACTAAATATCACTTAAGTATTATTGATTAGAATTATTATTAGTTTTTTATTTGTTATTAAAAGTGCTGCATTCTCATGAGATCAAGTGTCTGAATTATTATAAATAAATATACATTTACTGGATGACGAAGAACTTCCACCAAATTAAGGTAGATGTCACTGAGTAAGACTGATAAAATTTCAATGAAACACAAAACCGCGCCAACTTCAAATGAAAACATTTGAAAATTGGAAAGACAAAAATTATTCTATTGACTTATAAATTAGATACTTTGCATACCATTTCAGTTCAGCGAAAAATTACTATGGGCACATCGTAATAGCGGACCAGACATTTAGCCTTCTCCCTTTCACTATATTACATTTTAAAATTTACTGTAGCTCTACTAATTTTTACGATGTTGGATTGTAATAAGTGGTAAAACTCAAGTAAATTTTAAAATATAATACAGTAAAAGAGAAGAAGCTAAAAGTCTAGTCCGGAATCACAATATGCTCATAGAAATTTTTCGTACAATTTTCTTTCCGTGTACTATGTTTTGTTTTCGTAATCATTTGTTTCCGCTATCTCACAAACGAATCAACCGATTTTAACAGAATCGGCAAAAATCGACACAATTACTTAATTAAGTTAAAAACTGATTAGTTACTGAATGCAATTGATAAATCCGATTAAAAATTGTTCAAAAAAATTTGACTTTTTAAAAATATTTTAGTTTTTACCTATGAAAATTTTATTTCTAATTAATTAGAAATACTACAGATAGGTTCATGTATGTTAAACGTAAAGTTTGGGCATGGTTTGATAATTCAAAAATAGTTAGGAAACAGAACTGATAGTTTGAGGACAGGCTCAAAGAATACACTTATGTAATAATTAGTTTTAGTACTGATACTTCAAGACCGCCGTCAAACTTCCAGAAATCTTAATCGTAAAAAATTCAAACCATCTTTTTTTTTTATTTTCTTAACAATGTTTGCAGTTAAAAAACTGTTACTATTAAATTTTTTAATATTTTCATTGCAAAATAATCTAAAATTTTTACAATGAAAGAAAAAGATTTAAATTTACCAATTTCTATAATTTTTTTGCATCGATTATTTAATCAATCTATGATGTGATAGTTGGAAAAATTATAGCATGTAGTAAAAGATTATTTCCGAAAACATATCATTGAGATATTCAAAATATCTTATATGTTATGTGACAATAACAATATTCACAGTTAGATGTGAATGAGTCATCAAAGTAATGGATACATTGAAGAGTTTTCCTTGAAATATACATCCAAAATAAAGGAATTGCTACTTCATATCATCGAAACAGCACGCTTTATATAATAATTTTATGCTTAGATTTTTCATTTAATTTGCCTGATCACTTTAATTCTTGTAGACTTAACATACACTCTTAATAACAATAGCATATAACCTAATACTCGTCTTTTAAAATCCATCTCAACATTTAAATTTACCAAAAATTGCGAATACGCACTCTGTGACTTATCAAAAATTACAATAGAGATCATCAATCAACGATATCTAATTCAAACTGAGAAGTTTAAATTACCCCAAATTATGTCATATTTTTTGTTTGAATCTTTTATTCCCTTAAATTACAATTATCGATAAGTTAAAGTTTGCAGTCAAAATACTAAATATCTTTTCAAAACATACAATATTTACGATGTATAAACTTGGTCTTCTGGTTATGTTAAAATCTTCATACTCATGATTTAATATTATGGTTGAGTCCTCAAAGTAACTAATTCATCGTAGATCCGTTCTCGAAGTATCTGATAATCAATTGCTCCATGATGTCCTCAAAGTGATGCTCTTTATATAATAACTCAGCTTACCGGTTTCGAAAGACCTACCAAATTTCATTTATTGTGGTATCTTAATAAGATACACATGTCATAATTAAAGTTCGTTTTTTTATGCCTCGCTTCCATCTTTTGCCTTAGTAATAACTTTTAAATTCTATGTAAACATATAGGTAAGTTAAAAAATGCGCACATGCACTAAAAAAGCTTGTAAATTCTATGCTCAATTTTTATCCAGCAGCAGTTAATGTTTAGTGTCAAAATTACAATGTGCTTTATTTAATTGTACGAGTGGAAAAATAAAATAATAATGATTTTTTTGTGAAAGATTGAATAAATTCTATTTTTATACTACCTATAAGAATTTCCAAAGGAAATTTAAGATTTACCAAGGTATGTATAATTTTGAACTAAAATATTTTCATTAACCAAGATTAAATTAAGATAATTACATTTGCTATAAGATATAGATATGTGTTTTTTGATTTGACTAGATGAGACCTCAAAGTCACGGATTTAATGAAGATCTGTCCTCAAACTCTGCGTTCATAATATGTTAATTGTTACACAATGTCCTGAAAGTATGGTCATTAATACTATAAATACAATAACGTATTTCAATAAACACACCTAAAAACTAAATCCTTGAAGTTTTAACGCACATATTCACTGCTTTTATATCTTTTAAGATTAATCATTATCTTTTATTTCCCTTTTTCCGTCGTCATTGATTTAATGTAAATAACAAGGAACGCTCAAAATTGCGTTCAGATATTTGGAAAGGTTGGTTCAATTTATTTTAACTAACTTTTGAAGTACTAACTTGAAAATATTAAGAAACGATTTTTGCCTATCAAAAGATTCAGGAATATAAAAATGCAATTAGTTTGTAATAATTTCATAATTCTAAGATTAAAAACTTTCAAACTGATATCAACGGCTTATAAATTTAGACAATGTTTTGCTCTCGTCTGAAGTAGAACTTTTGAAACAATATATACACTAGAATAACACATTTTCTATAGCTTTCTTAAAATAATTATGTAATTCATGCATTCATTTTTAGGCTATCTATTTATAACTTGTAGGCTCAATCAACTATAAATAAATAATAATAATCAATGATTACAAATAAACGATCAAAAATATATCTGTTCAAGTAAATCATATCTTTTTATAGAAGATTGTTATGATAAAAAAGTTATTAGTAAAGGTATTGTTGGTATTAAGCGTAAAAATTTCGATATTTTACTTAAACTGTTCTAGAGCCCACCACATCACAAAATTTACAATCATTTGGTCAGTCATGACTCACTTGGTCGCGTAGTATTACAAATAGTTTAATCGATCAAGTCCTATTTTTATTAATTTACTGTAATAAATCATTTGTTGATGTAGATTTAATCAAAATATTTATTAAAATTTATTGTCTTTCATTGAAGAATAGCTATTTATCAGTCTTAAAAGAAAGTTTAAAAATACATAAATAAATAAATTCATATTTTTCATCTAAAAAAGTTAAAATATTCTATTCATATATTGAACAATCAATGATAAAACGAAAAATGTTAGTAAGAGATGATATTTTATATAAATAAACATTGAACTCATTATCACTATGTTATTAAAGATATTCAGTAATACAATGTGAATAGTTTAATTATTTAGTTTCGTAAAAACTTAATGGAAATCACTTATGCATAAATTAAATGATTTTAAAACATGTTTTTCACTTTTTATCAACAATTAAAGCAAACGACATTTTAATCCAGCTGATATTAGATATTTAATATTTTTTCCTAGCCAAAAATTTTAATTCCTAGCCAATAATTATATAATGACAAATGACGCTGTATTTTGCTGTAATTTATCTATACATTTTTATTTATATAATTCCAAACATTTGTATTTGTTTACAAATTATTAACCTAGATTATTAATTTCAATAACATTTTTTTTTTACCCCGTCGATAATAAATGATGTTGATTTTGTTGATTGTGCTTACAAGATATTGTCTAATATATAGTTTAATGAAATCTTGTCAGATGTCTCTGCGAGTAATATCCCTATTTACAATAATAATAACACCTGAAAATAAGTTTACATTGGCAACAATAATATTTATTTATGTTTATTATTCAATTGCTGTGACTAACTTATTATTACTGTTTGAAAATTATTTTTTTTCATCCTTAATTATTATTTCTTTAAATTGTTTTTTTTTTTTTTTGGGTTTGCACGATTATATTTCTTGAAAATGTTTTCATTAGTGAAGCTTGAAAATAAAGATGATTATTCGATTATAGCTGTAAAGCGATTGAAAAAATTAGAAAATTGGAGTTCTAAGTATTTATTAGGGTGATTCAAAAAAAAAGAATATTTTTTTTTTCGTTTGGTACTCTGAAAAATAGGTTCCTAGACACCTCTAAGAAAGCCTCTCCAAGCATGAGTTCTTAATTGTAACGGGAAGGTCCTCCTTCTTACAGTTTTCTATTTTTTCTTATTATCAGATAGAAAAATTTATATCTCGCTTCCAACTACTTGAAAAAATATCTTGTTCCTTAGATTTTGTAGGAAATTGAATGCTCTACAAAAAAGGTCTCTTACGATTTTTTCGTAAACCCAACCGTTTAAAAGATATTAACGGTTAAAGTTTGATTATTTTTGGGAAAATTTTTTATTTCTTATGAATTTTATAACTCAATGAAAAAAATCATTATGAATGATGAAACTCATAGTTTTGTAGGAAATTTACTGCTCTATAAAAATGGTCTCTTATGATTTTTCGATCAAGTTGAGCGTTTACGAGATATTCATCGTCAAACATCAATGCATATCAATTTTTCTAGTTTTTGATCAATAATTCGAAAAATTTCAATTTATTCTGTGAGTTTCAAGGAAATTTAGACAAATTTGAGTTTTTATTATAAAAGCAACTCCTATAGATGTTTTCTGTTCGAAAATTCATTTGAAAGTTTTTATTCTAATAATATTTTTTTAATTTTATCTTTAATAATTTAAAATCCTAATCGCGTTGTCATTTATTATTATGAAATTTGTTCAGTGCGTATTTTTAAATTGTTTTTCACAAAATATACATAAAATTTTCGTTCGAGGGGATTTTTGTTTTGAATTCCATTTCTTCTTCTGTTTGTCTTCTGAAACTAACGCCATCTATGTTTTTTACTCTCAACTATCTTCAGTATCTACCCATTTAATACCGTATTTTCAGTGTTCCTAAAACTGATCATCTTGAATACGTAATAAAATAATTCATTTTAAATAAGTCTTATAATCATCACATAAATTTATTTATCATCAATTAACCTACAATGAATAAAGAAATACGTTTTATCGGAATACCTCTACAAAGAATTTCGGAACGTAAGTTACCAAAAGTGAAAGAGGTTATGCGTGTGTTTTTCTACCAACTTAAAATTTTAAAGTATTCAATCAAACAAAGTGCTAAAAATTCAGTTGACCAAGTTATTGAACTGTGGAGAAAAAATCAGATTCCAACTAGTGGAGCTCCTAATGCAATCAAAAATTTCTTCGCTATCACAGTCAATGGTTAAAATTACAAAAACATTTCGATAAAAAGAATTCAGCGCAAAACCAAAAGGAAATGAAATTTCAGACTGATCTTGAACAATTATTCGACATTGTGAGCGAAAAATCCTTAAAAGTGCTTGATGATAATATTAGAAAGTTGTATTTGGATCAAAAATTCGGTACCCATAAAGAGATTCTTTCTAATAATGTACCTGTATCAAACTTAACCACAACTATGATGGGAATAGATGAGAGTAGTAAGTATCTGAGATATTTAATTATTATAAAGTCAGGTAGTAGTGTAACTTTTCATAGATGACTAGATGACATTTGACTAGACAATTTTTGGAGTCCTTTCTTAATTATTTGTCATCAAAATGAATAAATTCTATACATTTTCTTCGTTTAATTTATAAAACAGATCTTATTCCAGACTTAGATCAACCGTCTACCAGTCATGCGATTGTTCCAAGTGAAAAATCAGAGTCGTTCTCTACGTATACATTAAGTGGAGTTACAAATTTTGGATCTGATTCAGAGTATGAACCTCCAATTCCGACAAAACGAGCAAAACTTGATGTCTTAACTCCTGAAGTCATTTTTGGACTCGACCGAGCTAATGTCAGCAGTAGAAATGCGATGTTTATTATTGCTCCGGTTTTACTAGCAGTAGGTATTAAAATTGAAGATACAACGCTCAGTTATAGTTCAATTCAACGAGCTCGTATGCTTCAAAGAGAAGACATTGCTACAGGACTTAATGACAACTTTAAGACACACGATAAATACGTTGTGCATTGGGACGGAAAAATGCTGAATGACCTTGTTGGATCAAAATCTGTGGAACGGCTACCAGTTATTTTAACTGCATTTGGTACCGAACAATTACTTGGGGTTCCAAAATGAATTCTGGGACGGCAGACAATCAAACATCAGCCATTTTATCGACATTGAGTGAATGGGGTATTACTAATTATGTTAAGGCGATGTGTTTTGACACGACGGCAGTTAATACAGGTAACTTATCAATGATAATTTAATCTAAAAAATATTTAATTATTAACGTTCTAGTTTAATTTTTATTGCTTACTGAATTTCACTTTTGAAATTATTGAGAATTATTTACTCATTTGGATTTTAAATATAATCTACAATTTGTTGAAAATATTAAATTTAACGATAGTTATCTATTTTCTTTATACAGGAATTCATAACGGTACATGTAAGGTAATTGAAAAGACTTTGGGAAGAGAGTTAATCTGGTTACTATGTCGTCACCACATTTTTGAGATCATATTGAGAAGTGCATTTGAAGTATATTGGCCTGTGTCATCTGGGCCAAACGTACCAATGTTCGGAAGATTTAAAAATCATGGGATGAAATAAATAAAACTAATTATAAATCTGGAATTGAAGATACTGTTGTTGCTGATATCATTTTGGATAAAAAAATGAAATATCTAGTTTAATTGCACAATCCTTACAGGTATGATTTAACTGCGATTTTAAGAAAAAAATTTTCTTGTTTCTGACAAATTTTTAATTGTTTTTGATAGTTACTACAACCCCGAGATGACTATAAAGAATTGTTGGAATTGTCGTTGATTTTCCTTGGAGAAATGCCTCAAGAAGAAATTTTTTTCAAACGTCCTGGTGCAATTCATCATGCTAGGTGGATGGCGAAGGCAATTTACAGTTTAAAAATGTTTCTATTCAGAAATGAATTTAAACTTTCTAATAAAGAATTGGACGGTCTTCGGCAAATTTGTATATTTATAGTTACACTGTATTTAAAAGCTTGGTTTTCATCAACTTCTGCAACAACTGCTGCTAATCATGACTTGCAGTTTTTGAAAAATTTATTCGAGTACAAAAATATCAATTCATTGATTTCTTCAGCAACTTGTGAAAAAAATGATTTTGCATTTATGGTATTTAAGTGATGAACTTGCTATTTTATCATTATTTGACGATACCGTTTCATTGGAAGTAAAAAAATATTGTTGGAGCTGTTAATACTCGTAACGGTACAGATTCTAAAGCTAAAAATTTATAATTGATAAAAACGATTTGAATTCATTAATACAAAAAGTCTGAGTGACTTTGTTTCTAAAAAGTCTTTAAATCTCTTTAAAATCTTTGATTTACCATATGACTTCCTTGATAAAGATATTGAATCGTGGCCTACTAATGACAGTTACATTGAAAATAAAGAATACTTTAACCAATTGAAAGTTGTTAATGATTCAGCAGAACGAGCTGTTGCATTAGTTAGTGAGTATAATCAATGCTTGACAAAAAATGAAGAGCAATTCCAATACTTATTGCAAATTATCAAAGAACATCGAAAAAACTACCCAAACTGCAATAGAGGAAATTATTTACAGTAAAAGTGTACCGTTATGTTGAAAATATTGAAAATTATATGGCAGTTGATAATTAAATAAATAAATTCTTCGATAAAAAGTGAAACACACTAAATTGAATTATATATTTAAAAAAATGCACTAATTTTTTGTTTTAATGTAATAAAACATGTCCAAGACTAAAAAAACTAATTAAAAATTAGTTCATAACATATTTCTATTCATAGAAACTCAAATTTGTCTAAATTTCCTTGAAACTCACAGAATAAATTGAAATTTTTCGAATTATTGATCAAAAACTAGAAAAATTGATATGCATTGATGTTTGACGATGAATATCTCGTAAACGCTCAACTTGATCGAAAAATCATAAGAGACCATTTTTATAGAGCAGTAAATTTCCTACAAAACTATGAGTTTCATCATTCATAATGATTTTTTTCATTGAGTTATAAAATTCATAAGAAATAAAAAATTTTCCCAAAAATAATCAAACTTTAACCGTTAATATCTTTTAAACGGTTGGGTTTACGAAAAATCGTAAGAGACCTTTTTGTAGAGCATTCAATTTCCTACAAAATCTAAGGAACAAGATATTTTTTCAAGTAGTTGGAAGCGAGATATAAATTTTTCTATCTGATAATAAGAAAAAATAGAAAACTGTAAGAAGGAGGACCTTCCCGTTACAATTAAGAACTCATGCTTGGAGAGGCTTTCTTAGAGGTGTCTAGGAACCTATTGTTCAGAGTACCAAACGAAAAAAAAAATATTCTTTTTTTTTGAATCACCCTAGTATTTATACGAGTCAATGTTGTGCTATAAAAGTACTGTGCAGCTAATTAATTCTTCAGGTAATGAAAGTTTTGGTCGAATACTATAAAGAAAAAATTAAATTTAAACTTTATTTTTATTTATGTCACCTCATTTAGTGTAAATAAAATTTATTAAAATCTATCACTGAATTTTATTCTGTTCTAATTACTTCGCTTTTTAATATTTTGTCGTTTGCTAGTAATAATGATTCATAGTTTTCAAGTATTAAAATCATTTTTTAAATGTTATTTTCATTATAGAAGTGTATTCATGTATTTACGTTTTTTCTTTTAGACAACAAGTCTCAAGTTGAAACAACAAAAGACAAAATTCTAACACAAGGAGCCTTAAGCAATAAACCTCCTGATAACTCTACGGACTCATCGTACACAAAATCACAATATCAGGCATCGAAACATGTTGGTTCAATTAACCAGTCTGTTTCACATGTCAATCTCACAGATACCTGCAAGTCTACTGATTCGACATCAAACTTGAAGTCAGAGAGTTCTGCTGCTCCAAGTATACCATCGGGGCTTTGGGAAATGTAGGATAGTCGCTCAAGTGATTTGTCTTCTAAATCGACATTCAGAGATTTAGTTTCATCCGAATTTTATCACAAGACTTCTCTACGTCATAATTTTGAAGATAGATCCCTTGACAGCAATGCTGAGAGTAAAGAGAGTTTATCCTACAGTGACTAAATTTGCACGAAATTTGGAATATTGTCACAAAAATAAAATAGCTGTCAAGAAGTTTTTAAGGCTACCACTCAAAAGTAAGAAACGGTCTCAAAAAATTGCTGCTATACGTTACGACGGAAGATTAATACATAATACTAATAAAAATTTCAATAGTGGAGTTTTAATGACAAGCAGAAGATGCCAACCTGGCTTTAAGAAAACTGGTAAAGATTATATACGATGTAATAAATGTAATAATTATTTCTCCAGTAAGACCTTTCGACTCCATGCGAAAAAATGTACGGGTATACCTGACCAAAAATCTGACGTCCAAGATATTCTAGGAAAGAATTGTCATAAAGTTTGTTTAGTTAATGACCGTGCTGATGAACTTTTGCGTACAAAGATTTTTTCAGTATTAACTGACAGTCAAGTAAAATCTTAAATTGCCTTTGATGAAATAATAATCGTATATGGAAATTTTTTATGTAAAAAATATGTTGATATTAATTTTAATTTTACTAATTGTGATGTATACATTAATGTATACATTAATAGAGAGAAAGGAAAAATAAATATACTGCATAAGAAATCATATAGTCTATTTTTGATAAAACTGGACTGTTATACTTTTGTTCAAAATACGTTTCATACAGGTCACTTTAACAGAGTTTAGATCAACATAATTCTTGTATCAACCTAAATTGTTATTAAAATTTATCGTGTCTTCTTTTAAAAATTTTAGTTTTTAAGAGCAAAGCTCATTTTTCACTAACATTTTTACAAAGTTGCAAAATAAAAGAATCTATTTCAAAGATACGGTCTTATAGAATAATCTGTTGCTGTTAATGAGAATTTAATATTTTTCACGATCTTGAAATGTAGGCAGATATTTTGTTTAGTTTGACTACCAAATATCGGCGTAACTTTTAAAAAAACTATAAAATAATATAACAAACTGAACTATAAACACAGCTGTGTACGTGTAAACTACTAGATACCTGTAAAACCGTATCGAATGTTAATTCTGTGTTTTAAGTAAGTTTTGAACTTTTTTTGTTTCAATCACTCTACTTTTTAAATGAACTTAAATATATTTAATTATTTCGGTCGTTATTTTATCAGAAAAGTGGTTCTAATAAATTTACTATCTAATTTTTGGTGTACAGCGTTTTTGGTAAATGTTTGTTACTCGCTAGAAATTTTCGACTACTAAAGCTTTTAATATTCTCTTACCATCGTATATATTAGTTTTTCTGCCAAGCTTCCTGTATGTTAGAAATATTTTAATATTTTACTCTTTCAGAAATAATATTTATTCAAGTTCTCCAATGATTCAAAATACGACTAATTAACCAGTGTAGACAAGATTTGATCTTTTCATGTTTTAAGTCAACAATTAATGTTTCAAGAAGTGACCTCGAAGTATACGTTACTCTATTATTATATCCGATTATGACCAATATTTTATATGCAGTATTCCTTGAAGAATGTCCTCGAAGTAACAAATTTTTCGATATTTCTAAAAATAAAGAGCTATAAAAATAAAATTCTAACGAAGATTATGCATTTCAGATTAATAATAATTTATAAGACAAAAAGATTTATTTACTAGTTAAGCATACGTATTGAATTATACTATGGAATTCGGTCACTGTGTAATTTTCCATTTACGAACGGCATTGAGTATTTCTATCAAATTCACACTACAATTTATGTGAAACTTAAATGACAAGCATCCATTTATTTAGTCCGGAAAAATTTTTCTAATGAAATAAATATTAACAGCCTAATTATACGAATCTAATTGTAAAATTCATTAAAAATACTAGAAATCAAAGTTTATATTCACTTTTATTAGCACTCTTAATACATGAATTCACATATTCGTAACTCAAAATGTGTTAAAGTAAAATAGAGATAGTAAACAATAATGTTTATTTAATAAGTAGTTGATCGTTAGTAATTTTCAAGAAAACAAATTATGAATTCTTTAACACATTTAAAATGATTAAGTGTAATTTAAATATAATGTTTAGAAAAGTATTTTCTAAATAATTGAAAATATTTTTTTAAACTTAATATTTTTTGATACCTGAAATATTTAAAAAACAAGAATTAAGAAAAATATTCCATAGATTTAGCAAAAATATTGGATTAAAACGATAACTTCGTCCTAAGTCCGGAGGCACGATAGTGCCTCAAGCCAAGTACACGTTCAACAACACACATAAAATGTGTGTGAACGTGTAGGCGTGAGGCTACAGTGCCTCTATTCTCGAGTCAGATGTCAACATAACCTCATCATATTTTCAACTCGATTTATTTTATTACTACGTCCATATCAACACTTGACACTCGCTTTAAATATTTTAATTATTAGTCCTTTTTGTAAAACACCAAAATTTATATTGTTTATTTCATTATTTAACGTTATCCTAATTTATAAAATTTTCGCTCCTCCGTTTTTCGATTCTACGAGAGATTTTACTAATTTCGGTCGAATTTTTTATTTCGAAGTTGGTACAGTTTAGTTCGATGCGGATAGTACATGTTTAGTATCAGAGTTAGTCCGTTTCCATTTGGCGTCTGAGATTCTCTGCGGATAGTTACTCTGCTCTAGATTTTTAAGTTTTTAAGTTGGTACAATTAAATGTTCTCAGGAAAGTATACTATGTATAGTATCAGAGTCATTCCATTTCCATTGGACGTCTGACAAAATAGGCGGTTAATTCAAATTTAAAATCATTTACTATTTAATTTCGTACATTCGTTAAATAATTATATATAACTTTATTTTATTTGATTTTTCATTATTATTTTATTATTATTATTATAACAATAATAATAATATTATTAATTATTATTCTTTTTGTTTTAAAAAGCATGTGAAACTTTTAGTTATTTATAAAAATTTATATTTTTATTTCAATAAGCGCGCGAAAATTCAAATGTCAATCAAAATTTTATTATTATAATTATAACATATTATTACTCCAAAAAAGATGCGAAAATTAGAATATAGTTGTAATAATAATAATAATAATAATGATAATAATAATTAATAAATATTTGTTATAAATATATAGCTTGGATTGTTTTCATTTCTTTTCCGGCTATACACAGTTCATATACTGTGATGCGCCTAAATGCATCCAGCAGGTGACACTACTTGTCAGAAAGGCGCGAATTTGAATCGTTTAAAATATTTCATTAAATTTCAATCCAAGTTTGTAGTACTTATGCATAATTTCTATTACATGTCTAGCTGTAAGCTGTATTGCCTCTAGATTCACCCAGCAGGACTGACAAATTAAGCGATTAATTCAAATTTAAATTCATTTACTATTTAATTTCGTACATTCGTTAAATAATTAAATATAACTTTGTTTTATTTAATTTTTCATTATTATTTTATTATTATTATTATAACAATAATAATAATATTAGTAATTATTATTCTTTTTGTTTTAAAAAGCATGTGAAACTTTTAGTTATTTGTAAAAATTTATATTTTTATTTCAATAAGCGCGCGAAAATTCAAATGTCAATCAAAATTTTATTATTATAATTATAACATATTATTACTCCAAAAAAGATGCGAAAATTAGAATATAGTTGTAATAATAATAATAATAATAATGATAATAATAATTAATAAATATTTGTTATAAATATATAGCTTGGATTGTTTTCATTTCTTTTCCGGCTATACACAGTTCATATACTGTGATGCGCCTAAATGCATCCAGCAGGTGACACTACTTGTCAGAAAGGCGCGAATTTGAATCGTTTAAAATATTTCATTAAATTTCAATCCAAGTTTGTAGTACTTATGCATAATTTCTATTACATGTCTAGCTGTAAGCTGTATTGCCTCTAGATTCACCCAGCAGGACTGACAAATTAAGCGATTAATTCAAATTTAAATTAATTTACTATTCAATTTCAGGTATTCGTAAAATAATTAAATATAACTTTATTTTATTTAATTTTCCATCATTATTTTATCATTCACATTATTTGTATATTATTATAATAATAATTATTATTATTATTATTATTTAATTAATTACAAAACTGGCTCTCAGTAGAAGTAATATTGAGTAGATGCAACGCAATGTGAATTATTATAATTTTTATTTTAAAAAAACGCGCGAAACATTAAATTTAAAAATTCAATTAAAATTTTATTATTATTATTATAACAATAATAATAATATTAGTAATTATTATTCTTTTTATTTTAAAAGCATGTGAAACTTTTAGTTATTTATAAAAATTTTCCTTTTTATTTCAAAAAGCGCGCGTAAATTCAAATTTCAAAGTTTCAATCAAAATTTTATTATCATAATTATAACATATTATTATTCCAGTAAAGAAGCGAAAACCAGAATATATATTATTATTCTAAAAAAAAAAAGCGAAAATCAAAATATTCATATGTTGACAATAATAATCATAATAATAATAATATTGATATTATTTTCAATGGTATCAATGAATTAATAATGAAAATAATGCTAATAACAATATTTATCATTATTAAATTAAAATTATTGCTATTATTATCAAGTTATTGAGCATTAGAGTATGGAATTTAAGTCAACTATTTCCTTAATAAAAATTTTTAACTTCCCGCTCAAATTTAATTTTCATTGCCATGTTATCTGAAGGAGTCTTAAAATAATTAAATGAAACATTTTCATTTTATTTCACATTTGATTATTAATATTATAATTGTTTTTATTTTTATTATTATTGACTAAAACTATTATTATTGATATCTCTTCTTTATTAATGCGAATCTCACAATCTCGGAATGTTCGGAAATTGTATTCTGGAGGGGAAACCTAAGACAGGTTTTCCGTTATTATGTACTATTTCACTAGGTGGCAGTGAACTCAATCAGCTGTTAAAATATACCAAGATCATAAAGCAACAAATGTCTGGAATTGTTTCTGATAATAATTTAACTATTTGATTCATTAAATTATTAACGTTGGACGATTAATAAATTAATTTCTTTATTTATTAACGTTGAACGATTAATCCGGAGGCACTGTCGTGCCTCAAGCCAAGTACACGTTCAACAACACACATAAAATGTGTGTGAATGTGTAGGCGTAAAGCTACAGTGCCTCTATTCTCGAGTCAGACGTCAACATAACCTCACTCTATTTTCAACTTGATTTATTTTATTACTATATACATGTCAACACTTGTCACGCGCTTTGAATAGTTTAATTATTAGTTCTTTCGATAAAACAGCAATAATTATATAGTTTTTTTCATTTTTTAGCGTTATCTTAATTTATAATATTTTCGCTCCCCCGTTTTTCGATACTACGAGAGATTTTACTAATTTCGGTCGAATTTTTATTTAGAAGTTGGTACTGTTCAATTTTCTGCGAATAGTATACCACTTCGAGTATGAGAGTTAGTTCGTTTCCATTTGACGCCTGAGATCCTCTCCGGATAGTTACTCTGCTCCAGATTTTTTATTTTCAAGTTGGTACATTTCATTTTGTTAGAATAGTATACTACTGTATAGTATCAGAGTTGTTCCATTCCCATTGAAAGTTTGATAAAATAGGCGGTTAATTCAAATCTAGTCTATCTAAAATTGTAATTTTATTCTATTTAACGTTTGATTTTCATGATTCTTTTTATTGTTATTATTAATATTATTGTTATCATTATTTAAAGTTGTTATAATAATGAATATTTTTGTAGATATTTTATGTAAATGTATATAGTGTGAATCGTTTTCATTACTTTCTCAGCTTTGAACTGGGATACTTCTAAATGTATCCAGTAGGTGTCACTATGTGCCAGAAAGGCGCGAATTTGAATTCATTTTAAATATTATATTAAAATTAATTCAAATTTATTGTACTCATACATAATCCTAATATATGCCCAGCTGTAAGCTGTATTGCTTCTAGATGCACCTGGCATGTCTGAAAAATTAAGCTGTTATTTTGAATTTAAATTCATTGACTATTTCTTTACATGTATTTGTAAAATAATTAACACAACTTTATTTTAGAAAACTTTTTATTATTTTATTTTTTTTAATACTTGTATATTTCTGTCTTTATCATAATTATTGTTATAGAGATATTATTATTATTATTATTATTATTATTGTTATAGTTATGAAGATTATTATTTAATTAATCTAACATCCGGCCCTCAGTCGAAGGAATTTTGAGTAAACACATCGCGAAGACTAATATAAATTATTGTAGTTATAATTTCAAAAAACGCCGGAAATTTTAAAGTTAAAAATTCATATGAAATTTTATTATTATCATTGCAATAATAATAATAGCAATTATAATTCTTCCTGTTTAGAAGAGGATGCTAAATTATTAGTTATTAAGAAAATTATTCATTCTTATTCCAAATAGCGCGCGAAAATTCAATTTTCAAAATTTCAATCAAAATTTTATTATTATATTTATAACCTTATTCCTTGAAGGGGAAGGATGCTATACTAAAATAATAATTATTATTTGTTAATACCGATGTACATACACTATTTGTATGACTTGTATCGTTATAAGTCGACTAAAATTACGTACAGTAAGTCATTTAAGTGTTTCCAGGTACAAATCAAAATTTACTATCAATTTTAAATCACATTATTTTGTTTCGTTTGCTGATAAGACTATTGATTTCTCGAGTGTTAATTTGAATAATAATATGATTAAGACAATGAATTATGAAAAATTGCCGCAGTTAACAAACGATGGAAATTATCATGCGCAACAATTACTGGCTACCATTAATGATATCGAGTATAGATTATATATACCAAGCACGAAAAGCTTGCAAAATATTGTACGGTGAATTATTACATGGTGAATAATATGATGATCAGTAAGTAATTTTTTTCTCGACTTTTGTTTTTTTCCTTTGATGTAATTATTATCATTCTCTCTTTACAGTGAAGTACAACGAGAATAAGAGCGTAAAAGATGTGATTGTAACAAAAAATGCGAGATATTATGTATGTAACAACTATTTGTTAGTAAATTATGAATATAACCCTCTACTAAGCCTGCCTATGTATATGGTTGATAAATCCATTTTTTTCAGTCTCTACAAGGGACAAATTTTAAATACTCTGTGAGAATGTAAAAAACGAAAGAACAAATGCAACGTTTTTTATGAAATATGTAATTTCTGTATTTCTAAATGGCGGAAATTGTAATTAAGAAAAAATTTCAATGTAAATATAATTTCTAAAAAAAATCTTAAATTTACTTTGATGATTTTTTTAACTATCCGTTAAGAAAATCAAAGATTTTCAAAAATCGTGAAGTCATTGGTTTTACCTCGTGTTTCGAAAATCGAGTGCTCATCACGTCAAAAGGAGAAATTTTCACAAAAAGATGTAAAATCCGAAAAAAAACAGTTCCACTATAAAAATTACGCCAAGTACACGTTCACAACTCTTGATTTACAAAAATGCCAAGGAGAAATTATCATTTTACAAAAAGATGTAAAATAAAAAAAAAACAGACCAAGTAGCCGTTATGATCTTTCATAATTGAAAAAATTTTGTGATAAATTTAACAAATAAAAACAATTTTTTAGACGTACTTGGCGTGCGTCATTGAGTACCCAAAATTTTTTCATTTATGACAACTGAGCCAGAGAACTGATATGAAAAGCGATTTTACGGACAATTCTTTCAGCCCTTCCTCACCAAGTCATTAACCCTACTGATGATCATTTTGATGCAACCATATGAATCGATAACAATTGAAATTCATGCTTGTTTTCATTATTTCATGGATAAGATTGATATTTGTACAACTAAATAGCTTCCGAGCATTTCGTTCAGATCGAGAAAAAATGAATAAGTTTATTAATTGAATGAAATGTTAATTAAATTGACTTCATTAGAAAATATAGCATTAATAAATGTTTAAGAAACACCGGAGCCCTATTTTAAAGTATGATTTATTTCTACTATAAATTAAAAAAAAAATAGGATTTTATCACGAAATTTGATCATTAATTTACTAAGCAGTTTTTATAATTAATTCAGTAATCATTTTTCTTGCCACCAGTATATTTTGAACTTCCGCTAAGAAAATTGAAAATTTTTTCAAGGTCACAGAAAACTTACATGAGAATCCCCACAAGGGTGTCATTGTGTGTCACTGTGTGTGTGTGTGTGTGTGTGTGTGTGTGTGTGTGTGTGTGTGTGTGTGTGTGTGTGTGTGTAAACCTCTCATAACTTATGAACGACTTTACCGATTTCATCGTGGTTGGCCCATTTGAAAAAACATGAACGAACTTGGTTTTTGAATACAATTTTGACCGATTCCGATAGATGAATTTCAAGATATCTCAAAAAAACCGTGAAAAAATTTCAGAAAAATTTTTGTTTTCAATTTGCTTTTTTGGAATAACTTTTAAACGGCTGAGTCGATTATCTCCAAAAACTAATCAGCTCTTGATCTTGAAAAATCACGTCAATTGCCGCTTGACCAGTCAAAATCGGTTAATTCGTTCAAAAGATATCGTGAACGAAAGAAAACCGAAAAAAGTGTTTTTTTCGGAAGTACTCCTAAATTTTAACGTTCGATCAATGCGAACTTAAAAATTCTTTACGGGGCTTAAAAAACGGCGTTGAATGCTGCCAGCCACTTGAAAATCAGTTCATTCATTGGAAAGTTATTAAAAGTTGTACATTAAAAATGATGTTTAATCAAACTTCTATCAGACATGCAGTAATGCTGTGAAGAGGGAAAGAACAGGAGATAAAGTGATTATTGAACTACTGATATTTGACATCAATGAGTTACCTGAGGGGTATTATCACGTTATCACGATTCATCTGAAAAAATTTTGGGTACTCAATGACGCACGCCAAGTACGTCTAAAAAATTGTTTTTATTTGTTAAATTTATCACAAAATTTTTTCAATTATGAAAGATCATAACGGCTACTTGGTCTGTTTTTTTTTATTTTACATCTTTTTGTAAAATGATAATTTCTCCTTGGCATTTTTGTAAATCAAGAGTTGTGAACGTGTACTTGGCGTAATTTTTTACAGTGGAACTGTTTTTGTTCGGATTTAATATTTTAAGTAAAGTCACGTCGGCTCATTTATAAAATAATGAAAAATGTACGTTGAAGAAGAAAAATAGTTATTCAAATAATTAAAAAGAATTTGTTAAATAAAACAAGTGTGGTGACAGTAAAAACCAACCATTATTCTAGTAAAAAATTTTGACATAACTATGAATAAAATATGAATCAGTATCGTTCGTTATTATGTATTAATTTTCGTATAAGTTTTTGAATCTTTATTTCTGATAAAGTATTCAAGACTTTATCACTTTTTTTTGCTAAGGTACACACATCCAAAGCCGGTATTTTCTTCTTAATAATATACTCTTTGAAAGTAAAATTTAAATGTTTAATTATACGATTGTAAGATTGTTTATCACTGGTGTGTTTATTATCGAAGTCTTTAAAAGGTTTTTTTTTGTTGTTCTGATTGTTAATATAGGCTTTAATAACTACAGGCGTTCGGTTTTTCAGAATACCATGTTGACTTTGTATATTACGAATCGTTGCAAGAGGCGGCAATGTTTTAGTTTGGAAGTAACGTTTAAAATAGTGCTGAACATTTTTTATTTCTTCATTAGTCCATGGTACTCTGGAAACCACTGGAGATTTCTTAGTATCATGATTGTAGCCATAATTTTGATTGCCAAAGCTTGATCTTGGCTGACTAGTCGAATTTTCGTCGTCATCAGACGGCGAAATTTCCATCGAAGCACTGTTAGTTTCTTCAGGTTCATTTTCTGTTTCAGGGAGGCTTTCAAAAGTTCTGTTATTTTTATCAAGAGATGAATCCTGGTTATTCAAGCTCGCATCATTTTCTAAAGCACCACTAGTAACAGTAGAACTGGGCTTTTGAGCTCTTTCTAACACTTTAGAGATTCCGAGGATGTCTTTTTTGAGTACGGGTTGTTGATAAATATCTTTATGAATATTAATGTTGTGTCCCATGAACTTTGCAAAATGAGCTGTTTTAGCATCATCTAATCCAAGCTGTGCACATTTTGTCGCTGCGTGTTTCCGAAGAGGTGTTCCTCGTAATAAGGCTGGTTTAACTGCTCCACATTCTTTTGAAAACATATTCAATAACTTCGTAGCCACTAAAAATGACTGATCGGAGCGTCCTTTAATTCCAAAAACATATGGATTCTCTGGGCTTACCCCTGCTTGTTCACGGTACTTGACGATCAGTTTAATGGCACTATACCAATGCTTTTTCAATAAGATCGGCACATTTGAGTTGAGTTTTCCCCGAATTACTACTCTCATGTACTCATTAGCTGAATTTTTTTCTTCGGCCGTCAAAGTATCATAATCCTCGTCATCTGGTTTTATCGCTGTTATACTTTTCATATCTGTTATCTCGAATCGTTCTGACTCTCCAGCCCGCCTTCTGTTGAATACCTGCATTCTTGATAAAATTGCCTCTGATAGCTTACGCCAAGCTAAATGCGAAAATCCTTTTTTCAATTTATTGTAATGTTCGTCAATCACTTTATCTAAATACTCAGAAATTTTAAGTATATCATTCGAAATCGGTAATTCAACAACTCTTTGGCGTTGTCGAGCTACAAGTGTCTCCATAGCAGTTTTATTTATTACATTACCAAACCCAGTATTACACAATGTCAAAAAATTATCCACGTTGGATTTTTTTTCTGCTTCCTTTGACATAATATACTCTCCCTTGAGTAATTCTCCAATTACTTTAATATGCTTCGTTAATTCAGTAGCATTGCCAGCCGTTTTATAATGACCAGTGCGTCTGTTAATTCCAGCAAACTCATCAATTGATTTAATGATAAAATGATAGTGCACAGGATTATAAATAGCTGCAAAATCAGTAATTTTAGGATCTTTTCTCTGTAGGAATAATAAAAATCGACCACATAACCGCAAGTTAGCTCGAATTAGTTTATGCCTATACTCTTTGCGGTGTCTAAGACACAATTCGTTGCCATAAATGATAATAGCGAGATCATATCGGATGCTCCGAACTACATCATCTTCTGACATGCGAGGAATAACTTCTTGTCGTAAAACTTCATCTGCTCGATGATGAATACGACCAACAGCTGCACGTGATTTTGCCATGACACCTCTACTTCCATTTTTTTGCATAGGGCACTGTGCAATGTGATGGCGTAAATTATTTTTGGTATAAACTCCCTTACAATCAGGACATACAGCATAATACGAAGCTGAACAGTTTTTTGCATCAACTGGTCGTCTAGCCGGCACAAATTTTTCATCCTTATTTAGATCTTTGTCAACAAAAAGTTCAAAGTTCCCTTTCTTCCTAATTATTGCAATAGCGTTCTTTCTCTCTTGAGAATTTTTACCATAACTAAGACACTCTTTAACTAAATCTTCTTGGGCATGTTTCATTTCTAAATGTCTTGCTAATTGTGACTGGAGCTTTTGCAATAGAAACATAAGTTTTTTTTTGATATTTTAGACTTTGAGGAATCAGTTTTTAAATTTTCATCATCGCAAGCTGAATTACCGGGTACATTAAACGAAGACTGTAATTTTCCTGGAGTGTCAAAAGTTACATCAAATACTCCTGATGATACACTTATATTGTTGTTAATATTAATATCTGGTTCTGGGTCTGATGCTTCAGACTCTGTATCACTTTCGGAGTCAGTAGGTTCATACTCAGATTCTTCCTCAGGAATTTCTTGGAAATCATCTGTTGAAAAAAAAACTAATGAGTAATTGAATCACAAAAATTCTAAAATGATTAGTTGAAAGTAAATTTAATATGATCCATGCAATTTAGTTAGATTAAAACACCAATAAACCTAAACATAAACTCATCATGTAAATCTTATTTCTTAGGAAAAAAAATTTGAGTATAAACATTAAAAAAGATTCAGTTCAAAGGTTAATAGAAATTGGAGTCAAGAGATTTTAATAGAAGTAACATGCTCAAAATAATTATAGTTCCCAATTCCACCGTAAGTCTTTGGATGATTAAAATAAAAATGTTAAACCATTCGTGCATTAAAAAAAATCTAGTCATTTTGACACGACCATCGTGCAAGTTATGAAATAGTGATAGTTTAGTGTATAGAAAGAAATACACACAACACACGTAGTTATTGTAATTAGACATAGTTTTTCCTATTTTTTACAACTTACAAAATTCTTTTTGATCATCGAGCCTGATTTTTGAGCACTGATCAGTTCATGTTCATTGAAAAACAAACTTGAATGAAAGAACAAACTTGTAACTCATTTACCTACTTGCTATGAATATAAAACTTCTTTGAGTCATACGTGTCTATTTGTTGTATAAAAAATATTCAGATCTGAATTGATCTTTCGAATCAAACAACTTTTGATTTTTTTATTGAATAATTCATTATTCAACTAGTAAAAAAAAAATTAAATGAGTTACTCATATTGTTTCCATACTACGAACCTTTTGCGTTTTCATAATTATTAAATATCAATTGGTTAGGTGGCAATGACGCAGTTTTAATTATTTTATTTTCTCGAACTACTGGTTTTTTGTGTCGATTGGAATCGACCAATTTTATCTTTGGTGATTTTAAGTTCAAATTAATGCATAAATTCTCTAATGTTTTACGGTCATCTGAAAAAAAAATTAATACAATCAATACTCTCTGTTTCAAAATTAAATATCGATTTCATTTGTTGAAAAATCAACAACCTGATATTATTGATAGGTTTTTAATAAATGTACTTACTGTTAAAGCATAAAACAGACACTGGGATATCATCAACAAGATGTTCATTTTTATAACGAGCATCAGATTTTAGTGCTTTAGATTTACACACGTGATGATTACCTTCTCTATCTCGGAATAAAACAAATTGATCCATTGTTCGTTTAAATAAAAAAGATTGATGTTTAATAGAATTGCTTATTGAATACGTGTGTATTACATTTTATAAATATCTGACGCTGTCCAGAGAAAATGGCCGACCAACGCTCTCAAATCCGTCTTACTCGAGTTGTACTACTTAGAATTAAAAATGAACAATTTCTACAATGTATTACAGAGTGTGTCAATTTATTTTTATTTATTTGAGCAGTCGCGATATTTACCGGTTCAAACAAGATTTTTATTCTTGATCGTCGTAATTATAAAAAGTTTTTATTAACTATTATGCTCCAAGCGTATATTTTTAAAGTCGACTGGCAAATATTATTCATTTCACTTTACAAAAATATAATTCAAGTCATGTATATACAGACACTATAGTAGATATTGCTTTTTTTCTGGCTTAGCACCCAAATTATTATATGAATAATAGAAAACTTCCCTAGTAATTAAGGCGATAATCAATAAAAAATATATTCGCATCACAGCCTCTAATTTTTAGTCGATAAATGAGAATTATTCAACAATGGTCGGGTTCGTGATTTTATTTTGTGTAACTTGCATGTAATGAATTTGGAGCACGATAAAATTAAGTAACCGGTAACGAAGGGACCGGTTATTGACAAGTACTACCAACAATAATAAGTTAAATACCAAAATCGCTGAATTTTGCATTGTGTTACTTTAGACATGATAATAACTGTAATTAGTCTCTGTACCAACAATAAATCAGTTTCAGCAAAAAAATTGAATCAAAGCTATCAAATTTTTGCTGAAAACTTGAAAATTGTTTCTTTTCACATAGAATGACAGAAATAAATATTATTATCATCCTAAAATTCATCCAGGTTGAAATCAGTAGAAAATACGATGAAAAAATAACTTGATTGATATTAAAGACCCCAATATTAGTATTCTACAGATCTTGTGTATACAGAAAATTATCATTAGATAATATTTGATGTCACTTTCAAACTCCTGTTATGTAAAACAATTTTTTCTTTAAATAATTTTTAGAAATAATTTCTTTTTATTTTTCCATTAAAAACCGACATAATTTTTCCTTCGTCTGTAGATTAGATAATAAGATATATAGGGCCCATGTCCCTTACTCAGGTACTTAGTCTAAGACCTCAATGCATTTAAGACTTCAAAAACCTAAGTAAACAGATAAATGGGAGTTTTATTATACAAGAAAAAAACTAAATAAAAAAACATTTAGAAGATAATATCCGAAATTTTCAAGGACATTCTTAAATGCATTGTGGCATTTGAACTTAGACTGGGAAATATTTTTTTTTCTCATTAAAAACTCATAAAAAAAAACCCCCATTAAAAACTCATAAGAATAAAATAGTTTTACTGCCTAGACATATAATAAAAACTAATAATTTAAGTTTACAAATAAACTAAGAAATTTATTTAAAACACGCGTTGAATTAAATAATAAAATAGGCAAATACTGACTCAATATAAATAGTCTAGTTAACAATTATAATATAAAACAAGTTTTAAATGCTAACATATGTAAATGAACAAATCAAAATTATTAATTAAATCTTAATAGGGATTGATAAAAAATTTAATATCAGTTAATTGTTCGATTAAATTATTTAAATATTAACTAAGTTTAATAAATAAAGTCTAATATTTAAAGTTCTAAAATAACGTAATGTACATTAACATTGGGGTCTCTAATGCATTTAGTGTGTGTGTATAGATGCGCCTATACACTATCACAGATGTATAGTACGTAACCTGTGACCTGTACTTGTACGCCAGTATACTGGGTAGACCGCCCTCGCAACATTTTCCGACGCCTCCGAAGAGAGGGAAAGCCCCCGAAAGTCGAATGTTAATTGGACATTGAGTTCTCCCTCCAATTAACATTCAAGGGACCACAAAAATCTTAGACCCGGAAAACTGCTGGGTGTTCCGTCTCTTCGTGCTTTGGCCGTCCTAGTGGTAACATCGCCTAAGTTTTAATAAGTCTTAACCGACCACGCGTTAATTTATCATATCGAAACTTAAAACATTGTAAAAGAAAGTAAAATAAAGTAAAATAAAATCGTAGAGGAAACCAAATAAAATTAAATTAGATCGACAAGGCTCATCAACCTTATCAGGTATATTCTGAATTATTCAATATTTGTAGATTTGATATCATTGTAGAATCGTTATATGAAAGGAAACATTTATAGTTGATCACTGTGTAATAGCTATAATAATTGTAATAATTTTAATTCAACTAAAATTATAAATTTTCATTTATTTAATATTTGTGGACTTGACATATGAAAGAAAACATTAATATTTGATCACTGTGTAATAGCTATAATAATTGTAATAACTTTAATTTAACTAAGATTATAAATTTTCATCTACTTAAAATATATATTAAAATTATTCAACGTCCAATTTATTCAAAAAACCTATTCTCAATAAATAAAACCTCAGAATTCCCGGTCTATTAGCCTAACACGCTAGGACCAAATATCTTACATTTAATAAAAAATCAAATAATTTTTACATAACAATTTTGGCGCTCGAACAGGGACACTGAGGTTTATTAATTGAGAAAAATACATTTATTAGAGAATTTTTGAGAACTAAAATTTTTGTTAGTAAGACACAGAGAAATATTTTTTTTTTGAAAACAGTGCAAATAATATTTTCTTTCAATTTATACTTTATATTATTGTGAATAATGAATTAATCTGTATAGTGTTTTATTATTTTCAAACGTTTGGAAATTGAAACTTGGTTGTTCAAATAAGTTGAAGATTGTGAATTAAAATCATTCATTTTGTTACGGTCATGAATTAATGTCGGATAACGATAAATCTTACGATCTAAGAAAACACGGACGAGCACCTTTTTCAGAAGGGTTACCCCCAACCACTAGGAAAAATTTCAATTCTCAGATTCACCCGACGCGAACGCGACCGTAGATTCAGGGATTGGAAAATCTTTGATTCGACCGGAAATCACTTCAGACGAGGACTCAGAGGAAGATCCGATCGCCAAAACCCCAAATAATTCTGATTTAGATAATCTTAGTGCTAATACTCTTATCGATAATAGCGGAAATAATTCAGTCGTTGACGATCTTAACGTAGAAGGTGATTTGCCGGTTCAAAATCAAGTTGATCCTAATTTAGATAATCAAATTATTCAAAACGATTTAAGAGATTTTGACAACATGGCGTTAACAGCTAACCAAAATATCTCACTAAATGACGCGCTTACTTTTGTTCCTCGGTTTGATGGAGTCCCGAGTGAATTAATTGACTTTTTAAATTGTTGTAGGGACGCAAAGTCCGTTTTACCGGAAGCTGCGGAGAGTAATTTAACAAAGCTAATATACGGTAGTAAACTCAGTTCCAAAGTACGAACTTCCCTTAATAATCAAATACCGGAATCAATCGCGAATTTAACAACGGCTTTGAAGAAAATATATGTTCCTTCCAAAACCTTATTCCAACTGCAAGGGGAATTAGGTACGATCTACCATTTAGACCACGAATCTGTTGTCGATTTTGTAAACCGCTTGCGAAAAAGGGTCGCGAAATAGTTGAGTGTCACGTGTCAACAAATCCCAACTTAACACGTGAACAATTAGAACTTTTTAAGAATAGTATAAACACGTCCGTTGCAGAATGTTTTACACAAAACTTGCGTAACGAGATTGACCAACGCATGCCCGTGTGCGCTAATGTTGAAGAAGCGTTAGAAAATGCCATAAAAATAGAAAAAAAATTAAACGCCCGAAAAGAACTGCGCCGCGAAACCGAAACAAAAACCCCTAATAAAGAACAGAAAAAGAGTGATGAAAAACTTAAAAATTCTTTTAAAAATGTCAATTTTTTATCAACAGAAACTCAAAATAATTCTAAGATGTCGAGCAAACCCTCCACATCCCAAATTAATAATAAAAACAAAAATAATAATGGTCAAAATTTTAATAACAATCAAAAATTTAATAGAAACCAGAATAATAATTCGAATACCGCAACTTGTTACAATTGTCATCAACCAGGCCATATTAGTAGGAATTGTCCAGACCTTCAATGTCAAATTTGTTTTGGAAAAGGACATTCTGCCAAAAATTGTCCCCAATTAGCAGGGAGAAATAATCAAAATAACGTTTATACTCGCGCGCGGTGTCAGTTGTGCGGAATCCAGGGGCATACAGCGAAATATTGCGACCAAAATCCGAATAAAGTAAATTCAAACACAAATTCAAGTTCGCGAAGTAATAATAACTGCAACGCTAACACGAGAAAGTTTTGTAGCATCCATCAATCGACAACTCATAATACTGAAGAATGCAAATTTGCAGAACGACTACAGAATGCTCAACAAGCTCCTTTTCCAAGGGAGTCAGAGAAAAACAATCGACCGATACACATGGTAAAAACAGCGGGAACATCGAGCGGAGACGACTCCGAGTAATGAAAGTAAATTTAAATTTAGATTTGGATAATTTACCGTACGCCGTAGTTGGTAAATCATCCACAACGGGTGACGTGATAATGATGCTCGATTCAGGCGCGTCACCAAACTTGATCAAAGCTAAATATCTAACAGACAATACAGAAATTGATGTAAATAATATAATTGAATTGCATGGGATATCGAACGTCCCGGTTTTTACTTTGGGTAGTGTAAAGATTAAACTTTTGATAAGGAAGCTGTATGTCACGTGGTTCCGAACGATATGACTATTCCCCACGCTGGTTTAGTCGGATCAGACTTTTTGCGAAACATGGTGCGAAAATAGATTATAAAAATCGCGTTTTAGAAGTGGATCACGAAAAATATCCCTTCAAACAGTCTAATAGAGTTGAAAACGGGGTCATGTATGTTCCGCAACGCAGTGAATCCACCTTTTTTGTTAATGTTAAGAACCCAGAAGTTAAAAAGGGTTATATTCCAAGGTTAAAAATTTGTAAGGGTGTTTTTGCCGGGGATTGTTTAGTTAGAGTCCGGAAAGGACGGGCCTATTTACAAATTTATAATACAACCGATAGTGAAGTCGGTATTATGATCCCTACTCTCAGGGTCCAAGAAGTCGAGCAAATAAATGAGTCTATCCCTGTTGATCCAAATGATTCCCAAAAGGATATACATCAAAGCCTGGGAATTTCTAAGCGTATTTTTACAGTTGTCAAAGATTTTGAATTCACTAACAGATTTGAACAAATTAAACCCTTTTTGCAGTTAGATTATTTAGATAACGATGAAAAAAGACATGTCGAACGTTTAGTAAGAAAACACGCGGACCGGTTTTACATTCCAGGGGAGCCTTTAAAGTCTAGTAGTCTATACAAACATAGAATCCCAACAAATTGTAATTTTCCGATTTCTACAAAACAATATCGAATCCCCCATCATTTAAAAACTGAAGTCGAAGCTCATGTTAAAGAGGGCCTCAAAACAGGCATTATAAGGCCTTCTGAGTCGCCCTATAATAGCCCCATTTGGATTGTCCCGAAAAAACCGGACTCACAGGGAAATAAGAGATGGCGTGTCGTGATAGATTTCCGTTTGTTAAATGAAAAACAATTACTGACGCGTACCCTCTCCCAAATATAATAGAAATTTTGGATCAACTAGGTGGCTCGCAATATTTCTCGGTCTTTGATTTAGCGTCAGGTTATCACCAAATCGAGATGGACCCTAAAGACAGTCATAAGACAGCTTTTTCTACTCCACAAGGGCATTGGGAGTATATTCGCATGCCTTTTGGATTAAAAATGCCCCAGCAACCTTTCAGAGGTTGATGGATACTGTGTTGACAGGTCTTCATGGAGTCTCGATGTTTGTGTACCTTGACGATATTATTGTTTTTGCCAAAGACCTGGATGACCATGAAAAGAAAATCGACGAATTAATGAATAGATTGCGACGAGCGAATTTACAATTACAACCGGAAAAATGCAATTTTCTACGGCCAGAGGTGAGCTATTTAGGTCATATTATAAGTCGCGAGGATTAAGACCAAACCCTGATAAAATAGATGCAGTCAAAAATTTTCCTGTTCCAAAGAAACAACGAAACATCAGGGAATTTTTAGGTTTAACTGGATACTATCGTCGGTTTATTAAGAATTTTTCGAGAATAGCTAAACCCTTAACAAGGTTATTAGAAAAAGACGTGGATTTTAAATGGGACGATAAAACTCAAACGGCTTTTGAGGAATTAAAATCAGCTCTATGTACCGCACCTGTATTACAATACCCAGATTTTTCACAACCCTTTATAATAACAACTGACGCTTCTGGACTCGCGGTCGGGGCTGTACTATCACAAGGGGAAATCGGCAAAGATCGACCTATCGCGTATTTCTCCAAGGTATTAAGGGGGGCAGAATTAAGATACGACACTTATGAGAAAGAAGCGTACGCCATGATTCAAGCGGTTAAAAATTTCCGAGCGTACGTGTATGGTCGTCCATTTGTAATAGTAACGGATCACAAACCTCTAGTTTGGTTTCGCACTGCAACGGACGGAAACTCTCGCGTTCTGAAATGGAGATTAAAATTAGCTGAGTATGAATACAATGTTCTTTATAAACCCGGCAAGATCAATTTAAATGCGGACGCGTTATCCAGGAACCCCGTGGAACTGGTGAATGTCACTACCCGAGCACAAAAAACAAGGGAAGAAAGCAACGAAAAATTACAGCCATTAAGAGATTATTACAAAGAACCTGCAGTAGAAACACCGAAGACTTCTCTGCAGGAAAAGGAACCTGCAGTAGAAACACCGAAGACTTCTCTGCAGGAAAAGGAACCTGCAGTAGGAACACCGAAGACTCCTCTGCAGGGAACAGTGGGCGCCCCAGCCAAGAAGAGGGGAAGACCGCCTAAACATCGAGAGAAACCTGATGAAACCAGGATCGACCCGAGCCAGTTGATGCCTTCATTAGGCCCCGGTGTTAATAACGAATCTTATTCGACGTCCGAGGATGAATCCAGTTCCAGCGAACCGGACAGTTCAACTGAAACTGCCAGCGAGTTAAAAAGGAAGGAATACGATAAAGCCGCGAATATTATAGTAACGAGAGATTTATTTCAGTATCGACATGATAATATGGTTTACTTTTTAAATGGAGATGGGCAACCTTGCGATGAGGGTGCTCGATCATTGAAATCAATTGGTAAATTTCCTAATGTTGGGTTTATCGACACTGGTCAAGTGTATTGGACCAAGAAAGGGAACACGAACCATTTCGGATTGGTGATTCGCGGAACAAGCGGGGAATCAATCATACGTATCAGAAGCAACATCGCTAAATGTCTAGTGAAGCTCAAGGGAATATTGAAGGACAAAGGAATAACAAATTTTTCAATAGCATTCTCAGAATTCATCGAAAATATACCTTGGAAAGGAGTGTTATCGTTAATCCATGATATCTATGAAAGGGAACCGATAAAAGTTATAATCTGTCTTGGAACAATTCGCTATGTTCCATACGACAAACGCGATCAAATATTCTACGAAGCCCACAAATCAGCAATTGGGGGGCACAAAGGAGTCTCGAAGACGTACAATCGTATTAAAACAAAATATTATTGGGAAAATTTGAGGCAAGATATCCAGATACGCATCCAACAGTGTCTGGAGTGTCAGCTCAAAAGCTCGTTCGCGTCAAGACAAAGCAACCGATGTTGATAACCGATACTCCCGGAACGGTTTTCGAAAAAATCGCTATGGATATCGTTGGTCCATTGCCGGTTACTGAACAGGGTTTTGAATATATTTTAACTATTCAAGACCAACTCTCTAAATTTTGCCTAGCGGCACCATTACATAATATGTTAGCAACGACAGTTGCTGACGTATTTATCAAACGTTTTATTTGTACATTCGGGGCCCCGAAAGTCTTATTGACTGACCAGGGCCGAAATTTTATAAGTTCCTTCATGCAAAGAATTAGTACGAGATTTAAAATTAAAAAGATACAGACAACTGCATTTAGGCCGCAATCAAATGGCTCCCTAGAGCGTTCCCATCACGTTCTGGGAGAATATTTGAAACAATTTGTAAGTCGAGACAATGAATGGGATAGCTGGCTTGAACTAGCGACCTTTTCCTATAACACTTGTGTTCATGAGGGAACTAAATTTACTCCCTATGAACTTGTGTTCGGAAAAGTCGCTCGTGTACCGACTAGCGAACCCCTTCATGAACTCGACTGCTTACCAACCTATAACGATTATATTAGTAAATTAGTGAGTAGATTAATAAACATTCGAGAATTAGCCCGCGAAAATTTAATTAAAGCAAAAGAGAAATCTAAGGAAATATACGATAAACATATAAAAATTGTAACCTTTAAAGAGGGAGAAAATGTTTTTCTTTTAAAGGGGCCCAAGGCCAATAAATTCGGGGACCATTACGATGGACCATATAAGATTTTAGAAGTTTCCCTAATGGAAATATAAGTATAAAAATAGGGGGTAGAACGAAGGTCGTACATCCGAATCGGTTAAAGAAAACAACCATTGAAGTTTCAACTCCCAAAAGGAAACGAACTAAAGTCGTGGACCCAGATCCCGACTTTAGACCTTAATTATTAATTTTTGTTTCAGATATGAATATCCAACTACTTATTGTAATGGTTATGTGTTGGGGCTGTTCCGAGGCAATAATCGGGTATGACTGTGGTAGTAAAATTTTAAATATGACTACGATATCGCTGGTAGACATCGATGAATGTGACATAGAGGAAGATCGGGTAGAAACGTCTCTCCCTGATATCGCACTCTTACAACTGAACGAGTATCAGCATACTAAAACAATCCAATGTAAAATAGAAATTCGTCGTGTCATCCAACATTGTGGGTGGCAGTCATATAATTCCATAGTCAGCCAGGGAATAAACGAATACATCTACCCGATCTCCCGCGAGCTATGTCAGGTCGCGCATGACCATAAGACGTTACGTATAGGAAATACATTCATCGATGGTCTCGAAGTAAATACCACCACAGTACGTAGTATCAGTTTGGCAGGCAGTGTTAACTCTAACGCTGACTGTACCAATTCCCAATATTCTGATCCCTTCGGTACGTGGGATAACGTTTTTGTAATAGGAACGGCTAAGATCACACTTAAGGTACAATCAATTAGAGTTAAAGTTTCAGAAAATAAGGTTTATTTCCCATCCGGACATCAATGTAATTTAGATAAAGGTAATTGTATTGATCCCGAGTACGGATATTCATATTGGAATTCGCTTCCACAAAGATTTTGTATTACCAATACATATTCAGTATTGTTTAAGGGTTTTGCAACTAGATTAAAGTCCAAAACAGAAACAGTATACTCTATGAATGTAAAAGATACTAGTTTTTCGCTGAATACTATTGGAGCTGAGACCTCGTGTGGCGTAACGATTATCCGAACAGAACATCCTAAATTATTCATTGTCACAAATAAAGATCTAGAGTCATTGGAAAAAACAAACATAGTTCAATCAGATCCAGATAATTTGGATATCTTTATGTACACGAACGTTAAATTTGTTTACGTCGAGCGGTACATCCGGTCTCAGGTCCAATCGTTATACTTAGACGTAATGAAAAATAAATGTAAGCTAGAGAAAGAAATCTTGAAGAATACGCTGTCAATCGCCTCTACGCAGCCGGACGAGTTCGCTTTCCGTTATATGGAAGGATCTGGATATATGGCGGTTGTGGCAGGGGAAGTGATCCACATCGTGCAGTGCGTTCCAGTAGAAGTTAAGGTTCAACAGCTAGACAAGTGCTACAATAGAATGCCCGTTCAACGTGGGAACCAGAGTATGTTCTTGACTCCAAGGACCCATGTTCTCACAAATTTAGCAACAGAATTACCTTGCAACTCACCACTTTTGCAGATTTATAAACTTGGTACCATTTGGTACAAGTTCATGCCGAGACCAGTAGAAGCTTTACCACCAAAAACTTTGAAACCCAGTACAAAGATGACATGGACTTATCAAAATCCAGCCAATTTAGCAGTCGGGGGCATCTACACCGAAAACGACCTTGACGCAATGCGTGGACGTATCATGTTCACAATGGAACAATCCGCTGTTCTCGAGACTATAGCACGACAAATCATCAAAGACTCTCAAGGATCACCGTCGATTTTTAATGCATTCAATGAGGACGTCTTGGACAAATTAGCCGAAAGTGCATGGTCAAGAACTTGGGGAAAATTCACCGGGTTCGGCACCTATTGTGCTGGCATTATCGGAATAGTCATGTGCCTGAGGATCATCAAATTGGTTGCGGATACCGTCATCCATGGGTATGCCCTACACACGGTATACGGGTGGTCCATTTGTCTCGTTGGGGCACTGTGGGATTCATTCACTCATCTGTTGCTGCATTTAGGTAATCAGAAACGACGACAAGAAGAAACTAGTTCTATTAAACGGTCAACCTCTGAAAACAACGTTGAAAGAAAAGAAACATCACCCACTGCACCTGTGGGCTACCCCTGTCTGACCAACGCCACTATGCGAGTTGATCCAACGGATTCATCGACAACGGAACCGAAGAAAGGAGTTTTTGTTTAAGAATACATTTTAAGCGAATAATAAATTAAGTTAATAGGTCAACAAACAAAGGAAAAATTTTGGCGTCGCACTCGTTCATTTAAGGTTCATTCGTGCTTCCGTCTAACGGCGGGGGTGTTATGTAAAACAATTTTTTCTTTAAATAATTTTTAGAAATAATTTCTTTTTATTTTTCCATTAAAAACCGACATAATTTTTCCTTCGTCTGTAGATTAGATAATAAGATATATAGGGCCCATGTCCCTTACTCAGGTACTTAGTCTAAGACCTCAATGCATTTAAGACTTCAAAAACCTAAGTAAACAGATAAATGGGAGTTTTATTATACAAGAAAAAAACTAAATAAAAAAACATTTAGAAGATAATATCCGAAATTTTCAAGGACATTCTTAAATGCATTGTGGCATTTGAACTTAGACTGGGAAATATTTTTTTTTCATTAAAAACTCATAAAAAAACCCCCATTAAAAACTCATAAGAATAAAATAGTTTTACTGCCTAGACATATAATAAAAACTAATAATTTAAGTTTACAAATAAACTAAGAAATTTATTTAAAACACGCGTTGAATTAAATAATAAAATAGGCAAATACTGACTCAATATAAATAGTCTAGTTAACAATTATAGTATAAAACAAGTTTTAAATGCTAACATATGTAAATGAACAAATCAAAATTATTAATTAAATCTTAATAGGGATTGATAAAAAATTTAATATCAGTTAATTGTTCGATTAAATTATTTAAATATTAACTAAGTTTAATAAATAAAGTCTAATATTTAAAGTTCTAAAATAACGTAATGTACATTAACATTGGGGTCTCTAATGCATTTAGTGTGTGTGTATAGATGCGCCTATACACTATCACAGATGTATAGTACGTAACCTGTGACCTGTACTTGTACGCCAGTATACTGGGTAGACCGCCCTCGCAACATTTTCCGACGCCTCCGAAGAGAGGGAAAGCCCCCGAAACTCGAATGTTAATTGGACATTGAGTTCTCCCTCCAATTAACATTCAAGGGACCACAAAAATCTTAGACCCGGAAAACTGCTGGGTGTTCCGTCTCTTCGTGCTTTGGCCGTCCTAGTGGTAACATCGCCTAAGTTTTAATAAGTCTTAACCGACCACGCGTTAATTTATCATATCGAAACTTAAAACATTGTAAAAGAAAGTAAAATAAAGTAAAATAAAATCGTAGAGGAAACCAAATAAAATTAAATTAGATCGACAAGGCTCATCAACCTTATCAGGTATATTCTGAATTATTCAATATTTGTAGATTTGATATCATTGTAGAATCGTTATATGAAAGGAAACATTTATAGTTGATCACTGTGTAATAGCTATAATAATTGTAATAATTTTAATTCAACTAAAATTATAAATTTTCATTTATTTAATATTTGTGGACTTGACATATGAAAGAAAACATTAATAGTTGATCACTGTGTAATAGCTATAATAATTGTAATAACTTTAATTTAACTAAGATTATAAATTTTCATCTACTTAAAATATATATTAAAATTATTCAACGTCCAATTTATTCAAAAAACCTATTCTCAATAAATAAAACCTCAGAATTCCCGGTCTATTAGCCTAACACGCTAGGACCAAATATCTTACATTTAATAAAAAATCAAATAATTTTTACATAACACTCCTATTTAGCTTTTCTCAACTTATATATACTATTTCATATTAATCCAGACTTAAAAAGTAAAAGAACATTGCTAGTCCGATAACAGCTAAAAAAAAATCAACTCCAAATTCAGAAAATTGCGACCTTAGCAGGTGATCATGATGTTACAATTGTTTTGATTGTTGACTTTACTATTGATTAATAGCTGAATCTATAATACAAAGTCATTGTTAAACTAACTCCTCAAGTTAATTCAAACAAAGAGTTATATTAACCCCTGGATAGATGAAAGTAGCAAAAACTAAATATTTATACATGTTAATGAAAATCTATCAATATTTACCAGAAAATACTTTCAAATCAATTAATATAGTTCAGAAATAGTTAGTTGAATGAATACAAACCAAAATGTGTTCTGGTTTTTTTCGTTTAACCAAATAAAACTCTGTAACTCAAAATAGAGTTTTTCAGAGCTTTGCTCTTTTTAGTAAGAGTAATCAAAATTTTACCTATAAGCGTTGATTTATTGTTTAATATAAATGTCTGGCATTTAGGTTTTTTTCAGTAAACTGTTTAATCAACTATTCTTATTAACTGTCACTCAATTCGCTTCTAATAATTTATTCAGTGTTCGACTATTATTAATGAATGTTTTTGAATTTATAAAGTACCAGCTCGTTAGTTTGCATCAGCAGGGAACATGTTTTGATTTGCAAAATAAAAAATTAATCAAAAGTATAGGTTATAGATAAAGAAACTAGATATTTAAACCAAAATATAACTATTGACGAATTTGTAGTTAATTTAACTTTTAAGTTCATACAATCTTTAATATACTATCAACTGCTATTTAAGTTTAATGAAATGATTGATTATTCAATAATAGTTTCATGACAATTGCTCACAGTATGATAAAAATATTTTCAGCTACTTACCACTTTCAATAAAAAAAAAAAACATTTCTTTATCATATTAAAGATATAAACAAACCTGAACCAATAACTAATTTCTTACGAATTTGTTCTATTGCTGGATTAAAATTTCCTAAAAATATCTGCCAGCTTTGGGTTGGAATCAGTTCATCCAGTTCATTGAATCTATTTACTCTGACTCAACAATTTATGTCATGTATGTACTTATAAATATCTGGCCATTACTTATTAATTAACATAGTAGAAAATATAAAATTTTTAATTGACTCATTGAAGTGCTATGTAATGAGTATGAAACAGAAAATTCTCTTGAGGTAGCTGATTTCAAACGTCAGATTCCAAAATCGTTGAATGATTGGAATTACAAATATACTCAAGTAAAATTAATCCACTAATACAAAGACGACAATAATAATATATACATACGTATATCTAATTTTTGAAAACATTCTATTTCATTATAAAAATCCTGGTGAAAAAGATTTTTTTAGACAACATTTTCAGCCACTAAATTTTTACTTGGAATGTCTTTAATATAACATACATGCCCAAAGCATGTTACGATTTTAGACTCCTTGTTTATGATAAATATCTGATTGTTTTTTAACAATAATTAAATCTGTTTGATCTCTCATTTGTGTAAATACGATAAATAACAAGTAACAATAATCCGTTTGCGTCAAAGGTTAAGTAAGACCAGTGAAATAAATAAAGGACGAAATACTACCAACTACCCCTAGATGTCACTATAGGTTACTTCCATACCAACTTAAAACTTTTTAAAGTTAATAATTTTTGTATAAATTTTCATACTAATTTCAAGTTTATTAGGTATCATAAAAAAAATTTGAATCCTTATTAAATTAATTACATATTAAATTACCGAAATAGAAATTTTGACTAAGTGAAATTAAAGTAATGCTTACAGATACATTTAGAATGGAATATTTACCAGTGACTAATAGTGATTTAGAAAATCATATTATTGAAAATTCGTGTCTACCTAGTTCAATCAGAAAAATTAATTAAATAGTTAATAAAAATTTCATGTAAACGAATAACTTATAAAAACATTGCTGTCACAATTACAAAGGAACGATACAATTTTCTTTGAATTTATGCTTAGTTGCAGTTGAAATGTTAATTTAACAATAATTGTCGTCTCAGTAGAATAAAAAAAAATGAAAAACTAAGATTATAGCTGAATAATTGGTTATTTATAACTGAGTAATTATCCTCTCTGTGCTATTAGTATTATTTAACCTTTACAGATTTACTTTTAAATAATTTTTCCATAATCTTATAATACAGAGTACAGTAAAATTCCTAGCTAACAGGTTCATAGATTGGACCCCAAATTATCGATAAATTCAAGTCAAAAGAGTAGAAAAATCAGTATTCAAATCATATTCAAATTTTCTTAATTCATTTTAATGTATTATTTTGGAATTTATTTTCGATCTTAGCAAGCATTTATGTCAAGTCGTGAATCTGTTGATAAGATCATGATATTTTTTAATCATGTACTCCGAATGAAATTTTTTATGCATTTAAAGATTTTTAGTTATTATTTTACATGATATCAAGTGATTTTTGAGAATTCATTTTTATTTATTGTAATATTAATAATTCTTTATTTTAATCAATAAAAAGTATAATGAAAAATTATTGTCAGGATATCGAATATCTATTATACATTCGATAGGATGTTCTGGTCTGCTTTGTCATGGTCTAATAAATTTATTATATTATTCTAATAAATTTGACAATATAATAAAATTAAGCGAAATAAGAAGTGAATAAATTCAAAATCAATTCAATTGAATTGAATTGTAAAATCGATTAGTATATTTACAATAAACTAATTTCAAACTTAATGCAGATTATGAAATCACACCTTCTAAAAAGTCAGCAGCACGGTAGACAGGAATTTCAAGGCGCACTCAATTCCCCAAAGTTAAGCAGCATTGAGCGCGGTCAGCAGTTGGATGGGTGATCGCTCGTGATAGATAAAATTATGTGGCATTTTTTTTTATTTCAGTCAGTTATTATATAGGAGATTAAATATACAACTATAAAACATATCCCTGAATAAAGAGAAAAATTAAAAGTATCAAAATAGGATTAAAAAGAACATAACCTTCTAATAATTTAAATCCTTTCAAATCCTGACTCTTATGACAAAAATAATTTTTAATCTAACAAGAGATACAAAAAATTTTTCAGAAACAAAATTGTAGGGACTTCAATTTCCAATAAAAAGTTCTTAAGGACTTAGCCGCTCATAGTTTAAGTATCTTAACGACTTCGCGTCTTTACAGCAACTTAAAAAATCTGTTAGTTCACTCGGGACTCCATCAAACCGAGGAACAAAGGTAAGCGCATCATTTAAAGAAATGTTTTGATTAGGAGCTAAAATCATGTTTTCAAATTATCTAGATTTTCTTTGTTATGTCCAAGGGCGTTTAAGTGGTAGCGTAATTGGTGGAGGTTTGGACTAACGGTTTAAAGAATATACAACGGAGGTTTTAATTCCGTTGTTTAATTATTTATGTGGGACGTTTTCGACGAACGAATTTTCCACGCCTTCGTTTGAGACTGATTACGGATTTTATTGAGAATAGATGTACTTACTCTTTGCAGGATTTTTAGTTATTACTGGATCCGTGATTCCGGGGCTGCTGTTAGCGCCTTTTCCTGAATTGGGCCCTGTGATTGGTCCTTGCAACGGATGGATTAGGATGGAATTGGGCTGCTTATTTTACGGGCTTCTTATTTTGTGAAATGAACTGATTTAAAACTGATTTTACTTTTATTTAGATTTATTTTTATGAACGCTAAAACTTACACTTTCACAAATTTGATTTTTACGTAATTTAATTGAATGAATTTTAACAATTTGATTGAGCTAACGTCTTCCAGTCCCCCGTAGGGTAAAATACGCAAATTTAGCTTTTAGAGATATTTTAATTAAACTTATTGACCGGATTCTCGCCTAAGTGCAGAGCAAATTAGAACTTTGAGATTCCGGTTCTCTATGGTTGTATTTAACAACTAATACGTGGCCTGCCGGTTGACCCGAGTCTGAACTCGTCTTAAGTGCAGCGCAAATTAAGATAAGGGGCTTTTAAGAGGCACGGGCCCGTCAACTAAACGCGGAAGTCGAATTAATTAACAAAGACAAGGCGTTGGCTGTTGATCGCCTTTTTAAATACTCGCGGTGCTGAGCTTGCAGAAGTCCCCGCTAGTCAACCAGCAGTCGCGTAGCTTTTATTTTATTGAGGCTTTCGCGCATGGACAAGTCTTCTATCTGCGCGGGTGATTTGAATTTGAAAGAAAAATTTTGGGGTGGACATAACATCTTGATGAATTTGGTTTATTAAATTAAGATCGATTTGATTTAGGGCCGGCAAGTCACCTTCGATATTAACTTGTTCAATGACCGAATTATTATTACTATTATCGACAAGAATATTAACATTAAGGTTATCTAAATCGGAATTATTTGAGCTTTTAACGATTGGTTCTTCCTCTGAATCTTCGTCCGAAGTTAATTCCGGTTGTATTAAAGATTTCTCGACTCCTGAGTCTACGGGCGTATCCGCGTCGGGTGAATTACTGAATTGAAATCTTATTCTAGTGTTTGGTGGTAAACCTTCTGAGAAAGGAGCTCGTCCGTGTTTTCTTAAAAATCAAGGCTTATCGTTATCCGACATTGATTCATGACTACGGTAACGTTTTAAATTGTTTTTAATTCAGCAACAAAAAAAAATTTGAAATCACTTTCAATTGTAAAAATTTCATCTGTACACTAATAAAATTAATGAATAACCAAGTTCGAATTCCCAAATGCTTCACAATGGATATATATAAAAAAATATATATCAAATACAATTCACAATAAAAAAAACATATTTCACTTTCGAAAAAAAGAAAAAAAAAACAAAATACAAGTAGAATTTGAAAGAATATATTATTCGCACACTGTATTCAAAATTGTTTTAAAATTTTTTTTTAAACCTGAACTTCTCAATAAATACTTCGGTGTCCCTGTTCGAGCGCTCAAAATGTTATGAAAAAATTATTTAGTTTAGGATAATTAAATAATTTTACATTTGAAATAATACAATGTTTCAGTATTCGGTCCTAGTTTGTTAGGCTAATAGACCGGGAACTTCCGAATTTTAATTTATTGAGAATGATAGGTTTGATTGAATAAATAGTTCGTTAGATAAATATGATAAGTATATTATTTAAATTAAAAATTGTTTAAATAAAAAATTCGTTACAAATAGTATAAAAGGGCAAAATCTAATATTTTCTTTCATACAACGGTTTTAAAATGTTAAAATTTACAAATAAATAATTTTCAAATGTACCTGATACAATTGATGAATCTTGATCTTCATTTTAATTCACTTCACAACTTTACAACTGGTTATATTTAAAAAACAGAATTAGTCGTAGTCTATTATGATTTTAAACTGTTTGATGTTAACACTAGATGGGTCATAACACGAAGAGAGCGAACACTCAGCAATTTTCCGGGTCCGAGTTTTTTACGGGCCTTCGGTTGTCAATTGGAGGGAGAATTGAATAATCAATTAACGCTGGAGGCTCGGGGACTTTTAACCTCCTTTCGGATGTGTTGGAAAAATGCTGCGGTGGCGGTTTCCCGTATATTGATGTACAAGTATAGATCACAAATTATGTACTATACTTGTATGCTTTTACCTCCTACACATTGTACAACGATACGCCTACTGCTAAACTTATGCTATGGATAGGCGCATCTACACACACACACACACACACACACACACACACACACACACACACACATATATATATATATATATATATATATATATATATATATATATATATATATATATATATATATATATATATATATATATATATATATATATATATATATATATATATATATATATATATATATATATATATATATATATATATATATATATATATATATATATATATATGTGTGTGTGTGTGTGTGTGTGTGTGTGTGTGTGTGTGTGTGTGTGTGTGTGTGTGTGTGTGTGTGTGTGTGTGTGTGTGTGTATACATGTACACAGAGATCTTAATGTTACTTGTGTTTTAGCATATGAAAATTTTAAATATTAACATTTCTTAAATTAATTTAATATTTAAACAATTTCTTTGAACTATTTTATTAATAATCGAATGATTTACATAACGATCAATTAAAATTTTTATAAACAATCAATCAATTCTTTTTAATAATTATTTTGTAAATTTTAATTTGTTTACTTTAAAGGTTTCAGCATTTAAACTCTATTCATCACCATAGTTATTTACTATTTGTTCAATTTGAATCATTATTTATCATTTTTACTTTGAATTATCTATTATTCTTAACACACTATCTTATTAAATTTATTGTAAAAGATTGTTTAAGAAATTTCATTTATAATCGTAAAATTATTACCTTTCAGACTCAAACTATTTTATCGTCTATGACTATTATTCGAACAGTAAGAAGGAAAAATGTTCTGTTTAATGAGAATATAATGATAAAAATTTCCCAGTCTGAATTTGAGTGCCACAAAGTATTTAAGAAATACCTTTGAACTCCTTAGATATTTCTACTAATGTTTAAACCCCATTTATTTGTTTGTTCCGGTTTTATAATCTTTAATGCATTGTGGTCTCAGACTGAGCATCTAAGTAAGGGACATGAACTCTCGTTATTTCCTTATCTGGTCTACGGACAACGAAAAATTATGATGGTTTCTAATATTATATAGAAAAGATAAAAGTTATAAAAAAAAATATTTTACATAACAATATTATATGAGGTGCCTTCTTCTGTTTTAAAAAGTCGTAATCAGTTAATTGAGCTTGGCGTTTTTCATTTTCCAAATGTTTTAACTGAATTTTTTTTTCTTTCATTTATGTTTTGCGATATTTTTGGATCATCATCATTAAATAAAAAAAACGTTTCTAACAATTTAGTGGCATTCAATGCTTCGTAAAAAAAATATTTATGTTTTTGAGTCGATTACTAAATTCAAAGTTAAGCAGATCATTTCGTTACTGAGAGTGTCTGTGACGCTATATAGAGTGTTCAAATATAGGAATGATAATGCAAACTAATTAAACTTTGATATTTTCTATGTTATATCGATTTTTCTATTAAATAGCATTTCAATGTATAGAGTTTCCACTGTAAATCTAGTTTGAAAGGATCTCTTGATAAATATTTCATTTGCAGAATGTTTCACTTACAAGCTAAACCAATTCAAATTCATAAATAAAATATAAATGACGGTCTCATGGTCGTAGAAAAATTTTGTATCTATGATTCCTACAACAAATTGTGACGTAGCGAGAATATCCGATCGAAGTAATAGAATTAATGCATTATATTTAGGACAAGTATTATAGGGTGACTAATAAGTACTTCTGAAAATTCAATTCAAATTTTGAATCAAATGATTAATTTCCATAGCAATAAGTTGCAAAATTGGTGATTAGTAGAGAGATGCCACATTCTCAACCACTGTTCAAAATTTCTAAGTTCGTGATCAATAATAGTCACATTTAGAAAATTGAAATTTCTTACCTAGCCGTGTTGCCTTGTGGAGAATCAACTTGGACTGATGCTTGAAACAAAACAGCCCACACTAACCAATAAGATCTAGTTATTGAAAATCCAGGCTTCGGTAAGATAACTTTCTATAAAAATGGCACATGAATACTATTCGTATTATAACAAGATAAGACTTATCATTTCAAATTGATGTTAATGTAGAAATTACCTTGGGATCAAATTCTGTAGGCGATAAGCGTTCAAATAAAAAGATCATAAAAGTAGCTGCATGGATTGATACAATACCAACTAACATCCATGAAGCCGCGTCAAAAGGCTCTGAAAAAAAAAAAAAAAAATACTTATCAAATCCAAGCGATAACGAAACAGGCTTCATAATGCAGAAAATATATCGGGAAAATTATGCTGATAACTCGTGTGTTTTCTAAATTTCTGCTATGAACATTACTGGTTCAACTCAATTCGGAACTTTATTGGTTTTACTTCAATTTTTGAACATTAGATTTTTATCAGATCTCGATGTTTTGAGGCCCTGGTAAGCTATTTAAACTGTTTCTGCTTGGTAGTTTAACAGGGAGAGTTAGAGGCCAGCTCCGAGTGCTACCTAGCGGTCACCAGCGGAACTACGATGATTACCCTATGTCGGTAACTTATCTAGCTTTATCTTGTATATCGATAGGTGATTATTTGTTATCGACATCTCTGAGCGTGAATTTGGAGAGGACTTTTGGGCCTTATATGAGGTGGGAGAATTGTTGTTTTTGAATTTTGGCAGTAGGTTGTTGGTGGAGGTTATATTGTCAATTAATATTCTTATCTTATGAACAATTGTTATCTTATAAATTTTCTTATCCTTATGAGTCGGTAACTTTCATCCCAAAAATTGATTTAATCTCGTTTATTGATCAGCATACTTTCACAATTAATTACCATATATTTGAAAAATTAGTTATCTTATCAAATTGTTGATCAGCTTATCAGCTTTGTGACTCATTTTTAGTATCAAATACACCCGATTTTTATCTATGTTTGGTGGGGATTCGAGCTATAAAAGCTGAATCAAATTTTAAAATCTTCACAGTTCTAAAAGTTCGAGTAATGATATACAGTTTTTTCTCTTATAAGGTTGAAAATAAGTGTTGTGTTCAATAGCTGATCACTTTGTAACTGTTTAATAAGCATATTTACTCATTTCTTTTATAACTCAGTGTGTAAGTAAATATTTACAATTACCCGTTTAAATTGTAACAGGAAAAAATTACTCTTAATCGATAAGTCGCCAGAAAATCGATAATTATTCGACGCAGCAGTTTGTAAATACAGTATAGATGGCAAAAACGATCATTCCGGTTCGTTGGAAGTGAGTTTTTCAGAAAATGATAAAGCCGGAAAATTAATGGCAATTGGCAACCAGTCTCCTTGTGAAGTTCTCTTATAGAAGACCATTCTTTGGATAACAGAAAAAGGAAACACTCTACCCGGAGTCTGACCAGGACCAAGGTAAGTGATTCAAATTCACGGGAGATTTGGGGAAGTCCCCGTACCGAGGCTTTCAGCGGAGGTACGGCAGGTGAACATAGACGAGTAGGTGGGGGCGAGACGGAGACCATCCGCTTACCCTCTGGGAGAAAAGGGACCGAGTAGGGTGGTGGCGTTTGTCAGCCAGACACCCCCATTGGCAACCGGGGTAACTAGAGCCGCGAAAGTAGTCCGCGAATTTTTGGAGTGCGTATGTGTGTGGGGGACGGTCACCCTGAATCCGCGAAGCCGCGAAATTTTGCTTGTCGTAAAGATAGCAATAGAGGACTATTGTGTTTTTTTTTCTTTTCTTATAAATTGTTTAATAAAGATTCAGTTGTTTTTGGTTACTATAAATTTTGGCTAACATTCTGTTTACCTTTTTTTGTTCTCCTGGACTCCGGCGAGCAATAAATCTGAGCAAAAGGGGACAGTCAATTGGCAGAGGCCAAATTCTTTACTCAAAGGAAAATAATAAATTCTATTGCTGTGTTTTACAACTCTCTCGTTACAACCTAATACTCCGTTATTCCTCCTTTTCATTTATTAATTGGATCGTTGACTAGACAATTATTCGATTAATCAAAATTTGATAATATTTGTTAGTTTGAACTGAGTGATTTTCATGGGGATCTACACTCGAGAGTCATTCAGTCGACCTTGAGGGATAAATTCTTTCAACATTCTCAGTGAGAAATTTCTATTAACAAAAATTCATCCGTTGAATTTCTTTAACATCTGAAAATTTGTTTTATTAATTGTTATAGTTTCATAAATAATTAATTTAGAAGAATATACGAATGATTAATTTTTATGCGTCAAAATAATCGAGAAGTATTTTCTCGTGGCATTTTGGTCAAGCGTCGGCATATATTTTTGCGTCGCAGTAGTTCCAAATACCCAAGGTCAATAACAAACAAACTAGTGAATCTTCTAGTGTCTAATTTTGAGTGTGTGTCGACTTTTGTCGCTATTTGTGAACGAAATTATTACATGGAATTTTTGTCAAAATTTATATTAGAAATATTGATTGAATTTATTTTATAATGCCAAGTATCTTATCACGATCCCATCAATTAATTTAAACTTAAGTTCGTAAAATTTAGATAATTTAAAATTACATTGATTACTGAAAATTGATAATTATCAGCGTGGACATTAAGTCCAGGAATTTAGTTCCTTTATGTTGGAAAATTTCACTAATAATTTTGGTTATTAATTAATTTTTGTCGTCGATTTTTATGAACAATATTGATTTTAACTATTGAAATTATTATTGTTATTAAATTAATTAATTATCAAGAGTAATTTCAGAAACTCTCGGATAGAACAATTCCTATGTTGGCAGATTTTTAAGACCTCTGTCTACATATTTTAATCTATTCTTTCAAGATACGAAGATCTCTTGTAATTAAGTATTTATTGTTATGTCCACCCCAAAATTTTTTTTCTTTAAATTTAAATCACCCGCGCAGATGGAAGACTTCTCCATGCGCGAAAGCCACAATAAAATATAAGCTACGCGACTGCTGGTTGACTAGCGGGGATTTCTGCAATCTCAGCACCGCGAGTATTTAAAAAGGCGATCAACAGCCAACGCCTTGTCTTTGAGCGATTAATTCGACTTCCGCGTTTAATTGACGGACCCGTGCCTTGTAAAAGTCCCTCATCTTAATTTGCACTGCACTTAAGACGAGTTCAGATTCGGTTCAACCAGCAAGCCACGTATTAGTTATTAGTTTTAAAAATCTAGAGAACCGGAATCTCAAAGTTCTAATTTGCTCTGCACTTAGGTGAGAATCCGGGCAGTAAGTTAAATAAAATATCACTAAAAAGCTAAACTTGCGCACTTTACCCTACGGGGGACTGGAGGACGTTAGCTCATTTAAATTACTAAAATTCATTAAATTAAATTCCTTAAAAATCAAATTGTGAAAGTGTAAGTTTTAATGTTTATAAAAATAAATCTCAATTAAAGTGAAATCAGTTTCCAACAAGTCATTTCATAAAATAAGAAGCCCGTAATATAAGCAGCCCAAATCCACCCTACTCCATCCGCTGCGAGAACCAACCAAAGGGCCCAATCAAGGAACAGGCACTAACAGCTGCCCTAAAACCACGGATCTGACCATCAATAAAGTTCCCGTAACAGTAAGTACATCTACTTTCGACAAATCCGTGAACAGTCTCAAACGAAGGCGTGGTAAATTCGTACTTCGAAAACGTCCCACATAAATAATTAAACAACGGAATTAAAACCTCCGTTGTATATTCTTTAAACCGCCAAAAGGGGCATGTATTAGAAATCGATGGATAGACGCGGAAAGGGGCTCATCGAGAATAAGTACATTGTTAAGTGTGGACAGTGTGAGTGAGCGAGTGTAATTTTGTTAATTTTTAATGTCGGGATATTGTTAAGTTTTCTTTTATTGTTAATAAATATTGGCCAATCTGTTAATTAAATTTTCATTATTTAACAGCACCTTCCTTCGGTCTCTCTACCCTCAGATATGTATACTCTGCTTCCACGTGGAGCGGTTCCAGGAACCGTAATAATAAACCTGGTGGCGCCCTAATAATTATAGTAGTTTGTTGTTGAATTTTTAGTTTGTTGATCAATTGATTAGGGGCCGATTGGACAGAAAAGCAAAACTGTTACAAAATTATTCTATTTCTCATTCTAGAGTCTTATAAATAATTTTCTGTGTTAAGTAAATTATGGATTTCGCAGCTATTAACAACGCAGCAGCTATATAAGACACTCTGCCAAAAAAGAAAATGTCAAAACTCACTCTAAATCAGGACTATGTAGTCACTGGACTTAAAATGATTACAACTAAATTTGGAGAAAGCGTCATTGCGTTATTGGATGCTGAATTTGTTGTGTATTTACCCAAACGAGCCACAACTGCGATTCAAAAGAATCAATCACCACTGGAGTAACTCAATGAGCTTATCGATCACAATAAAATGATCCTTCTTTACCATGGTGGTCCATACGATAAATTTGAACTTATCGAAAATTATAATCATGAAGATAATGTAGAGTAAATTAAGTAGCTATCTACTTTACCAGTCCAACGTACTTTCAACATTTTTTCTGAATATTGTAATAACTATTATTAATAATTTAAAGAAAATACTATTGTTCAATTTAAGTTTCTATCTTTATCAATAGTCTAATTTTTATTGAATACATTTACTAATTAAATATTTTCAAGCTTATTGATTTATTTTTTATTTACCAAATTTTTAGATCCTGAAGACTTAGCTCTCTAAGGGTCTTACATAGAAATGAATACATTGTAATAATGAAATTAAAATTAGTTAAACAGTATTGGATATAAAATAATGAGGCAGTAAAAATAAGAAATAAGAAAAGTAACGTTGTTTCTAAGCAAAGTCTATCCAAATTACTATCTGATGACTTCATTTCATAAAACAAGAGAAAAAAAATGTGAATTTAAATATTTTAGTAATTACAATCATTTATCTAGCAGTATAATGTGTAGCACTAAAGGGAACAATGCATAGATTATATAAGTTCCAAAAGTCATTCAAATGCGCAGATAAGTTAGTATCAGTTAACATATTCATATTCGAGACATCCATAATGACAATATTTTATGAAAAATTAATATTATTGATAATTTAGAGAAAATACAATTGTTCAATTCATGTGACTATCTTAATTGATTTTCGAGTTTTTATTCAATAAATACATATATTAAATAATTTTTAATGAAGCGGCATGATGCTCGATCGGACTGTCATTATCCCCGTCAGTTCGTCCATGCATCTTGTCGTGAGGCGAGGGTTCGATCCCCGATGGTTATTCGAATAGTTCCAATACCAACCGTCAGAGATCGCTGCGGTAGCCGACTATACTAGCGAAGGTTTTCTCTGTGGTTTCCCCATCGCCACTGTTCTAACAACCGATAGAAAGGGGTTAGGAATAGGGTGAATACAGTACAGAAAGCACAAATCGGTCCACAGCCGCATAGAGAATAGAGTTATGTGCAAAAAGGAGATGACGATCATTAAAAAGCGGAGAACGTGTTGATAATAAAAAATGGAGAACATGCTGATTATAAAAAGAATTGAACGCAAAAGAAAAAGGTGTAAGTTAAAAGGGCGAAAGCCAGGTATAACATTATGAATGTTAAATGATAACAATAAGAGGCACTTGGGTAGTATTACTGTGGTAATAGCAAAAATGTGGAGAATATTACTCAAACAAGTCCAAAAAAAGTTACAAAATAATTTAGATCAGATGATTAAAATTTACTAAAAAATAGGGTTTTTAAATGTAATTTTGCTCTGCTGACCTATTTAACCTTAACTCTTAGGTTGTAATTATAAAACAAAATGATCTCTACAAAAAAGTATCAAATGATTTTTTGCCTCGTTAAGCCCAAAGAAATTTACAAAAAATTAAGTTGTCCATGGTGATTTTTTTCTACTGACTTATATAAGCTTAAGTCTTGGGTGGTAATTATAGAAAAAAATATTCTCTACGGAAAAGTATCAGATGATTTTTGCCTAGTCTTGCCCAAAATAAGTTACAAAATAATTTCAGTCAAAAACTTAAATTTTATTAAAAAATAAGTCTTTTTACTGTCATTTTTTTTCTGCTGATCTATGAGACCTCAACTTTAAGGTGGTAATTATCGAAGAAACTAATTTCTCCGAGAAAGTATCGACTGATTTTTTGCCAGTGTGACACTAGCTTAACACATCAACGATACTTTTACTGTCTCATACATTTGAGACACTTGAGCGACACATGTACGACTCTTGAGCGAAACATAAGCAACATGTACGTTACTTATGCGACGGATATGCGACACGATAGCAACACCTGCTTGACACATGTGCGACACTTGATCAACACTTGAGTGACGCCTATGCGACACATTAGCGACTGTTGTGTCGATTAAGGACACTTAAGCGATTCATGAGCGTAGCTAACTCGACCCCTAAGTGGGACGCCTACGCAACACATGTTCAACACTTGAGCGACACATTAGCGAAACATGTGCGATACTTGGGGGACACCATTTCGACGCGTATGCAACACATTAGCGATGGATGAGTCAATTAAAGGATACCTAAGCGATACATGAGTAATGCTAACGAGACACCTAAGTTCCACTTATGCGACACTTACGTGGCACGTTCGAAACTTGAACAACATTTAAGCGACACTTACGTGACACACCAGTGACACATATGCGACAATTGAGCGACACATGTGCGACATATTAGAGATACAATTGCGTCACACGTGCGACACTTAAGCAAAACTTAAGAGACATTTGTCCAACACCGATCCGGCACTCAAAAGACACTCGCGAGATATGAGTGTTTCCTATGCGACACCTATGTCCCATATTGACGACACTTCAGGGACTTTGAGAATGCATCGCTTTTATTGCAGAGAGAAATCGTTTTCATGAATCATAGCAAAAATGTAAGCATCAATTTATCCGTATGAATTATAACAGTTTTATCTGCTCAAGTTGACCCCTAATCAATTGATAAATAAACTAACAAAATTAACAAATAACGATAATTATCAGGGCGCCACCAGGATTTTTTATCACGGTTCTTGGAACCGATCCAGAGCTGAGAATTCCTTATCATAGGGTAGAGAGAGTGGAGGAAGGTGCTGTTGAGTAATAATTAATTAATTAACAATCTGATCAGTTTTATTAACAAAAAAAAATGTGTGCGTGTACTAGCGTACACTGGTAAGAAGTGAAACTTCTTTATGACGTTATTTTTCAAAAAATAGTTTACTATATGCAACTTTAGAGAAATTGGTTAAATAAAGTTAAATTAGATAAAGTTTAATACAAGGCTTTTATTATCATAAATACAAATTTTACAATTATTTCATTTTAGCTTATTACTACAAAAATTATTATTGAATTTCATTAATTGTAATAAAATTATTACTATTATTCATGTCGTTATTATATATTTGTGTTATTAATGGCTTATGGTAACTGAAATACGAAATATATTGTTTACACTCCACAAAATTTAATAACCGAGTGAAAACTCCATCAATTGTAGTGCCGGATCTCGTTGTCGACGTTTGAGGATTGTATTTCATGGATAAATTCAGTTTATCTTTCAGAAATTCAATTATAAATACATATATATATATATATATATATATATATATATATATATATATATATATATATATATATGACAGAGGTTAAGCTTAAATAACTTGAAAACTTGAAAAATAAAATAAAAAACATGATCACGCCCACGTGTTAGTATTTTGAAAAATGCAATCAAAAACTGAGGTTGACTTTGATTATTTTAGAAAAATAAATACCACAATCAACATTCAAGTATTAGAAAAAGAGATGTAATTACTTACTTTTTTCATAAATTCACTTGAATTAGAATTAAAATAAACCCTTTGATTTTGCTGATCACTTCAATATAACATATATATATATATATATATATATATATATATATATATATATATATATATATATATTAGGGTGTCCCTTAAAATTCAACTTCAATATATTTTTACGCATACCTTCTAAAAAGTTTCGTATGGACCTAATATAGTCTAGAAATGAATATTAGCCCGATTTATAAACGATAACCCGTGCCGACTTGAGTTTTTAATTTGTCCATACAAGTTGCGCGGGAGTAGCGCGGCGACCTGTTACTGCGAGTTTCAATTGTCATTTTATAAGTGATTTCTAACATTTTTAGTGCGTTGTTGTTTATTTTGTGAAAATGTCTGTGGAATTACGAAGTGATAAACAAAATATTTTCCTTATCGGACTGCCAAGCCACCAGATAAATGGTGCAAAATTACCATCTAATCGACAAGTTCTTACCGTTTTATTTTACAATATTCGTGAAGTCAAGCTGACTGTTAGTGAAAGTGCGAATCTTGTTATAAGAGAGTGCATTATATTTTGAGAAAAAGCTAGAATTCCTACGAAGGCAATCCCTAACTGCGTGAAGAAACTTGTTGATTTATATCATGTTTGGAGGGACCTGCAAAAAAACTGTAAGAAAACTCAGTTGACTTTCAAGAATCGTGAAAATAATTTTGTAAAAGACCTTGATAACTTATTTGATATTGCACATGCAGATGCCGTTGACAGAATGAAGATAGAGGAAGACAAAGATTTCTTAAGGAAACAGAGAGAGCCCGGTCGACCGGGATGCTTAGGTGGAATCGACAAAAATTTGGCGGAGAAAGAAGAACGAGTTAGGCAAAGACGATTGGAAGAAGAGGAAAGAAAGGTAAAACAAAGAGAGTTATTGGCTGTTGCATCTACTTCTTCGATAGATAACTTGGAATGTCTTGAGAATTCGGATGAGGAACAGATTTCGAACTCTGAAATTAGTACTCAGATTCCTTGCCCTGAAAAAAGTTTTAAAAGAGGCACAAAAAGTTTAATAACTCCAAAACTGGTAGCAGCTTTAGATCGATGCCAATTAAGCATAAGGGACTCAGTTTACATTCTCCATGCGGTTGTAGAAGCGCTTGGTCTGAACAGCGATGATTTCCTATAAACAAATCCTCGATTCAGCGAGTTCGTACTCAAGCGAGAAAATCCAGGGCAGAAGCAATAAAAACTGACTTCCAGAATAATTTGCCTGACGTAGTCACAATTCATTGGGATGGAAAACTATTACCTGGATTGGATGTACGAAGTTCAAAAGAAGAACGCTTGCCAATTATTGCTTCATTTGACGATAGAGAACAGCTTTTTGCAGTACCGAAATTAGAGAGTTCTTCTGGAAAACATCAAGCTAAAGCCATTTCAACTGCTCTCTTTGACTGGACCCTCCATGACAAAGTACAGATAATGTGCTGCGATACAACAGCTTCCAATACTGGCCGTTTCAGTGGAGCTTGTGCTATTTTGGAGCAGACTTTAGAAAGGGAATTGCTGCTTTTGCTTGTCGTCATCATGTTTATGAGTTGGTCCTTAAAGCTGTTTTTGAAACAAAGGTAAAACATATTACAAGTAGCCCAGATATTCCAATTTTCAAAAAGTTAAGAGATAATTGGAAAAATATTAACACTGATAACATTGAGTCACCTCTAAATTTCGTTGAAGCACATATTGGTAAGACAAACATTACATCTTTGTTAACTTTTTATAAGACTGAACTGGAAAAATCTTTTGTTAGAGACGATTACCGCGAATTGGTTGAACTATGCGTTGTGTTCTTAGGAGGAGACACAGAGAATAAACTAAAACTCAGGCCCCCGGAGCTTTGCATCAAGCGCGATGGATGGCGAGAGCAATCTATTCTATAAAAATATGTTTGCTTCAATCGCAACTTAAAATTACTGCAAAGGACAAAAATGCTCTACAAGATGTTTGTTTATTTATCGTCACCTTGTATACCAAACCTTGGCTCGAATGTACAATGGCAGTTAAAGCACCTAACCAAGACTTGTCCTTTTTGAAAGCTCTAAAAGAATATGAAAAAGTAGACGCGACAAGTTCCAAGGCATCCATAAGCAAGTTTATTCATCATTTATGGTATTTGTGTGAAGAAACAGTCATGTTATCACTCTTTGATGAAGAAGTTGATACCAAAACCAAGACAAAAATGATTAATAATTTAAACAGAGACGAAAGTTCAGATTCCTCTAAACGCTATGTCTCATCGAAGGAAGATATTACGCAAAATTTGTTTGGTAAGTACTTAATATTTTCATGTTTCTTTTTCAAAGTTTTGAGGTTTAGTTTTTGCTTATTTTAATGGTTTTTTCTTTATTTCAGATATGACGCTGGATGATTTTGTGACTCAAAGAAGCAAACGATTTCTATCTCGACTACAGATCGACGACAGTTTTCTTCGGGAAGACGTATCTTCGTGGGGTGACAATCTTGCTTTTTGGAAGCTAGAAGGCGATTAAGTCGTTTGAAGGTCGTAAATGACACTGCTGAAAGAGCTGTTAAATTAATGCAAGATTTTAATGGTCTTATCACGGCTGAAGAAGAGCAAAAACAGTTTTTGTTGCGTTGTGTTCAGGAACATAGAAATCTGTATCCAGACTGTAAAAAAACTACACTAAAGAGAAGTTACCCTAATTAATTATTATTATAATTTGTATTTAAATAAAAGTTTGTATTGATATTTTTTAGTTTTACTCATATTTACTTTATTTGTTGCATTTTAATTAGTTTTGGATCAAACCAAAATGTCAGACCAAAACACCGTTTTTATTAAACTTTAGAGCTCGGTCGGCACGGGTTGCAATCATGCTACAGATATGAAATTTCATATTTAAGTACATTTTAGCATTTATAAAAAAATTGGAGGGTATGCGTTTCGAAATTCTAAAAAAAATTTTTTTTTGCCATATAAGGGACACCTAATATATATATATATATATATATATATATATATATATATATATATATATATATATATATATATATATATATATATATATATATTAGGTGTTTCAAAAAAAGACGAATTTTTTTTTTCTTTTGGTGTCTAAAAATTGATACTATACCTAAAAACAAAAATTTTGGCGCCCATGTGAGCTCTTAATATCAATAGTAAGATTTGCCTGTATCCATTACTTTATTTTCCATTTAAATAACACGGGAAAAATTTTTTTTATTTTTTTAATTTTTATTACTTTGGAACGGTTCATCGTAACAACAATCTGAAAAATGATATTAGTAGGAAATTTTACACTCTACAAAAAACGTCTGAAGACCAAAGTTTCTCAGATTAACGGCTTCAAAGATATCCGCGGTCAAAGATAACACTAATAAAAAATTTTAAATATTTTCCAATAAAATTACAAAAAAAAATATCACATGCTATATTTTTATTATTTTTTATGTTCAATTACTTTAATTCCGTTAACCTGAGACTGTAAACTTTTTTTTTTTACTAATTAATTCAATACTTAACTCAGGAAATGCACTAATATATAAATATAAACGTTAAAAATGTCACATAAATGATTTTTTGGTCTTTCTTATAACAAATTTATTTTATATTTTATAAAATTTATAAATTTTTGTAAGAGGAAAATGTAAAGTTCCTTATTACACAAACTCACCAAACACTCATCATTGCATATTATTCAAAATAATATGAAAATTCTGTAAATACGTTAAATCAATTAAATCTACTATAAAACTTGATCAAATGTTTTTATTTGAAAAATATCAACAGAGCTTTATTTAGCTCTGTCGGTACAAGTATTATACTCATTTAATTTGAGTGTTGTAGCTAATAAGCTCTGTGTTGGTAAGCCTGGTTGTTCGGTACTAACTTCATTTAGTTGCTTTGCTCTCAACGCTTTACTATATCTTTATTTGGGACAAAAATCTTCCAGTCGACGTGGTTTTATTTCATATAATTCTCAACCAATTTTAGAAGATGTCGAAGACATGGATGTTGATATCAGCAATTATGATAATAATAACAATAATAGTGATAATAATAGTGAAGAGAACATTGATAGCAATGATAAAAACTATAATAATAATGGTAATGATAGTAATAATAATGTCGGAGAGTTTGATAACGACAATGTCAACTATTATTGTGCAGTTGAGACTGATGATGTTGCTAATCATAAAAAATCAAGTCATCCATCTCAATTATCCCAGAAATCTTTGGAAAGTAATACTTCTCGTATAATCTCTGATTATGAAGATGAAATGCCAAAACAACAAGTTCCAAAAATTGATATAATGACACCAGAACTTGCTGCGGCTTTGGATAGAGCTAACGTGACTAGTAGGATGGCGACCTATATTATTGCTCCTTTATTATCTAGCTTGAACATTCATTGTGCAAGCGTAAACTTCAGTCATGTGACTATTCACCGAGTAAGGGAAAAATTCCGGAAAGAAGCGGCGTTAAATCTGAAGACTAATCTGGAAACTGACAATTATGTACTACATTTTGATGGAAAACTGTTATCAGATATTACAGGTACAGAACAAGTTGACCGGCTTCCGATTATTTTAGTTCCTAAACTAGAATCTGGGACTGGACAAAACCAAGCTTCGGCTATTATTAAAACAGTAAAACAATGGGATATTAATACTGACAACATCAAAGCATTGTGTTCTGATACTACGGCGTCAAATACGGGTAAATAATTTATTAATAAAAAAAACATAACATGGTTGATTACCGTAATGTTTAAATGCTAAATCAAATCAGATTTTTAGTATTAACCATTAATTTCCAAGTTATGAGTTATTTTTTTTTTCAAATTGAAAAGATTTCTCCGTACTACTCTAAAAAATCGATACTTCACTAGCAATTCTGATTTTATTTTTTCAGGAATCAGAAATGGTGCGTGTGTATTAGTAGAAAAGGCTCTTAGTAGAAAACTGTTGTACTTGCCATGCCGACACCATATTTTTGAAAATGTTCTTCGACGTGCATTTGAAGTATACTGGCCTGCTTCGTCTGGCCCAAACGTTCCAATTTATCAGAGATTTAAAAAGAAGTAGGATGAAATTGACCAATCAAACTTTACGGCTGGTATTTGTGACAAAAAAGTTTTGGAAGTAATAACACCAATCAAAGATGAGATTTTGAAATTCGTTAATAATCAAATAGAAGTAAAATTTTTTAATCCAGCGCTGAAGAATTATTAACTGACGTTAAAGTGGAAAAGAAAAATGTATAAAGTACAGTATAATTGAGGAGCTGATTTTCAAAAGGGTATCTTTTCATATTTTAAAATACCAGTTTTCTGAACTTTTAAATACTAATTACTTTGAGAATTATGAACATTTATAAATGAAAATCGAATTGTAGCTTCATAACCGATTGCACTTTATAGCTAAATTAAAAAAAGTTCAATACAAATATTTATAATTGAAGATAACTAGTTTTTTGTCTCGATTAATCAAAAATCAAAAGATACCCTTTTGAAAATAAGCTCCTCAATTAACAATTTTACTCTGATTAATTAACTTGCCGTCGTGATTAAAAATATTGAAAATCAGTTTCACATGACTGTTATACTTTCAATCATCTTTAACGATTAAAATTGCGTTTGTAAAATATTTTACAACTTTTACCTCACATCAGTTAATAATAATTAGTCTTCTCAACGTTGAAATTGCGATATAATCAATTTCATTTTCACTTATAACTTTTTTTGTAGATGGATCATTGTCGAGACGATTACCGTGAACTTCTGGAATTATCATTAATATTTTTGGGTACTACTACCACAAATATTACATTTAAGCATCCTGGACCGGTCCATCATGCAAGGTGGATGGCTAAAGCAATATATAGTTTAAAAATTTTTTTATTCAGAAATGAGTTTCATCTTACTAAATCGGAAATAGATGGATTATGAGAACTTTGTTTATTTATCATAATATTCTATTTAAAAGCTTGGTTCACTGCGCCGTGTGCTATAACAGCACCTAATAATGATTTAACTTTGATTAAAGAATTAATTTCATTTGAAAGATTTAATAATAGTCTTTCACAGACATGCTGACAAAAATTAGCCGATCACTTGTGGTATTTAAACAACGAGCTGTCTGTTTTATCTCTCTTTGATAAAAATGTTTCAGTTGGAACAAAAAAAAGAATAGTTCATGCTCTTAAAAACTGTAAAGCCAATGAAACTACAACAAATCGCTTTATAATAGATAAAAAAAATTTAGAGTCATTATTAAATAAAGATCTTAGTCAATTTGTGTCTATGAGATCGATTAATATATTTGAATCGTTTGATTTGTCGTATGAGTTCATTGATGAGGATGTTACTTTGTGGCCACAGAATCCGAATTTCTTAGAAAACTTGGAGTATTTCGGGAAACTTCAAGTTGTGAATGATGTAGCAGGACGCGGCGTGGCATTGATAGAGCGGTATAATCGATGCTTAACGAAAGATGAAGAACAGCTTCAATATTTGTTGCAAGTAGTGACAGAACATAGAAAACAATATCCTAATTGCAATAAAAGTAATTTTATAAAACTGTAATATTTTCAAGTTGAAAAATTGTTGTAACAAGTTGTAGATATAGTTTTTTGTTATAAAGAATTAATTGTTCAATTAAATTTCTTAATATTTAGTACAAAAAAAAATAAATTTGTTATAAAAGAGACCAAAAAATCATTTATAAGATATTTTTAACGTTTATATTTATATATTAGTGCATTTCGTGAGTTAAGTATTGTATTAATTAGTAAAAAAAAAAAGTTTACAGTCTCAGGTTAACGGAATTGAAGTAATTTAACATAAAAAATAATAAAAATATAGCATATGATATTTTTTTTGTAGTTTTATTGGAAAATATTATAAATTTTTTATTAGTGTTATCTTTGACCGCAGATATCTTTGAAGCCGTTAATCTGTGGAACTTTGCTCTTCAGACGTTTTTTGTAGAGCGTAAAATGTCCTACAAAGATAATTTTTCAGATTGTTGTTACGATGAACCGTTCCAAAGTAATAAAAATTAAAAAATTAAAAAAAATTTTTCCCGTGTTATTTAAATGGAAAATAAAGAAATGGATACAGGCAAATCTTACTATTGATATTAAGAGCTCACATGGGCGCCAAAATTTTTGTTTTTAGGTATACTATCAATTTTTAGACATCAAAAGAAAAAAAAAATTCGTCTTTTTTTGAAACACCCTTATATATATATATATATATATATATATATATATATATATATATTTATCACGATACTATAGAGAGTTGGGAATAAAATAAGCGTGCAATAGAAAAACGGTCTAGTATAGTGTTAGGAGTAAGTCCGTTAAAACGATATGCTATTGGTAAATGGCAATTGCACGACACCAGCTAGTGGTTAAAGTCATCACTACTCAAAGCAGGTCATGGGCTCTTATGGGAGTCGATGCAATCGCCACCTGGCTTTAAAAAATGTAACTACTCGAAACTGGCCGCAAAATACATCGGAGACATTTCCCAACCCCTACTCCGCTGGAGAAAGTATACTTCGAATCACGCGTGGTAGGGATAAAAAAAAGATGGCGCGTAACGGAATAATGTGACGCGTAACGAAAAAACTATACTAAATTTTTTTCGAACCTCGATAAAGAAGTTTCACTTCAATAAAATTTTTAGCAAAGGAGCGCTTATATAAGATTAACTAAATTCATTCACACACTCACACTATAATTATTTAAAACTTATTAACTATAGCCTAACTGTCGGCTAGCCAGGACCACTTAAAAACTGTAGCCTAACTGTCGGCTAACCAGAACTAATTAGTCACTCTGCACAAATACAACAGTTTGACTGAGTTCGTCTAGCCTTTCTTTCTAACATCTTAATAATTTTCTAAATTGTAAAAATCAACAAAAGTCGAAACATTTATTTTCTTAGCTAGAACATTCGCTAGTTAAGTTGTCTTTGATCTTGGGTGTTTGAAATTTACTGCTACACAAAATATATTACCGCTCGATCAAAAATTCCACAAGTAAAAATGCTAGTCGATTATTTTTCAAGCAACAAAATTAATCACTTTTTCTTGACTTAATTGTTATGAAATTATAACAATTAATTAAACGAATTTTCTAGATGTTAATTAATTTGATTAATTAATTTTAGTATATTGAAAATTATTCACGAGGAATTTATAAGTAATTTGTTCCGCATGGTCAATTGAGTGACTCTCGGGTATAAGCCCCCATGAAAATCACTCAATTCAAACTAGCGAATATCAAAATTCTGATTAATAAATTTATTCGTCGATTGAACGATTCAATTAATAATTGAAAAGGAGAAGTAACCGAGTAATGGGTAAACCGCGGTCCACTTCTTTCCCATAAAGTAATAATTAATACCTTGTCGAACAAAACGATGATCTAACTCACTCGTTGAGGATGAAGTCCTAGTTGTAGTTGGCTTCCTTCCTCTCTTCCTTCCTACTCCGGGGATCGGTCCTTTATGATTTTGGTGGCACTCTGTCTGGCGATCACACTACTTCTTCCTTTCCCACTGCTCGGATGATCTATTTTAACCCTTAACTACCCCCTCCTATTCTTCCTTTAGGCCCTTAGATCGATACGCGCCAATCTTATGTCGAATAGTTATCGATATGCGGTGATTTATCGATTTAGGGTAATTTTACCCTGTTACAGAATGTAAGAGATGTAAATTTTCTTTTTTTCCATAATCTAATTCCTTGATTGAGCTACATGATTGTTACGTTCTCGCAAATTTTAAATATAATTTATAATCAATTAATTAATATTTTAATTAATTAATAATAAGCCAAGGTATCTCGTAACGGAAATGCCTCGAGATAAGAGATTTCTGGAATCTCAACCCAGCCCAGTAGACTGAACGGTCTACGTTGTGGGATTTAGACTGCGTTGATGTTCACATAGGGTAAGCTGAGATGCAACGTAACATGATTGTTTTCTTCTGAACTTGTCAATGCTAAAACAGGATTTTATACTTTTTATGAAGAGAATGTAATTCAATATTACTACCGGCAAGAATCTTAGCTTTAGAAAAGAAATTGTAGGAAAATAAAAGTTTTATTTTATATTGCAAAATCCAAGTTTTTGACCGAAGTTAGTTTGTAAATTTGTTAGGGCTTGAAAAGGCAAAAAATTATCTTCGGTTCGGTAATTACCACCAGTAACTTAAGCTTATACAGATCAGCAGAAAAAAATTACAATGGGAAACTTCATTTTTTTGTAAATTTCACGTTTTTGACCGAAATTATTCAATAACGTTTTTGAGGCTTTTCTGAGCAAAAAGTACTTCTAGATTTTCTTAGAGAGAAGATTTTTTTCTATATTTACCGGTAAAAAGTTGAGCCTAGAAGAAAAAGTATAAAAAAAATTAAAATTATGTTTTTTGCAAATTAATTATTTTGACCGAGATCATTTTGTAATTTTTTTTTTTGGTATGACTAGACGTAAAATACATCCATACTTTTTTGAAGAAAATGTTTTTCTCTACCCTGATTAAAAAAAAGTATTGACAACTGTAACGGGTTGGAATCGTCCCTTGGTCACCCCTTTATTTAAATTTAATAATTAAGGGCACCACTGGAATTTTTATCACGGTTTCCAGAACCGGTCCAAGCAAGAGAGATATCACAGGGTCGAGAGAAATCATAAAAGTTTGACATAAATAAGAACAATTCAATTTTGCATTAATTATAAATTTATTTTAACAATCTGACAACAATTAATTCTTATTTTAATACTCACACACACTCTCACACTTATAAAAGTTACTTATTCCTAACGATACCCTCATATGGAGTGTCTATATCGCAGTTTCCATCATAGTTCCCTATTCCTGATGGTACCCTCATAAGGAGCGTCTATACCGCAGTTTCTACCTAAATCGCGCAGTCCACAGGACCCTCATGCTCTGTGACTCTAGATATGACCCTGGGTGGTCGCCTGGACTCCTGTCCAAGGTTCATACCATCCTTAGCCCTTTTGCTGTCGCCCGGACCCTCACTACGGGACTAAGGAACCTGAAGTCGACTAGGACAGAGGAGGATACCATGACACTAGTCGACAACCTGCTAATACTAACGTCCTCGACAGCCCGTGAACGAGGAGTATATACTGTAAAATATTTTTCCACACACACACACACACAAACACACACACAAAATTCCAATAAAACAATTATCCAAATACATACTTGACTCTAATTTACAATTATTTTAAAATCCAAAATACTTTTTACAAAATAACTTCTTGGGAATCAAATCTCCCGGTCCCTAACTTGACTTCGATAAATAATTTTATTTAATTCTGGTTGCTTGGTTATTAATATCACAGCAGCGTTTTATTCAACCAAAATTTTAGATTAATTAAAATTTACTCGAATTCAAACTGCCTGAATAATCGGCTTATGTCTCTTTTTAATTCCAGTCAAGATTTGAGACTTAGTCTTCGACTTGGCTAAATTTTCCAAGGCTAAATTTTGTTGTCGATTATTTTTGAAATCATCATACTCGAAATTGACAAATTTATTTATCAAAGTTTATTGAACAAATTTTCTTTTATTGATAATTTTACTGTTGTAATTTTTGTTTTATAAATTAATTTACTGCTTAACAATTTTAATATTCTAATTCAAGGAATTTATGTCTATGGTAATTTTATTTTATAATTTTTGATAATTTTCCAAAAGTAAATTTCAATCATTAGTTTTTATTTTAAATTTCAATTTATTTTACTTGTCGATTTTATTGGTCAATTTTAATCTAACTTGGACAAATTTCTAATTTCAATTCCCTTTAGTTTTATTTTAATGTCTAATTTATAATAAATTTAATCGACAGAATTTCGCAGTTCGACTCAATTTGTCGATATCAAAATTTCTAATTTGTAAATTTTAATTTAAATTTATTCGACCAATTTTATAGCAATATCAATTCGAAATTTAACCTCTTTTATTTTGAATTTGAAATTTCTCAACTTATTAAATTTTCTATTTGTTTAAATCTTATTTTAACTAATTTTAACCTCGAGTTGTAATTTAGATATTTTAATTAAATTCGAATAATTAATTAACTAATCAAGTAGGGTGATTGGAAGATGGAACCTGGCCTGTTCCTAGAGTTTCCGGGGGCGACGCAATAATTTACCGAGGTTAAACTTTGTTGTACCTGAGAACTTTTGACGACTTCTTTTCTTTATTCGGGTCTCTTTGTCGTGCTCGTGGCCTTTTATCGAGACAACTTTGTCAGCCAAATCTCACGACTTCCTCGGTACTCAGGTTTACTTGCGTCGCAGCTCGGGATTTTCAGCAATAATTTATCTGGAATTTCAGGATAGTTAGTATTGTTATTATTGGATATTTTGGCTGGCTAAATGCCTAGCAATAAATATCAGATTTATATGTTAAAATAATCGCTCTTACGGTTCTACAGGAATCTCAGAGGAATATTAATGTTTAACTTGTATTCCCAAAATCTCGTGCTGGTGGCTCGGGCTCCGGCTTCACAATAACGTTTTTCCGTACGCCAACTTCACTTGTCCCTCGTGTGGGATTAGCCCCACCCGGGGAACGCTTATTTCCTAGGCCCCGGAACTTATGTAAATTTTTATTGCTACTGCGCGAGCATCCTAGACCACAGCACCCTGTGATCCGTCGATAACTAACCGCGGCTAGGGTGAGGACCTTCAACGGGTAATGAAAGAGCCCCGTGACACAACAATAGAAACCGAAAAGGAAAGAATTCGATTAATTGTAAAAATATTTATTTTCAATTTTGTTTCCATTGTTCTTAATACTTTTTTTTGACTAGAGTATAATTGCCAGCTTGGAGTTAAGCTTTAATCAGTCAACCAAATGGAATGACCATTTAGAACCTTATTTTTCCGGGAAATTGAAGTTCTTGGCCGAGATCATTCAATAAATTTTTTTGGATTTGTGTGGGGAAAAATAATTTTATACTATTTCGTAGAGAGTATTTCTACCTATGATTATCAGAATAAATAGAGACTAAAACAATAAGTTCAAAAAACTTAAAATTTAATCATCCAGCAAAATAAAAATTTTTAAATTAAAGTTTTTTATAATAGTTTTGTCCTTGATGTCAGGCTGTGTTTTTTAAACCCACGTGTTTCGCTGCCAACCTCACTTTTATTTTGACATATTTTATGCTTAAAATATAGTATCGGTTTAAGCTCTTGAACTTGGTCGCGATCGTCATTTCGCTTTTGATTATTCTTTTAGATTTACTTTATTTTTAAATTTAATTGTTGGCCGCAACTTCCAGGCCCTGATGATGATGAAGATGCGGGTAGTAGTCGCTAGAAATCAGCTGTTTAGTAACAACCATCGGGTATGTTACCATTAAGAACATCTCCTGCCTGATCATCGTCATCAGATGAAAAATTTAGAAATAAGAAAAAATTTTTTCGTTATTAGAAATTTAGAATTAAATAATATCTATAATTAATTATCAACTCAAAGTAAATTATTTAAACTGGTTAGAAATCCGCTAATAAGTTATATGCATTGGGTATGTTACCATTCAAAATCTCTCATACCTGATCATTAGGGTGGGTCAAAAAAATCGAATAATATATTTTTGATTTTATACTCTGAAAAATAGGTTCGTAGACACCTAAAAAGAATTCTCTCCAAGTATAAGCTCTTAATTATAACGGGAAGGTCCTCCGCTTTGCGGGTTTCTATTTTTTTCGAATAATCAGATAAAAAAATTTATATCTCGCTTCCAACTGCTTGGAAAAATATTCCGTGGCATAGATTTTGTGAGAAATTGAATGCTTTACAAAAAAGGTCTCTTATGACTTTTTCAAAAACTCAACCGATTAAAAGATATTCATAGTTGAAGTTTGGCTATTTTAAGGAAAATATTCGTTTTTATTATGAATTTTATAAGTCGATGAAAAAAAATTATTTCGGATTGCGGAACTCATGATTTTGTAGGAAATTTACTGCTCTACAAAAATGGTCTCTTATGATTTTTTGATTAAGTGAAGCCGTTACGAGATATTCATCGTCAAACATTAACGAATATCAATATTTCCAGTTTTTGATCAATAATTCGATAAATTTTAATTTAAACTATGAGTTTCAGGAAAATTTACATAAATTTGAGTTTCGATCGATAAAGAAATGTTATAATAAGTTAGATAAAGAATTATTGGAATTATCATTGATTTTCCTTGGAGAAATGCCTCAAGAAAAGATTTCTTTCAAACGTCCTGGTGCTGTTCATCATGCTAGATGGATGGCTAAGGCCATTTATAGTTTGAAAATGTATCTATTCAGAGATGAATTCAAACTCTCTCAGAAAGAATTGCATGGTCTTCGTCATTTCTGTATTTTTATAGTCACATTGTATTTAAAAGCTTGGTTTTCATCAACTTCTGCAACAACTGCTGCTTATCATGACTTGCAGTTTATGAAAAATTTATTGGAGTACAAACATATCAATCCTTTGATTTCTTCAGCTACGTGTGAAAAAATGATTTCGCACTTATGGTATTTGAGTGATGAACTTGCCATTTTATCACTGTTTGACGATGGCGTTCCATTAGAAGTAAAAAAAGTATTGTTGAAGCTGTTAATACTCGTGAAGGTACAGATTCTAAAGCTAAAAGATTTGTAATTGCTAAAAAGATTTGAATTCATTGGCGCAGAGAACTCTGAGTGACTTTGTGTCTAAAAAGTCATTAAATCTTTTCAAAATCTTCGATCTACCGTATGACTTTCTTGATGTCGATGTTGAATTATGGCCTACTAATGAGAGTTATCTCGAAAATAAAGAATACTTTCAACAACTAAAAGTTGTCAATGATTCAGCAGAGCGAGCTGTTGCATTAGTCAGTGAATATAATCAATGCTTGACAAAAATGAAGAACAATTCCAGTACTTATTGCAAGTTGTCAAAGAACATCAAAAACATTCCCAAATTGTAATAAAAGAAATTATTTATAGTAATAGCGTACTGTTATGTTAAAAATATAGACAATTATATTGCAATTGATAATTCAATAAAAAATTTATCTATAAAAAAGTTAAATACTGGTTGTTTCTTACTTGATTCAATACTTTTCATATTAAATTTGACAAAGAAATATGTCATTCACTTCAAATTAAACTAATCATTGGCTATATGTCGAAAAAATGCTCTAATTTCTTGTTTTAATGCAATCAAACAAGCTCAAGACTGAAAACAATATTAAAAAAATTGTTTATAACATTTCTTTATCGATCGAAACTCAAATTTATGTAAATTTTCCTGAAACTCATAGTTTAAATTAAAATTTATCGAATTATTGATCAAAAACTGGAAATATTGATATTCGTTAATGTTTGACGATGAATATCTCGTAACGGCTTCACTTAATCAAAACCATTTTTGTAGAGCAGTAAATTTCCTACAAAATCATGAGTTCCGCAATCCGAAATAATTTTTTTTCATCGACTTATAAAATTCATAATAAAAACGAATATTTTCCTTAAAATAGCCAAACTTCAACTATGAATATCTTTTAATCGGTTGAGTTTTTGAAAAAGTCATAAGAGACCTTTTTTGTAAAGCATTCAATTTCTCACAAAATCTATGCCACGGAATATTTTTCCAAGCAGTTGGAAGCGAGATATAAATTTTTTTATCTGATTATTCGAAAAAATTAGAAACCCGCAAAGCGGAGGACCTTCCCGTTATAATTAAGAGCTTATACTTGGAGAGAATTCTTTTTAGGTGTCTACGAACCTATTTTTCAGAGTATAAAGTCAAAAATAAATTATTCGATTTTTTTGACCCACCCTACTGATCATCCTCCTCATCAGGTGCAAAATATATATCTTCCTCATCTATTTCCATGAAATTCTCATGAGAATTGTTGAATGAGGAGTAACTTTGGTCGGATGCAGCATAATTTTTGAGTGTGTCGTCATTAAAAACATCACGCATCTGATCATCCTCATCAGGTGTATAATCAATCATTTCCTCATCTATTTCTGTAGAATTATCATTGGAATTATTGAATGAGGAGTGACCTCGATCAGAAATTATATCTTTATATAAGGATAGATGTAATATTACATCTGAGTTAGACTTAAAATCAATCATTGATTCTTCAGGACAGTGAATAGAGACATATTTTTCAGTAGATACATCATTTACATCAGATTCATCTACATCATTATACGATTTGAACTACCAAAAATTATTGATAGTTTTTGTTAGTGTAGCAAAGTAATGATCGATTTTAAAAACGAAATCGAAAATGTTTTCTTTTTTAATGGAGCTATCATCACCATAAATCAAGCTAATCATGCTATTAATAACATACATGCATATTTTAAGATACTGTCTTGATTTTACCCAACTCGATGGTACAAAACACTTATTGATTTGCTTCATAATTTACAATGAATAGTAATAAGAAAATTAATTAATGATTACTATATAAATTATTAGATACACACACACGCACAGAAAAAATGTTTCAAAATATAAAGTACTAAATACTGATTTTCAGCGTGTTTGTAATATCTATAATTAATAGTAAATATATTTAACTTACCTCGATTTTAAAAAAATATCAAAACAGAAACAGCACCAACAATAATAACACAACTGAACTTTTGGTTTTAAATATTCGAAAAAGTAAGCAATAAGACTTTATAACAGTTTTACCTGCTCAGGTTGGCCCCTTATCAATTTTATAAATAAATTAATTAAATTAACAACAATATAACTATCAGGGCGCCATCAGGATTTTTAATCACGGTTCCTGGAACCAGTCCAGAGCTAAGAGTTCTTATTCTTAGGGTAGAGAGAGTAGAGGAAGGTGCTGTTGAAGAATAAATATTTAATTAACAATATATCGATATCTATTAACAATAAAAATTAACAAAATAAGTACTTGTGGTGGTCATGTGACCGCTGACATTAAAGTTTAGTTTAAAAATTACTTTAAAATTTAGTTAAAAATATAAATTATTATTGTTAGACATTTAGTAGTAAATGTAAAATGTAGTAAATGCAATAGAATAATTTAGTTTAAAATCTACAGTGTAATAGGATTAAGTTGTAAATATTTGTACACTTAAGATCTGGAGCCTTTTCTCTCCGGCTTATGGGTTTTTCCCATGAGTTTTTTTCCCAACAACCTTCCTAAAACCTTTCCTGTTTATTACTCTTTTTTCTATGTGCAATAAATCCAAGTAATAGAGGACCCGAGGTCAGCATGGCCAGCTGTACTCTCGGGCCCGCTGACGTCACGAAGGCTTATTGCCCCTTTGCAATTTTTCTCACGCTTTTCTATTTCCCGAAGATTTCCTTCGTGTCCCTTCGCAAATCTTCGGGGCCTTCTACCCCACTACTACCCTTAGAATTTCAACTCTGATACCCAAAGTGTAGGACTGGATACTATTATTCCAACCTAACTTCTCGTCCTGAGTGCACGTGGCTCCGGGTGATATACATTTCTGTCGTGAAGCATTTCAATATATTTATAGTTGATTAACCTCGCGTTTACTTATTAACAAAACCTTAACCGTACCCATTTAAAATCCTAAATACTTATTAAAATCAATTAAATTTCACTCACACTATAATTAATTAAAATTTATAAACTACATCCTAACTGTCGGCTGACCAGGACCAACGAGTCTCTCTGCGCAAAGACTGTGTCACACGAATTTTATTCTTGTGTGCATCCCTCTCTGCGCTTAGTATTGGCAACAGATCCACACTCGGTGTGTCTCGAGAGTTTAACTATCTGTATTATTTTGACTACTGTAATTTATTTATTGTATTCGACTCTTTATCATTTATTATATTTTATTTACTATTGTTTATATTCGAGAATTTATGTATTATTGATATTAATTCTTAAGTATTGATTTGACTTTTGTTTCAGAAAACTGTATTGAATTATTTATAGTTTTATTATTTCATTATTTATATATTTATTGCCGTAAATCTGTGCCATAATGTACTTAATCATATTATGAGCTTGATTCAGCATTTATTATCAAGGTCCAACGATGGGTATCGGAACAGGTAATAAGGGAAACGCAAAAGCATAATATTGATTATTGGTAATGAATCACAGCCCTTACTCGCATGGGTGGTACCCTGTAATATCGGTCGCGAATAGGACTAGCAAATTTTAGTAAACGGCTGGAGAGGCCCTCGTGATCGGACACGAGGCCTCAGAGTTTTGGTAAAAGTAAAAATTGGCAGACACGCAGGAGTCCGCATAGTGTGAGGAGTGTGGATCTAGCGCCTTGGTTTGAGTCCCTTTTCTTTTGGTGAGTACTCACAAGTTGAGCTAAATTATTATCCGCACGTCGCGTTGTCTCCTGGCTCAAATAATTTGTATTAAAAGTTATTATTAATTGTCTAGTCGATCCCGTCGTTAGTAAGGGGGTTTGTAGTGAAATACCTGTCCCGAAAGCCACGCGTTTGGGTCCTCGAATCAGCCAGTTTTGATTTAAAATTGATAATTGTATTTTTAAGATAACCCGACCGAGGAGTTCGGGTGTAACTCAGTTCAAGATTGTTGCGTAGATAAAATTTCTATGGTATAGTTAACGCCGTCGTAAAATAATCAAATAGTCTATCCAGAATCTAGACAAGTTATTAATAATTATACGCGACATCGTCATTATTATTTTGATTATACAGTCCGACCGGCTAAGGAATTCGGCTCTGGACTTAATTTTAAGTAATTTGTTTGAATAAATATCTGATTATGTTATTGTTAATTTTTCGTAAAATACAAATCATTGTTTCTCCTTTTTCCTAACACCTTTATATTATTTATTTCCCTGGAATACCTGCAGATCGACCCTGGAAATACGGGGTTTGTTATTTTCCCCTGTTTGGTAAAAAATAACTGGCGTCCAAACGTGCACTAACCCAGCCTGGGTTGCTGCTGCGGTATTGCTTAAGAGATTAAGAGCATCTCCTAAGCTTCCTATTTGTTTGTTTATTTTATTTTGGGCGACCTGGACAAAATTTCTACTTTACTCGACGTATCCACCGTCGAGTCGTGTATAGAAATAGTAAAAATTGTGTTACAACTGCAGTGCGACAGAGACCGTTTAGCCTAACTATCGGCTAACCAGAACTAAACACTTTTTATAAGCCTAACTATCGGCTAACCAGAACTAATTAATTACTCTGCAAAAAGACAACAGTGTGACAGAGGTCGTCTAGCCTGACTATCAGCTAACCAGAACCAACGAATTACTCTGCACAAAGACAACAGTGTGACAGAGATCGTCTAGCCTAACTATCGGCTAACTAGAACCAATGAATTACTCTGCACAAAGACAACAGTGTGACAGAGATCGTCTAGCCTAACTATCGGCTAACCAGGACTGACTTAACACTATTAAGACTCTGTATCACGCATGACCCACACTAATCTTCACACATATAACCCACACTTGTATGATTTTATTTTATAAATTTTAATTTAACAAAATTGACTGTACTTAATTTTAATTAAACATTTTGATTTAATTATTCAATCATTAGTAATTGGTGAAACGATAATTCCCAAATTTATAATCAAATTCCAAAACTTACGAACATTCGATTTCAAATTCCGATTGTAATTTTTAACTCTGTATTAAAGTATTAAATAGATTAAAATTCCTAAGTAACTCATAGTCATGGTTTTAATAATATAACAACAATTGTTTAATTTGAGAGATCTTAACACCTTGAATTAACTTTAGCTAATTAAATTAATCGCGACATAAATTTTTCAATCAAGTTCAAAATTGTTAACACAAGTTTACAGTTATAAATTAATTAATTCTGACCAATTTTCCTGTGAGATTTTCTACTCAGAATAATTAATTTCTTGGACTTAATGCCCACGCTATCAATTATTAAGTTGGAATAAAATTTAATTTAATTAATTCACGGACTTAATCCCCAAAATTTAATAAATTTATAATTAATAGATAAAATAATTTTACAATATAAAATCAATTCAATAATTAATTGTTAATAAAATATTCTTAATAATTTTCTAATAGTTTCATAAATTATAAAAAATCGACACAAGTCGAAGCATTCAATTCTATTAACTCGAGCATTCGCTAGCTAAGTTGTCTTTGACCTTGGGTGTTGGAATTTACTGCGACACAAAATGTACTGACGCTTGACCAAAAATTCCACGAGTAAAATGTTGTCGATTATTTTCAAGTAACAAAAATTAATCAATTTTACTTAAGTTAATTGTTATAAAAATTATTACAATTTATAAACGAATTTTTCAGATGTTCATTAATTAATTGATAAATTTTTGGTTGTTAATTTTTTCCCGCAAGTCGATTGAGTGATTCTCGGGTATAAGCCCCCATGAAAATCATTCAGCGAAAACTAGCAAATGTTCAACTATTATTGATGAATAAAATTTTATATATAACGGAGAAGAGGTAAAGTAGACCGACTGCAAACCGCGGTCCACTTCTCTTCCCACAGAGTAATAATTGATACCTTGACGAATAAAATGGTGATCTAACTCTCTTATTGAGGATGAAGTCCTAGTTGTAGTTGGCTTCCTTCGTCTCGTCACTACTCCGGGGTTCGGTCCTTCTCGATTTCCGTGGCACTACGTCTGGCGGTCAGACTACTTCTCCTCTTAGGCCCGAAGATCGAGACGCGCCAGTGCTATGTCGAATAATTATCGATATCCGGTGACTTATCGATTTAGGGTAATTTTACCCCGTTACAACTTTTCAATTTTTAATTAATTGGTAAGAACCTAAATTGAGTTTTACTCAAAAAGTTTAAGATAAACAGTAAGCATTTCCATAATGTACAGCCCTTTTAAAGACTTTACCACTTCTTCATTCATCAAAAACTATCCATAGCACTAATTATCACATTAGCGTTGAGTTCCAAAGGAAATTTTTGAAGGAGGAGTGAAAATCTTAGGTAGAAACTAACTTATCACACCTATTTATAAAATTCAACTCCAGCTACAAACATAATCATAATGATAATAATTTTCATGTTCCTGAGGTCGTTTAAATTCATGGTTTATAATTATTAAATATTTTTTCAACTAATTTTTACTTTAAATAACTATCCAATAATGAATTTTTTAAATATAAAATACAATAATCATGAACATTCTAATGTATATTAATATTGATTAGTTATATTAACTACGATGTTTATTGATAATAGAATACGAATAATATGAACATTCATAAAATTAATCCTAATAGCCAAGGAAATTTTTTAAGTTTAAATTATCTTTCAGACTACTATCCATTTATGAATAAAATAAAATAACTTTAATAAAAAATATTAAACAATTAAATTGATTAGCGTATGCGAGCTTGATGATTGTTATTTAATTAGCATAATAGTAAGGTAACATCCGTGATTAAACATATTACGGATGTAATATGTTTAATCACGGTAATGTGTAATATGTTTGTTATGTCCAAGGGCGTTTTTAGAGCGGTAGCGTAAACGGTGGAGGTTTGGACTAACAGTTTAAAGAATACGCAACGGAGGTTTTAATTCCGTTGTTTTAATTATTTATGTGGGACGTTTTCGAGATACGAACTTACCACGCCTTCGTTTGAGACTGACGGATTTTTATGAGAATAGATGTACTTACTCTCTGCAGGAATTTTAGTTGTTATTGGATCCGTGATTCTGGGGGCTGCTGTTAGCGCCTTTTCCTGACTTGGGCTCTTTTTGTTGGTTCTCGCAGCGGATGGAGTTGGATGGATTTGGGCTGCTTATTCTAAAGGCTTCTTATTTCGTGAAATGAACTGATTGAAAACTGATTTCACTTTTATTGAGATTTATTTTTATAAACATTAAAACTTACACTTTCACAATTTGATTGTTATGTAATTTAATTTACTGAATTTTAATTATTTGGTTGAGCTAACGTCCTCCAGTCCCCCGTAGGGTAAAGTGCGCAAATTTAGCTTTTAGAGATATTTTATTTAAACTTACTGCCCGGATTCTTGCCTAAGTGCAGAGCAAATTAGAACTTTGAGATTCCGGTTCTCTAGATTTTTATTTAATAACTAATACGTGGCCTGCAGGTTCAACCGAGTCTGAACTCGTCTTAAGTGCAGCGCAAATTAAGATAAGGTACTTTTACAAGGCACGGGTCCGTCAATTAAACGCGGAAGTCGAATTAATTGCTCAAAGACCAGGCGTTGGCTGTTGATCGCCTTTTTAAATACTCCCGGTGCTGAGATTGCAGAAGTCCCCGCTAGTCAACCAGCAGTCACGTAGCTTATATTTTATTGTGGCTTTCGCGCATGGAGAAGTCTTCCATCTGCGCGGGTGATTTAAATTTAAAGAAAAATTTTGGGGTGGACATAACATTCCCCCGGAAAAGCGAGAAGCTAGTATAGTTTTTCGGTTTTCCTATGGCCACCTTCCCCATAAGCGAGAGCCACTTACAAATTTTGATTTAACTTAGTATAATTTGATATAATGAAAAGAGTAACAGGAGGAGTCATCTAGTGCTTGTATTTAAGTTTAATTCATATTTTAATTCTGCAATGTGTTGCACTGTACATATTTTGCTGACAAATGATCTTTTCTTATCTGGTTTCGCTTGCCTCTCGAGTTCACGTAACCGGATTGAGTGTTAGTGTGCTTCGAACAGTGAGCTGTTTATCATCAGAAAAAATGTATACCTGTGAGGTCAATTTTGAGGGCTACGGTACTTGGTACCAGATGGCAATAATAATATACGGGGAGAGGGTAAGTGAGACGTTAGTTTTTTTTTATATTAAAAGTTGTATAAAAAAAATTTTTTTTTTTTATATATATAAAAATTTTCTTTTAGGATTTGAGAAGGGCGGTTCGGCTCTTGACGGGGTTGGCGCGTCCCGTTCATCCACGGGAAGCCTTATTTTTGGCTTCATGCCTGGTGGCCCTGTTTGGTTCTCTGCCTCCCGAGGTCGTGGAGGCTGTCGTGTTCTTCGGATTCCAGGACCTAGCGATGGTAGCTGAGGTCCAAGACTTTGAGGAAGTGCTCGCCCCCAATCACGAGGATATCGATCGTTTGAGGATCGCCTTGCTAGAGGCGATCTTTAATGGTTTGGTCACCATGGGATAGAGTTATGTTACGATATGCTTCATGGTTACTATTTAAGAAAATAGCTTTATCTTTTAATTATTCTTTTCTCTTTTGTTGCAGGCCAGACATATCGGGTGTCTCCGCTTCCGCCGAGAGCTGGACGCGTCTTCTCTTCGTAGGAGTGTAGGAAGAGAAGAAAAAAAAATGTTAAGAAAAAAAATATTTTATAACAGGTTTTTTTTTTTTTTTTTTTTTTTTTGAAAATAAATAGGAAAAAAATTTTTTTTTCAAAAATTCTGTTTGGAGTATAAAAAGAAAAAAATTTTTTTTTTGGTTTTCTCCATTCCCTCCCTTTTTGTTTGTAAGTAGGTAAGACGGGTTAAAAGGTAAGTAGAGTTTAGATTAGTATTCTCTTTCTATCTAATTAAATTACTTTTATTGAAGGGAATTTTGAGACTTAATATTTTATTAAAATGAAGGGAGAAAAAGAAATTTTCAGTGTAGGATGGAAAACATTTAGGTTTAGGTAGAGACAGATTTCTTGAAGATTAATCTTAAGAGAGTGTAAGAGGGAGAAGTGTGTATACGTGTATCATATGTATACCCATGCGGTAACACAGCTGTGGGCGTGGCTTGCCGAGAGGCGGTCGCGATGAAGCGGGCGTCGGTAAGCTACTCCGATTGACTTAGTAGCTCGTTACGATTAACGCTAGATGACTCTTCTTCTTCTCTTTTCTTATTTTACTTTTGATTATTAAATACTAAACGTTTAAGTTAATCGTTTTGAGTTATAAAAAGATTTTTGAATTCAAGAAAAATTTTGTATGAGTGACGTTAGCTCTGAAATAAAATTTTATATTATAAAAAGAAAATAAATTTTTTTTTTTTTATGGAAACTGTTGTGTGTATATATTTTAAAAAAATTTTTGACATAATAATAATGTTAATAGATAATAATATGACTAAATATAATAATTGGTTACATATATGTGAAATTTAAATAGTGTATAATTGGATTCTTTATATAAGTTTTATATAGATTAGATATAGAATGTAATTAATTTATTAAATAATTTGATAATATAGAATATAATGGAAAAAATTTTGTATGATATGGTGATAATAAAATGGAAGAATAATTTTTGGTGGAATTTACAAAAAAATTTTTTTTGAAAAAGAATCTAGATCAAAAATTTTGAGATTTTGCGCTGTTTCCACTCGTCCCCTCAAGGCCGGAGATAATTTTATCTTTGGTCTTGTGGTCTTACTGTCGCAAAAGATTTGTAAGTTAAAATTTTTTATATTTAATTTTTTTGTAAATTAAATGAAAATTTGTCTTGCATTTTACTATGTCTTTTCTACGGAAACCGTTGGCTCGTTTTTAGCTATTTTAAATTTCGTGGGATGAAATGTCATTGGCAGATTTTTTGTTATTAATGTTTTACGTTATTACTTTTTGGTTTTCCGCAAATGAGCCATCGGTTTTATTGTTAACAATTCTTTAATGTTGGTCTTATTTTATACGATGTTGATGTTCGGTTTTGTCTAGATCGGTGATTTGTAGTCTCTTAGTCGGAATATTTTCGACTTCTTCGGTTTCTCGATGTTCTCGGGCGTTTCTTCAGTCGTTGTTTGCTTACTCGATGAACTTCCTTCTTCGTTGGTTTCAGATTTCTCTGGGAGTGCTTCGTTGACTTTTAACGGTAATGACGTTTTTTCTTCTGTTGTTTTCCGTTCTATAACGACTGGCTTTTCGACTATTTTGTTGTTTTGTCGCGGTTTTAGTAGGCATCGACGAATGAGCTTTTGTATTGCGAACCCGCTTATAATGATCGATAGTATTCCGATTGTTGATATTGATCCGATGGTTATTTTTTTATTAATTTCTTCTTTCTGGTGATCTAGTGCTATTAATGACATTTTTTCTTCATTTTCTTCTAGCCCTTGACCCCAAGGTTCGAATTTGTCGATGATTGTAGCTGGATTTGAAAGTTTTGTTAGTAGATTGGGATTTTCGTTGTTAAATATGATACTCGAGTTTAACGTTTCGAGAGATAGATTGAAACTTGGTGCGATTATTTCTATGTTTGTTGATTCTCTAGCGGTTCCTCGGACTTTATATTGGTTGCAGTTTGCTTGGCATCCTTGTTGTAGGTGTATTAGTCCGATTCCGTTGATTATGGTGTTTCCGGTAGTCAGTTCTGAGCATTTCCATTGGATGTTTTCTTCTTTACACGTTGAGTATGCCCACGTGTTTTTCTCATTCGTTTTTATCCAAGTTAATTTACATTTTTCGATTATTCTTACGTTGCACTCTCTGAGATTTTCTGTCTTTGGATTCATGAGAAATTCCATTTCACAATCTACTTCTTTTTCTAGTTTCGTTATTTTCATTGGAATGTCGGTTGGGCAGGCCATATCTGGTCCAATGGGTTTGCAGTTGTCCACGTAATCTTGTTCAGCGAGGAAATATTCTTCTAATGCAGGTTTCGTCATTAGATATTTTGACGTAGGCTGAATTGTCAATGTTGATAATTGATCTCCGATTTTCTCGGCCTTGGGAAGTGATTTTAGTTCATATGCTAGCCACGGCGTCTGGTCGAAGAGTAGTACGGTTATTATTATTAGGAAGTGACCGTTCGATTTTCCTGTTTCTATTTTCGACACCTTCGCCAGCGTGCTGATGTCCATGTGGTCCAGAGGTTGTGGCGGATTTAAGGTTGGATGTTTTTTTATCATATCCGCGGTGGCTTGGTTCAGTTGTTTGGCTGACACTATTAAATATGGTTAGTTTTCCCCATTCTGCTTCTTCTATGGCTTTTTCTGCATTATTAAGAGTTCTTAGGTGGTTAGACATCCGGTGAATATTTTCGTCGCCCACCATTGAGAATAGTTGGATCCTTTGTATGTCTGTTAATTGTTTATTTGTTGATTGTTGCAGAGATGCTGAAGTTTTCGCTAGTTCTTTGATTCGGTTGGTTATATTTGTTTCGTGTTTGAGGATTTCGTTGATTTCGCTCTTAATGATGTGGGTGTTATTTTGCGATAAGTGTACAAGTTCTCGGTTGTCTTGATATAACTTGTCTAGCTCGTTGGAGATATGTTCCTTGTCGCTGTAGTCCATAGTCCCGAATAATTTTCGTGCAATTGAGCCTACGAAGCCGAACCACGGTGCTCTTTTTGTGCGATTCTGTGGATGTAATTCTTCAAGTTGAGGATCTTCGAGGAACTGCCTTAGCCGGTGTTTTGCTTGTTCGATTTCAGCATAAATTTCTCGGTGTATATTGTGGATTTCGTTCGGTTCCGAACGCGAAAGTGGAGCCTAAAATCTGCTGTTCCCTCTGATAATTCGGACCGTAGTAATTTTCTTCATAAGTGTCAGGGTATGGGTCTTTATAGTAGTCCGTCGGATGTACTAGTCTATGAGTGAATGTCTCTGGGACTTGTCTGTATTCGTGATATGATAAAGTGCGAGGCAATTCGCGATAATTACCTCGGTCGTCATAGTCACGAGAAGATCTCGGCATCTATGGATAGTGTCTGTTACCGTCTTGTCCGGTTCGTCTGTGAAATTCTACGGAGGGCGGTAAAGATTCGCTTGGTATACTCCGTCATCTCTCATTGCGCATCTACGGTCTGGTCTTCTGTACGGGTCATTTTCGATGGCCTTGTACATGTCGTCTAATGTTTCGGCTCTTCTCATTTTACATAGGCATCGTAAAAAGTCTGGTAAGTATTCATAGAAAGTAGTGGCCGCTGTCTTTTCGAAAGTTCGTTTTACTACGGCCCTATCATCTTCGGGAGCATTAAGTTCGATACGCCGGACCATTTCGCTTAACCGAAAATAGAAATCTTCGATATTTTCAGATTCTTTTGGGGCCGCAGCAGCTAGATTTTTCTGCCACGTGGTATATGGGTCACCTCTTTTTAATTTTCTCCCTAAGATTAGTAAAATATCTTCAACGGCAGCTAGTTCTGCATGTTCGATTAGTCTTTTGGCTCGTCCATATAATTTTTGTGCTACACGGCGAGCGAAAAAGCCCTGGTTATCAGCTGGGATGCTGGGTAACCAGTTTCTGACTATTCCGTCGAATAATTCGAAATCTTTTACTGCGGTGGGACCTTCTCCGTTAAAATATGGGAGCGCATCGTGTAATTCTTTCGCGAGGGTTTGAATTTGGATGTTGAAGCTTTCCTCGATTATAGAGGTATCAACGCGGAAGGTTCTTCTTTCCATGGCTCCAAACGGGAAATCGTTAGAGCAAGACACGAAAAACGTTCCGGATTCGTCCTCGAATGGTTCCATGATTATTGTATGATTAAACCTATCTAAATTTAGCTACTCTGTATAAGAGATATATTTAAGGAAGGGTTACAAGGGAGGTTTATGTTCGAGAGGAAAAAAAAGAAAAATTTCGATTTTATTTAATTTAAATCGCGATGTATTTTTATTCGGTTACTAGGTGAGTAGGTCAACAGCAGTAGAGTACAATAACACGAAAGAAAGATTAGTTATCGTGGTGTATGGTTACCGAGTGACGAGTACGGTAGTATACGCAAGGAAGAGTTGATCGTTGAATTTGTAGTAAACAATTTTACGTTGAAATATCAGACGATTTAAATGCCTTTAATCAAGCCACAAGAATTTTAGCTGATTTAAATAAGTAAGTCACGTGTTCGACTGACTATTCTAGGTTAGATTTAATTTTTCTTAGTTAGCGGAGAATAGTTTAAGAAAGTCGAGCAAGAGTTTAAAGAGAATTAATATGTATAATTCGGAAAGATATTAAAGGTAGAAAGGGTAAGGTTTAGGTTTTCAGATAAATCTATTTACAATGGGGATTTAGAGTTGGTCGTGTAGATGTGTTTAGGGGGGTAGCCTTGATAGGGTTTTGGATTTGTCTAAATTTTAGTATTTTTTCGTAAATTTCCGGGATTGCCTTAACGTTTTCTAGGATCTTCGGACCGCTAACCTGATTTTCGACTACCTTATTCGCGGGTTCCGTATCTTCTTCCCAATATTTAGTTACGATGAGAGGACGGTGGTATATTCTGCCGTTAACGAAATCGGAATGTATTTTTTTCAGATGGTATCGATAGCCCGACCGTCTACTCTTTCCCATCGACCTTTTAGAATTTTGAAAAAAAATATCGGTTTCAACCCAAAATAGTAAGATTATTCGAAAATTTTGAATCGCGAAATTATGATTTGGTCGATCAATGATAAGGGATTATAGCTTTCTTATATTTAATGTGAGTTAGTATTACAATTATACAAATATTAAATTTTGTTTTATACCCTTGTGAGTGTATGGTCAAGAGAAGGTGCTAAATTCAAAGCACCCTTCCCAAGAGTTTTGTGAGAGCTTCTTTCGCAAAAGAAAGTGCTAATTAAAGCACCTTTCTAGAACTAGGAAACTTCTGTGAGAGTTTTGTCAAAGAAGGTGCTAGATTCGCAGCACCCTTCTCGTAGAATGTAGTGTAAATGTACGGGATAAAAATTTTCAAAATTTCGAAATCAATAAAATTTAATGTTAGTATTGCTTAGTTAGCAAAAAAAAATTTTCTTTATTTCTCAATAAAAAAAAATTTTTTTTTTTTTTTTTTTTTTTTTGACGGGAGTTGCGCTTGCAAATTCCGTTTGGTGTTAATCAACTCGGGCATATACGCGTCAGCGAATTCTTTTTGCGATATTTTATTGTCTAAAGAACAGTATATTAGTTCAAAAAACGATTGCAAAACGATATTACTTGAGTTCTATAACTTTTTGAAAAAGAATTCCGGACAAAGGAAATTTTTGCAAAATATAAATTTTATGAAATTTAAAATATGTCAAAATATAAGAGAAAATTTTGTAAGACTCGAATTTCGTTCTATGATAAAATTGCAGTTTTACACAGAGAATTTTAATTTATTTGATTTAGATAAAATGAATAACGAACGAAAGTTGTTGGAGTCTTTTAAAAAAAATTTCCCCTTTTTTTTTTGTAAATTTTTACAACTATTTTTATTTGCAAAATCAGCGAAAAGAAAATATTTCTAAATTTAAATAATTTCTGCTGACCAAGAATGTTGGTGCAAGTCCGTACAAGACAAGCCGCACCTTGAATAAAGAAACGTAAGCGAATTCTTTATTGTAATTTTAGACTACTTGATGAAAATAATATCTATGATATAGTTAAATATTCAATAACTCCTTTGAATAAAATTTCGGGAGTTATTGGTTTATATAAAGTTTAAAGACAAATTTAAAATTTCGGAATAAGACAAAAATGATGAAAAAAAAAAATTTTAGGAAAGTTTTAAAATTTCAAAATTGAACACAATTAGACTTGAATTTATTTAGACAGTGGAATTTAAATTGAAAATAAAAATAAAAAAAGAAAATATTCAGAGATTATAAGTTTTTCTCAAACAAAAGTTAAATAATTTCGTATTCGAAAATCCCACCGCTGCCACCAGTGTTCTTTATGTTATGTCCAAGGGCGTTTTTAGAGCGGTAGCGTAAACGGTGGAGGTTTGGACTAACAGTTTAAAAAATACGCAACGGAGGTTTTAATTCCGTTGTTTTAATTATTTATGTGGGACGTTTTCGAGATACGAACTTACCACGCCTTCGTTTGAGACTGACGGATTTTTTATGAGAGTAGATGTACTTACTCTCTGCAGGAATTTTAGTTGTTATTGGATCCGTGATTCTGGGGGCTGCTGTTAGCGCCTTTTCCTGACTTGGGCCCTTTGGTTGGTTTTCGCAGCGGATGGAGTTGGATGGATTTGGGCTGCTTATTCTAAAAGCTTCTTATTTCGTGAAATGAACAGATTGAAAACTGATTTCACTTTTATTGAGATTAATTTTATAAACATTAAAACTTACACTTTCACAATTTGATTTTTATGTAATTTAATTTACTGAATTTTAATTATTTGATTGAGCTAACGTCCTCCAGTCCCCCGTAGGGTAAAGTGCGCAAATTTAGCTTTTAGAGATATTTTATTTAAACTTACTGCCCGGATTCTTGCCTAAGTGCAGAGCAAATTAGAACTTTGAGATTCCGGTTCTCTAGATTTTTATTTAATAACTAATACGTGGCCTGCAGGTTGAACCGAGTCTGAACTCGTCTTAAGTGCAGCGGAAATTAAGATAAGGGACTTTTACAAGGCACGGGTCCGTCAATTAAACGCGGAAGTCGAATTAATTGCTCAAAGACAAGGCATTGGCTGTTGATCGCCTATTTTAAATACTCGCGGTGCTGAGATTGCAGAAGTCCCCGCTAGTCAACCAGCAGTCGCGTAGCTTATATTTTATTGTGGCTTTCGCGCATGGAGAAGTCTTCCATCTGCGCGGGTGATTTAAATTTAAAGAAAAAATTTTGGGGTGGACATAACACCTACAATCATACGGTACATAGTGGTATCAAAATGGCTCCTGTTGATGTTAACGAAAACACAGCTCAAACAGCTTATAATAATCTTAAAAAGCGGTATGAAAATAATAAACGGGTAGCTGTCTTAGCGAAGCGTAAGCTTAAATACTCTGTCGGTGACTTGGTGCGTATCAGTAAGGCTAAAGCAGCGTTTACGAAAGGTTAGGAGAGCGGTTGGAGTAGTAAGATTTTTAAAATTTTAAGAATTTCCAATGATCGACAGCCTGCGGTTTACATACTGATCGATTTGCAAAACGAGCCTATAAATGGTATATTTCATAAGGAAGTATTCCATCTAAGGTGGAATAAATGGCTTTAACACGTGATAATTTTTAAATAGTATTACCTAGTAATAGCAGCATGCAATATTTCCCTGATAATTCAACAACATATTTTATCACTAGACTGCCTCAACCGCTAGATCTTAACGGATGTTGGGCGGTTGCTTTAGTAGAAATCCAGACACCTATAACAATATTACGTGTACCGAAAGAATTTGCAAAAGCTATGTCAACCGTCGAATACTTAGATTTGGAGAAGTCTAATGCGATATTCAACACTTTTTCTTTCACTGACAATATACCTCATGGTCAATATCAAAGTCTAGGAAATCTAGTGGATGCTCTCAACAAACTTAAACCAATTTCGGATCATTTAAGTTTTACTTATAATGTTGGAGGTTTTATAAAAATTTATACTGTATGCAGTTGTGAAAATGCAAGACATACGCTGGTGTTAAGTGAAAGACTCTGGAGTATATTAGGTTTTGAAGAAAATATATTATCAAGAGTTATATCATCTGAACCGTATAATTGTTGGGGTTCTAAACCAGCTTCTTTATCACAAGCTATACCTAGGAAAATATTTAACTATACAGATATATGCGAGGGGTATATAACAGGCGATGTCCAGATACCTTTACTACGACTGGTCCCGCTTGATCACGACCAGTATAATTACGGTGCAACCAAAATTAATAGTTTTTCACCAAGACAATACATACCTCTGTTACGTAAAAGTATGACCACTATCGAAATCGATATAAGAGATGAGTATGACAAGTCTATACCATTCGAATACGGGACGTTGACGGTGACGCTACATTTTAAAAGGTGTTTTTAAAATAAACCTAATGGCTGTCTATGAAATACAACAATATGGCGACGGTTCTCATAATTATTCCGGCATCAGCCATGTTTATGTTGGATCGCCGTATCAAAAAGGTCACGGTATAGGTAGTTTCTTAGGAGGATTATTTAGAAGAGTATTACCTTTCTTAAAGACGGGTCTTAAAGCTGTAGGAAAAGAAGCTTTAAGCTCTGGCGTGAATATAGCTACAGATGTATTGGATCATAAGATACCTGCTGAGGAGGATTTTAAAATACACGTGCGCGAATCAAGTAAGAATTTAAAACGGAAAGCCCAGCAAAAAATTGATAGTCTTATGAGTGGTTCTGGTTATATATCCGGTCAGTTAGATTCTGCAGACGGTATGAGCCGTACGTTTGCACGTTCAAGAAAAATTTTTGTCAAAAAAATACGTGTTGTAAAACCGAAGGCTAGATCTAAAGTGAGAAAAAATAACACTAAACGTAGAATTAATAAAAAGAAAAATATTAAAAAAAAGAACAATAAATAGCGTACAGTTGCGGACATTTTTTCAAAAGGTTTTTAAAATATCGTTCTTACATGTACACTCGTGCGAGTGCGCTAAAACGGAATTAGAATTATTTTCCCTACCGCCAACTCAGACAACAATTGAGAGTGGTCAATGGATTTATTATAAACCAATTTCGTCGTTGGCTGATAATTCCCCCATAGAGTTTGTTGTTCAGGGGCAGAGTGATGAATACATCGACCTAACACATACGATGTTGAAACTAACTGTACGTATTATTCGGAAACAGTCAGTTACTGCAGCCGCTGCGGTTCCTAAAGTAGCGCCTGTTAACAACTTTATGCATTCCATGTTCCGCCAGGTTGATGTATTATTCAATCAAAAACCTGTTTCAACACCTAACTAATAATTTATACGCTTACCGTTTATACATTGAAACTTTATTAAATTACGGTGTTGATGCTAGAACACCACATTTAACAACAGTAGGAAGGTGGTGTGATACGCCTGGAAAATGGACAGTTTAGACGATGAAAATGCAGGATTGAAATAACGCCGTGAGTTATTGACATGCGATAAAACTGCGGATTTTATCGGACATCTACATTGCGATGTTTTTAATCAAGAAAGATTTCTTATAAACGGTGTTGAAATGCGTTTGCGTTTAACATGTTTTCGCGACGCGTTTTGTTTAATGGAAGCTTCCACCAATGGATGCGTTTTTAACATTGTCGACGCTAATCTGTTAGTAAGACGCGCAAAAATTTCACCAGGGACGCTTTTATCACACGCTCGTATGCTAGGTAAGACAACAGCTAAATACCCTCTGACACGTGTTGAGGTTAAAGCTGTTTCAATGCCTGCTGGTGTACATGGTGAAACTATAAACAACATAATTCATGGTCAAATACCGAGACGTTTAATCATAGGTTTTGTTGATAATAAAGCTTTCAATGGCGTAGCTACGATGAACCCGTTTAATTTTCAAAATTTTGGAATTAACTACTTATCATTATACGTTGACGGTCGCCAAATACCGTCAAAATCTGTTCAACCCGATTATGGGGCACGTATGAATTACAGACGCTTACCGCACACTGTTTTCGGGTACAGGTATCCATTTTTTGAACGAATAAAACACAATAGTCAATGCGCATTATCTTGTGCAGATTTGCTAAGACCGTGGTTAAATGAAAAAGCAAATATCAATACAACGTCTGCGCTTTCTGGTCCTTGGAGTTGTCAGGCGTGTAATGAACACGTTCCAGGTATTGAAAGCTATTCAGTATATACCATACCACACGATCGGTGTATATCCAGCGGACGGAATTCCGAAAATTTGGAATAAACCAGCGGCTTTTATTGTGAATACCGATGGCTGCAAAAAACCAGAACAGCACTGGGTTGCCATGTACGTCGATAGAAATAGAAGAGTTTGGTACTTCGACAGCTATGGATTGCCCCCGTATGTTCCTCAACATCTTAAAAGCCTCAAAAATAATTGTAGATGGTTCAGATACAACAGTAAACAACTGCAGCAAGAAGATTCGCAAGTGTGTGGCCATGCTGTGTCATGTTTTTGCATCGTATGTCTACTTATCCTTTACTTGATAAATTTTTATCTATCTTTGACGACAGACATGACAGAAACGACAAGATCGTCGAAGAATACTACAATACGTTTATGAATGTAAATCAGAAAAAATATAGAATACCTTATGTAAAATGTAACGTTATAAATAATAATAATAATTAATAATAATTTATCACTAGAAATACAGATATTTGAAAAAAAAATACATAATAAGTGTACAATACAAAATATCTGTCCTATAGAGATGATTTCCATCTGTACATAGGACTGGTACAGTCATTTATATCCATGAAGACACAATTATGAGCATACAAAATTGAACAATTAAAACTTAACAACTGATTAACTCAATTTATTCTGTATTTTGTTTCAACCATTCAGTTATTTTCATCTTAATAGATTTTTTAGAACCGTCTAACATCTTTAAATGGTTTGGTAACCTATTGTAAAATTTCACAGCAATATAGATAGCACTTTTGCATTAAATAGTTTTGTTCCTCTTTGGCATTGCAATAGACTTGTTTCTTGTGTTTACAATTATATCTTTATAGTGTAACAGTTTTACCTGCTCAGGTTGGCCCCTAATCAATTTTATAAATAAACTAGCAGTTTCCCGGCCGCTTCGCTGGGCGAATATTAAGGGGTACTTGGATGTTGGGTTAGAGTGGTCAAAAACATGTTTCAAGTTTTTGTAGGCATATAATAGTATAGGAAAAAAATTATGAGCGCACCCTGAGTCTCTGTGGGAGAAGACGGCAGGGCCTCAGAGGCGAAAATCAGCAGTTTTTCGAGGTTTTCGCCTGTTTTTCGACGAAAAGGGGTCTCTATAATTCTGGAATCGGGCCGGAAGGGGTTGAAACATCTTTCATGTTTTTGTCGACATATAATAGTATAGGAAAAAAATTATGAGCCCACCCTGAGAGCCTGTAGAAGAAGACGGCAGGCCCTCAGAGGCCAAAATCAGCAGTTTTTGGTGGTTGATCTTTAGATCAACACCCCCGCAATCATCCTTGTAAGTCGATTTCCAAAAAATCCGTTCTTAGCTGACCTTTACTCGAAGAAAGGAATATGCATACAAAATTTTACGTTTCTAGGTCTTATAGTTTCCGAGATATCGTGATGAGTCACTATATACTTGGGAATCTCTTATATATATATATATATATATATATATATATATATATATATATATATATATATATATATATATATAAATAGATTAACACCCCCGCAACCCCCCTTGTGGGTCGAATTTCGACAAATCTGTTCTTAGCTAACCTCTACTTAGGGAAAGGAATATGCTTACCAAATTTCAAGACCATAGGAGCAATATTTGAAAAATTTAATTTTTTTAGGTTAACACCCCCGCAACCCTCCTTGTGGGTGGAATTTCGAAAAGTCCGTTCTTAGCTGACCTGGACTTCGGGAAAGAAATATGCTTACATAATTTCAAGTCTCTAGGTCTTATAGTTTCTAAGATATCGTGATGAGTCACTATATACGTGGGAATCTCTTATATATATATATATATATATATATATATATATATATATATATAGATTGGCGCCAGATGTACAGCTTGTCTAATAAACTCTGATACATCTTTCGCTTAAATCTACTTTTCTTTCACTAATTTTATAATTTATTATTTTATTTTAGTATTCCAACTTAATAGTTAATCTATATTTCAATCTATAACGGTAGTAAATACTTTCGTAGACGTTGGGTCGTTTCCTTAGTTTCAGCTTATCGTATATAGCAGATTCTTTTCAAATTTTGAGCTTATAGGGCTACAGCTCGGAAATTTAAAAATTCAATTGTTAACACCCACCCCCGCAACCCCCTGTCGGAAGGGATATCGTAAAATTCGTTCATAAATTATTTTTACATCACTTACACAAAATTCATACAAAATTAGGAGTCGGTAGTAGCTAGAAGTCGAAAATTCTTAATTTTCATTGTTAACGTCCACCCCCGCAATCCATATTGAGAGTAGATTTTCATAAAATACGATCTTAGATCATTTCTACATCACATATAGGAGATTCCTACCAAATTTGGTGTCGATAGCAGCTATAGGTTAAAAATGGGAATTTTCCATTGTTAACGCCCCCGCAACCCCCCTTGTGGGTGGAATTTCGTAAAATCCGTTCTTAGCTGACCTCTACTCGGCGAAAGGAATAATCCTACCAAATTTCAAGTCGCTACGCCTTATGGTTCCAGAGATATCGTCATGAGTGACTATATAGATAGGAATCTCTTATATATATATATATATATATATATATATATATATATATATATATATATATATATATATATATAGATATATATATAGATAAACAAAACTAACAACAATATAATTATCAGGGCGCCACCAGGATTTTTAATCACGGTTCCTGGAACTGGTCCAGAGCTGAGAAATCCTAATGTTAGAGTAGAGAGAGTGGAGGAAGGTGCTGTTGAATAATAAACAATTAATTAACAATATATCGATATTTATTAACAATAAAAATTAACAAATTTAACAATTTAAGCACTCACTCACACACTATAATTAACTTATTCTCTAACGAAGCGGAGAATAACTGCGAAATAAACGATATTTACAAGCGAACCTTCCAAACGACGATACGATGACTAGACGGGCTTTTTCGAACAAACGGTCTCCCACACCTGGCGTAAAACTAAGCTTAAAAATTAAAAGTCCACCGGACTACCAAAACGAACTAACTTTACGCACTTTTATAATTTAAAATTAAGTCCACCGGACTACGAAACTTAACACTATTCACACTCTCTATTACGCATAACCCATACAATTCTTCACATACATTACCCACACTTTGCTTAATTGAATTTTATAATTTTAAATTGAAGCAAATGATTTTAATTTAATTACAATATTATTAATTTAAATTATTCAATCATTAGTAATTAATAAAACGACAATTTTCAATTAACAATCAATTTCCAAATGGCTATTACAATTCTCAAATTCTAATTGTTAATCTTCCTTGGTTTAAAATATTAAAACAGCTTAAAATTCCTAAGTCATTATTTCGAAGGAGAGGCTTAATACCTTGAATTAACTTTTGTTAAATAAATTAATCACAATATAAATCTTTACAATCAAGTTCAAAATTATTAACACAAGTTTAATTAACTAATTCTGACTAAGTTTTTACTGCGACAATTTTTGACTCAATAACTGATTCCTTGGACTTAATGTCTACGCCGATAATTATCAAATTCAGTAATTTTAATTTAACTACTTTACGGACTTAATCCCCAAAATTACTAAATTTCCACGGGACGATATAAATTAATTTCGATAATTTTCCACTATAAATTATCTTCAATAATTAATTCCTAATATAAAATTCTTAATAATTAACTCTTAATATAAAATATTCTTAATAATTTTCTACTAGCTTTATCACTTATAAAAAATTCGGCACAAGTCGAAATATTCAAATTTTAATTGCTAGAACATTCGCTAGATAAGTTTTGCTTGACCTTGGGTATTGAAATTTACTGCGACACAAAAATGTATTGACGCTCGACCAAAATTCCACGAATAAAAATTTGTCGTTTTTTCTAAATGACAAAAGTTAATCAATTTTACTAAGTTAATTATTATAAAAATAAATTTAACGAATTTTCAGATGTTAATTAATTGATTAAAAATTTTTAGTTATTAAAATTTCCCCGCAAGGTCGATTGAGTGATCATCGGGTATAAACCCCCATGAAAATCACTAAATCCAAACTAGCAAATGTTCCACAATTAATTTATTAATAATCGTCGATTAAACGATCCATAATAAAATAAGAGAAGTAAATGGGTATTGGGTAAACCGCGGTCCACTTCTTTCCCACAGAGTAATAATTGATACCTTGACAAACAAAACGATGATCTAACTCACAGGTTGAGGATGAAGTCCTAGTTGTAGTTGGCTTCCTTCGTCTCGTCACTACTCCGGGGATCGGTCCTTCTTGATTTCCATGGCACTCAGTCTGGCGGTCACACTACTTCTCCCTTTTTCACTGCACGGCTCACCTATTTTAACCCAAACTCACCCCCTCCTATTCTCCCTTTAGGCCCGAAGATCGAGACGCGCCAGTGCTATGTCGAATAATTATCGATATCCGGTGACTTATCGATTAAGGGTAATTTTACCCTGTTACAATATCTAAGTTTACATTCATTATAGTATGTCATAATCGAATTTATAATAAAAGATTGTCTGATATTTAATACATTCTCACTGTTTATTTTTTTAAATAGTTTATTTTGAATTGTAATTAGTGAGTTTAACGTATTACTATACGCTCCACCCCAGGCAGTAATTCCATAATTAATTACACTTTCAATCAAGGCCTGGTAAATGATTTTCAGAGTTCTTTTATTCAATATTAAACTAAGCTTATAGAAAACAAAAATAAAGTATTTGGTTTTCTTTATCAACTCTTTAATATGACAATCCCACTCCATACAGCTGTCTATAACTATTCCTAAGTATTTAAAATTTGTTACCCTTTTTAGTTTTTTATTTTCTATGTAAATTTATGTCTCTTTTGGTACACTATCTCTGTAGCATCCAAAAGTTATGTATATGGTTTTTTCAATATTTAGAGAAAGCTGATTAACACATAGCCATTTGTTCAGTACTTCCAACCACTTTATAGTTTTAGTTTGAACCTCATTCCAATTTTTACCGGAGCATAAAACTGCAGTATCATCAGCATAGGAAGCAATAGAGTTGTCCGGGAGTAGACCAAAGACATCATTTATGTACACTATAAAAAGTAAAGGACCCAAAATCATCCCTTGTGGTACTCCCACTGTCACTTTCATGTTTTTACTCTTTTCATTATTAACTTTGACACACAGTGCTCTATTTTTTAGATAATTCTTTAATAACTCCAGGACCACTCCTCTTATTCCATATGCTTCTAATTTTTCTAACAGAATATTGTGGTTTACTGTGTCAAATGCTTTTGCCAGGTCCAAAAACGTTACTATTGTATGAATGTTATTATCTAAATGCTTATAAATATGTGCAGTAACCAAACTTATTGCGTCATTTATTTCTCTATTTTTAACAAAACCTAATTGTTTTTCAGATATTATCTTATGTTTGTTTAAAAATACTATAAACCTTTGATATATTCTTTTTTCCATTATTTTAGCAATATTTGATATTAACGAAATTGGTCTCTAATTCGATGGTAATTGCTTGTTTCCAGATTTAAAAATTGGTATTATTTGAGCTGCTTTTAAAGCACTTAGCCAAATACCGGTGTTCATACACATATTAAAAATGAAAGCTACAGGCTCACTGATATTACTAGCTATTTTTTTAAAAACCTTACTGCTGATACCATCTACCCCCCCTGCTTTATCTTTTAATTCATTTATTATTTTCTCCATTTCATTTTTGTTTGTTGGTATGAGAAAAATACTATATGGATTCCTGGTAGATGTTTTTTTATTGAGTGATTTAGTTTTGTCTATTCTAGATGCTAAAGTGTCACCGATACTACTAAATTACGTAACCAAATTATCAGCAATTTGTTTATTATCAGTTATTTCGTTATCCTTACATATCAATGATTCGATATTACTATTTTTATTTACATTTTTACCTATCTTATCCTTAATATATTGCCATAATCGTTTGCTATCTTTACATTCAACTACTTGTTTTCTCATAAAGTTTTGCTTCGCATTTTTAATTACCCTATCTAAAATTTTACAATACTTATTATATTCACTTTTTAAAAGTAAATTATTTTTATCTTTAGCCCAGCTAAGATATAGAGATAAATAATATTCAAACATTTACTTAAATATTATACTTGCTTTATAACTGTAACAATAAACTTAAAAAGGACAAAATTTTAACACGTTCGTTAATTATTCGAACCCTCCTTAATTTGTATTATTCTTAAATTTAAGATAACATGAATTTAACATAAGTTTATTCATTTTTTTTTTTTTAAGTAAAACTTCTGTTAAACACCATAACAACTATACAAAGCAGCATTGGTAGATATGAGCAGCATTTTATTTCACAAACTATCATTGTATACCTATAGGTAATTAAATCTTTTATAAACCTGAGAGCTGTAAGTCTGACTATTATTATCTTATAGATAGCTGGTCATAATAATAAGTATTTAAAGAGTTATGAATAGATCTCAAAGCATAATAAGCATGGATTCTTATGTATATATATTAGGGTGTTTCAAAAAAAGACGAATTTTTTTTTTCTTTTGGTGTCTAAAAATTGATCGTATACCTAAAAACAAAAATTTTGGCGCCCATGTGAGCTCTTAATATCAATAGTAAGATTTGCCTGTATCCATTTCTTTATTTTCCATTTAAATAACACGGGAAAAATTTTTTTTAATTTTTTAATTTTTATCACTTTGGAACGGTTCATCGTAACAACAATCTGAAAAATGATATTAGTAGGAAATTTTACGCTCTATAAAAAACGACCAAAGTTCCTCAGATTAACGGCTTAAAAGATATCCGCGGTCAAAGATAACACTAATAAAAAATTTATAATATTTTCCAATAAAATTACAAAAAAAATATCATATGCTATATTTTTATTATTTTTTATGTTAAATTACTTCAATTCCGTTAACCTGAGACTGTAAACTTTTTTTTTTACTAATTAATTCAATACTTAACACACGAAATGCACTAATATATAAATATAAACGTTAAAAATATCTTATAAACGATTTTTTGGTCTCTTTTATAACAAATTTATTTTTTTTTTTTAATAAATATTAAGAAATTTAATTGAACAATTAATTCTTTATAACAAAAAACTATATTTACAACTTGTTACAACAATTTTTCAACTTGAAAATATTACAGTTTTATAAAATTACTTTTATTGCAATTAGGATATTGTTTTCTATGTTCTGTCACTAGTTGCAACAAATATTGAAGCTGTTCTTCATCTTTCGTTAAGCATCGATTATACTACTCTATCAATGCCACGCCGCGTTCTGCTACATCATTCACAACTTGAAGTTTCCCGAAATACTCCAAGTTTTCTAAGAAATTCGGATTCTGAGGCCACAAAGTAACATCCTCATCAATGAACTCATACGACAAATCAAACGATTCAAATATATTAATCGATCTCATAGACACAAATTGACTAAGATCTTTATTTAATATTGACTCTAAATTTTTCTTATCTATTATAAAGCGATTTGTTGTAGTTTCATTGGCTTTACAGTTTTTAAGAGCATGAACTATTCTTTTTTTTGTTCCAACTGAAACATTTTTATCAAGAGAGAGAGATAAAACAGACAGCTCGTTGTTTAAATACCACAAGTGATCGGCTAATTTTTGTCAGCATGTCTGTGAAAGACTATTATTAAATCTTTCAAATGAAATTAATTCTTTAATCAAAGTTAAATCATTATTAGGTGCTGTTATAGCACACGGCGCAGTGAACCACGCTTTTAAATAGAATATTATGATAAATAAACAAAGTTCTCATAATCCATCTATTTCCGATTTAGTAAGATGAAACTCATTTCTGAATAAAAAAATTTTTAAACTATATATTGCTTTAGCCATCCACCTTGCATGATGGACCGGTCCAGGATGCTTAAATGTAATATTTGTGGTAGTAGTACCCAAAAATATTAATGATAATTCCAGAAGTTCACGGTAATCGTCTCGACAATGATCCATCTACAAAAAAAGTTATAAGTGAAAATGAAATTGATTATATCGCAATTTCAACGTTGAGAAGACTAATTATTATTAACTGATGTGAGGTAAAGTTGTAAAATATTTTACAAACGCAATTTTAATCGTTAAAGATGATTGAAAGTATAACAGTCATGTGAAACTGATTTTCAATATTTTTAATCACGACGGCAAGTTAATTAATCAGAGTAAAATTGATAATTGAGGAGCTTATTTTCAAAAGGGTATCTTTTGATTTTTGATTAATCGAGACAAAAAACTAGTTATCTTCAATTATAAATATTTGTATTGAACTTTTTTTAATTTAGCTTGGTTTTGTCCAGTCCCAGATTCTAGTTTAGGAACTAAAATAATCGGAAGCCGGTCAACTTGGTCTGTACCTGTAATATCTGATAACAGTTTTCCATCAAAATGTAGTACATAATTGTCAGTTTCCAGATTAGTCTTCAGATTTAACGCCGCTTCTTTCCGGAATTTTTCCCTTGCTCGGTGAATAGTCACATGACTGAAGTTTACGCTTGCACAATCAATGTTCAAGCTAGATAATAAAGCAGCAATAATGTAAGTCGCCATTCTACTAGTCACGTTAGCTCTATCCAAAGCCGCAGCAAGTTCTGGTGTCATTATATCAATTTTTGGAACTTGTTGTTTTGGCATTTCATCTTCATAATCAGAGATTATACGAGAAGTATTACTTTCCAAAGATTTCTGGGATAATTGAGATGGATGACTTGATTTTTTATGATTAGCAACATCATCAGTCTCAACTGCACAATAATAGTTGACATTGTCGTTATCAAACTCTCCGACATTATTATTACTATCATTACCATTATTATTATAGTTTTTATCATTGCTATCAATGTTCTCTTCACTATTATTATCACTATTATTGTTATTATTATCATAATTGCTGATATCAACATCCATGTCTTCGACATCTTCTAAAATTGGTTGAGAATTATATGAAATAAAACCACGTCGACTGGAAGATTTTTGTCCCAAATAAAGATATAGTAAAGCGTTGAGAGCAAAGCAACTAAATGAAGTTAGTACCGAACAACCAGGCTTACCAACACAGAGCTTATTAGCTACAACACTCAAATTAAATGAGTATAATACTCTGTACCGACAGAGCTAAATAAAGCTCTGTTGATATTTTTCAAATAAAAAACATTTGATCAAGTTTTATAGTAGATTTAATTGATTTAACGTATTTACAGAATTTTCATATTATTTTGAATAATATGCAATGATGAGTGTTTGGTGAGTTTGTGTAATAAGGAACTTTACATTTTCCTCTTACAAAAATTTATAAATTTTATAAAATATAAAATAAATTTGTTATAAGAAAGACCAAAAAATCATTTATGTGACATTTTTAACGTTTATATTTATATATTAGTGCATTTCCTGAGTTAAGTATTGAATTAATTAGTAAAAAAAAAAAGTTTACAGTCTCAGGTTAACGGAATTGAAGTAATTTAACATAAAAAATAATAAAAATATAGCATATGATATTTTTTTTGTAATTTTATTGGAAAATATTATAAATTTTTTATTAGTGTTATCTTTGACCGCGGATATCTTTTAAGCCGTTAATCTGAGGAACTTTGGTCGTTTTTTATAGAGCGTAAAATTTCCTACTAATATCATTTTTCAGATTGTTGTTACGATGAACCGTTCCAAAGTGATAAAAATTAAAAAATTAAAAAAAATTTTTGCCGTGTTATTTAAATGGAAAATAAAGAAATGGATACAGGCAAATCTTACTATTGATATTAAGAGCTCACATGGGCGCCAAAATTTTTGTTTTTAGGTATACTATCAATTTTTAGACACCAAAAGAAAAAAAAAATTCGGTTTTTTTTTAAACACTCTAATATATATATATGGAGCTTAGTTAGGGCACTTCCGCTGAAAATTCAAATTTTCGCCAGAAGTGCCCAATTAAACCTCCTGCTAAAAAATTCTATGAAAATAAAATCTATCGTCTTACCCCAAAATATCTGAGGAAAGGCCTAAACACAGCTGATTTCAAAAGCGGAACTGAAAATTCCAATTTTATAAGGTCCATCAAGGAAGTTACATTTTGACACACCCTAATATATATATATATATATATATATATATATATATATATATATATATATATATATATATATGTTGTGACATGGGGAATTTCACCTTTAGATTTCGAACTAGAGATTAATTTTTTTTAGTATTATTTAGCCTTGTGTGTTGGCCAAGCTGATGGATTGCGGAGATTCGACGCGACTGTGTCGCCCCAAGTGGTTCCGATCATAATACAAAGCTCGAGGTAACATTTAAGCCGAATCGCGCCAAATAGTACTAATGAGGAATGGATGCGTCCGAACTAAATTTCGATGTATCGGATAGTGTGATTGATAAAGTATGAATGAGAAAAGCGACCGGGCGAACCCGCATCTCAGTCGATATCAACGACCGAGGAGACATCTGGAAGCGACAATGATCAACGAGGGAAACCCGAAACCGGAATGGAATCGGAATTGACGAATAACAGTACGAGGAAGCAACGGGAGCACGCCAGGGCTCCACCTGAACGTCGAATGGAACACTAATTTGGGAATCGACCAACCATCTCTCCTGGAAATTTATCCGACGACGGCTGATTGGACGCGCAGCTTGGTAGCTGCGCTAGCGAAAAACCACATGTTGCTGGAAAACGGAAAAGCCAGCAATTCTGGGCGGGACACCGAAACGACTGTTGAACCATTGTTAATTTTGTTGTCACGATCCAAAGTAAAATTTTATCGATAAGTAATTATTAATTTTGAAACTTCTGAGCCGGACACTGAAAAAGCCATTGTCGAACCGCTGATAAAATTATTGTCACGCTACGAAAAAGTGAAACCCGATTGTGAATTATTATTACGAAAGGTCAGCCGCTTACGTGGTGAATTTAATTACTTTGTTGAGTAATTGTTATTTTGAGTGTCGATCCAGTCGACGCTAGAATTTTTCTTGTAAATTGCTATAATTGTCAACTGCCAGGCAGTCAAGAAGTCGAAAAAATTTTGGTCATTCCGACAACACAAATTCTGGGACGCCATCGCCGAGAGACTCTGCCGCCGTCAGCCAACCGTCACCTTTTGCCTGGAATTTCAACACCTCCCTGGAGAGTCGACTGAACGGGGCAAGCGTGGTCGCAGATTATTTATATACCTGGGTGACTTCACCGCTGTCCGCGATTAAGTAGAGAGTTATAATTTTGTAATTAATTCAAGAATAAAAACTTCACCGAAATTCAGCAATTGCGTTGTTGAATTTCGGCTTCGGGGTGACGTCAGCCAGGTATCCGGTGTCAAAAATATTTTAATCCGGTGTAAAGGAATGTTGTGTACAGTGTCAATTTATTTGATCAAAGTTTAAGATTGCATGCCGAATAAAATTGGCTCGAATCAAGGGCCATCTAAGAGCGTAACTAGGACCTAGACCTCGAGCTTTGTCCCGTATATTGCCCGCCGGGTAACAACAGTTACCGACGGTTCACTTACCCGCCGCGGCGGATAATTGATCGATCGATTGTATCATCAAACCAGTATACGACAAATCGATGCTACTGATAAATGTGAAATTGGTTATATGAACGAAATGCGAAACAGTATAATTTTTATTGTTAATTTTTTTAATTTTGATTCATTATTGTTTGTAACGGAAGAAACGTAAGACAAGTAACTTATTTGGTCGCAATTAAAAATTTGGCGATTTACGAAAGAAAGCTAAGAGGATTAATTTTTTTTTACGATTGTTATTTTGTTTAATTTACTTTGAGAGAACCAAAATTCGGTGGTTACGAAGAAGGGTGACGACAGTTTTTTTCTGTTATCATGAACCTAGAAATTTGTTGCTAGGAAAGAAGTACGAAACCGTATAATTTTTTTCTGTTAAGCTTTGTTTAAATTTAAAAATTTGTCACTACGAGAGAAAAGCTACGACAATTATATTTGTTCTTTTGGAAATTCAAATGTGTGTTACGAAGGAATTGACGATAAATTTTTGTTGAGCAGTTCGAAATTTGGTGTTACGGGACGATAAGCGAAACGATTATCTTTTGTTTTTTTTTTGGTTGTTAATTGTTTATCGATAATTTGTTGTGACGATAATAAAGCGAAGACAATTAATTTCCTTAATTCGAAATTTGTTTGTTAAACGAATAAAGAAGAACTCATTATTGTTAATTTCGATCATATTCAGATGGTTTTTTTTTTATTATTAAACAGTCCCTGCGCATTACTGGTTTCTTTGAGCTGGCTCAATTTTTTTTATTATCCTCTGGTTGCAAAAATATTCCGCATCGATTTCGATACTCGCCGTACAAACTTTAGGATCTCTTCGACGTTGACCTGCCGCCCAACGACGACCAAGTGCTACCTTTCGAACCGCGGAACGTAAAGTTCCTGGCGCCCAACAAGCTACGAACCAGGTAAGCCAACATTTAGGTGGAACTCCCCGGTGCTGTCGACGCCAGTGCCGTGAAGGAAAACCCATCATTATATATATATATATATATATATATATATATATATATATATATATATATATATATATATATATATATATATATATATGCAATCAAATGTACAACCGCTTGTCCCCACCGTGCGCCGCGAGCTACCACCACTGGGTGGTGGGGGCCGCCAGAGTTGCACCTTACTGCTTACACACACACACACACACACACACACACACACACACACACACACACACACACACACACACACACACACACACACACACACACACACACACACACACACACACACACACAGAGAGAGAGAGAGAAAAATAGTGACACCCTCTGGGGAACCCTCGAAATGGCTTCCTAGGGCCTTAAAACGTCGAGATCCGTTGAAAACTCGATCTTGGCAAAATGGGATTGAACCAATAACTTCCCGATTTTTGAAAATTTTTTATTTTCTTGGCGGGAAGTTGAAAAAAAATTAATTGATTCGAATCAATCAATAATCATTAATTAAGATCTACGAACCTGAAGCTCGATTAATAAATAAATGCTTATTTAGTTATTCGCAATTTATGACGGTGAATCATCAGCAATAAATAAAAAAAATATTTAAAAAAAAACAACAGTCAATAGTCGCAATAGCGACAGCAACAAAATGGCGGTTCCTAAAATCACCGCGTGAGATTGTTTGATAATTAAAAAATACAACAAAAAAAAGGCTTAGCAAATTCCTTCGATAATGACTTACTCCCGTTGACGGCGTCAAGTTGAAAAACGAATAAATTTTTCAACTCGTTGAGTCTATCAATCAACACACAAAAAAAACAAACTTGTAATCCCGCCAGCTAATTTATTAATTTCTGACGAGACCACTTACCCTGGTCGCAGACTCCTTGAAATTTACGTCCCGGGGTTGATCTGGCGTCCAAGTAGCTCTCGATTTCCATGTGGAGAAAATTAGACTCGATTTCCGTCGGCCCGTCAAGCTGGTGTATTTTATTTTCTTGATTACACCACGTCGTAATTTTCAACGAAAAAATTTATGGACAGTAGTGAATATCCCGTCGATTTCGTGTGACTTATCTGTGTGTAGTCACACCACGTCGTAATTTTAACAAAGGAAAAATTTTTCTATCATTGACACCGTCAATATTCCGTCGAATCTCATTACATTTCAAATAAAAAACAATAAAAAAAGCAATCACGACCGTCGTAGCGATCAGATAATTGGTGATTTATTTTTCGGTAATCAACAAAAAATTAATCAACTCTTAATTACAATTTTTCCATATAAAAAGCTACAAAATGATAGCAGCGAAAAAAAATACGTCTGTCTACGACTCAGTAAGCACGTGGAAGAAGGAGAAATTTCTTTATTTCTTTTTCCTTACGTTACCGTCGAGATCCACGAAGTGGCAGCACTTGACTCATGAGTTGATATCGACATCCAATTGATTTATTGGCTGGAGCATTAGCGCGCTCGACAGCCGTTTTAAATTCTCCCTGTCAACGCTGGTTGCTTAAGCCCAATTCCCAAGTGGTCCGTCGTCTCGTTGTTTTTGTACAGCTACTCCCCGTCGATGATCCATGTTGACTTCTCTTCGTGGGTGAAGTGGATCTTGTCATTTTGTACCAATTATTATTTACATAATGCTTGAACTAGCTTAAAATCAACTTAAGCTACCATCTTAAACTATATCGCAATTCAATTTGGGGTTTCCATCGGGCTTCATTCGCTATACACCTGCACGAGGGTAACTCGGTCGCGACAAATTCTACCACGGACAATTGAATAGTAATTTACCTCAAAATTACTTCGATTGAGTCAAAATTGAACCTTAACAGGTGGCGCTCTAAGCGGCCTGTTACACATTAAACTAATTCAGTCTACAGATATACACTATATCTATAAAATCTTTAAGTCTCATACATAAATAAAACTATTTTCTTCTAGTAGATTTAAAATCTCTTAGTAGAAAAAAACCTTGAAAACAATTTATTACACATTATTTGAAAATATAGTTAATTATGGAATTATTACTTGGGGGGTAGTTATAAGAATGTTACGAAGATTATAACAGTTTTACCTGCTCAGGTTAGCCCCTTATCAATTTCATAAATAACTAACAAAATAAACAAACAACAATAATTATCCGGGCACCACCAGGATTTTTTATCGCGGTTCCTGGAACCGGTCTAGAGCTGAGAATTCCTTATCTTAGGGTAGAGAGAGTGGAGGAAGGTGCTGTTGAATAATAAAGATTTAATTAACAATCTGATCAGTTTATTAACAATAAAATAACAAATTTAACAATTTAAGCGCTCACTCACACCCACTATAATTAACTTATTATCTACGAAGCGGAGAATAACTGCAAGGTAAACGATATTTACAAACGAACCTTCCCAAACGACGATACGATGACTAGACGGGCTTTTTCTAACAAACGGTCTCCAACACCTGTCTTTAACCTAATAGACTTTTTCTAACAAACGGTCTCCCACACCTGTCCTACAACTAAACTTAAAATTACAAGTCAACCGGACTGCCAAAACGAACTAAACTTTCCACATTTTTATAACTTAAAATTAAGTCCACCGGACTACCAAAACTTAACATTATTAAAACTCTCTATCACACATTACCCGTACAATTCTTCACACACATAACCCACACTTGAAATGATTTTATTTTATAAATTTTGTTTTACAAATTGAATTTATTAATTTGATCCAAAAACTTTAATTAAATTATTCAATCATTAGTTTTTAAGAAACGATAACTTTCAGCTAACAATCAAATTCCAAATGACTTAAACGAACGTTCGATTTCAAATTCCGATTGTAAATTTTAATTCTGTATTAAAATATTAAATAGATCAAAATTCCCAAGTAACTTATTGTCGTGGTCTTAATAATATAACAATAATTATTTAGAACAAGAGGTCTTAATACCTTGAATTAACTTTTGATAATTAAATTAATCACGATATAAATTTCGAATTGAGTTCAAAATTATTATCACAAGTTTAATGTTGTAAATTAATTAATCCTAACCTATTTTTCCTGGGACATTTTCGACTCAGAATAACTAATTTCATGGACTTAATGTCCACGCTATTAATTTGTAATTTTTAGTAAATTTTAATTTAACTAATTATAATAATTATAATAATTTTAATTCAACTAATTCACGGACTTAATCCCAAGATCAATTAATTTTCGTGTAGAACAAATTTTCAATATGAAATAAATTTAATAATCAATTCCTAATATAATTTTCGATAAAAATTTCAATAATTTTCTAATTTACAAAAATCGACAAAAGTCGATTTTTGAAGCCGTCAATTTCGTTAACTAGAACATTCGCTAGCTCAGTTGTCTTTGGCCTTGGGTGTTGGAATTTACTGCGACACAAAATGTACTGACGCTCGACCAAAATTCCACGAGTAAAAAGTTTGTCGATTATTTTCAAGCAACCAAATTAATCACTTTTTGATGACTTAATTGTTATAAAAATTATAACAATTAATTAAACGACTCTTCTAGATGTTAATTATTTAATTGATAAATTTTTAGTTGTTAAATTTTTACCGCAAGGTCGATTGAGTGATTTTCGTATGTAAACCCCCATGAAAATCACTCAGTCCAAACTACCAAATGTTTAACTATTATTTATTAATAAAATTTATATAATATAATAAATTGAGAAGAGGTAAAGTAGACCGAGTGCAAACCGCGGTCCATTTTTTCCCCACAGAGTAATAATTGATACCTTGACGAACAAAACGATGATCTAACTCACAGGTTGAGGATGAAGTCCTAGTTGTAGTTGGCTTCCTTCGTCTCGTCAGTACTCCGGGGATCGGTCCTTCTTGATTTCCATGGCACTCAGTCTGGCGGTCACACTACTTCCTTCTTTTCCACTGCACGGCTCACCTATTTCAACCCAAAGCTACCCCCTCCTATTCTCTCTTTAGGCCCGAAGATCGAGACGCGCCAGTGGTATGTCAAATAATTATCGATATCCGGTGACTTATCGATTTAGGGTAATTTTACCCTGTTACAAGCTACTAATAAAAATTCAAGGTAAATTGATTTCTTGTTTAAGTGATAAGACACCCATACTAGGTATTAAAAAGAAATTCATATTTGAGTCTCTATGTTATCATTTTTCCTTCTATAAAGATGAATATAATAATTATATAGGCAAGGCGAGAGTCAGACCCTTACAATTACCAAAGATTAATAAAAATATTTCTTACAAGAACTCGAAATATATAGCAATTAAATACTACAATATGTTGCCTTCGAGTCTAAAACTACTAGATATAAAAAATAAATTAAACAGAAAGAAATTAGTGATGTTGGTTGTAGAGATTGATGGATAAACGCATTTATCGTGTTCTGTTTTTGTTTTCATATTTATTGATGCTATTTTAAATAGATATGTATATTAATATCAATAAGTAGTCTGTATCAGGCCTATGTACAGGTATTCTGTAACACCTTTGTAGGTGCATACTCAGTGTGTATATGCGTATTTGTATCCTGGATGAATAAATGAATAATCAAATGAATATCATTATATAAAATACTTACATTGTTGGTGTCTGTTCTTTTATTCACAAAATCACTCATTTCAATATAGATCGTTTTGCTTACGTTGCGTTTCCACCAATTAATTAATTTATTTAAAATGTATACTTCTTCAAACACACAATTTTGATGCTAGTCCAAATAGTGAGACGCTAATGCCGTTTTATTCTCTTTTAATGGATATTAATGTTTGTACAATCACAAATATGTTGTTTTTTTTAGTACTTAAATATTGCATAGTTTGTTTGTCATAGCATGAATAAACAAGGTATTCTATGTACCTTGATCACCTGATACCTGGAAATTGGCCGTTTCATCAAGCTAGCAGGAAGGCATACGATCGTAGTACATACTAAAACTACCACATCGTCTACATTTCATCCGTCAGAAAATACAAAACGTCTGGCGGCCCTGGGCTCTAGCTGGACAAACATATGCAGATATCTTGAGGATATCAAGGCCAAGGTAAATCATATTAAGACTGGAGTATACATATAGTCTATTGGAAAGACGAAACACGACGGCGTTTTTCTTGAAATGGCTCGAAAGACCGAAGACAGCAGTGCTTTCACCGATGAGGTAATGTCAGCTGCTCCTAATATTGGTTCGGTTAAGATGCTCACACCAAAAGATAACGGTCGAGATCCTTGACTTCAATGGAGTCTCTAGTGAGAGTGACATTCGTGAAGTACTTAAACGCGACTTCATCAACAGCCTGGAGATAAAACGTGTAAATTTGACAAAACTTACACCACAAGGCAATTGGGTAGCCTTCTGCGAGATAAACGAGGCTAGCGCAATCAAGATCATTGACAAGGCCTGTATAAAGATTGGATGGGTTAACTGTCACATAACCTACTTCATGAGCATCGATCTCTCACCTAATGAAAGAATTAGTGTGTTTCGACGGATACTGGCAAATATAGAAGATGCGATGACTAAGTTCGACGCCAAAGTCATCGTAGCTAGTGACTTCAACGCTAAATCGGCTGAATAAGGTGCTGCTTTCTCCGACACTGCAGGCAACGAAGTCGCTGACGTTACAGCTTCACTCGACCTCACAGTGCTGAATGCCGGGAACATCACAATCTTTAGAAGACCGGGGTACCAAGAATCAATTCTCGAATTCTCGTTTGCCAAGGATGGCCAGCCTCATCGAAGACTGGACTGTACCCGAAGAAGACAGAAACAGTGATCACCGGTTTGTGACATTCAACATCTGCTCTGGTCTAAAAACGCAACCTTTCTAAGCGGGAGTGGAACGCCAGGAAGCTTGACCTGAAGGCACTGATAACGTCAATAATACGAAACTGGTCTACTTGTAAGAACAACCCGACTTAAAAAACCCGCAGCGAGACAGATAAAATGGTGTTTAATACGTTGTGACGAAGTGTTTTTATTATCCCGCTCAATAACAGCCTTATTTATTAAATAGTTGTTGATTACCAATACGATGGGATTATTTAGATATTAAACTTAAGGGCGCCACCAGGTTGTTATAACGGTGTCCCGGAAACCGAAAGAAACATAAGAGATAATCTACAGGGTAGAGAGAGATACGAAATCGTCTGCATTATGTAAAAATTAATTTCAATTTTTAGATAATTAGTTATTCTATTTTATTTTAGTATTTAGTCCTAGCGTCTTAGGGTAATAGACTGATAACTTCGAGTTTTATTTTTATTAAGAAATTTTGTTTTTTGCTACTTTTCAAAATATCTTTAAGATTTCTTAATCAATCAATATTAACCTGTACTTTCTTTTTTATGCTTAAAAAATTCAGTCAAATGCTTTTTTGAAAAAGAAAAGACGCATTTAAAAGATATTGTTGTTCAATAAATACATTTTGAACTTGAAGAGCTTATTATATAAAAAAATAGTTACCTAGAAAAGCCGTTGGAGAAATTATACCAGTTCTTTTAGACACAACAATGGCAATACCGGTTTCCATAAAAGGTTCTGTAAAATCAACGACGGCTTCTCGATCTGCATTGATAGTTAATGATGTCAGTATCATGTCTGTCTTGCGATTGACTACGTCAGCTATGAGACCGTTCCATTTACCATTCTGGAAGAATCAAAAATGTTTTGTTCAATTTTCTCTGTAACAGGGTGAAATTACCCTTAATCGATAAATCACCAGATATCGATAACTATTCGACATAGCACTGGCGCGTCTCGATCTAAGGTCCTAAAGGGAGAATAAGAGGGGGTAGTTTTGGGTTAAAATAGGTGAGCCGTGCAGTGGAAAAGGGAGAAGTAGTGTGACCGCCAGACCTACCCCCACGAAAAAAATATATATGCCCTTATACATTCTCTATATATATTTGAGGATATAATCTAACATATATTCAGGAATATATACAGCATATACTCAAATTCGGAAAAAGATATATGCATGAATATATCTTAAATCATATATGCTAGCATATATGCTAGCATATATGCTGTAATATATGCGAATTTATATCGCGATATACATTTCAGAAGACATGAAAACATATATGCTGACTGGTATTCTGCTTTACTTTTCAACTTATTTTATCATCAACTGAAATTGTTACAGATCTTCGATTAAAATTATTAATTACAATTTTATAAATAATTCCATACTTTCAATTTTAGTTACTTCATTATTTATTAGTAAGCATTAGGTCAACATTTCGAATTTATTAGGGTGTACACACGCTACACATATTTCATTGGCTGTTTGTTTCACTATTATGACTTTTTCCTGAATACTTGATACATTTATTGCTGCTAAAGCTTGTGGCTCATCTTGATATTCTAAAAAAATATAATGTTGCAATTTTACTCCAGGGAAAAATGTATTCCGACATTTTTTAAAGTAATTACCGAAAGCAAAACATTCTAGTTTCTTGTCTATTTCTACAACTACAAAAATTACAATTTCGAAAACTTCGCCATTGGATAAAAGTACTGAATAATTGTTTCTTTTTTTCACTTTACAATAAGCCTTACTGTGGATCATCTCTTTATTAACTATAGCCCTTTTATAATAATCTACAACACTGTCATTATCAATTTGAATGTTGACTCGTTGTAATGCTAATTCTTGATCTAATGGTAATTTATTTTTTGAATCTTTCTTCCCGATTACTTTAATATTGTCGTTTTTTTTTAAATTATTTGAATAACTTTTTTTATGAGTTAATTCTTCTAGCAACTTGCGCTGCCGGTAAGTTAAATCTTGACCATGTATCTCTTGTAGCTTATTTAATGCAAATATAGACCTTACGGATTGTAGAATTTGTAATTCAGCAGAGTTCGAGCTTTTTACTAATTTCTTTAAAATCTGGTGGAAATTTTCATAGCAGAACGCACTATGAGTCCACAGTGGTCCCCAGTTCTGAACACTTTCCGCTAAATGAGTTAAAAGATGAACATTGAATGAAACATGTTCAAGTCCATAGAGTAATTCAACGTCTTTAACAAATTTGAAGATACATTGCTGTGCATAAAATACTTCAGCTTCTAGGACGCATGTCTTAAGAAGTATCGAAGTTGCTTCCACTAATAAGCTCCAGTGCAATAAATATTTATGTGGTAAATATGGTTTCAAACTTGGTAAGCTGTAGAAGAGGAGCCATACAACTAACTCATGAGCTTTTAAATGTGCTCTATCTGAAATTTTTCTCGGTGTTCTGGAAACATCTAATGATGGTTTGATTGACATAATAAATGCATCAATATCTTTAATTTTACTACCAAGATAAAACGGTTTATCATGGTATTCCGAATTAAACCACAGCTTTAAAAATTGACGACAAACACCAAGTGGAATGCAATGCATCCAATCAACATCTAAATTTTTTATGATATCGAAATCTGGTATATCAATTAATGTTGACCGTTGTTTTATTCCTTTTTCTGATGTCTCCGCATGCTCTAAGGTTTCTTGGTGAGACCGCAACCCTTCTCCAAATGCATTGCCCTCTTCGTCAATTGGAAAAACTCGAACATGTCCATCACCTTTAGCAGTCTCCTCTCCGGGATGCTTGCACAATCCGCAACCGTAAGCTCCTCGAAATGATTTTGAGCATCTTAAATTAGGACGCTCTACTGAAACACATACACCGTTCAGAATTTTAAATTTTTTGTGATATTTCATTCCATTGTATGTATAAGATATTCCTTGATTTGCTAATACCTTAGCTTCTTCGACAAACGGCTTTAAATATTCGTTCATCACTGGTTTTCCTGTATCCAAATAAATACTCACTAGCATTATATGTAGCTTTCTCAAGCTAGGATCAAGTTCGTTAATTGTACATAAAATTGGAGTAATTGAGGTTTGCGAGCTCTTGAACAACGGCGTTCCATCTACGCTGAAGTTCAAAGATAACAAGTCTTCACTTGACATGTGACATTTATACAAATTTCCATCCATTATGTCTTCAAAGGCATAAGAACACTTCTTTTGACGATTAATTGGATATAACAACTTCTCATGGTGTTGACTACAAAATTCAATAAGTTGCTGAGCTAAAGACATATAAAAAAATACATTTCCAGATTGTTTATTTTCTTTCAACACTACATCAATCCCGCACTTGTTGCAATGTAAAGTTGAATTATCTTCTATAGGATTTATCTCAAACCCTATGTATGATTTACAAGCAGAACATAAATGATGCACTTGAAATGGGAAAGAATATGAATCAATAATTTGCTTATAGTGATGAAATGATGTATAACGTGAAGGTGTATCGGTTAGAGCATTAATCAAGTTCGTCAAATATTTGATGACATCGTTGTCTAAATTTTTCCTAATTTTAACAGCAAGAATAAGTAGAGTTCTAACAATAACATTTCTTGGATACTTCGTGGTCATTTGAATTTGAGAGGCTGCTTCAACTGGAAAAGTATTATCAATAATGCATGGTTGTGAGATAGCATTATGTTCTGCCTGATCAGGACCATCTGCATCATTAGAGTCTTCACTTTCTTCACTTTGGTCAGATTCATCAGATTCATCAGATTCATCAGATTCCTCTGAGCTTCCATTAGATATGAAACATTCGGGGTAGTCTTCGTCTGAATCATACATCTATAAGAAAAGTACAAAAATTATTAAAATATTTAAAAATATAACAAATAAATGCAATTATGATGATTAAATATAAAATTCAATACAAAAATTTCTCGATTTATCACTTGAAAATCGCTTGATTGACTTGTCTCGTTTGAATAAGCATTCCAAGTAGTTGACGGTAACTCTGCATCCTGGTTAGTATATGATTTTTTAATCGCAGGCTCAAGATTTGACTATTCATATGAAAAAATAAAAATCATTTATTATAAAATTTCATTCCCTCATGAAAAAAAAATATTAAAAAAACATATGTCGAAATACATAAAAAAAATATTTTAAATATATATATATATATATATATATATATATATATATATATATATATATATATATATATATATATATGTTTAAAAATATATAAATTATGTACAGTAAATGTTTTTTTAATTATATTAAAAATTTATAAATAATATGTATAGTAAATATATTTTTAATAACTAACTTTTGGCCGATTTTCATATATATTTTATATATTTTAAATATATCTAAAATATTTTTAAAATATATAAAATATATATGAAAATCGGCCAAAAGTTAGTTATTAAAAATATATTTACTATACATATTATTTATAAATTTTTAATATAATTAAAATATAATTTAATATAATTAAAATATATTTTTACATATTTGAACATATATTTTTTTTCATGGAGGTTGTAAATAGTTATTTGTCATAATTAAAAAGAAATTTGGAATTTTAAATAAATTTATTAAAAAAAATATATCTACCTGAGAAATGTCTGCATTATTCAGTAGATCCTCATCACTTTCGTCATTACTATTTGTACTCGAATCACTGTAATGTAATTGAAGATAAAATGCAAATAAATGATCTATATAATAAAACAATAGAAAGAATAAAAATATTTACGAATCATTTTGCGCTGTGGTTTGAAGTCTTCTCTTTCTGTTTTTCCAATCACTTAATGTACTTGTAGGTATCACTGCTGTGCTACCGTGATTGAGGTATAGTTTATATGGACCACGTTTTTTAGAGGATTTCATAATAACGATGAAAAAATATTATAAAAATTTATATGAACTCAATGGCTATTTAGCACTAAGTATTTTTCAAATATAAAATAAATTTTGGTAAAACATAACCCATAAAAACACACACACATACCCTAAAGTTAGCATAAGTTTATTAAAATTTTTAAGTCAATATTATTAAGTATCAATAACTATAATGAACGGTATAGGTCAGCTCGAAAAAAATTCAAATTTTAGAAACAATCAAAAATAATGTAATCGTTTTAACATACACAGAAATATCAACAGTGGAAATTCATAAATACAATACGAGGTACACATATATTGTATAAATGTATACCTATAAGACTTACCAACTGTAGATTTAACCTGAATAATTTACGGTAAGCAGCTACAATATATTAAAAAATTATTATTATTGCCAAAGTTGATTATACAAAATTTTTATTATTCCATAATTTTAAAAAATTATAAAAACAAGTTAGTTTGAAAATAAAAATTTAATAAAAAAAAAAACATTCATTATTTATGTAGCACATGTTCATGTAAACGATTATATTATATATCAGCTTGCCGCCAATTTGTAAATCAAGATGGCAGCTTTGACAGTACGACGCAAAACCGCCTTTCAAGAGTTGAGATACAGTTATAGTGCGTCTCGATTCTAAATGAAATTATGAAAATTTATTGTTAATAATAATTTTCATTAAAAAAAAAAAAAAAGGACAATGGCTACTCCAACTGTAACAGAAACTAAATCTAGGTAATATACATATATAGTACAAAAGTGATAGAATTCAATGTTTTGGGTTAGCTAGATTATTTATTTTTAAGGTTACTGTATTGTTAATAATAATCTATGAAATTACTTTTCTATTGTCTATATAATTGCATTGATATAAGTTTGCTCTTTATAACTTGGTAATAATTTATTTTTTACCATAATTTATAATAACTTATTCAGGGGTGGTTCCGAAATGTGGGCTTTGATTAAATGGGTTGGTGGAGAGGACGATAAAAAAATGACTGCTGGGATAAATACAAATCATATCAAGAACTTTAACTGTGGACAATTTTTAAATGATGATGTTGATCCTGATAAGGTTTATGTGATTGAATGGCGCGACACAAAAAAAATGCCTCTTGGTGGTTGGAATTGCTACCACGGCAAAGTGTTAGCAGTATCTCGTAAGTATTAGAATTATTTAGTAATAATGATGAATATTAATTCGTAGTACAAAAAAATCGAAAAATTTACTAAGCTAATAATTAATTAATTTTCGTTTAGATTCCATAAAAATTTTAGAAAAAAAAATTGACATCATGGATGGTGTACGGTCTCCCAGACGAATAGTTTGCGAAGTAGATATAGAAAATGTAACTGCATCAACTTCTAACAGTAAAGATGATGCAAGGATTGAGACCAATAATGCTGAACTTGAATGTCAGAATCCAAAGAAAAATTACGATTCTCAACAGATGAAGATGAAATCCAATTTATTAAATCAACGTCTGATGAAACTGCTACAGATCCAGTAAGCATACTTAGAATGTTTGTATTTGGGAGTTAGTCCATAATGAAAGATAGATAACCATTTTAAACAATTTTTATTGATCTCTACACTACATCACTTGAAAACGAACAAATTGAAAAAATTTATTGTATAAGATGATAAATTAATTATTCCTTATTTTTTTTTTTTTTTTTTTTTTTTTTTTTTTAGAAAAAATCTAACGAGAACTTGTCTAATTCAAATGTAACCAATACAGCCACAAAAAATACAGAAGCACCAGTGTCAACACAATTTGTCACCAAGGAGTATTTTGATAAAAGTATTGCTATAATTGCTTTTTTTTTTTTTTTTACAGTTATTATTTGACACAATATATTCTGACTAATAAATTTAATTACTTGTAGCGATGCGTGAAGTTAAAAATTTTATGAAATTGGCAACGGAGTCTAAATCTTTTAACATGGACAAAAAGTTTTCACTTTCTAAAAATAAAAATCGGAAATTAAAAAAGAACTGAACGTACCCAGGTATGCAAATATTTACTATAAAAATTTCATCATTTATATATAATAAATTTAATTTACCATATCAATTAGTTTATATATGTATATGCTAACAACAATTGTCTTACATTCATAGGTAGAGTTAGGTCACGAGGGCTCTGGTGTTTTTATTGAAAGACATCAGTGGGATGCTGCGTTAAGGGCAAATTCTTTTACGTCTATGGCAATATCGTTGCTCTGTTCGGCTTTTCCTGAAGAGATTTTACTAGTAAGTAATTACAAAGGCGGAAAATCCAAAAATACAGACGATAAAGCACAAATGTACGCTAAAATTGATTCTAAAATAATAGATGCAATTAAAGGTATGTCACATATGTAGATATACATATTTATAATCGATGAAATCAATGAGTACAAATGTATGTCATAAAAATTTATTTATTTATTTATTTATTTATAGAAAGTGTCAAAGCTCATCACGATGATTTTAAAGAGGGTCCTTTTGGAACTGCTATCAACAATAAATGCGGCAAATTACGAACACTTGCAAGGAAAGAGAAAAAAGTAAGTTCAATGATTTAAATGATAGAAATTTATATCTTGTAACAAATAAAAGCCTAAAATAATTTCTTATTTCAGGAAAAAGAAAATCAGCAAAAACCAGATGAAATATAATTGAAATAATTGATGCATTAATTATTAATTTAATATTATTTGACACCACTTTTTTGTTTCAACTATTCTAGACTACGTCATTTTTGCATTTAAATTATTATGTTATGATGGCAGTTAATTTTTAACCTGAGAAATAGTTGGTTATCATTATTAATAATCTTAAGATATAATTTTTTAAGCTCGTAATTCTGTCATAAATTTTTCTGGTAGTTACTGTTATTATATTTAAGCCTTATTATTTAAGTGTCATTTTTATAATATCTGATTGCTCTAACTAAAAACGTTAGGATATAAATTTTACTTCTAGTTTCTCACTTTAATACATTGTATTTTGCACATTACAATATACTTATTGAATAAATGTAAGGAATAAATATAAGTAATCAAAAATGAAATTGGAATTATTCCATTATATGAACGTTAACGCCGGGATATATGCCTAAAAAATTACATATGTACATTTACAAATGGCTATACAATTATACATGTGAAAAAATAGATTTTCATGCCTACAAAAATGCATGCAGATAATTCAAATTTCCATATACTTCAAAATATATGTTAGTATATATGCTAGCATATATTCCAGCATATATGACTTAGGATATATCCATGTATATATCTTTTTCCGAATTTGAGTATATGCAGCATATATTCCTGCATATATGTTAGATTATATGCTCAAATATATACAGAGAATGTATAAGGGCATATATATTTTTTTCGTGGGGGTAGTGCCACGGAAATCGAGAAGGGCCGATCTCCGAAGTAGTGACGAGACGAAGGAACCCAACTACCACTAGGACTTCATCCTCGATTATAGAGTTAGATCATCGTCTTATTCGTCAAGGTATCAATTATTATTCTGTGGGAAAGAAGTGGCCCGCGGTTTACATAATACTCGGTTACTTCTCCTACTTAATTACTAATTAGATCGTTTAATCGACGAATTAATTAATTAATCAGAATTTTGATATTCGCTAGTTTGGATTGAGTGATTTTACTGGGGGCTTATACCCGAGAGTCGATCAATCGACCTTGCGGGATCAATTCTTCCTAAATTCCTGCTCGAGAAATTTTAACAAACTAAATTTTATCAATTAAATTATGTTATGTCGGACTCAACGTCCGACATTTTTATTTTATAACAAATAGAATTTAATTATTCATAAATAATTTTATGTTCTTATAACTAATTACATACATTTATTTTATTTTAAAAATTTTGTTATCTTCAAATTTATCAATAGTATTTTCAAAAGAAACTTATTTGGAAAACTTAGTTTTAGTTGAGCCTGACCATACTAAGGGATTTGAGCTTGAACAAATACCCTAATGGAATTTTAAACTTTGTTGTTCAGTTATGTACTTTAGTTTTTTATAAGTTAAGAGAAAATTGTGATGTGTTTTTGAGTTTACTCATGTTTTCTAAAATATTTCGACAGACTTTCACAAAGACATCATAAAACTTAAAATTCGGAAATTTATGACATTCCAACTCAAGTAATTGCCATTGTAAAATAATCCCTTGAATGACTGAGACTAACCTTCGACACAAACGGACAAAATTTTACAACCCATCTGTTTATCAGATGTTTACCAGACTATTTTCCAACTTAACAAACCTTCCCACGCTTCGTTTAAACAACCCTGCGTTAAATAAATAATACCCTTTCCAGGATCCTCTCATTTAGCAACAATTCCCCAACCCTAGTTATTTTCCACCAACCAAAAACCAAAATACCCTTCCCAAAATTGCTCTCTCTGACTGACGATAGTTGGACGAAAAATCGAATAAGACAGTTACCAAGTTGCCATTGACCACGCTCGCCGAGCGCTTTGCTTACTGACAAACCTATGACCAAGCTCGCCGAGCATCTTATACCTGACCTTTACTGACTTATGTACCTATTAAGTGAATGTAAAGGAACCGTCAGTAATCAATAAAACAAAACCATAAAACGAAATATTTCTGATTTTTTAATTAAAATCACAAAATTCTTGTCAAGTTAATACCATATTAATCTACAAGAAAACATTTGTCGAGATCCGAAATAGAAGTTTTCGATAACAAAATAAATGTATATATAAACAATAGTTTAAATAAAATAAAAGTAAATAATGATAAAAGAAAAAAATAAAAAGGAATGTTATGATAATTCTAGTATCAACAGAAAAAAAATATATGTTGATAATTTAAGGAACAAAATTTAATAACTATAATTTAAGTTTAAACAAAAAAAAATAAATAAATGTTTTCTTTTATTTTTGAATAAAATACCGACTTAAATAAAAAGAAAAATTTAGATCTAAGAAACTAATGATAATTTGTAATCTATGCACAAATTAATTTTTATCTAACTAATTTAATATAAAAATTTGGTCACAGTAAATAATTTAATGTAAAATAGTACATATGTATGTCTTTGACTATGCATAAATGCGCTTACGTATACACAAACACATAGATGTATAATAGAGCATAAGAGTAAAGGAGAAGCGATATTATACTCGGACCCAAGTAGAGGGGACTCATGCAACATTATAGAAAAATCTAAGAGAGAGGGCAAAGGCTCATGGAAATAGAAAGATAATTGGACATTGTTTCTCCCATCTAGTAAAAATAAGTAACGCCCTAAAATTCGACACCTTTACGATTTTCAACAAAAATATCTCTCGTTGTCTTGACGTCTTAGTGTTAACATCGAAAAAGTTTTTATAAGTTTCAATGGAACCACGCGTCAGATTTAAAAAAACAATTGTTAGTAAAGTAAATTTCAATTATGTAAAGAAACGGTAACAATGACATTTACGTAAGTTCTTATTTGAGATTTTTATGTTTGTTTTAATAATTCAAATCTTTGTATAATAATTTTATAATATATTTATTAAATTGAATTCATTTTCTTATATTATAATTTCAACCCCTTCCCATAAAGCTTCAGATCCTAAATTATAGAAATCGACAAAAGTCGAAGCGCTCAATTTTCTTCAGCTAGAACATTCGCTAGCTTAGTTGTCTTTGAACTTGGGTGTTTGGAAATTACTGCGACACAGAATGTATCGACGCTCGACCAAAAATTCCACGAGTAAGAACGCTTGTCGATTATTTTTCAAGCACAAAATTAATCACTTCATCTTGACTCAATTGTTATAAGATTATAACAATTTATTAAACGAATTTACTAGATGTTAATTAATTGTTACGTCGAAAACGCAACTAAAATTTAATTATTTTTATCCTAGCCGTTAGGCTAATAGATAAGGATCTGAAGCTTACAGGAAAAATTTTGTGAAATAAATAATAATAAAATATGAATTAAATTTCATAGATATATTTTAAAATTCTAGTACAAATTTCAATTTGGAATAAAAAGAAATACACAAAAACGAAACTTATAATTTTACACTTACTCAATATCTGTGCCACCATTTCTTGTCTGCTTCAGTAACTTTAAGAAAGGAATTAAATCGAATCTATTTTAAATAACGTGTACGAAATGAAAAATTTTAAATTGTATAATGAATTGATGAAACTTGGGACTACTCCAAAACTTGACCTCGTGTTGAGGTGGTAAAAACTAGAACTGGACTGATTTGAAAAAACTTGGAAAACTGAAATCGACAAGACCTTGTGGGCGGTGACATTTTCCTAAATTCTATGTTCCGGGGAAACTCTAGGCCAATTACAATAACACTCAGTGGTCCGAGTTTCCCTTTCTCAAGAAGCCCATCGCTTCGGGTAGCGCACTACTCCTTCACGTTGTCTCAAGGGCCTGTTGACCCCCTTCTCTTAAATTCTATATTTAATAATTAGAAAAGGAATTATTATTAAATTTTTACCCTTTTCACTATTTTGAATTATTAATTAAAATATAATTTTCGACGATCATATCTTATTATTCTATTCGCGACGTATCATTAAATTAGTTAGAAAAAAATTAATTTGTGCATAAATTACAAATTATCATTAGTTTCTTAGATCTAAATTTTTCTTTTTATTAAATTCGTTATTTTATTCGGAGATAAAAGAAAACATTTATTTATTTTTTTTTGTTTAAACTTAAATTATAGTTATTAAATATTGTTCCTTAAATTATCAACATATATTTTTTTTCTGTTGATACTAGAATTATCATAAAATTCCTTTTTATTTTTTTCTTTTATCATTATTTACTTTTATTTTATTTAAACTATTATTTATATATACATTTATTTAGTTATTGAAAACTTCTATTTCGGATCTTGACAAAGTTTAAAATTCCATTAGGGTATTTGTACAGCCTTAAATCTCTTAGTGTGGTCAGGGCCATCTAAAAACTAAATTTTTTAAATAAGTTTCTTTTGAAAATACTATTGATAAATTTGAAGATAACAAAATTTTAAAAATAAAATAAATGTATGTAATTAGTTGTAAGATCATAAAATTATTTATGAATAATTAGGTTCTATTTGTTATAAAATAAAAATGTTGGACGTTGAGTCCGACATAACAATAATTATATTTATTTATTTATTTATTAGATTTTAATGCCAAAGCACAAAGCCTGATGGCAAAAGTGATATACATAAAATTATAATTCACATAAGTACAGCTAATATATACATAAGGGAAATATGAAATTTGTATGATAATTTAAAGTATAGAATTTGTATAATGTTCAGTTAGACATAATGTTTTTAATCATATTAACCAGCTCACTATTATGTTATTATTCGAGATTTATAAGAAAATCAAATACTTTTGTTTTGAAGGATTCCAAACCAAGAGAAACTGTAATTTCAGGAGGTACATCTTGCCAGAACCGTATAGCTGATATAACAAACGAATGCTCGTAGATTATGGTAACAAAGTTGGGTATTTTAAAAGTGACATTATTATTTCTGCTGGCTATTCTTTGTGATCGTCTGATGATAGGGTCTTCTTCAATAAATAAATCACGTAGAAATTTTGGTTCGCCTGTTGATAACAATTTGAAGAACACGCAGGCTAGAAAGTATAGCCTTCGTGACTTTACATTTAACCAATTTAATGACCGTCGATATGGTCTGATGTGCTCATCTCGCCTCAGATTAAAAATGAATCGAATAGCATTGTTAACAAGTCACTGCAATTTGCAATCAAGTTCATTAGATAAGTTGAGAAACACTATTGAGCAATAGTCGATAATAGGGAGGATAGTAGCAGAAACCAATAAATTGCGCGTCTGTGTAGACAGAAAGTTCTTCCTACGTTTTAAATTATTTAGTGAACCATAAACTTTGCGTGATATCTGCGAGATATGCGTATCCCAAGAAAGATTATTTGAGAGATGGACTCCTAGATGTTTGGTTGAATTTGTATGTGGTATTACATTGCCATCTATAATGATCTCAGGTAGGTCAAAGTTTTCAAGTAGTTTCAAAGTTTTCAATTTATGTTTACTTCCCAAAATCATGACTTTAGTCTTCTTATAATTTATTTCAAGGTCATTTTCACGAGCCCAATCTGCTACTGCTTGAGCATCAGCAGTCAAATTTAACGCTGCTTCATATAGATCATATAACTTGAAATGCAAATAAGCCCATTTATCGTCTGCAAATAAGCCATGATTGCAATATTTTAGCTTTTTGATCACATTGTTTATAACTATTAGAAATAGAATTGGACCCAATACTGATCCCTGTGGAACACCTGAAGTAGTACTAACCCATCTTGAGGGGGCATTTGTGGAATCAACAACTGCTTGAGATCTTCCTGTTAGATAAGAATGAAACCATGTGATTGATTCAACCGAGAAACCCAGTACATACATTGCTCTGAATAAAATTTTATGATTTAGACAATCAAAAGCATTTGTAAAGTCAAACAGAATGAGGAAGGTGAGATCGTCATTATCTATTGCTAGCCGAATTTCATCAGTTAATCTAAGCAGTGCTGCCTGAGTACTATGGTGTTTTCGAAATCCTGATTGATAATCATCAAGAAGATTATTTGTTTCAAGATAAGTCACAACCTGATTTGCTAAAATCCGTTCAAACACCTTAGCCATATACGATTGATTTGCTATCGGTCGAGTGTCAGACATAGATTTAGGTGGTGTCACTTTATTTAATGGTACTATGAAAACGGATTTCCACGCTGAAGGGAATAGACCAGCATCTATTGATCGATTGAAGATTTGTTTTAGGAACATAGACACTTGCGATAGATGATCTTTTATCCATTTTAAATCGAGGCCATCATGGCTTTTACCGCTAGATTTTTGTAGAGTTAACTGTAAATTTTTGGTGACATCAACAATGTCTATTTGATTCCACTTGAATTCACAATTTACTTTCTGTACAGCATGAAGTGGAAGGCTTTGGATGAAGTCAAGACTGCACGACGGATACTTAGTTAAAGTCTCAGCATAAAAGTCATTTAGCATATCGGGAGAAAAATAATCAAGAGGAGATGATTGTTTTGTCTTTATAACACCTACACGCTTTAATTTGCTCCATATGTTGGGTCCAGAAGGACGTTCTTCCAAATAGTTAGCAAGAAAGCCATCTCGCGCAACATTTAGCTTAGCTTTTAAGAGTTTTCTCTTACTTCTATTAAGAGCAAGTAGATGTTGATTATTTGTTCTTTTCGCTCGTTTGTATAATGCATCACGTTCCCGAAATTCAATTCGCAGCTCACGATTTAACCAGGGACATCTGGGACGATATGTCTTTCTTTCAGCCAATGGTGCATAAAGATTCAAAGTAGTGATCAATTGATGCAAGAAATATGAAACAAGCTCATCTGGATCAAACACGGTCGGCTCACTATCGATGAGTTTCAATCTTTCGGTTAATCTTTCAGCCAGTGCATCGTGATCACAGTTTCTAAAATCCCGAAATTTCATTCGCTTCTCATAACTTCTTGGTGGTTCTAGGTTATACTCACATAACAAATAATCATGACCGCCTATGAAGGGTGACTGTGACTTTGAATAGTTTACGAGTTTTTCTTCACTATCGAGAATTATGACATCAAGCCACGAATCCACTTCAGAGGTATGGAAAGTTGGTCCATAGGGAACGCAGAAAAGAGCAGAGTCATTGATGAAGGAATTCAGATGAGTTGAGGCTCGATCAGACTTCAGAAGGTTGCAATTTAAGTCGCCCATTATTAGAACATTCTTGTAATGTGGATAAAATTTACTGAATTGAGAAATAAAGCAGTCTAGTGAATCACCTTGTGGTCTTCTGTAAATACACGATAATAACAGATGCCCTGTAGGTAGAGTGATATCAGCAACAATGAATTCTGGACAATTTAAGTGACGTACTTCGGAGATGTATAGAACCTTAGATGTTAGTGATTTGTGAATGAAGCAAATTACTCCACCACCTCTGATGTAACTACCGGATTCATTTAATAATCCTCTATCTCGACGAATAATAGAATAATCAACAAGTGAGATTGATATTTCTGGATTTAACCAGGATTCAACCACACAAATTATATGAGACTGTGTTTCAGCAACTAGATGCTCAAATTCAGCTACATGAGCTAAATAACTATTAATATTAAGACTTAGTAATTTGAGAGTAGTAGGAGAAATAGTAGGCTGGTTTAATGATGGCTATTCTAATTTATTTAAATCATCAACAGTGTGAATGACAGTCTTTTCTGAGTCATCGTTCTTCTTGGTATAAACAATGCCTTTATATACCCATGCATATTTGTAGCTTATTTCTCTGGCTCTTGCTTTGGTAAGCTTTAAAAGTTTATAGGTTTCCGTTTGCAGGAATTCATTTATGAAGACTTGTCCTCCAAATGCAGAAATATCATTAGTCATGAAAATATCTTTAACTAACAGCTTCTGTGAGCGACGTTTGGTATCAATAATATGGTCACGGATTTGCGGTGATTTAAGATTGACAATAAATGAAGTAAATGATGATTTTCTTGAATGATCATTCTTTCCCTTTAAGATTCGAATGTTCAGGATGTCATTTTCAAGGTTAGAAAGCTCAAGTTTATCCAGAATTTGTTTTATAATTGTCGAAGATGATAATTCAGACACCACTGTCTCAGGAACACCAGAAACCAATATTTGTGACGAAGAAGAAGAATCAAGTTGTTGATGAGTATTAGGTAGGTTTATAAGCGAATCCATTTTAGAATTTAAAGACACAATAGAATTAAAATTTTCTTCGCATTTCTTGGTATTTGAAGACATATTATCTGTCAGTTTCTTGATTTGTCTTAAGGAAGAAGCATGTTGTTCCGAGACCTTAGCTAATATTCCATTTACAGTAGTTAAATCTGATAGCTTGGTAATTTTATCGTTGCTCATTTTAAATTTATTAGACAACTTTTTTATATCCTCACTATGTTTGCTTAAGCTTTCTGAGAAATTTTGGATTTGTTGACTGTTTTTAAACGAAATATCAAGCAACAAATTCATTTTTTCGTCCATATTTAATTTAGACCAATCTGGTTTATTCTGTAAGGATTCAGTCATTTTTGGAGAATTTGAGGCAATTGTTGGAATAAAAACAGAATCCTCTCCTACAGATACTGTAGGGGGCGTTCCTGGAGAGGAAGTTAATGATTTGAAGCTAGACTGAGTCGATGTGCTAGACAGTCGATTTTCGCAGGCTAACACTAGAAACGCTAGGCGGTCTTTGAAAGTTGAAACGTGAGGGCTGTATATGAGCAGTAGAAGTTGACTCAATTGGTGATGAAAGCGTAATACACGCTGTAATGCAGCAACTATTTGGTAATTTAGTTTTTAGTGCTTCTTTGTGACAACTGGGATGATATGCGGACTTGCAGATTTTGCAGAAAACAGATTTAGTTACAGCTCTCTTACACCTGACACAAATCATAACAGGGCCATCAGAATGAGAATGTAAACAACGAACTGTCAATTTTGTAGATAACAGTTTGTAGTTGTTATGTTGTACTACATTGTATATAAAAATGATAATGATATTATTTGCAAGATTAGTTGATTTATGGTGTTTATTCACTTATTTTTGCATACAAAAGTACTTAGCGTCTAAAATTATATATTAGTCAAATCACACACCGAGATCCGTAATTATCAAAAAAAAATAAAAATAATAATAATAATACAATAACACCAAATCACGCCACAGCTATGGTGTATGAAAAAGCGGGAGAATTTGAGTGTGTGCGGGACTGTTTTGTGATAGTAGTGCGAGGGTTTCCCGCTCCGATGATTGGCGCTTTGGTAGGTCTAGTTGGACTTCTGGCCGTTGGTGGCGTGACCGAGGCGGCAGGACCGCCACAAGTTTGACATGTGACGACACCTATGGGGTATTAGCAGTACGTTAGCATGTGGCAGTGACAGTAGATTTTGATAACACTGTAAGCTGATGTCACTTGAACAGAATAATAATCAACTAAAATCACGTCCAGATAGAATATAACCTCAACACAATATCTTGGGAAAATAAAAATTTATCTCCAGTTCCAAATTGACAATATTTCGATAATTTTTAGTAATCTCAAAAGATTGCAAAAAGGCGCTTGCAACTGATATCTGTACCAAAAAGCCCGAAGGCAAAAAAGCAGAAAAAGTGTTATAAATGACGAGCGAAAAAATAGACGTGAGTTCAATACTTATGTGAACGTAGGAATGAATTTTACATGGAATTTTATCGGAAATTCATATTGAAAAATACTTGTTGAAATAATCTACTGTGAAATAGTTGATTACGTGTTAAATAATTAATTTGGGCATAAGTCCGTATAGATTTAAATAAATTAATTTTACCGAAATGAATGATAAAATTAAAAATTAATAGCGTGGACATTAAGTCCAAGAAAGAAGTTATTTTATGTTGAAAATTATCACAGGAAAATCCGGTTATAATTAATTAATTTTCATCATTAATTTTATGTTAATAATGTTCAACATGGTTAATAAAAATTATTTAGATTAAAATAATCATCAAAAATGATTCTCGGTTAAATTACTTTTGTTTCAACAGAATATTAAGACCTCTGTCGATATAATTTTAATTGATTAATTTAAGACGTTAAGACCATTTGTTTTAATCAATTATTTTCGTCATGTTAAGATCATGGTAATAAAGTAGTACGGAATTTTAATCTAATCTGATAATCGTTATATCCGGCGTTGCCTCATATAACACACAGAGTCTCTCTTCCTCGACGAAAAGCGCAACGCTTGCACTTTATAAATTTCGACAATCACTTTGACAACACCTCGATTAAGAAATGAGCACACTGTTCACGTTCTGCCAAATTTGCATTTTTAGACCAATAACATAATTTAACTCCCTTCCGAAAATCGCGATCGGGGTGTATAAGAACTCCAAACACCACGGATCACTCGTTCAGTCTTTTATTAAAGAATACGAGGGAAGATATCCTCGTAGAACCCGTGTGTGTCTTTGTACCGCGGTACGTACGAGGCAGTGTAAAGCACTAGGTCGCTTCCACAAACCTTTAAATTCAGTAGTACCTTTTGACTATTTAAATTATATCATCTACGAATCGCGTCAGTGTGCTCTTCGAGCTGTATCGTGGGCCCTGTTGTCCGTAGTGATATCATTAGCTAAAATTGTAACATTTCGATTCATTATTTAATTAACGGCGGATCTAAGTATCTGCCGGAGTCGTTACTTTGTTCACAAACTCATAATAAAATACTATTAATTATAAAATCTAATTATAAGTGGATAGTTATTAAGTAAAACATTGTGCATTGAGTGCGTCTCGCCCATAGGGCAAATAACTGAATAAATTATAAAAACCAGAACTTCTTGTGTCACTTCATCTTAAATTAAGATCCTCAACCTCTTCAAGCACACCAATCTCTACCACGAGAGGAGAAGGAGAAAACCCAAGATCCACTGACCGACCAAACCAAATTCTGATCAACAAAAATATCATAAAGGACGACTGTGAGTTCAGCATTTGTTACCGACTTCCCTTTAAATTCGCCGTTGGAACTCCTGGTTACCGGGAGGCGTTCGAAATCCACAATAAAACTAAAACTCTTGTAGCCTCTCTACAAGAGGAAATCTATCTTAACGTGTCCGAGCCTCCTCAAGGCCCACTCTACCAATTAATCATTTCACTATAATTAATCCGGACATAACATAATTTTAATCTATTTAATATTTTAATACAGAATTAAAATTTGCAATCGGAATTTGAAATCGAATGTTAGTTTGAGTTATTTGGAATAAGATTGTTAATTGAAAAATAGCGTTTTATTGAATAATAATGATTGAATAATTTAATTAAGAAATTCTAATTCAATTTAATTAAATTAAATTTTTTCGAAAATAAAATCAAATTCATGAAAATAAAATCATTACAAGTGTGGGTTATGTGTGTGAAGATTAGTGTGGGTAATGTGTAATAGAGAGTGTTAATAGTGTTGAGTTGGTCCTGGTTAGCTGTTAGTTAGGCTAGACGATCTCTGTCACACTGTTGTCTTCGTGCAGAGTAATTCGTTGGTCCTGGTTAGCCGTAAGTTTGGCTAGACGATCTCTGTCACACTGTTGTCTTTGTGCAGAGTAATTAAATAGTTCTGGTTAGCCGTTAGTTAGGCTAGACGGCCTCTGTCGCACTGCATTCTTTGCGCAGAGGAGAACTCGTTGGTTCTGGTCAGCCGTTAGTTAGGCTATAGTTAATAAGTGGTCCTGGTTAGCCGTTAGTTAGGCTATAGATAACAAGTTTTAATTAATTATAGTGTGACTGTGTGAGTGAAATTTAGTTAATCCTTTATAAGTACTTCTTTTGTAAATTTTTATCGTTAATAAAACTAATCAGATTGTTAATTAATTATTTTTTCTTCAAGAGCATCTTCCTCCACTCTCTCGACCCTAAGATAAAGAATTCTCAGCACTGGACCGGTTCCAGGAACCGTGATTAAAAATCCTGGTGGCGCCCTAATGATTATTGTTTCTTTTTGAAATGGTTAGTTATTTATAGTATTGATTAGGGGCCAATCTGAGCAGGTAACACTGTTACATCTCAATCGAAATCACTATCACTTTTTTATGACACTCTTGGCTATTTTCAACTTGTTGTGACAGCTGATACAGTAATATCTAGGGCCCGAACTCTCGCAATTGTTTAAAGGAGCATTTATATGTTTCACCTCAGATTTAAATAAAAAAAATTAGGAAAACGGTTGACCCTGAAGGCTATCCCTTCAACTTCTGGCTAGTCTCATAATTAAGCGCTTAAAATTGCGCTTACTACGGTTTTGAACTTAAAGAGCTCATAAATATAATTTTCATGTAGTTTTGAGCTCTCTGAGCTCTCAAAGTCTTATCAAAATTTGATAAAACATGATTTTGTTAATTTCCAAACTGCTATAACTTTTGAATAAATCAACCGATTTTCTCGCAGTTGGTGGCGATCGATGTACTTTTTTAAGCTCTATAACAAATTTGAAACAAAAAAATTGGTCTGACGAAAAATTTCGAAGTTATTACAAAAAAACACTTATTTCGATTTTTTTCGTCAACGATATCTCACGAACGCATCAACCGATTTTGAAGTTTGTGGTGGCGATCGATGGGGGATTTTAAGGGTAAGAGCTGATTAGTTTTTGAAGTTGATCGGTTCAGCCAATTCGGAGATGTTCGCAAAAAATGAAAAAAAAAGCTTTTTTTTTCACTGTTTTTGCATTTTCTCGAAATCTATCGGGCTGAATCGGTCCAAATTTTTAGGAAATTTGAGTTTGGCGAAGTCCTTTTGAATGACACTAACCGCGATGAAATCAATCAAGCCGTTCAAAAATTATGAAAGGGTTAGATACACACACACACACACACACACACACACACACACACACGCGCGCGCGCGCGCACACAGACATGCGGACATCATCGCGAAAACATACAGGGAAGCTTCCTAGGACCTCAAAAGGTTAAGATCTAATGAGAACTCGATTTTCGAAAAACGGGGTGAAACCAATAACTTCCCTATTTTTGAAAATTTTGAATTTTTTTCGTGGGAAGTTAAAAAACAATGCGAACTTCCTGGTCCTAATGATCGATGTAAGAGCAACTGTTGTAATCAGATTTTTCTCTTTTTTGACCGTTGCTAGATATTGTATCACTCAATTACTGCTAGAATTTAACTGGAAAATTTCTCCAAATTTATACTGTCAGTGAAATGGTAGCTGCCTGAATTTTTAATATGCCACATATTTATATGTTATGAGGAGATAAAAACACACTCAAAATAAAAACTCGGAGAATAAACAACATATCAAGAAACTAATCAATTGAAAGTACAGATTACTATTATGTAAATGTAATCGAAGAAGTTGGTGCTGGTGCAAGTGTGAGATGGAAGTAATTTAAGAGGTTTATAGTTTTAATATTACACGGAAGGGATTTCAAGTCAAATACTACTATCGAAGTATTGTAAAAAGCTCTGATTCTTGAATGATAATGAATATTACATAAATTATTAAAGTTACCGGCAGAATATTAGTTTCTGAAATCTGTTATGTTGCTATAAGTTTAGATCCTTAACTATCTAAGCTAATTAAATAAAATAGCTCGATAATGACTTTTAAAATCAAATTAATAATCTCTACAATCCTTGATCGTAACTATTACCATTTGAGCTAATGACATGTTTCCTTAAATTTTTGCCACCGTTGAGCGCTGCAATATCAACTCTGTGTACTCAAATAAGATTCGGCGCCTCCAATCGTTATGTTCATGGACATTTAAGTGGTAGCGTTAACGGTGGAGGTTTGGAATAATGGGTTACAGAATACGCTACGGAGCTTTTACTTCCGTCGTTTTAATTATTTATGTGGGGCGTTTCCCACGGACAAATTTTCCACGCCTTCGTTTGAGACTGAATACGGATTTAAAAAATGGATGTAATTACATTTCCCAGAAGTATTTTTTATTATATAGAATCCAGGGCTGCTTATAGCGCATTTTCCTTGATTTGGCCCTTTAGTTAGTCCTTGCAGCGGATGGAGTTGGATGGAATGGGGCTGTTTATTCTAAAGGCTTCTTATTTTACTAAATAAATTTAATCGAAACTGATTTTACTTCTTTTTACAATTTATTTTTGACACTAAAATAGTACACTTTCATAATTTTTATTTTTCGTAATATAATTTTGTGAATAAGAAGTAAGTTGAGCGAATTTTCTCCAGTCTCCCGTAGGGTACAGTGCGCAAAATAGCTTTGAGAGATTTTTAATTATTTATGGACCGAATTCTCGCCTAAGTGCAGAGCAAATTAAGATAAAGGATTCTTACAAGGCACAGACCAAGTCAAGTTAAGCGTTGAAGTCGAATTAACTAACAAAGACACAGGAGTGGCTGATGATGGTCTATTCAAAAGCTCGTGGTGCTGAGTTTGCAGAAGTCTCCGCTAGTTAACCAGCAGTCACGTAGCTTATATTTTATTGTGGCTTTCACGCATGGAGAAGTCTTCCATCTTGTGCGGGTGATCTAAAAATATTGCGGGTGGAAATTACACGATGATGGTGTAAACATAACTTACCTGTTGTCTATATCTTTCTTCTTTTACTCTGAAGTAAGTTTTACTTTCAAGTTGCTTTTACTTTAAAGTCAGTTTAAAATTATGAATAAATTTAATGAAAAAAAAAAAGGTGTAAATGATTTTGTAACAGATTTTGTGAAAAATGAGTGTAGAGCTTATAAGTACAAGAGTAATGATGACTTAATCATTTGTAAACAACTGTGTCGAGCAATAAAATAATATTTATGTATTTAACAAGTTAGAGTTTTGCATCCCGTGTAAAAAAAAATTGTCATAAAGTTGGCATAAAAGAGTCATAAGCTTATGATCCTAAACGTAACACAATTTAGGACACTATTATGACAACTTTATGATACCAAGCCGAAATAAAATTTGGATTTTTGAAAAATATTGTCGCACTTACTCAAAAAAAAATATGTTGTAAAAAGTACGTTTATGATAATTTTAGGAAATTTTAATGAGAATTTTTGGACGTCTTTATGAATTTTATAATACTTCAATAAGAATTGTAGGACATTTTTATGAATTTCACGATACTTTTATGACAACTTTAGGACGTTATGAGACTTTTATGACAACTTTAGGACAATTTTATGGCTATCTTATGACACTTTTATGACAACTATAGGACGATTTTATGACTCTTATGACAATTTTAGGAAACTATTATGAGTATTAGGATAATTTCATGACAATTTTATGACTACTTTATGATAATTTTATGACTACTTTATAAAAGTTTTCTAGAATTGTCATAACAGTGTCATAAAATTGTCCTAGAGTTGTCATGAAATTGTCATAGAATTATACTATAGTTGTCATAAAAGTGTCATAAGGTAGCCATAAAATTGTCATAAAGTAGTCATAAAATTTTCATAAAGTGGTCATAAAATTATCATAAAGTAGTCATAAAATTGTCATCATGCAGTCATAAAATTATCTTAATATTCATAAAAGTTCCCTAAAATTGTCATAAAAGAGTCATCAAATTGTCCTATAGTTGTCATAAAAGTCTCATGAAATTGTCATAAAAGTCTCATAAGATTGTACTAAAGTTGTTATAAAAGTATCGTGAAATTTATAAAAATGTCCTACAATTCTCAAAAGTATTATAAAATTCATAAAGACGTCCTACAATTCTCATTAAAATTTTCTTAAATTATCATAAACGTACTTTTTACAACATATTTTTTTTTTTATGAGTAAGTGCGACAATATTTTTCGAAAATCCAAATTTTATTTCGGTTGAATGTCATAAAGTTGTCATAAAAGTGTCCTAAATTGTGTCACGTTTAGGATCATAAGCTTATGACTCTTTTATGACAATTTTTCTTTATATGGGATAATTAAATAAAATAATATTTGGAATTACATTAATAACATTTTTTAGATTTAACAATCTCTCGACTATTTAGATGTACAAACTATAGATCATACATCTATTTTTGTGTGTGTGAGTGTGTGTGTTGTCGAACGTAAATGAAATAGCAATCATTTTCTTGTAACTATGCCATTGGCATTTTGTTGATGAATGGGGATTAAAATGAACAATTTATTAGATAATCGATTCTATAGGGTATGTTACAAGATGAGTAGGTCTGTCCGACTGGCGAGACTCTGATGATAATCTTATTTGATGATAAATTATTAAATACCTTGAACTGAGCTTACAAATTTAAAAATAACACTGATACTTAGTAAATAGTCTGATTTTGGACTACGAGTAGTTGATGTTTTTTGGTTAACTGGATTGGACGGCCTACTGGTACTAGTCCCTCATGAATCTACTCCGCACCTCGTAATTGAGAAGGGGACGTTATAGCACGACGCAAATAAATCTTCAGCTTATTCGTTGATAATTTATTTATTAAACTTTTAAATTAATTACTTGACCAATGATGCAGAAGCATGAGGCTGTTCGCCCGTAACCGTGACAGTATAGGTGGTCATTTTACGGCATCACACCATACGGTATATACCGCATACAGTATATGTGCACGGTATACGTATACGGCATCAGCTGTACATAATCCATACCGTACCGTATATGCTGTACTCGTTATATATTATAACATATGGTTTACATCGTATACGATATATAACATATGGTGTAAGCTGTAGACTGTATATCCTATAATGTATAAGCCGTACACGGAAAAACTTATTAAGATTTTACTTCAAAAAATACCATTATGTCATCTTAATGAGAAAGAAAATGAGCAAGTTCAGACTCTAATACGAAACAACAACAAAGTTTTCCATCTTCCTGGAGACAAGCTGGGCTGTTCTAAACATTTCATCTCCCGAGTTGAAACTATCGCCAACGAACCGGTGAGAATAAAACAGTACCGATTTCCCCCAGAACATCGGGAGCATATCGCCAAGCAGGTCGAAAATCTTGAAAAACAGGGAATAATCCGAAAATCTAATCTTCCGTACAGTTCACCATGGTGAATTATACCAAAAAAAAATCCAATGGACCTTCTATAAAAAGAATTTGGAAAACGGTTGACCCTAAAGACCATCCCTGCAAATTCCCGCTAAGTTCAGTTATTACGCGCTTGCAATATTGCCGCTTTTGCGAGGGTTTTCGAACTCTTCGAGTTCGAAAATTGATTGTCATATTTTGAATACTTCAAGCTCAAAAATAAGCTGTTTGATATTTTGGAGCTCTTTTTTAAGCACAGAAGTCTGATAAAAGTTTGATGAGAAACGATTTTTTTCATTTTCAAACTGCTATAACTTTTAATTTAGTAAACCGATTTCCACGCAGTTTGCATTAATCGATGCAGTTTTTTAAGTACTATAAACAATATGCTAACATCATTTGATCAGATGTAAAATTTGAGAGGTTTTTGTTAAAAAATTCAATTTTTTCGATTTCTTTCGTTCACGATATATCACGAACGAATGAACCGATTTTGACGCGAGTGGCGGTGGTCGACGTCGTTTTTAAAGGTTCAGAGCTGATTAATTTTTGGAATCGATCGGTAAAGCTGTTTTAAAGTTATTCCTAAAAAACCACTTTTAAACGAAATGTTTTTTGCAGTTTTTATGAGATTTTTCGGAATCTACTCGTCCAAATCAGTTCAAATTTTTAGGAAATCTAAGTTTGGTAGAATGCCACCAACCGCGTTTGGATCGGTGGAGCCGTTCGAAAGCTATAAGAGGGTCACACACACACTAGTGACACCCTCGAAATGGCTTCCTAGAAGCTTAAAACGTCGAGATCTGTTTGTAACCGTGGGGTTTAGCCCAGGTCCAGTTAGCTACCCCTTTCCTCTTTAGAAAGGGCGCCACTGGGATTTTAGACACGGTGTCCCCGAAACCGGGGGAAGCATGAGAGGGAAAAGACAGGGTCGTGAGAAGTCCGAGAAAGGCTGTAAATAAACTGAAAAAAAACTATTTACCAAAGGAAAATTGATTTATTCCACCAAATCCACAAACTTAATAATTTCCTTAAAACTAACTTAATTGTGAGAACCTCTCACCTACGTTGGCCCTTGCCAATCTTTCCTATAACTAAATTAACCAATTTATTCAACCTCGTCACTCCGACGGAATATCTCAATATCTTAATTTCCTCGTCAACCTGACGGAATACCATAAAATACCAACTAATTACCTCGTCAACCTGACGGAATACCAGTTAAAACCTATTCCCGACTGCGCCCCCGACTCGGGCGTCTACGCAGTGGTTTCCTAACTTAATCCGTTGTACCCCCGACTCGGGCGTCTATACAACGTTTCTAAATACTCCCTAATTCCATATAAAATCGTCCACCGGACGCTAACTTAATTTCTCTAACTTTTATTCAATGTGCTAATTCTCTCAATTTTAATTTCAATTAACAATTAAATTTTCCTAACAATTCTCAATATACAATTTATCAATCTCACAAAATTTAACACTTGTCGGTTTTCTAAATTATTCAATTCTTAATTCCAAAATTCTATCAAAATTTTTCAATTAAATTTCACTAAATATCTTTTGACAATTTTCCCTTAATAATTTACTTATTCTCAATTTTCATCAAACTACATAATTAAAATTGTTTCATTAAATTTAGCCAACCGGCCTTAATTTATATTCCCACAATTTCCAAGAATTTAACACACAACTATAAATGACCTTTATTCTGAACTACGCACTTTTCCGAAATTTCCAAATTTTCTAAACTAATTGTCAACTAATTTTGAATATTTATAACAAAAGACCGAATTTATTTTAATTAATTTCTTGATGACAGTTATTTGATAATTATTCTTAATTCTATTTTCTTAATTTCTAAATGACCTTGGCAAACTTAACCCGATTGGAATTTGAAAATTATGTATAGACTATTCGAGACGCTTAATTTTAATTTCAGTAAAACTTATATTGGTCAATTCAGCCTGATTGAAATACAAGGGCCTAAATAACCAATTTACCTGAAGTTCCAATTATTTCAGCCAACGATGGAATTATCCCAGAGCAAGTGAAATTTAGCCAACAGCACTTCCTTCAGCTTCTCGAGTCCGTAAATTTCTTTTCTCGTCTATTCGATCACAGTTATTTCTCGTACAAATTTTCTGTAAAAGCCGATAAATAAATAATGGATCAATTATAAATTCGTCAGCCTAAAGGCCTGACTGGATGAAATTTTTTTTCAAGGAATTAAAATATAACAGCTCGCTTCGTTCCTCTTTCGTGAAGCCTCGAGCAAATTTCTACTTACGTTATTTTGATGGTAAATCACTGAGCACTGTACAACCACAAGTCTCGTCCGCCAAAAGGTGCTGTTTTGGTCTTCGCCGGCTCTTTTATAACCTCTCTCTCAGGTTCTCGAATTTTCCCATTATCTCGTTCCCGCTTAGATTTTCTGGGGAACAACGGTGGGGACTTAGCGACCCGTACGACCCGGTGACGAGTCTTACAACTAGCTACTCACGCTCAGAAGGTACGGAGTAGTCCCTACTCACCGCGACAAGATAACAGTGACACTAGCCCTGCGCGGGAATTCGAATTCCCTGTCACACTCCCCCCTGCCAGACTGTCACCAGGGCGTATGCATCGCGAAGGCCTGACCTCTGAGGATAGGATATAGCCATGAATAAAAATCACTGGAAGAAACAAATTAGAAAACAGCCCTTTATTCAGACAGCCGCTGTTAATACAATGGGTCCTCATCCGAGCTAGGATGGATGTTCAGTACATCGTCTGACTCCCATCCGGAGTCCGCTGCGAGTTCATCCTCCTCCTCGGCCAAGTCCAACCCGAACACTTCCATGTTGGCCCAATCGGGGCCTCTTTCTCGGTTCTTTCTCTTCTTCTTTTTCTTCTTCTTCCCCTGGTGTCCTTGGGCGTATCCACTTGGAGCAGGAGGACTTAGGGCCTGAACGTAAGCTTTAGCCAGTCCCTCTGCTATAGGCATTGGCGCTGATGACTCCGCTTCAGGAGAAACCGAAAGAGCTCGGGCCTCATCCTGCCAGCCTGCCAATGTTGGAATACTCACTGGTGCCTCCCCAGGACAGGGCTTCTCCGCAGATGGACCCTCCACATCAGGGCGAGATGGTCCGTTCCTCAAAAAATTTCGTGCCGAAACTGTACCATGAGCTAGATGCCTACATAAGTTTCGTAATCTTTCTGGGCTAGCATCGGGTCTTTCCAACCACTCCTGCAGCTTCCGCTTCCTATATTGGCGATGTTTTTGCCCCTTGGTAAGCCGTTTACTAGGACCAGCGACGGGCTCTTCTAGTGGAACTAGAGTCGACGGTGGTGACTTTTCTTTAAGCGTCTCAGTTGACCTCGTTCCTGAACTTATCGGCGGGGCATCTGCCTGGGTATCGGGTAGCCTCGCGGCCTGCTCCGAATCCTGGCGTACAGTGATTACCGAATCACGAAACGGCAATCGTTCCACCCTCGGCTCAGTTGGACCTGGAGCCATTGATCTGCTCGGAGGGATCACTGGACCAAGTCTATCAAAGACTGACCGGCCAGTGAGTACATCTCTTCCCTCTGGAGGTTCACTGATTACGCCGATCTGGAATGAACCAGACCGAACCCTGATGGCTCGACGCGCTACTCCATATGCCCGACCAAATCGGGGCACTTCCCGGCGACTGACAAATCGTCTCATCACCTCAGCTCTGCCAGTCCCTCTAGACCGGCGTCCCTGTCGCTCCATCTGAAAAAAAATTAATATTAGCAAATTCCAATGTAACCCAATTTAACTTCTTAATTAGTTGTCTTCTTAGCTAGTCTATCACTTCTACGAGGAATCTTCAGATCTGGAGTATAATGAAGGCCTGCGAATTTCCCTGACTCGTTAACTAGTTCAACGACTAATGGACTAACTACCCTAGAAATCGTAGCCGGACCAAGATATTTATTCCCCAGACTAGCACTATAACCCTGAGCTTTATTACTAAGCTTCCTATTCGGATAGTAGACTTTATCCCCGACCTGAACCTCCGGTATCGACCTAGCCTGATTGTAATACCTAGCCTGTCTTTCACTTTCTCTTTGCATATTGCTCTCAATCTTATGCCTAAGCTCATCTAGGCGAGCAACCCGCTGTTTCCATTCATCCTGATCCAAATCGAGGTCTCCCAATTCGGACTCAGTCAAATCCCCAGATAGACGGGGTTCTTGGCCATGGACCAAAAAATACGGGGAAAGCTTCAGCGCAGCATGATATGAACTGTTATAGGCTAACTGGAAGTCCCCCAGGTGTTCATCCCACTTGGACTGATCCTTATTAATGTATGCTCTAATCATGGGTTTTAAAGTCCTATTTATCCTCTCTACTGGATTAGCCTGCGGGTGAGCGACTGCTAAGGGAGTAAATTTTACTCCCGTAGTTCTTAGATATTTCTTAAGCGTATCATTAGCGAATTCTCTGCCATTGTCCGTTATTAAAATTAGCGGATAACCTCTCAAGGAGAAGGTACGCTTTATCGCATCAACAACCGTAGCCCCAGTATGACGACGTAATGAGTGTAACTCCACAAATCGGGTGTATAGATCCTGAATCACCAATACATACTGGTAACCTTTCCGGGACCTGGTAAACGGGCCTATAATATCCGCAGCTACTACGGCCCAGGGCCGGATAGGTTGCCTGGTCTGCATCGGAGCCTTAGACGGAGTTTGTTTGTATTTTACTCTTTTGCATACTTCGCATGTTTCAACAAACTCGCCGACATCTTGGTACATCCCGGGCCAGTAGTACCGTACTTTGATACGCTCATACATCCGATCACGACCCAAGTGCGCTGCATCAGGATCCTCATGATTCCTTCTCAGAATATCGGGTACTTCGGAGTCTCTCAGGACCAATTTCCAAGCCGTCTCATCCCCGACAATTGATTTTAAAGGATCTGGGCGATGGTAATTCAGACGGTCATCTATTATTCTCCAGTCAGGAAAATTTTCTGGGTTCCTTCGGACATTATTGAGTTTCCTTTCATACCAATCCGCTAACTGGAGTTGAAGACAGCCAGTGTTACCGAGTCCTTTCTTCACATCCAGCCAGTCTTCCGGGTCTTGATCCTCATACATCCGGGACAGAGCATCTGGACCTTCATTTTCGGTCCCCCTGCGATGTTCAATGTTGATCTGGTGAGAGAGGAGTTCTATTGCCCATCTTGCAAGCCTACCATTGGGATCACGCAAGGAGTGTAACCATTTTAACGACGCGTGATCGGTCACGACTGTAAATGGGGTACCCTCCAAATAACAACGGAGTTTACGCACTGCCCAAACTACCGCCAAGCATTCCTTTTCGGTAGTAGTATATCTAGTCTCAGCACCCCGAAGTGGTCGACTGAGACATATAATCAAATACTCCTTACCGCTATCCAGATCTTTTTGCACCAGGAATGCTCCCAATCCAGTGTCACACGCATCTGTATATAGGTAGTATGGTAATCCCAACTGAGGAATAGCCAGTGGACGAGCGTCCACCAAGGCCTGCTTCAACTGTTGAAAAGAATGCTCCTCTTGCTTCCCCCATTTCCACTCTGAGTTTGCTCCTGTTAGTTTATTCAGCGGCCCTTGTGCTTTTGCTACATCTTGTAAATGGCGATGATACCAATTTACAAGGCCCAGAAAACTGCGTAGCTGTTTACGGTTTGTTGGTCGAGGAAAATTGACCACTGGAGCTATCTTCTCCGGGTCAGGATGAAGACCATCCCTGTTAACAATAAATCCTAGAAACTTAACCTCTGGGCGGCAGAAATTCGATTTATCCGGGTTAATCAGCAAATTGGCCTCTCTGAATACTTCAAAGACCAAACTCAGGATATTTTTATGCTCTTCCAAGGTGGTACTGATGACAATCCAGTCATCCAAGTACGCAAAGACTTTATCCAACCAGTCCATAGGTAGAGATCTTTCTAACAGCTTTCGGTGAAAACGTTCCTTCAGCTCATCCATAGCCTTTTGGAACGTACTCGGGGCTCCAACCAAACCATAGGGCATCCGCAGCCACTCAAATTGGCCTCGTCCTTCCACAGAAAAAGCGGTAAGGGGAATGGACCCGGGAGCCATGCAGATTTGGTGGAAAGCTTCCTTTAAGTCCATGGTGCTGATCCATATTGCTCCATGTAGAGCACTCAATATCCGCAGCATGTTGGGTAGCGGATGAGCGGGAGGTATGGTGACCTTGTTTATAGGCCTATAATCCACACAAAACCTCCAAGTGTTATTAGCCTTGGACACCATGACTGGAGAGCACGACCATAAGCTACAGCTCGGTCGGATGAACTTTTTCTCCAAAAGCTCGTCAATCTGTTTATTAAGTTCTTCATTCACTACTGGACTCCTCCGATATGGCCTGATCCTTACGGGAACGGCCTCGGGCTTCACTATTATTTCATGCTCAACAATATTGGTAAGTCCTTGGGTTGGTAAGTCCTTGAATTTCTCCAACTCGCATCTGAGAAACTCCTGGAAGCCCTGATCTTGTTCTGTGGAAATTTCAACACAGTCCGAGAGTCTTTCTTTACAGGAAATCAACTGGAATGGGTGAAACTCAGGACTTCCGCTGAACTGCCAGGTCCTATTCTTGCTGTCAATTATCACTCCAAATTGGAGAGCAAAATCCATACCCAGGACTATAGGATGGCTGAGATCTTCTAGGACACTCAGATACTGTTCTCCAGCAACAGAGCCGATCTGGATGATAAATGGCGCTCCACCTTGACTTTTACAACGAGTGCGATTCGCCAATAAAATCCCTCGTTTCTGAGTCTCGTCTGCCCTGAGCTCTCCTGAAGCAAGTTCCTGAATATTGTCATATATCTTGCTATTGATATACGATCTTTCACTGCCAGTGTCCAAAATACCGCTCAGAGTAACTCCAAATATCCACAAGGACACAGGGATCCTAGCCGTAATACTTGGAGGCCTGGGACCTGTTCCTGAAATAAAAATTTTTCTCTCTGCCAACTTATAGTTGATCTTATTTATCAAAGATCCACCCTGGAGTATTCTCGGGATGAAAGCTGTTCTAGATATCATTTCTGGTGTATTGTTCGGGGCCTGTTGGTCCGAAACCCAGCCACCAGGGCCTGTGTTTTGGGACCACAGCCGAGTCTTGTCATCTTCAACTTCAAAACCTGGGTCCAGTTCATCTTCCCATAAGGTTTCGGGTTCATTGTCCTCCTGATGAACTTCTAAAGAAGATAAATTACAGTTAATATTTATTTTATCATCAGTATTAATTATAGAAAAACCAGGATCTTCAAATACCCTCAGAACCTGCTGAAGAAATTCTGGTAGATCTTCTGGTAGATCATCTTCGACCCAGGAGATAAGTTGATTAATGCTGCCTGTATCAGTAGACACTTTCGTAGTTAATGTTGGTGGGCCTACTTCAGAGCGAGGTAGCCGATTGGCCTGTCCTGGTTCTGAGCAGCCAGATGTCTCATTCGGTAACTTGTCATTACTAGACCCCAATGTAGCTCTTTTAGTAACCTGGACCGACGGGGAATTCGGGACAGGTGAGGTCAGTTTTTTGCTTCCTCTTCAGTCTGAGGTTCACTTTTATTCTCACTAGGTTTTGGACTATTTTGAGGACTCCTTGAGCGGATGTCATTCGACAACAACGGACAATTCTGTCTGGTGTGACCAATCTCGAGGCAGTTATTACATATGTCCTGTCTGGGATTAGTACAGGTATCAAAAGAATGTCCCAGGCGACCGCAGTTATAACATGGTCTAGGAAATCTCGGGGACTGGGGCCTATAAGGCTGTCGATAATAATTCTGGTTAGCTCTTACTCGAACCCCATACTTATTATTGTATGATGTGGTCGATGATGCTAACGCGTTGCAACCTCGTAGTTCCGACTCTTCCTCCTGGTAATCATCTTTCTCAAACTCCTGCTCCATTGTCCCAAATCTAAGTTTATCCTGGAATTTTGCAGATTTTTGAGTCTGAAAAGGCTGCGTAGCCTCTCCAAGGCACCTCGTGGCCTCGTGTAGAGCGTTTACCAGATCTTCATAGGAAAAAACCGGCCTGGAGAAAACCAGATTTCGTAGTTCATCTGTTAGATGGTTTCTAATATTTGACACCTGATCCTCTATAGGTGGTGGATTCATCATTGTCAAATATTTCTGCTGAACCTTTAACACAAACTCTGTAACGTTCTCTCCAGGTTTCATCCGCAGTTTACCAATATCGTGTATGATTTGGTAATCTGTTGACGCACTTCCTAAGGCCTTACGAAATTCTATTTTGAATTGCATATAAGATCCCCATCGCTCGTAGTTGTTATCAAACCAGCGTGCCGGAGTTCCACGTAGCATATATCCCATGGAGCCCAGGATTTCATCCTCTGTCCAGCCCTCGCGGTGTGCTCTGCTCTCCACTGCTCGGAGAAATTCTTCGGCCGAAATTCCATCTTGTGGGAAGATCAAGTTACCCACCTTCAAGCTTGATAAAATGTCCTTCCGCCTTCTTTCGTGCAGGAAATACCTGGTGCCAATGTTTGGGCTTTGGTATTGACTTTGGAACGGAGGTGGAGCCATCCCCGGCCCTGTGTTTTGGCCTTGGGAGTCTTGGCCTGGACCTCGTCCAAAGTGGTCTTGATTATTAACCGCAGAGTCGCCTCGTGTGTATGTTCGTTGTTGACCCTGGGACAGTTGAAGCTGATTTAATTGTTGTTGAAGGTAATTGATCCTTTCTGGTAAAGGAATTGTTTGGACATCCTCAGTCCTGACCCTGTTATTCTCCGATTGATTTCTTCAATTGGGCGGTGGAACCGTTCCTTCCCCCCCTGCCAAACCTTGACCCGGAGGGGCCAGGGTTGTACCACGTAGCTGAAGATCAGTAGCATTGAAATCAACCGGTGAACGTGACCACCCCGAATTGTCACGACTGTCAAACTTGTTCATCAGCTCACGTTGGGAATGAAGTATCTCCTCCAGCATATGCGACAAACGACCAATGACAAGAGAATTTTCCTCGTTTATTGTCCTTTGGTCCGTGCCCATTTGTCTAACCGCATCTGATGCTCGATCCATACGGTTGAAAATTCTCTGCATATCTGGAGGTACAACCGTTTCATCTGAGCGATGATCCACTGGGGGTTCAAAGTATTGTTCCTTGTTCTGGACAGCGCCTCCAGCCAGAGTACTCTGTCGGAGTAACTCATTATAGGCCTGTGAGGTGTGCTGACCCATAGAACTCTCAGCAACTCTACTACTCATCGTAGTTGTAATCGTTGAGGTCGTAGTTGTTGCTGTTGTCAACGTTGGGGTTAGTGAGTACATGTCTGTCGAACCTGGGTTAGCCATGGCATTATACCGGCCTTGCCCGCGGCCTGCAGACTGTCTACGTCTGTCCGATGTATCATTATTATTTTGATTGCTCATAATTGACTCACTAAGCAATAACCATAAAATGAGAGAAAAAAAAAAAAAAAAAAAAAAAAAAATTTTTATTAAAACTTGACAAAAGTTGAATTTTCTCAATCGACTACTTTGAGTGAAATTATGTAAACTTAATCCCTCAAGGTATTTTAAGTAGATAGAATATACTGCCTTGACGAAAATTTTAAAATTATATTCAAAATTACTTTCTAAAGAAATTTTTCCGAGGATTAGTACACAATGAAACTTTTGCTAAATTTACTCTAAGCTTGTAGCTAAAATTTTCCAATACTTATTTTCGGTCTTTGAATTCTAATTTTTATTTGTCGCCAAATTTATTTTTAACTTTCTAATCTCTAAAATATTTTTATCCTCAGCCTTTTGTGAAAATTCTTTCTCATTCTTTCTAAAACCGACAAAAAAAAAAAAAACTTTTATTTTTTTCCCAAAAAAAATTCAACCAAAGTATTTCTCAGCAATATTAACCCTTCTCAAACTTCTCAGGGGTTGTTAGAGTAGTTGGGCGCCAATGTAACCGTGGGGTTTAGCCCAGGTCCAGTTAGCTACCCCTTTCCTCTTTAGAAAGGGCGCCACTGGGATTTTAGACACGGTGTCCCCGAAACCGGGGGAAGCATGAGAGGGAAAAGACAGGGTCGTGAGAAGTCCGAGAAAGGCTGTAAATAAACTGAAAAAAAACTATTTACCAAAATAAAATTGATTTATTCCACCAAATCCACAAACTTAATAATTTCCTTAAAACTAACTTAATTGTGAGAACCTCTCACCTACGTTGGCCCTTGCCAATCTTTCCTATAACTAAATTAACCAATTTATTCAACCTCGTCACTCCGACGGAATATCTCAATATCTTAATTTCCTCGTCAACCTGACGGAATACCATAAAATACCAACTAATTACCTCGTCAACCTGACGGAATACCAGTTAAAACCTATTCCCGACTGCGCCCCCGACTCGGGCGTCTACGCAGTGGTTTCCTAACTTAATCCGTTGTACCCCCGACTCGGGCGTCTATACAACGTTTCTAAATACTCCCTAATTCCATATAAAATCGTCCACCGGACGCTAACTTAATTTCTCTAACTTTTATTCAATGTGCTAATTCTCTCAATTTTAATTTCAATTAACAATTAAATTTTCCTAACAATTCTCAATATACAATTTATCAATCTCACAAAATTTAACACTTGTCGGTTTTCTAAATTATTCAATTCTTAATTCCAAAATTCTATCAAAATTTTTCAATTAAATTTCACTAAATATCTTTTGACAATTTTCCCTTAATAATTTACTTATTCTCAATTTTCATCAAACTACATAATTAAAATTGTTTCATTAAATTTAGCCAACCGGCCTTAATTTATATTCCCACAATTTCCAAGAATTTAACACACAACTATAAATAACCTTTATTCTGAACTACGCACTTTTCCGAAATTTCCAAATTTTCTAAACTAATTGTCAACTAATTTTGAATATTTATAACAAAAGACCGAATTTATTTTAATTAATTTCTTGATGACAGTTATTTGATAATTATTCTTAATTCTATTTTCTTAATTTCTAAATGACCTTGGCAAACTTAACCCGATTGGAATTTGAAAATTATGTATAGACTATTCGAGACGCTTAATTTTAATTTCAGTAAAACTTATATTGGTCAATTCAGCCTGATTGAAATACAAGGGCCTAAATAACCAATTTACCTGAAGTTCCAATTATTTCAGCCAACGATGGAATTATCCCAGAGCAAGTGAAATTTAGCCAACAGCACTTCCTTCAGCTTCTCGAGTCCGTAAATTTCTTTTCCTCGTCTATTCGATCACAGTTATTTCTCGTACAAATTTTCTGTAAAAGCCGATAAATAAATAATGGATCAATTATAAATTCGTCAGCCTAAAGGCCTGACTGGATGAAATTTTTTTTCAAGGAATTAAAATATAACAGCTCGCTTCGTTCCTCTTTCGTGAAGCCTCGAGCAAATTTCTACTTACGTTATTTTGATGGTAAATCACTGAGCACTGTACAACCACAAGTCTCGTCCGCCAAAAGGTGCTGTTTTGGTCTTCGCCGGCTCTTTTATAACCTCTCTCTCAGGTTCTCGAATTTTCCCATTATCTCGTTCCCGCTTAGATTTTCTGGGGAACAACGGTGGGGACTTAGCGACCCGTACGACCCGGTGACGAGTCTTACAACTAGCTACTCACGCTCAGAAGGTACGGAGTAGTCCCTACTCACCGCGACAAGATAACAGTGACACTAGCCCTGCGCGGGAATTCGAATTCCCTGTCACATGTTGATAACTCGGTTTTTGCAAAACGGGGTAAAACCAATAACGTCTCGATTTTTGAAAATTTCTAATTTTCTTAACGGGAATTTAAAAATATAGAATGATTATTATGATATTTTAGACTTGTTAGGCGACGCCAATTTGGCGTCTTCGATCTCGCCATTAGCTTCCACTAGGTCCCACTGGACCCCATAAAAGCGGGAAAATCGGCATTTTTCATACCAGATGGTCATTAGGAATATTGCTGTAAGCCCTTTTGTCTAGAATGTGCTTCGTCTATATTTCAAAATATAATGGACTCTATGCTAAGCGGGTTAAAAGTGACGAAACTTTTTATTAACATCGATGATTTAGTTCGCTATATATCGTTAACTATGGCAAAACCTCAGATGAACATGGATTAAGAGTGCAAAGATTATTCAACAGATTGAGAGAAGCCGATCTCACACTGGAACCTGAAAAATGTAAATTTTTTTGCCCGGAAGTAGATTATTTGCTCACGTAATTATTAAAGAAAGCGTAAGATTCGACTCGAAGAAAATTCCGTCATTTAAAAACATTTTGCGACCTAGAAATCATACGGAAGCCAGAAAATTTATGAGACTTGTCAATTATTATCGACGATTCATCGAAAATTTCGCTGAAAGGGCTAAACCCATAACAGACCTCACGCAAAAAAACCAAACCCTTTATCTGGTCAGGAGAAGCATAAAGAGCATTTTTATAGTATCAAAAATGCCCTTTGGGAGGGCTTGTTTCTAAAATACCCAGATTGTAATAAATCTTTCACCCTTGCTGTCAGCGCGTCGGACTCAGCAATATCCGGAATTCTCAGCCTAGCAATGACAGTGGGGGACGATCCGGAAGGGGATACAGAGAAAATAGTCTCATGCGATTCACAGGTTTTTTACGATACTGAAACTCGATAAACCGACGTAAAAGAATAATGCCTTACCGTAGTCTACGCAATCCAGTAATTTCGACCTTACCTTCAAAAACACTTCACTCTAATAACTAGTAGCTTATGTGAAACTTGGCTGAGGAATAGCGCTACTGTCACCGAAAGACGAGCTAAATGGCACTATATATCAAGTAGATATAAATTCAACTTCCTAGACCGCCACACAATTACTGAACAATACGCGAAAGGGCTCTCGCATAACCCAGAATGACGTCCAGAATCTCCAAAAAATCCGAGAAATTATAAAACCGAAAACAATCCTCTGGCATTACCGATATCTGCAATACTAAAATCAAAAGAATTGGGTGGAAAACTCTCTGACTCAGAGGCGATTCAAGTGGTCAATCACCCCGGTTGCCCTCCTGAATTAAAAATCAGGCCACGAGTTAGCAGCACTCCTGAAATAAGAATCACGACTGCCTCTCGACTTAGGAAAATAGAAATAAGAAAAATGCGAGTCCCACCAAAAATAAATCCTCACGAAACTAGCAACCTCGACGCCTTTAGAAGATCCGAAGACACTAGAAACCAGAAACAAAGAGCAGGCGGACTACAAAGTCTTCTTACCAGTCCCTACACCAGGACCAACCATGGGTAATCCGACTCCAGACATTGGACAAGAGGAGGACGACGAAGCCGATATGGACGACGAATCGACTGTTCCACTAAAATCTCGACAAATAATCCAAGAACTAGTAAACATGTTCGACGAACTCTTTCAAAGACGACTTTCATCGGAAAACATGTACCGAACGAGAGCTTTAGACAGACTTCGTCAAGAGGAAGCGATATTCAACTATACTCCCCCGGAGTTGACCAAATTGAGATGGACTAGTTCACACACCGCGAAATCAATTCGCCAATCCTTAAGCAAACTTTCCCCACTTTGGTGAAGTGAAGAAGACTCGTTAGACAACGACACAATACCCGAAATTAATATGGACGAATTTCTTAGAGACAACAGCGACAAATCTGAGGGAGGATCAAGTAGCGACATCAGCCAAGAAGAATCAAGAAGAAGCAAAGATCCCAGCAAAGCAGAGCATCCCATTATCATAAAGCCAATACCTTCGACCTCAGCAGACATCCTCAATACAAGAAACGTCATCGATACAGACGATGAAGAAGATAATGAATCTAACACAAGAAATAGAGTAGTTCCTCGAAATGTGAATCGATTCCGATTCACAGGATATTTACGAGACGGAAGACTTAGCCTCGAGTTCAGACGAAGGTATATCCCTCAAAAGTCCCGAAATTAAAATTAAATTTTCAAGTAGTCGAGACGGGCTCACTTATGCCCGACATCATTTAGTACACTTTTTAGCAGCTGACTCCGAAATAATAAAACCCGTAGCAAGGCTGCTCCGCAGCTAAAACTTATAAATGCCGATGACCTTTGAGCCTCGAAACCCACAAAAGGAGACATGTTTATCACCAAGTTAGGTCACTGCAAAATTCTTACACTATTCATCTAAGCGAAACATTTCGAAAAAATAGACCCAATCGACTTGATCGAAGAATCAAGAAATCTTCGACAGTCAATGCATAAACACGACATTCATTCGCTTCGCTCTGCAAAACAGGGGAACGAATTCGATAATCTTGACATTCAAGTTTATTTATTACACGAATAAAGAGAATGTCCGATAACTATTAGTTTGTGCAAAAAGAACGTCGAGGTACCAGACATAAATAAAATGGAGACTAGATATCACGGAAATTGGAATATTAATAAGATGGCAGATTTTTGCTGGACACTGAAAGTAGTATAGAGCGCTCAGAGCGAGATTCCCCCTTTTTCCCCCTCGTTAGCATGGCGCCAGCTCTCCGGGAGGTCTGTGAAAGTGTGAGGGACACAGGTGTTTTGATTGACAGCGGTGATGATTAATGGGTGAGGTTAATGACCTTTGAGAAGGACAGTTTTTAAAGAAAAACCGGTGGCCGGCTGGGGGTCTAGGAAAAGTGTGAGAAAACCAGATGTTTTGATTGACAGCAGTCATGGGTGATGTAGAAGATCGGATGTTTTTTAGATGTTTAAAGGAAAATGGACCGCAGGTATTTTGAGGAGGGGTTTCTTATAGTTTGGGTGAGGGGATGCTTAGGTTCGTAAATTAAAACCTCTATGCCGAGTATCTCTAGAAGTTATACTAGAAAAGTGTATCCGTAGTAGCATATTACGTAGTTAAAGGAGGAATCTTATTGTTTACTGAATCAAGTTCGATTGAAAATGTGGATTAACATTTTTTTCATGTGTATGTATAAATGGAATACGATGATTACATATTTATATCGTAAAAATGTATTTCCTATTCATCCATGTTGAGCATATGTTTATAACTCGCCATGTAAAAATTTTTGCCATAAAAAATCTCAATACTGTGAAGTGCATTCTAGTGAAATGAGAAAAATTGTAAGAACTTATCATTTCTATGATCTGCGAAAGAAATATGCAGATTGTAATTTATGGTATTTAATCGAGTGCGAGATTCAATTGCGAAGAATGTATACAGAAAAATTTATCATTGTAAGTGACGATAGTCATGTTCATTGGATTAACTATTTGTTGCAAGAACAGCAATATTATTTAGATAGTTACTATTATAATTTAGGTTTCAATGATTTTATAGATTTAGATTTCAACGATAAATCTATATTTGATTGTTACATTCCCAAATTTTGGGTGTAATTAATTAAAATTAAAATAATTTATTTATGTCCAGATTATAACCTCATTAGGATGTCAATAGACTCCAGATGGGTCATGTCACTTATTCCTCCGTGAAGTACTTTATAAAATATAATTCAATTTTTAATTTATAAAATATATTGTTGAATATTTTACTTTTTAATTTACCTGCCTACATGTAGGTAATGGTTAGAGTGCCTGAACGCTGGCCAGCGCCGACCAGCCAGTGAGAACAGCTAATAAGCGCTCACACCCTAGGGGTAATAGTTAAGGTATTTGTAGGATAGGATACCTGAACGCTGGCTAGCGCTCTAGGTAAAGGAACCAGGGTGGAATGCTGATAAGCGCTCTCAACCCTGGGTTGAGGATTTTAATAAATTTCCATAATTGATTAACAATTTACGGAATTTATTATTAAGGAGTTGACAGGCTCAGCCTCGGATTAGCAGAGATTGCTCCTCTGCTGAGTCTTCGGACTGACTGCCTCAGATGAAGTCTGAAGACAGAATGAATGTTTTATAATTATTACAATAAGTTTTTATAATGTTTTTTAGCAGCGTTGCATCTCAAGTTACCCTATGAGAACATTAACGCAGTCCAAATCCCACAACGTAGACTGTTTTAGTTTACTGAGCTGAATTGACGTTCTAGAAATCTGTTATCTTGAGATATTTCCGTTACGGAATACCTCGGATAATAATAAAATGATTTAAATAATTATTTAATAATTTTTAAAATAGATTTATAAAACTTCAAATAAATGCAAAATTTACGAGAACGTGACACTGATATAAAATATATAATTAAATAATAAATAACAAGTATATAATATTTTTGTTTTTTTTTTATTCATCAAATTTGCCCACAGTTACAACCTTATAAAAACAGATATTTTTATCGAGAAATTATAACAATCTTAGTAATAATAGTATCACTAAAGTTAATAATGACAATGGTCATAATTAGGGCCCGGACTTTCGCAGTTGTTTAAATGAGCATTCATATGTTTAACCTCAAATTTGAATAAAGAATAAACACCAACTTTCTGGCCATAGTCATAATGATAATAATAGTAAAAATATTGTGTCCATATTCATAGCAGACGTCATGTCCTTCGTCAGCGTTATACTACATATTGTAGCGTTGAGACATCTGGTTGTCAACTTTGTGTATTATTCTTGGAACCAATTCTTCATGGTGGTGTAGCAGGTCCCAGAAAAATGAAAACCCGATATCTCCAAGATTAGTGTGAATGGAAGGCGTCCTCTGGTTATATTTGAATAATTCTAGGAAATGTTTTTCAAAATATTTTAATATTGTATTAGTGTTTAGTGTTACTCTGGTGTTGGACAGCAGATTTTTTAGAAAATATCTTGATATATTTTCTTCGACTGAATTAATGTATTCAGCGATTGGTAACTATTCAATGTGGTCAACCCATTAATTAACACTTTGGTGAACTGATTTAAGATTCGTTGCAGTTTGTCTGAGTAGAAAAATACGCGTATCTAGATGAGATAATATAATACACCGTTCTTGTTTAAACGTGGAAAACTCTATACGTAGGTCTTCACATTGTGCTGGACAGAACATGCGATAGAAATTATTGTTTTCTTCGTTATAGAAATAGTTAGCCAATGATTCATTTGTGGAGCACAGCTTTTTCCATTTGTTCAGGTTTAATTGTATTATCTTTTTAGAATGAGTAGCGATTATTTGTATTACAGGTTGAAATCTGTTTTCAATATATTTTAAACCACACCACAGTTGTTTTGTTTGTGACTTATTCAATGGAACTACTTTTGAGAGATAAATAAATTGATTTATGTCCATTATGACAAACATGTGAGGTAGATATACTGACTACTGTCTACTATTAAGACATGAATTTTTAATAGAGCATCATAGGAGTAATATTTTCTTTTTTATATTCTTTCCTTCTGGTTGGGGAGGAAGGGGTTCGACTTATCATTGAGCGAGTGGGTATTTTCCAATATAAGGAGAGGGGGAGGGTAAATGTTAGAAGAGGGGAAAGGGGAGGGGTATGAAAAAACCATTTTCAATTTTTGTTAAACTTTTAGTATCACATTCAACTTTTTATCATAATGGTATTCCAACCGTATTATGATTATTGCCACTGGCAACTAAAAACTTAAAAGAGGTGTAAGTAAAACGTAGGCTCAGACCCGTTAAAAAAAAATTTAAACTTAATAATGTTATAAACAAGTTTAGTGTGGCTAAAATGTGTATTCGAAAATCATTAAATGACTGTGACAAACGTGAAAAAGCGACTCTTCATAGGGTTCATAATCACAACTGGAGATTTTTGGTTTTGATTGATGAAGATTTCAACTATTTCGAACAATGTATAGAAATCCAACAAGTTTGTATATCTATAGAAGTGAAAAACAAATATAATGAGAATTTTTTTTGGAATATTAAAACTGATCTTCCGACTTTGTGTAGTTTAGAATGTGTTTCTATTTTCCAGCATATGCATAAATTACCAAAAAAGATTGATCTAGGACATCTCTGTTTCTTGATGCAGTTTAGTTCTACGACAAAAATAGTTATAATGCAAAGGCCGGCCTGTCTAGATATTGGGGTGGTAGCCCATGCTATGACAATGAAGGCTGTTTGAGAAGACAAGTTTTGGGGATGTGGACTAGACTATTTTCCTTATTACCCACTAAACCTTTGCTATGGTGGGGAAAACATAACAGTATTGGATTGATTTTAAGAAAATCATGTGAAAGAGGGATAAACTCTTTGTGACTTTTTTGTTTTAAGGCTAACCTCAGTCCCCTCGAATGGCCGATTTTGAATGTAGGTGTAGTGATGCAGAGTTGTTGAGTATTGTATGCCATTCCGATTGTGATGACGCAAGTAGTACTAAATTCCTCAGCAGTGAGGAGAGATAAACTTGTAACAGGGTAAAATTACCCTAAATCGATGTCACTGGATATCGATAACTATTCGACATAGCACTGGCGCGTCTCGATCTTCGAGCCTAAGGGGAGAATAGGAGGGGGTAGTTTTGGGTTAGGTGAGCCGTGCAGTGGAAAAGGGAGAAATAGTGTGACCGCCAGACATAGTGCCACGGAAATCGAGAAGGACCGAACCCCGGAGTAGTGACGAGACGAAGGAAGCCAACTACAACTAGGACTTCATTCTCAATAAGAGAGTTAGATCATCATTTTTTTATTCGTCAAGGTATTAATTATTACTCTGTGGGAAAGAAGTGGACCGCGGTTTACCTAATACCCAGTTACTTCTTCTAATTAATTATCAATTGGATCCTTTAATCGACGATTATATTAATAAATAATAGTTGAACATTTGCTAGTATGGATCGAGTGATTTTCCTGGGGGCTTATACCCGAGAGTCACTCAATCGACCTTGCGGGAAAAATTTAACAGCTAAAAATTTATCAATTAAATTATTAACATCCGAAAAATTCGTTAAATTTATTGTAATAATTTTTATAACAATTAACTTAAGAAAAATTGATTAATTTTGTCGCTTGAAAAATAATCGACAAACTTTTTACTCGTGGAATTTTGGTCGAGCGTCAGTACATTTTGTGTCGCAGTAAATTCCAACACCCAAGGTCAAAGACAACTAAGCTAGCGAATGTTCTAGCAAATAAATTTGAAGGCTTCGATTTGTGTCGATTTTTTATAAATTATAAAACTATTAGAAAATTATTAAGAATACTTTATTAAGAATTAATAAATCAGTTATTCTGAGTAGAAAATTCACAGTAAAAATTTCGTCAGAATTAATTAATCAAACTTGTGTTAATAACTTTGAACATTGATTGAAAAAAAATTTATATCGTGATTAATTTAATTAGCAAAAGTTAATTCAAGGTATTAAGCTTCTTGTTATAAATAATTATTGTTATATTATTAAGACCACGACTATAAGTTAATTGAGGATTTTAATCCATCTAATATTTTAATACAGAATTAAAAATTACAATCGGAATTTGAAATCGAATGTTCGTTAAGTCTTTTGGAATCTGATTGTTAATTTGAAAATATCGTTTCACTAATTACTAATGATTGAATAATTAAATTAAAATATTTAATTGAAGTTAAGTACAGTCAATTTTGTTAAAATAAAATTTATAAAATAAAATTCAATTAAGCAAAGTGTGGGTTATGTGTGTGATGAATTGTACGGGTAATGTGTGATAGAGAGTGTTAATAGTGTTAAGTTTGGTAGTCCGGTGGACTTAGTTTTAAGTTATAAAAGTGTGGAAAGTTAGTTCGTTTTTGTAGTCCGGTTGACTTGTAATTTTAAGTTTAGTGGTAGGACAGGTGTGGGAGACCGTTTGTTAGAAAAAGCCCAATAGTTTTAGGACAGGTGTGGGAGACTGTTTGTTAGAAAAAGCCCGTCTAGTCATCGTATCGTCGTTGGGAAGGTTCGTTTGTAAATATCGTTTATTTCGCAGTTATTCTCCGCTTCGTTAAATAATACGTTAATTATAGTGTGTGAGTGAGCGCTTAAATTGTTAAAATTGTTAATAAATATCGATATATTGTTAATTAAGTATTTATTCTTCAACAGCACCTTCCTCCACTCTCTCTACCCTAAGAATAAGATTTCTCAGCTCTGGACCGGTTCCAAGAACCGTGATTAAAAATCCTGGTGCCGCCCTAATATTTATATTGTTTGTTAGTTTTGTTTGTTTATTTATAAAATTGATTAGGGGCCAACCTGATCAGGTAAAACTGTTACAAGCTATTGTTATGTCCGCCCTATATATTTATTAAATTTATTTTTTTATTCTTATGGCATGTAAGCCTAAAGTCCACACGTACAAATTCATTATAATAGTTAATATAATGCGCGAGAACCGCAGTTGAAACCATCGGACAGACGAACCGATGGGGATTCTTGCCGCATCAGCAGCAAGAGTCTTTAAAAACGCCTGCACAAGGCGGCTCCTGGTTCTCCGTTCAGTTAATTTCTGTTACATTTAGTTGCACTTAGCTGAGTTGATCCGCCCCAGATATACCTATCCGGCCGTCTAAATCTTTAGTGCATTTAGCTCCGGTTTGACATAGCGTTATCTTAGATTTTATCATAATACTTTAAGTAAAAATAGCCACGATTTACCGTTTAATCTTTATTGTATTCAGCGGTTAAATCAGAATTATTTATAATCAATAATAATTAAATAAAATTCATTCACGGAAACTTGTTTCTAGCGCCAAAGCTTTAGTGCGTTCGGTTCGTTAGGATCAAAGTTGTTTTTTTTTTGGTGAGTTGCGCGCTGTTTCCTCAACGAAACAAATTGGACGTTAACCGTAATTATAAATTACATATTTCTATTGTTATATATATAAAATATATATATATATATATATATATATATATATATATATATATATATATATATATATATATATATATATAATATATAAAATTCTCGTGTCACGGTGTTCGAACTTGAACTCTTCCGAAACGGCTCGACCGATTTTTGTGATCCTTAGCGTGATTGTCGGCCAGGGTGGAGAATCGGCCAACATCTATTTTTCATCCCCCTAAATGTTAAGGGTAGTCCACCCCTAAATTTTTGTTTTTATTTTTTAGGCAAAATTTTTTGTTTTTATTTTTTTGACACAGCATACAAAAATACATACAACCCTAAATTTTCACCCCTCTGAGATCAACCCTTATTTTTTATTTGTTAATTAAAAACTTTAATTTTTTGGCAAAATTTTTTTTTTAATTTTTGATGACTTACAATAAAAAATCTCATATTACTCTAAATTTTTCACCCCTCTACGATCAACCCCTATTTTTTATTTGTTAATCATAAACTTTAATTTTTTGGCAAAATTTTTTTTTTAATTTTTGATGACTTACAATAAAAAATCTCATAATCCTCTCAATTTTTCACCCCTTTACGATCAACCCCTATTTTTTATTTGTTAATTCCTTCCAGATATTATAATTTCAAGTTTCTTTAATTATGATTTTTTTTTAAATTCAATTTGTTATGTCCACCCCAAAATTTTTCTGTAAATTTAAATCACCCAAGCAGATGGAAGACTTCTCCATGCGCGAAAGCCACAATAAAATATAAGCTACGCGACTGCTGGTTGACTAGCGGGGACTTCTGCAATCTCAACACCGCGAGTATTTAAAAAGGCGATCAACAGCCAACGCCTTGTCTTTGAACAATTAATTCGACTTCCGCGTTTAATTGACGGACCCGTGCCTTATAAAAGTTCCTTATCTTAATTTGCGCTGCACTTAAGACGAGTTCAGACTCGGTTCAACCGGCAGGCCACGTATTAGTTATTAAATAAAAATCTAGAGAACCGGAATCTCAAAGTTCTAATTTGCTCTGCACTTAGGCGAGAATCCGGGCAGTAAGTTCAAATATCATTAAAAAGCTAAATTTGCGCACATTACCCTACGGGGGACTGGAGGACATTAGCTCAATTACAATTACTAAAATTCATTAAATTTAACGACATAAGAATCAATTTGTGAAAGTGTAAGTTTTAATGTTTATAAAAATAAATCTAAATAAAAGTCAAATCAGTTTCCAACCAGTTCATTTCACGAAATAAGAAGCCCGTAATATAAGCAGCCCAATTCCATCCTAATCCATCCGCTGCGAGAACCAACCAAAGGGTTCAACCAAGGAACAGGCGCTAACAGCTACCCTAAAACCACAGATCTGACCATCAATAAAGTTCCTGTAACAGTAAGTACACCTACTTTCAATAAATCCGTGAACAGTCTCAAACGAAGGCGTGGTAAATTCGTACTTCGAAAACGTCCCACATAAATAATTAAAACAACGGAATTAAAACCTCCGTTGCGTATTATTTAAACTGTTAGTCCAAACCTCCACCGTTTACGCTACCGCTCTAAAAACGCCCTTGGACATAACAAATTTGATCTCCCGCCCTCACCGTTCGACTACTGATCAACTATCAATCGATCAGTTATGCCCGCCAGGTGTCACCACTTATCCAGCAAACATTACGTAGTAGGGATGAGGACGAAGCCGGTCTCCTGTCTTACTCACTATACATTTTTCAGCCATGTTTTTTTAGTTTTATTTGTGTATCAATCGTAGCAGTGACTGTTATACCTATTATTTTAATTTTCCTTTGCAACTCTCATATTAATTTTACTGTCATCATAAAATTATCATTAATTTCCAGTGCAATAATTTATTTACTATTTATTAATCTGACAGAGACAGTTTTAACTCTCAGTTAATTAAGTGATCTCATGTAAATAAACACGTGTTGTAAGCTCCCGCCAACAACGGCCATTACCGTACCTGTATATATTGTACTTACTATTTTTTGGAAATTGTTTTAAATCAAAACGAAAACGTGTACGTGGTCAATAAATTAAAACGAAGACGTATACGTGGTTAATAAATATACTTGTTTTATTATTGTGAATGGTAAGTCAAATAATAAGCAAATGAAAACTGTTTAAATTAAGTCACTGTTTTCTATCAATACACTGATAAAAGGATTTATTAACTATTAATAATTTATTTAATTTCTTAAATTTAAATAATATATTTTAACATTCAGTAAATATTTATTTGAGATGAAAGTACATTTATTAATTGTTAATAAGTCTTTATTAATAGTTAACAAATATTTGTCACAAATATCTATAGTATATTCAAAAAAATTAATAAATATTTCGTTGAGTGAATTTCTTCTGCTTGCAATTTTATATTATCTGAAGATTGCTTACGAACATAAATCATCTTTACAAATTATTTATATTTATATAATTTATTAATATCATTTATATCATTTATTTATAAATGTTTTTTTTTATTTATAACCATTAATAAATATTTATTAACTATTTGTAAAATGTACTTAATAAATTACTTACTGATAGTTAATAAATACTCATCAAATCGTATGATGTTAAAAAATCATTTAACAATTGATAACGCTTATCAAATATAAACAAATTTTTCTATCCGTTTAAGTATTTTAACTTCATTTATTTATATGTTCTATGTACAATCAGCAATGCCAACAAAACGCAAAGGGGCCAATTTGAGTCGTCGAACGATCAATTCTAGAGCCCGGCTAAATGAAAGAGTACAAAGATCAAGCGAACAAATTCAAGAAGTCAATGCTGATGCGCGTAGGAGAATGTCGCAGTTACGTGAATTACGATCACAAGAGGCACGAGATGAACAAAATCAACAAAGACAACTAGAACGAAGAGAAACTCGCAGATTCATAGTCGATGGACGTAGAGGAATTGACCAACAACGCCAACAAGTTCATCGAGCATTTACGTCAAATTTATTTCTTCGACTAGCGTTCCAGTACGAGCGTTCCAGTTGAATATTATAATCATTCTAAAGTGATTATTGGTACTTTGGAAAAGGAATGCCCGCATTGCCATGCACTTAAATTTAAAAATGAGCCAGTTGGGATGTGTTGCTCATCAGGAAAAATACAACTAACCGAAATTGAAACACCACCTGAACCATTGCACTGTTTACTTATCGGTACAGATCCAGATTCTAGCCTATTCCTGAAGTCAATTCGCACATTCAATTCATGTTTCCAAATGACATCATTTGGAGCAACAGAAATAGTTAACAATACTGCTGCAAACGGTCAACAATTTAATTCCACGTTCAAAATCAAAGGCCAAGTTTATCACAAAGTGGGCTCATTGCTACCAATGCCAAACGAACCTCATTAATTTTTAGAAATATACTTTATGGGTGGCGAGGATTCCGAACGTGCACTCGCCAATCGCGTGGATGCACGTTGCGACTACCATAATCTTAATTCACCTTTTGCCATGCGTATCATCAGTGAGCTGGACGCTCTGTTAAATGAGCACAATGAATTATTAAAATTCTTCAAATCACACATGCCCAAGCTACAAAGTGACAATTACGCTATTGTCATCAATCCTGATAGAACACCAGCTGGAGAGCATGTACGTAGATTCAACGCACCTGTTGTTGACGACGTTGCTGGAATTATGATTGGCGACCGTACAGCTACGCGACAAATCGTGATTCGAAGAAGAAATAATGATCTTCAGTTCATCAGTGATACCCATCTTTCATATGATGCTCTCCAATATCCACTAATTTTCTGGAAGGGACAAGATGGATATTGCGTAAACATTAAACAACGAGATCCCGTAACAGGTAATTCTTTCATTATTAAGAACACAACTATTTTATTATTAAAGAATAAATCTTCAATTAATTTAAATATATATTATTACAGGAGCTGAAACAAATAAGAACGTTAGCTCGAAGGATTTTTATTCATATCGTTTGATGATTAGACGTGGCCGAGATTATATCATTTTACGATGTCGTGAGTTTTGCCAACAATTTATGGTCGACATGTATGCGAAGATAGAGAGTGAACGACTACGATACTTGCGATATAATCGCAAGAATACATTCAGGATGCTATGACTTTCGTGCGTGAATATGGACGACCGTGTCTTTTCATTACTTTTACATGTAATCCAAAATGGCAGGAAATTACATCATTGCTATTGCCAGGACAAAATGCAATACATCGTCATGACATTACAGCACGTGTGTTTAAACAAAAATTAAAGTCTTTAATCAGCTTTATTACCAAATTGCATATATTTGGCCCCACACGTTGTTGGATGTATTCAGTTGAGTGGCAAAAGCGTGGATTACCTCATGCACACATTTTAATATGGTTCGTCGACAAAATACGTGCTGAAGACATCGATAGTTTGATTTCTGCAGAGATTCCAGATCCGTCTACTGATCAATTTCTGTTTGATATCGTTACTACAAACATGATTCATGGTCCATGCGGAAATCTGAATCGTTCATCACCTTCATGGTAGGTGGAAAATGTACAAAGCGTTTTCCTAAAGATTTCACTAATGATACGGTCACACATGTTGACGGATATCCAATATATCGCCGAAGAAGTACCGAAAATGGCGGACAATCTTTCATTAAAACTATCAACAACGTAGACATCGACATTGACAATCGTTGGGTGGTACCATATTCTCCTCTGCTGAGCAAAACATTTAATGCTCATATTAATGTTGAGTCATGCAGTTCGGTGAAGAGTATCAAATATATTTGCAAGTATGTGAATAAAGGAAGTGATATGGCTGTATTTCGGATTGAAAATAATAATGTTCATTCTCCTCCGTTGAATCAAAATGATGAAATTACGAATTACCAAATTGGCCGGTATATCAGTTCCAATGAAGCTGTCTGGCGTATTTTCGGTTTCCCAATTCATGAACGGGATCCAGCAGTTATCCATTTAGTTGTCCATCTTGAAAATGGCCAGCGCGTATATTTCACGAACGATACAGCGCTTGATCATGCTATAAATCCACCGAAAACTACGCTCACCGAATTTTTTGAACTGTGCAATCGTGCGGATGCTTTTGGTGCCTTCGCACAAACACTGCTCTATTCTGAAGTTCCTCGGTAATTTACATGGGCTCAATCGAAAAAATGGATACCCCGCAAGCAAGGGATACCAGTTGATGCGTGCCCCGGTTTATTCAAATCAAATAGTTTGGGTCGTGTATATACCGTCAATCCAAGGCAGACTGAGTGCTTTTATCTGCGACTATTGTTGGTTAATGTCACCGGACTATTGTCATTTCAAGATATACGGAAGGTAGATGGACAACCGTATCCTACGTATAAAGATGCATGCCTTGCTCTAGGCTTGCTAGAAGACGACAATCATTGGGACAGCATGCTTGCTGAAGCAGCATTAAACTGCACAGGAACACAAATTCGTCTACTATTTGCTATAGTACTGACTACATGTTTCCCGGCCCGAGCACAAATGTTGTGGGATAATCACAAAGATTCAATGACTGATGATATATTGTATCGACATCGTACAAGGTGCAACGATCTAACAATATCATTAAGTGAAGCAATGTACAATGAAGCATTGATTGCTATCGAGGATCTTTGCATTGCTATTGCGAATTTACCAATCAGTCATATCGGTATGAGCTCACCGAATCGAAGTGCATCTGATTTATTCAACACAGATATGAATCGTGAACTACAGTACGATACTGTACAAATGGCGAGCATTGTTAGCCGCAATGTTCCACTACTTAATGATGAACAAAAAATTATCTACGACCGCATCATGCTGGCAGTTTCGGCAGGACAAGGAGGATTCTTTTTTTTAGATGCACCAGGTGGGACTGGCAAAACATTTCTTATTTCGCTACTTCTTGCCGAGATACGATCAAAAAATGGCATCGCATTGGCCGTTGCATCTTCTGGCATTGCAGCAACTTTATTAGATGGAGGCAGAACAGCTCATTCAGCATTTAAGCTGCCGTTAAACATTCAAAATAATCCAGATGCAATGTGCAACATAAAAAAACAATCGTCTATGGCCACAGTGCTGAAACAATGTAAAATTATTATCTGGGATGAATGCAGTATGGCACACAAACATTCGCTTGAGGCATTGGATAGGACATTAAAGGATATAAAAAACAACGATAAACTATTTGGCGGCACTATGTTACTCCTTTCAGGTGATTTCAGACAAACACTTCCCGTTATTCCGCGTTCAACCTACGCTGATGAAATCAACGCGTGCTTAAAATCATCGCGACTATGGCGTAATGTTGAAAAAGTACAACTGACGGTGAACATGCGCGTTCAAATGCTTCAGGATCCATCCGCCGAAACTTTCTCCAAACAACTGTTAGATATTGGCGATGGGAAAGTTGCTGTACATGAAAACACTGGATGCATAAAATTACAGACGGACTTCTGCACAATCATCGACTCGCAAAACAGTCTCATCGATCACATATTTCCCGACGTACACACACAGTATGCAAATCATAAGTGGCTGGCAGAAAGTGCGATCTTGGCAGCTAAAAATGTGGACGTCAATGGGTTAAATTTAAAGATACAACAGCTGTTGCCTGGGGACTTGGTGTCATATAAATCTATCAATGCAGTTTGCGATACCAACGAGACTGTAAAGTATCCAATTGAGTTCTTAAATTCATTGGATTTGCCAGGCATGCCACCACATCATTTACAATTGAAGGTTGGATCTCCGATTATTCTACTTCGAAACTTAAACCCAACACGGCTATGTAATGGCACACGATTAGTCATTAAAAAATTAATGAAAAACGTTATTGAAGCCATCATCTTGAATGGCAAGTTTCAAGGCGAAAATGTGTTGCTGCCACGAATCCCTATGATTCCTACAGATGTGCCAATTGAATTCAAACGCACTCAATTCTCAATTAGATTGGCATTCGCTATGACAATCAATAAGTCACAAGGACAAACATTGTCTGTATGTGGCTTAGATTTGGAAACACCGTGCTTCTCCCATGGACAACTATATGTGGGATGTTCTCGCGTGGGAAAACCATCCAGTTTGTTTATGTTGGCTAAAGACGGACTAACCAAAAATATTGTACACTCAATTGCGCTAAGAGATTAATTTTTTTTTTCAAGTGCCATAATTGATAGTAAAAATATAAATATTTATTTTTGATGTTTAGATAGCTATCAAAGACTGTTATTTAAAATATATTCGTTACTCTAATAAAGATTTATTTATTAACCTAAATAAAACATACTTTTATTCTTTATAATGCATTCGATTATAAATACTTCCCCGCACACTTATAGTAGATAATTATTTTTATTTAACTATAAAAATGTTTCCTAGAAATAACATACATGGCAAAACAACGTTTGCCGGGTCAGCTAGTATATATATATATATATATATATATATATATATATATATATATATATATATATATATGGAGCTTAGTTAGGGCACTTCCTCTGAAAATTCAAATTTTCGCCGGAAGTGCCCAATTAAACCTCCTGCTAAAAAATTCTATGAAAATAAAATCTATCGTCTTACCCCAAAATATCATAGGAAAGGCCTAAACACAGCTGATTTCAAAAGCGGAACTCAAAATTCCAATTTTAAAAGGTCCATCAAGGAAGTTACATTTTGGCACAAATATATATATATATATGTGTGTATATATATATATATATATATATATATATATATATATATATATATATATATATATATATATATATATTGTAACAGTTTTACCCGCTCAGATTGGCTCCTTAATTAAATAATTGAATAAACGAAATAGAAAACTAAATTATTAACAAAAGGGCGCCACCAGGATTTTTAATCACGGTTCCTGGAACCGGTCCAGAGCAGAGAGCTTATCTCACAGGGAGAGAGATTGAGGAAGGTGATCTGAGCTAAATAAATTTTTATTTAACCAAATTAACCGGTATTTATTTATAACAAATCTAATTCAACAACTTGTGTATTCGCAACTACACGACTCACTTACAACTAACTTAACACTACAACTTACAACTACTGGAGGATTTCGGGCTGAAACCGGCGACTCCGACTTAGTGCTAGTCTTCTACTCGGCAAACCATCTACAAGCAGAAAACATCGCACCAAGATTTGATTACACTACTCGGCAAACCATCAACAAGTAGAGGTCATTTTACACTTTCTATCACACATTACCCTCACTAATTATCACACACATATCCCACACTTCTTCACACGCACACTGATTTACTTTATTTTATTTTTTTGAATATTAAAAGAGATTGACAAAAATTTACTTTTGCAAATTATTACATTGACTCAAGAATTCAGTCATTAGCTAATAATTAATTTTACCGAATAATGTTCAATTAATAAATTATTTTCGATTAACAATTTTATCACTACAATCCTAATTTAATCCGACTTATAAATTTATTCAAAATTAGTCACGACTTTAATTCTCAACATAAAATAATTCCATTTTCTTATAGATTTTTTCCAATTTTAAGTTAACGAATCTCGAACTTATAATCCCCGTTACTAACTAAATTCTTAAGAATTTTTTTACAATGACGAAATTAACAAGATAATTTTTCCGGAACTTAATTTCAACATAAAATTTTCTTGATGAGGTTTTCCGATTAGTTAATTAAAATTTATTAAATTATAAACAATTTTCTCAGTTAAATAAAATCACTAATTTTTCCAGGTTCAATAAAACAATTTCTGAATAATTAATATTTGATAAATTATTTGCGCGCTCAAAACAGATGCCAAATTTTTATGCTAGCACGTGATGATTTTCGTGACCTTGGGTACACGTTTACTGCGTTACACGTTTTAAGAAATTCTATTCGATGTTTTTTTTATAAAATCAAACAATTGTACGTGAATCAATTTTTTTTTGGTTTTCGGAATTATTCATAACTAAGCAATTAATAAAATTTTATCACAATTAACACCACAAGGTCCTTGCGGAGTCCTCGGGTATAATAAACCCCCTTGAGATACTCTCAACGAAACTAGCGAATAAAAAATTCAATTAATTAACTACTGAATTATAAATGTTAATTATTGAGAAAAGTTAATTATTAGATAAAAAATGAGAAGTTATTTATATGAGCCGAGTATATGACCCCGCGCCTCATATCTAATACAAATCTCAATACCTTATTATATTTTGGATAGAGAAAACTCCTTGAATCCGGTGGCTTCTTCCTTGGACTTTTGGCTGGTACTCCTTTCGAACACTCAACCACTTCTGCGGTTGAAAAATTGTTTGCTTGCACGTAAACCCCAAAACGCCCCCATTTAATGCTAATTGGGTCCCGAAGATCGAGACGCGCCACTGCTATGTCGAATAATTATCGATATCCGGCGACTTATCGATTAAGGGTAATTTTACCCTTTTACAATATATATATAAATATAACCGTTTTCATTACAGAATATTTAACTGAAGAGCTGGAAGAATATTCTTTATTAAATCTTTTTGGTGAAAAAAATTTAACTCCCCTGTATGACATGGAAGAGTTCCCAACATCGCTAAACCAGGTATTATTATCTGTTATGAGCGACGCCGACAAACTACTGGGACCAGTACAGCAACCTGAACCGGAGATTTCTGTCATATCAATCGACGAAGATATCCCCCTCATTGTTTTGGATGCAGAAGAAGACAGAAACCTCATAACTTCACACACACACACACACACACACACACACACACACACACACACACACACACACACACACACACACACACACACACACACACACACACACACACACACACACACACACAAACACACACACACACACACACACACACACACACACACACACACACACACACACACACACACACACAGACTGATTTACCTTATCTTATTTTTGAACATAAAAAGGAATTATAGAATTTCAATTTAAAATTTACTACGTTAATTCAACTATTCAGTCACCAGCCAACAATGAAAATTTACTGTTTATTTTCAATTAACAAAATTATTCACTAAAATCTGAATTTAATCCGACTTCCAAATTTTCTCTAAATTAGTCACGAGGTTAATTCTCAACTTTAAAATAAATCAAATACTTTAGATTTTTCAACACTTTCAATAAACGAATCTCGGACTTAGTATGCGACGTTGCTCAATAAATTCTTACGAATTTTTTCACGACGTCGAAATAAAATTAACAAGATAAATTTTTCCGGAACTTAAATTCAATGGAAAATTTCCTTGTGGTATTTTCCTATTAGTTAATTAAAAATTATTAAATAATAAACAATTCTCTCAGTTAAATAAAATCATCAATTTTGACCATGTTCAATACAACAAATTCTCAATAATTAACTTTAAATAAAATATTTGCGCGCTCAAAACATACGCCAATTTTTATGCTAGCGCGTGATGACTTTTTGACCTTGGGTATGCGTGAACTACGTTGTACGCTTTAACCGATGTTTCACTAGTCCGTGAGAAGACAATGGAATCTTCCCGAAGAATTTATTATTCGGTTTTTATTTAATAAATAAATTAGTTGTAAATGAACCGATTTTTCTGCTGTTTGGAATTATTTAAATTAATAAAGTAATAACTTTCACGACAATTAACACCACAAGTTCCTTGAGTAGTCCTCGGGTATAAACCCCCTTGAGGTACTCTCAACGAAAACTAGCGAATCAAAATTTCAATAAATTAATTATTGAACTATTAACATTAATTACTGGGAAAAGTTAATTAATTAAATAAGTAAATTGATGAAACGATCCAATTAGTAAATGGAAAAGGAGAAGTAACGGAGTATTAGGTAAACCGCGGTCCACTTCTTTCCCACAGAGTAATTCTGGATACCTTGACGAATAAAACGACGAACTAACTTACTCGTTGAGGATGAAGTTCTAGTTGTAGTTTCGAACTTATATTAGTATTAGTATACTATATAACGTATTAGTTCGAACAATTATCGATTTCGGGCGACTTATCGATTAAGGGTAATTTTTCCCTGTTACAACATTAACGTCAAGAGCTTTAGCAAAACGTACTTCTAACCTCAGACTCCCATTCTTAACTAAATTCCAATGAGAAGTCAAATTCGCTGACAGGTCGAATGATACTCTACGTGGGAGATCCAAGATCCTGTGTTTCCTAAGGATGGTGAAATCGATTCCAATTCTACCCGAGAATCGATTCTGTGGTAAAAATTTCGATTATTTAGACTTGATTCCCAGTTATCAAAGTCGATCTAGAATCGATTCTAAGTGACCGAGTCTATAATTTATTCTAATGCCGGAGAAATGAAACTATAGCATCAAAAATTCTTACGATTACCTGCGGAAATAATTTTACAGATAATCAAGCATCTTCAGGTGGTCATGATCTGTGGGGTTTTTCAGACAACGTTGTGCAACACAACATTCAAGTCGCTGACAGTGATGAAACAAACAATCTGCCAATCTGATTTAGGCAGTTTATTAATCGGTCTACAGTAGACCGAAAAACTAATTCTAACCGCTCGAATCTGATCACTCTCATTTGTTGGTTCTAGCTAGAAAATACTTAAGTATTGTTGCAAAATCAACACTGTGTGAAGACTTACTTTTATCCTCAGGGTTAATTGCAAATCAGCTCAGAAGTCGATTATCACCCAATCATTTGAATATTTTGGTTTTCATGAAATCTACGCCACAAAATGTATGGTTTTTATAATGATATTTGATTAATGATTTGAGTAAAATACTAATTTTATTAATGTTTTCAAATGTTACTTTCTTAATCAAATGTAATATTTTATAAATTTGCATTTTATTGTACCTTTTACAGTATTTTACTAGTTTTGTTTCTCAAAATTGAAAAAATGTATGAAATTTTAATTTAAAAATAATTTTTCCTCAGAAGCGGTTATTTAAAAGAATCGATTTTTTAAACTGATCAATCGATTCTGAGAATCGAAACTTCTGAAAAAAGAATCGGAATCAAAAATCGATTTTTCAGCTCATGTTTCCATCCCTAGTGTTTCCAAAGTGAATACTGGTTCCACTAAACAATGTGTTAAACGCTTTTACTTCAGAATAATCATCCAAAATGTGGTTGTAACGCCCTACCCAACCTTTGTTTTCCATCAATATATAAGCAAAGATAATTTAATAAAAATGTTTGACAATTGAAGGGATGATATTTTTTGGAACCGTTGTATGCACGATTATCCACAAAGCCTATTATTATTCTTTTAGGTAGTTGATCAAGTACGACATCATCAATGGTGTTTCAGAGTATTACTTGTAATAATACAAATTATGTTTCTCCAACTCTAGTTAGCGGATACTTTGCGGTTGTTTGTCACTATGGTCTTGCATGAGCTATTAAAATTCTGGGGTTAATTTTCACTCCTCTAGTAATGAGCATAGCCTCCAAAATCTTGACCACGTAGTTATTTTCACGTGGATTTATAAGACAAAATGTGTTTTTGATCTGATTAATCGTATTCTCATTTCGACTCCATTTAGTAAAAATTTATCTTCATTAAAAACATCACAATGTAAATGACCCATCATTTCAAACGCTTTTCCTTTTGAAGTGTATACCGTTTGCTCATCTAGACCACGATTTTTCGTTTTAGTTGAACTATCAAATTCCCCCATTGTATCCATATTCCACAACCCCATTTTAAGATCAGTACTTTTTGCATCAATTCCATAATTTAAAATTGTTTCTAAGCAAGCTCTATAAGCGTAGGCATTATTAGGTAGTGATACCATTTTTTGATCAAAAAAACACATCCACTTGATTACACATCGAATGCAAAACATTATTTACTGGAGCCACAAAATCTTTTTCATCCACTGAACCCTCAGGTGTTAGAATTTTTGCTTTAATTTTTATCATAGTATGTGATACGTCAATGTATTCCTCGCCATGTCCAGGTACAACGAATTCTATTGGAGTATCGTCCGACAAAGATGCCATAGGGTTGTAATATGCCCATTGTGATTGTTCAATACTTGTTTGTGTAGGAGGTAGTGTGAATACATCCAGTTCTAATTTTGCTCACTCCTCAGAGTGAGAATGTAAAAACGACATTTTTATTAATTAAATATATCATATACGTCACGCTTTTTAGATTTTTTCACTTTACGTTTATTTTTATTTGAGATTTTATTTTTTTTTGTTAACTTTTTGTTTCTTAGTTATCTTTTTCTTACTACTACTACTACGCTTCTGCACTCTCCCATGGTTACTTGTTTTATGAGTTATTTTACGTAATCGTTGTCTTTTATACCCAGATCCTCTCATTATTTAATCCAATTTTTCTGATGCCCTACGTTTAAGTCGTAATCCAGATTCCGTTCGTCTTTTTTCCAATGCTTTCTTTAGAGGTACCTAACCTCAGGTAACGTCACCAAATACATTCATTTCTGTGTGAAGTGTTTCTTTTCCTAAAGCCTTTGCAGCTCTACCTAGGAAAGGAACAACTCTACGGAAGAGTCCTCCCAAAAAAGCACCTATACCATGACCGTGTTGATAAGAACCAACATAAACTTTGCCAAATCTATTACATTTTTCGATATATTCTCCACCTGCCTGATTATTATAGTATTCAATGTAATGAGACATTTTTAATCGATCTTTTTGAAATGTAGTGTAACATTCAACGATCCGTACACAAATGGTACTGGATTTCTAATGTTATCTCTTATATTTATTTCAATTGTCCGAAATGAATTTGATAAAACAGTATGACTCAGATATCGGAAAAAGGGTCTAGAGTAGGGAAGTGGAACTGAGTCGGAGAGAGAGGGCCGATGGCTAGTGCAGGACAGCTGAGGAGTAGGGCGCGGAAGAAGGGACAAGGAGGGAAACGACGGCAGTTACCTACTCTTCGTTATTCATGTTCGCCTGATACTTCGACGGGCGTATTTTCTCGAGAAATTATTATTTAACGTTGTAAATAATCCGGTTTCTTTATTTAAGTTATTGTTTATGAGTGCAATATTATTACTCTAATTATTAATAATGATAATTTACGATATTGAGAGTATTATTCACTAAAAACTTGTGAAAATATTATTTATCTAATTTAGATTTGATTATAAATATCTAAAACTATTTTTTGTTAGTTAATATCGTTTGTTTAAAACAATTAAGGTTTAATAGTTTAGTTACCAATGTTGAATATCTAGATGGGTTAATAATTAGTTAGTTATAAAAGTATTATTTTGTTTACGACGATTATTTATTGTGATTATATTTCTTTAGTTTATTGAAAGAAAATTAATGTAATTAATTTTGGAAACAAATTATTGTAAATTTCCAATTTATAAAAGAAATTATTCTAAGTCCCAAGCCGATTTAGTATGGGAAAGTGGCGAATGGATATAAAATGAAAGAAATGACGATTATTATTTAAAAGAAAAATATTTATAAACGAAATTATTCTAAGTCCCGAGCAAATTTTAGTATGGGAATATACTCTGTCGAATTGTATGTAATCTGTTGATATTTGATTGTCAAAGTGAAAAGTAGAACTCAGAATTTGACGAACCGAATGGATATAGAATGAAAGAATATCAAATAAATTGATAGTTTGTAAACACCGTATAGATGGCAAAAACGATCATTCTGGTTCGTTGTAAGTGAGTTTTTGGGAAAATGATAAAGCCCAAAAATTTTGCACGGAAAAGGGAGTCTTGTGACAGAGTGTTATTGAGGGAATATTCTTCCACCAATAACAGCTGGAGGGACATTACCTTGGTTCGTCTAGAACACTGGTAAGTATCTTTTAAACTCTCAACAAGATTTGACTTCCCCGGATTTTTGACCCTCTGTCGAAAATCCGGTAGGTAATCACAAGCCGTGTAGGTGGGAGCGGAGACGATACTCTCCATCTGCTCTCGGGGTAGAGATTTAGGCCCAGGGTGACGGCTAGTCTCCTGGGGAACGGGTAACCAGTTTTTGGAGTTCTAGTTCGCGATTTTGACGCTCACGAGAGTGAGAATGAGTGAGAGTTTGTTTTGTACAGACCAGTTTTGATCGGGCCGTGATACGCGTGCGTTGACCGACGTCATGAAGTCATTTTTTTTGTATTATTGTCGTTAGATTTAGTCGTTGAGGTTTGATAACCAAAAATTGTACTACGAGAGTTTTGTATTTTTTTTTATTGTAACCTTTTTCGCAAACCTATTGAATTGATTTTGATAATTAAATGAATATTTTGTTTCTCTATCATAACCTGTTGACATTTTGAGTTTATTTATTTAGACGTAGTTATTTATAGTTTATTTATAAGTAACTGAGTTCTGCTGGTTTTATTTCGGATCGTATATTGTTGTTTAACCCCCCTTTTACCCTGGACTCCGGCGAGCTTCAGATTCGAGCGAGGGGGCGTTTTGTGTCGCAGTATCGTACATAGTCGTTCAGCGTTTATTCCTCAAAAGAATAAACACTCAAAAATTACCCGTTACAACAAGAATATAATTTAGGTGTACCATAAGTATTGGTAACTGTCATCCCATATGAGTATGAGCTCATTTCCAAAGAAACTATGCATAACAATGGAGTGGTTATATAGCCGGTTAAATACGGTGAACAGATATCAGAATAAAGAAAAATAATACTAAGCAAACTTCTTACTAGACTGAAAGGTCTTTGACTTATATTTGTAAATTTGTCAGTGTTTATTCACTGTGGCATTTTCCGCCGGACTTGAACACGTTTGTGTCGGAGGGTCCGCCAGGCGGCGGCACCTCCCGAGCAAAATAGATAATTTAGTACAGTTAAGATTTAGTTTGAAGTTATAATATTTGATCTATTTTCTTCCTGGTCCAGGATGCAGTTGTGGTGCTCACCGACGATTAAAATCTGCGGGATTACAACGTGAGATTCAATATAGAAAATTTAATTTATTTCTTGATTTTACACTAGTCACAAAAATTAAAGGATATAAAAAAAATTCCAAATTTTTTGGTGATTTTCAGCGAGCTGTAACTCCGAGGAAAATGATTGCACAGAAAAAAAAAAAAAGTAAATTGTAGCTCCAAGTGTCTAGTTTTTAGATATGACCATGAAAATTTTTTGTCATCGTCAGGTCTGGAGAAATCCTAAGAAAACTACTGAAAAAAAATTTTTCGAAATTTTTTTTCGTCTTAAAAAAGGTCTACGGGCTTCAAAAAAATTTTTTCGATTGTTTCGTTTAAAAGCTCTTTTAATTCTCGATTGTTAATTAATTATTTGAATAATGTTTTCACTTATTATTGAAAGCCCTGTTGCTCGCAAATGTCGGTCCGATTCACGTCCCGGGGAGGAAATTTCTCAGTAGTCGTAGAAATTAGAATTTCGGAATAGCACCGCTGGTCACCCGAGGCGACAGAAAGTCCCTCACGAGGGCGGCTCGGTAGCTCCAGCTGGCAGCATGCTGCCGGCAAAAATATATAGTTAGTCACGGATGTACTTCACACGTGCAGACACCAGTGTGTTCGAGTTTATTTATTTCTGAAATATTTTTGCTATCTTTGGCCATTTTGTCGATTGATATATCTACAAAATTTTTGGCAAATTAATTGGACACGTTTTGGTAAGTCCTCCGTTTAGTCCTTTAGCATTATTCCACCGGGAAAGATTACTGAGAACCTCCCGGGCGTGAACCAGCGACGGTTTTCTGTGAGAGACCACCATTTTTACCACGTGGCTGGCACGTGGTGAATTTTTTTTTGTTAAATAATTTGATAGTGAAATTTAATTTAATTTGAATTAAACGTGTGTTGATTTGTTACTCACAAATAAAATCACCTCTCAGGAAAATCTCGCGGCGGTTGACATCCCACGTGCATTCTGTGAGTCGTGTTAATTTATGGCGCATTTGCGCGAGTAGAAAATTTTATTGCGTTTAAGTTCGTCATGGTTATTATTTTTATGCGATGCTGCCAATACTTCCTTTCTTCCAACACTGATTTTGAAGTGAAGTTGGCGAAGGACGACGATCGCAATTGATCTTTTGAATATTATTATCGCTTAATTTCCTTACATGTTAATTAATAAAATAATTGTTGATCTCACATAATTTATAATTAATAGTGCCGATAAATTTCAACGAATTAACTGATTTTGGAGACTGTTGCTCCGAGCATAGATGATAATTAATATTTTGAATTTTAAGCGATGATACGATATTTATTTCTGTATAATTTGTTATTACTGCTATTGTTATAATAGATCGTTTACTGTCATAAATATAACATCTCGACAGTATTGGCAGATATCAATTATTATTTTATATTATCTTTACATATAATTTATATTCTATATCATTGAATTTCTATTGTTATTAAGATTGGTATTTCATCACAAGTATTGTTATTGCTGAGCGCGTTATTATTGTTAATCTGATCCATGAGAAGATTGTTATTAAATCAAGGATTACATAAAGGATTCATTTTGTTAATTAGAAATACAATTACAACGGCCCTCGGAGACTCTCAGTGAACTCAACCTCTTAGGCCTTAAATTAAATTAAATGAATTCTCTAATTTGACATTCTTGTCTTCTTATTTCATACTATTGATTTATCTATTTAAATAATTACTGGACTGATTTCTTTGTGCTCGCTTGCTTAATCCTATCTGATTTTTCCTTTCTGGTTCCATTTTCCGACAAACAAGGGGGAAATATATCTGCAAAAGGGGGACATGTATTACTTATTTACGCGAGAGACTGCTCGCTTTGTGGGCTTACCTGTATTTTGTTCATCTGCTTGACAGCTCACCATCTTATACGAATTTAAATCGCTGATTGATCACTTGGCACGGCTTTGATTAATAATTTTGGTAATTTTTAGATAAAATTATCTGGCGTCCAATCGTGCATTAACCCAGCTTGAGGGTCACCGGGCCTGTTTATTTAATTTCAGGGTGAGCGTACTTTACTCTACCCGGCCGGTATCTCCGCCCCCGGTTTTAAAACTCACTTACGGGGAAACGTATTGTTACAAATTCGTAAGTTTTCCCATCTCTATTACCAAGCGCAAATTTTTAGTATCTGATAGTAGAATACGAAGACTAGTTGTTTCACAAAACGATGGTTTACATATTCGTTTTACTCTAGTAAATCCTGATTTATCTATTTCGAAAAAAAAAAATGGTTGACTGTTGGGAGACCAGAATTCAAAATAGATATAAATTCATTTTGATCCATGTAGAAGCCTCGTGGAAAGAAATAATCACTATAAATATTAGGGTGGGTCAAAAAAATCAACTATTTTTTTTTTTACAATTAATACGGAAAAATGGGTTACTAGGCACCTTAAAAAAATTCTCACCAAATATGAACTCTTAATTTTAATAGGAAGATCCTCCGCGTCGCAGTTTTTCATTTTTTTCTCAGTCCAATAGAAAAAAATTCATTCCTCATCATTAATTGGTCGTACAGAAAAAATTTTTTTAAGAATTTTGTAGGAAATTTAATGCTCTACAAAAAAGGTATCTTATGTTTTTTCCGAAACCTCACCATTTCACTAATATTGAAGATTTAAGATTGATTATTTTAAGTCAAATGTCACTTTTGTTTATGAATTTTATAACTCGACAAGAAATGGCTATTATGGAATGGGCAATAGAAATTTTTGTAACAAATTAACTGCTCTATAAAAATGGTATCTTATGTTTTGGCGATTAAATTAATCGTTCAAAAGATATTCATCATCAAACTTTCATGTATATCGATTTTAAGAGTTTTTGATTAAATAATCGAAAAATTTCAATTTAATCTATCAGTTTTGAGAAAATTTTCACGAAAAAAATTTTTTTTCATCAACTGAGAAACTTCAAAATGTTTTTCAAGCTTTTTTTTATGTGTAAGTATTTTTATCTACATTTAAAAAAATAAATTGTACATTATTTATCGCTTAGTTAATCATTTATCAATAAAAAAAGCAAAGTTTTCATTATAAATATATTATGATTTCAGTTTTAGAGAAAAAAATGTCCAATTAGTGATAAGAAAGTTTTTTATATCAATTTTCAACTGAGCTCTTTATTTTCAAACAATTTTTTGTTGCAAGTAGGGTAGTTTTTTCGATGCTCTTTCACAACTTGCAATAAAAATTGAAATTGCTCTTCGTCTTTCGTTAAGCATTGGTTATATTCACTTACTAATGCGACACCTCGCTCTGCCACATCATTAACAACTTTCAATTGTGCGAAAAATTCTTTATTTTCATTATAACTCTCATCAGTAGACCATAAATCAATATTTTTGTCAAGAAAATCATACGGCAGATCAATGATCTCAAAAAGTTTTAATGACTTCTTAGAAACAAAGTCACTTATATTTTTTTGCAGAATTAAATGTAAATTTTTTCTATCAATAATAAATCTTCTTGCTTTAGAATCTGTACCTTCGCGAGTCTTAACAGCTTCGACAATATTCTTCTTTATGTTTAATGGAACGGTATCATCAAAAAGTGATAAAATAGCAAGTTCATTACTTAAGTATCATAAATGTGAAGTCATTTTTTCACATGTAGCCAAGGAAATTAAAGAATTAATTTTACTGTACTGAATTAAATTTTTCATAAACTCTAAGTCGTGATTAGCAGCAGAAGTCGCAGAAGTTGATGAAAACCAAGCTTTTACATACACCTTAACTATGAAAATACAAAATTGTCGAAGACCATCCAATTCTTTCTTAGAAAGGTCAAATTCATCTCTAAAAATAAACATTTTTAGGCAATAAATTGCCTTTGCCATCCATCTTGCATGATGAACTGCACCAGGACGCTTGAAGAAAACTTGCTCTCGTGGCATTTCTCCCAGAAAAATTAATGACAATTCCAATATTTCTTTATAGTCATCTCGGGGTTGCGATAACTACCAAAAGTAATCAATTATTCGTAAAAAATCAAAAATTATCCTCTACACTTAAAATTGTATTTAAATTATACCTGTAAGTATCGCTTAATAAATGAAGATAGATTATTTTTTTCATTCGTAATAATATTAGCAACAATACTATCTTCAACACCAGATTTATACTTCGTTTTATCGAATGTGTCCCAAAATTTTTGAATCTGCCAAATATTGGAACATTTGGTCCGGATGATACTGGCCAATAGACTTCGAATGCACTCCTTAAAATGATCTCATAAATATGATGGCGACATGGTAACCAAATTAATTCTTTTCCTAAGGCCTTTTCAATTTCTTTACATGTACCATGATGGATTCCTGTATAGTAAAAATAGATAATTACACTTTAAGTTCTGTATTTAATAAAAATTGTAACGCATATTTAAAATCTATAAATAAATAAAGAATTATAACTAATGGGCACGTGTCGAAAATTTAATTAATGTATGAAAACAATTCAACTAGAACGATGAAAATAAAATTTTCTTTTAAATATTTTATCATTGATTAGTTACCCGTATTAACCGCAGTCGTGTCAAAACACATGGCCTTGATGTAACTAATAATACCCCATTGCTTTAACGTTGACAAGATGGTTGCTGTTTGATTTTCTGCCGATCCACTATTCATTTTTGGAACTCCAAGTAACTGCTCAGTACCAAAAGCAGTCAAAATAATCGGTAAATCATCCACAAATTTCGATTCAGAAATGTCATTCAGTATTTTCCCATCCCAATGCACGACATATTTATCATGAGCTTTGAAGTTATCTTTTAGTCCTATAGCAATGTCTTTTCGTAAGAGCATGCGAGTTCGTTGAATTGTTCGATAACTAAGAGTTGTATCTTCTACATTAACACCAACACTTGATAGAACTGGAGCAATAATGAACATCACATTTCTACTACTAACATTAGCTCTGTCGAGTGCTGAGATAAGCTCTGGAGTTAGGATATTTATTTTTGCTCGTGTTGTCGGTATTTGAGGCACATACTCTAAATCTGAACCGAAATTTGTAGCTTGACTTAATGTAAGGGTTGAAGATGACTCTGATTCCTCACTTCGAACAATCTCATGGCTGGTTGAGGGTTGATTCAAATCTAAAATAAGCGTTGTTATTTAATTAATGGAAGCAAAAATATGGAACTCATTCATTTTGACATCAAATAAGGAACACAAAGAGTTTTTATTTATCATCTACGAACATATTGACATTTATGATATAATTAATTAGAAAAACAATAATGTACTTTATTATTCATAATTTATAATCAATTTAATTTATTTTCAATTCTGATTAAAATTTATAATAATTAAATGTTGTAAATACTCACGACTTTCATCTACTTCCATCGTATTCATAGTACTGTTTAATTTATTTGGGTTATTTGAAAGAATTTCTTTCCGGGTATCACTTTTTTGATTTGAATATAGTTCACGAATATCATTATCAAGCAGTTTTATTGATTTATGATCTACAATATCAAATAATGCTTTGATTTCATTCTGAAATATTATTACATTTTTGTTTTGGGCTGATGATTTTTTTCGCACAAAAGATTTTTGCAATTTCAACCATCGGTTATGATAGTGAAGAATTTTTTGTATTACATTAGTTGATCCACTAGTCGGAATCTGGTTGTTTTTCCATAGTTCAATAACTTGATCAGTTGTATTTTTAGCACTTTGTTTGATAAAACATTTTAACACTTTGAGCTGATAAAAAAAAACACTCATAACCTCTTTCACTGTTGGCAACTTACGTTCTGAAATTTTTTGCATGGGCTTTCCGATCAAATGAATTTCCTTATCCATATTTTCGATGAATATATAAATTTATGTAGTGACCGCAAAATTTGTGAATATTTAATCGTTTTATCACATATACAAGATCATAACTTGTGGAAACACTAGAAATGCTGTAGAAAATGTAAACAAATAAAAACAATATAACTATAAAGAAAAATGTAGGTGGCGCTAGTTCACAAGGGAAACAGAGTAAATAGAATAGAGTAAATAGAATAATTCCTATTAAAATTAAGAGTTCATATTTGGTGAGAATTTTTTTAAGGTGCCTAGTAACCCATTTTTCCGTATTAATTGTAAAAAAAAAAAATAGTTGATTTTTTTGACCCACCCTAATAAATATCAAATTTTCCTACACCAGCAGTCAGTAGAGTTATTTTAGTGTCTTCTACCGTTTGAATATGAAGAAAACTTGTTGGAAACTGTATTTCTTTTAGTCCAACAACCCATTTACCTTCAAATATTATATGTTCAGGTAACATAGTTGTATAATGAGTAGCTGTATCATCTGAGAAATAATTCAGACTGCTGTCACTTGGTAAAACCCTATGAAATTCTATCTTATTCATTCTGATATTGTTGATGCAAGAATACAAGAATTGAATTTATCTGAATACCCTTGCCACTTCACTAAATATTATTCATTTTTACCCTTTTCCTTGGTTTTGATTATTTTCTCAATTAAAAATTCTTTTTTTTCAAGGTTCTTAATCACTCGCGCTATTTCTTGTTCATAAAAAAAACCATCAATCACTTCTCCATTTAAATCGTTTAATTCATAAGTAGGAATACTCCGCCGTTTGGCGGAGCTTAGTTTTTGTAATTTGAAAAATTTCTTTTGTATAAGCAGCTTCATATCCTTTCTCAAACATTGACTTATATTCACTGATTCGTACATAATCATTCACCTCGTATTTGAAGGGTATTTTCCGAGGTTTAACTTTCGGAAACCGTTTTTCTATGTTCAACAGCGCCTCTTTAGCATAATTTAGAGTAACTGCTGTAGGCTCCATTCTTATTGAACTATGTTTTGTATGATTATAGGCTTCGACTAATTGTTGTAAGATATCAATGTAACGGTTAGTTTTACGATAAGTGAAATATTGCCACATTTTTTCTTTGAGGGTTCTATTAAAAATTTTGTGAATTTCCTAATGAAACATTACTTCTCATGTGACGCTTGGAAGTAGAGGTATGTTAATTTTATATAGTCATCGTGAAAAAATTCCTAAGAAATTATTTAGCAACGTGGATTATAAGTTCGAGATACGCTTATTATAATTGTTGAAAAAAATTTGAAAATTTCCCAGAGTAGTAACTCTGACACGGAGGATGACGAACCATCTGATGTTGAGTCAAAACAAATAGAGAACACTGTAGGATTTGAGAACAATGATATTACTTTACCAACGTAAACACCAAACATAATAACGTCAAAGGAATTATTTCAATATAGACAAGATAATTCAGTATACTTCCTCGATTCGAACGGTCGTCCTTGCGACAACGGTTCAAGAGCTTTAAAGAAACTAAACAAACTACCAATTACCGGAGTTACAGAAACAGGACAAGTATTCTGTACTAAAATTAACAAGAAAAATTATTTTGGATTAATTGTATTGAATGCCAGTGGGGAGTCTTCATGGCGCATTCAAAGTAATATTGGGAAAACTTTAGTTAAATTATAGGGTATCTTACGGGACAAAAATTTGAATACCTTCTCAATAGCTTCATCGGAACACATCGCTAATGTGCCTTGGATAAAGGTTTTGAAAATGTTGACCGAAGTATTTAGTAATCAGATCAATATCAAGATCATAGTCTGTTTAGGATAGGTTCGTTACGTTTCACTTGAGGAACGTGATAGAGTCTTTTATGAAGCTCCTTTGGGGGGACCCAAAGGGGTTTCTAAAACTTATAATAGGATTAAACACACGTATTATTGGGAGGGTCTAAAGGATGACATTCAACGTCGCATTCAGCAATGCCTTAAATGTCAATTAAAAAAACTGGTACGAGTCAAGACTCGTCAACCTATGCTCATTACCGATACGCCGGTAACAGTTTTTGAAAAGATCGCAATGGATATTGTCGGTCCATTACCAGTTTCAGAGGCCGGTAATGAGTGTATCCTGACAATACAAGACTCCTTGTCAAAATTTTGTATAGCAATCCCTCTTAATAATATGTTGGCTGTAACCGCTGCTGACGTTTTTATTAAACGTTTCATCTGTCTTTATGGAGCCCCGAAAGCTCTGCTTACAGACCAAGGACGGAATTTTATCAGTACTCTCATGCAGAGAATAGCTAAGCGTTTCAAAATTAAAAATATCCAAACCACAGCCTTCAGACCCCAATCTAACGGTTCTTTGGAAAGATCGCATCATGTATTAGGAGAATTTTTAAAACAATATGTTAACAAAGAAAAAGACTGGGATCAATGGTTGGAGGTAGCCACCTTTTCATATAACACTTCGGTTCATGAAGGAACTAGATTCACTCCCTTTGAATTAGTATACGGAAAAGTTGCGCGAGTTCCTTCTGAGGAACCCCTACATGATTTAGATTGTCTGCCTACTTATAATAATTACATTAAAGATCTAGTTACGAGACTAATTGAAATTCGAAAACTCGCTAGAGAGAATATAATAAGCGCTAAAGAAAAGTCAAAAATTCAGTACGACAAACATTTGAAGGTAGTTAACTTCAGAGAGAATGATCTAGTATTCTTGCTACAGGGGCCTAAGCCAAACAAATTTGGTGAACATTATGATGGGCCTTACCAAATATTACAAGTTTTACCCAACGGAAATATAAAAATCAAAAAGAACAATCAAATTAAAATAGTACATTCAAACCGGTTAAAATTGACAAAAATTTCGGAGACAAACACGAAAATTAAACCTAAACCAAAAAGGGACAAGAAATAAAAGGATCCAGATCCTGATTTTAAACTTTAATTTTAACTTATTAATATTATTTGATTTACATGATGAACTCTAACATATCAATGGCTATTTCGTATTTGTACTTCTTATTTAATTTTATTCATTACAGCTACGCAATAATAGGAAATGATTGTAGCAATCAAATCACAAACATGACCACCATCTCGTTGGTGGACATAGACGATTGCGATATTGAACCGGATCACGTGGACATAACCCTAGTAGACCTACATTTATTACAATTAAATGATATCGAACACACTGAAATCCTTCAATGTAAAATCGAAGTGACTCGATTAATTTATTATTGCGGATATTGGGAACATACATATATAGTTAATAATGCCTATATGGGATATGTCCATGCGATTCACCGTGAAGCATGTCAGATAGCGCACGATCATGGCACGTTTCACCTCGGTAACGCGATAATTGATGGTTTAACATCGAATTCGACTACTACCCGTAGTATTACGCTTGCAAGGAAAGCGGGTCTTGATGGAACTTGTAAAGGGGCCCAATATTCGGATCCTTACGGTACCTGGGACAATGTTGTAGTCACAGGAAGCGTAAAGATCACTCTCCAAACTTCTTGGGCCCGAGTAGAGTCTGAATCCAACAAAGTTTATATGCCATCAGGATCTACTTGCAAGTTAGAAACGGGGTCTTGTATTGACCCGGAAGGAGGGTATACCTTTTGAAATCCTCTACCAAAAAAATTTTGTAAAGCTAATACTTATTCTGTACTATTTAAAGGAGCTGTAACTAAGCTCAAAACAAAAAAAAAGACATAATATATTCAGTAAATGTAAGAGATACGAGCTTTTCTTTGATTGTAACCGGGGAAGAGACCTCATGCGGCCTACCTATAATTAGAACTGAACATCCTAGACTTTTTATTGTTCAAAGATCCGATTTAAAAATATTAGATGAAGAAAATATAGTAAATATGTATTTTGACAACAGGGATATGTTCCTTTACATATACAAAATTTATATATGTAGAGAGGTTCATTAGGTCTCAGATCCGTGATTTGTATAGAGATGTATTGTTACACCGTTGTAGATTAGAAAGAGAGATACTACGAAATAGCCTAGCGATAGCAGCGACCCAGTCAGACGAGTACGCCTACCGATATATGGGAGGGCCAGGTTACATGGCGATCTTAGCGGGAGAGGTCATTCATTTAGTTAAGTGTGTACCAGTTGAGTTAAAACTCCTGTCAGCAGAAAAATGTTACAACCGTTTACCAGTCCGAAGAGGAAATCAAACCCTCTTCCTCACACCTCGCACACATGTCATCACCACACAAGCAGCTGAAATCCCTTGTAACCCTTTACTCCTTCAATACTACATGGTGGGAAAAACTTGGTACAAACTCCTGCCTAGTCCTGTCGAGACTGTAGCTCCACTAAGCTTGAAACCCAGTACTAAAGTAACGTGGAGTTATAAAAATCCACATCATCTAGCTACGAGTGGGATATACACTGAAAAGGAGTTGAATGAGATGAAGAACCGCATAATATTCACTATGGGACAAAACGCTATAGTTGCCAACGTTATGCAAAGAATCACCAACGGAGTCCACAGTAACCAGCCATCGGTGATGAATCTACTGGACGAGGAAGCCCTGGAAAAATTAGCAGAAAACGCCTGGGAAAAGACCTGGTGAAAATTCTTGAAATTTGGAACCTTCAGTGCCGGAATAATTGGAATTTACGTAATGGTTAAACTATTCAAAGCAATTGCAGATATGGTAATTCACGGTTACACTCTCCATTCAGTTTATGGATGGTCAGTAAAATTGATTGCAGCGTTGTGGGCCTCAGCAACTCATTTATTGTTGCATTTAGCCGAACCAAATGGCCCAACGAGTGTTCAACGACAGGATCCTGAATCAGGAAATGGACCTACAGCACCACTAATGAACTCTGACCTCGACCCTACGTTGCCGCGAGTTTCGCCTGACCCAAAGGACCAACCAACTTCGTCAACTCCAAAGGATCTAAAGTCAACAACGATGACGAATGGAGGTCGCACTTTTATAAACTGATCGAGTAAATGACCTTCAAACCGCCAATAGTCTTATGCTAGTAAGTCAGTCCCCGAGAGGGTAGTGCCGGCGCTAAGAGAGAGAGAGAGAGAGAGAGTGGGGAAGACAGAGCCAAGAAGAAACGAACCAACAAATTTTGGTAAGTTTTATTGTGTTCGAACGATCGAAGAATCGACATCGCAAACATCTCATTCAGGTAATTATTTCTATTCTATTGTTTCTTGTGGAACGGGACGATAAATTTTAGTTAAATTTAATGCTTGCTAGGCCCAATGCCAGCTCGCTTAAGTTAATTAATCTAAGAAATATTCTAATACCAATTTCGTGTTCCAGAATAAAATATTTCCTGAGGATTAAGTTACGAAGTGGCGATTCAGGACCGTGCTGCCAATAAGGCCTCACCGAGGAGAACATCAGGGAAAAACGAAAAACGTGGGAGTAAAAGCGTCGAGGGATTTTGAGAAAGAAAAAAAAACCCAAGAAGACTCCAGGTACAATAAATATGTCTAAATAGATTCTCGGTGAAGCGGCATCAGCCAGGCCTTATGTCGGCTGGAGGTTATTGCCATTTCGCGTTCGATTACAATCATTAGTTTTTAAATAAAAGTTTAATTAATTAATCTTGCCAAATTTAAGCAATTGGTTTAGTCAATAATTAAGCACTCGTTACTTGAACTAAAGTCTGAATAAAAGACCGAATAAAGTTAAGAATAAATTTAAGAACAAGTCAGAAATGAAATAACTAAATATTTAATTAATAATACCAGGAATTATTTCGGGTTATTAATTAAACACGTAGGCAGAGTCGAGATTAATCTTACTAGGAATTATTTCAGTTTGTTAATTCATGATTTTGGTGTCACGTGAAAATTTGAACTCTGGTAATTGAGTTTCAGTAAAATCAGTTAATTTTGTGTCAATTAAAATCATTAAAATAATTTCAGTAAAATATTTTAGTAAAATCATCAGAAGTTGAAATTAATTAAAATCAATATAAATAATTTGGAACGAATTTTGATTGTGTGAAATAAAATAGAAGTAAAATTAGAATCGTAAAAAATCGTTAGAATAATTGTTAAGATCATTTAGATAAAAGTAGAAAATAAATCAGTTGTAAATTTCACTTGAAGAAAAATTCAACAAAAGTTGGGAGAGGGTCCGCCATCTTGTTTCGAGCTAAAACGCCGAGTAAAGGACGTACAAGGTCGAGACTAAAAATCTCAAGGCGTTGTAAGGTGAAATATAATCCCCAAAATTAAAATAAAATAAATTTCAAGTTTCAAACAACATAAAGAAAGTAAAGAAAGTAATTTCCCTTGCAGCCTTAAGTTCACGGTGAATTCACAGTGATTTCACGGTAAATTTACAGTGATTTCACAGTGAATTCACGGTGAATATACAGTGAATATACCGTTTGTTTGTGCATTCTGTAAACGGTAGTTTGACGGTGAATTCACGGTATTTTTACCGTATTTTAGCGGTATATTTACAGCGTTTTCACAGTGAACTCACGGTGAATTCACGGTGAAGTTACGTAGAATTCGCGGTGAATTCACGGTAAATTCACGCTGAGTTTACAGTGAAAATACCGTTATAGCACCGTAAAATGGAATGTAGGTATATTCCTGTACCCATTTAGCCGGAAGCTGACATGGTGAAAGTACAGAAGAGATTGAAGACGGATAACTGATTTTAAGAAGCCGGCAGCACAAGTCCACAAGATTCAAGTTCGTCAAAACCTGCAATGTCTGACAATCTAATTGGTAAGATAAAAGTATCAAAGGTCGGATGAAGGAAACGTGGAGGACACTAAGATGTGAAAATGTTTGTAGGCATCTTAAAAGAGGCTACGTCAAGGACTGGTCATGTAAACTGTGCAAGGGAGAGTAGCAAACGATAGCGCATCTGATGACCTGTAGGGAAGCCAGAAACCTCATGTGCGATAATGTAGTCCAAAAAATATAAGAGCTAACAGAGGGAATATGTTTGACTTCGATTTGGAGTATACATGCAAGGAGTTACTAGGAGGCTCCCCGATAAAAGAGATGTGCATCTACTTCAGGAATTAACCTCCGGTGGGACAACTGAGCAGTAGCACGGAACCGTGTGAAATGCAATAACAACTGATTCTTATCTTAGTTTTGTATTATTTTTTATCCGAAGATAAAAAATGTTTATTAAATAGTCTGATATAAAAAAATATTTTTAAATAAATACTGCATGATAAAGTTAGGATATGTCTGCAGACTAGCTAGCTTTATAACAACTGTACTTAAATGTTTAATAAATAAATAATAAATTATCGTTGATGCTGTCTTTCTTTTTTCTTCTGTCCATATCGACATTGTCTTATAAGAACACTCGTCCAATGCCGTAAATGGATAGTAATATCATCAGTTCCACCTTGGATGTATTCAATTTCCTTTTTGCTTTGTAAAGTTAAACAAGTATCTAGAATGGTAAAAAAAAATTAACATTAGAACGCATGTTGAATAAAATGAAAATATTATGTCAAAATGATACTCTGCATAGGTTCAAAACATTTTTACAATCGAGGAAGCTTTAACCTAGGACCAAAAAAAATATAATTCGTACAAGTTAGTATGTAATTAGTAAAGTTATAAAAACCTCTAACTTTCCGCAGATCCTCTGATGTAATGAGGATAGCGTTTTCGTCATTATTTGGTAATTTGAAATACATTCGTTTCATTAGTGAAGGTGGCCACAAGGCGTGCATTAAAGTGTCTGCACGTGTCCTCATATGGTTTTTTAATAACATTTCAGCTACAACGTCTGTTTTAATTTTTACTTCACCGATTATTGCGAACTAAAAAAAAAAAAAAATTAGATCAAAATACATTTTGCATAATTAAGATAAAATAACATGTTGAAATAATTTTTAATTATTCAATGTAGATATAGCGAAATGAATCTATAACAAAATTAAAAATATGTTACACAATAATCTTTTTTCTTCTATTGCAGGAAACGTCCTTTTTAAATTAAAATATTTCTGTAAATTGTATCACAATTAAGCCGCGTATTCGAGGTTGAAAAATTTTTAAATAAATAGACTTTTGTCATGACGAGAACACAATATCACTGCAAGTTATTTTTATTGTATTTTTTCCGGGGAGTTAATATTATTCACTTAAGCCGAAAGCATTACTTAATTTTCTTAAAAAAAAAAGTAATGGTCGTTTCCAATGTCTCTAATAAATTCAAATATACAAAGAATCCATTCGAGTAAATTATTAACATTATTCTATAGCTGCCAGCTTTTCGCAAGTAAATTTTTTTAAATGTAAAAACTTTTCATTTAATTCTAAATTACATTCTATGTTAAAGTTAGTTTATTAAATACATTATTATTTTTTTTAATTTCAATTTACGATTTTCAGAACTAGATTTCCAAAGCAAAATGTTCTTATTCTTCAAGTTACCTATCATTGGAGCGCGATTTTGTTGAAGCAAGAGAAATATTTTTTCACAAAGGTGACTTTTTTTATTTTTATTAAGCTAGAGTAGAACCGTTTGTGGTCATGTATCGTTTAAATATCCGATAGAAAAAAATTTTTTTATTTGAATTCAGTTTTTATCGTAATTTACTATTTATATCTTATAATTACCTCCTGGTCGCCCTCTATTACTGTTGTCATAGGTATCTTAGGGTACTTATTGGTGCATGATTTTCGTTTATTTTCATTATTTCTTATATACTTGTTGAGTTGATTTGATATATTATTTACTTTAGTTTCGAGTCTCATCAACCTTCCTGCTCCCCTTGGATTACCTCGAAGACGATTACGTGGCCGGCTTATAACTCGTCCGCGAGTACGGACAAAAGCAGAAGATGAATTTTGAGTTCTAGTAGTTGGGTTTGGAGGCAATGTTTCTTGACTATTATTTCGTATTGGAGGTGAGTGCGAACCGCTTGCAGGTGAATTTTGTGAATCACGATGTTCCGATAAACCACTATCATGTAATTCATCTTCATGCCGTGGTGAATCCGTTTCATCCATTGGCTATTAACACAAAAAAATACCCTCAATATATAAATGATTACTCTCTCTCTCTCTCTCTATCATATATATACATATATAATCAAGATTCGTCAGTTCATATATTTGTAATTACTTGTACTTACGTCATTAGGAGTACTAGGTAAACGTGTTCTCGGCGGTAACATATCCCGAAAATACTCTCCTGAATTATCAGTAGTACCGGATCTCTTATTTTGCGATGATTTCTTAAAAAAAAATAGCATAATGAAGCGTTACCTAACATACAGGAATAATATATTAACATTAAAAATATCAATTTCTTTTATACAAATCCATATATATTGAAGAACAGAATATAGAGTATATGAACTCGAATGGACTAGTGATTGATGATTTTAAATAAAAATTTAATTGTTGTAAAATTATTATCATTACACAGTTAAAAATCACATTTATCTGTTAATCTACAAGTTTAATAATTGATAGGAAAAATTGAACTCAAGCTATGTACTGTCCTAACTTTTCAATAAAGAATGTTAGACAAAATATAAGCTTTTAGATTGATACATTTGCATGTTTCGTATTGTTTTTCTCATTAATATTAGTTTTTATTTCGTAAGTAAAAGGCATTATTTGACTTTCCCCGGTATTTTTATCTTAAAAAAAATAATCGAACTGCCACAAAATGTTGACGTACCTGCTGCTGTGATTCTGTTTCTTCCAGAGTTTGACCAGAAATCTCGGGGCTATACGCGGAAATTTTCAAGGTCCTTATTCGTATGGTCCATCATCGTGTCTGTTCCTCAACGTTTTTAGACAGTCTAAAATTAATAATTGAAATATGTTAGAATATATAAATGCAAATATATAATATCATACGGCTAATTAAAATTAATTTGTATACTTGATTGCGTCTAAATAATATTCTGCACACATGCAATGATTAAATATTTTAAGCCATATATTTTTCAATCCTTAAAATAAATATATTTTAATGAAAAAGTTAAATGTCATTTTTTTTACTGGAAAATAAAACATTTTTGTGATTTTTATTAAAGTAGCTTTAAAATCTAAAATTCTTCTAAAATTCCTTATGATTCAATTTATCAACATTTATCGGAATTTTCATAAATTTCTTCTAATTTAATAAAAATAAATGAAAAAAAGTTACCATCAGAGCCAACGACTATAACATCATTTAGTCGTGTTTCATCCTTTCTCACGTAACTTAAGATATCTTCACCTTCGTCTAAATTAATAGGTTGCCAATCTCCATCATCACCCCTTTTAAAAACAAATTTTGTCTCAACTATCCATCCTTTATTTCCCGATCTAACCAGGCAAAACTTATCCATGTTTTTTTTTTTCTTAAAAAAGCTTGAAATAACTGAAATAACAATATAAAAAAACACTGTCTTTAGGAAATAAGTAAGTCTGAATTAATATTAGTACCTAAGAACATTAAATGTCCACACATAAAAAAAAACCAATATAATAAATTTATCGTAATTGAATAACTTACAAGGTTATATTGTTCTCAATAGTTAATCACTCAGATGTTTTACATGCTACCTGCAGCATCTAATGGTGGTTTGATGTTTTAAAAATTGTACACTATATAGTTGCGCCCAGAGTAATACACTCAAAAAAATCTATTAGTGACATCAGAACGAATACAGTGAATGCGGTTCTCAGATATTCAGATATTGACATGTATCGATCTTGGCATTAAGTCTCGTACAACTGGCCAGATCGCGCGGTTTTTTTACCCCCTCTATAGCGCCGAGCGCGCCTAGCACTCATGTAAATGACGCTAAAGAGGGGGTACAAATGAACTGTACATTCATGATAATATTCATCAGAAGTTAACAGGTGGTGTCAAAATAGACGTAAAGAATTCAACTAGTAATTCACCGAGTAATTTACATGTAAGTAAGTATAGAATTATGTATAATACGACAAGTATTTTACGTGTCCTTCCCTGCTGCCTTCGATATCTGTTAGTTGTTGTAGCCGTAGTAGTAAGACGCATTTGAATATCAACAGTTCTTAAGAAAAAAGGATATATTGAAATAACGCATTAATTTATCGAAATTGAAGCTTATGAAAAAATTCTTTCAAGTTCTATTCATTACTTGTACAATTTATTAAGAATTAATAGTGGCTGCGAGATTTATCGAAAATTTCGATCTAGGAAAACATTAAAAGTTATTTTTCTTTCTGTTGCTCTAATTGAATCTTACGCAGGGTGATTATAGGATAATAAAAGGAGTAATAAACTTTTGAATAATAACCTACATAAATTGTAAGTAACCTAAAATATGATAATGAAGTTGGAAGAAATTTGTCTATTTTTTTAATTTTTATAAAAATTTAATTGTTGTGAGAAAAATTTAGTAAAAAATTCCACATGTAGAAATTAAAAAATATTATAAGTGTAAAATTTTGAAAAAAAATTTTTTTTTAAAAGTAACTTGTAAAAAAAATTTTTTAAAATGTCAGAGAACTATTAACTTCAGTATCATACCTAAAATATGTATTCGAAAAACTTAAAAACTCACGTTTATTATGAGGTAATAATTTTGTTTCTATTTTACAGGAGATTTAGAATGGAGAGACATTATAGTGATGAGCGTACGTCATGTTATAGGCGAATAAAAAAGAGGATAAGAACATTTATATCTGCATTCCCATCTGACGAAGATCTGTCTATTCCACAAAGCTATTTTGCATCGCAGGTAATTTGAAATTATTGTAATTTTTAGTTTTTCTGAAGTTTTTTTCAAGTGAAAATAGGCTGATAAATTTGGGAGGCAAAAATTTGTTCTGCATGTGAGCAGTGATTCGTTCTACCGATAAATCTATATTTTATTGTTTTTCAAAATAAAACGCTTTACAAAAATAATTTTTTGTACGTTTTCAATAAATCTATTGAGGTTTCTGAGTTATTGTCAACAATACGATTTTATTGTAAATTTAGAGGAAAATGTATTTGTAAATCGTTCAATTTAACATTATATTTTGCTGTGGACTTCTCTGTATGGCATACCGTTGCTAACAAATGAAGCTCCGAAAATAAAATTTTTTTTTTCGTGTTATCAAAATAGAAAATAGAAATTATCAAAGATTCTTTTTTCAGTAATAGAAGTATTTCTTACAATTGAAAGATATTTTTTAATAATTTACAAATTTATTTATTAGACAATTTTTTATTATAAATAAAATATTTATTGCTATTTTAAATGATGATTAAATACCTAGAAAAAGGAGAATTAGATTAATTAATTACGACGCAACCTTTTTAAATGGTAAGAATTATTTCTATAATGCTATAAAACGGTTTCTAATAAATGAATTTATTAATTATTATGATATGTTTTTCCATTGTAAAAAATACTCCTAGCAGTACAGGTAAATATTCAAAACCTTCTTCTGCAAAGCATATTTTCACACCTTTCAGCTAGTAATCAGTTTTGTTTCTCATTTAAAATAAACTGCCATGAAGTAGTACAGCTCAACTGCCATCTTATGAAAAAAAATAGATTCTTTATCAAAAATATACACTCCTATGAATAACTATCGTTGCAAAATATAAGATGAGTAATTCTATTGGTAAAAAATTGATGTGGCTGAACAAAAAACGTATGATTATATTACGCATTTAAAAAACAAAATTATTTAATACAATAACGTGTCTCAAATAGTAAAATTTTAAAAACGTTCAGCCTATTTGCATTCATGGAAAATTTTTTTTTAATTTGCAATTTCTTAAGTCGATCAAAAACTTGTCAAAGATTCAGTATTACATTTTTAATAAAATGGAGCGTAGAACTCTTTTCATGCAGTTAACCCTTTTACAATAATTACTGCAATTCAGTAATTACTATTTTTAAAATTAATCATTAGATAAGAATATTTATAGTTTTGTGAACTGATTCCAGAATCGTGATCAAGGAAGCAATACGGATACTGATATAAATCATTCAAACGATGCAAGCGATATTATGATTGATGATCATAATCATGAAATAGCTGATGTCCCCACTACAATCGGAATGGATGATAGTGCTGAACAACAAAATAGTGATAATGAGTATGTTGATGTAAACCATGAAGACGGTATTAATAATGATTATGATCATGATATGTACTACGATAACGACAATGATGATAATGATCACGATGATGATAGTGAAGAAGAGGTCGAGAATTATGATGATTTCGTTGACGATAATGGAGTCAACAATACTGATGTTAGCAGTGAAGAAGCCAGTGATGATGACAGTAATAACGATAATAACGAAGATAATAATGATGAGCGTATTACTGAAAGTGATAACACATTTTTCAACTTAACGAATATACCAAATGCTGATGTTTTTTTAATTCCAAAGCATAATAAGACTGTTCAAGATCATTTACTTGCTTCAATTGCTATGTCAGCACGACATAAATTAACTTATGAGGCTACGATCGATAATTTAAAATGGCTAAAATCAATGTATCATAACAATCCAATACCAACTACTAAAGATGGGCTTTGGAAGTGTCTTAGTCGTAATAATGACATCTTGACATATCATTATTATTGCAAAGAATGTCATGACTATTTAGGTCTCAAAAATATTGACACTAAAAAATTACAAAGACAATGCCAATGCACTAAATGTGGCCCAGATGATGAGGTAGAATCTGATCTAAAATCCTTTATATACATAAATCTGACCACACAGATTCAAGAACTACTAACATTACCAAATATTAGTAATTCATTAAAGTATAGATTTCATCGAGTAAAAAAAGATCTTAACGCCTATGAAGATATTTATGATGGTTTAGAATATAAATCTCTCAGCGCATCTGGTAAATTTTTAGAACCATGGTACAATTTTTCGTTAACAATTAATACCAATGGATGTCAAGTAAGTAAATCGTCCAATTCAAGTGCATGGCCGATTTATGCCGAAATCAACGAACTACCTCCGCATATGCGAAAAAAACATATGCTCTTAGTGGCAATATTTGTCGACGACAAACATCCAATTATGAATTATTATTTAAGACCATTTACTGTTGAGATGCAGAATCTTTTCACGACAGGTATTAAGTGGAATCCTTCTAATACATCTGAAGTGACGTCAAGATTGATTGTAACAACATGTAGCTTAGATGCTCCAGCACGGGCTGCAGTAACTAGCATGAAACAATTTAATGGTAAATTCGGATGCTTGTATTGCTATGCAACTGGGAGAAGCATAGGCCGTGGTAAGCGTGTATATCCACTATCTCAGAGCTACAAAAGAGTACGGACGGATGCTGAGTTACGTCAGGATATGACTCATGTGTTTGATACTGGTCGAATTATTCACGGAGTTAAAAATATATCAGCGCTAGTAGGTTTTCCATCATTTGATATACCTAAAGGTGTTGTAATTGAAGCTATGCATGCTATATTTCTTGGTGTAGTTCGACAACACACTAAACTGCTGTTGACACAAACTGCAACTCCTTATTATGTTGGAAGTCCTCAACAAAGAAAGTTGATCGATAAATATTTATTGGCAATTAAGCCTCCATCTTGCCGATCGCGAAAACCAAGATCGATATCGACGTATGTAAAATGGAAAGCAACCGAATGGCGAAGCTGGTTAGACTATGCTCCTGTTTGCTTAGTAGGAGTTTTACCAAAGAAATATGTCGAACACTTAGCGTTGTTATCTGAATCAGTTCATCATTTGAATAGTGATTCTATATCGATGTCGAATTTGTCACTAGTCCACATGAAAGAACGATTCAAATTGCCACACGTTTTCTTATGCAGAAGTTCATAATAACTGCCTTATATGATGAAACGATATCTGCAGAAACCAAAAAATTTATAGCTAAGGAAATAAAAATATCCCTCGACAACAATATTGAAAAAAAAAATCGTGTTGTAGGCCTAGGAAAATCTGTAACACGCTTACCAAATGAAAATGAACGAGTCGCGTTATTGAATGCGGGGTTTGAACCTGTAAATATAAAATGTTTTAATAAAATGGAATTAAATGGAATGAAATATGAACGTAGCAACGACAACAATTATAAATTTTGTAATTCCACGATTTTTGATGGAAGTGGAACGTTTGATATTATAATTGAAATAATAACATTCAATCACAACAACGATACAATTGGTGGAGTTTTAGTTCAACAAATGCGGCAAATTGATTGCGCATTTAATACTCAACATATTGTCGAAGTTAACGCGTCCAACAATATAGCTTTTATTCAAGAATCCGAAATGATAAAACCAGCAGTACTAATTTCCAGATCAAATAAAAAATATGTCATAAAACAAGCAAATTGCTGGGAAACCGATTAACTGTTATAAGAAGATAAAACTCATAAAAATTATATTCGTTCAAAAATTAAAATTTCTACAACTACTAACACATAATGTAAAAATGTTTAAAGTTTAATAATTTATGATGATCACAAGAATTATACTGTTTAATGAAGGCTGTAAATAGTGTATTTGATTTTCTTTGAAATAATTTTTTAATTAATGATAAATTGTCAACATATATTGAAAAATCTGATTATTTTAGACGTTTTTAATTTTCTTAGTGTTCAAAGTTAAACAACATTGATACTTTAAGTTTTAATTATTCTTAAATACTGATCAAATTACTGTAATCTCAACTTATTGAGTCATTTGTTTTGTCTTCACATGAAATTTTCGAAAAAAAAACTTGTATATTCTTTTCATTATGTGTCGATTCTTATCCAATTTTTTTTTGTTTCTTTAACAAAGAAATTCGTTTTTTAATTTATTTACTCTTTTAAAAGTTATTAAACGTAAACATACGATTGATTTGGAATTTTTATATTTTTTTTATTTTTCGACGCAACCTTTAACAGTATGGGAAAATTTTATAGGACATTATTTGTAGAGAATTTAATTTCCCTATAATTTATCTCTTACAAAATTTTTGATATTATAATATTATAATATAAAATAATATATGTGTGTACACGCGCATAAAAATAAAATGAAATGAAAAACAATACACACACACACACACACACACACACACACACACACACACACACACACACGCACACACACACACACACACATATACACACACACTCATCGAGACACCATCTCATGCCATAACACAGCTCATTTAGTTAGTAATTTGATTGTATATGTCGATTTAATCTTGTAAAAAAAATTTACTCCGAAGAGTAAATTCTACCATTTTAATTATAATAATCTAAATAAAATCTTTTTCGGAGTGAATTGAATGTCATTTCGCGTGGGATAAAATAAATTTAAAATCATCCAATCCCCCTTTTCTTTGCATATGAACTCCACACTGTGAATGTACGGTAAAAGCACCGAGAAATCACTAATTTTCGTGACATTAAGACTACCGTGAATTAATGGTATTTTCACAAAGAATTTATGGTACTTTCACGATAAATTCACAGAGTTTTCACGATACATTCACGGTACTTTCACGATAAATTTACGGTCCTTTCACAGCAAGTTCACGGTGCTTTTGCGGCTGCATGGTGACCGTGAACTTATCGTGAAAAGACCGTGAATTTATCGTGAAAGCATCGTGAATTTATCGTGAAAATACCGTGAATTCACCGTGAATTAACGGTTTAAAAAGTGCACAAATTGACGGTATATTCACCGCACATAAACGGTGAATTCACGGTGAATTCACGCAAACGGTAGGTTCACCGTGAATTCACTGTCAACTCAAGGTTGCAAGGGTTAGCAAGAATAAAATAAACTCAGTTATTCAGAGACAAGTAAAATAATTTAGTTAAAATTGAGTGAAATAAAACCAATTGTCAATTTCTTAATTCAGAGATTAAAACTAAATAAATTAATTAATTAACTCTGACAAATAATTTGGACAAGATTAAAACAATTCAAGTAAATGAAATAAAATTACAAAAGTCGGAAAAATGAAACTAAATTAATTTTAAGGAAATTAATTAAAGTAATTAAGTAAAATTTTATAATAAAATATGGCGTAATAAAATCGACAAAAGTAAAATAAATTTGTAAGAATACTAGGACGTAGCGAATATTTTGTCGGCAGATTATTAAGACCTCTGTCATCAAATTTTAATCTATTAATACGAGATACGAAGACCTCTTAGTATTAAATATTTATTGTTGTATTATTAAGACCACGGCAGTAAATTAGTTAAGAATTTTAAAAAGGAAATTAATCGCTATAGGAATTTGGATTGGGAATGAATGGAAAATTTATTCAAAAGAAAATTTAATAATTGAAATTTAATTTGGATTTAGAAAATTTAATAATCAGATTTAATTTGGAAAATAAAAGTAAATAATAGTCTTAGAAAATAATTAATAAAGTATGGGAATTTTAATTAGTGTGTTTGAATGATAATAATTATATTGTGGGTGCGTGTTGAAAATTATGAAACTATGAAACTATAGCAAATTATGGAAAATGGAAATTATGGAAAATTATGGAAAATTGAAAAATGGAGGAAAATAATTAGAAACCGCGGTATGGTCGCTCCATAAGAGGGTACCATCGGGAATAAGTAACTATGATAGAAACCGCGGTATGGTCGCTCCGTAAGAGGGTACCGTCGGGAATAAGTAACTATGATAGAAACCGCGGTATGGTCGCTCCATAAGAGGGTACCGTCGGGAATAAGTAACTATGATAGAAACCGCGGTATGGTCGCTCCATAAGAGGGTATCGTCGGGATTAGGAGCTTTGATAGGAAACCGTCTTATAAACGGGAATAGGACTTAGGATTAAGTGTTAATTAATTGTAAGGGGAATATCATTGTAATGGGGTGGGTTAAATAAAATTTCTTGAAAAATGAATTTCTTTGGTGATTTCTGTTTTCTTCTCAGCAATCTCTCACGACCCTGTAGAACTTACTCCATGCTCTGGTCCAGTTTCTGGATACTGTGTCTAAAAATCCAGTGGCGCCCTAAATAAATTAAGGGGTGACCAAAGAGGACGACTGGGTTTTTCAAAAGAAATGCATTCCGTCTCAACGCATTTCAATCGTACTTCCATCAAACAATGGGGGTGTTATGTCGGACTCAATGTTCGACATTTTTATTTAATATTGAATAGGCTTTAATTATTTTAGTAATAATTTTGTAATTTTGTAGTTACATACATTTACTTTGTTATCTTAAATTTTTGTTATCTTCAAATTTATCAATAGTATTTTCAAAAGAAACTTATTTTAAAAATTTAGTTTTTAGTTGGGCCTGACCACACTAAGAGATTTAAGCCTGAACAAATACCCTAATGGAATTTTAAACTTTGTCGAGATCCGAAATAGAAGTTTTCGATAACAAAATAAATGTATATATAAACAATATATATAAACAATAGTTTAAATAAAGTAAAAAGTAAATAATGATAAAAGAAAAAAATAAAAAAGGCCATTTGGCACCAGCCAAGATGGAAAGTAGATTTCATGTAATCCATGATTTTAATAACAATATTATAGATAATTATTATTCCTCAAGCATATAAGAAAAGTAAATCGGTTGCCGAATTTTAAAATACAGTGATTTTTTAGATTTTCGAAAATTTCAAATGGCTGCCATTTCTAAACTATTTGACAGATTCAGCTCACTTTTGAACTCGTCCAAGCTAATTGTCTAGAGAACAAGTCTGCCAAGCTTCATAAAGATTCATTCAGAATTTTGGGAGTTATCGTATCCACAGCTGTGCGTTATATCACATAAATATGTATATATGCATAAACTTCTAAACCAATGTCATTTTTAAGCCTTTCTCAACTGAATAATTAATATAGTAACGAAATTTCGTGTGAATTTTGACACAAGGGCCAATGCAATAGATAGATTTTATGAAATCTACCTAAAAAGGAATGTCACGATAATTCTAGTATCAACCGAAAAAAAAAAAATAAATGTTGATAATTTAAGGAACAAAATTTAATAACTATAATTTAAGTTTAAACAAAAAAAATAAATAAATGTTTTCTTTTATTTCCGAATAAAATAACGAATTTAATAAAAAGAAAATTTAGATCTAATAAACTAATGATAATTTGTAATTTATGCACAAATTAATTTTTATCTAACTAATTTAATGATACGTCGCGAATAGAATAATAAGATATGATCGTCGAAAATTATATTTTAATTAATAATTTAAAATAGTGAAAAGGGTAAAAATTTAATAATTCCTTTTCTAATTATTAAATATAGAATTTAAGAGAAGGGGGTCAACAGGCCCTTGAGACAACGTGGAAGGAGTAGTGCGCTACCCGAAGCGATGGGCTTCTTGAGAAAGGGAAACTCGGACCACTGAGTGTTACTGTAATTGGCCTAGAGTTTCCCCGGAACATAGAATTTAGGAAAATGTCACCGCCCACAAGGTCTTGTCGATTTCAGTTTTCCAAGTTTTTTCAAATCAGTCCAGTTCTAGTTTTTACCACCTCAACACGAGGTCAAGTTTTGGAGTAGTCCCAAGTTCCATCAGTTCATTATACAATTTAAAATTTTTCATTTCGTACACGTTGTTTAAAATAGATTCGATTTAATTCCTTTTTTAAAGTTACTGAAGCAGACAAGAAACGGTGACACAGATATTGAGTAAGTGTAAAATTATAAGTTTCGTTTTTGTGTATTTCTTTTTATTCCAAATTAAAATTTGTACTAGAATTTTAAAATATATCTATGAAATTTAATTCATATTTTATTATTATTTATTTCACAAAATTTTTCCTGTAAGATTCAGATCCTTATCTATTAGCCTAGCGGCTAGGATAAAAATAATTAAATTTAGTTGCGTTTTCGACGTAACAATGGAATAGTAAGAAATTGGTTACCAAGCATTCCAGCCGATAACCAAGGCTTCGTCGCCCGCCGTATAGCCCAAAAACAATACGGGCGAGCCAAAAGGTTAATCGAACACGTCGAACTAGCTTCTGTAGAGAATAGTTTGTTAGTTTTAGCTCGAAAATTAAAAAAGGGCGATCCATACATTACCTGGCAGAAAAATCTAACTGCTACGGCCCCGAAAGAGTCAGAAAATATTGAAGACTTTTACTGTCGGTTAAGCGAGATATAAAACAATCCTAAAGGGAGAATGAAGAAGGGGAAGCGAGATATAAAACGAGAATCGTTCGATATAAAATAATCCTATAAAAAAAATAGACCTATCAGGATTCTAATCGGCTTATATTTCCTTCAAGATGTTTCTATAAGATTGTCTTCATATTGCATTTTATGATTTGAAAAATACAGGAATGTTTCTTCACTCAACTGTACGCCTTCGATGCAAGTGTGTTACTCGAGTTTTATTTCAAACATATTATTTCAAACATTTTATAACATTGATTGTATTCTTTACAGTTAATAAATTATTGTTGATTATTGTTAATCGTCTATTAGTTATTATTGTCAATAATTTACGAGAAATTATTGTTAATAAATTATAGCTGACAATTTTTCTCTATTTTTAACTTTGAGCTAAGAAAATTGGAAATTTTCAAAAATCGGGAAGTTATTTTTTTGACCCCATTTTTCAAAAATCGAGTTCTTATCAGATCTTGACGTTTTGAGGTCCTAGGAAGCTTCCCTGAATGTTTTCGCGATGATGTCCGCGCGCGCGTGTGTGTGTGTGTGTGTGTATGCGGGCGTGTGCGTGTATGTATGTATGTAACCCTTTTATCACTTTTGAACAGCTTGACCGATTTCATCGCGGTTGGTGCCATTCAAAAAGGCTTGATCAAACTTAGATTTCAAATACACTTTGAACCGATTCGGACCGGTAAATTTTGAGAAATCTCAAAAAAACTACAAAATAATTTTTTTTTAAATGTAGTTTTTTTGGAATTACTTTCAAACGGCTGTACCGATCGATTCCAAACACTCATCAGCTGTTAACATAAAAAAACTACAATTTTACTAGGAACTATTGCAGTTGGTTGATTCATGACTTCGGTGCTTCGTGAGAAATTGTTTTCTAGTAATTGAGTTTAAGTAAATTTTTTGAATTAATCGTGTAAATTAAAATTAATGAAATATTTGTGTCAAAAGTCTTAGTAAAATCACTTGGATTAAAATTGATTAAAATCAGTAAAATCAATTAGAATAAATTTTTAATAGTTCAAAATAAAATTGATTGAATTAAAATTAGAGTCAGTTAAAATCAGTTAAATTGTAAATTCAAATTATTTAGTTAAAAGTAGAAAATAAAACCTTTGTTAATTGCGCTCGAAAAAAAATTACCAATAGTTGAGCGATAGAGACGCAAGACCGAGATTAGATTGGATTAATTTTTATTTATGCCAAGGCTCAGGCCAGATGGCAATTTTAAATACCATAGAATTTACAAAAATGTAAATAATGTTAATAACAAATTAATGTAAGTATATAAACTTAAACATAAATCAAAATAAAAATATTCAAAATTCATGGTTAATTGATTCAACTGATAAACAGCTAATAAATTAAGATAATTTATCAATTTTGAACACTTGGAATCTTACAGCAATTTTCAGAAAGATTGCTCTCTTGTACAATAATATTATTAGTGATCCAAATTTAACAAATAATCAAAGATTTTATTTTTGAACACTTCAAGACTAGATAAGTTCACAATCTCTTCCGGTAGTTCTTCCCACAAGCGTATTACATTCACTTGATATGAATGCTTTATGAAAGTCGTAGCAAAATGCGGAAACTTGAGAGTAGAGTGTTTTTTGACTGTTAACCTCTGAGCGTCTGACTTCAGTCTCCTCAATTAACCAATCTTGCAGGAACTTGGGTTTACCAACTTGGAGTAGTATAAAGAAATGGCAACTCATGAAATACATTCTACGATATTTCATAGAGAGCCAACCCAATTCTCGTCGATAAGGTGTTATATGCTCATCATTCTTAAGATTAAAAATGAATCTAACTTATCAATTTATAGCACGCTGAAGTTTCAAGTCATTTTCAGATGTCGAGTGTATCAGTATAATGGTACAATAATCAACAAGTCGTAAGATGGTTGCTGATACTAATAATTTCCTTATGTCAGTTGAAAAAATGTTCTTCTAAACTTTGAGAGAGTGCAGGACTGAGCTTACTTTGCTAATCATTTGCTTGACATGATGATTCTAACTTAGGTTCCTGCTGATATGTAATCCCAAGCTCTGTGTGGTATCGACGTAAGGAATTATGACACCATTTATAATAATAGGTGGCAGTTCAAAATTACTGAGCTGTTTCAGCTTACTATTCGAACTCAAGATCATAGCTTTGGTCTTGGACAAGTTTATCTCCAAGCCATGCTTCTCTGCCCAATCAGCAACTGATTGTGCATCAGCGTTGACCTGCCCGACTGTTCCTGGTAATTGATACAAAAAAAAGTGGAAGTAGATATATTTGTCTTCAGGAAACAGCCTATGATTGCTGTACATAATTTTTACATATTAAGTATTAATATTGCTTGTACATAAACTAAAATTATTTCTAAAAATTATTATTAACAATTTTAGCGATATCAAATAAATTTTGAATCTTATCCGATTCAACAAAGAACTCTAAATTCTAAATAACATTTCAAATATAGAGAAATACTAAGATCAATTAAACAATAATTGAGAGCATTAATGGTCATCAAAAGATTTTTTAATCATCCAAATTTAATAAATAGTCAAAAATTTTATTTTTGAACACCTCAAAACTGCTTGAGTTAACAATGCCGCCAGGCAGCTCCTCCCACACTCTTATCACAGTTACTATAAATAAGCGCTCCAAATGAATAGTAACAAAGTGAGGTAGTTTGAATACAGTATATTTTTTAGCTACTATTCTATTAGAGCGTCTCACGTCAGTATCTTCAAAGAATGCATCTCGTAGATAGCCCGGCTTACCGACTTCCAGCAACTTATAAAAGTAACAGAGTAAAAAATACAGTCAACGGTATTCCACAGATAGCCAACCTAGTTCTTGACGATAAGCGGTGACATGTTTATCTCGTCTAAGACCAAAGATAAATCTTATTGAGGAGTTTACTGCTCGTTGCAATTTTAAGTCATTATCACAAGTAGCATCAATAAGCACAACAGAGCAGTGATCAATATGTGGCAAGATCATCGCTGAAACCAATAATCTTTTGATATCAGTTGAATAAATATTTTTACGAACTTTCAATGAATGAAATGCTGAGTTCACTTTCCTCGTAACTTGTGATACATGGTTATTCCATGATAAGTTATTACTCAAATGCACGCCCGAGCACTTTGTCAAGTTGACATAAGATAATGCCACTTCATCAATCACGATAGGGGGTAATTCTTCTTTAGCAAGTCTTCTTAATTTACTATCTGATCTCATAATCATAGCCTTTGTTTTGTTAAATTTATCTATAGTCCATGCTTCCGAGCCCACGACACAACTAATTCAGCATCGAGTGTTACCTGTCTGACTGCTTCATGAACTTGATAAATATAAAAGTGCTGGTAGATGTACATATCATCAGCAAAATGGCCATGCTTGCAATGAACCAGCCAGCGGACCACAGAATTCACAACTATCAAGAACAATATCGGTCCAAGAACAGGTCCTTGGGGAACTCCTGAAGATATTTGTAGTAATTCATTGGGAATCCCATGTCATTTAGGACTGACTGAGACCTATTTGATAAATATGAGAAAAACCAGTTAATAGTTTCCAATGAAAAACCAATTTCAAATAGTGCAAGCAGCATAACCTTGGAATCAACATAATCGAAAGCCTTACTTAAATCGAAAAAGACTATAATAGTCAGTTTACTCCCATCCATAGCTTGATTGGAAAGGATTAAGTAGCGGATTGCCTTCCAGATACTTTGTCACCTGAGGAGCAATAATTCTTACGATTACTTTAGCCAAATGCGACAAATTTGCAATTGGTCGAGTGTCTGAGGGAGATCTACACTAGTCACAAAAATTAAGGGATATAAAAAAAATTCCAAATTTTTTGGTGATTTTCAGCGAGCTGTAACTCCGAGGAAAATGATCGCACAGAAAAAAAAAAAAAAGCAAATTGTAGCTCCAAGTGTCTAGTTTTTAGATATGACCATGAAAATTTTTTGTCATCGTCTGGTCTGGAGAAATCCTAAGAAAACTACTGAAAAAAAATTTTTCGAAATTTTATTTCGTCTTAAAAAAGGTCTACGGGCTTCAAAAAAATTTTTTCGATTGTTTCGTTTAAAAGCACTTTTAGTAAATTTAATACCCTTTAATTTGACCTAATCAAAAAGCCTGTACGATAATTTGCCGCGGAGTTATCGTCAATCAAAGCAAAAAAGTTTTTTTTGACTTTGGAAATCAATAACTCTGGAAATAATGACCGTATAGGAAATCGAAGAGGGTTTTGAAAACTACACAATATTCTCTATAAGAAAACGTAAACCGCTTTTGAAGAAAAAATTTTTTTTGAATTGAAAACTCGGACTGAAAAAAAGACAAAAATTCGCATAATTAAGGATATTTGGATAACTTGGTATAACGTTGGATAAAATGGATGAACGAAGGATATCGTTGGTAATTTTTTAACTTCAAAGTGTCCCCTAAAATCCCTAAGAAATTCAAAGCGCTGCGATTTTTTGTTCATAGTGCCCAGAAGCTTCAAATTCTGTGTTTTCGCAAAAATCACCATTATGAGCAATTTTGTGATTTTTATTCATTTTTCCATTGAAAAAAATTTTTTTTTTCAAAATTCTTTATTTTTTCGATCAAAGAGATTGATTTTTCAAGAAATTTGAAAAAAAAAAAATTTCAATTTTTTTCGAAAATTTTTTTCGAAATTTTCTCAATTTTTTTCGACTGTTGTTTTACCGCCGGCATTAGCGTTACCCAAAGCGTACCACGTGGAGGTTGCTCGGTCGGATTTACGCTTCTCACACACGTGCGTGTGTGTGTGTGTGTGTGTGTGTCTTTGTCTGCGTGTTTGTCTGTTTGCAGCTGCCGAATGACCTCTGTACGCACGGCAGTAACTGCTCAGTACCGTGTATTGCCACCTCTGTTCCGAATCACAGCTCGTAAACGCTCTTGCATTTTGATGCATCGTCGAATATCACGTTGCGAAATTCCTTGCCAACAACGTAACAACGCTTGAGTCAACTGATGAAGATTGTGCAGTTGCGGATAGTCTCGCCGCAATCGACGCCCAAGCATGTCCCAAACATGCTCATTTGGGTTCAAATCAGGACTCATCGCTGGATGATTAAGCGTTGTTACGTTGTTGGCGCGGAGAAAAGTTCGCGTACGAACTGCAGTGTGAGGACGAGCATTATCCTGCATCAAAATGAACCGTCTTGTCCCCATGCGTGTGCGCATAGGCAGGACGTGTGGCTCCAGAATTTCGTCGACGTACCTATCGGCAGTCAACGTCCCACGAACGATGACCAACGGGGTTCTGGTATTGAAGGACACGCCTGCCCACACCATGACTGATCCACCATTGAAAGCTGTAACTGGTCTCGTAAAACCATCCCGATCTCGTTCTCCACGACGGCGCCAAACGAGAGATCGTCTATCGCTGCCATGAAGACAAAATCGAGATTCGTCAGTCCATAATACACTGGTCCACTGTCTACGACCCCAATGGTGATGATCATGAGCATAGGCCAATCGGGCTCGGCGATGTCGTGGAGTGAGCATAGGCACGCGATTTGCGCGTCTAGCGCGTAGTCCTTGCTCTCGAAAGCGATTTCGAACCGTCGATGCTGATATGTGTTGTTGGGGAGGACGTTGTCGACGATTGCGAAATTGATGAGCGATCGTGTGGGCATGCGCAGTAGGGTTTCGACGAGCTTCTCGAATGATAGCTCGATCATCACGCTCGGTAGTGATTCGTAGTCTACCTTGACCCGGACGACGATCGTAACTTTGAGTCGCGTTAAATCGGGCATAGGCCCGACTGATAACGGACTGGCTCACTCCCATAGAAGCTGCTACTTCCACCTGACTGTAGCCCTCTTGAAGGAGGGTAACAATGCGAGCCACATCTGTGGCAGCTAAATGTCGACGAGGCATATCAAAAGGTGCTTATCAAAAAAAGCTTACATAAAATTCACGTAAGGAATTTAGGCTAAAAAGAAAACGTAAAATTCAAGTTTTGTGTGAGGAAAAGCCGAACTCCGCGGGGGTATATCAATTTGTTTTTATTGAATTTTTAAAATGAGATTTAAAACTAAGGCAGTTGTAGCGGACAGAAAAAATTGAGTTAATTTTTTTGACAATAGTGAAGCATTCTGAAGACGATAAAAAAAAAAATTAAAAAAAAATTTTTGATAAAAAAATTTCGAAAAAATTGAAATTTTTTTTTTTTTTTTTCAAATTTCTTGAAAAATCAATCTCTTTGATCGAAAAATAAAGAATTTTGAAAAAAATTTTTTTCAATGGAAAAATGAATAAAAATCACAAAATTGCTCATAATGGTGATTTTTGCGAAAACACAGAATTTGAAGCTTCTGGGCACTATGAACAAAAAATCGCAGCGCTTTGAATTTCTTAGGGATTTTAGGGGACACTTTGAAGTTAAAAATTACCGACGATATCCTTCGTTCATCCATTTTATCCAACGTTATACCAAGTTATCCAAATATCCTTAATTATGCGAATTTTTGTCTTTTTTCAGTCCGAGTTTTCAATTCAAAAAAATTTTTTCTTCAAAAGCGGTTTACGTTTTCTTATAGAGAATATTGTGTAGTTTTCAAAACCCTCCTTCGATTTCCTATACGGTCATTATTTCCAGAGTTATTGATTTCCAAAGTCAAAAAAAACCTTTTTGCTTTGATTGACGATAACTCCGCGGCAAATTATCGTACAGGCTTTTTGATTAGGTCAAATTAAAGGGTATTAAATTTACTAAAAGTGCTTTTAAACGAAACAATCGAAAAAATTTTTTTGAAGCCCGTAGACCTTTTTTAAGACGAAATAAAATTTCGAAAAATTTTTTTTCAGTAGTTTTCTTAGGATTTCTCCAGACCTGACGATGACAAAAAATTTTCATGGTCATATCTAAAAACTAGACACTTGGAGCTACAATTTGCTTTTTTTTTTTTTTTCTGTGCGATCATTTTCCTCGGAGTTACAGCTCGCTGAAAATCACCAAAAAATTTGGAATTTTTTTTATATCCCTTAATTTTTGTGACTAGTGTAGATGGTGTCATTTTATTCAAGGGTATTATAAAAATAATCTTCTAAATAGCAGAAAAGATTCCAGTGTCAAGAGATCTGTTGAATAAAGTAATGAGAAAGAGTGGAATTTGCGGAAAGCAATCTCTCAACCATCTTAGATCGAACCCATCAGGACTCTTGCCTTTTGATTTAGAAACAGTAAGATGTAAGGCTTTTGTTACATCTACAATATTAATTTTAGACCAATTAAATGAGTATTCAACCTTCCTAGAATGCTTCACAGGTATCAAATTTAGAAAATCAGTGCTACATGGTGGATGCTTTCTGACTACATTAGCATAGTATTCGTTCAACTCAAGTGAATCAAAGAAATTCAACGGTGGCGACGGATTTGACTTTATGAGTCCAAGATATTTTAGTTTGCTCCAGACAATTGAGCCACGTGGTAGATTTAACAGCGCATTTTTCAAGTATTCTTTACGCGTATGATTCAACTGGCTTTTCAATTCTTTTCTTCTTAATTTGTAAAGAGCAAGCAAGTTGGGATTGTAATTTCTTCTGGCTTTCTTGTAAAGTTGATCTCGCTCTTTGTACTTCAATTTTAATTCTTTTGTAAACCAGGGCTTTCTATGTCACCGTATCTTTCTTGTGATTATTGGCGCAAAAGCATGTAAAGTTGATAAAGTTTCGGTGATGAAAATATTCAGAAGTTCATTTGGATCTGAATGCTCTAATACCGTATCATAAACATTTACTGAATTTATTAATGAGTTTGATAAAGCTAAATGATCACAGTTTTTTAAATTTGTAAATGTAATTTTTTTATCAATTTGCATATAGTTTTCAACAAAATACTGGCAGAGTAAGTAATCGCGGCCATCAATAAATGGAGAGTCAGATTTGGCGTAAGAAACTAACTTACTTTCATTGTCTAACAGAATCACATCTAGCCATGAATCACAGTTATTTTTATGGACTGTTGCCCCATAAGGCACACAATACAGTGATGATTCAGTGATAGAATCTTTTAAATTATTAGCAGTATAGCTATTTTCAACTAGATTACAATTTAAATCACCAGCTATGATGATGTTATTAAAGTTTGGAGCAACTTTGGTGTATATATCAAAGAATTCTGTCAAGAAAAGAACTTTTGGTCTACTGTAAATACAGAAAAGTAAAAATGCATTCCAGTGGCTAGAGTAACATCAATTATTGAGAACTCCGGTTGATTTACATGATCTGAAGATGAAATATGTAGAATTTTGACTCTGAATGACTCATGAACTAAACAAGCTACTCCACTACCTTGAATATAACAAACTGTATTTGAGTGTTGTAAATTTCGGTCTCTACGGATTACAAAATAGTCATCAAGTGAAAAAATATTATTACCAGTAGATGGTTTCAGCCACGTTTCAGTTAAAACAATAATATCAGGCTTGACTTCATAAATTAAATTCTAAAATTCAGTCTTGTGACCAGTAAAACTGTTCACATTTAGATTAAGTACAGTTAAAGGTGAGGACACTTTCTTATTAGAGTTATTTATCGAATCGACTAAGTGCTAATCTAGTTTAATAAATCGGATTCACAGGCTATAATGAGCTTTTCCGAGTTGTCATCCTTTTTGACAAAAATGTTCCCACTTCTAGCCCAAGCATACTTGAATTTTCCTATTTTTGCCTCCTTCTTAATTTTAAGTAACAATCGGTAAGTCTCCAGAAGTAAAAATTTATTGACGTAGATGGAACCTTTAAACGTCGCATTTACAAGAGTTGGAAAAACTTTTTTCGCAGAAAGATTTCCTGACTTACTTTTTCTGTCAATAATAGAGTCATTAATATTGGAGTCGACATTAGCGAAATTATGGAAGAATGTAACATAGGCTTATTCTGTTCATGTGGCCGCCTGTTTTTATTTTCAAAGTTACGAGAATTCAGAACACTATTTACTAAATTTGGCCACTCTAGATTGTTTAAGACTGCAGCTGAAATGTCATCTTAGGTTAGGCTTTTTGCTACTGAGTCAGGAATACCTGCAATAACTAATTCCGCAGTACGACCTGGTACTTGTAAAGATGGAACTAGTATTGATTTCTCAAGATTAGACAGTCTTTCAGACACTGAATCGAGGTCAGCTTTATTTGCTTCCTATAAGTCTTTCAGATGTGAACTAATCTGACCAATTGACTCAGAGTTAGTATTAACATTAGAAGTAAGTGTAATCAAATCCGCAGCAGTAGCTTTTTGTAATTTTTGAACTTGTTTCAATTTCTCACTCAAGTTATCAAATTTCATATTTGCTGAGATTTCTGAATTACATAACTTCTCCATTACGAGAGTTATTTTCTCATCAAGAGATTTTTCAGCCCAGTTAACTGGTAAGTTTGACATTGTTGCTGAAGTAATAGATGGTAAAAAGACCGAATCAGCACTCGGCGATAGCAGCGAAGTTGGTGTACTTGGAGACTTTAGGGATGAAGTTGACCGTGAACCGTAAATGTACGTTCAAGTAGTGAAGAGCTCGCGGACTTGTAGCTAGAGACTGAGGAGGTAGTTAAATCACTGGATTTTAGTGAGCCTGGTCTCCTTGTTGCTTTGTCCAAATTTCCCAAGAGATGATTTAACTGTTTCCTGCAGCAATCAGTAAGCGGCCTGTTTTTTATATAGTCTCGCGCATAACCTGGGTGAAAAGGCTGCTGACTAATGTTACAATGAACAGATGATTTGACAGGTCTTTTACATTTGACACATATATCATAGCTAAATTTGTCATTAAAGACAAATTTAGGAACTGGGGAATGGAGGATAAAAGGCGAGGGGGACCTTACTTAATAGGAATTTTTGGTAACCGAAAAAATAATTTGGACAGCCCGAACCGGGACTCGAACCCGGATCGTTTGGTTACGCGTTATAGGCTCTATCAGTTAAGCTATCCGAGAGAATGTCCGTAACTACTAAATTGATTGATTGATTGATTGATTGATTTAGTTTTATTATGCCAAAGCAAATGCCAAATGGCAAAATTTCAAATACAATAGTATATATACATTTTTACAAAATCACAAAGTTATTTGTGCAAGTACACAATCTAACAACATTATACTTATTTTATAATTTTGAACTAATTCATAACTTTAGACTAATTCACAATTTCAAACTAATTCCAAACTAATTCAACTTATAAATACTTATATTTTCTAGAGGATAATTTACCACACTTTACAATCTAGTAGTCTATTTCATTTCTATAATCTTTATATAGAGACCGCCACCAAAAGCGTAATTACACTACGTTAATTGTCCAAGTTCAGTGAGAAGTCAAAAGCTTTATTTTTAGACACCTTTAAACTACTTGCATTCACAACATCACTTGGCAACGCTTCCCACATCCTAATTACTATTACAAGAAATGATTTTCCAAAATAAGTAGTTGTAAAATTAGGAATTTTTAAAGCAGTATGTTTTTTTGCAGCTGGCCTTTCCGAATGTCTCTCATCAGTCTCCTCAGTAAATAAATCTCGCTAGTTCACAGGTTTACCAATCTCTAATAATTTATAAAAATCGCAGACCATGTAATACAACCTGCGTAATCTGATAGATAACCAGCACAGATCACGATGATACGGAGTAATAAGCTCATCTTTTCTCAGATTAAAAATAAATCTAATTGAACCATTGATTGCTCGTTGTAACTACAGATTATTTTCAGAAGTACAGGCGATAAGTATTACTGAACAATAGTCAATTAGAGGCAAGATGGTCGCTGACACCAGTAGTTTCCTGATTTCTACCGTGAAGATATTTTTTCGAATTTTTAGACTGTGGAGAGCTGAGTTTATTTTCCTACTCATCTGTAAGACGTGGTTGTTCCAAGACAGGTTACAATTTAGATGAACTCCCAAACATTTTGCTGACTTGACATACGGAATCACAACATCATTGACTACTATTCGCGGTACATCGAGATTTTTAATTTGTCGGAGTTTACCATTTGAGCTCATTATCATAGCTATAGTTTTTGATAAGTTGAGCTCTATCCATACTCTTTCGCCCAGTTCGCAATTTCTTGAGCATCAATACTGACTTGCCTGACAGCTTCTTGAATCTGATAACTGAAAAAGTGTTGATAGATGTATTCATCATCCGCAAACAATCCATGTTTGCAGAAGACAATGCGTTTTGCCACTGAATTCATAACTTCCAGGAACAAAATAGGGCCAAGAACAGAACCTTGGGGTACCTCTGATGAGGTTTTCAAAATTTTTATTGGAGTTCCTAAATCACTTAATAGTGATTGTGATTTATTCGATAAGTAAGAAAAGAACCATATTATAACTTTCATCGAATAACCTAGTTTAAAAAGAGCAATCAGAATTGACTTTGGATTCACATAATCGAAGTCCGTGCTTAGGTCAAATGAAACTAATATGGTCAGTTGGAACTAATGAGGTCTGTAGGTTCTTATCCATTGATTGCCTAATGTCATCAGTAAGCTTCAATAGAGCCGTTTGCGTACTATGGTGTCTGCGAAACCCAGATTGGAAGGGATCAAACAGGTTATTGCCTTTCATATAAGTAATTACTTGATTTGCAATTAATCTCTCAAATACTTTTGCGAGATGAGATATATTAGCAATTGGCCGGGTATCAGACGGAGATCTGGGTGGCGTGATTTTGTTTAGAGGTATTATTTATATATATGGGTTTATAATCTGCTCGTAACTTTATATAATTTTAGAATATTTTCTAAATTTGGTATTTAGAAGGTAGCCATATATAATAGCTAAATTTGTCATTAAAGACAAATTTGGGAATTAGGGAAATAAAGGATAAGGGGGAAGGAGAGGACCTTTACGAAGTAGGAATTTTCGGTAACTGAAAAAAGTAATTCAGACAGCCCAGACCGGGACTCGAACCCGGATCGTTTGGTTACGTGCCAAAGGCTCTACCAGTTAAGCTATCCGAGACACTGTCCGTAATTACTATTCAGTAACCTAATAAGACCTATCGAGTAATAAACACCACCGTCCATCTTACGGTAAAGAGCCATATATAATAGCTAAATTTGTCATTAAAGACTTTATAATAATAAATACTGTTTTCCAAATGTCAGGAAAGATGCCAGTATCGAGAGTTATATTGAACAATGCTGCCGGAAAAAACGAAATTTGCGAAAAGTGATCTTTAAACCATCTCAGTTCCAATCCGTCCGGACTTTTCCCTCTGGATTTCGATAAGGTAAGATGTCGAGCTTAAGTGACATCAACAATATCAATTTTTGACCAATTAAACAGACAATCGACTTGTCTGGTATAAGTCGCAGCCAAAGAGTTCACAAAATTGATGCAACAAGGTAATGTTTTCTGACATTTTCAGCATATTATTCATTAAGCTGAAGTGCATCAAAGAAGTTCAACGGTGACGACAAGTTTGATTTGATGAGTCCAAGATGATTTAGTTTACTCCAGACAATTGAACCATACGGCAGATTTGAAAGAGTAGTCTTTAAGAATTCTTCACGCAAATAATTTACCTCAGCTGTCAATTCTTTTCTCTTCAACTTGAAGAGAGCGTATATTTATATATATATATATATATATATATATATATATATATATATATATATATATATATATATACACTACTAGAAAAAATTAAGGGATCAAAAAAAAATTCCAAATTTTTCGGTAGTTTTCAACAGGCCGTAACTTTGAGAGAAATGGTCTTACAGGAAATAAACAAAAAGGAAATTGTAGCTCCAAGTATCTAGTTTTTGGATTAGAACTTCAAAATTTTGTAGCCTCCGCGGTTTCTGAGTAATCGTAGAAAAACCAGCAACAAAAAAATTCTCAAAATTTTTTTAGCTTTTTTTTTTGGTCTACGGGCGTGGAAAAAATTTTTTTAGCTTAACCACCATAAGGATCGGATACTTTGTTCATTTAGCTTTAATTTCTTTTTTTAAACACCCTGATACGTCAACTCCTCGCTGAGATATCTGTCTTCAAATGGAAAAGGATCTATTTGTCTTTGATTATAGATATCTCAGCAACCAATGATCGCACAGAAAGTTAAAGATGGGTTTCAAGAACTTGAATAAATTCCGCTTAAAGATTGTCCATTGTTTTTTCGAAAAAAAATTTTTTCTTTCCGTCACATGAATTTGAACATGCAACAAAAAAAGGGCTTTTAGTGGTTTTTTGGAAAATCAAGCGCTGGATCGAAAATATTACGGAAACCACTAATGTTAAGTGTGCCTTCTACAGTTCAATATGTCCACAAAAACCCTACAAAGAATCAAATTAATCCAGACAGCCGTTTTTTTGTTTCACTTGATCGAATTTTTGAAAAAATTAAAGGATCACGTTTTTTGCTCTGAAAAGCTCATAATTTTTAAAAATGAGAAAAAAAATGGTTTTTTCGCGCTTTTTCCACATTTTTGTTCCAGAAAGTGCTTAAATTGAAAAAAAAAAAAAATTTAAAAAAAAATTTTTTTTGAAATTTTTTCTCTTGAAAAGTTTAAGAAAACAATTACCGCCGGCATTAGCGTTATCCAAAGCGTACCACGTGGAGGTCGCGCGGTCGGATTTACGCTTCTCTCTGTGTGTGTGTGTGTGTGTGTGTGTGTGTGTGTGTGTGTGTGTGTGTGTGTGTGTGTGTGTGTGTGTGTGTGTGTGTGTGTGTGTGTGTGTGTGTGTGTGTGTGTGTGTGTGTGTGTGTGTGTGTGTGTGTGTGTGTGTGTGTGTGTGTGTGTGTGTGTGTGTGTGTGTGTGTGTGTGTGTGTGTGTGTGTGTGTGTGTGTGTGTGTGTGTGTGTGTGTGTGTGTGTGTGTGTGTGTGTGTGTGTGAGGTATTTCAGGAGAATTGAGACCCGGTGGCTCGTCAGTTCCACCGTATTTAATGACTCCAAACTCATTCTCTGAAGGTTTTTGTTGGTTCAATACCGGGTGTTACCACCCCTGTTTTCAGAAACGGCTCTCATACGTTCAGCCATGTTTATGCAGACGGTAATTTGAGGCTGCGGAATGGTATTCCAAATGTGCTGAAGCGCGCGCTCCAAAGCAGCTAAGTTCTGCAAATTTGGATACTCTCTGCGCAACCGACGGCCCATTATGTCCCAAACGTGCTCTATGGGGTTGAGATCTGGACTCATTGCTGGGTGTCGCAACAATGTGATGTCATGCCGCTCAAAGAAGTGCCGGGTAATGTTGGCTGTGTGTGGACGTGCATTATCTTGCATCAATATGAACGACCTCAGATGTTGTCGTCTGCGCAGAACAATGGGCCTTAAAATTTGGTCGATGTCACGTCTAGCTGTCAAATTTTCGCGTACAATTACCAAAGGTATTCTCCAATTTCGTGAAACGCCGCCCCACACCATAACTGATCCACCGCCGTAGGCAACGACTGGACGGACAAAGTTCTGGCGAAAACGTTCTCCACGACGGCGCCAAACGAGAGGACGTTGATCGTTGCCATACAGATTAAAACGAGACTAATCAGTGAATAAAACATTTGTCCATTCCCTCAAGTTCCAATTTCGATGATCGTAAGCATACGCTAAACGAGCTCTTGCTGTCGATGTCTTGCTGTCAACAGGGGTACACGATTAGGATGTCGTGCGTGTAACCCAGTTTCACGAAGACGGTTCATGATTGTTCGAGAGCAAATGTTTCGCACTTGATGCCGTCGTCGCTGTTGCTGTTGTTGTTGCTGTTGTCTGCGATTGGGGAAGTTTCGAGCGACAATATTCGCATTGACGAAAGGTTGTCGTCGAACTTCTCTAACAATTGTTCGATCATCGCGGGCATTAGTGACTCGATGGCGACCTTGTCCGGGGCGACGATGATATTGATTCGTCTCTTGGTATCTGGTATAAGCTCGAGATACGACAGATTGACTTACACCCATCCGGATAGCAACTGCATGTTGAGTATAACCTTCGTCGATAAGAGTCACTAACCGAGCGACTTCCACCTCCGATAAATGTCGTCTAACCATGATTAAGAATCAAAAGTCAGAAATTTTCAATTTTGACCAAAAAATTAAAAAAAAATTTTTTTAGCGCAGAGGGATTAGTTTTGAAAAAACTGTTGAATGAAGCGATTTGCTAAGGATTCACAAAAAGAAAAGAAAAAAAAACTCCGAAAAGCGTATGAAAAAATCGAAATTCGATTGGGGGTATTAACTTTTTTATTAATTTAATTAAAAGGAGATCAGTAGAATCAAGGAATGCAGCGGTGGAAAGGTGATAAAAATCATTGGGCGATGGTTTTTGAGTTTCCTTAACTTGTTAAAAAAAATTTTTCCAAAAAAATTTTTTTTTAAATTTTTTTCGAAAAAATTTTTTTTTGAATTTTTTTTTTTGAAAATTTAAGCACTTTTGGAACGAAAATGTGGAAAAAGCTCGAAAAAACCATTTTTTTCTCATTTTTAAAAATTATGAGCTTTTCAGAGCAAAAAACGTGATCCTTTAATTTTTTCAACAATTCGATCAAGTGAAACAAAAAAACGGCTGGCTGGATTAATTTGATTCTTTGTAAGGTTTTTGTGGACATATTGAACTGTAAAAGGCACACTTAACATTAGTGGTTTCCTCAATATTTTCGATCCAGCGCTTGATTTTCCAAAAAACCACTAAAAGCCCTTTTTTTGTTGCATTTTCAAATTCATGTGACGGAAAGAAAAAATTTTTTTTCGAAAAAACAATGGACAGTCGTTAAGGGGAATTCATTAAAGTTCTTGAAATCCACCTTTAACTTTCTGTGCGATCATTGGTTGCTGAGATATCGATAATCAAAGACAAAAAGATCCTTTTCCATTTGAAGACCGATATCTCAGCGAGGAGTGGACGTATCAGGGTGTTTAAAAAAAGAAATTAAAGCTAAATGAACAAAGTATCCGATCCTTATGGTGGTTGAGCTAAAAAAATTTTTTCCACGCCCGTAGACCAAAAAAAAAAACTAAAAAAATTTTGAGAATTTTTTTGTTGCTGGTTTTTCTACGATGACTCAGACACCGCGGAGGCTACAAAATTTTGAAGTTCTAATCCAAAAACTAGACACTTGGAGCTACAATTTCCTTTTTTTTATTTCCTGTACGACCATTTCTCTCAAAGTTACGGCCTGTTGAAAACTACCGAAAAATTTGGAATTTTTTTTTGATCCCTTAATTTTTTCCAGTAGTGTATATATATATATATATATATATATATATATATATATATATATATATATATATATATATATATATATATATATATATATATATTAGAGTGTCCCTTAAAATTCAACTTCAATATATTTTTACGCATACCTTCTAAAAAGTTTCGTATGGACCTAATATAGTCTAGAAATAAATATTAGCCCGATTTATAAACGATAACCCGTGCCGACTTGAGTTTTTAACTTGTCCATACAAGTTGCGCGGGAGTAGCGCGGCGACCTGTTACTGCGAGTTTCAATTGTCATTTTATAAGTGATTTCTAACATTTTTAGTGCGTTGTTGTTTATTTTGGGGTAATGTCTGTTGAATTACGAAGTGATAAACAAAATATTTTCCTTATCGGACTGCCAAGCCACCAGATAAATGGTGCAAAATTACCATCTAATCGACAAGTTCTTACCGTTTTATTTTACAATATTCGTGATGTCAAGCTGACTGTTAGTGAAAGTGCGAATCTTGTTATAAGAGAGTGCATTATATTTTGGGAAAAAGCTAGAATTCCTACGAAGGCAATCCCTAACTGCGTGAAGAAACTTGTTGATTTATATCATGTTTGGAGGGACCTGCAAAAAAACTGTAAGAAAACTCAGTTGACTTTCAAGAATCGTGAAAATAATTTTGTAAAAGACCTTGATAACTTATTTGATATTGCACATGCAGATGCCTTTGACAGAATGAAGATAGAGGAAGACAAAGATTTCTTAAGGAAACAGAGAGAGCCCGGTCGACCGGGATGCTTAGGTGGAATCGACAAAAATTTGGCGGAGAAAGAAGAACGAGTTAGGCAAAGACGATTGGAAGAAGAGGAAAGAAAGGTAAAACAAAGAGAGTTATTGGCAGTTGCATCTACTTCTTCGATAGATAACTTGGAATGTCTTGAGAATTCGGATGAGGAACAGATTTCGAACTCTGAACTTAGTACTCAGATTCCTTGCCCTGAAAAAAGTTTTAAAAGAGGCACAAAAGTTTAATAACTCCAAAACTGGTAGCAGCTTTAGATCGATGCCAATTAAGCATAAGGGACTCAGTTTACATTCTCCATGCGGTTGTAGAAGCGCTTGGTCTGAACAGCGATGATTTCCCTATAAACAAATCCTCGATTCAGCGAGTTCGTACTCAAGCGAGAAAATCCAGGGCAGAAGCAATAAAAACTGACTTCCAGAATAATTTGCCTGACGTAGTCACAATTCATTGGGATGGAAAACTATTACCTGGATTGGATGTACGAAGTTCAAAAGAAGAACGCTTGCCAATTATTGCTTCATTTGACGATAGAGAACAGCTTCTTGCAGTACCGAAATTAGAGAGTTCTTCTGGAAAACATCAAGCTAAAGCCATTTCAACTGCTCTCTTTGACTGGACCCTCCATGACAAAGTACAGATAATGTGCTGCGATACAACAGCTTCCAATACTGGCCGTTTCAGTGGAGCTTGTACTATTTTGGAGCAGACTTTAGAAAGGGAATTGCTGCTTTTTGCTTGTCGTCATCATGTTTATGAGTTGGTCCTTAAAGCTGTTTTTGAAACAAAGGTAAAACATATTACAAGTAGCCCAGATATTCCAATTTTCAAAAAGTTAAGAGATAATTGGAAAAATATTAACACTGATAACATTGAGTCACCTCTAAATTTCGTTGAAGCACATATTGGTAAGACAAACATTACATCTTTGTTAACTTTTTATAAGACTGAACTGGAAAAATCTTTTGTTAGAGACGATTACCGCGAATTGGTTGAACTATGCGTTGTGTTCTTAGGAGGAGACACAGAGAATAAACTAAAACTCAGGCCCCCCGGAGCTTTGCATCAAGCGCGATGGATGGCGAGAGCAATCTATTCTATAAAAATATGTTTGCTTCAATCGCAACTTAAAATTACTGCAAAGGACAAAAATGCTCTACAAGATGTTTGTTTATTTATCGTCACCTTGTATACCAAACCTTGGCTCGAATGTACAATGGCAGTTAAAGCACCTAACCAAGACTTGTCCTTTTTGAAAGCTCTAAAAGAATATGAAAAAGTAGACGCGACAAGTTCCAAGGCATCCATAAGCAAGTTTATTCATCATTTATGGTATTTGTGTGAAGAAACAGTCATGTTATCACTCTTTGATGAAGAAGTTGATACCAAAACCAAGACAAAAATGATTAATAATTTAAACAGAGACGAAAGTTCAGATTCCTCTAAACGCTATGTCCCATCGAAGGAAGATATTACGCAAAATTTGTTTGGTAAGTACTTAATATTTTCATGTTTCTTTTTCAAAGTTTTGAGGTTTAGTTTTTGCTTATTTTAATGGTTTTTTCTTTATTTCAGATATGACGCTGGATGATTTTGTGACTCAAAGAAGCAAACGATTTCTATCTCGACTACAGATCGACGACAGTTTTTCGGGAAGACGTATCTTCGTGGGGTGACAATCTTGCTTTTTTGGAAGCTAGAAGGCGATTAAGTCGTTTGAAGGTCGTAAATGACACTGCTGAAAGAGCTGTTAAATTAATGCAAGATTTTAATGGTCTTATCACGGCTGAAGAAGAGCAAAAACAGTTTTTGTTGCGTTGTGTTCAGGAACATAGAAATCTGTATCCAGACTGTAAAAAAACTACACTAAAGAGAAGTTACCCTAATTAATTATTATTATAATTTGTATTTAAATAAAAGTTTGTATTGATATTTTTTTAGTTTTACTCATATTTACTTTATTTGTTGCATTTTAATTAGTTTTGGATCAAACCAAAATGTCAGACCAAAACACCGTTTTTTATTAAACTTTAGAGCTCGGTCGGCACGGGTTGCAATCATGCTACAGATATGAAATTTCATATTTAAGTACATTTTAGCATTTATAAAAAAATTGGAGGGTATGCGTTTCGAAATTCTAAAAAAATTTTTTTTTTGCCATATAAGGGACACCCTAATATATATATACATAAACTTTTGAACCATATGCATTTTCCTCGACTTTACTCGACGAGTTTAGTCGAAATATAGCAAAATTATCCAAAAGCCGGTGACTCACGAATGATGAGTGTCAGCAGATGACTCAGAAATGTACAGCACTAGTTTTTACAATGCTAGCTACTATGTCCTAACCATTTTAACCTTATTCTTTTTCAAAACACCAGTAAGGACCGTCCAAATAGTAATTAATGCTATTATCTTTCCGTGTGTCAAGCCTAGAGCAGTTTTAGACAATTTATTTTACTTGTTATTGGGTTCGCTACTGATTTCTAGAGAATAGTCTAATTCATATTTACTTACATGAAGAGTTCCCCATTTTCCATCTTCGACTCTAACTAATTCATATGTAAATCCAATTTCATCTGCAAACTTTTGTAGTAAGTCAATGCAAAATCCGCTACAACACTGATACAAGCTCTCGTTCCGGTATGCTGATTGAATATCTATTCTGTAATTTTAAAAATTCAATAATCTTTATTAGTCGTTAAGTCTAGATACGAATAAAATTTGTTTTGACACTTTTCATTTCTTTTCATATCACTCAGATGAAAATACAGTCAACATAGTTCGGGAACAGATGTTGTTCGTCAATCAGTAAATAATATTTAGAACGCATCAATCAGGTTAAGAATATTATTACACCCAAGGTGTCAGCTTTCTGGTTACAAGAAGCACCATTTAGCCTCATTCGATATGGAAAAGTAGATTTCTAAAGTATATTTGCGTCACAAAATGAAGTAAGTGGTACCCAAAAATCAATTTCTAGATTGCTCCCATTTCCAAACCAACTGACAAATTTCGTTCATCTTAAAACGTATCTAAAGTAATTGATAGAGAACTAAATCTACTAAGATTCATTAAGATCGGTTGAGAATTGTGGGTACTGTCACATACAGTAATTACAAAGAACAACGAATTGCTTGCAACTAGTTTAGGTCGGTACAATTGATTATGCAGTTTTTGTCTTACTTGTTTACATGCATCACATCTATATATTCCCGCCTGTTTTTTATATTGTTGATCAGCTTTCAAAAATACTATGCATGTTTCTGATGTCCTATCATAATAATAACAAATTATTTTGAATAGAATGCTAAAAATAGAAGAAATTTTAATTAGAAGAAAGGTTTATGTTATAAGTACTTCTGACTATCAAATCCTGTGTCGCTACACATTTGAGAAGTCTCCAAATCTTTTAAAAATGTCCAAAAGCTTTCCATACTACTAAGAATATAATCACTATTTGTTGATTTATTAAGTTTAACATTAGTTACCTGCAAATATATACAATTAGCTATATCCAGTAAGTCATTAAAAAAAATATAAAAATTTCTTACAAGTATATTAAGTCTTATCGATTTTTACCCGAATCTTTAAATCATACGATATGTAATCTAAGCAACAAAGAATTACTGCCGGTAAATCGAGATGGTCATCAACCCAGCTTCCTTTTTTTGGTAACTTACATATTTCTAAATTCTTTATCAATTCTTGAATTGAAAATTCTGAATTGATTGCAGTTAACTCGGGATCATTGTGGCTAGTCTGCAAACATGTAAAAAAATTGAATTAAAAAGAAAATCAAAAATATTATATTCACGCAGTTGCTCAATTATTAGAGTCTTAATCGATTAGTAAACAATATTAACAAGATTAATGATAGAAATATTTCAAGTTTTATTTCAATGCAACTATTAAATCTTTTAAATAAAATAAAAAATTGGAAGAATGTACATTAGTAATAGGTAACAAGTTGACATTTTAATTATTATAAAAAAAAACAACGAATACTATTAATATTAGCACCGATTTATAATTTTACATAGAAAATATTTCAATACTTGAATACTTGCTCCAATAATTTATAATTTGCCGATCGATTACCATACTTCATTACATTATAAATAATTCTAGTCATACTTGTTCAATATTACTAGGTTCAACTGAATTGTCATCAAAAACCGCCTTGGCTTCTATGCATTTATAATCGTGCAATATTTGACTTGAATGTGATACATCATTTTCCTGTGAAATTAGTACAATCGATGATATTAAAAACAGTAATTAATACTTGACAGCTGAACTTTTGATTTACGTAGATATAATTTTCAATTGACTTCTTACGTTTGTGTTGGCATTTACAAAAATATTTGTAACAGGTATTGTTGAGCTGATATTTTTATGTAATGTTGGGATGGCACCAGGTTTGAGTATTATTTTCTTTCGTTAAGACACAAATGGTTCTTGATTAGGAATAATAATAATATCTTTGCGAAGAATATATTCTTCTTCAAAATGCAAATCACAAATAAAAATGTCAACATTCGAATCTGACACTAAATCTTGTCCCAAAATTTGACTCCATTGTCTAACAATATCAGGGTCCTACCAAAGAAAAAGAAATTTTCTAATTACTTATCAAAATACTAATTTCAGTATACAAGACTATTAATGATAATGATTAAATTGTATTGATAATAAAATTATAAGTATCATTCACAGACACTCCTCTGCGGCAACTTGCGCCTACAGTGATTAATTTTTTCAAATGTCATATATGATATTCAAATTTTTGTTTTTTTCCAAATGGGAATGTACTTAAAATTAATAAACATTAATAAATATAATTATAAATCTTATTATTTTATCAATGAAATTACAAATTTTGGGGTTATACTTACTTTTGGCAGCTTAAATAAGGAGTTTTTATCCTGTTGTAAATCTTTTTTACATTTTTTATTATTCTTACTGTTTTTACAATTCACCACAGCACAATTTTTAACCATTTTCAATTTCATAAAACGCTTATTTGTTAACTATGACCACAACAACATTCAATAACACTATCTAATGTTTATAATAAAACATGTTCTAAAAATCAGAACTTTCTAACACTACCGCTGCCTTGCGGACAAATAGTGTATCCGATGTTTCCTCATTATTACGGACGCAAATACGGCGAGAAAGCTTATGCCGATCGTTCTCCTTCTATCTAGGCTTCGTCTTGTATACGAAGATTCCTACTAAATTTGGAATCCGTAGAATTTACAGATTGAAATTAAAACTTTAGATTTTAACATCTACCCTGCAATCCCTATCGGAAAAGGAATTTTTGTAAATTCGTTTTGAGATGATCTCCTCATGACAAATAAAAGATTCCTACTAAATTTACAGCTTTTAAAAGCTATGTTTTGGAACTTTAGATTTGTTATTGTTAACACCCACCCCACAGCCTTTGTTGGGGGTGATTCGTCGTAAAATTCTCTGATAGATTAATTTATGTCAGATGTAGAAGGTGTTCATAAATAATTTTTCAATTTGAAAAATTCCTACTAAAGTTAGAGTCGATAGGAGCTATCGACTAAATTTATGGCTTGAAGAATAAAAATTTTAGTTGTCAATACCCACCCTTACCACCCTCTGTAGGGGTAAGATATCGCAAAATTCATTTACCAATTATTATTTTTACATCACTTACTAAGGATTCTTACTCAATTTGAAGTCGATAGAAGCTATAGCTTGGAAATTAAAAATTTATATTGTTAATAGACCACCCCGCAACCCCCTGTGGCGGTGAGATATCGTAAAATTCGTTCATAGATGATTTTTATTTCTCTTATAAAAGATTCCAACCAAATTTGGAGTCGACATAAGCTATAGTTTAAAAACGGGAATTTTTTATTGTTAACGCTATCGCAAACCCCTATGGGGAAGGAGTTTCTGAAAATCCGTTCTTAGCTAACCTCTACAGGGCAAAAGCAATATTCCTACCAAATTTTTAGTCTCTAGATCTCATAGTTCCAAAGATATCGTGATGAGTCAATCTATCTATAGAACAGCTCCTGTATATTGATAGAGAATAGAAAAAATTAATTTTAAATACTGCAAATTGAGAGTTTGTTATAAGTTATTCTTTCATGTTTTTTAAAATATTTTTAAAATTTCTATGTTAAGATTTTTTTAATTTATTTAAAAAAATTTTTTTTTTATTATAAAGTCGTTTAATCCGATTGTAGATTTAAACCATAATGGTGTCTACTTGTTGATGTAAGCTGATGTATCAACTAGCAACAATATCATTAATATTTATTTTTAATAATTTTTTTTAGTCTATACCTGTTTATTTGTAATAAGAAATTCGAGGCATTATTTATCTTTTATGAATTTTTTACGCAGTAGAGAGGACTCAGTACTGGACTCTTCTTAACCCGAATATCAATCTTACGTGACTTAAAAGTGACTTGCGGTCTTGAGAAAGACCTTTGTCGAGACGCCTGTATGGTGTTTGAGCCAATAAACTACTGAGACAGCCCTGAAATTGGCTTTGCGGTAACTCAAGGTCACTCGCTCTCAGAAGAGAGCTAGGTATTTGAGCTCTGAAAAGAGCTATTCGTTTTTCGAGCTCTAATAAGAGCTATTTGTTTTAAATGCTCCGAGAAGAGCTGTTTTAGTTGATTACTAGTCTCTGACAACATGCCTTGCGCGCTTACAGCGGGCTTCGTTAATATCGAGAAACTACTTGAGGGGATCCGTGTTGTAGAGATGATCCTTACTGTTGAGATGGTCCGTACTGTTGAGATAGTCCGTACTGTTGAAATGGTCCGTACTGTTTTGGCTTTCTTGAAGCGTTGGAAATAAGCAAGCTCGGCGCGCTTGCTATTCCGAATTTTACTGTAGATTGCAAGCCTTGCTCGCTTACTGTAGACTTGAGAGCTGGATCACTGCTGGTTGAAAGCACAGGTACTAATGGCTCGAGGCTCGTTTCACTGCTCTTTATATACCATCGTTGCGGCTGAGTTGCTGGGAGTAGGGGAATAAAAATGCTAGCTAATAAGATGGCTCGGTTCGAGGTGAAAGTGGAAGGTAACTTAGCACCAATGAGAAGGCTTCGGTCGAGTTGGAAGGGGAGCTGTAACTGAGCTGGCTAGCAAGAGCTCTCTTTGCGGTCCGCGCTCTTCCAAGTACCTAATTTTCACGGTCGTTGGCTTGTTAGGCACTTGTCGAATAGTTTACTTTTAATAGTTAACTTTTTCATCAAATTTCAATATTACGTTCAAACAATCATTTCAGAATCGATATATTTGAATGAGTATATGTTATACTTTAATTTTCATAATATTCAATAATTATAAATAATGTTAAAGTTAGTTATTTTCCATCCATAAACAATATTAAGTAACACAATAAATGTAAACAATAAGCCATAATGCTGCATTACGCCGTAGGATTAGTTTACAAGAATGATGAGATATTCAATCACCTATCGGTCGTACGGCGTAGGGGGTTAGATATAGGTCTGGCAAATCCGTGACTCGAGTTCGATTCTTAATTAGGTTAAATGCGTTTTTCACTTTATATTTAATGAATAGCAAACTTAGGTCTATAAGAGGTGCCGAATTTCGGAAAATCTAATGTGCGCTTCATACAAATAAAATCAAGACAAATATTCAATTTAATATACTTAAACCAGTTCGCAGGAAAGCGGACATACGATGTTAATCATCATACTAATTGTCAATTCATTGCGACGTTTCGGTCATGTAATTGACCTAATTTATGTTTGTTAATTTTAGTAAAACAGTAAACCTGAATGATGATTTTATCTTAATTTCGTTAGATGTCGTTTCTCTGTTTACTAATGTAAGACAAGATCTAGTATTGAGAGTAATTGATTTGATTTAAGATAACATTGCGGTTTTAATTAAAGTTCCAAAAGATGTATTAATTAAGATGATCAGTTTTTGTTATACGTCAAGTTATTTTATGTTCAAAGGTCAGTTTTATGCACAAATAGAAGAGAGTAACATGGGTAACCCAGCTAGTCCCGCTATTGCGAATGTGGTCATGAATTATGTGATAGGTCAGATTGTAAGTTTGTTACCATTTAACATTCCATTCATTAAATTTGAAACAGGATACACTGTTACCCGTGATAGCTATTACGAACTGTTATGAGTTCGATTAATTATCGACGCGGCACCAGAGCGCGATGGTCTCGGGCATTTTAGGTAGTTGGGAGAGGGGCGATGGGCCAGAGTGAGGACAAGTGAATTTGCAACCAGGGGAATTCAGAAGAGCTTGTACCACCAAGCATTTCGGGCACAATTGGAAATTCAGGTAAATATCTAGTCGCACGTCCACTTAGTTGGAACCCAACCGATGTTTTATAATTGTTAATCTATTCTAATTAATAATTCACAATATACTAATCCAATTGTACGTCTAGGAAATATTGCGGTAGGAAAGCAGAAGGAAATCCCCGAGAATAACGAGAGCGACGAGGACGGCAGCAGAGCAAGGGCCGTAGTAAAAGTAGGCGGGAAGGAGTCGTCGAATTTCGCAAGGTATCTGGTTATGTCTCGTAGGCGAAAATTGACTGTGGTTTTTACCCGGTCTAACTTTCTCTTCTGGCAAGGTTTTAATTACATTTTGTTGTATTTAGTTAATTTAATTGATTTTATAATTTAATTGATTGTGGTAAAAAAATTAATTATTAGTTGCTAGAAAATTCTGTGGTCCGATACCCAGAAAATTATTGGATTGACCTTGAGGTGAAATTTTTTGATAAGTTTTTACGCGTTGTTTTGACAACGTGGTCTACATACCCGTGAATTAAGGTACGGTTTCCCCTCTGTTTCACGGGTATAATTTAAGATATTTTTAATTAAGATTGGAAAATTAATTTTATAGAGGGCGTGTGAGAATGTTTTGTAAAATAAATAATTGGTAACACGCATTATTAATTCTATTAATTTCAGAAGATTTCTTAATTCTCTCTGCCCTGTAGATTATCTCTCATGTTTCTTCCGGTTTCGAGGACACCGTTATAACAACCTGGTGGCGCTCTTAAAATTAATATCTAAATAGTTTTAACATAGTGGAAATTGACATCTGTTAATAATTAAGGCTGCTATTGATCGGGATAATAAAACACCCCGTTACAAATTATATGTTGATAATACGATAGCAGTATTACCGAAAAATGAAGTCGACAATGTTTTGGGTTTGTTCAATAGTTTTGATGATGATATACAGTTCACATTGGAAATAGAGAAAGAGAATCGTATTTCTTTTCTAGATATCTTGATAGAAAGGAGAGATGGTTGTCTTATTACTAATTGGTACATCCAACTGATAAGTTCTGGTAGACTGTTGAATTATGACTCAAACCATTCTCGATCGCAGAAGGTTGGAATGATTACGGGGTTATTGGACAGAATGGTAAGGTTATATAATAAAGATCATTATCAAAAGAATTTGAAACGGAGTACACGGAGCCTTTTTTATCCCGAGAAGGTCTCCGATCCGTGTCAGTTAGTTATTGACCGATTTCCCAGGGCGCTGTGCTCCAAAGTACTCGGGTCAATAGTTGTAAGCTAGTAAGTAAGTAGCCGAGGTGGTAGCACCGGCCCCGAGAGAGAGAGAGAGAGAGAGAGAGAGAGAGAGAGAGAGAGATTGATTGATTGATTGATAGTTTATTAATGCCCAGAAACTATAATAAAGATCTAATATAAAAATTTATATTTATTTTATCTGATTCAACTAACATACTCAATAAATTATTCAATTAATAACAGCTGATAAAAGAACAAAGTTGGAGAATTTAACACTTAGAATCTAACAGTAATTATCAGAGAACTTATCACTTTACAATAACAAAATTAATAATCCAAATTCAACAAATGGTCAAAAATTTTATTTTTGAACACTTCAAGACTAGATGAGTTTACAATTTCTTCAGGCAGTTCTTCCCACAATCGTATTACACTCACTTGGAATGACCGCTCCATGAAGGTCGTAGCAAAATGCGGAAACGTGAAAAGAGAGTGTTTTTTGGCTGCTAACCTATCTGAACGTCTGACTTCGGTCTCCTCAACAAAAGCATCTCGTAGGTACTTGGGTTTACCAACTTGAAGTAGCTTAAAGAAGTAACAACTCATGAAGTACATTCTACGATATTTCACAGTAAGCCATCCCAATTCTCGTTGATAAGGTGTTATATGCTCATCTTTTCTAAGATTAAAAATGAACCTAATTGAGCAATTTATTGCACGTTGAAGTTTCAAGTCATTTTCAGATGTTGAATCTACTAATACGATGGAACAGTAATCAAGAAGTGGTAAGATGGTGGATGATACTAACAATTTCCTGATGTCAGTTGAGAAAATGTTCTTCCGAACCTTGAGAGAATGCAAGGCTGAATTAACTTTGCTAACCACTAGCTTGACATGATGATTCCAACTTAGGTTCCTACTGATGTGTAATCCCAAGCACTTGGTAGTATCAACATATGGAATTATGACACCATCTATAATAATAGGTGGCAGATCAAAGTTACTCAGTTGTTTCAGCTTGCTATTTGAACCCAAGATCATTGCTTTGGTCTTGGACAAGTTTATCTCCAAGCCATGCTTCCTTGCCCAATCCGCAACTGATTGTGCATCAATGTTGACCTGTCTGACTGCCTCTTGTAGTTGATACATAAAGAAGTGTAGATAAATATATTTGTCATCAGCAAACAGACCATGGTTACAATACACTAACCATCTGACAACAGAATTCATGACAATTAAAAACAGGATTGGACCAAGCACAGAACCTTGAGGAACACCAGATGAAGTTCTAAGGAGCTGAATTCGAGTCCCAAGATTATTCAGTATTGACTGAGAGCGATTTGATAAGTAGGAGAAAAACCAGATAATTGTTTCCATTGAAAAACCAAGCTCAAATAACGCAATCAGTATGATCTTGGGGTCAACATAGTCAAAAGCCTTACTCAAATCAAATAAGACTATTATGGTAAGTTTATTTTTGTCCATCGCCTGCCTAATATCATCAGTGAGCCTCAGTAAAGCTGATTGTGTGCTGTGATGTTTCCTAAATCCGGATTGCAAAGGATCGAGTAACTCGTTATCCTCCAGATAGGTTATCACTTGATTTGCAATGATTCTTTCAAACACTTTGGCCAGATGGGATAGATTTGCAACAGGTCGGGTATCTGACGGAGATCTACGTGGTGAAGTTTTATTCAAAGGTATAATAAAAATAATTTTCCAAATGTCAGGGAATATTCCAGTATCAAGAGATCTATTAAATAATGCAGTAATAAACAGTGAAATTTGTGGAAGGTGATCCCGTAGCCATCTTAAATCCAATCCATCAGGACTTTTTCCTTTAGACTGTGAAAGAGTAATATGCAATGCCTTAGTAACATCTACAATGTCAATCATGGTCACTTGAATAAACAATTGACTTGTCTTGAATAGTCCATCGGCAGCAGATCAACAAAATTTTTACTGCAAGGTGGATGTTTTCTTACTATGTTTGCGTAATACTCATTCAATTCAAGAGCATCAAAAAAGTTTAGCGGTGATGAAGGGTTAGACTTAATTAGTCCAAGATGTTTAAGCTTACTCCAAATAGATGAACCATATGAAAGATTTGAAAGAATAGTTTTTAAGTATTCTTCACGAGCATGATTTAACTCAGCTTTTAAGTTTTTTCTCTTAATTCTAAAAAGAGCAAGCAAATTTAGGTCCCGAGTTCTCCTAGCTTTCTTATACACTAGTCACAAAAATTAAGGGATATAAAAAAAATTCCAAATTATTTGGTGATTTTCAGCGAGCTGTAACTCCGAGGAAAATGATCGCACAGAAAAAAAAAAAAAAGCAAATTGTAGCTCCAAGTGTCTAGTTTTTAGATATGACCATGAAAATTTTTTGTCATCGTCAGGTCTGGAGAAATCCTAAGAAAACTACTGAAAAAAAATTTTTCGAAATTTTTTTTCGTCTTAAAAAAGGTCTACGGGCTTCAAAAAATTTTTTCGATTGTCTCGTTTAAAAGCGCTTTTAGTAAATTTAATACCCTTTAATTTGACGTAATCAAAAAGCCTGTACGATAATTTGCCGCGGAGTTATCGTCAATCAAAGCAAAAAGTTTTTTTGACTTTGGAAATCAATAACTCTGGAAATAATGACCGTATAGGAAATCGAAGGAGGGTTTTGAAAACTACACAATATTCTCTATAAGAAAACGTAAACCGCTTTTGAAGAAAAAATTTTTTTTGAATTGAAAACTCGGACTGAAAAAAAGACAAAAATTCGCATAATTAAGGATATTTGGATAACTTGGTATAACTTTGGATAAAATGGATGAACGAAGGATATCGTTGGTAATTTTTAACTTCAAAGTGTCCCCTAAAATCCCTAAGAAATTCAAAGCGCTGCGATTTTTTGTTCATAGTGCCCAGAAGCTTCAAATTCTGTGTTTTCGCAAAAATCACCATTATGAGCAATTTTGTGATTTTTATTCATTTTTCCATTGAAAAAAAATTTTTTTTTCAAAATTCTTTATTTTTTCGATCAAAGAGATTGATTTTTCAAGAAATTAAAAAAAAAAAAATTTCAATTTTTTTCGAAAATTTTTTTCGAAATTTTCTCAATTTTTTTCGACTGTTGTTTTACCGCCGGCATTAGCGTTACCCAAAGCGTACCACGTGGAGGTTGCTCGGTCGGATTTACGCTTCTCACACACGTGTGAGTGTGTGTGTGTGTGTGTGTCTTTGTCTGCGTGTTTGTCTGTTTGCAGCTGCCGAATGACCTCTGTACGCACGGCAGTAACTGCTCAGTACCGTGTATTGCCACCTCTGTTCCGAATCACAGCTCGTAAACGCTCTTGCATGTTGATGCATCGTCGAATATCACGTTGCGAAATTCCTTGCCAACAACGTAACAACGCTTGAGTCAACTGATGAAGATTGTGCAGTTGCGGATAGTCTCGCCGCAATCGACGCCTAAGCATGTCCCAAACATGCTCAATTGGGTTCAAATCAGGACTCATCGCTGGATGATTAAGCGTTGTTACGTTGTTGGCGCGGAGAAAAGTTCGCGTACGAACTGCAGTGTGAGGACGAGCATTATCCTGCATCAAAATGAACCGTCTTGCCCCCATGCGTGTGCGCATAGGCAGGACGTGTGGCTCCAGAATTTCGTCGACGTACCTATCGGCAGTCAACGTCCCACGAACGATGACCAACGGGGTTCTGGTATTGAAGGACACGCCTGCCCACACCATGACTGATCCACCATTGAAAGCTGTAACTGGTCTCGTAAAACCATCCCGATCTCATTCTCCGTGACGGCGCCAAACGAGAGATCGTCTATCGCTGCCATGAAGACAAAATCGAGATTCGTCAGTCCATAATACACTGGTCCACTGTCTACGACCCCAATGGTGATGATCATGAGCATAGGCCAATCGGGCTCGGCGATGTCGTGGAGTGAGCATAGGCACGCGATTTGCGCGTCTAGCGCGTAGTCCTTGCTCTCGAAAACGATTTCGAACCGTCGATGCCGATATGTGTTGTTGGGGAGGACGTTGTCGACGATTGCGAAATTGATGAGCGATCGTGTGGGCATGCGCAGTAGGGTTTCGACGAGCTTCTCGAATGATAGCTCGATCATCACGCTCGGTAGTGATTCGTAGTCTACCTTGACCCGGACGACGATCGTAACTTTGAGTCGCGTTAAATCGGGCATAGGCCCGACTGATAACGGACTGGCTCACTCCCATAGAAGCTGCTACTTTCACCTGACTGTAGCCCTCTTGAAGGAGGGTAACAATGCGAGCCACATCTGTGGCAGTTAAATGTCGACGAGGCATATCAAAAGGTGCTTATCAAAGAAAAGCTTACATAAAATTCACGTAAGGAATTTAGGCTAAAAAGAAAACGTAAAATTCAAGTTTTGTGTGAGGAAAAGCCGAACTCCGCGGGGGGTATATCAATTTGTTTTTATTGAATTTTTAAAATGAGATTTAAAACTAAGGCAGTTGTAGCGGACAGAAAAAATTGAGTTAATTTTTTTGACAATAGTGAAGCATTCTGAAGACGATAAAAAAAAAAATAAAAAAAAATTTTTGATAAAAAAATTTCGAAAAAATTTTCGAAAAAATTGAAAATTTTTTTTTTTTTTTCAAATTTCTTGAAAAATCAATCTCTTTGATCGAAAAATAAAGAATTTTGAAAAAAATTTTTTCAATGGAAAAATGAATAAAAATCACAAAATTGCTCATAATGGTGATTTTTGCGAAAACACAGAATTTGAAGCTTCTGGGCACTATGAACAAAAAATCGCAGCGCTTTGAATTTCTTAGGGATTTTAGGGGACACTTTGAAGTTAAAAAATTACCAACGATATCTTTCGTTCATCCATTTTATCCAAAGTTATACCAAGTTATCCAAATATCCTTAATTATGCGAATTTTTGTCTTTTTTCAGTCCGAGTTTTCAATTCAAAAAAATTTTTTCTTCAAAAGCGGTTTACGTTTTCTTATAGAGAATATTGTGTAGTTTTCAAAACCCTCCTTCGATTTCCTATACGGTCATTATTTCCAGAGTTATTGATTTCCAAAGTCAAAAAAACTTTTTTGCTTTGATTGACGATAACTCCGCGGCAAATTATCGTACAGCCTTTTTGATTACGTCAAATTAAAGGGTATTAAATTTACTAAAAGAGCTTTTAAACGAAACAATCGAAAAAATTTTTTGAAGCCCGTAGACCTTTTTAAGACGAAAAAAATTTCGAAAAATTTTTTTCAGTAGTTTTCTTAGGATTTCTCCAGACCTGACGATGACAAAAAATTTTCATGGTCATATCTAAAAACTAGACACTTGGAGCTACAATTTGCTTTTTTTTTTTTTTCTGTGCGATCATTTTCCTCGGAGTTACAGCTCGCTGAAAATTACCAAAAAATTTGGAATTTTTTTTATATCCCTTAATTTTTGTGACTAGTGTAAATTTCATCGCGTTCTTTGCACTTCACTTTTAATTCTTTTGTAAACCAAGGATTACTATGACGGACTATCTTCTTAGTAATTTCTGGTGCAAACAAATCCAGAGAAGATAGAACACCAGATTTGAAGATAGTCAGCAACTCATTTGGATCCGAATTTTCTAGTATAGCATTATCAATTCTTAAAGTGTTCATCAAAGTTCTTGAAAGAGCTTGATGATCACAATTCTTTAGGTTTCTAAAGGTAACTTTCTTTGGTGCTGGTTTTGAACAATTTAATTTATATTTACAAAATAAATAGTCATGGCCATCAATGAACGGAGAATCGGATTTAGCAAACGAAACTAATTTACTATCACTGTCAAGCAGGATGACATCCAACCAAGAATCATAATTATTTTTATGAAAAGTAGCTCCGTAAGGTACGCAGAACAGTGATTATTCAAGAATAAAGTCTTTCAGGTGCCTTGCAGTGTAACTATCTTCTAACAAGTTACAATTTAAATCACCCGCTATGATTATATTGTTGAAATTTGGATCAAATCTTGAAAAAATGTCAAAGAATTCGTTAAGAAATAGCCCTTTCGGTCTTCTGTAAATGCAGGATAATAAGAGGTGAGATCCAGAGGATAAAGTGACATCGGTAATTAAATATTCTGGTTGGTTTAAATAGTCAGAAGTTGAAATATATAAAATCTTGACTTTTAAGGACTCGTGGACAAGATAGGCCACTCCACCTCCCTGGATGTAACAACCAGTATCTGCATGTTTTAAGGTTCGATCTCTTCGAACAATATTGTAGCCATTCAATGAAAAAATACTGTTGTCGTTTGAGGGTTTTAACCACGTTTCAACAAGGATAATAATGTCAGGTTGAGTATCATCAATCAAATTCAAGAATTGAGCAGTATGGCCAACAAGGCTATTTATATTTAGACTAAGTACATTTAGCGATGAAGATATATTTTTAGTTGAGCTATTAGTTGAATCAGTTGACTGTTAATCTAGTTTAGTGAGATCAGAAACACATTTAATTTTAATTATTTCAGAGCCATTTTCTCTTTTAGCAAAAATTTGTCCACTTGTCACCCAGACATACTTGATCTTTTTTAACTTAGCCTTTTCTTTAGTTTGTAAAAGTAATTTATGTGTCTCTGGTAATAAAAATTCATTGACGTATATAGCAAATGTGGAATTTTGATCAACATAGTCCGGAAACACAATTTTAGCCAAAAGATTTTTTGACTTGCGTTTCGAACTTATAATGAAATCACGTACTCGAGAAGACTTCAAATCAATAATGTAGGAATGATAGATAGTCTTATGTTGTTTAGATCTATCTTTATTTACAAATTTACGAACACTCAAAACATCGCTGACCAAATGTGGTAACTCTAGAGCATTTAAAACAGCGGACGGAATTTCAGAAGGTGATAGTTTATCAGCCACTAAATCAGGAATACCTGAGATTACCAACTCAGTAGTACTTCCTAATAGAGATGAAGTAGATGAAGCTACACTGTTTTCAAGAGTAACTAGTTTGCTCAGATCAGCTAGTTTATTATGCATTATATTCATGTTAGTTTTACTGTCTTCTTTTAATTTTTTGATGTCCAAGTTTAATTTCGAAATTGAATCAGCATTTATTTTAACATTTTCCTTAACTTCCGAAAGGTCAGACACAGTAGCAGCTTGCGAATCTTTGAGGTCAGCGATTTGCGTATTAAGTTCCTCAAGTTTCTTATTTACCAACATGTTGGATGATAAAAACTGTTCCATCATAGCTGTCATCTTATCGTCAAGCGACTTTTCAGACCAATTTGAAGGTAGCTGGGCCATTGTTGGAGGTGTGATAGGTGAATGAAACACTGAGTCTGGACCAATCGATATCGGTGTATTTGGTGTGACAGGTGATTTCAATGAGGTTGATACACGAGCTGTTGATAAACGAACAAGTGAGGTAGATCCGCGAGCTTTAAATGTATGATCAAGAGGAGAAGAGCTGGCAGATTTGAAACTGGAAACTGAAGAGGTATTAGAGCTAGTAGATTTTATCGAGGCAAGTCTTGTTTTTGTTTCTAAATTTCCCAGGAGATAGTTAAATTGTTTTCTGCAACAATCAGTCAGCGGCCTGTTTTTTACATAATCTCGTGCACAACCAGGATGAAAATGCTGTTGACAAGTGTTACAAATAACAGATGATTTAACAGGTCTCTTGCATTTAATACATGTGTCAGGCACCAATGGCATAACCAGAAGATTGAAAGTAAAATTACTGTAAGGTGATCAGACAATTTAATATCAAGTTTCAAGTTATTAGTTAGAACAAGATAGATAACCAGTTATTTATAGTGTAACTTACACCTTCTCAGTACACACACTATTGGTGCTTTGTAAATTCTCAAGTCATAACAATTAAATGGTCAGAAAGAATTTGATAGAACTTTACTGACAAGTTATCACTGATAGAAGGTAAAGTATATGGTAAATCACTAGGTAATTAGCCAGTCATGAATAGTGTCACTTAAACCTCCTTGTTGCACACACTGTAGATCAACAGAGTAGTTATCAAATAGATGATATTTTTCAGAACTGGTAAACTTCAAGTGAGAGTTGACATCAACTGACGCTAATTTGGCTAACAATCCACTGTACACTAAAACCACTGTCAACTTAACCTCTTCAATGATGAGTAATTTATATTTAATTATTTTTCAATCCACAGCGAACACATAAGGAAAATTTATATGTCAATCTGCAGATTGCAATTTGTTGCTTGCAATATTTCTGAAACAAAAAATGCCCGGAGGCAATTTACAGCAGAAAAATGTTGCAAAAACAGAGCAAAAAATTAGCGTGTTTATGTACTTACAGAGAGAGAGAGAGAGAGAGAGAGAGAGAGAGAGAGAGAGAGAGAGAGAGAGAGAGAGAGAGAGAGAGAGAGAGAGAGAGAGAGAGAGAGAGAGAGAGAGAGAGAGAGGGGGGGGAAGACAGAGTGAAGAAAGAAACGAAGCAAAAAATTTTGGTAAAATTTATTCTGACTGAATGGTCAAACCAAACGCATCGCAAAAAGTTGTAACCAGGTAATTATTTCTTATTCGCTCGCTCTAAGCGGAACAAGGCGAGGAAACTTGACAAATTTAATGCTTGCTAGTCCTATTAGTCGGCTCGCTTAAGTTTGGTTTAATTTGCAATATATTCTTATGTCAACTTGCTGTTCTAGAAGAATCATTATCTGAGGAGAACGTGACGCGACGTGATGATCAGGACTTTGCCGTCAAGTGAACATCTCACCGAGGAGAAATTCTAGAAGGAGACGAAAATCCAGGAGTCGCAGCGTCGAGGGATTGCGAACAAGTGTTAAAAAGAAAATCCAGGTACAATTAACATGCCTAAATAATTTTTCGGTGAAGCGGCATCAGCCAGGCCTTTTGTCGAGTGCAGGTCATCGCCATTTCGCGTTCGGTCACAATCAGTAAACAAAATTCCAGAATCGTTAGTTTAACCAAAATTTAAGTAATTCATTTAACAAAGTTTAAGAATTAATTCAACCGAATATTAAGAATAATTAACAAAATGTTTACGAACAAAATTTGGTAAAATAATTAGAATAAAGTCCGAATGAAAGTCAGGTTAAAATTAAGAGTGAATTTAAGAACAAGTCAAAAATAAGATACTAAAATTATTAATTAATAATACCAGGAATTATTTCGGGTTATTAATTAAATATGTAGGCAGAATCTGGATTAATTTTAATTGGAATTATTTCAGTGTGTTTATTCATGATTTCGGTGTCACGTGAAAAATTTAATCTCTAGTAATTGAGTTTAAGTAAAATCAGTTAATTTTGTGTCAATTAAAATCATCGAAATAATTTCAGTAAAATCATTAGAAGTAAAAATTAGTTAAAATCAACATAAATAATTAGAAACAAATTTTGATTGTGTGAAATAAAACAAAAGTAAAATTAGAATCAGAAAATAATTGTCAAAATCATTTAGTTGAACGTAGGAAATAAATCACTTGAAAATTTCACTTGAAGAAAAATCGACAAAGTTTAGGAGAGGGTCAGCCATCTTGTCTCGAACTAAATCGCTGAGTAAAGGACATACAAGGTCGAGACTAAAATCTCAAGGCGTTGTAAAATAACATATAATCCTCATAAATAACATAAATTCTAAGTTTTAAGCAACTCAAAGAATGTAAAATAAAGTAAATTAGACCAAATAAAATAAACTCAGTTATTCAGAGACAAATTAAATAATTTGATCAAAAGATTAAAATCAAATCAATTGAGACGTTCTTAATCGGTAGAAATAAGTTCATAAATGATTAAATCAGTTAATTAAATAAATTAATGCGTTAACTCGGACTGAACAATTGGGACAAAATTCCAATAATTTACAAATTTCGACAACATTAAGTTCGGATAAAACAATTAATACACTGAAACTAAATCAATTAGAATTAAAATAATTAAGTAAAATCATATTATAAAATTTGGCGAAAATGAAATCGACAAAGAAAAATTAAATTTGTAAAATACTCAAGTGTAACGAACACATTGTCGGCAGATCATTAAGACTTCTGTCGTCAGATTTTAATCGATTAATACAAGATACGAAGATCTCTCGGTATTAAATATTTATTGTTGTATTATTAAGACCACGGCAATAAATTAGTTAAGAATTTTAATGAGGAAATTAATCTTATTAGGAATTTAGATTAGATATGAATGGAGAATTAAATAAAGGAAAAATTAGTTAATTCGATTTTAATTTGAAAAATAAAATTTAATAATAATCTTAAAAAATTAATTTGTAAAAGAATGGAAATATTAAGTCATGTGTTTGGATAATAATTATATTGTGTATGTGGGTGGAAAATAATTACAATTAGAAACCGCGGTATAGTCGCACCATAAGAAGGTATCGTCGGGATTAAGCACTATGATAGGAAACCGTGTATAGACGCCCATGGGGGGGGGGGTACACGGGATTAAGATAGAAACCGTGGTATGGTCGCTTCATATGAAGGTACTGTCGGGAATAGCAACTATGATAGGAAACCGTCTTATTAACGGGAACAGGTCCTAGGATTAAATGTTAATCAATTCTAAGGGGATTATTGTAAATGGGATTGGTTAAATAAAATTTCTTGTAAAATGAATTTCTTTGGTAATTATTCTTTCCTTCCTAGTAATCTCTCACGACCCTGTAGAACTTACTCCATGCTCTGTTCCAGGTTCTGCATACTGTGTCTAAAAATCCAGTGGTGCCCTAAATAAATTAAGGGGTGACCAAAGAGACCGAGGAGAACAGTTACATCTAGTTCCCTTCCGTTTCAAATTATAACATAATTCGGTCATTATTGTTAAGAAATGGTTACTATAAGTCTTTTATTGATGCGATTTTGAAGGAATTTAGACAAAATATTGTGAAGAAACTTAATTTTTTTTTATTATTATTAACTATATTATTAATTTCTTGTTTATTTTTAATTAATAATTAATTATGTAACAAAACTTTTTGACATAAACGGACACAATTATTTAAATCTCGCACTAATCATTTTAGTTCCCATCCCTCCGCTAGAAAGCGCCGAAAATACTGAACTGTTCGTTTAACGATTCTTATTCCGTACTTTTATAAGCGAAAAAATTATGACAGGGAAAACCATTCCTTCAACGGATTGTACCTGAGGCTGTTAAGTCGCTGGATTTAAAACTCAATCAATCTTCCTTGCTCTGGTCCGCTGGGATAAGAGTAAGGTAAGTTTGATTTAAATTAACCGATTAATTATTGGTTAATGTGTTGCGCTGGCTACACATTGATCCATAATTAACCGTATTCCCTGTACTCGGACCTACTGTGAGGGTACTGTGGTGGACTATACCTTGTAGGTGGTGCAAGAAGGATCCTATCCGCTTGTATCGGGGTAGAGGTTAGGAATCCTGGGTGACGGCGAGTCACCAGGATGTTGGGATATTAGCTTTAAAGATATTAGCTCGTGTTTGTAATAAATGGTAATATCGGGATCCGAAAACTAGCTTACCGACCGTCACAATTAATCACTAGATAAACTGTTTTACCGACTGTATAGATTTAAGTTCTCTTAAAATCTTGATTAAAAGCCATTGTTAATTATTCTAATTACTATTTAAAAATTGATTTTTGTATTTAATAAACATTTTAATTATTTCGTTATTTTTTTTATAAAACATTAATAATTTAAATTCTATTTTTGTTGTACCAGATCAAATATTTATAATTTATTATTTAAAATAAATAAATAAATGTTGTTAATAACAAAGCAGTAAATTAATTAATTACTAGTATTATTTAATTCTTAATAATTTTATATTTTAAATAAAAATTATTCTTCATTAAAATCGACCCTGGTATCCGACGAGCTTAAGAGCTGAAGAATAGACTGTTACAATGTTGATAATGGTATGAGAAATCCTACTAGAAGCAAGAGCACCATCAAAAATTGTCGGTTTCCTTATATAGTGGGATTTTCACATGATATTATTATTTGTTTTATTGGTACGAATGTTAGATTTGCGTTTTATAACCTGCTAAAAAATGGTTGTGTTTATACGAAATTAAAAGAGCCGTTATATAAAGAACAACAATCTTGCGTAGTTTATAAAATTCCATGTTCTTGTGACTCTTGCTATATAGGACAAACTAAACAATTCTTAGAGTCGCGGATTAAACAACATAAAAATGACTGTAAATAATTGGGCAAAAATTGACAAATCTACGTACGAAATCGGCACAGAGGATAAAGATATTACTCTTATTTTAAATCAAAGAAAAGACAATATTCTTGACTTCATAGAAAATCAACTAAAAGTATTAATATGTTCATAAATAGTTTTACCATTAAAAGAATTATTATTTATAAAGTTAATTTTTTCCAAAGTCATTAGATCTTTCTAATAGTTATTTTGCATACTTCAATATAACTCAAATTTTTAAGTGATTTAGTTTTACAATTTTTGTCTTTTTGAATAGTATTTTTTACTTTAAAATCATAAAAACATGTTCTTTTCTTGCCGCCATTATTAAATTTTTCTGATTTTTTGTTAGAATCATCATCCGATAAATGATTACAAGGAGTTTTTGGAGCTGAGCTGTATCTTTTTAGGTGGTATCAAAAGTCATAAAGCCGAATTTATAGCCCCTGGTGATTTTCATCACGCACGGTGGTTATCAACAGCTCTCTATTGCTTGAAAATATATATGTTCAGAAACCAGTTTGAAATAGCAGTAAGAGAAAGAAAAATTTTGCAGAAGATATATGTTTCCATTGTAATATTTTATGTAAAAATATGGTTTACTGCTCCTAATGCAATAAATGCTCCAAACTCGGATTTTCAATTTGTGAAGGATCTTATTGATTACAGAGAAATACATCCAGACATTGCAAATGCAACACTCGATAAATTGTCTCGACAATTGTGGTACTGATATGAACATCTTACTTGTTTGGCTCTTTTGGATGTAACTGTGTCAGTAGAAGAAAAAGTAAACACTATACAAAACATCAATTCCCAGGTAGCGATCGAAAAGCCAAGTAAACGTTTTGCGATCGCTTACGAAGAAATATTATCGTTATCCGAGAAAAACATGAGCGATCTTGTAAATCCAAACTCATTGCTTATTTTTAAGCAATTTGAGCTCCCTTATGGCTTTTTGAGTGAAGATCCAAGTTTGTGGGAATCAAATCTCGAGTATAAACGATGTTATAATATATTTAAATAATTGACAGTAATAAACGATACTGCAGAATGAGGAGTAGCGCTAGCCAAAAGTATTAATGAAGTATTGACTAATAACGAAGATGAAAAACAAAGAAATTTTTCAAAGTGTTCAACACCATCGATCTCAATACACATCGTGTAAGAAATCACAATATATTGACAATGAATCAATCTCACAATTAATTTTTCTGCTTTAAGTAATAATTAATTGGTGTTGTTGTTTTCTTTTTTATTAAAAATGTATTGTTGTCAATATGATTCGAACTATTAAAATTAAATAAATTGTTGATAACCTATAAAATATTTGAGTATATTCATAAGTTTTATGCAGAAACTCGTAAATCCATTATTTTTGAACGATTCTTCAATTATAAGCTTTTATAATGTAAAACATTTATCATATTCTACTTTTCTAGCCTTAAGAGAATGTATTGAACAAAAAATATAATATTACGAAGAAAAAATAAACAAGATTTTACTAAGTTTAAATCAATGATCAGCCAAAATTTCACAGAGAAATTAATTCAAGGCTTAATATCTCGTTTGACATTGATCTTATCAATTTGGTCTAAAAACATTTTTTGTAGGAAATTGAATTCCCTCCAAGTTTCTTGTCTACATTTTTCCCGCAGCTCTTGTTATTGACGAGATAAATACAAAAAAAAAAAAAAAAACGCGAATTATATAAAAAAATCAGCTTTAGTGGCTCGTACACAGAAAGAAAACTGTATGAAAAATCACGGTAAAAATATCGTAATTTTTAGTATAGAATATTGTAGTGCCGGACCTAAACTCAAACATCGTAACTTTTACAATTCAATATCGTAAATTTCTATCACTCAAATTAAAAAGAAGCTTAGGTTACCGAAAAAAATAATTCTGCTCAAATAATTTTATCTGTGGACCACTAGATACAGGTTCTAATTGTGAAGAAAATGTTGCTGCTAAAGTCAGCTCCAACATTTGATGCCTCCAAGCGAACCGAAGCATTTTTTTTTTTTTTCAACATTGTTTCTAAATGAACAGCAGCTCCTTCATGTAATCCTGTGTTACTTGCAGTCGTGTCAAAGCATAGTGACCGAACTCGATTAGGAATGTTCCACTCCAAAAGTGTATTGTAAATAGCTGTTGCTTGATCAATACCTGATGATCCATCGATTATAGGAATATTCAAAAGTTTCGCGACTTCTACTTCTATAACTAATACGGCTAACCTATCTTCAGCTTGGGAAGATGTTGATGTTGTCATTAATTTCGAATCCCAGTGCACAGTGAGACATGCATCTGGTTTGAATGAATCTTTTATATATTTACAGGTCGGCTGCTCGATGTTTTTGGCGTGAACGACGGATGGTATCTTTACTGACGCTAACTGTTAATAAATCTTGTTTCAAAGATACAGATGTTGCAGCTACGATGAGTGCTGCGCTACGGTTTGAAGTTTTTGTTCGATCAAGCATACTTGACAATGCCGGGGTCAAAATATATTTTTTGCATGGTTCAGTTAGCTTTCTTTTTTTAGGTGGGGAAGAATAAAATTCGTGTGATGACACACTACAACCTGATGCATTACTTTTTTGAGACAATAGTACAGGTGGTTCTAAATTACTTGACGACAAAGCTTTCTTAGAATTGTAACAAATTCCGTTGTTAAATTATTTTCTTTTGTTCGAAGTTTACATTCAAACATATCATCTCAAGATTTTAGAAATGCATTCTCGTTTCCACGCTGGAGGTTTGTAAGCCTCAAACGATTCTTTTTCAATTTTTGCCGTGTCGACTATTTTTTTAATTTTTTCTTTAATATAAAAGTCTTTGATAGTTACTTTCGGCTCCGAGCATTGTTGAATTTTTTGAGTAGTCAATTTCAAAAGTGTCTGCAATTGTTAATTTATTTTCGTATTGATGATGTTATGTAAAAATTATTTAATTTATGATAATTAATTAATTTTACATTTGGAATAATTAAAAGTTTCAGTATTTGGTCCTAGCGTGTTAGGCTAATAGACCGGGAACTTCCGAGTTTTAATTTATTGAGAATGATAGGTTTGATTAAATAAATAGTTCGTTAGATAAATTTAATAAGTATATTATTTAAACTAAAAATTGGTTAAATTACAAATTCATTACAAATAATACAAAAAGGCGTAATCTAATATTTTCTTTCATACAATGCGGTTTCAAAATGTTAAAATTTACAAATTAATAATTTTAAATTTTACCTGGTACAATTGGTGAATCTTGTTCTTTTACTTTTTGTTAATTTAATTCACTTCACAACTTTACTTTATTTTACAATTGGTTGTATTTAAAGAAACAGAATTATTCGTAGTCTATTGAAATTTAAACTACATGATGTTAACACTAGATAGGTCAAAGCACGAAGAGAGCGAACACCCAGCAGTTTTCCGGGTCCGAGATTTTTACGGGCCCTCCGTTGTCAATTGGAGGGAGAATTGAATAACCAATTATCACCGGAGGCTCGGGGACTCTTACCCTCTCTTCGGATGTGTCGGAAAAATGCTGCGGTGGCGGTTTTCCCGTATATTGATGTACAAGTATAGATCACAAGTTATCTATTATACTTGTATGCTTTTACCTCCTACACATTGTACAACAATACACTTACTGGTACACTTATGTTAATGTATAGGCGCATCTATACACACACAAATGCACACAGAGATCTTAATGTTACTTGTTGTTTAACATATGAAAATTTTTAAATATTAACATTTCTTAAATTAATTTATTATTTAAACAATTTCTTCGAACGATTTTATCAATAATCGGATGATTTTTTCTTTGTGATCGATAAAAATTTTAATAAAAAATTAGTCAATTCTTTTTAATAATTAATTTGTAACTTTTAATTTATTTACTTTTGGTTTTTTACATTTACTAATTGTTCAATTTGAAATTTATATTTATTATTTTTACCTTGAATTATTTATTATTCTCAAGACATTATCTAACTAAATTTATTGTAAAAGATTGTTTAAGAAATTTTGTTTATTATCATAAAATTATTATTTTTTTTGATTCATACTATTTTATCTTCTATGCCTAATATTTGGACAGTAATGAGAATATAATGATAAAAATTTCCCAGTCTGAGTTCGAGTGCCACAATGTATTTAAGAAATACCTTTGAACTCTCTGGATATTTTCCCTAATGTTTAAACTCCATTTATTTGTTTGTTCCGGTTTTATAATTTTAAATGCATTGAGGTCTCAGACTGAGCATCTAAGTAAGGGACATGAACTCTAGTTATTTTCTTATCTGGTCTACGGACAACGAAAAATTATGACGGTCTTTGATATTATATAGAAAAGATAAAAGTTATAAAAAAAAATGTTTTACATAACAATGAAATAAGAAAAAGCTGAAAACTTCCCGACGAGAAAGAACTATAGTAGTTATCAATCCTTTATGGTATTCGCCAATTAACCATTCAGCAGGGCTAGATGGTTTTGTTGATCTCAATTGTCGTTTGGAGCGCATTTTTAGTCTACAAAAACAATACATGAAGAGCATAGTCAAGAACCAAAATATAAAAATATTTCAGATAAAAATTCTAAATGAATAATTAACTGTTTATGAAACAATTAAATACATTAAACTTTATTGAGGTTAGGACAAAAGAATGACAGAAACAACATAAATAACAATGGAACATACCTGATTGTTAAACGAATAAATGAAACATTGTAACATTAAAAAAAAAATCACGAACTGACAAATAAGTATTTTATAATTAAATGTTATTAACTATAAAATCCTTAATTCGAAGTGAGAAGTAAACAGAAAGTCATGAAGTAATTTTGTTTACAAACAATCCTGTATTCAGAAGTAAAGTGGAAAAAGCGCTGGCCTAATATGGTGTCAAAATAGTAAACTAATAGTTTCGCTGCGTCAGTAATAAAAATTTCTGTCTCAACGTAATGTATCATCGGTAATTTTAGATTATTTACTACAAAACTAATCATAATTAAACGAAATATTAAGAACTCAGAGAAAAAACAATTAAATAGAATGGTACATTTTACTTGTAAAATTATTAAATAAGAAAAAATTTATATATTTTATGTAGTGCTTGATTTTTAAATTATCTCGTGGTATATTTTTATCGATTATTATACTAAATAAATAAAAAAAATGTATGAAATTTTATTTTGAATATTAAAAGGTCGCTCGAAAAAATTTAAAGTCATGCACTAATAAATTAAAAAAAATTATGAGCGACCTTTCAAAATTAAAATTTTGGAGTAAAACTTTCAGAAACTTATCTTTTTTTGGTCTCTTAAATTATACCGTAACGAAAAAAAATTTTAAAAAATAAAATAAATTTAAAAAATTTAAAAAAATTAAATAAAATTGACTTTTAATGATTTTTGAAATTTAAAAAAATTTGGAGCGACCTCTTAAAAATTTTTTTTGAGCTGTTATTTGGAGAGGGCTATTAAAACATCGAAAATTAAAATTTTTTCACTCGAGACTCAAAACAAAAATAGTCGGTTTATTTGCGCCACTAATATACATACATATATAAACTTTTGAACCATATGCATTTTCCGACTCAGCTCGACGAGTATAGTCGAAATATAGCAAAATTTTTCAAAAGTTCCATCATGAGGACCAATGCAATAGTTAGATTTCTATGAAATCTACTAAAAACCTAGGACAGAATATACTATTGGGACCTGACATAGCGGTGTGGATTAAAAAACATGTTGGAAAGTAGCTTACACTTTTAAATTTTTAACCCATGTGATAGTAGGCTAAGTCCCAAAAATGTTATTAAATATCACAGATATATTATTATGGACGAGTAATAACCCTAATCAATAAAATATTCATGATGCACAACGGATTTTATCTGCTGGGCATTTATTTAAATATGGAATTTATAGTTAAAAAGTATACAAACGTTACACATGAAATGAAAACTGCACGAAATAAATGTAAAAATTAATAAATGTAAAATAAATAAATGTCAAAAAGACATTAAAATGGCGTCCCTGAAAGGTGATATTATTAATGCAGGGAAAGTTTTTAAGTGTCACCCAAAAACTAGTGTGCCAAAAATTGTGATATGTATTATATGTGAAAATGTGTATCACGAAGGGGATTTTAATAAACTTATAAAAGGGAAATATGTTGGGGAAATGTTCGTTATCTGCCCTAAACATAATCATGAAGATCTAACCTCCAAAAAAGATTATGATGTAAACACTTTGGATGAAAATGCAAGAGAAATAATAATGCAAATAAAAATGCTTCATAAAGATGAATTACGCAACGAGCTATGTAATAATATAACACTAAATAAAACTAAAAATCTATCAGATGTTTCTGATCTTGAGATAGATGAAATAGCAGCTCTGAAGATGGAGAATGAATTATTGAGACAACTAAATACGGAACTACAAGCCTGAAACAGCCTGCTAGATAAGATTGTTGAAAACGGTAATTTTTTCAATAATAATTCCTCATCGTATGCTGATATTGCTAAGAGTTCTGCTAAAATAAATGAAAAAGTCCCAAAAATTATAGTGAAAGCAAAAAATATAAATAATAATGTTGAAACTCTGGAGAAGGTGGAAATGAAATTAACTAGTGATATTTCTTTGCCAATTAAAAATGTAAGGAAAAATACCAATGGATGTGTATCTGTTAAGTGTACCCGAGTCAAAATTAAAAACATATTTTGAGCCTCCACAACCTACCGGAGGAGTTATAGGTTGAAATTATGGTTTTAGATTTTTTCGACTACGATGACGCGTATATCAGAACCATAATTTCAGCCTACAAGTGGTATTTTTGTCCGCTTTTACCAAAGTTAGGCCGAAATCACGGTTTTAGAACCATAAATTGAGCCTACTGAGCCTACATCTCTACCGTACAAAACATTCTTATTTGTTAATATAATGTAGACGAGGAGAAAGAAAGGAAAGAGGAATGGATCCAGATAAAAATAGCTGCCGTTAGAGGCATGCGATGTCCAGCTCATATGCCAGTTGATAAAAAATGATAAAAGGAGGATTTTGACAGTGTCATATCTATATTTTATTGTTGATGTACAGCTATCGCAAGTTCAACAACGTGTGATTCTTAATTTCGGCCTAACATTTGCTAACTATAGAAATAAATTGAAAATTTGTTCTAACCGAGATTCGAACCTGAGACGCGCGCTTGCCAGATCGATAACTAACCCTTACACCGTACGACAGATGAGCTAATTCACATCTTATCATTGTTATAAACTAAATCTATATGGTGACGATTTTTCTGAAATTTGTTTATCTTTCTCTACCCTATTGAAAACAATTGTCAGAATTTTTTCGAATTTTCTTACCCAACCAAAAAAAAAGTTATGAGTTGTTTAAAAAAAATATCTTTTTTTTTTTTTAGGTTGTAACAGGGTAAATTACCCTAAATCGATAAGTCGCCAGAGATCGATAATTAGTCGACTCAGCACTGGCGCGCCCCGATCTTCGGGGTCTTCCGTTTAGTAATTAAGAGGGGGGGGGTGGAATGGGTAAGTGCTCGGGAGTCGGAGAGTGACAAAATCAGAAGAGGTTTGATAGTCAGCCGCACTGGTCACTACTCAACGAAGCAGCAGCATAAAAACTGAACTTAGAGTGAGGACAATTCCCCGGAGTGAAAAAATCTAACAACCGATACCTGGAGGACTCACCACGGTAGACAGACATCGTGGACGTAGTAAGACAATTACCCAGGTACATTATTTCATTCCGTAGGTGGAAGATAGACCGCGGTTTGTACTCGGACTATCATTCCTCTTCCTTTCTTTTTTTTCTCAATAAATAAATCGTAGAACATTTGCTAGTTTTTTGGATTTAGTGATTTTCATGGGGGTTCATACCCGGGGATCGCTCGATCGACCTTGCGGGGGAAGTTATAATAACTAAAAACTATCAACCAATTAATTAACATCCGAAGAATTCGTTAAATTTATTGTTATGATTTTTATAATAATTAACTAAGTAAAATTGATTAATTTTTGTTACTTGAAAAAAATCGATAAATTTTTATTCGTGGAATTTTGGTCAAGTGTCAATTTTTGTGTCGCATAAATTCCAATACCCAAGGTCAAGCAAGACTTGACTAGCGAATGTTCTAGCAAGTAAAAATTGACTATTTCGACTCGTGTCGAATTTTTATAATTGATAAAACAATCAGAAAATTGTTGACAATATTTTATATTAAGAATTAATTATTAAGTGTTACGTTGAAAACGCAACTAAAATTTAATTATTTTTATCCTAGCCATTAGGCTAATAGATAAGGATCTGAAGCTTTATGGGAAGGGGTTGAAGTTATAATAGAAGAGAATGAATTCAATTTAATAAATATATTATAACATTATCATACAAAGATTTGAATTATTAAAACAAACATAAAAATCTCAATTAACAACTTACTTAAATGTCATTGTTACCGTTTCTTTACATAATTGAAATTTACTTTACTAACAATTGTTTTTTTGAATCTGACGCGTGGTTTCATTAAAACTTATAAAAACTTTTTCGATGTTAACACTAGGATGTCAGGACAACGAGAGATATTTTTGTTGAAAAATCGTAAAGGTGTCGAATTTTAGGGCGTTACTTATTTTTACTAGATGGGAGAAATAATGTCCAATTATTTTTCTATTTCCTTGAGCCCTTGCCCTCTCTTTTAGATTTTTCTATAATGTTGCATGAGTCCCCTCTACTTGGGTCAGAGTACAATATCGCTTCTCCTTCACTCTTATGCTCTATTATACATCTATGTGTTTGTGTATACGTAAGCGCATTTATGCATAGACAAAGACATACATGTGTACTATTTTACATTAAATTATTTACTGTGACCAAATTTTTATATTAAATTAGTTAGATAAAAATTAATTTGTGCATAGATTACAAATTGTTATTAGTTTTTTAGATCTAAATTTTTCTTTTTATTTAAATCGTTATTTTATTCGAAAATAAAAGAAAACATTTATTTATTTTTTTTTGTTTAAACTTAAATTATAGTTATTAAATTTTGTTCCTTAAATTATCAACATATATATATTTTTTTTTTCTGTTGATACTAGAATTATCATAACATTCCTTTTTATTTTTTTCTTTTATCATTATTTACTTTTATTTTATTTAAACTATTGTTTATATATACATTTATTTTGTTATCGAAAACTTCTATTTCGGATCTCGACAAAGTTTAAAATTCTATTAGGGTATTTGTTCAGGCTCAAATCCCTTAGTATGGTCAGGCCCAACTAAAACTAAATTTTTCAAATAAGTTTCTTTTCAAAATGCTATTGATCAATTTGAAGATAACAAAATTTTAAAAATAAAATAAATGTATGTAATTAGTTGTAAGAACATAAAATTATTTATGAATAATTAAATTCTATTTGTTATAAAATAAAAATGTCGGACGTTGAGTCCGACATAACATAAGAATTTTATATTAGGAAAATTATTAATTGAGAATATTATAGAGTGGAAAATTATTAAGAATATTATATTTAAGAATTATTTATTGAGAATATTATATTATAAAATTGTATCGTTACGTGGGAATTTAGTAATTTTTGGGGATTAAGTCCGTGAAGTAGTTAAATTAAAATGACTGAATTTGATAATTATCGACGTAGACATTAAGTCCAAGGAATCAGTTATTGAGTCAAAATTGTCACAGTAAAAACAGTTAGAATTAGTTAATTAACTTGATTGTAAAAATTTATATTGTGATTGACTTATTTAACAAAAGCTAATTCAAGGTATTAAGCCTCTCGTTCGAGATAATAACTTGGGAATTTTGAGCTGTTTAATATTTTAAACCAAGGAAGATTAACAGTTGGAATTTGAGAATTGTAATAGCTATTTGGAAATTGATTGTTAATTGAAAATTGTCGTTTTGTTAATTACTAATGATTGAATAATTTAAACTAAGAATATTGTAATTAAATTAAAATCATTTCCTTCAATTTAAGATTATAAAAATCAATTAAGCGAAGTGTGGGTTATGTGTGTGAAGAATTGTATGGGTTATGCGTGATAGAGAGTGTTAATAGTGTTAAGTTCGGTAGTCCTGTGGACTTAATTTTAAGTAGCCAAGTGTGTAAGTTAGTTAGTTTTGGTCGTCCGGTGGACGTTTAATTTTAAGTTTAGTTTTAAGACAGGTGTGGGAGACCGTTTGTTCGAAAAAGCCCAATTAGTTTTAAGACAGGTGTGGGAGACCGTTTGTTCGAAAAAGCCCAATTAGTTGTAAGACAGGTGTGGGAGACCGTTTGTTCGAAAAAGCGCAATTAGTTTTAAGATAGGTGTGGGAGACCGTTTGTTCGAAAAAGCCCGTCTAGTCATCGTATCGTCATTGGAAGGTTCGTTTGTAAATATCGTGTATTTCGCAGTTATTCCCTGCTTCGTTAGATTATAAGTTCGTGAGTGAGTGCTTTAAATTTGTTAAGTTTGTAAAATTTTTATTGTTAATAAATACCGGTATATTGTTAATTAAATTTTTATTATTCAACAGCACCTTCCTCCACTCTCTCTACCCTGAGATAAGTTTTCTCAGCTCTGGACCGGTTCCAGGAACCGTGATTAATAATCCTGGTGGCGCCCTGATAATTTTTATTGTTGTTAGTTTTGTTTAGTTATTTATAAAATTGATTAGGGGCTAACCTGAGCAGGTAAAACTGTTACATTGGCGCCCAACTTCTTAATAACCCCATAGAGAGAGAATGGAAGTTTTTGAGTAATAGATTTTTTATTGATTAATTAGAAACATATTATTCAATCATTGGAAAATTTTTTCTTATTATTTTATTACTCGAAAATTTTTAACTTAGAAAAATGCGTTAGTGAGTGTCGAAAAATTTTCTTTCTTCTAATTTTCCTTGAAACTCAAATTTTAGCATTAATTTCATTCTTATTTAAAATTTTGAAAAAAAAAAAAAAAAAAAAAAATCATTATCATTCAGCTAAACCCAGTAGCTTGTGGTAGTTTTTTTTCTACAAGTTACAGCTATTTTGGGTATCAAAGAAAATCAGCATAATAGTCAAACCCGGTAGTCGAATTAAGTCGAAATATTTTTCTTTCAATCAGGATTAAAATACTTATCGATTTTGACTACCTCGGGTAAATTTACTTTTCATTTTTGAGGAATTTACTTGAGAAAATTCGACAATTGCTTTTGAAAAGAATTTTAATCCTATTCAATTTAAAATTAGCAAAAATTCTTTTCTTTCATAAAGAATTATAATAAAACATTAATTGACAAAATTTATAAAATCCTTTTTTCTTTTGAACAAATTCTTTTGGTTTTTGAAATTTATTTCAATGTTAAATTTTCTTTTATTGTCTAAATTAAAATTTGACAATTGTATGACAACATCGTAAAGTACTTTTCAAAAGAAATTTTGACTTATAATCCTCAAAAGAATTTTTATCCTATTTAAATTAAATTTAACAATAGTTTCTTTTGCTTCATAGAGAAAATAATTAGTTATATCTTATTTGGAAAATTATAAAATCTTTTTCTCTTGAACAAATTCCTTTAGGAATTCATCGCATTATAATTTTTTTTCTTTATCAAATATTTTATATTACTTATTCTAAAATTAAAATCTTCAATATTAGATACTTGAATTATAAGTTATTGTCGTTTTTCAAAAGTGAGATTCATTAGATTTGAGAAGTATTTTATAAATTTTAACACAATGTTACGTCAAGGTGGACCGAGAACCAGGTCTCAAGGACTCGAAGAGCCAGAAGCTGAGGCTCGACGACTTTCCTTCGGTAGAGGCCGGGGTAGAACATCACCGACTATTACTAATAGACCAGGATCCAACGTGGATCAGAGACCCTTGGGGGAGCCAGCTCAAGTACCCGGGTCAGGCGTCATGCCTGCGCCCATGGGTGAGTCGATTCATTTAAACCCGGGTTATAGACAATATGGATCCGCGGGAGTAATACCTTCGGTCCTAAACAACCAACGTATATCAATAGGCGAGACTCCAGGTACGAGTGGGACAGCGTTGTTCCCTGGAAATCAAAACATGGCCAGAATCAGCGATGTAATTCGAAGAATCACGATCACACCAGCTCCAACCGGTTCTTCAAACTCTTCATTACATTTTGGAGAGGTTGCCGATACGATGAACGGTATAATAGACGACATGGACCGTGAGTTCTCCTGGTTACAACATAGACTCCGAGGTGATCCTGCAACCATTCAAGCACCTCGAACACGACTTCAAGGAGTCGAAGAAGCCATAAGAGAGCGTGAGGCACGGGAACAGGCATTAAGAGACCAGTTAAGACAAGAACAAATTCAACGGGAACATCTCGAACGCCTGCATCAACAACAAGAGCAGGAAATTCGTCAACTTCGTGAACGTGAACGACTGGCTCGTGAGATTTAGACAGGGATAGCGCATCTGGGAGTAAATTCGAGTTCTCCTATATACCAACAGCTAAATAATCAAGAGACTCAACCGATCGGCTTGACTTCTCGCCCATTGATCAATACAATAAATCATCAGGATTATCAAACAACAAATCTTGAACAACCAGATCGTTACCGGGGTTTCACACCAGGTAACACTTACATACCACAGGCTAATTATCCTGGGAATTGTCCCGATAATTACGCACATAGATTGCCTGGAGGTGATTTCAACGGGGTGAACACCAACATTAGACCTGGATACATTTCATATAACCGTTGGAAGGAAATTAAGGACAGCATACAGATGTCCGGCATTTCTTTTCCTCAAAAGGGTACAACAGCTAATGACTTCGTGAACTCACTGGAAGCTAGAGCGAGACGTGAGGATTGGAGTGAACCGGAGCTAATGAAGGTGATCAGTTACACCCTGAAGGGAGCAGCAGCTCGTTGGGTGGATTCGAACTACTACAGATGGCAAAACTTCGCCCAGTTCAAGCAGGAGTTCCGAAAAGCCTTCGGCAGCCCTGTTACAGAGCATCAGATGATCCTGGACATAAGTGAGATGAGGATGAATCCTGGGGACAATGCCACGGAGTTCGTGCTCAATGTCCAACAAAAATATCAATCGATGGAGATTCCTCCACCAGTCCAGGAGCAGGTGAACTGTATTCGTAACCACCTAACAGACGAGCTGAGGCTCATGGTCTTTTCCAGACAAGTAACAACATATGAAGACCTTCTTAACGTATTACACGAGGCAGCCAGGTGTACCAAGGACTCGAGTAGCAAAACCCAGTCTGTTTCTCCATCTAAAAACACGGATAAACCTCGTTTTGGAGCTATTCAACATCCTAACGAGGAAATAGAGTTTATTGCGGAAATTGTGGAACTCCCCGAATTCAATAATATGCAGTTAAATTCAGGGGAATACGACAACCGTTATGGAGTCATCAGACGTCCTAATAACGAGTTTCCGGCCAATAAACAATATTATCGCTCGAGCTTTTATCCATTTTATCCATTTTATCCATCACAGCAAACAAATACTACTCAACAAACAAACCAACAAGTGCCTGTACAGAATATACAAACTGAAACCCCCAATACCATCTCATCAGGACAATATGGGACTCTTCAACAACCAGGACCACAATTTTCGAATGCACCTATACAAGACCTGGGTCACATGTATAATTTAAAATACATCCGAGGACCGAGCCCCTGTTTCAACTGTGGCATACCAGGTCATACATTCGAGTTCTGCCCTGGTCCAAGAAGAGAAGTTTGTAATTTCTGCTACAAAATAGGTCATACCAGGGAGAACTGTCCTTTATCTGCTCTCTGGAATAACCAACCTGGATCAGCATCAACTAATACCGAACCTCCTGTTGAGAAGGTCGTTCAACCAATTCAAAAAAATGCCTAGAGGTGACACGTAAGTTTCCCACGTGTTTACCAAAACAAATTGAAAAGCAGGGAAACTATAATTTCACTGTATTGAGAGAAACCAATCTGGATTCATACCGGAGAAAGGACGCGGGAATTAAACCAGTCTTTCCTCGAGGGCCAGATGAGGTAAACAGTGACCACGTCATTGATTCTGTTGCTGAGTTTGATATACAAGAAAAGTCGATAGCTAAACCACTCTGTCAAGAGGAGGTAATAAGAGCAATTACCTTATTAGAGGACCCCTTATCGGTCCCTCCTGATGAAGTAATAGAACCTTGTATATCCTTGATCGAACAAAACTCCAAGGAAAACTCAGCAGCAGAAGAAACCTCTGATTCGGAGTGGGAAGACGAAGTTGTAACTCTATATGAACCAGCAACAACACCAGCTGCCTTACTACCTTCACAAGCTTCATTTATACCTCGAATATTTCAAGGCAGACCTCTCTCTGCGTCTTTTATTCAAAGACTGGCTAGTCGACGAATTTTCAAACCTGGAAATGGGTCACCACCTGAAAAAACGTCACGTATCCCGATTTCAGTGTGGATATTTGGAGTAAAACTCCAAGGAATACTTGACACAGGCAGTGAGAGGTCGTATATAAATGAAAAGGTGTACCAAGATATCAAATATCTAGCTGCTGGTGAGCTACAAGATGATCAGACTAAGAAGGGAGTGCTTCTTGCTAATCACTCTACTTGCAAAAGTAAGGGTGGAGCCCCTTTCATAATTCAGATCGGATCAGTTGCTGGAGAACAATATTTGAGTGTTTTACCCGACCTAGGTTATTCCTTGGTCCTGGGGATGGACTTCGCGACAAAATTTGAGGTGCAGATCGACTGCAAGAACTGTTCATGGAAATTCACTGATTCTCCGGAGGTTTTTCTTTTCCAACCTATCAACTGTCACGAGAAGTCAGGACCATTGTGTGCTTTGTCAGAATTCCAAGAAGGACAAATGGAAAAATTTCTGGAAGTCGAGTTAAAAAATTTTGATGAAGTGTCCAACCTGGGGACGACAAATATTATTCAACATGAAATTATTTTGAATCCTGGAACACAACCTGTGCGGATAAAACCATATCGCAGAAGCCCAATTGTGAATGAAGAGTTGAATAAACAGATAGATGAGCTGTTAGAGAAAAAGTTCATCCGCCCGAGCTTCAGTGTCTGGTCATGTTCACCATTGATGGTTTCGAAACCCAACAACAAGTGGAGATTTTGTATCGACTATCGTCCACTTAACAAAGTCACGATTCCACCAGCTCATCCTTTGCCGAACATGCTCAGAATACTGAGTGCTCTTCATGGAGCCACTTTTATTTCAAGAATGGACTTACGTGAAGCATTTCATCAAATTTTAATGTCTCCAGACTCAGTTCCACTGACAGCTTTCTCCGTAGAGGGAAGAGGCCAATTCGAATGGTTAAGAATGCCGTACGGACTTGTAGGAGCCGCAAGTACCTTTCAAAAAGCCATGGATTATGTGAAAACAAGATTCTGTGAACTTTTGGTCCAGAGGGAGCTACCTCTCAAATGGGCTGAACAGAGAAATGCAAATTCTGCAGAAACGAAGTTAGATTTTTGGGATTCGTGGTCAACGAAACTGGGTTATACCCGGATCCTGAAAGAATTGCACCTGTTGTGAACTTCCCTACTCCTACTAACAAGAAACAATTGAGAAGTTTTCTGGGCCTGGTAAACTGGTACCACCGTCATCTCCAGAATGTTGCGAAGGCCCAAGGCCCTTTAAATAAACTAACTGGCGCAAATTCGGAGTGGAAATGGGGTCCAGATGAAGAAAAATCGTTTCATGAACTAAAACAAGCTCTAGTTGATGCTCAGCCCTTGGCAATACCAAAACCAGACTGGCCGTATGTATTATACACTGATGCATGCGATACCGGTTTAGGTGCCTTTCTAGTGCAAAAAGAACCCGGAACGGACAAGGAACATTTAATTATTTGCCTTAGTCGCCAGCTCCGAGGTGCAGAAACTAGATATACGACTACAGAAAAGGAGTGCTTAGCTGTAGTCTGGGCGGTGAGGAAGCTGAGGTGCTATCTCGAAGGTGCTCCATTTACCGTAGTAACAGATCACGCTTCTCTATTATGGTTGCACTCACTTAGAGAACCTAATGGACGCCTGGCAAGATGGGCAGTTGAGTTGTTTTCTCACCAAGTTACCATCAAACATCAACGAGGTACGACAAACGAAGGTCCAGACGCTCTCTCTCGTCTATATGAAGATGATTCTCCCGAAGATTGGATGGAAATAAAGGACAGATTACAAACAGCAAGGTTTGTCCATATCCAGTCTTCCAGTTGGTATGACCTAAAATTCAACAATGTCAGAAAACACCCGAAGAACTTTCCAGACTGGCAAATACGGGAAGATTGTCTTTATTATCGCAGACCCGATCCCCTTAAGGAGATCCTGGGAGACGAAGACGCATGGAAGAAGGTCCTAAGAGACCATGAAGTACCAGAAATATTGAGAAGAAATCACGAAGAACCAGATGCTGGTCATCTAGGTCGTGACAAAATGTACGAGCGTATCAAAATTAAGTTCTACTGGCCAGGAATGTCGAAAGACGTTGAAGACTTTGCTCAAGCCTGCGAGACTTGCAAACAGGTCAAGTACAAGCAGAGTACATCAAAAGCTCCACTCCAGACGAGACAACCGATTAAACCATGGGCAGTGGTGGCAGCCGATGTCACGGGTCCTTTCACACGGTCAAAACTAAGGAATGCATACATTTTTATAGTACAAGACTTATATACCCGGTTCTCATTATTTTACCCGCTGCGTAAACACACTGGTAGTCTCATACTGGAGTGTCTTAAGCACTCCTTCTCACTTTGGGGATACCCAATGTTCCTGGTAACCGACAATGGGAAAGAATTCATAAACTCTCAAGTACAAGAGTACCTGGGGCAAATCGGAGTAAAGTTTAGCCCGATTGCAGTCTCTCACCCTCAGGCAAATCCAGTAGAACGCATAAATCGTACTATAAAACCTATGATTAGAGCATATACCCATAAAGACCAAAGTGAATGGGATCAACATATAGGAGAGTTCCAATTAGCCTATAATAGTTGTAACAGGGTAAAATTACCCTTAATCGATAAGTCACCGAATATCGATAATTATTCGACATAGCACTGGCGCGTCTCGATCTTCGGGCTTAAAGGGAGAATAGGAGGGAGTGAGTTTGGGTTAAAATAGGTGAGCCGTGCAGTGGAACAGGGAGAAGTAGTGTGACCGCCAGACTGAGTGCCACGGAGATCAAAAAGGACCGTTCCCGAGAGTACTGACGAGACGAAGGAAGCCAACTACAACTAGGACTTCATCCTCAACGAGTGAGTTAGATCATCGTTTTGTTCGTCAAGGTGTCAATTATTGCTCTGTGGGAAGGAAGTGGACCGCGGTTTATCCAATGCCCAGTTACTTCTCCTAATTATTTATCAATTGGATCGTTTAATCGACGATTATTAATAGATTAATAGTGAAACATTTGCTAGTTTTGGATTTAGTGATTTTCATGGGGGTTTATACCCGAGAATCACTCAATCGACCTTGCGGGGAAATTTTAATAACTAGAAATAATCAATTAATAAATTAACATCCGAAAATTTCGTTAATTTTATTGTTGTAATTTTTATAACAATTAACTTAGTAAAATTGATTAATTTTTGTCATTGAAAAAAATCGACAAATTTTTATTCGTGGAATTTTAGTCAAGCGTCAATTTTTGGTGTCGCAGTAAATTCCAATACCCGAGGTCAAGCAAAACAGCTAGCAAATGTTCTAGCAATTAAAATTGAATATTTCGACTTGTGTCGAATTTTTTATAATAGATAAAACTAATAGAAAATTATTGATAATATTTTATATTAAGAATTAATTAGTAAGAATATTATATTAGGAATTATTTATTGAGAATATTATATTATAAAATTATTCCGTCAAGTATGAATTTAATAATTTTGGGATTAAGTCCGTGAAGTAGTCAAATTGAAATTACTGAAACTTGATAATTATCGGCGTGGACATTAAGTCCTAGAAATTAGTTAATTGAGTCAAAAATTGTCACAGTAAAAACTTAGTCAGAATTAATTAATTAACTTATGTTAATAATTTTGAATGTGATTGAGAATTTTATATTGTGATTTATTCAATTATCAAAAGTTAATCCAAGGTATTAAGACCTTTTGTTTTAAATAGTTATTGTTATATTGTTAAGACCATGACTATAAGTTACTGAGGAGTTTTAATCCATATAATATTTTAATAGAATTAAATTTAACAATTGGAATTTGAGTCAAGTTAGTAGTGTGAGTGTGAGACAAGTGTGGGTTATGTGTGAGTTGCAGAGTGATTAGGTCTATGTTTCGTCGCTGGGCCGTTACTGCTGTAGCTGGTGTGGGTTATGAGAGTGTGCTGCAGAACATCTAGGTCTATGTTTCGTCGCTGGGCTGTTGTTCTGTAGTAAAGTGTGTATAAGCTGCAGGAGTATCTAGGTCTATGTTTCGTCGCTGGGCTGTTACTCCTGTGAGCCGAGTCAACGAAGCCGGTATATGATTCGTCTCTGTGCGGGTGATTGTAGGTTTAGAAATCGGGTAGACGCCGAAAGGGGCCCGTCACGTGTAGACGCCGAAAGGGGCACGTGTTAGAAATCGATGGGTAGACGCCGAAAGGGGCTCGTCGAGAATAAGTTAGAAATCGACGGGTAGACGCCGAAAGGGGCTCGTCGAGAATAAGGATATTGTTAAGTGTGGTTAGTGTGTGTGTGAATGAATTTTGTTAACTAATTTTAAGCCAACTCTGTTAAGTTTTATTTTTATTGTTAATAAATATCGATCGATCTTGTTAATTAAATTTTTGTTATTTAACAGCAACCTTCCTCCACTCTCTCTACCCTAAGATAGGATTTTCTCAGCTCTGGACCGGTTCCAGGAACCGTGATTAATAATCCTGGTGGCGCCCTGATAATTTTTATTGTTGTTAGTTTTGTTAGTTAATTTTAAAATTGATTAGGGGCTAACCTGAGCAGGTAAAACTGTTACATAGTCCTTTCCACTCATCACTTAAATTGTCACCCTATTATTTATGCCATGGCCAAGAACCACGCCAAGCGGGTGACATATGCCACCTGAAATTGGAAGATCTGGATTTCAAAAGTCAAGAGTGGATCAAGAGAGTACAACGTCTTGATGAGCTCAGGCACAAAATAGAATCCAACATGAGGAAGGAAAATGAGCGACAGGAAAAATACCACGGATCTAATTTTAAAATTCCGGAGGTCTCCATTGGTGATAGGGTTTATTATCCTAATCGTAAGCTTAGTAATAAGGCGGCCGGTTATAGTGCGAGTCTCGGAGCTAAATACACTAGTCACAAAAATTAAGGGATATAAAAAAAATTCCAAATTTTTTGGTGATTTTCAGCGAGCTGTAACTCCGAGGAAAATGATCGCACAGAAAAAAAAAAAGCAAATTGTAGCTCCAAGTGTCTAGTTTTTAGATATGATCATGAAAATTTTTTGTCATCGTCAGGTCTGGAGAAATCCTAAGAAAACTACTGAAAAAAAATTTTTCGAAATTTTTTTTCGTCTTAAAAAAGGTCTACGGGCTTCAAAAAAATTTTTTCGATTGTTTCGTTTAAAAGCTCTTTTAGTAAATTTAATACCCTTTAATTTGACGTAATCAAAAAGCCTGTACGATAATTTGCCGCGGAGTTATCGTCAATCAAAGCAAAAAAGGTTTTTTTGAATTTGGAAATCAATAACTCTGGAAATAATGACCGTATAGGAAATCGAAGGAGGGTTTTGAAAACTACACAATATTCTCTATAAGAAAACGTAAACCGCTTTTGAAGAAAAAATTTTTTTTGAATTGAAAACTCGGACTGAAAAAAAGACAAAAATTCGCATAATTAAGGATATTTGGATAACTTGGTATAACTTTGGATAAAATGGATGAACGAAGGATATCGTTGGTAATTTTTAACTTCAAAGTATCCCCTAAAATCCCTAAGAAATTCAAAGCGCTGCGATTTTTTGTTCATAGTGCCCAGAAGCTTCAAATTCTGTGTTTTCGCAAAAATCACCATTATGAGCAATTTTGTGATTTTTATTCATTTTTCCATTGAAAAAAATTTTTTTTTCAAAATTCTTTATTTTTCGATGAAAGAGATTGATTTTTCAAGAAATTTGAAAAAAAAAAATTTCAATTTTTTCGAAATTTTCTCAATTTTTTCGACTGTTGTTTTACCGCCGGCATTAGCGTTACCCAAAGCGTACCACGTGGAGGTTGCTCGGTCGGATTTACGCTTCTCACACACACGTGTGTGTGTGTGTGTGTGTCTTTGTCTGCGTGTTTGTCTGTTTGCAGCTGCCGAATCACCTCTGTACGCACGGCAGTAACTGCTCAGTACCGTGTATTGCCACCTCTGTTCCGAATCACAGCTCGTAAACGCTCTTGCATGTTGATGCATCGTCGAATATCACGTTGCGAAATTCCTTGCCAACAACGTAACAACGCTTGAGTCAACTGATGAAGATTGTGCAGTTGCGGATAGTCTCGCCGCAATCGACGCCTAAGCATGTCCCAAACATGCTCAATTGGGTTCAAATCAGGACTCATCGCTGGATGATTAAGCGTTGTTACGTTGTTGGCGCGGAGAAAAGTTCGCGTACGAACTGCAGTGTGAGGACGAGCATTATCCTGCATCAAAATGAACCGTCTTGCCCCCATGCGTGTGCGCATAGGCAGGACGTGTGGCTCCAGAATTTCGTCGACGTACCTATCGGCAGTCAACGTCCCACGAACGATGACCAACGGGGTTCTGGTATTGAAGGACACGCCTGCCCACACCATGACTGATCCACCATTGAAAGCTGTAACTGGTTTTTATTGAATTTTTAAAATGAGATTTAAAACTAAGGCAGTTGTAGCGGACAGAAAAAATTGAGTTAATTTTTTTTGACAATAGTGAAGCATTCTGAAGACGATAAAAAAAAAAAAATTAAAAAACAAAATTTTTGATAAAAAAATTTCGAAAAAATTTTCGAAAAAAATTGAAAATTTTTTTTTTTTTTTCAAATTTCTTGAAAAATCAATCTCTTTGATCGAAAAATAAAGAATTTTGAAAAAAATTTTTTCAATGGAAAAATGAATAAAAATCACAAAATTGCTCATAATGGTGATTTTTGCGAAAACACAGAATTTGAAGCTTCTGGGCACTATGAACAAAAAATCGCAGCGCTTTGAATTTCGTAGGGATTTTAGGGGACACTTTGAAGTTAAAAATTACCAACGATATCCTTCGTTCATCCATTTTATCCAAAGTTATACCAAGTTATCCAAATATCCTTAATTATGCGAATTTTTGTCTTTTTTTCAGTCCGAGTTTTCAATTCAAAAAAATTTTTTCTTCAAAAGCGGTTTACGTTTTCTTATAGAGAATATTGTGTAGTTTTCAAAACCCTCCTTCGATTTCCTATACGGTCATTATTTCCAGAGTTATTGATTTCCAAAGTCAAAAAAAACTTTTTTGCTTTGATTGACGATAACTCCGCGGCAAATTATCGTACAGGCTTTTTGATTACGTCAAATTAAAGGGTATTAAATTTACTAAAAGAACTTTTAACCGAAACAATCGAAAAATTTTTTTGAAGCCCGTAGACCTTTTTAAGACGAAAAAAATTTCGAAAAATTTTTTTCAGTAGTTTTCTTAGGATTTCTTCAGACCTGACGATGACAAAAATTTTCATGATCATATCTAAAAACTAGACATTTGGAGCTACAATTTGCTTTTTTTTTTTTTTCTGTGCGATCATTTTCCTCGGAGTTACAGCTCGCTGAAAATCACCAAAAAATTTGGAATTTTTTTTATATCCCTTAATTTTTGTGACTAGTGTATTTAGGGCCTGCGATAGTCTCTAAGTTAATAAGTCCGTTGGTCGTAGAGTTAAAAAACGATAAGGGGAAATTGTTAGGTCAACATTATATCCCTGATTTAAAACTCCCAAGGCGCAGTAATCGATTAGCTGATAAGAAGCTCTAGTATTAAGGAAAAGCATGTCGTGTGATTTTTCTAATTAATTAATTTTCCAGGATTATGGAGAGAGGTGGAGGAGAGGTCGGCAACCAAGGGAAATACCCGAGACAGGGAGCGACAGCCCAGACCAACGTCGGAGGAGTAATGCCAGGAACCAACTCGGTGGCCGTACAATGTACTATCCTCTCTGGGCTGTCAAAACGTCAGCCCTCTACGTCACGGGTATCTGTTTTTCGGAGGCTGGGACCTTATGTACCCAGTATTCCCTTGGTCCATGCAATAACTACACGCTTGGTGGCAAGCCCTGTGGGAGTTGCCGTTCCCGAGGTGGGTATCCCGGCCATAGTGGACGCTGGTCCATCGGTTTCAAATCGAGAGGAGTCCGCTGTGACTGCAGAGCACGCCTCAACGACGTCAGCTGCTAAACCCTCGGTTTTCTACCGAATGGGGGTTGCTGGAACCAGCAAATTGGAACCAAAATCTGCAGAACCCTCGGTATCTCACCGAGCGGTACCAGTTCAAATTAAACAAAGAGTGACCCAAGGGAGAGTATACACTAGTGAGTCGAAATGGCACGGCTGCACTGAAGGACAGACCCGACTCAACAGGCGTCGTGTTAGGTTCAACCAGATGCTGCGGGATCCCCAGACACCAAGGGTGAAACTACGGGCTGCGTGGGCAAGGGCATCGACAGTGGCGGAGCGGAAAGAGGATAGAAGGCCCAGACATCTCGAGCCGTTGACGTTTGCAGCTCGAACTATTCAGAGGGAGAAGGGATCGGAGACTTCCCCTCCGACAGTTCGAGTTTCCATTCCGCTGGAGTCAATTGGAGCACCAACTCCTGTGCTTCCTCTCGAGCCCCATCCGCCTATGCTTTCTCCCAAAAAGACCAACGTGTCAATAATCGCTGTACCTACTGTAGCATCTGTTGGGGGGAATGGCGCTGTACCCGGACACGCTCCAGATGTGTCCAAGGGTGCTATACCCCGTCCTGAGACGACCTCGGCTTATAAGTCGGTTGAGCACAGAATACCAGTGAAGACCAGGGTCTTCACCAGGTCTAATGTTACCGTGACTCCACCCCGGAGATTGTTTGCTCCTTGGAAACCTCCAACATCTCGGTCCAAGCCAGTCCCATCCAAGAAACCAACATCTAGATATGCAGTGGATGTTGACGCTGCTCCAACCCGGAGCCAATGCGCTGCTGACACTCAGGTAGCAACAACTTCAACATCCACGTTCGTGCTTCCTGAGTGCCCACCACATCTGACGTCTGCCTTCGCTGCATATCGCGCCAGCCAATTTAAGGAGGCCATGGAACGAGCGGTCAGGACTGGTAGGATGGAGACTGGCACCCCGCGCGCCGAATTGATGCCGTGGCCGGAGCCAAGTGACGTTCCGGTCCGTCGACGAACGGCGAAGAGGAAGAAGAGGAGGAACAAGAGAGAACTACGAGGCCCGAACTGGAGCGAGATGGAGGTTGGTGGCCGAGGCGAGCCGGTATCAGAGGACTCGGGCCTAGAAGACATTGGGGTTTTCAACAACCAAGAGACCAGTGACGAAGATGTTCTCCAACTGGACCTCGATGAAGACCTGTAAATGGGCTAAATAAAAAATTTTTTGTTTAAGTTAAAATTTAATTACGCTGTTTTAGTTTTGATTCATCAACCCCTAGGAGAAGCTGAGGATCGGGACCCCCCAGTGCTGGTCTGGTGGGGAGGAGTGTAACAGGGTAAATTACCCTAAATCGATAAGTCGCCAGAGATCGATAATTAGTCGACTCAGCACTGGCGCGCCCCGATCTTCGGGGTCTTCCGTTTAGTAATTAAGAGGGGGGGGGGTGGAATGGGTAAGTGCTCGGGAGTCGGAGAGTGACAAAATCAGAAGAGGTTTGATAGTCAGCCGCACTGGTCACTACTCAACGAAGCAGCAGCATAAAAACTGAACTTAGAGTGAGGACAATTCCCCGGAGTGAAAAAATCTAACAACCGATACCTGGAGGACTCACCACGGTAGACAGACATCGTGGACGTAGTAAGACAATTACCCAGGTACATTATTTCATTCCGTAGGTGGAAGATAGACCGCGGTTTGTACTCGGACTATCATTCCTCTTCCTTTCTTTTTTTTCTCAATAAATAAATCGTAGAACATTTGCTAGTTTTTTGGATTTAGTGATTTTCATGGGGGTTCATACCCGGGGATCGCTCGATCGACCTTGCGGGGAAGTTATAATAACTAAAAACTATCAACCAATTAATTAACATCCGAAGAATTCGTTAAATTTATTGTTATGATTTTTATAATAATTAACTAAGTAAAATTGATTAATTTTTGTTACTTGAAAAAAATCGATAAATTTTTATTCGTGGAATTTTGGTCAAGTGTCAATTTTTGTGTCGCATAAATTCCAATACCCAAGGTCAAGCAAGACTTGACTAGCGAATGTTCTAGCAAGTAAAAATTGACTATTTCGACTCGTGTCGAATTTTTATAATTGATAAAACAATCAGAAAATTGTTGACAATATTTTATATTAAGAATTAATTATTAAGAATTTTATATTAGGAAAATTATTAATTGAGAATATTATAGAGTGGAAAATTATTAAGAATATTATATTTAGGAATTATTTATTGAGAATATTATATTATAAAATTGTATCGTCACGAGGGAATTTAGTAATTTTTGGGGATTAAGTCCGTGAAGTAGTTAAATTAAAATTACTGAATTTGATAATTATCGACGTAGACATTAAGTACAAAGAATCAGTTATTGAGTCAAAATTGTCACAGTAAAAACAGTTAGAATTAGTTAATTAACTTGATTGTAAAAATTTATATTGTGATTGTCTTATTGACTTATTTAACAATATATTACTTATTATATATATATTACTTATTATATATATATATATATATATATATATATATATATATATATATATATATATATATATATATATATATATATATATATATATATATATATATATACTTATTAATTATATATTACTTATAATTTATATATATTAATTGATATATATAAATTGACTTATTTAACAAAAGCTAATTCAAGGTATTAAGCCTCTCGTTCGAAATAATAACTTAGGAATTTTGAGCTGTTTAATATTTTAACCAAGGAAGATTAACAGTTGGAATTTGAGAATTGTAATAGCTATTTGGAAATTGATTGTTAATTAAAAATTGTCGTTTTGTTAATTACTAATGATTGAATAATTTAAACTAAGAATATTGTAATTAAATTAAAATCATTTCCTTCAATTTAAGATTATAAAAATCAATTAAGCGAAGTGTGGGTTATGTGTGTGAAGAATTGTATGGGTTATGCGTGATACAGAGTGTTAATAGTGTTAAGTTCGGTAGTCCTTTGGACTTAATTTTAAGTAGCCAAGTGTGTAAGTTAGTTAGTTTTGGTCGTCCGGTGGACGTTTAATTTTAAGTTTAGTTCTAAGACAGGTGTGGGAGACCGTTTGTTCGAAAAAGCCCAATTAGTTTTAAGACAGGTGTGGGAGACCGTTTGTTCGAAAAAGCCCGTCTAGTCATCGTATCGTCATTGGAAGGTTCGTTTGTAAATATCGTGTATTTCGCAGTTATTCTCTGCTTCGTTAGATTGTAAGGTCGTGAGTGAGCGCTTATAATTTGTTAAGTTTGTAAAATTTTTATTGTTAATAAATACCGGTATATTGTTAATTAAATTTTTATTATTCAACAGCACCTTCCTGCACTCTCTCTACCCTGAGATAAGTTTTCTCAGCTCTGGACCGGTTCCAGGAACCGTGATTAATAATCCTGGTGGCGCCCTGATAATTTTTATTGTTGTTAGTTTTGTTTAGTTATTTATAAAATTGATTAGGGGCTAACCTGAGCAGGTAAAACTGTTACAAGGTAAATAACCATAACTTTTTTGAAAATTGGCTTACCGGGATGTTTTGTTTTTTTAAAAATTCTTGTTTTTAAATATACTTTCGAGAAAAAAATGAAAATAATAATGTGGATTCATATTCAACGTTTTTTTTTTAACTTTGGGAAGAAAACAAAAATTTCTGGATGATTGCCATTTTTGATTTTCGATTGTTTTTTTTTTTATAAAATACTTTAGTATTTTCTGCGAATCTCCTGAAATTTTCAGTGGCATTTTTTTTCTTTCTATTTTTTTTAGAAATGAAAAAAAATAAAATTTTTTTTAAATGTTTATTTCTCCTGTAAATTTTTCAGCAGATTGAGAAAACTTCAAAATCCGAGAAAAAAAATAAAAACAAAAATTAAAAATAATAATCATTCAAGAGATTTTATTATTTTTTCAATAAAGTCAGATCAAAAATCAAAAAAACCATGGAATTTTTTTTTTTTGTATTTTTTTTTCCAAAACTACATGCAAAAACAAAACAATTAAATTGTTGTTCGATCCATTTTGGAGAAATGCATGAACTCTCAAAAATTTTGAGGCAATTAAATTCAAACAAAATTTGATTGAATTTATTTTCATTCACACAGCTAAAAACATTTGTAACAGTTTTACCTGCTCAGGTTGGCCCCTAATCAATTTTTAATTTAACTAAACAAAACTAACAACAATAAAAATTATCAGGGCGCCACCAGGATTATTAATCACGGTTCCTGGAACCGGTCCAGAGCTGAGAAAACTTATCTTAGGGTAGAGAGAGTGGAGGAAGGTGCTGTTAAATAATAAAAATTTAATCAACAATCTGATCAGTTTTATTAACAATAAAAATTTACCAAACTTAACAATTTTTAGCGCTCACACACACACTTATAATCTAACGAAGCGGAGAACAACTGCGAAATAAACGATATTTACAAACGAACCTCCAATTTGACGATACGATGACTAGACGGGCATTTTCGAACAAACGGTCTCCCACACCTGTCTTAGAACTAATTGCGCTTTTTCGAACAAACGGTCTCCCACACCTGTCTTAGAACTAATTGGGCTTTTTCTAACAAACGGTCTCCCACACCTGTCTTAGAACTAATTGAGCTTTTTCGAACAAACGGTCTCCCACACCTGTCTTAGAGCTAAACTTAAAACTATATGTCCACCGGACTAACAACAAACTAACTCCACATTTAAAATTAAGTCCACCGGACTACCGAACTTAACACTATTAACACTCTCTATCACGCATAACCCGTTCAATTCTTCACACACATAACCCACACTTCGCTTAAATAATTTATTTTTTTATTTTAAAAATGATTTTAAATTAATTACAATTTACTTTTATTATACTCAATCATTGGCTATCGGTGAAACGAAAATTCCTATATAATGACCAATTTCTTACTAAATTTTTTTTTCGTGTTGACCTTGACTCAATATCACTGATTACTTAGACTTAATATCCACGCTGACAATTATCAAGTGTCATTCATTTTAATTTAATTACTTTACGGACTTAATCCCCAAAATTTACTTAAATTATAGTTGTTAAAATAATTTATAATATAATAATTTCGATAAAAATTTCCTAATATAACCTTCTTAATAATTTTCCTTGATCGGTATTGTTTTTCAATAATAAATTCTTACTATAATATTCTTCACAATTAATACTTTTCTTAATATAAAACATTCTTAGTAATTAATTCTTAATATAAAATATTGTCAACAATTTTCTGATCATTTTATCAATTATAAAAATTCGACACGAGTCGAAATAGTCAAATTTAATTGCTAGAACATTCGCTAGTCAAGTCTTTGCTTGACCTTGGATATTGGAATTTATGCGACACACAACTGACGCTTGACGAAAATTCCACGAATAAAAATTTGTCTAATTTTCTCAATGACAAGGATCAATCAATTTTACTCAGTTAATTATTGAAAAATTAGTTTAATGAATTTTCTTAGATGTTAGTTAATTGATTGAAAACTTTTAGATATTAAAACTTTCCCCGCAAGGTCGATTAAGTGATCCTCGGGTATAAACCCCCATGAAAATCACTAATCCAAAAACTAGCAAATGTTCTACGATTTAATTATTGAATAAAATTTAAAAAAGAAGAGGAATGTTAGACCGAGTACAAACCGCGGTCTATTTTCCACCCACGGAATGAAATAATGTACCTGGGTAATTGTCTTACTACGTCCACGATGTCTGTCTACCGTAGTGAGTCCTCCAGGTACCGGTTGTTAGATTCTTTTTCACTCCGGGGAATTGTCCTCACTCTAAGTTCAGTTTTTCCTGTAACAGAACTAACGTTAGAAACCTTGTCTAAAAGATTGGAAAGACAATCTTTAAAAAATCATCGCAGCGTTCCGAAAATTCACGTGCGAAAAAATAATTACCTGCTGCTTTGTTGAGTAGTGACCGGTGCGGCTGACTATCAAACCTCTTCTGATTTTGTCACTCTCCGACTCCCGAGCACTTACCCAATCCACCCCCCCTTCTCTTAATTACTAAACGGAAAACCCCGAAGATCGGGGCGCGCCAGTGCTGAGTCGACTAATTATCGATCTCTGGCGACTTATCGATTTAGGGTAATGTACCCTGTTACACATTTTTGTTGAATGATTTATAAACAGTAGACTTGTGAATGGAATATGATTTTATTTTTTACACGTTTAAGTAATTTACATATCCTAAATTCAGGATAATTTGAGTATTCTCTCACAATTAGATAATAGTTTTCGAAAAAAAAATACAAGATAATAAACCAATCTTATCGATGATTGTCATTTTGAATGTTTTTTTATTTTTTTTTTCTCGGATTTTGAAGTTTTCTAAATCTGCTGAAAAATTTTCAGAGTGGCATAACGAAAAACAAGCATTGGAGGAAAAAAAATTTTTTTTTTCATTTCTAAAACAGAAAATATAGAGAATAAAAAATGCCACTGAAAATTTCAAGAAATTCGCGGAAAATACTGGTTTAAAAAAAAATAAATCGATAATCAAAAATGAGCATCATCCTCAAATTTTCGTTTTCCTTTACAAGTTTAAAAAAAATGTTGAATATGAATTCGAATTATTGTTCTGACTTTTTTTTCTAAAAAGGACATTGTAAAAAAAAATTTAAAAAAAACATCCCAATAAGTCAATTTTCAAAAAAGTTAAGGCTGTTTAACAAAAAATAAGCTAGTTTTTTTTAAATAACTCGTAATTTTTTTTTTTTTTGGTTGGGTAAAAAAATTTGAAAAAACTCTAAAAAGTGTATTTGTAGGGTAGAGAAAGATACAAAAATTTCAGAAAAATCGAAAATTGACGGGGTCAAAACTGGTCGAATTGGCATGAAATGCTCTGCCCCATATATTAACCCGAATATTCTAACGATAAACTTTAGAAAAAATATAAGTTGAGATGATATTGCTTATTACCGTCCGTATATTTTATGGATGATTGCTAAATTGTTGCAACGTTAATTACAATAGTCATAATTTTTATTTCAACTCTGCACTAAAAAAATTTTTTCGCACAGATAAAAGTTAATAGTTTTCTAAGTCCAGTTTTTTACTTAAAAAATTTTTTCTATTATGAAAAAATTCTATGTTGTAAAAAATAAAAAGATGAAATCAACCCCCGATGGAGGCTCTTTAGGGTCAAAATACCGTTTAAAACTGTGATTTCGACCTCCACAGCCTATTTTTAGGCCGATGAGGGTAAAAATACAGTTTTAAATTTCAATGCAAACCCAAAAACAATAGAAAGGAGGCTTATGAGGCTCAAATCACTTTTTTAATTTCGACTTGGGTAAAAATGTTAATGATATACAGAAAGTTAAATCAGTCCTGAGTGATAAATTAGGTAATGAATATTGTGTTGACTTAGAGCATCCCCTGGTTAAAAATATTGATTGAAAAGGATTGAAAATGATGAAATTAGAATACTTTTGAATAATTTCAATTCTTTTTCATGTATATATAGATATACAGTTCACATAGGGTGACTGATTCCCAATACTTTTCAATCAATATTTTTAATCAGGGTCTTAGCATGCCGAAAGTTAGAGTCTTAAATGTAGATAATGATCTAAATAGAGACGAATTATGTGAGGATATATACTATAGGAACTTTCTGGACCTTAATGGTGCTTTTAATATAATTGCAGATTTTAAAAATAAATTAGGCTCTCGTACTCTGATTCTAGAATTAACCTCAGCATCCTATTTGCATTTAAAGAACAATGGTTTCAGAAATTATATAGGATTTCAATGATGTCGTGTCATGGATTATTTCAACTTTAATTTATGTTTTAAGTGTGGTAGATCAAATCATAAACACAATAATTGTAAAAATGAAGTAAAGTATCTTGTGTGTACCGGAGATCACTTAACTAATACATGTAAAAGTAATACGATGAAATGTCTAAACTGTGCATATTATAACGAAAAATATCATAAAAACCGCCCTACTGATCATTGTGCTGTGGATACATGCTGTGAATATGTTGCCTTTAATCTAAATAAAATTATAAATATGACTGATTACCCGGTGAAACCTGTGATATCTAATTCGCTCGGTAAAATAGGAAATAAATTAAATATAAATAGTCAACAATCAACAACATGTGTCACTAATGACGGATAAACATAGTATACTGACTGAAGAAGTATACTCTGATCTATACAACCTGAACAATGCATTATCCTTGAGTGAATTACTGATATTACATTTAAATGTCAGAGGTTTGAATTCAAACTACAACAATCTAGAATTATTTATTGAGCATTTAGTAATTAAACCGGATATTATCGTATGTACAGAAACCTGGGCTCTTGATTGCCTTTTCTTTTTTGAACTAAATGATTATGATATTTTTTATAATGGAAGTAAGTGTAATAAAGCTGATGGTGTTGTACTATCCATTAAAAAATCGTTAATATACAGTGTATCTGTAGAAGTGAGTAATAACATAAGTATAATTTCCACAACTATAAAATTAAAAAACAATCAATCTGTCAAAATTTCTGGTGTCTACAGATGCCATGATATTTCGAAAGAAAATTTCGTGAGATCAATTTCAAAATTTTTGGATGAAAAGAAACATGGGAATAACCATCTATTAGTAGGGGATTATAATATTAATTTAATGAATAGTGATGATATCAGAAATGAATTTTTAAGTATACTACTTAAAAGGGGGTTTTTACCATATTTCAACGGTGTAACAAGACCAAATGACTCGGGTGGAACGTGTATAGATAACATATTTGTCAAAACTCATATTGAAAAAATTACATCATTTACTTATACCAATGTATTTACTGATCATTATCCCATTTTTGTATCGCTAGTATCGAAGCCTATAAAAATAAAATCGAAAGTAGTCTACTCTATTAATTACAATAAGCTAGCTAAACTGAGTAGTAAAAATAATTGGTCAGGGCTTACTGAAATCAAAAACCCTAATGAATTTTTTAAAATACTGATTGACAAAGTTCAAAAGCTCATTAATGAATCTACAGTTAAGGTAGTTAATAAAGAAAAAAATAATAATAAACCTCGGAGTAGCTGGATCACAAAAGGTATTATAATTTCGTGTAAAACAAAAGAAATGTTATATAACTTATGGAACTTGAATCGGAATAATGTAAAAATAAAACTAGAATATAAAACATATTGTAAAATGTTAAATAAAATTATAGTACGTGCTAAATGTAATCATGAAAGCAACTGTGTAAACAAAATTTTTAAGGATAGCAAAAGGATGTGGCAATACATTAATAGTAAAATAGGTAAGCAGGATAAAATAAAGCGGGATATAGAATATTTAATTTGCAATGAAAAGATCATATCAGACCATCAGGCAATTGCTGATGAATTTGTTAATTTCTTCACTAATATTGGAGTAGACTTGGCTAATAAAATTAATAAACAGCCTTTAGATATAGATAAAAATGTTAAACATAACCCTAACTCTATATTCTTGAATGAATTGACTAAAAAATTAAGATACGTTGTTTTTCTCTTTTACAAACTTACCAAGGTTGTTAACATTACTGTACTAAAAAGTGTGTACTATGGGCTCTTTGAAAGTATCATAAATTATGGGATAATTGCGTGGGATGGAGCATACAATAACACCATTAAGCCTATCATAAACATTCAAAACCACATGCTGAAATATTTTGAGGATCAGGGTGTTCTGAGTTTACCGCTTGATATTAAGAAAACTTTTATTGTAAAAGCTCTGACGCGATACTATCACGAGTGTAAAGAACAATATAATACTAAAGAAACCAGAACTAGATTTAAGTCGATATATCCTCCGAAAATTAATAAAAGGATTAGCGTTAAGAACGCTCAATATGTGGCAATAAAATATTTTAACTTATCACCTAATAATCTTAAGATATTAAATTGCAGTAAAAAAACGCTAAGATATAAGATGAAAGATTGGATTAAGAATCTGTCATTGTAATAGTACAAGAAATTTGTGCAGTATTAACATTTTCTCTAACTATTAAACTATTTATGCATTTTGTATTATATATATTTTAAATATTTTGTAAATTAATATATTTATCTAATATCTAGCTCTATGTACAGATGCTTTTGCATCTCTATAGACCTGTATGCTAGAATAATAATAAATAAATAAATAATAATTAGTAAAGCCGGGAAAATAATTGCAATTGCTTGGTAAGGCAGGATTAGGAAAAATGTGTAAACTTGCAGTGGCAACATTATTTTATTGTTATCGGTAAATTAAATATTTCTAACCTCTAGTAGTTGTAAACTGTGACACACAACATGCATGTGATAAATTAAAAATTTTTATTTTAGTAAAGGAAATGACTTGGGCTTATTCTAATGCACGGATTTGAAGTGTTCCTGGAGAACGGCACACACCAATGCCTTAAAAAAATATGATCCTGCTCCAATCACTGATCATCTGTGTTTTTCTAAATCAAAAGTAGACAAATTCTTTCAGCATTTGAATGAAAGTTCATCGAGTAATACACTTACTGATGATGTATCATCAGAAGATTCAGACTCAAATTCGACAATAGCTGATGATAACATTACTGTTGTGAAAGACTCTGATCCTTCTAAGAAATGAAATGAAGGTCCTAAATATTTATTATAGAATCCAACGCCTGAGCAATATGCTCTAATGTTTGAAAAAATAAAACAAGGACTTCCAGAATCGGATTTTACAAAACACTTGTAAGTATTTAGAAAATTATAATATTTTTATAGCTATGAAATTACTGAATTTGATATATAATTCAAAATACTTTTATTTTCCTTTCTTTCGTGGAGTTAGGCAGGCATGAACCAATAGTTGTGTGCAAAAATAACACTTCAAGTATTAGTGATGAAGAGAAAGAAATAATATCTGCAATTTTCCTTAATCAAAGAACTGAACTCATGGAAGATATTAAAAATACTGAAGTAAACTACGGACAAGAGTGCTGTAAAAATACGATGAAGGGTTATTATGAAGTTTTCGAGGCTATTTGTGCTAATACCAAATTATATTATGCTGATTGGCATAAAGCTCGTAGATTTCGAATGACAGGTTCGGTTTGCAATAAACTTTACACATACACCAAAAACAAAAAAAGTGATTGGAAAAAACAAGCTAAGGAGTTATTTGACCCAACTAGTTTCACGAGTAAATACACTGAGTATGGTAAAAAAACAGAGGCTGGAGCTCGATCTCTATTTAATGAAAAAATTAAAAAAACAGTGGTACCCTGTTTAAAATTTCCAATAGGATCCCATCAAAAGCGACAAAAGCCACTTAGAAACCCATGAATTTTATTAGTTTCTAAGTGGCTTTTATCGCTTTTGATGGGATCTTATTGGAGTTTTTCAACAGGGTAGAAACAGGCCTCGTAATTTCTAAACAAAATCCTTGGCTGGCTTATTCGCCTGATGGCATCATTTTGACAGATGGTGTTACTAGTACTATACTTGAAATTCAGTGTCCTTTCAAAGGAAAATCTAAAGGTATTATTGAAACTGTGCAATCTGAAGTAAAAAAAAGTCTGAACTAGGAAGGAGAAAATTTAGTTTTAAAAGAGAAACACAAATTTTATGGGCAAATTCAATTAGGCATGGCTGTGCTAAATGTTAAAAAAACATTTTTTGTTTTTCATTCGTCATTTGATAGAAATCTTTTTATAATTAATATCGATTTTAATGGAAATTACATAAAAATTATGCTCAAGGCTTTAAAGTTTGCGTTTTTAGAACATTTATTGCATGAAGCGTGTTTACTTAAAAACGAAGATGCAGAAACCAAAGAATAGTTATAATAATAAGATAATAAAGAATAATTATAATGATGAAGTAATACACGGCAGTCACATTGAATGTAGTAAAAGCTGATGCAGACAGAAGTAGTTGCAAAATATAATTAAATTTTATTTTTTTATGACTAATCCAAGTTTCTAAAGACTGGAAACAGGAAAGACATGGATTATTAGAAATGTTTATAAAATAAAAATAAATTCTATGTTTTTGTTAGTTAATGCAGGCTTACAGTAATACACTGTTGATATTATATTTTATTAGTTATTTTTATTGTAAACATATTTAAACATCTGACTCCAAATTATGAATTATAATTATATAATAATCATTGCGATAAAAAAATTTGTATTGATAAAAAATAGTTAATAAAAACATATGTACAATTGATTACATGATTCAGTTTTGCGAAAATCCTTTTTTAATTTTTTATGAATTGATCGTCTTTAAATATAGGTGAGCTCAAATTTACAGCGGTACAAACAACAGTAAAAATTTTATGGACTTCAGGTACAAGTTTTACTTACATAGTTTCGCCTAAAATTGCATATGCTTTTTTAGTTAATCTGTAATGTAATTTAAGTTTATCCCAATAACCTTCCTTTTTCTAAAAAGCAATTAAGGGATTAGAAACTCTTATCACACGGCCAGCGACGAGACCCATGAGTTCACTGATTGCTCCCTATACCTATTACCCTTCTACCTATAACTCTATCGCTCTTTCTCAACTATACTTCTACTTCTGTAATTTTTACATACTTTCAGAATTTATCCTATACTTATACCAACTTGTACCTAGTCCCATACCTACGTACTACTACCCTTCATATTTTGTCATTATTTCTCTCAAGGACCCCCTCTCCCACCTTCTAAGAGGTCAGGGGCTGAGATGCACTTTTTGAGAAAATCAGTTAGTCCTGGAAATCCATTAGCTTCACTTCGTTTTTAAGCTACACGCATGTATCATTAGTTAGATTTATTCAAGTAAAGATTATTTACCTTAAATATTTCTATTCACTCACTCGCTAGACCTTATTTCTCAAATAATGATTTAGAATTTAATCCTTAAAATTGTTACTGAGATGAAACTAATTGGCCGGAAAAATAATTTGTAAATCTCGAACACGACAAACATTATGTCGGCAAATTATTGAGACCTCTCTCGTCGTATTTTTTATCTATTAATCCAAGATACGTAGACCTCTTGGGATTAAATATTTTTCGTTGAATTATTAAGACCATGGCAATCAATTAGTTCAGAATTTCGAATCGGAAGGGGAATTGACCATTTAGCTCAGAGTTACACTACTGGAAAAAATTAAGGGATCAAAAAAAAATTCCAAATTTTTCGGTAGTTTTCAACAGGCCGTAACTTTGAGAAAAATGGTCGTACAGGAAATAAAAAAAAAGAAAATTGTAGCTCCAAGTGTCTAGTTTTTTGATTAGAACTTCAAAATTTTGTAGCCTCCGCGGTTTCTGAGTAATCGTAGAAAAACCAGCAACAAAAAAATTCTCAAAAATTTTTAGTTTTTTTTTTTGGTCTACGGGCGTGGAAAAAATTTTTATAGCTTAACCACCATAAGGATCGGATACTTTGTTCATTTAGCTTTAATTTCTTTTTTTAAACACCCTGATACGTCCACTCCTCGCTGAGATATCGGTCTTCAAATGGAAAAGGATCTTTTTGTCTTTGATTATCGATATCTCAGCAACCAATGATCGCACAGAAAGTTAAAGGTGGATTTCAAGAACTTTAATGAATTCCCCTTAACGACTGTCCATTGTTTTTTCGAAAAAAAATTTTTTCTTTCCGTCACATGAATTTGAAAATGCCACATAAAAGGGCTTTTAGTGGTTTTTTGGAAAATCAAGCGCTGGATCGAAAATATTGAGGAAACCACTAATGTTAAGTGTGCCTTTTACAGTTCAATACGTCCACAAAAACCCTACAAAGAATCAAATTAATCCAGCAAGCCGTTTTTTTGTTTCACTTGATCGAATTTTTGAAAAAATTAAAGGATCACGTTTTTTGCTCTGAAAAGCTCATAATTTTTAAAAATGAGAAAAAAAATGATTTTTTCGAGCTTTTTCCACATTTTCGTTCCAAAAAGTACTTAAATTTTCAAAAAAAAAAATTAAAAAAAAAAATTTTTAAAAAAAAAAAAATTAAAAAAAAATTTTCAAAAAAAAAAATTTTTCGAAAAAAATTAAAAAAAAAATTTTTTTTTGGAAAAATTTTTTTAACAAGTTAGGGAAACTCAAAAAACCATCGCCCAATGATTTTTATCACCTTTCCACCGTTGCATTCCTTGATTCTACTGATCTCCTTTTAATTAAATTAATAAAAAAGTTAATACCCCCAATCGAATTTCGATTTTTTCATACGCTTTCGGAGTTTTTTTTTCTTTTCTTTTTGTGAATCCTTAGCAAATCGCTTCATTCAACAGTTTTTTCAAAACTAATCCCTCTGCGCTAAAAAAATTTTTTTAATTTTTTGGTCAAAATTGAAAATTTCTGACTTTTGATTCTTAATCATGGTTAGACGACATTTATCGGCGGTGGAAGTCGCTCGGTTAGTGACTCTTATCGACGAAGGTTACACTCAACATGCAGTTGCTATCCGGATGGGTGTAAGTCAATCTGTCGTATCTCGAGCTTATACCAGATACCAAGAGACGAATCAATATCATCGTCGCCCCGGACAAGGTCGCCATCGAGTCACTAATGCCCGCGATGATCGAACACTTGTTAGAGAAGTTCGACGACAACCTTTCGTCAATGCGAATATTGTCGCTCGAAACTTCCCCAATCGCAGACAACAGCAACAACAACAGCAACAGCGACGACGGCATCAAGTGCGAAACATTTGCTCTCGAACAATCATCAACCGTCTTCGTGAAACTGGGTTACACGCACGACATCCTAATCGTGTACCCCTGTTGACAGCAAGACATCGTCGAGCTCGTTTAGCGTATGCTTACGATCATCGAAATTGGAACTTGAGGGAATGGACAAATGTTTTATTCACTGATGAGTCTCGTTTTAATCTGTATGGCAACGATCGACGTCCTCTCGTTTGGCGCCGTCGTGGAGAACGTTTTCGCCAGAACTTTGTCCGTCCAGTCGTTGCCTACGGCGGTGGATCAGTTATGGTGTGGGGCGGCGTTTCACGAAATTGGAAAACACCTTTGGTAATTTGGAATTGTACGCGAAAATTTGACAGCTAGACGTTACATCGACCAAATTTTAAGGCCCATTGTTTTGCGCAGACGACAACATCTGAGGTCGTTCATATTGATGCAAGATAATGCACGTCCACACAGCCAACATTACCCGGCGCTTCTTTGAGCGGCATGACATCACATTGTTGCGACACCCAGCAATGAGTCCAGATCTCAACCCCATAGAGCACGTTTGGGACATAATGGGCCGTCGGTTGCGCAGAGAGTATCCAAATTTGCAGAACTTAGCTGCTTTGGAGCGCGCGCTTCAGCACATTTGGAATACCATTCCGCAGCCTCAAATTACCGTCTGCATAAACATGGCTGAACGTTTGAGAGCCGTTATTGAAAACAGGGGTGGTAATACCCGGTATTGAACCAACAAAAACCTTCAGAGAATGAGTTTGGAGTCATTAAATACGGTGGAACTGACGAGCCACCGGGTCTCAATTCTCCTGAAATACCTCACACACACACACACACACACACACACACACACACACACACACACACACACACACACACACACACACACACACACACACACACACACACACACACACACACACACACACACACACACACACACACACACACACACACACACACACACACACCCACATACACACACACACACACACACACAGAAGCGTAAATCCGACCGCGCGACCCACGTGGTACGCTTTGGATAACGCTAATGCCGGCGGTAATTGTTTTCTTAAACTTTTCAAGAGAAAAATTTCAAAAAAATTTTTTTTTTTTTTTTTTTTTTTTTTTTTCAATTTAAGCACTTTTTGGAACGAAAATGTGGAAAAAGCTCGAAAAAACCATTTTTTTTCTCATTTTTAAAAATTATGAGCTTTTCAGAGCAAAAAACGTGATCCTTTAATTTTTTCAAAAATTCGATCAAGTGAAACAAAAAAACGGCTTGCTGGATTAATTTGATTCTTTGTAGGGTTTTTGTGGACATATTGAACTGTAAAAGGCACACTTAACATTAGTGGTTTCCTCAATATTTTCGATCCAGCGCTTGATTTTCCAAAAACCACTAAAAGCCCTTTTTGTTGCATTTTCAAATTCATGTGACGGAAAGAAAAATTTTTTTCGAAAAAACAATGGACAGTCGTTAAGGGAATTCATTCACGTTCTTGAAACCCACCTTTAACTTTCTGTGCGATCATTGGTTGCTGAGATATCGATAATCAAAGACAAAAAGATCCTTTTCCATTTGAAGACCGATATCTCAGCGAGGAGTGGACGTATCAGGGTGTTTTAAAAAAGAAATTAAAGCTAAATGAACAAAGTATCCGATCCTTATGGTGGTTAAGCTAAAAAAATTTTTTCCACGCCCGTAGACCAAAAAAAAAAACTAAAAATTTTTGAGAATTTTTTTGTTGCTGGTTTTTCTACGATTACTCAGAAACCGCGGAGGCTACAAAATTTTGAAGTTCTAATCAAAAAACTAGACACTTGGAGCTACAATTTTCTTTTTTTGTATTTCCTGTACGACCATTTTTCTCAAAGTTACGGCCTGTTGAAAACTACCGAAAAATTTGGAATTTTTTTTTGATCCCTTAATTTTTTCCAGTAGTGTATTTCGGAATTAGTTTATTATCAATTAGGAATTATTGTAAAATTAACTGATGACCGAATATGTTTAGTTGAAGTTCTTAACGTAAATTAATTTGTTGAAAATTTTCATAATTTATTCAATTAAAATCAAAGTCAATCAGTCATGAGTGGGTTATGTGTGTGGAGATTAGTACACATCATGTGTGTAAGCAGCAGAAGTATCTAGGTTGCGTTTTCTACATAGAACGTCTACATTGCTGTCACTAGGCTGCTACTTTTATAGCTTTGTGTTAATAACGACCCCGTGCACACTGTGGTCTTTGTGTGAGGTATTTCGTTGGTAGTTAGTAACAGTTCTGGTTAGCCGTTCGTTAGGCTAGACGATCTCTTTCCGACCGCGATGTTTGTGCAGAGTAACTAATACAGTTCTGGTTAGCCGTTAGTTAGGCTATAGTTTTAAGTTAATTATTGATACAGTCCTGGTTAGCTGTTAGTTAGGCTATAGTTTTAAGTTGATTATCGTGTGAGTGTGTAAGTGCTTAAATTTGTTATTTTTATTGTTATTATATATACGTACAATTGTTAATTAATCATTTATTATTCAACAGCACCTTCTTCCACTCTCTCTAACCCTAAGATAAGCTCTCAGCTCTGGACCGGTTCCTCGAACCATGATAAAGAACATGGAAGCGTCCTATTAATCATTTTGGTTGTTTATTTTGTAATTTGTAATTTATTAATTAATTAATAAGGCGCCAATTCAGCAGCAAGAAATTCTTTTACATTGGGAACTGACGGATTGAGGCACGCAGTCTAGTGGCAAAAAAATAAATTATTAGTAGCTTACAACGTTCGAGTAAATACACAGTAAATGCATACTGTTTATAATTGCAATAAATTTTAAATAATAAATTAACGATAAATAAAAATAAAAATGGAAGTTGGAATTCTTACAGAACAGGTTAAATCAAAATGTAGAGTATGTTGTGCAGTTAAAAATTGTAATAGTAAAGCTAATAAAAATTTAAATGTGGTTTTCCATAAATTTTCAAAGGCTGGTGAACGTACAGTGTTATAAGAAAATTATTTTAGTAATTTGGAAAATATTGATAAGTTTAAAGCGTGGAAGAAGTTATTAAATATAAATGAAGTGACTATTCAAATGAAAATTTGCTCTCTACATTTTACAAAAACCGATTATATATTACCAGGTACGTTTTCTAAGTTTAACCTACAAATTCAAAACTGAAAGTATAATTTTTTTTTCTTCTTAAATAATTACATGTTATTAAGAATAGTTATTTATTATTTTTGATTTTTCAGATTATAATTCAGGAAAAAAAAAGCAGTCCCTTCATGCAATTTACCTAAGTTATTTGGAGCAAAAAATACTGATCTATAAGAATCCCGGCTTAAACGACGAGTAGAACGACAAACGAGGATATAATCAACCAAAAAACAAAATAATCAACCCGATGTATCTAACATGGGAATTGACGACGGAAAAAACCAGGAGGACGATGACATTACCAATGGTGATGATACCTCAGCAATGCATTGTGACGTACACACTTTAACATCAAATTTTAGAGGAAAAAAAATTGGTATTCAAGTGGAGACTGCGTTTCATACCACAACATTCATGGATTTGTTGAGCACGGAAAATGATTTTTCAACAGCAACAGGAATACAATCTGATAAAATATTATATAAAATTGTGGAGCTGGTCGAGGTTGTGTATGAACATAATTTATTAATCTCTAAGATGACTCTGAGAGAACGAATTATGTTGAAAAAAGCCAAAATCATCAATTGACATCAAAAATCGCACGGACCATGGCTAGAGAACTAGTCATGGTACTAACAAAAGCACGGTCCTTAACGTGAGAGCTAGTGGAAAATTACTCTAATATAGTGGGAAATTATTCAAAATTGTTATTGGGCCGCTACCTTCAAAACCCCCACTCAGTCCATCGGAGCTGCCGGGCCAGTGAATTGACCGACTCCAATCCCCTCTCAAATCAACAGACTGCTTAAAAAGAGGAGCGAGGAGAGCTACCATACAGGCCACTTCTAACTACTGAGCGAAGCAGAAGAAGAAGTGTGACCCAGATGTCGGAAAAAGGGTCTAGACTAGGGAAGAGGGACTGAGCCGGAGAGAGAGGGCCGATGGCTAGTACGAGACAGCCGAGGAGTAGGGCGCGGAAGAAGGGACCAGGAGGGGACCAACGACAGCTACCTACTCTCCGTTTCTCATGTTCTCCTGATACTTCGACGGGCGTATTTTCCTGCTAAATTATTATTTAACGTTGTAAATAATCCGTTTTCTTTAGTTAAGTTATTGTTTACGAGTGCAGTATTATTATTCTAATTATTAATAATGATAATTTACGATATTGAGAGTATTATTCACTAAAAACTTGTGAAAATATTATTTATCTAATTTAGATTTGATTATAAATATCTAAAACTATTTTTTGTTAGTTAATATCGTTTGTTTAAAACAATTCAGGTCTAATAGTTTAGTTACCAATGTTGAATATCTAGACGGGTTAATAATTAGTTAGTTATAAAAGTATTCTTTTGTCTACGACGATTATTTATTGTGATTATATTTCTTTAGTTTATTGAAAGAAAATTAATGTAATTAATTTTGGAAACAAATTATTGTAAATTTCCAATTTATAAATTATTCTAAGTCCTAAGCCGAGTTAGTATGGGAATGTATTCTGTTGAATTTGTATGTAATCTGTTGATATTTGATTTTCAAAACTCAGAATTTGACGAACCGAATGGATATAGAATGAGGGAATTGCCAATTAAATTAGTAGTTTGTAAACAACGTGTAGAGGGCAAAAACGATTATTCTGGTTCGTTGCAAGTGACTTTTTGAAAAACTGTTAAAAGCGAAAATTGGCGATCGAAAAGGAAGTCTTGTGACAGAGTGTTATTGAGGGAATATTCTTCTACCAATAACAGCTGGAGGGACATTACCTTGGTTCGCCTAGAACACTGGTAAGTACCTTTTGAACTCTCAACAAGATTTGACTTCCCCGGATCTTCGACCCTCTGTCGAAAATCCGGTAGGTAATCACAAACCGTGTAGGTGGGAGCGGAGAGGATACTCTCCATCCGCTCTCAGGGTAGAATTTTAGGCCCAGGGTGACGGCTAGTCTCCTGGGGAGTGGGTAACCAGTTGGTGGAGCTGTAGTTCGCGATTTGGACGCTCACGGGAGCCAGAATGTGTGCGAGTTTGTCTTGTACAGACCAGTTTTGATCGGGTCCTGATACGCGTGCGCGACCAATGTCATGAAGACATTTTGTTTGTATTATTTATGTTAGATTTAGTTGTTGAGGTTGGATATAACCTCAACCTTTTTTTTGTATTACGAGAATTTGTTATTTTGTTTCGTAACACTTTGTGAGTCGATTTTGATAAATAAATGATTATTTATTTCTCTATCATACCCTGTTTGACATTTGGAGTTATTTAGTAAGACGTAGTTATGTATTATTTATTTTTAAGTAACTGAGATTTGTTTTCTTCTGAAATATATTTTGTTGTTCAACCCCCCTTTTTACCCTGGACTCCGGCGAGCTTCAGATTCGAGCAAGGGGGCGTTTTGTGTCGCAGTATCATTCATAATCGTTCAGCGTTTATCCCTTTTTTTTCCAAAGAATAAACCCTCAAAAATTACCCGTTACAGAAGAAAAAGAAGAAGAAGAAGAAGAAAAAGAAAGAAGCCAATCGTCTACTGTAAGCGAGCAAGGCTTACTATACAGTGCAGTATTTTTGGATACCAAGCGAGCAAGGCTTGTATATCCCCGACTCAACAATCGGACAAACTCGGATCATCTCGGCTACACCAAACGCTGACTAGCATCGTTAAATCAGTTCTTTTGAGAACTAAACTTTAAACAGTTCTCTTCAGAACTATTCAATTCTCATTCCCATTTTGAGAGTGAGAATAAGTCTTCTCAAGACTACTAAAGGCTCTTATTTAAGAGCGTGTAACTAACAAGTCATCTCATGACTACTACGTAGTCCAAAACAATCGGTCTTTTTCAAGGCCAACAAATTATTATATTTGTAAGAAAACCTACCCAAGTTTGAGAGAAGGTACCGGTATTATAACCGAACATTTAATGGTCCCTCGAGCCGGATCTTCTCTCGGCTTGGGTAGTACTAAGTGACATCTCCAGACATATCTCTGACAGTGCCACATTTTTTGAGATTGGGTTTCACTAACTTGCGCATTGCGGAGCACTACGTGCTGCGGGAAGTTTTGTCACTCAAATCCTCAAAGATGTCAGCACTTCAGGCTGGATTGTCGCTGCAGCAGTCAAAGTACGCGTTCATCATGTCTCTGCAGAAGGAATTTCAGGCAGAAACTCACCAATCATTCAACATTCACGTGGCCAAAGCAAAGCTGTTGATGCTCAAGACCAACTGGGAAAAGTTTGAGGCAGAGCACGAAAAAATCATCCTGTCTAAGGTCGAGATCCCACCAGACGATTCGTACATCAAGAACAACGCCTACGAAACGGCTATGCAATGCGTTGTTAATGTCCAAGCTGCCGGTGGTGACGGTGGCAGCCGTCGGGATGACGGTGGCAGCCGTCATCTCGAAACCCACGCAGTCATCTCAAGCCAGGAAGACATCTGAGATCAAGAGAATCTCAAACTGATACAAACATCACCAAATATAACAAGTCATCTCAAAAGGTTACCATCAACAAGTCATCTCAAACAATTGAAATATTCAAGTCATCTCAACCAGAGCAATTGCCTGCTCAGGCAAATGCAATAGCTTTGTCAGCAATTAACACAAGAACTGCAGTAATCCTGGCCACTTGCAAAGTACTAGTAGTGTCTCCCAACATGAAAAAACATACAACTCGTCTTCTCATCGATCCAGGATCAGAATTGACACTAGTCTCAGCCAAGCTAGTTAAAGAAGCAAAACTTGACCAACTAGCCACTGTGATACCAATCCTAGGCGTGGGTAATCAGTCTTCAAGCAAAACTCTTGGTCAAACTAACTTAACCATTGAGTCTTGCATTTCACATAAACAAGTCCATCTCAGAGCACATATCCTGCCTCAAATCACTACTAAGATTCCATCGGTCTCCATCACTGACCAGCATTGGTCTCATCTGAGCAACCTAGAAAGAGCAGATCCAGAGTTCCTGAAGCCTGGACACGTTGAAATCCTCATAGGGGCTGATACTCTTAATCAAATACTAGAACCATCTCCAATAATTAAAGGGCAATCAGATGAGCCACTAGCTATTCACACAATCTTTGGATGGGCCTTTCTTGGACCAGCAGTATCTCAAGCACGAAATCTTTCTCTCAAGTCTCTTCATACTGTGACAAACGATGAGCTTCAAGACTTTCTCACAAGATTCTGGGTTCAGGAAGAAGTACCACATCAAACAAAACCATCTCTTAATTTAGCAGACGCGCAATGTGAAAAATATTACACTAGCACACTCTCACGAAACCAAGAAGGGCGCTACGTAGTGCGAATACCACTATCAGCTGAAATCTCTCAGTTAGGAGATTCCAGAGCCATCGCTTATCGGTGTTTGAAACGACTTCTCAAGCGTCTGGAATCTGACGGACTTCTCAAACAGCGGTATATGGACTTCATGCATGAGTATGAAACATTAGGCCACATGGTAGCAGTTCCAAAGGAAGCCCCTGAACCTAAACAAGCCTACTACCTACCTCATCATGGAGTTCTCCGAGAACAAGGTACTACTACAAAGCTCAGAGTCGTTTTCAACGGGTCATGTAAAACCACCTCACAAGTATCACTCAATGACATTCAGCATGCTGGTCCAAAAACTCAAAGAGATATATTTGACGTATTGCTGTTCATCAGACGTTTCAAATTCATCTTCATGACTGACATAGTCAAGATGTTTCGACAGATTCAAGTCCATCAGGATGATTGGGACTTACAACGAATTCTCTGGATCAACCAACAGAATGAAGTCCAAGAATATCAACTAAAAACAGTTACGTATGGAACTCGATCAGCACCATACTTAGCTTGCAGAACATTATTCCAACTAGTGGAAGATGAAAAAGAAAGTTACCCATTAGCAGTTGATTCAATCCTAAAAGGCAGTTATGTTGATGACATCTGAGGTGGAGCTGACTCAATTGACCAGCTCAACACAATAGCTCAATAGCTCAACGGCATGTGCGCCTCAGCATGTCTTCCACTAGATAAATGGAAAAGCAACACACAAGAGTTTGTTATTCCTTCGACATCTCAATCCAGGGACAAGTCATCGCTTCACACGTTCGATGAATCACTATCAAAGGTATTGGGTCTCTCCTGGTCAGCAACTCATGATTAGTTTACGTTTCAAAGCTCTATATCAGAAAGTGCAGTAATAACCAAGAGATCAATTCTCTCAGAAGTAGCTCAACTCTTCGATCCCCTCGGTCTCATCTCTCCAGTGATCATTAAAGCAAAAATTCTACTCCAGCAACTTTGGCTTGAGAAACTTGATTGGGATGATCAACTTTGCCCTGATACAGTAAATCAATGGACCAAGTTTCGAGAAGACATCTCAAAGTTAACCGAACTTCGAATACCTAGATGGATTAATCTGCAAGCTAATTCATACTCAGTACAGCTCCATGGATTCTCCGATGCATCTCAGCTAGCTATGGCTGCTGTTGTTTACCTCAGAGTCACTGATCATAAAGAAAACTCAAAAGTCACTCTAGTCTGCTCAAAAACTAGAGTCGCTCCAATCAAGCGGCTAACAATTCCACGATTAGAGCTTTCAGCTGCAGTGCTTCTCGCCCATCTCATAAGGCATACGCGATCTACATTAGAACTCCATGGTCCCAGTATTTTTATGGACCGACTTATGGACTCTTCAATAACACTTGCATGGGTCAAAAATAACCCCATGAAATGGAAAGAATACGTTGGAAACCGAGTTTCAACTATTCATCAAACACTTCCAAATGCAAGTTGGAGATACACGTCAGGTAAACTCAATCCAGCAGATTGTGCTTCAAGAGGTCTAAACGCGTCTCAACTAATTAGTCATCATCTCTGGTGGACAGGTCCACCTTGGCTAGCTCAATCTCCTGAACATTGGCCAATCTCAATAGCTCCATCTCCAACAGAAGCTCTCGAAGAACGACCTGGCATCTCGTTAACTGCAGTAATACAACCAACAATCGGGGACTTGATCGATCTTCCATGTGTAAAAACATTTCACAAAGGCCTTAACAAGCTACTACGAATAACAGCACTATGTCAACGAGCCATCTCATGTTTCAAACGAATCCCCAACTCGAACGTATCAACATCTCCAATTGGTCCAGCAGACTTAGAGAAAGCAAAACTATTTTGGATAAAAGCAACCCAGCAAGCATACTTCTCATCAGAAATTAGCACCATCATGTCAGGGAAACTCCTAGCAAAATCTCATGCCCTCTCTAGACTAACTGCAAGATTAGATCATCAAGGGATCCTTCGAGTTGGAGGACGTCTTCAAAATTCGAAACTTGATCATGACAGCAAGCACCCATCTTACCTCGACAATGCAAACTTTCGGAACTTCTCATCGCAGATGCTCATGCCCGAACCTTCCACGGTGGAACACAACTTACACTAATGTACCTACGACGTCAATGTTGGATACTAGGAGGAAGAGCTCCAATCAAGTCTTTTATCCAACACTGTTTAGTCTGCGCCCGAATCCGAGCAGTCCGAACACAACAACTTATGGCACCTCTACCGTCATCTCGAGTGACTCTATCATTAGTTTTTGAAACTACTGGAGTTGATTACGCTGGACCAATTACATTAAAGACATTTCAAGGAAGAGGTGCAAAGAAATTCAAAGGGTGGATAGCAGTCTTCGTCTGTTTCTCAACGTCAGCAATTCATCTTGAAGCAGTCTCAGATTACTCAACTGAAGCCTTCTTGAAGGCATTTCGAAGATTTTCTAGTCGACGAGGAATCTGCAAAACACTACATAGTGATTGTGGAACTAATTTCAAAGGAGCTGACAATGAATTGAAACGTCTCTTCTCCAAGGCTACATCAGAATCAAAAGAACTTCAACGTCTTCTCACTAATGATGGTACAAATTGGAAATTTAATCCCCAGGAGCACCTCACATGGGGGAAAATGGGAAGCCGCAGTGAAATCTGTCAAACGTCATCTCCAATTGTCAATATCAGAGACCAGCTTCACATTTGAAGATTTCTCTAATCTCTTAGCACAAGTTGAGGCAGTACTCAACTCAAGACCTCTCAGTGCTCTATCAGATGATCCAGAAGATCTCTCTGCCCTAACTCCAGGCCATTTCATTCGAGGAGCTGCGCTCAACTCTATACCTGAACCATCTCTAACTTCCGTAAACGAGTCAAGACTATCTCAATTTCAACGGATTCAAGAACGATTTCAATAATTCTGGAACCGATGGTCAGCAGAATGCTTATCTGCACATCAGTCCATCTCAAAGTGGCGCAACCAACAAGACGATATCAAACTAGGATCCTTGGTGCTAATAACAGATGAAAGACTTCCCCCTTCAAAATGGCCTCTCGCGAGAGTAATTCAACTTCACCCAGGGAAGGATGGACTTACTCGAGTAGTCACTCTCAAGACCGCTACATCAATTTTCACTCGACCAATTGTCAAGTTAGCTCTTTTTCCACTAGCTCCTCACCAAGAGTCATCTAATTAATATTCTGCATTCCTGCAGAATTTGGGGGGGGAGAATGTTGAAAAAAGCCAAAATCATCAATTGACATCAAAAATCGCACGGACCATGACTAGAGAACTAGTCATGGTACTAACAAAAGCACGGACCTTAACGAGAGAGCTAGTGGAAAATTACTCTAATATAGTGGAAAATTATTCAAAATTGTTATTGGGCCGCTACCTTCAAAACCCCCACTCAGTCCATCGGAGCTGCCGGGCCAGTGAATTGACCGACTCCAATCCCCTCTCAAATCAACAGACTGCTTAAAAAGAGGAGCGAGGAGAGCTACCACACAGTCCACTTCTAACTACTGAGCGAAGCAGAAGAAGAAGAAGAAGAAAAAGAAAGAAGCCAATCGTCTACTGTAAGCGAGCAAGGCTTACTATACAGTGCAGTATTTTTGGATACCAAGCGAGCAAGGCTTGTATATCCCCGACTCAACAATCGGACAAACTCGGATCATCTCGGCTACACCAAACGCTGACTAGCATCGTTAAATCAGTTCTTTTGAGAACTAAACTTTAAACAGATCTCTTCAGAACTAATCAATTCTCACTCCCATTTTGAGAGTGAGAATAAGTCTTCTCAAGACTACTAAAGGCTCTTATTTAAGAGCGTGTGACTAACAAGTCATCTCAGGACTACTACGTAGTCCAAAACAATTGGTCTTTTTCAAGGCCAACAAATTATTATATTTGTAAGAAAACCTACCCAAGTTTGAGAGAAGGTGCCGGTATTATAACCGAACAAATTATAATGACATATGTAAAATTGAAGCAAAATTTGTCATGGGTGTTTTTAGCATTAATTTTCAAGAAATGCAGTGCTGTACAATGTCGAAGTATATTCAAGACAACATTGACAATGTTATTTAAGTGCTTACAAGTTGCAATTAGATGGCTATGACGAGAAGAAATTTCTCGTAATTTACTAGAATATTTTATAGATTTTTAAGATGTCAGAGTCATTATAGATTGCTTTGAAATTTTTATTCAGGCTCCAAGTAAACTGAGTAACCAGAATTAACTTATTCAAATTATAAAAGTTCGACGACATGCAAAATTTTGACTGGAGTCACTCTTTGAGGAAGAATATCCTATTTTACAAAACCTTATCGGGGTAGACATCTTGATAACGCATTATTCGAGCTAAGTGATCTAATGACATTATTAGAACCTGGTGATGCTGTTATGACTGACAGAGGATTTTTAATTGAAGAAATCCGTGCTCGGAATAATTGGAAATTTATAAGGGTTGGTACCTTTGAGTATGAAGGTGTTGAGTCCCGGTCTGCTGCCTCTGGAAAACAAGTGGGTCGATCGACGGAAAACTATTGTCTCACATTTGGTGAAGTTCATCCTCAAGTTCCAGGTTTGTAGGAATTTATCTATTTTGTCTAGGAGCTTTTGCAGCTCGTCTTGGATTTTTAATGGAGATTTTCTAGGTAAGTATACAACTAAGTTATCCACGAAGGCGATGGCTTTCAGATTTCCTTTATTTAAATCAAATAAGTTTAGCAGATTACTAAAATAAATTAGGAAGAGGGTGGGAGAGTTGACTGTTTCCTGTTGAAGTCCTTCTTGTATTTTGAAAGTTGTAGTTGAGGAGTGGTTTCCATCTCATATGATAAACGTTTATTTGTGGATCATGTCAAAGATCATTAAGATCATCCACTCAGGGAATCCCAGTTTTATTAATCTATATATCAGGCCAAAAAGCTCCACGGAGTCGAAGGCCTTCTCCAGGTCGATTACGAGGGCCCCGACGAGTTGATTATAGTGCAGACTACGTTGAATATCGGAAACTAACTTATTGATAGCGTGGATCGTGGAATGGTGATGCTTAAAGCCGAATTGTTGATCTGGAATAGTGTTATTTTCTTTGCAAAATTTATTTATTTGTATGTTGATGACAGTCTCGAATCCTTTACTGAGAGTTGGTGTAAGGCTTATTGGCCTGTAACTCGTTGCCTTTGATGGATCTTTATCTTTTTTGAGGATGGAAAGGACCTTTGCTTTTTTCCATCCCTTAGGAAAATAGTAGGCATTTAGCGCATTGTTGAATATTATGACGAGTGCTTGGATTATATTTCCCGGTAGATGTTTTAGTATTGTTGGGATTTCATCGACTCCGCTAGATATTTTATTAGGGAGCTTTCGTAGGATTAGTTTGAGAGAATGGCTATTGCAGAAGAAATATTCTTTCCCGTCTTTATGTTTTGGTAAAGTTGCTCTATTGTCAGCTGAAAATTTAGTGTATGTTAATATTGTTGTTGTGATTATCATTTAATTTTGTTTTAATCTTATCAGCTGCTTTTTCTTCTATTTCTTTTAGTCTTATTCCGTTATTGAGGTACCTAGGGGAATTGATGGATTGGAGAAACGTTCCGATGACTTCTAGTTTGCTAGTTGGATCAGAAACAATTACTGTATTGTTTTCTGACCTATTGATTTTTCAGCTGGAATGCCTATCAGCATTAGATCATTTTGGTTAAGAATTTGGTTTCCAATGATAATGGGATTTTTTCTCCTCAAGTAGCGGTTAATTTCAGGGAAAAATGATGATACATCACGATGATTTATTTCTTGTAGCAGGTTCGCGTAGTAAGATGTTGACGATTTAGCAAATTCTTTCCTCAGTTCGGCCTTGGTAATTTTAATCAGTTCTTTGAGTCTGGCAATTTCCTTCCTGTGATTCGATGGATTGTTTGTCTGTAGTTAATTGAGTTCAGCTATTAAGCTTGATTTATTTTTTTGGAGCTTCTTGATTCTGGAGTTGATATATTTTATGTAGATTGTTATGAGGCTTGAATATTGGAACTACTTTCTCTATGCTGGTTAGTATTGACTTGTTGATGTCGTCTATGTACTCATCGATTTCTTTGATGGTTAGGATATAGTCATCTGGAATGATCGTGTTATAATTAAATTATAGTGTGTGTTGGAACTTATCCCATTTTGTTGCTTTAAAATTATATTTATGTAGGATTTGTTGCCTATCTAAATACTCCATCATATTTGGCAGCTTCACATTAAAGGTAAGTGCTAGATGGTCGCTGTCGTACTCGCAGGTATTTAATTTATTGTTGATTAAGTTGGTGATTTGAAGATTTGTGATACATATATCTAAGCATGTGCTGCTATCTGTACGTGAAGGTAAGTTTGTAACAGGGTAAAATTACCCTTAATCGATAAGTCACCAGATATCGATAATTATCCGACATAGCACTGGCGCGTCTCGATCTTCGGGCCTAAAGGGAGAATAGGAGAGGGTGAGTTTGGGTTAAAATAGGTGAGCCGTGCAGTGGAAAAGGGAGAAGTAGTGTGACCGCCAGACTGAGTGCCACGGAAATCAAAAAGGACCGTTCCCGGGAGTAGTGACGAGACGAAGGAAGCCAACTACAACTAGGACTTCATCCTCAACAAGTGAGTTAGATCATCGTTTTGTTCGTCAAGGTGTCAATTATTGCTCTGTGGGAAGGAAGTGGACCGCGGTTTATCCAATGCCCAGTTACTTCTCCTAATTATTTATCAATTGGATCGTTAATCGACGAAAATTTAATTCAATAGATTAATAGTGAAACATTTGCTAGTTTTGGATTGAGTGATTTTCATGGGGGTTTATACCCGAGAATCACTCAATCGACCTTGCGGGGAAATTTTAATAACTAGAAATAATCAATTAATAAATTAACATCCGAAAATTTCGTTAATTTTATTGTTGTAACAATTTTATAACAATTAACTTAGTAAAATTGATTAACTTTTGTCATTGAGAAAAATAGACAAATTTTTATTCGTGGAATTTTCGTCTAGCGTCAGTTTTTGTGTCGCATAAATTCCAATACCCAAGGTCAAGCAAGCCTCGACTGGCGAATGTTCTAGCAAATAAAATTTGACTATTTCGACTCGTGTCGAATTTTTATAATTGATAAAACAATCAGAAAATTGTTGATAATATTTTATATTAAGAATTAATTACTAAGAATGTTTTATATTAAGAAAATTATTAATTGAGAATATTATAAAGTAGAAAAATTTATTAAGAAAATTATATTAGGAATTTTTATCGAAATTATTATATTATAAAATTATTTTTTTGACACGTGTGAATTAAGTAAATTTTGGGGATTAGGTCCGTGAAGGAATTAAATTAAAATTAATGACACTTGATAATTGTCGGCGTGGATATTAAGTCCAAGTAATCAGTTAATCGAGTCAAAAAATCGTCACAGTAAAAATTTAATCAGAGTTAGTGAATTAAACTTTTGTTAATAATTTTGAAGTGATTGTAAAGGTTGATATTGTGACTAAGTTAATTCAAGGCATTAAGCCTCTGGTTCTATACAGATTAGTTCGAGGTTAATTGAAGTTGATTGTTGAATTGGAATTATTGTTTTTACCAAATACTAATGATTGAATAATTTGGAAAAATATTGTAATTAAATTAAAATCCTTTTTTTAATTAAAATTTATAAAGTAAAAATCAATTAAGCGAAGTGTGGGTCATGTGTGTGAAGAATTGTATGGGTTATGCGTGATAGAGAGTGTTAATAGTGTTAAGTGCGGTAGTCCTGTGGACTTAATTTTAAGTTATAAGTGTGTAAAGTCAGTTCGTTTTGGTAGTCCGGTGGACTTGTAATTTTAAGCTTAGTTTTAGGTCAGGTGTGGAAGACCGTTCGTTAGAAAAAGCCCATTAGTTTTACGCAGGTGTGGGAGACCGTTCGTTCAAAAAAGCCCAATTAGTTTTACGCAGGTGGGGGAGACCGTTCGTTCAAAAAAGCCCGTCTAGTCATCGTATCGTCGTTGGGAGGTTCGTTTGTAAATATCGTTTATTTCGCAGTTATTCTCCGCTTCGTTAGATTATAAGTGTGTGAGTGAGCGCTTAAATTTGTTAAGTTTGTTAAATTCTAATTGTTAATAAATATTGATCAATTTTGTTAATTAAATTTTTATTATTCAACAGCACCTTCCTCCACTCTTTCTACCCTAAGATAAGTTTTCTCAGCTCTGGACCGGTTCCAGGAACCGTGATAAATAATCCTGGTGGCGCCCTGATAATTTTTATTGTTGTTAGTTTTGTTTAGTTATTTATAAAATTGATTAGGGGCTAACCTGAACAGGTAAAACTGTTACAAGTTTGTTGCATAGATTTTTACGTTGTACTGATCTGCTGTTGTGTCTTCCCATCTGCGAAGGTAGCGTCCACGCTCGTTGTCAGCATGATCGCCCCACTCCATTCGCCTGACGTTAAAATCTCCTGCTATTATGAATCTATTGTTGATCTGATATAATTTTAGTTTATTAAAAATTTTATCTGGCTCTTTTAAAAATATTATTTTCTTAGAGTAAGTAGCATATAAGCTAATTATGTAGATGTTCGTGTTATTATTGTCATTTGTATTAATTTTTAAAATTGTGTATTCAATGATTTCATTGCCTGAGGATGATAGAAAGTTTATAACTTCATATTTTATACCTTTAGATATAATCACAGCAGTACCACCTCCTTGCTTTGAGTTTGGCCTCTGTTTGGATGATGTCAAAGTCCTTGTATGTTATGACGTGCTTGTCATTTAATTTGGTCTCAGATAAAAGTGCGATATCTGGTTTTTTGTCTTCAAGAAGTCTTAATAGCTCTAGTCTTCTGCAACTATGCTGGATAGAGTTGACATTAATTACAATGAATTTAATTGAATTATTGTTGGTATTGGCTGTGGAATTGCCTTGACTAAGAGTTGTCTGCTTTTGAATCGGTAGTCGCCATCTTCGATACCTAAAATTTTGTATAGAAAATTGACTCTGTTGTTAATCTCATTTAATTTACTATCTTTTTCAGCTAGTTGGTTGAAAATTCTTTGCATTCCTAGAAGCATTTTTTCTGCCCAATGAGGTGTGTTGTTGATTTGATCGCTATTTTCATGGTTTGTGCTGCTGGGACGTATTTTCCCAAACTTAGGTTGTTGTCTTGGTGTTGGCAGCGTGGGCCATGTGCTTAAATTTCTAAGTTGATTGGTATAATTATATGTATCATTTAAATTATTAGTATTATAATTATTATTTATTGGAGTATTACTTACACGCGTATTTTTGGCGTTAACTTATTTGTATTTTTGTTTTGGTGAATTATTATTTTGCCTTGGTTGACTTGCGATAACTAAAAATGGGCATCCTCGGAAGTTGGCCGGGTGTCCTTTCTCCCCATAGTTTACGCAGGTTAGGTTATCTTTATTGTTGTCTTCGATGGGAGTAGCGCACTTTCCTCTTTCATGAGTTTTTCTGCATTTCACACAGCGATACTCCACATTGCACTGTGAGCTTGTGTGCCCCACTCTTTGACAATTTTTGCACTGTGTCACTTTGTTTTTAATTAAATTCTACCAGTGTGCTACTTGTGTTCCAATTTCTTTGAGTTGGTAAGATCTTTTTTTTTTACTGTCAGCTGTTATTTGTATGATGAAATGTTGTTTTTTATATGTAATATTTTTGCAATCAATTGGGATAATTTCAAATATATTTATGTTGTTATTCGCTTCGTTTATTTCTGCTTTAATATCGTCCGCCGAATAATTACCATAAATGTTTTTTAACACAATAGTTGGAGGTTTGAGGTCCTTAGGCGTATAGGTGTAAAATTGAACTTTCAGCTCTAACAATCTGTTTTTGATTACCTCGTATGTGCTCCGATTTGCTGCGAGTATGATGTGGCTTCCTCTATTTTCTTTGATTGTGATTGCGTCCTTTCTGATCCCCGCGCTTGTTATTCTGGCGCTAGTTTCTTTAATATCTTCTCCTATTATAAAAATTGGTGGTGGTTTGAGTGACTAACCAGGGCTTTACTGCCCTCTGTTGGCGTCATCGTCAGGCTACTCTGTATGTTAAGAGGTGCCTGGAATTGAGTCTGCATGCTGACCTGTTGTGTTTGTTGTTTTTTTATTTTTCGTTGAATTTAGCGGATTTAATGCATCGTATCGATTATTTGTTTCCATAGTCTTGCTGCCATCGCTGGTACGTGTTTTTACCGTTTTCAACGGTGTTTCTCAACCTTCTTGGTCTTCCATGTCAGTGATCGTTGATTCCGAATTTGAAAATCGATGTCCAATTAATGTTGGTGAAATTGAGTTAATGCATTTTTTAGTTTTATCAGTCTCAATATATTCTTTGAATATTTTTTCTAGAGCTAATGAGTTCGTGTATCGTTTAGGCCTTTGAAGGTCTGATCCTCGCTGGTGTTGGCGGGAGCCTTTCGTTTTTTGTGTGCATTGTCTGCCATCTTGGGTGCCACCATCTTGGGCGGGTTGTTGATGATCGAGGCTATATTATCAATTTTTTATCACTTTATCTATTGTTCAAATAGTAAATAATAAGACATTACACTCGCTGTTTATGTTTACAGCTGTTTGGAACTTTCTCCAGATTGATGGCTGCACTGCTCAATAAATATTTCACTTTATATTGAGAGCGGCTGTGGAATGATGTCGACAGCGTCACGTCTCGCTTGAAACTCTATACCTATGAGACTTACTTGAATAATAGGGTTCTTAACAACTTCAAGTAATGGAATTGTATGCATGATCGATGCGTAATGAACAAAATCTTTTATTTTGATTGTAATTTATTAACTATCAATATACACTGATAGAAAGATTTATTGAATATTAATAAATTAATTTATTCGAAGACAATTATTTAATTGGTTAAATTTTAATGTCCTCTAAATTAAACTACATGAAAGTCTTGAAGTTAATCACTTAATAGTTATTCAAGACGTGCAAATGCTTAAATGTAAAATAGAAACAACTAATCATCATGGACAAGCTCGAGAGTTACTAATTTATTCGTTGTTAGGAAATCCAAATAATTATGAAGCCCACGAAAATGATCGCTTTTTGAATATAAATCCGAAGGTTTTCTTGATGAGAACTTGAATATTTATGCTCGAGCAAATATTAAAAACGAGCACATATAATGACATATAGTTATATATAAATTATGTGATTATATATAGTTTTATATAATTATATATAATCTTAAAAACAAACATATGTAATCATATACAGTCTTATATAATTATATATAAACTTAAAAACAAACATATGTAAAGACATATAGTTATATATAAATTATTTAAAATCATATATCGATTATATATGGTTCTATAGAATTACATATAATTTTTTTTACCCGGGTCAGGAAGTAATATTTGGAATAAATAAGGTTTTTTAAGAAACTGGTTAAAAACGTTAATATTACTGAGAAAAACAAAGAAAATCAAATTTAGCTGTACTTACTCTTTGATATCAGATTTTTTTGCTACACGACAATAAACTCCACGATCCATTAAACATTTACCGCTAATTGGATCAGGTGGTGCCAAGTTAATGTATGGTGACTCTTCAAGAAATGTAATTCTGAGATAAAATTTTTCAGGAACACCATGAGGGGGTGTATGAGAATTTCCCGGCCATACGATATCTTTTATGTCAAGTCCATCTTTTTGCCAAGATTTCCAGACACCAATCTAGAAAACAATTTCCTTTCTTTGTTGTTAAGAGTTAAATGCTACAGATCATAACAATTTTAGCATGTGTTATTTAAGTAAGAAAAATAATAGATCAAATTCTTATATAAGCAGAATTCCTATGTGAGGTCAATAAAAAAGCGTCGTCATGCTTTTTGTTGTATTTTATTAGCAAAAAAATCCGCTCAGATAAACAAATTTTTTTTTTATTTATTTGAATAACTGACAGTTTTTTAAATTTCTACATTATTTAATAGTTAAAAAAAAAAATTACTGTTTTGCATAAAAAAATTTTTCGGTAACGGAGGATCGATATGAGAAAAAAAAAGATAAAAAAAATTTTTTTTAATACAAAAATATAGCGTTATGTCGTGGCTTACAACGACCGCTTTTTTTTGCATTTTTGAAATACATTTGAAACAGGATGTCGTTTGCTCGTTGGTCGCCCCTGTTATGTCCACCCGAATTTTTTCTTAAATTTAACTCACCCGCGCAGATGGAAGACTTCTCCATGCGCGAAAGCCACAATAAAATATAAACTACGCGACCGCTGGTTGACTAGCGGGGACTTCTGCAATCTCAGCACCACGAAACTTTAAAAAGGCGAGCATGAGCCAACGCCTGGTCTTTGTTAATTAATTCGACTTCTGCGTTTAGTTGACGGGCCCGTGCCTTGTAAAAGTCCGTTATCTTAATTTGCGCTGCACTTAAGACGAGTTCAGACTCGCTTCAGCCGGCAGGCCACATATTACTAATAAAAATTATCATAGTAAGTCGTATTCTTAAAGAAATAACCAACTAGTCTATTGAAAATCTAGACCAAATATTAATAATTATACGCGACATTATTATTATTATTTTTATAATACGGTCCATCCGGCTAAGGAATTCGGCTCTGGACTTAGTTTTAAGTAATTTGTTTTGAATAAATATTAGGTTATATTATTGTTAATTTTTCGTAATATACAAAATTACTGCTTCTCCTTTTTTTCCTGACACCTTCATATTATTCATTTTCCCCTGGATACCTGCAGATCGGCCCTGGAAATACAAGGTTTCTTATTTTTCCCTGTTTGAAAAAAAATAATTGGCGTCCAAACGTGCACTAACCCAGCCTGGGGGGCTGCTGCGGTGTTGCTTAGGGGATTAAAAGCATCTCCTAAGCTTCCTACTTGTTCTTGTTTATTTTATTTTGGGCGACCTGGACAGAATTTCTACTTTACTCGACGCATCCACCATCGAGTCGTTCATAAAATAGTAAAATTTTGTTACACTACTTTGCGCTGTCCACCCGACCCTCACGCTACTCTTACTTAGTTCACGCGGTCCCACGAACCCTCACGTCACTGTGCTGGACCCTCACGTTACTACACACGCTGTCCACACATCGCACGCTGTTCCACGGACCCTCACGTTACTCTAAGAGATCTACCCCGAAGCCAGAGGAGTATACCATGAAACTGAGGTAGACTCTTTACGCACACACAACCACACCAATTATAAATTCCATTAATAACAATAATATAATAAATTATTTTCCATTACTAAAATAATGCAATTCTTATTTCGTAATTATCGTTTCTTAATTCTTAATTGCCATTTTTCCTATTTCCTAATTACTAAATTACTGCTGTGTCCTTAATATTACAACAATAATCTCTCTATATATATATATATATATATATATAAGCGAAATACCACTCACTAACTCACTCATCCGAGATCTCGGAAACTATCCGCCCGATTGACTTGAAATTTAGCCTAATGACTCTACTCGTGATGTAGACGCTCACAAAGAACTGATTTTACGCAATTCTTAGCCAAAATGGATTTTTCGCCTATTATCACGTATGCTACCCCCTCCCCTCCCTCTCATGCTTCCCTTCCCCGCCCATACCTTTTTCCCCCTTCCCTATATATCTCTCTTTTTTTTTTTTAGAAAATGTCATTTTGATTCGCCAATCTACGAAACCCATCAATTATAGAACTCACCCCCTCGCTCCGCAAACACCAACGCTAATCAACTGTTGCAATGGTTACCGTTGCCATGGTTAGCGTTGACATGGATACCGTTGCCATGGTTACCGTTGCAATGGTTACCGTTGCTATAACAACTGTTAAAATAAATAACTTGTAATAACAAATTCGGTTGTAAACTAAATCCAGAGGAATGATTAGAATAAAAATAGAAAGTTACTAAATCTTAATATTCTATACAATTATTATTCAACAGTATTATTCTACACAATGTTAGGCAAATACAGCGATTTTTATCGATTGATTGTTGGGACAGAAGGAATTCATAATCTTACTTTTTTTAAGAAAGAATAGCTAAATCATTAATAACTGAAATAGCTAATATGTATTCGAATGATCATGAAGGATGAACTCCATATAATGAACTCCATTATATCATAAAGCAGATAGATATAACATAAATATTAATGTTGATATTGTTAAATGATTATACTGATTTCAATGATTAAAATTAAAATGGTAAATTGTGTTTGATATTTATAATGGAGCTGTTCTATAGATTGATTGACTCATCACGATATCTCGGTAACCATCGGACCTAGAAACTTGAAATTTGGTAGGAATTATACTTCTGCCCTGTAGAGGGTAGCTAAGAACGGATTTTAAGAAATACCACCCCCAAAGGGGTTCGCGGGGGCGTTAACAATGAAAAACTCCCGTTTTTAAACTGTCGCTCCTATCAACTCCAATTTTGGTAGGAATCTTTTGTCAGAGATGTAGAACTAATCTATAAACGAATTTTACAATGTTTCACCTCACAGAGGGTTGCGGGGTGGGTATTGTGACTCCAAAGAAAGGAAAGAGTGACGGGGCAAGGAGGGAAGTGGCAGCGGCTACCTACTCTTCACTTTTTAGGAGGGCCTAATACGTCGGACGGCCGATTTTGCTGGATTTATTTAATTTCAATATTTCTTATGAGTATTATTACTATTATTATTGTGACTATTACTACTATTGTTCTGTTTGAGTATCGTTGTTTATTGGACTTTAGTTAATTAAAGAAATCTCAGAATAGTAATTGGAAATTATTATTGTATTATTATTGTTCTATTTTTTTTAGTGAGTTTATAAATTTTGCTATGACTGATTTAATTATTTGTGATAAATATTTTCTTTCATGATCAATTAAAGTTTTTATGATTATTTAAATTATCACTGGGTCGTTTATAAATTAATTAACTACTCAGTAAGCAAATTTTAAATAGAAAATATTTAGTGTAAGAAATAATTTAAGTAAGCGAAAATATTCTCGCAATTTTTCAGTCCTGAGCAATTTTTAGTATGGAAAAGCAAGGAATGGTTAGAGAATGAAAGAAGACCGATTAAAATAATAAATCAAATTCCTATCGAAAACCAAAACTTAGAATTTGACACAGCGAAGGGATAGATAATGAGGGAATTGCCAATTAAATTAATAGTTTGTAAACAACGTGTAGAGGGCAAAAACGATTATTCTGGTTCGCTGTAAGTGACTTTTGGAAAAACTGTTAAAAGCGAAAATTGGCTATCAGAAAATCAAGTCTTGTGACAGAGGATTATTGAGGTGAATATTCTTCTGCCAATAACATCTGAAAGGGACAGTACCTCGGTTCGTCTTGAACATTGGTAAGTACCTTTTTGACTTTGCACAAGATTTGACTTCCCTGGATTTTTGACCTTCTGTCAAAAGTTCAGTAGGTGATCATACGCCGTGTAGGCGGGGACGAAGAGGACATTCTCCATTCGCTCTCGGGGTAGAGCTGTAGGCCCAGGGGTGACGGCTAGTCTCCTGGGAAGCGGGAAACCAGCTTTTGGAGTCATAGTTCGCGATTTTGATGTTCACGCTGAGTGAGAGGGAGTGAGAGAAGTCTATTTTGTAAAGACCAGTTTTGACCGGACCTGCGTTTTCCGATGAAAGATTGATTGAAATATTGTTCGTTGTTTTGATTTAGTTTTTTTTTGTTTTGGGGTTTTGATATAACCTAAAGTGTATCACGTCTGTGTTGTTTGTTTTGTATTCTTTTCTTTGATTTATTTAACTGATTTTGACAAATAAATTACTACTTTATCGTTATCATAACCTGTTTGATTTTCGAGTTTACTCCTTTAGTTTTAGTATCTATTATGCTATTTAAAATTAATTGAATTTGTTTTGGCTTTGTTCTTTCGGTTTTATAAATTGGTACTAATCCCCGTTTTTGACCCTGGACCTCGGCGAGCTTCAGATTCGAGCAACGGGGGCGCTTCGTGTCGCAGTATCATCCATTGTTTTAGTTATTCTAAAACACTCAAAAATTACCCGTTACAGTATTAACAATCAAAATTCTTAATTTCCAAGCTACAACTCCTACAAACTCTAAATATTGTAGGAATTTTCTGTAAATGATAAAAAAATAATGTATGAATGAATTTTACGATGTTCTACCCCAAGCAGGATTGCGGGGGCTTTAATAATGAAAAATTCGCGTTTGTAAACTATAGCTCCCATCGACTCCGAATTTAGTCGGAATCTTCTGTAAGAGATGTAGAAGTAGTCCATGGGAAAATTTTACGATAGCTTATCTCACAGGGGTTTGCGAAGGTGGGTATTTACATAAAAAATTTGGAATTTCCACGCTATAGCTCCTATAGACTCCAAATTCTCATTTCAAATTTTTTTCTTCGTAGCAATTATTATTTATTTTTGAAGAAAAAGGCCACGCAAAGATTATAGTGATTGCACATTGAAAGTTACAATGAAGATTAGTTGGAATAATTTCATAGATAAAAGGTATATGCTTATTCGATGAAATTTGGAATTTGTGAAAGTCAAAACAATACTTTAATCAAATTTTAAGTTTAGATCGAAAAACACAATTCTATAAAATGCCCAGCGAAGCGGGTGGGTAACAGCTAGTTATTTAATACAAGAGTTCTTTGTATCTTGAATTAATCCTTTTTTCCAAATCCGAGAAATTATTAAATAAATTGTAATCCATTTATTTCCAGTTCAAGTTAATTAATTCGGATATTTGAGTTACTTTAATTATTCTCTAAATTATTTTCATTTGTTGTGTCCACCCCGAAATTTTTCTTTAAATTCAAATCACCCGCGCAGATGGAAGACTTCTCCATGTGCGAAAGTCACAATAAAATATATACTACGCGACTGCTGGTTGACTAGCGGGGACTTCTTCAAGTTCAGCACCGCGAATTTTTAAAAAGTCGAGTACGAGCCAACCCCTCCTCTTCGTTAGTTAATTCGACTTCCGCGTTTAACTTAACGGGCCCGTGCCTTGTAAAAGGACCTTATCTTAATTTGCGCTGCACTTAAGACGAGTTCAGACACGGTTCAACCGGCAGGCTACGTATTACTGAAAAATGTTAATCATAGAGAGTCGCATTCTCAAAGTTCTAATTTGCTCCGCACTGAGGCAAAAATCCGGTCATCAAGTTTATTTAAAATCTCTCAAAAGCTAAAATTGCGCACTTTACCCTACAAGGGACTGGAGGACGTTGGCTCGAATAAATAAAATTGACTTATTGTAACAGGGTATAATTACTCTAAATCGATAAGTCACCGGATATCGATAACTATTCGATATAGCACTGGTGCGTCTCGATCTAAGGGCCTAAAAGGAGAATAGGAGGGGGTAGTTTTGGGTTATTATAGGTGAGCCGTACAATGGAAAAGGGAGAAGTAATGTGACCGCCAGATAAAGTGCCACCAAAGAAAAACCGATCCCCAGAGTAGTGATGAGACGAAGGAAGCCAACTACAACTAGGACTTCATCCTCAACCTGTGAGTTGGATCATCGTTTTGTTTGTCAAGGTATTAATTATTACTCGGTGGGAAAGAAGTGGACCGCGGTTTACATAATACTTCGTTACTTCTCCTATTTAATTATTGATTGGATCGTTTAATCGACGAATTAATTAATTAATCAGAATTTTCAAATTCGTTAGTTTAGATTGAGTGATTTTCATGGGGGTTTATACCGGAGAGTCACTCAATCGACCTTGCGAGAAAAAATTTAATCAATTAAATTAATTAACATTTAGAAAATTCGTTGATTAATTGTTATAATTTTATAATAATTAAGTCAAGAAACAGTGATTAACTTTGTTGCTTGAAAAATAATCGACAAGCATTTTATTCGTGGAATTTTCAGTCGAGCGTCGACGTATTTCGTGTCGCAGTAAATTCCAAACACCCAAGGTTAAAGACAACTAAACTCGCGAATGTTCTATAGCTAAAGAAAATAAATGTTTCGACTTTTTTCGATTTTTATAATTCAGAAAATTATTAAGATTTTATCGAATATTTTATTTAGAATTAATTATTGAAATTATTTTATACTGTGAATTATTTTGTCACGTAGAAATTAATTTATTTTAGGATTAAGTCCGTGGATTAGATAAAATAAAAATTTACTAAAAATTAAATATTAATAGCGTGGACATTAAGTCCAAGAAATTAGTTATTCTGAGTCGAAAATTTCACAGGAAAAATCGGTTATAATTAATTATTTTACATCCTTAATTTTGTGTTAACAATTCTGAACTTGATTGTAAAATTTATATCATGATTAATTTAATTGTCAAAAATTAATTCAGGGTATTAATTTCTCTCGTATCAAATAATTATTGTTTCATTATTAAGACCAGGACAATGAATTACTTAGGAATTTTGATCTATTTAATATTTTAATACAGAATTAAAATTTGCAGTGGGACATTGGAAGTTGAATGTTAGTTCACGTTAATTAGAATTGAATTGTTAATTGAAAATTTATTGTTCAATTGATACTAATGATTGAATGATTTGATGAAGTAATTTAAATTGAATTTAATAAAATTTAATTTTTAAAATAAAATTTATAAAAACAAAATCAATTAAGCAAGTGTGGGTTATCTGTGTGAAGAATTGTACGGATAATGTGTGATAGTAAGGTCAGTAAGGCAGTAAGGTAAGGCAGTCAGTAATGCAGTAAGGTCAGCCACTGCAAACATCGGGACGGTCAAAACGCTAACACCAATAACAACGATTAAGATCCTCGACTTGGATGAAATCTCTACCGAGAGCGAAGTCCGCGAAGCACTTAAACGTGAATTCAGAGACAGCCTAGAGATCAAACGGGTGAATTTGACAAAACCCATACCACGAGGTAATCGGGCAGCCTTCTGCGAGATCGACGAAGCCAATGCGACTAAAGCCCTCAACAAGGCCCGTATAAAGATTGGCTGGGTTAACTGCCGCATACGCCCAGTTTCTAAAGTAACCCGATGCTTTAAATGCCTAGGGTTCGGTCACCGTACAGAGAATTGTACGGGCCCTGACAGAAGCAAATGCTGCTATAAATGTGGCGGAGATAACCACAAATCTACAAACTGCGTAGAAAAGCCAAAGTGCTTCCTTTGTACAGCAGACAAAGACGCTCAGGATGGCTTAGGTCATATAGTCGGTTCCGGAGCGTGTAAGGCATTTCGTACCGCACTTGCCGCAGCCACGAAAGAACAAAAACGACGCGCTTATTACAGGGTAACCTGAATAGATGCGCCTTAGCGCAAAATCTTCTGCGCCACCTTATCTTTGAAGACAAGATCGACATCTACCTTATCTGCGAGCAATATGTAAATATTCAGGGTAATAATACATGGTTCGGCGATAAATCTGACACAGCAGCGATCTGGATCATAAACTCTAAAAAGGTCACCGTGAACGACAGCGGAGGCGGAGAAGGCTTCGTCTGGATCAAAACCCCCACGACGTACTTCGTGAGCGTCTACCTTTCACCCAATGAAGGGATTAGGGTGTTCCGCCAGAAAATGGCAAACATCGAGGACGCTATCGACAAGTTCGACGAAAAAGTCATCGCAGCTGGTGAATTCAACGCGAAATCAGCTGAATGGGGCGCTGAATACCCGGACACCAGAGGAGACGAAGTAGCGGACTTCGCAGCAAGAACGGACCTCATAGTGCTGAACACCGGTACTACTACGACCTTCAGTAGACCAGGATACCGGGAATCTATCCTTGACATTACGTTGGCAACCCCAAGGATTGCGAATATGATTGAAGGCTGGACAGTATCCGACGAATATAGTGGCAGTGATCATCAGTATGTGACATTTAATGTTGGACTAGCACCCAATCCGCGTTCGCGGCATGACAATCAAATGCGGAAGTGGAATGCCAGGAAGCTTGATGAAGGAGCACTGCGAACATCCTTGAATCAGAGCTTGTCTACTGTCCAAAGCGATGGGACTGATTGTTGCCTCGTGTAATGCCTCAATGCCATGACTGAAAAAGCCAGACTCCCATAGGCCGGCATACTGGTGATCGAAAGAGACAGCAGAGCTTCGAAAAACATGCCACAAGCTACGTCGACGAGCAACGAGACCCTAAAACGTCGAGATCTGATGAAAATCGATTTTGGCAAAACGGGGTGAAAACAATAACTTACCGATTTTTGAAAATCTTCGATTTTCTTAGCGGGAAGTTAAAAAAAAATTTTTTTTTGAAAATATTTTTGCTGTTATAAATTTTCTTTGAACTCTTGCTTCTTTTCCATAACTTACTTTTCGCTAACTAAGCAAAAAATAAATTTAACCTCGAGTCGTTAGTTAAAACATACGCGTGACTTGAAGCCAATCTCATCTACGACTCACATATAGATTTAATAATAAAAAAAACATTTTTCTGCTAGACATTAAAATCGTTTGAAATGATTGTTGTCTGATTAAAGCATTTAAATCTTCTCTTATTTCAACATTGAAATTGTTTACTACAAATTCACCGATTGACTCTTTCTCGTCTACACTTCCGTACTCGTCACTAGGTAACTCTATACGCGTGATAACTAATCTTTCTCTCCTGTTATTGTACTGTACAACTGTTGATCTACTTACGTAGTGGCCGAATAAAAATACATCGCGATTTAAATAAAATTAAATCTAAATTTTCTTTTTCTCTTTTGAGTTCCTTGAACGAAAGCTCTCTTATAAACCTTCTTTAAATAAAGACCGTACCCAGAATAGTTAAAGTTAACCTGATTATCTCACACTAAAATCGTGGAACTGTTCGAGGACGAGTCTGGAACGTTTTCCGACCCTTGTTCGAACGATTTATCGTTTGGAGCTATGGAAAGAAGTACTTTCCGTGTATCTGCCTCTATAAGCGAGGAAAACCTTAATGTCCAGATACAAACTCTCGCTAAAGAACTACACGATGCGCTCCCGTACTTCAATGGAGAAGGCCCGAATACCGCAAAAGTCTTCGAACTATTCAATGGAATAGAAAGAAATTGGTTACCGAGTATTCCGGCCGATAACCAAGGCTTTTTCGCTCGCCGTATAGCCCAAAAACTATATGGGCATACCAAAAGATTAGTCGAACACGTCGAACTAGCTTCCGTAGAGGATATCTTATTAGTCCCAGCTCGAAAACTAGAAAGGGGCGACCCATATATAACCTGGCAGAAAAGTTTAGCAGCTGCGGCCCCAAAAGACTCAGAAAATATCGAAGACTTTTACTATCGGTTAAGCGAGATGGTTCGTCGTATTAAACTCAATGCTTCCAAAGATGACAGACCTCTAGTAAAACGGACATTCGAAAAAACTGCAGCTACCACACTGTACGAATACTTGCCGGACTTTTTAAGATGCCTATGCAAAATAAGCAGAGCCGAAACTCTAGATGACATGTACAAAGTCATCGAAAATGACGCGTACAGAAGACCTGAACGTAGACGATCTATGAGAGACGTCGGACTTATACCAGGCGAATCTCTACCGCCCTCGGTAGAATTTCACAGACGATCTGGACAAGACGGTAACAGACATTACCCGGAAATACCATGATCTTCTCGAGATTACGACGATCGCGGTAAATATCGCGAACTGCCTCACACCCTAACGTACCAAGAGTACAGTCAAGCTCCTAGGACAGGTTCCTCTGGACCTTAACATCCTACAGACTATTATGAGGACCCATTTCACGACACTTACGAAGACAATTACTACAGTCTGAATTATCGACCGGAACAACAATTGATGGATTCCACTTTCGCGTTCGGAACCAAGCGAAACTCTCAATTTATGCCTAGAACTCAAAATTATTACCAACCACGGACTTTTCAAAATTATAACCATAACCGTTACCATCCGAGGGTATAAGGTCCAACAAAAAAGGCGGTACATTTCGAAGAAGATGAAGACTCGGAAGAGGTTAAATTACGGCAAAAGACTGACCCTACGATAATCTGCAATTGTCCATTTTGCCCAAAGGGAGAACGTCGAGATGCCTACGATCCTTTAAACGTTTCGGGCGCTCGTCAACCGGAGGCAATGGCGAGTATGCCCGTCTAGTCTCCAAGCCTACTTCAACGAGGGGTCCCAACACCTATCAACCGAATGAAAGAGGCCAATATCGGGGTTTCCCAAATCAATACACTCGATAAATCCTACGAAATCCCCAGAAACAAAACCTAGAACATCAAGCGACTATGACGGAACCAATGCCTCTTCCGAGACCAGAACAACAACCAAATCCGAACAACTCGACGTCACCACCAGGACCAATAAACCAACAACTGATGACTGCAGCAGAGCTACGAGCACAGCCAAGGACGAACCAAAATGTTTAACTACAGGAAGAGGCCCCACAGTCCACCTACGAAGTCCAGCACTTCGAAACCGGGGAGTAAACGCCCTCCTCGATATCAGTTCCGATCTCAACCTGCTCTGCATAGACGAATTACGCGATATGGCCCTTTGTAACATCAAAAACACAGGAGTAGTAAGAGGTATTACTATGAGCTCGATGTCCATAACTGGTTCCTTAAATCTAAAAATATTCGGAGTCACAATCATGTTCCATTTTGGACCAGAACCACCTGGCGGTTATAAAGCCATTCTCAGAAATGAATTTTTCATTCAAAAACGCGTAACCATCTCGTTTTACTGGAAGACCTTAGTAACAAAAAATAAACCTATTCAACCAATTCCAATAATTAACCCACGAAAGTTCCCACAGCAAAAGGTCCTCGCTATAGGAACTGGGCCAAAAATTTACGTATCGTGTAACTTACTCCTAGGCAATTATTAGCGATTCCTCATCGATACCGGGGGAAGGGGGTGTATGCCTCATCAATGCAACCTCTCTAAAACCCGAAGCACTTATCGACATTGGAAAAGCTAGGAGATTCCGAGGGCTCAGTGATAGTACCTTTGAGACCCTAGGAGCAACTAAATTAAAAATCCTTAATGTTGAAGTCGAATTCCAAGTTTGTCGAAAAGATTTACCATTCCCCGGAGTGGGAATCCGAGGAAACAATCTTTTTGAAGCCGAAGAAGTGGAAATCTCCTATGATAATCAAACATTAGTTTTATTGTCTTGTCCTTCAAAATCAACACCTTTTAGCCTTGAAACAAAGCCTTTTTCAAGTTACACATTACCACCTCGTATGAAAGTAGTAATAGCAGTACCTGTCTAAGACTCTGAGAAGAGCGAGGGATACCTCCCCCGAATGAACCTTCCGAACGGAGTACTTGGCGGAGAAGCTGTTGTCGAGGTAGAGGACGGGTACGCTACGTGCATGATTATTAACTTCAATTCAAACCCAGTAGACATAGACATAGGACCCCAAGCACTCGAAGAGTTCGAGTTCGAGAACCCTAGTTCAGAGGGGGACGAATCCGACGCCCCTTCTATAGAAAGTTCCAATCGCATAACTAACGCACAAGAACGTATTAAGACTTTACTCTAGAAAATATCGTTAGATCATCTCAATCGGGAAAAAAAAGAGCAAGTTCAGACTCTTATAAGAATCAATCACGATGTCTTTCACCTCCCTGGAGATAAGCTAGGTTGCTCGAAAAATTTCACCTGCTGGATTGAAACTACCACCAACGAACCAGTGAGAATAAAACAATATCGATTACCCCCAGAACATCGGGAAGAAATCGCCAGGCAGGTCGAAAATCTTGAAAAACGTGGAATAATAAGGAAATCTAACACTCCGTACAATTCACCCTTGTGGATTGTACCAAAAAAATCTAACGACTCTTCTACAAAAAAATATAGAATGGTCATTGACTTTATACAATTAAATAAAATAACTAGAGGAGACGCTTACCCTTTACCATTAATTATCGACATTTTAGACCAGCCAGGTGACGCTAATTTTGTTGGCGTCTTCGATCTCGTCATGGGCTTCCACCAAATCCCAATGAACCCCGCAGACGCACCAAAAACGGCATTTTCTACCCCAGATGGCTATTGAGAATATTGTTGTATGCCATTTGGACTAGAATGCATTCCATCTATCTTCCAACGGATGATGGATTCCACCTTAAGCGGGTTAAAAGGGACAGAACTATTCATTTACATCGATGATCTAGTTAGTTATAGTAAAACCCTAGAAGAACATAGGGTGAGAGTCCAAAGACTATTTAACAGATTACGAGAAGAAGGTCTCACTCTCCAACTCGAAAAATGTAAATGTAAAATTTGTGCAATTTTTTTTAATAAGAAATTGAACCTTTCTCCCAAGGTATAACATAAAAATTGGTAGCAGCTATGAAGGATAACTCGAGTCAGTGCATTGAAAGCAATTGAAAATATGAAAACAAGCATCTTTATCTAAGTAAGATTAAATTATTTACATATGCAGAACGGTTATTTCGAAAATTATCGCGAAATTACGATTTATTCTGACGAAAGCGAGTCCAGAGAAAATTTGATAAACTTGTCGGAAGTGTTTTACAAAATGCCAAAAACACAAGAAGAACTACTAGCTATCATTGATTCACTACAGAAACAAAATAATCTATTAAATACGGAAGCTCAAGCTGTTAAGGAAGAAAAGGAAAAATGTGTAGAATTACAAAAGATGGTACAATTATTACAAGAGCAAAATATCAATTTAAATGCGCAGTTGGAAATTTTTATGAAAGAAAAAATTGAAAAGATAGAGATTGAGAGTACACACGTTCCCAGAGAATCGGGCAATATAAACTCTGTAAGAATGGAAGATTCGAAATCTCATCTAAAAGTAATCACGGAATTTGACGGTAATAATATATCGGCCGAAACCTTTATTTTCGAAATTAATCAATTTTTAATGAAGTTCCGGAAGAGTCACGAGTGTTATTTATTCGATTAATCATTTCAAAGAAAATATTTCGTTACGCCAGAAAAGTAATTGACGGTAATGATATTCGATTACTAGATTTGATTCAAATATTACGAATCAATTTTGGAGAAAATAAATCTGTTATGTCGGAGTCAACGTCTGACATTTTTATTTTATAACAAATAGAATTTAATTATTCATAAATAATTTTATGTTTTTACAACTAATTACATACATTTATTTTATTTATAAAATTTTTTTTTCTTTAGAATCTTGGATACATTTTTTTTTTAAATTAGAAATTAATCTAAAAATATTTATCGGTTTATCTGGGTCGAATAGTAAATAATAAATTTATGACCCTAGTAGATAAAAAAAAATAAAAAGAAAAAATAGTTTTCTTATCTACCTACAACTCGAAAAATTCCCACGTTTAGTTGGGCCCGACTTTATCTAGACCCGAAACAGAAATATTTTTTTTTAATAAAATGAAACGCATAGAAAAAAAAATTTAAATACCAATAATTTTAGTAACAATAATTTAAAAAGCAAAAAAACCTAAGTAATAACAATATAGATTACAATAAAATTAAATGACGAAAATTTAAATAATGAAACAAATAAATAAATAAAACTTGATAATTGAACAATTTAAAATAAACAAATACTGAACAATAAAATTTTAAAACGATACAACAAAATAATAAATTTACAAATGATCGAAGCAAAAATATTTCTACAATTAAATAATTAAATTCAACATAATTAAGATATGCTTTATTTGAAATACATATTTTATTCATACGTTTAAATAAATAATTTAATATAACATTTGGTCACAGTAAATAATTTAATGTAAAATAGTACACATGTATGTCTTTGTCTATGCATAAATGCGCTTACGTATACACAAACACATATATGTATAATAGAGCATAAGAGTAAGGGAGAAGTGATATTGTACTCTGACCCAAGTAGAGGGGACTCATGCAACATTATAGGAAAATCTAAGAGAGAGGGCAAGGGGCTCAAGGAAATAGAAAATTAATTGGACATTGTTTCTCCCATCTAGTAAAAATAAGTAACGCCCTAAAATTCGACACCTTTACGATTTTCAACAAAAAATATCTCTCGTAGTCCTGACGTCCTAGTGTTAACATCGAAAAAGTTTTTATAAGTTTCAATGAAACCACGCGTCAGATTCAAAAAGAAATTGTTAGTGAAGTAAGTTTAAATTATGTAAAGACATGGTAACAATGATATTTAAGATTTTTAAATTCTTAAAAAATCGAAAAGCTAGAGATTGAGAGTACGGACGTTCCCAGAGAATCGGGCAATATAAACTCTGTAAGAATTAAATTCGATTTTTTAATTCCTAAGTTCTTAATTAAGATTTTTATGTTTATTTTAATAATTTAAATCTTTGTATCATAATTTTATAATATATTTATTAAATTGAATTTATTTTTCTTATATAATAACTTCAACACCTTCCCATAAAGCTTCAGATCCTTATCTATTAGCATAACGGCTAGGATAAAAATAATTAAATTTTAGTTGCGCTTTCGACGTAACAATCATCCGATGTCGCTTTATTAGAACGAAGTCAGTGTCAATAAAATAACCAGAGTGTCGATAATAACAATAATTCAGAATTCCATGCGGAAAACCGAATTTTTATTTTAAAGAATAAAGAAAGACAGGGTCTCGCTCACTACGTACGGGGTCTTTACGCTAGCATTAAGTTATTTGTAAAATCGGGCAATCAACCACGATTCGAGAAGCTCAAAATCTAGCATTAGAAACAACAAGAAAAATTGATTTTACAAATTATTTACAAACAGACTCCTGTAAACTATTACAAGGCTTCGAATAATTCACAGGAAAACAAAATACAAAGTTAAAAGGTCAAGGAACTCTACAGAAACCAGCAGAGAAAAACAAACATCCTTTTCATAATTGCGGAAGTTTTGAACATTTTATAAAAGATTGTCCTTTTAAACGACAAGTATTATATCAAAATTTTCCGTCACGACAGGTGCCAAACGTTCCACCAAATCAGTTAAAATATACTCAATGTCAAAAAATCGAAGAAATCCAGGAGCAAGCTTCATGCTCAGAGTCGACACCACCGTCAGACAGCGAAGTCATTCATTCCTGGCAGACACAGAAGCAGCTGTAAATGTTTTTAAATTAAAAAGTACACTAGGGTTATCAGTAAGAAAAATTAACGCAGAAATCACTGGAATTAATGATATCCCAATTATTTGTAATCAAGAGTGTAAAATTACAGTTGATAAAATAGATCATATCTTCTTAGTAGGTCCGAATGAATTTCCGTTAGAAAAAGGTGGATTATCAGGTCAACCGTTTTTAGAAAAAGAAGATGCTATCTTACTTGCGAATCAAAGAACAATTATTTTTAATCGGTATCGGTCACAAATTCTCAAGTTGCGATGCGAATATTTAACTAAGCGTAGTCAAGTATTAAAAGAAAATACTCGACTGTCTCACATTATTAAAGCTAAAGAGAAAGAAGAAACTTGGGAAATTATTGATTCATATCAAGATATTTTTCATTTACCAGGTGGCCCTTTACCTACTACAAATTTGACGGAACACACAATAGATACAACAGATGAGATTCCTATCAATGTTAAGCAATATAGGTTTCCTCCTACTCAACAAGAAGAAATTGCCCGGCAAGTTGACGAAATGAAAGAGAAGGGAGTGATTCAAAACTCAAATTCCCCTTACAACATGCCACTATGGATTGCACCTAAAAAACAAGATGCATCAAATAAAATAAAATGGAGAGTTGTAACGGATTTATTAGAAAACTAAATGACAAAACAGTTCAGGATGCATACCCCATTCTCAACATTGAAGAAATTTTGGATCAATTTGGAAATTCCAGGTGCTTTTCTGCTTTTAACCTTGCAAGTGGACTTCACCAAATTGCGGTAAATCGAAAGCATCGTATGAAAACAGCATTTAACACATGCGCCAGCTACATTCTAGCCAATGATAGATAACGTTTTAAGAGGTCTATTCGGAAAAGTATGTTTCATTTATCTCGATGATATCATTGTATACGGAAGAACATTGGTTAAACATAACGAAAATCTGAAAATTGTGTTCCAGCGATTAAGAAAATCTAATTTGAAGCTCCAGCCTGATAAGTGTGAATATTTGAAACCCGAATTGCAATATCTATGTCACATATTACTGAAGAGGCAGTTAAACCGAACCAAGAAAAATGTAAAACTGTTTCAGAATTCTCAACTCCGAAAAATATTAAACAAATAAGACAATTTTTGGGAATGACTGGATATTATAAAAAATTTATTAAAGATTATAGCAGGAAAGCAAAAGCCCTAACTGATCTGTTAAGGGATTATAAAGAATTTCATTGGAGACAAGATCAAGAAAAATCATTAAATCTTTCGAAGAAAAAATAGTGTTTAGAACCAATATTGACATACCCAGATTTCACTAAGGAATTCATTCTTACCACAAATGCTTCTGGTATCGCCATCGGTGGCATATTATCCCAAATTAAAAATAATCAAGAACATCCTGTTGCATACACTAGTCGTTCTTTAAATAAAGCAGAGAAAAATTATTCTACAACTAAACAAGAATGACTAGCGATCGTGTGGTGTGTAAGACAGTTTCACGGGTATTTATATGGCAGAAAATTTAAAATTGTTACTGACCATCGACCCTTGGTCTGGTTAATGAACAATAAAAATCCTCATTCAAGATAAATGAGGTGGAGAATAAGTTTATGAAATTTCCTACAAAAAGGGTAAACTCAATACTAATGCTGATGCATTATCGAGAAACCCTATTTTTGTATATCGAAGAATAAATGCTGATACTTTGTTGGATTCAGCATCAGAAGAAGAAGAAGATTCGGAAGAGTGTTTATCAAACAAGAAAAGGAGAAAGAATATATTGGATCCAAGAAAAAGGTTTCAAGAAAAAGAGTACGTACTTGAGAGGACGACCCTATAATCAATAACGAAGAACCAGTAACCCTAGTCGGTAAACGAAAACGGAATTCAATGGAAATTGATTCAGAACAAAATAAAAAACAAAGAACATTAGAAACAGAATGCAGAAGGGGTAGTGAACAAAATAATCAATCTGAAGATCATCATCAAGAAGATCATGACCAGGAAGATCATCACCAAGAAGATCATCATCAGGAAGATGTTGGAGGAAAAGAAGAAAATGAGAAAGAACAAGAAATTATTAAACTAGGAAAACAGTTATGACTGACAAATTCAGCGATATCCGAGGGCAGCGTTGATGTGTCATTTGTCCGAGATAATGGAGACCATACAATAAAAGATTATCATGAAAAAGATCATGAGGAATATGAAATTATCGTCAAAAAAAAATTGATATACATCAAAAGATGAATTGAAAGAAATAATTAAGGAATTGATGTACTTAGCCGTTGCTGAAGAATTCAAGGAACTTCACATCACAATGAATGTGTTCGATTAACAGGATTTTCCAAGAAAGAAATTGAGAAAATTTGGAAAGAAGTATTTTGTCGAGGAAATACTACAATTTTTCTACACGATAAAGAAAGAATAGTGTCCAAGAAATAAGATATCGAGAAAATATTGAAAGATAATCATATTAGTCTTCTTGGAGGTCATGGTGGAGTAAAGAAAACATATTATAGAATTAGTGAGAATTACTTCTGGAAAACTTTGAGAAGAGACGTCGAAGCTTATGTAAAGAAATGTGATATTTGATGGACCATTGCCGTTAACGGAAAGACGTAAAAAGTATGTTTCAACAATTCAAGATTGTTTAACCAAATATTTTGTGGGAATACCAATCGCAGATTGCACCGTTCCCACACTAATACGTGAATTTTTCAAATATGACGTTGGTTACTTTGGAGTGCCAAGTAATATTCTGACAGATAAAGGAACCAATTTTACTAACGAATTAATGAAGAATTTTCAGAAAGTGCTCGGTATTAAACATATTACAACTACAACCTTTATTCAGAACGTAATGGAAGTCTGGAAAGAAGTCATCAAGTGTTAAAAGATTATCTGCGTCACTTTTCCAACGAAAATGCTGATGACTAGAATACGAAAATTCATTTAGTTGGACTATATTACCATACATCCAAACATGAAAGTACAGGATTTACTCCAAAACTAGTTTTCAGAATGAATCTAACGAATGTATCATCATTGAGGCCTACTAACTCGAGTAAAAAAGATTATATATAATTATATATACTCATATATAATTATATATGAAAAATAGCACTAAAAATTATATAGAATTAGATATAATTATATGAATTATTTCCATAGAAAAAAAAACCGGCACGCACGGGAATCGAACCTGGGACCTGACGCTTGAAAGACTAATTCTTTAACTGTTTACCTGCGAGACTTACTTGAAATGAAGAGTTTGTAACAACTACAAGTAATACAAATCGTATGCATGATCGATACGTAATGGACAAAATTTTTCATTAAATGAGTAAATTATTAATTATCAATATACACTTATTAACTATTAATAAATTAATTTATTCGAAGACGATTATTTAATTTGTTAAATTTTAATAAATAAGTTTTAACATTCAATAAAAATTTATTTGGGGAGAAAATATATTTATTAATAGCTTATTAGTATTGATTGATAGTTAACAAATATGTATTAACAAATAATAAATATTTTGGTGAGTGAATTAGTTTTGCATGCAATGTCATATGATATGGATTACTTATAAATAAAAATCTTTTTTAAAAAGCATTTTCATTAATTCTATAACATTATAATAACGTTTATTGTAAAATACCAAATTCTATTACAGCTCATAATTATCTTTTATACTTTTTAATATTAAAAACGTTATTTATTTAGTGAATTGAATTTTTCTCATGTATTTCCACTATAAGGGTATAAAAAGTGTCAAAAGAAAATGGCTATTTTTGCTTCTTATGTTAAATAAATATTTGTTAAGGCGTTAGCTCAATCAAATTATTAAAATTAATTAAATTAAATTACATAAAAATCAATTTGTGAAAGTGTAAGTTTTAGCGTTTATAAAAAATAAATCTAAATAAAAGTGAAATCAGTTTTAAATCAGTTCATTTCACAAAATAAGAAGCCCGTAAAATAAGCAGCCCAATTCCATCTATCCGCTGCAAGGACCAATCACAGGGCCCAATTCAGGAAAAGGCGCTAACAGCAGCCCCAGAATCACGGATCCAGTAACAACCAAAAATCCTGCAAAGAGTAAGTACATCTATTCACATAAAAATCCGTCAGTCGCAAACGAAGGCGTGGTAAGTTCGTACCTCGAAAACGTCCCACATAAATAATTAAAACAACGGAATTAAAACCTCCGTTGCGTATTCTTTAATTCATTAGTCCAAACCTCCACCGTTTACGCTGCCGCTCTAAAAACGCCCTTGGACATAACATAACGAACACTGGTGGCAGCGGTGGGATTTCGAGTACGAAATTATTTAACTTCCGTTTGAGAAAAAAATTTAAACTCTCTAACAATTTTCGTTCGTTATCCATTTTATCTAAATCAAGTAAAGTAAATTCACTGTTTATGCTCTGTAAAGTAAATTCAATACATAATTTTGTTCAATCTTGACATAATTTCAATTTCATTGTAGAAAAGAATTTCGAGTCCTACGAAATTTTCTTTTATATTTCGACATATTTTAAATTTTATATTTTGCCAAATTTTCATTGGCCGGAATTCTTTTTCAAAAGGTTATAGAACTCTAATAATATTGTTTTGCAATCGGTTTTTGACCTTAGCGTACTTTCTTTAGACAATAAAATATCGCAAAAAGAATTTGCTGACGCGTCTATGTCTGAGTTGGTTAACACCAAACGGAATTTGTAATCGCAACTCCTGTCAGCAAAATTTATTTTACCTCGGTATTGAGAAATAAAAATAAAAATAAAAATTTGTTTTATTAAGCAATATTAATATTAAATTTTATTTATTTCGAAATTTTGAAAAAAAAATTTTTTTTTATCCATTACATTTACACTACATTTTACGCAACGAATGCTGTGAATCTAGCACCTCCTCTGACAAAACTTTCATATAAGTTTCCTAGTTCTGGAAAGGTGCTTTAATTAGCACTTTCTTTTACTAAAGAAGCTCTCACAAAACTCTTGGGAAGGGTGCTTTGAATTCAGCACCTTCTCTTGACCATACATTCACAGGGGTATAAAACAATTTTAATATTTGTATACTTGTTTCACTAACCCACATTAACTATAAGAAAACTGTAATCCCTCATCGTCGAACGACCGAATTATAGTTTCGCGATTCATAGTTTGCGAATAAATCTACTATTTTGGGTTAAAACCGACATATTTGTTTTCGACATTCTAGAAGGTCGATGGGAAAGTGTAGACGATCGGGCTATCGATACCATCTGAAAAAGATATATTCAGATTTCATTAACGGCAGAGTATACCACGTCGTGATTGTTTTTAATAAGATGATGAACTTGTTCTTTCTCCTCCTGACTGAGGTGATCTACTCGTATTGTCTGGAGTAGAATCTTTATACGTTCTTGTTTGTCTATTATTCGGTTGGAGTATTCTATAGAAGGGGCGTCGGATTCGTTCCCCTCTGAGCTAGGGTTATCAAATTCGAACTCCTCGAGTGTTTGTGGTCCTATGTCTATGTCTCTCGGGTTTGAATTGAGGTTAAGAATCATGCACATGGCGTACCCGTCATCTACTTTGACAGCAGCTTCTCCTCCGAGTACCCCTTTCGGAAGATTCAATCGGGGAGGTATCCCTCGCTTTTTTCGAAATCTTGGATTGGTACTGCTACTGCTACTTTCATCCGAGGCGGCAAAGTGTAGCTGGAAGAGGGCTTTGTTTCAAGGCTAAAAGGTGTCGGTTTCGAAGGGCAGGACAATAAAACTAGGGTTTGGTTATCGTAAGAGATTTCCGCTTTTTCGGCTTCGAAAAAGTTGTTTCCTAAGATTCCTACTCCAGGGAATGGTAAATCTTCTCGACAAACTTGGAATTCGACTTCGATATTGAGGATTTTTAATGTATTTTCTCCTAAGGTTTCGAAAGTACTATCGCTGAGCCGTCGAAATCTCCTAGCTTTTCCAGTGTCGATAATTACTTAGGGTTTTAAAGCGGATGCATTGATGAGGCATACATCCCCCCTGGTATCGATAAGGAAGCGCTGATAATTGCCTAGGAGTGAGTAACACGATACATATATTTTTGGCCCAGTTCCTAGAGCGAGAACCTTTTCCTCTGGGAACTTTCTTGGGTTAATTATCGGGATTGGTTGAATTGGTTTATTTTTTATTACTAAGGTGTTCCAGTAAAACGAGATGGTTACGCGTTCCTGAATAAAAAATTCGTTTCCGAGAATGGCCTTATAACCTCCAGGTGGTTCCGGTACGAGATGGAAGGTGATTTTGACTCCGAATATTTTTAGATTTATGGAATCGGTTATGGGCATTGAGCTAGTAGCAATGCCTCCTACTACTCCTGTATTTTCAATGTTACAGAGGTCCTCGTCGCATAGTTCTTCGATGAAGAGTAATTTGAGATCGGAGCCGGTGTCCAGGAGTGCGTTTACCCCCCCCCCCGTTACGAAGTGCTGGGCTTTGTATATGGACCGTGGGGCCTTTTCCGGTTGTTAGACACTTTGGTTCGTCCTCCCCGAGGCTCGTAATTCTCCTGCCGTCATTAATGGCGGGTTCTGCTGAGCTGATAGTGGTATTGCGTTGTTCTGATCTGGTTGTTTTACCGATCTCGGGAGGATTATCGTTTCGGTCATAGTCGGTTGGTGTTCTAAGACTTGCCTCTGGCTGTTTTGAAGGATTGATCGGGGGTATTTATTTTGTAAACCACGATATGGGCCCCTTTGATACTGTTGGTAATTTTTAGGATTCCTCGATGGTATAGTCGGAGACGGGACGGGCATACTCGCCATTGCCTCCGGTTGATGAGCGCCCGTCGCGTTTAAAGGATCTTATGCGTCTCGACGTTCTCCCTTTGGGCAAAACGGACAGAGACAGATTATCGAAAGGTCCCTTTTGTGCCGTAATTTAGCTTCTTCAGAATCTTCGTCATCTTCGAAGCGAACCGCTCTCTTAGTGGGACCCGTTACTCCAGAATGATATCGATTTTGGTTAAAATTTTGAAAAGTTCGCGGTTGATAATAATTTTGTGCTCTGGGCATGTATTGAGGAGTTCGTTCGGTTCCGAACGCGAAAGTGGAACCTAACATCTGTTATTCCCTCTGATAACTCGGACCATAGTAATTTTCTGAGTAAGTGTCTGGATATAGGTCTTCGTAATAGTTCGTCGGGCGTATTGGTCCAGGAGCGATTGTTTCTGGGGCCTGTTCGTATTCTTGATATGATAAGGTGCGAGGCAATTCTCGATAATTTCCTTGGTCATCGTAGTCACGAGAAGATCTTGGCATCTGTAGGTAATGTCTGTTACCGTCTTGTCCAGTTCGGCTATGAAATTCTACGGAGGGCGGTAGAGATTCACCTGGTATGACTCCGTCGTCTCTCATTGCACGTCTACGATCTGGTCTTCTGTACGCGTCATTTTCAATGGCCTTGTACATGTCGTCGAGAATTTCGGCTCTTCTTATTTTGCATAGGCATCTTAAAAAGTCCGGCAAGTATTCGTACAGTGTGGTAGCTGCAGTTTTTTCAAATGTCCGTTTTACTACAGGTCTGTCATCTTTGGGAGCATTGAGTTTAATACGACGAACCATCTCGCTTAACCGATAGTAAAAGTCTTCGATATTTTCTGAGTCTTTTGGGGCCGCAGTTGCTAAACTTTTCTGCCAGGTTATATATGTGTCGCCCCTTTCTAGTTTTCGAGCTGGGACTAATAAGATATCCTCTACGGAAGCTAGTTCGACGTGTTCGACTAATCTTTTGGCATGCCCATATAGTTTTTGGGCTATACGGCGAGCGAAAAAGCCTTGGTTATCGGCCGGAATACTCGGTAACCAATTTCTTTCTATTCCATTGAATAGTTCGAAGACTTTTACTGCATTTGGACCTTCTCCGATAAAATACGGCAGCGCGTCGTGTAATTCTCTTGCAAGGGTTTGAATTTGGGTGTTAAGGTTTTCCTCGTTTATAGAGGTATCAACGCGGAAGGTTCTTCTTTCCATGGCTCCAAACGGAAAATCGTTAGAGCAAGGCACGAGAAACGTTCCGGACTCGTCCTCAAACAGTTCCACGATTATTGTATGAGATAATCAGCCTAAATTTAACTATTCTGTATAAGGCATGTATTTAAGGAAGGGTTACAAGGGAGCTTTTGTTCAAGGAACTCTAAACGACGAAAATGAAATTCCGATTTTATTTGATTTAAATCGCGATGTATTTTTATTCGGTCACTAGGTAAGTAGGTCAACAGCTGTAAAGTACAATAAGACGAGAGAAAGATTAGTTATCGCGGGTGTATGGTTACCGAGTGACGAGTACGGAAGTGTAAGCGAGGAAGAGTCGATAGGTGAATTTGTAGTACACAATTTCAACGTTGAAATAAGAGAGGATTTAGATGCCTTTTATCAAACAACAAAAATTTTAATTTCAAAAAAAATTCTTTTATTATTAAATTTATTGTGAAACACGTGTTCAACTGACTACTAAAGGTTAGATTTATTTTTTTTGCTTAGTTAGCGGAGAGTAGTTTAAGAAAGTGAAGCAAGAGTTTAAAGGAAATTAATAATAGCAGAAGAATTTTCAAAAAAAAATTTTTTTTTATAAGGGTTTCCTTGAACTTTTACTTTGGTGTAATTCGGAAAGGTATTAAAGGTGGAAGGGATAAAGTTTAGAATTGTATTCTCTTTTTCGGATAAATCTATTTACAATGGGGATTTAGAGTCGGTCGTGTGGATGGGTTTAATGAAGCCTTGATAGGGGTTTGGATTTGTCGAAATTTCAGTATTTTTTCGTAATGTTGAGGGATTGCTTTAACGTTTTCCAGGACTTTCGGACCACTAGCCCTATTATCAACTACCTTTTTCGCGATTTCCGTGTCTTCCTCCCAATATCTAGTTTCGATAAGGGGGCGGTGGTATACTCTGCCGTTAATGAAATCTGAATATATCTTTTTCAGATGGTATCGATAGCCCGACCGTCTACTCTTTCCCATCGACCTTCTAGAATCTCGAAAAAAAATATGTCGGTTTTAACCCAAAATAGTAGATTTATTCGAAAACTATGAATCGCGAAACTATAATTCGGTCGTTCGACGATAGGGGATTACAGTTTTCTTACAGTTAATGTGGGTTAGTGAAACAAGTATACAAATATTAAAATTGTTTTATACTCCTGTGAATGTGTGGTCAAGAGAAGGTGCTGAATTCAAAGCACCCTTCCCAAGAGTTTTGCGAGAGCTTCTTTAGTAAAAGAAAGTGCTAATTAAAGCACCTTTCCAGAACTAGGAAACTTATATGAGAGTTTTGTCAGAGGAGGTGCTAGATTCACAGCACACTTTTCGTAAAATGTAGTGTAAATGTAATGGATAAAAAAAATTTTTTTTTTCAAAATTTCGAAATAAATAAAATTTAATATTAATATTGCTTAATAAAACAAATTTTTATTTTTATTTTTATTTCTCAATACCGAGGTAAAATAAATTTTGCTGACAGGAGTTGCGATTACAAATTCCGTTTGGTGTTAACCAACTCAGACATAGACGCGTCAGCAAATTCTTTTTGCGATATTTTATTGTCTAAAGAAAGTACGCTAAGGTCAAAAACCGATTGCAAAACAATATTATTAGAGTTCTATAACCTTTTGAAAAAGAATTCCGGCCAATGAAAATTTTGCAAAATATAAAATTTAAAATATGTCGAAATATAAAAGAAAATTTCGTAGGACTCGAAATTCTTTTCTACAATGAAATTGAAATTATGTCAAGATTGAACAAAATTATGTCTTGAATTTACTTTACAGAGCATAAACAGTGAATTTACTTTACTTGATTTAGATAAAATGGATAACGAACGAAAATTGTTAGAGAGTTTAAATTTTTTTCTCAAACGGAAGTTAAATAATTTCGTACTCGAAATCCCACCGCTGCCACCAGTGTTCTTTATGTTATGTCCAAGGGCGTTTTTAGAGCGGTAGCGTAAACGCTGGAGGTTTGGACTAATGAATTAAAGAATACGCAACGAATGTTTTAATTCCGTTGTTTTAATTATTTATGTGGGACGTTTTCGAGATACGAACTTACCACGCCTTCGTTTGAGACTGACGGATTTTTATGAGAATAGATGTACTTACTCTCTGCAGGAATTTTAGTTGTTACTGGATCCGTGATTCTGGGGTTGCTGTTAGCGCCTTTTCCTGAATTGGGCCCTGTGATTGGTCCTTGCAGCTGATAGATTAGGATGGAATTGGGCTGCTTATTCTAAGGGCTTCTTATCTTATGAAATTAACGAACTCGAATGGAATTTCATTTCTTTTTAAGATTTATTTTTATTAACTCCAAAACTTTTACACTTTCACAAATTTTATTTAATCGAAATTATATTAATGAATTTTATTTATTTAAGATCACGTCCTCCAGTCCCCTGTAGGGTAAAGTACGCAAATTTAGCTTTAAAGATATTAAGTTAAAAGATATTATACTTATTGACCGAACTCTCGTCTAAGTGCAGGGCAAATTAGAACTTTGAGCATTCGGTTCTTTAGATTTTACCTACTTATCGACCTCTCGCCTAAGCGCAGAGCAAATTAGAACTCTGAGAATCCCGACTCGTAGATAATTAAAACTAATACGTGGCCTGCCGATTGAACCGAATCTGAACTCGTCTTAAGTGCAGCGCAAAGTAAGATAAGGGACTTTTACAAGGAACGGGCCCGTCTGTTAAACGCAGAAGTCAAATTAACTGAGCAAAGACAAGGCGTTGGCTGTTGATCGCCTTTTTAAAAACTCGCGGTGCTGAGATTGCAGAAGTCCCCGCTAGTCAACCAGCAGTCGCATAACTTATATTTTATTGTGGCTTTCGCTCAAGGAGAAGTCTTTCATCTGCGCGGGTGATTTAAATTTAAAAGAAAAAAATGCGGGTGGACATAACACATATCTAGTTATGACTCGGGAAATTCCCACATATAGTTGGGCCTGACTACATTAAGGGATTCGAGCCTAAACAAATATCCTAATAGATTTTTAAATTTTGTTGAGACCGAAATAAAAAATTTTTTTGATAACAAGATGAATGTATAGAAAAGAAAAAAAAATACTATCAACAGTTTGAGTAATAACGAAAAAAAATAATGATAATTTAAGGCAACAATAATTTAAAAAAAATAAAAGTAAATAATGATAAAAAAAGAAAAGTAATGATAGCTTCAGGATTAACAAAAATAAATATTGATAATTTAAATAACAAAAATGAATAACCTTAATTTCATTTTAAACAAATAAAAATAAATGTTATTATTTTTAATAAGTTTGTTATTTAATAAAATAATAAATTTAAAAGTAACAGTAGATCTAGAAAAATAATAATTTGAGAAACGTTTAAATCTACAAACGAATTAATCACCCAGTTAATTAATTTAATAATACCTCGCAAATAAGCAAATAAGCTATGATAAGCGAAAATTATATTTTAATTAATAGTTTAAATTAGTGAGCTACGTGAAAATTCAACAATCATTTCTATTTCTAATTGTTAACATAGATCAATTAAAAAGATAGTTGAATTAACTCACCTCTTCCCAAATCAATTGTTTACTGAGTCCAGGTCTGAGATTCATGATCTTAAGCTCCGTAGCTCTAAGAACACCATCTTGAGTGAATTCGACGTTTGGTTTTGCTTGATCACCCTCAACAGAAACATTTCGTAAATACCTACAAAAGTGATAAATTACTGTTTTTTTGATACATTATTTCATTATAATTCTTTTCCGCTTCACTGGATTTACAAAAAAATTCCATAGTAGAATGAGGATTTGAAATATCATTTTAATTTAGCACGTACACTTTATCTTATAAGTAAACGAATTCCAATTTGTAATAGGGTCAAATCACGCTTACTCGATAAGTCGCCGAATGTCGATAATTATTCGACGCAGCACTGGCGCGTCTCGATCTTTTGGCCGAAAGAGAGACTGAGAGAGGGTAGTTTTGGGTTATTATAAGTGAGCCGTGCAATCCAAACAGGGAGATGTAGTGTGGCCGCCAGACAGAGTGCCACGGAAAATCAAGAAGGACCGATCCCCGCAGTAGTGAAAAGACGAAGGAAATCAACTACAACTAAGACTTAATCCTCAAGCAGTAAGTTACATCATCGTTTTATTCGTTAAGGTATCAATAATTACTCTGTGGGAAAAATGTGGACCGCAGTTTATCTAATATTCGATTACTTCTTCTTTTCATTTATTAATTTGATCATTTAATCGACAATTTGTATTATTATTTAATCAAGATTTGATAATATTTGTTAGTTCGAACTGAGTGATTTTCATGGACATTTATACCCGAGAGTCATTCAGTCGACTTTGAGGCCAAAAAACGTTTTTAACATTCGTCGTGAAAATTATCAATTAACTGAAATTAATCAATTTAATTTATTGAAATCTGGAATCCGTTTATTAATTGTGGTAATTTTTAGATTCAATTAATTCGGTAAAACGAATGATTAATTTTTATATTTGAGAAAAACGGACAAGTAATTTCTTACAAATTGTAGATCGAGCGTCAGTAAAGTTTTACGTCGTAGTTAATCCAAGAACTTAAAGTCAAAACAACCAATCAGCGAATGTCTTGGCATCCACTTTACGAACGCAACTTTTGTCGATTTTCATCATCGAATATTTTACATGGAAGTTATTAAATAGTATGTTGGAATTATTTTCTAGATAATTTTTTAACTTCCCCCTTAGAAAATTGGAAATTTTCAAAAATCAGGAAGTTATTGTTTTTACCCTGTTTTCCGAAAATTGATTTTCATCAGATCTTGACGTTTTGAGTTCCGAGGAACTTTAATGTGTGTGTGTGTGTGTGTGTGTGTGTGTGTGTGTGTGTGTGTGTGTGTGTGTGTGTGTGTGTGTGTGTGTGTGTGTGTGTGTGTGTGTGTGTGTGTGTGTGTGTGTGTGTGTGTGTGTGTGTGTTTGTGTGTGTGTGTGTGTGTGTGTGTGTGTGTGTGTGTGTGTGTGTGTGTGTGTGTGTGTGTGTGTGTGTGAACCTCTCATAACTTTTGAACGGCTTGACCAATTTGATCGCGGTTGGTGTCATTTGAAAGGGCTCAACCAAACGTAGATTTGCCATACAATTGAACCAATTTCGACGGTAGATTTTGAGGAATCTTCTAAAAACTGTAAAAAAAAAATGTGAGCCGTCACGGGACGCCTGGCAGATGTGAAGTATTGACATTATTTTGTAAAAGTTATATGCAGAAAAAAACAGATTGTGATAGGAATCAAATATGTCATAATGATAAAATAAAACACTACGATTTTTAACTTCCCGCTAAGAAAATTAAAAATTTTCAAAAATCAGGAAGTTATTGGTTCTACCCCGTTTTGCAAAAATCAAGTTTTCAACAGATCTCGACGTTTTAAGGTCCTAGGAAGCCATTTCGAGGGTTCCCGAGACGGTGTCACTATGTCTGTATGTGTGTGTGTGTGGGTGTTTTTTAAAAGTGGTTTTCTTAGAATAACTTTTAAACGGCTTTACCGATCGATTCCAAAAACTAATCATCTCTCAACCTTAAAAAAAGACGTCGACCACCGCTAATCAGCTCATTTGTTCGTGAGATGTCGTGAACGAAAGAAATCGAAAAAATGGAATTTTTTAACAAAAAACTCTAGAATTTTACATCTGATCAAATTATGTTAACATCTTGTTTATAGTACTTAAAAAACTGCATCGATTACTGCAAACAGCGTAAAAATCGGTTTACTAAATTAGACGTTATAGCAGTTTGAAGATGAAAAAAATCGTTTTCCATCAAACTGTTATTAGACTTCTGGGCTCGAAGAGTTCTAAAGTATCAAACAACTTATTTTTAAACTCGAAGAACTCAAAAACGTCGCAAAAGCGGCAAAATTACAAGCGCGTAACAACTGAACTTAGCGGGAAGTTGCAGGGATGGTCTTTAGGGTCAACCGTTTTCCAAATTTTTTTTTCTAGATAACGATGACTATTTATTGAATAAACGTTTATTTTCATTAAGTACAAAAATTTACGAATTTATTTCAAATCGTGACTACTTAATTTGTTTAATCAGTGACTTTGGTAATAGTTCTATTTTATGTTGCCTCTGAGGACGACATTACTGTGACAATTGGTCGATGGTAACTGGAGTATGTTACAAAAGTATTGGACGTAACATTATCAAGATATCTGATAAGTACAACATCTATTGTTGTTCCGTATCTGGTGGTAGGTTCGCTTGAATTGTTATTAATTTAAAATTGAAATTCTTTTTGGAGAAACTTAATTAATGGCGTTGATTCATCTTTTGCAAAGTTTACATTCAAATTTCTAGCTAAAATCAATGGTAGCTTGTCTTTATTGGTTTTGAAAGTTATTGAATCTCTGTGACTGTATGGAAATAATCTCTCTTGTAAAAATGAAATGATGTCATTTATTTTTTTATAAGGAGAAATGTACACAACAATCATCATCAATTCACTTCCATCTTCTAGTTTAACGTGTAAAGCACACATATCGCCAATAGATGTTTGGAAGACATGAACTTCTGTAGCATTTCGAATTATTAAATCCATGTTGAATGTAATAACATGTGAAGTATTATTGTTTTTATAAATGTCAACTCCAGCGGCTCTAAAATTTTGACGCTTAAATTTAGCTATGCTATGAAAATCAGGTAAGTCTACTGATTCATCTGCAGGAAGCCATGTTTCAGTAAGTAATAAAAAGTTACTCCTTTGACAAATAGAATCTTGTAAATCAGTCGTATGTTTTCTGCGACTTTGGCAGTTTAAAGTATCAACGGTTAATTTATTTCTGGAGTTTATAAATTCAGTGATCAGTGCTTGCAATGTAGTAAGTTTATTTAGAGATAATCTTTTAAATTCTTGCTGTAAGCTTAAACTGATGGATCTACTCTTTTTCCATGATAAAATCTTGAAAGATAAATGCATACTTTAATTATAAAAATATAAATAACTTACTGATGACTTGATAATGTATCATAGTGTGATTTTGCTTTCTTTGCAGGAGGCTGATCACTTTCACTCTCTAAATTATCACGGTCAGACATTTTATTATCAGAAAAATAATTTGTTTTTAAGTAAAACACAGGTTGTGTGTGCTGTAGTAAACAACACTGTGTACACTACGGAGTACACACTATAGGTATCCGAGCTCAGTGAACGAGAGAGATGGCTTAACGCCGGATCGAGTTGGAGAGAATCGCACAGTCGATTGCACTTGGCGACGCGTCACTACACGGTACACACTACTGCATATAGACTGTATATATATATATATATATATATATATATATATACCATCATATAGCGTGGCAACGCGTCGCCACGGCATGCATCGCCACGCCAGAAATCGGTTTTACGTGCGGTTATAGATGTTTCACATCAAAAACTGTTTTCAAATCAAGTTATTTTAATAACTTTTAAACGGCTCGATTGATCAATTCTAAAAACTAATCAGCTCTTAACATTAAAAAAATACGTCGATCGTCACTAATCACCAGCCGGTCAAAATCGGTTGATTCATTCGTGAGTTATCGTGGATGAAAGAAATCGAATGAGATCGTTTTTTTCGAATTACACTGAAACTTCCGTTCTCATCAATTCGTTCCTGAAAACGATTCATGGAATTTAAAAAACTGCGTCGAACGCCGCCAACTGCATGAAAATCGGTTTATTCAGTCAAAAGTTATTGCAGTTTGAAAATTCAAAAAACAGTGTTTTATTAAACTTTGTCACAGTGTTTATCCACTGTGACATTTCCCGCCGGGCTTGAACACGTTCGTGGAGGCTCCGCCAGGTGGTGGCACTTCCTAAGCGAGTAATAAAAATTCAATAGAATTAAGATTTAGTTTTAAGTTAAATTGTTTGATTTATTTTATTTTTAGCCCAGGATGCGGCTAGGATGGTCGCCGGCAATTCAAAATTAGCGGGATTTAATTGTGAGGCTTAATTTGGAGAATTTAATTCATCTTATTATTTCAGTTTATTAAATTAGACGGGGCTCAAGTGAGTGGCCGACGGTCCTGAGAATGCCCGACGCTCCCAGTCTAGAGCAGATGAGCCTGGCCCTCAGCTCAAATTTGTTTTTCTTAAGCTCACGTTTGACTCTAAACTATTGATTAATTATTTAAACAATAACTATGGTTATTTTTAAAAGTACTATAACATGCGGATGCCGATCCGATGTCTGTCCCGGGGAGGAAATTGCTCAGCATTTGGTGGAATTTGAATTTTTGAACGGCACCAGCGGTAGCTCGAGGTAACGAAAAATCCCTCATGAGGGCAGGTCGGTAGCTTCAGCTGGCAGCATGCTGCCAGCGGCATATATAGTAAGTCACCGGTGTGATCTGAAAACACGTGCACCAGTGTGTTCAAGCTAATTGAATTTTTAAGAAATTTACAGCTATAGCTTGATTTATTTAATAAACAAGTTCATTAATTTTTGGTCGATTGGACTAATAAATTTTGGTAAGTCCTTGAATATTATTCCACCGGGGAAATTGCTGAGAACCTCCCGAGCGTGAACCGGTGCCGGTTTTCCGTGAGAGGCCGCCATTTTTACCACGTGGTTGGCACATGGTAAATTCTTTGTGTTAAATTATTTAATGTTGAAATTAAATTTAATTTGGATTGAACGTGAGTTAATTTATTAGTTAAAATTAACATAGGCTCCCGGGGAAAATCTCGCAGCGGTTGACATCCTGATCGCATCCTGTGACTCATGTTAATTTACTACGCACTTGCTTGAAAAAAAAAATTTATATTGCGTTCAATTTTATGATTATGATTTTTCATATGTGATATTACTATTATACTTATACTAATCGCTTTTTGCTTATTGTAAACTCAGTCACAAAATCAGAAACAGCCTCTAATTTCCAATTCATAACCATTTTTCTATAGAATCTTTCAAGGCCACTTTTATATTTTTTCTTTTTGTATTAATTTCCCCTAAATCCAATCTTTTGTAATATTTTGTATTGAGGATTGATCCTGCTTAACGCAAATAAATAAATATTTATTATACTCATACTTTCCATGCGTGGTTCACAATTGACATTGGTAAATGTCAATTATTATAATTATTATTTTGAGCATTAATTACACTTAATATTATTGAACATTAATCAATAAAATGATTATTAATTTTGCACAATTGACAATTGGTTATGTTAGAAATTAATTATTGTGATTATTACTTCGAGCGTAATAAACAATTAATGTTGCTAAATATTAAGTGATAATATAATTATTATTTTTGCATAACTCACGATTATTATTATCAAACATTAATTATTATCATAAGTATCATCACTCGAGCGTAACGTACTATTGATATTGTTAAATATCAAATATTATTATATATTATTTTTCAAGTATGACTTCCCGTGTAAAAAAGTTACGGGATTCCACCGGTGTAATCCGCAGGTGATCCACAGGGGATCCGCTAAATATTATGTGGAAGTCATATTTTGACACAAATAGGAATTACAAATGCATTCCCGATGAATTCCGGATGAATATCTAAAAATAATAAATATTAACATAAGAAATATTAAGAAAAAAAAAAATAGCACTAACAAAGTAATATTTTAAGCTATTAAAAAAAAAATTAATTTTTAAGCAATAAATTTGTACCGAATTTTAATGAAGAATTATCCGATTGTTGATAGGCTTCAGTATTTTTGCCCACCCTGGCAATAGTACGCAAGAAATTCAGCAAAGATCCGCAAAATCTCCTTCGGAATTCTTTATGGATCACTTCAAAAAATATTTGAAGTATTTGTGATTTTAATTCTTAAATCATTGCTAAATGAACTTATTATAACTCACTTCCTCAAATCCACCCAGAAAACGTTATGAAATTCGATCAAAATTTGATAGGAATCAAAGTCAAAACTTCTTAAAATCTACTTTTAAAAACAATTCATAAACCATCTTAGTATTTTCCGGATGATTTCAGCAGGGATTCTGGTGGAGTTCAATAAGAATTCCTTTGGAATTTATCCGGTGTTTATGAAAGAATTTTAAAGCAGTCTTTAATATTAAGATTTATAGCCGGATAAATTTATTTTAAGACCTCTTGAATTCCCATGAATTGTTGACGAAAATTTGGATCAAAAATTTTTATTATCCAACTTTAAGAATAATTCATTAAACATTTATGTACTCACCCGTAAGATTCCAGTACGAATTCCATCGGTTCTATAAAATTTCCTCCAGAATTCATCTGGTGTTCAAGAAGGAATTTTGGGGCCTCCGTATTAATTAATAAAATGAACAACTTCTGGAATTCACTTTAATTACCGCTTGAATTCCGATGAATCATTGGCAGAAATATGAATTAAAAATTTAAACTGTCTACTTTTTAGGATAATTTATTACATATTTGTGTACTTTTCCGTTAGATGTCGGCGGAAATTCTACAGGAACTTTATCAGAACTCCTGCGAAACTTATCCAGTATTTAAGAAGGAGTTTTAAGGCAACGCTATTGATAAAATTAAAACTGCTAACTTTATTTGAAGATCGCTTGAAATCAGATGAGTTATTGACGTGAATTCGAATTAAAATTTTTACTATTTATTATTAAGTATGGTTTTTTCAATATTTATGTACACGTTCGACAGATGTCAGTAAGATCTTGCTAGAAATGCACTACGTCATCAAACCTTTTTATTTTTTACCTAAGAAATCTTACACTAATTTTTTTAAGCTAGAATTCACAAGCAGTTTACTGTGTCTACCCCCAGGTCAAAGTCCGCCAAAAATCCGGCAAAAATCCGCAGAATCTTTTCTTAAGTCCTAACCAATATTCTCAAGAATTCTTAATCATTGCAAAATGAATCGATTACTGTAACCTACTTTTTGATAATGTCAATTTCAATTATTTTATCCGGTATCCATCTGAAATTCCTCCGGGTTTCATTTCGAATTCCTTTGGAATTCATATTTGTGCCAAAATATAAATTCTTCAGGATTTCCCTGCGGAATCACCGGAGGAATTTCGCAAATTTTTTACACGGGTTGATAATTATCCCGACTAGAAATTTTAGTATGGCGGCGATTTGGCCCAAATAAGGCATGCCGAATTCCAAACTTGCGGCAAGTGAGGCATCCTAATTAAGCCCAAATTTGAGATGTAACGCAGTGCCGAAGCTCTACCAAGTGTGGCTTCCTAATTTAGTTATAGTTTGGAAGCCAAACCTGCCGGTGATAACCTAAGCCTAATTTGCCCCAGCTTTGGCTGCCTAATTTGATAGTAGTTTGAAAGCTACACTTGCCGGTGATAACCTAAGCCTAATTTGCTCCAGCTTTGGCTTTCTAATTTGGTAGTAGTTTGAAAGCCACACTTGCCGGTGATAACCTAGCCTAATTTGCTCCAGCTTTGGCTTTCAAATTTAGTTGCAGTTTAGAAGCCACAGACTTGGCTTTCTACTTAGATAACTCTTTAGTAACCCTTGCTAGTGATATTTTAATTCTAATCTTTTTATGAATCTTAAGCTTAACATTTATAAAAATTTATATTTCGTTTGTGTCATATTTTGGAATTAAGAACAAAATGTAATATTTTTTGTACTGTTAACATTCATTTATTTAAAACAAATAAAATAAAGCAAAGTAGCATAATAATTATTGCTTTATGGAATAATGTTTAAAAAAGATTGAAACATCGAGAAAGAAAAAAACCATGTTTGTTAACAGTAAAAGCACGCAACTGATAATAATTGAGATAATTTATGTAGAAATATTAATGTTTCCAGCTAAATATTATTTAAAAACTGATAAAATGAAACAGTTAATTTAAAAAAAAGGTTAATAGTTAACTAATTAATTTATAAGTTAACGTATATTAATCATCCTCGCTTGATTTTTCAGCATCATTTTCTTGTTAAGGGGTTTTTTTTTTCATCGGGTGAATTTCTTGCATCCAAACGTTTGTTAGCAGCTGAAATTTCTTTTTTACTTTTTTGTTTGCGTTCATTTCTATCCCCTTCCCAATCACCACAGTGATTTAAGACTGAAGAGATGCTTTCATTAATTGCAGCATCTGATAAGGGATCGTCCACCGACTTCGAAAATTTTTTCACTAAGATTCCTGAAAAAAAAAAAGAAAAAAATTATTATCTAATCAAATCCATCAAGTCGTATATTTTTTTTTTACTAATATTTATCTATTAAGTACCTTTTATGAGTTTATAAAATGGCGTATCAATGAAAATCTTTGGTCTCTTCTCATTCGCTTTCTTCAAGTTAAACTTCAGGGCTACGTCACGAGACATTCCTAAGCGTATTATTAGTGTCGTGCTTCTAGTTAAAGCTTGATTGGGATTAGCCAATGATGCGAGCCTGCGCGCCTATCAAAACAAATTATAATTTAAATTTATTAAAAACAAAAATTTATTAAAAAAAAGTTATTTAAAAATTAATTAAAATTTTTACAATTTTGTTGCGATAATTTTCATCAGAATCCAACTTTCTATTGAATTTAGCAAAATCTGCTAGTGCTGAGCAAGGTATTTTCATGTCATCATCCTTCAAATCATTATCTATTCCTCAACTTGTTGTAGCGTTTGATTCATTTGTTCTTTACATCTGTAGAACCAAACCTTTTACATCGCTGACTGATTTAGATAAAGAATTAAGCTGTACGTTGATACTCTTTCCTTTAATAATGCTCTGTTCGTTAATAATTGGATCCAATAACTTTGTAAAAACTTTCGTCATGAGTTCTAAAGTAACATTTCAATATTGTAAATTATAAATTTATTATAAAATATCGCAATTAGTAAATAATATTATAAATATTGTAAATGTTTCATGATTTACAGTAAGGTATTTATAATTATAAAAACTACAGCACTTATACGTTAAGGTAGTTCACTTATAAATGCAAAATTGCAAGAAGTTTTTAAAATTTAAAATTTACTTAGAACATATAATACGTACGTTATTAAAGTTTTTAATTGATTAATTATTCCAAATATGAGATAGATGTAATTAAAAATGCCACTTTTTCATAATTAGTATTCCAGAAAGGTGAGAAAACCACAAGTTTTTAATGTTTGGCATTAAAGAGATTAGACAATCATCTTAAAAAAATTAATAATCATGAAAATAATATACTGAAACTAAGTCTAATCTATTTCGCAGCTCTTAACCGGTTAGTTTTATTTAGAAATTATTAATAAAATGGCTGGAAAATCGAAAATATTTATTAGTAAAAATGAATTAGAGACAGCGCGTGAGAAAAGGAATATTAGTGAATGTTATAAAAAGAAATAACACAAACTTTAGGTTGTAAGTGATTTACCTTCATAAAAAATATTTTTAAATATTAGATAGTTGAGTAATATTTGTTTAAATACCTTCATTCATATCGTGTTTAGGAGATTGATTGTTGTCTAAGGGCTTATTTTTATGAATAGTTTTATCCGTTTCAGACTCAGAGTCATCTTCTGACTTATCAGAATTTAATCTGGAGGCTTTTCTTGATATTGAATTAGTATTGCATTTACTATTCAATTTTTTAGATTTTTTATATTTCTCTACCTAAAATTGTCCCAAAATTGTCCCAAAAATAGTCAATAAATGTTTTATCCATCAATTCCTAGACAAATTTACAGCTGTGCAAAAATAAATTTTTTTTTATTAAATCATTTAATAAACGTTTAAAATTGTAGTACAATTGAAGAATCATTCTGAAAATTTTCAAAAAAATACGTAAAATTGACGAAAAATTACTTAAATGCACTATTTTAAAATTTCTGTTTATTTCTAAGATGTCCCAAAATTGTCCCAAATTGTATCACGTTTGGATGTCCCAAGCTTGGGATATTTTTGGGACAATTTTTTTTTACACGGGTTACTATTCAATTTTTTAGATTTTTTATATTTCTCTACAACGCTTTCCTCAGAACTTGAACTATCAGTAGATTTTTTTGATTTTGATAAACTCTCCGCTGATAAAGATCTTTTGCGCTTAGTTCCACGAGATTTGTCAGTTTCTATTAAATAAATTAAAAAATAAATTATATCACAGGAATAAATTAAAAATTTTTTTTGTGTATCAATAAATTGTTTCTGGCTAAATAAGAACAAATTATGAACTTTAGTTTATATAGTGCTTTGAATTGAATATTTTTGTATTAAAATGTAAAATAATAAATTATTGAAAGATATTAAAAAATTAACAATAATAATATTTTTAGTGTACAAATTTTTTCGTTAATTTTGGCTAGTCTAAAATTAGTATACAATATAAATAATTTACTTACCAGAACTTCTTTTTGGATATTTTAAATTTTTGGGATGTTTCCCAATATTTTTTGACGTACCAGACTGCTTTTTTCCAAACTTATTCTCAAAAAGTTGTAGATTAACTCCTACTTGATAAAAGTATACAGATTAACGTATAGTAATTGGAAAATCATGCAATTTATTCAAAAAGTATATTCACTATAAGTACAAAAATATTTATTTGTTATTTACCTGAGTTGGATCGATGCCCATCAAGGTCGCATCATTAAGCAATCTATTCATTTTATTAGAAGATAATTTTTTTGATTTAAAAAGTTCTTTGTCTTTTTCAGCTTTCTTTTTAGCTCTTTTTTCGTTATCTGTTGAATATGCGTAAGCTTGGTATTGTAATTTGTCCATGAGTTTTTCAGCTTCTTCATACGAACCTAAGAAACAGTTGATTAGTTATTAATTGAAAATCACATTCAATTCGTCAAAATATTAAAGATAAATTTTATTTGGAAATTAGCAGACATTACACGGAAAGAAAACTGTATGAAAAATTACGGTAAAAACATCGTAATTTTTAGTATAGAATATTATAATGCCGGACCTAAACTCAAACATCGTAATTTTTACGATGCAGTATCGTAAATTTCTATCACTTAAATTAAAAAGAAACTTAGGTTACCGAAAAAAATAATTCTGCATCACCGAGGAATCGAACCCGGAGACCTCTCCGCCACAAGTCCAAGGTTTATCCCCTCACGCTATCAGAGGCATATCTAAATTTTATGTTCAGTTACATAATAAGACCCTCCATACAGTAATTGGTCATCTTTTGGTGGTGGCGCCGCAAACTACTCGATTCTGTCTTTCTTTTATTAAAACATATAGTATGCGTCCTTATTCACTTGCTCTTACAGAAAAAAAATTTACTAAATAACATCGTAATTTTCAATAATTCAAATTGTATTCTGTAGACGGCAGCATCGTAAAAATCAAGATACTAAAAGTATAGTCCTGGATTACGATATTACTATTGTAATTTTTCATATAATTTTTTTTCCGTGTATCGAACTTTTTGTATTATGACAATAAATTTAAAAATCAAGTATTTATGAGAATCATCTGTACAAATTTTTAAAATCTTAGATTGAAACTACTTTTATTTCTAATTTTTATAATAATCGGTTTTAAAAAAGAAAAACTGTAATGATTTATATCTCGTCATTAGTCGCTTACTACTGTTACCATACATTTGATGGTATACTACTCAATGAGAAAGATGAAAAATTATAGTAAATAATAAATTTAAAAAGAGAAACAATCGCATGGCACAAGCAGAAACAAAAAATAGGACTACGAATTTAGTGAATAATTTCTTGGAACAAATTAAACATAAATGGGATGTCTGCTAATTTCTATATAATTTCGAAAATTAAACTTACGTGCTCGTCAACGGATGTCAATAGGATAAGACGGCCAGTCATCACAGAGCTTAGCACATTCTCTGACCATGTCATTGAGTAATTTCAAATTATCTTCATTATATATTTCTTCCGGCATAATCTTACATATTAAATCATCGGATTTACCATCTGCATAAATCCAATCATTCGGAACTATGTCAATGATTTCTCTTGCAGATTTTTTTTCACTTAAAAAAACCACTAATGTATATTTATAGACTGACGGACTATTAGCCATTTTTTTAAAAAAAAAAGAAAAAATGCAGCAATTTCTGTTAAATAATTAATGTAATTATTAATTCAAATAATTAACCCTGAGCACACGGTATTCACTTGACTTGAAAATAAAAAATATAAAATATTCGACAAAAATGTTTAATCCTTTTTCACTTAATTGTACACAAGCCCGTTGTCCATTTATTGATGCTGACTCGATGCATAATAACCTTAAATATTCAGTTGTTTTCCCACCACCACAAATATCAAGTTTTTCGGTGTCACGTTTCAAGTTAATGTTATACTTGATAATAGCAGCATGCTGCGTTTTTTCCGCCCGATTTCACATAAACAAGCTCACTGTAGTCAATTGCTTACAGTTTTATTATATTAAAAATCAACACATAAAATTTATAGCTAAATCTTAAATAGTTTTTCACTGTATGACAGATCCCCTTTTCAATTCTGCTTAAACGCAATCCGTCAAACTTAATTAGGTGCACATAAAGAAATATAGACGCTATACTACAAATGCCGATTGAAATATTTGTACAATCAAGACGCGTTATGAGTCCGGTCCCGCGTGGATGAGAGGTGAAGAAAAGTGCGGAGGGAGTATGGGAAACTCCTAGCTATGGACTCAAAACAAGTGAACTGTATATGAATATATCTTTGTTTAACTCTCTGAAGTATCACTCTCTGATCACTTATTCACTTTTTTTTTCACAAAACAATACATGTAAAGAATTTCAGTATTTAATTTTTGACGTAATAAAATAAAAAAAACAAAAAATTAAATTTTGACGATATTGAAATTAAAAGACATCTTGACAACTTTTGTAAATTTAATAAAAAATTAATTACAACAAAAATAATATTTTAAAAAATTTACACTTTTAATTTTTTTTTCATTTCTATATATGGAATTTTTTACGTTATTTTTTTTCACAGTAATTTAATTGTTGTAAAAATCTCAAAAATTGTTGCCTGTCTCACAACTATCAATATTATAAATTTTGTGGTTCAATTTTTCAAAAGAAACTAAAAAAAAAAATTTAATTTTTGTATTAGTTAAAAAAAAACTCGCGCAAATTTTTCATTCAGTATTTTTTTTTATCAGACCTTAACATTTTCAGACATTTTTTCATTTTAATATCACAAAGATCAAATGTTTACAACATACTAAATAGTTCTAAATAATAAAAGTTTAATTTGCTGATTTTAAAATTTGTTAAATAAAAAATTTTCCGTTTTTTTAATTGTCACTAAAAATTGTATTTACATATGGAGTAATGGCATTACATACAATTTTTCACGATCATCACAACTTGAATCAATGCTCACCATTTTTTTCGCAACATCAGTAATTTTATATGTACCCATTGTCTCATTTTTTGCACTCACTTTCCACATTTCTAAATCTTCCGAGTTGCATGGATAGGTGAAAAGTGCTTTTCGTTTCTTTAATATTTCGCCATTAATTTTTATTAACATGCAATTATCCGTTGAAAGCCGGAAAATTTTATTGATTTCGAGAACTTCATTATTTTTGAACAACACAGTGTTATTCGGTGATTTAGTTGTCAATAAAACATTTTTGAATTTTATGCGTTTTATAATTATTTTATCGATTATATATCGTATTATTTTATCGTCTATATATTCTTTTAATATTTTAATTGTCTCTGTTAATTGAGGTTCAGATGAAAGACTCATAGAAATTTCATTAAATCGATGACATCATTGAGCCAGGTATTTGTTACTACTTCTCAACAATTTTTTAATTATACCTAATAAATTTTCAAAGGCGTAACTTGATATAAAAGGTAAAGGACACTGCATATATGTCACATCATCAGCAAGATGGTAAATACTATGAATATTTCCGACAAGAAATTGCAGAGTGTATATGAAAGGTGCAATCTTGACAAATGATGTCAGAAAAAATTTGGCATGCTCGGTTTTTTCTACAGCAATTTGACTAGAAAATAATATTCTACAGCCAACATGCAGAAGTAAAAAATGTTTGTACGCTGTTTCAGATAAAATTTTTTTAATTACAATAGGCCCTGCATATAATAATGAAAATTGATATACTGTGGATTTAAACTTGTGGAAATCAGCTAACGAACGAGTACTTCTTTGGAACTCTGCAGGAACTTTAATCTTTGTCAATAAACTAGACAACAGATTTTTATTAGCGTTACTTATTTTTAATTTTTTATTGATAATACCATCTACCCAACACTCCAGTAACTTTTTCATAGCTTCTAGAAATAATAAATGCATCGGATCAAGTACAAATTGATTAACTAAGTCGATTTTTGGTTCAATAAGAAGCAATGGTGATGTCCCAGTATGATGTTTCGAATTCGACTGATTCCTGAATGATTCATCACTTCTCGGTTGACAATTATTCGTAAGGGGATAAACAGTTCGTTTTTTATACCGCTGGCCTTTCACTGTACACCTCTCACAAGCATAGTACCCTCCGTGATTTTTCATGCATTTCAGCAATGATCGTGCCGGTCTATCACACACAAATCCTTTGATAGTTATATTGAATAAATTATTACTTATCGTGATTCCAGTATCCTGTAATTCATTTACTTCCTCGATAAATCTAGCAAAAAAACGATCCACGTCGCTAGGCTTACTATTACCGCAATAAATAGCAACCGGAAATGGTCTATAGTAATTGTGAAAGCTAAAAATTTGACAGAGAATTGGCCATAGTTGTTTCCTGCTTGATTTAAATAACGGTAAACCATCGACATTAATTAAGAGTTCGATGTCTCGGGTCTCATGTAACTTAATGTTAATACATTTTTCCAGATTTGTCCGAATTCCAAAATAAACGAACTCTCCGACTTGGCCAAAATTTTCAATTTTGTGCTCAGTAGTATTAGTACCTAAAAATGTCTTAGCACTTTTAGGTAAGTCAGGATATTATTCTCGCAAGATATCCATCAGTTGTTCTAACCTAGTATGGGGAATAGGGGGACTTATAAATGCCCACTGTTTAATTTTGTCAATAACATTTAAATTGTCCATAACATTAACTATTTCACTATCACTATCAGAGCCAGAGGTCACCGTAACATTTCTAAATTGTTCATCAATGCTACATTCGAAACTACTTTCATTATTTTCTTCTGAATTATCACTCATCGAAATTTTTAATTCTAAATTTTCAATACGCACTTCTTCACTCACTTGTTCACAAATGGAATCAGAACCAGTTTCATAATCATCATTATTCATTGATAATAAATTACCAGGCATCTCGATGTCACTAGAATTCATATCTGCATTGTTTTCATCATTAATTAAAACACATTGTTCTACTTTAGATAATTCACGTCGTGCTTTACGGAATTTTTCGACTCTTAAACGACCGAGCTCACGTTTTCGAAAGGATTTATCATTCACGATAAACATTTCAGCGTAAGAAATAATTTAAATAGTAATAAAATAAACACTAATAATTAATAAACACTATTAATTATCACTAAACTTATTTATGAGATAAAAAGTTTCCGATAGTATTATTAATAACAATAATAACAGATTAAATAACTCAAGATATTCACTGTAAAGATATAATAAAAATAAAATTCAATTTAACCTACTCATGCATGCTGACAGCGCCGCAGCAAAAGACGATCGGCGTTTTTAAGTGCTATTCACCATATACATTTACTTCTAAAAAATGATTGATATTCCTGACTTGCATAAAGTCACGATTACCGAAGATTTACCAAAGATTTACCGAAGTTTGGGTTGCCAAACTTGGGCGTAGCTTGGAACAACTACGGCAGACCAAAATTTGACATACTATTGGTATGCCTAACTTGCATAAAGTCACGGTTACCGAAAATTTGCCGAAGTTTGGGTTGCCAAACTTGGGCGTAGCTTGGAACAACTACGGCAGACCAAAATTTGACATACTATTGGTATGCCTAACTTGCATGAAGTCACGGTGACCGAAGATTTGCCGAAGTTTGGGATGCCAAACTTGGGCGGTATTTGAAAAAACTACGGCAGTGCCGAACTTCGGCTTGCCTATAGTGCAATTAATATGGCGTAAATTAGGCTTGCCAAAGTTCGGAAAGCCAAACTTGCCCCGAATTGATTGTTCGGCCATGCCTCACAAAATTTCTAGTCAGGATATTCAATATTGTCAAATTCAGATTATTATTATAATCATTGTTTTGAATCCGACTATTATCACTTCCAAGCGCATTATTATTATAAATTTAATTAGAAAAAAGATTATAAACGAGCCAAGAATTCCATAAAGGATTAATTTTGTTATTTACAATAGATTTAAATTGGCCCACCGAGGATCTCAGTAATTTAAATCTCTTAGCCCTTAATCTGAATAAGTTTTCTGTTTAGAAATTTTTTTCTATTTATTTTATTTTCTTTATCTAATTTCTTTAGTTAATTTCTTTAATTAATTTCTTTGTGCTGACTACCTGACTTTCTTGGACTCTTTTCCTACGATCCGTCTTCCTATTTCACTAAGATCATTTATAATATTACTTATAATCAACTATTCTCTATTTCTTAGTCTATATTACACCCTAATATCAATTTAATCACGTTGTAGTTCACATATTTCATTCGCATTAGTATAAGTCGCTGATTAATCGTCCGGCGCGGTCCCTGGAGTTTTGATTATTTTTGGTAATTTTTATACAAAATTACCTGACGTCCAAATCGTGCACCAACCCTGCCTGACGGGTTTCTGGGTTAAATTTATTATATATTAGAACGGGCGAGCGAAAAATACTCTACCCGGCCGGTACCTCCGCCTCCGGTTGAATTTAGTTGAATTTCGGGGAACAGTATTGTTACAATTTCTATCAGACTTTCGAGTTTAGACAGCTCAAGACTACATGAAAATTATATTTTTGAGTCCTTCGAGATCAAAAACGTAATAAGCGCAATTTTGAGCGCTTAATTACGAAAGCAGCGGGAAGTTGCAGGGATGGCCTTCAGGGTCAACCATTTTCCTGATTTTTTTATAAATAATTCATTGCGAATTTAATTATGTTACGACGCGTAGATTATTATTATTGATTTAATCGATTTTATTGCGAATTATATATTGTTAAAACACGTAAATCATAATTTATTGTAGTCTAGTCGGCGTGGAAAAAAAAGGGGCTTGTTGGCAACTTTTCGACAAACTGAATAAGTCTTATCAAGTCTTAATAACTCTTTGAGAAAGTCGGAAATTATAGGGAAAATTTGACTTTTGAAGAGTTTTGCTGAGTTTTGACGACTTATTTAGTCTTTCCTTTACTTAGTTAGGGCTGTGAAGACTTTCGAAAAGTCTTATTCAGAGTTATAAAGACTTTTCAAGAGTTTTTTCTGAGAATGATTTCCACAAGGGTATGCATTTTCTGAATCCGCTTGACGAGCTGAGTCGAAATATAGCAAAATTTTTCAAAAGTTCCGTCATGAGGACCAAATCTACTAAAAACTAGATATTTCCATTTTATTATTGCGAAGTTTAAAAATATAATGAATAAAAAAGCCTTGAAAAAAATTTATTACGCATTATTTGAAAGTATAGTTAATTATGGAATTATTGCTTGGGGGTAGTTATAAGAATGTTACGAAGCTACTTATAAAAATTCAAGATAAATTAATTACTTGTTTATGTGATAAAGGTGATAAGACACCCATACTGAGTATTAAAAAGAAATTTATATTTGAGTCTATATGTTATCATTTTTCCTTCTGTAAAGATGAATATAATAATTATATAAGCAAGGCGAGAGCTAAACCCTTACAATTACCAAAGATTCATAAAAACATTTCTTACAAGAACTCGAAATATATAGCAATTAAATACTACAATATGTTACCTTCGAGTCTAAAACTATTAGAGATAAAAAATAAGTTCAACAGAAAGAAATTAGCGATGAGGGTTGTAGAGATTGATAGATAAACGTATTTATCGTGTTTTGTTTTTGTTTTCATATTTATTGATGCTACGATAAATAGATATGTATATTAATATTACTAAATAGTCTGTACCAGGCCTATGTACAGGTGTTTGTAACACCTCTGTAGGTGCATACTCAGTATGTATATACGTATTTGTATCCTGGATGAATAAATGAAAATAAAAAAATTATGTGGTGTCGTGGGACACCAGGTAGGAACGAAGTTCCTTCGGCTAATGTAGAATCGACACAATATGCAAAAAAAAAATCGTGCTCAATTATATGTAGGTTTTCTGGATTTTTTTCTCTTAAATTTTGCTGATTAGTTTTTATTTAAGTACAGGAAAGTATTTAGGAAATTTAGTTTTTTAGGAAATAATAAAATTAATTACGTAAAATAAAAAAAAACCGTAATTCACATTATCAACTAAAATAATAAAATATGTCTCTTTATTTTTATTTGACAACATGAAATAACATAGAAATATGAGTTCATAAATTCATGAGTATATCGCGTGCCTAAAGGTAAAAGGGCGCATATTTTTTTTTATTGCCAATTAAGTAGTAGACACATTCTACACTTAAAATTAAAAAAAAAAAGTTTGAAAGTTAAAAGGGCGTATGTCTTTAATTATACGCTCTTTTACTTCTGAGAATTCGAAATTTTGGTGATCTAAAGGTGAAAGGGCATATATTTTTTTTTCGGCCCGGTTTACAAAGGAACATATTTGTTGTTAAAACATGTGAAAAAACTTTCTGTGGTAGTACCGGCGTAAAACCTCAACTGTACGATTTTTTAAAGTTACAAAAGATAATATATCCAAAAAACAATGAAGTACGCGTGATTATTGTCTCGCTTTTTATTTTAAGAAATAGTTATTATGAAATTTAAAGACATGAACAATTATCATGAAATTATCATGTTTGAAGAAAAATAAGAAATTTTAGAATATTTAAATGTTATAATTTTAAAATATTACAATGCATAAATAAAGCGGGAAATTTCAAAATATTTGAATGTTATCTGTCATTGTGATTTTTTTTATTACTTAATTTTTATGTAATTTGTTTTTGATTGATTTATTTTCTATTTGTTTATATTAAACTTTGTAAATGAAGCTGTTATTTGAGCATAACTCGTCTTCTGAAACTACACTACTGGAAAAAATTAAGGGATCAAAAAAAAATTCCAAATTTTTCGGTAGTTTTCAACAGGCCGTAACTTTGAGAGAAATGGTCGTACAGGAAATAAAAAAAAAGGAAATTGTAGCTCCAAGTGTCTAGTTTTTGGATTAGAACTTCAAAATTTTGTAGCCTCCGCGGTTTCTGAGTAATCGTAGAAAAACCAGCAACAAAAAAATTCTCAAAATTTTTTTAGTTTTTTTTTTTGGTCTACGGGCGTGGAAAAAATTTTTTTAGCTTAACCACCATAAGGATCGGATACTTTGTTCATTTAGCTTTAATTTCTTTTTTAAATACCCTGATACGTCCACTCCTCGCTGAGATATCGGTCTTCAAATGGAAAAGGATCTTTTTGTCTTTGATTATCGATATCTCAGCAACCAATGATCGCACAGAAAGTTAAAAGTGGGTTTCAAGAACTTGAATAAATTCCCTTAACGACTGTCCATTGTTTTTTCGAAAAAAATTTTTTCTTTCCGTCACATGAATTTGAAAATGCAACAAAAAAGGGCTTTTAGTGGTTTTTGGAAAATCAAGCGCTGGATCGAAAATAATGAGGAAACCACTAATGTTAAGTGTGCCTTTCACAGTTCAATATGTCCACAAAAACCCTACAAAGAATCAAATTAATCCAGCCAGCCGTTTTTTTGTTTCACTTGATCGAATTTTTGAAAAAATTAAAGGATCACGTTTTTTGCTCTGAAAAGCTCATAATTTTTAAAAATGAGAAAAAAATGGTTTTTTCGAGCTTTTTCCACATTTTTGTTCCAGAAAGTGCTTAAATTGAAAAAAAAAAAAATTAAAAAAATTTTTTTGAAATTTTTTTCTCTTGAAAAGTTTAAAAAAACAATTACCGCCGGCATTAGCGTTATCCAAAGCGTACCACGTGGAGGTCGCGCGGTCGGATTTACGCTTCTGTGTGTGTGTGTGTGTGTGTGTGTGTGTGTGTGTGTGTGTGTGTGTGTGTGTGTGTGTGTGTGTGTGTGTGTGTGTGTGTGTGTGTGTGTGTGTGTGTGTGTGTGTGTGTGTGTGTGTGTGTGTGTGTGTGTGTGTGTGTGTGTGTGTGTGTGTGTGTGTGTGTGTGTGTGTGTGTGTGTGTGTGTGTGTGTGTGTGTGTGTGTGTGTGTGTGTGTGTGTAAGTGTATTTGTGTAAGGTATTTCAGGAGAATTGAGACCCGGTGGCTCGTCAGTTCCACCGTATTTAATGACTCCAAACTCATTCTCTGAAGGTTTTTGTTGGTTCAATACCGGGTATTACCACCCCTGTTTTCAATAACGGCTCTCAAACGTTCAGCCATGTTTATGCAGACGGTAATTTGAGGCTGCGGAATGGTATTCCAAATGTGCTGAAGCGCGCGCTCCAAAGCAGCTAAGTTCTGCAAATTTGGATACTCTCTGCGCAACCGACGGCCCATTATGTCCCAAACGTGCTCTATGGGGTTGAGATCTGGACTCATGGCTGGGTGTCGCAACAATGTGATGTCATGCCGCTCAAAGAAGCGCCGGGTAATGTTGGCTGTGTGAGGACGTGCATTATCTTGCATCAATATGAACGACCTCAGATGTTGTCGTCTGCGCAAAACAATGGGCCTTAAAATTTGGTCGATGTAACGTCTAGCTGTCAAATTTTCGCGTATAATTCCAAATTACCAAAGGTGTTCTCCAATTTCGTGAAACGCCGCCCCACACCATAACTGATCCACCGCCGTAGGCAACGACTGGACGGACAAAGTTCTGGCGAAAACGTTCTCCACGACGGCGCCAAACGAGAGGACGTCGATCGTTGCCATACAGATTAAAACGAGACTCATCAGTGAATAAAACATTTGTCCATTCCCTCAAGTTCCAATTTCGATGATCGTAAGCATACGCTAAACGAGCTCGACGATGTCTTGCTGTCAACAGGGGTACACGATTAGGATGTCGTGCGTGTAACCCAGTTTCACGAAGACGGTTGATGATTGTTCGAGAGCAAATGTTTCGCACTTGATGCTGTCGTCGCTGTTGCTGTTGTTGTTGCTGTTGTCTGCGATTGGGGAAGTTTCGAGCGACAATATTCGCATTGACGAAAGGTTGTCGTCGAACTTCTCTAACAAGTGTTCGATCATCGCGGGCATTAGTGACTCGATGGCGACCTTGTCCGGGGCGACGATGATATTGATTCGTCTCTTGGTATCTGGTATAAGCTCGAGATACGACAGATTGACTTACACCCATCCGGATAGCAACTGCATGTTGAGTGTAACCTTCGTCGATAAGAGTCACTAACCGAGCGACTTCCACCTCCGATAAATGTCGTCTAACCATGATTAAGAATCAAAAGTCAGAAATTTTCAATTTTGACCAAAAAATTAAAAAAAATTTTTTTTAGCGCAGAGGGATTAGTTTTGAAAAAACTGTTGAATGAAGCGATTTGCTAAGGATTCACAAAAAGAAAAGAAAAAAAAAAAACTCCGAAAAGCGAATGAAAAAATCGAAATTCGATTGGGGGTATTAACTTTTTTATTAATTTAATTAAAGGAGATCAGTAGAATCAAGGAATGCAGCGGTGGAAAGGTGATAAAAATCATTGGGCGATGGTTTTTGAGTTTCCTTAACTTGTTAAAAAAAAATTTTTCAAAAAAATTTTTTTTTAAATTTTTTTCGAAAAATTTTTTTTTTTTTGAAAATTTAAGCACTTTTGGAACGAAAATGTGGAAAAAGCTCGAAAAAACCATTTTTTTCTCATTTTTAAAAATTATGAGCTTTTCAGAGCAAAAACGTGATCCTTTAATTTTTTCAAAAATTCGATCAAGTGAAACAAAAAAACGGCTGGCTGGATTAATTTGATTCTTTGTAGGTTTTTGTGGACATATTGAACTGTAAAAGGCACACTTAACATTAGTGGTTTCCTCAATATTTTCGATCCAGCGCTTGATTTTCCAAAAAACCACTAAAAGCCCTTTTTTTGTTGCATTTTCAAATTCATGTGACGGAAAGAAAAAATTTTTTTCGAAAAACAATGGACAGTCGTTAAGGGAATTCATTCAAGTTCTCGAAACCCACCTTTAACTTTATGTGCGATCATTGGTTGCTGAGATATCGATAATCAAAGACAAAAAGATCCTTTTCCATTTGAAGACCGATATCTCAGCGAGGAGTGGACGTATCAGGGTGTTTCAAAATGAAATTAAAGCTAAATGAACAAAGTATCCGATCCTTATGGTGGTTAAGCTAAAAAAATTTTTTCCACGCCCGTAGACCAAAAAAAAAAACTAAAAAAATTTTGAGAATTTTTTTGTTGCTGGTTTTTCTACGATTACTCAGAAACCGAGGAGGCTACAAAATTTTGAAGTTCTAATCCAAAAACTAGACACTTGGAGCTACAATTTCCTTTTTTTTTATTTCCTGTACGACCATTTCTCTCAAAGTTACGGCCTGTTGAAAACTACCGAAAAATTTGGAATTTTTTTTTGATCCCTTAATTTTTTCCAGTAGTGTATTATTTAACATTTGTTATCAAAACTACAATTTTTTTTATGCGCCCTTTTACCGTTAAATAGTACTTTTCTTAAAGCTAAAAGGGCGTGTATCTTGAGATACGCGCTTTCAGCTTTAGAATACCAACGTTTTTTTTCACAGATTTTTACGTTTCAGACAATTTTAAAACGAATGTTTGGCAAATGGCAAAAAATGGCAAAAAAAATTTTTTCTATACGCCCTTCACCACAAATCCCTATTAACCCTTAGCTATAAGCCCTTTTACCTTTAAGCACGCGATATACTATGCATTGGCGGGGTGGAGTGGTAATGGAGAGAGAAGAAATGAGAGAACGAAAAGAAAGAGGGAAAAAGCTAAGATATTATACACTACTCGCTGTGTATACGACTGCAGCGCCTACGCACATTTAACGCTTTTAACAGCTCATTTAACGCTTTTTTTCTTACGGTTTTACTATCACATTTTTATCACTTAGGTCCCCCAGCAAAATCCCTATCTCCTCCAAGCCTGCCGTAAGGAACTTCGTTCCAAAAAAAAAAATTAATAATAAGGTAAATCAGAGTGTGTGGAGAAGTGTGGAATATGTGTGTAAAGATTAGTGTGGGTAATGTGTGTACGATCTTCTGCTTGTTGATGTTTCGCCGAGCAGATGAATCGTGGAGTGCATAACGAACTCTATTTGTTGATGTTTTGCCGAATAGACTGATCCAAAACCTAGAGCATGAGAGTCTGATGGACAGCGCGATTTAGTTAGAAACCGCAGTATAGACGCTCCGTAGGAGGGTACTGTCGGGATTAAGAAAATTTTTGTGTGAGTGTGAGCGTGTATACTTTGTTATCTTATTTTCGTTATAAATAAATCGCAATTATATTGTTAAATGAAAATTTATTTATTTCAGACCACATTCCTCACTTTCTCTCCCTGTAAGATAAGCTCTCTGCTCTCGACCGGTTCCAGGAACCATGATTAAAAATCCTGGTGGTGCCTTTTTGTTAATAATTTTAGTTTTCAATTTTGTTTAGTTAATTTATTAATTCAGGAGCCAATCTGAGCAGTCAACCCCGTTACAATATCTCTCGTTGTCCTGACGCCCTAGTGTTAACATCAAAAAAAGTTTTTATAAGTTTCAATGAAACCACGCGTCAGATTTAAAAATAAATTGTTAGTGAAGTAAATTTAAATTATGTAAAGAAACGGTTACAATGATATTTAAGTAAGTTCTTAATTAAGATTTTTATGTTTGTTCTAATAATTCAAATCTTTGCATTATAATTTTATATTATATTTATTAAATTGAATTCATTTTTCTTATATTATAACTTCAACCTCTTCCCATAAAGCTTCAGATCCTTATTCATTAGCCTAACAGCTAGGATAAAAATAATTAAATTTTAGTTGCGTTTTCGACGTTACAATAATAAAACCCCTTACAAATAATTAACACTTAATTAACACTTCCCGACGGGAATAAGAGTTAGAGTTAACGGTTTCTTTCAAAGTAAATTTTTCCCGACGGTACCCTCTTATGGAGCTACTGGTCGTAGTAGAGACGACTCAATACTGAAATTCTCCTTAACCCGAATAGTAATCTTAGGTGACTTCAAAGTTTTGCGGTTTTGAGAAACACCTTTGTTGGTCTTGAGAAAGACCTTTGTTGAGACGCCAAAATTAACGTTTGAGCCAGCAAACTACTGAAATGGCTTAGGGTGACCGAAGGTCACACGCTCTCCAAAGAGAGCTGGGTTGTTGAGCTCTGACAAGAGCTGTTTGTTTCTCGAGCCCGGAGAAGAGCTGTTTAGATTTAAAAGTTTTGAGAAGAGCTGTTTTAATTGAGCTCTGACAAGAGCTGATTATTTCTCGAGCTCTGAGAAGAGCTGTTGTAGTCGAAGCTTCTTAGCTGACAACAAGCCTTGTGAGCTTGTTGTTAACGTCGTTAATGATATCGAGAAGTACTTGATGGTTCCTGTTGTAGAGATGATCCGTACTAGTGAGATGGTCCGTCATGGGTCAGCTTTCTTGAAGCGTTGGAAATAAGCAAGCTTTGCGCGCTTGCTGTAGACTGGAACACTGCTGCTTGAACACACTGTTACTAATGGCCCGAGGCCTGTTGTGCTGCTCTTAATATACTGGCGTTGCGGCTGAGTTGTTAGGAGAGGGGGAACAAAATTGCTAGCCAATCAGATGGCTTGGTTCTAATTGGAAGGGGAGCTATAACTGGGCTGGCTAGCGGGAGCTCTTTCCGCGGTCCGCGCTTTTTCGAGTACCTAATTTTCAATGTCGCTGGCTTGTTAGGCGTTTATCGAGTAGTTAATTTTTTCAACAGCGACCATACTGCGGTTTCTAAGCCTTATTTCCGTGTATCGATTCCTGGACGTCTATACACGGTTTCCTATCAAAGTAAGTTATTCCCGACGAAACCCTCTCATGGAGCGTCTATATCGCGGTTTTTAACTTATTCCCTTTGCACCCTCATCTAGGCGTCTATGCAAATGTTTCTAAGTATGCTCAGAAAACAGAGGAGTATACCATGAATCCTTGTGCTACACTATAATTGTACTCACACGCACACACAATATTATTTAACCTGAACACACGAAATTTTCCTATACTTTTACAGTTAAAATTTTTCCAAATTTTATTCAATTAATTTTTCCAAGTTATATTCTAATCCAATATAAATTAATTTCCTAATTAAAATCTGACTTACTAATTTGCTTAAATTCATTTATTCCAATTTAATCTAATTCAGATTTTTCATTAAAATTCTTGAGTAATTTATTGCCGTGGTCTTAATAATCTGCCGATAAAATATACGTTGCGTCCGAGATTTTGCAAATTTATTTTTAATTAATTTACTTTTGTCAATTTTATTTTTGCCAGAATTTTGTAAATTTATTTTACTAAATTGTTTAATTTTGTTCATATTATTTTACTAAATTGTTTAATTATGTTCATATTATTTTGACAGAGTTTAAACATTAAATTATTCAATTAAGAACTTATTTTTATTGACTAAGAATATCTCATTTTATCTTATTGTATTTATTTTGACTAAATTATTAAATTATCCCTGAATAACTAAGTTCATTTTATTTAGACTAAATTACTTTATTTTACTTTCTTTTGTGTTGCTTGAAAACATAGAATTTATTTTATTCGATTTTATTTGAGAACTGGGGATTATATATTACTTTACAACGCACTGAGATTTTAGTCTGGACCTTGCATGTCCTCTACTCAGCGTTTCAGCGCGAGACAAGATGGCCTACTCTCTTCCAAACTTTTGTCAATTTTTTTTCCAAGCAAAATTTACAAGTGTTTTATTTTTTACTTTTAACTAAATAATTTTAACGACTAATTCAACAATTATGTCTTGACTCTAATTCTAATTTTGTTTTATTTTACACAATCAAAATTTTTTTCCAAATTATTTATTAAACTATTTCTTGATTTTAATTAAATTTTATTTCTGATGATTTTACTGAAACTTTCTAGTGAACTATTTCACTAATTTTAGTTTACATAAAATTAAACTGCTTTAACTTAAGCTCAATTACCAGGGAACAATTTTTCACGTGACACTGAAAACATGAACTAACAAACTGAAATAATTCCTAGTGAAATTAATCCAGACTCTGCCTACGCGTTTAATTAATAATTTCTGGTATTTTCAATTAAATATTGAGTAATTAAATTCTGATTCGTTCTTAAATTTATTCTTAATTTTAGTCTGCCTTTTATTCCGGAATTTTCTTTTATTCCTAAATATTTTACTAAAGTTATTCTGGAAAATTCTAGATGTATTCTTAATTATTTTACTAAATGGATTCATTAGCCTTTTGCTAAAACTAATGATTGTGACTGAACGTGAAATCGCGATGACCTTTAGCCGACATAAGGGCCCTGCTGATGCCGCACCACCGAGAAATTACTCAGACGTAATATTTGTACCTGGAGTTTTTAATGAGTATATTTGCAATCGCTCGACAAGCTGCAACTCTTTGTCTCGATACTGGTACAAAATCTTTTCTCGGTTAGGTATTCGGCTTGGCGGCAAAAACTACGGTCACCGCGTCGCGCTGGGTACTCCTTGGCAATTACTTTACCTGTAACTACAAATATGCATTAGAATTTATTACAATTTAAGATTAATTCAAGTAAGCTGACGTAATGGCCTAGCAAGCATCAAAGTAATAAAGTTTCGTCGCCTCGTTCCACTTTGGTCGAGCGAAATAAAAATAATTACCTGCGTTAGAGAATATTCGCCAAGTGTTTAACTGGACTGTTCGGTCACAATAACTCTTTCAAATTTTGTTGGTGCATTTCTCTCTTCACTGTGACTTTCCCACTCTCTCTCTCTGTCGGCGCAGGCGCTTCCACCTCGAGGACTTACTCACTAGCTTACAACTACTGGCGCGAGCACCTCAGAACAGAGCGCTCTGCGGTACCGGTTGATAACTAACTAGCACGGATCGGATAAAGAAGGCCCCGTGTACTCCGTTACAATAACTCCGACATTTCTGTGCGTACAAATAATCATGTACAAATAATCATTAGAACTCATAAACAGCGTCGATCGCCGCAAAGAACGCAAAAATTGATTGATTGCTTCAAGAGATATCGTCGACAAAATATTTGGAAACAAGTGTTTTTGCAACATAACCCCGACATTCTTTGGAATAACTCTTATTCGGCTATACCGAGCAATCCCAGGAACTCATCAGCTTTTAACATAGAAGAAATCGCCAAGCCGGTCAAAATCGGTCAACTCGGACGAGAGATATCGTGAACGAAAGAAAACCGAAAAAATTGTTCTTTCGGAGTCACTCTGAAATTTTTAGTTTGATTAATTCAAGCTCGACGATCGTTGCAAGTATTATGAAAATTCTTAAAATTATGTTTTAATTGTAAGATCGATTCTTGATCTATAACCAATAATAAGAATTAAACAAATGGCACATTAATATTCTTACAAATGACTATCATAATTTTTAAAATTATTAAAAGTATTTTATAATTAATACCCTGGTTACAAATACTGATTGGAAACAATTGCATATTTATATATCTATATATACAAACACGAGAATTAAAATTATTGAAAAGAATTCAAATTTCATCATTTTTAACTTTTTTCAATCAACATTTTTAAACAGGGTACTAACATTTTTAATCGTCAAAATAATAAATTGCAACACTAATTTATTTCGATTCACAATATTACCACAGGTCAATATTGCTTTTAAATATCGAAAAACAAATCCTAAATACACATATTGTCAACGTATAAATATCAAAATAACATAGTCATTAACAGTAAACATTCATAAATTACAAAAATAATTCATTTAAATTAATAATATTACCACGGATAATCAATAATTTTAAATGATATTTTCACTAATTATCAACATTGATAGATATTATTTTAGCATCTCCACGCGAATCATTGTATTTGTCAGCCGAATCATATTCTAAAACGATTGTTTTTTTACGAGCATTGTAATCGTGATAAGATTTCTTTCGCGACATTTGATCCGACATTTGACCACAAACGCGGATAATGGTGTAGCACCCTTTCAACATGGTTTTTGTGTACCTTTTTGGACATTATAATATTTTGGTTCACTGTCCACAGATATTCTGACAAAAACTATCCTATCCTAAGGACATTTTGTCTCACGGATATTTTCTTTCAAGATATTTTGTCGGGGATAGTTTGTCAGAGGATATAAACTTTGGTTACTTCTCACTCAATTACCAAAAATTTATCAGAGCTTCTTGTTAATAATCTCAGTCTCTATCACTCATAACCCAAACTGATTTATTCAAATAGAACTTATAAGATTGTTTAACAGAACTAATAGAGATTTACAAGTAATTATTTCTGACACAATACATTTTTCGACGTTATTCTAACGTTCCATTTAAATTAGGGGGGGAGGGCCTCTATTTTCGGTGAAATTTTATGGGTTAAAATTTCTTCGAAGAAAAATTCATTAAGTACCTTGGGAGTGATTCGTTACTTTGCGTCAGCAAAGTAACAGAAATCTCCAATGATAAGAAAGTCGCCGGGCGGTAGTTTAAACTCCAGCATGAGAGCTGCGCCCCGACGACTCCACCAGAGTGTAACCTAAGATGCAACGTCAACTATTTTGATTCGACGTTGTAAATCAGTTTCTGCGGTTCGTCAGTTCAAGGCGAGTCCTGAAGCTGTGAAGACTGACGTCGCTCTTGACTTTTTACTCCTTTTCGATAATACTCAACTTTAATTTTAAATTATGAGTTTTCATTTCAATAAATTTACAGGGGTGCATGCTTAATATAGTGGCTTTCCCTGTTTTACTACCCTGAACACTGAAACTCAGCGTTCAGTTGAAATCCTTTACTCGCGACCAATGACAGGCCCACCTGGGATCTATTGATACCCTCACAAGGCCAAACCTAGATTTAAATTACTTAAAATTAACGACCCGGAATTCGGGAACGTTACACTAGTAAACGTGACCTTGGGTTTCGGAAATACAGTTAAAATGTACTGCGTAACAACAAAAACTCACAACCGTATTCTTATAAGATTCCAATCTAATGATTAAATTAATTAAATTTACTTAAATGAAAGTTATCAATAATTATTTCAATTCATTAACCAAAATTCACTGTTTAATATCACGCGTAAAAATTTATCATAAAACCTGCCTTAAGTTCGAACTAATATTTTCTGGGTATTGGACCACAGAAATTTCTAGCAATAGAAAATTTTCACCACAAAATTATTTAATTTATAAAATCAATTAAAATAAATAAAACCTTGCTCAGAAGAAGAAATTAGACTGGGTACAAACTACAGCCGAATTTTCGCCCACGAGATATAACCAGGTACCTTGTAAGTCGACGAACTCCTTCCCGCCAAACTACAGCGATGGCCTTAGTTCTGCTGCCGTCCTCGTCATCACTCGTTACTTTCGGGGATTTTTCCGCTGCTTTCCAACCGCAATAATTATTCCTAGACGTACCAATTGGATTAATATTTTATTATTTATGAATTAGAAATAATTAACAAATATTCAACATCGCTTGCGTTTCAAATTAAGTGGACGCGCGACTGGATAATTACCTGTAACTTCCAACTGTATCCTGAACGTTCAGTGGTACAACCTCTTTTGTTCTCTCGCCGGTCGCCACTCACTCGTACTCACTGCGACCCATCGCCCCTCTCCCTACTATCTAAAATGCCCGAGATCATCGCGCACTGGTGTCGCTACAGGCAAACAATGAATAACTAACATCGCTGCGTTCCAATGAAAAGAACCACGCAATGAGATATTTACCTGATGATTCGCAAGTGTATCCGGAGCGTTCAGTAGCACAACCTCTTCTGAATTCCGCTGATCGCAACTCGCTTGTACTCGGCTCCGGCCCATCGTCCCTCTCTCTACTATCTAAAATACCCGAAGATCAAGCCGCGTCAGTGCTGCATCGAACAATTATCGATATCCGGTTACTTATCGATTCAGGGTACATTTTACTCCGTTACAACATAGAATTACACCTACACAAACGGGTGAATACACAGACGCACACACATACAAACACACCCGCACATACACTCATCCGATCACACTTAGCTGTAATTATCAGCACACACATAAAAATTACACCTTGTACCAGGTAAACCCTCATCGGGTAAGCTCGCCGGAACAACGGTGAATTTTATTGAGAAAATATCAGGACTATAAATTATGAATTAATTAAAATTGAAAGAACTTAATTGCTTTGAAAAATCAATAAGAAAATATATTTGAATAACAATATGATAAACACAGAGTAATACAGACAACTTTTACATTGAATATGAAAAGAAAATTAATCTATCGATAATGACCAGACGGTCGGTAAATCAAATCGTGAACTAAATAAATTCAAAGCTTACTCCCCCTTCCTGGTGACTCGTCGTCGCTCAGTAGTCTCTGACTCTATTCCTAGGCACAAGCGGATCAAATCCTTCTTGCCCCACCTACTCGGTTTGCATACCAACAGTATCTCGGCAGAAGGCGAAGATACTGGGAAATTATGATAAACTTTTAGCAAGTGTGTTTCTAGCGACACGTACTAACTAAAATATTACTTAATAGAACCGAAAATTCATGAGAAGAAATTTTTTAATTTGTCGAGAGCTAAGGCTTAAAAATTTTACAGTTTGTGACAGTGGTCAACCGTAAAGTTGAAGCAAGGTGGGTCTATGGAATTGTCTTTTTCTCGAACTGTCATAGTAAATAACAGGGTTCATTAGATATATAGATGATTTCCAGTAGATTATTAAGATAACGCATGTAATTCAATTTTAATTCGTTGATATGTTGTATAGAATCAAATACTTACCGGAAAAATCTATCTCCAGTATTCCACCGAGATTCTCCCAAGCCCTCACAACTGAGAGCTGTGTTCAAACTGTAATTTAGATTTCTTGGATCATTGACAAAGTCTTCGACACCGTATGCATATACTTTTATTGCTGTTGATATTTCATTTACAAGGCTGGTACTACTTGTATCAAAATGAACTCCTGAAAATAAATAATATTTAAAGAAACGAAACGTCAATTAGTTATCTGAATCTATGTGAATAGATTACACTAGTATACATAATACACTAGTCACAAAAGATAAGGGATATAAAAAAAATTCCAAACTTTTGGGTGATTTTCAACAAGCTCTAACTCCGAAGAAAATGGTCCTACAGAAAAAACAAAGAAAGCAAATTGTAGTTCCAAGTGTCTACATTTCAGATATGACCATGAAAAACTTTTATCATGTCCAGGTCTAGAGAAATCCTAAGAAAACTACCGAAAAAAATGTTTTCCGAATTTTTTCCCGTCTAAAAAAAGGTCCACGGGCTTCAAAAAATTTTTTTTGATTGATTCTTTTAAAAGTTCTTTTAGAAAATTTAATACTCTTTAATTTGGCGCATTCAAAAAGCTTGTACGACAATTTGCTGCGGAGTGATCGTCAATCAAAGCAAAAAAGTTCTTTTTGACTTTGATATTCAATAACTCCGGAAATAATGATCGTACAGGGAATTAAAGGAGCGTTTTAAAAACTGCACGATATTCTTCATAAGAAAATGTGAACATCTTTTGGAAAAAAATTTTTTTTTGAATTGAAAACTCGGACTGAAAAAAAGACAAAAATTCACACAATTAAGGATATTTGGATAACTTGGTATAACTTTGGATAAAATGGATCAATGAAGGATATCGTCAGTAATTTTTTAACCTCAAAGTGTCCCCTAAAATCCCTCAAAAATTCAAAGCGCTGCGATTTTTTTTTCATTGTGCTCCAAAGCTTCAAATTCTTTGTTTTTGCAAAAATCACCATCATGAGCAATTTTGTGATTTTTATTCATTTTTTCCATGAAAAAATTTTTTTCTCTCTAAAATCTTTATTTTTTCGATTAAAGAGATTGATTTTTTGAAAAATTTGAAAAAAAAAAAATTTTTCAATTTTTTTCGAAATTTTCTCGATTTTTTTCGACTGCTGTTTTACCGCCGGCATTAACGTTACCCAAAGCGTACCACGTGGAGGTTGCTCGGTCGGATTTACGCTTCTGTGTGTGCGCGTGTGTGTGCGTGTATGTGCGTGTGCGTGTGCGTGCGTGTGTGTGTGTGTGCTTCTGTATGTTTCTGTGTGTTTGTCTGTCTGTCTGTCTGCAGCTGTTGAAGGACCTCTGTATGCACGGCAGTCACAGTTCAGTACCGTGTATTGCCACCTCTGTTCTGAATCACAGCTCGTAAGTGCTCTTGCATGTTGATGCACCGTCGAATGTCACGTTGCGAAATTCCTTGCCAACAACGTAATAACGCTTGAGTCAACTGATGAAGATTGTGCAGTGCCGGATAGTCTCGCCGCAATCGACGCCCAAGCTTGTCCCAAACATGCTCAATTGGGTTCAAATCAGGACTAATAGCTGGATGATTAAGCGTTGTTACGTTGTTGCCGCGGAGAAAAGTTCGCGTGCGAACTGCAGTATGAGGACGAGTATTATCCTGCATCAAAATGAACCGTCTTGCTCCCATGCGTGTGCGCATAGGCAGGACGTGTGGTCCCAGAATCTCGTCGACGTACTTGTCAGCAGTCAACGTCCCACGAACGATGACCAACGGGGTTCTGGTATTGAAGGACACGCCTGCCCACACCATGACTGATCCACCATTGAAAGCGGTAACTGGTCTCGTAAAACCATCTCGATCTCGTTCCCCATGACGGCGCCAAACGAGAGATCGTATATCGCTGCCATGAAGACAAAATCGAGATTCGTTAGTCCATAAGACACTGGTCCACTGTCTACGACCCCAATGGTGATGGTCATGCACATAAGCCAATCGGGCTCGACAATGTCATGGAGTGAGCATAGGTACGCGATTTACGCATCGCGCGCGTAGTCCTTGCTCTCGAAAGCGATTTTGGACCGTTAATGTTGAGATGTGATGTTGGAGAGGACGTTGTCGACAAGTGCGGAATTGAGGAGAGATCGTGTGAGCATAGGCAGTTGTGTTTCGACGAGCTTCGCGAATGATAGCTCGATTATCACGCTCGGTAGTGATTCGTCGTCTTCCTTGACCCGGATGACGATCGTAACTGAGTCGCGTTAAATCGGGCATAAGCAAGACTGACAACAGACTGACTCACTCCCATAGAAGCTGCTACTTCCACCTGACTGTAGCCCTCTTGAAGGAGCGTAACAATGCGAGCCACATCAAAATGCCAAGGGTGATTATCAAAGAATAGTTCACAAAAAAATCACGAAAGAAATTTAAGCTAGAAATAATACAAAACATTTAAGTCTTGGGTGAAGAAAAGAAAATATTGAATTTTTTAAATAAGATTTGAAACTAAGGCAGTTGTAGCCGTCAGAAAAAATTGAATGAATTTTTTTTGATAATAGTTGAGTATTCTGAAGATATTAAAAAAAAAAAATTTTCGAAAAAAATTGAAAAATTTTTTTTTTTTCAAATTTTTCAAAAAATCAATCTCTTTAATCGAAAAAATAAAGATTTTAGAGAGAAAAAAATTTTTTCATGGAAAAAATGAATAAAAATCACAAAATTGCTCATGATGGTGATTTTTGCAAAAACAAAGAATTTGAAGCTTTGGAGCACAATGAAAAAAAAATCGCAGCGCTTTGAATTTTTGAGGGATTTTAGGGGACACTTTGAGGTTAAAAAATTACTGACGATATCCTTCATTGATCCATTTTATCCAAAGTTATACCAAGTTATCCAAATATCCTTAATTATGCGAATTTTTGTCTTTTTTTCAGTCCGAGTTTTCAATTCAAAAAAAAATTTTTTTCCAAAAGATGTTCACATTTTCTTATGAAGAATATCGTGCAGTTTTTAAAACGCTCCTTTAATTCCCTGTACGATCATTATTTCCGGAGTTATTGAATATCAAAGTCAAAAAGAACTTTTTTGCTTTGATTGACGATCACTCCGCAGCAAATTGTCGTACAAGCTTTTTGAATGCGCCAAATTAAAGAGTATTAAATTTTCTAAAAGAACTTTTAAAAGAATCAATCAAAAAAAATTTTTTGAAGCCCGTGGACCTTTTTTTAGACGGGAAAAAATTCGGAAAACATTTTTTTCGGTAGTTTTCTTAGGATTTCTCTAGACCTGGACATGACAAAAGTTTTTCATGGTCATATCTGAAATATAGACACTTGGAACTACAATTTGCTTTTTTTGTTTTTTCTGTAGGACCATTTTCCTCGGAGTTAGAGCTTGTTGAAAATCACCCAAAAGTTTGGAATTTTTTTTATATCCCTTATCTTTTGTGACTAGTGTATATACCATTCAGCCGCAACCGAGATGGAAGGTAGATTTCTTAAGAGTTTATTTTTATTTTTTCTACAAAGGCTAGTAGAAGTAGAGTAAGTGTTGTAGCTTAAATGAAAAGTAACTCTATAAGCTTTAATGGGTATTAATAATTAATTAGGTATCCCATTGATACATCCAATATTTGGACTAAATGATTTTGTTAATTTTTGGTCGAAGCTTTTCAGCCTATAGACCGGAATCGTGATGAGTATTAGATTTTAAATGAATAAACAATTGCGCAAATTTTAACTGTTGTTACTTAAAAAATAAAAACCAAACAATTACAATAGTTAAAATTAAAAAATCTTTATTGTTAGAAATCTTATCACATACAAAAATGATACAATTCAATTAAATATTAATTACGGTACATTGTACACAGTTTCATATGGATTGGATAATGACTTGATTACACTGATTCTATTATGACAAAAACAAGTGCTTCCAAATTCGCTAGTGAGAAATAAATATAAAAGTGTTGCAAGATGTATAATCTCACTTGTTAGTGAGAACTAACGTGATAATAAAAAAAATGCGAGGACATTCATAGTTATTTCAGTGAAGACTAACGTGATAGAAAAGTGTGTAGACACTTGTAGCTTCTGGATCACAACTCATGTAATAGAATGAAACGTGTGTGGACACTTGTAACATTGTTGAGCAGACTAACTTTTTGGGCGACACAGTCCACGTTGCGTCTCACGAGGCCTACTTCTGGTCACTGGTCTCTTTCTGCGGTTTTTAGGTAGATTTCTTCAGAAATATATCTATTCTAGTCAGTTTCATGTCGTAATTTTAGGGAAATTTTGTCATAATGTTTCATTTAAAGGAGTAATGTCGAAAAATGGTATGGGCTCGAAAGTTTATATATTGTGACGTTATTTTAACGATCAGGGTCCATTTAAAATGAACGTTACTAGCGCCCACGAATTTTTGTATTTTTAACCTGATATTTCAAGGCCAAACGTTACACAAAATATTTTTTGAGGATTGAAGATGAATGTTTTGTGAGTTAAGTGAGTGTTGATGCCGAGTAACAAGCTGCTACAGTTTTAGACTGAATTTAGAGAGTTCAAGTCACAGTTTTTGGGATTTTTGAGATTTTGGAATTTTTGAGAGTAGAGTCAGTTTTTAGAGTAAAATTTTTAGAAAATATTAAGGTCGAGTCATTTAAGGGTTTTATTGAGTTATTTTAATTTTTGAATATTAAGTTTTGAGTTTTGAATTTTAAGTATTGAGTTTTGAGGCAACAGAGTACGTGGGTAATTCAGCGTTACCGTAGAGCGGAACTATAAGTCACCCAGTTTCGTTTGATGTTAGACGTCAGCCTAACCCGTTGAGACTTCCATGTAGAATGCTTAGGTCTGGCTGAGATGCCAGCGCTCCAATGCAGAGGAACATGACAAGAGCATATGGGATCAGTTTAAGTTACGTTTACGTGTTATGATAAGTTTTAGTTTAAGTTATGTTTTGGGTTACGTGTTTGGTTTCGATCTAAGCCCTACCCGAGTCGAAACATCAGACGCGTTTAAGCTGTAAAAGTTTTCAAATCCTTTGTAAATTTTTACTTTTATGAAAAATTTTAGTTTCCAGGCCACTAAACCTCGCGGATAAGAATTAGTCGCCTGGATTTCGGTTATAATTTTGGTCCACTGCCCTGGGATATTCCACTCTCGTATTTATGATTGTCTTTTGTTTTAAGAGAGCTTGATTAGATAGATTATAAGACAGAAGTTACCACGTGTGCCAGTTAAATTTATTTTACTTACGCAAGGTGAATATTGTAGTGGGTAAATTAACTTGATTGATGACAAAATTACAACAAACTTAATTTTATTTCACTAACTCAACACTTGAAATATATTTATTATATTCGGTGACGAAACACAATAAATTTGTAGGATGATTATTTTACTAATAGTCTAGGTTGTCGATGGTTAATTATTTATAATAACGCAATGATATTTTAATACCGAATAGTAGTAATAATGATGATATAAACTTATTAATTAATTAGTAGATTTGGTAGTTGTTAATAATTATTTAGTTTTGGTGAGTAATCACCTAATAGTGGTAATAGTAGTATAGTGGTAATAGTGGTAAGATTGACTAAGATAAATCTAACGTGGTGGTTGACACCGGGAGATAGATCGAAGTGTCGATGACCGCTCAAGTATCGGGGTTTGTGACCGTTTTCCCCTCCTCGTGCCGTCTTGTGACGTCACGGGACTACCTATTATTTTAGCTAGTGTCGGTAACAAAAATTTCGGGTAGTAGTTCGCCAGGCTGATAAAGTCGGGACATTTTGTAGTGTCTCAATCCTCCCTGCCAAGCCAAGACTACTCCGTCAATTTTTGAACCGAGCTAGTTCTTTTAAAAGAATCGGTGAATCGTCACCAGGTTTGAAGGTAATAGGATGATAGGAGTTGGTGGTGAGTGATCACCTAGGAAGGGTAGTTTGATGAAATGACAGTGTGAAAAGTTTGGTTTGGTGAGTAGTCACCTATAGTGGTAGTGTGTGAGAAAGTAGGGAGTTTGAGGAATTTGGGTTGGTGAGTAGTCACCTGAGGAAAGGATGTGTTGGTAGACTGGTGAGTCATCACCTGTAAAGAAAAAAAATTATTAATTAAAATTTTTAAATTATTTTTGAATAAAGAATTTGTTGTTGGTGAATTTCTTGAGCGAACGTCGAAACTCCGGTCTAGACTTCGATCTATTGAATTAAAAAAGGAATAAATTAGAGATTTTATATTAAAATTTTTTGATCATAGTTGGTTGATTTTTTTTTTTTTTTATTTGGACTGCAGCTGTAAATAAAGCAAATTAAACTGGCAGATAATATATTAGATGATATGAATGATGTTGCGATTATATAGAAATTAATATGAATAATTATTTGAATTTTATTTTATAATAGTAAACACACAATTTTTAGGGTATATAATGAACTGACTTATTGTCAGTAATGAACAAACAAAAAAAATTAAGAATAATAAGAAAATAATGTAATAAAAATTATTAAAGTATTAATGAAAGAGTGGTGAATGAGGATGAAAACTTCCTGAACCGTAAGGGAGGTTTATGTCCTCATGACACGAAGATGGGCCTCGTGGAAGAGTCTCATGTCCCCTTGGGTGTACTTGGTACTGATCCAGTCCTTGTATTTTGGCCAGCGCTGGTTACAAGCCCGGCACATGGGGTCGAAGAATTGATTTGCCACTCCGCATCTTGAACAGCGTCCACGGAAGTGGTCTTTTAATTCTTTTTCGTAGGGGCGGAAACACGTTTCCGTTGTCACTTGGTCCTGGTAGCAGACGTGACACATATCTGGTCTCCATGGTAGACGGCATTCGGCAATTTTGTGTGTTCGTTGTCGGCAATTCTGGCACCCTGTGGAGAAGAACAGTGACTGAGCCTGGGTAGTCACTGTCTGGGTCCAAGACTCCTGGAGCTCTTGGTGTCGGATCCTTGGCCGAACGGCAGCACAAGTGCTGCGGATTGCTTTACAGAAGGTGTTGTAGTCCATAAAGCGGATTCCGTTATGCACGCATACCTGGTTAGGGTCTGTAGTAGTTGTTGATGGAGTTGCTGAGTCAGTATCAGCCAGAAACTGTTGATATGCAGCCTCTGGTGATATCGGCGCACTGTACTCAGGTGCTGACGTAGTCTGGGAGTACGGTAACGAATGAGCGTACGTTACCATTACTGTTTTAGCCGGTGCGCCCTTCTTGATGGCTCCTGTTGCTTGGAGGAGGTTCGATTGCTACTGTGTGAGCTCTCCTCGAGCCGCTCTGTGGGCCAATAGTGGAGATAGAGGGAATTGAGAACCCTCTCGGATGGGCCTGGACGTTGATGTGTGAGGTTTCAGTCCAGCATTCGGTCCACATGCTGTCGCTGGCTGGCTGGCTAGGACTGGAACTACCGCCTTGTTGATTGGCGTAGTCCCGATGTTGTAGACCGTTCTGATGGTCTGCTCTTCGGTGACTTGGAAAGTTACGGGTCCCTCCTGGTGTGCTCTTTGCTGGAGATCATCACCCAGCTGCTTGATGGGGGGTTCCATCGCCTCGAGTCGGTGGTTGACGGCAACGACTTCTTCGGCTACATCGCGAAGGTTCCGACGTTGCTGGTTAGTTGGCTCAGCTAGGTTGGTGACATCGTGTTGTAAAGACTGGATGTCACGTGTGTTTCTTTGCAGCTGCATGCGTAGATGCTCAATGCCATCCAATATGTAATTGACCCAGAAAGGTCGTTCGTTGGTGAGTTATAATAATTTATAATAACGCAATCATATTTTAATACAGAATAGTAGTAAAAATGATAATATAAACTTAATAATTAATTAGTAGATTTGGTAGTTGTTAATAAATATTTAGTTTTGGTGAGTAATCACCTAATAGTGGTAATAGTAGTATAGTGGTAATAGTGGTAAGATTGACTAAGATAAATCTAACGTGGTGGTTGACACCGGGGGATAGATCGAAGTGTCGATCACCGCTCAAGTAACGGGGTTTGCGACTGTTTTCCCCTCGTCGTGCCGTCTTGTGATGTCACGGGACTACCTATTATTTTAGCTAGTGTCGGTAACGAAAATTTCGGGTGGTAGTTCGCCAGGCTGATAAAGTCGGGACATTTTGCAGTGAATCAATGGATACAGTGAAAACAGCTCCACTGAGTTCCGTTTTCAATGTAAATTTTATCCAGAGAATAATAATAATGAAAATGAAAATAATAACAAGAATAATAATAATAATAATAATAATAATAATAATAATAACATTAATAATAATTATTATTATTATTAACATGAAAAAATTAAAAAATTATTTTTTATTGAATAAAAAAAAATTGATTTGATTAAAAAAAAAAAATTTTTCATTAAAAAAGAATAATTTGATTTTTTAAATTTATTTAATTAGTTAATAATAATAACATTAATAATAATAATAATAATAATAATAATAATAATAATAATAATAATAATAAGCGGTGTTTGCTACGTGGCCTCCAAGCGGCGCATCGCGGGAAACGCAGACCATAACATCAGGTCTGTAGGCGAACGACGTAGCCCGTGCAGTGGGCCAACTACCCACTGCATGGAAATAACTGAGTTACCACAAGATACCAACTCAGAAGTGCTCCCCACAACCGGTCCTTTTCGGATGAGGACCATTCATCAGGTGGGAGGAGCACGCCGGACCCGATGAAAGATGACGACCCTGGCAACTTAAGGACTTACTTTAAGTGGACGGAGGAACTGAGAGTCGATCTCTTGGTGTGCTACCAACGTAGCGAGCCGGGGGTGAGCGGCTATATGGCCCGGATGCACACTCTTTGGAGTGATATGCATCCGGAGCTAGCGCATTTTACGCCCAAACACCTGCGTAATTATGCCGCTCATCTTCGGCGAAATAGAAGATCGCTTGTGCCGGACAGAAGGCAGCCTAATAGACTTTCCTTTCCGGCGCAACTGCACCAAGAGCGACGCCGTTCCTCCTTGGACAACAACAATCCCTTTGTAGGACGGCAAGTAAGTATATCTAAAAAGATAACTTACTCCCAACAACAGCTTGACGCGGTAAACGAAGATCTCCGTGCAGCCATCCTGGAGGACTCCACCCTGCTCACTGTGAGCCAGGTTGTGTATGGTGCAGCAGTTTCGGCTTTTCCGAGAGAGAGACATTGTCTCTCGATCGAGGCAAGGTTGAGACAGCGCATCTTACAACTTGGCTCCAAAATTGACATATCCCGGAAACATGTCTCCCGCATTCAGTGTGTGATTGAGTTCGAAACAACTCAAAAAGCATACACGCCCCGAATTCGACGCATTGTTGCTGAACTTCGGTGGCGTCATCACACACTGAACAAGAGTACTCTTCTTGTCATCAAAGAAGAGTCTCTTAATAAATTGCGGGCTCTAGTGACTGCCAAAAAGTCACTAGAGAAAAGGCTGAAGCGGTTGGTCGACAACTCGTTGTTTCGATCCAGCCCTTCACGGTTTCTGACAGCAAAGACCGATGTTACTGGGACTTATCCAACACCTGAGCGGGTGGAAGCTTTTTGGACTGAGTTGTATGGAGATCAACCAAACGTGAACGCCAATACTCCAGCTCTGCACGACTTCAAAACATTCTGTCGGGAACACCGTCGGCAGAATGCTGATGAAGAGAGCCCTGCAGTCAGTGTGGATGAAGTTCGTTCAGCTCTAAATGGCAGCAAAAATTGGGCTGCCCCGGGACCAGATGGCATTAATGTCTTCTGGTGGAAGAAGTTTACTTCTACCCACCTCCATCTGGCCTGCATATTTACATCGTACATTAGAGCTGACGATCCGATTCCGAACTGGCTTGTAGAAGGGCGAACCGTACTGATACCTAAAAAAGGTGACTTGTCTGACCCTAAGAATTTCAGGCCTATCACCTGCTTGAATGCGGTTTATAAAATTTTTACAAAAATTTTAAATAACCGTATCTTGCAGCAGATAGAGCCTGTATGGCAACAGATATATGAACAACGTGGCAGTAAAAGAGGCCTGTCAGGTTGCAAGGAGAACCTGATAGTGGATCGATGCGTCTTACAAGATGCGATCTACTATCAATGCAACCTGTCAATGGCTTGGATTGACTATCGCAAGGCATTTGACTCAACTCCACATGAGTTGATTTTATATCTACTCAAATGCCTGGGAGTCAATCCCGAAATAGTGGAATGCATTCGACGTACAATGCAGCTCTGGCGAACGCGTTTTCACATTGGAAGTGGAAACGCATTGCACGTAACCGGAGTTGTAGAGTATAAACGGGGGGTCTTCCAAGGCGATTCCGTGAGCCCTCTGCTGTTTTGCATTTCACTGTTGCCTATATCTGTTGCTCTCCGTAAAACTCGTGGGTACTCTGTGGGGCCGCCGGGTGATCGAAAATATTCGATCACCCATCTGCTTTACATGGATGATCTGAAGCTATATAGTGCTGATGAAGATCATCTACAAGCAGCCCTCAACATCGTAGCAGAGTACACACGAGATGTCGGAATGTCTTTTGGGTTGGACAAGTGTGCGGTCGTACATCTGGCGAGGGGTAAGTGCTCTGATACTGGTGATGATGTCGAGTTAGTAGATGGGAGTGTCTTAAGACAATTAGACGCCGGGGAGTTGTATAGATATCTAGGAATGGAAGAGCACCGCATGCATGCGGTCTCTGAAGTCCGAACAACTCTCCTGAGCGAGTATGTTAGGAGACTCCGGAAAATTTGGTCCTCCGAACTTTCCGGCAAAAACAAAGTCTCAGCCACTAACATGCTCGCTGTCCCAGTCTTACTATACTCTTTCGGTGTCCTGAAATGGACCCGAAAGGATTTACGAGATCTCGACATCAAAACCCGTAAGATCATTAATATGAATCGGAGCATGCACCCCAATTCATCAGTCGCCAGATTATACCTCTCCCGGTCCATCGGTGGGAGAGGTTTGCAGAGTTTGGAGCGGCTTCACGACCGTTTGGTCCTGGGTTTAACTCACGAAGTTGTCAATTTCACTGCAGACGAGGATGACTTTCTTATGCAAATTGTACATAAACATGAAAATGCGCATAAGAGAACATTCTTGTATAAGGCAGCAATATATGCGGCAAGAACCTTTGATCTTGGAGAAATAAACGCTCTTATGGAACTCCGAAAGGAGGAATTTAAGAGCGTCATCAGGAACGCCGAGGAAAAACTACTCCTTGGCGAACTGATGGACAAGTCCATGCACAGCGTGTTCTTTAAACACGTGCGTGATCATGGCTTGTCCATCCAGCTGACGTTTTTCTTCTTAAAGTCAGCGGGCCTGATGTCCGAGACTGAAGGGTTCATATTTGCCTGCCAAGATGGTGTCATTAACACTCTTGAGTACCGCAGCAAGGTGCTCCAGGTGCAGCTCCCCGACACGTCCTGTAGGAGGTGTAGACAACATCCGGAGACGCTTATGCACCTTTTGTCGGCATGTCCAGTGCTGGCGAGAGGTGCATATATCCAGCGTCACAATGCTGCCCTGAGAGTACTGTACTACTATCTTCGTCATTGCTACGGTATTGACGTGACACCAGTGCTGCCTTATTTGCCAGGAGATATTCCCCAGGTTGTTGAGAATGACAGTTGTAAAATTTATTGGAACATGCCATTTGCAACAACCCGGCGGATAGATCACAACAAACCTGATATTGTGCTCTTCGACAAGGCCACTCGTGACATTTATGTCATTGAGTTCTCGGCCCCGGCTGAATACAACATCTCAGCCAAAGAAGAGCACAAAAGACAAATATATCAGGATCTCCTGTTTGAAATTGGCAAACTTTACCCAGGTTACCGTGTCAAGCTTGTCGTCCTGATTGTTGGCGTCCTAGGAGGGATGAAACAGTCTTTTGTATCCTCACTTGCCAAAGTTCCAGCTTGCTCATCAAAAGCTGAGTTCTTGGCAGTTAGGATGCAGAAGGCTGTTCTACTTGGTTCTCTCCGTCTCTTAAGGGAAATGACTTTGGCCTGCTGTGATCACTAACCGCCTTGTTGTGCGGAGTGGTCCAGCAGTAACGGATGGAGCTCAGGCTGGGCCCTCGGAGAATCGGACTTCGGGGATAACCCCCCCTGAGCATTTAATAACAAAATAATAATAATAATAATAATATTATAATTAAATAATTATATAAATTATATTATATAATTTTATATAATAAAATTATATAAATTTATGTATTTATAAATATAAATTATATAATATTATATTATATACTAATAATTTTTTCAGTTACCGAAAATTCCTACTGAGTAAAGGTCCTCCCCTTCCCCCTTTTTCCTTTATTTCCCCCAATTCCCAAAAATTTGTCTTTAATGACAAATTTAGCTATTATATATGGCTATATATATTATAAATAAATACAATTATTTAATATAATTATATAAATTATATTAGTTATTCATAATTTAGTTATAATTATAATAGTTGTTCATAGTCTAAATTTCTAAACTCATCATCTTCCTCCTCATCACTATCACTCTCCACTTCTTCTTCACTGTCCTCATTTTCTTCATTCCTATTTAAAACTTCTTCATCAATTTCATCTTGATCACTTTCCTCTGTAATGTCATTTCTATTTAAAATTTCTTCATCAATTTCATCTTGATCACTTTCCTCTATAATGTAATTTCTATATAAAATTTCTTCATCAGTTTCATCTTGATCACTTTCCTCTGGAATGTCCTTTATATCATCAGCTGCTTCATCCACATTTTCTGCACCTTCAACCTATAGTGAAAAAATTATTTTAATCACTTTTTAGTTAATATACTTGATGAAATTATAATTTATGTTAAATTTTCATTATGTTTTAAAATTATGAAGTTAGCCGTTAGCTGTCAATTTAAAAACTTTTTATACAAATCAATGTCAATAAAAAAATGCTTTTAAAAATTTTCACTTATAATTTTTATGAACTTTCACGCGTGGAACTTTTAAATTAAATTTTTTTATTAATAATTTAATTACTATAAAATTATAAAAAACTTTTTAATGTATGTCAACTTCAGTGGCATTTTAAAATTTCATTTAATTAAAAAAAATAGTTAAATATTTATAACGATCGAATTTACAGTTTTATGTGTAACTAGCAATTACACAAATATCTAGAGATGTTACAACTTATTGGAGTATACGTCAGATCACATAACCTCATTAATTGTTCATAGACTTGCATTGAGAGTATATTTATTACATTTATGATACTGAATTTAGCTGACAGCGGTCAATTATTTTTATTTTTATAAAATATAAATTACAATAAAAAAAATTTTTTTTTAATTTTCACTAATAACTTACTATAATTTTCAAATGTAAAATTTTTTAATGAAATTTTTAACTTCCGGCTAATAAAATTGAAAATTTTCAAAAATCGGGAAGTTATTGGTTTCACCCCGCTTTTCGAAAATCGAGTTCTCATTAGATCTTGACGTTTTGAGGTCCTAGGAAGCTTCCCTGACTATTCCCGCGATGATGTCCGTACGTCTGTGTGTGTGTGTATGTGTTACCCTTTTATAACTTTTGAACGGCTTGACCGACTTCATCGCGGTTAGTGATATTCGAAAGGGCTTAACCAAACTTAGATTTCCTGAAAATTTGAACCGATTCGGACCAGTAGATTTTGAGAAATTGTAAAAAAACTACAAAAAAAAATCTTTTGAAACGTAGTTTTTTTGGAATAACTTTTAAACGGCTCTTTCGATAAATTCCAAAAACTAATCAGCTCTTAACATCAAAAAACCACGTCGACTGCCGCCAGTCCGGTCAAAATCGGTTGATTCGTTCGTGAGTTATCGTGAACGAAAGAAAACCGAAAAATGTGTTTTTTCGGGGTTACTCTGAAATTTTCGGTTTGATCAATTAAAACTTGAAAATAACTTATGAGGATGATGAAACTGCGTCGAATGCCACCAATCGCGTGGAAATCGGTTGATCCGTTCAAAAGTTATCAGGATTTGAAAATTCCAAAAATATTGATTTAATAAACTCCTATCAAAATTTTGAGCTCGGAGAGCTCCAAACTACACGAAAATTAGATTTTTGAGCTGGAAGAGCTCAAAAACATAATAAGTGCAATATCGAGCGCTTAATTACGAAAGTAGCGGGAAGTTGCAGGGATGGCCGTCAGGGTCAACCGTTTTCCTAATTTTTTTTCATAATAATTTAACTGATATAAAATTATAAAAAAATTTCTAATGTCTGTAGTTGTTATATTGTACTACACTATATATAAAAATTATAATGATATTATTTGCAAGATTAATTGATTTAATGTTATTTATTCACTTATTTTTGCATACAAAAGTACTTAGCGTCTAAATCTATATATTAGTCAAATCACACACTGATATCTGTAATCATAATAATAACAATAATAATAATGTATCACAATAACACCAAATCACGCCACAGCTATCGCGTATGAAAAGGCAGGAGAATTTGAGTGTGTGCGGGACTGTTTTGTGATAGTAGTGCGAGGGTTTCCCGCTCCGATGACTGGCGCTTTGGTAGGTCTAGTTGCACTTCTCGCCGTTGGTGGCGTGACCGAGGCGGCAGGACCGCCACATGTCAGTAAACTCTAGCGTCATCTATATTTTCTTATTGAATGCATGTAATTTTCCGTTATTTTATTGGTAATAAACAATAAATATTAATATATATTAAATTTACCTGATAAGCATTGACTTGATTGACTTTGTTACGTCCACCCCAAAATTTTTCTTTAAATTTAAATCACCATCGCAGATGGAAAACTTCTCCATGCGCGAAAGCCACAATAAAATATAAGCTACGCGACTGCTGGTTGACTAGCGGGGACTTCTGCAATCTCAGCAGCGCGAGTATTTAAAAAGGCGATCAACAGCCAACACCTTGTCTTTGAGCAATTAATGCGACTTCCGCGTTTAATTGACGGACCCGTGCCTTCTAAAAGTCCCTTATCTTAATTTGCGCTGCACTTAAGACGAGTTCAGACTCGGTTCAACCGGCAGGCCACGTATTAGTTATTAAATACAATCCAAGAGAACCGGAATCTCAAAGTTCTAATTTGCTCTGCACTTAGGCGAGAATCCGGGCAGTAAGTTAAAATATCATTAAAAAGCTAAATTCGCGCACTTTGCCCTACGGTGGACTGGAGGACGTTAGCTCAACCAAATAATTAAAATTCAGTAAATTAAATTACATAAAAATCAAATTGTGAAAGTGTAAATTTTAATGTTTATAAAAATAAATCTCAATAAAAGTGAAATCAGTTTTCAATCAGTTCATTTCACGAAATAAAAAGCCTTTAGAATAAGCAGCCCAAATAAGCAGTCCATCCAACTCCATCCGCTGCGAGAACCAACAAAAAGAGCCCAAGTCAGGAAAAGGCGCTAACAGCAGCCCCCAGAATCACGGATCCAATAACAACTAAAATTCCTGCAGAGAGTAAGTACATCTATTCTCATAAAAATCCGTCAGTCTCAAACGAAGGCGTGGTAAGTTCGTATCTCGAAAACGTCCCACATAAATAACTAAAACAACGGAATTAAAACCTCAGTTGCGTATTCTTTAAACTGTTAGTCCAAACCTCCACCGTTTACGCTACCGCTCTAAAAACGCCCTTGGACATAACATAAAGAACACTGGTGGCAGCGGTGGGATTCGAATACGAAATTATTTAACTTCCGTTTCAGAAAATTTAAAACCTCTAACAAATTTTGTTCATTACTCATCTTATCTAAATCTAGTAAAGTAAATTCACTGTATAAAGTAAATTCAAGCTAAAATTTTGTTCAATCTTGACATAATTTCAATTGTATTGTAGAACGAATTTCAAGTCTTACAAAATTTTCTCATATTTCGACATATTTTAAATTTTATATTTTGCAAAATTTCCTTTGCCCTGAATTCTTTTTCAAAAGGTTATAGAACTCTAGTAGCATCATTTCACAATCGTTCTCTGACCTAATATACTTTCTTTAGACAATAAAATATCGCAAAAAGAATTCGCTGACGCGTCTATGTCCGAGTTAATTAACACCAAACGGAATTTGCAATCGCTACTCCTATCAGCAAAATTTATTTTAACTTAGTATTGAAAAAAAAAATTTTTTTTTACTAACTAAGCAATACTAACATTAAATTTTATATACTTCGAAATTTTGAAAATTTTTATCCTTTACATTTACACTACATTTTAAGAGAAGTGTGCTGCGAATCTAGCACCTTCTCTGACAAAACTCTTACAGAAGGTTTCCTAGTACTAGAAAGGTGCTTTAATTAGCACTTTCTTTTACGAAAGAAGCTCTCACAAAACTCTTGGGAAGGGTGCTTTAAATTTAGCACCTTCTCTAGACCACACACTCACAAGGGCATAAAACAAATTTTAATATTTGAATACTTGTAGTACTAACTCACATTAAATATAAGAAAATTATAATCCCTTATCGTCGAACGACCGAATCATAATTTCGCGATTCAAAACTTTCAAATCAACTTACTATTTTGGGTTAAAACCGACAGAAATTTTTTTTCAAAATTCGAGAAAAGTCAATGGGAAAGAGTAGACGGTCGGGCTATCGATACTATCTGAAAAAGATACATTCAGATTTCATTAACGGCAGAGTATACCACCGCCCTCTTATTGAAACTAAATATTGGAAGGAAGATACGGAACCCGCGAAAAAGGTAGTCAACAATAAGGCTGGTGGTCCGAAAATTCTAGGAAACGTTAAGGCAATCCCGGAAATTTACAAAAAAATACTAAAATTTCGACAAACCCAAAACTCCATCAAAACTCATTTAAACCCATCTACATGACCAACTCTAAATCCCCATTGCAAATAGATTTAGCCGAAAACCTAAACCTTATCCTCTCTACCTTTAATACCTTTCCGAATTACACATATTAACCTCCTTTAAACTCTTGCTTGACCTTCTTAACTAAGCAAAATTAAATCTCACCTTGAATAGTCAGTCGAACACGTGACTTACTTATTTAAATCAGTTAAAATTCTTGTGGTTTAATTAAAGGCATTTAAATCGTCTCATATTTCAACCGTAAAATTGTTTACTACAAATTCAACTATCAACTCTCCCTTGCTTACACTACTGTACTCGTCACTCGGTAACCCTACACCGCGATAACTAAGCTTTCTTTCGTGTTATTGTACTCTACAGCTGTTGACCTAATTACCTAGTGACCGAATAAAAATACATCGCGATTTAAATTAAATAAAATCGAAATTTTTCTTTTCCTTTTTTTTCTCCTGAACAAAAACCTCCCTTGTAACCCTTCCTTAAATACATCTCTTATACAGGATAGCTATAGGATAGCTAAATTTAGACTGATTAAATTACGCAATAATCGTGGAACCGTTCGAGGACGAATCCGGAACGTTTTTCGTGCCTTGCTCTAACGATTTCCCGTTTGGAGCCATGGAAAGAAGAACCTTCCGCGTTGACACCTCTATAACCGAGGAAAACCTCAATACCCAAATTCAAACCCTCGCTAAAGAATTACACGATGCGCTCCCGCATTTTAACGGAGAGGGTCCAACCGCATTAAAAGATTTCGAATTATTTGACGGAATAGTAAGAAACTGGTTACCCAGCATTCCAGCTGACAACCAGGGCTTTTTCGCTCGCCGTTTAGCCCAAAAATTATATGGACGAGCCAAAAGACTAATCGAACATGCAGAACTAGCTTCCGTTGAAGATATTTTACTAATCTTAGGGAGAAAATTAAAAAGAGGTGACCCATATACCACGTGGCAGAAAAATCTAGCTGCTGCGGCCCCAAAAGAATCTGAAAATATCGAAGATTTCTATTTTCGGTTAAGCGAAATAGTCCGGCGTATCGAACTTAATGCTCTCGAAGATGATAGGGCCGTAGTAACACGAACTTTCGAAAAGACAGCGGCCACTACTTTCTATGAATATTTACCAGACTTTTTACGATGCCTATGTAAAATGAGAAGATCCGAAACCTTAGATGACATGTACAAGGCCATCGAAAATGACGCGTACAGAAGACCAGACCGTAGACGCGCAATGAGAGATGACGGAGTCATACCAGGCGATTCTTTACCGCCCTCCGTAGAATTTCACAGACAAACCGGACAAGACGGTAACATACACTATCCACAGATGCCGAGATCTTCTCGTGACTATGACGATCGAGGTAATTATCGCGAATTACCTCGCACTTTATCATACCACGAATACAGACAAGTCCCAGAGACATTCACTCATAGACTAGTACATCCAACGGACTACTATGACGACCCATACCCTGACACTTATGAAGAAAATTACTACGGTCCGAATTATCAGAGGGAACAGAAGATTTTAGGCTCCAATTTCGCGTTCGGAACCGAACGAAATCCACAATATACAACGAGAAATCAAAATTATTATCAACCTAGAACTTTTCAAAATTTTAACCAAAATCGTTATCATCCTGGAGTAAACGGTCCCCCTAAAAGAGCGGTTCGCTTCGAAGACGACGAAGATTCTGAAGAAGCCAAATTACGACATAAAAAGGACCCTTCAGTAGTCTGTAATTGTCCGTTTTGCCCAAAGGGAGAACGTCGAGACGCCTACGATCCTTTAAACGGGATGGGCGCTCGTCAACAGGAGGCAATGGCGGGTATGCCCGGCCCGTCTCCGATTACACCTTCGAGGAACCCCAACTATTATCAACAGTACCAAAAGGGTCCATATCGGGGTTTCCAAAATCAATACCTCCTACCAATCCTGCAAAACTCCCAGAGGCCGGACCTAGAAAACCACCCGGAAACAAACGAAACGATAACTCAACAGAGATTGGAACAACAACCCGATCCGAACAATGTAAAACCACTATCAGTACAGCAGAACCCGCCATTGATGATGGCAGGAGAATTAGGAGCCCAGGGAAGGACAAACCAAAATGTCTAAAGACCGGAAAAGGCCCCACGGTCCATATATGAAGCCCAGCATTTCGTAATGGATGGGTAAACGCACTCCTGGACACCGGCTCCGACCTCAACTTACTCTGCATCGAAGAACTATGCGACGAGGTCCTCTGCAACATCGAAAATACAGGAGTAGTAGGAGGCATAGCTAGTAGCTCAATGCCCATAACCGGTTCAATAAACTTAAAAATATTCGGAACAAAAGTTACTTTCCATCTCGTACCGGAACCACCCGGAGGTTATAAGGCCTTCCTCGGAAATGAATTCTTTATTCAAGAACGCGTAACCATCTCATTTTACTGGAATACCTTAGTAATGAAAAATAAACAAATACAACCCATCCCTATAATTAACCCAAGAAAGTTCTCAGAGCAAAAAGTCCTCGCTCTAGGAACTGGGACAAAAATATATGTGTCGTGTAACTCACTCCTAGGCAATTATCATCGCTTCCTCATCGATACCGGGGGCGATGTATGCCTCATCAATGCATCCGCTTTAAAACCCGAAGTAATTATCGACACCGGAAAAGCTAGGAGATTTCGAGGACTCAGCGATAGCACTTTCGAAACTTTCAGGAACAACCACATTAAAAATCCTCAATATTGACGTAGAATTCCAAGTTTGTTTAGAAGATTTACCATTCCCTGGAGTGGGAATTTTGGGGAACAACTTTTTCGAAGCTGAAAAAGCGGAAATTTTTTATGATAATCAAACCCTAGTTTTATTATCCTGCCCCTCGAAACCGACACCCTTTAGCCTCGAAACAAAGCCTTCTTCCAGCTACACCTTTCCACCTCGGATGAGAGTATCAGTATCAGTACCAATCCAAGAGTTCGAAAAAGCTGAGGGATACCTCCCCCGAATGAACCTTCCAAAAGGAGTACTCGGAGGAGAGGCTGTTGTCAAGGTAGATGACGGGTATGCCATGTGTATGGTCATTAATCTCAACTCAAACCCGGTAGATATAGATATAGGACCTCAAACACTCGAAGAGTTCGAATTCGATAATCCTGGTTCAGAGGGGGACGAATCCGACACCCCTTCTATAGAAAACTCCAACTGTACAACAGACAAACAAGAACGTATAAAGATCTTACTCCAGAAAATACCTGTAGATCACCTCAATCAAGAAGAAAAAGAACAAGTTCAGAATCTCATTAAAAATAATCACGACGTCTTTCACCTCCCCGGAGATAAATTAGGTCGTTCGAAGAATTTCACCTGCCGGATAGAAACCACGACCAATGAACCGGTGAGAATAAAACAATATCGATTTCCCCCAGAACATCGGGAAGAAATCGCCAAACAGGTCAAAAATCTTGAAAAACAAGGAATAATCGGAAAATCTAACTCTCCGTACAACTCACCCTTGTGGATTGTACCAAAAAAATCAAATGACCCCTCTATAAAAAAATATAGAATAGTTATTGATTTTAGGCAACTAAATAAAATCACTAGAGGGGATGCCTATCCTTTACCCCTAATTATCGATATTTTAGACCAATTACGCGACACTAATTTTGTCAGCGTCTTTGATCTCGCCATGGGTTTCCACCAGATCCCAATGCACCACGCAGACGCACCAAAAACGGCATTTTCAACCCCAGACGGGCACTGGGAATATCGTTACATGCCTTTTGGATTAGAATGCGCTCCATCTATCTTCCAACGAATGATGGATTCCACCTTAAGCGGATTAAAAGGGACAGAATTGTTTATTTATATCGATGATTTAGTTAGCTATGGTAAAACGCTACAAGAACACGGGGTGAGAGTTCAAAGATTATTCAATAGATTGAGAGAAGCTGGCCTAACCCTCCAACCTGAAAAATGTAAATTTCTCTGTCCGGAAGTAGATTATCTAGGCCACGTAAGAACGAAAGAAGGCGTAAAACCAGACCCAAACAAGATTTCATCACTTAAAAATGCCTCGAGACCTAGGAATCATACGGAAGCCAGAAAATTTATGGGACTTGCAAATTACTACCGAAGATTCATACAAAATTTCGCTGAAAGGGCTAAACCCATAACAGACCTTACGAGAAAAACTAAGCCCTTCACATGGACCGGGGAAGCGCAAAAGGCATTCGACGATACCAAAAATGCCCTCTGCGTAGACTCATTCCTCAAATACCCAGATTTTAACAAACCTTTCATCCTAGCTGTCAGCGCGTCAGACTCTGGAATATCCGGAATCCTCAGTCAGCAAACGAGAGAAGGGGACGATGACCTAGAAAGAGATGAAGAGAAAATAGTGTCATGTGTCTCACGCGGCTTTCACGACACCGAAACCCGATAAACTGACATTGAAAAACAATGCTTTGCAGTAGTTTACGCCATTCAACAATTTCGACCTTATCTCCAAAAACATTTTACTTTAATAACCAGTAGCCCTTGTGTCACCTGGCTAAGGGACAGCACGACTGTCACCGAAAGACAAGCTAAATGGCGGTCTAAATTAAGCAGATACAAATTTAATGTCATAGTTCGTCACAAAATCACGGAACAATACGCGGAAGGACTCTCATATAACCCCGAAGGTCGTCCCGAGCCCTTAGAAAACTAATCAAATAATATTACCAAAAATGATTATTTAGCACTGCCCATCACGAATAATACTACGATAATAAAATCACACAAAATACTCTCAGATGAAGAAGCGATTCAATCGATCAAGCGCCCTGGTCGCCCTCTCGGATCAAAAAATAGACCAAGAATCAGCAGCGCCCCCGAAGTCAGAGAAACAATCGCTTCTCGTCTTAGAAAAAGGGAAATGGGAAAAACGCGAATCCCGCCCAAAATAAATTACTTTGAAGATAGCGACCTTGATTTGACTACAGAAGATCCTAAGACAAAATCAACAGCAATCGAACAAGAAGGGGACGATGATGTTTTCTTGCCAGCCTCAACTCCCTGACCCTCCACGATTAACAAACCAGATACGGGACAAGAGGGGGACGATGAAGAGGAGAAGGACGAAGAATTAGAAAAGAATAAAGAAAACATCATCCCACAAAGGCAAAGACGAAAAACCCTCGACCTAATAAAAATAAGCGAAAAATATCCGCCAGTCGCTAAGTAAAATGCCTCCACTCTGGCGAAGCGAAGAAGATTCCGTAGATGACACCGCAACTGAAACTAATGTCGACAAGTTTCTTAGAGATAACAGCGATGACCTCGAAGCAGCATCAAGCAGCGACATCAGCCCAGATGATACGGGAAGAAGCGAAAATCCCAGCGAAACGGAACACCCCGTCATCGTAGAGCCGGAACCTGCAACCTCAGCAGAAATTGCTATCACAAGAAACGTTGTTAACATTCACGACAAAATGGTAAACCAAACGAATAAAAATTCTCTGACACCACAAAACTTAATTAAATCCCGATTCACTGGATATTTAAGAGACGGTCTAGAACCCCGAACCCCAATCTTCGGAAGAGTTCTGATACTCGATGAACTAGCGGCCATGGGTATCCATTATGACCACGCGAGCCGCCAAATCGTCGACGAAAACGGGAAGAGAATACAGGAAACGATCGAAACCGACCCGTCCGACGCGAATAACACCCTTATCGAACCGGAACGGGTAAAACTAAAAGAAAATTTACCAAACGAGATTAAATCAAATAATCCACCAGATAATAATAATCCAGAAAAATCCCACGATTCAGATAAAACCCAAAATAAGTCAACAACATGCGGGAATACAACAGTGGGGGATGATGTAGGGAACTACCGATTTGGACCGCCCTTCGGCGCTCATGACTCTCCAACTTTCGACGAAGCTGAAAATATTTTTGCCGAACGACGTAATCGACCAAAAATATCTTCACTCTCTAGTTCAGACGAAAGTATATCCGAAAAGGGTCCCGAAATAAAAATAAAATTCGCAACCAGCCGAGATGGGCTCACTTATGCCCGAGACCATTTATTACATTTCTTAGCGGCCGACTGCAAAATAATAAAACCTGTAGAGAAGCTGCTCCGCGACTTAAGATTTATAAATGCTGACGACCTTCATGCCTCAAAACCTACAAAAGGGGATGTATTTGTCACCAAGTTAGGTCGTTGTAAAATCTTCACGGTATTTATCAAGACAAAACATTTCGAAAAACTAGACCCCATCGACCTGATCGAAGGATTGAGAAATCTTCGACAGTCGATGCATAAACACGACATTCACTCACTCCGCTGTGCAAGACAAGGAGATGAGTTCGATGACCTTAACATCAAAGCTTATTTATCACACGAATTAAGAGACTGTCCACTAACAATTACCTTGTGCGAATGGAACGTTGAGGTACCAGACGAATCCCTACGAACAAAAATAATCGAAGAATATCATAACAGTTTAATAGCGGGCCACAAAGGTGTAGTAAAAACTTATTGGCGTATTCGCGAAAGATATTACTGGCCAGAAATGAAAGACAATATCTACAATTACTTCCGAGCTTGTGAAATTTGTCAGAAAAATAAGCTGACGCGAATAAAGACAAAACAGCCTATGTCCATCACAGACACACCCTTTGAACCTTTCGAGAAAATTAGTATAGATACAGTAGGTCCTCTGCCCATGACCCCTGACGGTAACATACACATCTTAACAATTCAAGACAATTTTTCCAAAGCAGCTGCAGCAGTTCCCCTCCCTGATATCAGAGCAGTAACCGTCGCAGACTCCCTATTAAACCATTATATCGCCCTTTATAGGTGCCCTCGCGTAATTCTATCAGATAAGGGCACCTCATTCGCCAGCAAATTAATCCAACAACTAGCTAAAGCACTAAAAATTCAAAGAATAACAACTTCCTCTTATTATCCTCAATCGAACGGAGCCTTGGAGCGATCTCACCAGCCTTTAGTCGACTACCTCCGAGCTTACGTAGATAAATTCAGTAATTGGGATCGATACATCCCAATGGCAATGCTTAACTATAATACCACCGTACACACGGCTACGAAATTTACGCCATACGAAATTTTGTACGGGAGAAAAGCCCGTAGTCCGACTCAATTTCCAAACTTCAGTAAAATCGTATCATATAACGATTATTTAGCAGACCTAATCAGCCGAATTTCCGAAATTCATCGAATATCCGCAGAAAACCTAACGAAAGCTAAACACGAGTCAAAAATTCGATTCGATACACATATACACCCTGCAAAATTTAAAGTAAGAGACCTTGTATATACGTTAAAAGAACCTAGGAAAAATAAATTAGATAATTATTATACCGGCCCATACAAAATAGTTGAAATAAACGAAAAGGGAAATTTAATCATAGAAAAAGAAAACGGAAAACGGAAATTAATCGACCCGAATAAGGCAAAAGTAGCCAGCCGCGAAAACTTCGACTAAACAGAACTTGGTTTGTTTGTTTCAGTAAATATATACCTATATAGACGCAGAAATCTACAAAAAAAAAAAGAAATCATGATCGCTGGACCACTTCTCCTCCTGGGAATCGGATACCTGGCATGAGGAGCTGACGAGGTGAAAATAAAACCAATGGAAGCGAATCCGGGCCTACTATACGACCCATTCAAGAGAATCCACCTCATCAGAGAAGAATGGCAAATCATCAGTTCAATAAACATCAAAAACCTAGTTACTCTTTACCCCTACTTAAATCAAAATATATGGGAAGCTTATGGGATATGTTCTCGAAAATTCAATCATTCTTCCTGTATGTCGGACCTAAGAACTAACACACACCGAGAAATTTATGCTGAAATCGAACAAGCAAAACACCGGCTAAGGCAGTTCCTCGAAGATCCTCAACTTGAAGAATTACATCCACAGAATCGCACAAAAATAGCACCGTGGTTCGGCTTCGTAGGCTCAATTGCACGAAAATTATTCGGGACTATGGACTACAGCGACAAGGAACATATCTCCAACGAGCTAGACAAGTTATATCAAGACAACAGAGAACTTGTACACTTATCGCAAAATAACACCCACATCATTAAGAGCGAAATCAACGAAATCCTCAAACACGAAACAAATATAATCAACCGAATCAAAGAACTAGCGAAAACTTCAGCATCTCTGCAACAATCAACAAATAAACAATTAACAGACATACAAAGGATCCAACTATTCTCAATGGTAGGTGACGAAAATATTCACCGGATGACTAACCACCTAAGAACTCTCAATAATGCAGAAAAAGCCATAGAAGAAGCAGAATGGGGAAAACTAACCTATTTAACAGTGTCAGCCAAACAACTGAACCAAGCCACCGCGGATATGATAAAAAAACATCCAACCTTAAATCCGCCACAACCTCCGGACCACATAGACATCAGCACGCTGGCGAAGGTGTCGAAAATAGAAACAGGAAAATCGAACGGTCACTTCCTGATAATAATAACCGTACCACTCTTCGAGCAGACGACGTGGCTAGCATATGAACTAAAATCACTTCCCAAGGCCGAGAAAATCGGAGATCAATTATCAACATTGACAATTCAGCCTACGTCAAAATATCTAGTTACGGAACCTGCATTCGAAGAATACTTCTTCGCTGAACAAGACTACGTTGACAGCTGCAAACCCATTGGACCAGATATGGCCTGCCCAACCGACATTCCAACGAAAATAACGAAACTAGAAAAAGAAGTAGATTGTGAAATGGAATTACTCATGAATCCAAAGACAGAAAATCTCAGAGAATGCAACGTAAGAATAATCGAAAAATGTAAACTAACTTGGATAAAAATGAATGAGAAAAATACGTGGGCATACTAAACGTGTAAAGAAGAAATCATCCAATGCAAATGCCCAGAACTGACTACCGGAAACACCATAATCAACGGAATCGGACTAATACACCTACAACAAGGATGCCAAGCAAACTGCAACCAATATAAAGTCCGAGGAACAGCTAGAGAATCAACAAACTAGAAATAATCGCACCAACTTTCAATCTATCTCTCGAAACGTTAAACTCGAGTATCATATTTAACAACAAATATCCCAATCTACTAACAAAACTTTCAAATCCAGCTACAATCATCGACAAATTCAAACCTTGGGGTCAAAGGCTAGAAGAAAATGAAGAAAAAATGTCAGTAATAGCACTAGATCACCAAAAAGAAGAAATAAATAAGAAAATAACCATCGGATCGGTATCAACAATCGGAATACTATCGATCATTATAAGCGGATTCGCCATACAAAAACTCATTCGTCGATGCCTACTAAAACCGCGGCAGAACAACAAAATAATCGAAAAGCCAGTTGTTATAGAACTAAAAACAGTCGAAGAAAAAACGTCATCATCGTCGAAAGTCAACGAAGCACTCCCAGAGAAATCTGAAACCAACGAAGAAGGAAGCTCACAGAGTAAGCAAAGAACGACTGAAGAAGCGCCCAAGAACATCGAGAAACCAAAGAAGTCGAAAACATTCCGACTAAGAGACTACAAATCACCGATCTAGACAAAACCAAACATCAACATCGTAGAAAATAAGATCAACACTAAAGAATTGTTAATAATAAAAGGGATAGTAAAATGCAAGATAAATTTTAATTTAAATTACAAAATAAAAAAAAAAAAAAAATTTTATTTGCAAAATTTTTGCGACAGTAAGACTCACAAGACCGAAGATAAAATTATCTCCGGCCTTGAGGGAACGAGTGGAAAAAGCGCAAAATCTTAATAAGAAAACTTTCCTTTCTAATTTTTTTATTTCTATAAATTCCACCAAAAATCATTCTTCCATTTTACTATCTATATCATACAGAAATTTTTTTTTACTATATATTATCAAATAATTTAACTAGTTAATTACATTCTATACTTAATCTATAGAAAACTTATATAAAGAATCCAATTATACACAATTTAAATTCATATCACATATTTAACCAATTATTATATATAATCATATTATTATCTATTAATATTACTATTATGTCAAATTATTAAATATATATACCCAACAATTTCCATATAAAAAAAAAAAAAAAAAAAAAAATTTTTTTCATTTCAGAGCTAACGTCACTCATACAAATTTTTAGAATCCCAAACTTTTTATTCGAATCGATTAATATTTAATAATTACAAGTAAAATAAGTATAGGTAATTAAGAGAACAAGAAGAGTCATCTAGCGTTAATTATAACGGGCTGCTAGGTCAAGCGAAGCAACTTACCGACGCCCGCTTGATCGCGATCGCCTCTCGGTAAGCCACGCCCACTGCTGCGTTACCGCATGGGTATAACGTATAAAGCATATCACCACGTACATACATATACTCCGTTATCCTTCTTTCCCCATCCTACTCTATTTGGCTACAATAAAAAAAAAATTTTATTTATAAAAAAAAAACCATTTATTCTACTATTTATCTTATTCTTCTTATATTCATTCATTTGACTTAATTCTCATCTCATTTAATTTAAAAACCACTACAATTACCAGTATGGTTATAAAATTTTTGGAAAGGGAGAAGGTATAAAAAATAAAAGCAAAAAAAAAAAAAAAACCAAATTGAAAAAAAAAATTTTTTTCTTTATTTATATTTTTTTTCTCTTCCTATTATATAATATATCAGTTATATCAGTTATATCAGTTATCCTCAGCAGAAACGACGACACCCGATACGTCTAGCCTGCAACAAAAAGAAAGAATGAAAATTAAGAGACGAAATAACTACGAATCACTTTATAATAACGTACCTTTACCCCATGGTGACCAAACCATTAAAGATCGCCTCGAGCAAGGCGATCCTGAAACGATCAATATCATCGTAGTTGGGGGCGAGGATCTCCTCAAAACTCCGGACCCCAGCAACTACCTCCAACTCTTGGAACCCGAAGAAAGTCGCCGCCTCGACGACTTCGGGAGGTAAAGACCCGAACAAAGCCACCAAGCACGAAACCAAAAATAAGGCTTCGCGCGGATGGATAGGGCGCGCCAGTTTCGCCAAGAGATGAACCGTCCTCCGTAAATCCTAAAGAAAATAAAGTTCTATAAAAAAAAAAATATATATATATATATATATATATATATATATATATATATATATATATATATATATATATATATATATATGCTAGGGTGGTCCGTATGTTGGGTTTTTTGAAATTTTTTTTCACGATAGTTCAAAATCGGTTCAAAATCTATAAAAAAAAAATCATGCCAAGTTATAGTTTTTAAAATAGCTCTTAATTTTAATATTAACGCGCGCCCCCCGACGGTCAAAGTTTTAAAGGAAAATAACATGGGAAAAGTTATATTTTTACTTTGGAATTTTTTACGTCATAAACTAACCAACAAATCACATCAAAAAATATTTTTTCTAATGCAAAATTTAACGGTCGACAAAAAAGGTCTCTTATCATTTTTTGATAATTCTAACGGTTTTGAAATTATTCGAGGTCTAAATTGAAACTATAATCTTTTTCATAGTTTTTTCTTTTTTTTTGGTCATTTAATAGTTCATAAATCATGAACCGATTATTCTTTATAATCTCATTGGATTTTTTTGTTTAGAAAATTTTCACAGTAACTGTAACTTTGGAATAATAGTAACACCAATTCATTTTTTTAGCCTGAACTGTCGAACATTTTAAAGATATTTAACTTTTTTTGGATACAAAAGAAATTCGGGACCTATTGTCTCGATTTTTATTGTTATTGGTACAAATATCAACAAACTCCAATTTCAAATTTTGATTTCTGGTTAAAAACATTTTAGAAACCGATCATGCCGCCATCTATTAGATTTTATTTCAATCTCTAACACTAAAATTAATTCTCAGAATACTCATAACCTACATTTATTTCTCAGCTTCATCAAAATCGTTCAATTACTAGTACTGTTGCCTTTTTGATATATAAATAAATTTTTTGAGTTCATTTATCCGATATTTAAGTAATCAGTTAAATATGGAGTTATCACGTTTACGTCAAAACATTTTTTTGATTGGTGATGTTGACGTTCAAATCGTAGGTAACAAATTACCATCGAAATTGCAAGCTTTGAAAGTGTTATTTTTTTATACACGTATTTTAAATAATACTATCACAGATAGTGTTGCTGCAGTGATTGATGAAATTATTGTGTTTTGGAAGAAAGCTCGAATTCCCGTTCAAGATGTGCAAAGATGTCGAGATAAGTTGAAAAAACTGTATGATGAGTGGCGCATACTTCTTAAACATAGAAATCGGAGTGAAGTTGCTGTGAAAAAACAAAATGAATTTTCCTGTTCATTAAAAAAATTATTTGACATCGCACCGTCAAATGTATTTGAAATGGTTGATGAAAATTCCAAAGAATTCTTGAATAATCAGAGATCAGATGAACGAATTGGTTTTATTGCAAATATTAAGACGAAATGCGATGACGATGAAATTGGTGTTAAAAAATTAGAGAAACAATTGGATTTCGAAAAACCTAAATTGGAAAGTGAAAAAGAAAAATCATTATTTGGTAAATTATAATAATCAACTTACTCATTGATATTTTATTATTTTATAGTGAAGATATTTCTTGTCTTATCATTATCCTTTTTTGTAGACAAAAACGTTAAACTCTTATCAAGCCAAGGAAGTACTCAATCAGTCTCTAGTGGAGAAGTATACATTCCAACTATTGCCAGCCAATTTAAATCAAGAAATATGAGAGGAACTCACAATATTCTCAACGAAAGAGTTGTAGCTACTTTTGACCGTTGTAAAGTAAGCGACAGAGATGCTGTGTTTATAACTACAGCTATTTGTCAGTCGCTTATCGATTTAAAATTATTAGAAGTGGATATTAATTCCATTATTGTCAATCGATCATCTATTCGCCGATGTCGGCTTACGATGGATGGCAAAAGCTATTTATATATTGAAAATGTACATGCTTCGGGAGCAACTGTCATTGAAAAAAGGTGAAGATAATAAACTACGGCAAATATGTGTTTTTGTGACAATGGTTTATGTTAAAGCTTGGTTTTCGTCGTCAAATAGTGTCAAAGCTCCGTACCATGATCTACAGTTTATAAAAGAACTCAACAACTTTAAGGCAATCAACAGTAATCTTGCTACTGTGGCAATTAGTAGATTTATGAATCACTTGTGGTATTTATCACCAGAATTAGCAATCATGGCTATTTTTGATGAGGAAGTTTCACAAGAAACAAAATTAAAAATTGTCGCTAAGCTGCGTAAAGAAGAAGAAACAATTGTGATTGATGATATTCCGGAAGAAGACTTGGATTATACTAGTGAAAAATGTAGTGTTAAACGCTTTCAAACTAAGAGCATAACTGAATTATTATATAATGATATTGACTTTTTCGTAACTGCAGAATCGATCAATTTTTTCAATAGATTCGAGTTACAAACAGAATTTTTAAAGATTCATCCTTCTGAATGGGCTCATAATGAACACTATAAAACTGCATTACGATTCGCTAAAAACTATCGGTTGTGAATGACTGTGCTGAAAGAGGAGTTAAACTAGTGCAAGATTTTTGTAATCGTTATACTAAGGATGAAAAACAAATGCAATACGTGTTACAATTGGTTAAAGATCATCGTCAAAGGTTTCCTGACGCACTTAAAAAAACTAATGTAAAAACTTCATGAAAGTATCTGTACTTAAAAATAAAAATGGTAATGTTTGTACATTTTCGATTCATTAAAATATTAATAATACACTTCTTTAATTGATTAATACTTTTCACGTAAATTATAGTTCAAAATTACATGCATAAGTAAAAAAATGGCCATTCGGCAGGCGAAATGGAAGTAGATTTCATGAAAACACTATAGATCTGAAATTGAATGTAGATAATAATAATAATAATAATAATAAATAATAATAATTTCGAAAATATTGATCATAATATGGAAAACTTACAACAGAGATGGTTTTCTTAATGAAATTTATGAAAATAACTTAGATAATATCGATTTTTATTATTGAATTATAAGTGTCTTATCTCGATGATTATATAAACGACTTCAAATATAAGATCTAGAAATTATATAAACTACTTCAAATACAAGACAAGAAAAAAATAAATGAAAAAAAATAAAAAAAAATGAATGAAAAAGACAAGGATATTAGGGATGGGTGAAGTGGGGCAAAATTAATTGTTTTCTTATCTGACCAATTACATACATTTATAACAATAAATGTGGGTCGTCTAATAGTCATAACTTCAAATCATAATAATCCCAACAATGAAAAACTGATGAATCATTTTCTAAATTTTACGTAATTAATTTGTCAAATATTGATTAAAATATTCAGAAATCCGTTTTGCTCCCTTCGCTCATTTCTTCGTGGTAAAGGCCTAAAGGGGACCCGCCACATAAAAGAAAGGGCACGCATCACAACACAGTACCTCATGGGTGATGTGGAAATCTGTGTAATACATGAATAACTAACTGACTAACGTCTATTATCTTCAGATGTACGAAAAACATTTTCAAAACGACTGCAATAGTAAAATTTCATTAAAATTATACTGAAAGAGTATAATTTTTTAGTCTAGAAAAATATATAGGTACGTATATTGAAGCTTATTTTCTCAGCTTTCAGATGCATTTTACCGAATTCGATAATCTCGAAGCATTCAAAAGTTATTTGGGGGAGAAGCACTGAAAATATGCGAATTTGGATTTTTCAAAATTTTAAAATCTTGTAATTTCGAAAATACTCATCCGATTAAGCTCATATTCGAACTTGACCTTTGTTTTGAGCCAAAAAATGAATATGTAGAGTTTTATAACGATCGGTTAAAGATTGTAGACGTCATCGTGCCGACAAGCCCGCGTTATATCCCATATATATATATACATATATACATATATACGTACATATATAAACTTTTGAACTGTATATATTTTCTGATTCAGCTCGTCGAGCTGAGTACGGAGGTAGCAAAATTTTTCGAAAGTTCCGACATGATGACAAATACAATAGTTAGATTTCTATGAAATCTACTAAAAAGTAATCTAATATGAATAATAACCCGTCTATGATTGTTGAATTATTAAATGACCAGAAAAAACTATGAAAAAGATTATAGTTTCAATTTAGACCTCGAATAACTTCAAAACCGTTAGAATTATCAAAAAATGATAAGAGACCTTTTTTGTAGACCGTTAAATTTTGCATTAGAAAAAATATTTTTTGATGTGATTTGTTGGTTAGTTTATGACGTAAAAAATTCCAAAGTAAAAATATAACTTTTCCCATGTTATTTTCCTTTAAAACTTTGACCGTCGGGGGGCGCGGGTTAATATTAAAATTAAGAGCTATAACTTGGCATGATTTTTTTTTTATAGATTTTGAACCGATTTTGAACTATCGTGAAAAAAAATTTCAAAAAACCCAACATAAGGACCACCCTAATATATACTTATGACTTTTACTTACCCTCTTCCCATAAACCATTATAGCCATCTGGTACCAAGTACCGTAGCCCTCAAAATTCCTCCCAGTAGAATACATGTTTTTATATTTCTTTTATTAACCACACTCTATCACTCTCGAGAAAATACTGACGCTCAACCCGGCTTCACGAACTCGAGAGGCGAGCGAAGAGAGATAAGAAAGATCATCCGTCAGCAAATTAATACAATGCGAAATTAAAATATAATTTAAAATTAAAATATTCGCCCCAGATGACTCTCCTCACTACTCTCTCATTAAGTTAAGAATATTATAAACGAAAATTGTAAGTGGCTCTCGCTTATGGGAAAGGTGGCCATAGGAAAACCGAAAAACTATACCAGCTTCTCGCTTTTCCGGGGGAATGTTATGTCCACCCCAAAATTTTTCTTTAAATTTAAATCACCATCGCAGATGGAAGACTTCTCCATGCGCGAAAGCCACAATAAAATATAAGCTACGCGACTGCTGGTTGACTAGCGGGGACTTCTGCAATCTCAGCAGCGCGAGTATTTAAAAAGGCGATCAACAGCCAACACCTTGTCTTTGAGCAATTAATGCGACTTCCGCGTTTAATTGACGGACCCGTGCCTTCTAAAAGTCCCTTATCTTAATTTGCGGTGCACTTAAGATGAGTTCAGACTCGGTTCAACCGGCAGGCCACGTATTAGTTATTAAATACAATCCTAGAGAACCGGAATCTCAAAGTTCTAATTTGCTCTGCACTTAGGCGAGAATCCGGGCAGTAAGTTAAAATATCATTAAAAAGCTAAATATGCGCACTTTACCCTACGGGGGACTGGAGGACGTTAGCTCAACCAAATAATTAAAATTCAGTAAATTAAATTACATAAAAATCAAATTGTGAAAGTGTAAATTTTAATGTTTATAAAAATAAATCTCAATAAAAGTGAAATCTGTTTTCAATCAGTTCATTTCACGAAATAAGAAGCCATTAGAATAAGCAGCCCAAATAAGCAGTCCATCCAACTCCATCCGCTGCGAGAACCAACAAAAAGAGCCCAAGTCAGGAAAAGGCGCTAACAGCAGCCCCCAAAATCACGGATCCAATAACAACTAAAATTTCTGCAGAGAGTAAGTACATCTATTCTCATAAAAATCCGTCAGTCTCAAACGAAGGAGTAGTAAGTTCGTATCTCGAAAACGTCCCACATAAATAATTAAAACAACGGAATTAAAACCTCCGTTGCGTATTCTTTAAACTGTTAGTCCGAACCTCCACCGTTTACGCTACCGCTCTAAAAACGCCCTTGAACATAACAACTTGTTCATTTAACCTAGCATTGTTTACATCGTTGTCATTGATTACATGATCTACATTAACTATAAAGTTGTCCAATTGTCCATTTAACCTATTTTCAATATCATCATCGTCATTGACTTCATTAATTACATTAACAATTTGGCGATCTAATTGATTATTAAATTCATTGTGATTATTTTCGTCATCACTGGTGTTATCATCATTGAGGATACTCCTCAAGCAATCAAGTTTTCTTTTTTTTTGAGTAGTCATTATAACATTTCCTAGAATTCCTTTTCACCATTTTCACTGTCGTATTTTCACTTTAATAATTTTTAATTATCGTTTTCCACTAAAAAAATACTCTAAATCATCTGTTTGTTCATTGCACATCAAAATAATCAACAAAAGAGATTGAGTGCGCATGTGTTAAAAAACAGCATGGTAAGGTAATCTATCCTATTGCCGACAGTAATTTACGAGGCTACGTTACCTAAAGGAGGCTGAGCGGGGCTTGGGGAAGTGTATCGTCAGTCACCATTTTGATTTGTAGTTTGCGTTGTATTTACTCCATCGAAGAAATTGTTAAAAAAAAAAAAAGTTAGAATTAATTATTATTATGGCACCAAAACGACCGAAGAAAGTTAATGATTATAAATACGTCTTAATATGGTGGATTGTGAAGGGTACAAAAACAATTACAGAGTTGTCAAAAATACTCAAAACGAAGCGTGAAAAAAATGTCAACATCCAAATTAGATGGGAGGGAAGTGACGGAAAGCGAAAAAATTATTTTGCAAAAATTATTGAATTTGGTGGTAAGTATACGTTCGATTTGATAAAAAATAACTCCCGGTAAAATTTATTATTATTTGAAAATTATAAAAATAAACTTTTCTATTTTAATAGCTACGATTGAACAGCTAGACCGAATCAAGTTGGATAATAAAGGCAATATTTGTGATGAGAATACGAAAATGTTCTGTGAAACTATTGTACAACAAAAAAAAGTTATAGATGTTTCAAAAAAAGTAGAAAAACAATTTGAGAAGAAAAACAAAAATGAAACAGAAAAAGAAATTGACAAACAAGCTCCTATTTTCTCGATTGATGATTCGTCATTTTACACTAACCGCGACAAAAAATTTAATTTAAAACTACGCAAAAAAACAAGACACGAGCTATTGAATATGATGACTCCAAGATCCTACCTAACACAGCATCCATTAAAAATAACAATGGTTCAGTAAATTTTGATATTGACCAAAGCGATGATGTTAATACTCGATATGAAGCTCAATTTCCTATAACTGCTTGTGAAAATCAGTATTCAAGTCTATCAAACGTCAAAAACTCAATAATTGATGAGATTGACTTACAAGTTCCAACAGAAAATGGGTTAGGTTTATCTTCTATTTGGACTAACGACTATTTCAGTAACTGGGCAGTTCCAAATACTCCAGTTATCGAAGATTTTCGTTCTCTAGTTAAGGAATCTAATATACCACCAGTTATGTCATCAGATCTATTAGAGTTAAAAAGTTCAAATGAAGATTGAACTAATCCATTGCTGTCATATTCTGATCAAATACAACTCAATCGAAAAGAAAATGCTGGCATTTTTCGACCATGGAGTTTGTCATCCAATATTAGCACTACCTTTCACCCGATTACGGAGATTAAATCTACCAAAGAATTACATTTGGAACTATTAGTACTTGCTGAGATTGACACGAGTAGAAATAAATCAAATGTTTTTGAGACCACAGAGAAGAATTCGAATATTCGATCGATGGTTACTTTTCTAAAAAACGAAGGTTACTTTTAAATTTATTCATAGTGATTTGGAATTATTATTTTTTAAAAATTAAAAAAAAAATAGTCCGAATCTATCAATAAATAGTAATAATTTAATGGATATTTGTAATAAATATTAAAAATAATGGTATATTTATTATTATATCAATTTACATTTTAACTACGGGAAACAGATGTAACTTTTATCCAAATGGTTGCAGCAGCCCTAACCCGGATTTATGAGTCGAATGAACGTTACAATAGACATTCTTCTAAAGTTTTCGAAGTAAAAGAAATTAATTTTTATATTTAAAAATTACTTTTTTATTTTCTATATTTTCATAAATATATTTCTTTACTTGATACAGATTCCTGAATTTTATACTCAGCCTGGAGATGGTAGGATTGAAATAGCCAAAAACTCGAAAATATTCTTTCCATTACATGTAAAAAATAGAATTGAAATGGCATGTCAAGGAAATGATGATTAGGAGACCATTGTCAAATCAGCTCTTTTTGAAATTTATGGTGATAATATTTCTAATTATTCAGCAAGGGGAACTCTTGCTAATGGGCATCCAAAAATTGATGATAGGCTGTATAATTCTATTATTGGTATAATTGTTTTATTTTATTGTTATATCAGAATTTTCATTATTAATTTTTATTTATGAATTAAAATTACTCTGATTTTTTTATAGACTGGATAAAAGAAAAAGTTGGGCCAAATATTATTAGTACAAGTAAAATGTATAATAGTACAATAAACAAATTGTCTTATAATAAAAGAGCTAGTGTTACCATAAAACCAAAGAATTCCAGCGATTCTTACCAACCAGATAAGAGTAAATTGTCTAATTTCGAAAGAAAATTCTTTACATCTCTGTTATTGTGTATACGTTAAGATTAAAACAACTAATAAAATTAAACTATTTAACTTCGAATTATTCAGTTATTGAAGAAGATTTAGTATTTTTTTTATATTGTAAAATAACTTATTCAATAACTTTTAGATATCAGATAAATATACTGAGCCCGCAAAATCAAAAATGAAAATTAGTCCCAATTACGAAATTTACCTTTCAAAGGGCACTTATGCTTATACAGGGTGTCTCTGAAGTGGCGGGAGTAATTGTTGGGGTCGATAGAGAAAAAAATACTGAATCGAAAGTTCCTGAGCCAAAAATTTTTTTGGGCCATAGAATTTGAGTTATGAATTAAAAACGATAGCCAATCAGAAGCGCGCTATTCGAGAAATGAAAATGAGCGGGGAAGTAGAGGAGACGCGAGAGTGAGATGCTGCAATAGCAGCTTACTCGCTCACACAAAGCCGAGCATGAGAGGGGATTGTGACGCTATGAGCCGAGTACGTAAGTGTGAATGAGTGGATGTATGAGGTCGCAAGCGGACGGCTTAATGTATGAGTGTGTGTCCGTGTATCGCAGCATTATTGGAGGCGTTGTAACGCTGAATTAAAGCTAACCGGGTACTCTAAGACAGAGGAAAAATTTTAATTTTTATTTTTATTCGAAAAAATTTAATAAAAAAATAAAAAGGCCCAAGATTTAACCAGACCCACAGAAACGGAGAGTAAATTTTTAATTCTCATTTTATTTTGCTGGGGATTATTTTCAAATACAAAAAAAAAAAAAAGGCTAAGATTCAACTGGAATCTTAATTGCTTAATAAAAGGAGTAAAGTGTAATGATGTGAATGCAAACTAATAACATTAAAGTAAAGTTATCCTTGAACTGCCGAAACACCTGTAGATTTTTTTGAAATGATTTCTTTGCTAAGAAAAAGGGAAACTAAAATATCAAAATTACTAAAACGTGAATGCCATTTCTTTTTCATATTTTCTTCGACATTTTACCTGTCAGTGAATAAAAAGAATATTTAAATTGAAATATCAAAATTATAAGGACTTGAATTCAATGTTTTGTTAATTTATCATTTGACATTTTACCTATCAATTAAGTGATAAATAATTTAAATTAAAATATCAAAATTATCAGGGCTTGGGTGCGATTACTACTTAATTTGATACTTGGGATTTTACCCGTCAATTCATTAGAAATTTATTTCAATTATAAGATCAAAATTATGAGAACATGAGTGCGATTTATTTTTAATTTATTATTCAGGATTTTAACAGTCAATTGATTGATAAACAACTTTAATTAAAATATCAAAATTATCAGGACCTGAGTTCAATTTTTTTTTTTTTAATTTATTATTTATTTACCTGTCAATTAATTAAAAATAATTTTTATAAAAATATCAAAATTGTTCGGACTTGAGTTCAATTTTTTCTTAATTTATAATTTGACATTCTACCTGTTAATTCACCGATAGATAATTCTAATAAAAATATCAAAATTATTCGGACTTGAGTTCAATTTTTTTCTTAATTTATAATTTGTCACTCTACCTGTTAATTCACTGATAGATAATTCTAATAAAAATATCAAAATTATTCGGACTTGAGTTCAATTTTTTTCTTAATTTATAATTTGACATTCTACCTGTTAATTCACTGATAGATAATTCTATTAAAAATATCAAAATTATTCGGACTTGAGTTCAATTTTTTTTTAATTTATCATTTGACATTTCGCTTGTTGATTAAGTGATTAATAATTTTAATAATAATATCAAAATTATCAGGACTCGAGAGCGATTTTTTTAGTATATTTTTTTACATTTTACCTGTCAATTAACTGATAAATAATTTCAATTAAAATATCAAAATTATTCGGACTTGAGTTCAATTTTTTTTTAATTTATTAGTTGACATTTTACCTGTTAATTAACTGATAAATAATTTTAATAAAAATATCAAAATTATCAGGACTCGAGAGCGATTTTTTTTTCAATTCCTTATTTGACATTTTACCTGTCAATTAATTAAAAAATAATTTTAATTAAAATATCAAAATTATTGGGACTTGAGTTCAATGTTTGTTTTAATTTATTTTTGACATTTTACCTGACGATTAATTGAAAAATTATTTTACAGAATAATTCCCAGCAAAATAAATGAGAAATGAAAGTTTTCCATCCGTTTGGTTGGGTCCGGTTGAGTCTTGGGCAATTCCTTCTGTTTTCAAAAATTATTCCGAGCATAAGAAATAAGTAATAAAAATTTTCTATCTGTTCGTTTTGGTCCGGTTGAGTCTGGGGCCTATTTTCTTTTTGAAATAATTTTGTCAATTAATAATTGATAATAAATTTTTTCAATCAGTTTTTTATCGTCTTGTCAAGATTAGGCTGATTTTTGTTCAATAAATTTTTGTTTGTTATTGAAAAGAGAAAATAAATTTTTTTGCATTCTTCTATTCTTGGCTCTGGTCGAGTCTTGGGCATTTTTTTCGTTTTTAAAAATAATTCCTAGCAAAATGAATGGGAAATAAAAGTTTTCGATCCGTTTGTTTGGGTCCGATTGAGTCTGGGGCCTATTAATTTTTTTTTAAGAATAATGTTGTTAATTAATACACTAGTCACAAAAATTAAGGGATATAAAAAAAATTCCAAATTTTTTGGTGATTTTCAGCGAGCTGTAACTCCGAGGAAAATGATCGCACAGAAAAAAAAAAAAAAAAAAAAGCAAATTGTAGCTCCAAGTGTCTAGTTTTTAGATATGACCATGAAAATTTTTGTCATCGTCAGGTCTGGAGAAATCCTAAGAAAACTACTGAAAAAAATTTTTCGAAATTTTATTTCGTCTTAAAAAAAAGGTCTACGGGCTTCAAAAAATTTTTTCGATTGTTTCGTTTAAAAGCACTTTTAGTAAATTTAATACCCTTTAATTTGACCTAATCAAAAAGCCTGTACGATAATTTGCCGCGGAGTTATCGTCAATCAAAGCAAAAAGTTTTTTTGACTTTGGAAATCAATAACTCTGGAAATAATGACCGTATAGGAAATCGAAGGAGGGTTTTGAAAACTACACAATATTCTCTATAAGAAAACGTAAACCGCTTTTGAAGAAAAAATTTTTTTGAATTGAAAACTCGGACTGAAAAAAGACAAAAATTCGCATAATTAAGGATATTTGGATAACTTGGTATAACGTTGGATAAAATGGATGAACGAAGGATATCGTTGGTAATTTTTAACTTCAAAGTGTCCCCTAAAATCCCTAAGAAATTCAAAGCGCTGCGATTTTTTGTTCATAGTGCCCAGAAGCTTCAAATTCTGTGTTTTCGCAAAAATCACCATTATGAGCAATTTTGTGATTTTTATTCATTTTTCCATTGAAAAAATTTTTTTCAAAATTCTTTATTTTTCGATCAAAGAGATTGATTTTTCAAGAAATTTGAAAAAAAAAAAAAAATTTTCAATTTTTTCGAAATTTTTTTATCAAAAATTTTTTTTTAATTTTTTTTTTTATCGTCTTCAGAATGCTTCACTATTGTCAAAAAAATTAACTCAATTTTTTCTGTCCGCTACAACTGCCTTAGTTTTAAATCTCATTTTAAAAATTCAATAAAAACAAATTGATATACCCCCGCGGAGTTCGGCTTTTCCTCACACAAAACTTGAATTTTACGTTTTCTTTTTAGCCTAAATTCCTTACGTGAATTTTATGTAAGCTTTTTTTGATAAGCACCTTTTGATATGCCTCGTCGACATTTAGCTGCCACAGATGTGGCTCGCATTGTTACCCTCCTTCAAGAGGGCTACAGTCAGGTGGAAGTAGCAGCTTCTATGGGAGTGAGCCAGTCCGTTATCAGTCGGGCCTATGCCCGATTTAACGCGACTCAAAGTTACGATCGTCGTCCGGGTCAAGGTAGACTACGAATCACTACCGAGCGTGATGATCGAGCTATCATTCGAGAAGCTCGTCGAAACCCTACTGCGCATGCCCACACGATCGCTCATCAATTTCGCAATCGTCGACAACGTCCTCCCCAACAACACATATCAGCATCGACGGTTCGAAATCGCTTTCGAGAGCAAGGACTACGCGCTAGACGCGCAAATCGCGTGCCTATGCTCACTCCACGACATCGCCGAGCCCGATTGGCCTATGCTCATGATCATCACCATTGGGGTCGTAGACAGTGGACCAGTGTATTATGGACTGACGAATCTCGATTTTGTCTTCATGGCAGCGATAGACGATCTCTCGTTTGGCGCCGTCGTGGAGAACGAGATCGGGATGGTTTTACGAGACCAGTTACAGCTTTCAATGGTGGATCAGTCATGGTGTGGGCAGGCGTGTCCTTCAATACCAGAACCCCGTTGGTCATCGTTCGTGGGACGTTGACTGCCGATAGGTACGTCGACGAAATTCTGGAGCCACACGTCCTGCCTATGCGCACACGCATGGGGACAAGACGGTTCATTTTGATGCAGGATAATGCTCGTCCTCACACTGCAGTTCGTACGCGAACTTTTCTCCGCGCCAACAACGTAACAACGCTTAATCATCCAGCGATGAGTCCTGATTTGAACCCAAATGAGCATGTTTGGGACATGCTTGGGCGTCGATTGCGGCGAGACTATCCGCAACTGCACAATCTTCATCAGTTGACTCAAGCGTTGTTACGTTGTTGGCAAGGAATTTCGCAACGTGATATTCGACGATGCATCAAAATGCAAGAGCGTTTACGAGCTGTGATTCGGAACAGAGGTGGCAATACACGGTACTGAGCAGTTACTGCCGTGCGTACAGAGGTCATTCGGCAGCTGCAAACAGACAAACACGCAGACAAAGACACACACACACACACACACACACGCACGTGTGTGAGAAGCGTAAATCCGACCGAGCAACCTCCACGTGGTACGCTTTGGGTAACGCTAATGCCGGCGGTAAAACAACAGTCGAAAAAATTGAGAAAATTTCGAAAAAATTTTCGAAAAAATTGAAATTTTTTTTTTTCAAATTTCTTGAAAAATCAATCTCTTTGATCGAAAAATAAAGAATTTTGAAAAAAATTTTTTTCAATGGAAAAATGAATAAAAATCACAAAATTGCTCATAATGGTGATTTTTGCGAAAACACAGAATTTGAAGCTTCTGGGCACTATGAACAAAAAATCGCAGCGCTTTGAATTTCTTAGGGATTTTAGGGGACACTTTGAAGTTAAAAATTACCAACGATATCCTTCGTTCATCCATTTTATCCAACGTTATACCAAGTTATCCAAATATCCTTAATTATGCGAATTTTTGTCTTTTTTCAGTCCGAGTTTTCAATTCAAAAAAATTTTTTCTTCAAAAGCGGTTTACGTTTTCTTATAGAGAATATTGTGTAGTTTTCAAAACCCTCTTCGATTTCCTATACGGTCATTATTTCCAGAGTTATTGATTTCCAAAGTCAAAAAAACTTTTTGCTTTGATTGACGATAACTCCGCGGCAAATTATCGTACAGGCTTTTGATTAGGTCAAATTAAAGGGTATTAAATTTACTAAAAGTGCTTTTAAACGAAACAATCGAAAAAATTTTTTTGAAGCCCGTAGACCTTTTTTAAGACGAAATAAAATTTCGAAAAATTTTTTTTCAGTAGTTTTCTTAGGATTTCTCCAGACCAGACGATGACAAAAAATTTTCATGGTCATATCTAAAAACTAGACACTTGGAGCTACAATTTGCTTTTTTTTTTTTTTCTGTGCGATCATTTTCCTCGGAGTTACAGCTCGCTGAAAATCACCAAAAAATTTGGAATTTTTTTTATATCCCTTAATTTTTGTGACTAGTGTAATTGATAATAAAATTTTTCAATCAGTTATTCGAAGTCTGTTTGAGATTGGGCCTTTCTTTTCAAGGAAAATTAATCTTGGTGATCAAGTAATAAAAAATTTCTATCCGTTTATTTGGGTCCTGCTGCGTCTTGGGTCTATTTTTTTTTTTTCTTAATAATTTAGTTAATTAATATTTAGAAATAAAATTTTTCGATTTATCTTTTTTCGGGTCCGGTCGAGTCTTGGGCAATTTTTTTTGTTTCGAAAAATAATTCCCAACAAAAAAAACAGGAATAAAAGTTTTCTTTCCGTTTGTTTGGGTCCAGTTAAGTCTGGGGCCTATTTTCTTTTTTAAAAAATTTTGTTGATTAAAAATTCATTATAAAACTTTTCAATTATTTTTTCTTGCTCCAGTCGAGATCAGGCCCTTTTTCAAAGGAAAATAATTTTGCTGATTAAAAATAGAAAAACAAAGATTTTCAATTTATTTTATTTCGGGTCTGGTCGAGTCTAGGGCATTTTTATCGTTTTCAAAAATAATTTCCTGCAAAATAAATAAGTAATAAAAATTATTTATCCGTTTGTTTGGGTCCAGTTGAGTCTAGGGCCTCATTTGTTTTTTTAATTAGTTTTGATGATCAACAATAAAAAATAAAATTTTTGGATCATTTTTTCTGGGTCCGGTCGAAATTGAGCCTTTTTTATTATAAAAAAGTTAATTATGATGATTAAAAATGAATAGTAAATTTTTTTATTCATCTCCCTATCGGTCTGATGGAGTCTTGGGCATTTTTTCGTTTTTAAAGATAATTTCCAGCAAATTAAGTAAGTAATAAAAATTTTCTATCCGTTTGTTTAAGTCCGGTTAAGTCTGTGGCTTATTTTCTTTTTTAAATAATATTTGATTAATAATAAAAAATAAAATTTTTTAATTAGTTTCTCTTAGTCTGTTTGAGATTGGGCCTTGTTTCGAAAAGAAATTAATTTGGCTGATTGAAAATGAAAACAAAATTTTTCAATTTATTTTTTTTTTTGGGTCCGGTCGAGTCTTGGGCGATTTTCTTCGTTTTTAAAATAATTCCCATCAAAATAAATAAGTAATTAAAACTATCTATCTGTTTGTTTGGGTCCGGTTGAGTCTGCGGACTATTTTTTTAAATAATTTTGTTGATTGAAAATTAATAATAAAATTTTTCAATCATTTTTTCTTGCTCCAGTCGAGATTGGGCTCTTTTTAAAGAAAAATAATTTTGCTGATTAAAAATAAAAAAATAAAATTTTTTCATCCATCTCTTTTTGGATTCCAGTTGAATCTTAGCTTTTTTTTTTTTTTTGTATTTGAAAATAATCCCCAGCAAAATAAATGAGAATTAAAAATTTACTCTCCGTTTCTGTGGGTCTGGTTAAATCTTGGGCCTTTTTTATTTTTTTTTATTAAATTTTTTCGAATAAAAATAAAAATTAAAATTTTTTCCTCTGTCTTAGAGTACCCGGTTAGCTTTAATTCAGCGTTACAACGCCTCCAATAATGCTGCGATACACGGACACACACTCATACATTAAGCCGTCCGCTTGCGACCTCATACATCCACTCATTCACACTTACGTACTCGGCTCATAGCGTCACAATCCCCTCTCATGCTCGGCTTTGTGTGAGCGAGTAAGCTGCTATTGCAGCATCTCACTCTCGCGTCTCCTCTACTTCCCCACTCATTTTCATTTCTCGAATAGCGCGCTTCTGATTGGCTATCGTTTTTAATTCATAACTCAAATTCTATGGCCCAAAAAAATTTTTGGCTCAGGAACTTTCGATTCAGTATTTTTTTCTCTATCGACCCCAACAATTACTCCCGCCACTTCAGAGACACCCTGTGTATGATGAAGTACGCAGACGACGGTGTAGCGATAGCAGATACGACAGAAGGACTGAAAGAAATGTTAAAGGAAATAGAAAATCCGTGGATAAAAGTAGACTGAAAGTAAACGCAAAGAAGACAAAAATTATGGTGTTCAAGAATGGTGGTAGAGCAGTAAAGAGCGAATGGTGGTACAAAAGAGAAAAGTTGGAAGTAGTGAATAATTTCAAATACTTAGGATACACGTTTACTACAAAAAACACACACAGTAGACACATGAGAGAGATGAAAAATAAAGCAAATAAGGTGTCAAATGCAACGTGGGGAGTGATAAGAAGGACAGGTAGAGACAATATAACAGACAGAATATATCTATATAATACGTTAGTGAGATCTGGATGCTTATACGGAGTGGAAACATGGGGGTGTGAAAAAACGAGTGAAATGGTGATAATGCAAAACAAATTATGGAGAATGGCTCTAGGAGTAGCGAGAAACACGCCGAGCTACATAGTGTGCAAAGAGACAAGAGGTGAAATGATAGAAGTGCTAATAAAAGACAGACTATGGAGGTATATAATGAATATTGTAAGAATGGGAGAAAACAGGTGGCCAAAAATCTGCCTAAGAGAAGAAATGAGAGGCATATTGAATAGGCAGCCATCAAAATGGGGAGAAAAAATAAAAATGTTAGTAAAAGAGATGGAATGTGAAAGAATTATAGAACTGATATATAACAACGCGGAGATAGAAGTAATCGAAGAAGAAATAAAAAATGGTTTAAAGGTGTATAAAAAAATGGTGGAGAAAAAAGTAGACGAAAAAATAAATAATTCCACGTACAATAATCTATACAAAAAACTAGTGCTGACAAACGAAACAGAAAACTACTGGTGCGACAAAGAGGCGAAAAACACGGATAAAGAAATATGGGCGAGAACTAGATGCGGGAACTTGACACGTGCGGGAAAGAAAGGTATAAGTGATTGGAAGTGCAGGGAGTGTAAAAGTCAGGAAGAAACGCTAGCTCATGTGTTAATGTATAAAAAAATTAGTAAAAAATTAAGTGAAGAGAGTAAAAAAACTCTAGAGACTTGGAACAATTACAAAGAATGTGAAAAAATACTAGAGATAAAAATAATAGAGTGCTTAAATGGTAAAATATGTAAAGATGTGTGTAAATTGTTGAAAGAAATAGAAAATGTATTGAGAGAAAATGAGAGTGAGAACAGAGAAGGGAGCAATGTAACAAAAGATACCGAGCAATAGATTTCTAGTCAAAGAAAGAGTGAGCTTGAAAGTGTGATAAAGAATAAGAAGTGATAATTAAGAAATAAATTTAAAAAGTGAGGAAGAACGTGTGTGGAGAATAGTATGGGATATGTTAAAAATATTGTAAAAAAGCAAAGTACCCAAAAAAGTGGTGAAATGTATGCCAAAAATTAAAATTAAAAAATAATTTAATTAATATATTACTATGTAATCCACATAAAAACACGTTAAATAGAAAAACAGCGCTGCTTGTATTGTGACCCAGAGGTCGGAAAAAGGGTCTAGAGTAGGGAAGAGGGACTGAGTCGGAGAGAGAGGGCCGATGGCTAGTACGAGACAGGGAGGAGTAGGGCGCGGAAGAAGGGACCAGGAGGGGAACAACGGTAGCTACCTACTCTTCGTTACTCATGTTTGCCTGATACTTCGACGGGCGTATTTTCTGGCTAAATTATTATTTAACATTGTAAATAATTCATTTTCGTGATTTAAGTTGTTGTTTACGCGTGCAGTATTATTATTTTAATTATTATTACTATTGAAAAGTATTATTCACTAAAGACGTGTGGAAATATTTAGTTATTTAATTTAGTTTTGATTATAAATATTCAGAAATATATTTTTGAAGTTAAAATCGTTTTGTTCAAAACGATTTAATGTTTAATAGTTCAGATGAGTTAATAATTAGTTAATCATAAAGTATTAGTTTGTCTGCGATGATTATTATTTGTGATTATATTTTTTTTTTGTTTGTTTAAAAATTTATTGAAAGAAAATTAATGTAATTTAATTTTGGAAACAAATTATGGTAAATTTCCAATTTATAAATTATTCTAAGTTCTAAGCCGAGTTAGTATGGAAAAGCGGCGAATGGTTATAGAATGAAAGAAATGACGATTATTATTTAAAAGAAAAATATTTATAAACGAAATTATTCTAAGTCCCGAGCAAATTTTAGTATGGGAATGTATTCTGTTGAATTTGTATGTAATCTGTTGATATTTGATTTTCAAAACTCAGAATTTGACGAACCGAATGGATATAGAATGAGGGAATTGCCAATTAAATTAGTAGTTTGTAAACAACGTGTAGAGGGCAAAAACGATTATTCTGGTTCGTTGTAAGTGACTTTTTGAAAAACTGTTAAAAGCGAAAATTGGCGATCGGAAACAGAGTCTTGTGACAGAGTGTTATTGAGGGAATATTCTTCTACCAATAACAGCCGGAGGGACATTACCTTGGTTCGCCTAGAACACTGGTAAGTACCTTTTGAACTCTCAACAAGACTTGACTTCCCCGGATCTTCGACCCTCTGTCGAAAATCCGGTAGGTAATCACAAGCCGTGTAGGTGGGAGCGGAGAGGATACTCTCCATCCGCTCTCAGGGTAGAGTTTTAGGCCCAGGGTGACGACTAGTCTCCTGGGAAGTGGGTAACCAGTTTTTGGAGTTGTAGTTCGCGATTTGGACGCTCACGGGAGCCAGAATGTGTGCGAGTTTGTCTTGTACAGACCAGTTTTGATCGGGTCCTGATACGCGTGCGCGATCAACGTCATGAAGACATTTTGTTTGTATTATTATCGTAGAATTAGTTGTTGAGGCTGGATATAACCTCAACATTTTTGTATTACGAGAGTTGGTTATTTTGTTTCGTAACTCTTTGTCAGTCGATTTTGATAAATAAATGACTATTTATTTCTCTATCATAACCTGTTTGACATTTTGAGTTTATTTATTTAGACGTAGTTATTTATAGTTTATTTTTAAGTAACTGAGATTTTGTTTTCGTCTGAAATATATTTTGTTGTTCAACCCCCTTTTACCCTGGACTCCGGCGAGCTTCAGATTCGAGCAAGGGGGCGTTTGGTGTCGCAGTATCATTCATAATCATACAGCGTTTATCCCTTTTCCAAAGAATAAACCCTCAAAAATTACCCGTTACAGTCTTTCTATTTAGAAAGCTTTTTGTAAAACACTGCCTATGTGATACAAATAAAATTATTTATTATTATTAATTTCTTTACGAAACAAGTGACATTTGTCGGGTTGCAATTGCAGACCAGCTTGGCGTAACCGATTAAAAAGCTCTTCAATTTTAGCAATATGTTCATCAAAAGTTACAGAGTATACTATACTATCATCCATATAAACGAATACACCCCTACCCATCATACCCATCAGCACTTTATTTATTAATCGTTGGAATGTAGGAGGGGCGTTTTTAAGCCCGAACGGCATTCGAACGAATTCATAATGCTGATATGGTGTACTAAAGGCAGTTTTGTGGATGTCATCTGGATTTATTTTGATCTGATGGAACCCGCTTGCCAAATCAAAGGTGGAAAAATATTTCGCACCGCCAGTCTGGTCGATAATTTCTATAATATTTGGCGTAGGGTAAACGACAGTATAAGTTTTTTCATTGAGTTCTCTAAAGTCGATCACCATGCGCCACCTTTTGTTACCAAGTGAATCGTCTTTTTTTTTGACGATCCAGATGGGTGAACAGTAACCAGATTCGGAAGGTCTAATTATTCCCTTTTCTTCGAGTTCCTTGACCTGTCTAGAAATCTCTTCTCTGTGTATTGGAGGAAAGCGATACTGTTTTTTGAACACCGGGTTATCATCGGTTGTTATAATTCGATGCAAAATTTCGTTTGTCGAACCTAAATCCTCCCCCGGCAAGTAAAATAGTTCCTGATTATTATACAACAAATTCTTTATCGCTACGCGTTGAAGATCCGATAAATCTTCAGTTAAATGAACGAAGTCGATCACTTTTTGTGCTCGCTCCGGAGTTTTTAAATCATCAGATATTGCGAGTACTCTTGATTCGCCATTTTCTCGGACTCCGACATTTGACAGAGTATTTTCTGTCTGCCGTACGTCAATACTAACGCGTGAAGAATTGTCTACTATTTTAATTGTTTTAATTTCAGAGAGATAATCGCTTTCATCCAACCACAGATCGGGTTTCAAATTAACCACAGGTGTAGGGATTAGGACTTCGTAATCTAAATTACTGTGAGCTCGCAAGAGTGTAGTACCATTGTCGTTGGCTTCAAAGGTGCCGCCGACTTCCACCCCCTTAGCGTAATAGATGCGTGGGACATAACCATAATCGTATGAGTCAGAAGTAGTTCCGATCGTTATCGTAGAGGACGATTTTGGAGGTAATTTTCCAACGATTGTTTCAAAGAACGGTATTTGCACATCGAAAAACGCAAACAGTTTACAGTTAAAGAAAAGCCTCGCGCCGTATTCGTTGAAAAATTTCGCACCTAGTAAAGCGGGGTGTATTGTAGGAAAATTGTCTTCTACGACATTAAATTCCACATCATACCCAAATAATTCTACGTATGCCTTTCCTAACGTGTATACCGGGTCTTTGTTAATGCCCAGTAGCGCTAATTTAGAGCTTTTATCAATTGATTGCGTTTTACGAAGTGCACTGATCTTGATCAGATTTACCTCTGACCCAGTATCAAGCATAATGGTAATTGAATTTACAGTGTCGCCACTCTTACCTAAAATAGCGGGTACGTTTGTCTTAGGTAAATTAATTACGACTGTTGCGATGTTGACTGACCGGTCGCATTTTTCGATGGGTTTTTCGTGGTCTCCTGACTCCCGTGGGCCCCACCGTTGTTTTTCCCCGGGAGAGTCGAGTTTCCCGACTGTCCATTAAGGGCCTGATTCAGGGCGGCTAGCTTAAAACAATTCGATAAAGTATGGTTCGTTCCACCACAGCAGGGACATTTTTCTCCCGATTTCTCGCTCCTTGGATTATTATCCTTAGAGGATCCGCTATTTTTCTTTTCAGTGGCTTCCGTCGGTTTAGCGATTTTCCGAGAATTATTTTTAGCTTTAAGACCTTCAAATCCCGGAATAAGCTTTTTCCAACATTCGTCTTCGCTATGGCGGCGCGCACCGCAGAATCCGCATATAATGTCCCTTTTTTTGTTATCACGAGAGGGTTTACTTTGTTTTGTTTTTCCATTATCATTACTCGCGGTATTTTGAATATATGCAACCTTCGCGACCTGTTGTGTCCCAGATGATGTCGCTCTCAGGGCTTTAAAACGCCTTTTATTTGATTCAAAATCTGTGGATGCTTCGATGGCCGATGCGTATGTTTGTTCTAGGTCACCGTGAGGTTTGAGCATGCATTGCATCTGAAGGATCGGGGGGATACCGTTAAGAAAAACGGAGATACAATCTTTATCTATTTTTCCCGTTTCTTCGGTGGACAACCCTCCGCGTTCCATGGTTTCGTTACGGATAATATCACGGTAAATAGTACGCGCTCGATTAACGTATGAAACCATGGTTTCGCCAGGTTTCATAATAATATTTTCCATATCCGCCTTGTACTGATTAGCGGAGCGGCGTCTGTCAAAAATAGAACGCATGAGATTATCGAATTCGTGAAAATTGGAATAATCCATATTTTCTATCGCCGTCCGGGCGTCGCCTTCGAATTTTTGGCGTACGAGAGTTAAAAACGTAATTTCTGAACTTTGAGGGAGCATGGAGCACGCGCGTTTACATGCTATGATAAAATCTGACACTGATGTGCTCGAGCCATCGAAATTTGGAACATAAGATAAAGCATCTTTAACAGTAATATTCGACCCATTTATTTCTACTTTTGGAACGATAGTCGGTTTTGAATCTTGCAAATTAATATTGAGTTGCGCGAGATCCTTTTTTAACCAATCCACTGTTGAGGCCGGTTTGGGCTCTTTCAGCTGGCGGGCCCAGATTCTAAGGGATGCTGCGGTAGCTTCAAGTTCATCTTCTTGAGCCTCGAGTTCCTTTTGCCGTTTCTCTAATTTTTCTCGAGTCTCCGTCAGTTCACGTTCACGTTCTTTTAAATTTTCCTCGATTTCTGTCAGTGCATGTTTCCGTTCCTCTAATCTAAATTCGAACTCTTTTAAGCTATGAAGACCCTTTCCAATTTCCGATTCTCGAAAATCTAAATCGGCCCGTCGTGCTTTTAAATTATTAATCTCGTCATTTGTTTCTATGGCGAGTTCGCGTTCATTAATTGCCAATTCCCGTTCTTCCAACGTAAGTTCTAACTTAGTAAAGGCGGATTCGCGTTCACTTATTTTATTTTCAATATCGGCGAGCCGTTGTTCCCGTACGCCCAAATCAGCTAACCGAGATTTAATAAGACTTTCACGTGCCTCCAATTCTTGCTCTTTTTTTCATGCTTTTGACACTGTACGTCTAACTGCTCACGTAATTCTTGGAGTTCTTCCTTCGTTAAGGGCTTCATAGTGAATAATTTGAAAGAAAAGAAAAAAAAACGAGTCGAACTTCCTAATTAAAGGTTGATTTTGAAACGTTAAAATATCTAACGATATATGCGATATTTGGGTCAAGTTACTCATTAAATTTGTACAAGATCCGAATTAATTAATAAATTAATTGTCTAAAAATTAGAAAAATTTTCCGCATTCGGCATTAAACGAATTTCCCAAATAACATTTTTTTTTTCTTCCCATAGTCGGGAGAACTAAATTCCGTAGCAATCCATTTTTATTTCCCAATAATAAAAAAAAGAAATTATATATAACAAAACAAAAAAAAATTTTTTAATTGGCATTTTATACGCGATAATTTAGATGAATTAAAAAAAAAAAATAATTTAATTTTTAATGAAATTATCGGCGTTACCGGATTAAAGCAAATAATAAAAATGGTTTGGTTGAGCATTTCTTTTCTTGAAAGAGAAAAAAAAAAAAAGCTTACTATCAACTTCCCGCGATTTTTTTTTATCGGGGAATTATAATTCCGTAGCAACACTTTCGTTAAAATTAATTATTTTAAAGTTTCACTTCACACACACGGTGGTACATATTTGAAATTTTAAGTTTATATATGGGGTATTCCATGCCAAATCGACCACTTTTGACCCCGACCCTTTTCGATTTGGCCGAAAGTTTTCCATCCTTTTCTACCCTATAAAAAACGGTTCTCAGAATTTTTTTGAATTTTTTTACCTAACTCCAAAAAAGTTATGAATTTTTCAAAAAAATGGCTTTTTTATTTTCAAATAGCCATAACTTTTTCAAAACTAAACATTTAGGTACCTTTTTTTTTTTTAAATTTTTGTTTTTAGATGTACTTTCCGATAAAAAATATTAAAAAATTTTTGTAAGTCAATACATATGGAATTTTTCAGTTTTTTGACAAAAATCAATGATTTTTCGAAGTTCGACATTTTTTTAAATTTTTTTCTAAAATAAACTTTAATCAATTCCACAGTTATCCCTGTAGAACCCAGATTGGGCCGATTTCTCTTTCTTTTTTTTTTTATTCAATTGAAAAAATATTGTTAAATTTTCAAAAATGGAAAAAAAATTTTTTTTCATAAATTTTATTTATATAATGAGATAAATACAATTCAACGATTTCACGGCATTATATTCACAATTTAGAGGCTTCATCGATGACTGTATTTAGTAAGATTCAAATTTTAATATATCAATTAGATCGATAAACTAGGGATAACAATTATCGACTTACCTATAGCGAGTAAACTAGATGCTATAAGCTAGTATGTTTTGATTAAAAGTGCGGCTTTTTCATTTTGAGATCTAAAACATAACCTATAAATCTTTTGTGCAATCTAGTGTTTTATAAAAGATTGTCATTACATTTGTTGTATAAATAAATAATTTCTCTAGTTTATAAGCGCTTTTTTAATTTGTCTTTATGGCGTCAAAAAGGTATTTGATCGGTGTTGTAATCCTTTTGAGTTGGAATCTCATTTTAAAAAAATTGGTTTACGTCCGGCGACTGATATTATGAAAGTAACGTTAGGATTAGATGATAATTATTTATTATGCAGTTCATGTCGAAAAAAGCTTCAGAGTTAGTGAAGCAACAAACAAATGCTCGTAATGATCCTAGTGCTGATGTAAGTGACCGTGAAGACAACTATAGTGACAATAATGACAACAATGATCAGGCTGATAATGATAGTAATACAACTGCCATGGATCTCCCATTATCCTTATCATTCCGTAAGTTTTTTTAATTATTTATACGTTACTTGAATACATTTCTAGTAGCTATATGTTTCACTATTATTTTTAAGGTTCCATGTCATTTGATAGCGAACCCAAAGCATCACAATCAAGCTCAGGATCCCAAGTTAGCGCTGCAACTCAATTACCCGTAATAAACCATGCATTAGAATTGTTAAATCAATCACCGATTCCATCGAAGAAATTGAATGATAATCAATTTTTGAACAATAAAATAAATCGGGTATCCGACAGCTTGAAAAAGTTTTGCTTTCTTCTTCAGATGAAGAATCGATTGATGACGATGGTGAAAATTTTCGCTCTCTAATTAAAATGTTGTATGATAAATTCAACGATAAAGAAACTGATAAGTCTTTGAAAATACAAATTTTAACATTATTACCTGTAAAATGGAGTGAGAGACGTATTTGTGAAACTATGAATACATCAAGACATTTGTCAAGAGTAGCAAAAATTTGGTTGAAGAAACGGGTTTACTTTCTACACCTGAATCGAAATTAGGTATGGGTAGCGTAAAATCGATGTTTTAAATACACTTGAAAACTAAATTACTCAACATTTTTGTATAGGGAGGACAATTACTGATCAGGTAAAATTAAAAGTTGAAAATTTTTACAACGATGATGAATATAGTGCTCAAATGCCCAGTATGAAAGACTTTGTATCAATTCGAAGTGATGATGGTAATCGGATACACGTCCAAAAAGACTTATCCTGTCTAACTTAAAAGAATTATACCAATGTTTCTGTGAAATAAATCCTACTGAGAGAATTGGATTTTCAAAATTCGCTTCTTTGCGACCAAAACATTGTGTGTTAGCAGGGGCAAGTGGAACACACACCATCTGCGTGTGTACGATTCATCAAAACGTGAAGTTAATGATGCTTGGTAATTATTAAATTAATTAATAATTATAAATGCGTGAATTTTAAGTTTACTAAATTACTGTTATTTTAGGTGCAAATATTTATTCTTTGACAAGGAACACAGAAAAGCCCATTAAACACGACAGCGATTACTTGAGCATGATTATATGTGAAAATCCATCTTTTCAGTGTTATTTAGGTGGATTTAAAAACTGTCCTGGGGACGATGAGTTGAGTAAAATTTTACTAAAATGTTTTGAGGACCGGGAAATCGAGAATATTACATATAAATATTGGATATCAAAACCGAGAAGTAGTTTAGAAACTATTATTAAGCCTACAGAAGAATTTGTGGAAAAATTTTGTAGTGAGTTAGAAATTCTTCTACCTCATTCGTTCATTGCTAAGGAGCAAGCCCAATTCTTGAAGACATTGAAAGAAACATTGAAACCAAACGAATACGTTATTATTTGTGATTTTGCAGAAAATTATGCCTTCGTAGTACAAAATGCGGCAGCTGGTTTTCACTGGAATAATAATCAGGCAACAGTTTTTCCAGTCGTTATTTATTATACAGTAAATAACAAACTTGAACACAAAAGTTTAGTAATTATCTCAGATTCTAACAAACATGATGCCGTTGCTGTTCATGTTTTCATCGAAATAATAACTGATTACGTGAAAAGTCTTCCTGAACGTTGTAACAAGATTTATTATTTTTCTGATGGAGCTCCTCAACAATTTAAAAACTTTAAAAACTTTGTAAATTTATATTACCACAAAGATGATTTTGATATTCCTGCTGAATGGCATTTTTTTGCGACTGCCCATGGGAAAGGTCCGTGTGATGGAATCGGTGGTATTCTCAAACGACTTGCAGCGAGAGCAAGTCTCCAACTCGCGGTAGACAAACAAATAACGACACCAGAAGAACTTTTGAATGGGCTTCTGCACCGGATAACTTGCCGAATATTATAGTGAAGTTTTTCCCAGAAGAAGATTATGACACAGCAGTAAATGATTTAAATGATCGATTTTTGAAAACGAAACCGATTACAGGAACTCAACAACTACATTGTATAATTCCGGACAAAAATGGTTGTTTACTAGTTAAAAACTTTTCGAATTCGAATGAACACAGAATTTGTAAAATATTTAAACGACAGAGAGAAAAGTAATTAATTTTAGCTGCATCAATTATTGATCTTACTAATTACAGTCATCGATGAAGCCTCTAAATTGTGAATGTAATGCCGTAAAATCGTTGAATTGTATTTATCTCATTATATACATTATATAAATTATATGAAGTCATATATAGATTATATATGGTTCTTTAGAATTATATATAATTTTTGTTACCCGGGATACTATCTATGTAAAAGGCCAGATAAATCAAACAGAGTTTGGTAATTATGTAATTATTTTAATTTAAAATGAAATTGCTGTACATTTTTATGTAAAATAAAACTTTTCAAAATTATATATAACTCTACGAAATCACAAAAGTCATTATATATAATTATACGAAACCCCGAAAGTCATTATATATAATTGTATATGATTTATGTATAATTATATATAAATCATATATAATTATATATATTTATATGTAATTATATATAGTTATATATAAAGTTTTTTGAAAGGGTAATTTACAAAAAAATCAGGTTTCCCATTGTAATTTTTTTCTGCTGACCTGTATAAGCTTAACTTACCGGTGGTAATTACCGAACAAAATGTTATCAACAAAAAAGGATCAGATGATTTTTTGCCTTTCCAAGCCCTTACAAATTTGCAAACTGATTTCGGTCAAAAATTTGGATTTTGCTATGTAAAATGAAATAAAATTTTCATTTTCCTATAATTTCTTTTCTAGAGCTTGTAACAGTTTTACCTGCTCAGGTTGGCCCCTAATCAATTTTATAAATAAACTAACAATTCAACAACAAACGACAATAATTATCAGGGCGCCACCAGGATTTTTCATCACGGGTCCTGATACCGGACCAAAGCTGAGAGTTCCTTATCTTAGGGTAGAGAGAGTGGAGGAAGATGCTGTTGAATAATAAATAATTAATTAACTATCTGATCAGTTTTATTAATAATAGAAATTAACAAAAGAAGTGCTTATAAAAGATTAAGTAAATTTCACTCACACACTCACACTATAATTAATTAATACTTATTAACTATAGCCTAACTATCGGCTGACCAGGACCAACTTAAAACTATAGCCTAGCTGTCGGCTAACCAGGACCAATAAATTACTCTGTACAAGGACAACAGTGTGACAGAGATCGTCTAGCCTAAGTACCGGCCATCCAGAACCAACTTAACACTAATAACACTCTCTATTACACATGAGCCACACTAATTTTCCTATACATAACCCACACTTGAATGGTTTTATTTTATTTTCAAAAATTTACAAAAATGGAATTTAATTAGATTGAATTAGAATTTCTTAATTAAATTATTCAATCATTATTAATTTACAAAACGCTATTTCTCAGATAACAATCAATTTCCAAATAATGAACTAACAATCAATTTCAAATTCCGACTGCTAATTTTAATTTTAGATTCAAATATTAAATAGATTAAATTTATAAGATCAGATTAAAATTCCTGACTACTTTACTACCATGGTCTTAACATGACAACAATAACACGGGTCAACATGAAATTTGACTTTGATTGCAAAGCATTAAATTTCGGTAGTTTAGGTCGTAATAAGACGGAAAAAAAATATACGGCATGAAAAACTTTGCTTTTGTGTTTAGAAGACTGATTGAACGCAATTTTTGAAAAATCTCGGATTTTAATTTTTGATTGAAAATAAAACTATTGAAATAAAAATGTTTATTATTTTTATTAAGTTTTACTATCAAATTAGCTTACAGAAAAGTGGAAAATAACTTAAAAGTGCACACTTTTACTTTTTCTTTTATGTTCATAGCTACTTTCTCTCAATAAACCCCAAATATAGTTGCCCATCATGTTTTCATTGTATTGGCCTTGATAGCGTTGTTCAAAATTCATGATGTCCTGATGGAAACGTTCTTCTTGCTCTTCGGAATAGGCTCCCATATTGTTTTTAAATTTATCCAAATGAGCATGCAGCATATGTACTTTTAATGACATCCTGCAGCCCATGGCCTTAAAATTTGGAAGCATATCCTCAACCAACTTTTCGTAGTTTTCAGCTTTATTATTTCTTAAAAATCCAGAAACTACTGCTTTAAAACTGTTTCAACTTGCTTTTTGAGTACGATTCAGCAACGTTGGAAATTTTTCATCGGCGAAAATCTGTCTTGTTTGCGGGCCAACAAAATCCCCAGCTTTAACCTTTGCTTCCGATAACTTCGGAAAAAATTTTTTTAAGTATCCAAAAACTTCTGAAGTTTCATCCAGTTTTTTAATAAATTGTTTCATCAACCCTAACTTAATGTGCAAAGGCGGGATCAACACCTTTTGCGCTTCAACAATCGGCTCAAATTTGACGTTCTGTTTTCCGACACACAATTCTATTCTTACAGGCCATGACCGTTGAATATAGTGTTTAGAATCCGCTCTGCTATCCCACAAGCACAAATAACACGGATACTTTGTATATCCACCCTGTAGCCCCATTAAAAATCCCACTATTTTAAAATCTCCAATCAGCTCCCAGTTATACTCACGATACTTTACAGATTCAAGCAAAATTTTGACACTTTCATAATTTTCTTTCATAAGATGTACTGAGTGAGCAATTGGAAGAGACGGAAATTTATTTCCGTTGTGCAATAGAACTGCTTTTAAACTTTTTGTAGAGCTGTCAATGAATAAACGCCATTCGCTAGGGACACAGGGTATGCCAATTGCTTCAAACATACCTTTAATGTCATTACAAAAACAAAGTCCATCTTCCTTCGTGAAAAACGTTGCAAACATTTCATGCCTAGTCCGCTGATCCGTGATCTTAACATCATCAAGCAAATTCCTGTTTTAACCGATAGTGTTTTGGTTGTTCAGGTGTAAGCAAAAACTCCTTATCGGAATTAGTTTTATAAGTACTAAAAGATGAGCTACTTTTCTGCGATAATTTTTTTGGTGGCTCAGGTACTGGTCGTGTCAGGTCGTGAGCAATTGGAGCAGAAGAAGATTCGAGGTCAGGATATTTAATAGGTTTTGCATTTTTACCTCTACGTCTTTTACTCGGATTCACCATACAAAAGTAGCAGTCAGTAATATGGTCTTTTGGTTCTCGTCAAATCCTTGGTATTGCAAATTTCATAGATATTTTCTCACCTCGATACCAACCTAAAAATATAAAAATAAAAATTAATACATGTATGTCTATTATTTTGGATTCATCGCTTAATTAAATAAAAATTGCTTACCTTCCAAACACCTTTTACAATAACTACAAGCAACATGTGGAGCCTATGGCTTATCTTGATTCCGTACAGGACAGTCAAAATATGCTTTATAGGCTTCACAGAGAACGTGAGATGTCTTTAGTTCATATTTCACGTCTCGAACATTAATAAATTGACCACATATAAAACAAAATGCATCATCATCGTATTTGCACTTTTGTGACGACATTTTAAGTTATTCTGGGCTTGTAAATAACACTTGATGGTTGTTTATCACTCGGGTGCCATCTAGCGGCACAGTGTAAACGTTAATACCCCACTCTCACCGCGCGGTCTTTTTAAAAATATTAAAATCAATTAAAATTTATGAAAAAATTGAAAAATGAGTATTATCATTATAACTATCACAAAAGCAAAATTTATATCGAAAAAAGATATTTTCTTTTCGTTTTTGTGCATAACTAACTGGAAAATAATAGTATAAACTTTAGGACAAAGAATGAAATTTTTTTTTGTAGAGTGGTGTAATAGATTACTTCAAATAGTCTTTATGTCTTAAATTAATAAATTAAAATTATATAGACAGAAGTCTTAATAGTCTGTCGAAACATAAATTATTCAATCCGAGAATTATTGTTGATGATCATTTTAATCTAAATAATTTTTAATAACCAAGTTAAACATTATTAATATAAATTTAACGACGAAAATTAATTTTTTTACAACCGAATTTTTCGGTAATAATTTTCCAACTAAAATAACTCAATTTCTAGACTTAATGTCCACGCTGTTAATTTCTAATTTTCAATCAAATTTAATTTATTTAATTCACGGACTTAATGTCAAAATACATTTTCACTTGTATAATATGGCCGATTGGCTCAGTCCTCGTCGTTGAGCCAACGGGTCCAAAATAATTGGCTTACCTGTTCGTCAGGGTTATTTGGGCGCCAGGAACAGTTCAGGATGTTCCAATCCTCAAACAAACTAAATCGAAAACTTAACATTAAACTAGCTCTACTCAGGGCGGCGGATTCCTAAAGGAAAAAAAAACAAACGAAGAAATTCTGAAACAAAAATAACCATTTATTCAATCAAATAATAATAATCGGTTCGGCGAACAATCAGTTCATTAAACCAAAACCAAAATAATATTCGTAATCACTTCAGATAATAATCAATAACAAAATCAACGTATTACTCGTAAACAACATCAAAATAATACTCGCAAACAAATCAAAATAATAATCGTATCAATAACAACCAAAACGTACTTATAATAATCGCTCAGCAGAGTTATTATTTCTAAAATAATATTTAGTTAATTCCAACTAACTAAACATGTCTCGGCGACATGACTCGTCGATTAAACAATTCACAATCGGATCAAACAATTCTATCGTCGACGACGAAACAGAAGAAGCGATAATCCGCTTAAGAATGCGACGCTCAAGCGATACGAGTATAGCAACGCGAGCTCGAGAACGAAACGGATTATAAAACTCAATAACAAAACTTTCACACTGCACTATTTTACAGGGAAAACGGTACTCTAGGTACCTCGTGGGACGTCGTCTACGGGGTAGTGCTGGTTGTTCACCGAGCAACTCACCAACTGAACTTCTCAGTTACAAACACAATCAAACAATACTCGTGTCCCACGAGTTATCTATCCTGACACAAGCCACTTACCCTGGTATCCTCGTCGAGGGCTGGTGGTCCAGGTCCAGGTAGTCGAACAGTCGTCGTATCGGGTCGTGTCGTGTCTCGGCGAAGGCTTGGTCGGATCGCGTCGAATAAATTTAATTATGACCAGCACGTGGTCAGCGATTATAACAATTCTTTCACAAGTAATTGCGTCAACAGTTTACACAGCAGTTTCAACTTTAACGAACAATTCGAAATTCAATTAAACAATCAATTAGCAATAAACAGCGTTAATACTCGGCATATTAATTAACAAACAAATCAGCGATACAATAAGCGAATAAGTGTTTTGAGCTAGGCTCCAAAATGCGTGCGATTCCGACCAAGGCAGTATCCAGAAGACAGTTTGTTTCACAAACTAATGGTCGGCTTCTTCTTCTTCTTTTTGTTCCGTTCTTCGTTACTCTATTGACGGTCTCAGGCCCAAAGATGGCGGCAATAATACAAGTGATCGATGTTGACAGGCAATTGATACTCTCTATGGCGGCGGTGACGATGCTCGACGATACTCTCGATGATCTTCTCGGGCTCGTGGCATGCGTCAAGGACAGTTTAGACTTAAAATTAAATCTTAAATCTAAATTCAAATTGTCGCGCTCTCGAGATGCGGACTTCTGAATACTGTTTCAGTATCCGGCAAGGGCGACACGGTCGCGGCGAATCAACAAAAACAACGAAATTTTTCAAATTAAACAAATTAAAAATTAATCAAAATTTAAACAAGGGGAATGAAATTCCCCATGTTACACTTGATAAAATAATTTTACAATCTAAAATAATTTCAATAAATAATTCTTAATAAAATATTCGATAATTTCCAAATAGTTTTATAAATTATAAAAATCGACAAAAGTCGAAACCTTCAATTTTGTTAGCTAGAGCATTCGCTAGTTTGGTTGTCGTTGACCTTGGGTGTTTGAAATTTACTGCGACATAAAATACATCGACGCTCGACCAAAAATTCCACGAATAAAAATGCTTTTCGATTATTATTCAAGCAACAAAATTAATCACTTTTTCTTTACTTGATTGTTACAAAATTATAACAATTAATTAGACGAATTATCTAGATGTTAATTAATTTCAGTTTATTAAAAATTCTCCCGAGGAATTTAGAAAGAATTTATCCCTCAAGGTCGATTGAGTGACTCTCAGGTATAAGCTCCCAGGAAAATCACTCAATTCAAACTAGCGATTATCAAAATTCTGATTAATTAAATAATCGTCGATTAAACGATCCAATTGATAATTAAATAGAAGTAACCGAGTATTAGGTAAATCGCGGTTCACTTCTTTTCCACAGAGTAATAATTGATACCTTGACGAATAAAACGATGATCTAACTCTCTAATTGAGGATGAAGTCCTAGTTGTTGTTGGCTTCCTTCGTCTCGTCACTACTCCGGGGATCGGTCCTTCTCGATTTCCGTGGCACTATGTCTGGCGGTCACACTACTTCTCCCTTTTCTACTGCACGGCTCACCTATTTTAACCTAAAACTACCTCGTTCTATTCTCCCTTTAAGCCCGAAGATCGAGACGCGCCAGTGCTATGTCGAATAGTTATCGATATCCGGTGACTTACCGTATGCAACGGAAGTGTCGGAAAAGAGAGAGAGAGTGATCGAGACCGATTGAGAGAGAGGAAGACAGGGCGAACGTAGCATGAGCAACTAGCCGTGGAGTGAGAGTAGGGAGCAAGCGAGTGAGAAAGATTGAGAGAAAAAGTGAGACAGAGCGAACGTCGTATCACGAATAGTGCTATGGAGTGTGAGGTGGGAGAGAGCTATAGTGAGAAAGATTGAACAAGAGAGAGAGAGAATACGGGATATCGAGAAAGAATACACGCCCTATTGGTTGTGTATTCGTTTACTAGTTAATTATTAGAACTTTAGATGGTATTTCTGTCGCATAGCGTAATATTTACAATATTATTAGGAACTTATACAGTGAATAAACAGTAAGTGAATTTTATAAATAAAAACTTTGTGAAAAACTTTGTGAAAAAACTTTGTGAATAAATTTGTAATAAATTTGTAAGTTGTCCTGTATCAAGCAATTATTCGAAGTAAGTAATATATCTGTTATCTTTTTGTTTATTTACAATTTTTTATGATAATTGGTTTGAAGGTTAGGTAGTTTTAATATTTACAAATAACATGTGGTATTTCAACTTGCCACTTTGAATTCAACTTGCCATTTTGAATTCAAAAACAAAACTTAATTAATAATTTCTAATATTCGTCATTTGAGATTTCAATAAATCATTGTGCATAAAATACTAATAACAATATTTCATAAATTCTTTTGACGAAATTTTAATTTAAAAATTGGAATTTCTAGAGTTATCATTAATTTACAAAAATTTTGTATAAATTTAAATTGGATTAGGTATTTTTAATATTTACAAAAAATCACGAGGAATTTTAATTTAATATTCAACATCTGAGATTTGACTATATTATTTTTCAAACAATATAAAATAAATTTATTTTAATAATTCTCTTTAATTATTTTTATTATTAAATATTAATTTCAAATAACTTTTCATTTTCAGATTGCAATGCCAAAAATTGTGGTGCGAGAGTGTGAAACACTTAAAAATAAAATATCTATTAGACGGCCAGCTAAAACATCAACAGAACGTTCACGAGAATTTAGAGAGCGAAAAAAGGCTTTAAAAAATGCAGCTAGCCAAGAGTTGAATATCTCATCGTCCATCATTACAAAAACTACACCAAAAACTCCAGCAGAGCGTAGTCGTGACTACAGAGCTCGAAAAAGACAAAAATCTGAAGAAAATCAAGAGTCAAATGATTTGACGCGAATCACTGTTGAAGTTGAAGTACATCAAGAACAAGACAATTCTCAACCTTCGACTTCGACTTTACCAATTAAAAGAAAAAAAACTTCAACAGAACGTGTTCGTGAGTTTAGAGCAAGAAAAAAATCATTGACAAGCCTTTCAGAAAACATCATTGAAGATTTTCCAACATCATCAAATATTATTAATGCTAATAACAACAACAATAATAATAATAATAATAATAATAATAATAATAATAATAATAATAATAAACTACTCCTTGGCGAACTGATGGACAAGTCCATGCACAGCGTGTTCTTTAAACACGTGCGTGATCATGGCTTGTCCATCCAGCTGACGTTTTCCTTCTTAAAGTCAGCGGGCCTGATATCCGAGACTGAAGGGTTCATATTTGCCTGCCAAGATGGTGTCATTAACACTCTTGAGTACCGTAGCAAGGTGCTCCAGGTGCAGCTTCCGGACACGTCCTGTAGGAGGTGTAGACAACATCCGGAGACGCTTATGCACCTTTTGTCGGCATGTCCAGTGCTGGCGAGAGGTGCATATATCCAGCGTCACAATGCTGCCCTGAGAATACTGTACTACTATCTTCGTCATTGCTACGGTATTGACGTGACACCAGTGCTGCCTTATTTGCCAGGAGATATTCCCCAGGTTGTTGAGAATGACAGTTGCAAAATTTATTGGAACATGCCATTTGCAACAACCCGGCGGATAGATCACAACAAACCTGATATTGTGCTCTTCGACAAGGCCACTCATGACATTTATGTCATTGAGTTCTCGGCCCCGGCTGAATACAACATCTCAGCCAAAGAAGAGCACAAAAGACAAATATATCAGGATCTCCTGTTTGAAATTGGTAAACTTTACCCAGGTTACCGTGTCAAGCTTGTCGTCCTGATTGTTGGCGTCCTAGGAGGGATGAAGCAGTCTTTTGTATCCTGACTTGCCAAAGTTCCAGCTTGCTCATCAAAAGCTGAGTTCTTGGCAGTTAGGATGCAGAAGGCTGTTTTACTTGGTTCTCTCCGTCTCTTAAGGGAAATGACTTTGGCCTGCTGTGATCACTAACCGCCTTGTTGTGCGGAGTGGTCCAGCAGTAACGGACGGAGCTCAGGCTGGGCCCTCGGAGAATCGGACTCCGGGGATAACCCCCCTGAGCATTTAATAACAATAATAATAATAATAATAATAATAATAATAATAATAATAATAATAATAATAATAATAATAATAATAATAATAATAAGATGCTTGCTACGTGGCCTCCAAGCGGCGCATCACGGGAAACGCAGACCATAACATCAGGTCTGTAGGCGAACGACGTAGCCCGTGCAGTGGGCCAACTACCCACTGCATGGAAATAACTGAGTTACCACAAGATACCAACTCAGAAGTGCTCCCCACAACCGGTCCTTTTCGGATGAGGACCATTCATCAGGTGGGAGGAGCACGCCGAACCCGATGAATGATGACGACCCTGGCGCCTTAAGGACTTACTTTAAGTGGACGGAGGAACTGAGAGTCGATCTCTTGGTGTGCTACCAACGTAGCGAGCCGGGGGTGAGCGGCTATATGGCCCGGATGCACACTCTTTGGAGTGATATGCATCCGGAGCTAGCGCATTTTACGCCCAAACACCTGCGTAATTATGCCGCTCATCTTCGGCGAAATAGAAGATCGCTTGTGCCGGACAGAAGGCAGTCTAATAGACTTTCCTTTCCGGCGCAACTACACGAGCGACGCCGTTCCTCCTTGGACAACAACAATCCCTTTGTAGGACGGCAAGTAAGTATATCTAAAAAGATAACTTACTCCCAACAACAGCTTGACGCGGTAAACGAAGATCTCCGTGCAAACATCCTGGAGGATTCCACCCTGCTCACTGTGAGCCAGGTTGTGTATGGTGCAGCAGTTTCGGCTTTTCCGAGAGAGAGACAATGTCTCTCGATCGAAGCAAGGTTGAAACAGCGCATCTCACAACTTGGCTTGAAAATTGACATGTCCCGGAAACAGGTCTCCCGCATTCAGTGTGTGATTGAGTACGACACAACTCAAACACCATACACGCCCCGAATTCGGCGCATTGCTGCTGAACTTCGGTGGCGTCATCACACACTGAACAAGAGTACTCTTCATGTCATCAAGGAAGAGTGTCTTAATAAATTGCGGGCTCTAGTGGCTGCTAAAAAGTCATTAGAGAAAAGGCTGAAGCGGTTGGTCGACAACTCGTTGTTTCGATCCAGCCCTTCACGGTTTCTGACACCAAAGACCGATGTTACCGGGAATTATCCAACACCTGAGCGGGTGGAAGCTTTTTGGACTGAGTTGTATGGAGATCAACCAAACGTGAACGCCAACACTCCAGCTCTGCACGACTTCAAAGTATTCTGTCGGGAACACCGTCGACAGAATGCTGATGAAGAGAGCCCTGCAGTCAGTGTGGATGAAGTTCGTTCAGCTCTAAATGGCAGCAAAAATTGGGCTGCCCCGGGACCAGACGGCATTAATGTCTTTTGGTGGAAGAAGTTTACTTCTACCCACCTCCATCTGGCCCGCATATTTACATCATACATTAGAGCTGAAGATCCGATTCCGGACTGGCTTGTAGAAGGGCGAACCGTACTGATACCTAAAAAAGGTGACTTGTCTGACCCTAAGAATTTCAGGCCTATCACCTGCTTGAATGCGGTTTATAAAATTTTTACAAAAATTTTAAATAACCGTATCTTGCAGCAGATAGAGCCTGTATGGCAACAGATATATGAACAACGTGGCAGTAAAGAGGCCTGTCAGGTTGCAAGGAGAACCTGATTGTGGATCGATGCGTCTTACAAGATGCGATCTACTATCAACGCAACCTGTCAATGGCTTGGATTGACTATCGCAAGGCATTTGACTCAACTCCACATGAGTTGATTTTATATCTACTCAAATGCCTGGGAGTCAATCCCGAAATAGTGGAATGTATTCGGCGTACAATGCAGCTCTGGCGAACGCGATTTCACATTGGAAGTGGAAACGCATTGCACGTAACCGGAGTTGTAGAGTACAAACGAGGGGTCTTCCAAGGCGATTCCTTGAGCCCTCTGCTGTTTTGCATTTCACTGCTGCCTATATCTGTTGTTCTCCGTAAAACTCATGGGTACTCTGTGGGGCCTCCGGGTGATCGAAACTATTCGATTACCCATCTGCTTTACATGGATGATCTGAAGTTGTATAGCGCTGATAAAGATCATCTACAAGCGGCCCTCAACATCGTAGCAGAGTACACACGAGATGTCGGAATGTCTTTTGGGTTGGACAAGTGTGCGGTCGTACATCTGGCGAGGGGTAAGTGCTCTGATACTGGTGATGATGTCGAATTAGTGGATGGGAGCGTCTTAAGCCAATTAGACGCCGGGGAGTTGTATAGATATCTAAGAATGGAAGAGCACCGCATGCATGCGGTCTCTGAAGTCCGAACAACTCTCCAGAGCGAGTATGTTAGGAGACTCCGGAAAATTTGGTCCTCCGAACTTTCCGGCAAAAACAAAGTCTCAGCTACTAACATGCTCGCTGTCCCAGTCTTACTATACTCTTTCGGTGTCCTGAAATGGACCCGAAAGGATTTACGAGATCTCGACATCAAAACCCGTAAGATCATTAATATGAATCGGAGCATGCACCCCAATTCATCAGTCGCCAGATTATACCTCTCCCGGTCCATCGGTGGGAGAGGTTTGCAGAGTTTGGAGCGGCTTCACGACCGTTTGGTCCTGGGTTTAACTCACGAAGTTGTCAATTTCACTGCAGACGAGGATGACTTTCTTATGCAAATTGTACATAAACATGAAAATGCGCATAAGGGGTCATTCTTGTATAAGGCAGCAATATATGCGGCAAGAACCCTTGGTCTTGGAGAAATAAACGCTCTTATGGAACTCCGAAAGGAGGAATTTAAGAGCGTCATCAGGAACGCCGAGGAAAAACTACTCCTTGGCGAACTGATGGACAAGTCCATGCACAGCGTGTTCTTTAAACACGTGCGTGATCATGGCTTGTCCATCCAGCTGACGTTTTCCTTCTTAAAGTCAGCGGGCCTGATGTCCGAGACTGAAGGGTTCATATTTGCCTGCCAAGATGGTGTCATTAACACTCTTGAGTACCGTAGCAAGGTGCTCCAGGTGCAGCTTCCGGACACGTCCTGTAGGAGGTGTAGACAACATCCGGAGACGCTTATGCACCTTTTGTCGGCGGCATGTCCAGTGCTGGCGAGAGGTGCATATATCCAGCGTCACAATGCTGCCCTGAGAGTACTGTACTACTATCTTCGTCATTGCTACGGTATTGACGTGACACCAGTGCTGCCTTATTTGCCAGGAGATATTCCCCAGGTTGTTGAGAATGACAGTTGCAAAATTTATTGGAACATGCCATTTGCAACAACCCGGCGGATAGATCACAACAAACCTGATATTGTGCTCTTCGACAAGGCCACTCGTGACATTTATGTCATTGAGTTCTCGGCCCCGGCTGAATACAACATCTCAGCCAAAGAAGAGCACAAAAGACAAATATATCAGGATCTCCTGTTTGAAATTGGCAAACTTTACCCAGGTTACCGTGTCAAGCTTGTCGTCCTGATTGTTGGCGTCCTAGGAGGGATGAAACAGTCTTTTGTATCCTCACTTGCCAAAGTTCCAGCTTGCTCATCAAAAGCTGAGTTCTTGGCAGTTAGGATGCAGAAGGCTGTTTTACTTGGTTCTCTCCGTCTCTTAAGGGAAATGACTTTGGCCTGCTGTGATCACTAACCGCCTTGTTGTGCGGAGTGGTCCAGCAGTAACGGATGGAGCTCAGGCTGGGCCCTCGGAGAATCGGACTCCGGGGATAACCCCCCTGAGCATTTAATAACAAAATAATAATAATAATAATAATAATAATAATAATAATAATAATAATAATAATAAGCGGTGCTTGTTACGTGGCCTCCTAGTGGCGCACCGCGGGAAACGCAGACCGCAATATCTGGTCTGTAGGCTAACAACGTAACCGGAGCAACGGGCCAACTACCCGTTGCACCGTAATATCTGAGTTCCAAAACAGTATAATCTCAGAAGTGCTCCCCACAACCGGTCCTCTTCGGATGAGGACCAGTCATCAGGTGGGAGGAGCACACCGGACCCGATGACTTATGACGACCCCGGCGCTTATAGGATTAAGTTTAAGTGGACGGAGGAGCTTCGCGCCGATCTCTTGGTGTGCTGGCAGAACAGCGAGCCGGAGGTATCAGGGTATATGGCCCGGATGCACACACTTTGGTGTGGCATGCATCCGGAGCACAGACATTTTACGCCCAAACACCTGCGTAATTACGCCTCATACCTTCGGCATATTCGACGATCGCTGCTGCCAAATAGAAGGCAGTCTAATCGGCCTTCATTTCCAGCACCGCTACACCAAGAACGGCACCGTTTCTCCGAGGACAACGACAACCTCTTTACAGGTCGACAAGTGAGCATCTCCAAAAAGATGACTCACTCAAAACAACAGCTCGACACGGTGAACGAAGATCTCCCCACACAGCTTCAAGAGGACTCCACTCTGCTCACTGTCAACCAAGCTGTCTACGGTGCCGCGGCTTCGCTTCTGCCGATAGAGAGAAGACATTCTCTCTCCTTCGAGGCGAAGTTGAAGCTGCGCATCGCTCAACTTGGACACAAAATTGACATTTCTCGGAAACAAGTCTCCCGCATTCAGTGTGTGATAGAGTATGTTAGTACTCAAAGACCGTACACGCCAAAGTTCGTCGCCTGGCGGCAGAACTTCGAAGGCGACATCACACACTGAACAAGAGTACTCTTCTTGTCATCAAAGAAGAGTCTCTTAACAGGTTGCGGGCTCTGGTGGCTTCCAAAAAGTCATTAGAGAAAAGGCTGAAGCGGTTGATCGACAACTCTTTGTTTCGATCCAACCCTTCACGCTTTCTGTCACCTAAGACCGCTGTTCCCGAGAATTATCCATCATCTGAGCGAGTGGAAGCCTTTTGGAGTGAATTGTACGGAGATCAACCAAACGTCAACCCGGATACTCCAGCTCTGCACGACTTCGAGGCATTCTGTCGAGAACACCGACGGCAGGATATCGCCGAAGAGAGCCCTGCAGTCAGTGTGCAAGAGGTTCGTAAAGCCCTGAATGGCAGCAAGTACTGGGCTGCCCCGGGTCCAGATGGCATAAACATCTTCTGGTGGAAGAAATTTTCTTCTACACATGCTCATCTGGCCCGGATTTTTACATCATACATTCAGGGCGACGAACCAATTCCAGACTGGCTGGTAGAAGGGCGAACCGTACTCATCCCTAAAAAGGGTGACTTGTCCGACCCAAAGAACTACAGGCCTATCACTTGCTTGAATGCGGTTTACAAGATTTTTACAAAAATCTTAAATAACCGTATCTTGCAGGAGATAGAGCCTGTGTGGCAACAGATATACGAACAACGTGGCAGTAAACAGGACGTGTCCGGAAGCTGCGCCTGGAGCACCTTGCTACGGTATTCGAGAGTGTTGATAACACCATCTTGGCAGGCAAATATAAATCCTTCGGTCTCGGACATCAGGCCAGCTGACTTCAAGAAGGAGAATGTCAGCTGGGTGGACAAGCCATGGTTACGGACGTGTTTGAAATACACGCTGTGCATGGACTTGTCCATGTGTTCACCGAGGAGTTTTTTTTCCTCGGCTATCCTGACGACGCTCTTGAACTCCTTTTTCGGGAGTTCAATGAGAGCGTTTATTTCTCCGAGACCTAAGGTATTTGCCGCGTAGATTGCTGCCTTATACAAGAACGACCCCTTCCGCGCATTTTCATGACTATGAACAAATTGCATCAGGAAGTCGTCCTCGTCTGCTGTGAAATTGAAAATGCGCGGAAGGGGTCGTTCTTGTATAAGGCAGCAATCTACGCGGCAAATACCTTAGGTCTCGGAGAAATAAACGCTCTCATTGAACTCCCGAAAAAGGAGTTCAAGAGCGTCGTCAGGATAGCCGAGGAAAAAAAACTCCTCGGTGAACACATGGACAAGTCCATGCACAGCGTGTATTTCAAACACGTCCGTAACCATGGCTTGTCCACCCAGCTGACATTCTCCTTCTTGAAGTCAGCTGGCCTGATGTCCGAGACCGAAGGATTTATATTTGCCTGCCAAGATGGTGTTATCAACACTCTCGAATACCGTAGCAAGGTGCTCCAGGCGCAGCTTCCGGACACGTCCTGTCGGACGTGTAAACAAGATCCGGAGACGCTGATGCACCTTTTGTCGGCATGTCCTGTGCTGGCAAGAGGTGCCTACATACAGCGTCACAATGCTGCCCTGCGAGTACTCTATTATCATCTCAGATATAGCTGCGGTATCGATGAGACACCAGTGCTGCCTTATCTGCCAGGAGATATTCCGCAAGTTGTTGAGAATGACAGTTCCAAAATTTATTGGAACATACCATTCGCAACAACCCGGCGGATTGACCACAACAAACCTGATATTGTGCTCTTTGACAAGGCTACTCGTGACATTTATGTCATTGAGTTTTCGGCCCCAGCCGAATACAATATCTCGGCCAAAGAAGAGCACAAACACCAGATATATCAGGATCTCCTGTTTGAAATTGGCAAACTGTACCCAGGTTACCGTGTCAAGCTCGTCGTTTTGGTTGTCGGCGTCCTTGGAGGGATGAAACAGTCTTTTGTGTCTTCACTTGCGAAGATACCGGCTTGCAGTTCAGCAGCCGTGTCTCTAGCAGTGCGGATGCAAAAGGCTGTCATTTTGGGATGCCTGCGTCTACTTAGGCAAATGAATTTGGCCTGCTGCACTCACTAACCGCCTTGTTGTGTGGAGTGGTGCAGCAGTAATGGATGGCGCTCAGGCTGGGCCCTCGGAGAGTCGGACTCCGGGGAAAACCCCCCTGAGCAATTAATAACAAATAATAATAATAATAATAATAATAACAATAATGGTGATAATAATAATAATAATAATAATGGTGATAATAATATTATTATTAATAATAATAATAATAATATTAATAATAATAATATCGATGATGAGAATCATGTCAATATTACAAATAATACGAGACGTATTCAAGATAATGATTTACGAGTACCTTATCCTACTTTTCACAGGCATCAAAATGCTCACAAGGAATTTAAGGAAAAATTTATCAATAACTCGTTTGGGCATGTTTGCTCAGTATGTGAGAGATTGTGGTTTAAAGAAGATTTAAAATATGCATCTATTCAACACCAAGAGATATTAAATATAATTCTTCCTCATGTATCAAACGACAAAATTGCTTTATGCAACACATGTCTTAACGCATTAAACAAAAATAACATTCCAATAATGGCTGTATATAATGGGTTCAAATATCCACTGTTTCCAAGTCATTTACCACCACTAGATATTTTATCTGAAAGATTAATTTCACCTCGTATACCTTTCATGCAGATCAGAAGATTAAGACATGTCAACGGTCAATATGGAATTTTAGGGCAAATCATTAATGTGCCTGTTGATGTTGATACAATGATTAAAAGTCTACCACGAAACGTAGATGATGATTATTGTATTAATGTACATATCAAGCGAAAACAAATTCATAAATCAAGCTATTTGCAGGGCATAATTAATAAACGCACAATAAAAACCTGGCTACAATTTTTATTATCTACACCACTTTATACTATGTATGAAATTACAATGGATCAGTCATTTTTTGACAATAATTCAATTTCAACGGAAATTCCTTTAGAAGATATTAGTGAACATATACCTATTGAAGAAAGTCTAACTGCTCAACAACATACACTGTCATGGGATGAGGAACAATATCTTTGTATTGCACCTGGAGAACAAAATGTTCCACGGAGCTTACTGTTCGATGAACATGCAGAAGAGCTTTCATTTCCGTCAATTTATTTGGGTGAATTTCGGAGATTTAGAGAAGGAATTAAAGCAACACCATTCATGATGGCATCAAGTGAATTACGAAGATCTGATCGACGAGCTGTGACACCGCATCATCTTTTATATGTAGCAATGAAAATTATGAGATTGAGAGTTCGGGATTCCCTGACGATTGCTTTTAAACATGTTGGTAAAAATACAACGGTCACTCGACAACAAATTGAAGACGAACATTACATCAATAATTGTATTGAAACAAATCTTGCTTTTTTACGATCAATTCCGAATTCAACATGGTATTGGTCGAATCGTAAAAAAGATCTTTTTGCTATGATAAGGCAACTAGGTAAACCAACGATTTTTTTAACATTAAGTGCAAATGAAATTGGTTGGACAGATCTAATACAAATATTATATACATTGAAACATAGTGGAGTTGAAATTTCGAAATTTCGAAAAATTCGAAAAAAAGATGCTGGACATGTTGCGGCGAATAATATAAGTCGAACTGCCATACCAATCGGTAGACGATCATCAACAATACCACTAAATAACAATAAAACAATAAATGTGAAAAGGTCCCATTTGCCATTAGTTTGTGCTTGTGCAACAACAATTCACAAGTCTCAAGGAAGTACGTACTCCGAAATTGTCTACGAATATGATAAAAAACAGTCACAATCATTGGTATATGTTGCATTGTCTCGTGTCACAACTATCGAAGGACTACGGATTACTACAAGAAACAATGATTTGACCTTTTACTATGGACGAAGACCATCAACAACAATGATACATTTACGAGATGAATTTAGAAGACTTTCATTAAATTGTGTAAAAACGGTTGATAGTGACATGCTATATTTCATACGACAAGAACAGGGATTAACTGTATATACTCTTAATTGTCAAAGTCTTCGAAGTCATTCTCAAGACATTAAAAAATCAAATTATACAAGAATCTAACATCATACTTTTATCTGAAACTTGGATAAATAACTCTGAAGAAATAAGTCTAATTAATTTTGACTGTATTGTTAAATTTAAACGACCGAACGTTCGAGCAGGTGGAGTGGGTATTTATTTCAATAAAAAAAACAATACGACAAATATTGTTACGCCAAACGTTACAATGACAGCAATTAATTCATCATCACAGCAACTAGTATCAATATCAATTGGTGACATTTGCATGGTGGAATGTCAAACTCTTCATGGAAGAAAAATAATTTTCGCTGCTGTATACATATCAATTAATCAAAAATTGAAGATATAATTAGTTTCTTGCATCACCAATTACTTCCATACAGCCACGGAGGTGCTGCTATTCTCGGTAATGAGAATGATAAAATACCACTTGTTTTGGGTGGTGACTTTAACATTAATTTTGCAGTTGATGATTCCAAACCATTAATTAACTTTCTAGAAGAAAAATTTAGTCTACAGCTAAATAATAATCCAAACACACCAACTACAAATTCAGGAACGACAATAGATGCTATTTTTACAAGATATTTAGATAATGTTGAAACACGAACTTATGTTGCATATTTTACCTATCATAATGCTTTAATCACAATAATACCAATACAAACAACGTCAAACAATGTAATTATTGAAGAAATAAATTGAAAAAATTAAATTTATAATTTACATTAATTTTCAACACTTTTTTTATATTAATGACAATTAAATTCCTAACCTATCTTCCTTTTTCCCTTCCTCTTAATCTTGGAAATTTAAAGTTTTAGATTTGTATAAATATAAACAAGATTTATAAATTAGTTCGCCAAAGAAGTTTCACTTCTGACATGTGTACTTTATACGCACGCATGTTTTTTTTTTTATAATTACCACCCGAGACTTAAGCTTATATAGGCCAGCAGAAAATAATGACAGTGAAAAGACTCATTTTCTAATGAATTTCAAGTTTTTGACTGAAATTATTTTGTAAATTTCTTTGAACTTTACGAGGCAAAAAATCATTCGATACTTTTTCGGAGAGATTATTTTGTTCTCTACTTACCACCTAAGAGTTAAGGTTCAATAGGTCAGCAGAACAAAATGAAATTGAAAATCCCTGTTTTTTCCCCTCCAGGCATGAAGCGTCAGCTTTAGCCCCGCTGCGCTAAACGAAGTTTCCGCTTTACGCCTTCGTCGGGGAAGAAAATAGTATACACTCCCTGATTCAGAAAGATGATTTGAAATGATTACCTCCATGTTAATTGTATATCTATATTAGGGTGCTATTTTTTTCCAACCATTTTTTTTTTCGGTCTCATCGTGAATTTTATTGCAAGTACCCAAAAAAAAAAATACCCTGAAAGTTTGGGCCCTTAATATTAAATATTAAGACCTCGATCCAGGCGTTTGAAGATTTCCCCTTAAAAAAATACAGAAACGTTGGCTTTTTCATGTTTAAATTTCTATAGCTCAGTGGCATTTCATAGTATCACTTCGACCATGGACGGGTTTTTTTCAGAATTGAATGCTTTACAAAAGTGTCCATTGCGGCTAAGTCGTAACTCGAACCGGCGAGGTAGTACAGGTCTCTAAACTTGATTTTTCCATGAAATTCGCGTTTTTTCGTAGTTATCTCGTGAATAACAAGAGCTACGGAAAAAATGCGAACAATAAACTCTTAGTAAATTTAATTTCCTACAAAAAAGGTCTTAAGCATCAAATCGCTAAAATCAATATCTCCGGAGATATTTAAGGATAAAGTTTTTGTAATTTACAATTTTTATCGAAAATCATGTCAAATTATAAAAAATATATTTTTTTTATTATTTATCACTACTTTCTTAACTAATTACTTTTTTTTTGAAAATGGAATGATAAAAAAATATAAATAGTTGGAAATATGTTAGTATTGAATGTAAAACAAAATGTTTTACATTTATAGATAAATTGACAGGTTAGAAATTTTTGTAATTTATAAGATTACGTTAGCAAAAATTAAAATATGTAACGAGAAGAAAGAGGTGAAATGTACGTAAGTAATCTAGTACTGATCATTCCTTTTGTTTACTCTAATACCCCACTCCTTTCAGCGCAACAATCAGACTTTGGCTTGACCTTGATTGAGCTTACTTAATTTACCGCTTAATTATAGCGCTTTCTTTAATCTCTACTACTTAACACTGGCGTCGCGGGAGTACTAAACAAAGCTTTGTGTACACTAACCTCATAGCGTCGATTATTTGTAGTCAACGTTGCATTACGTATTTCAGTTCAACATTATCATTATTAACAATGTCTGAACAAATTGGTGAAAAAATTTACAATTATTTAATCGGATTTGAAATAAAGACAATTAATAATAATAAATTACCCTTATATCGCGACGTATTGAGCTTGTTTATGTACAAACATCATTCTTTGAAACAAACTATTCGAAATAGTTCATCAGATGTTCTCAGTGAGGTTAATGCTGTTTGGGCCGGCTTTTTGATTCTGACTATTCGTCCTCAGCACAGTTAGAAAAAGCTAGAAAAGCTCTATGCCGAGTATATGATCATTAAAAAACATCGACACAGAGCAAACAAATCAAAAGCTGAACAAGCCAATGTCAAAAAGTTTTGCGAAAAACTTGATAAATTGTTTGATATTTCTAATTGTGCTGCCGTGAAAAACTTGCCAGAAGGAGTTAGAAACTCTTTATTCGAGAGTCAAAGTAAGAATTGTAATAAATGTTTACCAGTAGCCTATGCTTCACCAGAAATGATTTCTGATAATCAGTCAGCTATGGAACAAGATGTAGTTGATGAAGATAACATCAACACTGAGATAGAAACAGGTTAGTTTTTAAATATCAACTTGGGGTTTTCTCATTAATAAAAAAAATTATAAATACTTCAAAAAATTGGTAATTGTTCAGAATCGCGGTTATGCATATTTTTAAATATTCGATTTTTGATGGAATTTAAGAAAAAAATTAAATAATCGGTCAAAGAAAATTGATTTCATGTTCAAAAAACGGTGGAGCCGTAATTTTAAACAATTGCCAAAATATTTTTCATTTTTAAAGATCTTTTCTGACTTGTTTTTAACTATTATGTTTAACAATTAAGTTCTAAAAATTTTCCATTTCAGGTTTCAAACTATCTCAACAAACAGTCTCGACGAGTTTATCCAGTAACGTTTCGAGTTCTAGTGAATTAAAACGAACTTGCTCTGATTTTGAATATGAAATTCCTGCTCCGAAGATGAAAAAGCTTAACATTTTGACTTCTGAACTCGTATCAGCGCTTGATCGCACTCAAACCAGCGATAGAAATGCGATGTTTATTATAGTAGCTGTTATTAAAAGTATGGGTCTCGATGTCGAGAAACATCATTAAAGTTACTCCTCAATTCGTAATGCGCGCATTTTAAAACGTGAAGAAATTGTTGATACCATAAAGAAGAAGAAAGAAGATGACGAATCTCTTGTAGTTCACTGGGATGGTAAGAAACTTCCTACAGGACATGGCACATTGAAAGCAGAACGACTGGCAATACATATTTCTGGAACACATACTTCAAAAATTCTAGAAGCTCCGTTTCTTTCTGATGGCACTGGATCGAGTCAAGCTTCAGCCATATTCAACCCATTAACTGAATGGGATCTTTGTGATCAAATCAAAGCGATGTGTTTCGATACAACTAGTTCAAATACTGGTAAATTTTTATTTTGTCTAAGTAATTTTACTGATTAATGTTTTTGTAATTTTTTAATCCGAGAATATAGTTTTAACCATTATAAAAAGCTTTTTTCGATTTTGCGTTTTCTATTCTAATAAACAAATTATGCTTCAATTTCAAAAAGCTAATAGCTGAGTCAAGTCTTCCAAAATGATTTACAAATATTTGCTAAGTTTTTTTTTTTTTGTTTATGTAATGTTTCAAATGTGTCCGGCAAATTAAAGCAACAAAGATTTTTGATAACAAAAGCTTTTATGAATAAACAATTTAACAAATTCAATTTTAGATTTCGTTGTTTAATTTAAATTTAATAATAAAAATAAATATTCAGGTGATGTAAATGGCGCTTGTGCTATATTTGAAAAAATGATTGGTCGTGATTTGTTGTATCTAGCTTGTCGCCATCATACATCGGAATTAATGTTGAAAAATGTGGCAGAAGTAGCTTGGCCAGTTACGAATGGTCCATCTGTACCGATTTTCAAAAGATTTCGAGATCATTGGACAAAGATTGATACATCAGTGTACGAAATTGGCATCAATGACGAACTTATAGCAAATATTTTAAACGATAAAAAACAAGATATACTGGATTTCATTGAAGATCATAATTTTACGGATTTTCAAATTTTCAAGAAAGCCTCAGATCACACGTTTGTTGACCTCGGCTTCGCCGAGGCGAAGCCGACAATTGCATGTGCTCTAAGACATTTCTTACTTTTCTTCCCTAGGGGTGTAATATACTATTTCCCCACTCAAGCCCAAAAAAATTTGTAACAATATTTTTCCCGGAACTAAGTCCTAAAACCGGAGGCAGAGATGCCGTCCGGGTAGAGTAATGTACGCTCGCCCTGAAAACGAATAAATAGGCCCGATGACCCTCAGGCTGGGTTAGTGCACGGTTTGGGCGCCAGATAATTTTACCTAAAATTACCTAAATTATTAATCAGGGGCCGCGCCAAGCGATCAATCAGTGATTTAGGTTCTCCTATGACGACGGAACATCGAGAAAAGGAACGCAATGTAGATAATTTCGTAAAGGGAGCGGTCTCGTGCGCCCATGAACCATAGATATTCCCCTTGCTATCGGAAAACGAAAAAGGAAAATCAGATAGGATAGGCAAGCGAGCACAAAGAATCAGTCACAGTAATTATTTATAGAAGTAGGTAGAGAAGTATGAAACAATCAGAGAGGAATTTCTGAATATAAAATTTATTTAATTAAAGGCCTAAGAGGTATAGATTACTGAGATCCTCCGAGGGCCAACTTAATCGTATATTCAATTAACAAAATAAATCCTTTATGGAATTCTTGATTTACTTATAATCTTCTTTATTTTTATTATTATTTATTAATTTCAGCCTGACGGCCTCGAAATTGAACTTGGTTCCTTACATTAGTTTTACAATGTACTTTGTGCTTATATACTAATATCTTTACTATTTATTACTGTTATTAGAAAACTTGAGTGTCCATTGATTCTTAGTTTTATCTTAAACTTATTACCTGAAAATTTTATTAATTAAATAAAATAAAATAAAATAAAATAAACTCAATTAAATTAATTAAATCAAGTTAAATTAAATTAAATCAAATGAAATTAAGTTAAGTTAAACCTATGGTTTGACCAGATAGCAATAGAGATAATGGTAATATAATATAATCTTTTATAATATAATCTTAATCGGTGTCAATAAATATATATAATCTAACAGTATTGATAATAGATCACATATATGAAGTTTGGCTGACATTAACTTGAGTTATTAGCTTATTTATCTATTAATTGACTATTCTTTCATTCTTTTGGTTATAGATTCATTTTAAGACTAATTGTTTATCTTTTAATTTTTCTTTTTGCTTTATCAATCTTTTTTAGCCACTCCACTATCACTTTTTCACCTGTGTGAGACAAAATCTCCTCTGTTGACAATTCCAGTCCTTCAATTGCACTACAGTCTTTACTCCAATGCTCGAAAGCATCTTCACCTTCTCCACATAATGAACATGTTTTCTCTTCGTCGGGCAACCAATACTTATTCGCATTTTCAAAGCTTCCGCATCTGGCTCGCGCTAAAAGCTTTTGATCGCCTACCCTCGTCCATACTTCAAGGTATCTTGGTAACTCACTTGTCACAACATTCTTATATTTGCAATTGTACCTTGATGAGTCGATCTTGCTGATTTGTAGCTGGGACTGTACTTCTCTTCCTCTATTTTTTAGGGTGGCTCCAACATTTGATCCTTCAGCACTTAGCTCTTCTATTCCTTCTTGACTGTATCCACAGTTGTTCAAGAATGCTTGTCTTTCTAATAACCTTTCCTTATTACCTTTACCTTTTCTTCTTTCCTGAATACATTCTTTTACAATACCTACTTCTCTTGAACTTAGAATACGTTCTTCATAGTCTATCGCTCTTTTTGCGAATTTGAGCTGCATTTTTTCCCTCTTTGTTTCTTCAAAAAGAATGTGATCAGGCGTACATCTATCCAAACCTAGAGTCCACTTGAGATACTTTTTCTGGATTCTTTTTAACTCCAAAATTTCTGCCCATCCCCAGATTTCTGCGCCGTAAGACATAATCCCTCCGACCAAACTGTCAAAAATTTTAGCTCTTCTATTAAAATTATTTCTGAATAATCTCTCTCCAATTCCCCACGTATGCCTCATTGCAATATTTGCTTTTTTCACCAGGTTTTTTACGTGTTCTCTCATCTTCCCGCTGCTTGTAAAGTGATAACCCAGATAAGTGAATTCTTTTACTTCTTCGATGGGAAGACCTTTCCACAACCAGTCCGCTTTTCATCTTCTACCACCTCCTTTCTTGAATACCATGATTTTAGACTTATCTTCGTTTAATATCAACTTTTTCTTCATCAGGTACTTTTCCAGCCTCTTCATCATCTCCTTCATCTCCCCTTCGCTAGTTGCCAGCATTGCGAGATCGTCCGCATAGGACAAGCTCCAAAATTTTTCTTTCGCAACTACCACTCCGCCTATTTGTCCTTTCTTCAGTTCTTCTTCGAGATCAGCTATGAGAATTGTGAAAAGCGTCGAGCTTAACGGGCAGCCTTGTCTGACTCCCACTTTCGTCCAGAACACCTCTGTTATCCTGTCTCCAATTTTCACTCTGTTTCTGGTTTCTTTATATATTTCTTTTGTTCTTTCTATCAGACGTCTTCTCACACCTGCTTTTTCCATCGCTCTCCACAATTCCGTCCTCTCGACTGTGTCAAATGCAGCTCTCAAATCTACGAAAAACGAATACAGTTTGCCTTTTTCTTTACTCAACTCTTTTTCTATCACGTGGTTTAAGATGTATATGTTGTCAATTGTTCCTCGACCTTTTCTGAATCCAGCTTGGGTGTCTGGTAATATTTTCTTGTCTTCTATGTCTTTTGAAATTCTGGCGTTCAGTACTGATGCATATATTTTGTATCCTGTGGGCAGTAAGCTTATTCCTCGGTAATTGTTTACCATATTCTTATCGCCTTTTTTATATAATGGGGTAATTATAGCTTCCTTCCAGTCTTCCGGGAATCCTTCTCCGTTCCATATTTTTTTTACAAGTTTACACAGCTTCTGCTCCGTTCGTCCTTGCATGTAAGTCCAGGCTTCGTTGGGGATGCCATCAATTTCTGGTGCCTTGCTTTTCTTTAACTTTTTGATTTGCTTTCTTATTTCATCGTCTGATAGCTCCTCTTCAACTTCTTCTTCTCTTTCTTGACTCCAGTCTCCTATTATTCTCTCGCTTTCACCTTTTAGATGTTTTATAAAGTGTTCTCTCCATTCTTCTGTCTTGATTTCTTCGCTTGGCTGATCTCTTGACTTTCTCTCTTTATTTATGAACTTCCATATTTCCTTTTCTGAACGTGCAGCTTTAATTTCTTCCATCACCTCATCAGCTCTTATTTTCTCTTTTTCTTTACATAATTTTCTTAGCTCTTTTCTTGCTACTAGGTATTCTTCTTTTACTGTTTTACCTAGCTTCCACTTTTTTAATAAACTTTTTACTTGCCGCTTTTTCTTACTGCATTCTTTATTCCACCATTTTCTGTATCCTATTTTGTTTTCCTTGATTTTAATTGTCTTCTTTGTCATTCCCTCATGCATGGTCTTTTTTATTTCGTTCCAGTTTTTCTCAACTTCTAGCTCCACGTACTCTTTCTCTCCGGTATAAATCTGGAAGACTCTCTTGCTTTCGTCATCCCATTTTATAATTTCTCGCTCAGCCTTTTGCTCATTGGTTATGTTATTGTTCACCTTTTGGTTCACTATGCAGTATATCGGCATATGGTCAGACTCAACCCTTTCTAAAACTTTGAATTTTTCTATCCGCTCCAATCCTTCCGTATTAACTATAATATAATCAATTACTGAATGACCAATGCCAGCCACGAAAGTGTATTCACCTTCATTATCTCCTTCGACGTTTCCATTAAGCATATGCCAACTTTGTTCACTAATTACTTCTAACAACTGATTTCCTTCAAAGTTTACTATTTTTTCTTTAGATTCTCGCGGTTTATCTTCGTTTCCGTCCACCAAACTTCCTTTGCTTCCTGTCCTCGCGTTATAGTCTCCACCAATTAAAACTTTAATACCGCTGGTCTCATCACTGCTTTCGCTTATTCTATTTATTAAGTTTTTTATTTTATTTTTACAGTAAATTGTCCACACTTGCCACTTTTCACCTTCTAAACTAATTGACCTACACATTGCACCATCAAGGTCTAACTTTTGACCGTCATCTTCTATAATCTTACTCTTGATACCTGTGATGATTCCGCCGCTTGCTCTACCTTTTTTTTTATCTCTTATTGCGTATTGACAACACCATTTGTACCCTTTCGGCAAGTATCTTTTCATTTTCATCCATGTCTTTTCTTCAACCCAGGTTTCGGTCAGACCCACCACATCAAATTGCTCTAAAAATTCCCAGAAGTTTTTATCTTTATTCATTGCACCTGCCACATTCCAAAACACCATTTCGCACTTCCTTGTCTTTTTCATCGTCGGCTGATCTACTGAAAAGGATTTTCCCGGTTTGCTAACCTGTTTAAATCCTCCCATCTGTGCCATTTACTGTCAATACACAACTTTCGGTATCCAATTTTTACTCTTTTACCTGCTTCCTTCTCTTTTTTCGCTATATCTCTCAGTTGATTCTGGATCTCTCTTTCTCTATGTGTCAAATCGTTGTCGATGTAAATCTTGTTGTCACCCAGTCTGCTTTTGCTTTTCATTATTTCAAGCTTTTCTTCCCAGTTGCTTATTGTGGCAATTATGACACCTTTTTCGCGTCCTTGTTTGAATGCTTTATTTATTCCAGCTTCGACTCCCAGTTTTTCTTTTATAAACGTTTTAACCGCTTCTTTTATATCACGTTCTTCTGTTTGAAGGCCTCTGATTACTATATTATTTCTTTTCTTTTTCTTTTTTTTTCTTGGGAATCTATCATTCTTTGCATCCTTGACATTTCTTCTTCAATCACTTTTCTCTTCTGCTCAATCTGTTCTTCTTCTTGCTGTAATTGCGCTCTTCTTTTGATTACCCAATCTGTGTCAGCAGTTCCGCCATCTGAGACTTCCATCTTCTTTAACCTTTCGTCCAGGCCTTCTAACTTTCCATAGATGTCTTCTTTTTCTTCTTTCCACCTTTCATCTTTCTTCTGGATGTCTTCCCTGATTTTCTCGATATCCTCCTTTAAATCTTTCTGATTATCTGCCACAATCCCTTTGATTTCTCTAATTTCTCGAAGTACAGTTTCGATGCCACTGTTGATGCTACTACCACTTTCTATGTTACCTTGTTTAGTTGGCTGATGGCTGGTCATGTAGCCTTTTAACGTAGAATTTTTCGTGGAACGCGTTTTATTGTCTACTGGGGATTTTTCCACCATTTTACTTTAATTTAATTTAAATTTACCGCTAAATTCACTGTTTTACCCTGTGCCGCTAACAACAGTCTGCTTTTTTTTTTTTTAGTTTACCAAACTAACCTAAAACTTTGCTTGTCGTTTCTTTTAATTATTATCTAATTATTTCTGATTAGCCTATCAAACTTATTATTTATTCTGAATTAATTAATTTTTATTTACCGGATTTTCTTTAGCATTTATCTTATTTACTTTTTATTACAATGAAAATATTATTAAAATAGATCACACTATATTTTACATGCACACAGCGCCCCGTCTCGCAACCCTTATAATCTTCTTTATGATTTAATTAACAATTGTGGAGCGCTACGCAATAACGACAATCGTAGTATAAATAACGAAGTTGGCAACAACCAAAATTTAACAACATGAAATATAAATCAAAGTATGTAATAACAATTATAATAATAAATCACATCAATTGTTAATCATGCTCGGAGCGATAATCTCCGAGACAATTTATTTTATAGCAATTTCTTAGCGCTGATATTCTTGAACCAGGTAAAATTGATAAATATTTGTTGAGTAATAAATGAGAAAATTAAGCAACAATGACATTCAAGATATTAATTATAATGATCGACATCCGCTAGTGTCAATTGTAGTCAACACCTGAATAGAACGGATGTATTAATAACAATGCATAGAAATAATAATCATATTATTCTTAAACGAAATACAATTTTCCTTTTACGCAAATGCGCAATAATCGACATGAGTCACGGGATGCACGTGGGATGCCAACCGCCGCGAGATTACCTTGAGAGGTTACCCTTAGCAAGCAACAAATTAACCCACATTCAATTCAAATTTAACTTAATTTCGGTAGTGAATTATTCAACAAAAATTCACCACGTGGCAAAATGGCGGCCTCTCACTGAAACCAGCGCCGGTTCGCGCCCGGGAGGTTCTCAATAATCTTCCCCGGTGGAATAATACTAAAGGACTTACCAAAACGAAGCCAGTAAATTAGTAATGAGTTTCCTCAAAAATTAATCAGTCGCAACTGGTCAACAATGGCAAAATATTCGAAAATGATCGACTTAAACACACTGGTGCTTGCACGTGCTGTTTTCACCCGTGACTGCCTGTGTATATTTTTGCCGGCAGCATGCTGCCAGCTGGAGCTATCGAGCCGCCCTCATGATGGACATTCCGTCGCCTCAGGTCGCCCGCGGTGCTATTTGAAAATTCCAATTTCCACCACAATTGAGAAATCTTCTCGCCGGGACGTGAATCGGACCGGTATTCGCAAGTAACAGGGCTTCCGATAATAAATATAGACATTATTCAAATAATTAATTAGCCGTCGAGAGTTAAATGCAAGTTCTTTGTAAAATAAATTTGAGCCGAGCGTCAGGTTCATCTCCTCCGGACTGGGAGCCTTGGGTATTCTCAGGCTCGTCGGCCGCTCGCTCGGGCCCCGTCCGGTCAAAATGAAATCATAAACTTAAAATAAAATACATCGAACTTTCTGTAATGAATCTTGCATTGCACTCTCGCAGACTTTAATCGGCGGCGGGCATCTCAGCTGCATCCCGGACTGGTAATAAAATGAATCAAATAATATAACGTAAAACTAAATAACTTAACTATACTAGGTTTTTATTTTGCTCGGGAGGTGCCGCCACCTGGCGGAGCCCCCCGACACCAATGTGTTTAAGTCCGGCGGGAAATGCCACAGTGAATAAACACTGTGACAAATTTACTGTATGATCTCGGTCAATAACTTCAATTTTCCGGAAAATTAAGGTTCTAAATGGTCATACCATTTGGTTGACTGATTGAAGCTTAACTCCTAGCTGGCAATTATACCCTAGTTAAAAAAAGTATTAAGAACAATGAAAACGAAATTGAAAATAATTATTTTTATGTGATCTGAGGCTTTTTTATTTACTTCACGAGGAGTGTATACTATTTTTTTCCTCGACGACGGCGTAAAGTAGAAACTTTGTTTAGCGCAGCGGGGCTCAAGTTGACGCTTTACACCCTGAGGGGAAAAAATAATTTTATGCTATTTTGTAGAGAGTATTTCTTTCTATAAATACCGGAATCAATTGAGCCTAAAACAGAAAGTTTAAAAAACTTAAAATTCAATTATCCATTAAAATGCACGTTTTCAAATTAAAGTTTTTCATATTAGTTTTGTTTTCGATGTCAGGTTATGTTTTTTAAGTTCACGTATTCTGTTGCCAACCTCACTTTTATATTGACACATTCTATGTTTAAAATATAGTATCAGTTTAAGCCCTTGAACTTGCTCGCGATCGTTATTTTGCTTGTGATTATTGTTTTAGATTTGCTTTATTTTTAAGTTTAATTGTTGGCCCCAACTTCCAGGCCGTGCTCATCATTATTGTAAAAATTCTCAATTCGCAATAACATTTGATGAGTAATTGTTCTCCCTATACAAAAAATATTAAGTATTTCAGTCTTTAGATGTTCCAGAAACATTAATTCTACACTATACCTACCTAATTTCGATTCAGGTGTTGAAAGTAGACCCTTTTCTTTAACCAACTTTTTTGCTACCCTTGTTAAATGTCGTGATGTATTCATAGTTTCACAAAGACGTTTCCACTCCATTTGTCAGGTAAAAATGTTCAAATTTGTAGTTTTAAAGACTTTTCCGTTTCTTTATCATTGAATTTGTCATGCAGCATTTTAAATTAAGGAGCGAAAATTCTCACCATCGTCGTCGATCGATCCTTCATCGGCAGCTGAGAGCAAAATTTTTTTCAAGCTGTCAGAGATCTGATTTATTTTATTATTCAAAAATTGATAATCATCTAATTTTTTTTGATGGAATCGGCGATTGATTCAACAGTCGCAATGTATCGTTCATAACGGGTAATTAAGTTTCAGCACTAACTTGGGATGCCGAGCTCGATTGTGAATTTTTGGATTCGCTATTGAACGACAAGGAACCTTATAAAAACAATGAAATATGTAGTTTCTGGGAATGTATTTAAGTAATGTATGAATAATTTTAAAAAACTTACGGAATGATAAGGATAACAGGAGATCCATGGCGGTTGTGTTACTATCACTGTCAGCACCATCATTGTTCTCATTGTTATCACTAAAATCATCTTCATGGTCACTTGCATCAATATTAGGATCATCACTAGTATTTGTTTGTTTCTTTACGGATTTTGAAGCTTTTTTTCGACACGAACTTAATAAAAATCTTCCAATCAATTTAGATTAATAGAAGAAACCAATTAGCTTTTCAAATAACACCGAATCAAAATAGTCTTCATAAACTATAACAATTATTTGTTTATTCAGCTAATGTAATATCAACAATCTTTCGCTAGACACTTGATCGCACAATAGATTTACAGAAATTTACAGGTTATATATTTAACGGTACGAAAAAACCGTTTTCATAAATCGATACTCACTAGCGTATAGTTTCTAATATACTGACTATAGGTAAGTCTATAATTGTCCTCCCCTAGTTTATCGACCTTACTGATAGGTTAAAATTTGAATCTTGGTGATGATATTCGTAAATCAAATCTGTAAATTGAGGATTACATCATAAAATCGTTAAATTATATTTATTTTATGATAGTAATAAGGTTTACAGAAAAAAAATTTTTTTTTTCATTTTTGAAAATTTGACAATTTTTTTTTAAATAATAAAAAAAATACAAAAAAAAATCAGCCTACTCCGAGATTAGCGAGGATAGTTGTCAAAATAATTGAAGTTTTTTTTTAAGGAAAAAAAAATAAAAGAAAATCATGGACTTCGAAAAAATGACGATTTTACTAAAAAAAAACCGATTATTTTATATAATTGATCATGTTAATTTTTTTCGTGTATTTTTTCAAGAAGTTCATTTAATAATGAAAACTAAAAAAAAAAAAAAGGTACCCAAAAGTAAATTTCTAAAAAAGTTATGGCAAGTTAAAAATAAAAAAGGCATTTTTTTGAAAAATTCGTAACTTTCTTTGGGTTGGACAAAAAAATTAGAAAAAATTCCCAAAAATATTTTTCAAAGGGTAGAAAAGGATGATGAAGTTTCAGCTAAATTTAAAGGGGTCGAGTTCAAAAGTGGTGGATTTGGCATGGAATACCTCGTATATATGGGGTAGTTAGTCGCAAATAAAAAATGATATTAATGAAATTAGCGAAATAGAAATTTCACCAAATATAAATTCAGTCATTTATAAAATAGCGAAAAACAAAAATTTGTGGCTACGTGAATTTAGCAAATTCTTACTAAAGGAATTATATTTTGTTCTATTTTTCAGATAACAAAAGACATTTAGAACAAAAAAAATCACAATTGTAGCAGTGAGAAATTGAGTAGATGACTCTTCGGATGATGCTGGAGATTATTTACTTAAGGGGTTATATCCACTTGTGATTTTCAAAAAATCGATTTTTTTTTCATTTTTTGAATGTACATATTCAAGAATATTCTCTGAAAATTTCAAATCGATCCGACAATTAGTTTCGGAGATATGAGCGTATTAGTAAGAACGTCTCCGAGCGTTCGAAAGTAGGCGGAGCACGAGCCGGAGTAGCAGCTGTTTCTGGTAGCTTCTACCCTTTTGTTCTCGACTTATATTGTGTTTGGGACCCTAATATAATAATACAAAAGATCTAGTTTATACCTGAAACCTATGTTGAGGAATTTTAGGTTAAAAATATGTGAACTCATCAGTTCGAAGTGATCTTTCACGTGGACAAGTTGTATTTCTCAGTGTGTATAGTTTAATTAATTAAAGTAAAAAATGTCTCGTAAAATTAGCAGAGAAACCAGCATGATAATTGTCCTATATAAGCCTTGGGAACTTTGCCCAGCTATAAACATGATTATGAGGCCTTACCACCTGATGTTGCAACAGCTATTTTTCCAATTTACGAAGATCTAAGTAACAAAAAATTATTGGAACGATGCGTTGGTGGTTTTACCCAGAACAGTAATGAAAGTTATAATCAGCTGATATGGAAAATAACTCCAAAAATTATTCCAGCTGGCTCTAAAATTGTGAAAATAGCTGTAAACATTGCAGCCGGAGTCTTTAACGAAGATAAAACATCTCTTCTTTATTATATAAGTGCTATGGGATTATCACTTGGACCCAATGCTCATTCCTACGTGAGTAAAGAGGACGCAGAGCGCATCTCAATTTCGGACGCAAGAGCGCCAGGGTCGACGCGCGAGGGGAGAATGGCTCGTAGACAACAACAACTAAACATTTTGGAGGCAAACGACGAAGCAGAGGGTTCCTCTTATGGTGCTGGAATAGATGACACGATGTAAGTTGAAAAAAAAAATTTTTAATTTAGTGTAAATCGTTCCCGAAACTTTAAACGCGTTTATCTCAAAACCGTGTTTTCAGAGTCGGTGAACAAAATTTCTCCGAAACCGCTAAACCGATCGGTTTGAAATTTTCACACGACTTACTCAGATATATTTTTCAGGTAATGATCGAAGGAATAAGGTTTTGGATCCGCAAGTCTGGTGGTTCAATAACAGATTCTAAGAGATCCGAAAGTTCAATCGCTCCTAGTATACCTTCGAGACTGTTAGGTCTTGGGAAAGTCGCTCTGATAAAGCTTCTGGCATTACTGGAAATACGGATTTTTCAACAAATAAAACGAATAAATCCAATGATAGTAAAGTTCACAGCCAAGATAACTCGGTCTACAGCGCTGATATGAGTTCAGGTGAATCTGAGATTGTTGATAAAGAAACAGCTGTCATTAAAAATAAACAAAAGCTTAATAAACAAGACTTTGTATTTGATCAATCAATAAAAAAGAAACAAGTCTGTTATAACCAAAAAACTGATTCAAGATATTCAGAAAATAATCTATCTGAGAATACCAGAACAATTGACTCATTTTTTGCTCCAAGTAATAATGATACAGCTTTCAATCCTGAAAGTAGTCGCTTTATCAAAGAGCAAAAAAATAATTCAAAAGATGACAATTTTAAAAGTTTAATAAAAAACGTTTCATCATCTTTAGAAACCATCATTTCTCCTAATGTTAATGATTTGACTGTTCCAGTTTCAAAATTTGTACCGAATGATGATGCAACACCTAAACGTAAAATTCTATCCAAGCAATAATTTTGCATTTGTCGCAAAGAATTAGTCATTAAGTTTGCTAGAAATCTCGAAAATCATCAGAAAGATAATTCTGATGTTCGATAATTTCTTAAATTACCTTAAGAAGTCAAATACGCTTGGACAAAATGGCAGTCATACTAATGTAACGAACGAATTAATTAAAATCATGAAAACTCCTCAAACACGTAAACCAAGTACCTATTTTATAACCCAGCATGAAAACGTAAACAATTTTATGGGTTCTCTAACGAAATCAGGCGTTGCCTTTCTAAAATTCTTGGAAAGACTGGGCCCGATCGCAATAACGATAACACCATATTGTTACAGTTTCATAACCGGAACAAACTTTGAAAAGTGATCGGATCTATCTTTTAGATCGCATCATCATATGGGACAAATCATAAAAAAGACCGAATTTTTGATCAACTAATCAGTCCAAGTTTACTCTCAGTAATGCCCAGTTTCAAGTTTTGTTCTGTTGGCCCAGTACTTGTACTCCGGTTCCTCGCTGTTAGAAAAGACCCTTCTGGTTTACCTGGTACACCCTGATCCGGTCAAAAAGTTACCATAAACCTGAAAACATCCAATTTATTGTGGCCCGACTCTAAACCCAGATATTGAATTATCTGCAAGTTTTAAGAGTCTCACCACAATAAAGTAATAATTTCAAACGCACCTCGGAATAACCCAGAGGTTACTAAGTAAGAACATTTATATATTTACTCATAATATAGGAATTAAGTAATCAATAAAACTACCACTGTAAAAATTTTGTATGAAACAATTATTTTCTTTTCTAATATATTGGGTTAAAAAGAGAATCATTATTAATTATTTTTCAAACTAAACCTGGGTGTATTAAAATTAGAGAAGGTCAAGTGCATTTTAGATTAGATAAACTTCTCTCGAGAGGTGATTACCGCCCGCTTCTTACTTTCACAATTTAAGTTCCCGGGTCAATATTCATTGCCAAGCTTCTTACTCACTATGACATTCGTATAGTAAAAGGGACAGCAATAAAGTATCTGTATCTTTACCGGTCGAGATATTCAGGTACACGGTAATAAAAGAAGGTAAACGCTTCTTTTGTTATCTTAAAAACAACAATTACATGAAAAAAGATTAACTGTCAATCGTAACATGAAATAACAGTACGCTACTACACAATACTAATAAAGAATTGAATAGCGGAATTTTGTTGACTAGCAGAAGATGTCAAGTTGGCTTCAAACGAAATGCAACAGATTACCTGCCATGCAGTAAATGTAATGCTTACTTTTCTAAACAAACTCTTCGCATCCATGTTAAAAAATGTATTCCTGAGCACGAAACTGGAGTTCATGATATACTGAGCATGAGTCGTCATAAAGTTTGTTATATTCATGAAAGAGCTGAAGAATTATTACGTAAATCGATTTTTCCAGTGTTGAATGACAATGATTTAAAAAATACTATTGCGTTTGATAAAATTATTATATTGTATTGTAACTTTTTATGCGAAAAATATGTTGTAATCATGGGGTTTAGCCCAGGTCCAGTTAGCTACCCCTTTCCTCTTTAGAAAGGGCGCCACTGGGATTTTAGACACGGTGTTCCAGAAACCGGAGGAGCATGAGAAGGAAAGGACAGGGTCGTGAGAAGTCCGAGAAAGGCTGCGAATAAAACTGAGAGAAATTATTAGAAAAATATAAATGATTTATTCAATTTAAATTTCAAACTTAACAAATTTCCTTATAAACTAACTTAAATGTGAGAACCTCTCACCTACGCTAAATGGCCCTTGCCAATTTATCTTATCCCTAAATAACTGCTTCTCCGACCTCGTCACTCCGACGGAATCTTAATTCTAAATTTTCCTCGTCAACCTGACGGCATATCAATTAAACCAAATTTCACGTCAACCTGACGGATTCTCAATTAAAACCTAATTTTACGTCAACCTGACGGATTTCCTTACTCTATCATTTTCCTTACTTATCTACTACCTCGTCCACCGGACGCTAACTCAAATTCTCTAACTTTTATTGAATGTGCTAATTCTCTCAATTTTAATTCCAATTAACAATTAAATTTTCCTAACAATTCTCAATACAAAATTTATCAATCTCACAAAATTTAACACTTGTCGGTTTTCTAAATTATTCATTTCTTAATTCCAAAATTCTATCAAAATTTTTCAATTAAATTTCACTAAATATCTTTTGACAATTTTCCTTTAATAATTTACGTATTCCCAAATTTCATCAAACTACGTAATTAAAATTGTTTCCTTAAATTTAGCCAAACGGCCTTAATTTATATTTCCACAATTTCCAAGAATTTAACACATAACTATAAATGACCTTTATTCTGAACTACGCACTTTTCCGAATTTACCAAATTTTCTAAACTAATTGTTAACTAATTTTGAATATTTATAACAAAAAGACCGAATTTATTTTAATTAATTTCTTGATGACAGTTAATTGATAATTATTCTTAATTCTATTTTCTTAATTTCTAAATGACCTTGGCAAACTTAACCCGATTGGAATTTGAAAATTATGTATAGACTACTCGAGACGCTTAATTTTAATTTCAGTAAAACTTATATTGGTTAATTCAGCCTAATTGAAATACAAGGGCCTAAATAACCAATTAACCTGAAGTTCCAATTATTTCAGCCAACGATGGAATTATCCCAGAGCAAGTGAAATTTAGCAAACAGCACTTCCTTCAGCTTCTCGAGTCCGTAAATTCCTTTTCCTCCTCTATTCGATCACAATTATTTCTCGTACAAATTATGTTATTTTGATGGTAAATCACTGGGCACTGCACTACCACAAGTCTCGTCCGCCAAAAGGTGCTGTTTTGGTCTTCGCCGGCTCTTTTATAACCTCTCTCTCAGGTTCTCGAATTTTCCCATTATCTCGTTCCCGCTTAGATTTTCTGGGGAACAGCGGTGGGGACTTAGCGACCCGTACGACCCGGTGACGAGTCTTACAATTAGCTACTCACGCTCAGAAGGTACGGAGTAGTCCCTACTCACCGCGACAAGATAACAGTGACACTAGCCCCGCTCGGGAATTCAGATTCCCTGTCACAATGTTTATATCCGTCATCACAGTATGATACGTTGTAACAGGGTAAATTACCCTAAATCGATAAGTCGCCAGAGATCGATAATTAGTCGACTCAGCACTAGCGCGCCCCGATCTTCGGGGTCTTCCGTTTAGTAATTAAGAGGGGGGGGTGGATTGGGTAAGTGCTCGGGAGTCGGAGAGTGACAAAATCAGAAGAGGTTTGATAGTCAGCCGCACCGGTCACTACTCAACGAAGCAGCAGGTAATTATTTTTTCGCACGTGAATTTTCGGAACGCTGCGATGATTTTTTAAGATTGTCTTTCCAATCTTCTAGACAAGATTTCTAACGTTGGTTCTGTTACAGGAAAAACTGAACTTAGAGTCAGGACAATTCCCCGGAGTGAAAAAGAATCTAACAACCGGTACCTGGAGGACTCACCACGGTAGACAGACATCGTGGACGTAGTAAGACAATTACCCAGGTACATTATTTCATTCCGTGGGTGGAAAATAGACCGCGGTTTGTACTCGGTCTATCATTCCTCTTCTTTTCTTAAATTTTATTTAATAAATAAATCGTGGAACATTTGCTAGTTTTTGGATTGAGTGATTTTCATGGGGGTTTATACCCGGGGATCGCTCGATCGACCTTGCGGGGGAAGTTTTAATATCTAAAAGTTTTCAATCAATTAACTAACATCTAAGAAAATTTATTTAATTAATTTTTCAATAATTAACTGAGTAAAATTGATTAACTTTTGTCATTGAGAAAAATAGATAAAATTTTTTGTTCGTGAAATTTTCGTCAAGCGTCAGTTTTGTGTCGTATAAATTCCAATACCCAAGGTCAAGCAAGACTTGACTAGCGAATGTTCTAGCAAATAAATTTGACTATTTCGACTCGTGTCAAATTTTTATAATTTATAAGACGAGTAGAACGCTAGTGATAATGTTTTATATCAAGAATTAATTATTAAGAATTCTATATTGAGAATTAATTATCGAGGATAATATAGAGTGGAAAATTATTGAGAATATTATACTATAAAATTATTCCGTCAAGTGTGAATTTAATAATTTTGGGATTAAGTCCGTGAAGTAGTCAAATTGAAATTACTGAAACTTGATAATTATCGGCGTGGACATTAAGTCCTAGGAATTAGTTAATTGAGTTATAATTGTCATAGTAAAAGTTTAATCAGAATTAGTTAATTAAACTTATGTTAATAATTTTGAAGTGATTGTAAAGGTTGATATTGTGACTAAGTTAATTCAAGGCATTAAGCCTCTGGTTCTATAGGGATTAGTTCGAGGTTAATTGAAATTGATAGTTGAATTGGAATTATTGTTTTTACCAAATACTAATGATTGAATAATTTAAATATATTGTAATTAAATTAAAATCATTTTTCAAATTTAAAATTATAAAATCAATTAAGCGAGTGTGGGTTATGTGTGTCAAAAATTGTATGGGTTATGCGTGATAGAGAGTGTTAATAGTGTTAAGTGCGGTAGTCCTGTGGACTTAATTTTAAGTTGTAAAGTGTGTAAAGTTAGTTAGTTTTGGTCGTCCGGTGGACGTTAAATTTTAAGTTTAGTTCTAAGACTGGTGTGGGAGACCGTTTGTTCGAAAAAGCCCAATTAGTTCTAAGACAGGTGTGGGAGACCGTTTGTTCGAAAAAGCCCAATTAGTTCTAAGACAGGTGTGGGAGACCGTTTGTTCGAAAAAGCCCAATTAGTTTTAAGACAGGTGTGGGAGACCGTTTGTTCGAAAAAGCCCGTCTAGTCATCGTATCGTCATTGGAAGGTTCGTTTGTAAATATCGTTTATTTCGCAGTATTCTCCGCTTCGTTAGATTATAAGTGTGTGAGTGAGCGCTTAAATTTGTTAAGTTTGTTAAATTTTTATTGTTAATAAATATCGATATATTGTTAGTTAAGATTTTATTATTCAACAGCACCTTCCTCCACTCTCTCTACCCTAAGATAAGTTTTCTCAGCTCTGGACCGGTTCCAGGAACCGTGATTAATAATCCTAGTGGCGCCCTGATAATTTTTATTGTTGTTAGTTTTGTTTAGTTATTTATAAAATTGATTAGGGGCTAACCTGAGCAGGTAAAACTGTTACAACGTTCTGATTTAAGATACCTTGGTAGGCATAAACTTGCTATCATGGAGCTAAATCCTAAAATCAAAGAATACTTTTTAATATTTCATCCTGAACAGGTTGATACTGCAATGAAAGCATTAAGAACGGAGCAAAGTGGAATCAAAAGAAACTCATACTTGACATTTCAGCTGTAGCGACGAAAATGACGACACTGGTGAGAAAAGTTGCTAAAAGATTCATATCTGAATGTATCCAAAAAAGTAAAAGAGAAAGAACAGTAGAAGGTCGAAAAATTTATGGACTCATGGAACGAAAAAATACAACAGCTTGTCAACAAAAATGCAATAGACGATCTGACATTATTAAAAAGCCAAAAAAAAATATCTCTGCCTTCTAAAAATGATATCAAGTTGTTGTACACTCATCTAAAAGCTGAAGGTGACAAAGCTCAAGCTATTTTGGAAGAAAAGTTCGATTTTTATGCTTGGAAATCTTTAACAGAATGTACTTTGATATTGATTTAAATTTTTAATAGAAAACGTGCTGGCAACATCGAACAACTAACTATGGATCAAATTGCTAATCAAGATGCTGTTGGTAAGAACATTAGTAGAGAATGTTCGATGAATTATCTAAGCCAGCTCAACAAATAGTTAAGAAATTTGTCAGGGTTTCTAATCGTGGTAAGCTTGGTCGATCAGTATCAATGTTAGTACACTCTTATATTTTGCCTTATATTGATTTGATAAAGAAATATCGTTTACGAGTTGGGGTAAAAAAAAACAAATGAATATTTTTTTGGTCGATCTTCAAGAAATGCACTGCAAATTCCTTATTTTAGAGCTTGACCTCTGATGCGTAAATTTTCTGCTGCTTGTGGTGCTAAGGTACGGATTGCTCTCCGAGGGACCAATCTAAGAAAGCATGTAGCTACTTACACAGCTATGATAGGCATCGAAGAAACTGATATAGATCGTCTAGTAGCAATTATGGGACATCATAAAGATATTCATAAGAACTACTATCAAATGCCAATACCACTAGCGGAAATGACTAAAGTAGCTAATCTCCTCGAAGTTGCTATTGGGAATGATAATGAAGAAAACGAAAGTGAGAGTAGTTCTGATGGAGAGAGTGATGATGATAACACCGAAAATGATGAGAATACTGTTAGTCAAAATCTAAATGAAACTTCTTCTAATAATGAAAAGAAGAAAAATAAAATTGTCTGTCGTCAACAAGTCCCACCTGTTTTTAAAGATAATAATAATTATGAATAAAGTTCTGATTCGGATGCTGAGGTGACTCAATAGTAGTTACGGACATTGTCTCGGATAGCGTAACTGGTAGAGCCTTTGGCGAGTAACCAAACGATCCGGGCTCGAATTCCGGTCTAGGCTGTCCGAATTATTTTTTCGGTTACTAATAATTCCTACTGAGTAGAGTCCCCCCCTCCCTTTATCCTGTATTTCCCCATTTCCCAAATTTGTCTATAATGATAAATTTAGCTATGATATATCGCTAGTCATGCTGAGTATTCGAACGACAAAATCAGCATGACTTATTCTGATAAATCATCAAGTAACAAGAAAAAAAGTCGTTTGAAATTCAAATCAAAAGTTGATGATCAAAAAGGTAAGTTTTGATATACTAATTTTTTCAACTCATTAGAATAACTTGTTTGTGTGAAAAAAAAAATCGCTTGCACGACTTTATCATCGAAAAATTAAAAATTGATAACACTTTTTTACTAATAGTTAGTTTTTAACAAGAGGATTTGTTAAAGTTAATTTACAATGTAAGTAATAATAAATTGCATACATTAATCAATTAATAATCGTGCAAACATTGACGTAAGTTTATTATTTCGAAAATAAAAAAAAAAGTTAGAAAAACGGTAGACCCTGAAGGCCATCCGTGCAACTTCCCGCTAATTTTATATCAAGTGCTTAAAACTGCACTAATGATGTTTTTTAGTTCTCCGAGCTCAACAATACAATATATATATGTTATTTTAAGCTCCTTGAGCTTAAAGAAGCAACTTTTCAGTGCGTTGGAGCTATTCGAACTCAAAAGTCTGATAAAACACAAATTTTCAAACTGCAGTAACTTTTGAATAAATGAATTGATTTTTACGCAGTTGGCAGCATTCGGTGCAATTTTTAAAGATCTATAAAGAATCTGTAAGTTTAGTTTGATCGAACCCAGAATTTCGGAGTAATTCTGGAAAAACACTTTTGTCGGTTTTCTTTCGTCAACGATAACTCACAAATTAATGAACTAATTTTGAACGGACCGACGGCGATCGACGTGATTTTTTGATGTTAAGAGTTGATTAGTTCTTGGAATCGATCGGTCGAGCTGTATGAAAGTTATTCTAAAAAATGTCAGAGTAATGTTGAAAAAATTCTTGTATCCAAATATTTCATCGAGGATATCTCTCAAACCAATCAACTGATTTTTACGTTCTTGACAGCGATCGACGCAGTTTTTTGAGCTCTGGAAATTATTCTATTTCACCAAAAACGATCCGAAAAGAAATATCGGTTATGTGAAAAAAACACTTTTTTCGGTTTTTTTTCGTTCATGATATCTCTTGAACAAATCAATCGATTTTGACTGGATTGGCAGCAATCGACGTGGTTTTTTAAGGTTAAAAGCTAATTAGTTTTTGGAATCGATCAGTAAAGTCGTTTGAAAATTATTCCAAGAAAACAACTTCTAAAAAAAATTTTTTTTCCTTTTTTTTTTGAGATTTCTCTGAATTTCTCAAAATTTGTGGCGTCTGAGCGCCTCGACGCCACCAATGGCCAAGCCCGGTACTAAAATACGCCTCGAAGCTATCATCGGCCAACACGGGAACCAACATCAGTGGCGCCAACGTACCTGATTAGTACTAAATTAATTATTATTATTATTATTATTACTAATAAGAGACGCTACAGCTGTGGTACACCAAAAAGAATTTATTTATAACAAATTGTTACTTAATACCTAAATAATAACTAACTAATAAAATACATTCATATTATTTACATGTGAGTAAATTATTGTAGCGTTAGTAAACTAGACTCCTACAAATCTATCAGTCCGAATCTGTTCAAATTTCTAGGAAATCTAAGTTTGGTGAAGCACTTTCTAATGGCACCAACCACGATAAGATCGGTACAACTGTTCAAAAGTTATAAGAGGTTTGCATACCTACACACACACACACACACACACACACACACACACACACACACACATGGCTGTTTTCGGGCTTGTCTTCACCGCTTTAAGCATGACGATTCTCCGGAGTGCCCGTCCTGCCCTGGAGCCACTGAAGATGCAGAGCACGTTTTTTTCGAGTGCTCGCGTTTTAATCCACAACGTGAGGAGCTGGAGAGGATCTTGAAAAAGAGAATTCAACCAGAGTCAGTCGTAGAAGCAATGCTGTCTTCAGAAGCTGCCTGGAACGCAACGAACACTTTTGCCACAAAAGTGCTTACAGAGCGGCGTTCCATCGAGAGGAAAAGAGCAAAAGACAGAAACTAGAAGGAAGAAATAACATCTTAACCACCAGAAGGAAGAGCGGCAGCTAATTCCTCTTCCCGCGAAGAAATGCCTTACGGCGGTACCATGGGGGATCAGAGGACAGAAGAGAAAGGGGTATAGGGTTTAGTGGGTAGGGGCGTCAGCGTCGAGTTTTAGTATGACACTGCGTCGAGTCGCCGCATATCCAGGCCAAACAACTATGCCTAGAATCAGCAAAAAGGATTCCCCCCCCCCTAAAAAAAAAAAAAAACAAACACACACACGTATGGACATCATCGTAAAAATAGTCAGAAAAGCTTCTTAGGGCTTCCAAACGTCGAGATTTGTTGAAACCTCAATTTTTGCAACACGGGGTAAAAATAATAACAGCGATTTTTCGAAAATCATTGATTTTCTTAGCGGGAAGTTAAAAATTTATGTGAAAATTTGGGCCCTTAATATTAATTTTAAGAGGTCTATTATCGTTATTTTTAATTTTAATTCATAGTTTGATGTTTACGTCAGGACTACGAAAAAATTGAAGCAAAAAATTTGTTTTTACTTATTTTTATGTAAAATTAAATTTCCTACAAGAAAGGTCTCATTAAAAATTTTTGTCAGACGAGCCGTTTCCGATTAGTTAAGCTTAACAAATTGATGTGTTTTTTTTATTTTAGATTTTTACTTTGGAATTTTGTTATTAACGAATCAATAGATATCCGAAAAAGTTCATGACAGATTTTCGAAGGAAATTTAAGCTCTACAAAAAAGGATTCTTATTATTTTAGCCTAAATTCACTCCTTCAAAAGTTATTGACGATTTCAATGAAAGAAAAAATTAAGATCTCGAGTTTTTCATTCTTAACTCAATTTTTTCCACTTAACGGAACAAAGTAACTGTGTTAATAATCGTTAAGCATCATTTATACAAAATCACTCAATACTTATCATTATTCTAACAATATTATTACAAAAATATGTAAATTTCACAATAAATAAAAATTGATTTTTGTCTCGAAGTAATTTTTGAATAAACAAATATTTAGTTGTACTGTTAAAAATGATATATTTTTAACATTTTTTACATAGACTTTTGGCAATTTTCTCCTTGAATCAACTCTAATTAACGGCCTCTGAGGAAAAATGTCTGAAATCACAGGAACTTGTTCTTAAATGAATTAGTCATTCATACGATAATTGAAAATTTCTTTCTAAAAATCTTATCTTCGATTAGAATTATATATTTTGGGATGAAAATTGTAAATATTCAAATCAATTAAAGATTCTCTTTTTCTTTTCCCCAATTATTATTAGTCTTATCTGATTCGAAGCAAAGTCTTAAAGATATTTTACAATTTAAATAAAATAAAATGAACCTACCAAGCATTCCAACTGGAAATTGATTGGGAGTTTGAAGATTTCCTATTACACTTTGAGTAACTATCCAAACATAATTTTCTCCAGTAATTTTAAGTTCTTTTGCAGCAGTTAATATATGAATAGCTTCTTCCCGAGTTGCATAGAGTAACATCACTCGTGATTCACTTTTGACTAGCTCCAATAAATCCAATGCTTCAGTCACCAATACAGCATTCAAAATAGTAAGTTTAAATGTTTCTTGCATTTCAGAAATTCGCTCTCTCACTGCTTGAATAAAATCATCGTGTCCTGCGATCTGTGATGTAACTACACTGAATTGATGCCATTTATAACGTTCCAATATACTTAACATAGCAGCAGTTTGATGTTCTAATGAAGGCGCTAGTTGTAGTTGCAAACTGCTCTGTGATGCTCGCTGTTGAATGAGAATGTTTTGAATTAGTTTTTATTTCATTTTTGGTGTTTTTGTAAGCTCAAAAAAATTATACCAATAGTTAGTCAGATTAGCTTGTTGTACAAGAATAAAAAATATCGCTTCTCTCAATATTTACCCATATTTTCATGCAGTTCAGCACTGGAACCCTTATGTTATACGGTTTTTAAATAGCATTAGGAAAATAATTTTGCATAGATTAAGTCGCAATATGCTTATTAGGGTGAGGCGAAAAATTAAATTTATTTTCTCAATTCAAAGATAAAATTTAAAGCTAATCGGAAAAACGGAAAATTTTTTAAAAAACAAAACATGATTTCATTCAATATTTTCAGGCGGATCGATGGTTTCAGAAATAAACCATCAATTTTATTGTTGGTTGTGACGAAGGTTTTTTTCGACTAAAAATCTTTAAAAACACCAAATAATTGATGGACAAGATGATTTTCAACTAAACTTTCAGCTCAATTTATCAGGTTCAAATTGACTAAGTGATGACAATGTGCAACAGAATGAAAAAACTGTATCAGCGCAAGTTATTAAATCACAATCAAGCACTAGAGTTCATTTATCAAGTATTAGTGTTCATTTTGTGTTGATTTATCAAGTATTAGTGTTGATTTATCTAGTAAAACTGAGTCAGAAAGTGATGATGAAATCAAAATTTATTAAAAAAGATGATAACGATTCACATGTCGAGTTAGACGTGAACAGCTAAGAAAATCAAATTCTAGGTATTGTCACGGAATTTCAAAATTGAATTCCGCGTCATCTTCTCTTGGATTGGTCACCGGCAGGGGGTCCGCACTGCTGTGTTAAAAAATGAAACAGAATAGTTCGACGCCGAGGGATGTTAGCAGAGATGGCATAGCATGCGCACGAGAAAATATGTATAGTACAGGCTCATCATATTATAGATTGTATACACTACATTATAAAAAGTTCCTTGCCGCGAAAACTTTTGGATTCAAATTACTCTCTCCCTGACTTATATTTTTTTTCTCCCTATTGTTGTCTATGCATCAATGCTGTTGATTTTTAATTGATAATTAATAATAATTTATAAAAATAATTAAATTTTTACGCTAAATAATATTACGGATGGTTATGAATTAAACTCCCTAAATGCAGTTTATATATACAATAACAAATTTATCGTCCATGAGCGTCGTAGCTATCGAGGAAGAGTGCGAGTCATACGACTTTGCGACTCGGGTTCAAGTCATCATCGCAGAGGTAATTTTTTTTTTTTTTTTTTTGTCATTAAATAAATAAAAAATTAGGAAAACTTGAGGAACATTTGAGCTCTCTTAGCTCAAAACTCTGATAAAAGTTACACAGAACATTATTTTTCGATTTTTCAAATCGCAATATCTTTTGAATGGATCAACCGATTTCTACGCGGTTGGCGAAATTTGACGCAGTTTTATCATCCTCATAAGTGATTTTCAGGTTTCAAGTGATCGAATCGAAAATTTCAGAATAATTCCAAAAAAACACTTTTTTGGTTTTCTTTCGTCCACGATAACTCACAAACGAATCAACCGATTTTGACCAGACTGACGGTATTCGACGCGGTTTTTTTAAGTCAAGAGCTGATTAGTTTTTGGAATTGATCGGTGAAGCCGTTTAAAAGTTATTCCAAGAAAACCGCTTTTCAGAAAATTTTTTTTTGTTGTTTTTTTGCAATTTCTCAAAATTTACCTATTCGAATCGGTTCAAATTTTCAGGAAATCTAAGTTTGGTCAAGCCCTTTTGAATGGCGCTAACCGCGATAAAATCGGTCAAGCCGTTCAAAAGTTATAAAAGGGTCACACACACACACACACACACACACACACACACACACATTCATACATACAGACATACGGACATCATCACGGGAATAGTCAGGGAAGCTTCCTAGGACCTCAAAACGTCAAGATCTGATGAGAACTCGATTTTAGAGTGAAACCAAAACTTCCCGATTTTTGAAAATTTTCAATTTTCTTAGCGGGAAGTTAAAAATTTTTTTTACAAATGAAAAATGGGGTAGTAAACAAATTTTTATAAATAATTAAAATTTTTTTATTACATAGTTATGTATTTTTTATGCTCTTAAAATTATGTTTATACGGCAAACAATTCTATTATTTTTTTTTTATTTATTAAATTATATTTGTATGTGTATTTTCCATATTTATAACGTTTATTTACATGTTTAATAACTCTATATAACAAATATACAAAAAATATGAGTACATATATACATATATACAAAGATTATATACATTTATAATTACTACAGATCGTACACATGTTTAACAACACGATTTACATAAGTACATATTTACAAACAATATTAGTACATATATTCATAATATAAATAAATAATTTCTTGAAAGTTCTTATGTTTCTCGTTGTGCAACTGTTTTGGTTTTTTGAAACTTCATCCAAGCCTTGTAAATTATGTAATTAGCATTTTTCAGGTTGTCAGTTTTTCCATCCAAATGACTATTCACAGCAGCATACCAGTCAGTTAAAAATCTCTTCACGATCAAGTCAATAACTGATTCATTCAGTTGGGCTTGATGCTCCAAACACGATGACCATTGTCTATTAATGAGGTTACGGTCCATTAACTCTTCAACTTTTAACTTCAAGATCTTACTTATTTCAGACTTGTAGCACTGGGTAACCATGACATTGTCAATGGCTGTAAGTACTTGATAGTACATAACGTCGAATGGTGAGTCGGACGCATTAAAACCTTTATTCCGCACAAAAGAAGTTTTACAATTCTTACATTCACCAACTTTTACCATTCCCTGGCTTATCTCATTGTTACGAGATAAGTGCTGAATTATATTTGGTTTTATTTTTGTCGATTCAGCTTTCGAAAACGGAATACTGCACTCGATAGTTGATGTCTCAACAGAACCATCTATATCTTCACTATCAGCTTCATTATCATCCCTATCAACAAAATCAAGATCAATTAAAAAGTTGTTGAACGTAGAAATTATATCTGACAAATCGACACTTTCGGAATCATCATGCAAAGAACGATGTTCAGTGTTTCCATGGCGTACTTTGAATCTTCCTACTTTGTCGATTAAAAAACTTCTTAAGTGCGAGGTTATTAGCCTACAAGAATGTTTTTTATTGCAGCTTCTTTACCTCAACCATCCGAACGTCCTTTCCAGATCGTCTTGATTGAAATTTCTTGGGGAGAAAGATTTGAAGCCCTAACTAGACAAGATTTTTCACAAATTCTGAAAGCCCTCTACATTTGACTTCCAGTCGGCGTCCTTGGAGGGATGAAACAGTCTTTTGTGTCTTCACTTGCGAAGATACCGGCTTGCAGTTCAGCAGCCGTGTCTCTAGCAGTGCCGATGCAAAAGGCTGTCATTTTGGGATCCCTGCGTCTACTTAGACAAATGAATTTGGCCTGCTGCACTCACTAACCGCCTTGTTGTGCGGAGTGGTGCAGCAGTAATGGATGGCGCTCAGGCAGGGCCCTCGGAGAGTCGGACTCCGGGAAAAACCCCCCCTGAGCAATTAATAACAAATAATAATAATAATAATAATAACAATAATAATAATAATAATAAATTAAAATTTTTACAAAAATTTTAAATAACCGTATCTTGCAGCAGATAGAGCCTGTATGGCAACAGATATATGAACAACGTGGCAGTAAAAGAGGCCTGTCAGGTTGCAAGGAGAACCTGATAGTGGATCGATGCGTCTTACAAGATGCGATCTACTATCAACGCAACCTGTCAATGGCTTGGATTGACTATCGCAAGGCATTTGACTCAACTCCACATGAGTTGTTCAACAAACTCGGTAGAGTTTGGCGCCAAGTTCCGTTCTCAATCTCAAACCAGACTACCGAGTGTGTATTTACCGTAAGCAGAACGGTATTTTGAGGTTGCAAATTTTTTTTTAAATTTATTTCGATTTCTTATTTATATGATGTTTTGTAATAGTAGTATATGCTCTTTTTTACACGTATTAATTGATGATTTTTTATTATCTTGATGATTTCTGTTTAAAATTATTAAAAATAATCAGCACAAACTATAGCGACCCAGATTTTTAGATTTTAACTTTTTTTTCATGTAAAAAGCGGATGGCCAGAGAATAAATAATATCAGAATGCATGTTAATCTCATGATAGATGGGATAATACAGTGAAAACCAGATATTCACAGCTTGTGTTCATAATCGCCAGGGTGCGTCAGAATAACTTTTACATAAACTGTAGATAAGAATTAGGTTTGTTGGTCACAGTTCTCAGCGTGTGGTGGCGTCGAGGCGTTTTAAGTTACGGGTCTGCCGTCAGAGGCGTGACCGAATCAACAGTACCACCACATTACACGAAAATTTAAATAGATTGATTATTTGAATTGAGCGAGAAGTCGAATGAATACTTTACTAGAAAAAGATAATGATTATTATTTGTTTTTTAAATACGATAATTTGTTTTATTATTTATCGTGAATAACAACAATAATAGTAATAATAACAATATTAATGATAATAACGACAATACTAACAATAACAATAAAGATAAAACTTGAATTAATCACAATAGTAACAATAAATTGATGATGAAAATAATAGTAATAAAATTTTTATTATTATTATTATTATTATTATTATTATTATTATTATTATTATTATTATCAAATTATTGAGCATTGAAATGTTAAATTTAAATTTACAATTATCTCTTAATTACTAAAAATGTTAAAAATTTTTTAAAAATGTATCTGAATTTAACAGCTTTCAATTGATAATTAAGTTTATTAATATTCCAAAGAGTATACGCGGCTTTTTTATATAAAATTTCATTAATTCTACTTGATACTGTACGAAAAATAAAACTGTAATTTATCTATATCTATATAATTTTATTGTTATTTAATTTCTGCGGAAAAAGGCCATGTTTAGAATTAGAAATTTTTTTCATTACAAAAAATGTTAAAATTTCTTTTTGAATATAAAATCTCTAAAATCAACTACCAAACAACTTTTCATATGTATTTTTTCTTCTAATTACGTTTTATATATTAATAATTAGTATCAATACCTAAAAGAGCTAAAATTGTTTGTGTTTGCATTCTTCGTGAAAGTAAGTCAGCTGATTAAGGTCGAAGTAATTCTGTTCGAGCGATGTACAGATGTTACGATATCTTAGTGATCGTTTCCTGTAGGTAGCACTTCAACCGAATTGAGCGGAAATTTTAAACGACGACATTCTTTACATAATACTTCCATTAATTATGAGTTTGGCGAATAGTGTTATTTACTAACATTAATATGATAATAACGATAAATAATAATAAAAATAATAATAATTATAATAATGACAATATTAACAACAACTATAAATATAATACTGAAAATAATTATAATGGTAAAAATAAATTGATGATAAAAATAATAGTAACAAGTATGTTTATCATTATTGGTATTGTTATTATTATTATTTTTTACATTATTTAGCATTGAATTATTAAATTTAAATTAAATTTACAATTACCTAAATTACTGAAAATGTTAAAAATCTAAATTACTGAAAATTTAAAAATTTTTTTAAAATTTATCTGAAATTAAAAGCTTTCAATTGACAATTTAGTTCATCAATATAAACTATTCTTCATTTCATACTGATATCATTTCGTGAAATAAGTTTATATTTTATTATGGATGGTAAGTATTCTTCTTATCACAGAAATAAAAAATCAAAAATAAGAAATTATCTTTTTATTACAAAAATATAAAATTTAAAAACTTAAATTCAACTTTTCATTTTTTAATAGCAAAAGTGCTAGGGAAAAATTTTGTTATGAAAAAATGATTTTATTTTATAAATCAGAATTATTTCGGTTCAGGCAACGTTGAATATAACTGTTTAAATTTAATTTTTTTATTCAAAAATATCTGCATAGAAACACTTCTTAACTAGAAACCTAATTCCCAATGTTTCATATTTTTGGACTACACTTAAAAATCAGTATGTTATTTTTAGTCGCTTTCAGATGTCACTACCTACGTTGTCAAATCATTTACTCGACAGCCGCTACATTGGTTAAACCAGGGCCGTACATTTTATGTTTATGCGTTTATGAATTATTATAATTTCGTTTTTATTTTCACTGTAATTCTAATTTTTTCATTTAATCTTTTATTGATCCGTTATAATATTTAGCCAGAAAAATAGTGGTTGCATAATTTAATTTTTATGCAAATATCGAAATAAGTTTATAAAAATAATTTAGTACGAAACTTATAGCAATTAAATCCATACCATTTTCGGTAAATAATTATATAAATAAAAAAATATGATGTGACTTTTTGTATTTTTATTTAGAAATAAAATAAAACACTGTAAGTAACATTTATTCGAAAACTTCATCATATGTCGATGACACAAAAGTTATCCAACATTTTTAATTTTTTGATTTTATTTGTAATCATGTTGTTAGTACTAAAAAATAATTTTAAAAAATAGCACGTGTAAGTTTTCAAATTTTTTACAGGTATAATTTTTTTATGGTAATTTTTTTAGTAGAAAAAATTATGAAATCTTTCAGCTGTTGGTTAACTTAATTGTCATCATTTATCGTGTATTCTCAATTCAAATAACGCGGTAATCGCGTACGCCCGGATGGGAAAAAAATATATTCTTAATTAAAAAAATTAATTAGCAGAAACTATAGCGGCCCAGATTTTTCGATATTGAACTTTTTTCGATGCCTAATCCAACCGCCATAGAAAAAGTAATAACACGACAGCTTATAGAAATTTCGCCAGTAGATGAATTACTCGACTTATAAATCATTATATATAAATGTCTTTCTTTATGTCCACTAATTAGCGTCGCAGTACTTCTACATTTAAATATCGTCTTACTGCACAGTTGCAGTCGTTAATGACTGTTACACACTAAATAATAAAATATGATAGTTTTTATTACTAATTGCTCATAGATAAGAAAATAATAAAAATATGCCGATGGCTACTTCGTCATTAAAGAATAAACTTATACTAGGAATTCAAATTGCTCGCGTACGCGCGCGCTTTAATCCTAACCAATAAGAAATCAGGGTCCATGTTTTCGATACTAAGCTAACTTCATTCTACCATTAATTTCAGTATATAGGATATTTTTTTTAATCTTATTTTTTAAATTTACTCCAGCATCAAATGAAATGTGAATAGGGTGCCAAGAAACACTTCTTAGCCGAACACTTTATATACAAAGTGTCAAATTGTCTCTATATCTAGCCTGAATCAAGATAATTGAAAAACCGCTTACTGAAACCCAGCGATGCAAAATGACCGCTGGTAAAATGACGTCTGGCAAAATAAGAAATAAATGTTTAACACAAAATTTTTTGACGCAATGACGCAAAATATTTTACTGTGTATTTCTTGAGTAAAATAATAATTAAAATAAATTTTATAAAATCATATGAATTATCATTTATTTTTATTTAAGACAAAAGAAAAAACACGCAGTTGTGCATAAAGCCGCAACAAAATAATCGACCAAAATGTTGCGGGTTTTTCGATAAGTGACGACGGAGAGATAACGAGCGCTGCTAACACTCAATCAGGCTTGCAATTGTAAATGGTTTTGTTTTATAATAATCGTAATCGCAATATAATTATCGTTCTGTAGTTATTATTATTTATCGCAAAGTTTTTTATGCACAATTTTTTTGTTTAAATTATGAAAATCACGTTTTAATCAAAAACATGATTTTCAGGCGAGAGTAGAGCATACCTGCGCACTTCGCGCTGGAGGCATGCAATAATAATAATAATAATAATAATAATAATAATAATAATAATAATAATAATAATAATAATAATAATAATAATAATAATAATAATAATAATAATAATAATAATAATAATAATAATAATAATAATAATAATAATAATAATAATAATAATAATAATAATAATAATAATAATAATAATAATAATAATAATAATAATAATAATAATAATCTCCCATCGGTGGGAGAGGTTTGCAGAGTTTGGAGCGGCTTCACGACCGTTTGGTCCTGGGTTTAACTCACGAAGTTGTCAATTTCACTGCAGACGAGGATGACTTTCTTATGCAAATTGTACATAAACATGAAAATGCGCATAAGGGGTCATTCTTGTATAAGGCAGCAATATATGCGGCAAGAACCCTTGGTCTTGGAGAAATAAACGCTCTTATGGAACTCCGAAAAGAGGAATTTAAGAGCGTCATCAGGAACGCCGAGGAAAAACTACTCCTTGGCGAACTGATGGACAAGTCCATGCACAGCGTGTTCTTTAAACACGTGCGTGGTCATGGCTTGTCCATCCAGCTGACGTTTTCCTTCTTAAAGTCAGCGGGCCTGATGTCCGAGACTGAAGGGTTCATATTTGCCTGCCAAGATGGTGTCATTAACACTCTTGAGTACCGTAGCAAGGTGCTCCAGGTGCAGCTTCCGGACACGTCCTGTAGGAGGTGTAGACAACATCCGGAGACGCTTATGCACCTTTTGTCGGCATGTCCAGTGCTGGCGAGAGGTGCATATATCCAGCGTCACAATGCTGCCCTGAGAGTACTGTACTACTATCTTCGTCATTGCTACGGTATTGACGTGACACCAGTGCTGCCTTATTTGCCAGGAGATATTCCCCAGGTTGTTGAGAATGACAGTTGCAAAATTTATTGGAACATGCCATTTGCAACAACCCGGCGGATAGATCACAACAAACCTGATATTGTGCTCTTCGACAAGGCCACTCGTGACATTTATGTCATTGAGTTCTCGGCCCCGGCTGAATACAACATCTCAGCCAAAGAAGAGCACAAAAGACAAATATATCAGGATCTCCTGTTTGAAATTGGCAAACTTTACCCAGGTTACCGTGTCAAGCTTGTCGTCCTGATTGTTGGCGTCCTAGGAGGGATGAAACAGTCTTTTGTATCCTCACTTGCCAAAGTTCCAGCTTGCTCATCAAAAGCTGAGTTCTTGGCAGTTAGGATGCAGAAGGCTGTTTTACTTGGTTCTCTCCGTCTCTTAAGGGAAATGACTTTGGCCTGCTGTGATCACTAACCGCCTTGTTGTGCGGAGTGGTCCAGCAGTAACGGATGGAGCTCAGGCTGGGCCCTCGGATAATCGGACTCCGGGGATAACCCCCCTGAGCATTTAATAACAAAATAATAATAATAATAATAATAATAATAATAATAATAAAAAAAAAATTATTTTTATTTATATTATATTTATATTATATATATATTATAATATAATAACCATATTATTATTATTATTATTATTATTATTATTATTATTATATATATTTAATTTACAAGCATGTATGGAATACACTCACATTTTATGCTTGTAAAGGTGGGTCCTAGGAACTCCGCCGTCCATCTTACGGCATGAAATAAATTATTTTTATTTATATTATATTTATATTATATATATATTATAATATAATAACCATATTATTATTATTATTATTATTATTATTATTATTATTATTATTATTATTATTATTATATTTAATTTACAGGCATGTATGGAATACACTCACATTTTATGCTTGTAACGGTGGATCCTAGGAACTCCGCCGTCCATCTTACGGCAATAATAATAATAAGCGGTGCTTGTTACGTGGCCTCCTAGTGGCGCACCGCGGGAAACGCAGACCGCAACATCTGGTCTGTAGGCTAACAACGTAACCGGAGCAACGGGCCAACTACCCGTTGCACCGTAATATCTGAGTTCCAAAACAGTATAATCTCAGAAGTCCTCCCCACAACCGGTCCTCTTCGGATGAGGACCAGTCATCAGGTGGGAGGAGCACACCGGACCCGATGACTTATGACGACCCCGGCGCTTATAGGATTAAGTTTAAGTGGACGGAGGAGCTTCGCGCCGATCTCTTGGTGTGCTGGCAGAACAGCGAGCCGGAGGTATCAGGGTATATGGCCCGGATGCACACACTTTGGTGTGGCATGCATCCGGAGCACAGACATTTTACGCCCAAACACCTGCGTAATTACGCCTCATACCTTCGGCATAATCGACGATCGCTGCTGCCAAATAGAAGGCAGTCTAATCGGCCTTCATTTCCAGCACCGCTACACCAAGAACGGCACCGTTTCTCCGAGGACAACGACAACCTCTTTACAGGTCGACAAGTGAGCATCTCCAAAAAGATGACTCATTCAAAACAACAGCTCGACACGGTGAACGAAGATCTCCCCACACAGCTTCAAGAGGACTCCACTCTGCTCACTGTCAACCAAGTTGTCTACGGTGCCGCGGCTTCGCTTCTGCCGATAGAGAGAAGACATTCTCTCTCCTTCGAGGCGAAGTTGAAGCTGCGCATCGCTCAACTTGGACACAAAATTGACATTTCTCGGAAACAAGTCTCCCGCATTCAGTGTGTCATAGAGTATGTTAGTACTCAAAGACCGTACACGCCAAAGTTCGTCGCCTGGCGGCAGAACTTCGAAGGCGACATCACACACTGAACAAGAGTACTCTTCTTGTCATCAAAGAAGAGTCTCTTAACAGGTTGCGGGCTCTGGTGGCTTCCAAAAAGTCACTAGAGAAAAGGCTGAAGCGGTTGATCGACAACTCTTTGTTTCGATCCAACCCTTCACGCTTTCTGTCACCTAAGACCGCTGTTCCCGAGAATTATCCATCATCTGAGCGAGTGGAAGCCTTTTGGAGTGAATTGTACGGAGATCAACCAAACGTCAACCCGGATACTCCAGCTCTGCACGACTTCGAGGCATTCTGTCGAGAACACCGACGGCAGGATATCGCCGAAGAGAGCCCTGCAGTCAGTGTGGAAGAGGTTCGCAAAGCCCTGAATGGCAGCAAGAACTGGGCTGCCCCGGGTCCAGATGGCATAAACATCTTCTGGTGGAAGAAATTTTCTTCTACACATGCTCATCTGGCCCGGATTTTTACATCATACATTCAGGGCGACGAACCAATTCCAGACTGGCTGGTAGAAGGGCGAACCGTACTCATCCCTAAAAAGGGTGACTTGTCCGACCCAAAGAACTACAGGCCTATCACTTGCTTGAATGCGGTTTACAAGATTTTTACAAAAATCTTAAATAACCGTATCTTGCAGGAGATAGAGCCTGTGTGGCAACAGATATACGAACAACGTGGCAGTAAACAGGGCGTGTCAGGTTGCAAGATCAACTTGTTGGTAGATAGATGCGTCATTCAAGACGCAATCTACTACCAACGCAACCTGTCTATGGCCTGGATTGACTACCGTAAGGCATTTGACTCAACTTCTCATGAGTTGATTCTCTATCTGCTCAAATGCCTCGGAATCAATCGCCAAACAGTGGGATGCATACAACGTACGATGCAGCTCTGGCGAACGCGTTTTCACATAGGAAGTGGAAATGCATTGCACGTAACCGGAACTGTTCAGTACAAGAGAGGCGTCTTTCAGGGAGATTCTCTGAGCCCTCTGTTGTTTTGCATCTCACTGCTGCCAATATCTGTTGCCCTCCGACAAACTCGTGGGTACTCTGCGGGGCTACCGAGTGATCGAGTATACTCGATCACTCACCAACTGTTTATGGATGATCTAAAGATATACAGTGCCAACAAAGATCATCTACAAACGGCCATCAACATCGTAGCAGAGTACACACGAGATGTCGGAATGTCTTTTGGGTTGGACAAGTGTGCGGTCATACACCTGGCGAAGGGTAAGTGCTCTGATACGGGTGGAGATGTCGAATTAGTGGATGGGAGCGTCTTAAGAGAATTAGACGCCGGAGAGTTGTACAGATATCTAGGGATTGAAGAGCGGCAAATGCATGCCGTCTCTGAAGTCCGAACAACTCTTCGCAGTGAGTATGTTAGGAGACTCCGGAAGATCTGGTCATCAAAACTTTCCGGCAAGAACAAAGTCTCAGCTACTAACATGCTCGCTGTCCCGGTCCTACTTTACTCTTTTGGGATCCTGAAATGGCCTCGAAATGAGTTGAAAGATCTCGACATCAAAACCCGTAAAGTCATCAATATGAATCAGAGCATGCACCCTAACTCATCAGTCGCCAGGATGTACCTCTCCCGGAACATCGGAGGGAGAGGATTGCAGAGCTTGGAGCGGCTTCACGATCGTTTGGTTCTGGGTTTAACATACGAGGTTGCCAATTTCACAGCAGACGAGGACGACTTCCTGATGCAATTTGTTCATAGTCATGAAAATGCGCGGAAGGGGTCGTTCTTGTATAAGGCAGCAATCTACGCGGCAAATACCTTAGGTCTCGGAGAAATAAACGCTCTCATTGAACTCCCGAAAAAGGAGTTCAAGAGCGTCGTCAGGATAGCCGAGGAAAAAAACTCCTCGGTGAACACATGGACAAGTCCATGCACAGCGTGTATTTTAAACACGTCCGTGACCATGGCTTGTCCACCCAGCTGACATTCTCCTTCTTGAAGTCAGCTGGCCTGATGTCCGAGACCGAAGGGTTTATATTTGCCTGCCAAGATGGTGTTATCAACACTCTCGAATACCGTAGCAAGGTGCTCCAGGCGCAGCTTCCGGACACGTCCTGTCGGACGTGTAAACAACATCCGGAGACGCTGATGCACCTTTTGTCGGCATGTCCTGTGCTGGCAAGAGGTGCCTACATACAGCGTCACAATGCTGCCCTGCGAGTACTCTATTATCATCTCAGATATAGCTGCGGTATCGATGAGACACCAGTGCTGCCTTATCTGCCAGGAGATATTCCGCAGGTTGTTGAGAATGACAGTTCCAAAATTTATTGGAACATACCATTCGCAACAAACCGGCGGATTGACCACAACAAACCTGATATTGTGCTCTTTGACAAGGCTACTCGTGACATTTATGTCATTGAGTTTTCGGCCCCAGCCGAATACAATATCTCGACCAAAGAAGAGCACAAACACCAGATATATCAGGATCTCCTGTTTGAAATTGGCAAACTGTACCCAGGTTACCGTGTCAAGCTCGTCGTTTTGGTTGTCGGCGTCCTTGGAGGGATGAAACAGTCTTTTGTGTCTTCACTTGCGAAGATACCGGCTTGCAGTTCAGCAGCCGTGTCTCTAGCAGTGCGGATGCAAAAGGCTGTCATTTTGGGATCCCTGCGTCTACTTAGGCAAATGAATTTGGCCTGCTGCACTCACTAACCGCCTTGTTGTGTGGAGTGGTGCAGCAGTAATGGATGGCGCTCAGGCTGGGCCCTCGGAGAGTCGGACTCCGGGGAAAACCCCCCTGAGCAATTAATAACAAATAATAATAATAAATATTATTATTGTTATTACTATTATTGTTATATAGAGTAAGGTTTAAACAGACCACGCAATGAATAAAAATATCGCGCATGCGCAGTAAGAACCTTTTTGAAAATCACATATGTGTGTGCAGTTATAGTAAAAAAGAAATTCAAAAAATTATAAAAGAAAATTCGAGCAAAAAAACGTTTTCTCGTAATTGAACAAAGAATATTCATTAAAGATTGAAGAAAAAATCCCGTAGATATTATTATATTAAGAGCCACGTCTGTTTAAAATTTTAAAACTATTTTTTAAGAACAAACAACGAACAAACGATAAATTTGCCGGGTCTATCACGAACAAATGCAGATCAAATGATTTAACAAAAAAGAGTTTAAAAATGTATTCATTTCTACTAACTTAAAGAGCTCTCTGCTGTATTATTACTTAAAAAACCAAACTCAGCCCCCGAAAGATTTAGTGCATAATGACGTCATCCAATGTGAAATGATTAACTGTCAGTCACATTCTTTTTAATAATGACATAATGACAACAGGTGCCGCGGTCAACAGATTATGATTATGACATTTTTTTCTCAGTGACGCCTTTGTTATTATTATTATTTCTTGTCATTTAATATATTGGCGGATTGCAGTCACATGTAAGTACTTTTTATTTACGTAATTAATCTTAATAATATAATTTAAATATTTTTACTAACAATATAATAATAAAAAAAATAGATAAATTAGTTCCATATATCAAATAATTAAATTTTAATAGTGGAACTTATTCCTGTTTGTTTTCGATTACTTTACATTACGGTTAGGTTTTTATTTTCAATTATTATGTGTACGTAAAATTATTGAGTTTCTCAAATTTCATTCACGTTATAAATAGAATAATAATGTGTGATTTTCCTTCTATTACAGCTTAATAACCAATACAATGGCCAGTGACAGAGGTAAATAAGCAAAAAAAAATAAAAAAAAGTAAAATGATGAAAATCATATATTAATTTAATTAAATTTATTTATTTCAGAAGAATTCAATCGAAATCTCGAGGAGGCGAGAGAAGCAGCGCAGCGTGCTGCTGATCATTATTATTTATTGGTCCAACAGATGAGCGGTCAACGTTCATCTGTTGGACGAATAAATAATGTCAATCAGCAGCCACTGGTGCCGGAAATGCAGCTGATTCGGCTACCACCGCCGCCACCACCAGCTGGAGAACACCAGTCGCAACAACAACATCAGCCGCAACAACAACAACAGCAGCCGCAACAACAACAGCTGCCGCAACAACAACAACAGCCGCAACAACAACAACAGCCGCAATAACAACAACAGCCGCAATAACAACAACAGCCGCAACAACAACAACAGCCGCAATAACAACAACAGTTGTGTTGCGACTGGTTAAAAATAAACCAGTCGCAACTGTGCGACTGGTTAAAAATAAAACGGTCTGCTGTGCGACTGGCTAAATAAAAAAAACGGTCTGCTGTGCGACTGGTTAGCTTAATTTAAAAACGGTTTGCTGTGTGATTGATCAATTAAATTCAAAAACGGTCTGTTTTGCGATTGAATAATCTAATAAAGAGTTTTCTTGTGCGACCAATTGAAGAAATAAATTTATTGTGACGTACTTTTTCACACTTAAATATAAATTTTGTTCAAGCAAATAAAGTTGAAGGTGTAATTGAGTTATTTATTATACCTTAAAATAACTTTATAAGCTTTTATTATTATTATCAATATTAATTGTAAAAATTTGATTAATAATAAAATTTGGGATTTATAGTTGAAAGTTTTATTTTTATTTTCATGTACCCAGCATAAAATTATATGATTATATATATAATATTTCAGTGCATGTATGTTAAATTACATTGTTTACTGATACAGTTAATTAAAATTGCAATTTTCATAAATAATAATAGTACACATATTCATTTACATATTGTATATTATATTACATATTTATAAATTTATTAATATTTATATTTAATTATATTTATAAGTATATTTATTTATACATTTATAAATTTATTAATATTCATATTTAATTTTATTTATAAATGGGGTATTCCATGCCAAATCGACCACTTTTGACCCCGACCCTTTTCGATTTGGCCGAAAGTTTTCCATCCTTTTCTACCCTATAAAAAACGGTTCTCAGAATTTTTTTGAATTTTTTTACCTAATTCCAAAAAAGTTATGAATTTTTCAAAAAAATGGCTTTTTTATTTTCAAATAGCCATAACTTTTTCAAAACTAAACATTTAGGTACCTTTTTTTTTTTTTAATTTTTGTTATTAGATATACTTTCCGATAAAAAATATTAAAAAATTTTTGTAAGTCAATACATATGGAATTTTTCAATTTTTTGACAAAAATCAATGATTTTTCGAAGTTCGACATTTTTTTTTTTTAATTTTTTTTTTCTAAAATAAACTTTAATCAATTACACAGTTATCCCTGTAGAACCCAGATTGGGCCGATTTCTCTTTCTATTTTTTTTATTCAATTGAAAAAATATTGTTAAATTTTCAAAAATGGAAAAAAAATTTTTTTTCATATATTTTATTTATATAATGAGATAAATACAATTCAACGATTTTACGGCATTATATTCACAATTTAGAGGCTTCATCGATGACTGTATTTAGTAAGATTCAAATTTTAATATATCAATTAGATCGATAAACTAGGGATAACAATTATCGACTTACCTATAGCCAGTAAACCAGATGCTATAAGCTAGTATGTTTTGATTAAAAGTGCGGCTTTTTCATTTTGAGATCTAAAACATAACCTATAAATCTTTTGTGCAATTTAGTGTTTTATTAAAGATTGTCATTACATTTGTTGTATAAATAAATAATTTCTCTAGTTTATAAGCGCTTTTTTAATTTGTCTTTATGGCGTCAAAAAAGGTATTTGATCGGTGTTGTAATCCTTTTGAGTTGGAATCTCATTTTAAAAAAATTGGTTTAGGTCCGGCGACTGATATTATGAAAGTAACGTTAGGATTAGATGATAATTATTTATTATGCAGTTCATGTCGAAAAAAAGCTTCAGAGTTAGTGAAGCAACAAACAAATGCTCGTAATGATCCTAGTGCTGATGTAAGTGACCGTGAAGACAACTATAGTGACAATAATGACAACAATGATCAGGCTGATAATGATAGTAATACAACTGCCATGGATCTCCCATTATCCTTATCATTCCGTAAGTTTTTTTAATTATTTATACGTTACTTGAATACATTTCTAGTAGCTATATGTTTCACTATTATTTTTAAGGTTCCATGTCATTTGATAGCGAACCCAAAGCATCACAATCAAGCTCAGGATCCCAAGTTAGCGCTGCAACTCAATTACCCGTAATAAACCATGCATTAGAATTGTTAAATCAATCACCGATTCCATCGGAGAAATTGAATGATAATCAATTTTTGAACAATAAAATAAATCGGGTATCCGACAGCTTGAAAAAGTTTTGCTTTCTTCTTCAGATGAAGAATCGATTGATGACGATGGTGAAAATTTTCGCTCTCTAATTAAAATGTTGTATGATAAATTCAACGATAAAGAAACTGATAAGTCTTTGAAAATACAAATTTTAACATTATTACCTGTAAAATGGAGTGAGAGACGTATTTGTGAAACTATGAATACATCAAGACATTTGTCAAGAGTAGCAAAAAATTTGGTTGAAGAAACGGGTTTACTTTCTACACCTGAATCGAAATTAGGTATGGGTAGCGTAAAATCGATGTTTTAAATACACTTGAAAACTAAATTACTCAACATTTTTGTATAGGGAGGACAATTACTGATCAGGTAAAATTAAAAGTTGAAAATTTTTACAACGATGATGAGTATAGTGCTCAAATGCCAGGTATGAAAGACTATGTATCAATTCGAAGTGATGATGGTAATCGGATACACGTCCAAAAAAGACTTATCCTGTCTAACTTAAAAGAATTATACCAATGTTTCTGTGAAATAAATCCTACTGAGAGAATTGGATTTTCAAAATTCGCTTCGTTGCGACCAAAACATTGTGTGTTAGCAGGGGCAAGTGGAACACACACCATCTGCGTGTGTACGATTCATCAAAACGTGAAGTTAATGATGCTTGGTAATTATCAAATTAATTAATAATTATAAATGCGTGAATTTTAAGTTTACTAAATTACTGTTATTTTAGGTGCAAATATTTATTCTTTGACAAGGAACACAGAAAAGCCCATTAAACACTACAGCGATTACTTGAGCATGATTATATGTGAAAATCCATCTTTTCAGTGTTATTTAAGCGGATGTAAAAACTGTCCTGGGGTCGATGAGTTGAGTAAAATTTTACTAAAATGTTTTGAGGACCGGGAAATTGAGAATATTACATATAAATATTGGATATCAAAACCGAGAAGTAGTTTAGAAACTATTATTAAGCCTACAGAAGAATTTGTGGAAAAATTTTGTAGTGAGTTAGAAATTCTTCTACCTCATTCGTTCATTGCTAAGGAGCAAGCCCAATTCTTGAAGACATTGAAAGAAACATTGGAACCAAACGAATACGTTATTATTTGTGATTTTGCAGAAAATTATGCCTTCGTAGTACAAAATGCGGCAGCTGGTTTTCACTGGAATAATAATCAGGCAACAGTTTTTCCAGTCGTTATTTATTATACAGTAAATAACAAACTTGAACACAAAAGTTTAGTAATTATCTCAGATTCTAACAAACATGATGCCGTTGCTGTTCATGTTTTCATCGAAATAATAACTGATTACGTGAAAAGTCTTCCTGAACGTTGTAACAAGATTTATTATTTTTCTGATGGAGCTCCTCAACAATTTAAAAACTTTAAAAACTTTGTAAATTTATATTACCACGAAGATGATTTTGATATTCCTGCTGAATGGCATTTTTTTGCGACTGCCCATGGGAAAGGTCCGTGTGATGGAATCGGTGGTATTCTCAAACGACTTGCAGCGAGAGCAAGTCTCCAACTCGCGGTAGACAAACAAATAACGACACCAGAAGAACTTTTGAATGGGCTTCTGCACCGGATAACTTGCCGAATATTATAGTGAAGTTTTCCCCAGAAGAAGATTATGACACAGCAGTAAATGATTTAAATGATCGATTTTTGAAAACGAAACCGATTACAGGAACTCAACAACTACATTGTATAATTCCGGACAAATATGGTTGTTTACTAGTTAAAAACTTTTCGAATTCGAATGAACACAGAATTTGTAAAATATTTAAACGACAGAGAGAAAAGTAATTAATTTTAGCTGCATCAATTATTGATCTTACTAATTACAGTCATCGATGAAGCCTCTAAATTGTGAATGTAATGCCGTAAAATCGTTGAATTGTATTTATCTCATTATATAAATAAAATTTATGAAAAAAAATTTTTTTTCCATTTTTGAAAATTTAACAATATTTTTTCAATTGAATAAAAAAAATAGAAAGAGAAATCGGCCCAATCTGGGTTCTACAGGGATAACTGTGTAATTGATTAAAGTTTATTTTAGAAAAAAAAAATTAAAAAAAAAAAATGTCCAACTTCGAAAAATCATTGATTTTTGTCAAAAAATTGAAAAATTCCATATGTATTGACTTACAAAAATTTTTTAATATTTTTATCGGAAAGTATATCTAATAACAAAAATTAAAAAAAAAAAAAGGTACCTAAATGTTTAGTTTTGAAAAAGTTATGGCTATTTGAAAATAAAAAAGCCATTTTTTTGAAAAATTCATAACTTTTTTGGAATTAGGTAAAAAAATTCAAAAAAATTCTGAGAACCGTTTTTTATAGGGTAGAAAAGGATGGAAAACTTTCGGCCAAATCGAAAAGGGTCGGGGTCAAAAGTGGTCGATTTGGCATGGAATACCCCAAATATATTTATTCATATTATAAATGAATATATGTGTATTGACTTCTATTATTGTTTACTATTATTTGTGAAGTGATTGTTGATTGTCAGTTAATTTTTCTTCTAGTGAAGTGAGTAGTTTTATTAATTTTTTTTTTTTTTTTATTGAAGTAAGTAGCTTCATTGAGTAAATAAATTGATTGTCAGCAAAGCGACAAAATATAAATAATATATTGTCATTAGCAGTGTGTCAAAATTTAAATAATATATTGTTTGTCATTAGCAGTGCGACAAAATATAAATAATAATATATTGTCAACAGTGCGACAAAATATAAATAATAATATATTGTCAGCAGTGCGACGATAGATTATTTTAATTTTAAAATAATCTACAAGCAACAGTCATTATTAATTGTAAAAATTTATTTATCTTAGTTAAATTTGTATAAATTTATAATTCAAAAATAATAAATATATATTATACTTAATACTTTATTAATCTTGATATTTAATTACAATTTTTTACCTTCCTTGATCAAATTTTATTTTAATCGATTTTACCCAAAAATGTTTTTTCCCAAACAATCTGATTATCTTAGTATTTCTAGTAATCAATTATTAGAAGATCAACAAATAGATTGCTTTGCTTTTCTCTTACATAAGCAATTTAATTACGCTTTCCAAGAAAGTTGGTATGTTCAGTGTCCTGAATTAATTGAAAAATTGGATGTTAATAAATTACATATTCAAATATTACATAGTCGTGACGCAGAGTATACTTTTAGTAAAAATGAGAATTATAATTCCGGTCATTGGGTTTGTAGCTATTATGATACAAACAAAATTTATATTTTTGATTCCGCGAATAAAAAGAAACTGCACAAAAACCATCAAACCGTTTTAGAAAGATTATATCCCGATTTTCAATTTAATGCAAATACGGTTGAATTCCCTGATGTACAAAATCAACCAAACAATTATGATTGTGGAGTTTATGCGATAGCATTTGCGACTTCACTGGCTTTAAGAGAATGGCCAATAAAATCTTCATTCCTTTTTGACCATAATCAGATGCGTCATCATTTGATAAATATATTTAAAAGTAAAAATATAACTAGTTTTCCAAAGAAGTTTAATGAATTTATTCCAAGTAAACTTTCTCCAGTAATTAGAAACAAAAATGTTAAGATTCTTAATGATAGTAACGTACTTTCAAATTTAAATATTAATTCAATAGGCATTCCAAAACTATTCACAGAGACAGTGAATAATAATTTTTTATTCAATATACAAAAAAAAGAAATTGAAACTATGAACTCAAATAATAATACATTTTCAACTGTCAGTATAAAAAATAATGTTGCTTTTGAACCAAATACTGGTATGAATAATGACATAAGCTTAGAAAAAAATGATTTATCCACTAAAGAGCGAAAAAGAAAAATTGGAAAAATAACGTCAAACAATTACAGCACATTTTCTACTGTTAACCTTAACAAGAAGACTAAAAATAGTACCATCACGGAAAAAAATGATTCACCAACAAATGTGTTAAAGAGACAATTTGAAACAACGTTGAATTCACCTGTGAACGTATTGAAGAGACGAGTTCAAACAATGTTGAATAAAGAATTACCTACAAAAAGACGAAGAAATACTAATAATAAATGCCCTTTACCAATGCTGAATGACAAGTATCTAAACATCGTTATAAATGGAGATCAACTGCAGGATGAACATATGTATCAATTTAAATTAATTCTAGCTAGTTGTTCGAATTATTATTATGATCACCGCGACACATTATACTTGACTAAACCTGAAAATATAACACCTGTGTCACAATTTAAAAATCACATACAAATATTATATAGTAATGAAAATAAACACTGGATATGTTCATATTATAATACGAAGAAAATGTACATTTACGATTCTTTGAATAAATTTAAATTAGATAAAGATCAAATTTTATTTTTACAACATCTGAATCCAGACTTGGATTTAAATTCTGCTATTTTTCTAAAAGTTCAGCATCAACGTAATGGCATTGACTGTGGTGTTTTTGCTATTGCATTTGCAGTGTCTTTATTATACAAGCAAAAACCTGAAAGTATTGTTTATGACCAGTCTCTTATGCGTGCTCATTTAGCTAAAATATTTGAAACAAACGTTATTAGTCATTTTCCGGTAATTAATCACAATGACAAATTAATGAATTTGATATCTTTGGAAGAAATAGTGAACAGAGATCATGAGACTTACTGTCGGCGTATCAGACTGAATAAAGAATCGGAAAAGAAGTATCAAGGTCAATTATCACATTATTGTAAGAACAATGTACGAAATTCAAGTAAAAAAAAATCTCTGACCGAAGAATCTGAAAATTTAACTAATGATCACTCATCGTCATGGCATAGTTCTGATTCAGAACTGCTGACAAAATCATCTCAAGAGACAATTAGCATCAAAAATGATGATTTTGTTAATAACTCAATACCAAAACAGAACTCATTAGCTAACGATAAAAAACGTTCAAATCAGAGCATAAAATGCAATGTTGATAAGAAATTTCTCAGACAAAAAGTATTAAGAGCTAAAAAAATTGTGGCAAAGTACTGTCGAGAAGACTCTAGAAAGAATCAGATCAAAATAAAATCCTCCAAATATTATACTAAGAAATTGGTTTTTGTAATAGATGGCAAAAATTCTGTTGAAAAATATTTAGAAGCGCAAAAAATTATCAAGTGGTGTATGTGTCAGAGAAAAATTTACGTGAAAACGTTAACAAATATTTTAAATATTTTGAAGAATAAAGTCGAATTACACCTTTCACACTTACCTGTAGATTCAGAAATAACTGTAGATAATTATCAAATTATTTGTGGGCGATTTCTCCATTGCTCTTCTACAGAACCTTATTATTACGATACATCATATTCATTTGAAATGTTAAGAAAACAAACCATTTCTATAAATTCATTGGGTCAATCTACAAACATATTACCTTTAATAAAAGATAAAAATGCGAAAAAAAAATGGATTTGCAATAATTACTGTCGTTCAAAAGTGGAAATTGAAATGTATGAACGATATAAAAAATTTCTTGAAAATTTGAAAACCAAACATTTAAGAAACTGTATGATATTCTTAAGTACCTTGTTCCCAAATCATTCATTTGATAAATTAGGTCACCACCAATATTGTTATGAATCTTGTTATTCTTGTGAATCAGATTTTATATGTATTGAGTTACTATCACCTCATTTTCCTGAAGTTAGATATATTAAACGACTTCTTTATAAAATTAAACAGAATTTAACTGATCTGAATGCTTTAGATACTGCATTAGAAACTGCAAATTCCGAATATTTAATGCATATAACAAATAAAATGAAGGAAGCTGGAAATGTATTAGATAAAGATCAAGACGGGTTGTGCTTGAATGAAGATCAATTACAGACTGAATTTAAATCAGCTTTTACAGCTTTTACAAAACGATCTTTAGATTTACCTCGATTTAAATGCATATCCTGTCAAAAATTAGTTTTCAAAAAAGATGTTACTGAATTGAGTAAATTGCGTCAGCCTATTTCAAATGAAATATGGAATAATTTAATTAACTTTATTAATGAACAAGATCCAACTATGAAGAGCGATTTTATTTGTAACTATTGTTTACGAAAAATTCGCTCTGGATCAATGCCTCCAACTTGCTTACTGAACAACATGTATGTTGGAAAAATTCCAAATGAAATTTTAGCATTAAATGAGTATGAAAAAGTACTTATACAGCGAGCAAAGGCGTTTCAAGTAGTTCAAAGATTAGGAACTGTTGCTAAAAGAAATCTACCTCATACTATGCGAATACAAAAACTCAAAGGTCAAACATTTCATCTTCCCTTGCCAATAGAAGAAACACTCAAAAAAATTTGTTCAACAACTGATCCTTTGAATAAACATCATGAGTTGTACATTGTAATGCGTAGTATACCTACAAAATCAAATGTTATATGGGAGAAAATGGTCAGCTTAGAAAATGTATTCAGAGTGTTGACATGGTTAAAGAGTAATAATACTCTTTACTCTGAAATTAAATTACCACAATGTCCTCAAAATTTACGTGAATGGTTAGATTCAAAAAACATTTCATTCCAAATTGAAACGAATGATGATGAAAATGGTGAAAATACAATAAACGGTGATAATGATAATACTCCTATCAGTATGGAACAAGAAAAAAATAATATCGTCAGTAAACAAGAGATTCTTGATAACGAAAACGTTGAAGAGTTAAGTAATAAGGCAGAAAATAGAGAACATAAAGGACTGAGCGGAGAAAATCATAGTATTACTAAAGACCACAGCTATAGTAAAATGTCATTTGTCAGAGACAGAAGTATAAATTCTAGTGATCATACTTACAGTAAAATATCATTGTCACCAAAAGACGAAGAAACCACTGATGAAATTGATATTCAAGAAAGTAAAAGTAAAACACCTCAACATCAAGCTATGATCACTCAAGTATTAAATCCAGATAGTTCTCAATATGCACAATACACTATATATCCTCTTCACGATAAAAGAAAGAATGATACTTCAACAAATATGTATCAAATGTTAAAAATTAATGAAAAAGCATTAGATAATCGAATAAAAACATTAGACTTACAATGTTTTCCAGATTTATATCCTTATGGTAAAAATGGTCAATGTGAAGAAAGAAATGTACCTCTTACTGCTTTCGAGTATATTAAAGCACGGTTAAAATCCGCTGATCCACGTTTTCGCCTGAACCAGCAATATTTGTTCTTTTTATTAAATGACGCTAATATTCGTCAGCTTAGTGCAGGTGTTTATCATACGCTGAATGTTACAAATGCTCGTGAAAGATACACAGCGGAAAGTTATTTGAAATATCTTAAAGATGGTCAGTTAGAAGCAAATTTAACAACTCTGTTTGCTCGACTTCGAAATTCAGAACAATTTTGGAGTAAGCCTAGAAATAATTTGGCATGTATGACACGTCATTACGGACCTGCAACATGGTTTTTTACTGTCAGTCCTGCTGAATGGCTTTGGGATGATTTAATTGAGTATATAAAAGAAATTAATGCTCCACATTTTGATAAACTATCTGCAAGTGAAGTAATTGCAGCTGACCCAGTATCAGTTTCAAGATTTATTGACAATAAATTTCAAGCTGTTCTTGAATTCATCAAGTCAGATAGCCAACCTCTCGGTCCACTTAGTCATTACTTTTGGCGCCGAGAATATCAAGGTAGAGGAATTTAACATTTTCATTTAATACTTTGGGTAGAAGGTGCTCCAATAATGGGTATTAACACCAATGAAGAAGTCGTTGAATTTATCATGAAATACGTAACTTGTAAGTTACCAGATAAAAAGATATCACCAATACTTCACAGGCGCGTAACTACACATCAACAACATAATCACAATAGTTACTGCTTACGAACAAAAAAACCAAAATCAGGTAAAGTGAGTAAAGCTTGTCGATTCGGATTTCCACGGCCTGTTTCAGAAAACTTTGTACTTCGTGATACTGCTACTTCAATAGCCGGGCGTAGAAACTTAAAAAGTAAAAGCCGGCTGTATGATCTTCCTCGTATTGAGAACGAAGTTAATATTAATGATTACAATCCATCAGTTTTATCTGTCTGGGAAGGAAATATGGATATTCAATTTATCGGAGAAAAATCTACGATACTGACACAATATGTCACAAAATATGCTACGAAAAGAGAAATAACTAAATCATCAGAAACAATTAACGAAATCAACTCAACCAAAACTTTACCTCAGCTTTTGTGGAAGATTGCGTTTCGTAGTTTGACTCACAGAGAAGTCGGAGCTTTAGAAGCTGCTGATACTTTGTTGGGCATTTCTCTACATGGCACAGATTCAGAAACTATTATTAAATGGTTAGATGTCCGAATGATATGAAATAGAAAGTTAAAAACCAAAGAAGAAATTGAAGAATTAATACATAATGATCCCGAATCAACTGAGATATTTTGTCCTTCATTAATTGATGATTATTATCCTAGTCGTCCTAAAGATTTAGAAAATTTATGCTTGTATAATTTTGCTAAATGGTACGATACAACTAAGACAGAACCAAAAAATAATCTGAATGAGTATTATGAAATACGTCCAGGATTATTTTTGAAAAAACGGTTACGAGGTTACTTAATTAATCATTTTAGATATAATATTGCAAATCGACCAGAGGATTATTTCTACTCATTGTTATTATTATTTCAACCATGGCGTAATACAGATGAGCTTAAAAATGGATTTGAAACTTACACAGAGTCATTTACTCATCAGCAGTATATGCTTCAACAAGCTAATGATTATCATAAATACAATGAAGAATTTGGAAAAGGTTTAGAATACATAAAAAAATTGATTGAAAATAAATGTAATAATGACGATGATAATAATGATGATTCACAGAAAAATTCATCAAACTGTGATGCTGCAGAAGTACATATAATCGCTAAAGAAATTAATGATGCTGCACAAAAGCATGATAATAACAATTGTACTCTAGCTGATATGATTAAAAACATGAACGCTGATCAGATGAAAGTTTTTGAAGAAATCAAAAACAACATATTATTTGATAATACAAAATTAAGATTGTATGTAAGCGGAGAAGGTGGTACAGGAGAAAGTTTTCTAATTAATGTAATAAAACGTTGGATTAGAGAAGAATTGAATCGAGAAACAGTTGTAACAGCCCCTACTGGTATTGCTGCTTTCAATATTAATGGATTGACTATACATCGAGTATTTCAATTGCCTGTCGAACATGGTTTTACACCGTCTTATACGCAATTATCTGACAATGTGTTAAAAGCACTACGTGATCAGTTACAAAACACAACGCTGTTTATCATTGATGAGATATCAATGGTCTCAAATATTACTCTGATATATATACATTTAAGATTAGTAGAAATTTTTGATGTCGATGATTGGTTCGGAGGTAAACATGTTGTTGTTTTCGGAGACTTACTCCAACTTCCTCCTGTACATGAAAATCCAAGTTATGTCACATTATCATCTGAAGATGCTGAAAAGTATGTTGGGTCAATGTGTAGTGTTAATTTATGGACCGACTTATTCTCTTATGAAGAACTTCGAATTAATATGAGACAAAAAACTGATAATATTTATGGTCAGCTGCTTTCTCGAGTGCGAGTTGCTTCTATGACTAATGACGACATCAAATTATTGGAGCAGAGAAAAATTACTATGGACCCGTCTCTTTCGTATAATGAGAAATTACATGAAATATGTAATTACATTGATAAATTGCCGTCGGATTCAGTCTGTTTAGTACCTACTTGTAAGCAATGTGATTTAATAAATTCAGTTATGACGAGTAAAATTTCTTCTGAAGAAATTATACTGACGGCTCGTGACCACTTAGATTATAATAAATCATTGATAAAAAAAGTATCCGATACTTTAAATAAAATAGAAGACAATGCTAGTCAATCAGCTGGACTTGCTAAAACTATAACAATAAAAATTGGTGCAAAAGTTATGTTACGTCGAAATATTGATGTTACTCTTGGTCTAGTAAATGGTGCTATTGGAACAGTTAAATCAATCTCCAAGTCGATTGATGGGAGTGAAATACAAGCTATCAATGTAGACTTTGGTGCAGACACTGAATACGCTATTGAGAAGATTAAAGTAAAATTTCAATTATTTGAAAGAGCTTTTGTTGTAAGAGAACAATTTCCGTTATGCTTGCGTTATGCAGTAACTATTCATAAGAGTCAAGGTTTAAGTTTAAAAAATGCTATCATGGAGACAGGGAACACCATTTTTAATGTTGGTCAAATTTATGTAGCCCTATCTCGTGTAACAGAGTTACGTGGATTACATTTAATCAATTTTGATCCTCATTCCGTTAAAGCAAGCTCTTCAGCAATTAAAGAATATAATCGTTTAAGAAAAATTTATAGGTCTGATTTACCTACCATACCAATTCCTGATACACGTTGGCAAAAAGTATGGGATATGATTTGGGCAGTTGAAGAACATTCTATTCAAATTGAACCCAAAAATGCGAAAAAGCTTCTCTTAATTTATTAGAATTTCGAGGTATTGAAAACTGTGATAACGTTTCTGATGATCTTGATTCAATTATTCAATGTATATTCAACAATACAATAATTAGAAAATTATTAATCAATCATAGCCTAAAAAATCAATCTGTCAACAATAAACTTAGTAATTTATATAGCAAATATAATAATCGCGAATTACTTTTAAAGTCCAGTGACATTAAAGAGTCATTAATAGAGCAACCTTATTCTATGACAAATAACGATCCTGTATCAGTATTTCTTAAAATTTGTGATGATAATTGTGATATTAGAAATTTAGTACAATTTAAAATAGAAATTAATGATCGATGCAAAACATGCAATTATTCCAATTCTTACAGTATACTAGAAAATGTATTACATGTTTCAATATATAATGAGAAAAAAACATTTGAACTACAAGAATTAATTGATTCATCATTTGGATATTGGTTTACTAATTTAAAATTATGTGGAAATTGTAAAGAAGTCACAGAAACGCTAACAAAAACTTCATTAAATTCCTTGCAACAGATATTAGTTGTGAAATTACATGTGTCTATCGAAGGAAAAAATAAATTAATAAATCGGAAAAAAGGGTTTATAAAATCGGTACCAAAAGCAAAAATAACATTATGTAATACAAACTATTCTGTTGTAAGTGCTATATTTAACTCTTCAAAAGATGGTAATTCTAAAATTCATCATGTTGCGATGATTAAACATAATTTAACTTGGATCCAAATTGATGATGAGACTGTACAATCAGTAAGATGGCCTGCAAATTCTAAAAATGCTTACGTATTTTTCTTACAAAAGAAGTAAATTGAAACTTGAGGTATACATCGCATCTTGATACTCAAAATATATCACCCTATCTTAAACTTTCCGAAAAATTAGATAAAATAACTACTAGTAATAACTTATTCTAAATGGAAAAAAAAATTATTTTTAAATAAAAAAAAAACAAAACTTAAATGATAACAAACAACAAACAAAAATTGAAAAAATTATAAGACTAAATAACAAAAAAATAACATATTAACAACATTTAATGACGATAATTAAAAAATAAAAAATAGACTCATTTTGGTAATGCTGAAAAAATTTTGAGCATAGAAATCCCAGGTCTGCTTTCAAATAGCTCATTTCGTTTTATAGCTCGCTCACAACGATATTTTAATGTAAGAATTTTAATGGAAACAAACAACGAAATAAAAATTGAAAAAATTATAATACTAAAAAAAACAAAAGTGTGTGTGTACTTAGGTACGCACGTTAGAAGTTATACTTTTTCGACGGAACAAGATAAAAATCTTTCTAAGTATTTTATCTATCGCGTTATCTTACGTTTGTAGAAAAACCGACAATAATAATAAAAAAAAAAGGTATTAAATACATGGAAAGTTTCATTATAACGCATTGTCTAGTTAAATAAAGTTTATTTGAATATCATAAAAAAATTATTTCTACATAATCAAAAAATCTGGAAATCGGTTGACCGTGCAGACCAACCCTGCTAAGTTCGCATTTCAAGTACTTTAAAATGTGTCTTTCGATTAATATTTGAGCATTTCAAGCTTAAAGCGCAATTTTTTACATTTTTAGCTCCTCGAGCTCCAAGTGTATTTGTTAAACAACTGTAACTTTTGAATAAGTCGTTCGATTTTGTTCGATGTTAAAAATAATAGTGACACTAATATTTATCATTATTATTGTTATTATGAAAATAATTATTGTTATTATTAAAAAATTCATATGTATTAGAGTATTAAATCTCAATTAATAACTTTTTTAATTTAAAAAGATGTTAAATTTTTTACTATATCCACTTTTACAATTTAGATGAAAAATATGAAAATATATCATGTAAGCAATCTATTCGTAACGTGATTGGTCAAATATATCATAAGCATGAAAATATATGCAAATTTCAAATTCAGGCGCGCGTTTGCGCGCCCAAATTCAAATTCTAGTGTATATAAAAAATTTTAAATTCCCATTGATAAGATAGTTAATCGATTTAAACCGAGGAGTTTACACGGGTCAGTCACGTTAAGTTTTTTAATGCTCCTAGATACAATGAAAAAATCAAAATTTTAATTATTTTATTAGGATTTGATTTTCAAAATTAACGAACAGCCTTTTATATGACAATAGCTTTGACTGCATTAATTTATTTATTTATGAATTTTTAATTTTGCGCGGGAAAAATTCAAACTTTAAATTAAGAATGTAAAAATATTTTATGAGTACAAACATTGTTTAAGATTTACTGTCTTCCGGCAAGCCAGCAGTTCAAGATGTGGCAATTCACATTGGGCAGTGTACACAATCTATGATTTTGTGGTCGTTGCCTATAAGTGGCATTGTTGTCCAATCGAGCGGGTTTCAAATAATTGTAATCTTTAGGAGATAGGTCTTATAATTATGCGTATGATGCATTGTGTCCTTTATTAACAACAATGTCATAATAACAATAACAATAATAGTAATTATAAGAATGAAATTAATTATATCGGCAATAATAGATTTATGTTAAAAATTATAGTAATATTAACATTTATCATTATCATTGTTAGGACTAAAATAATTATTTTCATTATTAAATTAATGTGTATGAAAGTATTAAATCTAAATTAACAACTTTTTTAATTCAAAAAGATGTTAAGTTTTTTACTATGTTTACATAGAAAATGTAAAATCCCCTTGATAAGTTAGATAATCGATTTAAACCAAGGAGTTTACGCAGGTTAGTCACGTTAAGTTTTTTAATGCTACTAGCTACTATGAGAAATTCAGAATTTTAATTTCTATATTAGGATTTGATTTTAAAAATTAACGAACAAACAGCCTTTTATATGACAATAGCGTTGCCTGCATGAATTTATTTATTTATGAATTTTTAATTTTGCGCGGGAAAAGTTCAAACTTTAAATTGAGAATGTAAAAACATTTTATGAGTACAAAACTTCTAGAACAAACTATCAAATAACTTTATACTCGTATTTTTTTAAACACATTATTCCTATAAAATTTGATTTATTAACGAGACTAAATACATAACAGACTAAACATTGTTTGAGATTTACTATCTTCCGGCAAGCCAGCAGTTCAAGATCTGGTAATTGACATTGGACAGTATACACATTCCATGATTTTGTGGTCGTTGCCTATAGGTGGCGTTGTTATTCGATCGAGTGGGTTTCAAATAATTGTAACTTTAGGTGAATAGTCTTATGGTTATGCGCATGGTGCATTGTGTCATTTACTAACGATGATATTATAATAACAATAACAATAATAATAATTATAAGACTGAAATTAATTATATCGGCAATAATAAATTGATGTTAAAAATATCATTATTACTACCAAATCAATTATTGTTATTATTAAATTAATGTGTAATAGAGTATTAAATCTAAATTAACAACTTTTTTAATTCAAAGAGATGTTGAATTTTTTACTATATATACATAAAAAATGTAAAATCCCCATTGATAAGCTAGTTAATTGATTTAAACCGAGGAGTTTACACGGGTCAGTCACGTTAAGTTTTTTAATGCTACTAGCTACTATGAGAGAAACAGAATTTCAATTTGTTTGTTAGGATTTGACATTCAAAATTAACGAACAAATCACTTTTTATATAACAATAGCGTTGCCTGCATTAATTAATTTATTTACATATTTCTAGTTTTGCGCGGGAAAAGTTCAATTTTAAAATTAAGAATGTATTAAGAGGCGAGCAAAAAATTACACTTAACAAAAAGATATGAAATCCGAACAAAAACAGTTTCACTGTAAAAAATAGCGCCAAGTCCACGTTCATAAAACTCATCTCAATAATATTTGCACTTTACAAAAAAAATAATACTCGTTTCAATAATTTGCATTCTCTACAAAAAAAAGTGAAATACAAAAAAATACCAAGAAACCGTGATAATGTTGAAAAAATTGAAAAAAAATTTGTTGAAAATTTGAAAATTAAAAAAAAATTTTTTTATCGTACTTGGCGCGCGTCATTGAGTACCCTAAATTTTTTCAGGATAAATTAACATCCTTTGAATGTTCAAAAATTTATATGTGTCAACCTATAAAATGCTTAATGTAATTAATGAAATATTATTTCATGATACGTTTTACAAAAATTAGGTAAAATCAACATGGCATACGTATAATATTTGAAATTTTAAAATTTTCTGCACATCGTTTATGATTTCAATAAAACGCCCTCTCGTGTTCGGTTATGCAATCTGCTTCCAAGTGAATACGCCTGCATACGTTGACTCTGTAGAAGAGTCACTACGAAAATTGAGTTGACTGAAAAATGATATATATAGCCGAGTAAATTGAGAAAATACGGTGTGATTGCCAATCAAAATGTGATAATTCCAATTAAACGAAGCAATATCAAGTTTCTATATTAAAGCTTAATGATGGAACTGAAAAAATTTGAATCCAAAAATTTTATGTTATTTCAGATGTCTTGACCAGACCACCATATTGACAGTTATTTTCACTAAAAATCTAAAATAAATTATAGAAACGGAATTTTTCACTGAAACTGATATTAATCCAGTAAGCAGTGTTTTTAATTAGTTGAGTATACTTGACAAATGTGAATCTATAAATATAACAATGTATGAAATCATATATTATATAATAGAGCTTATCAGATATATATATATATATATATATATATATATATATATATATATATATATATATATATATATATATATTACATGACATTACAAAAGATCAAGCGAAATCGTTTTCTCTCGGGTTGAAATTCTTCCGAAAAAATTTAGGGTACTCAATGACGCGCGCCAAGTACGATAAAAAATTTTTTTTTAATTTTCAAATTTTCAACAAATTTTTTTTCAATTTTTTCAACATTATCACGGTTTCTTGGTATTTTTTTGTATTTCACTTTTTTTTGTAGAGAATGCAAATTATTGAAACGAGTATTATTTTTTTTGTAAAGTGCAAATATTATTGAGATGAGTTGTATGAACGTGGACTTGGCGCTATTTTTTACAGTGAAACTGTTTTTGTTCGGATTTTATATCTACTCAAATGCCTGGGAGTCAATCCCGAAATAGTGGAATGCATTCGACGTACAATGCAGCTCTGGCGAACGCGTTTTCACATTGGAAGTGGAAACGCATTGCACGTAACCGGAGATGTAGAGTACAAACGAGGGGTCTTCCAAGGCGATTCCTTGAGCCCTCTGCTGTTTTGCATTTCACTGCTGCCTATATCTGTTGCTCTCCGTAAAACTCGTGGGTACTCTGTGGGGCCACCGGGTGATCGAAAATATTCGATCACCCATCTGCTTTACATGGATGATCTGAAGCTATATAGTGATGATGAAGATCATCTACAAGCAGCCCTCAACATCGTAGCAGAGTACACACGAGATGTCGGAATGTCTTTTGGGTTGGACAAGTGTGCGGTCGTACATCTGGCGAGGGGTAAGTGCTCTGATACTGGTGATGATGTCGAGTTAGTAGATGGGAGTGTCTTAAGACAATTAGACGCCGGGGAGTTGTATAGATATCTAGGAATGGAAGAGCACCGCATGCATGCGGTCTCTGAAGTCCGAACAACTCTCCAGAGCGAGTATGTTAGGAGACTCCGGAAAATTTGGTCCTCCGAACTTTCCGGCAAAAACAAAGTCTCAGCTACTAACATGCTCGCTGTCCCAGTCTTACTATACTCTTTCGGTGTCCTGAAATGGACCCGAAAGGATTTACGAGATCTCGACATCAAAACCCGTAAGATCATTAATATGAATTGGAGCATGCACCCCAATTCATCAGTCGCCAGATTATACCTCTCCCGGTCCATCGGTGGGAGAGGTTTGCAGAGTTTGGAGCGGCTTCACGACCGTTTGGTCCTGGGTTTAACTCACGAAGTTGTCAATTTCACTGCAGACGAGGATGACTTTCTTATGCAAATTGTACATAAACATGAAAATGCGCATAAGGGGTCATTCTTGTATAAGGCAGCAATATATGCGGCAAGAACCCTTGGTCTTGGAGAAATAAACGCTCTTATGGAACTCCGAAAGGAGGAATTTAAGAGCGTCATCAGAACGCCGAGGAAAAACTACTCCTTGGCGAACTGATGGACAAGTCCATGCACAGCGTGTTCTTTAAACACGTGCGTGATCATGGCTTGTCCATCCAGCTGACGTTTTCCTTCTTAAAGTCAGCGGGCCTGATGTCCGAGACTGAAGGGTTCATATTTGCCTGCCAAGATGGTGTCATTAACACTCTTGAGTACCGTAGCAAGGTGCTCCAGGTGCAGCTTCCGGACACGTCCTGTAGGAGGTGTAGACAACATCCGGAGACGCTTATGCACCTTTGTCGGCATGTCCAGTGCTGGCGAGAGGTGCATATATCCAGCATCACAATGCTGCCCTGAGAGTACTGTACTACTATCTTCGTCATTGCTACGGTATTGACGTGACACCAGTGCTGCCTTATTTGCCAGGAGATATTCCCCAGGTTGTTGAGAATGATAGTTGCAAAATTTATTGGAACATGCCATTTGCAACAACCCGGCGGATAGATCACAACAAACCTGATATTGTGCTCTTCGACAAGGCCACTCGTGACATTTATGTCATTGAGTTCTCGGCCCCGGCTGAATACAACATCTCAGCCAAAGAAGAGCACAAAAGACAAATATATCAGGATCTCCTGTTTGAAATTGGCAAACTTTACCCAGGTTACCGTGTCAAGCTTGTCGTCCTGATTGTTGGCGTCCTAGGAGGGATGAAACAGTCTTTTGTATCCTCACTTGCCAAAGTTCCAGCTTGCTCATCAAAAGCTGAGTTCTTGGCAGTTAGGATGCAGAAGGCTGTTTTACTTGGTTCTCTCCGTCTCTTAAGGGAAATTACTTCGGCCTGCTGTGATCACTAACCGCCTTGTTGTGCGGAGTGGTCCAGCCGTAACGGATGGAGCTCAGGCTGGGCCCTCGGAGAATCGGACTCCGGGGATAACCCCCCTGAGCATTTAATAACAAAATAATAATAATAATAATAATAATAATAATAATAATAATAATAATAATAATAATTACGGTGATAATAATAATAATAATAATAATTATCACGGTTAGTGATCACAGCAGGCCAAAGTCATTTCCCTTAAGAGACGGAGAGAACCAAGTAAAACAGCCTTCTGCATCCTAACTGCCAAGAACTCAGCTTTTGATGAGCAAGCTGGAACTTTGGCAAGTGAGGATACAAAAGACTGTTTCATCCCTCCTAGGACGCCAACAATCAGGACGACAAGCTTGACACGGTAACCTGGGTAAAGTTTGCCAATTTCAAACAGGAGATCCTGATATATTTGTCTTTTGTGCTCTTCTTTGGCTGAGATGTTGTATTCAGCCGGGGCCGAGAACTCAATGACATAAATGTCACGAGTGGCCTTGTCGAAGAGCACAATATCAGGTTTGTTGTGATCTATCCGCCGGGTTGTTGCAAATGGCATGTTCCAATAAATTTTGCAACTGTCATTCTCAACAACCTGGGGAATATCTCCTGGCAAATAAGGCAGCACTGGTGTCACGTCAATACCGTAGCAATGACGAAGATAGTAGTACAGTACTCTCAGGGCAGCATTGTGATGCTGGATATATGCACCTCTCGCCAGCACTGGACATGCCGACAAAAGGTGCATAAGCGTCTCCGGATGTTGTCTACACCTCCTACAGGACGTGTCCGGAAGCTGCACCTGGAGCACCTTGCTACGGTACTCAAGAGTGTTAATGACACCATCTTGGCAGGCAAATATGAACCCTTCAGTCTCGGACATCAGGCCCGCTGACTTTAAGAAGGAAAACGTCAGCTGGATGGACAAGCCATGATCACGCACGTGTTTAAAGAACACGCTGTGCATGGACTTGTCCATCAGTTCGCCAAGGAGTAGTTTTTCCTCGGCGTTCTGATGACGCTCTTAAATTCCTCCTTTCGGAGTTCCATAAGAGCGTTTATTTCTCCAAGACCAAGGGTTCTTGCCGCATATATTGCTGCCTTATACAAGAATGACCCCTTATGCGCATTTTCATGTTTATGTACAATTTGCATAAGAAAGTCATCCTCGTCTGCAGTGAAATTGACAACTTCGTGAGTTAAACCCAGGACCAAACGGTCGTGAAGCCGCTCCAAACTCTGCAAACCTCTCCCACCGATGGACCGGGAGAGGTATAATCTGGCGACTGATGAATTGGGGTGCATGCTCCGATTCATATTAATGATCTTACGGGTTTTGATGTCGAGATCTCGTAAATCCTTTCGGGTCCATTTCAGGACACCGAAAGAGTATAGTAAGACTGGGACAGCGAGCATGTTAGTAGCTGAGACTTTGTTTTTGCCGGAAAGTTCGGAGGACCAAATTTTCCGGAGTCTCCTAACATACTCGCTCTGGAGAGTTGTTCGGACTTCAGAGCCGCATGCATGCGGTGCTCTTCCATTCCTAGATATCTATACAACTCCCCGGCGTCTAATTGTCTTAAGACACTCCCATCTACTAACTCGACATCATCACCAGTATCAGAGCACTTACCCCTCGCCAGATGTACGACCGCACACTTGTCCAACCCAAAAGACATTCCGACATCTCGTGTGTACTCTGCTACGATGTTGAGGGCTGCTTGTAGATGATCTTCATCAGCACTATATAGCTTCAGATCATCCATGTAAAGCAGATGGGTGATCGAATATTTTCGATCACCCGGAGGCCCCACAGAGTACCCACGAGTTTTACGGAGAGCAACAGATATAGGCAGCAGTGAAATGCAAAACAGCAGAGGGCTCAAGGAATCGCCTTGGAAGACCCCTCGTTTGTACTCTACAACTCCGGTTACGTGCAATGCGTTTCCACTTCCAATGTGAAAACGCGTTCGCCAGAGCTGCATTGTACGTCGAATGCATTCCACTATTTCGGGATTGACTCCCAGGCATTTGAGTAGATATAAAATCAACTCATGTTGAGTTGAGTCAAATGCCTTGCGATAGTCAATCGAAGCCATTGACAGGTTGCGTTGATAGTAGATCGCATCTTGTAAGACGCATCGATCCACTATCAGGTTCTCCTTGCAACCTGTCAGGCCTCTTTTACTGCCACGTTGTTCATATATCTGTTGCCATACAGGCTCTATCTGCTGCAAGATACGGTTATTCAAAATTTTTGTAAAAATTTTATAAACCGCATTCAAGCAGGTGATAGGCCTGAAATTCTTAGGGTCAGAGAAGTCACCTTTTTTGGGTATCAGTACGGTTCGCCCTTCTACAAGCCAGTTCGGAATCGAATCGTCAGCTCTAATGTACGATGTAAATATGCAGGCCAGATGGAGGTGGGTAGAAGTAAACTTCTTCCACCAGAAGACATTAATGCCATCTGGTCCCGGGGCAGCCCAATTTTTGCTGCCATTTAGAGCTGAACGAACTTCATCCACACTGACTGCAGGGCTCTCTTCATCAGCAATCTGCCGACGGTGTTCCCGACAGAATGCTTTGAAGTCGTGCAGAGCTGGAGTATTGGCGTTCACGTTTGGTTGATCTCCATACAACTCAGACCAAAAAGCTTCCACCCGCTCAGGTGTTGGATAAGTCCCAGTAACATCGGTCTTTGCTGTCAGAAACCGTGAAGGGCTGGATCGAAACAACGAGTTGTCGACCAACCGCTTCAGCCTTTTCTCTAGTGACTTTTTGGCAGTCACTAGAGCCTGCAATTTATTAAGAGACTCTTCTTTGATGACAAGAAGAGTACTCTTGTTCAGTGTGTGATGACGCCACCGAAGTTCAGCAACAATGCGTCGAATTCGGGGCGTGTATGCTTTTTGAGTTGTTTTATTATTATTATTATTATTATTATTATTATTATTATTATTATTATTATTATTATTATTATTTTGTTATTAAATGCTCAGGGGGGTTATCCCCGGAGTCCGATTCTCCGAGGGCCCAGCCTGAGCGCCATCCATTACTGCTGGACCACTCCACACAACAAGGCGGTTAGTGAGTGCAGCAGGCCAAATTCATTTGCCTAAGTAGACGCAGGGATCCCAAAATGACAGCCTTTTGCATCCGCACTGCTAGAGACACGGCTGCTGAACTGCAAGCCGGTATCTTCGCAAGTGAAGACACAAAAGACTGTTTCATCCCTCCAAGGACGCCGACAACCAAAACGACGAGCTTGACACGGTAACCTGGGTACAGTTTGCCAATTTCAAACAGGAGATCCTGATATATCTGGTGTTTGTGCTCTTCTTTGGCCGAGATATTGTATTCGGCTGGGGCCGAAAACTCAATGACATAAATGTCACGAGTAGCCTTGTCAAAGAGCACAATATCAGGTTTGTTGTGGTCAATCCGCCGGGTTGTTGCGAATGGTATGTTCCAATAAATTTTGGAACTGTCATTCTCAACAACCTGCGGAATATCTCCTGGCAGATAAGGCAGCACTGGTGTCTCATCGATACCGCAGCTATATCTGAGATGATAATAGAGTACTCGCAGGGCAGCATTGTGACGCTGTATGTAGGCACCTCTTGCCAGCACAGGACATGCCGACAAAAGGTGCATCAGCGTCTCCGGATGTTGTTTACACGTCCGACAGGACGTGTCCGGAAGCTGCGCCTGGAGCACCTTGCTACGGTATTCGAGAGTGTTGATAACACCATCTTGGCAGGCAAATATAAACCCTTCGGTCTCGGACATCAGGCCAGCTGACTTCAAGAAGGAGAATGTCAGCTGGGTGGACAAGCCATGGTCACGGACGTGTTTGAAATACACGCTGTGCATGGACTTGTCCATGTGTTCACCGAGGAGTTTTTTTCCTCGGCTATCCTGACGACGCTCTTGAACTCCTTTTTGGGAGTTCAATGAGAGCGTTTATTTCTCCGAGACCTAAGGTATTTGCCGCGTAGATTGCTGCCTTATTCAAGAACGACCCTTTCCGCGCATTTTCATGACTATGAACAAATTGCATCAGGAAGTCGTCCTCGTCTGCTGTGAAATTGGCAACCTCGTATGTTAAACCCAGAACCAAACGATCGTGAAGCCGCTCCAAGCTCTGCAATCCTCTCCTCCGATGTTCCGGGAGAGGTACATCCTGGCGACTGATGAGTTAGGGTGCATGCTCTGATTCATATTGATGACTTTACGGGTTTTGATGTCGAGATCTTTCAACTCATTTCGAGGCCATTTCAGGATCCCAAAAGAGTAAAGTAGGACCGGGACAGCGAGCATGTTAGTAGCTGAGACTTTGTTCTTGCCGGAAAGTTCTGATGACCAGATCTTCCGGAGTCTCCTAACATACTCACTGCGAAGAGTTGTTCGGACTTCAGAGACGGCATGCATTTGCCGCTCTTCAATCCCTAGATATCTGTACAACTCTCCGGCGTCTAATTCTCTTAAGACGCTCCCATCCACTAATTCGACATCTCCACCCGTATCAGAGCACTTACCCTTCGCCAGGTGTACGACCGCACACTTGTCCAACCCAAAAGACATTCCGACATCTCGTGTGTACTCTGCTACGATGTTGATGGCCGTTTGTAGATGATCTTTGTTGGCACTGTATATCTTTAGATCATCCATAAACAGTTGGTGAGTGATCGAGTATACTCGATCACTCGGTAGCCCCGCAGAGTACCCACGAGTTTGTCGGAGGGCAACAGATATTGGCAGCAGTGAGATGCAAAACAACAGAGGGCTCAGAGAATCTCCCTGAAAGACGCCTCTCTTGTACTGAACAGTTCCGGTTACGTGCAATGCATTTCCACTTCCTATGTGAAAACGCGTTCGCCAGAGCTGCATCGTACGTTGTATGCATCCCACTGTTTGGCGATTGATTCCGAGGCATTTGAGCAGATAGAGAATCAACTCATGAGAAGTTGAGTCAAATGCCTTACGGTAGTCAATCCAGGCCATAGACAGGTTGCGTTGGTAGTAGATTGCGTCTTGAATGACGCATCTATCTACCAACAAGTTGATCTTGCAACCTGACACGCCCTGTTTACTGCCACGTTGTTCGTATATCTGTTGCCACACAGGCTCTATCTCCTGCAAGATACGGTTATTTAAGATTTTTGTAAAAATCTTGTAAACCGCATTCAAGCAAGTGATAGGCCTGTAGTTCTTTGGGTCGGACAAGTCACCCTTTTTAGGGATGAGTACGGTTCGCCCTTCTACCAGCCAGTCTGGAATTGGTTCGTCGCCCTGAATGTATGATGTAAAAATCCGGGCCAGATGAGCATGTGTAGAAGAAAATTTCTTCCACCAGAAGATGTTTATGCCATCTGGACCCGGGGCAGCCCAGTTCTTGCTGCCATTCAGGGCTTTACGAACCTCTTCCACACTGACTGCAGGGCTCTCTTCGGCGATATCCTGCCGTCGGTGTTCTCGACAGAATGCCTCGAAGTCGTGCAGAGCTGGGTATCTGGGTTGACGTTTGGTTGATCTCCGTACAATTCACTCCAAAAGGCTTCCACTCGCTCAGATGATGGATAATTCTCGGGAACAGCGGTCTTAGGTGACAGAAAGCGTGAAGGGTTGGATCGAAACAAAGAGTTGTCGATCAACCGCTTCAGCCTTTTCTCTAGTGACTTTTTGGAAGCCACCAGAGCCCGCAACCTGTTAAGAGACTCTTCTTTGATGACAAGAAGAGTACTCTTGTTCAGTGTGTGATGTCGCCTTCGAAGTTCTGCCGCCAGGCGACGAACTTTTGGCGTGTACGGTCTTTGAGTACTAACATACTCTATCACACACTGAATGCGGGAGACTTGTTTCCGAGAAATGTCAATTTTGTGTCCAAGTTGAGCGATGCGCAGCTTCAACTTCAACCTATTATTATTATTATTATTATTATTATTATTATTATTATTATTATTATTATTATTATTATTATTATTATATCCAGCGTGTCCGATAATTAGTGAGCCAGAAAAATTACCCGGGGTCCATCTTCCGAGCAAGGAAGACATTATAAGGTATTGTAATTACCTAAGACAAGGAAGAAAAAACGAGAATTAATTTGAGCCATCACTTTCTGAAATTGCAAGTATTGTAGCTACAGACATAGAGAAGTTATTCTCTATAATTTCTGTCTCAACAATTTCAGCTAAAATAAAAAGAGCCATTCGGCAGCCGAAATGTAAGTAGATTTCATTTTATCACTTATTAATCAAAAATACAATTAGATTAAAGTATGATGTATATTGTAATCATTGTAATCAAAGTTTACACTGTTATTATATAAAATTCAATCTCATCGAAACTAGATTTTTACAAAACTAGGTAAAAACAATAACTTTTCGATATTTGCAAATCGTTAATTTCCTATGAAATCTACTAAAACGAGTGCAACAGCAAATTTCATATTTGGCATAGCGGAATAGAACTTAATTTTAAGACTACACGTATGATTTGGTACTCAAATTAAATCTTATTTAAAGCACTTTCAAAGGCAGTTTACAGAGATTCAATAAGTTATTCCATTCAGAAGTTATTCGAGTTAGAAAGTGAAGAAATATGAATTTTTATGATTTTTAAAATTTTGAAATCTTGGCATACCTAATTACTTCACCGATTAAGCTCATCTTCGAACTTAACTTCGGTATCTATCTGTAGGATAAGTACGTTGAGTTTGGTAAAGATCCGTTGTAAATTGGTGACTCTATCGTCGTGACAAGCTGCGTTATATCGTATATATATATATTGTAACATGGGGAATTTTATTCCCCTTGTTTAATTTTGATTAATTGTTAATTCGTTTAATTTGAAAAATTTCGTTGTTTTTGTTGATTCGCCGCGACCGTGTCGCCCTCGCCGGATACTGAAACAGTATTCAGAAGTCCGCATCTCGAGAGTGCGACAATTTGAATTTAGATTTAAGATTTAATTTTAAGTCTAAACTGTCCTTGACGCATGCCACGAGCCCGAGAAGATCATCGAGAGTATCGTCGAGCATCGTCACCGCCGCCATAGAGAGTATCAATTGCCTGTCAACATCGATCACTTGTATTATTGCCGCCATCTTTGGGCCTGAGACCGTCAATAGACTAACGAAGAACGGAACAAAAAGAACAAGAAGAAGCCGACCATTAGTTTGTGAAACAAACTGTCTTCTGGATACTGCCGTGGTCGGAATCGCACGCGTTTTGGAGCCTAGCTCAAAACACTTATTCGCTTATTGTATCGCTGATTTGTTTGTTAATTAATACGCCGAGTATTAACGCTGTTTATTGCTAATTGATTGTTTAATTGAATTTCGAATTGTTCGTTAAAGTTAAAACTGCTGTGTAAACTGTTGACGCAATTACTTGTGAAAGAATTGTTATAATCGCTGACCACGTGCTGGTCATAATTAAATTTATTCGACGCGATCCGACCAAGCCTTTGCCGAGGCACGACACGACCCGATACGACGACTGTTCGACTACCTGGACCTGGACCACCAGCCCTCGACGAGGATACCAGGGTAAGTGGCTTGCGTCAGGATAGATAACTCGTGGGACACGAGTATTGTTTGATTGTGTTTGTAGCTGAGAAGTTCAGTTGGTGAGTTGCTCGGTGAACAACCAGCACTACCCCGTAGACGACGTCCCACGAGGTACCTAGAGTACCGTTTTCCCTGTAAAATAATGCAGTGTGAAAGTTTTGTTATTGAGTTTTATATTCCGTTTCGTTCTCGAGCTCGCGTTGCTATACTCGTATCGCTTAAGCGTCGCAGTCTTAAGCCGATTATCGCTTCTTCTGTTTCGTCGTCGACGATAGAATTGTTTGATCCGATTGTGAATTGTTTAATTGATGAGTCATGTCGCCGAGACATGTTTAGTTAGTTGGAATTAACTAAATATTATTTTAGAAATAATAACTCTGCTGAGCGATTATTATAAGTACGTTTTGGTTGTTATTGATACGATTATTATCTGAAGTGATTACGAATATTTTTTTGGTTTTGGTTTAATGAACTGATTGTTCGCCGAACCGATTATTATTATTTGATTGAATAAATGGTTATTTTTGTTTCGGAATTTCTTCGTTTGTTTTTTTTTCCTTTAGGAACCTGCCGCCCTGAGTAGAGCTAGTTTATTGTTAAGTTTTCGATTTAGTTTGTTTGAGGATTGGAACATTCTGAACTGTTCCTGGCGCCCAAATAACCCCGACGAACAGGTAAGCCAATTATTTTGGACCCGTTGGCTCAACGACGAGGACTGAGCCAATCGGCCATATTATAATATATATATATATATATATATATATATATATATATATATATATTAGGGTGGGTCAAAAAAATCGAATAATTTATTTTTGACTTTATACTCTGAAAAATAGGTTCGTAGACACCTAAAAAGAATTCTCTCCAAGTATAAGCTCTTAATTATAACGGGAAGGTCCTCCGCTTTGCGGGTTTCTATTTTTTTCGGATAATCAGATAAAAAAATTTATATCTCGCTTCCAACTGCTTGGAAAAATATTCCGTGGCATAGATTTTGTGAGAAATTGAATGCTTTACAAAAAAGGTCTTTTATGACATTTTCAAAAACTCAACCGATTAAAAGATATTCATAGTTGAAGTTTGGCTATTTTAAGGAAAATATTCGTTTTTATTATGAATTTTATAAGTCGATGAAAAAAAATTATTTCGGATTGCGGAACTCATGATTTTGTAGGAAATTTACTGCTCTACAAAAATGGTCTCTTATGATTTTTTGATTAAGTGAAGCCGTTACGAGATATTTATCGTCAAACATTAACGAATATCAATATTTCCAGTTTTTGATCAATAATTCGATAAATTTTAATTTAAACTATGAGTTTCAGGAAAATTTTCATAAATTTGAGTTTCGATCGATAAAGAAATGTTATAAACAATTTTTTTAATATTGTTTTCAGTCTTGAGCTTGTTTGATTGCATTAAAACAAGAAATTAGAGCATTTTTTTCGACATATAGCCAATGATTAGTTTAATTTGAAGTGAATGACATATTTCTTTGTCAAATTTAATATGAAAAGTATTGAATCAAGTGAGAAACAATCAGTATTTAACTTTTTTATAGATAAATTTTTTATTGAATTATCAATTGCAATATAATTGTCTATATTTTTAACATAACAGTACGCTATTACTATAAATAATTTCTTTTATTACAATTTGGGAATGTTTTTGATGTTCTTTGACAACTTGCAATAAGTACTGGAATTGTTCTTCATTTTTGTCAAGCATTGATTATATTCACTGACTAATGCAACAGCTCGCTCTGCTGAATCATTGACAACTTTTAGTTGTTGAAAGTATTCTTTATTTTCGAGATAACTCTCATTAGTAGGCCATAATTCAACATCGACATCAAGAAAGTCATACGGTAGATCGAAGATTTTGAAAAGATTTAATGACTTTTTAGACACAAAGTCACTCAGAGTTCTCTGCGCCAATGAATTCAAATCTTTTTAGCAATTACAAATCTTTTAGCTTTAGAATCTGTACCTTCACGAGTATTAACAGCTTCAACAATACTTTTTTTTACTTCTAATGGAACGCCATCGTCAAACAGTGATAAAATGGCAAGTTCATCGCTCAAATACCATAAGTGCGAAATCATTTTTTCACACGTAGCTGAAGAAATCAAAGGATTGATATGTTTGTACTCAATAAATTTTTCATAAACTGCAAGTCATGATAAGCAGCAGTTGTTGCAGAAGTTGATGAAAACCAAGCTTTTAAATACAATGTGACTATAAAAATACAGAAATGACGAAGACCATGCAATTCTTTCTGAGAGAGTTTGAATTCATCTCTGAATAGATACATTTTCAAACTATAAATGGCCTTAGCCATCCATCTAGCATGATGAACAGCACCAGGACGTTTGAAAGAAATCTTTTCTTGAGGCATTTCTCCAAGGAAAATCAATGATAATTCCAATAATTCTTTATCTAACTTATTATAACATTTCTTTATCGATCGAAACTCAAATTTATGTAAATTTTCCTGAAACTCATAGTTTAAATTAAAATTTATCGAATTATTGATCAAAAACTGGAAATATTGATATTCGTTAATGTTTGACGATGAATATCTCGTAACGGCTTCACTTAATCAAAAAATCATAAGAGACCATTTTTGTAGAGCAGTAAATTTCCTACAAAATCATGAGTTCCGCAATCCGAAATAATTTTTTTTCATCGACTTATAAAATTCATAATAAAAACGAATATTTTCCTTAAAATAGCCAAACTTCAACTATGAATATCTTTTAATCGGTTGAGTTTTTGAAAAAGTTATAAGAGACCTTTTTTGTAAAGCATTCAATTTCTCACAAAATCTATGCCACGGAATATTTTTCCAAGCAGTTGGAAGCGAGATATAAATTTTTTTATCTGATTATTCGAAAAAAATAGAAACCCGCAAAGCGGAGGACCTTCCCGTTATAATTAAGAGCTTATACTTGGAGAGAATTCTTTTTAGGTGTCTACGAACCTATTTTTCAGAGTATAAAGTCAAAAATAAATTATTCGATTTTTTTGACCCACCCTAATATATATATATATATATATATATATGTCGGAGATGACATTGAGCTGTTTTCCCAGAGACAGGGAAATTCCTAATATTTAATTTATCGTTTAAGTAGTTGTACACAGAATTGTAAAAAAATACAATATTAGTAATTATTTATTACTTAAACCGATTATGTTCTTTTATGATTATGGCAATGGGCTTTAGTCTGAAGTGACAGTGGTCACCAAACGTAGCCGAGGTCACAGGATAGTAAAAAGGTATCGACAGACAATGAGGGCTGTCGAAATATTTTTGGAGAAGTACTTAGTGTACTTAGATGAGCAGTTCTGGTTGAGCATTGCTCGAGTAGAGACGTTGAGTATATCCTGCTGACCTCGTATTCGGTCTCAGACTTACTGCCCAGCGCTTTACCATAGAATTATTTTCCAATAATTAGTGAACCTCCGATTTATTATATTACAAATATTTGTAGCTGCTGTATTATTTATACGAGTTAGTGTTTTATTTTAATTATTGTAAAAATAAACGAATATGGAATCGACAAGCCCACTGAATTCTACCGCCTCTGACAATGTTAATCCGACATATATATATATATATATATATATATATATATATATATATATATATATATATATATATATATATATATATGTAGGAATTATTGTTGTTGTATAAATGATTTAATTTATTACGTAAAAATAACTATTGATTATTTATTATAAGTTAACGTGTTACAAAAGAAAAGCATTGATTATATTTTGAGCTCTAATCTTTGCACGTGGCAATATCGGTAGTAGCTAGCTATTGACTGTCTATCATTTACGAAAATTGTCTAAATAGATAAACGACGATCACAAATGTTTCGGGCCACGAGTGTCGGCGGAATTAACCGAATGGGTAATTTATATTGTAGGTGTTATGTCCACCCCAAAATTTTTTTCTTTAAATTTAAATCACCCGCGCAGATGGAAGACTTCTCCATGCGCGAAAGCCACAATAAAATATAAGCTACGCGACTGCTGGTTGACTAGCGGGGACTTCTGCAATCTCAGCACCGCGAGTATTTAAAAAGGCGATCAACAGCCAATACCTTGTCTTTGAGCAAGTAATTCGACTTCCGCGTTTACTTGACGTGTCCGTGCCTTGTAAAAGTCCCTCATCCTAATTTGCACTGCACTTAAGACGAGTTCAGATTCGGTTCAACCAGCAGGCCACGTATTAGTTATTAATAAAAAATCTAGAGAACCGGAATCTCAAAGTTCTAATTTGCCCTGCACTTAGGCGAGAATCCGGGCATTAAGTTTACATAAAATATCTCTAAAAAGCTAAATTTGCGCACTTTACCCTACGGGGGACTGGAGGACGTTAGCTCAAATAAATAAAATTCATTAATATAATTTCGATTAAATAAAATTTGTGAAAGTGTAAAAGTTTAGGTGTTTATTAAAATAAATCTTAAAAAGAAGTGAAATTCCATTCGAGTTCGTTAATTTCGTAAGGTAAGAACCCCTTAGAATAAGCAGCCCAAATCCACCCTATTTCATCCGCTGCGAGAACCAACCAAAGGGCCCAATCAAGGAACAGGCGCTAACGGCTGCCCTAAAACCACGGATGTGACCATCAATAAAGTTCCTGTAACAGTAAGTACATCTACTCTCATAAAAATCCGTCAGTCTCAAACGAAGGCGTGGTAAGTTCGTATCTCGAAAACGTCCCACATAAATAATTAAAACAACGGAATTAAAACCTCCGTTGCGTATTCTTTAACCTGTTAGTCCAAACCTCCACCGTTTACGCTACCGCTCTAAAAACGCCCTTGGACATACCATAAAGAACACTGGTGGCAGCGGTGGGATATTCGAATACGAAATTATTTAAGTTTTGTTTGAGAAAAACTTATAATCTCTGAATATTTTCTTTTTTATTTTTATTTTCAATTTAAATTCCACTGTCTAAATAAATTCAAGTCTAATTGTGTTCAATTTTGAAATTTTAAAACTTTTCTAAAATTTTTTTTTTCATCATTTTTGTCTTATTCCCAAATTTTAAATTTTTCTTTAAACTTTATATAAACCAATAACTCCCGTAATTTTATAAAATTTGCTTTTTCTTCATATTTCTATTTTTTATCAAAGGAGTTATTGAATATTTAACTATATCATAGATATTATTTTCATCAAGTAGTCTAAAATTACAATAAAGAATTCGCTTACGTTTCTTTATTCGAGGTGCGGCTTGTCTTGTACGGACTTGCACCAACATTCTTGGTCAGCAGAAATTATTTAAATTTAGAAATATTTTCTTTTCGCTGATTTTGCAAATAAAAATAGTTGTAAAAATTTACAAAAAAAAAGGGGGAAATTTTTTTTTAAAGACTACACCAACTTTCGTTCGTTATTCATTTTATCTAAATCAAATAAATTAAAATTCTCTTAGAACGAAATTCGAGTCTTACAAAATTTTCTCTTATATTTCGAAATATTTTAAATTTCATAAATTTATATTTTGCAAAAATTTCCTTTGTCCGGAATTCTTTTTCAAAAGGTTATAGAACTCAAGTAATATCGTTTTGCAATCGTTTATTTTGAACTAATATACTGTTCTTTAGACAATAAAATATCGCAAATAGAATTCGCTGACGCGTCTATAACCGAGTTGGTCAACACCAAACGGAATTTGCAATCTCAACTCCTCTCATCAAAATTTATTTTAACTCGGTATCGAAAAAAAAAAAAAAAAAATTTTTTTTTGCTAACTTAGCAATATCAACATTAAATTTTAATTATTTCGAAATTTTGAAAATTTTTTTTTATCCCTTACATTTACACTACATTTTAAGAGAAGTGTGCTGTGAATCTAGCACCTCCTCTGACAAAACTCTCACAGAAGTTTCCTAGTACTAGAAAGGTGCTTTAATTAGCACTTTCTTTTGCGAAAGAAGCTCTCACAACTCTTGTGAAGTGTGCTTGAATTTAGCACCTTCTCTTGACCACACACTCACAAGGGTATAAAACAAAATTTAATATTTGTATAATTGTAATACTAACTCACACTAAACATAAGAAAGCTATAATCCCTTATCATTGATCGACCAAATCATAATCTCGCGATTCAAAATTTTCGAATAATCTTACTATTTCGGGTTGAAACCGATATCATTTTTTTTTTTGAAATTCTAAAAGGGTCGATAGAAAGAGTAGACGGTGGGGCTATCGATACCATCTGAAAAAGATACATTCCGATTTCGTTAACAGCAGAATATACCACCGTCCTCTCATTGAAACTAAATATTGGGAAGAAGATACGGAACCCGCGAATAAGGTAGTCGTCAATCAGGCTAGCGGTCCGAAAATCCTAGAAAACGTTAAGGCTATCCCGGAAATTTACGAAAAAATACTAAAATTTAGACAAACTCAAAACCCTATTAAAACTCATCTAAACCCACCTACACGACCAACTCTAAATCCCCATTGCAAATAGATTCATCCGAAAATCTAAACCTTATTCTTTCTACTTTTAATATCTTTCATTGAATATTCAGTTGAACACGGGAATCACTTATTTAAATCAGTTAAAATTCTTTTGGCTTAATTAAAGGCATTTAAATCGTCCCATTACAACGTAAAATTGTTTACTACAAATTCAACTATCAACACTTCCTTACTTACACTACCGTACTCGTCACTCGGTAACCATACACCGCAGTAACTAATCTTTCTTTCGTGTTATTGTACTCTACAGCTGTTGACCTACTTACCTAGTGACCGAATAAAAATACATCGCGATTTAAATTAGATAAAATCAAAATTTTTCTTTTCCTTTTTTTTTCTCTTGAACAAAACCTTCCTTGTAACCCTTCTTTAAATACCCCTCTTACACAGAATAGCTAAATTTAAGACGATTTAATCAAATAATCGTGGAACCATTCGAGGATGAAGCCGGAACGTGTTTCGTGCCTTGCTCTAACGATTTCCCGTTTGGAGCCATGGAAAGAAGAACCTTCCGCGTTGAAACCTCTATAAACGAGGAAAACCTCAATACCCAAATCCAAACACTCGCTAAAGAATTACATGACATGCTCCCGTATTTTAACGGAGAGGGTCCCACCGCGTTAAAAGAATTCGAATTATTTGACGTAATAGTAAGAAACTGGTTACCCAGCATTCCAGCTGATTACCAGGGCTTTTTCGCTCGCCGCGTAGCACAAAAATTATATGGACGTGCCAAAAGATTAATAGAACATGCAGAACTAGCTTCCGTTGAAGATATTTTACTAATCCTAGGGCGAAAGTTAAAAAGCGGCGACCCATACACCACGTGGCAGAAAAATCTAGCTGCTGCGGCCCCAAAAGAATCTGAAAATATCGAAGATTTCTATTTTCGGTTAAGCGAAATGGTCCGGCGTATCGAACTTAATGCTCCCGAAGATGATAGGGCTGTAGTAAAACGAACTTTCGAAAAGACAGCGGCCACTACTTTCTACGAATACTTACCAGACTTTTTACGATGCCTATGTAAAATGAGAAGAGCCGAAACATTAGACGACATGTACAAGGCCATCGAAAATGACGCGTACAGAAGACCAGACCGTAGACGCGCAATGAGAGACGACGGAGTCATACCAGGCGAATCCCTACCGCCCTCCGTAGAATTTCACAGACGAACGGGACAAGACGGTAATAGACACTATCCACAGATGCCGAGATCTTCTCGTGACTACGATGACCGAGGTAATTATTGCGAATTGCCTCGCACTTTATTATACCATGAATACAGATAAGTCCCAGAGACATTCACTCATAGACTAGTACATCCGACGGACTACTATGAAGACCCATACCCTGACACTTATGAAGAGAATTACTATGGTCCGAATTATCAGAGGGAACAGCAGATTTTAGGCTCCACTTTCGCGTTCGGAACCGAACGAAACCCACAATATACACCGAGAAATCAAAATTACTATCAACCTAGAACTTTTCTAAATTTTCATCAAAATCGTTATCATCCTGGAGTAAATAGTCCCACTAAAAGAGCGGTTCGCTTCAAAGACGACGAAGATTCCGAAGAAGCCAAATTACGACATAAAAGGGACCCTTCGGTAGTCTGTAATTGTCCTTTTTGCCCTAACGGAGAACGACGAGACGCCTACGACCCTTTAAACGGGACGGGCGCTCGTCAACAGGAGGCAATGGAGAGTATGCCCGTCCCGTCTCCGATTACACCTTCGAAGAACTCCAACTATTATCAACAGTACCAAAAGGGTCCATATCGGGGCTTCCAAAATCAATACCCCCGATCAATCCTCCAAAACACCGAGAGACAAGACCTAGAACTCCAACCGACTCTGAACGAAATGATGACCCTCCCGAGATCGGAACAACAACCCGATCAGAACAACGGAACACCGCCATCAGCTCAGTTGAACCCACCATTGATGACGGCAGGAGAATTACGAGCCCAGGGAAGGACAAACCAAAATGTCTAACGACTGGAAAAGGCCCCACGGTCCACATACGAAGCCCAGCATTTCGTAGTGGAGGGGTAAACGCACTCCTGGACACCGGCTCCGACCTCAACTTACTCTGCATCGAAGAACTATGCGACGAAGTCCTCTGTAACATTGAAAATACAGGAGTAGTGGGAGGCATCGCTACTAGCTCAATGCCCATAACCGGTTCCATAAATCTAAGAATATTCGGAGTCAAAATTACTTTTCATCTCGTACCGGAACCACCCGGAGGTTATAAGGCCATCCTCGGAAATGAATTTTTTATTCAAGAACGCGTAACCATCTCGTTTTACTGGAATACCTTAGTAATGAAAAATAAACCAATACAACCCATCCCTATAATTAACCCAAGAAATTTCCCAGAGCAAAAAGTCCTCGCTCTAGGAACTGGGCCAAAAATATATGTGTCGTGTAACTCACTCCTAGGCAATTATCAGCGCTTCCTCATCGATACCGGGGGGGATGTATGCCTCATCAATGCATCCGTTTTAAAACCCGAAATAACTATCGACACCGGAAAAGCTAGGAGATTCCGAGGACTCAGTGATAGCACTTTCGAAACGTTAGGAACAACCACCTTAAAAATCCTCAATATTGGCGTAGAATTTCAAGTTTGTTTAGAAGATTCACCATTCCCTGGAGTGGGAATCTTAGGAAACAACTTTTTCGAAGCCGAAAAAGCTGAAATCTCTTACGATGACCAAACCCTAGTTATATTGTCCTGCCCTTCTAAACCAACACCTTTTAGCCTTGAAACAAAGCCTTCTTCCAGCTACACCTTGCCACCTCGGATGAGAGTATCAATATCAGTACCGATCCAAGAGTTCGAAAAAGACGAGGGATACCTCCCCCGATTGAATCTTCCGAAAGGGATATTCGGAGGAGAAGCTGTTGTCAAGGTAAACGACGGGTACGCCATGTGCATGGTCATCAACCTCAATTCAAACCCGGTAGATGTAGATATAGGACCTCAAACACTCGAAGAATTCGAATTCGATAACCCTAGTTCAGAGGGGGATGAATCCGATGACCCTTCTATAGAAAACTCCAACCGTGTAATAGATAAATAAGAACGTATTAAGATCTTACTCCAGAAAATACCTGTAGATCACCTCAATCAGGAAGAAAAAGAACAAGTTCAGAATCTCATTAAAAATAATCACGACGTATTTCACCTCCCCGGAGATAAATTAGGTCGTTCCAAGAATTTCACCTGCCGGATAGAAACCACCACCAACGAACCGGTGAGAATAAAACAATATCGATTTCCCCCAGAACATCGGGAAGAAATCGCCAGGCAGGTCGAAAATCTTGAAAAACAAGGAATAATCCGAAAATCTAACTCTCCGTACAACTCACCCTTGTGGATCGTACCAAAAAAATCAAATGACCCCTCTATAAAAAAATATAGAATGGTTATTGACTTTACGCAATTAAATAAAATTACAAGAGGGGATGCCTACCCTTTACCCCTAATTATCGATATATTAGACTAATTAGGCGACGCTAACTACTTCAGCGTGTTTGATCTCGCCATGGGTTTCCACCAAATCCCAATGCACCCCGCAGACGCATCAAAAACGGCGTTCTCTACCCCAGACGGGCACTGGGAATATCGTTGCATGCCTTTTGGACTAGAATGCGCTCCATCTATCTTCCAACGAATGATGGATTCCACCTTAAGCGGATTAAAAGGGACAGAATTGTTTATTTATATCGATGATTTAGTTAGCTATGGTAAAACGCTACAAGAACACGGGGTGAGAGTTCAAAGATTATTCAATAGATTGAGAGAAGCTGGCCTAACCCTCCAACCTGAAAAATGTAAATTTCTCTGTCCGGAAGTAGATTATCTAGGTCACGTAATAACGAAAGAAGGCGTAAAACCAGATCCGAAAAAGATTTCATCACTTAAAAATGCCTCGAGACCTAGGAATCATACAGAAGCCAGAAAATTTATGGGACTTGCAAATTACTACCGAAGATTCATACAAAATTTCGCTGAAAGGGCTAAACCCATAACAGACCTTACGAGAAAAACTAAGCCCTTCACATGGACCGGGGAAGCGCAAAAGTCATTCGACGATATCAAAAATGCCCTCTGCGTAGACTCATTCCTCAAATACCCAGATTTTAACAAACCTTTCATCCTAGCTGTCAGCGCGTCAGACTCTGGAATGTCCGGAATCCTCAGTCAGCAGACGACAGAAGGGGACGATGACTTAGACAGAGACGCAGAGAAAATAGTGTCAGGTGTCTCACGTGTCTTTCATGACACCGAAACCCGATACACTGACATTGAAAAGCAATGCCTTGCAGTAGTTTACGCCATCCAACAATTTCGACCGTATCTCCAAAAACACTTTACTCTAATAACCAGTAGCCCTTGCGTCACCTGGCTAAGGGACAGCACGACGGCCACCGAAAGGCAAGCTAAATGGTCTAACTTAAGTAAATACAAATTTACGGTCATAGTTCGTCACAAAATCACCGAACAATACGCAGAAGGACTCTCATACAACCCTGAAGGTCGTCCCGAGCCCTTAGAAAACGAATCAAATAATATTACCGAAACTGATTATTTAGCACTGCCCATCACGAATAATACTACGATAATAAAATCACATAAAATACTCTCAGATGAAAAAGCGATTCAATAGATCAAGCGCCCTGGTCGCCCTCTCGGATCAAAAAATAGACCAAGAATCAGCAGCGCCCCCGAAGTCAGAGAAACAATCGCTTCTCGTCTTAGAAAAAGGGAAATGGGAAAAACGCGAATCCCGCCCAAAATAAATTACTTCGAAGATAGCAACCTTGATTTAACTACAGAAGATCCTAAGACAAAATCAACAGCAAACGAACAAGAGGGGGACGATGATGTTTTCTTGCCAGCCTCAACTCCCGGACCCTCCACGATTAACAAACCAGATACGGGACAAGAGGGGGACGATAAAGAGGAGAACGACGAAGAATTAGAAAAGAATAAAGAAAACATCATCCCACAAAGACAAAGACGAAAAACCCTCGACCTAATAATAATAAAAATGTTCGATGAAATCATTAAAAGGCGACCCCCACCGGAAAATCATTATAAAGAAAAAGCTCTAGAAAAAATGCTTCTAGAAAAAGCAATATTCAATTACACCCCCCAAGAACTAGCAAAAATGAAAAGAACTAGTTCCAAAACAGCGAAAAATATCCGCCAGTCGCTAAGTAAAATGCCCCCACTTTGGCGAAGCGAAGAAGATTCCGTAGATGACACGGCAACTGAAACTAATGTCGACGAGTTTCTTAGAGACAACAGCGATGACCTCGAAGCAGAATCAAGCAGCGACATCAGCCCAGAAGATACGGGAAGAAGCGAAAACCCCAGCGAAATGGAACACCCCGTTATCGTAGAGCCGGAACCTGCAACCTCAGCAGAAATTGCTAATACAAGAAACGTCGTCAACGTACACGATAAAAATGAAAAACAATTAAATAAAAACTCTCTAACACCACAAAACATAATTAAATCCCGATTCACTGGATATTTAAGAGACGGTCCAGAACCCCGAACCCCAATCTTCGGAAGAGTCCTCATCCCTGATGAACTAGCGGCCATGGGTATCCATTATGACCACACAAGCCGCCAAATCGTAGACGAACACGGCAAGGGAATACAGGAAATAATCGAACTTGAACCGTCCAACGCGAATAACACCCTTATCGAACCAGAACGGGTAGAACAAATAAATAATTTACCACAAAGGATTAAATCAACCAATCCACCAGATAATAATAACTCGGAAAAATCCCACGATTCGGATAAAACCCAAAATAAGTCAACAACATGCGGGAATACAACAGTGGGGGATGATGTAGGGAACTACCGATTTGGACCGCCCTTCGTCGCTCATGACCCTCCAACTTTCGAAGAAGCTGAAAATATTTTTGCCGAACGACGTAATTGACCAAAAATATCTTTACCCTCTAGTTCAGACGAAAGTATATCCGAAAAGGGTCCCGAAATAAAAATAAAATTCGCAACCAGCCGAGATGGGCTCACTTAACAATTACTAACAATTACTTTGTGCGAAGGGAATGTCGAAGTACCAGACGAATCCCTACGAACAAAAATAATAGAAGAAAATCATAACAGTCTAATAGGGGGCCACAAAGGTGTAGTAAAAACTTATTGGCGTATTCGCGAAAGATATTACTGGCCAGGAATGAAAGACAATATCTATAATTACATTCGAGCTTGCGAAATCTGTCAGAAAAATAAACTCACGCGAATAAAGACCAAACAACCTATGTCCATCACAGATACACCCTTTGAACCTTTCTAAAAAATTAGTATAGATACGGTAGGGCCCCTACCTATGACCCCTGACGGTAACTTACACATCCTAACGATCCAAGACAATTTTTCTAAAGCAGCCGCAGCAGTTCCTCTCCCCGATATCAGAGCAGTAACTGTCGCAGATGCCCTATTAAATCACTATATTGCCCTTTATGGGTGCCCTCGCGTATTTCTATCAGATAAGGGCACCTCATTCACAAGCAAATTAATCCAACAACTAGCCAAAGCGCTGAAAATTCAAAGAATAACAACCTCTTCCTACTATCCTCAATCGAATGGAGCCTTGGAGCGATCTCGCCAGCCTTTAGTCGACTACCTCAGGGCTTACGTAGATAAATTCAGTAACTGGGATCGATACATCCCAATGGCAATGCTAAATTATAATACCACCGTACACACGGCTACGAAATTCACACCCTACGAAATTTTGTATGGAAGAAAAGCCCGTAGTCCGACTCAATTTCCAGACTTCAGTAAAATCGAATCATATAACGATTATCTAGCAGACCTGATTAGCCGAATTTCCGAAATCCAACGAATATCTGCGGAAAATCTAACGAAAACTAAACACGAATCAAAAATTCGATTTAATAAACATATACACCCGGCCCAATTTAACGTAGGAGACTTCGTATTTACATTAAAAGAACCTAGAAAAAATAAATTAGATCGTTACTATACTGGCCCATACAAAATAGTCGAAATAAACGAAATGGGGAATTTAATAATAGAAAAAGAAAACGGAAAACGGAAATTAATCCACCCAAATAAGGCTAAAACAGCCAGCCGCGAAAATTTCGACTAAAAAGAACTTAGATTGTTTGTTTCAGTAAATATACATATAGACGCAGAAATCTAAAAAAAAAAAAAAAAAAAAAAAATTATGATAGCTACACCACTTCTCCTCCTGGGAATCGGATACCTGGCATGGGGAGCTGATGAGGTGAAAATAAAACCAATGGAAGCGAATCCGGGCATACTATACGACCCATTCAAAAGAGTCCACCTCATCAGAGAAGAATGGCAAATCATCAGCTCAATAAACATCAAAAACCTAGTAAATCCTTACCCCTACTTAAATCAAAATATATGGGAAGCTTATGGAATATGTTCTCAAAAATTCAATCATTCATCCTGTATGTCGTACCTCAGAACCAACACACACCGGGAAATATATGCCGAAATTGAGCAAGCAAAACACCGGCTAAGGCAATTCCTCGAAGATCCTCAACTCGAAGAACTACATCCACAGAATCGCACAAAAAGAGCACCATGGTTCGGCTTCGTAGGCTCAATTGCAGGAAAACTATTCGGAACCATGGACTACAGCGACAAAGAACATATCTCCAACGAACTAGACAAGTTATACCAAGACAACAGAACTTGTGGGTGTTATTTTGCGATAAGTGTACATCATTAAGAGCGAAATCAACGAAATCCTCAAACACGAAATATATATAACTTACCGAATCAAAGAACTGGCGAGAACTTCAGCATCTCTGCAACAATCAACGAATAAACAAATAACAGACATACAAAAGATCCAACTATTCTCAATGGTAGGCGATGAAAATATTCACCGAATGACTAACCACCTAAGAACTCTCAACAATGCAGAAAAAGCCATAGAGGAAGCAGAATGGGGAAAACTGACCTATTTAACAGTGTCAGCCAAACAACTAAACCAAGCCACAGCGGACATGATAAAAAAACATCCAACCTTAAATCCGCCACAACCTCTGGTTCACATGGACATTCTCCGGAAGTTATATTTTTAATAATTGCATCATCTTAAATGAATAATGTTTTCTGTGAAAAGGAAAAGATAAACTAATATATACAAATACGTTCTAGGTTGTAATTGCATGTTTTGTTTTTTTTCTGTGAGAAATCGAACTTTTCAAATTAAATAAATATCATTTAACTTGAAGTCTGCTGTGGCAGTGTTACTTAACTTATTTATTCTTCTTTTTTATTTTTTTTTAATTTCTAGAGCTTGTCTGTGATTGGTCAATTTAAATTTTGAATAACTCAAAAACTATTCAAATATGATAATTGCATGAGAGAAATATGTGAATGAGAGAATAATGAGAGGACCTGGTGTGCGTGAATCAAAATACAATCGGCAAAAAATATTTATAAAAAATAACACTATTTATTAACTAACATCACTTTCATTATACACAATGTCGTTTTAATGATCGACTCACTTATTAATTAGTGATTAATATTATAAGTTTGAGTACGCGTCCAGCACGTGTTTATTTAATTCTTGAGTTTTTACTTATTTTGTAATACAAACTGATGAGAACCGCAACATGATAACCGTTAATTATTGAAAGGAAAGTAATTAACTTAGAAAAGAATAATTATGAGAAATATCAGAATAATTACAATTAATTGAATTAACATAATTAAATCGGAGCAAATTTAACCAAAGCCGGGTAAAAGAATAAAGGCAAAAAAAATTCGAGAAGGATAGCATTAGACCTCCTTCCTCATCTCCCTTTACCAACTTAGTCGAAAAACAACAGTGGTCACGCCTGAGTAACATAATTACTAAAGGGCCACTGCAGATAAGTATGGGGACTTTGCATGTCAGTTAAGCGGGAGGTTTAAACAAAAACTATTGAGAATATCGAAAAGCGACTAATCAACTTTATTCATAGAATCGTCTCCTCTATCTACAGTTTCCAGCTGTGAAGGTCATTCTGAATCACCCTATATATATATATATATATATATATATATATATATATATATATATATATATATATATATATGCGGGATGTGTCCTGCTACGCTCCACATTTCTTAATGTGTTTGATCGAAAATTATCATAAATATTTTTTTGAGTTATTAAAGTCTAGCGTGACTATGAGTATAATCTATTTGTCAATTTTAGAACGGTAGCAATTGACAATTTCAAAATTGGAAATTTTTATCACTTCTTTTTCAGTAACTTTTGAACTCGTTAAGCTATTCAATTTCTGTCGACTGCATTTGGAAGCTTATAAAACGAGCTATGATTTTTATATCTCTGTAAGTTCATAAGATAAGAATTTATCACGAACTTACTGCAGTTTTGCCGTCGCATTCATTACGAAAATTTTACTTATTTTCAGAAACGAGAAATCTACTTCTATTCCGACTACCACATGAACTTTTCAATGGTACTCTTATTAAGTCAAGAATCTAAATTTCGACTATTTCTCTAGATCATTTTCTAGAATTTGGAATCCATTAGAGGAATTTCATTGATTTTTTGACTGTCAATGATTTGAACTCGAAATATTGTACTCACCATCCGACTCTTGCGACATTGTCTGTAAGAGCACTGCAGGACAATATCTATTACATTTTTATGAGCTTAATAGAATGATAATTATATTCTGTGGTATTAAAAAAAACATAAAATTGCAACATAGCATTGAGTAATTATGACATACCCTTTCTAATCCAGAATTATCAGCATTCCAGGCAATGACTGGGATTCCTAGGTAACCAGCTAACTGAAGAAAATATTGAGCACTCGCCGTACTGCGCCCATATTTTTCATAGTTCATAAGGTATAGTATCGCTGACACATTGACTTCCAGAAATTCCTTACAGAGAGAATTCAATATCGCTAAAAATTAACAATATATTGATTATAAATTATTTACCATAGTTTAAAATGTTTAGTGTGAATTCGAATAGTGAGAAAATGTAATAGTGTGAATTTCTGTTATCAAGTTGCATATTCAAATAGATTATCAGAATTTAATGAATATTTCATGATGTAATTTGCCTTGTAACAGGGTAAATTACCCTAAATCGATAAGTCGCCAGAGATCGATAATTAGTCGACTCGAACACTTACCCATTCCACCCCCCTCTTAATTACTACACGGAAGACCCCGAAGATCGGGGCGCGCCAGTGCTAAGTGTTCGGGAATCGGAGAGTGACAAAATTAGAAGAGGTTTGATAGTCAACCGCACCGGTCACTACTCAACGAAGCAGCAGGAAAAACTGAATTTAGAGTGAGGACAATTCCCCGGAGTGAAAAAAAAGAATCTAACAACCGGTACTGGAGGACTCACCACGGTAGACAGACATCGTGAACGGAGTAAAACAATTACCCAGGTACATTATTCATTCCGTGGGTGAAAGATAGACCGCGGTTTGTACTCGGTCTATCATTCCTCTTCTTTTCCTTTTTTTAATTCAATAAATAAATCGTAGAACATTTGCTAGTTTTTGGATTGAGTGATTTTTATGGGGGTTTATACCCGGGGATCGCTCGATCGACCTTGCGGGGAAATTTTTAATATCTAAAAGTTTTCAATCAATTAACTAACATCTAAGAAAATTCATTAAATTAATTTTTCAATAATTAACTGAGTAAAATTGATTAACTTTTGTCATTGAGAAAAATAGACAAATTTTTATTCGTGGAATTTTGGTCAAGCGTCAGTTTTTGTGTCGCATGAATTCCAATACCCAAGGTCAAGCAAGCCTCGACTGGCGAATGTTCTAGCAAATAAAATTTGACTATTTCGACTCGTGTCGAATTTTTATAATTGATAAAACAATCAGAAAATTGTTGATAATTTTTTATATTAAGAATTAATTACTAAGAATGTTTTATATTAAGAAAATTATTAAGTATTAATTGTTAAGAATATTATAGTAAAAATTTATTATTGAAAAACAATACCGATCGAAAAATTTATTAAGAAGGTTATATTAGGAATTTTCATCGAAATTATTATATTATAAAATTATTTTTTGACACGTGTGAATTAAGTAAATTTTGGGGATTAGGTCCGTGAAGGAATTAGATTAAAATTAATGACACTTGATAATTGTCGGCGTGGATATTAAGTCCAATTAATCAGTTAATCGAGTCAAAAAATCGTCACAGTAAAAATGTAATCAGAGTTAGTGAATTAAACTTTTGTTAATAATTTTGAAGTGATTGTAAAGGTTGATATTGTGACTAAGTTAATTCAAGGCATTAAGCCTCTGGTTCTATAGAGATTAGTTCGAGGTTATTTGAAGTTGATTGTTGAATTGGAATAATTGTTTTTACCAAATACTAATGATTGAATAATTTGGAAAAATATTGTAATTAAATTAAAATCCTTTTTTAATTTAAAATTATAAAAAAATTCAATTAAGCGAAGTGTGGGTTATGTATGTGATGAATTGTATGGGTTAAGCGTGATAGAGAGTGTTAATAGTGTTAAGTGCGGTAGTCCTGTGGACTTAATTTTAAGTTATAAGTGTGTAAAGTCAGTTCGTTTTGGTAGTCCGGTGGACTTGTAATTTTAAGCTTAGTTTAGGTCAGGTGTGGGAGACCGTTCGTTAGAAAAAGCCTATTAGTTTTACGCAGGTGTGGGAGACCGTTCGTTCAAAAAAGCCTATTAGTTTTACGCAGGTGTGGGAGACCGTTCGTTCAAAAAAGCCCGTCTAGTCATCGTATCGTCGTTGGAAGGTTCGTTTGTAAATATCGTTTATTTCGCAGTTATTCTCCGCTTCGTTAGTTAATAAGTTAGATTATAAGTGTGTGAGTGAGCGCTTAAATTTGTTAAGTTTGTTAAATTCTAATTGTTAATAAATCTTGATCAATTTTGTTGATTAAATTTTTATTATTCAACAGCACCTTCCTCCACTCTCTCTACTCTAAGATAAGTTTTCTCAGCTCTGGACCGGTTCCAGGAACCGTATTAAATAATCCTGGTAGCGCCCTGATAATTTTTATTGTTGTTAGTTTTGTTTAGTTATTTATAAAATTGATTAGGGGCTAACCTGAACAGGTAAAACTGTTACAGCCTTGAATCTACAATTTTTATAAACGTCCTAACGGTACCCGGGAAAAATTAAAACAGATTTGCGTTCATCTAAATTCACCATATTTTTTATCTCTGTAGATCTTGAAACGGAAGGGAACTAGATGTAACTGTTCTACTCGTTCTCTTTGGTCACTTCTTAATTTATTTAGGGCGCCACTGGATTTTTAGACACAGTATCCAGAAACTGGACCAGAACATGGAGTAAGTTCTACAGGGTCGTAAAAGATTGCTAGGAAGGAAACAATAATTATCAAAGAAATTCATTTTACAAGAAATTTTATTTAACCAACCCCATTTACAATGATAATCCCCTTATAATTAATGAACACTTGATCGTAGGTCCTATTCCTGTTTATGCGACGGTTTCCTATCATAGTTTCTATTCTCGACAGTACCCTCATCTGGAGTGACCATACCGTGGTTTCTAACTTATTCTCGTGTAATTATTTATTTATTACACGAGAATTTTATTTATTAACTGTAATTATTTTCCTCAATTTTCCACACGCACACACAATATAGCTATTATAATCCAACCACACTAATTAATATTCCCATAATTTTACAAATTAATTCTTTTTTAATTCTTTACTAAATTTGTTATTTAATTCCATTTTCAAATGAAAATCCGATTAACTAATTTTCCCCTTTATTTAATTCTCCATTGATTCTAATCCAAATTCCTAATTAACTTAATTTCCTATATAAAAATCTAATCTAATTTATAGCTGTGGTCTTAATAATGCAACAATAAATATTTAATGTTAAGAGGTCTCCGTATCTTGGATTAATATAGTAAAATCTGACGTCAGAGGTCTTAATAATCCGCCATCAAAATATTCGCTACGTTGTTATGATGCAGGACATCGGGAAACCTCGATAGCCTCGGTTATAGTCGACTAGTGCAACAGCATGGCTGCTGATACTATATAAGCACATGCGATCATGCTGTTGCCGCCTTTTTGTTTAGAGAACCTTTTACCAAAACCCTTTGTGTTTTGACTCCAATTTGCCTTTTGAGTAAGTTAGTCCTACTAAATATAGTAGTTTGAACAGCTCACACAGTAAATTGGGCCCGTTTTTACCCTGTTTTGTAATAAACAGTTTGACCATTATTTTGCTTATTGTGTAAAAAATAGTAGGATTTACTTGATCAGTTGGTCGCACCAGTTTTTGTGAGTAAAACTCCATCATCGATTTTTGCAGTAGTTTTGCTACTGATTTAATTCACGTTAGTGTAAATGTTGCCAAGTTAGGCAGTGTGGTGAACCAATATTCATTTTCATTAAATAAACAAATTATTTCAACTAAGAAGCCAGTTTATTATATTGCACCTTGTGCTACACCATTCTACTCCAGTCTGAGGTTGAGGGTGGATTCACCAGTTCAAATACTAGAGGCCGAGTACTCTAGCTAATCCACGGAGAAACATCTTCTACGCGAACCATAATTACATTTTCATAAGTATTGATGTTAGTTCATTAGTATATACGGCCAGTTCGAGGTAGTTATGATCAGATTAATGTATCAGCAAGAGTCTTAGTCTAGCCAGGCGGACACACATAATTAATTCATAACTTCAGTATTTCATTTCTGACTTGTTCTTCAATTTATTCTTAATTTTAACTTGACTTTTATTCGGACTTTTCTCAATATTTTACGAAATTTGGTTTTTAAACATTTTGTTAGGGGCAGTATTGTGACGCTGGATATATGCACCTCTCGCCAGCACTGGACATGCCGACAAAAGGTGCATAAGCGTCTCCGGATGTTGTCTACACCTCCTACAGGACGTGTCCGGTAGCTGCATCTGGAGCACCTTGCTACGGTACTCAAGAGTGTTAATAACACCATCTTGGCAGGCAAATATGAACCCTTCAGTCTCGGACATCAGGCCAGCTGACTTTAAGAAGGAAAACGTCAGCTGGGTGGACAAGCCATGATCACGCACGTGTTTAAAGAACACGCTGTGGATGGACTTGTCCATCAGTTCGCCAAGAAGTAGTTTTTCCTCAGCGTTCCTGTTGACGCTCTTAAATTCCTCCTTTCGGAGTTCCATAAGAGCGTTTATTTCTCCACGACCAAGGGTTCTTGCCTCATTATTATTATTATTATTATTATTATTATTATTATTATTGTTATTTAATAATTAATTATTATTATAAATAATAGCGTAAAAAATTGATAATGATTTTTTTATGAAAAAAAAATTTTGTATTTTAATTTTTATTGATAAAAAAAAAATTTATTTAAAAAAAAAATTAAACCTACATGTTTTTAAGAAATAAGCATTATTTCTTTATTTTAATAAAAATTTGTAACAGTTTTACCTACTCAGGTTGGCCCCTAATCAATTTTATAAATAAATAAACAAAACTAACAACAATATAATTATCAGGCCGCCACCAGGATTTTTAATCACGGTTCCTGGAACCGGTCCAGAGCTGAGAAATCTTAATCTTAGGGTAGAGAGAGTGGAGGAAGGTGCTGTTGAATAACAAACAATCAATTAACAATATATCGATATTTATTAACAATAAAAAAACACTTAACAATGTTTGACTTACAATTAGTTAACAAAATGCATTCACTCACACACTAACTACACTTACAATATCTTATTCTCGACGAGCCCCTCCCGGCGTCTACCCGTCGATTTCTAACACGTGCCCCTCCCGGCGTCTACACGTGACAGGCCCCTCCCGGCGTCCACCCGATTTCTAAACTTACAATCTCCCGCACAGAGACGAATCATATACCGGGCTCGTTGACTCGGCTCACAGGAGTAACAGCCCAGCGACGAAACATAGACCTAGATTCTCCTGCAGCTTATTCACACTTTACTCCAGAACAACAGCCCAGCGACGAAACATAGACCTAGATACTCTGCAACTCACACATAACCCACACTTGTCTCACACTCACACTACTAACTTGACTTTTATTAATTTTTACTTTATAAATTTTATTTTAATAAAAATTGACTGTAACTAATTTTAATTAAATATTCCAATCAAATTATTCAATCATTAGTAAATTAATAAAACGACAATTTTCAATTTACAATCAATTTCTAACTAACTATTACACTTCTCACTTTCCGATTGTTAATTTTAATTATATTCAAATATTAGATGGATTAAAATTCCTCAGTAACTTATAGTCATCGTCTTATTAATATAACAATAACTATTTAGAACAATAGGTCGTAATACCTTGGATTAACTTCTGATAATTAAATAAATCACAATATAACTTTTCCAATCTCGTTCAAAATTATTAACATAAGTTTATTTAATTAATTCTGACTAAACTTTTACTATGACAATTTTGACCCAATTAACTAATTTCTTGGACTTAATATCCACGCCGATAATGATAAAATTCGAATAAAAACTAATTTAATTAATTCACGGACTTAATCCCCAAAATTACGTAATTTCCACGCTACAATATAAATTAATTTCGATAATTTTCCACTATAAATTATTTTCAATAATTAACTCTTAATATAAAATTCTTAATAATTAATTCTTAATAAAAAATATTATCAATAATTCTCTGATCGTTTTATCAATTATAAAAAATTCAACACAAGTCGAAATATTCCAATTTTAATTGCTAGGATATTCGCTAGCTGTTTTGCTTGACCTCGGGTATTGGAATTTACTGCGACACGAAAACTGACGCTTGACCAAAATTCCACGGATAAAAATTTGTCGATTTCTCTAAATGACAAAAGTTAATTAATTTTTCTAAGTTAATTATTATAACAATAAATTTAACGATTTTCAAAGATGTTAATTAATTGATTGAAAATTTTTAGTTATTAAATTTTCCCGCCAGGTCGATTGAGTGATCTTCGGGTATAAACCCCCATGAAAATCACTAAATCCAAAACTAGCAAATGTTCCACAATTAATTTATTAATAAAATTTTATGTAAGAGGAGAAGAGGAATGATAGACCGTGTACAAACCGCGGTCTATCTTCCTTCCACGGAATGAAATAAAGTACTTGAGTATTTGGCTTAAACTCCTGTTCACCATATCTCTCTGACGTGGTGAATCCTCTGGGTACTCGTTGTTTAGTTTTTCTTTCACTCCGGGGATCCGTCTTCACTTCAACTTCAGTTTCCTGTTTTTCTGCTGAGTAGTGACCGGTGCGGTTCACTATCAATCCTCTTCTGATTTTGTCACACGCCGGCTCCCGAGTACTTACCCATTTTACCCCCCTCTTAATTACTACACGGAAGGCCCCGAAGATCGGGGCTCGCCAGTGCTGAGTCGACTAATTATCGACCTCTGGTTACATCGATTTAGGGTAATTAACCCTGTTACAAATTAAAACATTATTTTTCCCGCTGTATGTTTCGGCTGAAATCGGATTCTTAGAATTTCACACGAACAGAGAGCTACTGTTGTGTGAGTTATTCCTCTGTTTCGTGTGGCAGGAGGTTTATTCCCCTCGATTCGAGCGACTTTCTCGGATTCCTTCGGCTCCGCTCGGTTTTCCGACTCACAGACACGCATCGCTTGCTTGTGTCCCAGGCGCGCGCGACACCAAAGAGGGGGTAAAAAAATCGCACGATCTGGCTACACTGTCTCCTCCATCAGCCATATCTCCTCCTCCATGGTCAGTTCGGCTTCCATTGTTTTATTGCTAAATCAGACAAAATTACACATACATATAGTATTACAACATTTCGCGTACAGAATCGAGTTTGCCGCGGTCTTCTATTCGTAGCCCCATTTTCGTTTATATATTTTTAGATAGCAGACAGAGTTCAGAAAAAGAATCTTAACATATGGTGGCGGGTTACTGCCCAGAAACGTGATTTTTGTTGTTTTCATGGTAACGGGAATTTTAGGATATTTTCGGTTGTTGGAAAGTTAGTTTTCTTTTTTTTCCTCTTAGCTTTTTCTTCGTTTTATCGTATCATGGCGAGTAAAAAACCGGGAACACACACGTGGCTTTGGTTGCTAAGAAAGGACGCAGTCATTCGCGAATCGGAGAAATAACGGGTAGCCATCAAGCCAAAGGTGACGTTAGCGGAGTTGCGATTTTTATTAAAAACCAAGTTATATAAGACCCGAGCGGCAAATGCGGGCCGTGCCGGTCGATACGACCAACTTTTGATCGACCTCGATCAATCAGAAGCTGAATTAGACAACCTCGAAACCCTTGACGATGTGGTCGAGGAGGATGAATCCGACCACGATGACGATCAACTCTCAGACGAGGATCCGAATGATGATAATCAGGCGATGGAGACGTCAGGAGCGAACCAACACGAAAGGAAATTGCGAGACGAGAACGAAGCGGAAGAACGCGAGCGGATCGAGGTTGAGGAACGGGAGGAACGTGAACGACGAGTCCGAGAAGCTAGCGATCAGGCGGAAAGGGACTAAGAAGAGAGGATAGCTCGCAAAACCACCGAACGGGCCGAACAGAAGCTACGCGAACGTCTGCGACAGGAAATACGGGTGCGACTATTGCGGGAAAGAGAAGAACAGCGAGTATATTTCACCCTGGTGAAATCGTCCAGAACGCTAGCCAGCGTTCAGGCACTCTATCCATCACCTACCTGTAGGCAGGTAAATTAAAAAGTAAAATATTAAACAATATATTTTATAAATAAAAATAAAATTGAATTATATTTTATAAAGTACTTCGCGGAGGAATCAGTGACATGACCCACTTGGAGTCTATTGACATCCTAATGAGGTCAAAATCTGGATTTAAATAAATTACTTAGATTTTAATTAATTACACCCAAAATTTGGGAACGTAACAAGCGTAAACGGTGGAGGTTTGGACTAACAATTTAAAAAATACGCGACGAAGGTTTCAATTTTGTTGTTTTAATTATTTATGTGGGACGTTTTCGACGTACGAACTTACCACGCTTTCGTTTGAGACTGACGGATTTTTAATGTAGATAGATGTACTTACTACTTGCTGGATTATTTTTTATCGCTGGATCCGTAATTCTAGGGGCTGCTATTAGCGCCTCTTCTTTGATTGGGCCCTTCGGTTGGTTCTTGCAGCAGGTAGAGTAGGATGGATTTAGGCTGCTTATCTTAAGGACTTCTTATTTTACGAATGTAAACGTACAATGCTGATTTCTCTTCCATTTAAATTTATATATAATCATCAAAACTTCAACCTCCACAATTTCTATTTTTAACGTAATTTATATGAGCGAATTTTATTTATTTGAGCTAACGTCCTCCAGTCCCCCGTACGGTAAAGTGAGCAAATTTAGCTTTTGTAAGATCTTAACTTTACTTACTGACCGAACTCTCGCCTAAGTGCAGAGCAAATTAAAACTTTGAGATTTCGTTTCTCTATGATTGTATTTAATAAGTTATACATGACCTGCCAGTTGAACTGTGTCTGAACTCGTCTTAAGTGCAGCGCAAATTAAGATGAGGGACTTTTACAAGGTACGGGTCCGTCAATTAAACGCGGAAGTCAAATTAACTAACAAAGACCAGGCGTTGGCTTATGCTCGCCTTTTTAAAAACTCGCGGTGCTGAACTTGCAGAAGTCCCTGCTTGTTAACCAGCAGTCGTGTAGCTTATATTTTATTGTGGCTTTCGCGTATGGAGAAGTCTTTCATCTGCGCGGGTGATTTAAAGTTAGAGAAAAAATTTTGGGTGGACATGACATCATTAAGTTCGGGAGTCGTTAGTTAAAATCGTTGAGGAAATCTACAAGAATTTGAGTTTATTTTAATATTGAGTATAAAACTCGTGACTAATTTAGAATAAATTTAGAAGTCGGATTGAAATCAATGATTTTCATAAATCGAAAAGTTATTAGTTTCATCCCGTCTTTCGAAAATCGAGTTTTCATCGTATCTCGACGTTTCAAGGTCCTAGGAAGCTTCCCTGACTATTCCCGTGATGCGGTGTGTGTGTGTGTATGTGTGTGTGTGTGTGTGTACAACGGCAGAACAGTATGAGTGAAAAAGTAAGCTAGCTGGTCAAAAAATGGAAAAGAAAAAAAAACATTCATTACACTTTAGAAATTAAAATTTGAGACAGAAAAATTTTAAACTTTAATAAAAAGTTACCTTAAAAAAGAGTTTTTAAGGGATTATAAATTCTCCTTACGGTGTCAATCAAAATTTTCAAGTTCCAGGGGGTCGATGTAAAAATAGGTATCGATATTTCGTCTTGTATTCTTACAGACATCGAGATTAGTTTATATCGAAAAAAGTAAGAATTACTATAAGTTCGGGGCTTCATCTCAGTATCTAAGGGGTAGATTTTTGAAAATTGAAACTTCTAAATTCTTGAGGCTTTATTTTAAAACAGGTATCAATTTTTTTTCTCAACTTCTCACAGACACCGAGATTAAGATTTTCTTATCGAAAAAAATAAAGAGTTTCTTTGAGGTTTTGCAATTAAGTCCGTGTCCAAGGGTTGGATTTATAAAAATTAAAAATTTTTGCGTTCCCGAGGCTTTCCATTTAAGTAAGTAATGTTAGCTTTTAAATTTTGATTGACACCTTAAGTAGAATTATTAATCTCTTAAAAACTCTTTTTCAAGGTAACTCATTAAAATTTCAAATTGTTCTGTTTTAAATTTTAATTTGCGAAGTGGAATGAATGAGTGTTTTTTTTTTCTTTTTCATTTTTTGACCAGCTCAATCTTATTCTTATAGGCTTTATGGGCTGTCGACTTTGCGCGAGCTACTCATATGCTTGATACTGGCTTTCACGCTAGCTTACCCTTTGTTCTTGCTGTTCTGCCTTCGTAGTGCGCACCTAATTGGTCACTTTAGATAATTCATACGAAATTATCTTTGCCTCGGATCGAAAAATCGTAAAGGACTTTTCGATTCAGAATTTTTTTTTTCATCTCTTTCTGCAAAATTGTAATTTGCTTATATGACAGTACCTAATTTACCCAAATCCGATTGGCTACCTACATATCAGATACCTACATATATTATCTTTTCGTCCTAGGCGGACGTATGGGGGTTCTTACGCGCTGACGACACTCAATTTGTAAATAATACGCAGACGCGCCAGTACCTACTGGGCTGTATAGAAGTTTATACAGTCGAGGACAATGTCACGCAAGCGTCACCGATCTCTATACAGGTGAGTAGCTTACGTTTCAACGGTGCTTTCAAATTAGAAAGTGCACCTTTGACTAATTTTAAGCTTTTCATGTATTATTATTTAGAGAATTAGAGGGTTATTGCGCTGTAAGCTATTTATTTATAAATTGAGTATCCCTTACACGTAAAAACGTCCGCCATAGGACGAAAAATTTTTTAAGCATCATAGGCTAGCCACGCGCAAATACGGTCTCGGCAATAATTATTTGCAGCAGGGATATAAAGCCTCGGCCCTATCGGGCCTCAGCCTTATACTATCCCTGCTGAAAATATTTATCACCTTAACCGTATTGGTGCGTAGCTCGCCCAAGGTACATAAATAACTAATTAATACTCCTATACGAAGTTTTATAGTTTATCGAATCCTTCATGAAACGTGCGTCATGAATTCTTAGAGTTTTAGACTTATTTAGCATAATAACTGTTCGAGTATCTAATACAAGTCTTTGTGTCGTACACTATCCACATTCACACTTCTTTTTAGTACTGTACAACCTATGTAGTTAGTTATTACTTGAATATATGTTTTGTATTTTATAACGGGTTTTTCGACCTCATGCGTTAGCGAGGCCGAAGTCCGAGATAAATAAATTTGGCCTACCTGCTGGATTATTGTTGGGCGCCAGGAGCTAGGCTCCACTCACGTCGTGTTCGGCTTACTCGGACCGAAACTCTTCGTCGGGGTGGCGGGTAAAAGGTGCAACCTAAATTAAAGAGGAACTAGGAACGATCGTCCGGGTACTAATAATTCGCCGAAATCTTAGTATTAATTCTAATTTATTGACAAAATGAAATAAATGGTCGCCGGAATAACAAAATCACAATAATCAATGTATCAAATTTCGCACCCCGCAATTAATTCAATAATTAATAATTAACTTCGTCGAAGAACAAGCCGCAAGAATTTATTTAACAAAATTGAATGTCCAAAGAATCTCAATATCAAAATCACAATTCATCCATTAACAATAAAATTCCCAAAAATAAACTAAAATCGAATGTCGCGATTAATTTAATAGATCGTAATTAAATTTTGGCAAGAACTAAAACCAACGTCACATTTAAGTTCAATAATCATTAAATAAGTCCAAAAATAAAATAACCGTCGCAAAATTTAACTCACAGTAATTATTTGAGTCACACAATCAATTGTCGCACAATGGTTTACTTACTAGTAATGATTTAAATTGACTATAAATCTCATCGCAAATACTTTAATTGTTAATTATTAATTAAGTCCACAAATTAATCGTTGCTAAATTGTGTAATTAGTAACTTGTAATTAACCAACAGTTTATTTTATCGCAAGAACAAAAGAAATCTAATTGACAATAATTAATTAGATTAGGCAGATCAATCGTCGCACAATTATTAGTTAATAATCAGGATTAAATTAAATAAAAAAAATTCTTCAATACTAATAATTCATTAAATCCAACATATTATTCGTCACAAAATTGTTTAATTACGAATACTTACTTAAATTAGATCGATAAATCGTCGCAAAAAAAATTTTTAATCAATATCAATTAATTAAATTAAATAAATAACGTGTCCTTGATACCTCGGACACCGTCGCAATAAAAGTAGTTATCCAAAATTACGCATGGAAATATTTCAAACAAACTTAGCGTCAAATTTCTCTAATTAAATAAATTGATTTTGTCAACACAAAATTCTCAACCGGCGCATTACCCGCACGACCGAAGCTCAAATAATCGGGATTATGACAGCAATACACAAGAATGTGAATAATCACTACAACAATTAGTATTGGTATCAGAAATACCTCGTGGGATAATCTCCAGAATAAATGCACAAAATAAAATTGAAATAAAAAAAATTAACAACAAAAAAAAATTTAGTCACTCGTACTCTTCGTCCGAGTCGGTGAATCCCACGAGATTTTTCAATGACGAGACCACTTACCCTGGTAGAAGGCGTCGTTCCCTCAAAACAAAATTACTGCAATGGAAAATACAGCAATTAAATATCGTCCTGGCTGGGTCGCATGGCGCCGTCGTCCTCGGCTTCCACGTCGAATTGACCTCCGCGTCTCAACACGGTGTGATGTACAAAAGAAATTTCCAACAATGGAAATTGCGTCGGTCACAATAGTTGACACAGCAACTCTCAGGTCGTAAGCTATTACCCAAAAGTATCGACAATCCGTCGCAAGAATATTTATAATTATTCACGTCGTCGTAATAATTACTTTGAATCAATAATTAACAAAAAAAAACCAGTGTACAGCAACTGACAAGAAAAATCGCAGTGTGAAAGAAACCTCAAAAATATCAGCGTCCGTTTGTTGTCGCGGGAACACGTGGAAGGAAGAAAAATGGCTTGGTTGTTGCCCGCCTGGCTGCACTCCCCTCTCTCTGGGCCCTTGATTCTCTTGACGCTCCAGAGATGGCTCTGCCTGTCCAATTTTCCAATATCGACTTATTTTGATATATTGACTGGAGCATTGGCTCGCTCAACAGCCAGCTCGACAACTCCGCGCCTGCGCCACTCGTTCAGCCCCGTAGACTGACCCGTCCGTCGTTTGATCCTCGGGTCAGCTTTCCGTCGTCGGTGATTTTCTCGGGGTTATCCCACGTCGATGATGCTCATCGATGATCCTCTTCTCGGGTAAAATGGCTGACGTCTATAGTACCGAACAATACTTCTTATCTTAAAACTAACTTATCATCTAACTTAAATGGTTAACCGCAATTTAAATTTATTTCGCGCGCAATTGAGCTTCGATCGTTTTTAACCGCGCGAGGGCGACTCGGTCGCGGCGAATCCAACCAATGACCTTCCTCACAACTGGAAATTTTATTATTTAAAATAAATTAAAGTAAAATAAGAAACAACTGATTAACAGGTGACGCTAAAAGCGGCCTGTTACAATTTTCTATAATAAGTCATTCGTTCAGGATACACTGAGTTATGCAGAATGAAGTCGTACTTTTAGTAATCATCCTTATGATATTAGTTAATAAGCTACAACAACTATTTTTTTTGGGAGTAGAAACTCCGCGAGGAACCTCGCCCCCCCTCCTCATACGGAAATCGCTCCTGAATCTTATTGGAGCTTTCAACTTAGATTCAATTAGAGCTTTGCTTCTGGACATTACTTTCACGTTAATTATTAGTATTTTTAAAAGTTAGTTTTTAGTGTGATGAACTATCAATAAGATTTATTTGCCATTATGAGTTGTCATAGCATTGAATTTCTGAGGTCACTTAGCAGTAAACTATTTGTTTCTTTTAGATAAAAATAAATCAGTACCTAAAATATTAATACTCACCAGTTGGACTGGGTGTAAGCTCTTTCATAGTTATGAGTACGTGAATATCATATCGCTGAAACATTTCTAATCGAGGGCCTCTAGTGCTTCGCTGCAATGTACTAATCGCAGATGTGACAGCTTTTGTGTATTCACGGACTCCAAATGATTTATAAGGTACTACCATTCCGACCTGTAAGGATCACAATAAAAGCAAACTTTCATTTTTCTTGAGAGGTTTAACAAAAAGTTCAATGTTTTACCCTCCTCTGAGATTTTCAATTTTTTATATACTTAAAACGTTTGAAAATAATCTTATAACTATATATCTTTTTCTTACGTTCAAGAATCTAGTAGTTTAATTTTAAATACATAAAATCACTATTTTTAAGAGTGAACTGATTATGTAGATGTTCTAGACTCAGAAATACACTAGTCACAAAAATTAAGGGATATAAAAAAAATTCCAAATTTTTTGGTGATTTTCAGCGAGCTGTAACTCCGAGGAAAATGATCGCACAAGAAAAAAAAAAAAGCAAATTGTAGCTCCAAGTGTCTAGTTTTTAGATATGATCATGAAAATTTTTTGTCATCGTCAGGTCTGGAGAAATCCTAAGAAAACTACTGAAAAAAATTTTTCGAAATTTTTTTCGTCTTCAAAAAGGTCTACGCTTCAAAAAAATTTTTTCGATTGTTTCGTTTAAAAGCTCTTTTAGTAAATTTAATACCCTTTAATTTGACGTAATCAAAAAGCCTGTACGATAATTTGCCGCGGAGTTATCGTCAATCAAAGCAAAAAGTTTTTTTGACTTTGGAAATCAATACCTCTGGAAATAATGACCGTATAGGAAATCGAAGGAGGGTTTTGAAAACTACACAATATTCTCTATAAGAAAACGTAAACCGCTTTTGAAGAAAAATTTTTTTGAATTGAAAACTCGGACTGAAAAAAGACAAAAATTCGCATAATTAAGGATATTTGGATAACTTGGTATAACTTTGGATAAAATAGATGAACGAAGGATATCGTTGGTAATTTTTAACTTCAAAGTGTCCCCTAAAATCCCTAAGAAATTCAAAGCGCTGCGATTTTTTGTTCATAGTGCCCAGAAGCTTCAAATTCTGTGTTTTCGCAAAAATCACCATTATGAGCAATTTGTGATTTTTATTCATTTTTCCATTGAAAAAATTTTTTTTTCAAAATTCTTTATTTTTCGATGAAAGAGATTGATTTTTCAAGAAATTTGAAAAAAAAAAAAAAAAATTTTCAATTTTTTCGAAAATTTTTTCGAAATTTTTTTATCAAAAATTTTTTTTTAATTTTTTTTTTTATCGTCTTCAGAATGCTTCACTATTGTCAAAAAAATTAACTCAATTTTTTCTGTCCGCTACAACTGCCTTAGTTTTAAATCTCATTTTAAAAATTCAATAAAAACAAATTGATATACCCCCGCGGAGTTCGGCTTTTCCTCACACAAAACTTGAATTTTACGTTTTCTTTTTAGCCTAAATTCCTTACGTGAATTTTATGTAAGCTTTTCTTTGATAAGCACCTTTTGATATGCCTCGTCGACATTTAGCTGCCACAGATGTGGCTCGCATTGTTACCCTCCTTCAAGAGGGCTACAGTCAGGTGGAAGTAGCAGCTTCTATGGAGTGAGTGAGCCAGTCCGTTATCAGTCGGGCCTATGCCCGATTTAACGCGACTCAAAGTTACGATCGTCGTCCGGGTCAAGGTAGACTACGAATCACTACCGAGCGTGATGATCGAGCTATCATTCGAGAAGCTCGTCGAAACCCTACTGCGCATGCCCACACGATCGCTCATCAATTTCGCAATCGTCGACAACGTCCTCCCCAACAACACATATCGGCATCGACGGTTCGAAATCGCTTTCGAGAGCAAGGACTACGCGCTAGACGCGCAAATCGCGTGCCTATGCTCACTCCACGACATCGCCGAGCCCGATTGGCCTATGCTCATGATCATCACGATTGGGGTCGTAGACAGTGGACCAGTGTATTATGGACTGACGAATCTCGATGTTGTCTTCATGGCAGCGATAGACGATCTCTCGTTTGGCGCCGTCGTGGAGAACGAAATCGGGATGGTTTTACGAGACCAGTTACAGCTTTCAATGGTGGATCAGTCATGGTGTGGGCAGGCGTGTCCTTCAATACCAGAACCCCGTTGGTCATCGTTCGTGGGACGTTGACTGCCGATAGGTACGTCGACGAAATTCTGGAGCCACACGTCCTGCCTATGCGCACACGCATGGGGGCAAGACGGTTCATTTTGATGCAGGATAATGCTCGTCCTCACACTGCAGTTCGTACGCGAACTTTTCTCCGCGCCAACAACGTAACAACGCTTAATCATCCAGCGATGAGTCCGGATTTGAACCCAATTGAGCATGTTTGGGACATGCTTGGGCGTCGATTGCGGCGAGACTATCCGCAACTGCACAATCTTCATCAGTTGACTCAAGCGTTGTTACGTTGTTGGCAAGGAATTTCGCAACGTGATATTCGACGATGCATCAACATGCAAGAGCGTTTACGAGCTGTGATTCGGAACAGAGGTGGCAATACACGGTACTGAGCAGTTACTGCCGTGCGTACAGAGGTCATTCGGCAGCTGCAAACAGACAAACACGCAGACAAACACACACACACACACACACACACACACACACACACACACACACACACACACACACACACACACACACACACACACACACACACACACACACACACACACACACACACACACACACACACGTGTGTGTGTGTGAGAAGCGTAAATCCGACCGAGCAACCTCCACGTGGTACGCTTTGGGTAACGCTAATGCCGGCGGTAAAACAACAGTCGAAAAAATTGAGAAAATTTCGAAAAAATTTTCGAAAAAATTGAAATTTTTTTTTTTCAAATTTCTTGAAAAATCAATCTCTTTGATCGAAAAAATAAAGAATTTTGAAAAAAAAAATTTTTTTCAATGGAAAAATGAATAAAAATCACAAAATTGCTCATAATGGTGATTTTTGCGAAAACACAGAATTTGAAGCTTCTGGGCACTATGAACAAAAAATCGCAGCGCTTTGAATTTCTTAGGGATTTTAGGGGACACTTTGAAGTTAAAAAATTACCAACGATATCCTTCGTTCATCTATTTTATCCAAAGTTATACCAAGTTATCCAAATATCCTTAATTATGCGAATTTTTGTCTTTTTTTCAGTCCGAGTTTTCAATTCAAAAAAAATTTTTTCTTCAAAAGCGGTTTACGTTTTCTTATAGAGAATATTGTGTAGTTTTCAAAACCCTCCTTCGATTTCCTATACGGTCATTATTTCCAGAGGTATTGATTTCCAAAGTCAAAAAAACTTTTTGCTTTGATTGACGATAACTCCGCGGCAAATTATCGTACAGGCTTTTGATTACGTCAAATTAAAGGGTATTAAATTTACTAAAAGAGCTTTTAAACGAAACAATCGAAAAATTTTTTTGAAGCCCGTAGACCTTTTTGAAGACGAAAAAAAATTTCGAAAAATTTTTTTTCAGTAGTTTTCTTAGGATTTCTCCAGACCTGACGATGACAAAAAATTTTCATGATCATATCTAAAAACTAGACACTTGGAGCTACAATTTGCTTTTTTTTTTTTCTGTGCGATCATTTTCCTCGGAGTTACAGCTCGCTGAAAATCACCAAAAAATTTGGAATTTTTTTTATATCCCTTAATTTTTGTGACTAGTGTATAAATTGGAAAAATGTTAAGATGAAGTATCGACAAATTTAAACAAAAGGCATATGTACATAAAATATGTCTGTAAGATAATTGTCTTAACATTAAATATTTATTTGCCGGGACTAGGTGTTAAAAGATGGAGGAGACACAATTCGTGGTTATAGTCATATATTATAAATAAATCACAGTCATTCTTAGATTACAAAGTTGAGCATTAAATATACTATGATCACTATGAGCATTTGAACAATTATTGGCATTGAATTGCTATGCTGAGTTATGAGTACGAGCGAGTTGAGTTTAATTGAGTTGTATTGATTAATGTATATTAATTATACTGAGTATGAGTTGTAGATAATTGATCTTCAATTGAACTGTTAATTAATGTACAATATAATTAACACTAGCAATTATGAGCGATAAATATGAGTAATGTTGTAGAATTAGGTTCACCAGACGATTAATTAATTACACTTAATTAATAGTCATAGTATGAGCGTATAGATTAGATTAACTGAGTGCAATGATTAATAGAGTGAGTGATTATGAGTGTAGTGAGTGGTCTTATTATAGAATAAGTATTATGAGCATATGTAGATTGTAATGGTTGTAATAAGAAATGAGTTCATGAAAGGCGTCACAAACAAGGAATGAAATTATGACGCGACAATTCAAAGAGCGTGGATGATTATGAGTTTTATGTTTACACATGTTGAGTTCTTGAATCTGTAGATTCGTATTAATAAATGCACTTCACAGTTATTAATTAATGTTGATTGCACTGAGTTGAATCACTTGATGATTTCTAACGATCTCTGTATGAGTTTGATGAGTGAACTGAGAGGCCACCTCAGCTTGATCTCGGATGAGTAAAAGTATTTGGTGACAATCTTTGAAGATCTGAACAGTATCTGGCCCTTAGAGCCTGTGTAAGTATATATATAACAGTCACAACTGACCCCACCAAGCAACACCCGCAATGCGGCATTTCCCACATAATGGGGCATAAGATGATGAGTAGTGGTCTAATAATAGACCTGGAGTCATGACAATATATTTTGGTGATGTGTTGCTAGGCGAGAGTCAATGATGGCTGTTTTGCAATAATGTTATAAGACAGTGTGAGTGTGTATGTGCCAGCATGGGAACGCCATGTGGTAATGAGTAAGAGTGAGATAGCAACATGAGTATAGGTTGGATCTGGTGTGATCACAGAGTGCATTGAATATTGAATAAATCAATACCTGAGTTTCCGATGTTGGTAGTGAGCTTGAGAAAGATCTTCTTGATTGAGTTGGGTTGATTGATGATCCTGGTTGCACTTGATGTTGAATTTGATGCACAAATATATATCACCACGTGTTTACTTGCACGTGTTTTTGGAGATTTTCTGCGCAACCGGGTTTGAGTTTATGTTAAGCACCTGAGGGCGCGTTTGTAGCAGCACCTCGGTCACTCTCAGAAAATTGCGGCAATTACAAATGTGTAATTCCGCAACAATGTCCCTTATAAGAAAATTATTCTTAAAAGTTGATATTCTTAACTAAATCACGATGATGGATACTCTCGAAGTCTAACCTCCCCGTAAAAAAATCATACTCGACGAGGGAATCGCTATCCCGAGAGACCAAGACGACAGACTGCTCGGAATATGAAGTTGAGCATACGGCGCAGGCGTGAACTTATAGCGATGGCTGTCGAGCGCGTCAATGCTCCAGCTCCAACAAAGCAGAGAGGGGAAAGGAAGCAAGTAATACAACAAGTGTTGATCTTTTCTTCCTTTCACGTTTTTGCTAGGTATCGCACAGATGTATTTCTCTCTTGCGGAATTTATTAAAAATAAATTACCTTGTTGCTGTTAAACTATTATAACAAACAATTCGACTATTACGGTAAATTGAAGTAGATTTTATATACTTTTGCTGTTGTGTTTTGATACAATTGCATTGTACCGACGGATAATTGACTGCTGTCGATTATCTTAAATTGCGCTGATAATAACGACGTGCTCTGTGAGGTCATCAACCGACGTGTCACAGGATAGTAATGTTTTGTACGTCATTGCCGAGGCCCGAACCTCCGTCAACGTACGCAGTTACTTACATTTAAGTTCGACGTGGAAGCCGGGGGAGACTATTAGGCATTCCAATACCGAGGGCCAGGAAGACAGCTGGGACCAGGTTAAGTGGTCACGTCTAAATTCTAAGTAGCTCGTGGGATTAAATAAGGTTTATTTGCTCAATGAGTTGTAATTAATTTTACATTTTATTGCTGATGACGGTCGAAAGCACATATGCAGATTTCGAGGTTCGACGTTATTACGTTTCTATCAGTTACGTCACGCGAGGTACTGGATATCGCCATTTTCTAGTTGATTTTCTGTTGATTTTTTTATCATTATTATTGCTGTTTTGTAATAAAAATTCTGTAGCTAGTAAGTTCTCTAGAAACCATGGTAATCGAAAGATGACGCTAATATGACCGTTAACTTTGCTATAGTGTAAAGCCGCAACTAGACACCAACGTGACGGAAATATTTTGGATGTAAGACTTAACCAAAACTTTCGGGAAAGTTCATGAGACAGTATGTCGATATAACAGACTCAGAGAAATCCGTTATTTTGAGCACAGAAGACAACATACCGATCATCTATGTGACGTTCGAAAATTTTCATAGGAATAAAAAAAATCAGCATATGTGGGAATCGAACCGTAGGCCTGACGCTTGAGAGTCTAATTCACTACCTCTTTACCTAAGAGACTTACTTGAAGAGCGGAGTTTGTTATAACTAAAAGTAATGCAAATCGTATACATGATCGATTCATAGCGACCAAATTTTTTTTATCTAGTTGATTAATTATGAATTATCGATATATATTTATTTAAGCAAATCCATTAATTCTCGACGAAAGTTTGCGCACTTAGGTCAACGATTTTGATGCCGATTTTTTCCTCAAAAGTACACCTTAAAAGGAGACGATCCTAAAAATTTGGGCCCGATATAGTCAAATCTGGCCGCTGGACAATTTTTCGAATTTTTAAAAAAGTCGATTTTTCACTGATTGTTAATAATTTATATCTCAGCTTCTATATAACTTAAAGATTTCCTTCAAACTTTTAGGAAAGTTGCTTTATTATATTCTTAAGAAGCCCTGAAAATTTGAGCTTGGGAATCGAGCTTGCAATAAAGTTATAAATTTTATAATGTTGCCAAAATTGCGTTGTTGAATTTAATATTTGCTGATAATCTATATATTGTAACAAAATTTAACTATTTAACCATCTATTCGGCGGCAGATGCGTCAAACAAAATAGAAATTTGTCAAGGCTGCTCAACCAATGACAAGAAGTATCGAGGCAACTAAACTTGGGAGGTACCCTCGAGGCTATCCCCAGATGACCCACAGCTTTTCTCCCAGGCTGGGTTAGTGACATGTAGTTGGACGCTAGCTATTCTTTACCAGGAAATAGCAAACCTTATTTACTCTTCTAGGGCCTTTCGACAGCGAAGCTTAGGATATTAGGCAATAGATAAGTAAGACAGAGAGAAAGGAAAGTAAAAGATGTATAAAGGATCGTACAAAATATATTTGAAGCAAACAATTATCCTCACGGTAGTTGTAAATTAACAAGTCAAATATATTTGTAACAATACTTAAACCTAATTACAATCTATGAATGTTTCTTGAAGCCAATTTAATTTATCTGAAACAACTTAATTTTCTCCTTAGCAGTTTTCGATGGAGTGCCTAAATCTTGAGGCTGGTTGTTTGTTTCAGAAAACTCGTAAATAAACCAGAAAACTTTCAAATATAAATATATAGAAGTAGACAGTACTTCGTAGCAAATAATTTGCAATTAATTTTTATTTATTTATCACGTCAATGCCGCTGACAGTGAGTTAAATTATATCAGAATTGTATTGAAATTATATTCAGCTGGATTCGGCAATCCACGACATTTATTTAAATATGGAAATCGATAAATTCAAGTAACAAACCCTAGTAATTAACCTGACTCGACCACGTGTCAGAATAAACAATACAACCTCACCGCCGTCACCGGAGCCGGTACAACCACCGCGAGATTTCAACCAAAATTAATGCTGGGACTCACCCAAAACAGCTTTCACGGAGGTGTACTGATTCTTAGCTTCTGTACACTTATTTTCGATCACCAAAGAAAACAAGAAGTGATATATTTTTTTTTTATTTGAATAATAATTATTATCAGCTTTTAATTTTGATGAAATTAACACCACATGCACACTAATAGCTACCGCCAGAATGCTTCTTCCGCAGCCCTACTTTTTCCTCGTGTCATTACGCCACGAGACTAGTCAAATTATCGACTATTATTGGTTGCATGTTACAAATTTTTCCCCCGGGTGGGTCCACCGACGACGGAATTATTTTTTTTTTTCAATCAATAACATGAATTTACATAGCCAAATAATAAATTCTGGCCCACTTAAATTTCCGACCCCATACAAAATAAATCCCGTCAAAATTAACAACGTCAAAATTCCTTTTCCAGCTCCTCGTCTGTGGGCTCCGCGCCAGTCAAATAGCCCCAAGATTATTTCCTTATGATCTACTCGGGATCCCCTGACCATCGACGTCCAATGACCTGATAATTAAATCTTATTTTGATCATAAGACGTTAATAACGAGTGAGATTCTAGCTCACAGTATTTAATCTATTCTCATTGCAATACAATTAAATCCCACGTTCTGGGACCAGCTGGACCGGTGCCCAGCAAGTGGCGGATCCTGGCGGCGCTTGTGCCAGCAACCAGCCCGGGAGAAGATATCTATATATATATAAATCAATTGCTGTGCGTTAGTCTCGCTAAAACTCAAAAACGGCTGGACCGATTTTCAAAATTTTTTTTTTTTTGGTTATAGTTCAGGGATGGTTTAGAAAAGAAAAAATTTTGGAATTGAAAAAAATTTCAGCTTAAAAAATAAAAAATTGTTAATTTTGTATCGAAATCGCTATTGTTACGCTTGAGCCTCAAGGTTGCAAGAGTATATAAAATTGTCCAATATGCAGGAAGATACGTACAAGTATACTTTGGGTATCTTTATATATATATATATATATATATATATATATATATATATATATATATATATATATATATATATATATATATATCAGAGAGGCATGAGTTATTGTTGGGGATTCGGTATTTTGTGATTCACTCATTTTTATTATTACAATTAATTAATATTCACAATTACAAAAAGATCAATTATTACGAATGAGTAGATAAACTCGTACAAGGTTAAGTTAATTCAGGCCGCAAACAATATTAATAATATCTTGCGATTGACCGAGACTTAGGAAATAACGAATTCGCGATCACCAGGACGTCCGTTCGATCTCGATCTCAAAGCAAGAATGTCTTTTCAAAAACTATTCTCAAATAGTCTGCCTGCTGCACATTTCTCTTTTCCTTATTGATTTTATGATACCCCTATCGTCCTGGGATCCCGACTACGTTGACAACCATGTGCCTACCTAGGCCTAAGCCTACCGCAATAAAACATTTTAGTTATATCTTATTTTACAAAATATTAAAGTAACAATACATTTCTTAAAATAACTAAAAAAATAGAAATATCCTAAAGAATGTTCTCATCGCTTCGTCAGAAAATACTCCACTGTACTTTACTCTCCGACACGGCCATTCTGACAATCACACGCCCTCGGGTGTATCTAAAATATTGAGTTACAGTGGTATTTTAGTTTTTGATCTTGACTGACCTCGCTTATCATAAAACATTTTACAATAGGTAAACTACATAAGAAAATTTCAGAAGTCCTTTCCAGTAACAGAAATCCATTAATCATTTATTATACTAAGGAGTTAACGTATAGTACTCAAGAGATCGAAATCCGTCAATCATTATTACTTATCATCCAATCATCAAACATCATTTCATTTTTTCTCCACCAATAGACCTTTGCACTATCTCTAGGCTACCCTGTATGCCACATACAGTATCCAACACATCTTGTAGTTGCCACAACTACCTGCCGTCACATCATCAGCTGCCCATCGCACCCTGATCAAACTAACATTAGCCACTAATTTAGTTTGCAGTTGCGACTACACACCGATGCATGTGCGTGATCAAAAATACAAAAACAATTCAGGTCCACGACCTACAGCCATCAGTGCGCCACGTCATTGGTAGTCTCTCTTTCTACCAAAGTCCCTATTTCAGGATCCGCATCAACAGTCTCTCCTGCACAATTTTCATTGTCCGAGCAGACATCCAACTCAATAGGAATATGATTCTCAGGCATTTCTCTCAACTTATCATGACTATACTTAAAACTCCTATTATTACTCAAAGATTTTAGTTTGTATCGATCATTATCAAGTAATTCTGTTACCACAAATGGACCTAAATTTTCTGTCAAGTTTCTTCTGATTACGTTCTTCATTTCTAATTAAAACATGATCTCCGATTTTAAATCTATTGACTTTAGCTTTATTTGTATCGAATCTAATTTTCTCATAATTAGCATTCTCTTCTATACTATCGATCGCTCGTTGTCTTACATTAGAGATATCAATTTCTTTTTCGTTGTCATCAACTAACAATCCATAAGGTCTTGCTTTCTTACCGATTAATAATTCTAACGCACTAGATTTGGTAACACGATTCAGGGTTGAATTTAAAGCTAACTGGACTTCACCAATGGCCTCTTGCCATGGGCGATTATTAGATTCAACAGTAGTGAACATATTTTTTAGCGTACTCATCACACGCTCTACTTGACCATTTGCCCAACTAGTACCTGTAGCTATTAAATGCAAAATAATATTTAAAGATTCACAAAAACCTTTAAAGTCTTTTCCAGTAAAACATCTACCTTGATTGGCAATCACACGAGCTGGGACTCCAAAAATAAATATTGCAGCCTTTAAAGCTTTGATAACACTATGACTGTCAATTTTGTGAGTATGATGTAAATAGACATATTTGGTAAAACCATCAACAATAACAATAACGTATTCTTTGGTATTATTTTTACCACTCAATTTACCTGTAATATCTATATGCCCAGTATGCCAAGGTATGCGGGTCTTGGGGATGGGATGCAACTCAGCTTGAATTTTACCTGAGTGGGTTTTAGAGAGTTTACAAATAATTCAACTGTCAACAAATTTACGTACATATTTAGACATACCCTCAAACCAGTAATATTCATAAACTTTATTGAGTGTTTTATCCCAACCCAAGTGCATCACAGACTCATGTACGTGGTTAATAACGGACCACCGAAAAGCTCGAGGTACGATCGGCAAACAGATGGTTTCACCTTTTCTTTGTATTTTTCGGTAAAGCGTACCGGCTCTAATCTCGTAAGATTTTGAGAGGTCTTCCGATAGCTCATCATTTTGTAATTTAGTGACTATTTCGGAAATTTCTGAATCACGCCGTTGTTCGGCAAGGAGCCAATCAATTGATATTTTCGCGAGTTTTACACGTTTCTCTTCAATTTTATTAACTTCTTTTGACAAATCAGGCAAAGGATTTCGAGAGAAGAAATCCGCGTGAGCCATGTATTTGCCTTCTCTATAAACTATATTGAATTGAAAAGCTTGTAAATAAGCCCACCATCTATGTACTCTATCGTTAAGGTCAATCTTATTTTGGGAAGACTTTAAAGAATTGCAATCAGTCACAACGGTAAATTGTCGTCCGTGCAAGTAATGCCGAAAGTGTTTTATTGATTTAACAACAGCCATAGTTTCAAGTTCATAGGAATGATACCTGGACTCGGCTGGACTTGTTCTTTTACTAAAATATTCAATAACTTTATTTGTACCATCTACTTTATGCATAAGTATTGCTCGTACCCATCGGAACTGGCATCGGTATGCAGTTCTATGGGATAATCCGGGTCAAAAATAATTAAAACGGGTTCATTGGTTAAAATACGAATTACTTCTTGTCGAACATTTTCATGTCCCTCAGTCCATTCAATATATTTTTACCTGAGGTGAGTGCATATAAAGGTTTCATAAGTTGTGAAAATCTCGGGACAAATCGTCGGAAGTAAGACGCAAGGCCAATAAACTGTCTAAGCTGGGTAACTGTCCGAGGAGCGGGTAACAACGTTAAAGAATTTATTTTACGAGGGTTTGGACGAACTTCCCCATCTTTAATTTCATACCCGAGATATGAAACAGATGTTTTAAGGAAAGAACATTTTGAAAAATTAAATGAGAATCCCGCATCTATAAGAATTTTTAATACCATTCGAAATCTTTCAAACGCTTCCTCCATTGTATCCGCAATTACTAATACATCGTCTAGGTAAACTACAACGTAAGTATACGCGAGCTCACCTAGTGCTTTTAAAATTGCTCTTTGGAAAACAGAAGGAGCGTTTTTAAGCCCAAATGGCATTGTTAAAAATTCAAATTGGCCATCAGGAGTGACAAATGCCGTACGTTCTATAGATTCTGGATGTATGGGAATCTGATGGAAACCGCTGGCCATATCTAAACTAATATAAAATTTAGCTTTTCTAAGTCGCGGTATCTGATCTAAAATAAGCGGCAAAGGAAATTTATCTGCTATCGTGTTTTTATTTAATTCACGATAATCAACGCATAAGCGGTCTGATCCATCTTTTTTCTTAACTAGTAAAATAGGGCTAGCAAACGGTGAATTACTAGGACGAATAACATTCGCTTCAAGCAATTCATTTATTCTTTTTCTAACTATTTGTTTCTCTCCTACACTAAGTCTATATGGCCTTCTCTGTACTGTAATGCTCGGATCAATTAAACGTATTTCAAGTTCACCACCGTTAACGTGAGTACGAGGGAAGCCCGTGATAAAAGAACTTTCATATTCTTTTAATATTGAAACTAATCTTATTTTATCGTCTTTATCAACATCGGTATCAGCGGTATCAAAATTGATGATTTCAACTTTACTACATTCATTTATGACTTTAGATTTACCGATATTAAAATTAAGTTGGGAAATATTTACTTCAAATCCCAAGCTTAAAATTTCTCGACCAATTAAAATATTTTCGTTCAAATATTCATCCGGGACAACGTGAAAAAGAATCTCTAATGTAAACGAATTCATAATAACGGTAGACAAAATTTGCAAATTACAATTTACTGCAACATTTCCGATACCCTTTAAAATTACTAATTTGTTGACTCTTCTTCCCGAGAACTTGAGAGCAATCGATTCTTTTATTAGTGAGCATTCCGCTCCCGAATCAAAACAATATGGAAACGACTCACCAAGATGGTTCAGAATACCCGTAGGAGATGCTACTGTGCACAGATTTACACGACGTTCGACGCCACCATTGTCCTTGTTGTTTCCTGGACCGCTACGACCGCTGCCTGAAGCCGTACAGTTTGGCGCAATATGGCCAGCTGCTCCGCATTTGAAACACGTCACAGGACGCGATGACGAGGGTGATCCTTGGCTGCCACGATAGTTACTGCTTTGCTCTACGTGTTTCTTCTTAAGTTTAGGACACTCAAACTTCTTGTGACCTATTTCTCCACAAAAATGGCACTTCACTGACACCGCTGGCTTGAAACGCTTTGAATCCGGTGCAGAAGAGTTATCTGACGCTGACACGGGTCTTTTTCGAGTGTAGGAAAAGCCTCGCATTTCACTCAAAAAGTCAACTTCCGTTTTGATGTCGGTAGTCAATGCCACGCGCTCCATCCGATTGTCAAGGTGAGTCAATCGCGCAAGCACAACCGCATTGATAATTTCGTCGACCGATAAAGGCCTCCAGCGAGCCTTCAGCGATGATCGAAGTCGAATGCCGAATGCACCGACACTTTCATCCTTGGTTGGTAACTCCTGGTGAAGTTTCAGCACGACCGCTGTCGCAGTTTCCTGTCCACCAAAACGTGACACGAAAAGTTCTTTTAATTGCGGCCACTGTATACCCGGAATTGCTGCTTGAGACAGCCACTGAGCCGCTGAGCCTTCCAAAGCTTTACTAAGCGCCGATATCAATCCGCTTCCTTGGAGAGGGTTTTCCAATAGGCACAATTCCGTTGCTGAACACCATGCAACAGGATCCGATCCCGCACTCTCTGGATTGAACCGCGGTAAAGAAACATTATTCTTTGTCAAAGACGGCTTCGGTAAAAAATTCTTCATAAGCTCGAAAAATGTATTCCACTGATCGGGTGCTGGACCAGATGGAGACGATCCCACTTCTGATGTCAGAGAGGCATGAGTTATTGTTGGGGATTCGGTATTTTGTGATTCACTCATTTTTATTATTACAATTAATTAATATTCACAATTACAAAAAGATCAATTATTACGAATGAGTAGATAAACTCGTACAAGGTTAAGTTAATTCAGGCCGCAAACAATATTAATAATATCTTGCGATTGACCGAGACTTAGGAAATAACGAATTCGCGATCACCAGGACGTCCGTTCGATCTCGATCTCAAAGCAAGAATGTCTTTTCAAAAACTATTCTCAAATAGTCTGCCTGCTGCACATTTCTCTTTTCCTTATTAATTTTATGATACCCCTATCGTCCTGGGATCCCGACTACATTGACAACCATGTGCCTACCTAGGCCTAAGCCTACCGCAATAAAACATTTTAGTTATATCTTATTTTACAAAATATTAAAGTAACAATACATTTCTTAAAATAACTAAAAAAATAGAAATATCCTAAAGAATATTCTCATCGCTTCGTCAGAAAATACCCCACTGTACTTTACTCTCCGACATATATATATATATATATATATATATATATATATATATATATATATATATATATATATATATATATATATATATATATATATATATATATTAGGGTGATTAAAAAAAAAAAAAATATTTTTTTTTCGTTTGGTACTCTGAAAAATAAGTTCCTAGACACCTCTAAGAAAGCCTCTCCAAGCATGAGTTCTTAATTGTAACGGAAGGTCCTCCTTCTTACAGTTTTCTATTTTTTCTTATTATCAGATAGAAAAATTTATATCTCGCTTCCAACTACTTGAAAAAATATCTTGTTCCTTAAATTTTGTAGGAAATTGAATGCTCTACAAAAAAGGTCTCTTACGATTTTTTCGTAAACCCAACCGTTTAAAAGATATTAACGGTTAAAGTTTGATTATTTTTGGGAAAATTTTTTATTTCTTATGAATTTTATAACTCAATGAAAAAAAATCATTATGAATGATAAAACTCATAGTTTTGTAGGAAATTTACTGCTCTATAAAAATGGTCTCTTATGATTTTTCGATCAAGTTGAGCGTTTACGAGATATTCATCGTCAAACATCAATGCATATCAATTTTTCTAGTTTTTGATCAATAATTCGAAAAATTTCAATTTATTCTGTGAGTTTCAAAGAAATTTAGACAAATTTGAGTTTTTATTATAAAAGCAACTCCTATAGATGTTTTCTGTTCAAAAATTCATTTGAAAGTTTTTATTCTAATAATATTTTTTTTTAATTTTATCTTTAATAATTTAAAATCTTAAGCGCGTTGTCATTTATTATTATGAAATTTGTTCAGTGCGTATTTTTAAATTGTTTTTCACAAAATATACATAAAATTTTCGTTCGAGGGGATTTTTGTTTTGAATTCCATTTCTTCTTCTGTTTGTCTTCTGAAACTAATGCCATCTATGTTTTTTACTCTCAACTATCTTCAGTATCTACCCATTTAATACCGTATTTTCAGTGTTCCTAAAACTGATCATCTTGAATACGTAATAAAATAATTCATTTTAAATAAGTCTTATAGTCATCACATAAATTTATTTATCATCAATTAACCTACAATGAATAAAGAAATACGTTTTATCGGAATACCTCTACAAAGAATTTCGGAACGTAAGTTACCAAAAGTGAAAGAGGTTATGCGTGTGTTTTTCTACCAACTTAAAATTTTAAAGTATTCAATCAAACAAAGTGCTAAAAATTCAGTTGACCAAGTTATTGAACTGTGGAGAAAAAATCAGATTCCAACTAGTGGAGCTCCTAATGCAGTCAAAAAATTTCTTCGCTATCACAGTCAATGGTTAAAATTACAAAAAAATTTCGATAAAAAGAATTCAGCGCAAAACCAAAAGGAAATGAAATTTCAGACTGATCTTGAACAATTATTCGACATTGTGAGCGAAAAATCCTTAAAAGTGCTTGATGATAATATTAGAAAGTTGTATTTGGATCAAAAATTCGGTACCCATAAAGAGATTCTTTCTAATAATGTACCTGTATCAAACTTAACCACGACTATGATGGGAATAGATGAGAGTAGTAAGTAGTAAGTATCTGAGATATTTAATTATTATAAAGTCAGGTAGTAGTGTAACTTTTCATAGATGACTAGATGACATTTGCCTAGACAATTTTTGGAGTCCTTTCTTAATTATTTGTCATCAAAATGAATAAATTCTATACATTTTCTTCGTTTAATTTATAAAACAGATCTTATTCCAGACTTAGATCAACCGTCTACCAGTCATGCGATTGTTCCAAGTGAAAAATCAGAGTCGTTCTCTACGTATACATTAAGTGGAGTTACAAATTTTGGATCTGATTCAGAGTATGAACCTCCAATTCCGACAAAACGAGCAAAACTTGATGTCTTAACTCCTGAAGTCATTTTTGGACTCGACCGAGCTAATGTCAGCAGTAGAAATGCGATGTTTATTATTGCTCCGGTTTTACTAGCAGTAGGTATTAAAATTGAAGATACAACGCTCAGTTATAGTTCAATTCAACGAGCTCGTATGCTTCAAAGAGAAGACATTGCTAAAGGACTTTATGACAACTTTAAGACACACGATAAATACGTTGTGCATTGGGACGGAAAAATGCTGAATGACCTTGTTGGATCAAAATCTGTGGAACGGCTATCAGTTATTTTAACTGCATTTGGTACCGAACAATTACTTGGGGTTCCAAAAATGAATTCTGGGACGGCAGACAATCAAACATCAGCCATTTTATCGACATTGAGTGAATGGGGTATTACTAATTATGTTAAGGCGATGTGTTTTGACACGACGGCAGTTAATACAGGTAACTTATCAATGATAATTTAATCTAAAAAATATTTAATTATTAACGTTCTAGTTTAATTTTTATTGCTTACTGAATTTCACTTTTGAAATTATTGAGAATTATTTACTCATTTGGATTTTAAATATAATGAAGATACTGTTGTTGCTGATATCATTTTGGATAAAAAAAATGAAATATCTAGTTTAATTGCACAATCCTTACAGGTATGATTTAACTGCGATTTTAAGAAAAAAAATTTTCTTGTTTCTGACAAATTTTTAATTGTCTTTGATAGTTACTACAACCCCGAGATGACTATAAAGAATTGTTGGAATTGTCGTTGATTTTCCTTGGAGAAATGCCTCAAGAAGAAATTTTTTCAAACGTCCTGGTGCAAATCATCATGCTAGGTGGATGGCGAAGGCAATTTACAGTTTAAAAATGTTTCTATTCAGAAATGAATTTAAACTTTCTAATAAAGAATTGGACGGTCTTCGGCAAATTTGTATATTTATAGTTACACTGTATTTAAAAGCTTGGTTTTCATCAACTTCTGCAACAACTGCTGCTAATCATGACTTGCAGTTTTTGAAAAATTTATTCGAGTACAAAAATATCAATTCATTGATTTCTTCAGCAACTTGTGAAAAAATGATTTTGCATTTATGGTATTTAAGTGATGAACTTGCCATTTTATCATTATTTGACGATACCGTTTCATTGGAAGTAAAAAAATATTGTTGGAGCTGTTAATACTCGTAACGGTACAGATTCTAAAGCTAAAAAATTTATAATTGATAAAAACGATTTGAATTCATTAACGCAAAAAGTCTGAGTGACTTTGTTTCTAAAAAGTCTTTAAATCTCTTTAAAATCTTTGATTTACCATAAGACTTCCTTGATAAAGATATTGAATCGTGGCCTACTAATGACAGTTACATTGAAAATAAAGAATACTTTAACCAATTGAAAGTTGTTAATGATTCAGCAGAACGAGCTGTTGCATTAGTTAGTGAGTATAATCAATGCTTGACAAAAAATGAAGAGCAATTCCAATACTTATTGCAAATTATCAAAGAACATCGAAAAAACTACCCAATCTGCAATAGAGGAAATTATTTACAGTAAAAGTGTACCGTTATGTTGAAAATATTGAAAATTATATGGCAGTTGATAATTAAATAAATAAATTCTTCGATAAAAAAGTGAAACACACTAAATTGAATTATATATTTAAAAAAATGCACTAATTTTTTGTTTTAATGTAATAAAACATGTCCAAGACTAAAAAAACTAATTAAAAAAATAGTTCATAACATATTTCTTTTCATAGAAACTCAAATTTGTCTAAATTTCCTTGAAACTCACAGAATAAATTGAAATTTTTCGAATTATTGATCAAAAACTAGAAAAATTGATATGCATTGATGTTTGACGATGAATATCTCGTAAACGCTCAACTTGATCGAAAAATCATAAGAGACCATTTTTATAGAGCAGTAAATTTCCTACAAAACTATGAGTTTTATCATTCATAATGATTTTTTTTCATTGAGTTATAAAATTCATAAGAAATAAAAAATTTTCCCAAAAATAATCAAACTTTAACCGTTAATATCTTTTAAACGGTTGGGTTTACGAAAAAATCGTAAGAGACCTTTTTGTAGAGCATTCAATTTCCTACAAAATCTAAGGAACAAGATATTTTTTCAAGTAGTTGGAAGCGAGATATAAATTTTTCTATCTGATAATAAGAAAAAATAGAAAACTGTAAGAAGGAGGACCTTCCCGTTACAATTAAGAACTCATGCTTGGAGAGGCTTTCTTAGAGGTGTCTAGGAACCTATTTTTCAGAGTACCAAACGAAAAAAAAATATTCTTTTTTTTTGAATCACCCTAATATATATATATATATATATATATATATATATATATATATATATATATATATATATATATATATATATATAATAGCTAAATTTGTCATTACAGACAAATTTTTGGGAACTGGGGGAAATAAAGGATAAAGGGGGAAGGGGAGGACCTTTACTCAGTAGGAATTTTCGGTAACTGAAAAAGTAATTCGGACAGCCCAGACCGGGAATCGAACCCGGATCGTTTGGTTACGCGCCAAAGGCTCTATAATTTGTTATACATTTATTATATAAATAAAACACATAAAACATATTAAAATGACCAACAAGTTTCATTTAATAACTTAATACCAACTTAACCGTCTACAATACGACCAGTGTTAATTGTTGACAAAAATAAATTAGAGTTTACAGGTTAAAATCCACAAATCAAAATTTGTAAAAAAAAAAAATTTTTGTAGGTGATACGAAGTTCACCGGGTCAGTTAGTATATATATATATATATATATATATATATATATATATATATATATATATATATATATATATATATATATATATATATAGTTTGATATTGAAATATTGAATACAAATATTACAATAAATGTTATCATAATTATATATATACATATAAATAGATATTATGACATGGGAAAAATTTCCGTCTATAAATACTAGAATGATTGTTTATTTTGATTATTAATAATAATAATTTATTATTATTTAATATGATTATGTTGGCCAAGCTGCTGGACTGCAGAGATTCGACGTGCCTGACACAGGCCATATTATATATAATTAATTCTATATATATATATATATATATATATATATATATATATATATATATATATATATAGAAATTAAAATTAAAAATTTAGATAAAAATAAGGGCATTAATGATGACATAAATAGTAATATATTAGAGCTTGCATGGAAAATTAATTACAATGTAATACTAGATGCAATTAATAATTCATTGAAAATAGGTTTTGTACCAGATAACTGGAAAATAGCAACTGTTACTCCAATCCCTAAGATCAAAGGTAGTAAAAAAGCTGAAGATATGAGACCAATTAACACTCTGCACTCGTATGAGCAAATACTCGAACAAATTGTCAAAACAAGACTGGAAAATTTTGTTGAAAATAATAAATTAATTAATAATGACCAGTCTGGGTTTAGAAAAATTTTTTCGTGTGAGACAGCTCTCCAAAATTCAATAATTGAATGGAGAAAACAACTGGACACATTACAATATATCGGAGTTGTCTACATAGACTTCGCCCGAGCGTTTGAGACAATAAACCGAAAAATCTTGATAAATAAGTTCTCAAATTTAGGTATCAAAGGTAAAGTGTTAAAATGGTTTAAATCTTATCTGGAAAATCGTAAACAGTTAGTTAGATTTAATGGCTCCTTATCCGAAAAAATTAACGTTAATAATGGAGTTCCACAAGGATCCAAAGTAGGACCGTTACTATTTATCATATATATTAATGATATAATAGAAAAATTAAATAATTTTGGAATCAAATGTAAAATGTTCGCCGATGACATGAAAATTTATTTTTACAGTCACAATATTAAAATTATTGAATATAAATTAAACGAAGGCCTTAAAATACTATCTGATTGGATGAAGAATAATCAATTAATAATTAATGTTAAGAAATCCGCATTTATGATACTAACTAGCCAACGATCAAATAATGTTAGAGGTAAATGTAAACTGATGATTGATAACGAGATATTGAATGAAGTTAGAAGTACTAAATACTTGGGAATTATAATTGACGACACATTAACGTTTAATGACAATGCTAAATATGTAGATAATAAAATAAGTAAAAAAGTTAACTTATTGTACAGACTCGGTAACAGTATTTCTAGCTTCACTAAATGCACTATCTATAAATCAATCATATTACCACACTTTGACTATTGTAGTACCCTTATGATTAATTACAGTAAAAGTAATATCGATCTATTACAAAAGCTGCAAAATAGGGCGATGAGGATAATATTGAAAGTCAATCGTTATACCAATGTAAAATTAATGTTAGATACTCTTGGATGGCTCTCAGTCAAACAAAGAATGATTTGGAATAGTTGTGTCTTAATTCAAAAAATGATTGATAATTTAACGCCAAGTTATTTATCTAATCATGTAAAATTAATAAAAAATAAACATCGGTATTACACAAGACAAAGTAATCAATTAGAGGTCATTAAAACTAAAACTCACACAGGAGAAAAATCGATCATTTATATGGGTTATAATTGGTATAATAGTTTGCCGAAAATTATTAAAAATGAAAGAAGAATTCATATATTTAAGAAAATGTTAAAAGAGCACGTATGTAAAATTCCATATGAAATATAATTGTAAAAACTGTAAAAGAGATAATGTTATGTCAATGACAGAAAAATTGTAAAAATTGTAAAACAAATAGCAAATTGCTAATTATCAAATAAATTATCATATTATATATGTATATAGAATTATACAGGGTGTCTCAGAAGTCGTGAGCCACCGGACAGGGTGTGGTAGAAAATTGGATTCTGAATAGAAAAGTCCTTTACCATTTTTCGATCAGACCCACAGAAAAATTACTACAAATTTATGAAAATAGACCAATGAGGAGCGCGGTTTAGCGGCAGAACGGTAGGCGCAAGAGCGAGCGAGTGGAAGCGCGACAGGCAATGAGTGCGCGCTCGCTTGCACACGTGTGATATCATTGCTCAGTTATAGCGGGATGCCCGCATGCAATAATAATGATCAATGATACTCCTGTATATAAAAAAAAAATTAATATTAGAAAAATCATCCCATAGACAGCCCCATAAAATAAAAAATGTGCGATTTTTGATAATTAAAACTCAAATTTTCGGTGTCACCGAAAAATGAAACAAAAAAAGCCAACAGTCATATTCAATGATACCCCTGTAATTAAAAAAAAAAAAAAAGAAAAGTTATAAAAGTACCCCATACACTCTGAGATACAGCCCCATAAAGCCAAAAATTTACGATTATTTAATGATGAAATTCAAATGATCAGTGTGCACTTGAAGTGAAAAAAAAAAGCAATAAAAATAATCAGTGACACTACAGTAGGTGAAGAAAATTTTTAAAAATAAAAAACTACCCCATAGACAGGGAGATACAGTCCCATAAAGCCAAAAATTTTGCGATATTTCAATAATTAAAATAGAAATTTTCGACGACTACTCAAAATTTCAAATAAAAATCTAGGACTAATAGTTAACTATACCCATAACAATCAGAAAAAAATTAAAAATTACAAAAACCTCCCCATAGACACTAAGATACAGCCTAATAAAGCCGAGTATTTCGGGATTATTTAACATAAAATAACTCGGAATAACTCAAAGAAAATTATCTTTCTTTCCAGTTTAACCTTTTTTATGAATTAAAAAATCAAAATTTTGGAATCCACCCCATAAACATCGAGAGGCAACCCCACAATGCCACAATTGTTCGATTTTTTATTGATTTAAATTGAAATTCTCGGTGTCTACTCAAAATAAGTAAAAGAAAATTATTGTACTTTTTAATGTTATCTCTGTTATAAAATAATAAATCAAAATTTTAGAATCCACCCCACAGACACCGAGATACATCCCCATACAGTCGCTATTTGTCGATTTTTAATTGACTTAAATTGAAATTCTCGGTGTCCACTTAAAATAAAGAGCATAAACTCATTCCACTTTCCAATTTACTCATTTTAATAAATGAAAATATCAAAATTCAAGAATTCACCCCATAGACCCCAAGATACGCCTCCATAAAGCCGCGATTTATCGATTTTTTGTGGATTGATATCGAAATTTTCGGTGTCATATGAAAATTTGAATTTTAATTATTGAAAAATCGCGAATTGTTGGCTTTATTTGGATGTTTGTTAGTGTCTATGCGGTGGATTTTCAAGAGTTAAGTTTTTTTATGTTTTTAAGGGTGTAATTTAAAAGTACAATAGGTTTCTCTTGTTTTTGTTAAATGGACACCAAGAATTTCAATTTCAATTACTAACAAATCACAAATTAGCGGATTTATGGGGTCCTATCTCGCCGTTAATGGGGTGTTTTTTCAAATCTTATTTTTTTTTGCTTACAAGAGTATATCTGAAAATGAGTTTTCATACTTTTCATTTATTTTCAACGGACACCGAGAAGTAGCATTTTAATTACTAAAAATCAGAAATTTTCAGCTTAATGGGATCATAATTCGGAGTTTGCGGGGTGGTTTTTTAAATAATAATTTTTTCGATACACAGGAGTTTAATCGATAAGTACAAAAGGTTTCTTTTGTTGATTTTCAATGGGCACCAATAATTTGAATTTTAATTTCTAAGCAATCCCGATTTTTGTGCGTTATCAAGTCATATTTCGGTATCTATTGGGTGTTTTTACAATTTTTTAAATTTGTCTGATGGTCAAAAGTACCACTGATAATTTTGATTGGTATTTTTTTTTCTATTTCGAATGCACTGTGAATATTTTAATTTTTATGTTAAATAATCCCGAAATACTCGGCTTTATTAGGCTGTATCTTAGTGTCTATGGGGTGGTTTTTGTAATTTTTAATTTTTTTCTGATTGTTATGGGTATAGTTAACTATTAGTCCTAGATTTTTATTTGAAATTTTGAGTAGTCGTCGAAAATTTCTATTTTAATTATTGAAATATCGCACAATTTTTGGCTTTATGGGACTGTATCTCCCTGTCTGGGGTAGTTTTTTATTTTTAAAAATTTTCTTCACCTACTGTAGTGTCACTGATTATTTTTATTGCTTTTTTTTTTCACTTCAAGTGCACTCTGATCATTTGAATTTCATTATTAAATAATCGCGAATTTTCGGCTTTACGGGGCTGTATCTCCCTGTCTATGGGGTAGTTTTTATTTTTTTCAATTTTTTTGGTCTACAGTAGTGTCACTGATTATTTTTATTGCTTTTTTTTTAACTTCAAGTGCACACTGATCATTTGAATTTCATCATTAAATAATCGCAAATTTTTGGCTTTATGGGGCTGTATCTCAGAGTGTATGGGGTACTTTTATAACTTTTCTTTTTTTTTTTTTAATTACAGGGGTATCATTGAATATGACTGTTGGCTTTTTTTTTTTTTCATTTTTCGGTGACACCGAAAATTTGAGTTTTAATTATCAAAAAATCGCACATTTTTTATTTTATGGGGCTGTCTATGGGATGATGATTTTTCTAATATTAATTTTTTTTTATATACAGGAGTATCATTGATCATTATTATTGCATGCGGGCATCCCGCTATAACTGAGCAATGATATCACACGTGTGCAAGCGAGCGCGCACTCATTGCCTGTCGCGCTTCCACTCGCTCGCTCTTGCGCCTACCGTTCTGCCGCTAAACCGCGCTCCTCATTGGTCTATTTTCATAAATTTGTAGTAATTTTTCTGTGGGTCTGATCGAAAAATGGTAAAGGACTTTTCTATTCAGAATCCAATTTTCTACCACACCCTGTCCGGTGGCTCACGACTTCTGAGACACCCTGTATAATTCTATATACATATATAATATGATAATTTATTTGATAATTAGCAATTTGCTATTTGTTTTACAATTTTTTACAATTTTTCTGTCATTGACATAACATTATCTCTTTTTACAGTTTTTACAATTATATTTCATATGGAATTTTACATACGTGCTCTTTTAACATTTTCTTAAATATATGAATTCTTCTTTCATTTTTAATAATTTTCGGCAAACTATTATACCAATTATAACCCATATAAATGATCGATTTTTCTCCTGTGTGAGTTTTAGTTTTAATGACCTCTAATTGATTACTTTGTCTTGTGTAATACCGATGTTTATTTTTTATTAATTTTACATGATTAGATAAATAACTTGGCGTTAAATTATCAATCATTTTTTGAATTAAGACACAACTATTCCAAATCATTCTTTGTTTGACTGAGAGCCATCCAAGAGTATCTAACATTAATTTTACATTGGTATAACGATTGACTTTCAATATTATCCTCATCGCCCTATTTTGCAGCTTTTGTAATAGATCGATATTACTTTTACTGTAATTAATCATAAGGGTACTACAATAGTCAAAGTGTGGTAATATGATTGATTTATAGATAGTGCATTTAGTGAAGCTAGAAATACTGTTACCGAGTCTGTACAATAAGTTAACTTTTTTACTTATTTTATTATCTACATATTTAGCATTGTCATTAAACGTTAATGTGTCGTCAATTATAATTCCCAAGTATTTAGTACTTCTAACTTCATTCAATATCTCGTTATCAATCATCAGTTTACATTTACCTCTAACATTATTTGATCGTTGGCTAGTTAGTATCATAAATGCGGATTTCTTAACATTAATTATTAATTGATTATTCTTCATCCAATCAGATAGTATTTTAAGGCCTTCGTTTAATTTATATTCAATAATTTTAATATTGTGACTGTAAAAATAAATTTTCATGTCATCGGCGAACATTTTACATTTGATTCCAAAATTATTTAATTTTTCTATTATATCATTAATATATATGATAAATAGTAACGGTCCTACTTTGGATCCTTGTGGAACTCCATTATTAACGTTAATTTTTTCGGATAAGGAGCCATTAAATCTAACTAACTGTTTACGATTTTCCAGATAAGATTTAAACCATTTTAACACTTTACCTTTGATACCTAAATTTGAGAACTTATTTATCAAGATTTTTCGGTTTATTGTCTCAAACGCTCGGGCGAAGTCTATGTAGACAACTCCGATATATTGTAATGTGTCCAGTTGTTTTCTCCATTCAATTATTGAATTTTGGAGAGCTGTCTCACACGAAAAAATTTTTCTAAACCCAGACTGGTCATTATTAATTAATTTATTATTTTCAACAAAATTTTCCAGTCTTGTTTTGACAATTTGTTCGAGTATTTGCTCATACGAGTGCAGAGTGTTAATTGGTCTCATATCTTCAGCTTTTTTACTACCTTTGATTCAGAATCCAATTTTCTACCACACCCTGTCCGGTGGCTCACGACTTCTGAGACACCCTGTATAAATTATAATAAATAAGTATATAACTATAGCTATATAATTTTTATAGATTATAAATAATCTACTATTTATAATTATATATAATTATAAATTACTCTACTGAGTAAAGGTCAGCCCCTTCCCCTTTATCCTTTATTTCCCTAATTCACAAATTTTTCTTGTGATGGTGGAAAGTGAGTGCGAGCGAGACGGCGGAGCAGCAGAATTTATTTTTTTGTGTCATCATTATTATCATTATTAATACCGGAGCATATTTAATATACTAAAAATGTCTTTTTTTGTTCATTTACATTTCTTTTGTATTTTGTTTAAAAATAATTATCATTTAACTATAATGTTTATCCAACATCACGAATTATTTTTGTTTATTGAAAAAGTTTATTTAGTTTTAAATACTTGACTGAGATTTATTTGAAGATGCGCGCGAATGGTTGAGTACGCCACCGCGGCAAGAGGTGGCGAAGAATTTTGCCGCTCGTTCGTTTACAGTAAAAACCGACGAGCTAACATAAGCGAAACTGCGTGGCGATAATTTTTGTTCTTTTAAAGAACAAAAATTTATTTTACCTGAAAGAAAGAATTAATTAAATTCTCGAACAGATTCAAAATATCTGAATAATTATTAATTATTTTCATTGTGAATTAACTTTTTTTTACTAAGTCCCAGAAATGAAATTAGTATGGGAAATTATTCTGGTAAAAATTATTACTTGACAAATGTTATTTTTTTTTTCTAAGTCCCGAACGACTTTTGTATGGAATTGATTTTGTGCGAAATTTATTATAATCTATTGAAATTGATGGATGAATTTGATATTTGATCAGATTTAAATAATGGAAAAATCTGAAGATTGACGACGAGCGATAGATGGCGATAATTTTCCAAGATCTTTCACTCTTGGAGAAAGGTCTAGGAAATGACAAAAGCGATTTTGATTGACGGGAAAATTAACCAAGTTTCCCAGTGGTTATAACCTTCCGAGTAGAAGACCATTCACTAGGAAGGAACCAAGGAACTCCTACCTTGTCTCCGACCAGGAACCAGGTAAGTGCTGACTTGTCCATTGGGGGTAATTTGGCCACCTAGTAGGGCCGGGAAGGGTTGCTTTCCAAGCACCCAGAGGGAACTAGGGGTAAGTAGGGCCGGGAAGGGTTACTTTTCAAGCACCCAGACGGGATTAAGGGCAGGTAGGGCAGTGCGCAACCGTTGGTAAAATAGGAATACTACTGTGTAAAGGTAGTAGATAGAGTTTGGCCACCAGGTGGCACTGAAAAACGGGAAAACAAACGGTGTCTGCGGGTTATGTGCGATATAGTAAAGTTTGATATAAAGTTTGTAAATTTTATAAGTTAAATTTCGATATTTGTTGTTTGTTGTCTTAAATAAATAGAGTACTAATTATAATCAGGCTCAAATTTCATTTATAAGTAATATAAACTATCCCCGAAAAGATCCTGGATTCCGGCGAGATTTCATTCGAGCTAGGGGATATAGATATTTGAGGAAGTCTTGTCCAAATCACCAACGGTTAAAATTCACTCCTTTTGGAAACCGGAAAAATACCCGTTACAGTCTTTAATGACAAATTTAGCTATTATTTATGGCTAAATATATAATATTTAGCTAAATATATAATACTATGAGGCGACACGCCTCAAGCGGCCTCCTGATCAGAATGCAAAGCTTGAGATAGAATAATCCGAAAACGCGCCGAAATTTTGAATATTGAGTATGGATGAATGAGTGTGAAATTTATACCGAGTATGACATTGAGTGTGATAGAGAGCGATTTAAGACAAAGCGATCGGACGAACCCGGAACTTCAAGAGCCACCAACAACCAGGGAGACATCTGGGAGCTACGGCGAGCGACGACGGAAATTTTGGAGAATTTAAATCAACGAATGACAGAACTTGTCGATCAACTGTAGCAGATCGAGGCTCCACCTGGACGCAAAGCGACGAATTAATTAGCGAATCGACCAATCATCGATTTTGAGAAAATATCCGACCCAACCGCTGAAAGTTACGGCCGGCTGGAAAAGCTGTGAGCTGATTGGACACACAGCTTTTTGGCTGCGCAAGAGGAAAAAACCACATGTTGCCGAGGAGGCAGCAGTGAAAATTAATTCTGATCTGGACTCTGAACAATGCGCATCGTACCAAATTTACTTACGTACATTTTTTTCTGCTGAAATAATTTTAATTAATTTTGCTTTTTTTTTGGTTAATTCCGTTGTTTTAAAACTTTTTTTTTCGCTGTCAGTCACGCGAACAAATTAAATAAATAACGAGATATAATTTTGTTGGAAGTGTAACCAAACATTTTGGGCATTCAACCAAGGATATTCGAGGCACGCCATCGCCGAGAATTCACGCCGACCTCGTCAGATATTGCCAACGATGCTAGGACTTGGGTGTTATCACCCGGACTCGCGAATGAGTAGTTGATTGTTGATTTTTTTTTATTTACGATTGGAATTTTTAACTTCCCGCTAAGGAAATTGAAAATTTTCAAAAATCGGGAAGTTATTGGTTTCATCCCGTTTTTCGAAAGTCGAGATCTCATCAGATCTTGATGTTTTGAGGTTCTAGGAAGCTTCCCTGACTATTCCCGCGATGATGTCCGTATGACTGCATGTGTGTGTGTGTGTGTGTTTTTTTTTTTTAAAGAGGTACGAAAAAAGATCTTTAAAAGACACCGCTATCGTTAACTCTGTCGCCTATCTTATGGCAGATATCGATAGTCGGTAGTGTGGAAATTTTTACCCACTAAAAAAAACATTCCCCTTCCCCTCTCCCCTAGATGGTACGGGGAGGACTGGATTGGAACCGCGTTAGCATTACTTCAATCCAGCCGTGCTGCGTCTCACGACGCCTACTCCTGGCTACTGGTCTCTTTCTGCGATTTTGTCTTTCAGGAGGTGCTGTGCATAAGCTGCAAATGCAGACCAGTTTTTCTCTTGTTTGATTATATAGGTTACCAGGCTTGAGGGGGAGAGCCTGGTGCCAATGATCTCTTCGGTGCTTCTTCTGTAGTCCTTCCACCGAGCACACTCGAAGAATGTGTGTTCGGCGTCGTCGATTTTAACCGGGCAGTATTTGCATGTTGGTGTGTTGTGTAAACCCATCTTGAAGAGATAGGCCCATGTTGTACTGCCCCGTTGTACTGCCCATGTCCTGTAAGTAGTTGGGTCAGGAAAAAATTCATGTCCCCGTGTTTCCGAGAGAGCCAGGCGTTGATGTTTGGGATCAGTCGCGCTGTCCATCTGCCTGTCTCTCCCGACGTCCATCGGTCCTGCCACTCTTGATGCGTTTCCGTTTTTATCTTCGTTTTTGCCTCCTTCATGTTTTCACCGCCGATTTTAGCGTTGTAGAGTTTTGCTCTTTCGAACGCTAATAGGTCGATGGGCGCGGCTCCCGCAATAACCAATACAGCCGTTTCTGAAACTGTGCGGTAGGCGCAGGCAACCCTGAGAGCGCCTCGCCGCTGTAATGCTGCTATCTTTCGCCGGTAGGTCTTCTGCTTTAATATGTCTGCCCATATCTCCGCTCCATAAAGCAGTACCGAGTGGACTGCTTCTAGAAGAACTCTTCTTTTTTTTGGTCCCATGGTGTTGGTCATAATTCGTGCTAGGCTAGACACAGTCTTGCTGGCTTTCTTGCATGCTCTGTCGAAGTGTTCACGGAAAGATAGTTTCTCGTCTATCATTACCCCTAGATAACGCAGGGCCCTTGTTGACGTGAGTGTTGTTCCTCCCAAGTCCACCGCGAATGGTTTTGGAAACCATTTTTGTCGAGTCAGGACAACCATCTCTGTTTTTTGCTTGGCGAGTTTTAGGTGGTGTTTCTCAAGCCAGGCTTCGATAGTATCAGTGGTGTCTCGAACTAGCAGTTCTGCCTCCTCGGCACTGTCTACTACAATTGTAGCCGCGACGTCATCCGCGAAGCCCGTGAGTTCCACCTGCTTCGGCAGCGGAATTCGCAGGAGCTCGTCGTAGTCAGCGTTCCATAGGTCGGCCCCTACAATTGAGCCTTGGGGCACGCCAGCTGTTACGTCATGTTCTTGATAGCCCTCTTTTATTTCCACAATCAGCTTTCTCTCGTCAAGGTAATCGTCGATCATTATCGGATTTTCTGGCTCCACGTCAAATTTGTGCTCCAGAGCGTCTAAAATATCCTCCCAATTCGCGCTGTTAAAGGCATTTTTAACGTCAAATGTTAGGAGAAGACAGACCTTGCGAGCTTTGAGACTACCAGACCATGCTCCTCTTGCTATCTCCGTTACCTTCTGAATTGCATCGATCGTTGATTGTCCTTTCCGGAAGCCATGTTGGTTAAAGGCAAAACCTCCAGCACGATCGATGTCATTGCGTAGCCTCCCTTAAATGAGCTTCTCGAGCAGCTTTCCGGCAATGTCCAGCATGCAGAGTGGTCTGAACGACGAAGGTGTTATAGGGGCACCCTTCCCCTTGTCCAAAAGGACCAATCTCTGCCTCTTCCAGATCTTAGGGAACGTGCCGGTTGTCGGACAGGCATTGTAAGCGCTTAAGAGTATGTCTGGGTACTCCAGGGCTACAATCTTGATGACAGATGCCGGTATGCAGTCAAGACCAAGTGCTTTTCCTGTCTTGATAGTCTTTGCCGCGTGTTGCAGTTCCTTGGAGGTAAAGGGTGTTGTTTTGTCATTTTTCGCATAATGTCTCTTCTTCCGGAGCGGTTGTCTAGGAAACAGCTCCGCCACGATGCTGTTCATCAAGGCAGGATATTTTGGCGCTTCTGTCAAAGCCTTTCCAACTCGTTTAGTTACGATTTGGTAGGCCTTACCCCAGAGGTCATTGTTGAGGTCGTTGCAGATCTCCTTCCACAATATCGCTTTACTCGCTTTAATAGCTTTATTCAAAGCCTTTTTCGCCTGCTTGTACTCCATCGAATATTTATTTTGGTCGAGAGAATGCTTCGCAGCTCTAGTTGCTCGTCGACGTAGCTTGTGGCATGTTTTTCGAAGCTCTGCTATCTCTTGTGACCACCAGTATGCCGGCCTATGGGAGCCTTGCTTTTTCAGCCGTGGCATTGAGGCATCACACGAGACAACAATCAGTTCCATCGCTTTTGAGACTATTGTTTCCGTCTCCTTGCGGGGACTTGGAATCAGGCTACTCCGTTCAGTAGACAAGCTCTGATTCAAGGATGTTCGCAGTGGTTCTTCATCAAGCTTCCTAGCATTCCACTTCCGCAGTTTATTGTCATGCCGCGAACGCGGATTGGGTGCTAGTCCAACACTAAATGTCACATACTGATGATCACTATATTCTTCGGATACGGTCCAGCCTTCAATCATATTCGCGATCCTTGGGGTCGCCAACGTAATGTCAAGGATAGATTCCCGGTATCCTGGTCTTCTGAAGGCCGTAGTAGTACCGGTGTTCAGCACTATGAGGTCCGTTCTTGCTGCGAAGTCCGCTACTTCGTCTTCTCTGGTGTCCGAGCATTCAGCGACCCATTCAGCCGATTTCGCGTTGAAATCACCAGCTACGATGACTTCTCCGTCGAACTTGCCGATAGCGTCCTCTATATTTACCATTTTCTGGCGAAACACACTAATCCCTTTATTGGGTGAAAGGTAGACGCAGACAAAGTAGGTCTTGGGGGTTTTGATCCAGACGAAGCCCTCTTCGCTTCCGCTGTTGTTAGCGGTAACCTTTTTCAAGTTTACGATCCAGATTGCTGCCGTGCCAGATTTATCAGCGAACCATGCTCTATCCTGAATATTCAGATATTGTTCGGAGATAAGGCAGATGTCAATCTTGTCTTCGAAGACACGTTGGCGCAGCAGGTTTTGCGCTAAGTCGCACCTATTCAGGTTGCTCTGTAGTATGCGTGTCATTTTTGACCTCTCGTGGCTTCTGCAAGTGCTGTGCGGAATGCCTTGCAAACTCCGGTACCAGGAATATGGCATAAACCATTTTTGGCATCTTTGTCCGTAGTGCAGAGGAAGCAACTTGGCTTCTCAGTGCAGTTTACGGCCTTGTGATTTTTTCCGCCACTTTTGTAGCAGCACGTGCTTCTGTCTGGTCCCGAACATTGCTGTGTGTGGTGACCGAACCCGAGACATTTAAAGCAGCGAGTTACTTTTGCAACGGCGTAACGGCAGTTAACCCAGCCGATCTTTATACGGGCCTTGTTGAGGGCCTTAGTCGCATTGGCTTCATCGATCTCGCATAAGGCTGCTCGATTGCCTCGTGGTGTGGGTTTTGTCAAATTTACCCGTTTGATCTCTAGGCTGTCAGTAAATTCGGGCTCGAGTGCTTCACGGACTTCGCTCTTGGTAGAGATTTCATCCAAGTCAAGGATCTCGATTGTTGTTGGTGGTGTTAGCGTCTTGACCGTGCCGATGTTTGCAGTGGCTGACTTAACTGCACCGGTGAAATCCTTGCTATCCTCGGTCTTTCGAGCCATTTCAAGGAGAACACCTCCGTGCCTCGTCCTTTTAATAGACCTTATGTCTACTCCAGTCGCTGTCGGGCTAACCTTGGCCTTGATTTCCTTGAGGAGATCAGCGTACGTTCGCCCTTCAGCTGGTTAGACAAGCACAGCCTTCGTTCTTGTTTTTCTCCTTCTTGGTCTCTTTGATCCACCATTACATAGCCGGTTTTGGGCTTCAGTAGGTTTTGCCCCTGGCTTCTTTTCTCTTTCCTTATTTTTCTTTTGCCGAGTCACTTTGATCCAAGCATTATCCCGAGCTGTCTTTTTCTGTGCTGGCTTGTCAATTTCAGAGGAGGGGCTGGGTGTACACAGCGGCCTCTTCTTTTTGTTCTCTTTTCCTTGCTGTGGTTTCTCAGGAGTGACCAAAAACGCTTGTGGTTTTGTGGTCATCTCCGGAGATGTTTGCGTGGTTGTCTCCGACATCGATGTTGGTTTGTTGGCCAACTTATATGCGGTGGCAATGGACGCTACTAATTTTCTGAGTTCATGATGGAGATTTCTCTTATCCTTTATGAACTCAGTCAACTCTTTGATCTTGCTACCGAGCCGTTTCATTGGCGATTGTTGGCCGGTGACAGTCGGTAGAGAGTTGATCCCCCCTCGATATGTGTTAGTGTTGACGGGAGCAACAGGTCTTCAACTTTTAGGAGGAACCCCTGTTTGCTGTGCGTCTACTTCTATCTGAGCTGTTTCAGTACACCCTGTAGCATTGCTAGCATTGCTAGACGGCAGAGCCATGGGGTCCACTCTGCTGTTCAAACGGTCGCTTGATAACAACGAGTTCAGGCCCGTTTGTACGCCTTCCCTCGCCGGTACTGAGGTATCCCCCCTCTGCATCGAAGACGATGTTTGAATGTTTTCCGACATTTCATATCATCTTTTTTATTGCTAAGTTTTGGCCCACTCCGAGTATTTTATTTCCTCGGTACCCGATGTATCTGGCGTGCAGGTATGACGAGCATTCCCCTATCCGCCACCTGGGGAGGCGCCCGATGCGGGACCCATCAAGCCCGACACGAGTGTGTGTGTGTGTGTGTGTGTGTGTGTGTGTGTGTGTGTGTATGTAACCCTTTTATAACTTTTGATCGGCTTGACTGATTTGATCGCGGTTGGCGCCATTCGGAAGGGCTTGACCAAACTTAAATTTCCTAAAAATTTGAACCGATTCAGACAGGTAGATTTTGAGAAATTGCAAAAAAACTACAAAAAAAATTTTCTGAGAAATGGTTTTCTTGGAATAACTTTTAAACAGCTTCACCGATCAATTCCAAAAACTTATCAGCTCTTAACTTAAAAAAACCGCGTCGAACGCCGCCAGTCCAGTCGAAATCGGTTGATTCGTTTGTGAGTTATCGTGAACGAAAGAAAACCGAAAAAGTGTTTTTATGGAATTATTCTGAAATTTTCGATTCGATCGATTAAAACCTGAAAATCACTTATGACGATGATAAAACTGCGTCAAATGCCGCCAACCGCGTAAAAATCGGTTGATACATTCAAAAGTTATTGCGATTTGAAAAATCTAAAAATAGTGTTCTATAAAACTTATATTAGAGTTTTGAGCTAGGAGAGCTCAAATACATCAAAATATTATCTTTCCGATTTCAGTGAGCTCAAAATATCACATAAATTATATTTTGAGCTCAAAAATCTCAAAAATGTCATTACAATTTTAAGCGCTCAGGTATGGAATTAGCGGGAAGTTGTAGTGATGGCCTTTAGGGTGAACCGTTTTCCAAATTTTTTTTTTTATTTATTTTCATGTTGCAAAATTGTTTTGAGCAAAATTTCGCTGCTGTGATCAAGAATTTTTTTTGTTGTTTAATTTCGATTGCGAGAGCGACGACATCCAGGAGCCCGGTATCATCGGGTGATTTTGAATCTTGTATGAAAATTTTATTTATTTTTTTTTTATTTGCTAAATTTATTTTTGTTGAACTGTTTACATTGGAATTTTTTTTTCTTTTATTAACTTGTTGTCCGATCTGCTTATTGTAATCGGGTAATCCGGTATTAATATTGTAATTTTACGTGTGTTGTTTTTTTTTGAAAACGCTCGAGGAATTTGAGAGCCAAAAGACAGCTACCCTTGGTTGATTATTCGTTTAAATTCGCATTAAGTCTCTTCGTCATCGACCCGCCGCCCAACGACGATCTACTGCGACACCGAACCTTGCCATGGATATTGTTGCCATGGTTACCGTTGCAATGGTTACCATTGCTATAACAACTGTTAAAATAAATAAATTGTAATAACAAATTCGGTTGTAAACTAAATTCAGAGGAATGATTATAATAAAAGTAAAACGTTAATAAATATTAATATTCTAGACAATTATTATTCAACAGTATCATTCTATACAATGTTAGGCAAATTCATCGATTCTTATCGATTGATTGTTGGGACAGTAGGAATTCATAATAATACACTAGTCACAAAAATTAAGGGATATTAAAAAAATTCCAAATTTTTTGGTGATTTTCAGCGAGCTGTAACTCCGAGGAAAATGATCGCACAGAAAAAAAAAAAAAGCAAATTGTAGCTCCAAGTATCTAGTTTTTAGATATGACCATGAAAATTTTTGTCATCGTCAGGTCTGGAGAAATCCTAAGAATACTACTGAAAAAAAATTTTTCGAAATTTTTTCGTCTTAAAAAAGGTCTACGGGCTTCAAAAAAATTTTTTCGATTGTTTCGTTTAAAAGCTCTTTTAGTAAATTTAATACCCTTTAATTTGACGTAATCAAAAAGCCTGTACGATAATTTGCCGCGGAGTTATCGTCAATCAAAGCAAAAAAGTTTTTTTTGACTTTGGAAATCAATAACTCTGGAAATAATGACCGTATAGGAAATCGAAGGAGGGTTTTGAAAACTACACAATATTCTCTATAAGAGAACGTAAACCGCTTTTGAAGAAAAAATTTTTTTTGAATCGAAAACTCGGACTGAAAAAAAGACAAAAATTCGCATAATTAAGGATATTTGGATAACTTGGTATAACTTTGGATAAAATGCATGAACGAAGGATATCGTTGGTAATTTTTTAACTTCAAAGTGTCCCCTAAAATCCCTAAGAAATTCAAAGCGCTGCGATTTTTTGTTCATAGTGCCCAGAAGCTTCAAATTCTGTGTTTTCGCAAAAATCACCATTATGAGCAATTTTGTGATTTTCATTCATTTTTCCATTGAAAAAAATTTTTTTTTTCAAAATTCTTTATTTTTTCGATCAAAGAAATTGATTTTTCAAGAAATTAAAAAAAAAAAAATTTCAATTTTTTTCGAAAATTTTTTTCGAAATTTTCTCAATTTTTTTCGACTGTTGTTTTACCGCCGGCATTAGCGTTACTCAAAGCGTACCACGTGGAGGTTGTTCGGTCGGATTTACGCTTCTCTCTCACACACACACACACACACACACACACACACACACACACACACACACACACACACACACACACACACACACACACACACACACACACACACACACGTGTGTGTGTGTGTGTGTGTGTGTGTGTGTGTGTGTGTGTGTGTGTGTGTGTGTGTGTGTGTGTGTGTGTGTGTGTGTGTGTGTGTGTGTGTGTGTGTGTGTGTGTGTGTGTGTGTGTCTTTGTCTGCGTGTTTGCCTGTTTGCAGCTGCCGAATAACCTCTGTACGCACGGCAGTAACTGCTCAGTACCGTGTATTGCCACCTCTGTTCCGAATCACAGCTCGTAAACGCTCTTGCATGTTGATGCATCGTCGAATATCACGTTGCGAAATTCCTTGCCAACAACGTAACAACGCTTGAGTCAACTGATGAAGATTGTGCAGTTGCGGATAGTCTCGCCGCAATCGACGCCCAAGCATGTCCCAAACATGCTCAATTGGGTTCAAATCAGGACTCATCGCTGGATGATTAAGCGTTGTTACGTTGTTGGCGCGGAGAAAAGTTCGCGTACGAACTGCAGTGTGAGGACGAGCATTATCCTGCATCAAAATGAACCGTCTTGCCCCCATGCGTGTGCGCATAGGCAGGACGTGTGGCTCCAGAATTTCGTCGACGTACCTATCGGCAGTCAACGTCCCACGAACGATGACCAACGGGGTTCTGGTATTGAAGGACACGCCTGCCCACACCATGACTGATCCACCATTGAAAGCTGTAACTGGTCTCGTAAAACCATCCCGATCTCGTTCTCCACGACGGCGCCAAACGAGAGATCGTCTATCGCTGCCATGAAGACAAAATCGAGATTCGTCAGTCCATAATACACTGGTCCACTGTCTACGACCCCAATGGTGATGATCATGAGCATAGGCGAATCGGGCTCGGCGATGTCGTGGAGTGAGCATAGGCACGCGATTTGCGCGTCTAGCGCGTAGTCCTTGCTCTCGAAAGCGATTTCGAACCGTCGATGCCGATATGTGTTGTGGGGAGGACGTTGTCGACGATTGCGAAATTGATGAGCAATCGTGTGGGCATGCGCAGTAGGGTTTCGACGAGCTTCTCGAATGATAGCTCGATCATCACGCTCGGTAGTGATTCGTAGTCTACCTTGACCCGGACGACGATCGTAACTTTGAGTCGCGTTAAATCGGGCATAGGCCCGACTGATAACGGACTGGCTCACTCCCATAGAAGCTGCTACTTCCACCTGACTGTAGCCCTCTTGAAGGAGGGTAACAATGCGAGCCACATCTGTGGCAGCTAAATGTCGACGAGGCATATCAAAAGGTGCTTATCAAAGAAAAGCTTACATAAAATTCACGTAAGGAATTTAGGCTCAAAGAAAACGTAAAATTCAAGTTTTGTGTGAGGAAAAGCCGAACTCCGCGGGGGTATATCAATTTGTTTTTATTGAATTTTTAAAATGAGATTTAAAACTAAGGCAGTTGTAGCGGACAGAAAAAATTGAGTTAATTTTTTTGACAATAGTGAAGCATTCTGAAGACGATAAAAAAAAAAAAATTAAAAAAAAATTTTTGATAAAAAAATTTCGAAAAAATTTTCGAAAAAATTGAAAATTTTTTTTTTTTTTTCAAATTTCTTGAAAAATCAATCTCTTTGATCGAAAAATAAAGAATTTTGAAAAAAATTTTTTTCAATGGAAAAATGAATGAAAATCACAAAATTGCTCATAATGGTGATTTTTGCGAAAACACAGAATTTGAAGCTTCTGGGCACTATGAACAAAAAATCGCAGCGCTTTGAATTTCTTAGGGATTTTAGGGGACACTTTGAAGTTAAAAAATTACCAACGATATCCTTCGTTCATTCATTTTATCCAAAGTTATACCAAGTTATCCAAATATCCTTAATTATGCGAATTTTTGTCTTTTTTTCAGTCCGAGTTTTCAATTCAAAAAAAATGTTTTCTTCAAAAGCGGTTTACGTTCTCTTATAGAGAATATTGTGTCGTTTTTAAAACCCTCCTTCGATTTCCTATACGGTCATTATTTCCAGAGTTATTGATTTCCAAAGTCAAAAAAACTTTTTGCTTTGATTGACGATAACTCCGCGGCAAATTATCGTACAGGCTTTTGATTACGTCAAATTAAAGGGTATTAAATTTACTAAAAGAGGTTTTGAACGAAACAATCGAAAAATTTTTTTGAAGCCCGTAGACCTTTTTTAAGACGAAAAAAATTTCGAAAAATTTTTTTTCAGTAGTTTTCTTAGGATTTCTCCAGACCTGACGATGACAAAAAATTTTCATGGTCATATCTAAAAACTAGACACTTGGAGCTACAATTTGCTTTTTTTTTTTTCTGTGCGATCATTTTCCTCGGAGTTACAGCTCGCTGAAAATCACCAAAAAATTTGGAATTTTTTTTATATCCCTTAATTTTTGTGACTAGTGTACTTTTTTTAAGAAAGAGTAGCTAAATCATTAATAACTAAAATAGCTAAAATGTATTGGAATGATCATAAAGGATGAACTCTAATATATCATAAAACAGATAAATATTACATAAATATTAATGTTGATTTTAATAAATGATTATACTGATTTTAATGATTAAAATTATAATGATAAATTGTGTTTGATATGGTTCTACGTCATATAATCCAAGGTCATTATATCCGCGACGATGTATCCGCGACAATATATCCGCGCGACACTAAATCTGCGACGGTATATCCGCGGCATAATATCTTTGAGCAAAAATATCTGCGGGATTATATCCACAAATTATATCATGTCGCGGATATAATGTCGCGGTTATATCATCATCGTCATCATCATTCAGTCCGTCGTTTGATCCTCGGGTCAGCTTTCCATCGTCGGTGATTATATTGGGGTTGTCCCACGTCGCTGATGCTCGTCAGTTTAAAACGAGTTCATTTTAACCAATGAACTCGTTTTAATTATTTTTAACCCAGATTATCCCATAGAACTGCATACCGATGCCAGTTCCGATGGGTACGGAGCAATACTTATGCATAAAGTAGATGGTAAAAATAAAGTTATTGATTATTTTAGTAAAAGAACAAGTCCAGCCGAGTCCAGGTATCATTCCTATAAACTTGAAACTATGGCTGTTGTTAAATCAATAAAATACTTTCGGCATTACTTGCATGGACGACAATTTACCGTTGTGACTGATTGCAATTCTTTAAAGTCTTCCCAAAATAAGATTGACCTTAACGATAGAGTACATAGATGGTGGGCTTATTTACAAGCTTTTCAATTCGATATAGTTTATAGAGACGGCAAATGCATGGCTCACGCGGATTTCTTCTATCGAAATCTTTTGCCTGATTTGTCAAAACAGATTAATAAAATTGAAGAGAAACGTGTAAAACTCGCGGAAATATCGATTGATTGGTTCCTGGCCGAACAACGGCCTGATTCAGAAATTTCGGAAATAGTCACTAAATTACAAAATCATGAGCTATCGGAAGACCTCTCAAAATCTTACGAGATTAGAGCCGGTACGTTTTACCGAAAAATACAAAGAAAAGGTGAAACCTTCTGTTTGCCGATCGTACCTCGAGCTTTTCGGTGGTCCGTTATTAACCATGTACATGAGTCTGTGATGCACTTGGGTTGGGATAAAACACTCGATAAAGTTTATGAATATTACTGGTTTAAGGGTATGTCTAAATATGTATGTAAATTTGTTGACAGTTATATTACTTGTAAACTCTCTAAAACCCACTCAGGTAAAATTCAAGCTGAGTTGCATCCCATCCCCAAGACCCGCATACCATGGCATACTGTGCATATAGATATTACAGGTAAATTGAGTGGTAAAAATAATACCAAAGAATACGTTATTGTTATTGTTGATGGTTTTACCAAATATGTCTATTTACATCATACTCGCAATATTGACAGTCATAGTGTTATCAAAGCTTTGAAGGCTGCAATATTTATTTTTGGAGTCCCAGCTCGTGTGATTGCCGATCAAGGCAGATGTTTTACTGGAAAAGACTTTAAAGGTTTTTGTGAATCTTCAAATATTATTTTGCATTTAATAGCTACATGTACTAGTAGGGCAAATGGTCAAGTAGAGCGTGTGATGAGTAAGCTAAAAAATATGTTCTCTGCTGTTGAATCTAATAATCGCTCATGGCAAGAGGCCATTGGTGAAGTCCAGTTAGCTTTAAATTCAATTGTGTTACCAAATCTAGTGCGTTAGAATTATTAATCGATAAGAAAGCAAGACCTTATATATTGCTAGTTGATGACAACGAAAAAAAAATTGATATCTCTGATATAAGACAGCAAGCAATTGATAGTATAGAACAGAATGCTAATTATGAGAAAATTACATTCGATAAAAATAAAGCTAAAGTCAATAGATTTAAAATCGGAGATCATGTTTTAATATGATATAAAGAACGTAATCAGACGAAACTTGACAGAAAATTTAGAGGCCCATTTGTGGTAACAGAATTACTTGATAATGACCGATACAAACTAAAATCTTTGAGTAATAATAGGAGTCTTAAGTATAGTCATGATAAGTTGAGAAAAATGCCTGAGAATCATATTCCTATTGAGTTGGATGTCTGCTCGGACAATGAAAGTTGTGCTGGAGAGACTGTTGATGCGGGTCCTGAACTAGGGACTTTGGTAGAAAGAGAGCCCACCAATGATGCGGCGCACTGATGGCTGTTGTTCGTGGACCTGAATTCTTTTTGTATTTTTGATTTCGCACATGCATCAGTGTGTAGTCACAACTGCAAACTGAATTAGTTGCTAATATTAGTTTGATCAGGGCGCGATGGGCAGCTGATGATATGGCGGGCAGGTAGTTGTGGCAACTACAAGATGTGTTGGATACCGTATGTGGCATACAGGGTAGCCTAGAGATAGCGCAAAGGTCTAATGATGGAGAAAAAATGAAATGATGTTTAATGATTGTATGATAAGGAATAATGATTGACGGATTTCGATCTCTTGAGTACTATACGTTAACTCCTTAGTATAATAAATGATTAATGGATTTCTGTTACTGGAAAGGACTTCTGAAATTTTCTTATGTAGTTTACCTATTGTAAAATGTTTTAGGATAAGCGAGGTCAGATAAGATCAAAAACTAAAATACCACTATAAATCAATGTTTCAGATACACCCGAGGGCGTGTGATTGTCAGAATGGCTGTGTCGGAGAGTAAAGTACAGTGGAGTATTTTCTGATGAAGCGATGAGAATATTCTGTAGGTTATTTCTATTTTTTTTAGTTATTTTAAGAAATGTACTGTTATTTTAATATTTTGTAAAAGAAGATATAACTGAACTGTTTCATTACGGTAGGCTTAGGCCTAGGTAGGCACATGGTTGTCAACGTAGTCGGGATCCCAGGACGATAGGGGTATTATAAAATTAATAAGGAAAAGAGAAATGTGCAGCAGGCAGACTATTTGAGAATAGTTTTTGAAAAGACAGTCTTGCTTTGAGATTGAGATCGAACGGACATCCTGGTGATCGCAAATTCGTTATTTCCTAAGTCTCGGTCTATCACAAGATATTATTAATATTGTTTGAATTCTAAAGAGAGTTAACCTTGTACGAATTTGTCCATTCATTTTTGTAATTGATCTTCTTGTAATTGTGAATATTAATTAATTGTAATAATGAAAATGAGTGAATCACAAAATACCGAATCCCCTACAATAACTCCTGCCTCTCTGACATATATATATATATATATATATATATATATATATATATATATATATATATATATATATATATATATATATATATATTGTAACATGGGGAATTTCATTCTCCTTGTCTAATTTTGATTAATTTGTAAAATTTCTTCGGGATACTGCTTCGGGATACTGCCTTGGTCGGAATCGCACGCGTTTTGAAGCCTAGCTCAAAACACTTATTCGCTTATTGTATCGCTGGTTTGTTTGTTAATTAATACGCCGAGTATTAACGCTGTTTATTGCTAATTGATTGTTTGATTGAATTTCGAATTGTTCGTTAAATTTGAAACTGTTGTGTAAACTGTGGACGCAATTATTTGTGGAAGAATTGTTATAATCGCTGACCACGTGCTGGTCATAATTAAATTTATTCGACGCGATCTGACCAAGCCTTCGCCGAGGCACGACACGACTCGATACGACGACTGTTCGACTACCTGGACCTGGACCACCAGCCCTCGACGAGGATACCAGGGTAAGTGGCTTGCGTCAGGATAGATAGCTCGTGGGACACGAGTATTGTTGATTGTGTTTGTAACTGAGAAGTTCAGTTGGTGAGTTGCTCGGTGAACAACCAGCACTACCCCGTAGACGACGTCCCACGAGGTACCTAGAGTACCGTTTTCCCTGTAAAATAGTGCAGTGTGAAAGTTTTGTTATTGAGTTTTATATACCGTTTCGTTCTCGAGCTCGCGTTGCTATACTCGTATCGCTTGAGCGTCGCATTCTTAAGCGGATTATCGCTTCTTCTGTTTCGTCGTCGAAGATAGAATTGTTTGATCCGATTGTGAATTGTTTAATCGATGAGTCATGTCGCCGAGACATGTTTAGTTAATTGGAATTGACGAAATATTATTTTAGAAATAATAATTCTGCTGAGCGATTATTTTAAGTACGTTTTGGTTGTTATTGATACGAATATTATTTTGATGTTGTCTACGAGTAATACGATGATTTTGTTATTGATTATTATTTGAATTGTTAACTGATTGTTATTTGGATATTAAGTAAATATTTGATTTGATTATTATTTGAACATCATGTTAGTTGTTCACTGGATTATTATTTTTAGTATTATTTAAATAATTAACGCGATTATTATTTGAATATTGTTTGAATATTACTTAATTATTATTTGAAAGGGTTTGAATTACTAACTTGATTATTAATTGAGTATTAGTTGAATATTTCACTGGATTATTGTTGAATAGTATTTGAATTATTGATTTGATGGTTAAATTGAGTATTATTTGACTTATTCACCCGATTATTATTTTGATTGGTTTACGTTTAGTATTTTGATTTTGTTTTACGATTACTATCCGAATTGATCACGATTGTTATGTTTTTATGTCGACTCATTTTGAACTGATTATTTCGCCGAACCGATACTAATATTTTTTAATAAATTGTTATTTGTTTCGGAATTTCTTTGTCATTTCTTTCTTTAGTAACCCGCCGCCCTGAGTAGAGCTAGTTTACCATTACGTTGTGCCTGATTTAGATTGTCGAGGATTGGAACATCCTGAATTGTTCCTGGCGCCCAATAACCGACCACGACGAACAAGTACGCCAATTATCTTGGACCTGTTGGCCCATCGACGTATCCCGAGCCAATCGGCCATTATAATATATATATATATATATATATATATATATATATATATATATATATATATATATATATATATATATATGGTATGATACATAATTATATCTAATTATATATAACTTTTTTTACCCGGGGTGGTATAACTAAAACCAAACAATTTGTTTTTCATTTCTAAAAAAAAATAGAAAGAAAAATGCCACACCGAAAATTTTAGGGAATTCGCAGAAATTACTAAAGATTTTAATTTAAAAAATAATCGAAAATCAAAAATGTCAATCATCTCGAAATTTTTGTTTTTTCTAAAATTTCCCAGAATAACGTTGAATATAAATCTAAATTATTAATTTTGTTGTTTTTCTAAAAAGTACATTTAAAAACAAAAATTTAAAGATAGAAAAATCACAATAAGTTTATTTTTAAAAAAGTTATGGTTATTTCATTAAAAAAACCTTTTTTTTTTTTAAAAACTCGTAACTTTTCGTTGATTAGGTAAAAAATTCTGAAAATTCTTTTCAATAGGGTAGGGAAGGTTCCATAATTTTAGAAAAATTGAAAAGGGTCGGAGTCAAAAGTGGTCGATTTGACATGAAATGCCCTATATGTATAGTGCTGATGCATTATCGTCCTATTTGATTTTTTTTATAAATTGTTTTTTTACATTATTTATTTGATTAATATTTTATAATTCAATGAGCATTATCAGTCGTCCACTTTTGGATTTTCCAAACTTTTTTTACAATTTATATTAATAGTCAGTAGTCTTAGGTTAAAACTATCAGCTTAAAATTTTTTTTTGCTGTAAGTTTATTATTTTTCCAGCAAAAAGCATAGTGTTAATTTTTTAATTATCAGATTACATAACTATGGCACTAACCTTAAGGTAAGTCACGTTGTGATTGCTATTATTCAGCATCGATATCTGGGGAGGATGAGTATAGTGAGAAGGTGGAATGGTTGTAGATGGTGTTGGAATAATAGCTGCTGTCTTGTATCGGGTCACATTACTTCTAGTTTCCCCTAGTCTTACGCCTGAACTTCTTCCAGGTCCTTCACGACTAGAGCTAATTCCTGCATTTTTTAGTGTTATACCTCTTTCATGAATACCAACTTTAATTCCACTTTCACTTCTGATGACATCATTTTTATTGTAAAATCCAACGATTTCTTCAATGTGACTGAACACTGTTAAGAGGAGTGAAATCAATAACAGTAACAATTTCATCGTTACAGGGTTTGATTTATATAGCTCCTCGATATAGCAAAAGATTTTTCGTTAACAATCGTCTCTTCTTCTCAAGAAAAATATGTCATCTATTACGTAAAGATACTGTGTACGTATCTCATTTTTTTATCTCAAACGAAAAAATGAAATATTTCATCTTAGTTACCATTGACATATTTCTGCTTCTGAAATAAAAATTAATTGAACAATTAGTCCTTACCACTTAGAAAAGAGATTCCTACTTTAATTTCTTTGTAGCAACAATTGTAATTAGAAATATTACTTTCAAAAAATTTTAAAAATCAGTTTTCTCTCGATAATTTTTTAATTGACTGTTTTCTCAAATATGAAATTAAAAAAAGACACTTGGTGGTCAAAATGAAAGTATATTTCCTATCTTGAAACGGTTCCTGAATTTTTTTCTTTGCTTGCACTCATTTAGATACATGTACTATTTTTGCCGCACTTGCAACCGTAAAAATATTACAGATTCATGAACGTTTCTTAACCAAATGAAAATTTCGTAAAAAATGTTCTGCTGTAAAATAGATAACTTAATAACTTATAGAGTAGCTGAAAGTTTTTTCTAAAATTTTTTTTTATTTGGGAGAAATTCAACAAGTTGGAATAGCTGAGACGGACTTTAAAATATTAATAAATATTGATTAACAGTTAAAAATTATTCAATGACTGTTACTAAACAAACTTTTATTCCAAGAAATCATTCATAAAGAATTTAGAATTATTTGTTTAGATTCAATAAATGAATAAGCAAATGAATAAAATAATAGTCAATTAATCAGTGTTTCGACAAAATAATTTATGTAAATAATGAACTTAGCAAATTTGTATTAATTAATTTGCAATGAGAATGAGAAATAAACTTATGAAAAATTGGAAAACAAGCACATCAATTTGTTCATGACACCAATAATATCAATAATATTACCAGTGATGTTATAAGATTTTCAAATAATAATTTTAAATCATTATAGAATCATATTGGACCAGGGTCGATAATTTAGAAAAAAATTAGAAAAACAGTTGAGCCTAAAGGCCATTCCTGCCACTTTCCGCTAACTTCATACCTAAGCGTTTAACACATCAGTTATTTTGTTTTTGAGCTCTTCAAGCTCAAAAATATCATTTTTGTGTGATTTTGAACTCTCCGAGCTCATATGAATAGTTGTTTCATGCTTTTGAGCTCAAAAGTCTGACAGAAGATTCATAGAATACTATTTTTTGAATTATCGAAACACAATAAATTTTGAATGAATCAACCGATTTTCTCGCAATTAAGGTAGTACCCTCGCCAGAGTCGTTTTTTTAGGATTTTTTAAAACATTTGGCAGATTAATGTTTATAGAATCTTGCATCGATTGGCGCAATTTGAAAATTTTCGACCATCTAGTTTCAGAGATATTTAATTTTAAATTTTGAGTTTTGAACGCTCTTATACATTACGGTATACAGGATATCGGAAAGTTTACCTACAAACATTTATATATCTCAGAAATTTTTCTTAGGATCTTTTTAAGAAACTAGTAATACGTTAATAAAGCTATAGCAAAATCGCTAGTTTTCTGAGCCCCGAAAATAGTATGAGACGCGCATGCGTTGAAAAATTTGCAAAAGTTAATGAACAATCGCTTTCATTAATGCCTGGGTTAGGAATTTCTCACTTATAACCACTCAAAATATTTTTATAGTCATGGGTGATAAGCTGTTGTGGTACAATGAGAGTAAGAAACAGTGTGAACATTGGCATACCAAACGAAAAGTATATTTAGAATGGTTAGTAGTGTAGTGACGGATGTAAACAAATATTTATGGTGAGTAAATAAATAAAAAATTTAATCTATTTAAATATTAAATACAATATTTAATGATTGTAAAAATTTTTTATTTTAAATTATATTTATTGTTATTGATTATTTATATAAATTTCCAAAGCTGTCAAATATTTATTGAATTATGTCAATCCTCTAGACTGAAAGTCAATCCTCTAAAAGATCAGCAGAGAAAGTTAATGCATTTTGCTGGTGGTAATATGTCACAAAGATCGCAATGGACATCAAACATACAATTATCAAGAGGATCACAACGCAGCTCTAATACAAATCTTCTCCAACAACAATCAAACTTGGTTCTACCTTCCACTTTTAATGTTAGTAATAGACGTGAAATCAAAATAGAATCAAAGCTTGACATAATCTACGATTCTCCCAACAGCTCGGCTAAAGAAAATGATATGCCAGATATGTTTTCTTCTCTTCGAGCCAAGCGATCCCAGGTATCCAGTAAGAATTCACACAAATTATAAACTCGAATAATTTTTAATATTAACTTATTTTACAGAATCCCCGAGTCCTGCCAAAAGAGCTCCGGAAAAGGAAGCAAGAGACCTAAGAGTAAGTTGCAAACCCTCAGGATTCGTCTCAAGGAATTGTTCTCAAGTTACGAACGTCTTGAGTGAATTTTTTACTTCCGTAGGAATCGTTCCAAGTGAAAGCGACTCTCATTACATTTTAGGTACTTAATTATATTAAAAAATTCATTTAAATTATAAAAACTATGAAAAATCCAAATCCTTATTAATTATTTTCAAAAAGCGATCCATTGATTACAGTAAAAAAAATCCAGCAAGTCTTCCTCTCCAATGATTATTCCAGAGAAGCTATTTTAAAAGAGTTTGACGGTTATTTTAGGCAAGCCAACAAATGTCTAATTGCCACCACAATAAATTTGACTGTTAACTGTCAATTGGATTCATTCTAAAGTTCTCCAGTGATTAAAATTTTTTTACAAGTTCCAGCTATCCAGAGTACAGTCTTAAACAGTCTGCTGACTAAATTAAATGAGACTATTGTCACTGCGTAAGTAATAAACTCTTCAATAACATAATAAAAAAAAATAAAAATAAATTAATAAATCAATTAACTTTTCTTTCCTCATCTACGTCACTTATTTTATTTATTATATATATTATACTTTAGTTTAATAATTAGTGATTATTTGAAGTTTTATTGTTGTAAAACAATTGGATTGATGGATAATTTATTTCAGAGCACAAATGTTGATAAAGTCACGTCTTGCTGGTGCAACCAAAGGCCATGGATAATTAAAAAAGAAAGCTCATGCTTTGCAGATGAGATTCCGTGTAATTCTTGGTAAAATTATCGAGTTAAATATGTTTTTTTTTAATTTCTTTTAAGTAAAAGAAAGTTCAATAGATAAAAAAGATTTTTTTTTAAAGTCTACAGTGATTTAATAAAAAATTATTTCGATTTATTTCTAGCCAAAAACATTGATGGGAGAAGTGATGAAAGAAGCGGCATTTTCATTAGCAGAAGCTAGATTTGCGACTGGTGATTTCAACCAAGTGGTCCTGCAGAATATAACTAAGGCCCAAATTAAAATCCAGTCCAAGAAAAACTATGTAGCTAGTGTTAATTTGCCAGTATTCGAATCCTACAAAGACGGTACGGATACTTACGAGCTCGCTGAGTTGACTTGTGGTGATCAGCAACTCCCTAAACTCAAGAAGAATTATCAAAAAGGAGTCAAGCTTCTTGTGGTCGTTAAAGATCTCCAGTCCACGTCAATAATTTTTATGATTTAGAAATATAAAAATGTCATAAATAATTAATTTTTAATAATAATTTATTATTATTTAAAATAAATGAAAATTGAAAATCTCCTATCTCTGTTTTCGACATTCAATTATTTTTTCTACTACTTTATTTTATTAAATTATTATTAATATTAAATTTAATTATTAATAAATTAGTAGTTAGGGTTTTAAAAATTAAGTAACTTTAAGATAGGGATTCATATTCATAACAGGCCCGTCGTGGTTGGCGTACTCAGGCAGCTCACTCGCTTCTCTGCCACTTAATGTCTATAATTTTTATAATTTAGGAATATAAAAATTTTTTTAAATTAATTTTTGATAATAATTTATTATTATTAAAAATAAATGAACGTTGAAAATCTCGTGTCTCGGTTTTCAACATTCAATTATTTTTTCTAGTGCTTAATTTTTGTTTTTTTTCTTCAGTTTAGTTTCTGTCACGGCATTGATTGTGCTGCTTAATTAATTATCTGGTAGTCTACTATTTTTTTTACCAAATTATTATAAATCTGATAGTGATTATTTCGGTCCCCCTACTAATCCCTTTGATATGGCTGATATTTTTGCTAATAAGTCGCTCGTTACACGCGGTCGAATCATTGGTTTACATCAAGCTAATGTCCATGCACTTGTTATCGCTGAAATGTGTCATGGTAACATTTAAACCGTGCATTTGTGGATTCGAATATTCAGGGAGCATGGAGAAATGGGATTACGGGATCATCGAAAATTTAATCGTCGTCCACGGCTCTCCACAGTCGATGAAGATTTGCTATTAATTGAAACTTCATTACACAACCCGTTTTTGTCATCAATGCAAATAATCGACTTGTGCCAATCTAATCTTTCGGCATTATCGGTTAATCGTCGTTTAAAAAAATATGGCCATATCTCACGGGATCACTAGAACAGAATACGCCCGCAATTATCGCCATTGGACATCAGCCCAGTGGGAAGATGTTATTTATACGGATGAGAAGGTTTGAACTAATATGATATTTACCTATGTGTTTACTTTATTAGTTGATTTATGACTCATCTACATTGATATTTATTTTAAAATTAAATTAATTTCATTATTCCTCAATTTTTCAGTCTTTTTCTACTGCATCTAATAATAAATTACACGTTTGGCGACGTAGGGGAGAGCGGTATAATTCAGAGTATGTTCTTCCGGATAATTGGTCTGGTCGGGTCACATCTAACCACTGGGATTGTATGACTGAACGAGGATTAATAGCTCTACAGCCATTATCTGCCCTTTAATGGAGAAGAATATGTAGAGCTGCTAAATGAGTGCATGGAACCAGCAGTACGTGAAGTTTATCCTGATGATGACTATCCATTTATTTATTTCTTGCAAGATAATAGCCCTATTCATACTTCTCAAAACGCTCGAGATTGGTTTATAGCTCATCCTGATTTCATCCTTCATCCACATCCTCCTAAATCTCCAGACCTTAATCCCATCGAGAACGTATGGGGTAATACTTCGTTTTCATTTATATAATAAAAAAGCTGTTTATTTATTTCTAATTGGCTTATTTTTAAACATTTAAAATTTATAAATAATTGATATTTGTATGTTTTATAGCAATGATGGTGAAGGCTTGGAACCCACGAGAACCAACCAAAAGAAAGGCCCAACTAGAAGAATATGTTCGTGAGATTTGGGAAAACATCAGTACCAAAATTCTTGATCTTTCATCAACTATAAGATCAATGCCTAAACGTTTGGAAGATGTGCTTGCGAGGGATGGCAATTGGACCAAATACTGATCATTTCAGCACTACTGAGTTGACAAAAGTATTCAGAGAAAAAGATTCACTTGAACCAAGTTAAAACAAAAATTCTTGAACCAAGAAGGTTTAAAAGAAGACCGAAATAATCTGAAACCAAGAAAAGAATTACTTAGCTTAAAAAATTGTATCTTAGGTCAAGAATTTTTATCTTGGTTCAAGATAATTTCGGTCTTCCTTCAAACTGTCTTGGTTCAATAATTTTTGTCTTGGTTCAAGTAAACCTTTTTTTCTGTGTACACTCTGGCTTAAAGTATACTCAACTTTAGACTGTGATTTATATATCTAAGCTCATTATTTTATACACTTATAAGCAATGAATTATTATTATTATTATTATTATTATTATTATTATTATTATTATTATTATTATTATTATTATTATTATTATTATTATTATTATTATTTGTTATTAATTGCTCAGGGGGGTTTTCCCCGGAGTCCGACTGTCCAAGGGCCCAGCCTGAGCGCCATCCATTACTGCTGCACCACTCCGCACAACAAGGCGGTTAGTGAGTGCAGCAGGCCAAATTCATTTGCCTAAGTAGACGCAGGGATCCCAAAATGACAACCTTTTGCATCCGCACTGCTAGAGACACGGCTGCTGAACTGCAAGCCGGTATCTTTGCAAGTGAAGACACAATAGACTGTTTCATCCCTCCAAGGACGCCGACAACCAAAATGACGAGCTTGACACGGTAACCTGGGTAGAGTTTGCCAATTTCAAACGGGAGATCCTGATATATCTGGTGTTTGTGCTCTTCTTTGGCCGAGATATTGTATTCGGCTGGGGCCGAAAACTCAACGACATAAATGTCACGAGTAGTCTTGTCGAAGAGCACAATATCAGGTTTGTTGTGGTCAATCCGCCGGGTTATTGCAAATGGTATGTTCCAATAAATTTTGGAACTGTCATTCTCAACAACCTGCGGAATATCTCCTGGCAGATAAGGCAGCACTGGTGTCTCATCGATACCGTAGCTATATCTGAGATGATAATAGAGTACTCGCAGGGCAGCATTGTGACGCTGTATGGAGGCACCTCTTGCCAGCACAGGACATGCCGACAAAAGGTGCATCAGCGTCTCCGGATGTTGTTTACACGTCTGACAGGACGTGTCCGGAAGCTGCGCCTGGAGTACCTTGCTACGGTATTCGAGAGTGTTGATAACACCATCTTGGCAGGCAAATATAAACCCTTCGGTCTCGGACATCAGGCCAGCTGACTTCAAGAAGGAGAATGTCAGCTGGGTGGACAAGCCATGGTCACGGACGTGTTTGAAATACACGCTGTGCATGGACTTGTCCATGTGTTCACCGAGGAGTTTTTTCTCCTCGGCTATCCTGACGACGCTCTTGAACTCCTTTTTCGGGAGTTCAATGAGAGCATTTATTTCTCCGAGACCTAAGGTATTTGCGGCGCATTTTCATGACTATGAACAAATTGCGTCAGGAAGTCGTCCTCGTCTGCTGTGAAATTGGCAACCTCGTATGTTAAACCCAGAACCAAACGATCGTGAAGCCGCTCCAAGCTCTACAATCGTCTCCCTCCGATGTTCCGGGAGAGGTACATCCTGGCGACTGATGAGTTAGGGTGCATGCTTTGATTCATATTGATGATCCTACGGGTTTTGATGTCGAGATCTCGTAAATCCTTTCGGGCCCATTTCAGGACACCGAAAGTGTGTAGTAAGACTAGGACAGCGAGCATATTAGTAGCTGAGACTTTGTTTTTGCCGGAAAGTTCGGAGGACCAAATTTTCCGGAGTCTCCTAACATACTCGCTCTGAAGAGTTGCGCGGACTTCAGAGACGGCATGCATTCGCCGCTCTTCAATCCCTAGATATCTGTACAACTCTCCGGCGTCTAATTCTCTTAAGACGCTCCCATCCACTAATTCGACATCTCCATCCGTATCAGAGCACTTACCCTTCGCCAGGTGTATGACCGTACACTTGTCCAAACCAAAAGACATTCCGACATCTCGTGTGTACTCTGCTACGATGTTGAGGGCCGTTTGTAGATGATCTTTGTTGGCACTGTATATCTTTAGATCATCCATAAACAATTGGTGAGTGATCGAGTATACTCGATCACTCGGTGGCCCCGCAGAGTACCCACGAGTTTGTCGGAGGGCAACAGATATTGGCAGCAGTGAGATGCAAAACAACAGAGGGCTCAGAGAATCTCCCTGAAAGACGCCTCTCTTGTACTGAACAGCTCCGGTTACGTGCAATGCATTTCCACTTCACATGTGAAAACGCGTTCGCCAGAGCTGCATCGTACGTTGTATGCATCCCACTGTTTGGCGATTGATTCCGAGGCATTTGAGCAGATAGAGAATCAACTCATGTGAAGTTGAGTCAAATGCCTTACGGTAGTCAATCCAGGCCATGGACAGGTTGCGTTGGTAGTAGATTGCGTATAGAATGACGCATCTATCTACCAACAAGATGATCTTGCAACTTGACACGCCCTGTTTACTGCCACGTTGTTCGTATATCTGTTGCCACACAGGCTCTATCTCCTGCAAGATACGGTTATTTAAGATTTTTGTAAAAATCTTGTAAACCGCATTCAAGCAAGTGATAGGCCTGTAGTTCTTCGGGTCGGAAAAGTCACCCTTTTTAGGGATGAGTACGGTTCGCCCTTCTACCAGCTAGTCTAGAATTGGTTCGTCGCCCTGAATGTATGATGTAACAATCCGGGCCAGATGAGCATGTGTAGAAGAAAATTTCTTCCACCAGAAGATGTTTATGCCATCTGGACCCAGGACAGCCCAGTTCTTGCTGCCATTCAGGGCTTTACGAACCTCTTCCACACTGAGTGCAGGGCTCTCTTCGGCGATATCCTGCCGTCGGTGTTTTCGACAGAATGCCTCGAAGTCGTGCAGAGCTGGAGTATCCGGGTTCACGTTTGGTTGATCTCCGTACAATTAACTCCAAAAGGCTTCCACTCGCTCAGATGATGGATAATTCTCGGGAACAGCGGTCTTAGATGACAGAAAGCGTGAAGGGTTGGATCGAAACAAAGAGTTGTCGATCAACCGCTTCAGCCTTTTCTCTAGTGACTTTTTAGAAGCCACCAGAGCCCGCAACCTGTTAAGAGACTCTTCTTTGATGACAAGAAGAGTACTCTTGTTCAGTGTGTGATGTCGCCTTCGAAGTTCTGCCGCCAGGCGGCGAACTTTTGGCGTGTATGGTCTTTGAGTACTAACATACTCTATCACACACTGAATGCGGAAACTTGTTTCCGAGAAATGTCAATTTTGTGTCCAAGTTGAGCGATGCGCAGCTTCAACTTCGTCTCGAAGGAGAGAGAATGTCTTCTCTCTATCGGCAGAAGCGAAGCCGCGGCACCGTAGACAACTTGGTTGACAGTGAGCAGAGTGGAGTCCTCTTGTAGCTGTGTGGGGAGATCTTCGATCACCGTGTCGAGCTGTTGTTTTGAGTGAGACATCTTTTTGGAGATGCTCACTTGTCGACCTGTAAAGATGTTGTCGTTGTCCTCGGAGGAACGGCGCCGTTCTTGGTGTAGCGGTGCTGGAAATGAAGGCCGATTAGACAGCCTTCTATTTGGCAGCAGCGATCGTCGATTATGCCGAAGGTATGAGGCGTAATTACGCAGGTGTTTGGGCGTAAAATGTCTGTGCTCCGGATGCATGCCACACCAAAGTGTGTGCATCCGGGCCATATACCCTGATACCTCGGGCTCGCTGTTCTGCCAGCACACCAAGAGATCGGCGCGAAGCTCCTCCGTCCACTTAAACTTAATCCTATAAGCGCCGGGGACGTCATAAGTCATCGGGTCCAGTGTGCTCCTCCCACCTGATGACTGGTCCTCATCCGAAGAGGACCGGTTGTGGGGAGCACTTCTGAGATTATACTGTTTTGGAACTCAGATATTACGGTGCAACGGGTAGTTGGCCCGTTGCACCGGTTACGTTGTTAGCCTACAGACCAGATGTTGCGGTCTGCGTTTCCCGCGGTGCGCCACTAGGAGGCCACGTAACAAGCACCGCTTATTATTATTATTATTATTATTATTATTATTATTATTATTATTATTATTATTATTTTATTATTAAATGCTCAGGGGGGTTATCCCCGGAGTCCGATTCTCCGAGGGCCCAGCCTGAGCTCCATCCGTTACTGCTGGACCACTCTGCACAACAAGGCGGTTAGTGATCACAGCAGGCCAAAGTCATTTCCCTTAAGAGACGGAAAGAACCAAGTAAAACAGCCTTCTGCATCCTAACTGCCAAGAACTCAGCTTTTGATGAGCAAGCTGGAACTTTGGCAAGTGAGGATACAAAAGACTGTTTCATCCCTCCTAGGACGCCAACAATCAGGACGACAAGCTTGACACGGTAACCTGGGTAAAGTTTGCCAATTTCAAACAGGAGATCCTGATATATTTGTCTTTTGTGCTCTTCTTTGGCTGAGATGTTGTATTCAGCCGGGGCCGAGAACTCAATGACATAAATGTCACGAGTGGCCTTGTCGAAGAGCACAATATCAGGTTTGTTGTGATCTATCCGCCGGGTTGTTGCAAATGGCATGTTCCAATATATTTTGCAACTGTCATTCTCAACAACCTGGGGAATATCTCCTGGCAAATAAGGCAGCACTGGTGTCACGTCAATACCGTAGCAATGACGAAGATAGTAGTATAGTACTCTCAGGGCAGCATTGTGACGCTGGATATATGCACCTCTCGCCAGCACTGGACATGCCGACAAAAGGTGCATAAGCGTCTCCGGATGTTGTCTACACCTCCTACAGGACGTGTCCGGAAGCTGCACCTGGAGCACCTTGCTACGGTACTCAAGAGTGTTAATGACACCATCTTGGCAAGCAAATATGAACCCTTCGGTCTCGGACATCAGGCCCGCTGACTTTAAGAAGGAAAACGTCAGCTGGATGGACAAGCCATGATCACGCACGTGTTTAAAGAACACGCTGTGCATGGACTTGTCCATCAGTTCGCCAAGGAGTAGTTTTTCCTCGGCGTTCCTGATGACGCTCTTAAATTCCTCCATTCGGAGTTCCATAAGAGCGTTTATTTCTCCAAGACCAAGGGTTCTTGCCGCATATATTGCTGCCTTATACAAGAATGACCCCTTATGCGCATTTTCATGTTTATGTACAATTTGTATAAGAAAGTCATCCTCGTCTGCAGTGAAATTGACAACTTCGTGTGTTAAACCCAGGACCAAACGGTCGTGAAGCCGCTCCAAACTCTGCAAACCTCTCCCACCGATGGACCGGGAGAGGTATAATCTGGCGACTGATGAATTGGGGTGCATGCTCCAATTCATATTAATGATCTTACGGGTTTTGATGTCGAGATCTCGTAAATCCTTTCGGGCCCATTTCAGGACACCGAAAGAGTATAGTGAGACTGGGACAGCAAGCATGTTAGTAGCTGAGACTTTGTTTTTGCCGGAAAGTTCGGAGGACCAAATTTTCCGGAGTCTCCTAACATACTCGCTCTGGAGAGTTGTTCGGACTTCAGAGACCGCATGCATGCGGTGCTCTTCCATTCCTAGATATCTATACAACTCCCCGGCGTCTAATTGGCTTAAGACGCTCCCATCCACTAATTCGACATCATCACCAGTATCAGAGCACTTACCCCTCGCCAGATGTACGACCGCACACTTGTCCAACCCAAAAGACATTCCGACATCTCGTATGTACTCTGCTACGATGTTGAGGGCCGCTTGTAGATGATCTTTATCAGCGCTATACAGCTTCAGATCATCCATGTAAAGCAGATGGGTAATCGAATAGTTTCGATCACCCGGAGGCCCCACAGAGTACCATGAGTTTTACGGAGAGCAACAGATATAGGCAGCAGTGAAATGCAAAACAGCAGAGGGCTCAAGGAATCGCCTTGGAAGACCCCTCGTTTGTACTCTACAACTCCGGTTACGTGCAATGCGTTTCCACTTCCAATGTGAAATCGCGTTCGCCAGAGCTGCATTGTACGCCGAATGCATTCCGCTATTGCGGGATTGACTCCCAGGCATTTGAGTAGATATAAAATCAACTCATGTGGAGTTGAGTCAAATGCCTTGCGATAGTCAATCCAAGCCATTGACAGGTTGCGGTGATAGTAGATCGCATCTTGTAAGACGCATCGATCCACTATCAGGTTCTCCTTGCAACCTGACAGGCCTCTATTACTGCCACGTTGTTCATATATCTGTTGCCATACAGGCTCTATCTGCTGCAAGATACGGTTATTTAAAATTTTTGTAAAAATTTTATAAACCGCATTCAATCAGGTGATAGGCCTGAAATTCTTAGGGTCAGACAAGTCACCTTTTTTAGGTATCAGTACGGTTCGCCCTTCTACAAGCCAGTTCGGAATCGGATCGTCAGCTCTAATGTACGATGTAAATATGCAGGCCAGATGGAGGTGGGTAGAAGTAAACTTCTTCCACCAGAAGACATTAATGCCATCTGGTCCCGGGGCAGCCCAATTTTGCTGCCATTTAGAGCTGAACGAACTTCATCCACACTGACTGCAGGGCTCTCTTCATCAGCATTCTGCCGACGGTGTTCCCGACAGAATGCTTTGAAGTCGTGCAGAGCTGGAGTATTGGCGTTCACGTTTGGTTGATCTCCATACAACTCAGTCCAAAAGCTTCCACCCGCTCAGGTGTTGGATAAGTCCCAGTAACATCGGTCTTTGCTGTCAGAAACCGTGAAGGGCTGGATCGAAACAACGAGTTGTCGACCAACCGCTTCAGCCTTTTCTCTAGTGACTTTTTGGCAGTCACTAGAGCCCGCAATTTATTAAGAGACTCTTCTTTGATGACAAGAAGAGTACTCTTGTTCAGTGTGTGATGACGCCACCGATGTTCAGCAACAATGCGTCGAATTCGGGGCGTGTATGCTTTTTGAGTTGTTTCGAACTCAATCACACACTGAATGCGGGATACATGTTTCCGGGATCTGTCAATTTTGGAGCCAAGTTGTAAGATGCGCTGTCTCAACCTTGCCTCGATCGAGAGACAATGTCTCTCTCTCGGAAAAGCCGAAACTGCTGCACCATACACAACCTGGCTCACAGTGAGCAGGGTGGAGTCCGCCAGGATGGCTGCACGGAGATCTTCGTTTACCGCGTCAAGCTGTTGTTGGGAGTAAGTTATCTTTTTAGATATACTTACTTGCCGTCCTACAAAGGGATTGTTGTTGTCCAAGGAGGAACGGCGTCGCTCTTGGTGTAGTTGCGCCGGAAAGGAAAGTCTATTAGACTGCCTTCTGTCCGGCACAAGCGATCTTCTATTTCGCCGAAGATGAGCGGCATAATTACGCAGGTGTTTGGGCGTAAAATGCGCTAGCTCCGGATGCATATCACTCCAAAGAGTGTGCATCCGGGCCATATAGCCGCTCACCCCCGGCTCGCTACGTTGGTAGCACACCAAGAGATCGACTCTCAGTTCCTCCGTCCACTTAAAGTAAGTCCTTAAGTTGCCAGGGTCGTCATCTTTCATCGGGTCCGGCGTGCTCCTCCCACCTGATGAATGGTCCTCATCCGAAAAGGACCGGTTGTGGGGAGCACTTCTGAGTTGGTATCTTGTGGTAACTCAGTTATTTCCATGCAGTGGGTAGTTGGCCCACTGCACGGGCTACGTCGTTCGCCTACAGACCTGATGCGATGGTCTGCGTTTCCCGCGATGCGCCGCTTGGAGGCCACGTAGCAAGCACCGCTTATTATTATTATTATTATTATTATTATTATTATTATTATTATTATTATTATTATCATTATTGTTATTATTGTTATTATTATTATCATTATTATTATTATTAATAATGTTATACGTTCAAGTAACACTGTTGTGTTACTTGGGTTTATGTTACTTCCAAAGATAACGGGTACAAGTTTTCAAAAATTAAAATCATAAATGATGAAACAGTTAAAATTTTCTTTTTTAATAAATCCATCAGTTTCTCTTTGATCTTTTGTGTGAGTTGTTATTTAATCTTTGATAAGCTGAACTTCCGTGTTAATTCCTGGAGAATCTGATAGATAAAATTGTTTTACAAATTTAATTTACTTTTAATAAACCAACCTGCTCACGGTACAACCAATTAATTATAGTTGTTAATTACTTTGTATGTATCTCGACCACCTTCCTTGTAACTATAACACAGTTCTCGGGGAGTAACTGTGAAAATATTCAAGTAATTTGCTTGGCTACACATTCTGCACGATTGACTTTTGACAAAAGGACCATTCTTAGTGTGTCTGACAGTACATTTTCTATTTGAATCTGGTGTGATAGTAACAATTCAATAGTGATTCATAGTCATTTTTTATAATTATAATTCTTAGAAAATAATCTCTTATCTTATGAATTATTGACATTTTTAAAAATCTAAGTTCATCTTTGTGTTACACTCACCGGGATCTTTTATTTGAGTACCCACATACATTTTTCAGATATTTTTCATAATTATATATATTATTTATATGTATATATGAAAAATATATCAGAAATGCATGTGGGTACTCAAATGAAAGGTCTTGACGGAATTTAAGAACATAAAAGTTAAAAATAGAAGTTATTTAGATTTCAGTCGTTTAAATTTTCGCGCATAAATTGTTGCGCATGCGCGAATAAAAAATAGTGTCGCTGCTCGACCTAATATAACTACTGCGCATGTCTGTTAATTCGCGCTACGCAACAATCGCTTTGATTCATTTGTTAAACAAAATGTTATCAATAAAAAATTATTTTCATTTATTTTATATCATTTTATTAAACACAAGCAAAGATGCCGTACGAAAAAGGAACTTACCTGGGGGAGTCATCGTGGTACAAGGATTTATCGCGCTGTAATTAATTTTTTACTATTTATAATATTATTTAGTAACTTTCTTTTAAAATAACTAATTTCTAAAATAAATTATAAAACTGTCTATATGTCGATTAAGTTAATTTTCATTTCTTTATTTATTAATAATTTTTTTTTAATTACAGGGACCTACGACGAGGACCATGAACTCCTGAAGCTTCGCCTCCATCATTATGACCGGGAGTTCCCGGAGACAACTTTTTTTTCCAGAGAACTAACTGTATGGAAGTGAGTATTATTATTTTAATATATATAAATTACATATCACGTTGTATGTCCGCGATTGATTTCTCAGCTATTAGCTGATTTTATTAATAATTTTATAAAATTTCAGCTTAATCATTCAGCGTCCAATTTTTCTGAGCCGGAAGAAGTCAGTCGAGATGTTGATGGACCGGTTCAATCAACTTATTAAGGAATATGTTGTATGTACCATTTATTATTATTTTCATTTTCGATTATTATTAGAAAATTAACTTATATTTAATAATCAAAGTTACTATAATTTAATCTCTATAATAATTGAAAATTTCGTGTTTATTATGATTACAGGAATTTCTGCGATTAGTAGCTGATGGAAAACGGAGCTACCTTATGCACCCCGACCACCAGGGTCTGATAGCTTTTCATAAGGACTTCTTCATCAAGAAATTCCATATTAACCTTTAAAATTAAATGGAATTACGTTAATTATTTAATTTCAGACAATCGATATATAAAATAAAAATAAATAAATATAAAATAAAAATAAATAAATATAAAATAAAAATAAATAAATATAAAATAAAAATAAATAAATCTTATAAAAAATATATTTTTATTATTATCAAAAATTAATTTAAAAAAATTTTTATATTCCTAAATTATAATAATTATAGACATTAAGTGGCAGAGAAGCGAGTGAGCTGCCTGAGTACGCCAACCACGACGGGCCTGTTATGAATATGAATCCCTATCTTAAAGTTACTTAATTTTTAAAACCCTAACTACTAATTTATTAATAATTAAATTTAATATTAATAATAATTTAATAAAATAAAGTAGTAGAAAAAATAATTGAATGTCGAAAACAGAGATAGGAGATTTTCAATTTTAATTTATTTTAAATAATAATAAATTATTATTAAAAATTAATTATTTATGACATTGTCTATAGAAAATATAAACGAAATTTCTAATGCCATGCAATCAACGACAGTAGATTCATCCGAAGAAAAAATACCTTCAACACTCATTACACAGACTAAAAATAAAATAACAGACAATAATAATAATAACATGTCTATTAGACATGTTATTATTATTATCATTATGAATAAGAGCTTCGAATGTTATGTGTTGAGGGTGATTGTCGCCTTCGTCTGAAGACCACGATACAGCACCTCCCATGTCTTCTACTTTTTGTCTGTTTATTTTATTTGGCGATCTTTGAGTAATTGGGATTGTTTCTATAGGGGATTCTGAACTAATGTCATTTGAATGACTTGAATATATTTTTGAGTCTATTATTTCCGATTCTTCAGTATTCGATTCATCATCTGAACTGTCGATAACTCTAAACGTTGTTTTGCTAATATTTTTATTAATTCTTTTACGCGTACGAAATATTGGAGACGGTGTAAAATCCGCGAACATTTGTGTTCTCTTATATTGAAGAGGAATAAATCTATTTTTGAATTTATTATCTTTGATAATTATTGTATGTACGTTTGGAGTAAATTGTGTAGATGTCGTTGGTATGTCTGTATTTTCTGTAGGTCGTAATGTAGGTTCTGTGATTTTTGTATTTTTGGATTTTTGTATTTGGGAAATTTTGGATAATAGATTTTGATTTTGTGAATTAATTTTATTTGAAGATTTATTTGAATCTTTATTTATGTATGATAAGTCGAAGTCAGTCATGTCTGATTCTTTGTCTGATAATAAAACTTCATTATTTCTAATGAGTTTCTTTCTTAGCGTTAATGCGTCAATTATGTTACCCGATACTGATGATGATGATTCATCAGAATAGTCAGGTAATTTACTTACATTACCTATTGTGGTAAATTTATTTTCTGTATTTGATGATTTTAAATCATTATTTGATTTATCATTTTGATTATTATTATTTGATGAATTTTTATTTTTATCTGAATTCATTTTGTTATCAGTATTTGCTAAATTTAATTTTGAATTTATGTTTTCGTTTGTATTTGTTATTTTTGAATCCGAATCTAAATTTTTGTGTTTGGATTTCGATTTATCGATAGGGTAGGGAATATACCGTTTTTCGTTTTGGTCGGTGTTTCCACTTATCCTAACTTTATTTGTTCCGTTTGAAAATGACCGTTGATTTACAGGGTAGCTACTCCTATTTCCATCGCGTCTTTCCGAAGGTATTTCGACTGAGGCCCACGGCTCAACCTCCTGATTATCTGTGTCAGGAGAATAATTTTTATTTGAATTTTTATGAACGAATTTATTAGCTATCTGCTTCGTATCGTCAGATTTTTGCCTTTCGACCGAGTCGTTTAGCTCCGCCGCCTGAGTGCTTTCATCAGGTAAAACCACGATTTTATTAGTCGCCTGGATCGTTTTGCCAGTTGAGGACCTTTCGACTCAGTCGTTTAACTCCGCCGCCTGAGTGCTTTCATCAGGTGAAACCACGATTTTATTAGCCATCTGCTTCGTTTTGTCAGAATTTTGCCTTTCGACTGAGTCGTTTAACTTCCCCGCCTGAGTACTAGCCTCCGGTAAAATTTTTTAATTCATAATACTAACCCCGTCGACTGAATTAGCATTAATTTTTGAAAATTGATTTTTATCTTTAGGATTTATTTTTGAATTTTTGTCTGGACTATCTTTTTCTGAGTGGATAGCCACTTTCCGTTTTTTTGTAATCTTGATCTCAGAGCCTGACGTATCGGTTGTTCTGAGTCTTGCAATCCCCGGTTTGCCCGTGGGTCGCCATTTAAATTTTATTCGATATGCTTCGCATTTTTTTGATACGGGATTACGAGACAAGGCGTTGGCATTTGTATTTTTCCTACCCGCTTTATATAATACCGTATATTCAAATTCTTTAAATCGTTCTCTCCACCTCATCACACAAGATTTCGGGTCATTCATTGAGTTTACCCATACTAGAGGTCTGTAATCGGTGACGAGAGTAAATTCTTTACCGTAAATATAGGGCCTAAAAGTTTTCATACCGGATAGAGCTGCAACCATCTCTTTTTTTGTCGTAGAGTAATTTTTCTCGTGTTTATTTAGTACACGAGAGGCTGCTGCTACTATTTTATCTTCACCTATTTTACCCTGAGAAAGAATTGCACCAACTGCATAGTTAGATGCATCGGTCGTTAAAATAAAGGGTTTTGAAAAATCTGGGTATTGTAATATCGGAGCTGTACATAGTTTTTCGCGTAAAGTTTCAAATACTTCCTGGTGTTCAGGAGTCCAGATGAATTTCGCGTTTTTACTTGTAAGATCCGATAATGGTTTAGCTATTTTTGCAAAATCCTTTATGAAACGCCGATAATAACCAGCAAGTCCAAGAAATTCTCTTACTTGTGTGGTACTAATGGGTCTTTTGTATTCTTTAATTGCTCTAATTTTCTCGGGGTCAGGTTTGACACCGTCGGCAGAAATGAGATGACCTAAGTAAATGACTTCTTTTCTTAGAAATTCGCATTTATTGGGTTGAAAACTTAAGTTGGCTTTACGTAAACGTTCTGCTAATCTTTTGAATTTAGAAGTGTGCTCTTCAAGAGAACGAGCATAAATAACTATATCACCTAAGGAAACAAATAAATCTACGCCTTGTAAGCCACGTAAAACTAAATCCATTAATCTTTGAAAGGTTGATGGTGCATATTTAAGTCCAAATGGCATTCTGTTAAAGTGATAATGACCACGAGGAGTTGTAAATGCAGTTTTATGTTTATCTTTTTCGTCTACTTTTATTTGATAGAAACCCGATTTTAAGTCAAAAATTGAAAAATAAATTGCACCACCCAATTGATCAAGTATATCATTAATTAGAGGTAATGGGTATGCATCGCCAATAGTTTTCTCGTTTAATTTACGATAGTCAATTACTAGTCTGTATTTTATTCTGCCTTGAGAGTCTTTTTTCTTAGGTATGATAAATAAAGGTGAATTGTATGGAGAGGTAGATGGTTCGATAACATCCATTGACAGAAGTTCAGTAATTTGTCTTTCGATTTTCTTTCTGTGTGAAGGAGGATGCCTATATTGTCTAGTGTTATACTGGAATATCGTCTTTAGTAGTTATGGTATGTGAAGCTACAGATGTTGCCTGCAAATTTTCTCCCGGAATGCTAAAGAGGTCAGCATATTTTTCAACGAGTGAACTTATTTCTTTACGCTCTTCGTCATTCAGATGTTCTAAACGCAAGAGACTTAATACATTATCAACGCGATTTTCCCGGGCCCTGGTACTTTTGTTATCTTGTTGATCTGTTTCATCTTGCGATAAGGAAGTGCTACCTTCTTCACTTGTTTCAAAAGGATACAAGGAGATTATTGGCACTTTTACTTTGACATCTTCGCTAAGAGTATTTATTGCATACAAATGAGCTATACCATTACGATTACTAATTATTGCTTCACCAGCAAAAACACCGTCACCTAAGTCTATACGAGGCACGTGTCCTTCATTAAGATTGTTATCTACTCGGACAAACATTGCTGTTTTAGTTCGAGCTTTTAAGACTAAATATTATTCCTCTGTTAATGAGATCTCTAGGTTATTTAATTTTGTAAATGTTACTGTATTTCGAACTAAATCGATTATGCCGCCTTGTTCGCGTAAAAATTCCATATCGAGTATACCTGAATAGTCTAAAGGAAAGTCGTCTGGGATTACATGAAAATATGTATTTTTGTTAAAAATTTGAATTTGTACTCTACCGAGTGTAATAGCTTCTGAAACTCCGTTTAAATTGTAACAAAATGAGTCATCGATTAAATTTTTATTTTTGACTTCGCTATATTTGATTAAGTTTAAATTACACCCAGTATCTAATAAAACTTTCCCGTACCTCGAAATAATATCTTTAGATTTGATCATAATGGATGTAGGCTTGTAATCCGATGACATTGCGTCTACAAAATATGTTTTTGAGGGTATTCTTATTTTTAGTTCTGGCTCTGGCACTGCTGGGTCAACGCGTTTCCCCCTGAAGTGCCTGGAAGGGGAAACGTTTGTCCGTTTCCCTGGCTTGTTTGTGCCGCCTTTAGTCTAACCTGTTTACCTATGTCATAGCTCTTTTTACGACAAGCCTTTTCTATATGCCCGAAATTCTTACAGTAATTACATTGGATTTGATTTTTATTATTATTATTATTTGGTACACCATTTTTGTTATAATTACCGTTATACCTAGTATTGTTTTTATGATTATTTTTGTTGTAATAATTACCATTATTGTTGTTATTACCGTAACTTCTAGGTTTTGGGTTCTTTAAGAATTTGCATTCTTCTCTATTATGATTATTTCTCTTACAAAAATCGCAATATTTATTTGTCCCGTTTGAATTTGTTTGATCATTTTGATTAATATCTTGTGGACTTTTTATTGTGTTGTTAGTTTGATTATTTTGTATGGCGTGACAGTCCGTATTGTTTTAAATTGTTTTAAACATATTATTTATATTACTCATCGATTCTAAATTCTTTTCTGTGTCTGATGCTGCTTTAGCAGCGGTCTGAAGATCAACGTATTCTACTTGACGCAGGTATATTGCTATCTGTGGGAATAATCCGGATAAAAACGTCTGAATAGCAATTTCCGATGCTAGTACTCTTTTTTCGTTACTATTTATGCACGCTGAGTCTTCTATTTCTGCTAATATTTTTCTTAAATGTTCGTCTATTCTGAAATAAAAATCCATAACGCGTTCGTTCGGTTTTTGTTTAAATTGGTTAAATTCGCTCAGCCACACAGATACTTGTTTGCTTCTACGATAATTTAAATTTAGGAACGCAATTAATTGTTCTACTGTATTTATATCTGCATTTAATAATCTAGCTAAAGGTCCGCCCTTACATTTTGAGATTAATAATCTAACTAACACTTTTTCGTCTACTTCGCGAATAAAAGCTTTTGCGTCTGTGCATACTTTTGTAAATGATTCTACTTGTACTGTCGTTCCGTCAAATTCGGGGATGGTTTTAAGAAAATAATCAAATTTATTTAAATTTGGTGTACCGTTATTTGGAAAAACTTGAGGGTTAGCAATTTGTGGGTTTAGATTATTTTGAAAAGTTGTTAAATTTTCGTTAATTAATTGTTGACAATTTCTCTCAAAATTATTTTTCATTTCCTCTCTCTCTGCTAATAATTCTTGAATTTGATGTTCAAGGGCTTGTATTTTTCCCGTGTTTTCTATCATAGTTGTTTCCATTGCTTCGATACCGATAGTCATTTTGAGAAATTAAAAAAATTTACGAGCGAGAGAAAGAAAACAAAATTTTAAACCATAATCGAGTTAAAAAAAAATTTCTAAATAACAATACTATTTTTAAATTGACGAGAAACAAATATTCAGAAAAATATATGACTTACTACTTAGAAGTAATTATTGAGATTCTCGTCTCCGGTTGGGCAGGTAGTTGTCGGCTTATCTTTTTTTATCCTTGAGCGTCGGCTGGTAAGTGTTGCCGTAGGTCAAGGCTGTACTTCGATGTTGATGGCTTCTTCTTGATGTTTTTATTTTAACTTTTAATTTTATTTATCGTTTTTGTTTGTATGCGATAAAAAAAATTTGTTAATTAAATTTTTTTTTTGTTAATTAATTTTTCTTTGAACTTTTAATTTTTAATTTTTGGATTGCTCTTCTTTTAATTCCAAAAAATTTTGACTTTTGGAATGAAACCACTTTTTAATTTATATTTAAATTTACGTGTATTTTTTTCTTTTAAAAAAAAATTTACAGATTGGAAATTTTATTTATGATGACTACTGGTAGATGATGAGTTGATTTTTTTTTGCAAAGAAAAAAAAATTTTCCGCCAGTTTCTTCGGAGCGTGTTCGAATCCGTCGCTGCCACCAATTTATTTATATTATTAGTTGTTACGTCCCGGTTACCCCTTGGGTTTGGGTATGACCAGTAGAACAACTAGAGCTGGAGATAAAGATGATACGACCTCCAGAGTCGTAAGTAGAGGTTCTCGAACTAACTCCGAAATAACTAACTTCGGTGAATTTAATTAATAAATGGATTTATTTAACTATTTACAATACACTTTTAATTTAAGTGGTTTGACAACTGCCGTGTAGTATACGTAATAGTATTTAACGTGATTTGATTTGATAGTCTCGCGACAAGAATTAAACGAGAAGAGCTTTAAGTTCATAACTTTGAGATCAAAAAGAGCCTTAGGAAAAAAGAGAGCCTTAGGAAAAAGCTTCACGAACTCCCCGTGCACCCTGCTTATATCTCCTCGTTGAAGTGCCGCGCCCTGAGGGGAGTAGGGCTGCGTATCAAGCTCTGAATGTCCTATTCTCTTGAGTTGATCTGCGCGGCATCTCCGAGTCTCGCTCGGAAGATCCGCGCTGACTCAACTCCAAAGTCCAGGACACGCAGGCGTTCGTTATCATAATTTCTTTAGAACATTCCTCGGACGTTCTCGAATATACTTATGTACTCAACGCTAGTTGTCTTACAATGAATCATTTTCCATTAAAAATCTTCGTGAGAAAATGTTAATGTAAACTTATAAATATTTAGTTTACTCAGATGTTGGGTGAGTTTTACTTTTCTTATCGTTTTCTATTTCTATATTTAATATTTAACATTTGGAATTCTTTACTTACCATTTAACATTATATTTATAAAAAATGAATATTTATGAAATTATTGTACAATTGTTAGAGTTTAAATTAGCGCGCGTATTCGCTATCAGCGACATCTGCGAATGCAGGTGGGGATGTAACAGAGCCGTTTGAAAATTATTCCAAAAAAACCTCTTCTGAAAAAAATTTTTTTTCCTATTTTTTTTGAGATTTCTCTAAATTTCTCAAAATCTATGACTTCGAATCGGTTCAAACTTCAGGAAATCTAAGTTTAGTGAAGCCCTTTCGAATGTCACCAACCGCGATGAAATCGGTTCAACCGTTCAAAAGTTATAAAAGCGTTACATAGATACATACACACACACATACATCCAGACATGCAGACATCATCGCGAAAACATTCAGGGAAGCTTCCTAGGACCTCAAAACGTCAAGACCTCATCAGAACTCGATTTTCGAAAAACGGGGTGAAAACAATAACTTCCCGATTTTTGAAAATTTTCAATTTTCTTAGCGGAAAGCTAAAAAGTTAACATTATTCAGAAAAAAATGCAAAGCTATCTGTACAGAAATTATCTACTTCTACTTCTCCAAAATCGACTGTTGATAAAGTTTTAAAAGGAACAAGTGTTGATAGTAATATTATAAAAAAATTAGGAATACGGTAGACCCTGAAGGCCATCCGTGCAATTTCCCGCTAATTACATACCTAGGTGTATAAAACTGCACTAATGAAGTTTTAGAGCTCTTCGAGCTCAAAAATACAATTTATGTATTATTGTGAGCTCTTCGAGCTTAAAAGTCTTATAGAAGTGTTATGTCCAAGGGTGTTTTTAGAGCGGTAGCGTAAACGGTGGAGGTTTGAACTAACAGTTTAAAGAATACGCAACGGAGGTTTTAATTCCGTTGTTTTAATTATTTATGTGGGACGTTTTCGAGATACGAACTTCCCACGCCTTCATTTGAGACTGACGGATTTTTATGAGAGTAGATGTACATACTGTTACAGGAACTTTATTGATGGACAGATCTGTGGTTTCAGGGTAGCTGTTAGCGCCTGTTCCTTGATTGGGCCCTTTGGTTGGTTCTCGCAGCGGATGGAGTTGGATGGATTTGGGCTGCTTATTCTAAGGGCTTCTTATTTTATGAAATTAACGGACTCGAATGGAATTTCACTTCTCTTTAAGATTTATTTTTATAAACTCCAAAACTTTTACATTTTCACAAATTTTATTTAATCGAAATTATGTTAATGAATTTTATTTATTTGAGCTCCTCGTCCTCCAGTCCCCCGTAGGATAAAGTGCGTAAATTTAGCTTTAAAAGATATTAAGTTAAAAGATATTATACTTATTGACCGAACTCTCGTCTAAGTTCAGGGCAAATTAGAACTTTGAGGATCCCGGCTCGTAAATAATTAAAACTAATACGTGGCCTGCTGGTTGAACCGAATCTGAACTCGCCTTAAGTGCAGCGCAAATTAAGATAAGAGACTTTTACAAGGCACGGGCCCGTCAGTTAAACGCGGAAGTCAAATTAACTGAGCAAAGACAAGGCTTTGGCTGTTGATCGCCTTTTTAAATACTCGCGGTGCTGAGATTGCAGAAGGCCCCGTTAGTCAACCAGCAGTCGCGTAGCTTTTATTTTATTGTGGCTTTCGCACATGAAGAAGTCTTCCATCTGCGCGGGTGATTTAAATTTAAAAAAAAATTTGGGGTGGACATAACATTCCCCCGGAAAAGCGAGAAGCTAGTATAGTTTTTCGGTTTTCCTATGGCCACCTTTCCCATAAGCGAGAGCCACTTACAATTTTCGTTTATAATATTCTTAACTTAATGAGAGAGTAGTGAGGAGTCATCTGGCTCGAATATTTAATTTTAAATTATATTTTAATTTCGCATTGTATTAATTTGCTGACGGATGATCTTTCTTCGCCTCTTGATTTGGCAAAGCCGTGTCAGGTATCACTATTGTCTCAGCAGTGATCGAGCTAGCATTGCATTTAAGAGATTTGTTAAAGATAGAAAAGAAGAGATGTGCACTGTTGAGAAAATTTCGAGAACTACGGTACCTGGTACTAGATGGCCCTTGTCATTTGTGGAGAGAAGGTTAGCAAAATTTGTAATATAACAGGTATATTCCAATCGTTTCATCTCTTGCCAAGAGATTAATTTGTCTGTTATTCCTTTTAGGCGTATCAGATGATATCGGGTGACTGGCAATGGAGATTAAATGGCAGGTCATTCTGCTTCTGCGTTATATGTATAAGTGAACATATATATAAATATTAGGAAAATTTTCCTTCTGTCTTCTTCTTTTTATCTTATTTTAAATAAATATAAAAAGAAAGCAAAATTTGGTTTAAAATTTTTTTTTATAATGCCTATGCCTTCTCTCCTATACCATAATAATTCAGGTAATTGTAACGGTAGTATAAGTAATAAATAGAAATAGGATAATTAATAGCTTTAGGTGGAGAAGAGATAAATTTTTTTTTTTTTTTTATAAATAAATAATTAATTAGAACTTAGAAAATAAGTTGGAAAAGAAAAAGGGAAAGAAAAAAAAACAAAAGAATAAAAGCTTATTTTAAAGGAAAAGGAAATTTTATAAGAGTTTATATAGCTCGATCAATGGGTATGTGTGAGTACGTATGCACCGGCTCTATTATAATTGCCAGTAGATGACTCTCCCTGTCCTCGTAATTACTTATATTTATTAAACATTTGAAATAATCGTTTTGAAAAAAAAATTTTATGATTTCTTAATTTTTTGAAAAATTTATATTAGGGTGTCCCTTATATGGCAAAAAAAAATTTTTTTAGAATTTCGAAACGCATACCCTCCAATTTTTTTATAAATGCTATAATGTACTTAAATATGAAATTTCATATCTGTAGCATGATTGCAACCCGTGCCGACCGAGCTCTAAAGTTTAATAAAAAACGGTGTTTTGGTCTGACATTTTGGTTTGATCCAAAACTAATTAAAATGCAACAAATAAAGTATATATGAGTAAAACTAAAAAAATATCAATACAAACTTTTATTTAAATACAAATTATAATAATAATTAATTAGGGTAACTTCTCTTTAGTGTAGTTTTTTTACAGTCTGGATACTGATTTCTATGTTCCTGAACACAACGCAACAAAAACTGTTTTTGCTCTTCTTCAGCCGTGATAAGACCATTAAAATCTTGCATTAATTTAACAGCTCTTTCAGCAGTGTCATTTACGACCTTCAAACGACTTAATCGCCTTCTAGCTTCCAAAAAAGCAAGATTGTCACCCCACGAAGATACGTCTTCCCGAAGAAAACTGTCGTCGATCTGTAGTCGAGATAGAAATCGTTTGCTTCTTTGAGTCACAAAATCATCCAGCGTCATATCTGAAATAAAGAAAAAACCATTAAAATAAGCAAAAACTAAACCACAAAACTTTGAAAAAGAAACATGAAAATATTAAGTACTTACCAAACAAATTTTGCGTAATATCTTCCTTCGATGGGACATAGCGTTTAGAGGAATCTGAACTTTCGTCTCTGTTTAAATTATTAATCATTTTTGTATTGGTTTTCGTATCAACTTCTTCATCAAAGAGTGATAACATGACTGTTTCTTCACACAAATACCATAAATGATGAATAAACTTGCTTATGGATGCCTTGGAACTTGTCGCGTCTACTTTTTCATATTCTTTTAGAGCTTTCAAAAAGGACAAGTCTTGGTTAGGTGCTTTAACTGCCATTGTACATTCGAGCCAAGGTATGGTATACAAGGTAACGATAAATAAACAAACATCTTGTAGAGCATTTTTGTCCTTTGCAGTAATTTTAAGTTGCGATTGAAGCAAACATATTTTTATAGAATAGATTGCTCTCGCTATCCATCGCGCTTGATGCAAAGCTCCGGGGGGCCTGAGTTTTAGTTTATTCTCTGTGTCTCCTCCTAAGAACACAACGCATAGTTCAACCAATTCGCGGTAATCGTCTCTAACAAAAGATTTTTCCAGTTCAGTCTTATAAAAAGTTAACAAAGATGTAATGTTTGTCTTAGCAATATGTGCTTCAACGAAATTTAGAGGTGACTCAATGTTATCAGTGTTAATATTTTTCCACTTGTAATATGTTTTACCTTTGTTTCAAAAACAGCTTTAAGGACCAACTCATAAACATGATGACGACAAGCAAAAAGCAGCAATTCCCTTTCTAAAGTCTGCTCCAAAATAGCACAAGCTCCACTGAAACGGCTAGTATTGGAAGCTGTTGTATCGCAGCACATTATCTGTACTTTGTCATGGAGGTCCCTCCAAACATGATATAAATCAACAAGTTTCTTCACGCAGTTAGGGATTGCCTTCGTAGGAATTCTAGCGTTTTCCCAAAATATAATGCACTCTTTTATAACAAGATTCGCACTTTCACTAACAGTCAGCTTGACTTCACGAATATTGTAAAATAAAACGGTAAGAACTTGTCGATTAGATGGTAATTTTGCACCATTTATCTGGTGGCTTGGCAGTCCGATAAGGAAAATATTTTGTTTATCACTTCGTAATTCCACAGACATTTTCACAAAATAAACAACAACGCACTAAAAATGTTAGAAATCACTTATAAAATGACAATTGAAATTCGCAGTAACAGGTCGCCGCGCTACTCCCGCGCAACTTGTATGGACAAGTTAAAAACTCAAGTCGGCACGGGTTATCGTTTATAAATCGGGCTAATATTTATTTCTAGACTATATTAGGTCCATACGAAACTTTTTAGAAGGTATGCGTAAAAATATATTGAAGTTGAATTTTAAGGGACACCCTAATTTATATGAATGACGTTAGCTCGTTGTATTTTTTTCGTTATTATTTATAGTTAATAAAAAAATTTGTTTAATATAATAATAAAATAATGTCTAATATGTAAGTATAGTGACAGTAAAATGAAAAAGAAAAATTTTATATTAAATTTATATTATATATAAAGAAAAGCAAAAAAAATTTTCAATCGAGGTTTTGCGCTGTTTCCACTCGTCCCCCCAAGGCCGGAGATAGTCTTATCTTCGGTCTTGTGAATCTTTAGCAGCGAAACTTATTTTTCTTTCTTTTCTTTTTTGTTTTTTTTTTCGAATTTGGATTGATTTACTGGTTTTCATTTTACTATTTACTGTATATGTAAAAAAAATTCTGTATTTTGAATTGGGTCATTTATACGGACTGTTGGCTCGTTTTTAGTAATTTTAAATTTTGATAAGATGAAATTTCTTAATGGAAAGAAAATTTATTATAATGTTGGATTATTGATTCCCGGTTTTCCGTAAAGAAGCCATCAGTTCTGTGTTTTAATAATTTCTTAATTATTGACCTTAATTTCTATGATGTTGATGTCGGGATTATCGTCTAGATCGGTGATTTGTAGTCTCTTAGTCGGAATGTTTTCGACTTCTTTGGTTTCTCGATGGTCTCAGACGTATCTTCAGTAGTTGCTTGTTTGGTGATGGAGTTTTCTTTATCACTGGAGTCGGGTTTTGCTTGTAAGTGGTTCGTTGACTTCTGCTTCGTCGTCCCTCTCTAGGCCAACGTCTGAAGTCGGATTACTCGTAGTTGATCCTTGTGTAAGGACTAGTAGGAAGATTTCATCGTTCCCCTGTTCTTCATTTCCGGTTTGCTTCTTCTTTTTGGTGGTCTAGGGCTAAGTGACATTTTTCTTTATTTTCTTCTAGCCCTTGGCTTCATGGCTCGGATTTATCGATGATCGTAGCTCGATTAATGTTTAATGTTTTTATTGTTCCGAACAGTTCTCGTGTGATTGTGCCTACAAAGCCGAATCAAGGAGCTCTCTTGGTACGGTTTCGTGGGCCGAATTCTTCTAGTCGTAGATCTTCGAGGAGTTGTCTCAGTTGATGTTATACTTGTTCAATTTCTGTCTGCATTTCGTGGTGGCTATTGACTCTCGGATATGGCCAGTTGATTTTCTTGAATGGATCGTACAGTGGTTTTATTTTGACTTCCCCTGTACCTCTTGCCAGGTATCTGACCCCCAGGAAGAGAAGTAGTACGATATTTATGTCGGAGTTGGATTGGTTTTTTTTTTTTTTTTTCTGAAACAGACGACTTGCATTCTTTTTTAGTAAAGTTTTTCGCAGCTGGCTGGTTTAGCCTTATTCGGCTATATTTTCGTCTGAGCTAGAGGTTGAAGATATTCTTGGCCGATGACGCCTTTCAGCAAAAATATCTTCAGCCTTTTCGAAAGTTGGAGGGTCGTAGGCGACAAAGGGTCGTCCGAATCGGTGGTTCCCTACGTCATCCCCCACTGTTTTATTCCCGATTGTAGTTAACTGATCTCTGTTTTTATTTGAATCATTAAATTTTCCTGAACTACTGTGCGATTAATGGTTATTATTATTTTGTGAATTTGTCGGTGTAGTTGAGTTACGCAATTTTTTGTTAGATCGTCCTCGTTCAGTCTCAGTATGGGTGTCATCGTTAAGGGTGTTTTAACTCGCGGTGATTTTAACTATTACGGATAAAGTTTGAATAAAAAAAAATTTCGAATTTTGGTTTGGGAATTTTGATTTGATTTAAATCGCGAAGTAATTTTTATCGGTCACTAGTTAAGTAGGTCACGGTTGTAGAGTACAATAATCGTAGAGTAAGATTAGTTACCTTGCGTATTGTGTTACGGAATGTCGCGTACGGTAGTATTTACGCGTAAGAGTTGGAACGACCTATCAGGTGACGACTCAAGGCCGAGTTTACGTGTTTTGATTAGAGAACCGTAAACGTAATAGAATAATATATTTGAATTAAAAATTTTTTTTGACAATACAAATTAAAATTTTTTTAGATGAATTTATTCCCCCAAATCCAGAAGGTAAAAAGAAATTTCAAATATCTTATATACGAAAGGGGAAGAAAAAAATTTTCTAAAATAGTTGAAATTTTAAAACCTGGTATCAATAATATAAACGGGAGAAAACGGAAATTCAATAATTAAAATTAAAAATTTCAATAAAAAAAATAAAATTTTTATAATAATAATAATTAATAAAGAAGAAAAATATTTCCCTAATTACAAAGAGATTAATATTCTGAGTCAGCAAAAACTTTCAAAAGAAAAATTTATGTATGTATATATATAAAAAAAATTTTCGACTATTGAAGTTTGATATTTTTTTTTGTTTAAAATTATTATTTTATAGCCAATTAAATGAGTAAGTTCTGTGAGAGTTTCCGGTTACAGCAACTGCTAGTTAAAGCACCTTTCCGAAATTAGAGACTTTTGTAAGTGTTTTGTAAGAGAAGGTGCTAAGTTCAAAGCACCCTTCTCGTAAAGTGTAGAATATGTGTAATGTAATGCCTTAAAACAATTTAAAATAATTTTCGTCAAATGAGGTCCCTTTTTAAAAAAAAAAAAAAAGGCTTATGAGAAAAATTTGTTTTTTCAATATTTTTTTATAAAAAAATTATTTTTTTGTAAATTTTGCAACTATTTTTATTTGCAAAATCAGCGAAATGAAAATATTTCTAAATATAAATAATTCCTGCTCACCAAGAATGTTGGTGCAAGTCCGTACAAGACAAGCCGCACCTCGAATAAAGAAACGTAAGCGAATTCTTTATTGTAATTTTAGACTACTTGCAAAACAAAAGGTATGACGAAAGGGTCATAAACCTGTATGCAGTAAAACAAAAACCAATGATAAAAATAATATCAATGATATAATTAAATATTCAATAACTCCTTTGAATAAAAATAGAAATATGAAAAAAAAAGAAAAGGTTCTTTAAAAAATTATAGAAAAAAAAAATTTTTTTTTGTGAAAACAAAATTCAAGCAAATTTTATAAAATTTCACGAGTTATTGGTTTATATAAAATTTAAAGAAAAATTTAAAATTTGGGAATAAGGCAAAAATGATGAATAATAAAAAAAAATAAGGAAAAGTTTTAAAATTTCAAAATTGAACACAATTGGACTTGAATTTATTTAGACAGTGGAATTTAAATTGAAAATAAAAATAGAAAAGAAAATATTTAGAGATTATAAGTTTTTCTCAAACAAAAATTAAATAATTTCGTATTCGACATCCCACCGCTGGCACCAGTGTTCTTTATGTTATGTCCAAGGGCGTTTTTAGAGCAGTAGCGTAAACGGTGGAGGTTTGGACTAACAGTTTAAAGAATACGCAACGGAGGTTTTAATTCCGTTGTTTTAATTATTTATGTGGGACGTTTTTGAGATACGAACTTACCACGCCTTCGTTTGAGACTGATGGATTTTTATGAGAATAGATGTACTTGCTCTCTGCTGGAATTTTAGTTGTTACTGGATCCGTGATTCTTGGGGCTGCTGTTAGCGCCTTTTCCTGACTTGGACACTGTGGTTGGTCCTTGCAGCGGATGGATTAGGATAGGATTGGACTGCTTATTCTAAGGGCTTCTTATCTTGAGAAATGAACTGATTTAAAACGGATTTCACTTTTACTTAGATTTATTTTTATAAACGTCGAAACTTATACTTTCACAATTTAATTTTTTAGTAATTTAATTTAATGAATTTTAGTAATTGTAATTGAGCTAACGTCCTCCAGTTCCCCGTAGGGTAAAGTGCGCAAATTTAGCTTTTTAGAGATATTTTATTTAAACTTGATGCCCGGATTCTCGCCTAAGTGCAGGGCAAATTAGAACTTTGAGAATCCCGACTCGTAGATAATTAAATCTAATACGTGGCCTGCCGGTTGAACCGAATCTGAACTCGTCTTAAGTGCAGCGCAAATTAAGATAAGGGACTTTTACAAGGCACGGGTCCGTAAGGAATACTTACCAGACTTTTTACGATGCCTATGTAAAATGAGAAGAGCCGAAACATTAGACGACATGTACAAGGCCATCGAAAATGACACGTACAGAAGACCAGACCGTAGACGTGCAATGAGAGACAACGGACTTATACCAGGTGAATCTCTACCACCCTCGGTAGAATTCCATAGACGAACTGGACAAGACGGTAACAGACATTACCCACAAATGCCGAGATCTTCTCGTGACTATGACGACCGAGGTAATTATCGCGAATTGCCTCGCACTTTATCATACCACGAATACAGACAAGTTCCAGAGACATTCACTCATAGACTAGTACATCCGACCCACTACTATGAAGACCCATACCCTGACACTTATGAAGAAAATTACTACGGTCCGAATTATCAGAGGGAACAGCAGATTTCAGGCTCCACTTTCGCGTTCGGAACCGAACGAAATCCACAATATACACCGAGAAATCAAAATTATTATCAACCTAGAACTTTTCAAAATTTTAACCAAAATCGTTATCATCCTGGAGTAAACTGTCCGTTTTGCCCGAAGGGAGAACGTCGAGACGCCTACGATCCTTTAAACGGGATGGGCGCTCGTCAACAGGAGACAATGGCGAGTATGCCCGTCCCGTCTCCGATTACACCTTCGAAGAACTCCAACTATTATCAACAGTACCAAAAGGGTCCATATCGGGGCTTCCAAAATCAATACCCCCGATCAATCCTCCAAAACACCGAGAGACAAGACCTAGAACTCCAACCGACTCTGAACGAAATGATGACCCTCCCGAGATCGGAACGACAACCCGATCAGAACAACGGAACACCGCCATCAGCGCAGTTGAACCCACCATTGATGACGGCAGGCGAATTACGAGCCCAGGGAAGGACAAACCAAAATGTCTAACGACTGGAAAAGGCCCCATGGTCCACATACGAAGCCCAGCATTTCGTAGTGGAGGGGTAAACGCACTCCTGGACACCGGCTCCGACCTCAACTTACTCTGCATCGAAGAACTATGCGACGAAGTCCTCTGTAACATTGAAAATACAGGAGTAGTGGGAGGCATCGCTACTAGCTCAATGCCCATAACCGGTTCCATAAATCTAAAAATATTCGAAGTCAAAATTACTTTTCATCTCGTACCGGAACCACTCGGAGGTTATAAGGCCATCCTCGGAAATGAATTTTTTATTCAAGAACGCGTAACCATCTCGTTTTACTGGAAGACCTTAGTAACAAAAAACCTTAGTAATGAAAAATAAACCAATACAACCCATCCCTATAATTAACCCAAGAAAGTTCCCAGAGCAAAAAGTCCTCGCTCTAGGAACTGGGCCAAAAATATATGTGTCGTGTAACTCACTCCTAGGCAATTATCAGCGCTACCTCATCGATACTGGGGGGATGTATGTCTCATCAATGCATCCGCTTTAAAACCCGAAGTAATTATCGACATCAGAAAAGCTAGGAGATTCCGAGGACTCAGCGACAGCACTTTCGAAACCTTAGGAACAACCACATTAAAAATCCTCAATATTGACGTAGAATTCCAAGTTTGTTTAGAAGATTTATCATTCCCTGGAGTGGGAATCTTAGGAAACAACTTTTTCGAAGCCGAAAAAGCTGAAATCTCTTACGATGACCAAACCCTAGTTATATTGTCCTGCCCTTCTAAACCAACACCTTTTAGCCTTGAAACAAAGCCTTCTTCCAGCTACACCTTGCCACCTCGGATGAGAGTATCAGTAGCAGTACCAATCCAACGTTTCGAAAAAGGAGAGGGATACCTCCCCCGAATGAACCTTCCGAAAGGGGTACTCGGAGGAGAAGCAGTTGTCAAGGTAGACGACGGGTACGCCATGTGCATGATCATTAACTTAAATTCAAACCCGGTAGACATCGACATAGGACCTCAAACACTCGAGGATTTCGAATTTGATAATCCAAGCTCAGAAGGGGACGAATCCGACTCCCCTTCTATAGAAAACTCCAACCGTATAATAGATAAACAAGAACGTATAAAGATTCTACTCCAGAAAATACCAGTAGATCACCTCAACGAGAAGGAAAAAGAACAAGTTCAAAACCTCATCAAAAATAATCACGACGTATTTCACCTCCCCGGAGATAAATTAGGTCGTTCGAAGAATTTCACCTGCTGGATAGAAACCACCACCAACGAACCGGTGAGAATAAAACAATATCGATTTCCCCCAGAACATCGGGAAGAAATCGCCAGACAGGTCGAAAATCTTGAAAAACAAGGAATAATCAGAAAATCTAACTCTCCGTACAACTCACCCTTGTGGATTGTACCAAAAAAATCAAATGACCCCTCTATAAAAAAATATAGAATGGTTATTGACTTTAGGCAACTAAATGAAATCACTAGAGGGGATGCCTATCCTTTACCCCTAATTATCGATATTTTAGACCAACTAGGCGACGCTAATTTTTTTAGCGTCTTTGATCTCGCCATGGGTTTCCATCAGATCCCAATGCACCCCGCAGACGCACCAAAAACGGCATTTTCTACCCCAGACGGGCACTGGGAATATCGTTGCATTAAGCGGATTAAAAGGGAGAGAATTATTTATTCATATCGATGATTTAGTTAGCTATGGTAAAACCCGACAAGAACATGGGGTGAGAGTTCAAAGATTATTCAATAGACTGAGAGAAGCTGGTCTCACCCTTCAACCCGAAAAATGTAAATTTCTCTGCCCGGAAGTAGATTATCTAGGTCACGTAATAACGAAAGAAGGCGTAAAACCAGATCCGAAAAAGATTTCATCACTTAAAAATGCCTCGAGACCTAGAAATCATACAGAAGCCAGAAAATTTATGGGACTTGCAAATTACTACCGAAGATTCATACAAAACTTCGCTGAAAGGGCTAAACCCATAACAGACCTTACGAGAAAAACTAAGCCCTTCACATGGACTGAGGAAGCGCAAAAGGCATTCGACGATATCAAAAATGCCCTCTGCGTAGACTCATTCCTCAAATACCCAGATTTCAATAAACCCTTCATCCTGTCAGCGCGTCAGACTCAGGAATATCCGGAATCCTCAGCCAGCAGACGACAGAAGGGGACGATGACTTAAAAGGAGACGGAGAGAAAATAGTGTCATGTATCTCACGTGTCTTTCACGACACCGAAACCCGATACACTGACATTGAAAAGCAATGCCTTGCAGTAGTTTACGCCATCCTACAATTTCGACCGTATCTCCAAAAACAATTTACTCTAATAACCAGTAGCCCTTGTGTCGCCTGGCTAAGGGACAGCACGACTGTCACCGAAAGGCAAGCTAAATGGCGGTCGAAATTAAGCAGATACAAATTTAATGTCCTTGTTCGTCACAAAATCACGGAACAATACGCGGAGGGACTCTCATATAACCCCGAAGGTCGTCCCGAGCCCATAGAAAACGAATCAAATAATATTACCGAAAATGATTATTTAGCACTGCCCATCACGAATAATACTACGATTATAAAATCACATAAAATACTCTCAGATGAAGAAGCGATTCAATCGATCAAGCGCCCTGGTCGCCCTCTCGGATCAAAAAATAGACCAAGAATCAGCAGCGCCCCCGAAGTCAGAGAAACAATCGCTTCTCGTCTTAGAAAAAGGGAAATGGGAAAAACGCGAATCCCGCCCAAAATAAATTACTTCGAAGATAGCAACCTTGACTTAACTACAGAAGATCCTAAGACAAAATCAACAGCAAACGAACAAGAGGGGGACGATGATGTTTTCTTGCCAGCCTCAACTCCCAGACCCTCCACGATTAACAAACCAGATACGGGTCAAGAGGAGAACGATGAAGAGGAGAAGGACGAAGAATTAGAAAAGAATAAAGAAAACATCATCCCACAAAGACAAAGACGAAAAACCCTCGACCTAATAAAAATGTTCGATGAAATCATTAAAAGGCGACCCCCACCGGAAAATCCTTATAAAGAAAAAGCTCTAGAAAAAATGCTTCTAGAAGAAGCAATATTCAATTACACCCCCCAAGAACTAGCAAAAATGAAAAGAACTAGTTCCGAAACAGCGAAAAATATCCGCCAGTCGCTAAGTAAAATGCCCCCACTCTGGTGAAGCGAAGAAGATTCCGTAGATGACACGGCAACTGAAACTAATGTCGACGAGTTTCTTAGAGACAACAGCGATGACCTCGAAGCAGAATCAAGCAGCGACATCAGCCCAGAAGATACGGGAAGAAGCGAAAATCCCAGCGAAATGGAACACCCCGTCATCGTAGAGCCGGAACCTGCAACCTCAGCAGAAATTGCTAATACAAGAAACGTCGTCAACGTACACGATAAAAATGAAAAACAATTAAATAAAAACTCTCTAACACCACAAAACTTAATTAAATCCCAATTCACTGGATATTTAAGAGACGGTCCAGAACCCCGAACCCCAATCTTCGGAAGAGTCCTCATCCCTGATGAACTAGCGGCCATGGGTATCCATTATGACCACACAAGCCGCCAAATCGTAGACGAACACGGCAAGGGAATACAGGAAATAATCGAACTTGAACCGTCCAACGCGAATAACACCCTTATCGAACCAGAACGGGTAGAACAAATAAATAATTTACCACAAAGGATTAAATCAACCAATCCACCAGATAATAATAACTCAGAAAAATCCCACGATTCGGATAAAACCCAAAATAAGTCAACAACATGCGGGAATACAACAGTGGGGGATGATGTAGGGAACTACCGATTTGGACCGCCCTTCGTCGCTCATGATCCTCCAACTTTCGAAGAAGCTGAAAATATTTTTGCCGAACGACGTATTCGACCAAAAATATCTTCACCCTCTAGTTCAGACGAAAGTATATCCGAAAAGGGTCCCGAAATAAAAATAAAATTCGCAACCAGCCGAGATGGACTCACTTATGCCCGAGACCATTTATTACATTTCTTAGCGGCTGACTGCGAAATAATAAAACTTGTAGCGAAGCTGCTCCGCGACTTAAGATTTATAAATGCTGACGACCTTCATGCCTCAAAACCTACAAAAGGGGATGTATTTGTCACCTTCCCCTTTAAGTTAGGTCGTTGTAAAATCTTCACGGTATTTATCAAGACAAAACATTTCGAAAAACTAGACCCAATCGACCTGATCGAAGGATTGAAAGATCTTCGACAGTCGATGCACACACATGACATTCACTCACTCCGCTGTGCAAAACAAGGAGACGAGTTCGACAACCTTAACATCCAAGCTTATTTATCACACGAATTAGGAGACTGCCCACTAACAATCACCTTGTGCGAAGGAAATGTCGAAGTACCAGACGAATCCCTACGAACAAAAATAATTCAAGAAAATCATAACAGTTTAATAGGGGGCCACAAAGGCGTAGCAAAAACGTATTGGCGTATCCGCGAAAGATATTACTGGCCCGGAATGAAAGACAATATCTATAATTACATTCGAGCTTGCGAAATCTGTCAGAAAAATAAACTCACGCGAATAAAAACCAAACAGCCTATGTCCATCACTGATACACCCTTTGAACCTTTCGAGAAAATTAGTATAGATACTGTAGGACCCCTACCTATGACCCCTGACGGTAACTTACATATCTTAACGATTCAAGACAATTTTTCTAAAGCAGCTGCAGCAGTTCCTCTCCCTGATATCAGAACAGTAACCGTCGCAGATGCCTTATTAAATCATTATATCGCCCTTTATGGGTGCCCTCGCGTAATTCTATCAGATAAGGGCACCTCATTCACAAGCAAATTAATCCAACAACTAGCCAAAGTGCTGAAAATTCAAAGAATAACAACTTCTTCCTACTATCCTCAATCTAACGGAGCCTTGGAGCGATCTCACCAGCCTTTAGTCGACTACCTCCGGGCTTACGTAGATAAATTCAGTAACTGGGATCGATACATCCCAATGGCTATGCTTAACTATAATACCACTGTACATACGGCTACGAAATTCACGCCATATGAAATTTTGTACGGAAGAAAAGCGCGTAGTCCGACTCAATTTCCTGACTTCAGTAAAATCGAATCATATATCGATTATCTAGGCGACCTGATTAGCCGAATTTCCGAAATTCAACGAATATCTGCGGAAAATCTAACGAAAGCTAAACACGAGTCAAAAATCCGATCTGACAAACATATACACCCTGCAAAATTTAACGTAGGAGACTTCGTGTATACGTTAAAAGAACCTAGAGAAAATAAATTAGATCATTACTATACTGGCCCATTCAAAATAGTTGAAATAAACGAAATGGGAAATTTAACTATAGAAAAAGAAAACGGAAAACGGAAACTAATCCACCCGAATAAGGCTAAAACAGCCAACCGCGAAAATTTCGACTAAAAAGAACTTAGATTGTTTGTTTCAGTAAAAATACACATATCTAGACGCAGAAATCTACAAAAAATTTAATATGATCATTGCACCACTTCTCCTCCTGGGAATCGGATACCTGGCATGGGGAGCCGACAAGGTGAAAATAAAACCAATGGAGGCGAATCCGGGCCTACTATACAACCCATTCAAAAGAATCCACCTTATCAGAGAAGAATGGCAGATCATCAGCTCAATAAACATAAAAAACCTAGTAACTCTCTACCCCTACTTAAATCAAAATATATGGGAAGATTATGGGATATGTGCTCAAAAATTCAATCATTCATCCTGTATGTCGTACCTAAGAACCAATACCCACAGGGAAATATATGCTGAACTCGAACAAGAAAAACACCGGCTAAGGCAATTCCTCGAAGATCCTCAACTCGAAGAACTACATCCACAGAATCGCACCAAAAGAGCACCGTGGTTCGGCTTCGTAGGCTCAATTGCGCGAAAACTATTCGGAACCATGGACTACAGCGACAAAGAACATATCTCCAACGAATTAGACCAGTTATATCAAGACAACAAGGAACTTGTACACTTATCTCAAAATAACACCCACATTATTAAGAGTGAAATCAATGAAATCCTCAAACACGAAACGAATGTAACCAACCGAATCAAAGAATTAGCGAAAAGTTCAGCATCTCTGCAACAAGCTACGAATAAACAAATAACCGACATGCAAAGGATTCAACTGTTCTCAATGGTCGGCGATGAAAATATTCACCGAATGACTAACCACCTAAGGACTCTTAATAATGCAGAAAAAGCCATAGAGGAAGCAGAATGGGGAAAATTGACCTATTTAACAGTGTCAGCCAAACAACTAAACCAAGCCACCGCGGACATGATCAAAAAACATCCGACCTTAAATCCGCCACAACCTCTGGACCACATGGACATCAGCACGCCAGCGAAGGTGTCGAAAATAGAAACAGGAAAATCGAACGGTCACTTCCTGATATAATAATACCGTACCACTCTTCGACCAGACGCCGTGGCTAGCATATGAACTAAAATCACTTCCCAAGGCCGAGAAAATTGGAAACCAACTATCAACATTGACGATTCAGCCTACGTCAAAATATCTAATGACGGAACCTCCATTCGAAGAATATTTCCTCGCTGAACAAGATTACGTGGACAACTGCAAACCCATTGGACCAGACATGGCCTGCCCAACTGACATTCTCAAATCCTAGAAATAAAAAGAAAAAAAATTTTTTTTTACGAAACAAAGGTTTTTTTATGAAAAAAAAAAAAAAAAAAAAAAAAAATATTTTTCTTAAAATAATGCCTTACTTACCCTCTCCCCATACACCATTAGGGCCATCTGGTACCAAGTACCGTAGCCCTCGAAATTGGCCTCGCATGTATACATTTTTAAACTTTTCAACTGAAACAGCTCACGGTTTGAAGCACACTAACACTCTATCCGGCTACGTGAAACTCGAGAGGCAAGCGAAACCAGATAAGAAAAGATCATTTGTCAGCAAAATATGTACAGTGCAACACATTGCAGAATTAAAATATGAATTAAACTTAAATACAAGCACTAGATGACTACTCCTGTTACGGTTTTCACTACACTAAATTATATTAAGTCAAGTCAAAAAAAAAATATTTTTGTAAGTGGCTCTCGCTTATGGGGAAGGTGGCCATAGGAAAACCGAAAAACTATACTAGCTTCTCGCTTTTCCGGGGGAATGTTATGTCCACCCCAAAATTTTTTCTTTAAATTTAAATCACCCGCGCAAATGGAAGACTTCTCCATGCGCGAAAGCCACAATAAAATATAAGCTACGCGACTACTGGTTGACTAGCGGGGACTTCTGCAATCTCAGCACCGCGAGTATTTAAAAAGGCGATCAACAGCCAACGCCTTGTCTTTGAGCAAGTAATTTGACTTCCGCGTTTACTTGACGGGCACGTGCCTTGTAAAAGTCACTCATCTTAATTTGCGCTGCACTTAAGACGAGTTCAGACTCGGTTCAACCGGCAGGCCACGTATTGGTCTTTGAGCAATTAATTCGACTTCCGCGTTTAATTGACGGACCCGTGCCTTGTAAAAGTCCCTTATCTTAATTTGCGCTGCACTTAAGACGAGTTCAGACTCGGTTCAACCGGCAGGCCACGTATTAGTTATTAATTAAAAATCTAGAGAACCGGAATCTCAAAGTTCTAATTTGCCCTGCACTTAGGCGAGAATCCGGGCAGTAAGTTTAAATAAAATATCTCTAAAAAGCTAAATTTGCGCACTTTACCCTACGGGGACTGGAGGACGTTAGCTCAAATAAATAAAATTCATTAATATAATTTCGATTAAATAAAATTTGTGAAAGTGTAAAAGTTTAGGTGTTTATTAAAATAAATCTTAAAAAGAAGTGAAATTCCATTCGAGTTCGTTAATTTCGTAAGATAAGAAGCCCTTAGAATAAGCAGCCCAAATCCACCCTACTCCATCCGCTGCGAGAACCAACCAAAGGGCCCAATCAAGGAACAGGCGCTAACGGCTGCCCTAAAACCACGGATCTGACCATCAATAAAGTTCCTGTAACAGTAAGTACATCTACTCTTATAAAAATCCGTCAGTCTCAAACGAAGGCGTGGTAAGTTCGTATCTCGAAAACGTCCCACATAAATAATTAAAACAACGGAATTAAAACCTCCGTTGCGTATTCTTAAACTGTTAGTCCAAACCTCCACCGTTTACGCTACCGCTCTAAAAACGCCCTTGGACATAACAAGATCGTCGTTGGGCTACAGGTCGATGACGAAGAGATTTAATGCGAAATTGAACCACAATACACCAAAGGAATCGGTTTTTAAAAAAAATATTGGGAAGCGCAGGAACGTTCAACAATTTAATTTATTTATTCTTTAATTTATAAATCGAATAAAAATTTGAAATTTCAGCAAATTTCATCAAAATGACTAAAATGAAATAAAATAAATACAAAAAAAATTTTTTTTCAACGCTTCAGTTTGGCAGAATTGACCAAAATTAACAAACAAAAATTCGAAATTTTTAACAAGTTCGAATGCAAATTAAACAAAAATTGTATTCCAAGAAACCAACAATTGGATTCGCAATATAAAAAAAATAAAATAAAATCAGAAAAAAATGTCTTGTAAAAAAAATTTTTTATCCAGTTAAAAATCGCAAGTTTGACATCTAAGAATTTGATCGTAACAAAAAAATTAAGTCACAATTAATTATAACGAAAACAAATTTTTGATTTGCGTTTAATTCTTTTAAGAAATGTAACTCGGAGTTGATTTTTAAACAAAATAATTCGAAATGAATTAAAAAAAATAACATCGGCACACAAAAAAAAGTGGAATCTACTTTGGACCGGATCTATCTACCGACATGTTTTTCGACCTGCTGAATCCGAATTTCAAGTCTGTTTGGTCTGGTCACCCTCCAGTTTTGAGTAACATGCAAAAAATCTCAAAAAAAGGACAAAACTGCAGTCATAGCAATGAAAAAATTTTTGTTGACCCAGATTACGTATGATTTTGGTGTATTTCAAATAACTGAATGTAAATCAAAAAGTCCATTGGCATCGTGAGCCGTCCAAATAAAAAAAAAAAAAAAAACGAAAAATCCAAAAAAATGGCCATAAATCACGAAAAATTGAAGCTTTTGAAACATTGAAGCAACTTTCAAGTCACAAATTTTTCATTGATGTTTGGAATACTTCATTTTATACAATACCATATGTAAGTTTTCGTGTGTCTCTTTTAGTTTAGTCGAATGAGCTATTGGGATCTGCGCCAATTCGTTCCCAATATAAAGTAATACAGCTTTGAGACTCCTAGTTGATGAATTTATAAAGAGTCTCTACTCATCGTCTTTTTAGATGTAAGATTTTAATTGATCAACCAAGCTTTTAATATCGCAACAGTATACCATCGAGTTCTCATCGTCCTTTGTAATGAATTCCCGAAACTCTTCTTTTCTAATACGATAAAAAGTAGATGATGCTTCTTTAGCCAACCTGGGTCAACCGAGGTCTACAAAAATTTTTATTTCGAAAACTTCAATTTTTCATGATTCAATAATAAGGGCTAATTAACTTTTAGATTTAGGTTCAGTTATTTGAAATACACAAAAATCATACGTGATCCGGGTCCACAAAAATTTTTTCATTGCTGTGACTGCAGTTTTTTTACAAGTTTTGGCCTTTTGTTGAGGTTTTTTGCATTTTACTCAAAACTGGAGGGTAACCTGACCAAACGGACTTAAAATTCGGATTTAGCGGGTCGAAAAAGATGTCGGTAGATAGGTCCGGTCCAAAATACATTCCACTTTTTTTTTGTGTGCTGGTGTAATCAATTAAAAAAATTAATTCTATACTTGATAATTAAAATTAGGAAAAGGGTTGACCTTGAAGGCCATCCCTGCAACTTCCCGCTACTTTCGTAATTAAGCGTTGGAAATTGCACTTGTTATGTTTTTGAGCTCTTCGAGCTCGAAAATCTAATTCGCGTGTAGTTTTGAGCTCTCCGAGCTCAAAAGTTTGGTAAGAGTTTTAATAAATCACTATTTTTGTTATTTTCAAACCGCAATAACTTTTGAATGAATGAAGTGATTTTCACGTGGTTAGCGGCATTCGACACAGTTTTTCAAATTTCATGATAAACTTTTAAATACAAATTGATTAGACCGGAAATTTCGGTGTAATCCGAAAAAAAAACACTTTTTGTCGATTTTTTTCGTCAATGATAACTCACGAACGAATCAACCGATTTTGACTGGCATGGTGGCAATCGACTTGGAAGAGCTGATGTTTTTGGAATTGATCGGTTAAGCCGTTTAAAAGTTATTAAAAAAAAAGCACATTTCAAAAAATTTTTTTTGTAGTTTTTTTGAGATTTCTGAAAATCTACCGGTCCAAATCGGTTCAAACCATATTCAAAATCTAAGTTCAGTCAAGACGTTTCGAGTGGCGTCAACCGCGATAGAATCGGTCAAACCATTCAAAATTGATGAGAGGTTCACACACACACACACACACACACACACACATACCATCGCGGGAAGGGTCAGGGAAGATTTCTACGGTCTCAAAACGTCAAGATCTGTTGAAAAACTCGACTTTTGCAAAACAGGGTAAAAACAATAACTTCCCGATTTTTCGAAAATCTGCGATTTTCTGAGCGGGAAGTTAAAAATTCTCAATTTACGGATCTCCGAAATATACTTATTCGATACAAAAAAGAAAAAATTATTGCTCGCAGCAATTAATTCAAATAAAATAAACAATGTAGCGATCTCAATTCAAAAACAAATACAAGTTTTGCCAATTACCACTCGCATTCAAAATTTTACCATTCTGCGGCCGTTAACTGGTGCGGTCGGTAACAGCTTGTTACCTTTCGGGTACGCGGGAAAACAAAGCTCGAGATTAGTATCAACTTACGCTCGTAGGTGGTGCGCCGGTCGGGTAGCTGTCTGTACAGCTCTCAAATTCCTCGAGCGTTCCAAATAAAAGAACACACGTACAATTTCGATACTAATGCCGGATTACCTGATCACAATAAGCCGATCGGCTAGCAAGTTAAAAAAAAATACAAAAGTAAATAGTTCAACAAAAAAAATTAGCAAATAAAAAAATTCCACACAAGAATCGAAAAACACCCGATGGCACCGGGCCCCTGGGTGTCGTCACCCTCGTCATTAAAAAAAAAAAAAAAAAACCAAAAAAATTTTACCATGGCAGCGAAATTTTTCTCATCAAAAATTTTACAAAAAAAAATTAAATCATAAATAAAAAAATCAACAAATCAACTACTCAATCGCGAGTCTCGGTGATGACATCCAGGTGCACGAAAAGACTGCGATCGAGCTCACCCTGCAGCTGCAGTCGACCTCGTGGAAGGGCGTCGAAAATATCATCTAGGTTTTGGTATTATTGACTGAAGCTGACGGGGTCTACGTTGACTTCTCGGCGATGGCGTCCCTCTTGAATAACGGGTTGAAGTCCCCAAAAGTTGGTGACATTCACACAAATATTCTATCACGGTATTTTTAATTTACCGCGATGATTGATAGGGGTAAACGAGTACAAAAAAAAACAAAATCGATCCAATAAAAAATAAATAATCAAGCTAAACTCTGCGTCGTTCCCCTTCAATCAAAAAATTTTTAAGCAAAATTGCACGTAACGAAAAATTTTTTTCGATGCGATTCGTTCAGCGTCCGGATCAGAATTCGTTCGGCGTCCGGCCGTAACTTTCAGCGGTTATGTCGGATATTTTCTCGAAATCGATGTTTGGTCGATTCGCTGCTTAGTTCGTCGCTGTGCGTCCAGGTGGAGCCTCGCTCGACTGTAGTTGATCGATAAGTCCTGTCATTCATTGACTCAAATTCTCCAACTTTCCCTCGTCACTCGCCGTCGCTCCCAGATGTCTCCCTGGTTGTTGGTGGCTCTTGAAATCCCGGGTTCGTCCGATCGCTTTGTCTTAAGTCGCTATCTCTCTCACTCAATGTCCGACTCGGTACAATTTTTAACACTCATTCATCCATACGCAATTTCAAATTTTCGGCGCGTTTTCCGGCTTATTTAACCTCGAGCTTTGCATTCTGATCAGGAGGCCGCTGGGGCGATACAGGCGCGTCAAATCTCCACAGTCCATCAGCTTGGCCAACATAATCATACTACTGTTACGTTCCCAAATTTTGGGTGTAATTAATTTTTAAATTTAATTAATTTATTTAAATGTCCAGATTTTGACCTCATTAGGAAGTCGATAGACTCCAGGTGGGTCATGCCACTGATTCCTCCGCGAAGTACTTTTTATATATATTTTAATAATTCATATTTTTAATTTATTTATAATATATATTTTATATTTTACTTTTATTTTACTTGCCTACAGGTAGGTAATGGGTAGAGTGCCTGAACGCTGGCTAGCGCTCTGGGCGATTTCACCAGGGTGAGAACAGCTAATAAGCGCTCTCACCCTGAGGGTAAAAGTTAGGATATTTTGGATAGAATACCCGAACGCTGGCTAGCGCTCTAGGTAAAGGAACCAGGGCCGAACGCTGATAAGCGCTCTCAACCCTGGGTTGGGGTTCTAATAAATTTCAATAATTTTTTAACAATTAACAAAATTTATTATCAAGGAATTGGCAGGTTCAGCCTCGGATCAACAGAGATTTCTCCTCTGCTAAGTCCTCGGACTGACTGCTCCAGATAAAGTCTGAAGACAGAATGTCTCTGTTATAATAATTACAATAAGTTTTATAAGAATTTTGAGCGACGTTGCATCTCAGGTTACCCTATGTGAACATCAACGCAGTCCAAAACCCACAACGTAGACTGTTTAGTCTACTAGGCTGCATTGACGTTCTAGACATCTGTTATCTCGAGGTATTTCCATTACGAAATACCTCGGATAATAATTAAATAATTTAAATAATTATTTAATAATTTTTAAAATAGATTTATAAAACATTAAATAAATTTAAAATTTACGAGAACGTAACACTACTAATAATAATCGAAAAATAGAAAATAATAGCTCTAGTTTCTATAGACGGGAATTTTTCCTATGTCATAACATACATACATACATACACAGGACCTTGAAACGTCGAGATACGATGAAAACTCGATTTTCGAAAAGCGGGATGAAACCAATAACTTCACGATTCTCGAAAATTTTCAATTTTCTTAGCGGGAAGTTAACAAATGTAGCTGATTCGCGCTTTTGAGTTTTTCGAGCTTAATCTTCTAATATATAAAATTCTCGTGTCACAGTTTTCGTTGCCATACTCCTCCGAAACGGCTTGACCGATTCTTATAAAATTTTGTGGGCATATTGAGTAGGTCTGAGAATCGGCCAACATCTATTTTTCATCCCCCTAAATGTTAAGGGTAGTCCACCCCTAAATTTTTTTTTTAATTTTTAGACAAAATATTTAGTTTTTATTTCTTTATGATACAGCATACAAATATACATACAATCCTAAATTTTCATACCTCTACGATCAACCCTTATTTTTTATTTGTTAATTAAAAAATTTAATTTTTTTTGCAAGAATTTTTTTTCATTTTTTCATGACTTAGAATAAAAAAAATTCATATTACTCTCAATTTTCACCCTTCTACAATCAACCCCTATTTTTTTAAAAGAATTTATTTAAAAGAATTTTATATTTTCTAACCCCGGTCAATAGCTGATCAATAGGGTTTTGGTTTGCCAACTCCGCTTGGGAGGAGCATAATAGCAAGTTTCGTCGAGTGCAATTTTACAAATACATTTTAAAAGTAAACATTAAAACAAAACTATAAATTTGTTTAAAAGTTATTTAGGAAAAAAAGTAAAATTTTCAAATATATAATTAATTTAATCAAACTTATCATAAATATTGAAGGTAAAGTATTACTGTGTCTTTGTTATGATCCAACATTTATAATATTTAATACATTTATAATCCACATTTTTTATCCACAATTTTTACAAAAAAAATTGTATACTCCATTGCACAAAAAGATTAATATTGTTGACTAATAGTTTCAGAATTCGTTGTATATACAATTTTAAAAAAAAGTTACAATAAATAAAAGAAAGACCATTCGGCAGTCAAAATGGGAGTAGATTACTTAAATAACAAAGATAAATTTTTTGCACTATAATATTGATCATAATATATAAGTTCTGTTACAATAAAACAATGACATCAAAACAAATGTAAAAGTAAAATTTCATTAGATCTGTCTGAGAGTGTAGGAAATTTTTGGTCTAGGCTGATAGTGAGGTATGGAAATTAAAGTTTATGTAATGAGCTTTGAGGTGCAATTTACAAAAATTTTACAAATCATCGCATTCAGAAGTCATTTTGCGATCAAACAGTAAAAGTTCCAAATTTTAAGGAATTAGAAGAATTCAAATTTCTGTCATTCATAAACTCTTTAATCTAAAAAAATATATAAATATGCAAATTAAAGATTGCTTAATAAGCTTTCAGATGTAATTTACAGGAACTCGAGAGGATAACGTGTTCGATTGTTATTCCACGAAAATACGGTAAGAGTGAAAATTTCTGCGATTTTCAAAAATGTCTAAATTGCTGTCGTCCCTAAACTATTTAATTTGAAAAAATTAATAAGTTTGCAAACTAAAGCTTATTATATAAGCTTTCAGATCCGATTTACACAAATTGAATATAAAATCGCATTTAATTGTTATTGTACGGGAATACGATAAAAGTGAAGATGTTATCGAGTTTCGAAAATTTTTGAATTGCTTTCATTAAATAACTAACCGACAGATTTGGCTCAGCTTAGAACTTAACCTCAGAAATCGTCCTAAGAATGAGTATGTTACGTTTTATTAAGATCTTCACTCATATACCACATACGCGCACACTTACAATAAATAAGATACATTTTCATGCACTAGAATAATTCATATGGCAAAACAACGTTTGCCCGGTCAGCTAGTCTACTATATAAATAAGTCGGGTTTTCCTTCCTGACGCTGTAACTCAAGAACGCACAAACCGATTTCCACGGTTTTGCATTCGTTGGAAAGGTCTCGGGCTCCGTGAGATTTATAGCATAGAATATTCAGGAAATATATATACAGGGTGTCTCAGAAGTCGTGAGCCACCGGACAGGGTGTGGTAGAAAATTGGATTCTGAATAGAAAAGTCCTTTACCATTTTTCGATCAGACCCATAGAAAAATTACTACAAATTTATGAAAATAGACCAATGAGGAGCGCGGTTTAGCGGCAGAACGGTAGGCGCAAGAGCGAGCGAGTGGAAGCGCGACAGGCAATGCGTGCGCGCTCGCTTGCACACGTGTGATATCATTGCTCAGTTATAGCGGGATGCCCGCATGCAATAATAATGATCAATGATACTCCTGTAAATAAAAAAAAATTAATATTAGAAAAATCATCCCATAGACAGCCCCATAAAATAAAAAATGTGCGATTTTTTGATAATTAAAACTCAAATTTTCGGTGTCACCGAAAAATGAAAAAAAAAAAAGCCAACAGTCATATTCAATGATACCCCTGTAATTAAAAAAAAAAAAAAAAGAAAAGTTATAAAAGTACCCCATACACTCTGAGATACAGCCCCATAAAGCCAAAAATTTGCGATTATTTAATGATGAAATTCAAATGATCAGTGTGCACTTGAAGTTAAAAAAAAAAAAAAGGAATAAAAATAATCAGTGACACTACAGTAGGTGAAGAAAATTTTTAAAAATAAAAAACTACCCCCATAGACAGGGAGATACAGTCCCATAAAGCCAAAAATTGTGCGATATTTCAATAATTAAAATAGAAATTTTCGACGACTACTCAAAATTTCAAATAAAAATCTAGGACTAATAGTTAACTATACCCATAACAATCAGAAAAAAATTAAAAATTACAAAAACCACCCCATAGACACTAAGATACAGCCTAATAAAGCCGAGTATTTCGGGATTATTTAACATAAAAATTAAAATATTCACAGTGCATTCGAAATAGAAAAAAATACCAATCAAAATTATCAGTGGTACTTTTGACCATCAGACAAATTTAAAAAATTGTAAAAACACCCCATAGATACCGAAATATGACTTGATAACGCACAAAAATCGGGATTGCTTAGAAATTAAAATTCAAATTATTGGTGCCCATTGAAAATCAACAAAAGAAACCTTTTGTACTTATCGATTAAACTCCTGTGTATCGAAAAAATTATTATTTAAAAAACCACCCCGCAAACTCCGAATTATGATCCCATTAAGCTGAAAATTTCTGATTTTTAGTAATTAAAATGCTACTTCTCGGTGTCCGTTGAAAATAAATGAAAAGTATGAAAACTCATTTTCAGATATACTCTTGTAAGCAAAAAAAAATAAGATTTGAAAAAACACCCCATTAACGGCGAGATAGGACCCCATAAATCCGCTAATTTGTGATTTGTTAGTAATTGAAATTGAAATTCTTGGTGTCCATTTAACAACAACAAGAGAAACCTATTGTACTTTTAAATTACACCCTTAAAAACATAAAAAAACTTAACTCTTGAAAATCCACCGCATAGACACTAACAAACATCCAAATAAAGCCAACAATTCGCGATTTTTCAATAATTAAAATTCAAATTTTCATATGACACCGAAAATTTCGATATCAATCCACAAAAAATCGATAAATCGCGGCTTTATGGAGGCGTATCTTGGGGTCTATGGGGTGAATTCTTGAATTTTGATATTTTCATTTATTAAAAAGAGTAAATTGGAAAGTGGAATGAGTTTATGCTCTTTATTTTAAGTGGACACCGAGAATTTCAATTTAAGTCAATTAAAAATCGACAAATAGCGACTGTATGGGGATGTATCTCGGTGTCTGTGGGGTGGATTCTAAAATTTTGATTTATTATTTTATAACAGAGATAACATTAAAAAGTACAATAATTTTCTTTTACTTATTTTGAGTAGACACCGAGAATTTCAATTTAAATCAATAAAAAATCGAACAATTGTGGCATTGTGGGGTTGCCTCTCGGTGTTTATGGGGTGGATTCCAAAATTTTGATTTTTAATTCATAAAAAGGTTAAACTGGAAAGAAAGATAATTTTCTTTGAGTTATTCCGAGTTGACACCGAGAATTTCAACTTAACTTCACAAATAATGGAGAAATCGCAGCTTTATGGGGGTGTATCTCAGTGTCTATGAGGTAGTTTTTTATTTTTTTTCAATTTTTTTGGTCTACAGTAGTGTCACTGATTATTTTTATTGCTTTTTTTTTTAACTTCAAGTGCACACTGATCATTTGAATTTCATCATTAAATAATCGCAAATTTTTGGCTTTATGGGGCTGTATCTCAGAGTGTATGGGGTACTTTTATAACTTTTCTTTTTTTTTTTAATTACAGGGGTATCATTGAATATGACTGTTGGCTTTTTTTTTTCATTTTTCGGTGACACCGAAAATTTGAGTTTTAATTATCAAAAAATCGCACATTTTTTATTTTATGGGGCTGTCTATGGGATGATTTTTCTAATATTAATTTTTTTTTATTTACAGGAGTATCATTGATCATTATTATTGCATGCGGGCATCCCGCTATAACTGAGCAATGATATCACACGTGTGCAAGCGAGCGCGCACGCATTGCCTGTCGCGCTTCCACTCGCTCGCTCTTGCGCCTACCGTTCTGCCGCTAAACCGCGCTCCTCATTGGTCTATTTTCATAAATTTGTAGTAATTTTTCTATGGGTCTGATCGAAAAATGGTAAAGGACTTTTCTATTCAGAATCCAATTTTCTACCACACCCTGTCCGGTGGCTCACGACTTCTGAGACACCCTGTATATGTATATATATATATATATATATATATATATATATATATATATATATATATATATATATATATATATATTAATATTAGGGTGTGCCAAAATTCAATTTTCATGAAGAACCTTTTAAAATTAGAATTTTGAGTTCCAATTTTGGCAGGAGCTGTGTTTGGGCATTTCCTAAGATATTTTGGTGTAAGACAATTTATTTAATTTTCATAGAATTTTTTAACACGAGTTTAGTTTGGGTATTTCCGCTGAAATTTCAAATTTTGACCGGAAGTGCCCAACTTAATCTCCTGTTAAAAATTCTATGAAAATCAAATAAATCGTCTCACCCCAAAATATCTTGGGAAATGCCTAAACACAGCTCCTGCTACAAGCGGAACTCAAAATTCCAATTTTAAAAGGTTCTTCACGGAAATTGAATTATATATATACTTCTCACAAAAAATAAGGGAGCAGAAAAAAAATCCAAATTTTTGGGGGATTTTCAACAGGCTGTTACTTATACAAAAATGGTCGTACAGCAAAAAAGAACGAATTGTAGCTCTAAGTGTCTAGTTTTCAGATCTGAGTTTGAAATTTTTTTTTAAAATGTTTTTCGAGTAATCATAAGAAAACCACCGAAAAAAAAATTTTCTAAATTTTTTTGGTTTTGTTTTTTTTTTAATCTACGGACGTGGAAAAAATTATTTCGACTTAATCTCCATATGGACCGGATAGCTCTTTTAGTCAGCTTTAATTGGTTTTTTTACAAATCTCGATACGAGCATTTCTCGCTGAGATATCGGTGTTTGAATGGAAAAAGATCATTTTGTCCTTGATTATCAATATTTCAGCAACGAATGATCGCATAGAGATTTCGAGGTTGGTTTCAAAAACTTGAATAAATTCTCTACAAGGATTGGCAATTGAATTTTGAAAAAAATTTTTTTTTCAATCATTACATGAATTACAAAAAGCATCCAAAAAAGGGCTTTTTGTCGTTTTTTGAAAAATCAAGCGCCCAATCAAAAATATTGCGGAAACTACTAATGTTAAGTATGCCTTATACTGTTCAATATACCTACAAAAACCCTACGAAGTTTCATTTTAATCCAGCTAACCGTTTTTTTCCCACTTGATCGAATTTTTAAAAAAATTAAAGGAGCATGAATTTCGCTCTGAAAATTTGAGTGTTGAATAAAATATTCAAATAAACTTCAATAATGTTCTTGTATAATAATTTTAGATAATAAAATTTAATGTTAAATGAAAAATTAATATTATAAACATGTTATAAATAAATTATAGAACTTGACAGTTAAACAATTTATAATAAACAAATATCAAACAATGAAATTCTAAAATAATAAAGCAAGTTGATAAAATCATAAAAACGGAATATTACTTCAAATAAATAATTAAATTCAAAAATATAAGAGATGCTTGATTCAAGTATATATTTATTCATACGATTTAAATAAATAATTTTATGTTAAAGAGAACAAATGTATGTATTTGTTATGTCCACCCCAAAAATTTTCTTTTAAATTTAAATCACCCGCGCAGATGGAAGACTTCTCCATGCGCGAAAGCCACAATAAAATATAAGCTACGCGACTGCTGGTTGACTAGCGGGGACTTCTACAATCTCAGCACCGCGAGTATTTAAAAAGGCGATCAACAGCCAACGCCTCGTTTTTGGTTCTCTGCTTTATTTTTTGGCAAATTTAAATCTCTAATTCAGGGTTTCCCTAACCATGGGTCGCGACCCACTAGTGGGTCGCGAGCGAATATAAGGTGGGCCGTGTCTGTAGAACAACACACCAACCGATCGAGACGACCGCCCGCCGCGCCGGCCGGGCCGAACGGATTGAGCGCAAGCGGCGCGGTGGCTCGCGTGCTGAGGGGGGGTGGAACGCGGGAGGCGAACGAACGCATTTTGAAGAATTCAGAGCGAGGCGTCTTTTGTTTTGTGAAGTTCATTCCGCGTTGAGTTGTATTCGTTAGCGTATGTCATTGTTGTAATCTTGCGAAAATTATTATTGACGTTCGACGATAAAAATGGAAAAGTGGTTAAAACGGGGAGCAAAAACTACCGCGCCGACGTCAGTTGATTGCGAAAATAATAGTGGAAATGCAGATGATATTTTGAGTGACAAAAGCGGCACTGAGCCTGACTTCCAAATGCCCTCCACGAGTTTGCATGACACAAAACGTCGAAAAGTTTTGAGAAAATATGACCCGGAATATCTGAAGCTAGGATTCACTTGGAATCATGATACGACAGATCCACGTCCTCAATGCGTGATTTGCTACGAAATATTGGCGAACGAAAGTATGCGCCCCAGTAAATTGACACGTCATATAGAAACAAAGCATTCCCATTGTGTGAACCAGCCAGTAGATTTTTTTCAAAAAAAAATGTTAGAAATGAACTCTTCAAAAAAAATTGTGTCACATTTCGTGAATATCAATGAAAATTCTGTATATGCATCGTACCTCATTAGCTTACGGATTGCAAGAGCAGGTAAGCCTCATACTATTGGCGAAGACTTAGTGTTACCATCGATTAAAGATGCTGTTGGAGCGATGTTTGGAGAGAAAGAAGTCAAAGAAATCGAGCGCATACCGCTATCAAATAATACTGTTACGCGTAGAATTGACGAAATGGCTGAATGGACAGAAGATGAATTAATCCGGAGAATCATTGATAGTAAATATTACGCTCTGCAACTAGATGAGTCTACTGACGTTCAAGGTCTATCTCAATTAATAGTTTTTGTGCGTTATATATGGCAAGAAGACGCGCATGAAGATATGTTGTTTTGCAAGCCAATTGTTCGTGGAACGGCTGAGGTAATCTTCAATTTAATCGATAACTATATAAATGAAAGGTATACAGTGGAAGAACTGCGTCGGTATATGTACTGACGGTGCGAGGGCCATGTGCGGGAAAAATAGCAGTGTTGTCACAAGAATTCTTGAACAAAATCCTTGTGCTTTGTGGACACATTGTAGCCTCCACAGAGAAGCACTGGTTTCCAAAGCATTGCCTGATGATTTCCAAACAGTACTAAACACAGCTGTTAAAATTGTGAATTATATTAAAACAAGACCTTTACAAGCTCGCTTATTTAAAAAGCTGTGTGAAGAAATGGGTAGTCATCATACATCTCTCCTTCTGCATACGGAAGTTCGCTGGTTATCCAGGGGAAAAGTACTGGCGCGATTAGTGGAATTACGCAATGAAGTTATAATTTATTTGGAAGGAAAAAATGAATATATTGAACATCTGAAGGACGAAGAATTCATTCTCAAGCTCACTTATACAGCGGATATTTTTTCGAAGTTAAATGAACTAAATTTGTATTTACAAGGTTCAAGCGAATTACACATTTTTGCAGTCCATGATAAAATTCGCGCGTTCATGAAAAAGCTTTTGCTGTGGAAGAGTTGTATTGAGGATGGAAGGTATGATTGTTTTGAAACACTTGAAACTTTTATTGTTGAAAATCAAGTACGGCCACAGATGAACGTAGTGTCTGCCATTTCCACCCATTTATCCTCGTTAAAAGAAAACTTAGACGACTATTTCGGTGAGGAGATGAAAAAGCTCCATTCATTGGATTGGATTTGCAACCCATTTCAAGACCACCTACCAACTGGTATGTCAACAAAAGCAAGTGAAGAACTAATTGATTTATCCGAAAATTCGTCACTAAAAAATTGTTTCAATCGTAAGCAATTAACAAAATTCTGGCTCTCGGTTGCTGGTAACTATCCATGCCTGTTTGATGAAGCTATAAAAGTCCTCCTCCCTTTCACTACCTCATACCTATGTGAGGTCGGATTCTCTAATATGGTGAACATTAAAACTAAATACCGAAATAAATTGGACTTATCAAACTCACTGCGCTTAAAAATAACTCGGGTTGAAGTTGACGTCAAAACTGTGATGGCGAAACATAGGAAACAATTTCATCCTTCCCATTGAAATAACCTTTTAATGTACAATAGTTATTTAATTAAGTAATAAAAAATTGCATTAACACTTCGTTTGTTATTTGAAAAGTCCGCTATGAAAACCGTTACCAAAATGAATAAATCGTTTGAATTTCCTACAGGTGGGTCCCAAATTTGTAAACTTGAATTAGATGGGTCGTAGCCAAGACAACTTTGGGAATCACTGCTCTAATTAGATCTTTAAAATCTTCTGAAGTAATGAGATAGTGTTTTGGTTGTTCAGGTGTAGGCAAAAACTCCTTATCGGAATTACTTTTATAAGAACTAAAAGATGAGCTACTTTTCTGCGATAATTTTTTTGGTGGCTCAGGTACTGGTCGTGTCAGGTCGTGAGCAATTGGAGTAGAAGAAGATTCGAGGTCAGGATATTCAATAGGTTTTGCATTTTTACCTCTACGTCTTTTACTCGGATTCACCATACAAAAGTAGCAGTCAGTAATATGGTCTTTTGGTTCTCGCCAAATCCTTGGTATTGCAAATTTCATAGACCTTTTCTCACCTCGATACCAACCTAAAAATATAAAAATAAAAATTAATATGTCTATTATATTGGATTCATCGCTTAATTAAATAAAAATTGCTTACCTTCCAAACACCTTTTACAATAACTACAAGCAACATGTGGAGCCCATAGCTTATGTTGATTCCGTACAGGACAGTCAAAATATGCTTCATAGGCTTCACAGAGAACGTGAGATGTCTTTAGTTCATTTTTCACTTCTCGAACTTTAATAAATTGACCACATATAAAACAAAATGCATCATCATCGTATTTGCACTTTCGTGACGACAGTTTAAGTTATTCTGGGCTTGTACATAACACCTGATGGTTGTTTATCACTCGGGTGCCATCTAGCAGCACAGTGTAAACGTTAATACCCCATTCTCACCTCGCGGTCTTTTTAAAAATATTAAAATCAATTAAAATTTATGAAAAAATTGAAAAATGAGTATTATTATTATAACTATCACAAAAGCAAACTTTATACCGAAAAAAGATATTTTCTTTTTGTTTTTGTGCATAACTAACTGGAAAATAATAGTATAAACTTTAGGACAAAGAACGAAAATTTTTTTTGTAGAGTCGTGTAATTAAAACAACGGAATTAAAACCTCCGTTGCGTATTCTTTAATTCATTAGTCCAAACCTCCACCGTTTACGCTACCGCTCTAACGCTACCGACATAACATATTTGTCGATATGTAAATGCACTTACGTATACACAAACACATAGATGAGTAATAGAAGATAGGAATAAGTGAGAAATCGAATTTACACTCTGATCCCAATAGAGGGGACTCATGCAACATTGTAGACAAACTAAAAAGAGAGTATAAAGGCCCAAGAAAACAGGCAAATAATTGAACGCTGTTTTCCCCCAATTAGTGAAAATTGGTGACGCCTTAAAAATCCATACTTTAAGATTTTCACTAAAAAATATCTCTCGTTGTCTTAGTCGTCCTAGTCTAAGTACATCTTCAAAAGTTCTTACTAAGTTTTGAGACCACGTGTAGAAGTAAAATTAAATTGTCCTGTGAAGTGAATTTAAGTTACGTAATGAATAAATTTAAACGAATCAACGAGAAATAATCAACAAATCTGATATAATTTGAATTATTAATATTTATGAATTTAGAAATATCGAAACTCGTTATATGAAAGAAAAAGTTAACTATGAATCATTGCATAATGATTGTAATTGTTGTAATTTAACTAGTGATATTAATTTTGGATTTAATAATATATGTATTGAAATGTATTAAAGCAGTTCTGAAGTTATAAGAGATTTTCACACACACACACACACACACACACACACACACACACACACACACACACACACACACACACACACACACACACACACACACACACACACACACACACACACAGATAGAGAGAGAGATTGATTGATTGATTGATAGTTTATTAATGCCAAGGCACAAGCCAAATGGCAATTTTAAATACAATATGATTTACAAATACAATAATAATAGAAAAATTATATAAGTACATAAACTATAATAAAGATCTAATATAAAAATTTATATTTATTTTATCTGATTCAACTAACATACTCAATAAATTATTCAATTAATAACAGCTGATAAAAGAACAAAGTTGGAGAATTTAACACTTAGAATCTAACAGTAATTATCAGAGAACTTATCACTTTACAATAACAAAATTAATAATCCAAATTCAACAAATGGTCAAAAATTTTATTTTTGAACACTTCAAGACTAGATGAGTTTACAATCTCTTCAGGCAGTTTTAGTGGAGCTATTAGTTGAATCAGTTGACTGTTAATCTAGTTTAGTGAGATCAGAAACACATTTAATTTTAATTATTTCAGAGCCATTTTCTCTTTTAGCAAAAATTTGTCCACTTGTCACCCAGACATACTTGATCTATTTTAACTTAGCCTTTTCTTTAGTTTGTAAAAGTAATTTATGTGTCTCTGGTAATAAAAATTCATTGACGTATATAGCAAATGTGGAATTTTGATCAACATAGTCCGGAAACACAATTTTAGCCAAAAAATTTTTTGACTTGCGTTTCGAACTTATAATGAAATCACGTACTCGAGAAGACTTCAAATCAATAATGTAGGAATGATAGGTAGTCTTATGTTGTTTAGATCTATCTTTATTTACAAATTTACGAACACTCAAAACATCGCTGACCAAATGTGGTAACTCTAGAGCATTTAAAACAGCGGACGGAATTTCAGAAGGTGATAGTTTATCAGCCACTAAATCAGGAATACCTGAGATTACCAACTCAGTAATACTTCCTAATAGAGATGAAGGAGATGAAGCTACACTGTTTTCAAGAATAACTAGTTTGCTCAGATCAGCTAGTTTATTATGCATTATATTTATGTTAGTTTTACTGTCTTCTTTTAATTTTTTGATGTCTAAGTTTAATTTCGAAATTGAATCAGCATTTATTTTAACATTTTCCTTAACTTCCGAAAGGTCAGACACAGTAGCAGCTTGCGAATCTTTGAGGTCAGCGATTTGCGTACTAAGTTCCTCAAGTTTCTTATTTACCAACATGTTGGATGATAAAAACTGTTCCATCATAGCTGTCATCTTATCGTCAAGCGACTTTTCAGACCAATTTGAAGGTAGCTGGGCCATTGTTGGAGGTGTGATAGGTGAATGAAACACTGAGTCTGGACCAATCGATATCGGTGTATTTGGTGTGACAGGTGATTTCAATGAGGTTGATACACGAGCTGTTGATAAACGAACAAGTGAGGTAGATCCGCGAGCTTTAAATGTATGATCAAGAGGAGAAGAGCTGGCAGATTTGAAACTGGAAATTGAAGAGGTATTAGAGCTAGTAGATTTTATCGAGGCAAGTCTTGTTTTTGTTTCTAAATTTCCCAGGAGATAGTTAAATTGTTTTCTGCAACAATCAGTCAGCGGCCTGTTTTTTACATAATCTCATGCACAACCAGGATGAAAATGCTGTTGACAAGTGTTACAAATAACAGATGATTTAACAGGTCTCTTGCATTTAATACATGTGTCAGGCACCAATGGCATAACCAGAAGATTGAAAGTAAAATTAACCTTCTCAGTACACACACTATTGGTGCTTTGTAAATTCTCAATTCATAACAATTAAATGGTCAGAAAGAATTTGATAGAACTTTACTGACAAGTTATCACTGATAGAAGGTAAAGTAAATGGTAAATCACTAGGTAATTAGCCAGTCATGAATAGTGTCACTTAAACCTCCTTGTTGCACACACTGTAGATCAACAGAGTAGTTATCAAATAGATGATATTTTTCAGAACTGGTAAACTTCAAGTGAGAGTTGACATCAACTGACGCTAATTTGGCTAACAATCCACTGTACACTAAAACCACTGTCAACTTAACCTCTTCAATGATGAGTAATTTATATTTAATTATTTTTCAATCCACAGCGAACACATAAGGAAAATTTATATGTCAATCTGCAGATTGCAATTTGTTGCTTGCAATATTTCTGAAACAAAAAATGCCCGGAGGCAATTTACAGCAGAAAAATGTTGCAAAAACAGAGCAAAAAATTAGCGTGTTTATGTACTTACAGAGAGAGAGAGAGAGAGAGAGAGAGAGTATCCTGCAGTAGTGAGCGCTCTCAATCAAACTAATACTAGCAGCAGAAGCGCAGTATATGTTCTCGCTGTCTTCTCTCAGTCATTAGAAGTGCCTGTAGAAGATACTAATTTTAGCTACAGTACCATTCGAAGGCGTCGATTAAAAGCAAGAAAAGATATTGTACATGATTTAATTGACAAAATTCAATTTCCCAACGATCTTTTTCTTTACTGGGATACGAAAGTTGTTGTAGACGTTTGTGGATATAATAAAGTCAATAGGCTTGCAGTTGTTGAATATGGCTCAAATTTCGAACAATAACTCAACATACCAAAAAGGGGAAAGCGGAACAGGAAACTTGTTTACCGACAACATCAGGTCCAAATGTTCCTACGTTTAAATGATTCCGGCAAACTTGACAAAATATAGATCAACCTTGATTCAGAAAGATGATTTGAAATGATTACCTCCATGTTAATTGTATATCTATATAGTATTAAAATCCGATGTTTTTAAATCATTTCAAATTAGATTTCTTAATCAGGGAAAGTAATTACATAACTGGATGGGACAATGAAATTACATCCCAGTCAGCATCCAAATCAGAAAGACTTCTGGAAGAAGTCTTTTCAAAGACGTCCATAAGAAGTCTAAATATGATGTCTTAACGAGTTCATCAATCAGAACTCTTAATCAAGAAGTCGACAGGAAATCTTTTGACAAACTTTGTAAGACTTCTAAAATATGAGCTCTTCAAGTAGTTTACTTACTGAACTCATAAGACATCAATAATCTGAGCTTTTTAAGAGGTCTTTTTTCTGACTTCGTAAGATGTCATGAATATGAACTCTTTCAGAGGTCTTTTTGCTGAGGTAAGATTGAATTGTATTGGCGCATGCGCACAACGATAGAAATTTTATTTTTATTTTTTATCTCTGTTTTAATATAACCTATAAGTGTATGGTACGTTTTCTGTTTACATTCAGCGTCGAATTGCAAAACTTTAATTTAGTGAAATCAATTAATTATTTATAACCAGTGATTTCGTAATTTGTAAATTAAAAGTTCTAAAAATAATGTAAGTGCATATTCTTAGCTAATTAATATTTGACTGTGTATGATATTTCATGTTTTTATCAGTGATAAATTTGAGAAATCATTCGATTTTAAAGGTAACGTATACATTTATCCAAAAAATAAATATAAATTATGATTTTTTTAATTTAAAATATTTTTTCTCAAGATGTCTGAAAGAAAAAGATTCAGTGAACTGTCTAAGAGTCAGAAAAATCGAAGATTGAAAAAACGCTGTGAGCAGGCAATTTTGGAGACTGCACGTGCAAAAGCATCGGTTGATACTTCGTTTGATAATGATCCAGTTATTAATAACAGTGTAATGAACAACGACAATAATTATGACAGTGATGATTTCAGTTTATAGTCGATTCATTTAGATAATACCGTAACCGATATCTCTTTAAAGACTTACACAGATAATAATGATAATTCTCATTGTACAACAACAAAAACAACATCAACAGTAACAGCAACAACTACTACAACTTCTATCACTTATAATAATAATAATAATAATTGTGATATCGAAGTACCAATTCCTTTAACCAAACAATTAGCTCAATGGAAATGCGAATTTAACATTACTCAAGCTGGATCAAGTGCTTTACTAAAAATTATTAGAAATGTGGAGTCAATAGAAGAGTTAAAAAGTCTTCCAAATGACAGTCGTACCTTAATTGATACTCCTACAGATACTACTATTCGTGAGGTTGCACCAGGAGAATATTTCCACTATGGACTGAAAGATGGATTAATTGATCAATTAAAAATTGTCGATATAAAACAGATTACAGATATTATCCAGATTAGTATACACATTGATGGTTTGCCAATATCGAAGAGTTCAAAACGACAACTGTATCCTATACTGGGAGAAATTTTTCCAAAAGTCTCTGTACCATTCGTTATTGGTATATACCATGGACTGAACAAACCAAATGACTAATGAATTTCTTCAAGATTTCATTAATGAGTACAAAAATCTGAGAGAGGAAGGTTTCGAGTATGATAGTCATAAATTTAAAGTAATTATACGGGCTGTCATTTGTGATTCACCAGCGAGAGCTTTTGTAACCTACACAAAAGGTCATGGTGGTTTTTATGGTTGCGGTAAGTGCATTCAAGAAGGAGAATATAGTGACCATCGAATATTATTTCTTGATATGGATGCACCATTACGCACTGACTCGAATTTTATAAATCGTTTAAATGAAGATCATCATTTAGGAAAATCAGATTTTGAAGATATTGGTGTTGGTATGGTGTCTCAATTTCCAGTGGATTACATGCATCTTGTTTGTCAAGGAGTATCAAAAAAATACTGACTTCGTGGACGAAAGGATGGCGACTAAATGATAAAAATTACTTAAATTAAGTCACAAAATGACTGAAAATCAATATTATTATTATAATTATTATGAGTATTACATAACAACAATAATAATTTAACAATTAATATTAATAAATTTATAGCATGAATAAATAATATTTATTAATTTATAATAATAATATTCTGCAAATTTTCTGTATGAAATCAGAAAGAGCTCTCAATTCTGACTACTATAAGTACTCTTTTATTTGAAGTCGTAAAGAGCTCTTAATTCGGATTTCTGCAAGACATCTTATTTTTGAACTCAAAAAGACTTCCTAATTCTAACTTCTGTAAGCACTCTTTTTTTTTGAACTCAGAAAAAAGATCTCTTTGAGAATATTTGTGGAAGTCTTATATTACTCTTAAAGTGGTGCATTCGACGTCCTCAAGACGTCTTAGAGACACCATTCCGTTAAAAATTACGACGTCCAAATCTTAAATAGGAGTTCATCAAGAACCTCTAAAGACATCATATTGTTTACTGGGATGTAGTAAAGTCATGGACGAAAGAGATAATATTTTGCAATTTATTTCTAAGTAGCTCAATGTATGAACTATTTTTTGTTATTTAATGAGTTTCAATCAATTCTAGCTATTGACCATTCAAAAACCTAATAAAAATAATTATTGAATGTTTTCAGGAATACCATCCTCGAGATAATTACACAGAATTCCTGGAACTGGTATATATTTTTTTAAATGACACGCAAACTTATACTATCACAGTTAAAGTTCCTGAAGCAGCTTATCATGCGAGATAGATTTCCAAGACCATCTATTGCCTGAAAATGTACATGTTTCAAAAATAATTCATGTTAGCCGTCAGAAAGATTTACTTGGATTAGGTAATGTTTGTGGTTTTATAAGTCTCATTTATGTGAAAGCATGGTTGAAGCTTCTTGTCCGATAAAAGCTCCAGTTCAAGACTTAAATTTTTAACTTCCCGCTTAGAAAATTGAAAATTTTCGAAAATCGGGAAGTTATTGGTTTCACCCCGTTTTTCGAAAATCGAGTTCTCATCAGATCTTGACATTTTGAGGTCCTAGGAAGCTTCCCTGACTATTCCCGCGATGATGTCCGCATGTCTGTGCGTGTGTGTGCGCGCGCGCGCGCGTGTGTGTGTGTGTGTGTGCATGTGTGTGTGCGTGTGTGTGTGTAACCCTTCTATAACTTTTGAACAGCTTGACCGATTTCATCGCGGTTGATGCCATTCAGAAGGGCTTGACCAAACTTAGATTTCCTTAAATTTGAACCGATTCGGACCAGTAGATTTTGAGAAATTGTTCAAAAAACTACAAAAAAAAATTTTTTGAAACGTGGTTTTTTTGGAATAACTTTCAAACGGCAGTACTGATCAATTCCAAAAACTAATCAGCTCTTAACATCAAAAAACCACGTCGATTGCCGGCAGTCCGGTCAAAATTGGTTGATTCGTTCGTGAGTTATCATAAACGAAAGAAAACCGAAAAAAGTGTTTTTTCGGGGTTACTCTGAAATTTTCGGTTCGATCAATTGAAACCTGCAAATAACTTATGAGAATGATGAAACTGCATCGAATGCCGCCAACCTCGTGGAAATCGGTTGATCCATTCAAAAGTTATCACGATTTGAAAATTCCAAAAATATTAATTTAATAAACTCCGATCAAATTTTTGAGCTCGGAGAGCTTAAAACTACACGAAAATTAGATTTTTGAGCTCGAAGAGCTCAAAAACATAATAAGTGCAATATCGAGCGCTTAATTACGAAAGTAGCGGGAAGTTGCAGGGATGGCCGTCAGGGTCAACCGTTTTTCTAATTTTTTTCAAATTTAATCAACTACAAAAATATCAATGAAAAGATTTCAAATGCTCCTGTCTTAACATTTTCAGGACATTTATGGTACCTAATAGAAAGACTTGCAGCAATGTCATTTTTTGATTCTAGTATAAGCTTGGAAATAAAAAAGAAAATGATTGATATTACGAAAAAAGACTTGAATAAAATTGATGAAAACAAAATTACATTAACAAAAACACAACTTTACACGGATTTTTCAGAAGATATTAGTGATATTTTCTCAAAAAGATCGTTAAAATTTTTTTAAAATGCTGGTGTTATCACCGGATTATTTAAATACTGAGCCGGAACATTGGGCTGAAGATTATTCATACAAATCGTGTTTCGAATTTGTTGAAAACATCAACTGCGCTAATGATATTGCTGAACGAGCTATTGCGTTAATACAAAAATACAACCAAACTCTAACAAAAAATGAAAAACAAAAACAATTCATCTGGCAAGTAGTATAATTACATCGCTAGCAATATGCCAATTGTAACAAATTAAATTTTATTAAGAACTAATAAGATTGCATAAATGATTTCAAATGAAATGAAGAATTGATTGATAAAAATAAGAACTTTTTTTTCTTGACAATCTTAGATTACAAACAACATTTTTTGACTATTTTATTTTGTTTAGATCTAGGTTTTTTCTTGTTAAATATGAACATTTTTATTTTTTTTATATTTTAAAGCTTTTCAATATAAGAATTTTTGAGTAGAAAAAAATCACACTCAGATAGATTTTTTAGAAAATTCTATGCTCTACCAAAATCCTTGATGTAAAAAATTTTATCCTAATTGATTCAAAAATTATGGTACTTTCAGTGAAAAATGATTTTTCTACGTGTTATTTAAATGGAAGACTTTGAATGCTTACCGACCTCGTTTAAAATTAAGCTGAAAATTTTTTCTTGCAAGGACATTTTTTTTTTGGTATATATGGTCATTTTACCACATAAATTCGATAGATTAGTTTTTTACTCACTCTAATGTATAGTTATATATGTTTATACGGGGTGTCCCGTAAGTCGCGGACAATTTTGTAGAGTTAGATGGAAAAACAATTCTGAATCGAAAAGTCTTTTACGATTTTTCGATTGAAGGCAAAGATAATTTACTATGAATTAATTGTAGTGACTAATCAGGTGTTCGCTACAACGACAGAACAGTAAGAGCGAAAAAGTAGGCTAGCGCGAGAGCCAGTGTCAAAAATATGAGTCGCTCTCGCAACGTCTACAGCCCATCAAGTCCATAAGAATAGGACTGAGCTGGGCAAAAAATAGAAAATAACAAATAACACTCCGTACTTCCCAAATTTAATTTTGAGACAGAAAAATTTTAAATCTTAAATTTTAATAAAAAGTGACCGTGAAAAAGAGTTTTTAAGAGATTAAAAATTGTACTTACGGTCTTAATCAAAATTTAAAAGCTAACATTAATACCTTTTTTAATAGAAAGCCTCTGAAATTCAAAAATTTTTAATTTTTGTAAATCCAACCCTTGGACACGGACTTAATCGCAAAACCTCAAAGAAATTCTTTATTTTTTTCGATAAAAAAATCTCAATCTCAGTGTCTGTGGGAAATTGAGAAAAAATATTTATTTATTTATTTATTAAATAACGCCAAGGCCGTTGCCAAATGGCAAGGTATACAAAATAATTTCCGCAATAGCAGATACGATAATATAAGAATTAGAATAGAGGGTGTCCCAGAAGTCACGCACTTCCTTTTAAGGATCGAAAGAGAATATTATTCTGAGACGAAAAGTCCTCAGCCATTTTTAAATCGGACGCATAGATGATTAATTATTAATTAATGAAAGTGACTAATCAGAAGCGCGCTACAAAAGAATAAAAATTGAGTGAGAAGGCAGTGGGTAAGGCGAGAGTGAGACGCTAGAGATGCTGCTGGCTTCGCACGCAGTAGACCGAGAGTGGGGATGGATCGACCGTAGACGGCACACGTACGTGATGCTAGATGAATGTGTGAGACTGTAAACTAGTGTAGGCAAGCGTTAGTGTGTCAGTACCAATGCAAGTATGAATGTAAGTAAAGATGTTTTTATTAATTTGTTACAGGCACAAAATTTCGTCAAATAAAACGGCGAAAAGAGTAGATATTGTTGAGAATTATTAGAGAGATTTTTATAAAAAAAAATCAATAAGAAGGCTCAGGCAGAGTTACAGGACCGCAGTTCCAGAAATTTTTTTTTTTTTAATTATCAGAGTAATTATTTATTAAAAAATCAGTAGCGAGGATCACTAAGAGGATCTGAACGTCTGTAGCTGATTTTTTATTTTTAATTGGAATAATGAAAATAAGTATTACTAAAAAAATCAGTTGTAAAGGACAGTAAAAAGCTCTGGGGGGCTGTGACTGGAGTTTATATTTTTTTTCGATTACTATTTTAGAGTAATTATTTATTAAAAAATCAGTGGCAGGCATCAGTAAGAAGAGGCCCTGGGCGGCTGTGACTGAATTTTTATTTTTCATTAGAACAAAAAAAATAATTTCTAATAAAAAAATCCGTAGTGTTGCGGAATCATTCAAACCTTCCCGCAACAAACTGGTAGCACCGAGGCGCCGCTACACAAGCGCCCTCGGGTGTCCTACCTCAACTCAACTGGCTCACCGGCAAGCAGCCATACTCCTCATAACACTTGCTAATTGTACAGTGTACACACGCATATACCGTGACCGGTGCATTCCTTTGTGTATTAAAAAATCATCAAGCTCATCCACTCAACTTCACTGAAGCCAATTACAGCATCGCTACTCATCTTTATTCACCAGCAATCATTGGCAACTCAGGTACAATTAAGTATTTATTATAAATCATCTGAGATCACTTTATCACAATCTATACTCTCATGCTCCCTCTCTCTCTTACTCATTGTCACATGGCTACCCATGTGTCGCTCTCTCTCATACACATGTACAGCAGTCACCTACACTTTCTACCTTAGCAACGATGCAATATTACAATTGCTGATTGATATTCGTCATCCTGCGGCAAAATAAAATGTCGCATTGCAGATGTTGCTTGGTGGTGACTGGGGGTGACTGCTACCGGCTCTTGGGCCTGTCGGCCATTCTGTGTTCAACAACCTGGGCTCCATCTCGCATCCCGAGACCCACGTAATCAATTAAGCTCATTATTGTTAAGGCTCATTCGCTCACACTGTGAAAGTTAATTATATTGTTAATTGAATAATGATCCAGTGACTCCAAATTATACAGCTCACCCAACTAAACATTACTCATATTTATCGCTCATAATTGCTAGTGTTAATTATATTGTAAACTAATTAACAGTTCAATTGAAGATCAAATCTCTACAACTCATGCTCAGTCTAATTAATATGCATTAATTAATACAACTCAATTAAACTCAACAACGCGTACTTATGAATTAATGTAATAATTCAAGATCATAATAAGTGTTCAAAGTGCTCAATATTTGTGAACTACTCAAACTCTGTACAACCAAAACTACGCCTGTGATTAATTTTAGAATAAATACTATTATAACCACGAATGTGTCTCCTCCATCTTTTAACACCTAGTCCCGGCAAATAAATATTTAATGTTAAGACAATTATCTTACACGTAGTGAGGGTCAGTTAGAGGCTCTGGACATCTGTAGCTGATTTTCCATTTCGATTTTTCAATATCCACACACTATTTTTATTTATAGAATTAAGCTCATCTCTCATAGCATTTTGCCAAAATTCCCGTTCTTTTGATTTCATAGCATCTTTAAAAGATATTGGATCTTGTTGAATACCCGCTAACATTGCATGATAAATTTTCTCCTGGGTTTCACTCGTCTGACAATCTATTCTCTCACCAAAAACTAAGTTAACATCAATTTTATCGTTTACATCAATTATTTTCGAAAAACTATTATCTTTAATTCAGTTCCCGTTATTAATTTTCGCATCTGTTAAAATATTTTGCTGTTTCTTCGGTCGTCCTCTCTTTCTTTTCGTCCCTCCCTCCGGTTTTAAAAATTGTAACTCATCTTTATTAAATTCAACAAACCACTTCTCTTTATTAACTGATAATTTTTTAACCGGTTAATCTTTCACACCATTTTTATCATACTTATCACCATACACCAGTTTTTCATTAAAACGAGCATCTCTACTTTCATAAAATTTCCCTTCTTCTGGTTTCAAGAACTGATAACCAGTAGGTGTATATCCTACCAAAATTACGCGTCTCCCTTCGAACCTAAACTTAGGACCAGTTTTTCTTTGTACTTTAATATATGCTACGCAACCAAAACGTCTCAATTGATTAATGTCAAAATTGTGATTCAGTGCAAACCTTTGTAAAGGTGTTATCATATCGTTAGACTTGTAAGATGTTCGGTTGTAAGCATATACAGCAGCACTTAAAGCAAGATCCCACATATTTTCAGGTAATTTCACATCATATATGTAGGCTCTCACTTTCTTTTGTAACGTTTGATTGAACCTTTCGGCTACCCTGTTATGTTCAGGTGTATCAGGACTTGCTAATTGTTGTTCTGTTCCTAGAGTTTTTAACACCTCGAGCGTGTATACCCCTGTATACTCAGTACCCTGATCTGTACGTAAATCGCATACTTTCGCGTCTCTACCTAACAAATTTCTTGTACTTGTAACAGTTTTACCTGCTCAGATTGGCCCCTAATCAATTTTATAAATAACTAACTAAACAAAGCTAACAACAATAAAAATTATCAGGGCGCCACCAGGATTTTTAATCACGGTTCCTGGAACCGGTCCAGAGCTGAGAATCTTAACTTAGGGTAGAGAGAGTGGAGGAAGGTGCTGTTGAATAATAAAAATTTAATTAACAATATACCGGTATTTATTAACGATAAAAATTTTACAAACTTAACAAATTTAAGCGCTCACTGACACACTTATAATCTAACGAAGCGGAGAATAGCTGCGAAATAAACGATATTTACAAACGAACCTTCCAATGACGATACGATGACTAGACGGGCTTTTTCGAACGAACGGTCTCCCACACCTGACCTAAAACTAATGGGCTTTTTCTAACGAACGGTCTCCCACACCTGACCTAAAACTAAGCTTAAAATTACAAGTCCACCGGACTACCAAAAAGAACTAACTCTACACACTTTATAACTTAAAATTAAGTCCACCGGACTACCAAACTTAACACTATTAACACTCTCTATCACGCATAACCTGTTCAATTCTTCACACACATAACCCACACTTTGCTTAATTGAATTTTACAATTTTAAATTGAAGCTATCGATTTTAATTTAATTACAATTTTATTAGTTTAAATTATTCAATCATTAGTAAATTAATAAAACGACAATTTTCAACTTACAATCAATTTCCAAATAACTATTACAATTATCTCTCAAACAAAGTTCTCAAATTCCAATTGTTAATTTCAATTCTATTAAAATATTAGACGGATAAAAATTCTTCAGTAACCTATTGTCATAGTCTTTACAATATAACAATAACTATTTAAAACAAAAGGTCTTAATATCCTGAATTAACTTTTGATAATTAAATCAATCACAATATAAATCTTACAATCACTTCAAAATTATTAACACAAGTTTAATTAACTAATTCTCACTAAATTTTTACTGTGACGATTTTTGACTCAATGACTGATTTCTTGGACTTAATGTCCACGCCGATAATTATCAAGTTTCAGTAATTTTAATTTAACTACTTCACGGACTTAATCCCGAAAATTACTAAATTCACACGTGACAAAAAAATAATTTTTTTAATATAACATTATCAATGAATAATTCCCAATATAATCTTCTTAATAATTTTTCCGATCGGTATTGTTTTTCAATAATAAATTCTTACTATAATATTCTTAATAATTAATACTTAATAATTTTCCGATCTATCTTATTTTCAATAATAAATTCTAAATATCATAATCTTAGTAATTAATTTTCAATAAAATAATCTTAATATAAAATATTATCAACAATTTTCTGATCGTTTTATCAATTATAAAAATTCGACACGAGTCGAAATAGTCAAATTTTATTTGCTAGAACATTCGCCAGTCGAGTCTTGCTTGACCTTGGGTACTGGAATTTATGCGACACACAAACTGACGCTTGACGAAAATTCCACGAATAAAATCTATCGATTTTTCTAAATGACAAAAGTTAATCAATTTTACTCAGTTAATTATTGAAAGATTAATTTAATGAATTTTCTTAGATGTTAGTTAATTGATTGAAAACTTTCAGATATTAAAACTTCCCTCGCAAGGTCGATCGAGCGATCCCCGGGTATAAACCCTAATGAAAATCACTCAATCCAAAAACTAGCAAATGTTCTACGATTTATTTATTGAATTAAATTTTCGTCGATTAACGATCCAATTGATAAATAATTAGGAGAAGTAACTGGGCATTGGATAAACCGCGGTCCACTTCCTTCCCACAGAGCAATAATTGACACCTTGACGAACAAAACGATGATCTAACTAACTCGTTGAGGATGAAGTCCTAGTTGTAGTTGGCTTCCTTCGTCTCGTCACTACTCCGGGGATCGGTCCTTCTTGATTTCCGTGGCACTCAGTCTGGCGGTAACACTACTTCTCCCTTTTCCACTGCACGGCTCACCTATTTTAACCCAAACTCACCCCTCCTATTCTCCCTTTAGGGCCGAAGATCGAGACGCGCCAGTGCTATGTCGAATAATTATCGATATTCGGTAACATATCGATTAAGGGGGTATTCTGGTCTAGAAACATGAATTTCAGGTAATTTTTGAAATGTCGTTGTAACAGTTTTACCTGCTCAGGTTGGCCCCTAATAAATTTTTAATTTAACTAAACAAAACTAACAACAATAAAATTTATCAGGGCGCCACCAGGATTATTAATCACGCTTCCTGGAACCGGTCCAGAGCTGAGAAAACTTATCTTAGGGTAGAGAGAGTGGAGGAAGGTGCTGTTAAATAATAAAAATTTAATTAACAATCTGATCAGTTTTATTAACAATAAAAATTTACCAAACTTAACAATTTTTAGCGCTCACACACACACTTATAATCTAACGAAGCGGAGAACAACTGCGAAATAAACGATATTTACAAACGAACCTCCAATTTGACGATACGATAACTAGACGGGCTTTTTCGAACAAACGGTCTCCCACACCTGTCTTAGAACTAATTGGGCTTTTTCGAACAAACGGTCTCCCACACCTGTCTTAGAACTAATTGGGCTTTTTCGAACAAACGGTCTCCCACACCTGTCTTAGAACTAATTGGGCTTTTTCGAACAACCGGTCTCCCACACCTGTCTTAGAACTAATTGGGCTTTTTCGAACAAACGGTCTCCCACACCTGTCTTAGAGCTAAACTTAAAACTATAAGTCCACCGGACTAACAACAAACTAACTCCACACTTAAAATTAAGTCCACCGGACTACCGAACTTAACACTATTAACACTCTCTATCACGCATAACCCGTTCAATTCTTCACACACACAACCCACACTTCGCTTAAATAATTTATTTTTTTATTTTAAAAATGATTTTAAATTAATTACAATTTACTTTTATTTTACTCAATCATTGGCTATCGGTGAAACGAAAATTCCTATATAATGACCAATTTCTTACTAAATTTTTTTTTCGTGTTGACCTTGACTCAATATCACTGATTACTTAGACTTAATATCCACGCTGACAATTATCAAGTGTCATTCATTTTAATTTAATTACTTTACGGACTTAATCCCCAAAATTTACTTAAATTATAGTTGTTAAAATAATTTATAATATAATAATTTCGATAAAAATTTCCTAATATAACCTTCTTAATAATTTTCCTTGATCGGTATTGTTTTTCAATAATAAATTCTTACTATAATATTCTTCACAATTAATACTTTTCTTAATATAAAACATTCTTAGTAATTAATTCTTAATATAAAATATTGTCAACAATTTTCTGATCATTTTATCAATTATAAAAATTCGACACGAGTCGAAATAGTCAAATTTAATTGCTAGAACATTCGCTAGTCAAGTCTTTGCTTGACCTTGGGTATTGGAATTTATGCGACACACAACTGACGCTTGACGAAAATTCCACGAATAAAAATTTGTCTAATTTTCTCAATGACAAGGATCAATCAATTTTACTCAGTTAATTATTGAAAAATTAGTTTAATGAATTTTCTTAGATGTTAGTTAATTGATTGAAAACTTTTAGATATTAAAACTTTCCCCCGCAAGGTCGATTATGTGATCCTCGGGTATAAACCCCCATGAAAATCACTAATCCAAAAACTAGCAAATGTTCTACGATTTAATTATTGAATAAAATTTAAGAAAAGAAGAGGAATGATAGACCGAGTACAAACCGCGGTCTATTTTCCACCCACGGAATGAAATAATGTACCTGGGTAATTGTCTTACTACGTCCACGATGTCTGTCTACCGTAGTGAGTCCTCCAGGTACCGATTGTTAGATTCTTTTTCACTCCGGGGAATTGTCCTCACTCTAAGTTCAGTTTTTCCTGTAACAGAACTAACGTTAGAAACCTAGTCTAAAAGATTGGAAAGACAATCTTAAAAAATCATCGCAGCGTTCCGAAAATTCACGTGCGAAAAAATAATTACCTGCTGCTTTGTTGAGTAATGACCGGTGCGGCTGACTATCAAACCTCTTCTGATTTTGTCACTCTCCGACTCCCGAGCACTTACCCAATCCACCCCCCCCTTCTCTTAATTACTAAACGGAAAACCCCGAAGATCGGGGCGCGCCAGTGCTGAGTCGACTAATTATCGATCTCTGGCGACTTATCGATTTAGGGTAATTTACCCCGTTACATCGTAAAAAAAAGACAATAAATATTATCACTATACATTTTTTTATTAGTTGCTTGTTAACATTAGAAGAATACAAAAAAAAATTAAAAACTAAAAAAAGTACAAAATTTTTAAAATTATAAGCTGACGGAGTGGGGGCTCATTAAAAATTTCCACGTGACTATGACCATGATTTTAACCCTCCTAGTAATCTGAAACTAAAAAAAAAAAAAGATTATTAATCAAGAATAATGTCGCAATGGTCGGAAGTAGGGAAAAGTTTGAAAAAAAATTTTTCACAAAATGGCGACTGTTTAAAAAAAAATTTTCTTTTTCACCGTCTTTTTCTGACGGTTTTGAATTTTTTAAAAATAGTTAAATTAAAAATTTGGGGATAGGGCTAGTTCCAACCATAGACAAGCCAATAAAGAAGACTCTATAAAAATTCCAAGTAAATCGGTCCAGTAGAACCTGAAAAATCGTGGTCATCGTTTCGAAAAAGACAGTTTTGAGAAAAACGCGTTTAAAGTTTCGCGTAAAGTTTTTTCTAGTCTAAGTCATATAATGATATTTTAAACTTACATTGATTTCATCTGCCATTCGTGCCTCATACATTGGACCTTCCTCGACTTCAAAGAAACTATTTTCTGCATTTCTTTCTTCATATCGAGCAGTTCTGGCCTCCTTTGAAGCGATGGATGCTCTTGTTTCGGAGCGGTCAATCCGGGCGTTGTTTGCCAGCAAATGAATGAGCTTCTGGTCCAATTTTTATTCCCATCCAATACACAGTAGCCGTAATTATTTTCAATGATCACCTCTTCATCATTAGATTTTTTTAGTTTTGCTGCTGATGCACTTGTAAAATTGGTGTCTTCTTGTGCCGTGTATCGATTACCGTGAAATTGCCTTTTCTTCTGACGATGTGGACGCGTACGCCTTTCCGCGGAAGATTTTCTATCCATTTTATTTTTAAACAATATTTTTAACTGTTATTATTTAACTCACAGCACATACGTCCACGTGGTTCAGAGGTTAGAATTCAACTGTAAGCAGCTGGATGCAAGTGAATACTAAATGTATCAGATACGGGTCACCTCAGGTTCTCATATAACTATATATGTGTATAACTATATATATATATATATATATATATATATATATATATATATATATATATATATATATATATATATATATATATACAGGGTGTCTCTGAAGTGGCGGGAGTAATTGTTGGGGTCGATAGAGAAAAAAATACTGAATCGAAAGTTCCTGAGCCAAAAATTTTTTTGGGCCATAGAATTTGAGTTATGAATTAAAAACGATAGCCAATCAGAAGCGCGCTATTCGAGAAATGAAAATGAGCGGGGAAGTAGAGGAGACGCGAGAGTGAGATGCTGCAATAGCAGCTTACTCGCTCACACAAAGCCGAGCATGAGAGGGGATTGTGACGCTATGAGCCGAGTACGTAAGTGTGAATGAGTGGATGTATGAGGTCGCAAGCGGACGGCTTAATGTATGAGTGTGTGTCCGTGTATCGCAGCATTATTGGAGGCGTTGTAACGCTGAATTAAAGCTAACCGGGTACTCTAAGACAGAGGAAAAATTTTAATTTTTATTTTTATTCGAAAAAATTTAATAAAAAAATAAAAAGGCCCAAGATTTAACCAGACCCACAGAAACGGAGAGTAAATTTTTAATTCTCATTTATTTTGCTGGGGATTATTTTCAAATACAAAAAAAAAAAAGGCTAAGATTCAACTGGAATCCAAAAGAGATGGATGAAAAAATTTTATTTTTTATTTTTAATCAGCAAAATTATTTTTCTTTAAAAAAGAGCCCAATCTCGACTGGAGCAAGAAAAAATGATTGAAAAATTTTATTATTAATTTTCAATCAACAAAATTATTTTAAAAAATAAATGGGCCCAAGTCTCAACCGGACCCAAACAAACGGATAAAAATTTTTATTACTTACTTAATTTGCTGGAAATTATCTTTAAAAACGAAAAAATGCCCAAGACTCGATCGGATCCAAAAAAATAACAGTACAAAAATTTTTTCCTTATTTTCAATCAGCAAAATTGTTTCTTTTAAAAAAGGCCCAATCTCGACTGGAGCAAAAAAATGATTAAAAAATTTTATTATTAATTTTCAATCAACAAAATTATTTAAAAAAAAAAATAGTCCGCAGACTCAACCGGACCCAAACAAACAGATAGATAGTTTTAATTACTTATTTATTTTGATGGGAATTATTTTAAAAAACGAAGAAAATCGCCCAAGACTCGACCGGACCCAAAAAAAAAAAATAAATTGAAAAATTTTGTTTTCATTTTCAATCAGCCAAATTAATTTCTTTTCGAAACAAGGCCCAATCTCAAACAGACTAAGAGAAACTAATTAAAAAATTTTATTTTTTATTATTAATCAAATATTATTTAAAAAAAGAAAATAAGCCACAGACTTAACCGGACTTAAACAAACGGATAGAAAATTTTTATTACTTACTTAATTTGCTGGAAATTATCTTTAAAAACGAAAAAATGCCCAAGACTCCATCAGACCGAAAGGGAGATGAATAAAAAAATTTTACTATTCATTTTTAATCATCATAATTAACTTTTTTATAATAAAAGGCTCAATTTCGACCGGACCCAGAAAAAATGATCCAAAAATTTTATTTTTATTGTTGATCATCAAAACTAATTAAAAAAACAAATGAGGCCCTAGACTCAACTGGACCCAAACAAACGGATAAATAATTTTTATTACTTATTTATTTTGCAGGAAATTATTTTTGAAAACGATAAAAATGCCCTAGACTCGACCAGACCCGAAATAAAATAAATTGAAAATCTTTGTTTTTCTATTTTTAATCAGCAAAATTATTTTCCTTTGAAAAAGGGCCTGATCTCGACTGGAGCAAGAAAAAATAATTGAAAAGTTTTATAATGAATTTTTAATCAACAAAATTTTTTAAAAAAGAAAATAGGCCCCAGACTTAACTGGACCCAAACAAACGGAAAGAAAACTTTTATTCCTGTTTTTTTGTTGGGAATTATTTTTCGAAACAAAAAAATTGCCCAAGACTCGACCGGACCCGAAAAAGATAAATCGAAAAATTTTATTTCTAAATATTAATTAACTAAATTATTAAGAAAAAAAAAAATAGACCCAAGACGCAGCAGGACCCAAATAAACGGATAGAAATTTTTATTACTTGATCACCAAGATTAATTTTCCTTGAAAAGAAAGGCCCAATCTCAAACAGACTTCGAATAACTGATTGAAAAATTTTATTATCAATTATTAATTAACAACATTATTCTTAAAAAAATTAATAGGCCCCAGACTCAATCGGACCCAAACAAACGGATCGAAAACTTTTATTTCCCATTCATTTTGCTAGGAATTATTTTTAAAAACGAAAAAAATGCCCAAGACTCGACCAGAGCCAAGAATAGAAGAATGCAAAAAAATTTATTTTCTCTTTTCAATAACAAACAAAAATTTATTGAACAAAAATCAGCCTAATCTTGACAAGACGATAAAAACTGATTGAAAAAATTTATTATCAATTATTAATTGACAAAATTATTTCAAAAAAGAAAATAGACCCCAGACTCAACCGGACCAAAACGAACAGATAGAAAATTTTTATTACTTATTTCTTATGCTCGGAATAATTTTTGAAAACAGAAGGAATTGCCCAAGACTCAACCGGACCCAACCAAACGGATGGAAAACTTTCATTTCTCATTTATTTTGCTGGGAATTATTCTGTAAAATAATTTTTCAATTAATCGTCAGGTAAAATGTCAAAAAATAAATTAAAACAAACATTGAACTCAAGTCCCAATAATTTTGATATTTTAATTAAAATTATTTTTTAATTAATTGACAGGTAAAATGTCAAATAAGGAATTGAAAAAAAAATCGCTCTCGAGTCCTGATAATTTTGATATTTTTATTAAAATTATTTATCAGTTAATTAACAGGTAAAATGTCAACTAATAAATTAAAAAAAAATTGAACTCAAGTCCGAATAATTTTGATATTTTAATTGAAATTATTTATCAGTTAATTGACAGGTAAAATGTAAAAAAATATACTAAAAAAAAAATCGCTCTCGAGTCCTGATAATTTTGATATTATTATTAAAATTATTAATCACTTAATCAACAAGCGAAATGTCAAATGATAAATTAAAAAAAAAAATTGAACTCAAGTCCGAATAATTTTGATATTTTTAATAGAATTATCTATCAGTGAATTAACAGGTAGAATGTCAAATTATAAATTAAGAAAAAATTGAACTCAAGTCCGAATAATTTTGATATTTTTATTAGAATTATCTATCAGTGAATTAACAGGTAGAGTGTCAAATTATAAATTAAGAAAAAAATTGAACTCAAGTCCGAATAATTTTGATATTTTTATTAGAATTATCTATCGGTGAATTAACAGGTAGAATGTCAAATTATAAATTAAGAAAAAAATTGAACTCAAGTCCGAACAATTTTGATATTTTTATAAAAATTATTTTTTAATTAATTGACAGGTAAATAAATAATAAATTAAAAAAAAATTGAACTCAGGTCCTGATAATTTTGATATTTTAATTAAAGTTGTTTATCAATCAATTGACTGTTAAAATCCTGAATAATAAATTAAAAATAAATCGCACTCATGTTCTCATAATTTTGATCTTATAATTGAAATAAATTTCTAATGAATTGACGGGTAAAATCCCAAGTATCAAATTAAGTAGTAATCGCACCCAAGCCCTGATAATTTTGATATTTTAATTTAAATTATTTATCACTTAATTGATAGGTAAAATGTCAAATGATAAATTAACAAAACATTGAATTCAAGTCCTTATAATTTTGATATTTCAATTTAAATATTCTTTTTATTCACTGACAGGTAAAATGTCGAAGAAAATATGAAAAAGAAATGGCATTCACGTTTTAGTAATTTTGATATTTTAGTTTCCCTTTTTCTTAGCAAAGAAATCATTTCAAAAAAATCTACAGGTGTTTCGGCAGTTCAAGGATAACTTTACTTTAATGTTATTAGTTTGCATTCACATCATTACACTTTACTCCTTTTATTAAGCAATTAAGATTCCAGTTGAATCTTAGCCTTTTTTTTTTTTTTTTGTATTTGAAAATAATCCCCAGCAAAATAAATGAGAATTAAAAATTTACTCTCCGTTTCTGTGGGTCTGGTTAAATCTTGGGCCTTTTTATTTTTTTATTAAATTTTTTCGAATAAAAATAAAAATTAAAATTTTTCCTCTGTCTTAGAGTACCCGGTTAGCTTTAATTCAGCGTTACAACGCCTCCAATAATGCTGCGATACACGGACACACACTCATACATTAAGCCGTCCGCTTGCGACCTCATACATCCACTCATTCACACTTACGTACTCGGCTCATAGCGTCACAATCCCCTCTCATGCTCGGCTTTGTGTGAGCGAGTAAGCTGCTATTGCAGCATCTCACTCTCGCGTCTCCTCTACTTCCCCGCTCATTTTCATTTCTCGAATAGCGCGCTTCTGATTGGCTGTCGTTTTTAATTCATAACTCAAATTCTATGGCCCAAAAAAATTTTTGGCTCAGGAACTTTCGATTCAGTATTTTTTTCTCTATCGACCCCAACAATTACTCCCGCCACTTCAGAGACACCCTGTATATATATATATATATATATATATATATATATATATATATATATATATATATATATATATATATATACATTAGGTGGTCCTTATGTTGGGTTTTTGAAATTTTTTTCACGATAGTTCATAATCGGTTCAAAATCTATAAAAAAAAATCATGCCAAGTTATAGCTCTTAATTTTAATATTAACCCGCGCCCCCGACGGTCAAAGTTTTAAAGGAAAATAACATGGGAAAAGTTATATTTTTACTTTGGAATTTTTTACGTCATAAACTAACCAACAAATCACATCAAAAATATTTTTTCTAATGCAAAATTTAACGGTCTACAAAAAGGTCTCTTATCATTTTTTGATAATTCTAACGGTTTTGAAGTTATTCGAGGTCTAAATTGAAACTATAATCTTTTTCATAGTTTTTTCTGGTCATTTAATAATTCAACAATCATAGACGGTTTATTATTCATATTAGATTACTTTTTTTACTTATGCATATAATTTTGAACTATAATTTACGTGAAAAGTATTAATCAATTAAAGAAGTCTATTATTAATATTTTAATGAATCGAAAATGTACAAACATTACCATTTTTATTTTTAATTACAGATACTTTCATGAAATTTTTACATTAGTTTTTTTAAGTGCCTCAGGAAACATTTGACGATGAACTTTAACCAATTGTAACACGTGTTGCATTTGTTTTTCATCCTTAGTATAACGATTACAAAAATCTTGCACTAGTTTAACTCCTCTTTCAGCACAGTCATTCACAACCGATAGTTTTTTAGCGAATCGTAATGCAGTTTTATAGTGTTCATTATGAGCCCATTCAGAAGGATGAATCTTTAAAAATTCTGTTTGTAACTCGAATCTATTGAAAAAATTGATCGATTCTGCAGTTACGAAAAAGTCAATATCATTATATAATAATTCAGTTATGCTCTTAGTTTGAAAGCGTTTAACACTACATTTTTCACTAGTATAATCCAAGTCTTCTTCCGGAATATCATCAATCACAATTGTTTCTTCTTCTTTACGCAGCTTAGCGACAATTTTTAATTTTGTTTCTTGTGAAACTTCCTCATCAAAAATAGCCATGATTGCTAATTCTGGTGATAAATACCACAAGTGATTCATAAATCTACTAATTGCCACAGTAGCAAGATTACTGTTGATTGCCTTAAAGTTGTTGCGTTCTTTTATAAACTGTAAATCATGGTACGGAGCTTTGACACTATTTGACGACGAAAACCAAGCTTTAACATAAACCATTGTCACAAAAACACATATTTGCCGTAGTTTATTATCTCCACCTTTTTTCAATGACAATTGCTCCCGAAGCATGTACATTTTCATTATGTAAATAGCTTTTGCCATCCATCGTGCATGGTGACAAGCTCATGGCTTACGAAAACTAAATTTTTCGGGGATGACACCGATAAAAACTAAAGTAAGCTCTAATAACTCTTCGTAATCATCACGAGGAAGTTGTGATGCAAGAGTTTCAGTCGCAAAAGTTCTAATAGATTCAGTTTTTTCCTTTGTCAAGATATTATCATTTTTCGGATCATCTAAACCTGTTTTGTAACTGAGTTTATTTAAATCTCCCCATTGCTTTTGGAATCGGATAAAAAGTGGAACATTAGGACCAACAGTATTTGGAAAAACAGCTTCGAAGACATATCTTAGGACTATTTCAAATATATGATGCCTACATGGAAGATACAACAAATCTCTTTCTAACAATTTTTCCAGTAATGCAGCAGCACCATTACGAAAGCCTAAATTTGAAGGAGTAGTGTCACAGCATATTGCTTTTACAGATATGTCGAATCCCCAGTCACATAATGTCTTATGAACTACAGAAGCTTGTGCCATTCCAGTTCCATCTTCACTCGTTGGTACACCTAACATAATTTCTTTACTTTCTGAAGTAATTATTACAGGCAATCGATGAACAGTTTCTGTATTTAACAAATTAGGTAATAATTTTCCATCCCAATGTACAACAATAGATGATAACTTTAAGTCTTGGAAATGTTTTTTTATTTCTATTGATTTTGACTCTCGCATAGTAAGCCGACATCGGCGAATAGATGATCGATTGACAATAATGGAATTAATATCCACTTCTAATAATTTTAAATCGATAAGCGACTGACAAATAGCTGTAGTTATAAACACAGCATCTCTGTCGCTTACTTTACAACGGTCAAAAGTAGCTACAACTCTTTCGTTGAGAATATTGTGAGTTCCTCTCATATTTCTTGATTTAAATTAGCCGGCAGTAGTTGGAATGTATACTTCTCCACTAGAGACTGATTGAGCACTTCCTTGGCTTGATAAGAGTTCAACGTTTTTGTCTACAAAAAAGGATAATGATAAGACAAGAAATATCTTCACTATAAAATAATAAAATATCAATGAGTAAGTTGATTATTATAATTTACCAAATAATGATTTTTCTTTTTCACTTTCCAATTTAGGTTTTTCGAAATCCAATTGTTTCTCTAATTTTTTAACACCAATTTCATCGTCATCGCATTTCGTCTTAATATTTGCAATAAAACCAATTCGTTCATCTGATCTCTGATTATTCAAGAATTCTTTGGAATTTTCATCAACCATTTCAAATACATTTGACGGTGCGATGTCAAATAATTTTTTTAATGAACAGGAAAATTCATTTTGTTTTTTCACAGCAACTTCACTCCGATTTCTATGTTTAAGAAGTATGCGTCACTCATCATACAGTTTTTTCAACTTATCTCGACATCTTTGCACATCTTGAACGGGAATTCGAGCTTTCTTCCAAAACACAATAATTTCATCAATCACTGCAGCAACACTATCTGTGATAGTATTATTTAAAATACGTGTATAAAAAAATAACACTTTTAAAGCTTGCAATTTCGATGGTAATTTGTTACCTACGATTTGAACGTCAACATCACCAATCAAAAAAATGTTTTGACGTAAACGTGATTCCATATTTAACTGATTACTTAAATATCGGATAAATGAACTCAAAAAATTTATTTATATATCAAAAAGGCATCAGTACTACTATTTGAACGATTTTGATCAAGCTGAGAAATAAATGTAGGTTATGAGTAATCTGAGAATTAATTTTAGTGTTAGAGATTGAAGTAAAATCTAATAGATGGCGGCATGATCGGTTTCTAAAATGTTTTTAAGCAGAAATCAAAATTTGAAATTGGAGTTTGTTGATATTTGTACCAATAACAATAAAAATCGAGACAATAGGTCCCGAATTTCTTTTGTATCCAAAAAAGTTAAAAATCTTTAAATGTTCGACAGTTCAGGCTAAAAAAATGAATTGGTGTTACTATTATTCCAAAGTTACAGTTACTTTGAAAATTTTCTAAACAAAAAAATCCAATGAAATTATAAAGAATAACCGGTTCATGATTTATGAACTATTAAATGACCAAGAAAACAGAAAAAACTATGAAAAAGATTATAGTTTCAATTTAGACCTCGAATAACTTCAAAACCGTTAGAATTATCAAAAAATGATAAGAGACCTTTTTTATAGACCGTTAAATTTTGCATTAGAAAAAATATTTTTTGATGTGATATGTTGGTTAGTTTATGACGTAAAAAATTCCAAATTAAAAATATAACTTTTCCCATGTTATTTTCCTTTAAAACTTTGACCGTCGGGGGGCGCGGGTTAATATTAAAATTAAGAGCTATAACTTGGCATGATTTTTTTTTTATAGATTTTGAACCGATTTTGAACTATCGTGAAAAAAAATTTCAAAAACCCAACATAACGACCACCCTAATATATATATATATATATATATATATATATATATATATATATATATATATATATATATATATATATTTGTATAGAGCAGTGATTCCCAAAGTTATCTTGGCTACGACCCATCTAATTCAAGTTTACAAATTTGGGACCCACCTGTAGGAAATTCAAACGATTTATTCATTTTGGTAACGGTTTCATAGCGGACTTTTCAAATAACAAACGAAGTGTTAATGCAATTTTTTATTACTTAATTAAATAACTATTGTACATTAAAAGGTTATTTCAATGGGAAGGATGAAATTGTTTCCTATGTTTCGCCATCACAGTTTTGACGTCAACTTCAACCCGAGTTATTTTTAAGCGCAGTGAGTTTGATAAGTCCAATTTATTTCGGTATTTAGTTTTAATGTTCACCATATTAGAGAATCCGACCTCACATAGGCATGAGGTAGTGAAAGGGAGGAGGACTTTTATAGCTTCATCAAACAGGCATGGATAGTTACCAGCAACCTAGAGCCAGAATTTTGTTAATTGCTTACGATTGAAACAATTTTTTAGTGACGAATTTTCGGATGAATCAATTAGTTCTTCACTTGCTTTTGTTGACATACCAGTTGGTAGGTGGTCTTGAAATGGGTTGCAAATCCAATCCAATGAATGGAGCTTTTTCATCTCCTCACCGAAATAGTCGTCTAAGTTTTCTTTTAACGAGGATAAATGGGTGGAAATGGCAGACACTACGTTCATCTGTGGCCGTACTTGATTTTCAACAATAAAAGTTTCAAGTGTTTCAAAACAATCATACCTTCCATCCTCAATACAACTCTTCCACAGCAAGAGCTTTTTCATGAACGCGCGAATTTTATCATGGACTGCAAAAATGTGTAATTCGCTTGAACCTTGTAAATACAAATTTAGTTCATTTAACTTCGAAAAAATATCCGCTGTATAAGTGAGCTTGAGAATGAATTCTTCGTCCTTCAGATGTTCAATATATTCATTTTTTCCTTCCAAATAAATTATAACTTCATTGCGTAATTCCACTAATCGCGCCAGTACTTTTCCCTGGATAACCAGCGAACTTCCGTATGCAGAAGGAGAGATGTATGATGACTACCCATTTCTTCACACAGCTTTTTAAATAAGCGAGCTTGTAAAGGTCTTGTTTTAATATAATTCACAATTTTAACAGCTGTGTTTAGTACTGTTTGGAAATCATCAGGCAATGCTTTGGAAACCAGTGCTTCTCTGTGGAGGCTACAATGTGTCCACAAAGCACAAGGATTTTGTTCAAGAATTCTTGTGACAACACTGCTATTTTTCCCGCACATGGCCCTCGCACCGTCAGTACATATACCGACGCAGTTCTTCCACTGTATACCTTTTTCATTTATATAGTTATCGATTAAATTGAAGATTACCTCAGCCGTTCCACGAACAATTGGCTTGCAAAACAACATATCTTCATGCGCGTCTTCTTGCCATATATAACGCACAAAAACTATTAATTGAGATAGACCTTGAACGTCAGTAGACTCATCTAGTTGCAGAGCGTAATATTTACTATCAATGATTCTCCGGATTAATTCATCTTCTGTCCATTCAGCCATTTCGTCAATTCTACGCGTAACAGTATTATTTGATAGTGGTATGCGCTCGATTTCTTTGACTTCTTTCTCTCCAAACATCGCTCCAACAGCATCTTTAATCGATGGTAACACTAAGTCTTCGCCAATAGTATGAGGCTTACCTGCTCTTGCAATCCGTAAGCTAATGAGGTACGATGCATATACAGAATTTTCATTGATATTCACGAAATGTGACACAATTTTTTTTGAAGAGTTCATTTCTAACATTTTTTTTTGGAAAAAATCTACTGGCGACCGAACAAGTTTGGATGCCAGGTCAGAAAAATACTTATATCTCCGAAAATAATTTAAATTTTGAAAAATCCTCTTGTACACATATTCATAAATAGTTAAACTTTGAAAATATAAAAAAAAAAAATTTTCGATTTTTTGAAATTTCTAGACCAGAATACCCCCTTAAGGGTAATTTTACCCTGTTACATACTTCTTCCAAAAGCCTCAAAACAGTGACCCGTTCCACTTTTTGCTTTCATTGGATATGCTAGAGATGGGCGATATATATCGATGTTTCGACTATCGATGATTTTTTGGAGAAACATCGATGTTATTGGTCGATATTTTTTTTGGTCGAAACATCGATGGTCGATGGAATAATTTGAACTATCGACATCGTTGAGTGATTTACCTACAGAGGGTATACCCCCCAAAAGTATATAATTTTTTGTATATACAAAAAAACAAAAAACAGCGTTTAAAAAGTCTTAAATTCTTTTTACATTTTAATTGTTATTGTCTGACTTATATTAGTTCACACAAAATAATAATTGTTAATCTATTAAATTAACAATTGATAGTAACATTAAAGGTTAATCGACATATTACATTAAAGGTTAATTGGAGCGATGAGTAATGAGGATTCCGTTGGTAATCACTGGTATAACAGTAGTTAAACAGGGGGTACATGCCCAGTTGGTAAAACAGATTTGTGAGTTCGTGTCCCACGCTAAGCTGGGATCTACATTACCGGCTGTAGGTTCGTGACAAGTATCGTCTGTGGATATGGGTGACCTGTTTTTACCGACAGTAGGTGTTGCCGGCGGTAGATATGTATGTCATTTTGAGGTTATGGGTGAGGTTTTTATCGAGGTTATAGGTGGCGCTGGTGGGGAATTCTGCCGCCATCTTACTATCCGCAATTTTTTAAATCTTACTATCCGCCATTTTGAATCCGCCATTTGGTGGCTGCTATCCGCCATTTTGAATTTGAGTTCAACATTTTGAGGTTAAAAAGCATCCTCAACTATTTACCTGCCTTCGGCTCAGCCATAACAGATTAATAGTTCAGGATTACGCATTTGTAGTATGGTATATCCATGTTCTATATATTTAAAATGAAGTTATGTCAACTACTTGCGAGAAGGATTTCACGCAACGCCATCTGGTGACAGCGTGCATTACTTCTAACCGCGCAGTAGATGACTCATTCTGTTCTAGAATTTTCTAACTGCGTAGTAGATGACGTCATCAGACAGGCTTGAACCTGTTCAAGGTCATATAACTGCGCAGCAGACGACTCATTCTGTTCTAGAATTTTCTAACTGCGTAGTAGATGACGTCATCAGACAGGCTTGAACCTGTTCAAGGTCATATAACTGCGCAGCAGATGACTCATTCTGTTCTAGAATTTTTGAGTCTGCTATCTGATTTCCGCCATCTGGTGGCTGCTATCTGAGTCTGAAATCCGCCACTTTGACTCTGCTCTCTGAAATCTGCTATCTGAAATTTACCATCTGGTGGTTGCTATCTGACTCCGCCATTTTGAGTCTGATTTCCGCCATTTCAAATTTTGATTCTGATTTCCTGCATTTTTGTTAAAAGATGCACCTGTGATCTCAGCATCAATAATAGTTGCTTAGATCACAGGTGCATTTCATTGTTTATATTCTGAAAAGATTAATATATTCAAACTGTACGTATGAGGAGTACATGCGAGAAGATACGCCATCTGTCGAGATTTCTGTCTACTTCTAAACAGGTCTGAACCTGTTCAAGGTCACGGTAACTGCGTAGTTCTCTTTGCTTTATTCCTAACTGCGTAGTAGATGACGTCATCATATAGGTCTGAGCCTGTTCAAGGTTGCGTAACGGCGCAGTTTTCTTTGTTCTATTTCTAACTGCGTAGCAGATAACGTCATCAAACCGTTTTTGAGGTAAAGGAGTGGGGGGTAACTGCGTAGTATCCTCTGGCTATAAAAGCAGCGCGCTCAAGCCGTACTTCACAAAAACGAAGTACACGTCTCCAGTAAAGTACGAGCTGGTGGTGACTACAAGTTGAAGTACAAGTTCTTGGTGATATACATCTTCTACCTATCAGTATTACTAATACCGTAAGTATTCATTTACTGTCTAATCAAAATATGAATTAAATGAAGAATCATTTAATCAACCATTACAATTAATTAAAAAATTTTTACAGCAATCAATCATGGATGTAACCAAGATAAATGAGGTTAATTGTCTTACTGGGATTCTTCCTGTTACGAAAATGAACGAGTTGGAGTTTAATCGAGAATATAAGATTAACGGTATCAAAGCTACAACTGTATTACAACTGAGTATGGAACTAGGATTGTTGCTAATATAAACGATGAATTTAACATTTATCTACCATGAAGAACTATTCAACATCTAAAAGATGATAACTTCATGAAGAGTTTCAATGAATTAATAGATTCAAACTATCTGTTTCTGCGTTATCATGGTGGAAAATATAATAAATTTAAATTTATTAATTCTAGTCTTTATGTAAAAATGACCAGTGGAATTATTTAATCAATAAAATATTGGATTTCAATATAAATAATTCATTGTTTTTATTTATAATTCCTCACATTTTTAATTTAAGATTAATATTTATAATTCAAATTCAATAAGTTATACTTAATCATAATTTGTTAAGTTACTTATCATAATGATAGTTTGAATTTCGCGCTTCTTGTACTAGAGCCATCTACTATCGGTTTATTCTTAGAGCGTGAAAGCTGTCAATTCATAAATATTAAAAAAATTTTCTAGTTATATATACATATATAGAATAATACATGACTTTTAATTTAAATAAAAGATAAATAATTATTATTAGTTTATAATATTTTGTTATTAATATTATTAATATTTATTTAAATTAAAAGTTATGGATTATTTGATAAACTAATATGGGGTTGATGTGCTCTGAATCGTCAAATCCAAAAATCTTCTAGCGATATATTTTGAAAATCAATACTCAGTTTTTATTTTTAAATGGTTATATAAAATAATGCATGACTTTTAATTTAAACAAATATTAATTATAAAATTTTAGAAAACAAAAACTGATTATTGATTATCATAATTAAAAAATCAAAAACCATTACGCCATCTGTTGATAAGTATTAATATCAGTAGTAGTGTTGGAAAATTATTTGAATTTAATAACTAACAATAATTAATTCTATTCTGAATTAAATGTGTTAGGGTGAACTAATAATAACAATTATAATTCATTTATTTTAGATTTATTGAGTGCTTACAAACCAATCTTTTAAATTTTTTACATTTTCCAAGGCACATAAATCAGATAAACGATCATGATAATTACAAAAATGATTGTTACAAATTTTCATACTTTTTAGAGAGGGACATTTGAAATTATCGAGATCGATTACAATTTTATTATTACAATCAATTAAATTTTGAACCCATAACTTTTTCTCGATACCTTTGACATAAATAATTTTTTTATTACAAGTTAAATAATTGAGAACTTCTTTGAACTTGTAATATGAAGTTGTTCCAGCATTCCATGATAATTTCGGATCAGCCAAGTATTCAGACGTTGATAGTTGACTGGTAACACCTTCCAGTGATATGGCGGTTGAAATAGTGTGTATGACAACTCTTCAATATTAACAATATCATGTTGAATTGTTATTGAGGCCAACTCCTTAACAATGAAGCGATTATCAGCTCCTCTGAATCCTTGAACGTCTAGAATGATCTCCATTTTTACTGCTCTTGACAACGAAGAGTGACTGAATGATGACTCTTACAATCAATTCAACCTTTTTATAACCCGATCTCTGGATTTTACCCCCACCACTCGATAATCTTATTGGTTAATTAATAATTTGATTGGTTATTCAAACTACGTCGTAGAGTTTTAAACTGCGTAGTAGATGATGTCATCAGACAGGTTTGAACCGGTTCAAGGTCTCATAGCTGTGCAGTTTTTCTTTGTTCTATTTCTGTTGGGTAGTAGATGACGTCATCTCATTTTTACAGGTTATGTTTATGCTTTCCCGCCATTTAACTCATTTTACAGGTTATGTTTATGCTTTCCCACCATTTAACTTATGATTTCAGGTTATGTTAAACTTCTTGTGCGTCATCTATCATAACTGCGCAGTTTCTATTTTTAGATTATGAGTCATACTATTCTAGAATTTTTCCAACTGCGCAGTAGATGACGTCATTACCTTGCTATAAAAGCAGCGCGCCGCGAGCATACTTCATCGAAGTGAAGTACGAGTGAAGTACCATAGTGTTGTGTGTTAGAAAATATCAAGCTTTTGAAATCTGCTGTTCTGAAACTGTTTTCTGAAGCCTGCTACCAGCTGTTGAAATCTGCTACCTCGTGCTGGAATCTGCTACTTGAAATCTGCTGAAGAAATCTCAATCATGGCACCGTACCGTAAACATCCTGTTACCGATACAATGCATGAAATTGAGAGATCAACAACTTTCAAGCGTGTCAAAGTTGAAGATAAAACTCCAAGCCCGTTGATGTTCAAGAGGATGTGTGAACTTTAGGTGGGAAAAACTTACAAGCTAACTGGGATTAGAACGGTTATGACAGATCATGGACTCAACGTTGAAATCGATCTGGAAAACCACTTTTCAACGTTCTTCCCTGCTACCACCAACCAGAAATATCTCAACAATCCTGATATGATATTTAAAATGAAATTTTTAATCTTATGCAATACTTTAAATCGACACTACATTGGGGCCAATTATAATAAATTCAAGCTTATTAATCACTCTGGGAAATCAATTACAGAAATTGTGAGAGAATTGTGTTTTGATATGTGCACTTAACTTTTATTCTAAATAATTGTTTTATACTTAACTTTTATACTAAATAATTTTTTATACTTATTCTAGTAAGGTTTGTAATTAAAAACATTAAATTACAAAAACATTGTTATTTATTTACTATTTTTAATTACATTAAGTTTATTTACTATTTTTAATTACATTAAGTTTATTGATTAGTATAGGATCAATAATGTTATTGATTTGTTGTATTCGTCGACGAAATCGTTCTCCGTCTCTTGCTGCTTGTTCCCATGGTCCTTTCCTCGCTTGTCTGGATGCAAAGTCCCATACATACATGTAATGTATGGTGGGTTTCGGATCAAACTGTACCATTAAGTAAGTTTTCTTACAGTGCTGCTGATGGGATTGTACTCAATTATTCGGTCGTGAATTATCAAGCAGTAAGCAGCAGTTTGATTTGGAAACTGTGCTGACGATTCAAACTCCAGACGTATATCCACAGGTCCAGACTTGATTGACTCGTTCTGCTTGGAACAGTCAATTATACACAGAGGTGCTGTACTTAGAAATTTTTTCTTAGCCAATAGCGGTTCAGCTTCTTTCCCATAGTAAGCACTTTGAAAATTTGTGTACATATCATACATCAAGGCATACTGATTATGCACAATGTTGAGGTTCAAATTTCCATATGGATAACTCTGAGAGTTCAAGAACAGCTTAATGGCTCTTATGCTGCAGTGATCAAACTCGCTTGCGTTTTGATTCGATTGATTCTTTCTTGCTGTTTGGAATCCAAGGATCACAAAACGAGGTTTCTCAAGCTGATTTGTTGTTTTGATTACCCAAATATGCTTGTTGGTAGCTGGTAGCAGTGGATACTCATACAATTCCCAAGTCCGGAAACTGATTGGGATAGCTGGATCGGAGGTTATGTAATTCAGCACCATAATTTTTGCTTGTCAGACATTGTTATGTATGGTACAATCCACTCAATTTTTGAATCGTAATTGAAACATTTTCATTCTCAACGGTAACAACGTAAGCATTTTGATCAGTATTTGATCTGATCAGTATCAATTCATGCTTGGCATTCACGATAATTCGTTGATAATCTTCAGCAAATCCAAGAATGAAACTCAGCGGTACTGAGACATCAAAGTAACCGCTATTATCAGTCAGCTTGTTGTCATCTTCATTAACAATCCAACCAGCATTTTCCAGAATATTTTGTTGTCCCGGACTCAGAGAAGCATATCCTTTCATAACACTGGTGATACCAACATTCTTACATCTATCGATTTCTACACCATTGAGCTCATAACGTATCTCTTCAAACATATGACAAACAGCCATGTTGACCATCTTCGTAGTAGCACTTACAGCAGTACCATCAGCCTTCCTCATTCTTCCATAAAAATGTAATGTGCTCTTGCTTGGGAGCAAGCACAGATCTTGATGTTGAACAGCAATCCTGATTTCATCACTGTTGTTGAATGTTGATGATGCATATGGTAAGTGTGAATGAGCTTCACAGTGTGCAATAGACTCATCGAAAATAATTGATTTTTTTATATCTAAGATTTCCGCCATGGTATCACACAAGCTAGACAACAAAAATTTATTTTTATCTTGTGAATTTTCCACGTAATTTTAGTCCTAGACTTTTTAGGAACTCTGCGTTTTGACGTGTCAACACTTTCAGAGCTCGATGAGGACTGATAATCTTTGGACATCCTGCAATCCTTTTATACCCGTTACCAGTTTTTGTCTCATATACGATACCCATTACAGGCTTTTTATATGCAGTCTTATCGTTATAGTCTCGCCACGGAAATTTGCTATTCTCCCGTCCTGATCAACAATGCGGAGCCTCAAGTTGTGTATTGCTCGTACGGCGACTGGTAGGTAAATGATGTTTGTTGGCACTTCCACTATCTTATATCCTGCTGGAACCCTAGGGAAAAATTCATGGATTGTGTGATTCTTCTCACCATTGATGTACGATCCAGTAGTTATATTGCACTCGACTCTCAGAGCATTGATTTTCAATATTTTGACTGGTAAATCAGATTTATGTGCTGTGTTAGGTTCAAGCACGCGGTTGGTAAATCCAAGTAATGATCCAATGGAATCTTCAGGCTCAAAATTTATATATTGATCACATCTTATTTCACTTCTCAACTCATTGTTGTTTGCTTTTAAAGTGAAACTTAGTTCAGGTAATGTCTTGTTTATATAAGTTTCAATATCTTTAATTTCATAACTCCCTGTTGGTATAGTTATTTCTTGAAATCTCTTGATTGTACTTCTTTTGGATCTTTTTGATGACACATAAAATTTATTAGCACCAACATCAATATTTGGTATTGAATTAAATGTTAGGAGCTTAACAAGCCCAAGTACATAATTTTTGTTGGTGATAGCTCAATCGGCGGAAAATAATTTGCCTCCAGTATGGAGGAGTTTCCGGATAGTGTCAAGGTGAATGACTCTGCCATGACTGACGCTTGTTGTCTCGACTCACTTCAATTTATAGTTGTCCAGCCAGGAATTTTAAGCACAAATGTCCACATATGATTGTATCAAAGTCTTGATATCTTTTATGATTGTACTTTACGCTACCTACATCGAGATATTTCATCAAGTCTTGTGGGGGTTGTAGATTACCAAAACTATCAAAGTAAATTACTTGATTATGATTCTTCTTGTATGCAATCCAGTGAGTTCCAGGTCCAAGTTTATCATCTAAATTTATTATTGCTGATTCGTTTGTCTTTGGTCCAGATTTTGGTAAATCATTTCTCATGAAAACTCCACGAAAATTTGAAATTTTAAGCAGCTTGGTATACTTTAATAAGTCGATGTTAGTCAGTGCTCGATGTGGTAGCTCTACTGGTTTTTTGACTTCTTGCAGCCAGCTCCTTCTGGGTATGGTTTCAGATAAAGTCCCATACCACTGCGGTAAGGTTTGACGTATAATCCTCTACCTACAGCTATTTCCTCCATCTTCAAGTTGTGACGTTTCTTTTCAGCTAATTGATTTTTGGCTGCGCTGGCATCGTTCACAGCTTTTGCAACACCTGCAGCTCCACCTGTTAGAGCACCAACCGCGGATAACCCTGCAAACAGGGGAATCAAGAATGGAAGTACTCCACCAATCTTTGATGGAACTGGTAGAATACGAGGCAATCGAACGTTTTTCTTCCCACCAACTTTCTTGACAGCTTTGCGGGCACCTCCAAGAGCTGTTTTAACTGGATCTCCACCAGGCTGCATGGACGTTTTAGCTTCATCAACAATCTGTCTCAGAGCAACATCCTTCTTCTTGGTTGTCTTTCTTTTGACTGTCTTACGCTTCATTGTTTTTCTTTTAATTGTCTTACGCTTTGTAATAGGTTTTTCTTTTTTAAGACCCATACCGAAACGTCTTTTCAACTTCATGATTTTATTCACACTCCAAGCAGCAGCTTTTTCACCAATAGTAGCGTCCCTCGCTTGAAATCGTTGCCACGCTTTCTCAGCAAGAATTTTATCAGCCTCGTGACGGGCTTCCAAATTTTCACGATTTTTAGAGTAAGCTATATCGTGTTCCTTACACGCAGAGTCCAAAGGATTTATGCCTGGATCACCTCGAGCTAACCTTTTGGCTAACTTTGTTCCCGGACCACAATACTGATATCCTGGTATGTGAAGTTCAAGTGGAAGCTTATTGATTATGTTGTTGAATAAACCTTCACCACGTCTGCTCTCAGACATGTCACATCAAAGACTGACATGCTAATCTATATAAGCTGGTATATATACCCCTTGAGCTCAGAATCTAATCAGCAGTCATGGGCAGCAAATCAAGAGCTCAGTTGCCAGTTATCAATTTTGATCAAATTGTTCAAGGGACCGGTGTGAAACTCAAACGACACGGTGCATTACTTCCCAACAGTATCCGTGCAGTGTTTTGCGGACCATCAAACTGTGGAAAGACCAACGCTCTACTGTCTCTTATTGTACATCCAAACGGTTTGAGGTTTGAGAATATATATCTTTACTCAAAGTCTCTTAACCAACCAAAGTATCAGTTCCTGGAGACGCTGCTTAAACAGATTGATGGTATTGGATTCTTCACATTCAGTGAACATGAAGCTGTAATCAAGCCTGATGATGCTAAACCTAACTCCCTGATGATATTTGATGATGTTGCTTGTGAAAAACAAGATCACATCAAGGCTTTTTTCTGCATGGGTCGACACAAGGATGTAGACAGCTTTTATCTCTGTCAAACTTATACACGAACACCGAAGCATCTGATTAGAGATAATGCAAACTTTCTCGTGCTATTCCGTCAAGATGAAATGAATCTGAAGCATATTTATAATGATCATGTCAATACAGACATGTCGTACAACTCATTCAGAGATTTATGCTCGGCATGTTGGAATAAATATGGGTTTGTGGTAATAGATAAAGACAGTGAATTGAACAGTGGTAGGTATCGCAAAGGATTCGACTGCTTCATTAGTATAAATTGAGGTACTTTAGAGTGTGATAGTCATACATGCTGTAGACGTTAACCTGTCAACATGAAGCCTGAAGAAATATCAAAGCAGAAAGATATTCTGCATCAGATATCTCAAGCCAGTGATGCCATCCGACGGAAGCACAAGATGTTGAAGTTGGGTAAAGATACAGCTGAGAAAGCTATGGAGGAAATGTTCAAGCCTATTGTGACACCACTCCAGAGTATAGTTGAATCTTCAAAGTTGAAAGGGGAAAATATTAAAAAAGAAGAAAAACCACAGGTTGAAAAATCTCTGTATGATGATCCAGAAGTATACAACAGTTTAATAACAGATGATGAAAGTTCATTTGAGAATACAGCACTTGCTATTACTCAGCCACCACCATCAACAAGTACTCCAGCTCGTAGAAATCCTCTTCTCACTAATTATCTACAACGTTTAAGTAAAAAACATAAAGATAATGATATGAGATATGGTGTACGCAGAAAACGCGGTGAAATGCATATGGGTGATTCACTTATTTCATTTGCAAATGATACAATAACTGTCAAAGAAAAAAATTATCCAATAACTCCTGGGGTGTTGGAATTATTATTTAGAAAATCACCAGAGGATGCACTCATCACCCCAGATGATAAGAAAAAGTACTTGGACATAATTCAACATACCAACGCTCATAGGAAAAATTATGACCCAAATCGTACTATTTATGAAGATACAACAATCAAGTTCAATAAATACATTGCTGATTTTATCACCAAGTTCGGTAAAGGGTTACCAAAATATATGATTGCAAGAAAACAGAGATTACCAATGGACTATGTTTACTGGGATGATCCAAATGAACTAGTTGATCGTTTGCGACTACTTATGGCATCTCAAGCTGCTGGAAATCCAAGTCACACGAATGAAATCATATCAATTATTGAAGAGCTTAGGGAGGCTGGAGTTATATATTAAAAGCTTCTGAAAAATTAAATCATTCACACGCTGACAGTCAAAGTGTTCATAACCATGAGCATCGATATATTTGGACGTCCACTGGACAATAACTTAGGTCAACGAGGGCCAGCTGGTAGAGGTTTCAATGTAACTTCTGATGGAAACTATAACATTGAGAATAAAAGGCTGTGCAATCTCGGTAATCCTTCAAATGAACATGATGCGGCGACAGTGCAGTTTGTACTGAGACAGATGTCTGAACTGAATAAAAGTATAGACAGTGAACAGAAAGAGATTATTTCACATTTACACTCTGAAATAGTAATACTGAAAGCTGCTGTGGGAAATTTGCAGACGACTATTGAGGAAGTTAAAGCAGTACTTTCCTCTCACCAAAATAATATCAAATATCTCACTGAGAAACTCAATGAACGACAAAAAGACAGTGATAGCTGAAGAGCTTCACAAACCAGCTCGCAGGAACTATAAACGTCGTCATGTTGACATCCGAGGTCTCGATGAGACTTGGCAAGCTGACTTGGTTGAGATGATTCCATATGCGACAGTCAATAAAGGATACAAGTATCTGCTTACAATCATAGACATATTTTCTAAATATGCCTGGGCAGTTCAATTAAATCAAAAAGTGGTGGAGATGTCACTAGTGCTATGAAGTCTGTACTCCAGCAAGGTCGTGTTCCTAAGAATCTCCATCTTGATCAGGGTAAAGAGTTTTACAACAAAGAATTCAAAGATCTGATGAAGCAGCACAAGATAAATCTTTACTCAACATTCAGCAATCTCAAAGCATCCATATGTGAACGTTTCAATAGAACACTCAAGAATACAATGTGGCGAGAATTTACAGCTCGTGGCAGCTACAAGTGGACTGATATACTTGATGACTTGGTGAATACTTACAACAACACCAAACACAGTACCATCAAAATGAAACCTGTTGATGTTACCGCTGTTCAGGAGAAACAACTATTGGAAAATATATATCAACCACTGAAAACCAAATCGAAGCAGAAGTTCACAGTTGGAGACAAAGTCCGAATCAGCAAGTACAAGCATGTTTTTGACAAAGGATACACGCCAAACTGGACAACAGAAATCTTCACAATCAAATCGGTGCAGAATACGAATCCAACGACGTACAAGCTCGTGGACTATCAGGATCAACCAATTGAAGGCGGATTTTACAACGAAGAACTCAGAAAAGTCAAATATCCAGATGTATATCTTGTTGAAAAGTAATTAGAAAACGTGGAAATAAATACTATGTTAAATGGTTAGGCTTTAATACTAAACATAATAGTTGGATCAATAAATCAGATATATAAAACACAAATTATATTTACATTGTTTTTATTTACAAAACCTTAATACATAAATCCTTAAAAATATATTTACATTATTTTTACTATTACAAAACTTTTTGTCTCTTATTATTATTTTCATCATCTACAAGTTTTCTTTTCTTAAAATCTAAGGAGCCTTTATAACCCCAAGGCACAGTATCAGTGCTTGCCTCAATGAGTTGACGTTTGTCATCAGCCCAACTGAGAGCAAGTTTCTCCTGTTTTCCTGTGTGCACTTGATGTTTTTGCTTTTTATCATATACAGCTCTTTCTTTAACAGCACATTTTCAAAAAGGCATCTTTTGAAGTCATCAAACATGATAGTCTTCAAGGCTGATCCTCCGATACCCTTTGCCCGTTTCTTAATCCTATCCTTTTCCTTCTCAGGATCATGGATTTCGAAGGCATACAATTTGGCTCTGAGACCCACGAACTCGGACATGATTTTTCCATTGTTCTCATCCTTCATGAGTCCCAGAACCTTTTTGTTAACAAGGGGCATGTTGAAGACGTTGTTAGGTGGGTAATCGGAAGTATCAAACCTTGAGATATCACGTTTGATGTCTTCATAGATGTTGGGTACATTGAATTGGTAAATTAAACTGTCTGTAACGGTGTACAATAATTTAGAGGTTTTTGCATAATTTTCAAGCACATAATTATAGTGGAAGTCATAAATAAAAGTCTTGGATAAATCTAATATACTAAAGCCTACATATATTGGTTTGTTGAAGCAGACTCTAGCTTTTTTAAGTTCTACTATAACCATGTCTTCATCGAAAATTGTAAGGCTGTGGAAGTTAGGTCTACATACTAAATCGGATACATTATATCGACCTTGCCACTTCGTTCTCAAATATACATCTTTATATTTTCTTACATTTTCCATCGTATTTCCGAAAACTGCGTTATTCATTAATTTATAAAAATTTTTTTCAAACTCATTTTTCGCTAATTTTCGGCAATCAGTATTTTTATCAATGTATGACTTGAGCCAGTCTGACTGCTCAAATTTCAAGACTCGATGTATTTTCTTAAGTTCTAAGCCTAAATTTAAACATTGTTTTAAATTCTTATAATGTATTACATAATTAGACTTATCATACAGAGTTGTTCTTAATTTTTGTTGTTTGCTGCCAGGTGGTACAAAATGTTCTGGGCATAAAGGTAGATCTTTGTGTAGATCATGTAATTTCTCAGGATAGTGTAGGTCCATTTCAAGGATGTAGCCTACACTATCATCATCATTGAAAAACTGATCTACATTGTCTACATTTTCAACCCATTCAAATTTACCCTTGGGTAAAGACATACTCATTACTGCTCCATACAAATTATTTACATCGTAGTACATCAAGTATGTTTCGGGGTTGTTTGAATCATAATCTTTGCCCATATACCGGTTGTTAGCTTCAGCATGTCTATTAGCACACATCGATACCCCACCACGAACACCCTTTTCAATGAAAAGAAGCATCTCAGGATCAGTTAACAGTTCAAGTTCTACTTCAGTATGCTTTAACATTGCAGAGTTTGAAAGACCTGGTGCTGTATAAAAATGTAGGGCATCTAAATTATATGTCTTAAAGCAACTGCGTCTAAAATTCTCAAAAACATCAGCCAGGAGAAGTACATCAGTCTTCAAGTACAAGTCTGAGTACTCACCTAACGTATTGATACCGAATTCATTCCAAACTACTTGAGCAAAAGCATAATCATCATCAGAAATAGTTGAGTTTGTTAATTTTGAATAAAATGATTCTTGGTCAGGTAATTGTCTCTCATCTAGTCTGTCAATGCTGTCAATGTACTCATACGGGAATACACCCTTACGTATTGCTAATTTAAATTTGTTAGGGTCAGGGTAGTGTAGTCGCGTAATCTTTTGTCTTTATCATCAAGGTATGAAGTTAATTTCTCTAAACTGGAGGCCATGAATCTAAAAGAGTCAATAAATCTTAGAGAGACTGAAGTATTTTTAACTGATTTTGTGAAAGAAATGTAACGCTCTTTATTGATTGGTAATAATGAAATTTCACCCTCAAATACTGTAGCTAAGGATTTAATTATAAAGTGTGAGTCATAGCCAGATAAATTATGAAAGACAACTGGGATAATGGTAGATTTCTGATAATTAACGTTACATGATTTATGAGCTGCGTTTCTATAGTTACCCGTGAAGTGACAATGATCATAGACTTTATCTGTTGTAGAAGTGATTGGTTTTTCACAGATGTGACACTCAGTTGCCTGATTGTGTCTATCTTGTTGCTCTTTCGTTAAAGGTTTCATTTTAATGGGATTCTTTAGAATTTTTTCAGTCCAGAGCTAATGACTCTAATTGTTTAACAAACCAGTTTATGCAATCAGGAGAACGGTTCAATTCGAATTTGGAGAGGGTGTTATCATAGCTGCAATGTACATAGTAAGCAATACTGTGTGGAACAGGTTTATGAACTGTCTTTTCATCATCTTCTGGGGGTTCGAGTGTGCATTCTAGATCCGCGTAAACTACAAACGGTACAGTATCTTAAGATTTGAAATCTTTAAATTTTAAAATTTTATTTTTTCACTAGGAAACTCCATACGAACTTTATTAGATTTGAAACAATCTGCTCGGTGTTCTAAATAACATTTTTCTAATTTGAAATGATTCAAACAACGATCACAAAAGTACAATTTATGTCTTCCTAGAGTTATTTGACTTTTAATTAGTCCGGATAGATTATGTATCCACGCAAAGTGATAGACAGACTCAATATTATCTAAATTATTGGTATAATTTACACTTTTTTTAATCATTAATAAATGTATTGTTGGTGTTTCTGACTCGAAGTTACTTAAATATAATGGAATAATCGTACTTTTTCAGACTTTACCTTTTACCCGTGAATTCAGAATCTATACCATATACGTTAATGCTAAGGTTATTCATTTTTTCAAATTTTGGTACATCATTAAGTTTAATTGGAAATTGAATACCTTCATAGTTCAATCTGACGCTGAAGTGGCAATATCTTGTAGGGCTTGCTGGAACCGATACTGGTGGATGCAAGGCAGCGTTGACACACCACAGGAAGCAGAACTCGTCATTGTTTTGGATGTTGGTAACCGCACTCTTCCTGATAATATCCCTCGGTAATTTAACGAAGGTGGAGTTTCCAACTTGGGTTGATGCGAATCTTGACATGGTCACCATCAAGCTGTTCGGTCCAAGCAGACTCCATCCGGAACCCTCATGTTCAAATTCTTCAGTTCTTTGAAGTAATTTGTCGTATACATGTTCACTGTACCAATCCTGGAGAGATGTAGCAGGGAGAATCTCACGACTTTTGGTGATGAAAGACTTTCGCTCTTCTACATCTTCTTGTTTCCGGAATGTGCAAAAGAGTTCAACATTCACTTTCAACCCTGCCAGATCTCTCAAGACACTCTGTACCTTGTTGATGATGATATCCCGTGAGGCTTGGAGAAATGATGCTGGATCTTTGTGATGTTGGTTGACAACACATCCAGTCTGGATGTTACCAGCGAAAGCGTTTTCCAAGTCCCGCCATTTGACTCCTTGGTTGAGATCTCCACCGACTACTTGGTTACCGAGTCTGGTGAACTGATCGGCAAACCAGTTAAGTTGGTTGATGTGTGCTTGAACACTTCGCCTCACTTGGATTGATGTTCCAGGATCCAATAATATTGTGTTGAAGTACTCAGCGGTCTCATCACACACTCGTGAACACCTTTGACGATGTTCATCATCAATAAGCTGTGCTCCCAACAGATCAGCATATGAGGTTGCAATAGTATCTATCAAGTTTTTTAAAGCCTCAATGAGGTTAGGTTGAGCCATCGTTGAAAGACACGTACTTTACTATTGTCTATTTACACAATTTTGTAGGTTATGTACACAGTTTATAGGTTATGTACACAGTTTATAGGTTATGTACACAGTTTATAGGTTATATACACTGTTTGTAGGTTATATACACACTGAATTTACACGAGAATATACACTGTTTATAGGTTATATACACTGATTATAGGTTATGTACACTTTTAAAGGTTATGTCACTGTTTATAGATGATGTACACTACACAATAGTTTTTGTACACTGGACTATACTTGCGTACTTCACAACATTGAACTTCACTATATTTTATAACACTGAATATTGTTTAATCACGAGAGATGTACTTCGTTTTTGTGAAGTACGGCTTGAGCGCGCTGCTTTTATAGCCAGAGGATACTACGCAGTTACCCCCCACTCCTTTACCTCAAAAACGGGTTGATGACGTCATCTGCTACGCAGTTAGAAATAGAACAAAGAAAACTGTGCAGTTACGCAACCTTGAACAGGCTCAGACCTGTATGATGACGTCATCTACTACGCAGTTAGGAATAAAGTAAAGAGAACTACGCAGTTACCGTGACCTTGAACAGGTTCAGACCTGTTTAGAAGTAGACAGAAATCTCGACAGATGGCGTATCTTTTCGCATGTACTCCTCATACGTACAGTTTGAATATATTAATCTTTTCAGAATATAAACAATGAAATGCACCTGTGATCTAAGCAACTATTATTGATGCTGAGATCACAGGTGCATCTTTTAACAAAAATGCAGGAAATCAGAATCAAAATTTGAAATGGCGGAAATCAGACTCAAAATGGCGGAGTCAGATAGCAACCACCAGATGGTAAATTTCAGATAGCAGATTTCAGAGAGCAGAGTCAAAGTGGCGGATTTCAGACTCAGATAGCAGCCACCAGATGGCGAAAATCAGATAGCAGACTCAAAAATTCTAGAACAGAATGAGTCATCTGCTGCGCAGTTATATGACCTTGAACAGGTTCAAGCCTGTCTGATGACGTCATCTACTACACAGTTAGAAAATTCTAGAACAGAATGAGTCATCTACTGCGCGGTTCGAAGTAATGCACGCTGTCACCAGATGGCGTTGCGTGAAGACCTTCTCGCAAGTAGTTGACATAACTTCATTTTAAATATATAGAACATGGATATACCATACTACAAATGCGTAATCCTGAACTATTAATCTGTTATGGCTGAGCCGAAAGCAGGTAAATAGTTGAGGATGCTTTTTAACCTCAAAATGTTGAACTCAAATTCAAAATGGCGGATAGCAGCCACCAAATGGCGGATAGTAAGATGGCGGCAGAATTCCCCACCAGCGCCACCTATAACCTCGATAAAAACCTCACCCATAACCTCAAAATGACATACATATCTACCGCCGGCAACACCTACTGTCGGTAAAAACAGGTCGCCCATATCCACAGACGATACTTGTCGCGAACCTACAGTCGGTAATGTAGATCCCAGCTTAGCGTGGGACACGAACCCACAAATCTGTTTTACCGAGTGTGCATGTACCCCCCTGTTTAACTACTTATAACCTTTCATTTTTATTTGTTAAAAAATGTTTTAACATTATTGAAAAAAAAACGCAATTAAATAAGAATAAAGCCCCAGTAGCTACTCAGGAGCCAGTACCTGCTCACTCCATGTATTTGTGTATCTATATTTGTGAATATAGATATACAAATACATGGAGTGAGCAAGTACTGGTTCCTGAGCAGCTACTGGAGCTTTTACCTTACGTAGTATGATAAATATAATTAATATTGTATGATAAATATTAATCGATTTTAATTATTATTCTTATTTTTTTCCAGATGAAGAGGATCCTCGAACATGTTCTATATGGTTCAAAATCAATGAGCCTAACGCAGATGCATATCGAGTATCTAATTTAAAAACATCTGATTATGTGCAACTTACAGGTATGTATTAAAGAATAATTAATAATAATAATAAAAATAAAAATATTAATAATAATAATATAATAATAATAATAATAATAATACTAATAATAATAATAGTAGTAATCATTGTAATGCCTCATTAAAATTTTTAATCGAATGTTATTAAAAGACAATCTAATTCAATTATCTTTTGATCAAATGCAATTTACTTCAATCACAAAACAATTAAAATTTTATTGAGATTCGATAAAAGTTTTTACTCAATGATGTATAAATACGTTAGTCTAATAATTTTTAATTTCTTTTATATTTTTAGGTAACCATAAAAAGGCCTACGGATTCGTAAACGAAATGGTTGACACAGGAAAAATATTCATTCATCCAGATAATATAATTGAATCCATTTGGAGATCCATCGATGATGTAGATTAGTATGTATATTTAACAATGCGTTAAGAATATTTTCTTATTTTTTTGTGTTAGTGTTGTGTTGTGTTTGTATCTTATCATCATTTTCCTATTCTCTTTTCCCAGTGATCTTCTTAAGTATCCACCTGAATCTTACTCTAATAGTGAAGCTGAAGATTCTTCATCTAAAACACAAAGTTCCCCTGAGAAATCAAGATCAGATCCTAATCATAAATTAACCCAACCTATTGATTCCGAAATGACTACCTTAACCAACATGCACTCGTTATCTAAAAATTCTGAACAAGATTCTCAAAAATCACATACTAATGCCAATACCTGTGGTGAATGTTTCATTTTGCTTTAATACATTTTACGTTATTATTGAATATTGATTAAAAATTAATTTTTCGTTGTTTATTCTTTCCTAGCTAATGATTTATCGACTTTTAATTCTGGTAATTTAACAACGTATGTCATCTTTTTATTTCTACTTAATGATGCAAATTTTATTATCATTTCCTACCGTGCATGAAATATATATATATATATATATATATATATATATATATATATTGTGACGTGGGAAAATTTTCCCACTAAAATTTCATATTCGAGATTATTTTTTTTTTTCTTTTCTTAAGTAGTAATTAGTCTAGAATGTTAGCCAAGCTGATGGAATGCGGAGATTCGACGCGCCTGTGTCGCCCTACGTGGTTTGCGGTCAGAAGGCGAAGCTCGAGGTAATTAAAAATTAAGCCGAACCGCGCCAAATTATCAAAATGAGTATGGATGGATGCGTCCGAAACGAATTTACTTGTAATTAAGAATGTGTGTGATAGAGAGAGCGAATGACAAAAGCAACCGGGTGAACCCGCAGTTCAGTTCGCAATCAACGACCGAGGAGACATCTGGAAGCGGCAACGATCAACGAGGGAAACCCGAAACCGGAATGGAATCGGAATTGACGAATAACATTACGAGGAAGCAACGGGAGCACGCCAGGGCTCCACCTGAACGCCGAATGGAACACTAATTTGGGAATCGACCAACCATCGATCCTGGAAATTTATCCGACGACGGCTGATTGGACGCGCAGCTTGGTAGCTGCGCTAGCGAAAAACCACATGTTGCTGGAAAACGGAAAAGCCAGCAATTCTGGGCGGGATACCGAAACGACTGTTGAACATTATTAATTTTGTTATCACGATCCAAAGTAAAATTGAATCGATTATTAATTATTAATTTTGAAATTTCTGAGCCGGACACTGAAAAAGCCACTGTCGAACCGCTGATAAAATTATTGTCACGCTACGAAAAAGTGAAACCTGATTGTGAATTATTATTACGAAAAGTCAGCCGCTTACGTGGTGAATTTAATTACGTTGTTGAGTAATTGTTATTTTGAGTGCCGATCCAGTCGACGCTAGAATTTTTCTTGTGAATTGCTATAATTGTCAACTGCCAGGCAGTCAAGGATTCGAAAAAAAAATTTGGTCATTCCGACAACACAAATTCTGGGACGCCATCGCCGAGAGCCTCTGCCGCCGTCAGCCAACCGTCACCTTTTGCCTGGAATTTCAACACCTCCCTGGAGAGTCGACTGAACGGGGTAAGCGTGGTCGCAGATTATTTATATACCTGGGTGACTTCACCGCTGTCCGCGATTAAGTAGAGAGTTATAATTTGTGAGGGATTACTGAATTTTTTTTTGTTTTGTTATCGAAAAATCAAATAATTACGAATTTTGTAATTAATTCAAGAATTAAAACTTTACCGAAATTCAGCACTTGCGTTGTTGAATTTCGGCTTCGGGGTGACGTCAACCAGTTAACCGGTGCCAAAAATATTTTAATCTGGTGTAAAGGAATGTTGTGTACCGTGTCAATTTATTTGATCAAAGTTTAAGATTGCATGCCGAATAAAATTGGCTCGAATCAAGTGCCATCTAAGAGCGTAACTACCCTGATAGCCAGCGCTTTCTCAGTAAGTGTTGACTCCCAGCAGTTACGGTTAAGTTATACATCAAGTTGGCGGTAATTCTTCACTCAACAACAGTTGTAAGCAAATTGACAGAAATCTACGGCCGCAACTTGAATACAAGTTAACAATCAAACTTGTAGTTAAATTTCCTTTCAACTTTACTACAATTTGAAGGAAATACTTGTACAGCAAGTTTTGACGTCTATTTGCAGAGTAAGTTATAGGTAACTAATAGGTAATCGCTCGCTTTGCCAACTCTTTCCGTCAAGTTTGCTTCAAATTGCGGACGTAGATTGACAGTAAGTTATAGGTAAGGTGGCTATCAGGGTAGGACCTAGACCTCGAGCTTTGTCCCGTATATTGCCCGCCGGGTAACAACAGTTACCGACGGTTCACTTACCCGCCGCGGCGGATAATTGATCGATCGATTGTATCATCGAACCAGTATACGACAAATCGATGCTACTGATAAATGCGAAATTGGCTGTATGAACGAAATACGAAACGGTATAATTTTTTTTTAATTTGGATTCGAAATTGTCTGTTAGGAAGAAAATACGAAGCAATACTAATTTTTTTTGTTGTTAATTTTTTTTGAAAATTTAAAAAAAAAAAAGGTTGTTCATTACGAAAAAAAAGGCTAAGACAATGATATTTTTGGTTGAGAAATTAAAAAATTTGTTGATACGAAGCAAAGCGACGATAATTATTAGTTTTTTTTATAAATTCGAAATTTTGTTGTAGGAGAAGGAACGCGAAACTATTATAACTTTTCTTTTTGTTGTTAATTTTCCTATTCCTGATTTGTTAAGACGAACGACGACCAGTAAAAATTTTTTTGTATCGAGAAATTCGAAATTTGTTGTTACGAGACGAGCAGCGAAACAATTATTTTTTTTGTCATTTTTTTGTTGAATTAAAGATTTTGTTGTTGAGAACGGACCAAAGGGACAGACTTTTGTTTGGATCGATTTATAAATTGTTGTGAAGATAATAAAGCGAAGACAATTATTTTTCGTAATACAAAACTTTGTTTGTTAAGCGAATAAAGAAGAACTCATTATTTTGTATTTTTGATCATATTCCGATTGGTTTTTTTTTGTTATTGTGAATTGCCGAACCTGTGTACTGGTTCAATCTAGTACCTTGTGAGTTAATAAATCGATTTGTAAGCAGTCCCTGTGCGTTAACATTTTCTTTTCTCTGGTGGTAATTATTCCGAATCGATTCCTAGACCCGCACTATCCAATTTAGGATCTCTTCGACGTTGACCTGCCGCCCAACGATGACCAAGTGCTAACTTTCGAACCGCGGAACGTAAAGTTCCTCGCACCCAACAAGCTACGAACCAGGTAAGCCAACATTTAGGTGGAACTCCCCGGTGCTGTCGACGCCAGTGTCGTGAAGGAAAACCCATCATACTATATATATATATATATATATATATATATATATATATATATATATATATATATATATATATATATATATATATATATATATATATATATATATATATATATATATATATATATATATATATATATATATATATATATATGTATATTTATTTATTTCTTTTTTTTACAGTTCGAAAAATAAAAGTAAAGCTTGGGAGTATTTTACTCCAATTACTTCAAATTCGGCACGATGTAAATTTTGCCAGGGCATAATTAAAACCGCAGGAAATACGACAAATCTACGCTGCCATCTCAATTCGAAGCACAAACTGTTCATTCCAGTTGATCTGCAAGCAAACAATAAAAAACGTTCTGTTGCCGCAGTTGAGGAACCCTCTAACTCTACTGTTGAGAGAAAAAAATTAAAGACTCAGACTCAAATGGCGGTATGTAGAAAATCTTATACGCTGAATTAATTAACAAATTGAACATTTTATTAATACTTTTTTTTTTGTTTTCAGAAGAATCCTGTTCTTCAGTTGTATGAAAAAGTTAATTCGTATGCAGGTGGAATTTATAAATTTTAGTTCTATATTTATTTTCGATTGAATTGATCATTTATACTGATTTCATGATTTTATATTACAGATGGAGGTGTAGAAGCTGAAAAATTGACGAATTCTCAACTGTATATGGTAGCTGTTGATTATATGCCACTCTGTCCCGTTGAAACACAGGGATTGAGACAATTTGTGAAAACCGCAAGACCTCGTTATTCTATGCCCTGTCGTAAGACTATTACTAAATTAATGAGTGATAAATATGATGTCCTGAAAATAAAAGTCATGAGCGATATAGGTAAATGCCCATTTTACTCATTGACATGCGACATTTGGACTGATATTTCCCAGAAAAGCTACTTAGGTGTAACTGTCCATTATTTATCTGCTAACAATCTGAAAGTAAAAAGCACAAATCTTTGTGTTCAGTCACTGGATTCCGCGCATACTGCAGAAAAAAAAAAGAGCAGATAGCGTGCTCTTTGAAAATGATTTTCGAAAATTACAATTTGGACATAAACAAAATAGTAGCCGTGACTAGTGACAGTGCACCGAACATGATAAAATCGATTAATACAGTTTTTCAACCGGAAAACGATAGCCGACTCCCATGCTTCGCTCATCGCTTGTCTCATGTAGTTCCTACAGCTATATCAAAAATGTCAAATATTAAAGAAATCATCGACAAAGTCAAACGTATTGTGATGATTACCAGAAAAAGTGTTCCTGCTTCTGATGAATTGCTGAGCCTTCAGAAGCGTGATGGTAAAACGGATGGGACTGCACTTAAATTTATTCAAAGCGTTGAAACGAGATGGAACTCGACCTATATTATGCTTGAACGATTTTTACTTTTGGAAAACTATGTTTATCCTGTAACTTCGAAGTGCAATCATCGACCTCCGTTATTAAGTCATGAAGAAACTACCATTTTAAAGGATCTTGTTCATTTGATGAAACCTGTGATGATTATTATATCTAAAATAAGCGGCGATTCTTATTTGATATGCAGTATGATTATTCCAAGTGTTGCAATTATGAAAAAAGAAATCTCCTTATCGAAGCCAAAAACGGAAGAAGGGATAGCATTCAAAGCTCACCTATCTGCTTCTCTTGATAACCAATTTAAAGATATTGAGTCATTCAAAATACTGGGCATTACAACTATATTGGATCCTCGTTATAAAAAATTACATTTCCAAAGTGCGATGTCCGCCGCGAATGCTGTAGACTTCATAAACAAACCAATGAAGTTGAGCTTTTCTAAAAGTTCTGGGTCTAAATCAGTTTCAACTGAAGATATATTCGTAGAGGAGTTAAACGCAGATAACATTTGGCGGTACCACGATGAACTTGTAGCCAAAACTAAGGCAAAAGTTCACACGATGGATGGATTAACTTTTGAACTGTAACAGTATATTACACAGCCAATAATTGATAGATCTGAAGATCCCTTAAAACATTGGCAATTATTGAAACCGTCTCTACCTAATTTGTATGAAGTGGCTATGAAATATTTTTGCGTTGTTGGAACATCTGTTCCATGTGAGCGACTTTTTTCTGAAGCTGGTAACATTAAGACTGCCGATCGTAATCGACTGACAGGAAGTAATTTAAATAAATTACTTTTTTTGAGCAGTTTTAAGTAGTGAAGAATGGGGATTATAGGTTATAATTTATAACTAAATCTTTACTTTATTTATATTTTTTCTTAATTTTAATATTTAAAACTTGTTATCAAACAATTTTTATTGTAAAGTGTATATAAAATAAACTTAACCATTATTAAAATTAATAATAAATTTGTAGTCCTTAAATTACTCTTTTTTAAATAAAATATAGAATTTAATATGATTTTACTTTATTAAAATTTTTTTAATCATTCATTTTTAACAATAATTCAAAATTAAGAACTATGGTTTCAATTGTTCTTTTTACATTAGTTGTAGCCATAGTTTTTCGAATTTTCGTGCGTATTCTACCATCGATGTTAACAATCGATGGTCCGATGTTTTTTTTTCAAACATCGATACTCCGATGGTGAGAAATTAAATCAATCGATGTCCGATGTCGATGTTTTTTACCAATATCGCCCATCCCTAGGATATGCCATTGCTAGTCTAGAATAATCATCTACAAAAACTGAAATGAATTTATATCCTTTTGGATGAGATATCGGACTTATAGGCCCCATAGTATCAGAATGAATTATTTGAAGAGGTTCAGTTGCCCGTTGACGTGTTGAGTTGAATGGTTTTTTATTGAATTTCGCAACCATACATACTTCGCAATCTAAAATAGTATCATCGAAAATCGCGGTTCTAAGATTTACATTTTCTGAAAATTTATTCTGAAGAGCTTTTAAATAACTAATAGACGCATGACCCAACCTTACATGCCGAAGCATAGCCTTGAAACGGAATGCGACTCTTTTGAAAAAGCCCCCTCGTTCTCTTTGGTCACCCCTAAATTTATTTAGGGCGCCACTGGATTTTTAGACACAGTATCCAGAAACTGGACCATAGCATGGAGTAAGTTCTACAGGGTCGTGAGAGATTGCTGGGAAGAAAACAGAAATCATCAAAGAAATTCATTTTTCAAGAAATTTTATTTAACCCACCCCATTAAATGATATTTCCCTTACAATTAATTAACACTTAATCATAAGTCCTATTCCCGTTTATATGACGGTTTCCTATCAAAGTTCCTTATCCCGACGATACCCTCTTATGGAGCGACCATACCGCCGTTTCTATCATAATTACTTATTCCCGACGGTACCCTCTTATGGAGCGACCATACCGCGGTTTCTAATCATTTTCCATATTTCCATAATTCCATATTTCCCAATTTTCCATATTTCCAAAATTTTAATAGTTTCATAATTCCATAATTCTACACACGCACCCACAATGTAATTATTATCATTCAAACACACTAATTAAAATTTCCATACTTTATTAATTATTTTCTAAGAATATTATTTACTTTTATTTTCCAAATTAAATCTGATTATTAAATTTTCTAAATCCAAATTAAGTTTCAATTATTAAATTTTCTCTTGAATAAATTTTCCATTCGTTCCCAATGCAAATTCCTATAGCGATTAATTTCCTTTTTAAAATTCTTAACTAATTTACTGCCGTGGTCTTAATAATACAACAATAAATATTTAATACTAAGAGGTCTTCGTATCTCGTATTAATAGATTAAAATTTGATGACAGAGGTCTTAATAATCTGCCGACAAAATATTCGCTACGTCCTAGTATTCTATGAATTTATTTTACTTTTGTCGATTTTATTTTCGCCAAATTTTGTTATAAAATTCTACTTAATTACTTTAATTAATTTTCTTAAAACTAATTTAGCTTCATTTTATTAATTGTTTTCTTCAAATTTCATTTTGCCGAATTTTGTAATTTATTTTATTTACTTTAATCGTCTTAAATTGTGTCCAAATTATTTGTCAGAGTTAATTAATTAATTTATTCAATTTTAATCTCCGAATTAAGAAATTGACAATTGGTGTTATTCCATTCAATTTTAACTAAATTATTTTACTTGTCTCTGAATAACTGAGTTTATTTTATTTTTGCTAAATTACTTTATTTTACTTTTGTGTTGTTTGAAACTTGAAATTTATTTTATTTTAATTTTGAGAATTATATTTCACCTTACAACGCCTTGAGATTTTTAGTCTCGACATTGTACGTCCTTTACTCAGCGTTTTAGCTCGAAACAAGATGGCGGAGCCTCTCTCAACTTTTGTTGAATTTTTCTTCAAGTGAAATTTACAACTGATTTATTTTCTACTTTTATCTAAATGATTTTAACAATTAATTTTAACGATTATTTTATAATTCTAATTTTATGTTATGTCGGACTCAACGTCCGACATTTTTATTTTATAACAAATAGAATTTAATTATTCATAAATAATTTTATGTTCTTACAACTAATTACATATATTTATTTTATTTTTAAAATTTTGTTATCTTCAAATTTATCAATAGTATTTTCAAAAGAAACTTATTTGAAAAATTTAGTTTTAGTTGGGCCTGACCATACTAAGGGATTTGAGCCTGAACAAATACCCGAATGGAATTTTAAACTTTGTCGAGATCCGAAATAGAAGTTTTCGATAACAAAATAAATGTATATATAAACAATAATTTAAATAAAATAAAAGTAAATAATGATAAAAGAAAAAATAAAAAGGAATGTTATGATAATTCTAGTATCAACAGAAAAAAAAATATATGTTGATAATTTAAGGAACAAAATTTAATAACTATAATTTAAGTTTAAACAAAAAAAAAATAAATGTTTTCTTTTATTTTCGTATAAAATAACGACTTAAATAAAAAGAAAAATTTAGATCTAAGAAACTAATGATAATTTGTAATCTATGCACAAATTAATTTTTAGCTAACTAATTTAATATAAAAATTTGGTCACAGTAAATAATTTAATGTAAAATAGTACACATGTATGTCTTTGTCTATGCATAAATGCGCTTACGTATACACAAACACATAGATGTATAATAGAGCATAAGAGTAAAGGATAAGCGATATTGTACTCTGACCCAAGTAGAGGGGACTCATGCAACATTATAGAAAAATCTAAGAGAGAGGGCAAGGGCTCAAGGAAATAGAAAAATAATTGGACATTATTTCTCCCATCTAGTAAAAATAAGTAACACCCTAAAATTCGACACCTTTACGATTTTTCAACAAAAATATCTCTCGTTGTCCTGACGTCCTAGTGTTAACATCGAAAAAGTTTTTATAAGTTTCAATGAAACCACGCGTCAGATTAAAAAAAAAACAATTGTTAGTAAAGTAAATTTCAATTATGTAAAGAAACGGTAAGTTTCTTTACATAAGTGTTCATTTAAGTAAGTTCTTAATTGAGATTTTTATGTTTGTTTTAATCATTCAAATCTTTGTATGATAATTTTATAATATATTTATTAAATTGAATTCATTTTCTTATATTATAAACATCAACCCCTTCCCATAAAGCTTCAGATCCTTATCTATTAGCCTAACGGCTAGGATAAAAATAATTAAATTTTAGTTGCGTTTTCGACGTAACATTTACTTCTATTTTATTTCACACAACCTAAAATTGTTCCAAATTATTTATGTTGATTTTAATTAATTTTAACTTCTGATGATTTTACTAAAATATTTTACTGCACTATTTTAATGATTTTAATTGACACAAAATTAACTGATTTTACTCAAACTCAATTTTCAGAGATCAAACTTTCACGTGACACCAAAATCATGAATTAATAAACTGAATTAATTCCTAGTAAGATTAATCCAAACTCTGCCTACGTGTTTAATTAATAACCCGAAATAATTCCTGGTATTATTAATTAAATATTTAGTTATTTTTTTCTGACTTGTTCTTAAATTTATTCTTAATTTTATTCGGACTTTTATTCTGACTTTAGTTCAAGTAACGAGTGCTTAATTATTGACTAAACCAATTGCTTAAATTTTGGCAAGATTAATTAATTAAACTTTTATTAAAAACTAATGATTGTGATCGAACGCGAAATGGCGATAACCTTCAGCCGACTTAAGGCCTGGCTGATGCCGCTTCACCGAGAATCTATTTAGACGTATTTATTGTACCTGGAGTTTCCTTGGGTTTTATTTTCAAAAATCCCTCAACGCTTTTACTCCCGGGTTTCTCGTCTTTCCTTGATGAGGTCTTATTGGCAGCACGGTCCTGAATCGCCACTTCGTAACTTAATTCTCAGAGAATATTTTATTCTGGAACACGAAATTGGTATTAGAATATTTCTTAGATTAATTAAACTTAAGCGAGCAGGCATTGGGCCTAGCAAGCATTAAATTTAACTAAAATTTATCGCCTCGTTCCACAAGAAACAATAGAATAAAAATAATTACCTGAGTGAGGTGTTTGCGATGTCGATTCTTCGATCGTTCAAAAACAATAAAACTTACCAAAACTTGTTGGTTCGTTTCTTCTTGGCTCTGTCTTCCCCAGTCTCTCTCTCTCTCTCTCTCTCTCTCTCTCTCTCTTCAGTTTCCAGTTTCAAATCTGCCAGCTCTTCTCCTCTTGATCATACATTTAAAGCTCGCGGATCTACCTCACTTGTTCGTTTATCAACAGCTCGTGTATCAACCTCATTGAAATCACCTGTCACACCAAATACACCGATATCGATTGGTCCAGACTCAGTGTTTCATTCACCTATCACACCTCCAACAATGGCCCAGCTACCTTCATATTGGTCTGAAAAGTCGCTTGACGATAAGATGACAGCTATGATGGAACAGTTTTTATCATCCAACATGTTGGTAAATAAGAAACTTGAGGAACTTAGTACGCAAATCGCTGACCTCAAAGATTCGCAAGCTGCTACTGTGTCTGACCTTTCGGAAGTTAAGGAAAATATTAAAATAAATGCTGATTCAATTTCGAAATTAAACTTGGACATCAAAAAATTAAAAGAAGACAGTAAAACTAACATGAATATAATGCATAATAAACTAGCTGATCTGAGCAAACTAGTTACTCTTGAAAACAGTGTAGCTTCATCTACTTCATCTCTATTAGGAAGTACTACTGAGTTGGTAATATCAGATATTTCTGATTTAGTGGCTGATAAACTATCACCTTCTGACATTCCGTCCGCTGTTTTAAATGCTCTAGAGTTACCACATTTGGTCAGCGATGTTTTGAGTGTTCGTAAATTTGTAAATAAAGATAGATCTAAACAACATAAGACTACCTATCATTCCTACATTATTGATTTGAAGTCTTCTCGAGTACGTGATTTCATTATAAGTTCGAAACGCAAGTCAAAAATCTTTTGGCTAAAATTGTGTTTCCGGACTATGTTGATCAAAATTCCACATTTGCTATATACGTCAATGAATTTTTATTACCAGAGTCACATAAATTACTTTTACAAACCAAAGAAAAGGCTAAGTTAAAAAAGATCAAGTATGTCTGGGTGACAAGTGGACAAATTTTTGCTAAAAGAGAAAATGGCTCTGAAATAATTAAAATTAAATGTGTTTCTGATCTCACTAAACTAGATTAACAGTCAACTGATTCAACTAATAGCTCAACTAAAAATATATCTTCATCGCTAAATGTACTTAGTCTAAATATAAATAGCCTTGTTGGCCATACTGCTCAATTCTTGAATGTGATTAATGATACTCAACCTGACATTATTATCCTTGTTGAAACGTGGTTAAAACCCTCACACGACAACAGTATTTTTTCATTGAATGGCTACAATATTGTTCGAAGAGATCGAACCTTAAAACATGCAGATACTGGTTGTTACATCCAGGGAGGTGGAGTGGCCTGTCTTGTCCACGAGTCCTTAAAAGTCAAGATTTTATATATTTCAACTTCTGACTATTTAAACCAACCAGAATATTTAATTACCGATGTCACTTTATCCTCTGGATCTCACCTCTTATTATCCTGCATTTACAGAAGACCGAAAGGGCTATTTCTTAACGAATTCTTTGACATTTTTTCAAGATTTGCTCCAAATTTCAACAATATAATCATAGCTGGTGATTGAAATTGTACTTGTTAGAAGATAGTTACACTGCAAGGCACCTGAAAGACTTTATTCTTGAATCATCACTGTTCTGCGTACCTTACGGAGCTACTTTTCATAAAAATAATTATGATTCTTGGTTGGATGTCATCCTGCTTGACAGTGATAGTAAATTAGTTTCGTTTGCTAAAACCGATTCTCCGTTCATTGATGGCCATGACTATTTATTTTGTAAATATAAATTAAATTGTTCAAAACCAGCACCAAAGAAAGTTACCTTTAGCAACCTAAAGAATTGTGATCATCAAGCTCTTTCAAGAACTTTGATGAACACTTTAAGAATTGATAATGCTATACTAGAGAATTCGGATCCAAATGAGTTGCTGACTATCTTCAAATCTGGTGTTCTATCTTCTCTGGATTTGTTTGCACCAGAAATTACTAAGAAGATAGTCCGTCATAGTAATCCTTGGTTTACAAAAGAATTAAAAGTGAAGTGCAAAGAACGCGATGAAATTTATAAGAAAGCTAGGAGAACTCGGGACCTAAATTTGCTTGCTCTTTTTAAAATTAAGAGAAAAAACTTAAAAGCTGAGTTAAATCATGCTCGTGAAGAATACTTAAAAACTATTCTTTCAAATCTTTCATATGGTTCATCTATTTGGAGTAAGCTTAAACATCTTGGACTAATTAAGTCTAACCCTTCATCACCGCTAAACTTTTTTGATGCTCTTGAATTGAATGAGTATTACGCAAACATAGTAAGAAAACATCCACCTTGCAGTAGAAATTTTGTTGATCTGCTGCCGATGGACTATTCAAGACAAGTCAATTGTTTATTCAAGTGGACCATGATTGACATTGTATATGTTACTAAGGCATTGCATATTACTCTTTCAAAGTCTAAAGGAAAAAGTCCTGATGGATTGGATTTAAGATGGCTACGGGATCACCTTCCACAAATTTCACTGTTTATTACTGCATTATTTAATAGATCTCTTGATACTGGAATATTCCCTGACATTTGGAAAATTATTTTTATTATACCTTTGAATAAAACTTCACCACCTAGATCTCCGTCAGATACCCGACCTGTTGCAAATCTATCCTATCTGGCCAAAGTGTTTGAAAGAATCATTGCAAATCAAGTGATAACCTATCTGGAGGATAACGAGTTACTCGATCCTTTGCAATCCGGATTTAGGAAACATCACAGCACACAATCAGCTTTACTGAGGCTCACTGATGATATTAGGCAGGCGATGGACAAAAATAAACTTACCATAATAGTCTTATTTGATTTGAGTAAGGCTTTTGACTATGTTGACCCCAAGATCATACTGATTGCGTTATTTGAGCTTGGTTTTTCAATGGAAACAATTATCTGGTTTTTCTCCTACTTATCAAATCGCTCTCAGTCAATACTTTATAATCTTGGGACTCCAATTCAGCTCCTTAGAACTTCATCTGGTGTTCCTCAAGGTTCTGTGCTTGGTCCAATCCTGTTTTTAATTGTCATGAATTCTGTTGTCAGATGGTTAGTGTATTGTAACCATGGTCTGTTTGCTGATGACAAATATATTTATCTACACTTCTTTATGTATTAACTACAAGAGGCAGTCAGACAGGTCAACATTGATGCACAATCAGTTGCGGATTGGGCAAGGAAGCATGGCTTGAAGATAAACTTGTCCAAGACCAAAGCAATGATCTTGGGTTCAAATAGCAAGCTGAAACAACTGAGTAACTTTGATCTGCCACCTATTATTATAGATGGTGTCATAATTCCATATGTTGATACTACCAAGTGCTTGGGATTACACATCAGTAGGAACCTAAGTTGGAATCATCATGTCAAGCTAGTGGTTAGCAAAGTTAGTTCAGCCTTGCATTCTCTCAAGGTTCGGAAGAACATTTTCTCAACTGACATCAGGAAATTGTTAGTATCATCCACCATCTTACCACTTCTTGATTACTGTTCCATCGTATTAGTAGATTCAACATCTGAAAATGACTTGAAACTTCAACGTGCAATAAATTGCTCAATTAGGTTCATTTTTAATCTTAGAAAAGATGAGCATATAACACCTTATCAACGAGAATTGGGATGGCTTACTGTGAAATATCGTAGAATGTACTTCATGAGTTGTTACTTCTTTAAGCTACTTCAAGTTGGTAAACCCAAGTACCTACGAGATGCTTTTGTTGAGGAGACCGAAGTCAGACGTTCAGATAGGTTAGCAGCCAAAAAACACTCTCTTTTCACGTTTCCGCATTTTGCTACGACCTTCATGGAGCGGTCATTCCAAGTGAGTGTAATACGATTGTGGGAAGAACTGCCTGAAGAGATTGTAAACTCATCTAGTCTTGAAGTGTTCAAAAATAAAATTTTTGACCATTTGTTGAATTTGGATTATTAATTTTGTTATTGTAAAGTGATAAGTTCTCTGATAATTACTGTTAGATTCTAAGTGTTAAATTCTCCAACTTTGTTCTTTTATCAGCTGTTATTAATTGAATAATTTATTGAGTATGTTAGTTGAATCAGATAAAATAAATATAAATTTTTATATTAGATCTTTATTATAGTTTATGTACTTATATAATTTTTCTATTATTATTGTATTTGTAATTCATATTGTATTTAAAATTGCCATTTGGCTTGTGCCTTGGCATTAATAAACTATCAATCAATCAATCAATCAATCTCTCTCTCTCTCTCTCTCTCTCTCTGTCTCAGCGCCGGCGCTACCCTCTCGGGGACTTACTCACTAGTTTAAGACTATTGGCGCGAGTACTTCGGAGCACAGCGCCCTGGAGAATTGGTCGATAATTTTAGCTCGGATCGAAGATCTTCACCGGATAAAGAAGGTCCCGTGTACTCCGTTACAGCCTTTTTATTTTTAGCAAAACTTTTGTAGTTTTCATTGTTATCAACATGTAACTTTTCTACTAGTAACTCATCTCTTTCATTATCATAACATTCTTTATCACCACTAGAATTAATATCGATTTTAACCTTATCTCGTACCTGTTCGACTGTGTTTGAATCACTCTACTCTAAAATTTCTTTCGCAGTTACACTTCTCGTTCTATATCTTATTTCATTACAACCATCCGATCTATCTGAAGTTAGATTTGCAATTATTTTTCTATTTATAAAGCTATTCCCATCATTACTCTGACTATTATTAATTTCAAATTCTATTATCCGATAAGGTTTGTTATAAACTCCAGTAATAAATGATTCATTTGAAACAGGATCAAAAATGTCAATTTCTTTATTGTCTAGATAAATATTGAATCCCATTTCTGCAAATTTTCTAAATGATAAGAAATTTTCGGACAAAGCTTCTGCATATATAACATTTTCTATTTCGATCGATTTATTATTATTTAATAAAAACTCGACTTTACCCCCTCCCTCCGTTTTCAAATCTGCGGATTCGTTTTTATTAGCGCATCTAATTTTACCGTGATCTGATTCATCAAAGGATTTAAATATTATTTTACTATTAGTTAAATGTTCTATTGCACCCGAATCGGCAAGAAATTTTGTAAATATTTTACTTTATTCAGAAACATCTTTAAATTTGCAACTATTATTATCAAGATCGGACTGTTGTAAATAATACTGACTATGATTAGTTGGAAGATTTTCAACAGACAACTTACCTTTATCTTGTTTAGTCTCAGTGAAATTCGCACCTACGTCTTTCTCCTTTGACTTCTGTTGAATCCTCTTATCATTGTTTCGGAAATTTTTATAACCTCCTCTTCCTCGATTGGATTTGAATCTTTTCGCATCTTCGCCTCTCTCATTATTATTCTTCCGTTTCCAATTTTGTCTTCCGGTATTTTGGAAAACTTTCGACTTTCTCATAGCGTTAGAACATCCTCTGGCGAAACCACGGCTATACCCTCTACCTCTTTCACCATGTGATTGTTTTGTTTTCTTCAAAGGACAGTCGGCAGCTTTATGGTTGGTCTCTTGTCCACACCCATAACATTTTTTCAGTCCTGTTCCTCTCCATGGACAATGAATTGCTATATGACCCAGATCATCACACTCATAACATCTGTCTAAGCAATCACGTCCTTGATAAGTTTGCATTACAGTTCCTGTGGTCTCAGACGCTGTTGCATGGTTTTTGTTAGGTTCTGCTTGTAATATGAAAAGTTTTAATTTTTCATAACTAAGCCCTTGGCCAGTCAAAGACATTGTCATGAATTCAACTGATTGAACATCAGGAACGGTGGTCATAATAGCACTATAAAAGGCGTCTTTCTTTTCAAGTTCTGACAGTGGCTTAATACCAGACAAATTTCCGTAATTTCTAACGATATCTTCAAATTTTTCAATAAAATCTGAAGCTTTTTCTTTATTCGGATAATATTGCATACTATGTAATAGTCTTCTGAGTGTACTTGAAGAATTATTACTTTCAGTTTTCTTAAGGTCTTTAATTGTATTTAAAAGTTCTACCGGATCTTTTATTCCAATAACTTAAGAATGATACTTATGATCTAAATGATTAAAATATCTCGAACTTTGAATTTATTTTTTTCAATAATATCAGTATCAAGATCTCTACGCGGAGCGCTAGTCGGATCAATTACATACAGTAATTTATGAACGCTTAATTCTGATGTAAAAAGATCATAAAAATGTTCAAACTTTGTATTTGGTGTAAGTTTATAATCTCGTTTCATACCCCCATCTTTACTAATAATTTCTACTTTTAATGTTTTTTTAATTTTATTTGCTAAACTGTCAGAATTTTGAAATTCGCTAACACTTCTATCTACTTTTAACTTTTTAAACTCTTGTTGTACTAATTTAGAAACTTGATTTTTCAATTCTCCAAGTTCACTACTAGAAGTACCACTGTTCGATCTGCTCTCATCTCTGTCAACTAATTTTTGATAATGCTCATGCATTTTACTGCATTCATTATTCACATCTCTTATTTGTTTACGGATCTCATTATTTTTGTCTTCAAGGGTTTTTGTTTCTTTAACAAAAACATCTTTTTGTTTATTGAACTCGTCAATAATCAAACCTTGAATTTTTTCCATTTTAGCAACAGCTGCCTGAGCACCTAACAGAGATTCCTGGCATTGCTTCATTATATTGGTAGAGGATTCGCAAAATTGCCGCACCAGAGATAACACTTCGTCTTTATTAGTGTTACTCCCCACAATTTGTGAAGCAGTACCAGCTAGCGCTTCAATTCCATTATTTTTTGCAACTATATTAGAAACGGAAAAATGTTTTGATTTAATTTTATAATTAAGATTAACTGATTCTATAAATTTAATTGATGGTAAAGATTTACCTCCTTGGGATAAGTCTGTTTTGTTTAACAGAGTACTTTCCTTGTCACATCTCTTTTTCTCGCCTCTCTCTCTCTCTCTCGGCCTCATCTCCACTCTCAATCGCATCTCTTAATAATGTCTCCTCATCATCCTGAGACACAGATTTTTGGTCATCATCTCCTGGTGAGACTACCTAAGGACCATCTCCTTCTTGTTTCTCAATCCACTTAATAGCGGCTCTCCACTCGTCCTCGTTCATATTGCTTTTATCTGTTAAACGAATTAATTTTTAATTAATAATATTCTTATACCAGGAGCTATGGCTTAAGCCTGGTTGACTGAACTACAAGTATGGCCAGGTTAAAGCAAGCAGTTATACAGGGTGTCTCTGAAGTGGCGGGAGTAATTGTTGGGGTCGATAGAGAAAAAAATACTGAATCGAAAGTTCCTGAGCCAAAAATTTTTTTGGGCCATAGAATTTGAGTTATGAATTAAAAACGATAGCCAATCAGAAGCGCGCTATTCGAGAAATGAAAATGAGCGGGGAAGTAGAGGAGACGCGAGAGTGAGATGCTGCAATAGCAGCTTACTCGCTCACACAAAGCCGAGCATGAGAGGGGATTGTGACGCTATGAGCCGAGTACGTAAGTGTGAATGAGTGGATGTATGAGGTCGCAAGCGGACGGCTTAATGTATGAGTGTGTGTCCGTGTATCGCAGCATTATTGGAGGTGTTGTAACGCTGAATTAAAGCTAACCGGGTACTCTAAGACAGAGGAAAAAATTTTAATTTTTATTTTTATTCGAAAAAAATTTAATAAAAAAATAAAAAGGCCCAAGATTTAACCAGACCCACAGAAACGGAGAGTAAATTTTTAATTCTCATTTATTTTGCTGGGGATTATTTTCAAATACAAAAAAAAAAAAAAAAGGCTAAGATTCAACTGGAATCTTAATTGCTTAATAAAAGGAGTAAAGTGTAATGATGTGAATGCAAACTAATAACATTAAAGTAAAGTTATCCTTGAACTGCCGAAACACCTGTAGATTTTTTTGAAATGATTTCTTTGCTAAGAAAAAGGGAAACTAAAATATCAAAATTACTAAAACGTGAATGCCATTTCTTTTTCATATTTTCTTCGACATTTTACCTGTCAGTGAATAAAAAGAATATTTAAATTGAAATATCAAAATTATAAGGACTTGAATTCAATGTTTTGTTAATTTATCATTTGACATTTTACCTATCAATTAAGTGATAAATAATTTAAATTAAAATATCAAAATTATCAGGGCTTGGGTGCGATTACTACTTAATTTGATACTTGGGATTTTACCCGTCAATTCATTAGAAATTTATTTCAATTATAAGATCAAAATTATGAGAACATGAGTGCGATTTATTTTTAATTTATTATTCAGGATTTTAACAGTCAATTGATTGATAAACAACTTTAATTAAAATATCAAAATTATCAGGACCTGAGTTCAATTTTTTTTTTAATTTATTATTTATTTACCTGTCAATTAATTAAAAAATAATTTTTATAAAAATATCAAAATTGTTCGGACTTGAGTTCAATTTTTTCTTAATTTATAATTTGACATTCTACCTGTTAATTCACCGATAGATAATTCTAATAAAAATATCAAAATTATTCGGACTTGAGTTCAATTTTTTTCTTAATTTATAATTTGACACTCTACCTGTTAATTCACTGATAGATAATTCTAATAAAAATATCAAAATTATTCGGACTTGAGTTCAATTTTTTTCTTAATTTATAATTTGACATTCTACCTGTTAATTCACTGATAGATAATTCTATTAAAAATATCAAAATTATTCGGACTTGAGTTCAATTTTTTTTTTTAATTTATTAGTTGACATTTTACCTGTTAATTAACTGATAAATAATTTTAATAAAAATATCAAAATTATCAGGACTCGAGAGCGATTTTTTTTTTCAATTCCTTATTTGACATTTTACCTGTCAATTAATTAAAAAATAATTTTAATTAAAATATCAAAATTATTGGGACTTGAGTTCAATGTTTGTTTTAATTTATTTTTGACATTTTACCTGACGATTAATTGAAAAATTATTTTACAGAATAATTCCCAGCAAAATAAATGAGAAATGAAAGTTTTCCATCCGTTTGGTTGGGTCCGGTTGAGTCTTGGGCAATTCCTTCTGTTTTCAAAAATTATTCCGAGCATAAGAAATAAGTAATAAAAATTTTCTATCTGTTCGTTTTGGTCCGGTTGAGTCTGGGGCCTATTTTCTTTTTTGAAATAATTTTGTCAATTAATAATTGATAATAAATTTTTTCAATCAGTTTTTTATCGTCTTGTCAAGATTAGGCTGATTTTTGTTCAATAAATTTTTGTTTGTTATTGAAAAGAGAAAATAAATTTTTTTGCATTCTTCTATTCTTGGCTCTGGTCGAGTCTTGGGCATTTTTTCGTTTTTAAAAATAATTCCTAGCAAAATGAATGGGAAATAAAAGTTTTCGATCCGTTTGTTTGGGTCCGATTGAGTCTGGGGCCTATTAATTTTTTTAAGAATAATGTTGTTAATTATATAATTGATAATAAAATTTTTCAATCAGTTATTCGAAGTCTGTTTGAGATTGGGCCTTTCTTTTCAAGGAAAATTAATCTTGGTGATCAAGTAATAAAAATTTCTATCCGTTTATTTGGGTCCTGCTGCGTCTTGGGTCTATTTTTTTTTTTCTTAATAATTTAGTTAATTAATATTTAGAAATAAAATTTTTCGATTTATCTTTTTCGGGTCCGGTCGAGTCTTGGGCAATTTTTTTGTTTCGAAAAATAATTCCCAACAAAAAAAACAGGAATAAAAGTTTTCTTTCCGTTTGTTTGGGTCCAGTTAAGTCTGGGGCCTATTTTCTTTTTTAAAAAATTTTGTTGATTAAAAATTCATTATAAAACTTTTCAATTATTTTTTCTTGCTCCAGTCGAGATCAGGCCCTTTTTCAAAGGAAAATAATTTTGCTGATTAAAAATAGAAAAACAAAGATTTTCAATTTATTTTATTTCGGGTCTGGTCGAGTCTAGGGCATTTTTATCGTTTTCAAAAATAATTTCCTGCAAAATAAATAAGTAATAAAAATTATTTATCCGTTTGTTTGGGTCCAGTTGAGTCTAGGGCCTCATTTGTTTTTTTATTAGTTTTGATGATCAACAATAAAAAATAAAATTTTTGGATCATTTTTTCTGGGTCCGGTCGAAATTGAGCCTTTTATTATAAAAAAGTTAATTATGATGATTAAAAATGAATAGTAAAATTTTTTTATTCATCTCCCTTTCGGTCTGATGGAGTCTTGGGCATTTTTTCGTTTTTAAAGATAATTTCCAGCAAATTAAGTAAGTAATAAAAATTTTCTATCCGTTTGTTTAAGTCCGGTTAAGTCTGTGGCTTATTTTCTTTTTTTAAATAATATTTGATTAATAATAAAAAATAAAATTTTTTAATTAGTTTCTCTTAGTCTGTTTGAGATTGGGCCTTGTTTCGAAAAGAAATTAATTTGGCTGATTGAAAATGAAAACAAAATTTTTCAATTTATTTTTTTTTTTTTTGGGTCCGGTCGAGTCTTGGGCGATTTTCTTCGTTTTTTAAAATAATTCCCATCAAAATAAATAAGTAATTAAAACTATCTATCTGTTTGTTTGGGTCCGGTTGAGTCTGCGGACTATTTTTTTTTTTAAATAATTTTGTTGATTGAAAATTAATAATAAAATTTTTCAATCATTTTTTCTTGCTCCAGTCGAGATTGGGCTCTTTTTTAAAGAAAAATAATTTTGCTGATTAAAAATAAAAAATAAAATTTTTTCATCCATCTCTTTTTGGATTCCAGTTGAATCTTAGCCTTTTTTTTTTTTGTATTTGAAAATAATCCCCAGCAAAATAAATGAGAATTAAAAATTTACTCTCCGTTTCTGTGGGTCTGGTTAAATCTTGGGCCTTTTTATTTTTTTATTAAATTTTTTCGAATAAAAATAAAAATTAAAATTTTTTCCTCTGTCTTAGAGTACCCGGTTAGCTTTAATTCAGCGTTACAACGCCTCCAATAATGCTGCGATACACGGACACACACTCATACATTAAGCCGTCCGCTTGCGACCTCATACATCCACTCATTCACACTTACGTACTCGGCTCATAGCGTCACAATCCCCTCTCATGCTCGGCTTTGTGTGAGCGAGTAAGCTGCTATTGCAGCATCTCACTCTCGCGTCTCCTCTACTTCCCCGCTCATTTTCATTTCTCGAATAGCGCGCTTCTGATTGGCTATCGTTTTTAATTCATAACTCAAATTCTATGGCCCAAAAAAATTTTTGGCTCAGGAACTTTCGATTCAGTATTTTTTTCTCTATCGACCCCAACAATTACTCCCGCCACTTCAGAGACACCCTGTATATATAATCCGAACACAAGATCATACATACAACCGCTTCAGTAATTCACGAAGTAATTGAATGCACAGCATCCATCACTAAACATGAATCACAAAGTAAAACCTTGTATTTATTTTATGTACATACAAGTTAATTATTATTCATTATTGTCAAAAATTAATTTTGAATTAGATGACCTTAAGTGAAAAAATCCAAATAATTGGATTAATTCTCAATATTTTTATGTACATAAAATTTATGATTTTCAACCAACCTGCTTGATAAGGTACCTCACGCGTCTCAACATGAAATAACACTCTCTCACCACTAATGCTTAGTGATATTTCCTCTCCAGGATGGTTTTGTTCAAGTTGAAAAACTTTTCTGTATCTTTCCAAGAATTTTTTAAATAATTCCTCGTCTTCGATTTCTGCAGATAAATATATATAGCTATTAATATTTTTATTTATTTGTGTGCACACAATTAAGAATTGTAACTCTATACAATCAAAATTTATTTTTATACATAAGTATAAAATTTCGTTAAATTAATTTCACTTTTCATAATTTAATCTAATAAATAAACCGCGTCTAATTGGATACAAGTTAAATACACTAGTCACAAAAATTAAGGGATATAAAAAAAATTCCAAATTTTTTGGTGATTTTCAGCGAGCTGTAACTCCGAGGAAAATGATCGCACAGAAAAAAAAAAAAAGCAAATTGTAGCTCCAAGTGTCTAGTTTTCAGATATGACCATGAAAATTTTTTGTCATCGTCAGGTCTGGAGAAATCCTAAGAAAACTACTGAAAAAAAATTTTTCGAAATTTTTTTTCGTCTTAAAAAAGGTCTACGGGCTTCAAAAAAATTTTTTCGATTGTTTCGTTTAAAAGCTCTTTTAGTAAATTTAATACCCTTTAATTTGACGTAATCAAAAAGCCTGTACGATAATTTGCCGCGGAGTTATCGTCAATCAAAGCAAAAAAGGTTTTTTTGACTTTGGAAATCAATAACTCTGGAAATAATGACCGTATAGGAAATCGAAGGAGAGTTTTGAAAACTGCACAATATTCTCTATAAGAGAACGTAAACCGCTTTTGAAGAAGAAAAAATTTTTTTGAATTGAAAACTCGGACTGAAAAAAGACAAAAATTCGCATAATTAAGGATATTTGGATAACTTGGTATAACTTTGGATAAAATGGATGAACGAAGGATATCGTTGGTAATTTTTAACTTCAAAGTGTCCCCTAAAATCCCTAAGAAATTCAAAGCGCTGCGATTTTTTGTTCATAGTGCCCAGAAGCTTCAAATTCTGTGTTTTCGCAAAAATCACCATTATGAGCAATTTTGTGATTTTTATTCATTTTTCCATTGAAAAAAATTTTTTTCAAAATTCTTTATTTTTCGATCAAAGAGATTGATTTTTCAAGAAATTTGAAAAAAAAAAAAATTTTCAATTTTTTCGAAAATTTTTTTCGAAATTTTTTTATCAAAAATTTTTTTTTAATTTTTTTTTTATCGTCTTCAGAATGCTTCACTATTATCAAAAAAATTAACTCAATTTTTTCTGTCCGCTACAACTGCCTTAGTTTTAAATCTCATTTTAAAAATTCAATAAAAACAAATTGATATACCCCCGCGGAGTTCGGCTTTTCCTCACACAAAATTTGAATTTTACGTTTTCTTTTTAGCCTAAATTCCTTACGTGAATTTTATGTAAGCTTTTCTTTGATAAGCACCTTTTGATATGCCTCGTCGACATTTAGCTGCCACAGATGTGGCTCGCATTGTTACCCTCCTTCAAGAGGGCTACAGTCAGGTGGAAGTAGCAGCTTCTATGGGAGTGAGCCAGTTCGTTATCAGTCGGGCCTATGCCCGATTTAACGCGACTCAAAGTTACGATCGTCGTCCGGGTCAAGGTAGACTACGAATCACTACCGAGCGTGATGATCGAGCTATCATTCGAGAAGCTCGTCGAAACCCTACTGCGCATGCCCACACGATCGCTCATCAATTTCGCAATCGTCGACAACGTCCTCCCCAACCACACATATCGGCATCGACGGTTCGAAATCGCTTTCGAGAGCAAGGACTACGCGCTAGACGCGCAAATAGCGTGCCTATGCTCACTCCACGACATCGCAGAGCCCGATTGGCCTATGCTCATGATCATCACCATTGGGGTCGTAGACAGTGGACCAGTGTATTATGGACTGACGAATCTCGATTTTGTCTTCATGGCAGCGATAGACGATCTCTCGTTTGGCGCCGTCGTGGAGAACGAGATCGGGATGGTTTTACGAGACCAGTTACAGCTTTCAATGGTGGATCAGTCATGGTGTGGGCAGGCGTGTCCTTCACTACCAGAACCCCGTTGGTCATCGTTCGTGGGACGTTGACTGCCGATAGGTACGTCGACGAAATTCTGGAGCCACACGTCCTGCCTATGCGCACACGCATGGGGGCAAGACGGTTCATTTTGATGCAGGATAATGCTCGTCCTCACACTGCAGTTCGTACGCGAACTTTTCTCCGCGCCAACAACGTAACAACGCTTAATCATCCAGCGATGAGTCCTGATTTGAACCCAATTGAGCATGTTTGGGACATGCTTGGGCGTCGATTGCGGCGAGACTATCCGCAACTGCACAATCTTCATCAGTTGACTCAAGCGTTGTTACGTTGTTGGCAAGGAATTTCGCAACGTGATATTCGACGATGCATCAACATGCAAGAGCGTTTACGAGCTGTGATTCGGAACAGAGGTGGCAATACACGGTACTGAGCAGTTACTGCCGTACGTACAGAGGTCATTCGGCAGCTGCAAACAGACAAACACGCAGACAAAGACACACACACACACGCGCGCGCGTGTGTGTGTGTGTGTGAGAAGCGTAAATCCGACCGAGCAACCTCCACGTGGTACGCTTTGGGTAACGCTAATGCCGGCGGTAAAACAACAGTCGAAAAAAATTGAGAAAATTTCGAAAAAAATTTTCGAAAAAAATTGAAATTTTTTTTTCAAATTTCTTGAAAAATCAATCTCTTTGATCGAAAAAATAAAGAATTTTGAAAAAAATTTTTTTCAATGGAAAAATGAATAAAAATCACAAAATTGCTCATAATGGTGATTTTTGCGAAAACACAGAATTTGAAGCTTCTGGGCACTATGAACAAAAAATCGCAGCGCTTTGAATTTCTTATGGATTTTAGGGGACACTTTGAAGTTAAAAATTACCAACGATATCCTTCGTTCATCCATTTTATCCAAAGTTATACCAAGTTATCCAAATATCCTTAATTATGCGAATTTTTGTCTTTTTTCAGTCCGAGTTTTCAATTCAAAAAAATTTTTTCTTCAAAAGCGGTTTACGTTTTCTTATAGAGAATATTGTGTAGTTTTCAAAACCCTCCTTCGATTTCCTATACGGTCATTATTTCCAGAGTTATTGATTTCCAAAGTCAAAAAAACTTTTTGCTTTGATTGACGATAACTCCGCGGCAAATTATCGTACAGGCTTTTTGATTACGTCAAATTAAAGGGTATTAAATTTACTAAAAGAGCTTTTAAACGAAACAATCGAAAAAATTTTTTTGAAGCCCGTAGACCTTTTTAAGACGAAAAAAATTTCGAAAAATTTTTTTTCAGTAGTTTTCTTAGGACTTCTCCAGACCTGACGATGACAAAAAATTTTCATGGTCATATCTAAAAACTAGACACTTGGAGCTACAATTTGCTTTTTTTTTTTTTTCTGTGCGATCATTTTCCTCGGAGTTACAGCTCGCTGAAAATCACCAAAAAATTTGGAATTTTTTTTATATCCGTTAATTTTTGTGACTAGTGTATTTAAACGTTGGTTTAAATTTCTATTTAAACCATTTTAATCTTCATAAACGTATGAAGTCACTCTCAATATTTGTCTCGAAGCAAACATTGAGTAACAAAGGCGCATCTCAGTCTTTTCAAAATATCCAACAACCCAACGATTGTTCGATGCTGTTACCATGTGCGCTTGGCCCCATGTATAACGTTTCAGGTTACATAGTTCTCAAAAGTAATAAAACTTGGTTTCAATACCTCTATGTACAACATGTGACATGAACACTTTAACAGGCAAGGAATATTACAATATTCCTTCCTAGTGAACAAATAAAAATTCTGCCAAATTTATTAATTTAAAATTTTAAAATTACGTACGTATTTTTCGCTTCTCAAAAGTTCATGCTCACCTTTTAAATATTCTGACACATCTCAAATTAAAAAGAAATTTTTTTCGTATTTACGTTGACCGTTGTCATGGTCAAACTTTCCAACAGAAGACGTTTCTTCTGACATTTCTGCAATTTTTCAAAACTTGAATTGTTCAAAACTTCAAATCTTGATTATTCACTTCAGTTCACTTAAACAGTTCACCTCACGCTAGTCACTTATGTTCTCGAGAACTTCAAAGTTTCTTATTAAAAGGTAATAATTATTTATTGCTTAAAATTTTAAAAGTTTTAATTTATTAATTTTGCGCAGTGGACACGTGTAAGGCTCACAACCTGTTAGAATTAGGTAGGACCTTTTTAAATAAACAATACAAATTAATAGTTAAGAGTATTTATTAATATGTGCATCCGCACGTTACTAAAACTCAATCGGAAGTAAGTGATGGTACAGTTCTCAAATCTCAACTTAAGCAGGGATCATGACATCACATGACCTCCCCACTACTCATGGGGTAAGACGGTTAGGCGTTACTTCCAACATTTTCTAATTAATAATTATTTTCATTATTCTAATGAAAAACAAAAAATAATCTAATGACGTCCAGAGCCTCTTACTGACCGTTACTCCTGATTTTTTAATGAATAATTATTCCAGTAATCGAAAAAAAAAAAATTAAATCCAGTCACAGCCACCCAGAGCTTTTTTACTGTCCGTTACAACTGTTTTTAGTAGATTTCATAAAAATCTAACTACTGCAGCCGTCTTCATGACGCAACTTTTAAAAAATTTAGTCATTTTCTGACTCAGTTTGTCGAGCTGAGTCAGAAAATGTATATAGTTCAAAAGTTTATATATGTATGTATTTATATATATATATATATATATATATATATATATATATATATATATATATATATATATATATATATATATATACAGGGTGTCTCAGAAGTCGTGAGCCACCGGACAGGGTGTGGTAGAAAATTGGATTCTGAATAGAAAAGTCCTTTACCATTTTTCGATCAGACCCATAGAAAAATTACTACAAATTTATGAAAATAGACCAATGAGGAGCGCGGTTTAGCGGCAGAACGGTAGGCGCAAGAACGAGCAAGTGGAAGCGCGACAGGCAATGAGTGCGCGCTCGCTTGCACACGTGTGATATCATTGCTCAGTTATAGCGGGATGCCCGCATGCAATAATAATGGTCAATGATACTCCTGTAAATAAAAAAATTGATATTAGAAAAATCATCCCATAGACAGCCCCATAAAATAAAAAATGTGCGATTTTTTGATAATTAAAACTCAAATTTTCGGTGTCACCGAAAAATGAAAAAAAAAAAGCCAACAGTCATATTCAATGATACCCCTGTAAAAAAAAAAAAAAGAAAAGTTATAAAAGTACCCCATACACTCTGAGATACAGCCCCATAAAGCTAAAAATTTGCGATTATTTAATGATGAAATTCAAATGATCAGTGTGCACTTGAAGTTAAAAAAAAAAAAAAGCAATAAAAATAATCAGTGACACTACTGTAGACCAAAAAAATTGAAAAAAATAAAAAACTACCCCATAGACAGGGAGATACAGCCCCGTAAAGCCGAAAATTCGCGATTATTTAATAATGAAATTCAAATGATCAGAGTGCACTTGAAGTGAAAAAAAAAAAAGCAATAAAAATAATCAGTGACACTACAGTAGGTGAAGAAAATTTTAAAAATAAAAAACTACCCCATAGACAGGGAGATACAGTCCCATAAAGCCAAAAATTGTGCGATATTTCAATAATTAAAATAGAAATTTTCGACGACTACTCAAAATTTCAAATAAAAATCTAGGACTAATAGATAACTATACCCATAACAATCAGAAAAAAATTAAAAATTACAAAAACCACCCCATAGACACTAAGATACAGCCTAATAAAGCCGAGTATTTCGGGATTATTTAACATAAAAATTAAAATATTCACAGTGCATTCGAAATAGAAAAAAATACCAATCAAAATTATCAGTGGTACTTTTGACCATCAGACAAATTTAAAAAATTGTAAAAACACCCCATAGATACCGAAATATGACTTGATAACGCACAAAAATCGGGATTGCTTAGAAATTAAAATTCAAATTATTGGTGCCCATTGAAAATCAACAAAAGAAACCTTTTGTACTTATCGATTAAACTCCTGTATATCGAAAAAAATTATTATTTAAAAAACCACCCCGCAAACTCCGAATTATGATCCCATTAAGCTGAAAATTTCTGATTTTTTAGTAATTAAAATGCTACTTCTCGGTGTCCGTTGTAAATAAATGAAAAGTATGAAAACTCATTTTCAGATATACTCTTGTAAGCAAAAAAAAATAAGATTAGAAAAAAACACCCCATTAACGGCGAGATAGGACCCCATAAATCCGCTAATTTGTGATTTGTTAGTAATTGAAATTGAAATTCTTGGTGTCCATTTAACAACAACAAGAGAAACCTATTGTACTTTTAAATTACACCCTTAAAAACATAAAAAAACTTAACTCTTGAAAATCCACCGCATAGACACTAACAAATTTCCAAATAAAGCCAATAATTCGCGATTTTTCAATAATGAAAATTCAAATTTTCATATGACACCGAAAATTTCGATATCAATCCACAAAAAATCGATAAATCGCGGCTTTATGGAGGCGTATCTTGGGGTCTATGGGGTGAATTCTTGAATTTTGATATTTTCATTTATTAAAAAGAGTAAATTGGAAAGTGGAATGAGTTTATGCTCTTTATTTTAAGTGGACACCGAGAATTTCAATTTAAATCAATAAAAAATCGAACAATTGTGGCATTGTGGGGTTGCCTCTCGGTGTTTATGGGGTGGATTCCAAAATTTTGATTTTTTAATTCATAAAAAAGGTTAAACTGGAAAGAAAGATAATTTTCTTTGAGTTATTCCGAGTTATTTTATGTTAAATAATCCCGAAATACTCGGCTTTATTAGGCTGTATCTTAGTGTCTATGGGGTGGTTTTTGTAATTTTTAATTTTTTTCTGATTGTTATGGGTATAGTTAACTATTAGTCCTAGATTTTTATTTGAAATTTTGAGTAGTCGTCGAAAATTTCTATTTTAATTATTGAAATATCGCACTATTTTTGGCTTTATGGGACTGTATCTCCCTGTCTATGGGGTAGTTTTTTATTTTTAAGATTTTCTTCACCTACTGTAGTGTCACTTATTATTTTTATTGCTTTTTTTTTTCACTTCAAGTGCACTCTGATCATTTGAATTTCATTATTAAATAATCGCGAATTTTCGGCTTTACGGGGCTGTATCTCCCTGTCTATGGGGTAGTTTTTATTTTTTTCAATTTTTTTGGTCTACAGTAGTGTCACTGATTATTTTTATTGCTTTTTTTTTTAACTTCAAGTGCACACTGATCATTTGAATTTCATCATTAAATAATCGCAAATTTTTGGCTTTATGGGGCTGTATCTCAGAGTGTATGGGGTACTTTTATAACTTTTCTTTTTTTTTTTTTTAATTACAGGGGTATCATTGAATATGACTGTTGGCTTTTTTTTTTTTTTCGGTGACACCGAAAATTTGAGTTTTAATTATCAAAAAATCGCACATTTTTTATTTTATGGGGCTGTCTATGGGATGATTTTTCTAATATTAATTTTTTTTTATTTACAGGAGTATCATTGATCATTATTATTGCATGCGGGCATCCCGCTATAACTGAGCAATGATATCACACGTGTGCAAGCGAGCGCGCACTCATTGCCTGTCGCGCTTCCACTCGCTCGCTCTTGCGCCTACCGTTTTGCCGCTAAACCGCGCTCCTCATTGGTCTATTTTCATAAATTTGTAGTAATTTTTCTATGGGTCTGATCGAAAAATGGTAAAGGACTTTTCTATTCAGAATCCAATTTTCTACCACACCCTGTCCGGTGGCTCACGACTTCTGAGACACCCTGTATATTTACGAGATATAACGCGGCTTAATCCGGCGAGTAATTTGAAAATGACAGAATTTTGAAATTTTGAAAATCTTAAAAATTGATGTTTTTACTACTTTAACTTGGTATAATTACTGAACTAGACAAGATATCAAAATTCGGTAAATGCATCGTGAAGCTCTTTCAATAAGCTTTAATTTTCACTACTTAGAAGTGGTAAAGCCTCAATATTACTCCTTCTAGTTTCATTGTTGCAGCCGTTTCAGAATTATTGGCTGTATTATAGTGTTAATATGGTATGGATTTTCTTATCATGAGATTAATCAGTTTTTTGTGTAATGTCGTGTGATTGGAAAAAAAATAAATGATTAAAAAAATAGACGTAAGAAAATAGATGTAATCAATAACAGAAATTGACAATAAAAAAACATATTTTTTTATCATGTATACTTTATCAGTATTATTTTATAACATTAGTTCATATTCAATTTTATTTTATGTAGTTTTTATCATTTCGATTCTAAATATTTTCTAAAAATGAAAATATTATATTTTTTTCTCCATTTGATGCCGGTTTGATTACTTCTTATAAGTTGCGAGAGAGAAGTTATGAAATCTTCTTCCATTTCGGCTGCCGAAAGGCCTTTTTTTTATTAATAATTATTTTAATTAGTCTAATTAAAAATAAAAAATCAGATACCGACGTCCAGAGCCTCTTACTAACCCTCGCTACTGATTTTGTGATCTGAAATTATATTTATTACTCTAATAAAAAATAAAAATTCACTCACAGCCGCCTAGAGCCTCTTACTATTTCTTATAACTGATTTTTTAAATACTAATTATTTCCATTATTCCTAAGAAACTCACCGGGGAGCCATTTTCATCTATGATTAACTGTGATCGATTTGAGAGATAAGAGAAAAACCAACTTACAACTTCAATAGAAAATTCCAATTCGACCATGGTCATCAAAATCACCTTTGAATCTATATAATCAAACGCTTTACTTAGGTCAAACAATACTAGTACTGTTAATTTTCCTGCATCTAAAGTATGTCTCACGTCATTAGTGAATTTTAAAAGAGCTGTCTGAGTACTATGATATTTTTTGAAACCAGATTGGTATGTGTCTAATAATTCATTTTGCTTTAAATAATTATCAACCTGATTTGCAACAATTCTTTCAAAGACCTTATTTGAATGAGTGAGATTTGCTATTGGTTTAGTATCAGATGGTGACTTGAGTGGAGTAATTTTATTTAGCGGAATAATAAAAACTATCTTCCAATGATCAGGAAAGATACCCGTCACAAAAGACCGATTAAATAATGATGTGAGAAATAACGATATTTGTTGAATATAGTCTCTTAGCCAACCTAGATTTAAGCCATCCGGACTTTTACCTTTAGATTTTTGCAATCTTAAACTCAAGGTTTTGGTGACATCAACAATATCAACCATGCTCCAATCAGAAGAACAGTGTAAATTACTGATATATAGTGCAAATAATGAATCTAGAAATTCTACATTGCAAGGTTCATGTTGTCCGATAATTGTAGCATAATAATCGTTAAGAACATTGTGATCAAAGTAGTTTTAGGGAGAAGATCGATTTCTTTCTATTAACCCTAAATGCTTGAGCCCACTCCAAACAGTATGACCAGTAGGTAAATTTACAAGTGCATTTTTTAAATAAATTTCTCTCGCATGATTTAATTCTAATTTTAATTCTTTTCTTCTGATCTCAAACTGTTTGAACATAATTTGATCACCAGTTCTCTTCGCAAGTTTATACTTTTTATCACGTTCTCGGCATTTATTTTTTAAGTCTGTAGTGATCCAGCAATTTGAATGGCTAGTTATTTTACATTTTACTACTGATGCATGATCGTCTAATGCATCTAAAACACCTTTCAAAAAGAACTCTAATAATTCATTCATACATCGGAACCAAGACATAGAGCATTTACAAGAGACATTGATAAAGCAGTGTGATCGCAATTTTTAAAGTTTCTGTAGACAATGAATTTTTCTACCGGTTTTGGAAGATAATTTGATATTCACAAAACAAATAATCATGACCAGCAATAAAAGGTTGTAACAGGGTAAAATTACCCTAAATCGATGTCGATGGATATCGATAATTATTCGACATAGCACTGGCGCGTCTCGATCTTCGGGCCTAAAGGAAAAATAGGAGGGGGTAGTTTTGGGTTATTATAGGTGAGCTGTGCAGTGAAAAAGCGAGAAGTAGTGTGACCGCCAGACAGAGTGCCACGGAAATCAAGAAGGACCGATCCCCGGAGTAGTGACGTGACGGAGGAAGCCCACTACAACTAGGACTTCATCCTCAACGAGTGAGTTAGATCATCGTTTTATTCGTCAAAGTATCAATTATTACCCTGTAGGAAAAAAGTGGACTGCGGTTTATCCAATACTCGGTTACTACTCCTTTTCATTTATTAATTGGATCGTTTAGTCGATAATTATTTTATTAACCAGAATTGATAATGTTCGTTAGTTTAGACTGAGTGATTTTCATGGGGATCTATACCCGAGAGTCACTTAGTCGACCTTGAGGCATAAATTCATTTAACATTCTTCGCGAAAAGTTCTAATTAACGAAAATTAATCCATAAAGTTAATTATCATCTGATAATTCGTTGATTAACTGTTATAATTTTACAAACAATTTATTCAAAAAACCGAGTGATTAATTTTGAGGCTTGGAAAATAATCAGCACGTATTCTCTCGTGGAATTTTGGTCAAGCGTCGATATATTTATGCGTCGCAGTAAATTCCAAATGCCCAAGGTCAATAACAACCAAACTAGCGAATATTCTAGCAACCAAATTTGAGTGAGTCGATTTTTGTAATTTATAATTTTATATGGAATTTTTTTATTGGAAATTATATTAAGAATTACTAATCGAATTAATTTATATTGCGGAATATTATATAACGTGTGAATTATTTAATTTGGGCTTAAGTCCGTGGGTTTTAGACGAATAAAAATGATTGAAAATTAATAATTAACAGCGTGGACATTAAGTCCAAGCATTTAGTTATTTCTTATTGAAGAATTTTACTGATAATTTTGGTCGTAATTAATTAGTTCTCGTCGTCAATTTTGGAACAATTTTTAAAGTAATTATTAATAACTATTATTGTAATTCTATTCATTATCAAAATAATTCTGTAAATTCCCGGAAAGGACAATTACTATGTCGGCAGATTATTAAGACCTCTGTCTTCATATTTTAATTTACTAATTCAAGATACTAAGATCTCTTGTGATTAAATATTTATTGTTGTATTATCAAGACCACGGCAACAAATTAGTTAGGAGTTTTAATCTATTTTAATACAATAAATTAGAAATAAATTAGCAATCGGAATTCGAAAGTTGAATATTAGTTCAAAGTTAATTGGAATTTAGTTGTTAATTAAAAAATATTGTTTAATTGAAGCTAATGATTGAATAAATTTTGTTAAAAAATTTTAATCAATTGAATTAAAATCAAATTTTTAAAAATCAAATTAATAATTCAGTTAAACAAAGTGTGGGTTATGTGTATGAAGAATTTTACCAGTAATGTGTGATAGAGAGTATTAATATTGTTAAGTTTGGTAGTCCGGTGGACTTAATTTTAAGTAAAAGTGTGGAAAGTTCAGTTTGGTTTGTTTTAGCAGTCCGGTGGACTTATAGTTTTAAACTTAGTTTTAAGACAGATGTGGGAGACTGTTTGTTAGAAAAAGCCCAACTAGGTTTAGGACAGGTGTGGGAGACCGTTTGTTAGAAAAAACCCGACTAGTCATCGTATTGTCGTTTGGGAAGGTTTGTTAGTAAATATCGTTTATTTCGCAGTTATTCTCCACCTCGTTAGATAAAAAGTTAATTATAGTGTGTGTGAGTGTGCGCTTAAATTGTTAAATTTGTTAATTTTTGATTGTTAATAAATCATGGCCAAATTGTTAATTAAATCTTTATTATTCAACATTACCTTCCTCCACTCTTTCTATTCTAAGATAAGATTTTTCAGCTCTGGACCGGTTCCAGGAACCGTGATAATAAATCTAGTGGCGCCCTACTAATTATTGTTATTTATTGTTAAAATTTTAGTTTATTTATTAATTAATTAAGAAGCCAAATTTGAGCAGTCAAAACTGTTACAAGGTGCATCAGATTTAAAATAATTTCCAAGTTTATTTTGGTAATCTAGTAAGATTACATCCAACTAAGAGTCGCTCCGTTCAGTGTAATGAGTTGCATTGAAGACCACACAAAATAAAGAAGATTCAAGTATAAAAGTATTCAAATGGTTTGAGGACCAATTTGTGTCTAACAAATTACAATTTAAATCATTCGTTATATTTGAATTTTTCAAATTAGGTATAAGTTTAGAGTACGTATTGAAAAAGTTAAACAAAGTTTGCCCATTTGGTCTACGATAAATACAAGATAGCAAAAGGTGTGAGCCTAAAATAGTAATAATATCCATAATTAAAAATTCAGGTGTATTTATATCATCTGAAATAGATAGTTGTAATATTTTTGCTTTAAGTGAATCATGAACTAGCCATGCAACTCTACCACCCCACAGATAACGACCTATGATTGAATTTAATAAATTTCGATATCTTCTAAATATTTGGTAGCCCTCAATTGCAATTACACTGTTATCAATAGTGAATTAAAGCCAGGTTTTAACTAATACCACTATGTGAGGTTAAAAATTATTGACTAGTTGTAATAGTGGAGCTAAATGGCCAACATGACTATTTACATTTAAACTTAAAACTTTCAACGAATTTCTCTTACAATTACTTATCCTAGTTAAATCTACTTTATGTTAATCAAGCTTATTTAAGTCTAATTCTGAGTTTATAGAATTACGCTCTGAAACATCGTCTCTTTTTGCAAACATTTGGCCATTTTGAGACCAAACATATTTGAATTTTTTAATTTTCGCTGTATTTTTTACTTTCAATAATAATTTATACATTTCTAGTTTCAAGTATTCATTTACGTAGACAAATCCCTTAGATGAATCTTCAGCACATGATGGAAAGACATCGCTAATTGGCAGATTTTTTATCTTCCTTTTTGTTCTCAGAATGAAGTCACAAATTTGCGGAGATTTCAGATGTAATACGTATGAATGTGAAACTACCTCAAGTTTCTCAAATACTCTAGAAGAGACTTCAATAGGTAAGAGATCGTGTGCCACTGTATCAGGAATTCCTGAAATAACTATTTCAGACACAGGTACCACAACACAAATGTGAGTAGATAAGTTAACACTAGCATTAGGAATTACATCGGATTTAAGTTTATTTATTTCTTCACTCATACTGCTAGTTTCTGCCTTCAATTCCTCTCGAAGAATTTTCAATTCTCCATCAAGTCTTGAAATATCAGAGGTATTAGCCTGAACACTATCTTTAAGAGAATTTATTCGTTCCCCTAGATCATCTATTTTGGTGGAAATTAGTCGTTAAACAGGGGGGGTTCTGTGATACTCTGCTTATCAAGTGAGTATGAGTGTGTTTCTTGCTTATTGACGGTTGGTTTGTTATCGGTGGTCTTCCTTATCGACATTGGGTTTGATAGTTTTCTTGTTTATTGTACGTTGTTTGTATTATCGACTGTTGTTTTGGGGTCTTGTCATGTGACTGTTACATAGTTATGGTGGGGGGTTATGATATTATGATGGGGATATGGTGGCTGTTTGGTAGGAGTGGAGGGAGTATTAATTTAGTATTATTTTTGATTGACAGTTTAGATGTGAAATTTCTGGGTTTTATTAGTGGGAGGTGGATCTATGAGAATAGTTTGGAGTGAGGAGGTTCTATGCGTTGGTCATTTTTTCTGTTTTTTTCGGAGAATTTTTGTACTTTTTTGTTTGATTGACACCTCGGATGTTAAATTTGAGTCTTTTATTAGTAACTTTTACCCCCATGCTAATAGTTCACAGCATGGGATTCTATGCGTTGGCCTGTGAAAATTCTTATACTTTTCCATAGAAGTTTAATGTTTAACTATTTTTTATAATAATAAAAAACCCTTTTATTTTTAGTATTTTTGGTGGGGGATTTAGCTATAAGACTCATTAACACTCTTTGCATATCCACAGTTTTAAAAAATTTTTCCTAGTGTTTAGTAGTTCAACGGGTGATACTATGTTTGTAGATCAGTTTTTCAAAGTGTTGGGTATTAAATTTCTAATTGAAAACCACAACTTGTTGGATGTTCTCAGAGACTTGACTGTCTATCCTAGCACACTTCAACTCATAGACACACTTGATGAGCTTATCGAACTACTCAAAAATTTGAGAAATAATGAAAAGAATATTCTTAAGCCTCACAGTTGTGTATATGATGCTATCAATGATTTAGTCTATCCAGACTATAGAATTAATACTGATGACCGCTCAGAAGATCTAGACTATTTTGAATTATTCACTATTTATTCGACTGCAAGCAGCTTTATTCATCAAGCTCATGAATTTGCCCATGTTATTACGAACATTTTAAAATTAGCAACACTGAAGAAGCGTTTGACTAAAAGTGAGCAAAATGGAGATAATTATTGAAACAACTGGTTTTCAACGAACTAATGGAGAATATATCGTAAAAGAATTCTGCGCAATCAATATCTCCAGAAGTGTTTTTACCAAAGGAAGTTATGAATGCAGATATTTCATGTTTAAACCACCATCAGATAGTTTTAATGAGGAAAGGGCTATAGAAGATATTGATTACAATGGTTCTAATCATGGAATACCTTGGGATTCTGGTATAACATCATATCATTTAATAAAAGAAATTATCAAAGATTTAATAATTAATGCACGTATTATATACACGCGTGGAGCTGAATAAGCAAGATGGCTCAATGCGATAATGACAGATGCAACTATACCAATCACAAACATTGCAAATATGCGTTTTTACAGTTGTAACGCTATCAAGCCTTATCAAACTTTTCGCTGGGAAAATCGAAGTCATCATGCTATGACATTAACTTATGCTTGCGCTTATGAAACTACTCAACGACTTCAACGATGGATCATAGAATTTTGGGGTACTAAACCTTCATATGAAAAATCTGTTGAAGTTTTCTACAACCTTAAATATCTGTCTAAAATGCATGCCATAGATATTGCATGTCTGGATGAAACGTTTCTTCTCAGAGTCACTCCAGATCAAATAAGAGATATTTGGGGTAAATTACCAGACCATCTACAAAGAAATAAATTAATTAAAGACTATCAATGGTGCAAGGAGCATTATCCAATAGAAGAAAAACTCAACGAAGATGTTTGCGGTCTCTGGCTTTATCTAATCCGGAAAAATTGTTATGAATGTCGACAGAAAACATAATTTGTTAAAAAAGAAAAAACTTACTCAGAATAAATAATACTAATGTAAAGTGAAATGATATAAATAAATAAACATTAAATAATTTTCATTCGTTTTATTGTTGTATTTCCTTTCCATTACAATTTTGTTATTTTTCTTACAGTACTACTTATTGGATTATATTCAATAATACGATCATGTAATATAAGGCAGTATGCAGTTGTTTGATCGGGAAGCTGATTTTCTGATTCAAATTCAATTCGTATGTCAACAGGTCCTGACTTAATTGACTCATTCTGCTTTGAACAGTTGATAATGTAAAGTGGAGCTTCTTGTAGAAATTTAGCTTTTATCAATAAAGGTTCTGAATCTTTATTATAATATGAAGCTTGAAAATTTGTATACATCTCATATATTAAAGCACACTGATTTCGAGTAATATTAAGATTTAAATTACCATACGGATAACTTTGAGAGTTTAAAAATAGTTTAACATCTCTAATATTGCAGTGATCGAATTTGCTTGCATCGCTCGTTAAAACATTTTTTCTAGCTGTTGGAAATCCTAAAATTGCATATCGTGGTTTCTCCAGCTGTGTAGAAGTCTTGATGGGCCACACGTGTTTGGTCGTCCTTGGTAGCAGTGGGTATTCGTACAATTGCCATGTGCGAAAACTCATCGGAATTGTTGGATCATTGGCTATGAAATTCAATGCTTGAATTTTCTGTTTATCCGACATTGTGATGTATGGAACATTCCACTCCACTTTATTGAGAACAATCTTTACTCTATCAGCGACATCTTGAGCATTTGCAGGTTCATGAATGTATGCATTGGTGTCAGCATTTGATCTTATAATTATTAATTCATGTTTGGCATTAATAATAATGCGATTATAATCTTCAGCAAATCCAAGTATAAAACTCAGCGGTATAGATATCAAAATAACCATTAGCATTAGTTAGGTGCTAGCTGCTTGTATTAACCAACCAGCGTTCTCCATAATATTACTCCTACCAGAACTCTGAGATATATAATTTTTCATGAGACTTGTAACACCAACATTTTTACATCTATCGATTTCTACTCCATTGATTTCATAACGTATTTCCTCAAACAAATGACGAATAGCCATGTTAATTAATTTCATACAACCTGATACAGCTGTACCATCTTCTTTGACAAATTGTCCACAGATGTGCAATGAACTTTTACTTGGTAGAATACATAGATCTTGATGTTGAATGTTGCTTCTAATCTCATCACTATTATTGAATGTTGATGAAGTATAAGGTAAGTGTGAGTGAACTTCATAGTGAGAAACTGATTCATCAAAGATGATTGGTTTTTGAATATCTAAGATTTCCGCCATGGTGATATAATACAACACAAGTTTATCTTCTTTATTTTATCGATTTTCCACGTAATCTTAACCCAAGGCTTTTGAGGAACTGAGCGATCTGAGCTGTCAATACTTGAGACGTTGAGTGATGACTGACTGATTTCAGACATGGTGATGGAGTTATATAGCTACCACCAATTTTCTTATCAAAAACTATACCCATTATTTTTCTACAGTCTTACTATGTAGTCTTATTGTTATTGATTAACCTCGAAAATTAACTAATTTTTCGTCTTGATCAACTATTTTTAGTCGGAGATTATGTATAGACTTGACGGTGACTGGGAGATAAATGATCTGTGATGGTGCTTCCACAATCTTGTGCCCAGGCTTAACACGGGGGAAAAACTCATGGATTGTGTGAACTTTTTGATTATTCATATATGCACCACCAGTAATATTACACTCAACTCTTAGGGCGTTAATTTTTAGAATTGACACAGGTAAATCAGATTTGTGAAGTACATTTGGCTCCAAACGACGATTTGAAAATCCTAATATTTTAGCGATTGTGTCTTCACGATTAAAATTAACAGGTTTATTACACTTAATTTCACTTCGTACTTCGATATTATTTTCTTTTGAACAAAATTCAAAACCTTCTAGTATGTGTTTTTATATATAACTATTAATATCTAACTCTTCATAACTTCCAGTTGGTATTGTTATTACTTTGTCAGCCCACGCTTTACTCCGTGCAGCATCATTAGGGTAAGACTCCCAATCATGTTTCGAAGGATTTTTTCTGTCTGCAGCTTCTATATAAACCTTATTAGAATCAATATCGATAGTAGGTACTGAATTATAGGTTAGAAGTTCCACTAATCCCAAAACATAATTTTTAGTCGGTGATAACTCAATAGGTGGAAAATATTGAGCCTTCAATACAGAGGTGTCCCCCGAAAGTGTTAAGGTTAACGAGTCAGCCATAACTGATAACCAATCAAATCCTACACATCAATTTATAGTTGATTGCATAAGAATTTAAGACATAAGTGTCCACATACAACTGTATTATAATCTTGATATTTTTTATGGTTATATTTCACGCTACTCACACCGAGATATTTCATGAGATCACTAGGTGGTTGAAGATTACCAAAGCTATCAAAATAAATTACTTTATTTTTATATTTCTTGTAAGCAACCCAATGTGTACCATTTCCATCTTTATCATCAAGATTTATCATTGCAGATTCATTCACCCATGGCTCTGACTTTGGTAAATCATTTCTCATGAAAACCCCTCGAAAGTATGGAATTTTCAAAACTCTAACATATTTCATTAAATCATAATTTGAGAGTGATCGATGTGGTAGCGTTAACAGTTTTTTGAATCAGGACTTAAATATAGTCCCATTCCTTGTTTATATGGTTTCAAATATAACCCTTTACCAATAGCTATTGCTTCCATAGTAGCATTATGACGTTTGCTTTCTTCCAAATCACGTTTAGCTGATTTAGCTGTATTTACAGCACGTACAATGGATGCTATACCCCCACTTAAGCTATCTACTGCAATGAGTGCTGCGAAAGCTGGGATTAAAAATGGTAATATCCCACCAATTTTTGACGGTACTGGCAATACCCGTGGTAATTTTATATTTTTTCTACCACCAGCATCCTTCACAGCTTTTCGAGCTGCATGTAAAGCTGATTTAATTGGTTCAATACTTTTACGCATTGATTTATTAGCTGAACTTATTATTTTTCGCACTGATATTGGTTTTTTCAAGCTATTACCTTTAATTTTTTTCTTGAAGTTATTTTTTCCAACTCTTTTTTTCATTCCAACCCCTTTACGTTTTGTTCTTCTCTTCAAATTTTTATTTTTTTACAGATAAACCTATACCCAGACTTCTTTTAATTCTCATAGCCTTGTTAACACCCCAGACAACAGATTTCTCACCAAGACTAGCGTCTTTTGCGTGAAGACGCAGTGCAGCTTGTTGAGCCAGCTTTTTATCAGTTTCATGACGTGCCTGCATATTGCTAGGATTTTTAGAATAAGCAATATCATGCTCTTTACATGATTTATCGAGCGAATTTATACCAGGATCACCTCGAGCTAGTCTTTTAGATAATTTAGTGCCTGGTCCACAATACTGATATCCTGGTACGTTTAATTCTATTGGTAATTTATTGATAATACCATTAACAATACCTCCTCCACGTTTAATTTTAGCTTTAACAATGCGACTGTTCTTAACCATGGTCAGCTGATCACTGACTTAAATCATATAAATACTCAATATTTATAACGAATTTAGTAAGTTATGATTTGAATGTCAGCTAGTCAACATCATCAATCGATATCTCTTAAAATTAAGATGAAGTTTGAAAAGCAAACCACTAACTTACCAGTTATAAATTTTGATCAAATCGTACAAGGTGATGAAAAAAAAGTTCAAACGCGTCATGGATCTCTCTTACCAAATACTGTTCGAGCAATTATCTGTGGACCATCAAATTGTGGGAAGACTAACGCGCTTTTAGCTCTTGTCACACATCCTAATGGATTGAGATTTGAAAATGTATATTAGTCTAGTCAACAAGTGCCTTTTAGGTCGAAATTTTTTCGAAGGCTCGGAAAAATATGATTGAGGTGTCATTCGATTCGTTATCACATCTAGAAAGTTTTTGAAAAATTTGAAGATGCGCTCGCAAAAATTACAAAAGTTATAAACAATTAACTAAAAAGAAAAGGGGATTTAGTTTTTTGCTTATATCTCAAAAACTTTTTGAGATATCCAAAATTTGAAAAAAGTTCCAAAAAGAGGAGGAAATTTCTTAGAAAAATTCTCGACTCCCGGAATTTCAGGATAAATATTTATAATTTTTACAGAGGGCTGAAAATACGCCCGAAAATCGGCGCTCGGGTATCCCGAAGCCACGTCCCCTTGGTACCTTTTAACAAAAAATTTATTTTTTACCAAAAATGTATAACTAAAATTGGGAGTTCGAAGTTGTAAGCTCCAGGTTACATTAATTGATAAAGTTAGTAGACCAAATTAACGTTCTACTAATAAATTATTTGTATGAATTTATACAAGAATGTAGTTAAAATTTACTTATAAAAATATTAAATGCGAGGCAAATTAACAAAGTTATAAAGTAATTTAAACGGTAATACGACGGTACGTCTTGAATAAAAATGTTAGATGCTATTACGGTGCTCAGTTAAGAGGAACTAATTTTCTGATCAGAAGTTGAACTTGATGACAAGTTCCAAATTTTTCGTACTGCTAAGATCTTCTAGGGGTAAGGTGTGGAGTAAAAAAAATACAAGACCCTTGATTGGTAATTTAGGAAAAGTGGGTGTACAGGTAAGGTCTCAAGCAAAAAGGAAAATATCGAGAGTGAGTTAGAGAGAGAGAAAGGACTTAGATAACTAGATGCCAATATGATATACAGATGTACAAATGACTAATACTCCAAACCGAGGAAAAAACCAAAGCAATAAAACAATTAAAAACAGATGCGTTTTGGGAAAAAATATTTTACAATAGAAGGATTAGAAGACTTTGGAGTAGAGGATCAAGTTGTAAAATGAAACGAACCCGAATCTCATTACTGCTTGAATTTACAATCGTACAACACTAAGTTTAGAAGGTAATAAAGCAAGATACTTAAGTTATGGTAAGCTAAAAAATGATGAACTAAACAAAAAGTATGCTAGACATGAGGGTATCATAAATCTTATTATATTGGAGACGAAAAATTTATACTAATACAAAAATTGTTATAAAAAATGAAATTAACGAAAATGGATTAACATTATAAAACAAAAAATATTATTTAAACATATAAAATATTCAAATTAAAAATTGAAAACATTCAGGCACTTACAGAATAGACAAATAATATTATACCATTTTTTATGAAAATTTTTTTTATATTTTTCTATAAAAAATAGTATAAATTAAATAAACAATTAGTTAAGATCATGAATTTTGGGCTTTATTTATTCTTTAATTAATAAATAAATATTAAGTCTTAACATTTTTTAACGTATTGCAATTAGTTTACAAGATAATTGAACATAACATAAAAAAAAAATTTTTTTTTCAGCACTTTTTTTTATAAAAAAAGTATAAATTAATTAAATAATTCGTTGATCATGAATTTTAGGATTAATTTATTCCTTGATTAATAAAGAACAAGTAAGTCTTAACTTTTTTTATCGTATTGCAATTAGTTAACAAGATATATTAGTTTGAACATGAAAAATCAGGTGAGTCTAATTGAGTATAGAAGGCAATAATTTTTAAAATTCAATAAAAAATATAAATAAATTTTTTTTATGAAAAAAAAGTAGTATGAATAAAAAGTGGGCTATGCGCTGTCAGTTTGCATTGTGATCAGCAGAATCTGTGGAAAATAACATCTACTTTTACTCGAACTGCTAAATGGAATGCTATTGCTGCTTTTCAAGATAAAATCTTTAATGCAAATTCCAGTGAGTCGTGTTATATCAATTATTTGTCTGATCACGGTGGTATCAATGGTCCCAATACTATAGCTAATAAGTTTTGGAGTGATATTCCAGAATTTTTAGGAACAGGTATACGACCTGGTATGAATTATCGAATGATCAAATACTTTCGTAATCCAAAAAACACCTTATACATTGTAATGGTTGACAATCCAACATCTCAACTATTGGATAAAATTGTGACTAGCAATTATGAGTGATAAGAATAAATTATTACTAATTATATATACATAATAATCACTTAAAAAAATATGATTGAAGTTGAATGTATAATTATTATTATAGTAAAAGTATATAATAATGGATAAAATAACATTGAAGTTAGTATAAATAATAACAGTCACCAAAGTAGACAAATTTTCACATGCTTATACTAAAATGGCTAATGAAAAAGGTGTTATAGCTCAAGAGCTTCACAGATTAGCTCGAAGAAATTATCCTCGTCAACATGTTGACATTCGAGGGATTAATGAAACATGACAAGCTGATCTGGTTGAAATGAGTCCATATTCTAAATTTAATAATGGTTATAAATATTTACTTACAATAATAAACATTTTCTCAAAATATGCTTGGGTAGTCCCTATTAAAAGTAAAAGTGCTGATGACGTTAGAAATGCAATGAAAAGTGTCATACAACAACAAAACCGTAAACCGAAAAATCTACATGTTGACAATTCTCATAACAGCTGGTTTGATGCATCTGATATGTTAACTAATGATGTAAAATTATATATAAATAAATAAATAAACATGAGAATTATTTATATGTTTTTTTTTATTTCTATAAAATAACTCCTAACCTTATTACATTTGAAATCACTTATAAAATAGCATTAAGATAAGCAATATATAAAGTTCTTAATTATGTCGTGGTCTTTTATTAGACTCTTTATACTCCCAATGTAGTGTATCAGATGAATCTTCTATGAGTTTTCTTTTATTATCAGCCCAATTTAGCGCTTTTATAGATCTTTTAACTGTTTGTAACGGGTTTAAACCGTCCCTTGGTCACCCCTTTATTTAGAATTTATAATTAAGGGCGCCACTGGAATTTTTATCACGGTTTCCAGAACCGGTCCAAGCAAGAGAGATATCACAGGGTCAAGAGAAATTATAAGATTTGACATAAATAAAAACAATTAAAATTGGCATCAATTATCAATTTATTTTGACAATCTGACAATAATTAAATCTTAATTTAATGCTCACACACACACTCATAAAAGTTTCTTATTCCTACGATACCCTCATATGGAGCGTCTATATCGCAGTTTCTATCATAATTCCTATTCCTGTCGGTACCCTCATAAGGAGCGTCTATACCGCAGTTTCTAACTAAATCGCGCTGTCCACAGGACCCTCACGTTTTAAGACTCTAGATATGACCCTGGGTGGTCGCCCGGACCCCTGCCCAAGGTTCATACCGTCCTTAGCCCTTTCGCTGTCCACAGGACCCTCACTACGGGACTAAGGAACCTGAAGTCGACTAGGACAGAGGAGAATACCATGACACTAGTCGACAACCTGCTAATCCTGACCTCCTCGACAGCCCGTGAACGAGGAGTATATACTGTAAAATATTTTGCACACACACACGCACACAATTCTCAATAAAACTATTTATCTAATTTACAATTATTTTAAAATCCAAAATACTTTTTACAACATTACTTCCTGGGAATCAAATTTTCCGGTCCCTAGCTTGACTTCGATAAATAATTTTATTTAAATTTTGATTGCTTAATTAATAATATCACAGTAGCGTTTTATTCAACCAAAATGTTAGATTAATTAAAATTTACTCGAATTCAAACTCCCTGAATAATCGGCTTATGTCTATTTTGAATTCCAGTCAAAATTTGAGACTTAGTTTTCAACTTGGTAAAAATTTCCCAAGGCTAAATTTTATGTTGATTAATTTTGAACTCATCGTACTGGAATTTGACAAATTTATTTATCGAAGTTTATTGAACCAATTTTCTTTCATTGATAATTTTACTCTTGTAAATTTTGTTTTATAAATTAATTTACAACTTAACAATTTTAATATCCTAACTTAAGGAATTTGTGTCTATGATAATTTTATTTTATAATTTTTGAAAATTTTCCAGAAGTAAATTTTAATTTTCCTTTTTAATTCATTTTTACTTGTTGATTTTATTGGTCAATTTTAATCTAACTTGCACAATTTTCTAATTTTAGTTTCCTTTAGTTTTATTTTAATTTCTAATTTGTAATAATTTAATCGACAGAATATCGCTTATATGAATGATGCAGTTTGACTTAAATTTGTCAATATCAAATTTTCGGATTTGTAAATTTAATTTAGATTTATTCGACCAATTTTATAGTAATATTAATTCTAAATTTAACTTCCTTTATTTTTAATTTCGCAATTTTTTAACTTATTAAATTTTCTATTTGTTCGAATTTTATTTTAACTAATTTTGACTTCGACTTATAATTTAGATATTTTAATTAAATTCGAATAATTAAGTAATTAATCAAGTAGGATGATTGGAAGACGGAACCTGGCCTGTGCCTAGAGTTTCCGGGGACGACGCAATAATTTACCGAGGTTAAACTTTTGTACCTGAGATATTTTTTTTTTTGACCACTTCTTTTCTTAAGTTCGGCTCTCTTTGTTGTTCTCGTGGATTTCTATTAGAGGCAACTCTGTCAGCCAAAATCACGGTGTTTTCACTACTCGGTTTGGTTGCGTCGCAGCTCGGGATTTTCAACAATAATTTATCTGGAAATTCAGGCTAGTTAGAATTGTTATTATTGGATAATTAGGCTGGCTAAATGCCTAGCAGTAATTATCAAATTTTTAAGTTAAAATAATCGCTCTGAAGGTTCCACAGGAATCTCAGAGGAATATTAATATTTACCTGGTATTTTCAAAATCTCGTGTTGGTTGCTCGGGCTCCGGCTTCACAATATCGTTTTTCCGTTCGGCAACTTCACTTGTCCCTCGTGTGGGATTATCCCCACCCGCGGAACACTTATTTCCTAGGCCCCGGAACTTACTTCGTCAAATTTTCACTCCGCGAGCATCTCTGATCACAGCGCCCTATAATCCGTCGATAACTAACTGCGGCTAGGGTGAGGACCTTCAACGGGTAATGAAGGAGCCCCGTGACATGTTCTAACTACATGCTTTGTACTTTGAAAAATATGTTGATCACACTGTAGAGTATCACGCTCCATAAGACATTTTTTATAATTTTCAAAAGTAATTTTATTTAATGCTGATTTTTTAACACCTTTTGCCTTTTTTGTCAATCTATCTTTCTCCACTGAGGCTTCTGGAACTTTATAGGTATATTGTTTAACTCTCAATCCGATAAACTCGATCATTATGTAACCATCGTTCTCATCTTTCATAAGACCCAATTTTTTTTTGTTTATCAAAGGTATTTTGTAAGCATTATTTGGAGGATACGCTGAAGTGTTGAATTTATGAATGTCGCGTTTAATCTACTTATAAATATCATCAACATGAAAGTGATAGATTAAACTATCAGTATCTGTATATAATAATTTCGATTGATCTTCAGTAAATATTTTTTTTTTATATAATTATAATGAAAGTCGTAAATAAATGTTTTGGATAGATCTATAATACTAAAACCTATATAAATAGGCTTATTAAAATAAACATTAACTTTATTTAATTTAACAATTACCAAATTTTCATCGAAAATTGTAAAACTATGGAAATTTGGACGTGAAAGAAGATTTTTACACCCATATCGTCCAATCCACTGTGTAACCATCTTAACTTCCTTATGCTTTCGTACATTTTCCATAGTTTTACCAAATACATCATTATTCATTAGTTCATAGAAGTCTTTTTCAAATTCATTCTTGGCTTTTTGACGACACTGTATTTTTGTCAAAATAAGGTTTTAGCCATCGTGATTGTTTGAAAGTTAGAACGCGATGAATCTTAATAATTTTGAGACCTAAATCAAGACATTGCTGCAAAGTCTTATAATGAATAATATATTTTTCTTTGCGGTATAGTGTGGTACAAAGTTTTGATTGTTTACTACCCGGGGGTATAAAGTGTTCTGGGTATAATGGTAAGTCTTTATGAGTCTCATGGAGTTCAAGAGGATAGTCTAGATCAACTTCTAAAATATAACCAATTATCTCATCGGGATTATTGAAAATTTTTTGTAAATCAAATTCATAATACTCTAACCACTTGAATGATCCTTGAGGTAAAGGCATACTCATTGCTGCACCGTACAAATTATTGATATCGTAAGACATAAGATAAGATTCAGCTTCGTTTGGATTAAAATTATGCATAAAATGTCTTATACCTTTTTCGAAGAATAAAATCATTTCCAGATCATCTAATAAGTCTAACTTTACACCTGTAAGCTTTAGCATTGCGCTGAATGCAAGACCTGGAGATGTATAGTAATGCGCAGGATCCAACTCATATGTTTTATAACAGCTACTACGAAAATTCTCAAAAACGTCTGCTAATAATAAGACGTCTGTTTTTAAATATAAATCTGAATATTCTCCTAACGTTTTTATATTAAATTTCACCCAAACTTGCTTAGCATGATTATAATCTTTTTCGTCAACATCTGCATAATTGAGACATGAATAGAAAGATTTTTGGTCTGGTAATTGATTATCATTTAATTTATCAAGAGGTGATATATACTCATAAGGAAAAATACCTTTTCTATTCACAAGTTGAAACTGTGCAAAATTTGGAAAATGCGTGCGAGTTATTTTTTTATCATCATTTGTAAGAATGGATGCTAATTTATCAAGACTTGACGCCATAAACCGAAACGAATCTATGAATCTTAAGTTAACACATGTACTATGAATAGACTTTGTGAATGAGATGTATTTTTCCTTATTCACAGGAAGTATATTGATAGCCCCTTTAAATACCCTAGCTAAGGAGTTTATTATGAAGTGTACGTCATACCCAGACAAATTGTGAAATACTACTGGTATTGTATGAGACTGTTTATAATTTAAATTGCATGCTTGATGACTCGGACCTCTAAAGGCACCTGTTAAATGGCAATGATCCCTACACCTTATTTCATCTGGTGACTTGAACAATCCTCCACAAATGTGACAATTCTCTGCATTATTGAAATAATTTTCCTCTTCAACACTAAGCGGTGTCATATTCACAACATTCTTTAGAAGTCTATCAACTTTTCTACTGATACACTCAAACTGTTTTACTAACCAAGTAATACAGTCAGGTGCTCGATTTATCTCGAATTTGCTCAAAGAGTTATCATAATCACAGTGAAGATAATAAGCCACACTGTGAGGGATATGTTTATTTATATGTTTAGATGTTGGTTTATTTGTCTCTCCACTTTCACAATTATTTTCATGAACTAACACGCACTCGAGATCTGCATAAATGATGAAAGGCACCTTGTCTTTATGTTTAAAATCTTTAAAACTTAAGATCTTCTCATCTTCGTTTTCACCATTTGGTAATTTCATTATAACATTATTACACTTTAAGCAGTCCAATTTATGTTTATCAAAAGACTTTTGAAACTTAAAGTGACATAGACAACTAACACATAACCACAACTTGGAGCGAGATTTTGTAATTTGCGAGCAAACTAATCTGGAAAGATTTTTAATCAGAGTGTAATGAAAAATTGGTTGATAATTTTCGGGATTTTGATCATCATGTAATGATAAACCTGATTCAATCATTAATAAATGTATAGTTTCTATAGTACATCGATATTTACTCAAGTATAATGGTACTATAATACGTTGCGATATATTTTTCGAATGAACTTTAGTATTTTCATAGTCTATTCCATAAACATTTGTTGTTAAATCATTTAATTTTTCAAATTTATGCACATCTTTTAACGCCATTAGAAACCGTATACCGTCAATGTTAAATTTCGAGTCCAAATGCTTATAAGATGTAACTCTCAATGGGTTTGTATTCTTCTTTGCAGGATATAATGCTGCTTTTATTCACCATAAAAAGCAATATTTGTCTTGATTCTGGATATTGAGAACAGCTTTCCTGTTTTGTATGTCTTTGGGTAATACAGCGAACGTTGATAATCCACCTTGTAGAGGTGCAAATCGCGCGATGTCAACCACCAAGTTAATAATTTCATTTAAACTCCAACCTGAATCTTTTTCATTAAACTCTTCAATTTTTCTTAAAAGAGTTCCACATACGCTTTCATCAAACCACTGATCCAAATTAGTTTCCGGAAAAACTTCAGCTGTTGCACTTTTAAACGATTTATTATCTTCAATAGTTTGATCATTTTTAGAGTTTTCAAATTTACATAATAATGACATGCTGACTTTAAGATTCCCAATGCGTTGTAAATTATCTGTTATTTTCATAATTACAACACGCTTAGCATCATTCAAAAATTCTCGTAAATCAATATGTCCACGATTTACAATACAACCAGTTTGTACACGATTTTCAAATGCGTTCTCTAGATCAAGCCATTGGATTAAATTATTATTGCTTAATGCTGTACCAGTCACTCGCCCGCTTAGTTGCGAAAATTTTTCATGATACCAACATAACTGTGAAACATTTGCTTGGAGATTTTTACGCTCATGAACGCTAGCGTCTGCACTGGTTAATATAGTGTTGAATGGATTACGAGTATCACCACAAACTTGAATCCATCTTGTGAAATTTGCATCACTAACATTATTAAGCTTAGATAATAAATTATATGCTTCAGAAATGGTTGAGAGAACATTATTAAACTCAGTGATCGATATTTTTTTTTTTTTTTAATTTTAACACTATGGTATGCACATCACTGTGATTTTTAGAATTGACTGATTTAGAATTGGTTTTGACTAATTCTTATATATTTTAACGGGTACAGAAGCAGCCAATGAAAATTTACCACTGAGCTATTTTCAAACATGTTAACAGGAGTGGCAATGACAAATATGAGACCTCCGCATCGTCGGTTTATTTATTCTACCCCCTACATCTTTTTCAGATCCTGAGAATATCTTATGCAATATAAAGCTAGTTTTTAATGAAAAATTCTCAGTAATTACCCCCCCCCCCAGAAATTGATAATCATAATACATGCGAGAGTCTTCCTCAGTGCATCTGTGTTTACAGATCCTGCAAATCATTTTATGTAAATAGAGCTACTTTATGAAGGATGCTAATAGGTTTTGTTGAAGCAAACCCTTACATATGTTTTCTAAATGTTGAACGCATTTGAACGGTAATATTTTGGCATTATGTTTAGTAATAGAAAAATCATATATATATTAGTCTAGACAGTTCATGGGAAACTTTTTAAAAAATTTAATGAACTCTTTAAAACATATATTCCATGATAGGTACATATGTTTTCCAGATACTTTGAAAAAAAGGGTTATCTGCCGAAATGCTGGTAATTAACCATAACAAATATGGGACCACCGCATAACAGGTTTATAAAGTTTACCCCCACATGTTTTTCCAGATCCTGGGATTATTTTGTAAGTAATGAAGTTAGTTGAATCATGTGAAATCGTTTGGGAAATAAGGGTGTGGTTAGATCTTCAAAAATATTTGGAACTCTTTACGGATTTGTTAATTATATACATAGTAGGTGTGCTACTAGTAAACTCATGCTGCTGGTGAAGTCCTTTATATAGTGGTCCTCAAGAAAATATTCTTTATACTTGGAAAAAACCTCAAGTCTTCAGTATTGATTTTCCATACATCAGTGTCATCGTTATTAAAACTCGCGATTTTTTGTGGAAAGAATTTCTAAGTAAGTGCAAACATCGATTTTGATTGATTTTACCTAGATTATATATATTTTTTTTTCTTATAAAACTTTTCTATTTTTTCAATATTTATTTTTAAAATAATGAGTAATCTACAAAGTGTATATACATCCCATGAGTTTGGATTGCAACAACATGCCACGCAGCAGTGTTTAAGATTATTGATGATGTATGGAATCATCAAATTAACGTAATGGGCTTTGATTTATCGAAAAGTTATAAATTAAGTATTTTTGGGCAAGAGGCTGAGATACGGTTCTTAGCGAATGAGTTAGTTTGGTTTGCATTAACCAACAATGACTCTGAAAGAGAGTTGAATGAGGTTCTATACATCCATCTACGGCCATCAGAACTTGAATTTCTAAAAAATTTGGATTCAACTTCCGATGATGAGGTTGAAGTCATAGAGGATTCAACCAATAGTGGGACATCATCAGTACTAGTATAAATATCATCATCATCATCATCGTATGAAGAGTTAAATCAAATTACACGTAGTATATCACCATCGTCACCAACGGATGGTAATTAAAAATTTTTTTATAATTCATGAAATAATTATGAATTAATTATAATGTAAAAAATTTTTTTATGTTGCAGATAATCATTATCAATCTGAGATGGCTGAACTTAATCAGAACGAAACGTCATCATCATCGTATGAAGGAGATTTTTACAGTCCTGATTCTTGCTCAGATGAGGAGATGCATCAAATTATGCATGGTAAAACATCATTACCGCTAATAGAAGATAATTTATTTATAAATCTTTTTTATAAATTTTTTTACAATTCATTGAATGATTTTTGGATTAATTATAATGTGAAAATTTTTTTTATGTTACAGATTATCATTATCAAGCAGGAATAGATGTAGATTATCATAACAAAACAATTAACAATGACATGTACGAGGATAATCGTGATAAAACAATCAACCGTCTCATTAATGAAAACCTCTAGTTGACTCAACAGCTGGAAAATCAACAGCAAATGTATTGGGGTCGTCAACGGGCTATTAATAAACTTTTACTCCATCCAGGAGTAGTAGCCATGATTCAGGGGTAGAATTGATAATAAATAAATAATAAATCAAAAAATCAAATATGTATTTTTTTAACTTGAAAAAGAAAATGTTGTATGCAGATTAAGATGTAAATGAATTTAAAAAATAAATAAAACTCAAAATTATATCATGAACCAAATATTTTTTTTTTTTTGGTAATTTTTTCATAGGATTATTTTATAGTATTTATACTTTAATTTATTCATAGTTCTTATTTAGTAAGATTTATTAATAGTATTAAAATTTGATAAGATAATAACTCTATTTTTTTTACTTCTCTATTTATAAATATTTCTATTTCTAAAACAAATATTTATAAAATTCATATTATTTAATTATTAAAAATCTTCATTTTAAATTGTCTTTATTTCTAAATATTACTTTTCTCAAATTTGTCTATTCCTGAATAATTTCATAATAGAATAGAGATATTATCGTTATATTACTTATTAATAAATGATAGAGATATTTATGAATAGAGATAATAAAGAGAATAGATATATTAACGAATAGTTGTAACAAAGCATGCTCCTACAATTAATACAGAAAAATAAGGTTGAAAATAAATAATAAGATTTGGGTTTTTTTTCTGTTGAAAAGTTTATTTGAAATTTTATATATCTAAAAGTACAACTTAGATAGAAATATGTAAGTATTAATTGAAGACATAGTATTCACAATTTGATTGAATAAATTTAAAATAGTTTGCCCTCATCAAATGATTTGATGACAAATTCAAATTTATTATAAGAGCCACCATGATAAAGTAGATATAAATTATCTTCTCCAATGACTTTATGGAGTGATTCAAGTGCACCAGGATCATTTTGAAAGATGTTCGTTAAGCGCTTAGGTAAATAGATTGAAAACTCTCCATTGAGTGAAGCCATGATACTTTCATCATATTTTGTTGAAACACATTTCAACGCTGTAACGCTGTACTCCTTATTGACGGTCAACTCTGACATTTTTTTCTTCGGTATTATTATTATTATTATTATTATTTTGTTATTAAATGCTCAGGGGGGTTATCCCCGGAGTCTGATTCTTCGAGGGCCCAGCCTGAGCTCCATCCGTTACTGCTGGACCACTCCGCACAACAAGGCGGTTAGTGATCACAGCAGGCCAAAGTCATTTCCCTTAAGAGACGGAGAGAACCAAGTAAAACAGCCTTCTGCGTCCTAACTGCCAAGAACTCAGCTTTTGATGAGCAAGCTGGAACTTTGGCAAGTGAGGATACAAAAGACTGTTTCATCCCTCCTAGGACGCCAACAATCAGGACGACAAGCTTGACACGGTAACCTGGGTAAAGTTTGCCAATTTCAAACAGGAGATCCTGATATATTTGTCTTTTGTGCTCTTCTTTTGGCTGAGATGTTGTATTCAGCCGGGGCCGAGAACTCAATGACATAAATGTCACGAGTGGCCTTGTCGAAGAGCACAATATCAGGTTTGTTGTGATCTATCCGCCGGGTTGTTGCAAATGGCATGTTCCAATAAATTTTGCAACTGTCATTCTCAACAACCTGGGGAATATCTCCTGGCAAATAAGGCAGCACTGGTGTCACGTCAATACCGTAGCAATGACGAAGATAGTAGTACAGTACTCTCAGGGCAGCATTGTGACGCTGGATATATGCACCTCTCGCCAGCACTGGACATGCCGACAAAAGGTGCATAAGCGTCTCCGGATGTTGTCTACACCTCCTACAGGACGTGTCCGGAAGCTGCACCTGGAGCACCTTGCTGCGGTACTCAAGAGTGTTAATGACACCATCTTGGCAGGCAAATATGAACCCTTCAGTCTCGGACATCAGGCCCGCTGACTTTAAGAAGGAAAACGTCAGCTGGATGGACAAGCCATGATCACGCACGTGTTTAAAGAACACGCTGTGCATGGACTTGTCCATCAGTTCGCCAAGGAGTAGTTTTTCCTCGGCGTTCCTGATGACGCTCTTAAATTCCTCCTTTCGGAGTTCCATAAGAGCGTTTATTTCTCCAAGACCAAGGGTTCTTGCCGCATATATTGCTGCCTTATACAAGAATGACCCCTTATGCGCATTTTCATGTTTATGTACAATTTGCATAAGAAAGTCATCCTCGTCTGCAGTGAAATTGACAACTTCGTGAGTTAAACCCAGGACCAAACGGTCGTGAAGCCGCTCCAAACTCTGCAAACCTCTCCCACCGATGGACCGGGAGAGGTATAATCTGGCGACTGATGAATTGGGGTGCATGCTCCGATTCATATTAATGATCTTACGGGTTTTGATGTCGAGATCTCGTAAATCCTTTCGGGTCCATTTCAGGACACCGAAAGAGTATAGTAAGACTGGGACAGCGAGCATGTTAGTAGCTGAGACTTTGTTTTTGCCGGAAAGTTCGGAGGACCAAATTTTCCGGAGTCTCCTAACATACTCGCTCTGGAGAGTTGTTCGGACTTCAGAGACCGCATGCATGCGGTGCTCTTCCATTCCTAGATATCTATACAACTCCCCGGCGTCTAATTGGCTTAAGACGCTCCCATCCACTAATTCGACATCATTACCAGTATCAGAGCACTTACCCCTCGCCAGATGTACGACCGCACACTTGTCCAAACCAAAAGACATTCCGACATCTCGTGTGTACTCTGCTACGATGTTGAGGGCCGCTTGTAGATGATCTTTATCAGCGCTATACAACTTCAGATCATCCATGTAAAGCAGATGGGTAATCGAATAGTTTCGATCACCCGGAGGCCCCACAGAGTACCCATGAGTTTTACGGAGAGCAACAGATATAGGCAGCAGTGAAATGCAAAACAGCAGAGGGCTCAAGGAATCGCCTTGGAAGACCCCTCGTTTGTACTCTACAACTCCGGTTACGTGCAATGCGTTTCCACTTCCAATGTGAAATCGCGTTCGCCAGAGCTGCATTGTACGCCGAATACATTCCACTATTATTATTATTATTATTATTATTATTATTATTATTATTATTATTATTATTATTTGTTATTAATTGCTCAGGGGGGTTTTCCCCGGAGTCCGACTCTCCGAGGGCCCAGCCTGAGCGCCATCCATTACTGCTGCACCACTCCACACAACAAGGCGGTTAGTGAGTGCAGCAGGCCAAATTCATTTGCCTAAGTAGACGCAGGGATCCCAAAATGACAGCCTTTTGCATCCGCACTGCTAGAGACACGGCTGCTGAACTGCAAGCCGGTATCTTCGCAAGTGAAGACACAAAAGACTGTTTCATCCCTCCAAGGACGCCGACAACCAAAACGACGAGCTTGACACGGTAACCTGGGTACAGTTTGCCAATTTCAAACAGGAGATCCTGATATATCTGGTGTTTGTGCTCTTCTTTGGCCGAGATATTGTATTCGGCTGGGGCCGAAAACTCAATGACATAAATGTCACGAGTAGCCTTGTCAAAGAGCACAATATCAGGTTTGTTGTGGTCAATCCGCCGGGTTGTTGCGAATGGTATGTTCCAATAAATTTTGGAACTGTCATTCTCAACAACCTGCGGAATATCTCCTGGCAGATAAGGCAACACTGGTGTCTCATCGATACCGCAGCTATATCTGAGATGATAATAGAGTACTCGCAGGGCAGCATTGTGACGCTGTATGTAGGCACCTCTTGCCAGCACAGGACATGCCGACAAAAGGTGCATCAGCGTCTCCGGATGTTGTTTACACGTCCGACAGGACGTGTCCGGAAGCTGCGCCTGGAGCACCTTGCTACGGTATTCGAGAGTGTTGATAACACCATCTTGGCAGGCAAATATAAACCCTTCGGTCTCGGACATCAGGCCAGCTGACTTCAAGAAGGAGAATGTCAGCTGGGTGGACAAGCCATGGTCACGGACGTGTTTGAAATACACGCTGTGCATGGACTTGTCCATGTGTTCACCGAGGAGTTTTTTTCCTCGGCTATCCTGACGACGCTCTTGAACTCCTTTTTCGGGAGTTCAATGAGAGCGTTTATTTCTCCGAGACCTAAGGTATTTGCCGCGTAGATTGCTGCCTTATACAAGAACGACCCCTTCCGCGCATTTTCATGACTATGAACAAATTGCATCAGGAAGTCGTCCTCGTCTGCTGTGAAATTGGCAACCTCGTATGTTAAACCCAGAACCAAACGATCGTGAAGCCGCTCCAAGCTCTGCAATCCTCTCCTCCGATGTTCCGGGAGAGGTACATCCTGGCGACTGATGAGTTAGGGTGCATGCTCTGATTCATATTGATGACTTTACGGGTTTTGATGTCGAGATCTTTCAACTCATTTCGAGGCCATTTCAGGATCCCAAAAGAGTAAAGTAGGACCGGGACAGCGAGCATGTTAGTAGCTGAGACTTTGTTCTTGCCGGAAAGTTCTGATGACCAGATCTTCCGGAGTCTCCTAACATACTCACTGCGAAGAGTTGTTCGGACTTCAGAGACGGCATGCATTTGCCGCTCTTCAATCCCTAGATATCTGTACAACTCTCCGGCGTCTAATTCTCTTAAGACGCTCCCATCCACTAATTCGACATCTCCACCCGTATCAGAGCACTTACCCTTCGCCAGGTGTACGACCGCACACTTGTCCAACCCAAAAGACATTCCGACATCTCGTGTGTACTCTGCTACGATGTTGATGGCCGTTTGTAGATGATCTTTGTTGGCACTGTATATCTTTAGATCATCCATAAACAGTTGGTGAGTGATCGAGTATACTCGATCACTCGGTAGCCCCGCAGAGTACCCACGAGTTTGTCGGAGGGCAACAGATATTGGCAGCAGTGAGATGCAAAACAACAGAGGGCTCAGAGAATCTCCCTGAAAGACGCCTCTCTTGTACTGAACAGTTCCGGTTACGTGCAATGCATTTCCACTTCCTATGTGAAAACGCGTTCGCCAGAGCTGCATCGTACGTTGTATGCATCCCACTGTTTGGCGATTGATTCCGAGGCATTTGAGCAGATAGAGAATCAACTCATGTGAAGTTGAGTCAAATGCCTTACGGTAGTCAATCCAGGCCATAGACAGGTTGCGTTGGTAGTAGATTGCGTCTTGAATGACGCATCTATCTACCAACAAGTTGATCTTGCAACCTGACACGCCCTGTTTACTGCCACGTTGTTCGTATATCTGTTGCCACACAGGCTCTATCTCCTGCAAGATACGGTTATTTAAGATTTTTGTAAAAATCTTGTAAACCGCATTCAAGCAAGTGATAGGCCTGTAGTTCTTTGGGTCGATCAAGTCACCCTTTTTAGGGATGAGTACGGTTCGCCCTTCTACCAGCCAGTCTGGAATTGGTTCGTCGCCCTGAATGTATGATGTAAAAATCCGGGCCAGATGAGCATGTGTAGAAGAAAATTTCTTCCACCAGAAAATGTTTATGCCATCTGGACCCGGGGCAGCCCAGTTCTTGCTGCCATTCAGGGCTTTACGAACCTCTTGCACACTGACTGCAGGGCTCTCTTCGGCGATATCCTGCCGTCGGTGTTCTCGACAGAATGCCTCGAAGTCGTGCAGAGCTGGAGTATCCGGGTTGACGTTTGGTTGATCTCCGTACAATTCACTCCAAAAGGCTTCCACTCGCTCAGATGATGGATAATTCTCGGGAACAGCGGTCTTAGGTGACAGAAAGCGTGAAGGGTTGGATCGAAACAAAGAGTTGTCGATCAACCGCTTCAGCGTTTTCTCTAGTGACTTTTGGAAGCCACCAGAGCCCGCAACCTGTTAAGAGACTCTTCTTTGATGACAAGAAGAGTACTCTTGTTCAGTGTGTGATGTCGCCTTCGAAGTTCTGCCGCCAGGCGACGAACTTTGGCGTGTACGGTCTTTGAGTACTAACATACTCTATCACACACTGAATGCGGGAGACTTGTTTCCGAGAAATGTCAATTTTGTGTCCAAGTTGAGCGATGCGCAGCTTCAACTTCGCCTCGAAAGAGAGAGAATGTCTTCTCTCTATCGGCAGAAGCGAAGCCGCGGCACCGTAGACAACTTGGTTGACAGTGAGCAGAGTGGAGTCCTCTTGAAGCTGTGTGGGGAGATCTTCGTTCACCGTGTCGAGCTGTTGTTTTGAGTGAGTCATCTTTTTGGAGATGCTCACTTGTCGACCTGTAAAGAGGTTGTCGTTGTCCTCGGAGAAACGGTGCCGTTCTTGGTGTAGCGGTGCTGCAAATGAAGGCCGATTAGACTGCCTTCTATTTGGCAGCAGCGATCGTCGATTATGCCGAAGGTATGAGGCGTAATTACGCAGGTGTTTGGGCGTAAAATGTCTGTGCTCCGGATGCATGCCACACCAAAGTGTGTGCATCCGGGCCATATACCCTGATACCTCCGGCTCGCTGTTCTGCCAGCACACCAAGAGATCGGCGCGAAGCTCCTCCGTCCACTTAAACTTAATCCTATAAGCGCCGGGGTCGTCATAAGTCATCGGGTCCGGTGTGCTCCTCCCACCTGATGACTGGTCCTCATCCGAAGAGGACCGGTTGTGGGGAGCACTTCTGAGATTATACTGTTTTGGAACTCAGATATTACGGTGCAACGGGTAGTTGGCCCGTTGCTCCGGTTACGTTGTTAGCCTACAGACCAGATGTTGCGGTCTGCGTTTCCCGGGGTGCGCCACTAGGAGGCCACGTAATAAGCACCGCTTATTATTATTATTATTATTATTATTATTATTATTATTATTATTATTATTATTATTATTATTATTATTATTATTATTATTATTATTATTATTATTATTATTATTATTATTATTATTATTATTATTATTATTATTATTATTATTATTATTATTATTATTATTATTATTATTATTATTATTATTATTATTATTATTATTATTATTATTATTATTATTATTATTATTATTATTATTATTATTATTATTATTATTATTATTATTATTATTATTATTATTATTATTATTATTATTATTATTATTATTATTATTATTATTATTATTATTATTATTATTATTATTATTATTATTAAATGCTCAGGGGGGTTATCCCCGGAGTCCGATTCTCCGAGGGCCCAGCCTGAGCTCCGTCCGTTACTGCTGGACCACTCCGCACAACAAGGCGGTTAGTGATCACAGCAGGCCAAAGTCATTTCCCTTAAGAGACGGAGAGAACCAAGTAAAACAGCCTTCTGCATCCTAACTGCCAAGAACTCAGCTTTTGATGAGCAAGCTGGAACTTTGGCAAGTGAGGATACAAAAGACTGCTTCATCCCTCCTAGGACGCCAACAATCAGGACGACAAGCTTGACACGGTAACCTGGGTAAAGTTTACCAATTTCAAACAGGAGATCCTGATATATTTGTCTTTTGTGCTCTTCTTTGGCTGAGATGTTGTATTCAGCCGGGGCCGAGAACTCAATGACATAAATGTCATGAGTGGCCTTGTCGAAGAGCACAATATCAGGTTTGTTGTGATCTATCCGCCGGGTTGTTGCAAATGGCATGTTCCAATAAATTTTGCAACTGTCATTCTCAACAACCTGGGGAATATCTCCTGGCAAATAAGGCAGCACTGGTGTCACGTCAATACCGTAGCAATGACGAAGATAGTAGTACAGTACTCTCAGGGCAGCATTGTGACGCTGGATATATGCACCTCTCGCCAGCACTGGACATGCCGACAAAAGGTGCTTATTATTATTATTATTATTATTATTATTATTATTATTATTATTATTATTATTATTATTATATACTATATTATATATTATATATTTAATTCACAAGCATGTATGGAATACACTCACATTTTATGTCCTTTAAAGCTGTCGATTTGTTGATTGCTGAGAGATCCATGTTATCTGAATAGGAGAGAAATTAATGAACAAATATTTAAGAAATTAAAATTGCATAATGATTAGATACTTACATTAATATTTTTTTTCAGAAGATATGAGCAAGTTTGTTGAAAATTCATCTTTAATGTACACTAGTTATCACACAGTAGGAAGATTGAGTGAAGACTGTGAATAAATGGCTGATATACACAGCTTTATAGCACAATCCCCACCAAAACAAATTTAAAAATAGTAGAGTTTTTTTGCTGTAAAACTAGCTAAACATTAAACTTCTATGGAAAAGTATAAGAATTTTCAAAGACCAACGCATAGAATCCCATGCTGTGAACTATTAGCATAGGGGAAAAAGTTACTAATAAAAGACTCAAATTTAACATCCGAGATGTCAATCAAACAAAAAAGTACAAAAATTCTCCGAAAAAAACAGACAAAATGACCAACGCTTAGAACCTCCTCACTCCAAACTATTCTCATAGATCCACCTCCCACTAATAAAACCCAGAAATTTCACATCTAAACTGTCAATCAAAAATAATACTAAATTAATGCCCCCACTTCCCCCGCTCATACCAAACAGCCACCATATCCCCATCATAATATCATAACCCCCCCCCCCCACCATAACCACGTAACAGTCACATGACAAGACTTCAAAACAACAGTCGATAATACAGACCACCTACAATAAACAAGAAAACTATCAAACCCAATGTCGATAATGGAGATCACAGATAACAAAACAACCGTCAATACGCAAGAAACACACTCACACTGACATGATCAGTAGAGTGTCACAGACCCCCCTCCCGTTTAACTACTGAAATTGATTGTGAGGACTTAAAGAAAAACTGCAGCATCGATGTTAACTTGTTATCAATACTTTTAGTATCCCAATCTTCCGGAAGTTCAAGAATAGAAGCCTAAGGAGTTGCTTGTGAAAGCATTGCTTCTTGCAACGAAAATTGACACATACTAACTGTTTTTCTTGATGACACTGTCTTTACTGCTGTTGAACTTGACGTCAGAAACAAGGAACCGTTATCGGAATTTGGTGATAAATTTGATACAGGAGATATTGGTGTTATGGGCGTTGAATTTCACGACTTGTAACTAGTGGTTGGTGATTTTTCTGGTGTAGTACTTGTCTTTTTAATCTTATTAATTGACTGTACAGATGAAGCAAGAGTACTCGAAGATGGTAATGGTGATTTCAAAGTTGTACCAGATCCTGATTGACGATTATTAAATGTGAGAGAGGCAGATTTGCTTCTGGTACGGATTTCACTTGTCGAAAATGTCTTTATACAACAATCATCCGAGAATTTTGATTTTGATTACATACGCAGACAAGGTAAATGGAAAGATTTTTGACAAGTGGAGCAAATGATAAGTGGTTTGGTCGGCTTATGACAAGCTACACGTGTACCGGATACTGCTGACATAACATGAATTTTTCATCCAACATGTCCACTTTAATGAGTATCTTATAAAATACTTATGAGAGTAAAATAGTGGATGAATAGCACGATACATGGGAATAAATAATACATAGAAGTAAGGCGATTTGTGACTACCAACACACACTATGTCATCAAGGACAGATTAGTAGGTAAACACCGGCAATTATGACTATATACAAAGCTACTTCTCCCTTTTCTAGTAACCTTGCTGTAAACTACTAATGAAAATAAACGTAACGTCACTTATTGGAATGGCGAATCTCTCAAAAGATGTAAAAACTGGTGACCATTGACGATAGGAATGTATGTTCAAATTTATGAAAAAAACCACTGATTACACTATATATATAGATGATCGCTAGTAAAGGTAAGGGCTACACAAAACTGAAACACTAGTGACCTTCTAGTACAATAGTTGACTAGTACACAAGAAATGATTAATGTGAAGTAGAATGAATGAGTGTTTTTTTTTTTCCTTTTTTGACCAGCTCAGTCCTATTCTTATGGGCTTCATGGGCTGTAGACGTTGCGCGAGCGATTCATATTCTTGATACTGGCTCTCGCGCTAGCCTACTTTTTCGCTCTTACTGTTCTACCGTTGTAGCGCGTACCTGATTAGTCACTTTAATTAATTCATAGTCAATTATCTATGCCTTCGATCGAAAAATCGCAAAGGACTTTTCAATTCAGAATTTTTATTTCTATCTAACCCTACAAAATTGTCCGCGACTTACAAGACGCCCTGTATTTAACTAGACCTGGCCAATTTTTGGATCCAATCATATATAAATCATTATGCATAATTATGTATGATTAGATAAAAACTTTTTTTATTGGGTTCTGATAATTTTTAGCTGAAGTATTGATTAAGATAATGGAACAATAATTAATAAGTGGTAGTACAGTAGCTAAAACAAGTAGTTTTATATTATCAGTAGTATATATATTTTTGCGTAGTTTGAGATTATACACGGCTGAATTTATTATACTTATTGACTTAGAAATGTGCAGATTCCATGACAGATTCTGAGACTATTTACCCTGTCACAGCTATTTGCTCAGGTAGATATCAATTCCTGTAATCCAGACACAAATAATATCGAGCTTCAACGAGGAAAATATGAATAAAAACGCAGTTGCCAGTAATAGGATGTTCTAGAACAACAGACGAGCCATCATTACCTGAATCCGTCTACTTGTCACAGTAGATGTCCAGGTACTCAATCATATTATCGTCCCCATGTTCATCTTTATTAAAGCCAGGTGGTTCAACAGGTGCAAAACAATCTTAGTTAGTGTCCGTTTTCTTTACTTTTCAATCATTGAAATTAAGTAATTATTTTACTACTTGATAAGAGAATGATAAACAAAACTATTATCATTTATAAGTAAAGGTTAAGAGTTCAAGCATAAGTAATAATTAGGCACATAATTATAAGAATAACAATAATAACACAGATCCACAAAAAAAAGTGGTCTGTGTTATATGTGCGACAAAGATATTCCAACGTATTTTTTACCGCTGAATACAAATCTAGTTGAAATTGGGGGTCAAACTGCAAAAACCAAAGAAAAATAAAAAAAAAAACAATGAAATCCACCATCTAATAGTATTTCCAGCATGTTATGATCAAATTTCAGTTTCTGCTTTGTTTCTCTCTGTAGCATCCATTAGTGATTCGTAAATATGTTTGTTTGCCACTGATTGTGTCTTATTAATGTCTTTTAATAAGACGAGTTGATATTGTCCTCGTCAAAGTCGGAAAGCCCTCATACTTAGGTACATACCTGGCGAGGTATAAGGATTATCACTCTTAGGGCGACTGACTCACCTGTGATCGGGCAAGGCATTCTAGCGTGCGGGGTTTGTTTATTTTAATGGATTGCAATAATTCTTCTACTTGAAATTTAGCTAGATTTTCCAGTGCTCATGACGATCATGAATGTTCTAAGAATCCTAATCTCTTTTGCTACGTTTATACAAAATATATTGGGATGAAAAATACAACGCTATAATATGGTTAACCGATTTGAGAAACACCAGAACAAGGAAAAACTTGAATTGAAAACTCCAACCATTGAAGAAACCTTCCACGAATCAGATGTGAAATTGAGAAAAGGGATCTTTCATGGACCGGAAATCCAGACGTTATCCAAAGATGAAACATTTGTTTCAGTTATGGATCAACAAAACAAGACATCACGGCTAAGTTTCAAGGAAGTGTGTAACAAGTTTTTATGTAACATCAAGGATGCTGATTACGAAAATATTCTAGCCAATATGATGGCAAACTTTCAGTGTTCCGGTTTCCCAATGAATTTGAAACTTCACTTTCTTGATTCGCATCTTAACTACATTCCGGAGAACAAGGGAGACTTTAGTAAAGAGTAAGGAGAACGATTTCATCAAGATCTCGAAGAATTTAAACGGCGATTTCAGGGGCAGTAGAGAATAAATATGTTTTCATATTGCCAGGAAACGACAGAAATTATAAAATTATAATGATCATGCAGAAAAAATTATGAGATCGTAGATTTCATCGTTTTTTTTTTTTTAGTTTTCTGTGTTTTTTGCAGTTTGACCACTAATTTTGACTTGAGATTCGTGTTCAGCGGTAAAAAATATGTCGAAAAATCTTTGTCGCACAGCCAGCTCAGATCGCTTTTTTTATGGATCTATGTAATTGAAATCATTGTCAAACAATAATTTACTAAATGATAAAAATGAAGTATTTAATTATGCTATCGCAGATTTTGAATTGGGTAACAAGTCAATAAGGAGAAAATTAATGTTATCTGGAAAATGTATAAAATAAATGTAAGATTTGGTCAATGAATTAAATCTACAGTTATTTTCTAGTCTTTCTTCAGACGTATTTTACACTCTGATTAATTTATAGGTATAGAATCATCCTATAAAAGTAAAACAATTAGATTGATTGAATTTTACATCTATAGTTCATAAACCTTGCATTCGTAACATCATTAAGCTGTATAAAATACTATTTACGTCACTTAAAGGGGCGGATCATAGAAAATTTCATAGCTATATAAGACATTTATTGTGATTATTCGATTGTTATCAAATTTACATTCTGAAAACGTTTGTTATGTTTACATTCCTTATTCACTTAACAATTTTAACAAGATTTCGTTTTTATTTCATTTTTATTTCATTCATTTACTCTTCATTAATTGTTTTCGTCTTCTTTCTTCCAGTTTCTTTCGATGTATTTGTTAGTTTTACTTATTGACAATTATATCCATCCACAGGATCCTCCTTTTCTATAAAAAAAACAAAAAGCTTACTTAGTACAGATACAAGCTCCGAAAATAAATAACTTCGCAAACTAAGAAAAATTTATTTTTCATTTTTATTTTTTAATTTTTATTTAGGAAATTTGAAACTTCCTATCAATTACACCGACACACGAAACAAAAAGTTGTTAGGGTTTTGGACCGGATTCACTTACGGAGATATTGACCAGCTGAATCCGAGTTTAAAGTCCGTTTGGCCCGGTCACCCTTCAGTTTTGAGTAAAATGCAAAAAAAAAAAAAAGGCAAAAACTACAAAAAACTGCAGACACAGCGACGAAAAAATTTTTGTGGACCCGATATATATATATATATATATATATATATATATATATATATATATATATATATATATATATATATATATATATATATATATATATATATATATATATATATATGTGTGTGTGTGTGTGTGTGTGTGTGTGTGTGTGTGTGTGTGTGTGTGTGTGTGTGTGTGTGTGTGTGTGTGTGTTTGTGTGACTCTCTTCTAACTTCATATCACATGTTATACCAGACCAACCAATTCAACGAGAAATGTTAGAGATACCTGCAAATATCAAGTTCGCTGACCCAACCTTTCATAAACCAGGCCCTATTGACCTGCTCATGGGGGCAGGAACCACACTATCAGTGTTATCTATCGGATAAATACCATTGTCACTACCACACCAACAAGAAGTATTTCTTCAAAAGACATTACTTGGATGGTTTGTAGGAGGAGCTGCACCAACAAGTAAAAATGTCACTGCGCCGCAGTGTCATGCAACCAGTACCATTCATTTTGATTTGACCAAGTTTTGGGAGATTGAAGAATGTTCAACCACCAGTAAACTTACACCAGAAGAAATATAGTGTGAACTTCATTTTCAGAAACACGTATCAAGAACACGCGATGGCCGATATATCGTAGCATTACCATTTAACCCAAACAGTCCTGATCTTGGAGAATCGTACCATCTCACGTTAAAAAGATTAAAAAGTACCGAACGAAAATTAAAGAATGACCCAGACCTAGAAGTTCAATATAACAATGAGTTACAAGAATATTTAGACCTCAACCATAAGTCACCAGTCAGTGTTTCACCTTCAAACACACCTAATTATTACCTACCACATCAGGCCGTGATTAAAAGCAGCAGTATGACCAAAAAAGTACGAGTTGTATTTGATGGATCTGCAAATACAACTACAGGTGAATCTTTAAACGACGTATTATTCACTGGACCTACCATTCAGTCTGATTTATTCTCATTATTAATACGTTTTAGGAAACACCCTATCGTTATTATAGGTGATATTGAAAAAATGTACCGACAATTTTTAATTAGAAAAGAAGACCGAAGATACCAACGCATCCTGTGGAGAAACAGTAATAATGAAATACAAACCTACGAATTAGATACCGTGACCTTTGGAGTAAGACCATCTCCGTACCTGGCTATACGATGTTTACATCAGTTAGCAGACGATGAAGGACAACAGTTTTCTGTAGCAGCAAAGGTTTTCAAAGAAGATTTTTATGTAGATGATTTACTCTCAAGAGCTGAAGATGTGGAAAAGGCAATAAAAATTAGACAACAAGTAACACAAATCCTAAGAAGGGCCGGACTCACAATTCGTCAATAGGCCTCAAAAAACTCTGCTGTATTGAAAGACGTACCTCAAGAAAATATAAACCCTCATTTGCAGTTAGGTGACTCGACATTTAAAACACTTGGTATATGTTGGGAATCCAAAACTGACAATATAATTTATACAGTTAAACCTATTGTATTTCTAGAAAAAACCAAAATCTTCAAGCGAAACATTTTATCGGAAGTCGCAAAAATATTTGATCCTCTCGGTTTATTAGCTCCAGTCATTTTAGCAAAAATTCTTATCCAAAACTTGTGGGATGCAAAACTAGATTGGAATGAATCTTTATCTATCCAACTCCATACAGAATAGAAAACCTATTGCACTCAACTTAATGTATTAAACCAGGTATCATTTTCAAGAACCATTGTTACACCGAATACAAAACAACTACAATTGCATGGATTCTGTGACGCCAGTGAAAAGACATACGGAGCCTGTATCCACCTGCGAGTGACCGACCCTCAAGGAAAGATCCAGGTACTTCTAGTATGCGCCAAGTCAAAGGTAGCCCCTTTAAAAACTATTACCATACCTCGACTTGAACTATGTAGAGCTCAACTGTTATCATCTTTAATAAAAACCAAAATCACTGCATCAAAAATGACCTTTGATAAAATACATTATTGGACCGATTCTAACATTGTTCTTAACTGGTTAAATACCTCACCACACCAGTTAAAAACATTTGTATCCAACCGAGTTTCAGATATTCAAACAAAAACCGATGTTAAATCATGGAGACATGTTCCGACGAAAGATCATCCAGCAGATCTTGTATCAAGAGGAGTTTTACCAGCTGAATTTACCTCAATGAACATCTGGAAACATGGGCCATCTTGGCTAACAGAATCTGCCGAAAAATGGCCAACCTATCAATTACCATTGTTAAAGGAGATACGTGAGCAACGGACAGCTACCTGTCTATTAACCATACCTCATAAATTTGTTGACCTTGATGATCCGTTCATTAGTTTATTTTTTCAGATTTGTTCAACGTTGTAAAACAAAAGGTCCTTTAACCTTTAAAAGGTCCTTGCCGTACGGAAAAACGTTATTGTGAAGCCGGAGCCCGAGCAACCAGCACGAGATTTTGGAAATACAAGGTAAATATTAATATTCCTCTGAGATTCCTGTCGAACCTTCAGAGCGATTATTTTAACTTATAAATTCGATAATTACTGCTAGGCATTTAGCCAGCCTAATTATCCAATAATAACAATTACAGTGAAAACCGCTTATAACAACATTGAAGGGACCTCCTGTTAATGGTCGTTATAGCCGATAGTCGTTATAAGTAAAAACTAGCAATGCATGGGTTATATTCGAAAACAAAAATGCACGGATTAAATTCAAAAACAATACTTCATGAACATTTATTAAACTACACATAAATTAATTTATTAAACAATTTAATAAAACTACGTATAAATTTCAATGCTACATTTAATAAACATAATTATTTTTGAAAGTAATCAGTTACTTTCATTTGTTTCTTGCACTTAAACTGTACATATCTATTTTGTAATTCTCGGTTCATGTTACTCAATGTTTTATCGTAATTATATGAAATATTTTCATCGTTTCCGAGAAAATACTTTTTCAACACCATAATTGCACTCAGAGCTTCATTAATCGAAGGTAATATAAAAGCCTCCTCCTGTTCTTGTTCTTCTTCTTCTTTGCTTTCATCGGGTTGGTCGTTTTGAACTTGGCGTAAAATTTCTTCATCCGTCATTAGCGAACAAACAGCAACATTATCGTCTACTTCAATGAACTCTTGTACATCTTCCTCAGATAAAGATGGTATGAGAGCTTGTCCCAATTGTTGAAGTATAACGTCATTCGTTTCAATAAAATCATCCCTTTCATCAGGATTCTGCACAAAACCAGCATGTTTGAAACAGTTAGCAATAGTCCTTTGGGTAACATTTTTCCAAGCTTCTGATACCATCAAAATAGCATCAAGCAATGTGAGAGCATTTTGCTCATTTTTTTCGAAACTTTGGAGTAAATGCACAACGAGCAATTTCCTGTAATGTGTCTTAAGAGATTTAATAACTCCTTGGTCCATCGGCTGTAAGACGAAAGTTACGTTTGGTGGCAAAAATACGAGTTTTATAAATTTTAAATTATCAACTTTGCAGAGTGCGGGACAGTTGTCGACTATCAAAACAATTTTTCTTTGGTTGGCTTTTAGTTCAGCGTCCCAAGAGCGTAGCCACTTTTCAAAAATTTCAGACGTCATCCAAGATTTAGTATTATTCTCCTAGACTACAGGTAAAGAATTAACGTTTTTAAAACATCTCGGCTTTGTTGATTTTCCAATCACCAATAACTTTTTTTTGCTCGAGCCTGTCATGTTCGTAGCCACCATCACTGTTATTCTTGTCTTTGCCAATTTCCCACCAGTACATTTTTCACCTTTAAACTTTAGTGTTCTATCCGGAGTCATACTATAAAACAATCCTAACTCGTCTGCGTTGAAGATATCTTCCGGTTTGTAACCTTCACATAAAACAGGCCACTTTTGTGATAACCACTCTTCTTTTGTTCCACTTGGCACATCAGCCGCTTCACCACTAATTTTACCACTGACAATGTTATGACGATGCCTAAATCGTTGTATCCACGATGAAGAACCATTAAAAGTTTGTTTTCCTAGCTGTCGTGCGAAATCATTGGCTTTCTCCTGCAAAATAGGACCACTAATTGGCACGTTATTTGATCGCTGGTGCTTAAACCACGTTAATAATGCTTGGTCTATGTCTTCATGTCCAGTTGTCCTAGCGCGTTTAATCTTGACGTTGTTTTTTTCAAACAGAGATTTGATTTTGTCTCTATTTTTCCAAATTGTAGAGATTGTTGAATGTGAAACATTGCATTCTTTCGCAATATACTATTTGTTTCACCGTTTTCTAGTCGCCAAATTATGTGAGATTTTTCATTTATGTCGAAGACTTTCCGTTTTCTTTTTGACATTGTCAAAGAATTATTTTGCCAAAGAACGAAAGTGTTTTCTACAACTTGTAAGACCATTAACTAAAATGAAAATTGTGATCCTCATTAATTTAAAGCTGCAAAAGAATTTGATGACATCATAAGTATATTTACTGCAAAATGAATGAAAGTATTTGTCAGACGCTATAACCGATGCATTTTGCTATGAGTTTACTACTATGAGTACTGTGAATTCAGTTGCTATAAACATTTTGTCGCTATAAGCAATGTTGTTATAAGCAGTTTTCAGCTTGAGTGTTTTATATGTAATAGAGACGGGACTTGAAAATTTCGTCGTAATAACCGGCAGGTCGCTTTAAGCGAAGTCGCTGTAAACGGTTTTGACTGTATAACTAGCCTGAATTTCCAGATATAATATTGTTGAAAATCCCGAGCTGCGACGCAAGCGAACCGAGTACCGAGAACACCGTGATTTTGGCTGACAGAGTTGCCTCTAATAGAAATCCACGAGAACAACAAAAAGAGCCGAACTTAAGAGAAGAAATCGTCAAAAGTTCTCAGGTACAAAATAAAGTTTAACCTCGGTAAATTATTACGTCGTCCCCGGAAACTCTAGGCACAGGCCAGGTTCCGTCTTCCAATCACCCTACCTGATTAATTAATCAATTATTCGAATTTAATTAACATATCTAAATTGTAAGTCGAGGTTAAAAATTAATTAAAATAAAATTTGAACAAATAGAAATTTAGTAAGTAGAAAAATTTCAAAATTTAAAATTAAAAGAGGTTAAATTTAGAATTAATATTACTATAAAATTGGTCGAATAAATCTAAATTAAATTTACAATTCCGAAAATTTGATATTGACAAATTTAAGTCAAGCTGCGTCATTTATACAGGGTGATTCAGAATGACCTTCACAGCGGGAAACTGTAGATAGAGAAGTCGATTCTAAGAATAAAGTTCCTTAGTCGCTTTTCGATATTCTCAATAGTTTTTGAGTTATTCAAAATGTAAATTGACCAATCACAGACAAGCATTAGAAATTAAAAAAAAATAAAAAATAATAATAAATAAGTTAAGTAACACTGCCACAGCAGACTTCAAGTTAAATGATATTTATTTAATTTGAAAAGTTCGATTTCTCACAGAAAAAAAACAAAACATGCAATTACAATCTAGAACGTATTTGAATATTTTTTTTCTATCTTTTCCTTTTCATAGAAAACATTATTGACTTAAGATGATGCAATTATTAAAAATATAACTTCCGGAGAATTGACAAAATAAATTACGTATTTTTAAATATATAAACTTCAACCAAGAATAAAAAAAAAAATTTAACTAATAAAATTGTCTTACTGAAATAATAGCAATTTCAAACAGACAAAAATATAGATATAGACAATACATAAAATAATTATTGAAAAATCTCTGATTTTGCTTGCTCGGTCTCGCTCAGGACTTTGCTAAGCGCTTGATGTACGTCATAGCATATTTGCGAGCTTCTCAGCGAGACGGCCAGCGAGATGTCCGGCGAGACGGTTAGCGAGAGGTTCAGCGAGACGTCCTGCCAGACACCTAGCGAGACGGCCAGCGAGACGTCCTGCAAAACAGCTAGCGAGATGTCCGGCGAGACGTCCAGCGAAACGGTTAGCGAGATGTCCAGCGAGATATCCGTCCAGCTGGCCGTCTCGCTAGGTGTCTGGCAGGACGTCTCGCTGAACCTCTCGCTAACCGTCTCGCCGGACATCTCGCTGGCCGTCTCGCTGAGAAGCTCGCAAATATGCTATGACGTACATCAAGCGCTTAGCAAAGTCCTGAGCGAGACCGAGCAAGCAAAATCAGAGATTTTTCAATAATTATTTTATGTATTGTCTATATCTATATTTTTGTCTGTTTGAAATTGCTATTATTTCAGTAAGACAATTTTATTAGTTAAAATTTTTTTTTTATTCTTGGTTGAAGTTTATATATTTAAAAATTCGTAATTTATTTTGTCAATTCTCCGGAAGTTATATTTTTAATAATTGCATCATCTTAAGTCAATAATGTTTTCTGTGAAAAGGAAAAGATAAAAAAAAAATATTCAAATACGTTCTAGATTGTAATTGCATGTTTTGTTTTTTTTCTGTGAGAAATCGAACTTTTCAAATTAAATAAATATCATTTAACTTGAAGTCTGCTGTGGCAGTGTTACTTAACTTATTTATTATTCTTTTTTATTTTTTTTTAATTTCTAAAGCTTGTCTGTGATTGGTCAATTTACATTTTGAATAACTCAAAAACTATTGAGAATATCGAAAAGCGACTAAGGAACTTTATTCTTAGAATCGACTTCGCTATCTACAGTTTTCCGCTGTGAAGGTCATTCTAAATCACCCGTACAAGTGATATTCTGTCGATTAAATTTATTACAAAGTAGAAATTAAAATAAAACTGAAGGAAATTAAAATTAGAAATTTGTCCAAGTTAGATTAAAATTGACCAATAAAATCAACAAGTAAAAATAAATTAAAATTTAAAATCAAAATTAATAATTGAAATTTACTTTTCGAAAATTATCAAAAATTATAAAATAAAATTACCATAGACACAAATTCCTTAAGTTAGAATATTAAAATTGTTAAGTAGTAAATTAATTTATAAAACAAATTTTACATGAGTAAAATTATCAATGAAAGAAAATTGGTTCAATAAACTTCGATAAATAAATTTGTCAAATTCCAGTACGATGAGTTCAAAATTAATCAACATAAAATTTAGCCTTGGGAAATTTTTACCAAGTTGAAGACTAAGTCTCAAATCTTGACTGGAATTCAAAATAGACATAAGCCAATTATTCAGGCAGTTTGAATTCGAGGAAATTTTAATTTATCTAACATTTTGGTTGAATAAAACGCTACTGTGATATTATTAATTAAGCAACCAAAATTTAAATAAAATTATTTATCGAAGTCAAGCTAGGGACCGGAAAATTTGATTCCCAGGAAGTTGTGTTGTAAAAAGTATTTTGGATTTTAAAATGATTATAAATTAGAGTCAAGTGTGTATTAGATAAATTGTTTTATTGAGAATTGTGTGCGTGTGTGTGTGGAAAATATTTTACAGTATATACTCCTCGTTCACGGGCTGTCGAGGAGGTTAAGATTAGCAGGTTGTCGACTAGTGTCATGGTATCCTCCTCTGTCCTAGTATACTTCAGGTTCCTTAGTCCCGTAGTGAGGGTCCTGTGGACAGCGAAAGGGCTAAGGACAGAATGAACCTTGGGCAGGGGTCCGGGCGACCACCCAGGGTCATATCTAGAGTTTTAGAGCGTGAGGGTCCTGTGGACAGCGCGACTTAGGTAGAAACTGCGGTATAAACGCTCCTTATGAGGGTACCGTCAGGAATAGGCAACTATGATAGAAACTTCGATATAGATGCTCCATATGAGGGTATCGTAGGAATAGGAAATTTTGATAGAAACTGCGATATAGACGCTCCATATGAGGGTATCGTCAGGAATAAGTAACTTTTATAAGTATGAGTGTGTGTGTGAGCATTAAATTAAGATTTAATTATTGTCAGATTGTTAAAATAAATTGATAATTGATGACAATTTTAATTGTTTTTATTTATGTCAAATTTTATAATTTCTTTCAACCCTGTGATATCTCTCTTGCCTGGACCGGTTCTGGAAACCGTGATAAAAATTCCAGTGGCGCCCTTAATTATTAAATTCAAATAAAGGGGTGACCAAGGGACGGTTCAAACCCGTTACACGTGATATGGAGATTCGGATTTTAAAAGATGTACAACAACAAGCCTTTGCAAAAGAAGTAAAAGAATTACGAGAGTCTGGAACCCTTACCCAGTATACCATCAAATTAATAAAATTAACTCCAAAATTGGACGACCAACAAATTATGAGAGTAGGTGGACGATTATCTTCATCAGAATTACCCTATAACATAAAACATCCCATCATTTTACCAAAGAATAATTATGTTACCAACATAATTATTCGACATTATCATAATCTACATTTGCATACCGGAGCTCATCAAACATTATGTTTACTGCGACGTAAATATTGGATTATCGATGGAAGAAGTCAAGTTTTCAAGGTTTTGAAAGGATGCCTACAATGTTGAAAAACAAAACCTCCAACACCTAATTATCTTATGGGGGACTTACCAAGGCAACGAGTCACTCCCTCGCGCCCTTTCAGTCAAGTTGGAGTTGATTACTGTGGACCATTTCGACTGAAAGAAACAAAATGCTATAATAGAACAACCATAAAATCGTACGTTGCTGTATTTGTTTGCTTATCTATAAAGGCTGTCCATTTAGAATTAGTTACCGACCTGTCCTTTGAAGGTTTCATTGCAGTATTAAGACGCTTCATTTCACGACGCGGCTTATGCCAGGACATCTTTAGTGATAACGGAACTAACTTTGTAGGAGCAAACAAGATCGTGAAAGAATTAACCGCAAAACTTCATACTACTGATGCTCAAGATAAAATCAACTCCTACCTAACCAGCAAAGGAATTCAATGGCATTTTATACCACCACTGGCACCTCACGTAGGTGGCTTATAGGAAGCTGCAGTAAAAAGCTTCAAACGTCATTTGATGCAAGTCGCAGGACTAGACATGCTGTTTACCTATGAATAATTCAACACCCTAATAATCGAGATTGAAGCCATATTGAATTCGCGCCCTCTTACTCCCATTTCCTCTGACCTCAATGATCCCATAGTCCTTACACCGGGAAATTTCACCGATGTTCCTACTAATCGTTTCAATACATGAGAACATATCCAAAATGTCAAACAAGACTTTTGGAAACGTTGGAAACGTGAATACCTCACTGAAATAATTCAACGAACCAAATGGACCAAATCAGAACCCAATATCACCGTTGGGACAGTGGTCATTCTGAAGGAAGACAACCTACCCCCTTCACAATGGGACCTGGGACGAGTTATCGAGTGCTTACCAGGTGACGACGGTGTTGTTAGAACCGTCAGAGTGAAAACTGCGAAATCCTCATTTGCTCGTAATGTGAAAAAATTAGCTATTTTACCAATAACTCCTATTGAGCAGGAATAAAAAAAAAAAAAAAAAAAAAAGACAGAAAGACATTTAATAGAGACTTTAAGTGATTTTGAATTTTATTTTATTTTTATTTTCATAAGTATTGTATTGTTGTTCGGTTGACCCTCTCAACGGGGGGAGAATATTCAGTTATGTACTTTAGTTTTTTATAAGTTAAGAGAAAATTGTAATGTATTTTTAAGTTTACTCATGTTTTCTAAAATATTTCGACAGACTTTCACAAAGACGTTATAAAACTTAAAATTCAGAAATTTATGACAGTACAACTCAAGTAATTGCCATTGTAACATAATCCTTTTAATGACTGAGTCACCTTCGACACAAACGGACAAAATTTTACATACCATCTGTTTATCAGACGGTTACCAGACTATTTTCCAACTTAGCAAATCTTTCCACGCTTCGTTTAAACAACCCTGAGTTAAATAAATAATACCCTTTCCAGGATCCTCTCATCTAACAACAATTCTCCAACCCTACTTATTTTCAACCAACCAAAAGCCAAAATACCCTTCCCAAAATTGCACTCCCTGACTGACGATAGTTTGACGAAAAATCGAATAAGACAGTTACCAAAAAACCTTTGACCACGCTCGCCGAGCGCCCTTCTTACTGACAAACCTCTGACCAAGCTCCAGGGCATCTTATACCTGACCTTTACCGACTTATGTACCGATTAAGTGAATGTAAAGGAATCGTCAGTAATCAATAAAATAAACCACAAAACGAAATATTTGTGATCTTTTAATTAAAATCACAAAATTCTTGGCACGTTAATATCATATTAACCTAGAAGAAAACATCAATTTCATCTCAATCAATGTGGAGATTAGTGAATATTTAGAAATATTAATCATTTCAAAAAACTTTACACACTTACAGATAATTTAATAAACATTAATTTCTATTACTTCAAGAAACTTGTAGTGATTAATAAAATTAAAAAATTCTTTACGTCTGTAAAGTTGACATTAACTTGTCCAGCATTGACCATCAATATCGCCATTATTATTCACGTAACATAATTTGTCTGTGGTTCTAAGTGTACCTATTCCTTTTTTGTGCCTAATTAGAATTTTCTGATTTTGTTAGAGTTCGAGAAATTATTAAAATTATCCGTCGATGTTAAATTGTATTAATGCTAATCTGACAAATAAAAATTTTTTTTACACTTCCAAATACTTACTAATCACTGAATAATCATTAAATTCTAATGCTTCTGAGGATCAATAGAAATAGACAAATATTTGCATTTTTTACTTAGTAAACTTTTGTTTCATACACTCTTCTAGTGTATGAACGAATTTTGGAACAAATTGTTAAAAAACGGAGAAATTTGTAGTAATTTTTTTCTGCCCTCCAAGAGAAAAGTGACATCATTTGGGCCGCTGCACTAAACAAAGTTGCCGCTTTCCACCTTTGTTGGACAAAAAAATAGTATACAGCCCTTGGAAAGTAAAAAAAAAAAAAAGAAAACCTCAGATCACATATTTGTCGACCTCAGCTTCGCCTTGGCCAACAAATTGAATTCGGCCTATTCCAAAAAACGAATTTAGACGTATGAAAAAGCAATTCATAACTTATTAAAAAATTAGCTTTTGATCTTTACAAGTGCATTAGTGTCCGAACAACCTTAAACTAAATACACGGCGAGTTTTTAAAAATGCGGGATTCCATGTACAGTGATTTTTTAAGATTCGGGATCGAATAACTTTGACGGAAACTGTTCAAGAAGGTGGTTATTATTAAATAAGGCGATGTGATTAGGTACCCGGGATAAACATGTCTTTGAAGCATATTTTTGTTTATTTTTTTTTGTAATTACCATGAAAGAAGTTCAGTGAGCTAGCTATGTTTGTTTTGATATTGTTAAGTGTTTATAGTGTTTATCGATTGATTTGTTAATTAATTATTTATTATTTTAACAGCACCTTCCTCCACCCTCTCTAACCCTACGATAAACTCTCAGCTCTGGACCGGTTCCAGGAACCGTGATAGTAAACCTGGTGGTGCTCTTTTAATAAATTTAGTTGTTGTTCATTTTGTATTTTGTAGTTTAATTATTAATTAATTAGGGACCAATTGTCCAACTATGAAAGCTGTTACATATTGTAAGGCAAATTGCTATTAGATATGTTCGGTAAATTATAAAAACTGTTTCGTAATTTTCCTGAATTGAGTTGAAATCCCTGGTTAAAAAAGAGAATTAAAAATAATTAAAAATTGAATGCATCCTTTTAAATTCTCCTTGGAGAATTAAATAGGATTAAAGAGACTTCGGGATTATGAATTTTTTATTCAATCATCCGTGGAGAATCAAATAGGATTAAAAAGCATTTCAAATGTAAGAGACATTCAATAATTTTGAATTCTCCGCGGAAAATTAAATAATATTAGAAAGAATTCACATTCAGAAATTTTCTGTACTTTCGAATTCTTCGCCAAGAATTGAATAGTATTAGAAATAATTCGTATTTGGAAATTTTTAATACTTTTTAATTCTCCGCAGAGAAATGAATAGAATTAAAAAGAATTCAGCATTATAAGCTTTTTAATCTTTCCAATCCTCCTTGAAGAATTAAAGAGCATTTAAAAGGATTCAAAGTAACCCTGTTTAAAAATATTGATTGAAAAGAATTAAAAATTATGAAATCCGAATTCTTTTCAATAATTTCAATTTTTTTTGTTTGTATATATTAGGGTGGCTCAAAAAAATCAACTATTTTTTTTTTTACAATTAATACGGAAAAATGGGTTACTAGGCACCTTAAAAAAATTCTCACCAAATATGAACTCTTAATTTTAATAGGAAGATCCTCCGCGTCGCAGTTTTTCATTTTTTTCTCAGTACAATAGAAAAAAATTCATTCATCATCATTAATTGGTCGTACAGAAAAAATTTTTTTAAGAATTTTATAGGAAATTTAATGCTCTACAAAAAAGGTATCTTATGTTTTTTCCGTAAACCTCACCATTTTACTAATATTGAAGATTTAAGATTGATTATTTTAAGTCAAATGTCACTTTTGTTTATGAATTTTATAACTCGACAAGAAATGGCTATTATTGAAAGGCAATAGAAATTTTTGTAGCAAATTAACTGCTCTATAAAAATGGTATCTTATGTTTTGGCGAATAAATTAATCGTTCAAAAGATATTCATCATCAAACTTTCATGTATATCGATTTTAAGAGTTTTTGATTAAATAATCGAAAAATTTCAATTTAATCTATCAGTTTTGAGAAAATTTCATTTTTGTCTTTAATGTAAGTATTATTTGAATTTTGTTTTCAAAATTTTTATTCAATAATTCCAAACTTTTTATTTTTCATCTTTAGAAATCACGATCATGTTGTTTTTTTATAACGTCTTCAAAACGTCTTAAAAATTTTTCCACTACAGCTGTATATTGTTCTTGGGAAAATTTCTTCTGTAGAGAATTTTTGTTTTGTATTCTATTTACTCTGTTTCCCTTGTGAACTAGCGCCACCTACATTTTTCTTTATAGTTATATTGTTTTTATTTGTTTACATTTTCTACAGCATTTCTAGTGTTTCCACAAGTTATGATCTTGTATATGTGATAAAACGATTAAATATTTACAAATTTTGCGGTCACTACATAAATTTATATATTTATCGAAAATATGGATAAGGAAATTCATTTGATCGGAAAACCCATGCAAAAAATTTCAGAACGTAAGTTGCCAACAGTGAAAGAGGTTATGAGTGTTTTTTTTTATCAGCTCAAAGTGTTAAAATGTTTTATCAAACAAAGTGCTAAAAATGCAACTGATCAAGTTATTGAACTATGGAAAAACAACCAGATTCCGACTAGTGGATCAACTAATGTAATACAAAAAATTCTTCGCTATCATAACCGATGGTTGAAATTGCAAAAATCTTTCGTGCGAAAAAATCATCAGCCCAAAACAAAATGTGTAATAATATTTCAGAATGAAATTAAAGCATTATTTGATATTGTAGATCATAAATCAATAAAACTGCTTGATAATGATATTCGTGAACTATATTCAAATCAAAAAAGTGATACCCGGAAAGAAATTCTATCAAATAACCCAAATAAATTAAACAGTACTATGAATACGATGGAAGTAGATGAAAGTCGTGAGTATTTACAACATTTAATTATTATAAATTTTAATCAGAATTGAAAATAAATTAAATTGATTATAAATTATGAATAATAAAGTACATTATTATTTTTGTATATTATTGTTTTTCTAATTAATTATATCATAAATGTCAATATGTTCGTAGATGATAAATAAAAAACTCTTTGTGTTCCTTATTTGATGTCAAAATGAATGAGTTCCATATTTTTGCTTCCATTAATTAAATAACAACGCTTATTTTAGATTTGAATCAACCCTCAACCAGCCATGAGATTGTTCGAAGTGAGGAATCAGAGTCATCTTCAACCCTTACATTAAGTCAAGCTACAAATTTCGGTTCAGATTTAGAGTATGTGCCTCAAATACCGACAACACGAGCAAAAATAAATATTCTAACTCCAGAGCTTATCTCTGCACTCGACAGAGCTAATGTTAGTAGTAGAAATGCGATGTTCATTATTGCTCCACCCTTGCAACCTTCACCTCACTCTGGAATCATTCTGTATTCAGAGTCAGAGTGAAATCATATTGAAACCAGTGTGGATCCAGAGTGGTTTTGTGCCTTTTTTCCAGAGTCAAATCACAGTGAATCCAGAGTGATCCCAAAGTGAATTCAGTGATCCCAGAGTGAATTCAGAGTAATCTCAGAGTGAATTCAGAGTAATCTCAGAGTGAATTCAAAATGAAACTTGAGTGTTTTCAGAATGTCTTGAAAATGTTTTCAACGTGGGTTTAGCGCTTTTCAGAGTAAATTCGAATAATTCTCAATTTTGTCCTTAGTATATTTATGATAACTTTAACACGAGTGTAGTGTATTGAGTTTTCGTAATTTACCTAATTATATTAACAGTTAGACGACAAATGGTTAATAAATTGATAATCATATAGCATTTTTCGACTACATAATTAACAACCATTTCATTCTACAAAATAAGAGATAACAAATTTTGTAATTTGAAAATACTTTCAATTAGTTAAAGGTCTATTTTTATCTTTATTATATTAAATTATGAAGTCAACAGGTGAATTTAGTATTATACATTATTAATTGGTTCCCAATTTAAAAATTTTTAAATGTTATGAATTTTTGTATGACTTAAAAGATTTTATTTTGAAAATACTAGAAATTCACATAGGGATCAGTTTGATTCCGGGAAAAAAATTATATATAATTCTACAAAACCATATATAATCTATATATGATTTCATATAATTTATATATAACTATATGTCTTTACATATGTTTGTTTTTAAGATTATATGTAATTATATAAAGTTATATATAATTGCAAATAACTTATATATAACTGTACGTCACTACATACATTCGTTTTTAAGATTATATAACTACATATAATTACATATAATTTATATATAACTATATGTCATTACATGTATTTGTTTTTAATATTTGATCGAGCTAAATTTTAAATTATTTTAATTTTAAATTATTAAAATTTAACCAATTAAATAATTGTCTTCGAATAAATTAATTTATTAATAGTTAATAAATCTTTCTATCAGTGTATATTGATAATTAATAATTTACAAACGAAATAAAAAATTTTGTTCATTACGCTTTGATCATGTATACGATTTGCATTACTTGCAGTTGTTAAAAACCCTGATATTCAAGTAATTCTCATCGGTAAACTGGTAAAGAATTAGTCTTTCAAGCGTCAGGTCCCAGGTTCGATTCCCGAGCGTAACAGTTGTTTTTTATTTGATTTCACTCTGGCTTTAGTCTGGGTTCACTCTGGTTCCACTTTAATTTAATTCTGAGTTTACTTTGATTTCACTCTGGCTTTAGTCTGGGTTCACTCTGGTTTCATGCTGGAAAATAGGCACAAAACCACTCTGGAACCATCATGATTCCATAACGTTTCCAGAATTTTTTCAGACTGATTTCAGAATGATTTGAAAGTCGCAAGGGCAGTTCTATCAAGTGTTGGTGTTAATGTAGAAGATACAACTCTTAGTTATCGAACAATTCAACGAACTGGCATACTCTTACGAAAAGACATTGCTATAGGACTAAAAGATAACTTCAAAGCTCATGATAAATATGTCGTGCATTGGGATGGGAAAATACTGAATGACATTTCTGAATCGAAATTTGTGGATCGATTACCGATTATTTTGACTGCTTTTGGTACTGAGCAGTTACTTGGAGTTCCAAAAATGAATAGTGGATCGGCAGAAAATCAAACAGCAACCATCTTGTCAACGTTAAATCAATGGGGTATTATTAGTTACATCAAGGCCATGTGTTTTGACACGACTGCGGTTAATACGGGTAACTAATCAATGATAAAATATTTAAAAGAAAATTTTATTTTCATCGTTCTAGTTGAATTGTTTTCATACATTAATTAAATTTTCGACACGTGCCCATTAGTTATAATTCTTTATTTATTTATAGATTTTAAATATGCGTTACAATTTTTATTAAATACAGAACTTAAAGTGTAATTATCTATTTTTACTATACAGGAATCCATCATGGTACATGTAAAGAAATTGAAAAGGCCTTAGGAAAAGAATTAATTTGGTTACCATGTCGCCATCATATTTATGAGATCATTTTAAGGAGTGCATTCGAAGTCTATTGGCCAGTATCATCCGGACCAAATGTTCCAATATTTGGCAGATTCAAAAAATTTTGGGACACATTCGATAAAACGAAGTATAAATCTGGTGTTGAAGATAGTATTGTTGCTAATATTATTACGAATGAAAAAAATAATCTATCTTCATTTATTAAGCGATACTTACAGGTATTATTTAAATACAATTTTAAGTGTAGAGGATAATTTTTGATTTTTTACGAATAATTGATTACTTTTGGTAGTTATCGCAACCCCGAGATGACTATAAAGAAATATTGGAATTGTCATTAATTTTTCTGGGAGAAATGCCACGAGAGCAAGTTTTCTTCAAGCGTCCTGGTGCAGTTCATCATGCAAGATGGATGGCAAAGGCAATTTATTGCCTAAAAATGTTTATTTTTAGAGATGAATTTGACCTTTCTAAGAAAGAATTGGATGGTCTTCGACAATTTTGTATTTTCATAGTTATGGTGTATGTAAAAGCTTGGTTTTTATCAACTTCTGCGACTTCTGCTGCTAATTACGACTTAGAGTTTATGAAAAATTTAATTGAGTACAGTAAAATTAATTCTTTAATTTCCTTGGCTACATGTGAAAAAATGATTTCACATTTATGGTACTTAAGTGATGAACTTGCTATTTTATCACTTTTTGATGATACCGTTTCATTAAACATAAAGAAGAATATTGTCGAAGCTGTTAAGACTCGCGAAGGTACAGATTCTAAAGCAAGAAGATTTATTATTGATAGAAAAATTTACATTTAATTCTGCAAAAAAATATAAGTGACTTTGTTTCTAAGAAGTCATTAAAACTTTTTGAGATCTTTGATCTGCCGTATGATTTTCTTGACAAAAATATTGATTTATGGTCTACTGATGAGAGTTATAATGAAAATAAAGAATTTTTCGCACAATTGAAAGTTGTTAATGATGTGGCAGAGCGAGGTGTCGCATTAGTAAGTGAATATAACCAATGCTTAACGAAAGACGAAGAGCAATTTCAATTTTTATTGCAAGTTGTGAAAGAGCATCGAAAAAACTACCCTACTTGCAACAAAAAATTGTTTGAAAATAAATAGCTCAGTTGAAAATTGAAATAAAAAACTTTCTTATAACTAATTGGACATTTTTTCTCTAAAACTGAAATCATAATATATTTATAATGAAAACTTTGCTTTTTTATTGATAAATAATTAACTAAGCGATAAATAATGTACAATTTATTTTTTTAAATGTAGATAAAAATACTTACACACAAAAAAAGCTTGAAAAACATTTTGAAGTTTCTCAGTTGATGAAAAAAATTTTTTTCGTGTAAATTTTCTCAAAACTGATAGATTAAATTGAAATTTTTCGATTATTTAATCAAAAACTCTTAAAATCGATATACATGAAAGTTTGATGATGAATATCTTTTGAACGATTAATTTATTCGCCAAAACATAAGATACCATTTTTATAGAGCAGTTAATTTGCTACAAAAATTTCTATTGCCCATTCAATAATAGCCATTTCTTGTCGAGTTATAAAATTCATAAACAAAAGTGACATTTGACTTAAAATAATCAATCTTAAATCTTCAATATTAGTAAAATGGTGAGGTTTACGGAAAAAACATAAGATACCTTTTTTGTAGAGCATTAAATTTCCTATAAAATTCTTAAAAAAATTTTTTCTGTACGACCAATTAATGATGATGAATGAATTTTTTTCTATTGTACTGAGAAAAAAATGAAAAACTGCGACGCGGAGGATCTTCCTATTAAAATTAAGAGTTCATATTTGGTGAGAATTTTTTTAAGGTGCCTAGTAACCCATTTTTCCGTATTAATTGTAAAAAAAAAAATAGTTGATTTTTTTGACCCACCCTAGTATATATAGATATACAGTTTGCATAAAGTGATCGCTTCTCAATTCTTTTCAATCAGTATTTCTCACCAGGAAAAGACTTTCATAATTATTTAAAGAGAAATCAATAGTATTAAGAAGAATTCATACTTCAAAATTATCAATACTTCTTTATTCTCCATAAAGAATGAAAAGGAATTTAGTATTATAAGCTTTCTATTCTGTTCAATCCTTCACAGAGAATTAAATAATATTAAGAAGAATTCATTATTAGAAAATTTCAATCCTTTTTGATTCTCTGCAGAAAATTAAATAGAATCAAGGAGAAATCAAATTATTTTGATTTTAACATTTTTTTTTGAAATTTTTAAAGGAGGTGAAGGAAGGATAAGGTTTCATATCAAATTCACATTCATTCCTCTTAAGTGTAACGCTTGCCTTAAAATTAAGTTTAGAAAAACACCTATTGCTCCAACCGAGATTCGAACCGTAAACCTAATGCAGGCGAAACTATAATCGAACCGCAACGCTGTACGAACGTTGTAGAAACTATTATGTCATGAGTTTCATTAACCACATGTACTATTTAGAATTAAAAATAATAAGTAAGTATTAAATTTTTTCGAAGTCTAATTCATTCTCTTGTATTCTCTTCAAGACGAAATTGTAACATCATTTTAGAATTAAAATAGATAAATAAGGATTAAGCTTTTTTGAATCCTCTTTCATTCTTTCGAATTTTCAGTGATATCAAAATTACAACATCATTTTAGAATTGAATAGGATAAGTTGGGATTGAATTTTTTTGAATTCTCTTTAATCCTTATGTATTCTTCGCAAGGACAGTGATTACAACATGAATTTAGTATTAAAAAGGATAAGTTAGTATTAAATGATTTAAAATTCTAATTCACTCTCTTGTATTCTCTTTAAGAACCAAATTGGGACATCATTTTAGAATTAAAAAGGATTAAGCTTTTTTTAATCCTCTTTTACTCTCGAATTCTCCACGAGGTAAAAGTTGCAATATTTTTTTGAATTAGACACGATAAGGTGATAATAAAAATCTCTTTTAATTCTCTTTAATCTTTATGAATTCTTCGCGAAAGAAATTACAACATGAATTTAGAATTAAAAAGGATAAGTTAGCATTAAATTCTTTCGAATTCTAATTTGTTTTCTTGTATTTTCTTCAAGGGGAAGGAGCGAAATTGTAATATAATTTTAGAATTAAGAAGGATAAATAAGGATTGAGCTTTTTTTAATCCTTTTTTATTCTCTCGAATTTTCCGTAAGATAAAAACTACAACATTATTTTAGAATTGGCAAAAATACATTGGTATTAAATTTTTCTGAATTCTCTTTAATCCTGATGACTTTTCTGTGATAACAGAAATGATAACATAATCTTACAATTGCAAAGGATAAATAAGTATTAATCATTGTTAAATCCTCTTCCATTTTTTTTAATTCTCTTCGATGACGGAAATTGCAACATTATTTTAGAATTAATGAGGATAAGATATTATTGAACTTTTTTTAATCCTCTTTTATTCTTTCGAATTCTTCGCGAGAAAAGATGTTACAACATTATAATAGAATTACAAAAAATTAGGAAAACGGTCGACCCTGACGGCCACCCCTGCAACTTCCCGCTACTTTCGTAATGAAGCGCTCGATATTGCACTTATTATGTTTTTGAGCTCTTCGAGCTCAAAAATCTAATTTTCATGTAGTTTTGGGCTCTCCGAGCTCAAAAGTTTGACAGGAGTCTAATAAATCACTATTTTTGGAATTTTCAAATCGCAATAACTTTCGAATGGATCAACCGATTTTCATGCGGTTGGCAGCATTCGACGCAGTTTTATCATCCTCATGAGTTATTTTCAGGCTTTAATTGATTTTGACTGGACTGGCGGCGATCGACGTAGTTTTTTTATGTTAAGGGCTGATTAGTTTTTGAAATTGATCGGTAAAGCCGTTTAAAAGTTATTAAAGAAAATACACTTTTCAAAAAATTTTTTACTTCCCGCTAAGAAAATTAAAAATTTTTGAAAAATCGGCAAGTTATTGGTTTCACCCCGTTTTTCGAAAATCGAGTTCTCATCAGATCTTGACGTTTTGAGGTTCTAGGAAGCTTCCCTGACTATTCCCGCGATGATGTCCGTATGTCTGTATCATGTGTATATATATATATATATATATATTAGGGTGTCCCTTATATGGCAAAAAAAAAATTTTTTTAGAATTTCGAAACGCATACCCTCCAATTTTTTTATAAATGCTAAAATGTACTTAAATATGAAATTTCATATCTGTAGCATGATTGCAACCCGTGCCGACCGAGCTCTAAAGTTTAATAAAAAACGGTGTTTTGGTCTGACATTTTGGTTTGATCCAAAACTAATTAAAATGCAACAAATAAAGTAAATATGAGTAAAACTAAAAAAATATCAATACAAACTTTTATTTAAATACAAATTATAATAATAATTAATTAGGGTAACTTCTCTTTAGTGTAGTTTTTTTACAGTCTGGATACAGATTTCTATGTTCCTGAACACAACGCAACAAAAACTGTTTTTGCTCTTCTTCAGCTGTGATAAGACCATTAAAATCTTGCATTAATTTAACAGCTCTTTCAGCAGTGTCATTTACGACCTTCAAACGACTTAATCGCCTTCTAGCTTCCAAAAAAGCAAGATTGTCACCCCACGAAGATACGTCTTCCCGAAGAAAACTGTCGTCGATCTGTAGTCGAGATAGAAATCGTTTGCTTCTTTGAGTCACAAAATCATTCAGCGTCATATCTGAAATAAAGAAAAAACCATTAAAATAAGCAAAAACTAAACCACAAAACTTTGAAAAAGAAACATGAAAATATTAAGTACTTACCAAACAAATTTTGCGTAATATCTTCCTTCGATGGGACATAGCGTTTAGAGGAATCTGAACTTTCGTCTCTGTTTAAATTATTAATCATTTTTGTCTTGGTTTTGGTATCAACTTCTTCATCAAAGAGTGATAACATGACTGTTTCTTCACACAAATACCATAAATGATGAATAAACTTGCTTATGGATGCCTTGGAACTTGTCGCGTCTACTTTTTCATATTCTTTTAGAGCTTTCAAAAAGGACAAGTCTTGGTTAGGTGCTTTAACTGCCATTGTACATTCGAGCCAAGGTTTGGTATACAAGGTGACGATAAATAAACAAACATCTTGTAGAGCATTTTTGTCCTTTGCAGTAATTTTAAGTTGCGATTGAAGCAAACATATTTTTATAGAATAGATTGCTCTCGCCATCCATCGCGCTTGATGCAAAGCTCCGGGGGGCCTGAGTTTTAGTTTATTCTCTGTGTCTCCTCCTAAGAACACAACGCATAGTTCAACCAATTCGCGGTAATCGTCTCTAACAAAAGATTTTTCCAGTTCAGTCTTATAGAAAGTTAACAAAGATGTAATGTTTGTCTTAGCAATATGTGCTTCAACGAAATTTAGAGGTGACTCAATGTTATCAGTGTTAATATTTTTCCACTTGTAATATGTTTTACCTTTGTTTCAAAAACAGCTTTAAGGACCAACTCATAAACATGATGACGACAAGCAAAAAGCAGCAATTCCCTTTCTAAAGTCTGCTCCAAAATAGCACAAGCTCCACTGAAACGGCCAGTATTGGAAGCTGTTGTATCGCAGCACATTATCTGTACTTTGTCATGGAGGGTCCAGTCAAAGAGAGCAGTTGAAATGGCTTTAGCTTGATGTTTTCCAGAAGAACTCTCTAATTTCGGTACTGCAAGAAGCTGTTCTCTATCGTCAAATGAAGCAATAATTGGCAAGCGTTCTTCTTTTGAACTTCGTACATCCAATCCAGGTAATAGTTTTCCATCCCAATGAATTGTGACTACGTCAGGCAAATTATTCTGGAAGTCAGTTTTTATTGCTTCTGCCCTGGATTTTCTCGCTTGAGTACGAACTCGCTGAATCGAGGATTTGTTTATAGGGAAATCATCGCTGTTCAGACCAAGCGCTTCTACAACCGCATGGAGAATGTAAACTGAGTCCCTTATGCTTAATTGGCATCGATCTAAAGCTGCTACCAGTTTTGGAGTTATTAAACTTTTTGTGCCTCTTTTAAAACTTTTTTCAGGGCAAGGAATCTGAGTACTAAGTTCAGAGTTCGAAATCTGTTCCTCATCCGAATTCTCAAGACATTCCAAGTTATCTATCGAAGAAGTAGATGCAATAGCCAATAACTCTCTTTGTTTTACCTTTCTTTCCTCTTCTTCCAATCGTCTTTGCCTAACTCGTTCTTCTTTCTCCGCCAAATTTTTGTCGATTCCACCTAAGCATCCCGGTCGCCGGGCTCTCTCTGTTTCCTTAAGAAATCTTTGTCTTCCTCTTATAACAAGATTCGCACTTTCACTAACAGTCAGCTTGACTTCACGAATATTGTAAAATAAAACGGTAAGAACTTGTCGATTAGATGGTAATTTTGCACCATTTATCTGGTGGCTTGGCAGTCCGATAAGGAAAATATTTTGTTTATCACTTCGTAATTCCACAGACATTATCACAAAATAAACAACAACGCACTAAAAATGTTAGAAATCACTTATAAAATGACAATTGAAACTCGCAGTAACAGGTCGCCGCGCTACTCCGGCGCAACTTGTATGGACAAGTTAAAAACTCAAGTCGGCACGGGTTATCGTTTATAAATCGGGCTAATATTTATTTCTAGACTATATTAGGTCCATACGAAACTTTTTAGAAGGTATGCGTAAAAATATATTGAAGTTGAATTTTAAGGGACACCCTAATATATATATATAAAGATACCCAAAGTATACTTGTACGTATCTTCCTGCATATTGGACAATTTTGTATACTCTTGCAACCTTGAGGCTCAAGCGTAACAATAGCGATTTCGATACAAAATTAACAATTTTTTATTTTTTAAGCTGAAATTTTTTTCAATTCCAAAATTCCAAAACTTTTTTTTTTCCAAACCATCCCTGAACTATAACGAACAAAACAAAAAAAAATTTTGAAAATCGGTCCAGCCGTTTTTGAGTTTTAGCGAGACTAACGCACAGCAATTGATTTATATACATAGATGTGTATATATATATATATATATATATATATATATATGTGTGTGTGTGTGTGTGTGTGTGTGTGTGTGTGTGTGTGTGTGTGTGTGTGTGTGTGTGTGTGTGTGTGTGTGTGTGTGTGTGTGTGACTCGTTTATAACTTTTGAACGACTGAACCGATCGGAACGAACTAAACGGCGTTCTAAAGAGTTTCTTTAAACTAAGATTTCCTGAGAATTTGAACCGATTTGAACCCATAGATTTTAAGAAATCTTTAAAAATCTCCAAAAAAATAAGAGCAGTATGGTGCAACTTTGGCGCATCCCACTCCTTTGAGGTGGGGGGTAACGTGTGTGTATGTGTGAGTCCGCAGCGCTAGCAGTAGTAGTAGTAGTACTACTAGTAGTAGTAGTAGTAGTAACGGTAATATAAACTATTGCAAGGTCGTTGAGCTTGCAAATTCTTTTTACTCAAGGTCACTGACGTGGTTGCTTTTATAAGCGTGATGATGTTACATACATACAGTTATAACCGTTATAGAAATAATGCTGAATTTACAAATTCTTTTTTGCCAAGGTTATCAACGGGCTTGATTACAACTCTTTATACTTATCAAGTTTTTATATTTAAAGGTATACTTACCTTTTCATAATATGTATATTACTATTATATCATACTTATTTATTATATAAACTAATAATTAAATAAAAGATTTTAAAGGAGAGGCAATTATATCAAAATAAATAAAGATACAACTAAAATTTGCATTTTTGATATTTAATTTCACATAAAAAGAATAAGAGTACATAATTGATTATTAGCGATTATTGTGAATACAAAATTAAGAACATGATTGAATATTAGCTATTATGTCACTTACAAAATTATTGTTATATTTTTTTGGCTTTATTTTCATAAACGTATTGTAATATTCTTCGACGATCTCATCATTTCTGTCAAGTCTTCCGTCAAAGATAGATATAAATCTATCAAGTGAAGGATAAGTAGACATATAATGCAAAAACATGATACAGTATTGACCGCACACTTGAGAATTTTCTTTTTGCAACTGAATGTGGTTATATTTGAACTATTTACAGTTGTTTTTGAGGCGTTTAAGATGCTGCGGGATATACGGTGGGAGTCCATAGCTATCGAAGTACCATCCACAGCCATCTCTATCGACGTATATGGCGACCCAGTGCTGTCCTGGCTTATGGCATCCATCTGTGTTTATTACGAAGGCTGTAGGCTTAGTCCAGACTCTCGGGATCCTGTCTGCAGGATACACTCCAATCGCGTGGTATGGTATATACTGAATAGCTTTTAAGACCTGCACCGTGTTCATTACAAGCCTCACACCCCCAAGGACAAACGAGTGAAGGTTCGTAGCTATTTTCACTAGCTTCAGAATTTGCTTTCTTACTTAACCACTGTTTCAGTAAGTCAGCACAAGACAAAGCACACTGATTATAACCAAGACTCCGATTTCTTCGAGATTCCAAAACACTGTGTAAGGCACAGGTTAACCGTGGCTGATGCAGTGTAGATACTGAGGGACTGTCTTGCAAATCTTCAATATTTATAACTGGTCTGCAGAGTAGAGATTCCAAGTATGATTTTTGTGCCCTCCCTCTTGTATAAATTTTCATAGAATTTTGACAAAAAAAGCGTAACTGTGTATGCACGTATTTTACCATTGATTCCCCATCGTACCATTCAAGACCATGTTTTCGGGTTAAGGCGTTGTTTTCGAGCTGTCTTTCTTCGGATAGCAGGTTAAACGAGAATTCAGGAGCCAAAATCCAATGTGCAGTATCACCGTTAATTAGAGAGGTTACACCTATTTCTTTAGGTAAAAATTCACGGTCGTTATTTATAAAGCCTTGGATATATATAACAACAGAAGACATATCGGTCTCCACCGTACTACAGCAAAGCGTATACTAAATTTTAAATACTTGCTTACCCGGCGAAATCTATAGTTACTTGTCTCGAAGCATCTATTTCTAAAACACTTTCATATTCGGCATATACTATACAGTTTGTAGTTGTAGCCAGTGCTTTATCAAATCTGACCTCTATACGAACTGTACCATGTTTGATTAAATTCCAATGAGTGTTACTATTAGCTGATAAATCGGGCGTTAAATCAAAAGCATATAAACAATAGCCGTTAGGGTAATCAAATCTGTCTATAGAGTTCCCTTCGTTCAAAAAATGAATACCTGTGCCTGAGAATAACGTGTGATAAGCGTCTATGTAATTCATACGGTTTCCAAAATCAGGCTGGAGTGGTTTTGACGGTATTTGCCGACCGTCAACATACAGCGATAAATAATTAATCGCAAAATTTTGGAAATTGAAAGGATTCATCGAAGCATCGCCGTTAAATGCTTTATTATCAACAAAACCGATGATTAAACGTCTAGGTATTTGGCCATGAAGGATATTGTCCATAGTCTCGCTATGTACACCAGCTGCCATTGAAACAGCTTTAACCTCAACTCTGGTCAGTGGATATTTAGCAGTAGTTTTAGCTAACATACGGGCGTGTGCTAAAAGTGTTCCTGGTGAAATTTTTGCACGACGCACTAATAAACTAGCGTCACTAATATTGTATACACAACCGTTTACTGTGTCATCCATTAGACAAAAAGTATCACGTGCACATGTTAATCGTAATCGCATTTCTACACCGTTAATTAAAAATCTTTCTTGATTGAAAACGTCACAATGTAGATGACCAATAAAATCTGCTGTTTTATCACACGTTAATAATTCTTTTCGTTTTTTCAAGCCTAAATTCTCGTCGGTTAAACTATCCATTTTTCCAGGGGTATCACAGCACCACCCTACAGTAGTTAAATGCGATTTTTTGGCATCTGCTCCGTAGTTCAATAAAGTTTCTATGTATGCCCGGTACGGATATAAATTATTAGGTATTGATACAGGTTTTTGATTGAATAACACATCAACTTGACTGAATATTGAATGCATAAAATTGTTTATAGGTGCTACTTTAGGAGGGTGAGCGCTAGCTGTCACAGGGCTTCTTCGGGTAATACCCACGCATAACCTTAGCATCGTATGTGCTAAATCAATGTATTCATCCCCTTGACCTTGAACAACAAATTCTATCGGCGAGTTATCAGTCAATGATGAAATTGGTTTATAATGAACCCATTGGGAACTTTCAATTGTTGTTTGGGTCGGCGGTAGAGTAAATAATTCTAACTCAGTTTTAGCACACTCACACGAATGTACATGTAAAAACGACATTTTAGAAATTTTTATCAAAAATGTCAGCCACTGTACGTAGTTTTTATTTTTATTGTTATTGTTTTTCTTTTTAATAGCGATCTTTTTTTATTAACTTTACCTTTTTTTTTCACTTTAGATTTGACAATGCGCCTTTTTTTTTTTTAACAATCCGTTTTCTTGAGTTTGGTTGTGTGTTGCTCATACCGTTGGTTAAGGCAAACTGGGTAGGTATATAGCCAGACCCGTTCATAAGACTATCAATTTTTTCCTGGGCTTTACGTTTTAAATTTTTACCTGACTCGCGCACGCGCGTTTTAAATGATTCTTCAACGGGGATTTGGTGATCCAAAACATCTGTAGCTATATTTACACCTGATCTTAAAGCTTCTTTACCAACGGTCTTAAGACCGCTTTTTAAAAAAGGTAATACTCTTCTGAATAAGCCGCCCAAAAACTACCTAGACCATGCCCTCTTTGATAAGGTGATCCTACATAAACATGGCTTATTCCAGAATAACTACGGGTACCGTCACCGTATTGTATCATCTCGAAGTCTATCATCGTAGAGAATCTTAAAAACTTCTTTTGAAATGTAACGTTACTGTCAACGTCCCGTATTCGAATGGCACGGGTTTACCATATTCGTCTCTTATATCAATTTCGATAGTAGCCATACTTTTACGTAATAGAGGTATATATTGGCCAGGCAAAAACTTTTAATTTTAGTTGAACCGTAAATGTATTGATCGTGATCAAGAGGCACAACACGTAGTAGAGGTGCCTGAATATCTCCTGTTATGTAGCCTTCACAAATATCTGTATAAACGAATAATTTTCCTGGTATAGCTTGAGATAGAGAGGCTGGATTAGATCCGCAACAGTCATCAGGGCCGTCTGTTATAACTTTAGAAAAAACGAACTTTCTTCAAAGCCTAATATATGCCAGAGCCGATCACTTAATGCCAGCGTATGTCTTGCATTTTCACACTTGCATGTTGTATAAAATTTTATGAAACCGCCAGCACTACAAGTAAAATTGATATGCTCTGAAACAGATTTAAGTTTGTTGAGAGAATCCACTAAAGAGCCTATATTTTGATATTGACCATGTGGTATGTTGTTAGAATAAAGGAATGAATCCATTATTTTATTATTATCTTCTGTATCTATATATTCAACGGTTAATGTAACTTTCGTGAAATCTTTAGGAATATGTAAGATTGTCATTGGCGTCTGGATTTCCACTAAAGCAACATCCCACCATCCGTTAAGTTCTAAAGGATAGGGCAAACGCGTTATAAAATGAGTAGTTGTGTTGTCCGGGAAGTATTTCATGCTGCTATTGCTAGGTAGCACTATGTAAAAATTATCTCTTTCTAAAGACATTTATTCAACCTTAGATAATTCCTCTTCATAAAATATACCGTTGATTGGTTCGTTTTGAAGATCGGTTAATATAAAAACCGGTGGTTGGCGATATTCAGAAATACTTGATACTTTAAAAACTTCGCTACTCCAGCCACTCTCATATCCTTTCGTAAACGCTGCCTTTGCTTTACTGATACGTACCAAGTCACCAACAGCATATTTAAGCTTACGGTTTTTCAAGAGCACAGAGCGCTTCTCATTTTCATAACGTTTTTTAAGGTTATTAAAAGCTATTTGAGCTGTATTATTGTTAACATTTACCGGCGCCATTTTGATACCAGTATGCGTTGTGTGATTGTAAGCGTAAATAATTTTTTGTAATATGTCTAAATACTTTTTTGTGCGGGAATACGTAAAATAACGCCATATTCTCTCCTTTATCGTTCTATTTAGACGTTCTACAATAGCTGCTTTGACGTCAGGGTTGCGTGCTGTTCTAAAAAATATTCCTTTTTTCTTAAAAACTCTTGAAAAGTCTCTCCAAGAAACTCCTTTCCGCTATCTGTCTGCACTAAGCGGGGTATTCTTTTGTTACTTCTACTTAAGATTTTTGGAATGCTTGAGTCACACTTAGACTAGTTTTATTTATTAGAGGCTCAGCCCACGCATACTTACTCAATATATCGATCACCATCAATATATATTTATAACCCTTGTTATACGTAGAGATACTTCGTAAATCAGCTAAATCAGCTTCCCAGACATCATCTATTGATTCAACATTGTAAGTCCTTCTAATAAAACGTTTCCTGTTCATACGGTGCTTTGTAAAAGTTTCTTGTTTATTTAACCATTCCTTAACATCATCTTGAGATAGCTCTGATTTGTTTTCAGCAGAGTATTTTAGAATATTTTTAGCACCTGAAAAACTTTCTGGTCTTATAGGATCATAATAGATGTTTTTTAGTTTTTTATCTATCTCAACTTTATCCATGGTATTTTTTTACTTTGACTGTTTTTATTTATAGAACCTTCACCGTTTTGATTTAATTGTAATTCGTCTAAGGATGTGTGTTCTGTAAGTATTTCAGGCACGGAAAAATTAACAGATCGTCTTCTAGGTGTAGAAGTTGACATTTCTTCATTAAAATAAGCTCGATTACCGATGTATTCACGCGGAATGTTTAACGTTTGCAGTACTTGAGCAAACTGTTGACGACCTATCGCTTTCACACTCTTTCTAGACCTCAACACATCGTTTAAAAGATCAGTGATATTAGAACGTGCTACTTTTTTACCTCTAATTGTCACAAGACCTCTATCGTCCCAAGATATTAACGTGGCAGGTGCACTTCTTAGTCTTTTTAATAGCCGCGCTGCTTTTCCTCTGAACCTTCTAGGTACACTGTCTATAACCGAATTATCTATAACTACATCATATGAAGAACGATGATCAATTTCACTTTCAGAAGAACCTGCACTACTCTCGAAGAATTTAGAGTTGTTGTTGTCTACAGCCAGGTCTGAAACATTTATGTTGGTATCTATATTAGCAGCGTTGACAGATTTTTTTCATTTTCAAGAATCCTAAGATATCGCTCAAGTGTTTGTAAATAGGCTTGACATTTTTCACGGTCTGAGTTATATTTACCCGTAGAATTTAAAATTTCATACATTTCATTGTCGAGCCTAGTTAACACTGTTCCACTAGTAAGACAAGATTTATTTTTTGCGATATCTTCATTTTTTTCTGAGACTGCCAATTTCTCATGAATTTTATCCTCAGGTACTAACACCATCTTACGGGCGTGTTCCATGATTTTACTAAATGTTTTATTTAGAAATTATATTTGCAACCAAAGCACCCAGAACAGGTGCTAAAAATAAAGGTAAAAAGCCGCCTTTTTGAATAATTATTTTCTTTTTAGTATTTAGATTGCTTCCTCCTGATGATAATTTTCTTAAAATCGTAATGTGACGTTTTAATTTTTTCTTATGACCCGTTGTTAAAGGTACGTTACCGCGTAATATGTTTAATATACACTCGCAAATACAACGTATTAAAGCAGGATCAGCTTTACGTAAAACAGCTAAGCGTTGCGTATTATTTAGATAGCACAATGCTTGTAATACACGTAGCTGTTTTTTTTTTAGGTGTGAGCTCGCCTATTATCAAAGAACTACTGGTACATTATTCCTTTTAGTTTTATAATTTATACTTTTTTTCGACACATAGACCACCTGGTATGGGTCGTCCGGGAAAATAGAGCATCGGAAACGGCAGTTTTCTGGAGTTGATTGTTTTAAATCCAGTAATAAGTAACCGTGTGGTAAAGATGTCGCTTCGTAATAAATCTCTTGTAGAAAACGTGTATTTTCCGGACTCACTTGATGCGCTAGATGTTGAATTTGTGATCTATCGCGTGGTTTTTTAAAAACTACAATGTAATTCGCATTTAATGATATATCTCTTTGACCTCTACCTTGATGGAAAATATTTTGTGTCAAAAAAATAACACTCAAATTCCTATGATGACTACCTTTTGTAAAAAGATCTATTATAGCATTATTTGATGCTTCACGCATCAAATCGTCAATAATTACTAGTTTTGGATTATTATCACAACCGTATTCTTCACCTATTGGAAGACCTTCATGAAACTCAATGTTTTTATCATGAATATACTCATTGTAGCCCGGCTGCCATTCAGCGTAATGAAATATTATTTTTGAGAAATTTGTATCACTCATTAGAGATAAATGTTTGATGAATCTTTTTACGAATACTGTTTTACCGCAACCAGTAGGACCGCATATAATTGATGTCCATGGATGTTTCCAACGTGGATCCATAATATATACTGAGCTAATTTATAAAATGTTATGTTATATAAAGACAGACTCTGCTAAGATCTACGGGGTGTAAATCGTAAAAACACATACTGATGATAAATAATATAGATTAATTTTCATCGGCTATAATAGGAACTTTATTTATATTTTCCAATGATTGGTATCTCCAAATACAATTTCAATGATATTATTTTTATAATTTATGTCGTAGAAAGCGTTGCATATATAAATAGATAAATATAATTCATGTATAAATATAATTCATAAATATAATCTTAATCACGGCTGCTGCTGCCGGTAGTGCTGCCGCCACAGCCGCTACTGCTGCTATTGCTAACACTGCCACTGCTGCTCATCGACATGTTTCGATGTGGTATAAGAGCTTGTTGCACAAGCTCAGGTGCTGACCTCATGGCTGATTCGAATATGTCTTGACTAAGATTCTCAAAAAACTACAATGTTTTAAAAGTTTAAGAAAAGTTAGAAAGTACATGAAATCATAAGTTAGCAAATAAAATTTTTAATGTACCTGTAGAAACGTTGATGGACGCCTTACAAGACGTGTGCACAGAGACAGCCACACAACCGTTTCTTCATCTAAGCTCCTTGATAAAATCTGGAAAAGAGGATCATGAGGCCAAAAAGTCCGAAAGGCCATTAAATCCTCTTCACGCACTTCGATTATTGGTAATATTCCAGACTCATCTTTCAAAATCACTTCTTTCATTTTAGGATAGCACATATTGACTGTGATAATAATGTGTCTTTTAACACTAGCTTGAATATAATGAGCGTACGAGCTAACAATACAGTCTTTAAGAGATGTTACAGCTGAGAATTTGTTGACAAATCTAAACGTGCTTACATGAAAAAAGATTCTGTATTCAAACGTTCTTTTAGAAGCCACTTTTGTAAACACAAAACATTATTTAATGCACACGAAAAACGCTTATCCGGTAATGAAGTCTTTCCATGGAATACGCAGTTAATTACTTCAGGTTCTAAATTCTCAAACTTAGGATATTCTGACGAAGGTTCTTCTAAATTAATAATTTCTCTTTGTAATAACTCTTCAAGATATTTCGCTTTTACAGACCCGCGTACATATATACGATGAGCTTTTTCAGAATAAAATTTGATGTTATCAATTAAATTTGAGAGATAAACGGAACCATCCGCCCATTTCAAACCATGATGATTAAAAGTTAACCATGTGTTTTGATGACGGTCCTTTAGGGGTAATTTATTAAAAGGAAACGGTGATCTAATCAACCAGTGCCTTTGAATACCGTACTCTACAGTATTTAAAGCAACTTCTTTTGGTAAAAATTTGCCTCGGCCGTCTGTGAAGCCCTGGATATCAATAATTAGATCCATTTAAATTTTTAATGTGTGTAGAATACTTGAAAACACAGCGTGTATAACTATCACTCTCGGTAGTAAAAGAAAAACTGTGGTATATGAATAAATTTATAAAGCTGCGGTGTCGGTTAAGGAAGTCGTGGTTAAATTTTTTTAACCAATAACAATTGAAAACACATTTAAATAGGTTGTCAATGCGAAAAAGGAAAAAGCGGGAAAAAGCCAGCGGAAAGTGAGGCGTTTTAAGCGTTTACTGTATTTGCGTACTTAGAAAGATAGTTGAACACATTTATTTCATTGTATACATAATTACATTTACAATATTAATTTATCTGAATTTATTTCGTTAAATACATAATTCCATTTACAATATTAATTTATCTAAATTTATTTCCTGAAAAATATATAATTACATTTTATAACCAAACGGTAATGTCATGTATTTATTTTCAAACTTTCTTTTCTTAAATTGCGGGTACGTTTTTTTCTTTTCTTTCTTTGTAACAACAGCGTGAAAACATGTTCTTCGTATAGCGTCAAATTTTATTTTAATAGGTTTTTTTCTTTCTCCTGTGACAAGAGACCTTACGGTTTTATAATTAATTTTAAGACTGGTTGAAACACTTAAAGTTATACCTTTAACCTTACACACTTCTTTTATAGACCCGTCAGGTGTAAGTATTGTAAAAGCATAAAATTTAGGGCCTCCTGTTACAAATGATGTGATATAACTACCTATACCATATTTCTCTAGCTCATCGGTCAGCTCACCTAAAAATTTACCGGTCGGAGGTTCGTACAGACCATTTGATGAAATATAAATACATGAATCAGTATCGCAATATAACGCTCTCTTACCTAATTTTTTTAAGTAACTATACAGTTTAAGTCGAGCTTGAGCCGTTGTATAAGCTGCTATCACAACATTCGTTGTACGTGACGGTTTGAGAGCGTCTTTACTATGAATAAAATTTATGTACAATGTTTTATCATTTACTGGTAAGAAGCCGCAAATTTCGATTTGACTGTCTGTTAACATTTCCATCAACCGTGCACGCGTCGTGACAATTTCTGTCTGCATCAAATTTTCGCGCTGACCGAACTTACCCCAAAGAGAGTTTAAGCTGAGCTTCGCTACAGAACGTAACCCAGGGTTTACTTCAACTTTTTCACTATCTAATTTAATACCCTCAGCTTTTTTATAAGCAGCAATATATTGTGTTTTTGTTGATCTGTAATACAGTCTCTGGGGTATCCAGAAGCTTCAGTTTTAATTTTTAAAAATGTATTAATATCATCTGCAAATATTCCACCAATACCTGTTTCTGGATTGTACTGCGTTATTTTATAATGCCATATCTCATATACTTTAAGTAACTTATATCCTTTCTGAATGGTCTTTCTTATCTCATCAACAACCCATGTGCCTCTTAAAAGCCTATCTTTAATTTTATGGGTACAGTTTGTTTGCTTTAATTCTTGAGCACAAGAACGACATAAAGTGAAAAGAAGTCTATTATGGAGCTTACAAGGGAGTACTGGGTGGTATAAATTCTGCGGTGGTAAAATAGTGCATTTAACTAGCCCTTCTACTTTTGATAAATCCTTGTTAGGACCTATAATTTCAGAACATTCCTTACCTATATATATTTTAGGGTGGCCTATTGGGAATTTACCTGTTTTACAAATGTAAGGATACAGCGAGCAAACATCTACGTACTTAATTTTTTCATTTTCTTTTGCATCATATAACGATATAAAGCTTTCCGTACGACCTCCAAAAAAGCATCTCGTGGGTTTAAGGGCTCTATGTTGATTAAAGGGTGATTTTGCAACGCTATAAGTGTTTCAGGATTGTTGGTTAAGTATAAATCAAAATCACATTCCCACTCCTCTATTAATTTATAACCCAAGTTTCGAATTCTTTCGGATATAGCAATGGTACGTTCGTATCGAGTATCCATATTATCTATTTCTTGGTAGTTATTATTTAGTTTTCTATCACGGTTTACTTTATAACATTTAGGACACCCGTGCCAGTAACACCCGTGAAATTGTAATACGGTTTTTTTACCTGTTCTAGAATTTTCAAAGTAACCATCCACCACTATACCGGAAGGTAAACGCTGTTCTTTACCACGCGCTGCTTGTGTAATTCTATAACCGTACTCACGTTCTTTTAAAATTAACCATTTAATAGCTTTCAATGATTGATTCTGAGACCATCTGTATGTACCTGTAGCCGGTAAAATACCTATTGTATCGGGTTTAAGAAAATTACGGCGATAAATTTTTGAGCAAGCTGACGCTATTGTAGTGCACTCTGAAAACGGGCAAACATTTCCACACTTTATAAACATATCCCGAAACTGCATACAAGCTCTTCTTAACACAATAACATCGTTTCGACAATAAAATTTGATTTCGGAATCAAAATTGAAAACATAATTTTCTTCTGATTTTTCATTATACCATGCAATAAAGTTTTCAAGCTCTTTTTGAAACATAGTATCAGGAGAAAAATATTTGACAGCAGGGATAGGACCTACATAACCCCTATTACAGGGTTTGTTGAATAAATGAGGAAAATATCCTTTCGATACTTCGTTATTGAAACCGAAAGCTTCTGGGAGATCTCTCAAAGGCATATGTAAATAATTTAGACTGTCTAAAAAAACCGTGTTACCTATACGCATAACAATTATTTTGGTACCATTTAATATTAAATCCGGTAGCCTTGTTTTATTCTTTTCTATCATACATTTCAAAATAAATTGAGCATCAAAACTTCTAGCATTGTGAGCTATACATATAGTTTTCGAAAATTTTTTAGTATTTTTTAAAGCTAGATCGATTAATTTTTCTACAGGTTTGTCGTTAAAAATAAATTCACGCACACCGCATTCAGCACAGTTTTCAGAAACATATTTGTCATCCCAACAATAAGTACAAGTTTTTTGAACTACACACAGATTAGGTATATGAATTCTTGTACTACGGTTACCTTTTACACGTTCATTTTGCTGTGTTTCGAAATCATAAAATAAAAATAAGACTTTTGGTAATTTTTTTTTTTTTTTTTCAAGGGGCCATAAAACAATAATGATTCAGAGGCCTTTCGCAGCAGCACACTTTGCAATAATTTATGTTGCATTTATGTTCTACATTATGAAAGATATAACGATAACAAACACTGCATAATTTTAATGCTTCGCAAACTGTGAAATTTTTATTTTTACCTCTCAAATTAGCCGAACCAGTTTTTAAGTGATTTGAGTAACAATCATCGTTTGAAAACCATCGCTTACAGTTAAGGCATGTTTTTTTACATATTTGTCTACACACAGGTGCCACGTTGCAGCGCGGGCACTTTTTAGAACACCTATGACCACGTGCTGATTCATATCCTTTATTACAAGTTTCGCAAAATGCACGACTGCCTAAAGCACCCGCTAAATTTATTATTGGTTGAAAATGATTAGTGTCTTGGTAATATAATAAATTAATTGTATTGCAAACGTTTCCGAACGCTTCTTGAACAGCATTACGACCGTCAAAAAGCGGTTGACCTTTACCAAAAGTTAAAAATTCATAAACAACGATAGCTGTACCCTCGCGGGCAAAGTAGTGTTGAAAATTTTGTATTTGATTTAAACCGCAACCCCTTCGCGGTATAACGACCGGGTAAGTTTGTAATAATTTAAACGCTTCTTTCTCTTGAAAACTCCTTCGTCCATCAATTATGCTTTTCCATCGTTTCTGCAAATACCCTGAACGGATCTCTCACCACGTTCTATATATGCTTTTGCAACAACTAACGAACGAGGTAAACATAAGTTATCATTGTTATTGATTGTTATAATGGATCGTTTAAATATATTTTCATGAGATAAAATTACTTTCCCACACCCCGCGACACCGGCGACAACAGCTGATGTAACAATTATTTTATCGTTGGTTGTTAAGCCTCCGGCACTTTGAGAAACGCTAGTAAGCAAATTCCATAAATCAGTGCCTGTAACAGCGTTTGCACATTGAAAACGCGACCATATTACACCCTGTGTGAGTTTTTCATAATTAATTGTAAAACCTATATAGTCATGCGCATTACAACCCGCTGTAATATATGTTACAATATCGCTCAATGCGTCGTGAAACCATTGTAGGGGATCTGTATTAACCGGCGGTTCTTGTATTATTAAAGTTGTTTCTTTACCTTTATCTTGAAACCGCTTATAATGTTTAATTATTTCACGTTCGATTTTGAATCTTTTACCAGGTGGTTCAACAATATGCTCTTCAATTGAAGTATGATCTTCAATTGAGGCTTCGTGATCGTCTGGTAAGCCTGCTGTCGATGTAGATGGTAAGGCGTTCTGTGTGGCTTTTGCTCTCGAGCGTGTTGTTACACCGCCATATTGGGCACCTATATATATGTATATTTTCAATTAAACTATTTATAAGGTAGATGTTCATGTTGTTAGTATTTTAAACTTTTATTTAAATCGCATAAGGTGTCATACAAGCAGTAATAATATTTAATTAAATTTAAGCAGCGAAGGGTGTGTGAATATTTGTAATATCTTGTAAAATACCTAGAGCGTGTGATTGTACAAAGGAACGTATATTATCATCACTAGAGTCATCACTATTGCCGTCATAATAATCGTCAGGGTCATCAAAAAATAAAGGCGTGCTCTCTTCTTCTTTTTCTTCTTCTTCTTCTTCTTCTTCTTCGTCTTCTTCTACAATAATCTCTTCAGCATCGCTGTTGTGACGATTATTATATGCTACGTGTTGATAATACTCTTCTTCCGAATCGAGATCAGCCGATAAAGTCATCATATTTTCATCAGTATCCGTAGGATATGATACATGCGTATCATCGGAGCTAGTAGACGATGCACGGCTCCGTGAACGTTTCACTCCGGTAAAGCGGTCTAGCCTTATTATCTCACCTTTTAGAGCTGTAGATGTTGAGGTTTTTGACAGTTCTATGAAACAATTGCGATTATTATTATTATTATTCGATTGGTTTACATCTTGATTAAATACACCGAACTTACTTTTTCACGCTAATGTCAATATCATCCTCATCGGCATCAGAAGTATTATCAGAATTTAGGAGTTCATCGCGGCAATAGACTTCTATAAAACCATTAAAAATGAGGTGTGAGATATTTAAATTAAACGCTGTACGGTCTAGAAATAAAAATACTTACCATAAGCTGTTAAGAAGGGTTTTAAACACTCAGCGTCTGCTTTTGATGTTTGAAGGGGATTGTATTAACGGCAATTGTCATTAATAAAGTGTTATTTGTTAATAATCCTTTCTTATAAGCTCTTGACAACACACGGCAAGAAGCTACAGCCACAATTCTACGCAATAGTTTTATTAATCTGTCACGCTGTAAAAAGACCCAACTTGAAACACGCGTTTTGGTGTAGATAGACCACAAACGAGGTGATTTATCCCGTATGTATCGCACTAGCTGACACACAGCCCTCGTAAAGGGTTGCTGATAAATATAATTATCTGCGTTCATTATGTCTTCAAAAAATACTTTAGTAAGTTACAAGAAGCTGATTGAAACTGTCTTATAATTATAAGAAAAATTGTGTGCAGTAGCTGGTCACGTTATGCTGAGACGGTTTTTTTTAAAAACACACGTGTAGTCTAGACAGTGAACGCATAGCTCTACTCTACATTTGTTAATATTATATGAAAAAATGCTTAACCATCATATTGAGTTGTGGGTGTTAACCGTGTGTAACCAGCATCAGTTCGCTTAAGAACATTGTTGGTGCAACAACTATTAATTTGCAATGGCTAAACGCTCTTTCTACGAGAATTTTCAAGCTGACGAAGGTGTTGAAGAACACCGTTTTATATCATCATGGGAACGTTTTGATTTCTTATTGACTACATCTTATAAATTAAATGATTCACACTCAAAGTCAATCATTGTTGGTTTAAAATTGAATAGTGATGTTTACAAGTTTGAACCATGTATCGCTATTGTTGACGAAAAAAGCCTGCGGTATTTTATGTGCATCAGCGAAGTGGTTAAAATTTACGACTGTTCTTAAAAAACTAGCCCGTAATCTGAATTTAATCGAATCACAGTATAAAAAGTTACCGCTCGATACAACATCGCTTGATGGATATACTTTTCAATATTCTCTACTAGGGTCCATGTATGGGAAAGCTAAATTATTCTCCATCATTGAAAGAACCGATCAACAACCATCATCATCAACATCTACTGCTGTTCAGCGTGGCCGAAAAGTGACAATGAAAGAGAACACACTCCAAATTATCTACGGTTTTGAAGAGCTCGTGAACGCCCGCTTGAATTATCTTCAAAAATTCGTCGAACCTTGTAATGTGTGTCTCAATCACCTTTTTACACCTGTTCAAGAGTTCTTACCAAAACTTCTTGGCAACATCGAATTACCTGAAGAAGTCATTCGTAAATGTGTCATATCAAATTTGAAGAATAATACCGTCAAAGATAGTGTGATTAGTGAGTTATCGGCTAAAGAAGGTAAATCGTACGAATGGTTTATTGAAAACTATATCGATATTGTTACTTATGAATTAATGTTGCTATTCGATAAAGAAATTATAGCTAAAGTGAAGAATGTTTAAATGATTATGAAAAGTTTGAAAATCTAAAATTATTGCTATTATAATTATAAAAAGTTAAATGTTTATTTTATAAAATTTTAAGAGTTTTGTCTATTGCTATTGTATTCTGCGAAAACTTATGTATCAATAACTAATAATACATGTATTGATAATTTATGCTTATTATGAATATTATTATAATAGCTAATAAGAAAAAATCCCTTCATTACCCTTAAAATAAGATCTGATATGCAGGTATACGGTAAGTAAGATTTTCGTTTATCAATGGAATTATTTAAGATTATAAATTATATAATAATTAATTATTTAATGCTAAACGGTTAGTGAATATACATATACAAAATATTTGCAAGCTCAGCGACCTTGCGATAACTTACATTACTACTACTACTACTACTACTACTACTACTACTACTAATAAGGCATAAAGTGTAGGTATACGATCAGTAAGATTTTCGTTTATCAATAGAATTATTAATATTATAAATTATATCATAATTAATTGTTTATCGCTAAAAGGTAAGTGAATATACATATACAGGGTGTCTCTGAAGTGGCGGGAGTAATTGTTGGGGTCGATAGAGAAAAAAATACTGAATCGAAAGTTCCTGAGCCAAAAATTTTTTTGGGCCATAGAATTTGAGTTATGAATTAAAAACGATAGCCAATCAGAAGCGCGCTATTCGAGAAATGAAAATGAGCGGGGAAGTAGAGGAGACGCGAGAGTGAGATGCTGCAATAGCAGCTTACTCGCTCACACAAAGCCGAGCATGAGAGGGGATTGTGACGCTATGAGCCGAGTACGTAAGTGTGAATGAGCGGATGTATGAGGTCGCAAGCGGACGGCTTAATGTATGAGTGTGTGTCCGTGTATCGCAGCATTATTGGAGGCGTTGTAACGCTGAATTAAAGCTAACCGGGTACTCTAAGACAGAGGAAAAAATTTTAATTTTTATTTTTATTCGAAAAAATTTAATAAAAAAATAAAAAGGCCCAAGATTTAACCAGACCCACAGAAACGGAGAGTAAATTTTTAATTCTCATTTATTTTGCTGGGGATTATTTTCAAATACAAAAAAAAAAAAAAAAAGCTAAGATTCAACTGGAATCTTAATTGCTTAATAAAGGAGTAAAGTGTAATGATGTGAATGCAAACTAATAACATTAAAGTAAAGTTATCCTTGAACTGCCGAAACACCTGTAGATTTTTTTGAAATGATTTCTTTGCTAAGAAAAAGGGAAACTAAAATATCAAAATTACTAAAACGTGAATGCCATTTCTTTTTCATATTTTCTTCGACATTTTACCTGTCAGTGAATAAAAAGAATATTTAAATTGAAATATCAAAATTATAAGGACTTGAATTCAATGTTTTGTTAATTTATCATTTGACATTTTACCTATCAATTAAGTGATAAATAATTTAAATTAAAATATCAAAATTATCAGGGCTTGGGTGCGATTACTACTTAATTTGATACTTGGGATTTTACCCGTCAATTCATTAGAAATTTATTTCAATTATAAGATCAAAATTATGAGAACATGAGTGCGATTTATTTTTAATTTATTATTCAGGATTTTAACAGTCAATTGATTGATAAACAACTTTAATTAAAATATCAAAATTATCAGGACCTGAGTTCAATTTTTTTTTTTAATTTATTATTTATTTACCTGTCAATTAATTAAAAATAATTTTTATAAAAATATCAAAATTGTTCGGACTTGAGTTCAATTTTTTTCTTAATTTATAATTTGACATTCTACCTGTTAATTCACCGATAGATAATTCTAATAAAAATATCAAAATTATTCGGACTTGAGTTCAATTTTTTTCTTAATTTATAATTTGACACTCTACCTGTTAATTCACTGATAGATAATTCTAATAAAAATATCAAAATTATTCGGACTTGAGTTCAATTTTTTTCTTAATTTATAATTTGACATTCTACCTGTTAATTCACTGATAGATAATTCTATTAAAAATATCAAAATTATTCGGACTTGAGTTCAATTTTTTTTTAATTTATCATTTGACATTTCGCTTGTTGATTAAGTGATTAATAATTTTAATAATAATATCAAAATTATCAGGACTCGAGAGCGATTTTTTTTTAGTATATTTTTTTACATTTTACCTGTCAATTAACTGATAAATAATTTCAATTAAAATATCAAAATTATTCGGACTTGAGTTCAATTTTTTTTTTTAATTTATTAGTTGACATTTTACCTGTTAATTAACTGATAAATAATTTTAATAAAAATATCAAAATTATCAGGACTCGAGAGCGATTTTTTTCAATTCCTTATTTGACATTTTACCTGTCAATTAATTAAAAAATAATTTTAATTAAAATATCAAAATTATTGGGACTTGAGTTCAATGTTTGTTTTAATTTATTTTTTGACATTTTACCTGACGATTAATTGAAAAATTATTTTACAGAATAATTCCCAGCAAAATAAATGAGAAATGAAAGTTTTCCATCCGTTTGGTTGGGTCCGGTTGAGTCTTGGGCAATTCCTTCTGTTTTCAAAAATTATTCCGAGCATAAGAAATAAGTAATAAAAATTTTCTATCTGTTCGTTTTGGTCCGGTTGAGTCTGGGGCCTATTTTCTTTTTTGAAATAATTTTGTCAATTAATAATTGATAATAAATTTTTTCAATCAGTTTTTATCGTCTTGTCAAGATTAGGCTGATTTTTGTTCAATAAATTTTTGTTTGTTATTGAAAAGAGAAAATAAATTTTTTTGCATTCTTCTATTCTTGGCTCTGGTCGAGTCTTGGGCATTTTTTCGTTTTTAAAAATAATTCCTAGCAAAATGAATGGGAAATAAAAGTTTTCGATCCGTTTGTTTGGGTCCGATTGAGTCTGGGGCCTATTAATTTTTTTAAGAATAATGTTGTTAATTAATAATTGATAATAAAATTTTTCAATCAGTTATTCGAAGTCTGTTTGAGATTGGGCCTTTCTTTTCAAGGAAAATTAATCTTGGTGATCAAGTAATAAAAATTTCTATCCGTTTATTTGGGTCCTGCTGCGTCTTGGGTCTATTTTTTTTTTTTTCTTAATAATTTAGTTAATTAATATTTAGAAATAAAATTTTTCGATTTATCTTTTTCGGGTCCGGTCGAGTCTTGGGCAATTTTTTTGTTTCGAAAAATAATTCCCAACAAAAAAAACAGGAATAAAAGTTTTCTTTCCGTTTGTTTGGGTCCAGTTAAGTCTGGGGCCTATTTCTTTTTTAAAAAATTTTGTTGATTAAAAATTCATTATAAAACTTTTCAATTATTTTTCTTGCTCCAGTCGAGATCAGGCCCTTTTTCAAAGGAAAATAATTTTGCTGATTAAAAATAGAAAAACAAAGATTTTCAATTTATTTTATTTCGGGTCTGGTCGAGTCTAGGGCATTTTTATCGTTTTCAAAAATAATTTCCTGCAAAATAAATAAGTAATAAAAATTATTTATCCGTTTGTTTGGGTCCAGTTGAGTCTAGGGCCTCATTTGTTTTTTTAATTAGTTTTGATGATCAACAATAAAAAATAAAATTTTTGGATCATTTTTTCTGGGTCCGGTCGAAATTGAGCCTTTTATTATAAAAAAGTTAATTATGATGATTAAAAATGAATAGTAAAATTTTTTTATTCATCTCCCTTTCGGTCTGATGGAGTCTTGGGCATTTTTTCGTTTTTAAAGATAATTTCCAGCAAATTAAGTAAGTAATAAAAATTTTCTATCCGTTTGTTTAAGTCCGGTTAAGTCTGTGGCTTATTTTCTTTTTTAAATAATATTTGATTAATAATAAAAAATAAAATTTTTTAATTAGTTTCTCTTAGTCTGTTTGAGATTGGGCCTTGTTTCGAAAAGAAATTAATTTGGCTGATTGAAAATGAAAACAAAATTTTTCAATTTATTTTTTTTTTTTTGGGTCCGGTCGAGTCTTGGGCGATTTTCTTCGTTTTTAAAATAATTCCCATCAAAATAAATAAGTAATTAAAACTATCTATCTGTTTGTTTGGGTCCGGTTGAGTCTGCGGACTATTTTTTTTTAAATAATTTTGTTGATTGAAAATTAATAATAAAATTTTTTAATCATTTTTTTGCTCCAGTCGAGATTGGGCCTTTTTTAAAAGAAACAATTTTGCTGATTGAAAATAAGGAAAAAATTTTTGTACTGTTATTTTTTGGATCCGATCGAGTCTTGGGCATTTTTTCGTTTTTAAAGATAATTTCCAGCAAATTAAGTAAGTAATAAAAATTTTTATCCGTTTGTTTGGGTCCGGTTGAGACTTGGGCCCATTTATTTTTTTATAATAATTTTGTTGATTGAAAATTAATAATAAAATTTTTCAATCATTTTTTCTTGCTCCAGTCGAGATTGGGCTCTTTTTTAAAGAAAAATAATTTTGCTGATTAAAAATAAAAAATAAAATTTTTTCATCCATCTCTTTTTGGATTCCAGTTGAATCTTAGCTTTTTTTTTTTGTATTTGAAAATAATCCCCAGCAAAATAAATGAGAATTAAAAATTTACTCTCCGTTTCTGTGGGTCTGGTTAAATCTTGGGCCTTTTTATTTTTTTATTAAATTTTTTCGAATAAAAATAAAAATTAAAATTTTTCCTCTGTCTTAGAGTACCCGGTTAGCTTTAATTCAGCGTTACAACGCCTCCAATAATGCTGCGATACACGGACACACACTCATACATTAAGCCGTCCGCTTGCGACCTCATACATCCACTCATTCACACTTACGTACTCGGCTCATAGCGTCACAATCCCCTCTCATGCTCGGCTTTGTGTGAGCGAGTAAGCTGCTATTGCAGCATCTCACTCTCGCGTCTCCTCTACTTCCCCGCTCATTTTCATTTCTCGAATAGCGCGCTTCTGATTGGCTATCGTTTTTAATTCATAACTCAAATTCTATGGCCCAAAAAAATTTTTGGCTCAGGAACTTTCGATTCAGTATTTTTTTCTCTATCGACCCCAACAATTACTCCCGCCACTTCAGAGACACCCTGTATACTATTATTAATATACTATCCATTATATATATATATATATATATATATATATATATATATATATATATATATATATATATATATATATATATATATATATATATATATATATATATATATATATATATATATAAATATATTCATATATAATGTATATGTACATTATAATAATTATTATTATTTAATGAGAACCTCTACTACTAGCGCGGCGAATTCACACACACACACACACACACACACACACACACACACACACACACACACACACACACACACACACGCTACGCTACCCCCACCTCAAAGGAGTGGGATGCGCCAAAGTTGCACCATACTGCTAATAAGAAAAAAATCATTTTTGAAAGTGGTTTTTTTGGAATATCTTTTAAACGGCTCTATCGACCAACTTCAAAAACTAATATGTCCTTAAGCTTGAAAAATCACGCCGATCGTCGCTAATCCGGTCAAAATCGGTTGATTCGTTCGAGAGATATCGTGAACGAAAGAAAACCGAAAAAAGTGTTTTTTTGACATATCTTCGTCATTTCTTTTCGGATCGTTTTTGATGATGTAGAATGATTTCATAGTTTAAAAAACCGCGGCGATCGCCGCTAAAAACGTGGAAATCGGTTGATTGGTTCGAGAGATATTCTCGATAAAATATTTGGAAACAAGTGTTTTTTTAACAAAAATCCGACATTTTCTGGAATAACTTCCAAATGGCTGCACTGATCGATTTCAAAAACTAATCAGCTATTAGCATGAAAAAATTACGTCGATTGCCGTCAAGCCGGTCAAAATTGGTCAATTCTTTCAAGAAATATCATGAAAAAAAAAAAACCAAAAAAGTGTTTTTCAGAATTACTCTAACTTTCCTAGTTTTATCAATTCTAACTTGAAGATTCATCATGAAACTAACAAAATTGCGTCAAATACTGCCAACCGCGTGAAAATCGGTTGATTTATTTAAAAGTTAGTGCGGTTTGAAAATTTAAAGAACATTGTTCTTTGATACTTCTATCAGACTTTTAAGCTCGAAGAGCTAAAAAACATCATTAGTACAGTTTTATGTACCTAGATATGGAATTAGCGGGAAGTTGCACGGATGGCCTCCAGGGTCTACCGTATTCGTAATTTTTTTTTTGTAGTTTTTTTACAATTTCTCAAAATCTGCTGGTCCGAATCGTTTCAAATTTTTAGGAAATCTAAGTTTGGTCAAGCCCTTGCGAATGGCACCAATCGCGATGAAATCGGTCAAGCCGTTCAAAAGTTATAAAAGGGTTACATACATACATACATACATGCATACATACATACATACATACACACACACACACCCCCCGTGTCGGGCTTGCTGGGTCCCGCATCGGGCGCCTCCCCAGGTGGCGGATAGGGGAGTACTCGTCATACCTGCGCGCCAGATACGCCGGGTACCGAGAAAATGAAATACTCGGGGTGGACCAACACCTAGCAAAAAGATGATATGAAATGTCAGAAAACATTCAAACATCGTCTACAGTGCAGAGGGGGGATACCTCAGTACGGGCGTGGGAAGGCGTACAAGCGGGCCTGAACTCGTCGTTATCAAGCGACCGTTTGAACAGCAGAGTGGACCCTATGGCTCTGCCGTCTAGCAATGCTAGCAATGCTACAAGGAGTACTGAAATAGCCCAGATGGAAGTAGACGCACAGCAAACAGGCGTTCCTCCAAGAAGTGGAAGGCCTGTTGCTCCCGTCAACACTAACACGTACCGAGGGAGGATCAACTCTCTACCGACTATCACCGGCCAACAATCGCCAATGGAACGGCTCGGCAGCAAGATCGAAGAGTTGAATGAGTTCATAAAGGACAAGAGAAATCTCCATCATGAACTCAGAAAATTAGTAGCGTCCATTGCCACGGCATATAAGTTGGCCAACAAACCAGCATCGATGTCGGTGACAGCCACGCAAACATCTCCGAAGACGACCACAAAACCAAAAGCGGTTTTGGTCACTCCTGAGAAACTACAGCAAGAGAAAGAGAACAAAAAGAAGAGGTTGTTGTCCACACCCAGTCCTTCCTCTGCAATCGACAAGCCAGCACAGAAAAAGACAGCTCGAGATAATGCCCGGATCGAGGTGACACGGCAAAAGAAAAAGAAGGAAAGAGAACAGAAGCCAGCGACAAAAACTACTGAAGCCCAAAACCAGCCAAGTAAGGGTGGCTCAAAAAAACCGAGAAGGAAAAAGACAAGAACAAAGGCTGTGCTTGTCCAACCAGCTGAAGGGCGAACGTACGCCGATCTCCTCAAGGAAATCAAGGCCAAGGTTAGCCCGACAGCGACTGGAGTAGACATAAGGTCTATTAAAAGGACGAGGCACGGAGGCGTTCTCCTTGAAATGGCTCGAAAGACAAAGGACAGCAAGGCTTTCACCGATGCAGTAAGGCCAGCCACTGCAAACATCGGGACGGTCAAAACGCTAACACCAATAACAACGATTGAGATCCTCGACTTGGATGAAATCTCTACCGAGAGCGAAGTCCGCGAAGCACTTAAACGTGAATTCAAAGACAGCCTAGAGATCAAACGGGTGAATTTGACAAAACCCACACCACAAGGTAATCGGGCAGCCTTCTGCGAAATCGACCAAGCCAATGCGACTAAAGCCCTCAACAAGGCCCATATAAAGATTGGCTGGGTTAACTGCCGCATACGCCCAGTTGCGAAAGTAACCCGATGCTTTAAATGCCTAGGGTTCGGTCACCGAAGAGAGAATTGTACGGGCCCTAACAGAAGCAAATGTGCTGCTATAAACGTGGCGGAGATAACCACAAATCTACAAACTGCGTAGAAAAGCCAAAGTGCTTCCTTTGTACGGCAGACAAAGACGCTCAGGATGGCTTAGGTCATATAGTCGGTTTCGGAGCGTGTAAGGCATTTCGTACCGCACTTGCCGCAGCCACGAAAGAACAAAAATGACGCGCTTATTACAGGGTAACCTGAATAGATGCGCCTTAGCGCAAAATCTTCTGCGCCAGCGTATCTTTGAAGACAAGATCGACATCTGCCTTATCTGCGAGCAATATGTAAATATTCAGGGTAATACATGGTTCGCTGATAAATCTGACAGCAGCAATCTGGATCATAAACTCAAAAAAGGTCACCGTGAACGACAGCGGAGGCGGAGAAGGCTTCGTCTGGATCAAAACCCCCAAGACCTACTTTGTAAGCGTCTACCTTTCACCCAATAAAGGGATTAGTGTGTTTCGACAGAAAATGGCAAACATAGAGGACACTATCGGCAAGTTCGATAGTGAAGTCATCGTAGCTGGTGATTTCAACGCAAAATCAGCTGAATGGGGCGCTGAACCCTCCGACACCAGAGGAGACGAAGTAGCGGACTTCGCAGCAAGGACGGACCTCATAGTGCTGAATACCGGAAGTACTACCACCTTTCGAAGACCAGGATACGGGGAATCTATACTCGACATTACGTTGGCGACTTCAAAGATTGCGAACATGATTGAAGGCTGGACCGTATCCGAAGAATATAGTGGCAGCGACCATCAGTATGTTCCATTCAGCATTCAAACTGCTTCCGTTCCGATAACACGACACGATTATCAACCGCGGAAGTGGTGACATTTGCAACGTCCGAGACGTTGGAGTTACGTTTGAGACGCTTGAGACGTTGGAGTTACGCTTGATATTTCGACTCGGGGAGTTACAAAGGATAAATTCGTATTAAACTTTCTGAAATTCTTTTTTATTCTTTTGAATTTTCCAGAAGAACGAAATTACAATATTATTTAAGAATTCAAAAGAATTAGTTAGTATTAAACATTTCAAAATTCTCTCCTATTCGTTTAAATTCTCTGCAAAAACGAAATTACAATATTATTATAGCATTAAAAAGAATGAGTTAGTATTAAACATTTCTAAATTCTCTGTTATTCTTTTAAATTCTTCGGTAGAACGAAATTACAATATTTTTTATGAATTCAAAAGAATTAGTTAGTATTAAACTTTTTTTTATTCTCCTCTATTCTTTTAAATTTTCCGGGAGAATGAAATTACAATATTATTTTAGCATTAGAAAGAATGATTAAGTATTAAATTTTTTGAATTCTCCTTAATTTTTTTAAATCTTCGAAGAAAACGAAAATTACAATATTATTTTAGGATTGAAAAGTATAAGTTAGTATTGAACTTTTTTGAATTCTTTTTTATTCTTTCGAATTCTTTGCGGGAACAGAAATTGCTTCATTATTTTAGAATTAAAAAGCATAAATTAGTATTAGAAATATTGAATCCTATTCAATCTTTTTTAATCCTAAAATGATAAAAATTGTTTCGCCGGATAAAGGAGAGTAAAAAAGAATTCAGTTTTAGTTAGATCTTGATTCTCCGAAGAATTTAGAGTATTGAAGAGTATTAAATAGGTTTAAGAATGTGTGGTTTTTCAATCCTTTTTAATTCTCTTTTTTAAACAGAGATGAACAGTTGTGTAAAAAAAATTTTTGAATATGACCTACATTGTACAGAAGGCTCAAAATAATCAAGATAGTAAATACGTGTCTGAGATATTAAAGTTATTGAATTTAATCATTCCATTGTTATATAAAGAACTTTTCTTTACATATTTATTAATTATATAAAAATCGAATATGATTTTATTTAAACTTTAACGATTGTAAGAAATTATTCAAGTGTGGTCAGTAAGTGGCCCGGGGAAATTCCCGTAATTAGTATTGGGCCCAGGTACATTAAAGAGATGAAATAGATTAATGGGAGTTTTGTTATACGTCAGCAAACTCACTTATTCTTAAAATAAGAAATACCTAAATAACGACGAAGAATATTAGAGAAAAAGATTTATTTTAAACCAAAAGATTTTAGAGTGACTTCATTACAGAATTTGAATGTTGAGAAAAATATCTAAATAAATTTTAATAATGTTCTTTTAAAACAATTTTAAATATTAAAATTTAATATTAAATGAAAATTGAACTTTATAAACATGAAACAAATAAAAGGAAGAGGACTTGATAGTCGAACATTTAAATAAATTTTTAAATAAATTAATTAATTTAAATAAATTAATTAATGTTAAACAGTACAAATGTATGTCTTTGTCTATACATAAATTCACACAAATACATAGATGTATAATAGAGAATAGGAGTAAGTGAGAAAACTATATTACACTCAGACCCAAGTAGAGGGGACTCATGCAACATTGTAGACAAACTTAAAAGAGAGGGTAAGGGCCCAAGAAAATAGAAAAACAATTGGATACTGTTTTCCCTCAATTAGTGAACGCCCTAGGAATAGGGTGAAGCCCTAAAAATCCATACTTTACGATTTTCATTAAAAAATCTCTTTCGTTGTCATAGACGTCCTAGTGTTAACATCGTCTGAAGTTTTACTAAGTTTTTGAAAACACGTGTAGAAGTAAAATTTAATTGTTTTGTAAAGTAAATTTAAGTTACGTAAAGAATAAATTTAAACGAATCAACGAAAAATAATCAACAAATCAGGTAAAATTTGAATTATTAATATTTGTGAATTTAGTTATATCGAAACTCGTTATCCCTGGTTAAAAATATTGATTGAAAAGGATTGAAAATGATGAAATTAGAATACTTTTGAATAATTTCAATTCTTTTTCATGTATATATAGATATACAGTTCACATAGGGTGACTGATTCCCAATACTTTTCAATCAATATTTTTAATCAGGGATATGAAAGAAAAAGTTAACTTTTAATCATTGTTTAATAATTGTAATTATTGTAATTTAACTAGTGACATTAATTTTGGATTTAAATAATATATGTATTAAAATTATTCAACTACATCAATTTATTCAAACAAACCTATCATTCTCAATAAATTAAAACTTGGAAGTTCCCGGTCTATTAGCATAACACGCTAGGGCCGGATACTTAAACACTATAAATATTTTAAATGTAAAATTAATTAATTACACCAAATTAATTTTTTTTACATAACACCATATTGCATGACATAGCATATTGAATGAAAAATTTGTTTTGCCTCCAATTTGCCTACAAATTGAGAGAATTGTATGATAAATACTACTATCCAAATATTGTAAAAACAGGCTACCTAACATCAATAATTTATAACGTTCCATTTTATGCAGCGTTACAGTAGCAGCGTATTTGAGTAATATTGTGAGTTTATGTTGTGTGAGTACGGTAATGTCATAGTATTGAGGACTATCGTGAGTGTGTGTGAGTAAGTTAGTTGTCTCGAGGATGTCGAGCTGCACTGCGGAAAAGTGACCGATGTAACGTGTCTTCCGGTAAGTTACTGACGACTGAACTCAGGTTCAGCCTCTTCCAGCGCGGTGATTACTACAGAGAAGCTACTGAAATGTGGTCGCCCTGAAGTACGGGAGTTTTGGCAGTCCCATGCGGTAGGTTGCAGTTGACAGCCCTCATTTGCTGGATGCTCGAGGGTAGTCGTGAGTTCTGTCTGAGCTCCCAAGGGAGCGGAATCAGTGGTAGGTCTGGGACGCTAGTTGTGTGAATGTAGGAATAAGTGTGGAGGTATGCGTGTCTGAGAGTAGTGTGGAAGTGAGTCGAACGCATGTAGCAGGTGGTATGAATGTAGTAGGGGTACGGTGAGAGGCAGTCTGGCTGAAGTAGTGAAGGAGTAAGGATTGTCTTGTGTGGAAGTCCGGCCTGGGACCGGATTAAAAATGAGTCTTGTGGAGATCCTCGTAGAGGACGAACGTACCGTCGTTGCTAGACAGCGTTAGATGTGTACCGTAAAGAGAGTCGATTGCGAGCTCTCGTTGAGTGAGCATCGCGTTTGAGAGTTGAGTTACTCTCTCGTATCGGAGCTGACGTGCCTCACGTGTGATATTACCGTAGACGAATGGCCCGAGCCATTGTCTTTGTTTCGTGTTCGGTTGAGACTGCTTCCGCTATATTTTAGCTATCGATTTAGTTTATTTTTCTGATTAAAAAGGTTGATTATTAGTTCGGGAGTACCGATTAGGGTACTAGCTACCATTTACTCCCGTTTTGCAAGGAAATTACTTCCTTTAAGAGACTAAATCACGACCCTCTCTCCATAACCAGTATAACTCAGCAACACCGGGATATTCCGTTACCGTTAAGGCCGCTCTTGGTCTTCTAGGAACATAAGAATTAAGTTTATCGTATTCCGGTTGCCAATACCGGTGAAACAAAAGTCAGCTGGCGCCTGTCGGGGTTCCTCAAGGATCGAGAGATGGCTGAGATGGACGAAGTGTAACGTAGTTAATTATAGTTTGCCGGAAAGATCTATCGCTAGGTAAACTCTACGTTACAAATTGCAAATACTATTCTTATTGTCTAGTATACCACATAGATGGTTAAATTTACCATCTAAATAATAATTATTATAATCCTGCTAGTAACTTAAAAATTGTGAACATAATTATAGTATGTATTAACTGCTGAAATCATGCTAATAAATTTTACAATCATGATATTAACTATCACTATCGGAGCTAGTAATTTGGTACACTTTTTTTTTTTTTTTAATGTCTTGAAAAATATTAAAGATCCGGTTCAAGAAATTTTATGGATATAATTTCAAAACAAAAAAATTGTAAATAATTCAATATTGACAAAGCCTACTGAAAATGAACCACAGTTCCATAGAGTTGAAAAAATAATAATAGTCAATAATGGAGCAATCTTTTTGATACCAAAAAATTTACATGACTGCCATTGTAATGAACATTACAAGTATGTACGCTAGAACATAACAAGGACATGCACAGTCATTTAATTTTATTGTTGATAACCCATATTCTTCGAAATTTTTTGCTCATTCTGATTGTGAGTATTGTACAATAACGTATGTTGATATTTTAAATAACCAAATCCACGTCACTAAACTACCTAGTGAACACATGACTGTAATATAATGTCATTTATAAGTCATAGGAATGTCACAATATTTTTCGTAAATATGACGTAAAATTGACCTGTCTTGTGATCCAATTTTGATATCATACTGATATAAGTCTAATACTTCTCTACGATATCAAGGAAATGACATATATTATGTACAACCTACATAATATATAAACTACAATATTACGCAACATTAATGCCATTATTGTAAGTCATAACGACGTAAGTTTAACATCATGCGTTAACATCAGTGACAAGTCACAGTTCTATGTAATCTTACGTAAGTATAACATCATGTGTTTACATCAGTGACAAATCACGGTTATACTTAATCTTAACGTTCCAAGAAAAAATTTTTCTATATAATCATATATAATTATATATGAAATCAAATATATATTTATATACAATTACATATAATCATACATGATTATATATGGAATTGTATGTAAGGTTATGTATGATTATATGACTATACTAGCAGCCACCCGCTTCACTGGGCACACTAATAATGTTAATCTTTACTTCTTATATTAACTAAAAAATGTATATTTTCGTACCGACATATAAAGTGAATTTTATTAGTAATAAATTATTAGTAATCGCAAATGAGTAGTTACAATAAATTGCGTCAAATACCATTTTACGATTATTAGTAATCTTAGATTCACTAACTTATAGAAAGTGTGTTTGAAATAAATAAAATAAATGAAAACTTCCCCAGATATGATCAGATCTAGTTATATCTGGCCAGATCTGATCAGGTATAACCATTTCTGGACTGAAAACTACACCAGACATGAACAGATCTGATTACATCTGGCCAGATCTAAATAAAAAAAATTAGGAAAACGGTTGACCCTGAAGGCCATCCCCACTACTTTCGTAATTAAGCGCTCGAAATTGCACTTATTATGTTTTTGAGCTTTTCGAGCTCAAAAATCTAATTTTCGTGTAGTTTTGAGCTCTCCGAGCTCAAAAGTTTGATAGGAGTTTAATATATCACAATTTCTTTAATTTTCAAACCCCAATAACTTTTGAATGAATGAACTAATTTTCACGCGATTAGTGGCATTCGACGCAGTTATTTAAATTTTATGATAAACTTTCAAACACAAATTAATCAGACCGGAACTTTCGGTGTAATCCGAAAAAAAAAAACACTTTTTGTCTATTTTTTTCGTCAACAATAACTCACGAACGAATCAACCGATTTTGACCGGCTTGGTGGCGATCGACGTGGTTTTTTGATTTTAATAGCTTAATAGTTTATGGAATTGATCGGTCAAGCCGTTTAAAAGTAATAAAAAAAAAAAACCACGTTAAATAAAATTTTTTTTCGGAGTTTTTTTGAGATTTCTGAAAATCTACTAGTCCGAATCGGTCCAAACCATATCCAAAATCTAAGTTCAGTCAAGCCCTTTCGATTGGCGTCAACCGCGGTAGAATCGGTCAAGCCGTTCAAAAGTTATGAGAAGTTTACTACACACACACACACACACACACACACACACACACACGCGCGCGCGCGCGCGCGTGCGCGCGCGTATATATATATATATATATATATATATATATATATATACTTACATACATATAGTGACGAAAACATGAAGGACGCAAGAGCGAGGATAAAAGCGGAAATGCAACAAAAGTGGCAGGACAGATCGACATCAGGAGAGATAGGCAGACAGACGACGTGACTGATCCCCAACATCAGTATCTGGCTTTCTTGGAAGCACGGGGACACGGACAGTTCAACACCTACCTCTTTAAGATGGGGCTAGACCGCACGCCGACGTGCAAATACTACCCGGACGAAATTGACGATGGTGAACACACTTTCTTCGAGTGTGTTCGGTGGAAGGACTACAGAAGCAGCACCGGAGAAATTATAGGCACCACACTCTGCCCTGAGAGCTTGATAACCTGCATGCTGAGAAAAGAAGATAACTGGTCAGCTATCGCAGCCTATGCGCAGCGCCTTCTGAAAGAAAAAACCGCGGAAAGAGACCAGTAACCAGGAGTAAGCGTCCCTAGACGCAACATGGACTGATTTGAAGTAATGCTAACGCGGTTCCGATCCAGTCATCTCTGTACTATCTACGGGGAAGGAGAGAGGAGTTTTTTTTAGTGAGTAAGAATCCCACACTACCGACCATCATCTTTCAATGATAGCAGTGTCTTCGGGAGATTTTTTTTTGCTTCTCTATAATAAAAAAAAAAAACATACATACATACACACATACATACATACACACATACATACATACATGCAATAAATAAATACATAGTGACAACATTCCGGGGGTCATCAATAAGAAAACGGGGTGAAATTAATAACTTCTTAACTTTAAAAAATCTTCGATTTTCTTAGCGAGAAGTTAAAAATTTTTTTTCTATGTTATTTGAATAGGAAATGGAAAGTTAAAGACAAGCACATCTAAATAATGATATAAAGAGCTCCGCTTCAAAAAGGCATCTCTCACCTTCCTTTAAGTTTTAAGCCTATTTTTTCGTTGAAAATATAAAATCGCCTTAAAATGGCACACCCTAGTGGAGAGGTATTCTCAGGCCTGAGCGTATTTAACGCTTCAGACATGAACCGGCATGGACAGACATGATCATGTCTAATTTTAGGCCGGATCACTCATGAACAGGCATAATCAGATCTCATTTGAGGCCTGATCATGTATGAACAGGCATGCTCAGGTTTGATCATTTTTTTCAGGTAGACCAACACAAGAGCTTGTAACCGTGTTGTCCACTTTTATCATGAATTTCGTAGGTGTTTATCTGAAAATTGGTCAATACATGTTTAGTTTCAATCTGAGAAATTTCTTTTTTTACTTCCCTAGGTGTGTAATATACTATTTCTTACTACCTTGGCCGATAGTACGTTGCTTCAGCGCTGATATTGCTGCAGAAAGCCTCACTTTTATACCGTAGTAAAGGTACGCATGCGTTCTACGATGGCGACACGAAAAAATTTGTTCAAGCACTGGCAATGAAACACGTGACAGTAGGAAGTCTGAAAGTCGGTAGCCACGCTCATGCTGTTAGTTATATTTATAAACATAACCTTACTTGTGATTGTTATGAATGTATCTATCTTCATAATGACTTTAGGTTGGCATTGAGTTAAGTACAGAAAATAAATATTTATTCTTACCAAATAAGGCTTGTTAAATACTTGAATTATTTAAAAAAAAATTAGAAAAACGGTTAAGCCTAAGGGCCATCTCTGCAACTTCCTCCTAATTCGATACCTAGGCGCTTAATATTGCACTTATAACGTTTTTGAGCTCTTTGAGCTCAAACACACAATTTATGAATTATTTTGAGCTCTTCAATCTCAAGGAGAAAGCTCTCATCTGCTTCTGAGCAGTTGACGGCACTCGACGCAGTTTTTTAAACTTCATAAAGAATCTTTAAGTTCGAATTAGTTGTTATGCGACCATTTTTCTTCAAGTTACAGCCGGTTGAAAAACTCCCGAAAATTTTGATTTTTGAAGTGAAACTTATTTAGGTGCATCAGGGTAAAATTTTTACGGATGAAACACAATAATAATAATATTAGCGTCACGAAGATGTGCGTTTATGCCGAAGAAGAGTGAGAGTGAGAGAGTAAAAAAATTCGGAAAACGGTTGACCCTAGATGCCATCCATGTAATTTCCTCCTAATTTCATACTTAAGCGCTCAAAATTGCACCTATTACGTTTTTGAGCTCTTCGAGCTCAAAAGTCTGATAGGAGTTTCATAAGAACAATTTTTCGAATTTTCAAACCGCAATAACTTTTGAATAAATAACCTGATTCTCTCGCAGTTTACGGCATTCAACGCAGTTTTTTAAGCTTTTTAAAAAAATTTCAATGCGCAAAATAGTCAGACGAAAAATTTTATAAAAATTCTGGAAAAAACATTTTTTTAATTTTTTTCGACAACGATATCCTACGAATGAATCAACCTTTTTTTACCACGCCGGTGGCAACCGACGTGATTTTTTTAGGTTAAAAACTGAGAAGTTTTTTGAATCAATTGGTCAAGCCGTTCAGACGATATTTTAGAAAAAAGGAATTTTTGAAAATTTTATTTTCGAGATTTCTCAAAATTTGTTGACTCAAATTTTTTGAACTATTATTAAAAATTTAAGGGCAATGGAACTCTTTGGAATGTCACTTATTTGAATTGAATCGGATGATCCGTTTAAGAGCTATGAAAGATTGACACACACACACACATATACACACGCACGCACGCGCACGCACACAAATATACATACATACAGACAGACACGGAGACATTACCGCGGAAATAGTCAGGGAAGCTTTCTAAGTCCTCAAAACGTCGAAATCTGATGAAATCTCGATTTTCGTAAAACGGGGTGAAACTAATAACTTCCCAATTATTGAAAATTTTCAATTTCTATACTAAGAAGTTAAAAGTTAAATTTATAATTTGTATTAATTTTCGACACTTTTATAACCCTGGTTAAAAATACTGATTGAAAAGAATTGAGAAGCGGTCACTCCATGCAAAGTGTATATCTATATATACAAACAAAAGAATAGAAACTATTGAAAAGAATTCGAATTTCATCATTTTTTATTTTTTTCAATCAATATTTTTAAACAGGGTATTTTAATTGCAAATAAATTAATTAAATTCCCACCATATATTTTTTTTCCTCCCTTTGAGTCTCGGATATCTAAAGCTTAAAAGAAAATAAATATTAACGATCGGGTAGAAGTACCGTTTTTGGCCACCTTAGCACCGTTTTTGGCCAGTTAACATTTGAATTAATTTATAAAAAATTATAATATTATAACCATATTTTTGTTGAGTTTTGCAAAATTCATATTAAAACAAATTGAGTTTGTAATGGTTTATTCATATAAATTCATTTCTATCGTTTATTTGGATAATAAATGGCCATAAACGGTACAGTGGCCACAAACGGTATTTCTACCCTATTTGAAAATTAGTTTGCCAAAGAAGTTTCACTTCTGACATGTGTACTTTTTACGCATGCGCTTTTTTTTCTTGCTTCCTTAATTTTTGTGAGAAATACTTCTATATAAATAATTCTGTGTAACATTATAGAATAATCCAGCACATAAGTAGAATAGTGGAATGATTAACTCATACTGAACATTTATTTTAGATATTAGATACATCTCTATCGTCCAAAATTATAAGAAAGGTATCAGTTAAATTTATATTTATTAGTTATATTTCCCAGACAATAAGTATTACAGTTTCAAATAGTTTGTCTCCCAATATCTTCTTTTTATCCGTATCTAATTGTGACAAACATTACAGCCTCACACTATAAGAATTCGGGAAGGTCAAAGCTAGAATTTTTTCACAAATCAATTCCAACTGAATTATCCCCCGAAAAGTATAAATTTTTATTTAACCTTTATGTTTGACAGCTCCAAATGAAAAATTATTCAAAAAAAAAAATTAAAATGACATCTACATTGATATTAGTTATAGTTTTTGTATTACATGGTCATGTGAGAAAAGAAATTTTTATATTTTCTCCTGATGATGAACTCTAATATTTGACCTCTTGATTTTACGATTCAAGCTCTAAACATGAGTTGGCTATAATATTTTCTAAGTCGTTTATGAACTTTGACTTTTACTAGTTTGCAGTGTAATTTTTTCATAAATAGAAGCTGAAAATATTTTTTCATTAAGAACAAAACTTATAACCTCGAAATCTCAATGTACACTACTGGAAAAAATTAAGGGATCAAAAAAAATTCCAAATTTTTCGGTAGTTTTCAACAGGCCGTAACTTTGAGAGAAATGGTCGTACAGGAAATAAAAAAAAAGGAAATTGTAGCTCCAAGTGTCTAGTTTTTCGATTAGAACTTCAAAATTTTGTAGCCTCCGCGGTTTCTGAGTAATCGTAGAAAAACCAGCAACAAAAAAATTCTCAAAATTTTTTTTTGGTCTACGGGCGTGGAAAAAATTTTTTTAGCTTAACCACCATAAGGATCGGATACTTTGTTCATTTAGCTTTAATTTCTTTTTTTAAACACCCTGATACGTCCACTCCTCGCTGAGATATCGGTCTTCAAATGGAAAAGGATCTTTTTGTCTTTGATTATCAATATCTCAGCAACCAATGATCGCACAGAAAGTTAAAGGTGGGTTTCAAGAACTTGAATAAATTCCCTTAACGACTGTCCATTGTTTTTCGAAAAAAATTTTTTCTTTCCGTCACATGAATTTGAAAATGCAACAAAAAAGGGCTTTTAGTGGTTTTTGGAAAATCAAGCGCTGGATCGAAAATATTGAGGAAACCACTAATGTTAAGTGTGCCTTTTACAGTTCAATATGTCCACAAAAACCCTACAAAGAATCAAATTAATCCAGCCAGCCGTTTTTTTGTTTCACTTGATCGAATTTTGAAAAAATTAAAGGATCACGTTTTTGCTCTGAAAAGCTCATAATTTTTAAAAATGAGAAAAAAATTGTTTTTTCGAGCTTTTTCCACATTTTTGTTCCAGAAAGTGCTTAAATTGAAAAAAAAAAATTAAAAAAAAAAAAAATTTTCAAAAAAAAAAATTTTTTCGAAAAAAATTTAAAAAAAAATTTTTTTGGAAAAATTTTTTTAAACAAGTTAAGGAAACTCAAAAATCATCGCCCAATGATTTTTATCACCTTTCCACCGCTGCATTCCTTGATTCTCCTGATCTCCTTTTAATTAAATTAATAAAAAAGTTAATACCCCCAATCGAATTTCGATTTTTTCATACGCTTTTCGGAGTTTTTTTTTCTTTTCTTTTTGTGAATCCTTAGCAAATCGCTTCATTCAACAGTTTTTTCAAAACTAATCCCTCTGCGCTAAAAAAATTTTTTTAATTTTTTGGTCAAAATTGAAAATTTCTGACTTTTGATTCTTAATCATGGTTAGACGACATTTATCGGAGGTGGAAGTCGCTCGGTTAGTGACTCTTATCGACGAAGGTTACACTCAACATGCAGTTGCTATCCGGATGGGTGTAAGTCAATCTGTCGTATCTCGAGCTTATACCAGATACCAAGAGACGAATCAATATCATCGTCGCCCCGGACAAGGTCGCCATCGAGTCACTAATGCCCGCGATGATCGAACAATTGTTAGAGAAGTTCGACGACAACCTTTCGTCAATGCGAATATTGTCGCTCGAAACTTCCCCAATCGCAGACAACAGCGACGACGGCATCAAGTGCGAAACATTTGCTCTCGAACAATCATCAACCGTTTTCGTGAAACTGGGTTACACGTACGACATCCTAATCGTGTACCCCTGTTGACAGCAAGACATCGTCGAGCTCGTTTTGCGTATGCTTACGATCATCGAAATTGGAACTTGAGGGAATGGACAAATGTTTTATTCACTGATGAGTCTCGTTTTAATCTGTATGGCAACGATCGACGTCCTCTCGTTTGGCGCCGTCGTGGAGAACGTTTTCGCCAGAACTTTGTCCGTCCAGTCGTTGCCTACGGCGGTGGATCAGTTATGGTGTGGGGCGGCGTTTCACGAAATTGGAGAACATCTTTGGTAATTGTACGCGAAAATTTGACAGCTAGACGTTACATCGACCAAATTTTAAGGCCCATTGTTCTGCGCAGACGACAACATTTGAGGTCGTTCATATTGATGCAAGATAATGCACGTCCACACACAGCCAACATTACCCGGCGCTTCTTTGAGCGGCATGACATCACATTGTTGCGACACCCAGCGATGAGTCCAGATCTCAACCCCATAGAGCACGTTTGGGACATAATGGGCCGTCGGTTGCGCAGAGAGTATCCAAATTTGCAGAACTTAGCTGCTTTGGAGCGCGCGCTTCAGCACATTTGGAATACCATTCCGCAGCCTCAAATTACCGTCTGCATAAACATGGCTGAACATTTGAGAGCCGTTATTGAAAACAGGGGTGGTAATACCCGGTATTGAACCAACAAAAACCTTCAGAGAATGAGTTTGGAGTCATTAAATACGGTGGAACTGACGAGCCACCGGGTCTCAATTCTCCTGAAATACCACACACACACACACACACACACACACACACACACACACACACACACACACACACACACACACACACACACACACACACACACACACACACACACACACACACACACACACACACACACACACACACACACACACACAGAAGCGTAAATCCGACCGCGCGACCTCCACGTGGTACGCTGTGGATAACACTAATGCCGGCGGTAATTGTTTTCTTAAACTTTTCAAAAGAAAAAATTTCAAAAAAAATTTTTTTTTTTAATTTTTTTTTTTTTTCAATTTAAGCACTTTCTGGAACAAAAATGTGGAAAAAGCTCGAAAAAACAATTTTTTTCTCATTTTTAAAAATTATGAGCTTTTCAGAGCAAAAAACGTGATCCTTTAATTTTTTCAAAAATTCGATCAAGTGAAACAAAAAAACGGCTGGCTGGATTAATTTGATTCTTTGTAGGGTTTTTGTGGACATATTGAACTGTAAAAGGCACACTTAACATTAGTGGTTTCCTCAATATTTTCGATCCAGCGCTTGATTTTCCAAAAAACCACTAAAAGCCCATTTTTTGTTGCATTTCCAAATTCATGTGACGGAAAGAAAAAATTTTTTTTCGAAAAAACAATGGACAGTCGTTAAGGGGAATTTATTCAAGTTCTTGAAACCCACCTTTAACTTTCTGTGCGATCATTGGTTGCTGAGATATTGATAATCAAAGACAAAAAGATCCTTTTCCATTTGAAGACCGATATCTCAGCGAGGAGTGGACGTATCAGGGTGTTTAAAAAAAGAAATTAAAGCTAAATGAACAAAGTATCCGATCCTTATGGTGGTTAAGCTAAAAAAATTTTTTCCACGCCCGTAGACCAAAAAAAAATTTTGAGAATTTTTTTGTTGCTGGTTTTTCTACGATTACTCAGAAACCGCGGAGGCTACAAAATTTTGAAGTTCTAATCGAAAAACTAGACACTTGGAGCTACAATTTCCTTTTTTTTTATTTCCTGTACGACCATTTCTCTCAAAGTTACGGCCTGTTGAAAACTACCGAAAAATTTGGAATTTTTTTTTGATCCCTTAATTTTTTCCAGTAGTGTATATACTTTCATTTATTAATCAATAGTTTTCTTATGATAAAAAAAATCTGAAATGAAATATAAGTAATACTTTCAAATTTTATATTGACAGAAATTTAATACAAAATGTAAAATTTACTCTCTTTTGATTGAAAAAACTTGTAGCTATAAAACTTTCAATAATTAGAATTTGAGCTGTAAACTTTACACTTTACTCAACGAGGGTTTTGTGTTTACTCTAGAAACTGTAATTATCCCACTACTCTCTATTCCGTGTGAATAAAACTTTTAGATAATCTTTATAGTACCTTGTCTGAGTTATTTCTGTTTGAATAGGATGATTGAACTATTGTTTTAAACATTCACGTGGCTATTATTTAGAAGTACCATACACAAATAAATTATGGGTTTGAATTGTGCGATCTTTTTAATCAATTTAGTACTCGAGAAACCGGACTCGAAACACCTAGTGAAGTCGACTAACGGAATAATATTCCGATTTCTAGACCCACCCCAAATTTCAATAAACTAGTTGCACAAGCGCTCTGATACTCCAATATCATAGATATTACACATTTTTTATCAAAAACAAATAACTTTATATAAATATAAAACATATCTACTTTTGATTTATGTTTTTCAATCAGTATTTTAAATTATTGAACAAGTACGCTAAACAAAATTATTGATTTATTTCATTACATATCCAATGTCTTACATAGTTACGAATATTCACTCATTTCTATGGTAAAAAAATATACCCGATGAAAAAAGGTTTTCTCTAATTATATATGATTATATATGTTCATAAATATGAACATATATGATTATATATAATCATATATGAAGTTATATATAATTATACAAAACTAGACATGGGATCCCTTGTGGAAATAATTCTCTGAAAAAACTCTTGACAAGTCTTTATAACTCTGAATAGGACTTTTCGAAATTCTTCACATCCCTAACTAAGTAAACGAAAGACTTAATAAGTCTTCAAAACTCTGCAATACTCTTCAAAAGTCAAATTTTCCCTGCAATTTCGGAATTTCTCAAAGAGTTATTAAGACTTGATAAGACTTGTTCAGTTTTACAGGAAAAGAAGAAAATATTTCTTTTCAAAAAAATTACTTATCAGAATTAAATAAAACTATAAAAAAGAATTAATGCATGTTTTAAAAAAATTTTTTTTAAATAATATTTTCATCACGAAAATACTTTGATGGGCATCGAATCACTCATAGTTGAGCAAGTCAAAACATCAACAGCAAATGAAGTGCACTTGCTGTTGGAAACAGATATTACTCAAAGAGTAAATCCAATCGGTATTTAATTTGGATTATCAAATATTAAAGTCAACTTTCTAGGTAGGAAAGAATTTTCTAACCACATGCCACCTATTAGAAACTAAGAACACTCAAAGATTCTAACTGTAAATTCGTAAACTAAAATATATTAGGTATCAATTAATTCCAGCAGATAGCGTGTGGATAGAAAATTCTTTCTTACCTAGAAAGTTGACTTTAATATTTGATAAGTCCAAATTAAATACCGATTGGATTTACTCTTTGAGTAGTATCTGTTTCCAACATCAAGTGCACTTCATTTGCTGTTGATGTTTTGACTTGCTCAACTATGAGTGATTCGATGCCCATCAAAGTATTTTCGTGATGAAAATATTATTTAAAAAAAATTTTTTTAAAACATGCATTAATTCTTTTTTATAGTTTTATTTAATTCTGATAAGTAATTTTTTTGAAAAGAAATATTTTCTTCTTTTCCTGTAAAACTGAACAAGTCTTATCAAGTCTTAATAACTCTTTGAGAAATTCCAAAATTGCAGGGAAAATTTGACTTTTGAAGAGTATTGCAGAGTTTTGAAGACTTATTAAGTCTTTCGTTTACTTAGTTAGGGATGTGAAGACTTTCGAAAAGTCTTATTCAGAGTTATAAAGACTTTTCAAGAGTTTTTTCAGAGAATTATTTCCACAAGGGATTATATATAAGCCTATACATAATCAGACCTGATCAGACCTAGCTGATACAAGCCTATGTATAATCATATATGGTTTTATATGACCTGATCTGATTATATATGAGTCTATATATAATTAGATACAATCATACTTGGTTGATATAATCCTATATATATTTATGTATAAATCTGTATATGATAGGAACCGATTATATATGGGTCTGTGCATAATTAAGTACAATCACACTTGGCTGCTATAATCCTATCTATAATCATATATAAGTATATATATAATGCTCACAGATCTTATTATATATCACTGAAAAAAAAAATTTGCTATTGTAACAAAAGTCAGGATTACGCAGTTATTTGTTGAGATGACAAATCCATCTTGGTCAACGCAACGAAATGACATTTGTTGTGGCGAGTAAAATGAAGTTGCCGTTGAAACAAATGACATGTGTTGAGCAAAATATTAAATCAGGTTTTATTAACATTTAATATTCTTACCAAGTTATTTTATTTATTTAAGAAGTAAAAGAAAGTGATCAAATTATCATTTATTGTATGTATAGTTATTTAAGTTTAATTAAAATTACAATTTAAATGAACAATGAAGAAATGTTTAATTTGTTAAGAAATTGAGGCATAAGCGACGGATCAATTAATAAGGTCATTGGTTAGTATCAATATGAAAAGTTTGCACCATTTGTAATAAAAAATAATTACAAAATTTATTCACAGAAGAAAATGTTAAACTAATTGATAAACTTAAATATTTTGTGAAATTTAAAAACTTGTACTCTACCAACAAAATTTTGGGTGTATGTCATTGTACCCGTGTTTTGTTATACCCGCGTTGCATTATACCCGCATTGCATAATACCCGTGAGCCAAAATACCCGAACAAAATGGCGGTGGCCGGAAAATAACGACTCGCGCCATATAGCGTCGGAAAAAATAATTAATTTTTAATGAAATCTGCGTTACCTCACAGATGAAATTTTCAAAGAGTGTAGATGGCGCAGCAGTCACAAATAAAACCAAAATAAGCAATAATTATGAATAAATATTGTTGTACGCTGATACATTAGTTTCCAAAACATTGCTCACCACAGAGTAAGATTTTAAAAGGAGAACCACAATAATTATTCCTCCAGGTGTTTTCCTCCGTAGGTTTTCTTCAAAAATTTCTACCACTCCGGACTGGAGTGGTAGAAATTTGTGTCCCACTACGACCCGATCTAGAAGGGAGAACTCCAAGTACTCTCCTTCACAGGATCACTCTAAATTTATTCATAGTTTTAATTTTTAATCCTAAATTTATTAAACGCATACTGATGAAATATAAGTCACTCCTCCAGGTGTTTTCCTCCGTAGGTTTACTCCGAAAACTCCTCCACTGCAGTCCTGAGTGGTACTAATTTGTGTTCCACTACGACCCGATCTAAAAGGGAGAACTCCAAGTACTCTCCTTCACAGGATCTCTTTAAATTTATTCATAGTTGTAATATTTACTCCTTAATTGATTAAACGCATACTGATGAACTATAAGTCGTCCCTCCAGGTGTTTTCCTACGTAGTTTTCATCTAAAAAACCCTACATTGGAGTTCACAGTGCTTAAAAATTCGACCGCTTATGACAGAAATTCGTACGGGGTAGTTTCAGTGTTCTTTATGTACAATTATCCTAAAATTATCTGTTTTTGGAACTTACACTTTTCAATTTTCAATTTCTGTACCAATTAACTTTCATTTACCCCACAAGGAATTTTTCTCTGTAGGTTCCATCTTAAAAAGTTTACATTGAAGTTCTTAAATTTTTCAACTTTCTATCTGCCCCCGATCTAACATGATGTAGAAACTCTAATTGATTACATATCAGTGTTGGAATCGTAAGCGCCTGTGCCTTTCGTCAATGCAGCGCCTTTTTTGGCTATTATCCGCTCTTTCGACTAGGATTCTATGAGTGCCTGCGATTCCAGTACCACTCTCAGTTTTTCAAGATCTTCTGAATTGTACATGTGCACGAGTACCGAAAAATAAATCTAATCACTATCACAAAACTGGTTTTTAATTAAATCTATACCTCTGACAATGAGGGTTTTCACAAAAAAAATTGTACAGAATTTTTAAAATTTTTTTTTAACTCTACACTTAAAGTATAATTTAGTTTTCTACATATTTTTTCTTCATGTATCTGGAGTTCCGATCTTTATAAAAATTGTAATCATTAAATTTTTTAAAAATGATTAAAAGGTTCTTCACAAGCTGATACTTTTTAAATATTTATCTATAAAATACGTCAACATTTACGATAGTTGTAGACGTCTAAGACATTTTCAGCTTTCAAATAAGCTTCTAATTTTTTTTTTTTATTTCAAACCCACCGATCTAAAAATCGATGGTTATCAAAATAACAGCAAGTTTTTAGTTTCACCCTGGTTTTCGGAAATTAAGTTCTCATCAGCTTTCTCATCATTATCCTACTAAATGAAATTTCAACTGTTCAAAATATCAAAATTACGCTATTTACCAAACTCAATTAAGATAAAAATGAAAAAATAAAATTTTGAGAAAAAAATTTTTTTTTTATAAATTTCAAAAATTCATATTTTATTTTCATTAGCTTCAAGTGTCCCCTTTCAAACAAACGAAAGACCATTCCTGTATCTACACTAGCTTTCGAGATATTACAAAAACAAAATTGAAAAACTGGAAAAGTCGCGAAATTTTGAATTTACATATCTTTTTAAAAAAAAATTTTTTAATTTTTTTCTTTCGGCAGAACTTCGTTATATGATAAAAGAAAACTTCTGTCCAAAATTTGTCCAAATCGAAAGGGGTCGATTCCAACTATTGGTCGATTTGACATGGAATGACCGTTATCAGTTAAAAAAATGCAAGAGTCAAGTTCTTATATTACTTTAGATTTTGTACATTGTTTTGTATATTTTTAATATTTTATTGTAAGTTATAATGTTTACAATCATCAATATTAAAAATTCAACTGTAAATTGTTATATTTTAATTTTTTTAAAACCATTTCAATTTTTAAGATACGCAATTGTTTTGGATTAATAATAAATTAAATAAACACTTGTTAATCTATTTACCTGACTTAGTGAAGAATTTAGGACCTTTATGGGCTCATATATGCCATGAATGTAAAGTTTTTAACGGTTAAATATTAAAATTATTGCATTGAACCATCATCAGCAAATGAAAATGTGTATTATTTCATACATACGCCCTTTAGGCTTTGGAAAAATGTTTTCTTACCATTCATCGTAGAATATGTTTTCTAAGTGATTGGCAATAAAAATTTTTTATACGCCCTTTTCATTTTACAAACCTAAAAAGATGTATAAAGAAAAATGTTTTTTTAATTACTTTGCAAACATATTTTAATTTAAAAATAAAAAAATTTTAAGTCTCAAAAAATATATGTCTCACATTATATACTTAAATGGCTCTAAGAGAAAAAATAAAAAATATTAATGATATTTTTATTATTTAACTACAAAAATGAATATCAAATATTCAATATGGCTATCAAGCTACTCAAGCGCTAAATTTCAAAAGTTATAAAATATACCCGAGTAAAAAAGATTATATATAATCATATATAATTATATATGATTTATATATAATTGATATCTGATTATATACAGGGTGTCTCAGAAGTCGTGAGCCACCGGACAGGGTGTGGTAGAAAATTGGATTCTGAATAGAAAAGTCCTTTACCATTTTTCGATCAGACCCATAGAAAAATTACTACAAATTTATGAAAATAGACCAATGAGGAGCGCGGTTTAGCGGCAGAACGGTAAGCGCAAGAGCGAGCGAGTGGAAGCGCGACAGGCAATGAGTGCGCGCTCGCTTGCACACGTGTGATATCATTGCTCAGTTATAGCGGGATGCCCGCATGCAATAAGAATGATCAATGATACTCCTGTAAATAAAAAAAAATTAATATTAGAAAAATCATCCCATAGACAGCCCCATAAAATAAAAAATGTGCGATTTTTTGATAATTAAAACTCAAATTTTCGGTGTCACCGAAAAATGAAAAAAAAAAAAAGCCAACAGTCATATTCAATGATACCCCTGTAATTAAAAAAAAAAAGAAAAGTTATAAAAGTACCCCATACACTCTGAGATACAGCCCCATAAAGCCAAAAATTTGCGATTATTTAATGATGAAATTCAAATGATCAGTGTGCACTTGAAGTTAAAAAAACTAATAAAAATAATCAGTGACACTACTGTAGACCAAAAAAATTGAAAAAAATAAAAACTACCCCATAGACAGGGAGATACAGCCCCGTAAAGCCGAAAATTCGCGATTATTTAATAATGAAATTCAAATGATCAGAGTGCACTTGAAGTTAAAAAAAAAAAGCAATAAAAATAATCAGTGACACTACAGTAGGTGAAGAAAATTTTTAAAAATAAAAAACTACCCCATAGACAGGGAGATACAGTCCCATAAAGCCAAAAATTGTGCGATATTTCAATAATTAAAATAGAAATTTTCGACGACTACTCAAAATTTCAAATAAAAATCTAGGACTAATAGTTAACTATACCCATAACAATCAGAAAAAAATTAAAAATTACAAAAACCACCCCATAGACACTAAGATACAGCCTAATAAAGCCGAGTATTTCGGGATTATTTAACATAAAAATTAAAATATTCACAGTGCATTCGAAATAGAAAAAAAAATACCAATCAAAATTATCAGTGGTACTTTTGACCATCAGACAAATTTAAAAAATTGTAAAAACACCCCATAGATACCGAAATATGACTTGATAACGCACAAAAATCGGGATTGCTTAGAAATTAAAATTCAAATTATTGGTGCCCATTGAAAATCAACAAAAGAAACCTTTTTGTACTTATCGATTAAACTCCTGTGTATCGAAAAAAATTATTATTTAAAAAACCACCCGCAAACTCCGAATTATGATCCCATTAAGCTGAAAATTTCTGATTTTTAGTAATTAAAATGCTACTTCTCGGTGTCCGTTGAAAATAAATGAAAAGTATGAAAACTCATTTTCAGATATACTCTTGTAAGCAAAAAAATAAGATTTGAAAAAACACCCCATTAACGGCGAGATAGGACCCCATAAATCCGCTAATTTGTGATTTGTTAGTAATTGAAATTGAAATTCTTGGTGTCCATTTAACAACAACAAGAGAAACCTATTGTACTTTTAAATTACACCCTTAAAAACATAAAAAAACTTAACTCTTGAAAATCCACCGCATAGACACTAACAAACATCCAAATAAAGCCAACAATTCGCGATTTTTCAATAATTAAAATTCAAATTTTCATATGACACCGAAAATTTCGATATCAATCCACAAAAAATCGATAAATCGCGGCTTTATGGAGGCGTATCTTGGGGTCTATGGGGTGAATTCTTGAATTTTGATATTTTCATTTATTAAAAAGAGTAAATTGGAAAGTGGAATGAGTTTATGCTCTTTATTTTAAGTGGACACCGAGAATTTCAATTTAAGTCAATTAAAAATCGACAAATAGCGACTGTATGGGGATGTATCTCGGTGTCTGTGGGGTGGATTCTAAAATTTTGATTTATTATTTTATAACAGAGATAACATTAAAAAGTACAATAATTTTCTTTTACTTATTTTGAGTAGACACCGAGAATTTCAATTTAAATCAATAAAAATCGAACAATTGTGGCATTGTGGGGTTGCCTCTCGGTGTTTATGGGGTGGATTCCAAAATTTTGATTTTTAATTCATAAAAAAGGTTAAACTGGAAAGAAAGATAATTTTCTTTGAGTTATTCCGAGTTATTTTATGTTAAATAATCCCGAAATACTCGGCTTTATTAGGCTGTATCTTAGTGTCTATGGGGTGGTTTTTGTAATTTTTAATTTTTTTCTGATTGTTATGGGTATAGTTAACTATTAGTCCTAGATTTTTATTTGAAATTTTGAGTAGTCGTCGAAAATTTCTATTTTAATTATTGAAATATCGCACAATTTTTGGCTTTATGGGACTGTATCTCCCTGTCTATGGGGTAGTTTTTATTTTTAAAAATTTTCTTCACCTACTGTAGTGTCACTGATTATTTTTATTGCTTTTTTTTTTTTAACTTTAAGTGCACTCTGATCATTTGAATTTCATTATTAAATAATCGCGAATTTTTGGCTTTACGGGGCTGTATCTCCCTGTTTATGGGGTTGTTTTTTTTTTTTTTCAATTTTTTTGGTCTACAGTAGTGTCACTGATTATTTTTATTGCTTTTTTTTTTTAACTTCAAGTGCACACTGATCATTTGAATTTCATCATTAAATAATCGCAAATTTTTGGCTTTATGGGGCTGTATCTCAGAGTGTATGGGGTACTTTTATAACTTTTCTTTTTTTTTTTTTTAATTACAGGGGTATCATTGAATATGACTGTTGGCTTTTTTGTTTCATTTTTCGGTGACACCGAAAATTTGAGTTTTAATTATCAAAAAATCGCACATTTTTTATTTTATGGGGCTGTCTATGGGATGATTTTTCTAATATTAATTTTTTTATTTACAGGAGTATCATTGATCATTATTATTGCATGCGGGCATCCCGCTATAACTGAGCAATGATATCACACGTGTGCAAGCGAGCGCGCACTCATTGCCTGTCGCGCTTCCACTCGCTCGCTCTTGCGCCTACCGTTCTGCCGCTAAACCGCGCTCCTCATTGGTCTATTTTCATAAATTTGTAGTAATTTTTCTATGGGTCTGATCGAAAAATGGTAAAGGACTTTTCTATTCAGAATCCAATTTTTTACCACACCCTGTCCGGTGGCTCACGACTTCTGAGACACCCTGTATAGTTATTAGGGTGGGTCAAAAAAATCAACTTGTTTTTTTTATACAATTAATACGGAAAAATGGGTTACTAGGTACCTTAAAAAAATTCTCACCAAATATGAACTCTTAATTTTAATAGGAAAATCCTCCGCGTCGCAGTTTTTCATTTTTTTCTCAGTCCAATAGAAAAAAATTCATTCCTCATCATTAATTGGTCGTACAGAAAAAAATTTTTTAAGAATTTTATAGGAAATTTAATGCTCTACAAAAAAGGTATCTTATGTTTTTTCCGTAAACCTCACCATTTTACTAATATTGAAGATTTAAGATTGATTATTTTAAGTCAAATGTCACTTTTGTTTATGAATTTTATAACTCGACAAGAAATGGCTATTATTGAATGGGCAATAGAAATTTTTGTAGCAAATAAACTGCTCTATAAAAATGGTATCTTATGTTTTGGCGAATAAATTAATCGTTCAAAAGATATTCATCATCAAACTTTCATGTATATCGATTTTAAGAGTTTTTGATTAAATAATCGAAAAATTTCAATTTAATCTATCAGTTTTGAGAAAATTTCATTTTTTGTCTTTAATGTAAGTATTATTTGAATTTTGTTTTCAAAATTTTTATTCAATAATTCCAAACTTTTTATTTTTCATCATTAGAAATCACGATCATGTTGTTTTTTTATAACGTCTTCAAAACGTCTTAAAAAATTTTTCCACTACAGCTGTATATTGTTCTTGGGAAAATTTCTTCTGTAGAGAATTTTTGTTTTGTATTCTATTTACTCTGTTTCCCTTGTGAACTAGCGCCACCTACATTTTTCTTTATAGTTATATTGTTTTTATTTGTTTACATTTTCTACAGCATTTCTAGTGTTTCCACAAGTTATGATCTTGTATATGTGATAAAACGATTAAATATTTACAAATTTTGCGGTCACTACATAAATTTATATATTTATCGAAAATATGGATAAGGAAATTCATTTGATCGGAAAACCCATGCAAAAAATTTCAGAACGTAAGTTGCCAACAGTGAAAGAGGTTATGAGTGTTTTTTTTTATCAGCTCAAAGTGTTAAAATGTTCTATCAAACAAAGTGCTAAAAATGCAACTGATCAAGTTATTGAACTATGGAAAAACAACCAGATTCCGACTAGTGGATCAACTAATGTAATACAAAAAATTCTTCGCTATCATAACCGATGGTTGAAATTGCAAAAATCTTTCGTGCGAAAAAAATCATCAGCCCAAAACAAAAATGTAATAATATTTCAGAATGAAATTAAAGCATTATTTGATATTGTAGATCATAAATCAATAAAACTGCTTGAAAATGATATTCGTGAACTATATTCAAATCAAAAAAGTGATACCCGGAAAGAAATTCTATCAAATAACCCAAATAAATTAAACAGTACTATGAATACGATGGAAGTAGATGAAAGTCGTGAGTATTTACAACATTTAATTATTATAAATTTTAATCAGAATTGAAAATAAATTAAATTGATTATAAATTATGAATAATAAAGTACATTATTATTTTTGTATATTATTGTTTTTCTAATTAATTATATCATAAATGTCAATATGTTCGTAGATGATAAATAAAAAACTCTTTGTGTTCCTTATTTGATGTCAAAATGAATGAGTTCCATATTTTTGCTTCCATTAATTAAATAACAACGCTTATTTTAGATTTGAATCAACCCTCAACCAGCCATGAGATTGTTCGAAGTGAGGAATCAGAGTCATCTTCAACCCTTACATTAAGTCAAGCTACAAATTTCGGTTCAGATTTAGAGTATGTGCCTCAAATACCGACAACACGAGCAAAAATAAATATTCTAACTCCAGAGCTTATCTCTGCACTCGACAGAGCTAATGTTAGTAGTAGAAATGCGATGTTCATTATTGCTCCACCCTTGCAACCTTCACCTCACTCTGGAATCATTCTGTATTCAGAGTCAGAGTGAAATCATATTGAAACCAGTGTGGATCCAGAGTGGTTTTGTGCCTTTTTCCAGAGTCAAATCACAGTGAATCCAGAGTGATCCCAAAGTGAATTCAGTGATCCCAGAGTGAATTCAGAGTAATCTCAGAGTGAATTCAGAGTAATCTCAGAGTGAATTCAAAATGAAACTTGAGTGTTTTCAGAATGTCTTGAAAATGTTTTCAACGTGGGTTTAGCGCTTTTCAGAGTAAATTCGAATAATTCTCAATTTTGTCCTTAGTATATTTATGATAACTTTAACACGAGTGTAGTGTATTGAGTTTTCGTAATTTACCTAATTATATTAACAGTTAGACGACAAATGGTTAATAAATTGATAATCATATAGCATTTTTCGACTACATAATTAACAACCATTTCATTCTACAAAATAAGAGATAACAAATTTTGTAATTTGAAAATACTTTCAATTAGTTAAAGGTCTATTTTTATCTTTATTATATTAAATTATGAAGTCAACAGGTGAATTTAGTATTATACATTATTAATTGGTTCCCAATTTAAAAATTTTTAAATGTTATGAATTTTTGTATGACTTAAAAAGATTTTATTTTGAAAATACTAGAAATTCACATAGGGATCAGTTTGATCCGGGAAAAAAAAATTATATATAATTCTACAAAACCATATATAATCTATATATGATTTCATATAATTTATATATAACTATATGTCTTTACATATGTTTGTTTTTAAGATTATATGTAATTATATAAAGTTATATATAATTGCAAATAACTTATATATAACTGTACGTCACTACATACATTCGTTTTTAAGATTATATAACTACATATAATTACATATAATTTATATATAACTATATGTCATTACATGTATTTGTTTTTAATATTTGATCGAGCTAAATTTTAAATTATTTTAATTTTAAATTATTAAAATTTAACCAATTAAATAATTGTCTTCGAATAAATTAATTTATTAATAGTTAATAAATCTTTCTATCAGTGTATATTGATAATTAATAATTTACAAACGAAATAAAAAATTTTGTTCATTACGCTTTGATCATGTATACGATTTGCATTACTTGCAGTTGTTAAAAACCCTGATATTCAAGTAATTCTCATCGGTAAACTGGTAAAGAATTAGTCTTTCAAGCGTCAGGTCCCAGGTTCGATTCCCGAGCGTAACAGTTGTTTTTTATTTGATTTCACTCTGGCTTTAGTCTGGGTTCACTCTGGTTCCACTTTAATTTAATTCTGAGTTTACTTTGATTTCACTCTGGCTTTAGTCTGGGTTCACTCTGGTTTCATGCTGGAAAATAGGCACAAAACCACTCTGGAACCATCATGATTCCATAACGTTTCCAGAATTTTTTCAGACTGATTTCAGAATGATTTGAAAGTCGCAAGGGCAGTTCTATCAAGTGTTGGTGTTAATGTAGAAGATACAACTCTTAGTTATCGAACAATTCAACGAACTGGCATACTCTTACGAAAAGACATTGCTATAGGACTAAAAGATAACTTCAAAGCTCATGATAAATATGTCGTGCATTGGGATGGGAAAATACTGAATGACATTTCTGAATCGAAATTTGTGGATCGATTACCGATTATTTTGACTGCTTTTGGTACTGAGCAGTTACTTGGAGTTCCAAAAATGAATAGTGGATCGGCAGAAAATCAAACAGCAACCATCTTGTCAACGTTAAATCAATGGGGTATTATTAGTTACATCAAGGCCATGTGTTTTGACACGACTGCGGTTAATACGGGTAACTAATCAATGATAAAATATTTAAAAGAAAATTTTATTTTCATCGTTCTAGTTGAATTGTTTTCATACATTAATTAAATTTTCGACACGTGCCCATTAGTTATAATTCTTTATTTATTTATAGATTTTAAATATGCGTTACAATTTTTATTAAATACAGAACTTAAAGTGTAATTATCTATTTTTACTATACAGGAATCCATCATGGTACATGTAAAGAAATTGAAAAGGCCTTAGGAAAAGAATTAATTTGGTTACCATGTCGCCATCATATTTATGAGATCATTTTAAGGAGTGCATTCGAAGTCTATTGGCCAGTATCATCCGGACCAAATGTTCCAATATTTGGCAGATTCAAAAATTTTGGGACACATTCGATAAAACGAAGTATAAATCTGGTGTTGAAGATAGTATTGTTGCTAATATTATTACGAATGAAAAAATAATCTATCTTCATTTATTAAGCGATACTTACAGGTATTATTTAAATACAATTTTAAGTGTAGAGGATAATTTTTGATTTTTACGAATAATTGATTACTTTTGGTAGTTATCGCAACCCCGAGATGACTATAAAGAAATATTGGAATTGTCATTAATTTTTCTGGGAGAAATGCCACGAGAGCAAGTTTTCTTCAAGCGTCCTGGTGCAGTTCATCATGCAAGATGGATGGCAAAGGCAATTTATTGCCTAAAAATGTTTATTTTTAGAGATGAATTTGACCTTTCTAAGAAAGAATTGGATGGTCTTCGACAATTTTGTATTTTCATAGTTATGGTGTATGTAAAAGCTTGGTTTTTATCAACTTCTGCGACTTCTGCTGCTAATTACGACTTAGAGTTTATGAAAAATTTAATTGAGTACAGTAAAATTAATTCTTTAATTTCCTTGGCTACATGTGAAAAAATGATTTCACATTTATGGTACTTAAGTGATGAACTTGCTATTTTATCACTTTTTGATGATACCGTTTCATTAAACATAAAGAAGAATATTGTCGAAGCTGTTAAGACTCGCGAAGGTACAGATTCTAAAGCAAGAAGATTTATTATTGATAGAAAAAATTTACATTTAATTCTGCAAAAAATATAAGTGACTTTGTTTCTAAGAAGTCATTAAAACTTTTGAGATCTTTGATCTGCCGTATGATTTTCTTGACAAAAATATTGATTTATGGTCTACTGATGAGAGTTATAATGAAAATAAAGAATTTTTCGCACAATTGAAAGTTGTTAATGATGTGGCAGAGCGAGGTGTCGCATTAGTAAGTGAATATAACCAATGCTTAACGAAAGACGAAGAGCAATTTCAATTTTTATTGCAAGTTGTGAAAGAGCATCGAAAAAACTACCCTACTTGCAACAAAAAATTGTTTGAAAATAAATAGCTCAGTTGAAAATTGAAATAAAAACTTTCTTATAACTAATTGGACATTTTTTTCTGTAAAACTGAAATCATAATATATTTATAATGAAAACTTTGCTTTTTTATTGATAAATGATTAACTAAGCGATAAATAATGTACAATTTATTTTTTTAAATGTAGATAAAAATACTTACACATAAAAAAAGCTTGAAAAACATTTTGAAGTTTCTCAGTTGATGAAAAAAAAATTTTTTCGTGTAAATTTTCTCAAAACTGATAGATTAAATTGAAATTTTTCGATTATTTAATCAAAAACTCTTAAAATCGATATACATGAAAGTTTGATGATGAATATCTTTTGAACGATTTATTTAATCGCCAAAACATAAGATACCATTTTTATAGAGCAGTTAATTTGCTACAAAAATTTCTATCGCCCATTCAATAATAGCCATTTCTTGTCGAGTTATAAAATTCATAAACAAAAGTGACATTTGACTTAAAATAATCAATCTTAAATCTTCAATATTAGTGAAATGGTGAGGTTTACGGAAAAAACATAAGATACCTTTTTTGTAGAGTATTAAATTTCCTACAAAATTCTTAAAAAATTTTTTTCTGTACGACCAATTAATGATGAGGAATGAATTTTTTTCTATTGGACTGAGAAAAAAATGAAAAACTGCGACGCGGAGGATCTTCCTATTAAAATTAAGAGTTCATATTTGGTGAGAATTTTTTTAAGGTCCCTAGTAACCCATTTTTCCGTATTAATTGTAAAAAAGAAAATAGTTGATTTTTTTGACCCACCCTATTATATATATATATATATATATATATATATATATATATATATATATATATATATATATATATATATATATATATATATATATATATATATATATATATATAATCAAACGTAAAGCTACCCTTGTGGAAATAATTCTCTGAAAAAACTCTTGAAAAGTCTTTATAACTCTGAATAAGACTTTTCGAAAGTCTTCACATCCCTAACTAAGTAAAGGAAAGACTTAATAAGTCTTCAAAACTCTGCAATACTCTTCAAAAGTCAAATTTTCCCTGCAATTTCGGAATTTCTCAAAGAGTTATTAAGACTTGATAAGACTTGTTCAGTTTTACAGGAAAAGAAGAAAATATTTCTTTTCAAAAAAATTGCTTATCAGAATTAAATAAAACTATAACAAAGAATTAATGCATGTTTTAAAAAAATTTTTTTTAAATAATATTTTCATCATGAAAATACTTTGATGGGCATCGAATCACTCATAGTTGAGCAAGTCAAAACATCAACAGCAAATGAAGTGCACTTGATGTTGGAAACAGATACTACTCAAAGAGTAAATCCAATCGGTATTTAATTTGGACTATCAAATATTAAAGTCAACTTTCTAGGTAGGAAAGAATTTTCTATCCACACGCTATCTGCTGGAATTAATTGATACCTAACATATTTTAGTTTACGAATTTACAGTTAGAATCTTTGAGTGTTCTTAGTTTCTAATAGGTGGCATGTGGTTTATTTGTGGCATATTTCGTATAATATTTTGTAATTTGTTTTACTCTATTGAATATTCACATCTTATAATTTTCTCACATTTTTAACCCTACCAAAAAATATACATTAATCATCTTCGAAAATTGTTTCTTTATTTGACTAGTCATAACTTTTTTAAAAATACGGGGAAAAAAAATTGGGGCTGCCACATGATATATTTCCGTGGCAGCTACATGATTTTTTTCATGTGGCTGCCACATTATTTTCATCTTGCAGCAACGGGAAAATCTTATAGCAGCCATATGAAAAAATCATGTAGCAGCCACATGATTTCCATGTGACAGCAACATCATATTCATGTGGCAGGCTATAATAGTTAAAACAACAATAATAATTAAATAATAATAATCTTAACAATAACAATAATAATCTATATTATTAAGAGAACACAAATTCAAATAAAGACCTTTCGAATGACACTAAATTTCACTAAAAAAACTGATTGTATCATATGACTATTCTGCAGACAAAATTTTTCTTATTCTCTTAATAATATAGATTATTATTATTATTAAGATTATTATTATTTAATTATTATTGTTGTTTTAACTATTATTGCCTGCCATATGAAAATCATGTTGCAGCAACATGAAAATCATGTGGCAGCCCCATTTTTTTTTTCCGTGTAGATTTATCTTAACGTTTTTAGTAGATTTCATAGAAATCTAACTATTGCATGGGTCCTCATAACGGAACTTTTGAAAAATGTTCCTATATTTCGACTATACTCGTCGAGCTGAGTCGGAAAATGCATATGGTTCAAAAGTTTATATATATATATATATATATATATATATATATATATATATATATATATATATATATATATATATATCAGATATAACGCGGCTTGTCACGATAATAGCGTCGCCAATTTACGTTGGATCTTTACCAAACTCAACATAATTATTCTACAGATAGATACCGAAGTCAAGTTCGTAGATGAGCTTAATGGGTCAAGTAATTTAGAAATGCCAGGATTTGAAAATTTTCAAAATCATAAAAATTCATATTTTTTCACTTTCTTACTCGTATAACTTTTGAATGGGATAAATTATCGAATTTCTGTAAAATTTATCTGAAAGCTCTTTAAATAAGCTTCAATTTGAGTACCATTTTATATGTATAGTCTCAAAATTATGGCCTATTGCGCTATGCTAAATATGAAGTGAGTCTTATTATCATTATTATTTTTATTTTTATCACTTTTCCTTTGCATTTCATAACGCTAAGGGGGTTATGATTGTGTGTTTCCGACTATTATTTTCAATTTAACTTTTTTTCAAAGATCAATATAAAATCAAAGTATATACTTTAATGTTATCAGGGATGATAAATCAGAGATGTGAATTATTCTTTGATAAAACGTTTTTCTTTCTTCGATATAAAAGTTAATAATAAAATTTTACTTTTCTTAGAAACTAGATAAGCGTTATGAGACATGCACTTTAGTAGTTATAGTCCCTAAAACAGGGGTGCATGCCCAATCGGTAAACCAGATTTGTGGGTTCGTGTCACGCACTAAGCTGAGATCTACATTACCGACGGTAGGTTCATGGCAAGTATCATCTGTGGATATGAGCGACCTGTTTTTACCGACAGTAGGTGTTGCCGGCGGTAGATATATATGTCATTTTGAGGTTATGGGTGAGGTTTTTATCGAGGTTATAGGTGGCGCTGGTGGGGAATTCTGCCGCCATCTTACTATCCGCCATTTTTTAAATCTTACTATCCGCTATTTTGAATCCGCCATTTGGTGGCTGCTATCCGCCATTTTGAATTTGAGTTCAACATTTTGAGGTTAAAAAGCATCCTCAACTATTAACCTGCCTTCGGCTCAGCCATAACAGATCAATAGTTCAGGATTACGCATTTGTAGTATGGTATATCCATGTTCTATATATTTAAAATGAAGTTATGTCAACTACTTGCGAGAAGGATTTCACGCAACGCCATCTGGTGACAGCGTGCATTACTTCTAACCGCGCAGTAGATGACTCATTCTGTTCTAGAATTTTCTAACTACGTAGTAGATGACGTCATCAGACAGGCTTGAACCTGTTCAAGGTCATATAACTGCGCAGTAGATGACTCATTCTGTTCTAGAATTTTTGAGTCTGCTATCTGATTTCTGCCATCTGGTGGCTGCTATCTGAGTCTGAAATCCGCCATTTTGAGTCTGCTCTCTGAAATCTGCTATCTGAAATTTACCATCTGGTGGTTGCTATCTGACTCCGCCATTTTGAGTCTGATTTCCGCCATTTCAAATTTTGATTCTGATTTCCTGCATTTTTGTTAAAAGATGCACCTGTGATCTCAGCATCAATAATAGTTGCTTAGATCACAGGTGCATTTCATTGTTTATATTCTGAAAAGATTAATATATTCAAACTGTACGTATGAGGAGTACATGCGAAAAGATACGCCATCTGTCGAGATTTCTGTCTACTTCTAAACAGGTCTGAACCTGTTCAAGGTCACGGTAACTGCGTAGTTCTCTTTACTTTATTCCTAACTGCGTAGTAGATGACGTCATCATACAGGTCTGAGCCTGTTCAAGGTTGCGTAACTGCACAGTTTTCTTTGTTCTATTTCTAACTGCGTAGCAGATGACGTCATCAACCCGTTTTTGAGGTAAAGGAGTGGGGGTAACTGCGTAGTATCCTCTGGCTATAAAAGCAGCGCGCTCAAGCCGTACTTCACAAAAACGAAGTACATCTCTCGTGATTAAACAATATTCAGTGTTATAAAATATAGTGAAGTTCAATGTTGTGAAGTACGCAAGTATAGTCCAGTGTACAAAAACTATTGTGTAGTGTACATCATCTATAAACAGTGACATAACCTTTAAAAGTGTACATAACCTATAATCAGTGTATATAACCTATAAACAGTGTATATTCTCGTGTAAATTCAGTGTGTATATAACCTACAAACAGTGTATATAACCTATAAACTGTGTACATAACCTATAAACTGTGTACATAACCTATAAACTGTGTACATAACCTACAAAATTGTGTAAATAGACAATAGTAAAGTACGTGTCTTTCAACGATGGCTCAACCTAACCTCATTGAGGCTTAAAAAACTTGATAGATACTATTGCAACCTCATATGCTGATCTGTTGGGAGCACAGCTTATTGATGATGAACATCGTCAAAGGTGTTCACGAGTGTGTGATGAGACCGCTGAGTACTTCAACACAATATTATTGGATCCTGGAACATCAATCCAAGTGAGGCGAAGTGTTCAAGCACACATCAACCAACTTAACTGGTTTGCCGATCAGTTCACCAGACTCGGTAACCAAGTAGTCGGTGGAGATCTCAACCAAGGAGTCAAATGGCGGGACTTGGAAAACGCTTTCGCTGGTAACATCCAGACTGGATGTGTTGTCAACCAACATCACAAAGATCCAGCATCATTTCTCCAAGCCTCACGGGATATCATCATCAACAAGGTACAGAGTGTCTTGAGAGATCTGGCAGGGTTGAAAGTGAATGTTGAACTCTTTTGCACATTCCGGAAACAAGAAGATGTAGAAGAGCGAAAGTCTTTCATCACCAAAAGTCGTGAGATTCTCCCTGCTACATCTCTCCAGGATTGGTACAGTGAACATGTATACGACAAATTACTTCAAAGAACTGAAGAATTTGAACATGAGGGTTCCGGATGGAGTCTGCTTGGACCGAACAGCTTGATGGTGACCATGTCAAGATTCGCATCAACCCAAGTTGGAAACTCCACCTTCGTTAAATTACCGAGGGATATTATCAGGAAGAGTGCGGTTACCAACATCCAAAACAATGACGAGTTCTGCTTCCTGTGGTGTGTCAACGCTGCCTTGCATCCACCAGTATCGGTTCCAGCAAGCCCTACAAGATATTGCCACTTCAGCGTCAGATTGAACTATGAAGGTATTCAATTTCCAATTAAACTTAATGATGTACCAAAATTTGAAAAAATGAATAACCTTAGCATTAACGTATATGGTATAGATTCTGAATTCACGGGTAAAAAGTCTGAAAAAAGTACGATTATTCCATTATATTTAAGTAACTTCGAGTCAGAAACACCAACAATACATTTATTAATGATTAAAAAAAGTGTAAATTATACCAATAATTTAGATAATATTGAGTCTGTCTATCACTTTGCGTGGATACATAATCTATCCGGACTAATTAAAAGTCAAATAACTCTAGGAAGACATAAATTGTACTTTTGTGATCGTTGTTTGAATCATTTCAAATTAGAAAAATGTTATTTAGAACACCGAGCAGATTGTTTCAAATCTAATAAAGTTCGTATGGAGTTTCCTAGTGAAAAAAATAAAATTTTAAAATTTAAAGATTTCAAATCTTAAGATACTGTACCGTTTGTAGTTTACGCGGATCTAGAATGCACACTCGAACCCCCAGAAGATGATGAAAAGACAGTTCATAAACCTGTTCCACACAGTATTGCTTACTATGTACATTGCAGCTATGATAACACCCTCTCCAAATTCGAATTGAACCGTTCTCCTGATTGCATAAACTGGTTTGTTAAACAATTAGAGTCATTAGCTCTGGACTGAAAAAATTCTAAAGAATCCCATTAAAATGAAACCTTTAACGAAAGAGCAACAAGATAGACACAATCAGGCAACTGAGTGTCACATCTGTGAAAAACCAATCACTTCTACAACAGATAAAGTCTATGATCATTGTCACTTCACGGGTAACTATAGAAACGCAGCTCATAAATCATGTAACGTTAATTATCAGAAATCTACCATTATCCCAGTTGTCTTTCATAATTTATCTGGCTATGACTCACACTTTATAATTAAATCCTTAGCTACAGTATTTGAGGGTGAAATTTCATTATTACCAATCAATAAAGAGCGTTACATTTCTTTCACAAAATCAGTTAAAAATACTTCAGTCTCTCTAAGATTTATTGACTCTTTTAGATTCATGGCCTCCAGTTTAGAGAAATTAACTTCATACCTTGATGATAAAGACAAACAGATTACGCGACTACACTACCCTGACCCTAACAAATTTAAATTAGCAATACGTAAGGGTGTATTCCCGTATGAGTACATTGACAGCATTGACAGACTAGATGAGAGACAATTACCTGACCAAGAATCATTTTATTCAAAATTAACAAACTCAACTATTTCTGATGATGATTATGCTTTTGCTCAAGTAGTTTGGAATGAATTCGGTATCAATACGTTAGGTGAGTACTCAGACTTGTACTTGAAGACTGATGTACTTCTCCTGGCTGATGTTTTTGAGAATTTTAGACGCAGTTGCTTTAAGACATATAATTTAGATGCCCTACATTTTTATACAGCACCAGGTCTTTCAAACTCTGCAATGTTAAAGCATACTGAAGTAGAACTTGAACTGTTAACTGATCCTGAGATGCTTCTTTTCATTGAAAAGGGTGTTCGTGGTGGGGTATCGATGTGTGCTAATAGACATGCTGAAGCTAACAACCGGTATATGGGCAAAGATTATGATTCAAACAACCCCGAAACATACTTGATGTACTACGATGTAAATAATTTGTATGGAGCAGTAATGAGTATGTCTTTACCCAAGGGTAAATTTGAATGGGTTGAAAATGTAGACAATGTAGATCAGTTTTTCAATGATGATGATAGTGTAGGCTACATCCTTGAAATGGACCTACACTATCCTGAGAAATTACATGATCTACACAAAGATCTACCTTTATGCCCAGAACATTTTGTACCACCTGGCAGCAAACAACAAAAATTAAGAACAACTCTGTATGATAAGTCTAATTATGTAATACATTATAAGAATTTAAAACAATGTTTAAATTTAGGCTTAGAACTTAAGAAAATACATCGAGTCTTGAAATTTGAGCAGTCAGACTGGCTCAAGTCATACATTGATAAAAATACTGATTGCCGAAAATTAGCGAAAAATGAGTTTGAAAAAATTTTTATAAATTAATGAATAACGCAGTTTTCGGAAATACGATGGAAAATGTAAGAAAATATAAAGATGTATATTTGAGAACGAAGTGGCAAGGTCGATATAATGTATCCGATTTAGTATGTAGACCTAACTTCCACAGCCTTACAATTTTCGATGAAGACATGGTTATAGTAGAACTTAAAAAAGCTAGAGTCTGCTTCAACAAACCAATATATGTAGGCTTTAGTATATTAGATTTATCCAAGACTTTTATTTATGACTTCCACTATAATTATGTGCTTGAAAATTATGCAAAAACCTCTAAATTATTGTACACCGTTACAGACAGTTTAATTTACCAATTCAATGTACCCAACATCTATGAAGACATCAAACGTGATATCTCAAGGTTTGATACTTCCGATTACCCACCTAACAACGTCTTCAACATGCCCCTTGTTAACAAAAAGGTTCTGGGACTCATGAAGGATGAGAACAATGGAAAAATCATGTCCGAGTTCGTGGGTCTCAGAGCCAAATTGTATGCCTTCGAAATCCATGATCCTGAGAAGGAAAAGGATAGGATTAAGAAACGGGCAAAGGGTATCGGAGGATCAGCCTTGAAGACTATCATGTTTGATGACTTCAAAAGATGCCTTTTTGAAAATGTGCTGTTAAAGAAAGAGCTGTATATGATAAAAAGCAAAAAACATCAAGTGCACACAGGAAAACAGGAGAAACTTGCTCTCAGTTGGGCTGATGACAAACGTCAACTCATTGAGGCAAGCACTGATACTGTGCCTTGGGGTTATAAAGGCTCCTTAGATTTTAAGAAAAGAAAACTTGTAGATGATGAAAATAATAATAAGAGACAAAAAGTTTTGTAATAGTAAAAATAATGTAAATATATTTTTAAGGATTTATGTATTAAGGTTTTGTAAATAAAAACAATGTAAATATAATTTGTGTTTTATATATCTGATTTATTGATCCAACTATTATGTTTAGTATTAAAGCCTAACCATTTAACATAGTATTTATTTCCACGTTTTCTAATTACTTTTTCAACAAGATATACATCTGGATATTTGACTTTTCTGAGTTCTTCGTTGTAAAATCCGCCTTCAATTGGTTGATCCTGATAGTCCACGAGCTTGTACGTCGTTGGATTCGTATTCTGCACCGATTTGATTGTGAAGATTTCTGTTGTCCAGTTTGGCGTGTATCCTTTGTCAAAAACATGCTTGTACTTGCTGATTCGGACTTTGTCTCCAACTGTGAACTTCTGCTTCGATTTGGTTTTCAGTGGTTGATATATATTTTCCAATAGTTGTTTCTCCTGAACAGCGGTAACATCAACAGGTTTCATTTTGATGGTACTGTGTTTGGTGTTGTTGTAAGTATTCACCAAGTCATCAAGTATATCAGTCCACTTGTAGCTGCCACGAGCTGTAAATTCTCGCCACATTGTATTCTTGAGTGTTCTATTGAAACGTTCACATATGGATGCTTTGAGATTGCTGAATGTTGAGTAAAGATTTATCTTGTGCTGCTTCATCAGATCTTTGAATTCTTTGTTGTAAAACTCTTTACCCTGATCAAGATGGAGATTCTTAGGAACACGACCTTGCTGGAGTACAGACTTCATAGCACTAGTGACATCTCCACCACTTTTTGATTTAATTGGAACTGCCCAGGCATATTTAGAAAATATGTCTATGATTGTAAGCAGATACTTGTATCCTTTATTGACTGTCGCATATGGAATCATCTCAACCAAGTCAGCTTGCCAAGTCTCATCGAGACCTCGGATGTCAACATGACGACGTTTATAGTTCCTGCGAGCTGGTTTGTGAAGCTCTTCAGCTATCACTGTCTTTTTGTCGTTCATTGAGTTTCTCAGTGAGATATTTGATATTATTTTGGTGAGAGGAAAGTACTGCTTTAACTTCCTCAATAGTCGTCTGCAAATTTCCCACAGCAGCTTTCAGTATTACTATTTCAGAGTGTAAATGTGAAATAATCTCTTTCTGTTCACTGTCTATACTTTTATTCAGTTCAGACATCTGTCTCAGTACAAACTGCACTGTCGCCGCATCATGTTCATTTGAAGGATTACCGAGATTGCACAGCCTTTTATTCTCAATGTTATAGTTTCCATCAGAAGTTACATTGAAACCTCTACCAGCTGGCCCTCGTTGACCTAAGTTATTGTCCAGTGGACGTCCAAATATATCGATGCTCATGGTTATGAACACTTTGACTGTCAGCGTGTGAATGATTTAATTTTTCAGAAGCTTTTAATATATAACTCCAGCCTCCCTAAGCTCTTCAATAATTGATATGATTTCATTCGTGTGACTTGGATTTCCAGCAGCTTGAGATGCCATAAGTAGTCGCAAACGATCAACTAGTTCATTTGGATCATCCCAGTAAACATAGTCCATTGGTAATCTCTGTTTTCTTGCAATCATATATTTTGGTAACCCTTTACCGAACTTGGTGATAAAATCAGCAATGTATTTATTGAACTTGATTGTTGTATCTTCATAAATAGTACGATTTGGGTCATAATTTTTCCTATGAGCGTTGGTATGTTGAATTATGTCCAAGTACTTTTTCTTATCATCTGGGGTGATGAGTGCATCCTCTGGTGATTTTCTAAATAATAATTCCAACACCCCAGGAGTTATTGGATAATTTTTTTCTTTGACAGTTATTGTATCATTTGCAAATGAAATAAGTGAATCACCCATATGCATTTCACCGCGTTTTCTGCGTACACCATATCTCATATCATTATCTTTATGTTTTTTACTTAAACGTTGTAGATAATTAGTGAGAAGAGGATTTCTACGAGCTGGAGTACTTGTTGATGGTGGTGGCTGAGTAATAGCAAGTGCTGTATTCTCAAATGAACTTTCATCATCTGTTATTAAACTGTTGTATACTTCTGGATCATCATACAGAGATTTTTCAACCTGTGGTTTTTCTTCTTTTTTAATATTTTCCCCTTTCAACTTTGAAGATTCAACTATACTCTGGAGTGGTGTCACAATAGGCTTGAACATTTCCTCCATAGCTTTCTCAGCTGTATCTTTACCCAACTTCAACATCTTGTGCTTCCGTCGGATGGCATCACTGGCTTGAGATATCTGATGCAGAATATCTTTCTGCTTTGATATTTCTTCAGGCTTCATGTTGACAGGTTAACGTCTACAGCATGTATGACTATCACACTCTAAAGTACCTCAATTTATACTAATGAAGCAGTCGAATCCTTTGCGATACCTACCACTGTTCAATTCACTGTCTTTATCTATTACCACAAACCCATATTTATTCCAACATGCCGAGCATAAATCTCTGAATGAGTTGTACGACATGTCTGTATTGACATGATCATTATAAATATGCTTCAGATTCATTTCATCTTGACGGAATAGCACGAGAAAGTTTGCATTATCTCTAATCAGATGCTTCGGTGTTCGTGTATAAGTTTGACAGAGATAAAAGCTGTCTACATCCTTGTGTCGACCCATGCAGAAAAAAGCCTTGATGTGATCTTGTTTTTCACAAGCAACATCATCAAATATCATCAGGGAGTTAGGTTTAGCATCATCAGGCTTGATTACAGCTTCATGTTCACTGAATGTGAAGAATCCAATACCATCAATCTGTTTAAGCAGCGTCTCCAGGAACTGATACTTTGGTTGGTTAAGAGACTTTGAGTAAAGATATATATTCTCAAACCTCAAACCGTTTGGATGTACAATAAGAGACAGTAGAGCGTTGGTCTTTCCACAGTTTGATGGTCCGCAAAACACTGCACGGATACTGTTGGGAAGTAATGCACCGTGTCGTTTGAGTTTCACACCGGTCCCTTGAACAATTTGATCAAAATTGATAACTGGCAACTGAGCTCTTGATTTGCTGCCCATGACTGCTGATTAGATTCTGAGCTCAAGGGGTATATATACCAGCTTATATAGATTAGCATGTCAGTCTTTGATGTGACATGTCTGAGAGCAGACGTGGTGAAGGTTTATTCAACAACATAATCAATAAGCTTCCACTTGAACTTCACATACCAGGATATCAGTATTGTGGTCCGGGAACAAAGTTAGCCAAAAGGTTAGCTCGAGGTGATCCAGGCATAAATCCTTTGGACTCTGCGTGTAAGGAACACGATATAGCTTACTCTAAAAATCGTGAAAATTTGGAAGCCCGTCACGAGGCTGATAAAATTCTTGCTGAGAAAGCGTGGCAACGATTTCAAGCGAGGGACGCTACTATTGGTGAAAAAGCTGCTGCTTGGAGTGTGAATAAAATCATGAAGTTGAAAAGACGTTTCGGTATGGGTCTTAAAAAAGAAAAACCTATTACAAAGCGTAAGACAATTAAAAAAGAAAAACAATGAAGCGTAAGACAGTCAAAAGAAAGACAACCAAGAAGAAGGATGTTGCTCTGAGACAGATTGTTGATGAAGCTAAAACGTCCATGCAGCCTGGTGGAGATCCAGTTAAAACAGCTCTTGGAGGTGCCCGCAAAGCTGTCAAGAAAGTTGGTGGGAAGAAAAACGTTCGATTGCCTCGTATTCTACCAGTTCCATCAAAGATTGGTGGAGTACTTCCATTCTTGATTCCCCTGTTTGCAGGGTTATCCGCGGTTGGTGCTCTAACAGGTGGAGCTGCAGGTGTTGCAAAAGCTGTGAACGATGCCAGCGCAGCCAAAAATCAATTAGCTGAAAAGAAACGTCACAACTTGAAGATGGAGAAAAATAGCTGTAGGTAGAGGATTATACGTCAAACCTTACCGCAGTGGTATGGGACTTTATCTGAAACCATACCCAGAAGGAGCTGGCTGCAAGAAGTCAAAAAACCAGTAGAGCTACCACATCGAGCACTGACTAACATCGACTTATTAAAGTATACCAAGCTGCTTAAAATTTCAAATTTTCGTGGAGTTTTCATGAGAAATGATTTACCAAAATCTGGACCAAAGACAAACGAATCAGCAATAATAAATTTAGATGATAAACTTGGACCTGGAACTCACTGGATTGCATACAAGAAGAATCATAATCAAGTAATTTACTTTGATAGTTTTGGTAATCTACAACCCCCACAAGACTTGATGAAATATCTCGATGTAGGTAGCGTAAAGTACAATCATAAAAGATATCAAGACTTTGATACAATCATATGTGGACATTTGTGCTTAAAATTCCTGGCTGGACAACTATAAATTGAAGTGAGTCGAGACAACAAGCGTCAGTCATGGCAGAGTCATTCACCTTGACACTATCCGGAAACTCCTCCATACTGGAGGCAAATTATTTTCCGCCGATTGAGCTATCACCAACAAAAAATTATGTACTTGGGCTTGTTAAGCTCCTAACATTTAATTCAATACCAAATATTGATGTTGGTGCTAATAAATTTTATGTGTCATCAAAAAGATCCAAAAGAAGTACAATCAAGAGATTTCAAGAAATAACTATACCAACAGGGAGTTATGAAATTAAAGATATTGAAACTTATATAAACAAGACATTACCTGAACTAAGTTTCACTTTAAAAGCAAACAACAATGAGTTGAGAAGTGAAATAAGATGTGATCAATATATAAATTTTGAGCCTGAAGATTCCATTGGATCATTACTTGGATTTACCAACCGCGTGCTTGAACCTAACACAGCACATAAATCTGATTTACCAGTCAAAATATTGAAAATCAATGCTCTGAGAGTCGAGTGCAATATAACTACTGGATCGTACATCAATGGTGAGAAGAATCACACAATCCATGAATTTTTCCCTAGGGTTCCAGCAGGATATAAGATAGTGGAAGTGCCAACAAACATCATTTACCTACCAGTCGCCGTACGAGCAATACACAACTTGAGGCTCCGCATTGTTGATCAGGACGGGAGAATAGCAAATTTCCGTGGCGAGACTATAACGATAAGACTGCATATAAAAAGCCTGTAATGGGTATCGTATATGAGACAAAAACTGGTAACGGGTATAAAAGGATTGCAGGATGTCCAAAGATTATCAGTCCTCATCGAGCTCTGAAAGTGTTGACACGTCAAAACGCAGAGTTCCTAAAAAGTCTAGGACTAAAATTACGTGGAAAATTCACAAGATAAAAATAAATTTTTGTTGTCTAGCTTGTGTGATACCATGGCGGAAATCTTAGATATAAAAAAATCAATTATTTTCGATGAGTCTATTGCACACTGTGAAGCTCATTCACACTTACCATATGCATCATCAACATTCAACAACAGTGATGAAATCAGGATTGCTGTTCAACATCAAGATCTGTGCTTGCTCCCAAGCAAGAGCACATTACATTTTTATGGAAGAATGAGGAAGGCTGATGGTACTGCTGTAAGTGCTACTACGAAGATGGTCAACATGGCTGTTTGTCATATGTTTGAAGAGATACGTTATGAGCTCAATGGTGTAGAAATCGATAGATGTAAGAATGTTGGTATCACCAGTGTTATGAAAGGATATGCTTCTCTGAGTCCGGGACAACAAAATATTCTGGAAAATGCTGGTTGGATTGTTAATGAAGATGACAACAAGCTGACTGATAATAGCGGTTACTTTGATGTCTCAGTACCGCTGAGTTTCATTCTTGGATTTGCTGAAGATTATCAACGAATTATCGTGAATGCCAAGCATGAATTGATACTGATCAGATCAAATACTGATCAAAATGCTTACGTTGTTACCGTTGAGAATGAAAATGTTTCAATTACGATTCAAAAAATTGAGTGGATTGTACCATACATAACAATGTCTGACAAGCAAAAAATTATGGTGCTGAATTACATAACCTCCGATCCAGCTATCCCAATCAGTTTCCGGACTTGGGAATTGTATGAGTATCCACTGCTACCAGCTACCAACAAGCATATTTGGGTAATCAAAACAACAAATCAGCTTGAGAAACCTCGTTTTGTTATCCTTGGATTCCAAACAGCAAGAAAGAATCAATCGAATCAAAACGCAAGCGAGTTTGATCACTGCAGCATAAGAGCCATTAAGCTGTTCTTGAACTCTCAGAGTTATCCATATGGAAATTTGAACCTCAACATTGTGCATAATCAGTATGCCTTGATGTGTGATATGTACACAAATTTTCAAAGTGCTTACTATGGGAAAGAAGCTGAACCGCTATTGGCTAGAAAAAATTTCTAAGTACAGCACCTCTGTGTATAATTGACTGTTCCAAGCAGAACGAGTCAATCAAGTCTGGACCTGTGGATATACGTCTGGAGTTTGAATCGTCAGCGCAGTTTCCAAATCAAACTGCTGCTTACTGCTTGATAATTCACGACCGAATAATTGAGTACAATCCCATCAGCAGCACTGTAAGAAAACTTACTTAATGGTACAGTTTGATCCGAAACCCACTATACATTACATGTATGTATGGGACTTTGCATCCAGACAAGCGAGGAAAGGACCATGGGAACAAGCAGCAAGAGACGGAGAACGATTTCGTCGACGAATACAACAAATCAATAACATTATTGATCCTATACTAATCAATAAACTTAATGTAATTAAAAATAGTAAATAAACTTAATGTAATTAAAAATAGTAAATAAATAACAATGTTTTTGTAATTTAATGTTTTTTAATTACAAACCTTACTAGAATAAGTATAAAAAATTATTTAGTATAAAAGTTAAGTATAAAACAATTATTTAGAATAAAAGTTAAGTGCACATATCAAAACACAATTCTCTCACAATTTCTGTAATTGATTTCCCAGAGTGATTAATAAGCTTGAATTTATTATAATTGGCCCCAATGTAGTGTCGATTTAAAGTATTGCATAAGATTAAAAATTTCATTTTAAATATCATATCAGGATTGTTGAGATATTTCTGGTTGGTGGTAGCAGGGAAGAACGTTGAAAAGTGGTTTTCCAGATCGATTCCAACGTTGAGTCCATGATCTGTCATAACCGTTCTAATCCCAGTTAGCTTGTAAGTTTTTCCCACCTCAAGTTCACACATCCTCTTGAACATCAACGGGCTTGGAGTTTTATCTTCAACTTTGACACGCTTGAAAGTTGTTGATCTCTCAATTTCATGCATTGTATCGGTAACAGGATGTTTACGGTACGGTGCCATGATTGAGATTTCTTCAGCAGATTTCAAGTAGCAGATTCCAGCACGAGTTAGCAGATTTCAACAGCTGGTAGCAGGCTTCAGAAAACAGTTTCAGAACAGCAGATTTCAAAAGCTTGATATTTTCTAACACACAACACTATGGTACTTCACTCGTACTTCACTTCGATGAAGTATGCTCGCGGCGCGCTGCTTTTATAGCAAGGTAATGACGTCATCTACTGCGCAGTTGGAAAAATTCTAGAATAGTATGACTCATAATCTAAAAATAGAAACTGCGCAGTTATGATAGATGACGCACAAGAAGTTTAACATAACCTGAAATCATAAGTTAAATGGTGGGAAAGCATAAACATAACCTGTAAAATGAGTTAAATGGCGGGAAAGCATAAACATAACCTGTAAAAATGAGATGACGTCATCTACTACCCAACAGAAATAGAACAAAGAAAAACTGCACAGCTATGAGACCTTGAACCGGTTCAAACCTGTCTGATGACATCATCTACTACGCAGTTTAAAACTCTACGACGTAGTTTGAATAACCAATCAAATTATTAATTAACCAATAAGATTATCGAGTGGTGGGGGTAAAATCCAGAGATCGGGTTATAAAAAGGTTGAATTGATTGTAAGAGTCATCATTCAGTCACTCTTCGTTGTCAAGAGCAGTAAAAATGGAGATCATTCTAGACGTTCAAGGATTCAGAGGAGCTGATAATCGCTTCATTGTTAAGGAGTTGGCCTCAATAACAATTCAACATGATATTGTTAATATTGAAGAGTTGTCATACACACTATTTCAACCGCCATATCACTGGAAGGTGTTACCAGTCAACTATCAACGTCTGAATACTTGGCTGATCCGAAATTATCATGGAATGCTGGAACAACTTCATATTACAAGTTCAAAGAAGTTCTCAATTATTTAACTTGTAATAAAAAAATTATTTATGTCAAAGGTATCGAGAAAAAGTTATGGGTTCAAAATTTAATTGATTGTAATAATAAAATTGTAATCGATCTCGATAATTTCAAATGTCCCTCTCTAAAAAGTATGAAAATTTGTAACAATCATTTTTGTAATTATCATGATCGTTTATCTGATTTATGTGCCTTGGAAAATGTAAAAAATTTAAAAGATTGGTTTGTAAGCACTCAATAAATCTAAAATAAATGAATTATAATTGTTATTATTAGTTCACCCTAACACATTTAATTCAGAATAGAATTAATTATTGTTAGTTATTAAATTCAAATAATTTTCCAACACTACTACTGATATAAATACTTATCAACAGATGGCGTAATGGTTTTTGATTTTTTAATTATGATAATCAATAACCAGTTTTTGTTTTCTAAAATTTTATAATTAATATTTGTTTAAATTAAAAGTCATGCATTATTTTATATAACCATTTAAAAATAAAAACTGAGTATTGATTTTCAAAATATATCGCTAAAAGATTTTTGGATTTGACGATACAGAGCACATCAACCCCATATTAGTTTATCAAATAATACATAACTTTTAATTTAAATAAATATTAATAATATTAATAACAAAATATTATAAACTAATAATAATTATTTATCTTTTATTTAAATTAAAAGTCATGTATTATTCTATATATGTATATATAACCAGAAAATTTTTTTAATATTTATGAATTGACAGCTGTCACGCTCTAAGAATAAACCGATAGTAGATGGCTCTAGTACAAGAAGCGCGAAATTCAAACTATCATTATGATAAGTAACTTAACAAATTATGATTAAGTATAACTTATTGAATTTGAATTATAAATATTAATCTTAAATTAAAAATGTGAGGAATTATAAATAAAAACAATGAATTATTTATATTGAAATCCAATATTTTATTGATTAAATAATTCCACTGGTCATTTTTACATAAAGACTAGAATTAATAAATTCAAATTTATTATATTTTCCACCATGATAACGCAGAAACAGATAGTTTGAATCTATTAATTCATTGAAACTCTTCATGAAGTTATCATCTTTTAGATGTTGAATAGTTCTTGATGGTAGATAAATGTTAAATTCATCGTTTATATTAGCAACAATCCTAGTTCCATACTCAGTTGTAATAGCTTTGATACCGTTAATCTTATATTCTCGATTAAACTCCAACTCGTTCATTTTCGTAACAGGAAGAATCCCAGTAAGACAATTAACCTCATTTATCTTGGTTACATCCATGATTGATTGCTGTAAAAATTTTTTAATTAATTGTAATGGTTGATTAAATGATTCTTCATTTAATTCATATTTTGATTAGACAGTAAATGAATACTTACGGTATTAGTAATACTGATAGGTAGAAGATGTATATCACCAAGAACTTGTACTTCAACTTGTAGTCACCACCAGCTCGTACTTTACTGGAGACGTGTACTTCGTTTTTGTGAAGTACGGCTTGAGCGCGCTGCTTTTATAGCCAGAGGATACTACGCAATTACCCCCCACTCCTTTACCTCAAAAACGGTTTGATGACGTCATCTGCTACGCAGTTAGAAATAGAACAAAGAAAACTGTGCAGTTACGCAACCTTGAACAGGCTCAGACCTGTATGATGACGTCATCTACTACGCAATTAGGAATAAAGTAAAGAGAGCTACGCAGTTACCGTGACCTTGAACAGGTTCAGACCTGTTTAGAAGTAGACAGAAATCTCGACAGATGGCGTATCTTCTCGCATGTACTCCTCATACGTACAGTTTGAATATATTAATCTTTTCAGAATATAAACAATGAAATGCACCTGTGATCTAAGCAACTATTATTGATGCTGAGATCACAGGTGCATTTTTTAACAAAAATTCAGGAAATCAGAATCAAAATTTGAAATGGCGGAAATCAGACTCAAAATGGCGGAGTCAGATAGCAACCACCAGATGGTAAATTTCAGATAGCAGATTTCAGAGAGCAGACTCAAAATGGCGGGTTTCAGACTCAGATAGCAGCCACCAGATGGCGGAAATCAGATAGCAGACTCAAAAAATTCTAGAACAGAATGAGTCATCTACTGCGCAGTTATATGACCTTGAACAGGTTCAAGCCTGTCTGATGACGTCATCTACTACGCAGTTAGAAAATTCTAGAACAGAATGAGTCATCTACTTGGCGGTTAGAAGTAATGCACGCTGTCACCAGATGGCGTTGCGTGAAATCCTTCTCGCAAGTAGTTGACATAACTTCATTTTAAATATATAGAACATGGATATACCATACTACAAATGCGTATCTTGAACTATTGATCTGTTATGGCTGAGCCGAAGGCAGGTTAATAGTTGAGGATGCTTTTTAACCTCAAAATGTTGAACTCAAATTCAAAATGGCGGATAGTAAGATTTAAAAAATGGCGGATAGTAAGATGGCGGCAGAATTCCCCACCAGCGCCACCTATAACCTCGATAAAAACCTCACCTATAACCTCAAAATGACATACATATCTACCGCCGGCAACACCTACTGTCGGTAAAAACAGGTCGCCCATATCCACAGATGATACTTGTCACGAACCTACAGTCGGTAATGTATATCCCAGCTTAGTGTGGACACGAACCCACAAATCTGTTTTAGCGACTGAACATGCACCCCCTGTTTAACTACTAATGTGTGATAGTGTTAATCGTGTTAAGTTTGGTAGTACGGTAAACTTGTAATTTTAAACTTAGTTTTAGAACAGGTGTGGGAGACCGTTTGTTAGAAAAAGCCCATTAGGTTTAGGACAGGTGTGGGAGACCATTTGTTAGAAAAAGCCCGTCTAGTCATCGTATCGTCGTTGGGAAGGTTCATTTGTAAATATCGTTTATTTCGCAGTTATTCTCCGCTTCGTTAGATAATAAGTCAATTATAGTATGTGAGTGAACGCTTAAATTGTTAAATTTGTTGATTTTTATTGTTAATAAATATCGATATATTGGTAAATGATTAATTATTATTCAGCAGCACCTTTCTTCACTCTCTCTACTCTAAGAAAAGATTTCTTAGCTCTGAACCGGTTCCAGGAACCGTGATTAAAAATCCTGGTGGCGCCCTAATAATTATATTGTTGTTAGTTTTGTTAGTTTATTTATAAAATTGATTAGGGGCCAACCTGAGCAGGTAAAACTGTTGCAATATAAAAAAGAAACAAGATCATTTTGTGAATAAAAATATGTCATTTTATAAATAAAAAAACTGTGACGTAATGTTGAAATTTGAACGTTGTAACAGTTTTACCTGCTCAGGTTAGCCCCTAATCAATTTTATAAATGACTAAACAAAACTAACAACAATAAAACTGATCAGATTGTTAATTAAATTTTTATTATTTAACAGCACCTTCCTCCACTCTCTCTACCCTAAGATAAGTTTTCTCAGCTCTGGACCGGTTCCAGGAACCGTGATTAATAATCCTGGTGGCGCCCTGATAATTTTTATTGTTGTTAGTTTTGTTTAGTTAAATTAAAAATTGATTAGGGGCCAACCTGAGCAGGTAAAACTGTTACATTGGCGCCCAACTTCTTAAAAACCCAATAGAGAGAAAATAGAAGTTGTTGAGTAATAAAATTTTAATTAATTAATTAGAAACATATTATTCAATCATTGAAAAAAATTTTTTTTATTACTCGAAAAATTTTTTAACTTAGAAAATTGCGTTTAGTGAGCGTCGAAAAATTTTCTTTCTTCTAATTTTCCTTGAAATTCAAATTTTAGCATTAATTTAATTCTTATTTAAAATTTTGAAAAAAAAAAAAAAATCATTATCATTCAGCTAAACCCAGTAGCTTGTGGTAGTTTTTTTTTTTTTTTTTTCTACAAGTCACAGCTATTTTGGGTATCAAAGAAAATCATCATAATAGTCAAACCTGGTAGTCGAATTAAGTCGAAGTATTTTTCTTTCAATAAGGTTTAAAATACTTATCGATTTTGACTACCTCGGGTAAATTTACTTTTCATTTTGAGGAATATACTTGAGAAAATTCGACAATTGCTTTTGAAAAGAATTTTAATCCTATTCAATTTAAAATTAGCAAAAATTCTTTTCTTTCATAGAGAATTATAATAAAACATTAATTGACAAAATTTATAAAATCCTTTTTCTTTTGAACAAATTCTTTTGGTTTTTGAAATTTATTTCAATGTTAAATTTTCTTTTATTGTCTAAATTAAAATTTGACAATTGTATTACAACATCGTAAAGTACTTTTCAAAAGAAATTTTGACTAATAATCCTCAAAAGAATTTTTATCCTATTTAAATTAAATTTAACAATAGTTTCTTTTCATTCATAGAGAAAATAATTAGTTAAATCTTATTTGGAAAATTATAAAATCTTTGTCTCTTGAAGAAATTCCTTTAGGAATTTATCACATTATAATTTTTTTTCTTTATCAAATATTTTATATTACTTATTCTAAAATTAAAATCTTCAATATTAGATACTTGAATTATAAGTTATTGTCGTGTTTCAAAAGTGAGATTCATTAGATCTGAGAAGTATTTTATAAATTTTAACACAATGTTACGTCAAGGTGGACCGAGAACCAGGTCTCAAGGACTCGAAGAGCCAGAAGTTGAGGCTTGACGACTTTCCTTCGGTAGAGGCCGGGGTAGAACATCACCGATTATTACTAATAGACCAGGATCCAACGTTGATCAGAGACCCTTGGGGGAGTCAGCTCAAGTACCCGGGTCAGGCGTCATGCCTGCGCCCATGGGTGAGTCGACTCATTTAAACCCGGGTTATAGACAACATGGATCCGCGGGAGTAATATCTTCGGTCCAAAACAACCAACGTATATCAATAGGCGAGACGCCAGGTACGAGTGGGACTGCGTTGTTCCCTGGAAATCAAAACATGGCCAGAATCAGCGATGTAATTGGAGGGAATACGATTACACCAGCTCCAGCAGGTTCGTCAAACTCTTCATTACATTTCGGAGAGGTTGCTGATACCATGAACGGAATAATTGACGACATGGACCGTGAGCTCTCCTGGATACAACACAGACTCCGAGGTGATCCTACAACCAATCAAGCACCTCGAACACGACTTCTAGGAGTCGAGGAAGCAATAAGAGAACGAGAGACACGGGAACAGGCATTAAGAGACCAGTTGAGACACGAACAAATTCAACGAGAACGTCTCGAACGCCTGCATCAACAACAAGAGCAGGAAATTCGTCAACTTCGTGAACGTGAACGACTGGCTCGTGAGATCTACTCAGGGACAGCACATCTTGGAGGAAATTCGAGCTCTCCTTTATACCAACACCTAAATAATCAAGAAACTCGACCAATTGGCTTGACTTCTCGCCCATTGATCAATACAATAAATCACCAGGACTATCAAACAAATCTTTAACAACAAGATCGTTACCGGGGTTTCACACCAAATTTCCTTCCAACGGTTATAAGAAATGTGTCCAGGTCCAATGTTGGTGTTCACCCCGTTGAAGTCACCTCCAGGCAATCTATGTGCGTAATTATCGGGGCAATTCCCAGGATAATTAGCCTGTGGTATGTAAGTGTTACCTGGTGTGAAACCCCGGTAACAATCTTGTTGTCCGACATTAGTTGTTTGATAATCCTGTCGGTTTACTGTGTTGATCAATGAGCGAGAAGTCAAGCCGATTGGTCGAGTCTCTTGATTATTTATCTGTTGGTATAAAGGAGAACTCGAATTTACTCCCAGATGCGCTGTTCCTGTGTAAATCTCACGAGCCAGTCGTTCACGTTCACGAAGTTGACGAATTTCCTGCTCTTGTTGTTGATGCAGGCGTTCGAGACGTTCCCGTTGAAGTTGTTCTTGTCTTAACTGGTCTCTTAATGCCTGTTCCCGTGCCTCACGCTCTCTTATGGCTTCTTCGACTCCTTGAAGTCGTGTTCGAGGTGCTTGAATGGTTGCAGGATCACCTCGGAGTCTATGTTGTAACCAGGAGAACTCACGGTCCATGTCGTCTATTATTCCGTTCATGGTATCAGCAACCTCTCCGAAATGTAATGAAGAGTTTGACGAACCTGCTGGAGCTGGTGTAATCGTATTCCCTCCAATTACATCGCTGATTCTGGCCATGTTTTGATTTCCAGGGAACAACGCAGTCCCACTCGTACCTGGCGTCTCGCCTATTGATATACGTTGGTTGTTTTGGACCGAAGATATTACTCCCGCGGATCCATGTTGTCTATAACCCGGGTTTAAATGAGTCGACTCACCCATGGGCGCAGGCATGACGCCTGACCCGGGTACTTGAGCTGACTCCCCCAAGGGTCTCTGATCAACGTTGGATCCTGGTCTATTAGTAATAATCGGTGATGTTCTACCCCGGCCTCTACCGAAGGAAAGTCGTCAAGCCTCAACTTCTGGCTCTTCGAGTCCTTGAGACCTGGTTCTCGGTCCACCTTGACGTAACATTGTGTTTATTATTTAAAAAAAAAAAAAAAAAATTACTTCTCGAATCTGAAAAATCTTACCGTTGAAACACGACAATAACTTATAATTCAAATATCTAATATTGAAGATTTTAATTTTAGAATAAATAATATAAAATATTTGATGAAGAAAAAAAATTATAATGCGATAAATTCCTAAAGGAATTTGTTCAAGAGACAAAGATTTTATAATTTTTCCAAATAAGATATAACTAATTATTCCCTCTATGAAGGAAAAGAAACTATTGTTAAATTTTATTTAAATAGGATAAAAATTCTTTTGAGGATTATATGTCAAAATTTCTTTTGAAAAGTACTTTACGATGTTGTAATACAATTGTCAAATTTTAATTTAGAGACAATAAAAGAAAAATTTTACATTGAAATAAATTTCAAAAACCAAAAGAATTTGTTCAAAAGAAAAAAGTATTTTATAAATTTTGTCAATTAATGTGTTACGTCCTCGTAACCGCGCGGTTTGAGAAGAACCGGCCCTAAATAATATAAAGGGGTCTGGAGAATTAGGATGAGACGACCTCCAGTGTCGTCAGTAGGTGGACTCGAGTTTCCTCCGAAATAAACTGATTTAATTTGAAATTAATAGTCGCCGATTTATTTAATTAGTAATGCGATACAATTTAATTATCAGGAGGGAAACCGTCGTACAGTGTAATGTTTATCGGTTTCTAGAGCAGTACTTAGTAGCTTAATGATATTATGAAAAAGGCCCCGAGTTCCCGATGCAACTCGCTTTTATAGACTCCCCAAGGGACGCGCCCTTGTAGGAGTAGGGTTGCTTATCAGGTTCTCGAAAATATAGAATGTTCTAGACTTTGGAGTTCATGCTTCCTGCGTCATCAGGGTGAGCTGGCTCATCGGCTGATGCCACTCCAGAGTCTAGTCCACGTAATTGTTTGTTGTTGACTTAGGACATTCTTTTCGTGAAACTTTCTGATGTTGCCGCGTACTGTACTCTAGTTTCCCTTTACATTTTATTATACATTTGTGTTATCATTAAACGTTCCTTGTTGGAATGTTAATGGTAACTTAAAAACAACTTAAGCTTAAGCTTATTTGTTCTACTGCTTGTTGAATCATTCTAGTTTTTCCATTAACATTCTTCGAAAGAAAATGTTAATGTGAACTTAAAAATAATCTGTTTATTCAGGTGTTGGCTGAGTTTTACTTATCATTTTCTTAGTATTTAATGTTTAACGTTTGGAATTCTTTACTTATTATTTAACATTATATTTATGAAAAAATGAATATTTATGAAATTATTGTACAATTGTTAGAGTTTAAATTAGCGCGCGTATTCGCTATCAGAGACATCTGCGAATGCAGGTGGGGACGTAACACGTCCCTCCCTCCAGACAAACGTCCCGTTTGTTGTTTAGGTGGCATTGATCTCAATTTATGCTTATGAGAAAAAAAATATGTTTTTCGCGCGTTAAATTATATTAAAAAAAAATTTTAGGAGATTTCTCCCTCTCAGTAGGCTCGCGTCCCTTGTGAGTTAAGAAATACTCCGACGGTTCTGCGATAACTGCTTTACCTGCCATAGGGCTATTATCTTTATTTTTAAGTTCTTCTGAAACCTTAATGACAATGATCCTCTTTTATTTGTTTTTACTTATATATTACGTTTAAGTTTATGTTTATCTTTTTCTTTTAAAGTTCTTTAAAACCTTAATGACAATAATCTTCTTATTTTTGGAAGAAAATACATGTACGTTTGCGTTATCTCTATTATCTTTTAAGTTTGTATTTTACTCAACTGTCATTTGAAAAGAAAAAAAAATTTAGTTTACAATTTATTATGTATTATATTATTATTTATAATTCATTAATTTATTATTATTATTATTATCATCTTTCTTGGCTAAAAAAAATTTATGTACTTTTTGAACAATAAAATCTATGGTTATTTATTTAATTATTGTTGTTTGAATCGGTAATTCCTTGCTATCGCTGTGAAGCTTAAATGTTCATTTATTTATCTTTTTTTTTTTTTTTGTATTTCTATATATTCGATGTTGTGGTTCATTCTTATATCTAAACATTATTAAAAATTTAATATTTTTATTTTATATTTCCTGTAAGAAAAGTATGTCATTATTTTTCCAAAAAAAATTTGTTTCTCGTCATATTTTTTTTTTTTTGTTTTAGATGTCCTTCTTTTTATTTTATAGTTATTTTTGTTTAATCTATATAATTTTGTAAAAAAAATTTATTTAATATATATGTGTAATTATATACTTTTATTTTTCTTGAAAATTTATTTTCTCAGAAAAATGATTCATTTGGGGAAAGTGGGGGCAAGGATTCAAATGTTTGGACGTAGAAGAGAGGGTGATTTCTGCGCGTGGTTTCACTCTTTGTTTCGGTTCTTTATTAATGTGCAATTTTTGCTCTGTCACAATGGACTATTTTTCTTTTTCCCTGTTTTATTTCTATTTCAATGTCATTTTTATCTGGAAATATTTCGGTAATTTTATAAGGACCTAAATAATTGTCGTCAAATTTTCCCGTCTTTTGGTTCTTAACTAAATATATGTTCTGACCTATTTTAAATTTTACTGGATGTATATTTTTATCATATCGAATTTTTGATTTCTGTTTAGCTTTTTCTAGGTTTTCTCTGGCTATCTTTTGAGTTTCTAAAAGTCTGGTCGCGTGAGTTTTGATATAGTCTGCGTAGGTCGGTATTTCGTCAAGGTAAGAAAATTCTGAGGGTAATCGGGCTTCTTTACCGAAAACTAGTTGGTAAGGTGTAAATTTTGTACCTTCGTGTACGCTAGTGTTATATGCTAATGTAGCTTGGGGTAACCACTTATCCCAATCGTTTCTGCTAGTATAATGTTTTATGTAGTCAGTCAAGACTTGGTGACTACGCTCAAGAGCGCCGTTTGACTGTGGTCTAAACGCTGTGGTTTTTATTTGTCTAATTTTAAACGTTTTTGCTAAGCAAGTCATTATTTTTCCTATAAACGCTTGACCTTGATCTGTTAATATGACTTTTGGACAACCGAATTTACATATAAAATGTTCAACTAAAGCTTCTGTGATATCTTTCGCGGTCATTGTTATCAATGGTATCGCAAAATAAAATTTTGATAGATCGTCTTGCATGGTTAAGATGTAAGAGTAACCATTAGCTGAAATTTTGTTGGGGACTACTATATCTAGAGCTAATTTATCCCAAACTTGAGCTGATGTGTCGGTAATGACCATCGGTTGTTTAGTTTTTATTCTAACTAGTTTCTTTTTCTGGCAACTAATACATTTTCGAACAAAATCTTCTACCTGTACTTTTATATTGTCCCAAAAATATCTTTGTCTTATTTTCTTGTATGTTTTTGTCACACCTTTGTGTCCTGACATAGGAGGTTCATGGTTTTCTAACATTATTCTATGTCTTTCTTCTATGGGGGGTATTATGATTAATTCTCTGCAAATAGTAAATTTTATTTCTGTTCCTGCGAAAATTTTTGTAATGATACTTTTAATTTTTGACCAAACTACTTCGCTTAAGTTACTGAGTCCTTGTGATACACTAATTGTTTTGATATTATTATCTATAAGAAATGACTTCAAGTTTTTGAACGCTTTTAAATAATTTGATTCTAATGGTTTTTCTTTATCATGATTTTGTGTTACTAAAGCTATAACTTTTCTTCTTGAAGAACCCATTTTTATTATGTCTCCGATATCGTGTTTAATATTTGGATTTAATTTATTTAAATGACCTACTCTAATTAATTTTCTCCCTATTTCACTAAATACGGTGCTATTTGCGTTAATGAAGCATAGATAACTGTTTTTCTGCATTAGTAGATTGTCTTTTGTTTCGAAGATATTTTCGTTACTAATGTCGTTTGATATTGTTGAGTTTTCGGATGCTGTAGAGCTATCTGAGTCGTTTCTTTTGTCGTTATTTAAATTATTATCGTTTCTTGGGATTCTGTTTGTGTTGTTTGTCTGTGATTTCTTTTTGTTTTGAGATTTTGTCTGTTCGTTATTGTTTATTTGTTCTTCGTTGTCAGTGGAATCGTTATTTATTGATAAACTATTTATTTTACTTGTTGATTTGTTTTTCTTTTTGTTTTTAATCCTATTTCTTGTTCTATTACTGTTTTCTAATGAATTTTCGCTATTTGAGTCTGTAATTCCTGTTGGATTTATGTTGGAAAGGTTTAGGGAAGGTTGTCTGAATTCGTCTGACTCTAATATAGTTGAGTTATATGTTCTTTGGCTAATATTTTGTTGAGTGTTATCTATTATTATTTTATTAACGTCTGAGTCTGTGATTGGCGTATTTGGAATGGGTTGACAGGGATTTTCTGTTTCTGATTGTGTAACTGTATGTCGGCTTTGTGTGTTTTGTATGAGTATTGGTGTCTGTGTTTTGTCTTCTTGTTGACTTTTACTTGTTGTTTTTAATATTTTGTTACTTGAGTCTAAATCGTTAAGGATGATGGGGTCTGGTTGTATGTGCGTGTGTGAGTTTTTCTGTTTTCTTGATTGTGTTGATTTTCTTATGTTTTTGTTTTGTTTGCTTTGTTTAAGTACTTTTATTATTTTATTAACGCGATCCATGTGTTCGGGTATTGATGACAATCTCTTATTAATTTTTGTTTCTTTTGTTTTATCGTAATTATTTGAATCCTTTAGAGATTCTAAAGTAATCATTATGTCTGGTAGTTTTATGTTTTGGTTTTTCTTTGTAATTTTATTGTGTTTTATTTGATTTTTGTTAATTAGTTTTCTGATTTGGTGAAGTATGTGTTTGTGTGTGTGTACGTGTGAGTCCGTGTTCGTTTCACAAGAGCATGTTTTTGGTTTTCTTGTTCTTTGTGACCTGCGTAAGGGTAGAGGGTTTTCTTCTACCTGTGTCTGTATATTATTTTTGTTTACGTCTTTGTATGTGTGCTGTGTGTGTAATGTTTGAGAGTTTTCGTTTGGTGTAGTTGTTGTATGAGGTTGTGCTGAATTTGAAATATCGTTTTGATTGTTATTGTTTTCGATTACTGCTTCTACGGTAATGTATTGGGGTCTGTCTCCACTGTCTTCTGAGGACCATGGTACTGCTCCTCCCTTATCATTTTCGCGATTTGTTGTCATGATGGGAATTGTTTCTATGGGGAATCTGTGCTAATATTATCTGAATTATTTGAATATATTTTGGAATTAATAATTTCTGATTCATCCGTATTTGATTCGTCGTCCGAACTGTCAATTATTTTGAAAATTTTTTTATTTATGCTTTTATTTATTTTTTTATGAGTACGCGAGATGGGTGATGGTGTAAAGTCTGCGTATTGTCGTGTTCTTTTGTATTGTAAGGGTAAAAATCTGTTTTTAGATCTTGTATTTTTAAATTTTATTTGAGGAGTCTGTGTTCCTGTATTATTTTGGGTCGGGTTTTGTGGGTCTGGGATTTCTTCATTAATTTTATTAGGAGAGGTTTGGGGTAGTGGATTTTGATCCGATGGGATAGTCTCTGTTGGTTCTTTGAGGTAGGATAAACCGAAGTCTGTTGTGTTAGAATCATATGATAAGTTATTTGTATTATTTTTGATTAGTTTCTTTCTTAATTTTTCTCCTCTAGGATCACTGTTTGATGATGAATATGATTTATCGGAATAATCGGATAATTTGCTCGCGTTAACTAACATGCTAAATTTATCGCTCCTATTATCTTCAAATTTATTACTATTTATGATTTCTGACTGTGTTTTATTACTTGAGTTTGTTATTTCTAATTCTTCTTGAGATATTTCTAAATTTCTTATACTATTTTTGCTCTTGTTTAAGTTTTGTTCTATAATTTTTCCGCTATTATCTAAGCTGGATTTATTTTGATCCGCGATATTTTCATCGGTTTCTTGAATTATACTTATTTTATTTTTATCGGTTATTTTTAATTTGTTATTTTTATTTTTATATTTGTTTTTATTATTATTTTTATTTTTCTTATAAGGGATATATTGCCTATCTTCTTTGTTGCTTCTTCCTTCCTTTTCTCGCCTTGTTGCTGACCGTAGTTTCATAGGGTAGTTAGTCCTATTCTTATCTTCGATCTTCCAAGGGTCATTCACTTGGTCTAGCTGCTCGTCTGTGGAACTGCTAATTATTTTGTATATTCGTTGTCCCCTTGTAGGTTTTGACATTACCTGAGTATATCCTTCAGGTAATTGAGATGATTTATTCATTGATTGTTTTTCTACTGAATTATCTAATTTTACCGCATGAATAATTTCGTCGCGTAATATTTTTATGTTTTTGTTACTACCCTTGTGCACTGGGGTGGTAATATTTTTATTTATTTTTTTATTTGTATATTCAGGTTCGTTTTCTTCCGAATATATCAATTTTTCTGTTTTTCGAATTATTATTTTTATTTTTGTTTATTTGTAAGTTCTCGGGTTCGTTTTCTTCCGAACTTATTATTTTTGATTTTTTTGTTAGTACTGGTTCGGGGCCAGATGGGTCAGACGTTCTGAGTCTTGCGATTCCTGGTTTCCCTGTGGGACGCCATTTAAATTTTATTGGGTATGCTTCCCGTTTATTTTCTACTGGATTTCTAGATAAAGCATCGGCGTTTGTGTTTATTCTTCCTGCCTTGTATTGTACTATATAGTCGAATTCTTTTAGACGTTCTCTCCATCTCATTACGCGTGAGGTCGGGTCGTTCATTGAATTTACCCATACTAATGGTCTATGATCCGTAATGAGTGTGAATTCTCTACCGTAAAGATAAGGTCTAAAGGTTTTCATCCCGAATAATGCTGCAACCATTTCTTTTTCTGTAGTTGAGTAATTTTTCTCATGTTTATTTAGGACGCGAGAGGCTGCTGCTATTATTTTATCTTCACCTATTTTACCCTGGGAAAGAATTGCTCCTACTGCGTAGTTTGATGCGTCGGTCGTTAAAATAAAAGGTTTTGAAAAATCCGGATACTGTAATATTGGAGCCGTGCATAGTTTATCACGTAAATTTTCAAAGATTTCTTGATGTTCTTGTGTCCAGACAAATTTCGCGTTTTTACTTGTTAGGTCTGATAATGGTTTCGCTATTTTTGCAAAATCTTTTATGAAACGTCGATAGTAACCCGCAAGTCCGAGAAATTCTCTTACTTGAGTGGTATTTGTAGGAGTTTTATAATCTTTGATTGCTCTTATCTTTTCTGGGTCTGGTTTCACTCCATCGGCAGAAATAAGATGTCCTAGATATAACACTTCTTTTCCTAAAAATTCGCATTTATCGGGCTGGAAACTTAGATTCGCTTTACGTAAACGTTCGGCTAACTTTTCGAATTTACTTCTATGTTCTTCGAGCGAACGCGCATAGATTACTATATCGTCCAGGTAGACGAATAGATCTACACCTTGTAAACCTCTAAGTACTAAATCCATTAGTCTTTGAAAGGTAGCAGGTGCATTTTTGAGTCCGAAAGGCATCCTATTGAATTGATAGTGTCCTCGCGGGGTCGTAAATGCCGTTTTATGCTTGTCCCTATTGTTAACTTTTATTTGATAAAAACCCGATTTCAGGTCAAAAGTAGAAAAGTACATAGCTCCTCCTAGTTGGTCGAGTATATCGTTTATGAGCGGTAATGGGTATGCATCCCCAATCGTCTTATCATTTACTTTTCGATAATCTATAACTAGACGGTATTTTACGTTTCCTTTTGAATCCTTTTTCTTTGGAACTATGAAAAGAGGTGAATTATACGGTGAAGTTGATGGGTCTATAATATCCATTGAAAGAAGTTCTGTTATTTGTCTTTCGATTTCATCTCTATGCGCGGGTGGGTGTCTATATTGTCTAGTATTTACTGGGATGTCATCTTTCGTGGGTATTATGTGATCAGCCACTGTGGTTGCCTGCAAATTTTCTCCCGGAATGTTGAAGAGGTCTGCGTATTTTTCAACAATTGAAACTATTTCTTCGCGCTCTTCTTCATTCAGATGTTCTAAACGCAAGAGACTAATAACTTTATCAACGCGATTTTCCCTGGCCATAGTGCTATCGCTTTGTTGAACCGTTTCATCTTGCGATAAGTAAGTGCTATCTTCTTCGCTTGTTCCAAATGGGTACAAGGAGATTGTTGGCACCTTTACTTTGACATCTTCACTAAGAGTATTTATTGCATACAAATAAGCTATCCCATTTCTATTACTCACTAATGCTTCTCCGGCAAATATACCGTTTCGCATATCTAGACGAGGCACGTATCCCTCTTTGAGATTACTATCTATCCGAACGAACATTGCTGTTTTAGTACGAGCTTTTAAAACAAAATATTCTCCTTCTGTCAATGAAATTTATAAATTATTTAACTTCGTAAACGTAACCGTATTTTCTACTAGGTTTATTATTCCGCCGTATTCGCGTAAGAATTCCATTCCTAATATACCTGAATAATCTAGGGGGAAGTCGTCGGGTATTACGTGAAAGTCTGTTTCTGTATTAAAAATTTGTATTTTTATTTTACCTAGAGTAATTGCTTCTGATACTCCGTTTAAATTATAGCAATATGATTCTTCAATTAGATCTTTATGTTTGACTTCCCCGTATTTTATTAGGTTTAAATTACATCCCGTGTCTAATAGAATTTTCCCGTAACTAGAAATTATATTTTTAGATTTTATCATTATTGAGGTAGGCTTATAATCTGGTGACATTGCACCTACGAAGTATGTTTTTGTGGGTATTCTGGTATTTAATTTTGGGTTTGGCTCTGTTGCGTTGAGGTGTTTCCCCTTGAAGAGCCTGGAAGGGGAAACATTTGTCCGTTTCCCTGAACTGTTTGTGCGACATTTAAACCTGCTTGTCTACCATAATCGTAAATTTTCTTTCTACAAATTTTTTCTACGTGTCCAATCTTTCTGCAGTACGCACATTGTATTTGGGGTCCGTTATTATTGATATTCGTATTACCACTGATCGGATTATTATTATTCCTAGTGTAAATATTGTTTGTACTATTGGTGTAATTGTTATTATAACGATTGTAGTTTTTATTGTTATTATTATTATTATTGTAATTATTACTTGTCATATTACGATTATTTCTGTTATTGCTATCATAGTTTCCGTAATTTCTAAACTTTAAAAATCTGCAATCCTCTGTATTATGATTGTTTCTTTTGCAATTTGAACAATATTTGTTTGTATTAATAATGTTATCTTTAAGTTTAATTTTGTCGTCGTTTTTGTGTGTTACGTCTGTATTAGGAGTACTTTGAATAGCATGACAATTTGTGTCATTAAAGGTTTGAAACATAGAGTTAATATTGCTCATCGATTGTAATTTTCTTTCTGCTTCACGAGCAGCGGTAGCGGCTGACTGAAGGTCGTTATATTCTACCTGTCCTAAATATAATGCTATTTGCGGGAATAGTCCTGATAAAAATGTTTGAATTGCTGTCTCTGTCGCTATTATCGTTTTCTCATTCGAGTTTTTACATTTTGAATTTTCAATTTCTAGGATTGTTTTTCTTAAATGTTCATCTATTCTACTATGAAAATCTATAACTCTCTCGTCTTTTCTTTGTTTAAATTGTGTTAGTTCGTTTAGTAAAACTGAGATAGGTTTACTCTGTCCGTAATTTAGTGTTAATGTTGAAATTAAGTCGTTTATTGTTTTTATATTAGCGTTTAATAGTCTGACTATTGGTCCGTTTTTACATTTTGATATTAATAATCGTACTAGTACTTTTTCTTCTACGTCTGTTATAAAGTTCTTCGCTTCTTTACATATTTCTGTAAATGATTGTACTGGGATCGTGTGTCCGTCAAATTCAGGAATAGTTTTTATGAAAAGATCGAATTTATTATAATTTATACCGTTATTATTGTTACTAATATGTGTTGATGTACTTTGTCGTGAATTTAATTCAGCTTTAAATTGATTAAGTCTGTCTAATATTACATTGTCGCAACGTTTTTCGAAGTCGCTTTTCATTCTCTTTCTTTCATCTAACAGTTCTTCTATAGCTTTTTCTAAAGCTGCTATTTTTCCTTTACTTTCTAATATAGTGGTTTCCATTTCGTTATCGTTATCTAAAGTCATTTTGATTTATTTAAAACAAGTCAAAAAGGGAAAAGAAAAGAAAAAAAAAATTTTTTTTTTTTTTTTTTTTTTTGAAAAGAGAAAAAAAATTTATACTGCGTGGGCAGACAAGGGAAAAAAATTGCAATTTTTGACGAGAAACAAACAAATTCGGATTAATAATTGACTTACTACTTCGTTGTATATTCTTATGTCGTTAATTATATTTAAATGCTTGGGTTGTCCTTTTTCGGATTCGTGAGCTGCCTCTCAAGTGATGTTGGATTTGGGCTGCTTGGCTCTTATCGTTGTTGTCCTAGGTCGTCACTGCTTGGCTGTAGTTGCTTCTGCTTGAAGTTTTTAAGTAGATTCTTGGTGATGATTCACTTGTTTTACAATTTGATGGTTTTTATTTTTCTTTTTGCTTATTGTTTGTTGAATAATCTTTTATTTTATTCGTTGTTATTATTAATTTAATTTTATTTTTAATTTGTTTTGATATACTTTATTTATAATTAAGCAAAAGAAAATTATAGATTATATAAATTTTTCAAAAACTTCTCACTGATTTTTTATTTTTAACTTTTCACTAACTGTATCACTCTATATATTTATTCTCGTTGATTTTTTTCTTGTATAAGATTTGTATATTTTTTTTTTTTTGATTGTTCCCAGAAAAGAAATTTTGATTTTTGAGTTGATGGTGAATTAATACTTTCGGAGATGAAGATCGATGTTAAATTTTATACACACAAAAAAAAATTTTGCGCCAGTCCTCTTCGGAGTGTGTTCGAATCCGTCGCTGCCACCAATTTATTATATTAATTTAGTTGTTACGTCCTCGTAACCGCGCGGTTTGAGAATAACCGGCCCTAAATAATATAAAGGGGTCTGGAGAATTAGGATGAGACGACCTCCAGTGTCGTCAGTAGGTGGACTCGAGTTTCCTCCGAAATAAACTGATTTAATTTGAAATTAATAGTCGCCGATTTATTTAATTAGTAATGCGATACAATTTAATTATCAGGAGGGAAACCGTCGTACAGTGTAATGTTTATCGGTTTCTAGAGCAGTACTTAGTAGCTTAATGATATTATGAAAAAGGCCCCGAGTTCCCGATGCAACTCGCTTTTATAGACTCCCCAAGGGACGCGCCCTTGTAGGAGTAGGGTTGCTTATCAGGTTCTCGAAAATATAGAATGTTCTAGACTTTGGAGTTCATGCTTCCTGCGTCATCAGGGTGAGCTGGCTCATCGGCTGATGCCACTCCAGAGTCTAGTCCACGTAATTGTTTGTTGTTGACTTAGGACATTCTTTTCGTGAAACTTTCTGATGTTGCCGCGTACTGTACTCTAGTTTCCCTTTACATTTTATTATACATTTGTGTTATCATTAAACGTTCCTTGTTGGAATGTTAATGGTAACTTAAAAACAACTTAAGCTTAAGCTTATTTGTTCTACTGCTTGTTGAATCATTCTAGTTTTTCCATTAACATTCTTCGAAAGAAAATGTTAATGTGAACTTAAAAATAATCTGTTTATTCAGGTGTTGGCTGAGTTTTACTTATCATTTTCTTAGTATTTAATGTTTAACGTTTGGAATTCTTTACTTATTATTTAACATTATATTTATGAAAAAATGAATATTTATGAAATTATTGTACAATTGTTAGAGTTTAAATTAGCGCGCGTATTCGCTATCAGAGACATCTGCGAATGCAGGTGGGGACGTAACAAATGTTTTATTATAATTCTCTATGAAAGAAAAGAATTTTTGCTAATTTTAAATTGAATAGGATTAAAATTCTTTTCAAAAGCAATTGTCGAATTTTCTCAAGTAAATTCCTCAAAAATGAAAAGTAAATTTACCCGAGGTAGTCAAAATCGATAAGTATTTTAATCCTGATTGAAAGAAAAATATTTCGACTTAATTCGACTACCGGGTTTGACTACTATGATGATTTTCTTTGATACCCAAAATAGCTGTGACTTGTAGAAAAAAAACTACCACAAGCTACTGGGTTTAGCTGAATGATAATAATTTTTTTTTTTTTCAAAATTTTAAATAAGAATTAAATTAATGCTAAAATTTGAATTTCAAGGAAAATTAGAAGAAAGAAAATTTTTCGACGCTCACTAAACGCAATTTTCTAAGTTAAAAATTTTTCGAGTAATAAAAAAAAAAATTTTTTTTCCAATGATTGAATAATATGTTTCTAATTAATTAATTAAAATTCTATTACTCAACAACTTCCATTCTCTCTCTATGGGGTTTTTAAGAAGTTGGGCGCCAATGTAACAGTTTTACCTGCTCAGGTTAGCCCCTAATCAATTTTATAAATAATTAAACAAAACTAAAAACAATAAAAATTATCAGGGCGCCACCAGGATTATTAATCACGGTTCCTGGAACCGGTCCAGAGCTGAGAAAACTTATCTTAGGGTAGAGAGAGGGGAGGAAGGTGCTGTTGAATAATAAAATCTTAACTAACAATATATCGATATTTATTAACAATAAAAATTTAACAAACTTAACAAATTTAAGCGCTCACTCACACACTTATAATCTAACGAAGCGGAGAACAACTGCGAAATAAACGATATTTACAAACGAACCTTCCAATGACGATACGATGACTAGACGGGCTTTTTCGAACAAACGGTCTCCCACACCTGTCTTAGAACTAAACTTAAAATTTAACGTCCACCGGACGACCAAAACTAACTAACTTTACACACTTTACAACTTAAAATTAAGTCCACAGGACTACCGAACAACACTATTAACACTCTCTATCACGCATAACCCGTTCAATTGTTCACACACATAACCCACACTTCGCTTAATTGATTTCTACTTTATAAATTTTAATAAATCAAAGGTAATTAAATTTTTGATAAAATATTTAAATTAAATTATTCAATATTTAGTAAATTAATAAAACGACAACCAATATTCAATTTACAACCAATTCTCAATTCCAATTGTTAATTTTAATTCCGTTAAAATTTTAGATGGATTAAAATTCTTCAGTAACTTATTGTCATGGTCTTAAGAATATAACAATACTTATTTAGAACAAAAGGTCTTAATGCCTTGAATTAACTTTTGATAACTAAATAAATTAATCACAATATAAATTTTTACATCACTTCAAAATTATTAACACAAATTTAATTAATTAATTCTGACTAAGTTTTTACTGTGACAATTTTTTACTCAATTAACTAATTCCTAGGACTTAATGTCCATGCCGATAATTATCAAATTAGAGTAAAATTAATTTAATTAATTCACGGACTTAATCCCAAAATTATTAAATTCACACTTGACGGAATAGTTTTATAATATAATATTCTCAATAAATAATTCCTAATATAATATTCTTAATAATTTTCCACTCTATATTATCCTCGATAATTAATTCTCAATATAGAATTCTTCATAATTAATTCTTAATATAAAACATTATCACTAGCGTTCTACTCGTCTTATAAATTATAAAAATTCGACACGAGTCGAAATAGTCAAATTCAATTGCTAGAACATTCGCTAGTCAAGTCTTTGCTTGACCTTGGGTATTGGAATTTATGCGACACACAACTGACGCTTGACGAAAATTCCACGAATAAAAATTTGTCTATTTTTCTCAATGACAAAAATCAATCAATTTTACTCAGTTAATTATTGAAAAATTAATTTAATGAATTTTCTTAGATGTTAGTTAATTGATTGAAAACTTTTAGATATTAAAACTTCCCCCGCAAGGTCGATCGAGCGATCTCCGGGTATAAACCCCCATGAAAATCACTCAATCCAAAAACTAGCAAATGTTCTATGATTTATTTATTGAATTAAATTTTCGTCGATTAACGATCCAATTGATAAATAATTAGGAGAAGTAACTGGGCATTGGATAAACCGCGGTCCACTTCCTTCTCACAGAGCAATAATTGACACCTTGACGAACAAAACGATGATCTAACTCACTCGTTGAGGATGAAGTCCTAGTTGTAGTTGGCTTCCTTCGTCTCGTCAATACTCTCGGGAACGGTCCTTTTTGATTTCCGTGGCACTCAGTCTGGCGATCACACTACTTCTCCCTGTTCCGCTGCACGGCTCACCTATTTTAACCCAAACTCACCCCCTCCTATTCTCCCTTTAGGCCCGAAGATCGAGACGCGCCAGTGCTATGTCGAATAATTATCGATATTCGGTGATTTATCGATTAAGGGTAATTTTACCCTGTTACAGAGTGAAGATTTGTTTTATTGTTAATAAGTCGCGATATTGTTTTTACCGTTAATCAATGTTGATCAATTTTTTTTAACTAATTATTTTTAACTTAACAGCCTATTCCTCCACTCACTACCCTGGAGGAAATCTCTCATTGCTTCTCCGGTTCCAAAAACCGTGATAAAAATCTGGGTGGCGCCCTGTAATTAACGTTCACTTTATTTATTTATTTACTTATTAATTTTATTTGTTTAATTAATTATTGAGACCATTTGCACGATGAATATCGACACCCATTACACCATTTATAAATATATATTTTTAAACTCCACGAGCTTAAAAATTTATACAGAATATATTTTCGAGATTTGTGCTCAGAAGTAAGGGGGTTTCAGGGACGGCCTTTAGGATCGACCGATTCCTAAATTTTTACACAGGAATTAATAATGTTGTTTAATTTTTTTATATATTTATAACAATTAAATAGATACAAAAAACTTAAAACCATGTACATTTGTTCTGTAAAATTCTTCATTGAAACACAGAATGGATATATGATAATGTGCTTCTCTTGCCTTTCTTTGGTCTTATATATATAACTTTTTATCTAAGAGCCTGAAAACAAAAAATTGATCATTCGTTAATAATAATATCGATCAGAAAATGATATAAAGTAGTAGTTTAGAATAGCTTAGTCAATTATATTCCGATTCTTATTGTGGTCATACCTTTAGGATAATATTGCGCTCCTCGATCTTCATTATTATTGTGAGTAGATACACGAGCATTATTTCGAGCTGAGTTTGAACTTGAAATATGCCTTGAAGCGGCATTGTTGTGGGGATATCGCTGAAAAAAAAAAAAAAAAATTTTTTATAAGAATAACAACTGAAAAGTCACTCTATAAACTAGTTTCAAAAATAAACGTTATAATCTAATAGAGGCTAGTTATATTTAACAAATTTTTCTATTAGAATGAATTATGTAATATTCATAGATAAGGCCACGTGTATGTATCCTATTAAAGTTACGCTGTATATAATGGACCGACAATTATTCCTACATGTCGTTTTTTGAATTCTTGTTATGAAAATCAATGAAATTAAAAAAATCAGAAAATTATTAGTTTCAACCTAATTTTATAAATTAATTCTATGTGTGAGAATGTGTGTAATTTTTTTTTTTTAACGATGGCGGGAGGGGTAATCTTTCAAAGACACTGACAGATGATGTTATTGGTAGTGTTGGATTTCCACCCACTAAATCTTCCCCTTTCCTCATCCCCCATACTTCGAGCAGGGAATACTGGATCGAGACCGCGTTAGTATTACTTCAGCCCAGTCCCGCTGTGTCTAACGACGTCTGCTCTTGTTCTACTTGTTTCTCTTTGAAATATTATCTATCAGAAGGCGCCGCACGTTAACAGTAATGTCATTCAAGTGATTCCCGAGGCTCTCAGACTTGAGTGCTTTGCCTTTAACTGCTTCGGTGTTTGCTCTGGGATTTTTCCAGCGTTCGCACTTGGAAAACGTGAGCATAGCGTCATCATTTTTGTCCGTGCAGTACTCGTACATTTTGCTAAGTCACGACGAGAATTTGTATGGAAGTAAAATTTGTTTGAAATTTATGTAAATCGACGAATTGTTTGACCGATTTTAATATTTAATGGAATTAAATTTATAATTTTTCAGGAAATTCCCGAAGTTTGACTGTGCGTAATAGGTGACGATAATTATCGCTTTTAGTAAAAACTTTCGGATTGATAAAGACCAAAAATTTTCCGTCGATGAACAACCTTTATTTGGGTTTAATTTTCTCGACTGGAGACTTCTGGCCGAAGAAATTGATGAGAGTCCACTCTACCTGGTGCGGACTACCACAGGTAAGTGAACTTTTCCACCCACGAGCCAATGGCGACTCTCATCCTGGAGGCCTTTAGCCAAAAGGTGGCAACCACAGCTGAATAGGTGGGGCGAGGTGGATTTTATTCATTCTCTCTTTGGAAATAGCAAAGTATTGCCTATGGGGCAATACGAGCCTCCCGTCAGAAACCAGGAAGTAGACGGCCGACGGAGGGGAATCAGCCACGCGATTTTTGTAAGCAACGGGAGAATTATTTTACCGACGACGGTAAATAAATCCGTATACGCCGTGTATGTTTGGGTTTGATAATTCGCCATTTATTGTAAAATGTACAAAATTAATGTTTTGTTAATTAAAATAAAGAGGTTCTGTGTTTGAATATGTTAATCAAATTTTCGAGTTTGATTTAATTAAAATTACCCTCGTTAAAATCCTGGACTCCGGCGAGCTAAATCGAGCCGGGGGTAAAGTGAGTCAAAGAGTACCCGTTACAATGTTGCCCATATTAGCTGGGATTTTTAGTGCTTCTGATGCAGCCTTTCTTTGAGTTTTTTGAAGAAAATCAAATAGGTTTTGCCTCAGATATCCTGGTTCAGGTCATTGCAGATTTCCTTTTACAACGACGCTTTGCTCACCTTGATGGTATGTTTGAACCGTTTTATGGCCTCTTTGTTCTTGCGTATGTGTTTGTACTTGGTCTCAATCACTTGCGTTTATGTGTATGTTTTTTTTTTTTTTTTTTTTTTTTTTTTTTTTTTATTTAACAAGGCTGGTGTAACGGAGCAATCGTTACCCGTTAAAGGCCCTTTTATCCGCACTGTGTTAGTTATCGACAGATCACAGTGCGGTGTGATCTTAAGTCCTCGTAACCATAGCTGAAGCTATGAAACGAGGCCCCAAGGTGGAGAAATCGACGTAGTGATAGTGGGGAGAGCAGAGGAAGCAAGGAAAGAAGAAAATTTGGTAAGACTCATTGTGACTGTGGCTCTACTGGACGCAAATTTCTCAAAAGCATCCAGCAAAGGTAACACTGACACACAAAAAAAAATTGTCTGTACACCGGGCGTGTATTTCTTGTATGTTGTATTTCTAAAATGAAAGATTGAGATCCAAGAATGTACACAAATTGGATTTTTAACTGTTTTTCGAGGGTATTATACTGTTTCATTTTGGAATGATCTACGACGTGGATATTTCTTCTTCCACCTTTCCTTTATTTAGTAAAAATTCGCCATCATGTTGGGATTTCAACTTCTTCAATGTGCAGACTTTATTTCATTGCATGATCGCTTGTACAATAAGAGACAATAATTTATGGATGCTCGTGTTGCTTTGGTATGAATGAAAGTTTGGATTTATGAAAATTTGTCAAAATAAATATGAAAGTTCAAAAAAAAGCTGATGAATATAAATGAATAAAAGCACGGAAAAATTTACGAATAATTGGATATAAATACAAATGATTCTATGTAAACTAGATCATCTGTTCAATTTTACAGTTGTTCGTATGACCAACTGAACAAATAAAATTCCTTATTTTTAAAAATACGTACAACTAATAATATGTTTATTTGATTTCAATTCCAAAAGTATAAGTGGAAAAATAAACATTACTATAAATGAAAATTTATAAATTTACTAGTTCATAAAAAATATGATTTGAATAAATGATTAATAATACAACTCTATTTCAGGATGCTAATTTTATAGGTAAAATGAATAATACGGAGAGAACAGCTTGGGTAACTTTCAAAAATGTGTGTGTCATAACTTTGTAGGAAATAATAAAAGTGAAAATTACAGGACAATAGTCGAAGAATTAGTGACAAATTACAAAAATTTAGGTTGCTCAATAAATCTAAAATTTCACTTCCTGAATTCTCACATCGACCACTTTTCTGAGAATTTTGGGGAGTACAGTGAAGAACAGGGAGAACGTTTTCATCAAGACATAAATGAAATGGAGACTAGGTATCAAGGAAAGTGGAATATCAAAATGATGGCAGACTATTGCTGGATACTCAAATGAGATATACCAAAAGAAAATAACAAACAAAAGAGAAATCCACACTGTAGATCATTTAAAAATAAAAGAGTTCATTTCGATACCACCGGAAAACAGTTTAAAAGTTGGGAAATCATTCTACTATTTCTGTTTACACGTCATTGTCATAGATTTTACGATTTTTTTGCATTTTCAGATTTTAATCTTGTATTTTGTTAATACAAAATACAAGAAATTTATTTAATTGTGTTTAAAAGATTTTTTTCCATTTTTTCAGCAGCAATTTTCTGCTATTTAATCGATTTTTTGCAATTTTATGAATGTTTAAGGGAACTATGGGCCAAATTTATTGAAGAATTAGATCAAGCAGATTAAATTACATGAAAATCTTTGTCAATCTGGGTCCACAAAATTTTTTGAACCAAGATAATCCCAATTCTTCACGATTTTGCAATTTTTATGGACATTTCACAATTTTTTTAAAATTAAAAAAGTTTATGATTAAAGTACGGTCGAAATTAGTATTTAACAGATTAAAATACATGAAAATTATGCTTGCCTTAGATCTCAAAATTTTTTTTCTTGCCAAAACATCAATTTTTTGGGGTTTTTTGCAATTTACTCGAAATTGAAGGCTGGACAGCCTAAACTGACTTGAAATTCGTATTCAGCGGGTCGAAAAACATGTCCGTAGATAGGTGGCGCCCGGTGTACAGACAATTTTTTTTTTGTGTGCCAGTGTAATCATTTGATATCGGCTCGACCAACGTGGAACGAAGCGATAACACCTTATTAATTTATTGCTTGCTAGGCCAAATGTCAGCTTGCTTAAATTAATTTTAATTTTGTGATCATTTCTAATGCTGGTTTACGGTTACAGGCTATATCAATATTCAGGGAGCGAGTGATGGTGACCACCGTTTTGCCGCCAAGTTGAGAATACCTCACCAAGGAAAATTTACACCAATACTCGAAGACGAGGAGTTTACAGCTCATCGAGGAAGCACTGATAAAAATTATAAAAAAACTCCAGATACAAATAACGAGTTAATTATTCTTCAGGACTGCGGTATCAGCCAGGCCTCATGTCGGCTGAAAGTCACCGCCATTTCGTGCTCGTTCACAATCGTTAAGAATTAAGATTAAATTTAGAATTAAAATTATAATAAATTATAAACCAATTAATTAATAATACCAAGAACTATTTCGGGTTATTAATTAATTTGTTTAGAAAAAATGATTCGTTTTAGTCAGGTTACTTATTTTACACGTAGGTCTATCTAGTTTAATTATACTAGGAACATATTTCGGGTTATTAATCTTAGATTCTCATGTCGTGTGTAGACTATTAATTATTCATAATCGTGTAATTAATAATTTGGCTTAAGCTAGTAAAAATGAAATTGAGTAAATCGACAAACTGAATTATTTACGGCAAAACGGATTTAACATTAAAAAATTAATCCAATAACATTTTCAAAATTACAAATTCAGACACTTGTCAATTTTTGTCAAAAAGTAACTAACATAAAAATTAACGGCCTTGAGAGAAAGTCGGCCATTAGACAGCGCATTAAATTTAGTATAAAACCTTCTTAAGGTCAAAACTAAAATCTCTCTGTGTAAACTACAATATCTTTTTGTAGAAATTTCACATTTAGAAAGAAAATAAAACTTCGTTAAATTTACTACTTACGAATGGATTTAATAAAATAATTTGGATTAAATGAAAATAATTTAGGCAATTTTAATATTACTCAATTATCGGAATTTAATTAATTAACTTTGACTAAAACGAATGGAATAAGATTTATTTAATGAATTCTCGGACTCGAAAAAATTAGAATTAATTCAAGATACGAAGAACTCTTGGAAGTAATAATTATTGTTGTTGTAATATTAAGAACACGGCAGTAATTTAGTAAATAGAAAAATTATAATTAGGAATTAAGGAATTATTTTAGGAATTATAAATTATAATTAGGAATTATTTTATTAGTTGGAAATAATTCATTGTATTATTTTTATTATTGGAAATTATAAGTAGTATGGTTGTGGGTGCATAAAGAGTCTACATCGGTTTCATGGTATACTCTTCTGGCTTCGGGGTAGATTTCTTAGAATAACGTGAGGGTCCAGCACAGTGACGTGAGGGTCCGTGGGACAGAGTGAAAAAAGTTAGAGTAGCGTGAGGGCCCAGTGGACAGCAAGAAGTTGATAGAGTAGCGTCAGGGTCTAGTGGACAGCGGGCACTACAACAACGTGAGGGTCAGCTAGACAGCGCGAAATATAACCGGATAAGAGTTGTGTATGAGTGAGATCATCCAATAAATTTTTATTAATTGTTGTAAGGCCTTATTTCAATTGTAAAAAACATGGGATAAATATATAATTTTGTAAAACGAATTTCTGTGTTTAAATTTTGGTTTCTTTCAGCAATCTCTCACGACCCTGACCAATTACTCCATGTTCTGGTCCAGTTCTGGATACTGAGTCCAAAAATCTTACGTCCATAAATCACCCACTTAATCCCTCCTCTTGTTGTTTCCTGAACAAAGGTGCGAGGAAGACTGGATCGGAACCGCGTTAGCATTACGTCAACCCAGTTAATGTTTTGTCTTACGATGCCTGCTTTTGGTTATTGGTCCCTTTCTGCGGTTTTTTCTTTTAGAAGGCACTGCGCGTAGGCTGCGACAGCTGAAGAGTTATCTTCGTTTTTGAGCATGCCCGTTACCAAGCTTTCCGGGGAGACCGTGGTGCCAATAGTTTCTCCGGTGCTGCTTCTTTAGTCCTTCCATCGCACACACTCGAAGAAAGTGTGTTCGGCGTCGTCGATTTGGTTCGGACAGTATTTGCACGTTGACGTGCGATGCAGCCCTATCTTGAAGAGATGGGCGCTAAAGTATCCGTGTCTCTTCAATAGCTGGGTGAAGAAGCAGTCCGTGTCTCCGTGTTTCCGAGAAAGCCAGACAACCCTGAAAACGCCTCGCCGCTGCACCGCTGCCATCTTACACTGGTATGTCTTTTACTTCAGGATGTCTGCCCATATCTCCGCTCCGTAAAGCATAACTGAGTGGACTGCTTCCAAAGGGCTATTTTGGTTCGTGGTCCCATCGTGTTGGCCATAATTTTTGACAGGTTGGATACTGTTTAATTTGCGTTCGTGCATGCGTTTTCGAAGTGTTCTCGGAAAGACAGCTTCTCGTCTATCACTACTCCCAAAAAACGCAGTGCTCTTCTTGACGTCAATGTTTTCCCGCCCATATCCACGGAAAAAGGTTTAAGAAACCATTTTTGTAGAGTCAAGGAAACCATCTATGTTTTAGACTTGGTGAGTTTCAGGTGGTGTTTCTCGAGCCAGGTTTCGACGGCGTCACTAGTTTCCCGAACCAATAGTTTTGCCTTCTCGGCACTATCTACTACTATTGTGGTCGCGACGTCGTTTGCAAAACCCGTGAGCTCTACTTGTTTCGGCAACAGGGTTTCTAGGAACTTGTCGTAGTCCACGTTCCATAAGTCAGGCCCCATAATTGAACCTTGCGGCACGCCTGCCATTATATTATGTTCCCGTGAGCCTTTCGTGGTTTTTGTGATCGGCGTCCCTTCGTCAAGGTAGTTGTCGACTAGTGCCATATTTTCTGGCTCCACGTATAATTTGTGCTCTAAAGCATATAAAATATCTCCCTAATTCGCGCTATTAAAGACGTTTTTGATGTCTAGTGTGAAGAGAAGACACAACTTGTGAGCTTCGAGGCTACCAAACCATGCTTCTGTTACTGTCTCCATGACTTTTTAGATTACGCGGACAGTCGATCGACCTTACCGGAAGTCATGTTGGTTAGAAGAAAAGCCTCCAGATCGAGCGATGTCGTTGCAGAGTGTTTCCTGTGTGAGCTTCTTAAGCAATTTTGCAGCAATGTCTAACATGCAGAATAATCTAAACGACGAATGTGTTACAGAGTTTTCTTTTACCTTTGTCGAAAAGAACCAATCTCCAGAGCTACAATCTTGATCACCCATGTCGGTATAACATCAGGGCCAGGTACATTCTCTGTGCTTGTCCTTGTCAAGATTGCTACAGATCTCTTTCCACAACATCGCTTTACTTGCTTTGATGGCTCGAATTGAAGTGTTTTTGGCCTGTTTGTACTGATTTGAAAATAAGTCTTTCATTTTCTATTTTCATTCTCATTTTTAAGATGTTCAAAGTACTAAGAAAAACTTAGAACTTAAAAAAACTAATCAGCTTTTGACATCGAAATACCACATCGATCGTCTTTTTTCGGAGTTTTATTGAAATTCGTAGTTTGATCAATTTAAACTTAAAGATTCTTTATGAGACCTAAAAAATTGCGTCGAATGCCGTGAACTGCGTGAAAATCGGTTAATAGATTCAAAAGTTATTGCGGTTTGAAAATTCAAAAAATAGTGTTCTATTGAACTTTTATAAGATTTTTGTGATCGGAGAGCTCAAAATGACACGTACATTATATTTTTAAGCACGAAGAGCTCAAAAACGTATTAAGTAAAATTTTGAGCGCTTAAGTATGGAATTAGCGGGAAGTTGCAGACGTGATTTTTAGTGTCATCTGCAATAGTTGCAAAATTACAGCAATTTGTTTGTTCACAAATCGAGTCAGTGCTTGGATTCTGTTGTGTACCCAAATCCAGATGGTTTGTGAAAAATTTTTTTGCCATAATGTTGCAGGTTTCTGTTTTTGTAATTTTTGTATGTTTTTGAAAAAAATGGGACGAAAAAAAATGATTTATAATAAATTGTTAAATGAATAAATGAATAAGTTGTTGACAAGCAAAAATTTTTTTTGCCATTATATTTAGAAATGCAAATTATGATTTATAAAAGCTGATTCCTCAATAATTTATTTGAATAATCAAAATATAAAAAAGCGATTGTAAACAATAAGATATTGTTTTTGAGTGAAAAAAAAAAAATTTTTTTAATCATTGTTTTCTTACGATAACAATATGGTGCAAAAAAATTTTTTTCAATGATATTGAATCAATCCGTTTGTTAATAAAAAATTTATAAACAAATGGCATGAAAAAATTGGAAAAGTAATGGTACAATGCCTAACAAGAATATGAAATCAGTAATATCTTTAAATTAGAAAAAAAGTTATTTAACGTAAATTCTTTAAATTTTAAATCCTTTTGTTAATTCAAAAATTAATAATTAATAAAATAAAAATATTTTACAAACTTTCTTAACGTCATCTTATTGAGTAAGTTTATAAAAAGGGCTCTAAGAAACAAATGATTTTTATAGATTAATTATTTTAACTTTTATACCGCCTTTTGCGACAACTCAAACCCGTAAAAAAATGTTAATTAACGATTGAATAACTTTTTGAAAAATGGTGATACAACTATTGTTACCGCGGAATCATTTTTTGAAGTGTAACGTTTTAAGGAATCTTTTTTTTTTTATTATTCAATAATTTTCTCGAACTACTCCGGGGAGCATTTCGGTTGCTTCGCTGGCGCTTTTCGCCAGCTAGGTAACGGAAATCTCTCGCGGTAAGGAGCCGTCGCGGCCCGTGGTATAAACATCAGAGTCAACATGAGACCCGGGCCTCGACGACTCTCTCATAGGTAACCTAAGATGCATCATGGTGACAATCTTTAATTGTCATAATTAAAAACGGAGAGACAAAGCCAGTCCCAATTGGGAGTTGATGAAGCGCGGACATGTAGGCTTGCCTCTCCTCCTATCATAATTCTCTTCTATCTTCAATTAATTAATAAATATATCATTTAATCGAGCCCGAGCTTCCCGATTACTTACGGCACCTGATCTTAACCGTGTAACAGGGTAAAATTACCCTTAATCGATAAGTCGCCGGATATCGATAATTATTCGACATAGCACTGGCGCGTCTCGATCTTCGGGCCTAAAAAGAGAATAGGAGGGGGTAGTTTTGGGTTATTATAGGTGAGCCGTGCAGTGAAAAAGAGAGAAGTAGTGTGACCGCCAGAGAGAGTGCCACGGGAAATCAAAAAGGACCGATCCCCGGAGTAGTGACGAGACGAAGGAACTCAACTACAACTAGGACTTCATCCTCAACGAGTGAGTTAGATCGTCGTTTTATTCGTCAAGGTATCAAGAATTACTCTGTGGGAAAGAAGTGGACCGCGGTTTACCTGATACTCGGTTACTTCTCCTTTTTCATTTATTAATTGGATCGTTCAATCAATTTACTTAATTAACTTTTGTCAATAATTAATATTTATAGTTCAGTAATTAATTAATTGCAATTTCGATTCACTAGTTTTCGTTGAGAGTACCTCAAGGGGGTTTATACCCGAGAACTACTCAAAGACCTTGTGGTATTAATTGCCGTAAAATTTATTATTTGAAATAATTCTGAACATCAGAAAAATCAGCTCATTTACAACTAATTTGTTTATTAAATAAAAACCGAATAATAAATTCTTCGGGAAGATTCCATTGTTTTCTCACGGACTAAAGAAACATCGGTTGAATCGTACAATGTAGTTAACGTATACCCAAGGTCAAAAAGTCACTACGAGCTACCATAAAAATTGGCGTTTGTTTTGAGCGCGCAAATATTTTATTGAATGTTAATTATTGAGAATTTGTTTCATTAAACCTGGCCAAAAATTTATGATTTTAATTAACTGAGAATAATTGTCTATTATTTGATAATTTTTAATTAACTAATCGGAAACTCCCTCGAGGAAATTTTATATTGAATTTAAGTTCTGGAAAAATTTATCTTATTAATTTTATTTCATCATCGTGAAAAATTTTTAAGAATTTATTTAGCAACGTGGATCATAAGTTCGAGATACGTTAATTTAAATTGTTGAAAAAATCTACAAGAAATGGATTTATTTTAATGTTGAGAAATAAACTCGTGACTAGTTTTGAATCAAAATTATAAGTCGGATTACATTCGGATTTTAGAGAATTAAATTGTTAATTGAAAATATTCGGTAAATTTAATTATTAGCTGATGACTGAATTTGTTGAGTCAATGTAGTAATTTGCAAAAGTAAATTTTTGTCAATTTCTCTGTAATATTGGAAAAAAATAAAACAAAGTAAATCAGTGTGTGTGTGAAGAAGTGTGGGATATGTGTGTGAAGATTAGCGTGGGTAATGTGTGATAGAGAGTATAAAACGAACTCTACTTGTTGATGGTTTACCGAGTAGAGCCAATCTTAGAGCGTGAGAGTCCGGTGGACAGCGCGATTTAGTTAATTATTACGAACTCTATTTGTTGATGGTTTGCCGAATAGAGTGATCCAATCTAAGAGCGTGAGAGCCCGGTGGACAGCGCGATTTAAGTAGAAACCGCAGTATACAGGGTGTCTCTGAAGTGGCGGGAGTAATTGTTGGGGTCGATAGAGAAAAAAATACTGAATCGAAAGTTCCTGAGCCAAAAATTTTTTTGGGCCATAGAATTTGAGTTATGAATTAAAAACGATAGCCAATCAGAAGCGCGCTATTCGAGAAATGAAAATGAGCGGGGAAGTAGAGGAGACGCGAGAGTGAGATGCTGCAATAGCAGCTTACTCGCTCACACAAAGCCGAGCATGAGAGGGGATTGTGACGCTATGAGCCGAGTACGTAAGTGTGAATGAGTGGATGTATGAGGTCGCAAGCGGACGGCTTAATGTATGAGTGTGTGTCCGTGTATCGCAGCATTATTGGAGGCGTTGTAACGCTGAATTAAAGCTAACCGGGTACTCTAAGACAGAGGAAAAAATTTTAATTTTTATTTTTATTCGAAAAAATTTAATAAAAAAATAAAAAGGCCCAAGATTTAACCAGACCCACAGAAACGGAGAGTAAATTTTTAATTCTCATTTATTTTGCTGGGGATTATTTTCAAATACAAAAAAAAAAAAAGGCTAAGATTCAACTGGAATCTTAATTGCTTAATAAAAGGAGTAAAGTGTAATGATGTGAATGCAAACTAATAACATTAAAGTAAAGTTATCCTTGAACTGCCGAAACACCTGTAGATTTTTTTGAAATGATTTCTTTGCTAAGAAAAAGGGAAACTAAAATATCAAAATTACTAAAACGTGAATGCCATTTCTTTTTCATATTTTCTTCGACATTTTACCTGTCAGTAAATAAAAAGAATATTTAAATTGAAATATCAAAATTATAAGGACTTGAATTCAATGTTTTGTTAATTTATCATTTGACATTTTACCTATCAATTAAGTGATAAATAATTTAAATTAAAATATCAAAATTATCAGGGCTTGGGTGCGATTACTACTTAATTTGATACTTGGGATTTTACCCGTCAATTCATTAGAAATTTATTTCAATTATAAGATCAAAATTATGAGAACATGAGTGCGATTTATTTTTAATTTATTATTCAGGATTTTAACAGTCAATTGATTGATAAACAACTTTAATTAAAATATCAAAATTATCAGGACCTGAGTTCAATTTTTTTTTTTAATTTATTATTTATTTACCTGTCAATTAATTAAAAATAATTTTTATAAAAATATCAAAATTGTTCGGACTTGAGTTCAATTTTTTTCTTAATTTATAATTTGACATTCTACCTGTTAATTCACCGATAGATAATTCTAATAAAAATATCAAAATTATTCGGACTTGAGTTCAATTTTTTTCTTAATTTATAATTTGACACTCTACCTGTTAATTCACTGATAGATAATTCTAATAAAAATATCAAAATTATTCGGACTTGAGTTCAATTTTTTTCTTAATTTATAATTTGACATTCTACCTGTTAATTCACTGATAGATAATTCTATTAAAAATATCAAAATTATTCGGACTTGAGTTCAATTTTTTTTTAATTTATCATTTGACATTTCGCTTGTTGATTAAGTGATTAATAATTTTAATAATAATATCAAAATTATCAGGACTCGAGAGCGATTTTTTTAGTATATTTTTTTACATTTTACCTGTCAATTAACTGATAAATAATTTCAATTAAAATATCAAAATTATTCGGACTTGAGTTCAATTTTTTTTTAATTTATTAGTTGACATTTTACCTGTTAATTAACTGATAAATAATTTTAATAAAAATATCAAAATTATCAGGACTCGAGAGCGATTTTTTTCAATTCCTTATTTGACATTTTACCTGTCAATTAATTAAAAAATAATTTTAATTAAAATATCAAAATTATTGGGACTTGAGTTCAATGTTTGTTTTAATTTATTTTTTGACATTTTACCTGACGATTAATTGAAAAATTATTTTACAGAATAATTCCCAGCAAAATAAATGAGAAATGAAAGTTTTCCATCCGTTTGGTTGGGTCCGGTTGAGTCTTGGGCAATTCCTTCTGTTTTCAAAAATTATTCCGAGCATAAGAAATAAGTAATAAAAATTTTCTATCTGTTCGTTTTGGTCCGGTTGAGTCTGGGGCCTATTTTCTTTTTTGAAATAATTTTGTCAATTAATAATTGATAATAAATTTTTTCAATCAGTTTTTTATCGTCTTGTCAAGATTAGGCTGATTTTTGTTCAATAAATTTTTGTTTGTTATTGAAAAGAGAAAATAAATTTTTTTGCATTCTTCTATTCTTGGCTCTGGTCGAGTCTTGGGCATTTTTTTCGTTTTTAAAAATAATTCCTAGCAAAATGAATGGGAAATAAAAGTTTTCGATCCGTTTGTTTGGGTCCGATTGAGTCTGGGGCCTATTAATTTTTTTTTAAGAATAATGTTGTTAATTAATAATTGATAATAAAATTTTTCAATCAGTTATTCGAAGTCTGTTTGAGATTGGGCCTTTCTTTTCAAGGAAAATTAATCTTGGTGATCAAGTAATAAAAAATTTCTATCCGTTTATTTGGGTCCTGCTGCGTCTTGGGTCTATTTTTTTTTTTCTTAATAATTTAGTTAATTAATATTTAGAAATAAAATTTTTCGATTTATCTTTTTCGGGTCCGGTCGAGTCTTGGGCAATTTTTTTGTTTCGAAAAATAATTCCCAACAAAAAAACAGGAATAAAAGTTTTCTTTCCGTTTGTTTGGGTCCAGTTAAGTCTGGGGCCTATTTTCTTTTTTAAAAAATTTTGTTGATTAAAAATTCATTATAAAACTTTTCAATTATTTTTCTTGCTCCAGTCGAGATCAGGCCCTTTTTCAAAGGAAAATAATTTTGCTGATTAAAAATAGAAAAACAAAGATTTTCAATTTATTTTATTTCGGGTCTGGTCGAGTCTAGGGCATTTTTATCGTTTTCAAAAATAATTTCCTGCAAAATAAATAAGTAATAAAAATTATTTATCCGTTTGTTTGGGTCCAGTTGAGTCTAGGGCCTCATTTGTTTTTTTAATTAGTTTTGATGATCAACAATAAAAATAAAATTTTTGGATCATTTTTTCTGGGTCCGGTCGAAATTGAGCCTTTTATTATAAAAAAGTTAATTATGATGATTAAAAATGAATAGTAAAATTTTTTTATTCATCTCCCTTTCGGTCTGATGGAGTCTTGGGCATTTTTTCGTTTTTAAAGATAATTTCCAGCAAATTAAGTAAGTAATAAAAATTTTCTATCCGTTTGTTTAAGTCCGGTTAAGTCTGTGGCTTATTTTCTTTTTTAAATAATATTTGATTAATAATAAAAAATAAAATTTTTTAATTAGTTTCTCTTAGTCTGTTTGAGATTGGGCCTTGTTTCGAAAAGAAATTAATTTGGCTGATTGAAAATGAAAACAAAATTTTTCAATTTATTTTTTTTTTTTTGGGTCCGGTCGAGTCTTGGGCGATTTTCTTCGTTTTTAAAATAATTCCCATCAAAATAAATAAGTAATTAAAACTATCTATCTGTTTGTTTGGGTCCGGTTGAGTCTGCGGACTATTTTTTTTTTTAAATAATTTTGTTGATTGAATATTAATAATAAAATTTTTTAATCATTTTTTTGCTCCAGTCGAGATTGGGCCTTTTTTAAAAGAAACAATTTTGCTGATTGAAAATAAGGAAAAAATTTTTGTACTGTTATTTTTTTGGATCCGATCGAGTCTTGGGCATTTTTTTCGTTTTTAAAGATAATTTCCAGCAAATTAAGTAAGTAATAAAAATTTTTATCCGTTTGTTTGGGTCCGGTTGAGACTTGGGCCCATTTATTTTTTTATAATAATTTTGTTGATTGAAAATTAATAATAAAATTTTTCAATCATTTTTTCTTGCTCCAGTCGAGATTGGGCTCTTTTTTAAAGAAAAATAATTTTGCTGATTAAAAATAAAAATAAAATTTTTTCATCCATCTCTTTTTGGATTCCAGTTGAATCTTAGCCTTTTTTTTTTTTGTATTTGAAAATAATCCCCAGCAAAATAAATGAGAATTAAAAATTTACTCTCCGTTTCTGTGGGTCTGGTTAAATCTTGGGCCTTTTTATTTTTTTATTAAATTTTTTCGAATAAAAATAAAAATTAAAATTTTTCCTCTGTCTTAGAGTACCCGGTTAGCTTTAATTCAGCGTTACAACGCCTCCAATAATGCTGCGATACACGGACACACACTCATACATTAAGCCGTCCGCTTGCGACCTCATACATCCACTCATTCACACTTACGTACTCGGCTCATAGCGTCACAATCCCCTCTCATGCTCGGCTTTGTGTGAGCGAGTAAGCTGCTATTGCAGCATCTCACTCTCGCGTCTCCTCTACTTCCCCGCTCATTTTCATTTCTCGAATAGCGCGCTTCTGATTGGCTATCGTTTTTAATTCATAACTCAAATTCTATGGCCCAAAAAAATTTTTGGCTCAGGAACTTTCGATTCAGTATTTTTTTCTCTATCGACCCCAACAATTACTCCCGCCACTTCAGAGACACCCTGTAGATGCTCCGTAAGAGGGTACTGTCAGGATTAAGAAAATTTCGTGTGTGAGTGTGAATGTGTGCACTTTGTTATTTTATTTTTGTTATAAATAAATACCGGTTAATTTTGTTAAATAAAAATTTATTTATTTCAGATCACCTTCCTCACTCTTTCTCCCTGTAAGATAAGCTCTCTGCTCTGGACCGGTTCCAGGAACCGTGATTAAAAATCCTGGTGGCGCCCTTTTGTTAATAATTTTAGTTTTCAATTTTATTTAGTTATATATTTAATTAAGGAGCTAATCTGAGCGGTCAACCCCGTTACAACCGATTTCAATAAAATTGGCGGCAATGAAAATACTTCTTTAGACTAAGATTTTCAATGCTACTTAAACCGGATTCAAACCAGTAGATTTTGAGAATAAAATCTCAAAAATAAAATTTTCAAAAAAAGAGTTTGTTCAAAGAACTTTTAAACTAATGTATCGATTAATTGTAAAATATAATCAGCTCTTAAATTTGTAAAACGACGCCAATTGCTACACACTCAAAATCGGTAGACGTGTTAAAGAAAAATTTTCAAAAAATCTGAAAAACGGTTGACCATGCAGGCCACCCCTGGTTTCTTGCTATTAACGAGCTTAAAACGCTCGAGAATTCATCTCTTTCGAAGCTCGGAGCTCTTCGAACTCGAAAATCCGATCGCTGTTGAAGTATTACTGAGATATGTAATTTCTAAAAATTCCATAATAGTGTTTTTTTAGCATTCAAAATTTTACGTGGAGTCTTTCGGTAAGTAATAAATAGTATATTACATACACAGGCCAGTAAAATAAGAAAAGTCTCAGATCACATGTAATTGTTGGCCGAGGCGAAGCCGAGGTTGACAAACATGCGGTTTGAGGCTTTACTTTTTACTGGCCAAGGTGTGTATACTATTTTTCTGCTCGACGTAGCCGGAATGTGACAACTTCGTTTAGCGCAACGACTAGAAAGTTGCTACTTTTTAAAAAAGTATGTTTTCAACAATGACTAGAATCTCGAGCTCAAATAAGTCGTGGTTTTGAAATATAAAAGCTCAAATCTTTGGAATAGATATTTATCAAGCGCTTTGAGTTCGTATATAGCAGAATGTTCCAGGAATGGCCTGCCGGGTCATCCTTTTTTCAATTTTTTTTTCGTAAGCTACTACTGATTACTGAGCAAAGTGTCAATTAGTAAAACTTCCTTTCTCTCTGTCAGCACAGTTATCTTCAATTGTTATTTTCATCAAAATAATAGATACAGTAATTACCATCCTTCGAAATGTATTCATTGGTCTTCTCAGAGTGTCGCTTATCCGCTGGGCAGGTGGTTTCTTCGGGTTACTTGACGGTGTATGAACTGCACAACATTTAATAAAAAGTCCCATGAAGATGATAAAAGCAATACTCATTAGTAATACTGCCCACCAAAATTCCTGAAATGTATGAATCATAGAACTAATAAAAATCATTAGAAAGTAATCTTTTGCCTTCACTTTAAATTATTCAATTACTTTTTAGTGAATATATTAAATTAAAGTCGTAAACCTTTATTTTTTTTGTTTATCAAATGATCAGTTGTCAAATTTTTATTTTGTTATTAATTTATTTATTCAACTATAATCCAAATTTTCAATGATTCGATCAAAATTTTGAAGAAATTTCAAATAAACAGAACTTTTTTGAACGCGGCACACCGTTCTTTATTCGAATCGTTATCGGATTATAGCTCTTTATCTAGTTAATTTGATAATTCAACAGCCTCTGCAGCAAGTTTACTATCTTAATGAGTTCATGCCTTACATACTAAGTGTAATGATTTTTGTAGAACTAGTTTTTATGTGCTTGTTATAAACTGAATCTCAACCCTAGCAGTTTTGCAAGTGCCGAAAAAATGTAATACAGTAGCGTAAAAGCCCCAATTATTGACGAGGGTCTAAATATTGACACCTTAAGTTATTTTTAAATATATTTGATTATCTGTAAAAAAGATTAACTATCATATAAATTTTTATTAAGGGGGATAGCCACTGTAAAATTTCGGAAAAAAAAATTTTTTTTTTTTTTTCATTAAACTGAAGTTTATATATTCAAAATTATGTATTTCAAATTTTATAGAAAAATTCCGAATAGTTTTCGAGTTATAGTCATTTTTATAAGAGCGCGTCGATTGACCGTTTTACGCGCGGCGCTTCGACGAAAACGTCGCCTGCTCGCTCCGTCTTTGATTCGTACGGGTTGGCGATTGTTTTCCCTCACGATTGTCAACCGTTACAATTATTTGACTTTTAACGTATATTTTTTCTTATTGTTGAGATACTGTACCTCATAGTTTAGTTGTTTTGTATGAATACACACTCGTTCTTTAATTTATTGAGTTTCTTAGTGTACTCGTTATTGTTTACTTACTTATTTTTTTAAATCTTCTGATCTTTTTTTTTTTTGTTTATTTAACAAAAAAATTTGTTAAATAATGGATCGTAAACAAAGTAAAGTTATTAAAAACGAAAGAAAACTGCCAAACGACAGGAAAAAATTTAATCGACCGCTCAACAGATATGAAACTGAAAAAATACTGGCTCTCAACGACGTGATAGTGCTTCCAAGAGGAAATTATCACAAAAATCTGATTGTACAATTGATTCGAGTATTAGCTACAAAATTATAAATTTTTTTCGATATTTAATTTACTAAGTGGCTGTGTATCGTGTAAAAAGTGTGGTGGTGATGTAAACTTTACTGAGACAAGTATTCGAGGATTAGGTTTTAAACTAGTTGTGAATTGCAAAAATGTGATCCAGTTTTGATAAATTCATGTCCACTCATCAAGAATGCGTATGAAATTAATCGCCGTTTCATCTTTGCAATGCGGATAATTGGTATTGGGTTATCTGGAGCTGAAAGATTTTGTGCTTTCATGGATTTACCACGACCAATGTTCCATAGCTTTTACGATCGTCTGGTCACACAAATCAGAAATGCAGCTAGAAACTGTTGTGATTTAGTGTTGAAAAAGCTGCTAAAGAAGAAATCCAAGAAACCTGCAAGCATTTAAAATCCAATGACATTCCTGGAATTTCTGTCTCCGGTGACGGTAGTTGGAAGAAAAGAGGGTTTAAATCTTCATTTGGTATATCTTCTCTAATTGGTTACTTCACTGGCAAAATCGTAGATGTAAGTATGAAATCCAGTTATTGTAAGATGTGTGCGCTAATGAGCTCAAAAAAGGAACAGCTGAATACGATCAATTTATGCAAGACCATGCTCTAGACTGTCCAATAAACCATGAAAATTCTTCTGGACAAATGGAGGTAGATGGAATAAAAGAGATGTTTATGCGATCAGAGTTATTACATAACGTTAAGTATGTAAACTATATAGGTGATGGTGACACTAAAACGTATAAAAATATTTGTGATGCTAAACCGTATGGGGACATGGTGAAGATAAAAAAAAAAGGAATGTATTAATCACGTGCAAAAACGAATGGGCAGTCGACTAAGGGCTTTGAAGAAGCAACGAACTAACAAGAAGACAAAAACAGGAAAAGAAGAAAATACACAGAAAAGTTTAGGTGGGAAAGGTCGATTAACGGACAAAGCAATTAATGAATTTACAAAGTATTATGGTTTAGCAATCAGACGTCATTCTAATGATGTTGATGAGATGTATAATGCTATTTGGCAAACATTTTATCACAAGTTTTCATCACCCGAAGATCCGCAGCATTTTCTTTGTCCTGAAGGTGCAAATTCGTGGTGTCAATTTCAAAAAGCTGTGGCAACAAATACTTTGGACTCATTAGTTGAAAAACCACCACTTCCTGCAGATATTGCGGAAGCTTTAATACCGATTTATGAAGATCTATCGAATCCAGAGTTATTGGAACGATGTGTCGGTGGGTTTACACAAAATAATAATGAAAGCTTCAATGCATTAGTGTGGCAGCTCGCCCCAAAAACAAATTCTTCTTGTTCCCTTATTGTTGAAATAGCTTTATATATTTCAACAATTACATTCAATGATGGGGCTCTAGCAACTCTGAAGATATTAGAGAATCTCGATGTTAAAGTAGGACCAACACTCTACTCATACTGCGCTGAGCGCGACGCTACTCGGGTTAAAGCTGCTGAAAGCCGCATGGAAACGGCCAGTAAAAAAATAAAAAAGTCAAGGTCAATACTAAAGATAAGGAGGAAGAACCCTCATATGGCCCAGGACTTGATAGTTTGATGTGAGTATGAATATTTTGTGAAAGACTAGATTTTAAAGTTGCGAGAATCTTCTTAAAACTTTACTCGCGTTTTTCTCAAAACGACTTTTTTCAAACTTTCCGGTACTGTAACTTTCGTAAATAGGAACCGATTCTCAATTTTTTTGTTTCCCCGTATTCGTCTACTTAGTGGCTATCATCGCACGTAGGGGATTTTGAAAATTTTAATTTTTAAGATTTTTAAGGCTGTTTGAGTCCAAAAAATGAGGAAAAAGACGACGAAAAAATTTTCAATATGGCGCCATTTTTTCTCAAATCAAAATTTTCAAAATCCCCTACGTGCGACGATAGCGACATTCCTATAGATTAAAATGCCGTTTGGTTTTTTTGTTTCAGATAATCCGTTTTTGAGTTACAGTACCGGCAATGGAGGGGGAAATTTTTTGGTGCTCTACAAAAATGTTTATAACTTTGTGATAACAAAATATTTTTGAATAAAAATTTAGGAGAATTATCCTCAACATATACTTTATAAAACAAAAAAAACCCGATCCCCAAATTCCTTTATTATCCTAGTAAAAAAAATTCCCGAAAATTGCCTATTTTTTCCAGCGTCACAGTGGCTATCCCCCTTAATTTCTAAATAATTAGAAAATTAAGAAAAAATTACTGTCAGTTCAAAGTATTAAATATTAATTATTGAAAAAGAAAATTTGAAAAACAGTTGACCCTAAAGGCCATCCCTCATACTTCCCACTAATTCCATATCGAAGCGCTTAAAATTGCACTTTCATGATGCATTTGAGCTCTTCAAGCTCAAAAATATAATTAATGTGTTATTTTGAGCTCTTCGAGCTCAAAGATATATCTTTTATATGTTTTTTATGCTTTTGCGCTCTTTGAGATGAGATTAGAAAATTGGTTATGTCTACTGGTACGGCATAAAGGCTGGCCAACAAATCATCAATGACGTCAGCGACAACCACTCAAACATCTTCGTGGATAACTACAAAACCACAGCCGGGCTTGGTCACTCCTGAGAAACTGCCACCGCAAAGAATGCACAACAACAAGAAGAGGCAGCTTTCCACGCCCAGCCCATCCTCAGCAAGTGACAATCCAGCACAGAAGAAGACTGCCCGAGAGGACACATGGATCAAAGTGACTCGGTAACAAAAAAAAAGGAAGAATACCAAACAGTGGCTCCCTCGACTAAAGCTTAACAATAACCAAGTGAGGGTGGCTCTAAGAAACCGAGAAGACGGAAGACAAGAACTAAGGCTGTCTTGGTCCAACCAGTAGAAGGCCGAAAATATGCCGATCTCCTAAAAGAAATCAAAACCAAGGTAAACCTTGGAGAGACGGGCGTAGATATAAAGTCTATGAAGCGGATGAAACGCGGAGGCGTTCTTCTCGAAATGGCTTGGAAGACCAAAGATAGTAGTGTTTTCACCGAAGCGGTAAAGTCAGCCACTGCTAATATAAGTACGGTCAAGACGCTATTACCAATAACAACGATCGAGATCCTCGACCTTGTAATGGTAAAGAATGTGAGTGCGAGCGAGACGACGGAGCGGCAGAATTTATTTCTATTTATGTTATTGTTTCATTGTCATTATTATTATTACTATTATTATTATTATTATTATTATTATTATTATTATTATTATTATGGTATTAAATGCTCAGGGGGGTTATCCCCGGAGTCCGATTCTCCGAGGGCCCAGCCTGAGCTCCATCCGTTACTGCTGGACCACTCCGCACAACAAGGCGGTTAGTGATCACAGCAGGCCAAAGTCATTTCCCTTAAGAGACAGAGAGAACCAAGTATAACAGCCACAGGGCCATAGACTGCACGGAGAAGCCAAAATACTTCCTTTGCACTTTGTACAAAGATATTTTTGGCATCGGAGCCTGCAAGACATTTCGCACAGCACTTGACGAAGCCACGAAGGCAGAAATGACATGCATACTGCAAGGCAACTTGAATTGGTGCGCTTTGGTGCAAAACCTGCTACGTCAGCGCGTCTTTAAAAATAAAATCGACATCTGTTTTATCTACGAGTACTATTTAAACATCGAAAATTTTTTCGCAGAAGATGCCACCGGCTACGTCGCTGCGCAACGAGAGCCGCGAAACGCTCCCTGAACCAAGACTTATATTTGAACGAGTACAAACAAGCCGAAAAGACGCTGAACCGAGCCATTAAAGAAAGTAAAGCAAGGTTGTGGAAAGAGATCTGTAACGATCTCGAAAAGGACATCTAGGGTGAAGCCTATCAAATTGTCTCCAAACGATTTGGAAAGGCTTTACCAGAAGCGTCGAAGTCACCTGCCTCAATGAACAGCATTGAAGAAGAGCTTTTCCCCAAAAACCCGCTGCCAGAGAAAAAACACCACGTTCAAAACGGCGAAGCAACACCCTTTACAATCGAGGAACTACAAGACGAGGGTAAATCTCTCAAGACAGGAAAGGCTCCTGACCCTGATGGCATCCTGACGTCAGTGATCAGGACTGTAGCCCTGGAATTCCCAAACATACTCCTGAAAACTTACAATGTATGCTTAGCAACTGGCACGTTTCCCGCGATCTGGAAGCGGCAGAGATTGGTTCTCTTAGACAAAGATAAGGAAACCTCCGTAACACCTTCGTCGTTTAGACCACTCTGCATGCTGAACATTGCGGAAAAACTGCTCGAGAAGCTCATACAAGGAAGACTCAGTAACGACATCGAACGTATCGGAGGCTTTGCCACCAACCAACATGGCTTCCGAAAAGGCCGTTCTACAGTCGGAGTGATCGAGAAAGTCATAAAGACAGCAAAGCAAGCATGGTCTGGTAGCCTCAAGGCTCGTAAAGTATGTCTTCTCCTCACACTAGACGTTAAAAACACCTTTAACAGCGCAAATTGGGAAGATATTTTAGACACACTGGAGCACAAATTTGATGCGGAGCCAGAGAATCTGGCATTAGTTGACATTTACCTCAATGAAAGAAAGCTCATAGCGGAAACTACGAAAGGCCCACAAGAATACACTATAACAGCTGGCGTACCGCAAGGCTGAATAATGGGACCCGATCTATGGAACGCGGACTATGACGAGCTCCTAGAAATTCCGTTGCCAAAGCAAGTAGAACTAACAGGTTTCGCAGACGACGTGGTGGCCACGATAATAGTAGACAGCATAGAAGAGGCCGAATTACTTGTTAAAGAAACCATTGACGCCGTCGAGACTTGGCTTGACAAACACCACCTGAAACTTGCCAAGCACAAAACCAAGATGGTCGTTCTGACATGTCAGAAATAGTTCCCAAAACCATTCGCTGTGGACACGAGAAGAACAACACTTACGTTAACAAGGGCGCTACGCTATCTGAGGAAAATGACAGACGAGAAACTATCTTTCTGCGAACACCTAGACAGTACATGCAGGAAAGCCAGTAAGACAGTGTTTAGCCTAGCAAGAATTATGGCCAACACTATGGGACCAAAAGCCAAAAAAAGAAGAGCCCTTCTGTGGAAGCAGTCCATTCGGTACTGCTTTATGGAGCGGAAATATGCGCCGACAGATTAAAACAAAAGACCTACCGGCAAAAAATGGCAGCAGTACAACGGCGAGGCACTCTCAGGGTTGCCTGTGCTTACCGCACGGTTTCCGAAGCGGCTGTATTGGTCATCGCGGGAGCCGCGCCCATCGATTTACTAGCGTTTGAGAGAGCAAAAATCTTGCTGAAAATGACTCTGAAAATAATGACGAAAACATGAAGGACGCAAGAGCGCGAATAAAGGCGGAAACACAGCAAAAGTGGCAGGACAGATGGACATCAGGAGAGACAGGCAGATGGACGGTGCTACTGATCCCGAACATCAGCATCTGGCTTTCTCGGAAGCACGGGGACACGGACTTTGTCCTCACACAGCTATTGACAGGACACGGACAGTTTAACCCCTACCTCTTTAAGATGGGGCTGCACTGCACGCCGATGTGCAAATACTGCCCAGATAAAATTGACGACGCCGTTCTACAGTAAGTGCAGTGTGGATAATAATCATATTACAATAGTATAGATTTATAATAATACAAAATTTATGAAAGATAATGAAAAAATTAATGAAGTTAATTTTGAATATTAGCAACAATCGAAAATAACAATATAAAAAATAACATTGACTTCACGCAACTAGTCTGTTTCAAAAAATAAATTATAACAAGCTGATTTAAATTCTGGAAAGGTCTCTAAATTCATTAAATTCGCCGGCAATTGGTTTCATAACTTTATGGCACTCACTTAAAACGATTTTGCACGAGTTACAGTCCTACATGTAGGTTGGTAAAACACACCACTCTTTTTTAATGCACGGTCTCTTATTGTCTGAAGAATTCTAAAATTAGTGTGTAACAGTTTATTTTGATTCAAATGCAAGATTTTATAAATTATACACATGATTAAAAATTCTCGACGACTCTTCAGAGTTAACCAATCAAGTTTTTTCCGATACAGCGTGATATTTTCCATTCGGGCTACTCCGTAGATGAATCGAGTACAAGCATTTAATCTCCATTGTAGTTTTAGCTGGAGTATGCAAGAAATGTTAGTAAAATTCGCTTTACAGTAGTCAAATATCGGCAGAATCAGCGCTGCAACAAGTTTTCTACGTAACATCGTATTCAATACTCTGATATTCATTTTTAATCGCGCTAACGTAATCATAGTTTGCTGACAAGTTGAGATTACCTGGTCATGCAAATATAAGATGTTATCAATACGAACACTACGGTATTTTACTGTAGTGACATATTCTACAGATTCTCCGGCAACAATAATCTCCGGCGCGTTTAAACACCAAAGACTACTAATATTTTGTTGGCTACCAAATATAGCTGCCTTATTTGTATGACTGTTAAGCCTGAGAAAGTTAACTTCACAACAATCACGAATCGTTTCGATAACGTCGTTAAGCATGGCTACAGCTTGTTCAGTCTCGGAGATCTTGCAAGATCGGTAGATGACAAGGTCATTTGCGTAGAATAAATGTTTACAGCGTATTAGACGACCCAAAGCTGTCACAAAAATAGCATAGAGTAGTGGCCCTAGAACACTACCTTGAAGAACACCACAGCTAGTTACTTGCCAGGAGGACATCCATTCATTTACTTTTGTCGCTTGACGTCTGTTACATAAATATGAGTAGAACCATTCAAGGACACTTTTGGAAAGATTTAATTGCTTAAGCTTTAGTAATAGTAAGTGATAATTGACGCTGTCAAATGCTTTTATAAAATCAAAAAACACTGCAATAGTCACTAAGTGGCAATCAAATCCCATACGTACATCGTCGCAGAGACGAAGTAACGCAAATTGGGTATTCATGCCCTCTCTGGATCCCGTTTGAAACGGATCTAGAAAGTCAATGGTAGCTATATAGCGCAAAAGCTGATTATGAATGCAACTTTCTAAAACTTTAGATAACGGACAAAGAATCGATATCGGTCTGTAATCACTAAACTGCAATGGCGTTTTCCCTTTCGGAATAGGTATTACAAATGAATCTTTCCACTGCTGAGGGAAAACCGAAGTAGATAGCGATATGTTAACTAAATCAGTAATTAACGGTATACAATGCGGCACTAATAGTTTATACTATCTTATAGATAAGCCGTCTAGGCCGACCGCATTTGTAATGATCCTGTTTAAATTAATCTTAACATCCTCCTTATGTCAACAAATCTGAATTGACCAGCAATTTCAGTATCATCACCCAAACAATCTTCTCGTATACGCTTATAATCAGCACTACTGCCACCAACCGATACAAAGTAGCAATTTAAACGTTCTAGATCTAGGTCCGGTGGGCACACAGACGTTTTTCTCTTTAACCCTTCGTCACTCGCTCAATGAGCGCGGCGCCGCCTTTTTACAATTATGCAATTTTCTCATAATTACGGTGACGGATGACGTCTTAAAATTAGAATGCTTGAATTAGACATTCTAAAAGAATTTCTAGCATTAGCCGCTCCTAAGAAATAAATTATTTTGTTAAAAAAAAATATTTTTATACGAAAGAAATTGAAAAGCGGCGCGACGCCGCCCAGTGCGAGTTATTAACCGGTAAATGTCCGCCGCGCGCTGCTGCCAACTTGTGTGTGGTAATATTCTCTTGTACGATATAGATATATAAATATTTAGGTTTGACATTTAGGTATTCTCTCTTAACAGAGATCAATTTTTTATTAATAATTAAGAATAATTCTACCCGTAATAAGTATTTTGTCACAAACAAAAATATGTTATTTAAATATTAATTATTATATTTACAAATATATATTTATATTATATGTAATTTATGTATAATATTCGAGAAGAATTTCGAGGATATAACCACAACAGGTAATTGAATTTTATTTTGTTTTTAGTTAATTTTGAGTTAAAATAATGAAAAAATTCTAGTGACAATAGAAGCATTATTAATAATTATAGAATTAATAATATTAACAATAATAATAATAATAATATCAACAATAAATAATTTATTAAAATACATTTGAGTAATAATTTTATGAGCAAGCGATTTTTTTAATAAAATTGTTTTTAAAAATAATTTAATTTCAATTAAAACGGAGTAATTCCTAATAAAAAAAAATTAAAAACAAAATGGAAAATCTATTTTTTATTTTTTAATTTCGATAAATTAATTATTAAAAAAAATTTCATTCAGATTATTTTTTATATAGATTTAGCAATCTGAAAAATGTGGCAACAGCGCGCTTGATTTAACACGGCGGCGCAGCGCTCGCCGCGCGAGTGACGAAGGATGAAAAAGTGATGCGGGTGACGAAGGGTTAAAAGACCTAGTCTTCGGAAATCATCCCATATAAGTTTAGGGAGCTTGGCAACCACAACTCCCGATTCCAAAAAAGCTTTTTTCGCCGACGAAATTTTTTGCTTAACTAACCTGTGGACGTTGGAGTATTCAGTGTACGCATACCCTGTTCTCTTGAATATTCTATATAACTTATTTCTCCTACGTTGTAGTTCACGAATATCTTCATTAAACCATGGCGAGGATGGTCGCGTAGCCTTAACTAAGTGAACCCGAGCTATAGTATCCAAGGTATGAAAGATTGCTCTATTTAAATTAGCAATTAATTCATCAGCTGAAAGATTATAATCCATACCCGGCAATGGATGGTTAGCTAAACATCTCTCGATGGATTCACTGTCTAATAACTTCCAATTTCGGCACAGTAATATCCTCAATTCCTGTTTAGGCACTGTAAAGTCTACTGACTTTGAGATGATATTATGCCCCGATAAAAATGGCTCCAGCGATTGAGAACTATCAATTACCACAGACTGGTCATTTACGATGCAGTGATCAATCCACGTGTGCAATGACGATGTGTGATAAGTGGCCCCAAACGGCACCATATATAAATCATAGGCATCACAAAAATCTCTGAGACACTTTGACGCAAAGCTATGCAGGAACATATTAATATTCAGGTCACCAACAATTATGATACTTTTGTACAACGGCAGCAGCATGTCAAAGTTTAATTCAAAATCATCCAATAACGAAGCTTGAGGCGGCCTGTAGATGACACAGATCAACACTTTCTATCTTTCCACAGACCAGAGTTCAACTATCATATACTCCAGGCTACCATCAGTTAAATTTTCGGAATAGTTAACAATTCGCGAAGAGAGCGTATTTCGAACGTAAATTGCCACTCCACCCCCGTGCCTACGTCCATGATCATTTCTGTGCTCATGGAACGATGTTAAATTAATCTGAGCATTAACAACGTTCGAAATGAGCCACGTTTCAGATACAGCAATAGCATCATAATTATTAGATCTAACAAACTTACTAAATTCATCAACGTGCGATATCAGAGATTGAGCATTTAAATGATACACATTGAGGTTATTACAAACGCGCTGCTTAGCCAATGATTTGAGTTGCGAGGAGTCAACGTTTACGCGTCATGCTGATAGGCCCTGAATGTTGTCCAGGTCCATCGACGGATACATTTTTATTGGTTCAGTCCCAGCCTTCAGTCGTACACACACGCAGTAGTTCATTATCCAGACATTTTTCTTTGGAATCGATGAAAACTCTTTCCGAATCGTCTGTCTCAACTTATAAAGAGATGGCGGATGCTTCCGATTAACATAGATCGGCAAATTAGGAAAACCAGGACAGATAATATTCGCCGTTATGTTTCGGAGTTTCTTTTTAATTGCTATGAAGTTTTCAGCTAATTGCGGCGACTTGCATTTCACTAGAATATCACGTACTCGAGCAGCGTCCACTTTTCTACCAATTCTTTCTACATATTGAAAACGGCCCCGTTTAAGATCAGGGACCCCGAGCACCGAGCCAAGCCGAACTGAAAATTGCAATAAGTCTCCCGAATCAGCCTCAGGAATACCAGAAACAATCAATTCATCACTTAAAATCATCGTTTCCAGAGCCAGCTCACGAATTTCAAGAGCTAAGCTTGTTGAACCCTTGGCCATATTATTAACATGCTTTACAATTTATTCAACAAGTACATCACCAACAGACGAGTCAATAGTAGGCAGACGCTGAGATTCCAAACAAGTGACTCTAGTTTCCATTTTTTTACAACAATCCTGAATTCCATCAACACGCGCGATAAGTCCTGTCATTTGATCACTCATAGTAAATACTTTCTCATTGACACTAGATAGTAAGCTCAATTTCTTATTAATTTCTTCAAGAACCGAATTAGATGCCTGATATGTGCTAACACTAGATGCCTGACTCAGCTGACAGATTGGACATCTAACAGCTATGAAACTCTTGACTTCCTTTCTTGAAGCTAAACAGCAACAGACTTTTACACACATCTGATGAAATCTGTGTTTACATTTTGCACCTGTCATTTAACCAAGAGTCGAATCACTGATTTGCCGACAGCAGAGGCTACAGTACTCAGGTTTATCTCCAGGCATGGTAAGGCCAATTCACCGGATGGTATAAATAGTGAAGATAAATATGTCTATTTATAGATTATAGCTACTCGAATTATCTTCATCTAACCTCGAAATACGTAGTCAATAGACGAATTAATTATTTACAGCGATTCTACAACGAATGAACTAAATGTTATTAATTTTATGAAAGAGCACAAAAAACTGAACTAAACCAAACTATTAAATGAAATTCCACTTAAACGTTAGCAATAAGAATTGCAATTTTAGGAGAAGGAAAATTTCACTCGTGAACTTACTATACACTCGCGTATGCTTTATAGTTGTATGCTTTGTAATATTCAAATAATGGGTATCAATAACTAGTTGATAATTTTTAAGTTGAATCTCATATTGACAGCCATTCGACAGCGCTATAACGCCTTTTTTAACTTCCCGCTAAGAAAAATTGAAAATTGAAGCATCCCTGACTATATCCGCGATTGTGTGTGTGCGGCTGTGTGTGTGTGTGTGTGTGTGTGTGTGATTTTTGGGATCAATAAAACCATAATTCGATTACAACAGAACTTGTAACAGTTTTTCAACGTCCGTTAATTGATAATTAATTTTATCTGTAGAGTCGAAATCGAACGTCAGAATATTTTTTCAACATCAGAATTTTTCTTTAATAAAATATAAATTTAGTTTTTAAGACTTATCAATTAGACAGAAATAGTTAATTCTGCTCAACAATTATTCCAATTTTAAGTGTGCCTTGAAGTTTCTGTAAAATGTACTGCAGTTATGATTATACTTGTAGGGTCAGAATCTCATGTCAGAATTTTTTTTCAGCGTTGGGTTTTAGTTTCATTCAAATTTCTACGAATAAAATAGTAATAGTACAATGCTTAATATTTATATTTTTGGGGTCGATAAATAAATATCCTACAGACAAAATATCTCCCGACAAAATATCCCAAGGAAAATAATTTCAAGATAAATATATCCCCTTCACATAAATTTCTCTTAATAAAATATCCCACCACACAAACTTCCAAACATACAAGGTTGTTACCATGTTACGCCGTCTTAACATGGTTTTTGTTTGTGTTTATTCGACATTAGACCAACACAAACACGGATAATGATGTCAATTAAACAAATATAATTAATCCTGCCCCGAGCAAATTCGTGGTGACGGTCGAACTACGATCAAACGACGGTGAATTCACCATAAATTTAGTCTACTGATGAAAGAATGTCTATTGATGACGGTGAAAAATAGGTCAAGTTGTAAAATTTTCTGACGGTGATTGTGTGGCTCATACAGTGAACATTGTACAAGATTTTCTCTATTTTTTTCCATTTAACAACCATGATTTTCCGATCCCTTAATTGTCTTGACATAGATAAAACGGTGAATGACTGGTAAAAATTCGATGAATGAAGAGTATTTCGGTAGTGAATCCACGGTAGTCTGCGAGTAAATTTAAGGTCAAATCGCGATAAAGAAGATAGAGACGAAAGAATAAAAATTTTATACCAGCGATCCATTGATAAATTTCTAAGTGAAGTTTTATTTGTGAATATAAAAAAATTTCATAAAATATTATGTGAGGCAATTAAAACATAAATAAATAGTTAATAAAAAATAATTTGAAAAAAGATTTAGTCACTATAATTTTTGACATTATCCAAAAAAAAAAAAATTTTTATAAATGTTACGTCGGATTCAACGTCTGACATTTTTATTTTATAACAAATAGAATTTAAGTATTCATCAATAATTTTATATTTTTACAACTAATTACATACATTCATTTTATTTATATAATTTTTTTTCTTTAGAATTTTAGATCCATTTTTTTTTAAATAGAGATTATTTTTAAAATATTTATCGGTTTATCTGGGTCGAATAGTAAATAATAATTTTATGATCCGAGCAGATAAAAAAATAGTGTTCTTATCTAACTACGACTCGGAAAATTCCCACATTTAGTTGGGCCCGATTTTATCTAGACCCGAAACAAAAATATTTATTCTTATAAAATGAAATGCATAGAAAAAAAATTTAAATAACAATAATTTTAGCAACAAAAATTTAAATAATGAAACAAATAAACAAATAGAACTTGATAATTGAACAATTCAAAATAAACAAATATTGAACAATAAAATTCTAAAACGACACAATAAAATAATAAATTTACAAATGATCGAAGCAAAAATATTTCTATAATTAAATAACTAAATTCAAAATAATTAAGATATGCTTTATTGAAATACATATTTTATTCATACGTTTAAATAAATAGTTTGATGTAAAATTTGGTTACAGTAAATAATTTAATGTAAAACAGTAAACATGTATGTCTTTGTCTATGCATAAATCCGCTTACGTATACACAAACACATAGATGTATAATAGAGCATAAGAATAAGGGAGAAACGATATTGTACTCTAATGCAAGTAGAGGAGACTCATGCAACATTATAGAAAAATCTAAGAGAGAGGACAAGAGCCCAAGGAAATAGAAAAATAATTGAACATTGTTTCTCCCATCTAGTGAAAATAAGTAACGCCCTAAAATTCAACACCTTTACGATTTTCAACAAAAACATCTCTCGTAGTCCTGACGTCCTAGTGTTAACATCGAAAAAGTTTTTATAAGTTTCAATGAAACCACACGTCAGATTCAAAAAGAAATTGTTAGTGAAATAAATTTAAATTATGTAAAGAAACTGTAACAATGATATTCAAGTACGTTCTTAATTAAGATTTTTATGTTTGTTTTAATAATTCAAATCTTTGTATGATAATTTTATAATATAATTATTAAATTGAATTCAATTTTCTTATATTATAACTTCAACCCCTTCCCATAAAGCTTCAAATCCTTATCTATTAGCCTAACGGCTAGGATAAAAATAATTAAATTTTAGTTGCGTTTTCGACGTAACATAAATTTTTGTAAAATTTCAGGATTTTCGTATTATGAAATTTTAAATTTAACGTAGACTCATGAAGTTAAAAAAAAAATTCTTTTCGATTAAGGGGTCTGTCTAGTAACTCACTTTTGAAAAATCGTTTTTTTTTTTACTTTTTTCGAAAGTAAATATATTAAGAAATATTGTGTGAAAATTTTATAACGATCCAAGAACTCTAACATTATTTTTGAACGCTTCAAAGGTAGGTACCTCTAGCGCGCCGTCCCAGCCGACTACCTGCTATTGTTTTTTCTTGCAGCTGCTCTCTTTCAGAATCCTCTTGTATATATGTATATATATTATATGTCGGTATCCTAAAGGTCGTATATATTTCGTTGTTTTACTAAATGTATATACCTGCTTTTGGAGCGAAAAGAGGCAGTTTTGTTTGTAAATTAGTTAGAGCAACAGCTCTTTAGTAAATTTTTATTTATAAATTAATAAAATAAAATACTCTCTACGTGAAATTGTCATATTTTCGCAATGGATAAAAAAGGCAAACATCAAACTAAATCCTGGCGACGTGCAGGAAGTAAGACAAAAAAGCGTAGTTTACGTGGAGATCGTAGCAGGAGTAATACAAGTGCATCAGCAAAAAAACTAAAAGAGTCGAAGGACGACAGTTTTGATGTACGTGTAAAAAAAGATACAGGCTACAGTATTATACAGTTTTTTTTCGTGTTTAGCCTTCTAGAACAATATTTATCGTGTAAAGTGTGTAAAGGTGATGTGTCTTTTTCGAAATTTGGACAGAAAGGTTTTGGTTTTAAGATACATCTTGAATGTAAGTGAGAAAAAATTGATCGAATCATGCTCGATGATAAATAATGGTTTTGAAATAAATCGTCGGCTTGTGTTTGTGTTTCGATTACTTGGTGTAGGTCTGCAAGGTTTAAATTTATTTTGTGGACTTTTGGAAATGGGCCCAGGATTAAATAAAGTCGCTTATTATTCAATTGTCGAAACCATTAAAACTGCTGTAAAAGCCGTATTCGAGGTAGTCAGACGGAAAGCTATCGATGAAGAAAAAAAGTTGAATGCTGAAGCAGGAAATGGTGAAGATTTAACAGTTTCGGGAGATGGTTCCTGGGCAAAAAGAGGCTTCAGTTCTCTTATTGGCCTCGTAACTTTAATCGGCAAGTATAGTAAAAAAGTCCTTGATGCAGTTGTGTTGTCTAGCTACTGTAAAGCGTGCGAATTCTGGAAAAAGAGCAAAGATGATATTGGTTTTGCTGCTTGGTATGAAAAACACAAGGAAAATTGTGACGCTAATCATGAAGGTAGCTCCGGTAAAATGGAGGTCAGTGGAATTGTAAAAATGTTCATGAGATCACTGGAAAAGTACGCAGTCCGCTACGGTTTTTATATTGGTGATGGGGACTCCAAAACTTTCAAAATGCTGCTTGAAACATTTCCGTATGGAGAAAACGTTACGGTAAAAAAATTAGAATGCGTGTTGCACGTAGCAAAAAGAATATTCAAGCGTGCTAGCGAAGCAAAAAAACCCTTACACAACGAAGAAAAGCCGAAACTGCTAAAAGGAAAGCCGAGGAAAAACAGACCGAGAAGGTCGAAAAAACTTCTTCAAAAAAAAAAACCGCTGCCAAGAAGAGGAAAACTGACAGTGTTCCTAAAGTTAAAACTGTTAATTTGACGATCAAGCTAATGAAGGAATTGTCTACTAATTATGGATTAGCAGTTCAAAGAAACAAGGATTCAGTCGAAGGAATGCGCAACGAAATTTGGGCTGGATTTTACCATAAAATTTCGACCGACTCAAAGCCTCAACATCAGTACTGTCCAGCTGGAGAATCGAGCTGGTGCAAATATCGGAAAGCAGAAGCAAAGCAGATACTGAAAGATTTCAAGCATCCACCTGCCCTTTCTGAAGACGTGCAAGAAGTGCTGAAGCCGATCTACGAAGATCTGACCAAAGACGAATTGCTCGAGAGGTGCTTAGGAGGCAACACGCAAAACAACAATGAGAGTTTCAACGCTACTGTGTGGAGTATGGCACCGAAACACACTTTCTCTGGCAAAAAAATCGTTAAAATTGCGTGCCTTACAGCAGCATGTATTTTCAATGAAGGCTTCAGCACAGTATTGAAAATTATGGAAACGATGCACGTTGGAATCGGCGAAACTGCAGTCGCATATGCCGCGACGCGCGACCGCCAGCGTATCCAAGTAGGCAACCGCCGTTCATCGGAAGATTCCAAAGAGGGCAGAACAATGCTGAGACAGAAAAGATTGGAAGAAAGTCAACTCTTCGAACAATCTGAAGGACTAGGTGTAAGTAATTTTTTTTTAAGAATTTCATGTAAAAAAAACTTTAAACGCGTTTTTCTCGAAACAACGTTTTTACTCGCCTTGTTGATGAAATATTCGAAACTACTCGACCGATCCTTATGAAATTTGAACCACATATTCTTTAAACCTATCGCTATGTCCCCTATAAATTTTTTTCAAAAATTTTGAATTTTAATGTATTTTTTTTTCAAAAATCGGCGAAAAAAAAACGGTTTTTTGAAAATTTTTTGTTTTTTCTTCACCATTTTTTTATTTTTTAAAATAATTGAATAAAATTTATAGGGGACATAGCCATTGTCATACCAAACCTAAAGCACTTTGATTTTTTTGTTTCAGACAACAGCTCCGAGATTTTATCAACAAGGCGGACCTACCTACTTTTCGAGGTGTTGCGTTTGGCTGACGTTTTTGGTCATAATACATGTGTAAAATAAAAGGAAAAATTTTTTTTAGGTATTTCAAGAGTGTATTTACTAAGCCTAATAACTTTTATATTATTACCTTTATCCAGTATCCCAAGAAATAATCACGAAAATCGCGTTTTTTTCGGCGTGAGCTACTAGACAGACCCCTTAATAAAATTCAATGCATTCATTTTGGGTGACAAATTCACAGATTGATTTATTATTTAGATTTCGTGAAATAGAAATAATCATCAAAACAACATTAAGAATCCGGAAAATACATAGTGATTAAAAGACGTCTTTAATTCACGTCTGGGATAGCATTACAGGAAAATCCCTTGAATCTAGATCAGATGATCTGAGTGTGATTCCCGGTCTTAGCCAAGTGATTTTACATTGATTTTTTTTTTTTTTTTTTTTCCAAATATTATCGTATTCACGACCATCTCACGAGCTTAATATTAATTATTCTAGGTGAATGCACCTATTTTCTTTCATTGAATTCCTATAATGACACGGTGAATCGACCGCGATGAACTAGTTATATGCTAGTTTATTGCTAGTTCTATACAAGTGAATTGGTGGTCGAATGTCGGTCAAATTACCGTAAGTTCACCCGCCGAAAAAGGTATTTTTCAGATGTACAATCGGTAAATCAATAGTCAAAATTTTTCCCAATGACACCTGATATAGACTGTCAAATCACTTCATATAGACTAATGTTTGACCGTGAATTGACCATACTATAACCGAGGCGGTGAAACCGTTAGAGGCTGGCTACTTTTCACGATTTTTGGTGTCTTCTACATTAACTGTGGGATGTATTACAGTAATGACTATACCAGTTATGACTATTTGGAATTGATCGGTCAAGCCGTTTAGAAGTTATTCCGAAAAAACCACATTAAAAAAAATTTTTTTTCGTAGTTATTTTTAGATTTCTCAAAATCTACTGGTCCAAATCCGTCCAAACCATATTTTAAATCTAAGTTCAGTCAAGCCCTTTCGATTGGCGTCAACCGAGATAAAATCGGTCATGCCGTTCAAAAGTTATGAGAGGGTCACCCACCCACCCACCCACACACACACACACACACACACACACATACCTTAAAACGTCGAGATCTGATGAAAACTCGATTTTGGCAAAACGGGGTAAAAACAATAACTTCCCAATTTTTGAATCTTTGATTTTCTTAGCGGGAAGTTAAAAAAAAGTTCTGACGTCGCAAAATTATTCCGACGTTCGATTCCGATTCTAGAAGTAAAATTAGGTTTTAAATATTTTACTTTGATAAAACTATAACGAGTTTAAAAGTACTCGTAGTATCTTATTGTCAACTTTACAAATATGACTAGTATTAATTGTACAAAAACTGTGTTTCTTGTAAAAATTTCAGTGAAATTAAAACCAAGAGCTGAAAATAAAATTCCGACAACAGATTCTGACCATATAGGTATAGTCATAACGGCAATTAAATTTCACAGTCACTGCCAAATACACCAAAAGTTCTCAGCAGAATTAACTTTATTTGTTTAATTTAAAATTCTTAATAACTAAATTCATATTTTTTAGAAATTTAGATAAAGAAAATTTTGCCGTCGTAAAATCATTTCGAAATTTTTCTATCTATTGAGTCTTGATAGATCACAACATATATAAATACATCAAGTCTGAAACTCCAAGCTAACCTATCGGTATATTTAAAAAATTTTATTATTTTTCGCTGAGTATGAGTAATGCTTCATATAAAAATGACCAACATATGACTAATTTAGAAGATAAATTGAAGGAAGCTTTGTTAACATGGCCATTTGTGAATTTGCTTCTATTATATTCAATACATACACTAGGATGTGCCAAAATGTAATTTCCGTGAGAAACCGTGAGACGATAAATTTGATTTTCATAGAATTTTTCAACAGAAGTTTAGTTTGGGCACTTCCGCTGAAAATTCAAAATTTGATCGGAAGTGCCCAATTGAATCTTCTGTTGAAAATTTTGTATGTATGTATATATGTAGGTAGGTAGGTAGGTATGTATATATGTATGCATGTGTGTGTGTGTGTGTGTGTGTGTGTGTGTGTGTGTGTGTGTGTGTGTGTGTGTGTGTGTGTGTGTGTGTGTGTGTGTGTGTGTGTGTGTGTGTGTGTGTGTGTGTGTGTGTGTGTGTGTGACCCTCTTATGACTTTTGAACAGCTTGGCCGATTCCATCGCGGTTGGCGAGATTCGAAAGGGCTTGACCAAACTCAGATTTTAAATACAGTTAGAAGCTCAAAAAACTACATCTAATGCCGCCAACTACCTGAAAATTGATTCATTTGTTCAAAAGTTATTGCGGTTTGAAAATTCAAAATATAGTGTTTTATCAAGCTTCTAATAGATTTTGGAGCTTGAAGAGCTCGAAATGACTCGAAAATTATATTTTAGAGCTCGAAGAGCTTAAAAACCTAAGAAGTGAAATTTTGAAAGCTTAAGTTTGGAAAAAGCGGGAAGTTGCAGGGTCAACCGTTTTCTTAATTTTTTTTTACTTCAAATGGAACTTGGTTCCATTCAAGATGGTAACCAGTGAAATCTTGTTTTTCCGAGTACATTAATAACTTTCATTTAAGTGTATAGTTCATACTTTTTAAATCATTTTTATTATCGTTAATGATTTAAACAGAAAAAGATATTAGTTCTTACCGTTACCCATTGAGCTACAGTTAAGAGAGTCTCTTTATTAAAAAGAAGATTTTTCAATCGAGCCAGTGGACCTTCAGCATCAACAGCACGACATTTGAGAAATACATCACAGTAGCCTTGAAAGTTATCACAGGGAGAGCCTGGGCGAAGGCTAATACCACCTTCAGGTAAGCCAAATTCTTGTGCAAATTCACTTGTACTTCGACAACTTGCTGTATCAGTACCATTTTGGCAAGCTAATTCACATAACTTACGCTTATCAATGTTAGGAATAATGTTACTAGTTAGGAAACATTCTGTTAGATTCCATATTAGACAGATTGATCCAGTGCATTCTCCGTTGATGCAGAGCTTTTAAAAATAAAATAAAATTTATTCAAGGTACCATTAAACGAAAACATTCTTAATTGAAAGTTACCTGTGTTCCTTCATTGCACAATGTCTTATTTACCCTAGGTAAAGAAGGGGGACATTCTGACGTCATACCATTGCATGTCGAATTGTAACTGCATTCTGATTCAACTTTGCATTCCATCCTGGCACCTAATGGAACAAACTGACAAGTTTCACTTGAACAGCAAGGACCTTGACTTGGGCTAAAAAATAAAGTACTATTATCTTACCGAATTAATAGTGACAATTTCAGAGATGGCAATTCAATTTTTATGAATATTAAAAAATATTTACTTCAAGAAACTCAAAAAACATACTAAGCCTAGTCGACTCTCATTTTTTTCACCAATTTACCAATGAACTTTTATCAATACAGTTATCAGTCCAACTCTTAAATAAGTGGTGAAAATAAATTAACAAATTGAATAATAAAAAATACATAGATAGAAGGATAAGAAAGGTTTTCGTGGTATGTAACAAATTTTACTGCGAGCGTGTAATACTAGTGATCTATAATAGATTTACCTACAATTTTACGAAAGAGCGCATTGAGAATTTTTATTGCAGGCCTCATAACGCAAAGCGCGTAAGGTAGTGCTTTTGTGACGTCTGCTAAAATTTAAAATTTTTGCTTTTTTTTCAAATACATGTAACTTCTTATTTCAAGTTTACATTTTGTCATAGCTTTGAAGTCTGTATAAGAGAAATCCGACCCAACTTTCCCACAATTTTATGACGTTCCTACGAATCAACCGAATCTCGTTGTATCAATATCTATTAGAATTTAACGAGTTTGTTTATCTAATTTTCAAATTTGTAGGAAAGTGATGTCACCACCACGTTTTCCGCTTAAAGTCGTAAAATTAAGACCTGTAGGGCAATAATTGAAACTGCGCATAGGTTTATCTAAATTTCAAAAAATCTAAAAAACGCGATGACGCTTGTTTTGGACAAAGTACCCTAGGGCTATCTTTCATTTTTTTTATTTCATTTACCTATGAGTCTCATACAATCGCCGATATTGCTAACTCTATGTAAACCGCCCGAAAATCATTTTTAGGCAGTTAGATTTCGACCAAGATACCAGTGATTAACTTCGCGTCGATCAGCTCCGGGCAAATAATTCTTCGGAAGCACAAAAGACTCCATAATAACGTCAGTGCCTTGCTGGTGGTTAGGTTACACTTAGTAGCACTAACGTAGTATATATTTATTTGACAATTCGATATTTGCCGTAATTATAAGCCAAATTTTCTTTGTTTATAATTTTATTAATTTTCGGCCGTTGAGCGTTCATTTTTCCCGCATGAATGTCAAAGTATATTATTTTCCACCAAGAGAGCGATGATTTTTCCGCGTGAATCGCGAAGTGAATTTTTCGCCGAAGAGCGTTGATTAGTTATAAATATATTACCACGTACAGTCGTGAAGATTTAAATATTTCCGCAGAAGCATTGATTGCATTTTTAATTTATTATCCCAATTACTTAACTTTTCTGGGATACCCGAAATACAGTGATTCGGTAGTAAGCAATACCCATAGAAGGGAAAACGACAATAAAACTTGGGCCACTCTTTAAAACACAGACTTCCAGGGTAACCGTACAAACATTATTTTCTAAACTTATCTTTTATATTTTACATTTATGTTTATTTTATGACCATTTTTATTTACCATTTATATTTGTAAGCCCAAATTTATAACTCACTAACTGGTTTGTCTTGATAAATCCAAATAACAGATTGAAATTCTTTTTACTCCGAATTAAATTATATAATAAAATAAAATAAGATCTCAATTACAAGTAAGATTTTAATCAAACAATAGGATAGGTTACTCGTGACTGAAGTCAGTAAAGACCCATAATCCTTACTCTTTCTGTTAACACTTAGAGATAAAGTTCGAGCTTTTGTACCGATCCACACTCCAACGCAACTTTTAATTTAGCTCCCGAACGGACAAAGTAACAGCGTTCAGATATTTGAGATATCTATTTCATAAGTTTTTCGCCCATCACTCAGTTCGTTGGTGACACTTTACTTCTGACTCGTCAAGATCAAGCACTTTGTGATCTTTAAACGCCTCGATCACAACCATATAGCACTTATACAACAATATGAGTCGATGTACATCATAAAGTAAATGATCTCATACTTTTAAAAATCATTTTATAGTGTTATTTTAAAAAAAAAAAAAAAACAAACGTTGCAAAAAAAATTAATGTGGACGTCCTGACGTCACTCGCTGATTTTGTAAGTTCCAACGATTACTCCAGAACAAAATGATATATCGAGACCGGACTATTGTCATCAATTCTATAATTCGAAAGACTGGTGCCGTACTTTATGCCAGTAACCTAGTTTACGTGGTTTTTTTTAAATGAATTTTATTAAAATTTAGTATGATAAACGTGCACAAATCAAAAGATTTCTTCTCATTTCTACCACATGAAAACTATGGTGCCAGTTAGTCAAGCTAGATACTTTAAGACTGAGTGCTTATGTGACAGAAAAACGAGCGCCAATAATTAGAAAAAAAAAAAGAAAATCTCTAAGGAAAAAAAATTTCTATGCCAGCGAGCACTATGTATATAAAAATTAAATAGTAATTGGCAACGAGTAATTTTTAAATGTTAATATTTAGCGCTCCCGTTTTAATAGACATTTTTTTATCGACCTGAGAGAATTTATAAGAGATTTTTATAGAAAGAAATAAGTCGATTATTTTCAACCAGAGTGATAAATAGTATACCTGCATTGAGTTCCTACTCGACGACTACATCCCTTGGCAGTTTCGTTTTGACTTTTATCGTAATCTGATACTTGTCGAGGATAACAACATTTATCTGTGCATTCTACATAATCGTAGCCACAATCACATTCTTCGCCTGCTTCAACTATTTTATTTCCACAAAATGCACCGGCTGAAGCTGTAAAGTAAAAAAATGAAAATCGTGAAAATAAAAAGAAAAGGCCGTTCGGCAGCCGAAATGGAAGTAGATTTCATAATGATCAGAAAAAAAACTACTATACTATACTGGTCGTATATATAAAAAAAAAAAAAAAAAAACCAGTGCAACAACAAATTTATATATATATATATATATATATATATATATATATATATATATTGTAACAGGGTAAAATTATCGTAAATCGATAAATCACCGGATATCGATAACTATTATATATCTATTATAACTATTATAACTAAAGGGAAAAGGGAGAAGTAGTGTGATCGCCAGACATAGTGCCACAGAAATTAAGAAGGACCGATCCTCGGCGTAGTGACGAGACGAAGGAAGCCAACTACAACTAGGACTTCATCCTCAATAAGAGAGTAAGATCATCATTTTATTTGTCAAGGTATCAATTGCTACTCTATGGGAAAGAAGTGGACCACGGTTTACCCAATACCCAGTTACTTCTCCAAATTAATTATCAATTGGATCGTTTAATCGACGATTATTTCATTAATCAGAATTAAAACATTTGTTAGTTTGGATTGAGTGATTTTCCTGGGGGCTTATACCCGAGAATCACTCAATCGACCTTGCGGGAGAAATTTAACTAAAATTTTATCAATTAAATAATTAACATCCGAAAAAATTCGTTAATAAATTGTTATAAATTTTATAGCAATTAACTTAAGCAAAATTGATTAATTTTGTTACTTGAAAAATAATCGACAAACTTTTTACTAGTGGAATTTTGGTCGAGCGTCAGTATATTTTGTGTCGCAGTAAATTTCAAACACCCAAGGTCAAAGACAACTAAGCTAGCGAATGTTCTAGCTAACAAAATTGAATGTTTCGACTTTTGTCGATTTTTACAAATTAGAAAATTATCAGGATTTTGTCGAAATTTATATTAGGAATTATTTACTGAAATTATTTTATATTGTAAAATATTTTTATCACGTGAAAATTAATTTATTTTGGGATTAAGTTCGTAAATTAATTAAATTAATTTTCGTTGCAAATTAAAAATTAATAGCGTAGACATTAAGTCCAAAAAATTAGTTATTCTGAGTCGAAAATGTCACAGGAAAAATTGGTCAGAATTAATTAATTTACAACATTAAACTTGTGTTAATAATTTTGAACTTGATTGTAAAAATTATATCGTGATTGATTTAATTAGCAAAAGTTAATTCAGGGTATTAAGATCTCTGGAATTAAACAATTATTGTTATATTATTAAGACCATAACTATAAATTAATTAGGAATTTTAATCTTTTTAATATATTAAATCAGAAATATAATTAACAATCGGAATTTAGGAAGTAAATGTTAGTTCAAAGTTAATTAGAAATTGATTGCTAAATGAAAAATATTGTTTCATAAAAATTCTAATGATTGGATATTTCAATAGCTCAATTTTGAGTACTAAATAAAATTAAATTATTCTTAAATATTAAATTGATATATAAAGTCAAAGCAATAGTGTTAGTGTGAGACAAGTGTGGGTTATGTGTGAGTTGCAGAGTATCTAGGTCTACGTTTCGTCACTGGGCTGTTACTCCTGTGAGCCGAGTCAACGACCCCTGCATACAATTCATCTCTGTGCGGGTGATTAAAAGTTTAGTTAGTTTGGTTAGTTAATAAGATTATACAGGTAGACGCCGAAAGGGGCTCGTCGAGAATAAAGATATTGTTAAGTGTAGATAGTGCGTGTGAGTGAGTGAACTTTGTTAACTTGTTTTAAGTCGCGATATTGTTAAAAATTTTTATTGTTAATAAAACTGATCAGATTGTTAATTAAATATTTATTCTTCAACAGCACCTTCCTCCACTCTCTCTACCCTAAGAAGAAGAATTCTCAGCTCTGGACCGGTTACAGGAACCATGATAAAAAATCCTGGTGGCGCCCTGATAATTATATTGTTTGTTAATTTAAATAGTTTATTTATAAAATTGATTAGGAGCTAACCTGAGCAGGTAAAACTGTTACTATATATATATATATATATATATATATATATATATATATATATATATATATATATATATATATTGAGACAATGCAAATTGTCCACTTGATCAGCTGCGCGACATTCTCTTGAAAATAGTACTATCCTAATCGAACTCGGTCGATATTTAGGCGCCGTAAGGGGAAAGTAGGGGAAAAACCGAATACCCGACGCACTGGAGCATCGACCGGCACTTCGACCTCGTCAGTCATAGTATATACAACACAATTATTTCAATTATTAGGTATTTACTACCGACAAACACGACACTAGCTGTCGATCCCTTACGTACTAATTATCTTTATATTAATATTATAAATCATATAATATCTAGGTATTCACTACCGATTCTTTGTATCTAGACACTAGCTGTCGATTCATTAGTTTTAAGTGCATTACTGGTTCATAACTAAATTTATTATAATCAGTGTAGTTATTATTGTTAATATTTTCTATTTGATTTATCTGAATATATTTGTTAATTAAATATACCGGTGTAAATAAGTATAATTATTACATAATAATCACCCGCCACCTCGAACTTGCGACCAAGAAGCCACCCAAGGTCACCAAAACACTACTGGAATTTATGTAAGTAAATAAAGTTGGTTATATTGGCCGAGTCTGAGTTCTTTCGCGGGTCTCTACGCAAAAGACAAGTATCAAAGCCAAAAAAACTCTCCGTTACCGCAGGTCGTGTTATCAGAAAATTCGCGGATAAATTTCCTACACGGTATTGTCTCACTAATTATAAGAAAATTTATTAGGTCTTCAGCGTATTCGCAAGGCTGAAAGGCTTAATAGGAAAATTTTGATTGTTGGTAGAATTAAAAGTTCATTTCAATATATATATATATTGGGGTGGTCGTTAAAAATTAAATTTCTTGGGGCGCCCCCTCAAAAAGCTTCTTTTTGATGAAAAAACACTATGAAAATTTTTTATTATTTTTTTTACTCAAGACAACACGTGCCTTAACCCTTTCCCGGTCGATCTTGAATACCTACTCTAATTCTTGCTACGGCGGACTGATAGAAGGCGGGCGCTGAGCGCGTAGGCCAGTGCCGTATATACCGTATACATTTTGACTGTCAAAATATTACCAAACAAAAAATGAAAGAATAGTTCATGATAATAGTGATTATATTTTATTAAACTACATAATATTACTTAAAAGCTAGAATAAAATTATAAGCAAAAATCAAATGTTTTATAACATAGACAATAGTAATATTTTTGGAAAACTAACACCCTAATATATATATATATATATATATATATATATTAGGGCGGTCCTTATGTTGGGTTTTTTGAAATTTTTTTTCACGATAGTTCAAAATCGGTTCAAAATCTATAAAAAAAAATCATGCCAAGTTATAGCTCTTAATTTTAATATTAACCCGCGCCCCCCGACGGTCAAAGTTTTAAAGGAAAATAACATGGGAAAAGTTATATTTTTACTTTGGAATTTTTTACGTCATAAACTAACCAACAAATCACATCAAAAAATATTTTTTCTAATGCAAAATTTAACGGTCTACAAAAAAGGTCTCTTATCATTTGTTGATAATTCTAACGGTTTTGAAGTTATTCGAGGTCTAAATTGAAACTATAATCTTTTTCATAGTTTTTTCTGTTTTTTTGGTCATTTAATAGTTCATAAATCATGAACCGATTATTCTTTATAATCTCATTGGATTTTTTTGTTTAGAAAATTTTCAAAGTAACTGTAACTTTGGAATAATAGTAACACCAATTCATTTTTTTAGCCTGAACTGTCGAACATTTTAAAGATTTTTAACTTTTTTTGGATACAAAAGAAATTCGGGACCTATTGTCCCGATTTTTATTGTTATTGGTACAAATATCAACAAACTCCAATTTCAAATTTTGATTTCTGGTTAAAAACATTTTAGAAACCGATCATGCCGCCATCTATTAGATTTTACTTCAATCTCTAACACTAAAATTAATTCTCAGATTACTCATAACCTACATTTATTTCTCAGCTTGATCAAAATCGTTCAATTACTAGTACTGTTGCCTTTTTGATATATAAATAAATTTTTTGAGTTCATTTATCCGATATTTAAGTAATCAGTTAAATATGGAGTTATCACGTTTACGTCAAAACATTTTTTTGATTGGTGATGTTGACGTTCAAATCGTAGGTAACAAATTACCATCGAAATTGCAAGCTTTGAAAGTGTTATTTTTTTATACACGTATTTTAAATAATACTATCACAGATAGTGTTGCTGCAGTGATTGATGGAATTATTGTGTTTTGGAAGAAAGCTCGAATTCCCGTTCAAGATGTGCAAAGATGTCGAGATAAGTTGAAAAAACTGTATGATGAGTGGCGCATACTTCTTAAACATAGAAATCGGAGTGAAGTTGCTGTGAAAAAACAAAATGAATTTTCCTGTTCATTAAAAAAATTATTTGACATCGCGCCGTCAAATGTATTTGAAATGGTTGATGAAAATTCCAAAGAATTCTTGAATAATCAGAGATCAGATGAACGAATTGGTTTTATTGCAAATATTAAGACGAAATGCGATGACGATGAAATTGGTGTTAAAAAATTAGAGAAACAATTGGATTTCGAAAAACCTAAATTGGAAAGTGAAAAAGAAAAATCATTATTTGGTAAATTATAATAATTAACTTACTCATTGATATTTTATTATTTTATAGTGAAGATATTTCTTGTCTTATCATTATCCTTTTTTATAGACAAAAACGTTGAACTCTTATCAAGCCAAGGAAGTGCTCAATCAGTCTCTAGTGGAGAAGTATACATTCCAACTACTGCCGGCCAATTTAAATCAAGAAATATGAGAGGAACTCACAATATTCTCAACGAAAAAGTTGTAGCTACTTTTGACCCTTGTAAAGTAAGCGACAGAGATGCTGTGTTTATAACTACAGCTATTTGTCAGTCGCTTATCGATTTAAAATTATTAGAAGTGGATATTAATTCCATTATTGTCAATCGATCATCTAATCGCCGATGTCGGCTTACTATGCGAGAGTCAAAATCAATAGAAATAAAAAAACATTTCCAAGACTTAAAGTTATCATCTATTGTTGTACATTGGGATGGAAAATTATTACCTAATTTGTTAAATACAGAAACTGTTCATCGATTGCCTGTAATAATTACTTCAGAAAGTAAAGAAATTATGTTAGGTGTACCAACGAGTGAAGATGGAACTGGAATGGCACAAGCTTCTGTAGGTCATAAGACATTATGTGACTGGGGATTCGACATATCTGTAAAAGCAATATGCTGTGACACTACTCCTTCAAATTTAGGCTTTCGTAATGGTGCTGCTGCATTACTGGAAAAATTGTTAAAAAGAGATTTATTGTATCTTCCATGTAGGCATCATATATTTGAAATAGTCCTAAGATATGTCTTCGAAGCTGTTTTTCCAAATACTGTTGGTCCTAATATTCCACTTTTTATCCGATTCCAAAAGCAATGGGGAGATTTAAATAAACTCAGTTACAAAACAGGTTTAGATGATCCGAAAAATGATAATATCTTGACAAATGAAAAAATTGAATCTATTAGAACTTTTGCGACTGAAACTCTTGCATCACAACTGCCTCGTGATGATTATAAAGAGTTACTGGAGCTTACTTTAGTTTTTATCGGTGTCATCCCCGAAAAATTTAGTTTTCGTAAGCCAGGAGCTTGTCACCATGCACGATGGATGGCAAAAGCTATTTATATATTGAAAATGTACATGCTTCGGGAGCAATTGTCATTGAAAAAAGGTGAAGATAATAAACTACGGCAAATATGTGTTTTTGTGACAATGGTTTATGTTAAAGCTTGGTTTTCGTCGTCAAATAGTGTCAACGCTCCGTACCATGATCTACAGTTTATAAAAGAACTCAACAACTTTAAGGCAATCAACAATAATCTTGCTACTGTGGCAATTAGTAGATTTATGAATCACTTGTGGTATTTATCACCAGAATTAGCAATCATGGCTATTTTTGATGAGGAAGTTTCACAAGAAACAAAATTAAAAATTGTCGCTAAGCTGCGTAAAGAAGAAGAAACAATTGTGATTGATGATATTCCGGAAGAAGACTTGGATTATACTAGTGAAAAATGTAGTGTTAAACGCTTTCAAACTAAGAGCATAACTGAATTATTATATAATGATATTGACTTTTTCGTAACTGCAGAATCGATCAATTTTTTCAATAGATTCGAGTTACAAACAGAATTTTTAAAGATTCATCCTTCTGAATGGGCTCATAATGAACACTATAAAACTGCATTATGATTCGCTAAAAAACTATCGGTTGTGAATGACTGTGCTGAAAGAAGAGTTAAACTAGTGCAAGATTTTTGTAATCGTTATACTAAGGATGAAAAACAAATGCAATACGTGTTACAATTGGTTAAAGATCATCGTCAAATGTTTCCTGACGCACTTAAAAAAACTAATGTAAAAACTTCATGAAAGTATCTGTAATTAAAGATAAAAATGGTAATGTTTGTACATTTTCGATTCATTAAAATATTAATAATACACTTCTTTAATTGATTAATACTTTTCACGTAAATTATAGTTCAAAATTATATGCATAAGTAAAAAAAATAATCTAATATGAATATTGACCCGTCTATGATTGTTGAATTATTAAATGACCAGAAAAAACTATGAAAAAGATTATAGTTTCAATTTAGACCTCGAATAACTTCAAAACCGTTAGAATTATCAAAAAATGATAAGAGACCTTTTTGTAGACCGTTAAATTTTGCATTAGAAAAAATATTTTTGATGTGATTTGTTAGTTAGTTTATGACGTAAAAATTCCAAAGTAAAAATATAACTTTTCCCATGTTATTTTCCTTTAAAACTTTGACCGTCGGGGGGCGCGGGTTAATATTAAAATTAAGAGCTATAACTTGGCATGATTTTTTTTTTATAGATTTTGAACCGATTTTGAACTATCGTGAAAAAAAATTTCAAAAAACCCAACATAAGGACCACCAATATATATATATATATATATATATATATATATATATATATATATATATATATATATATATATATATATATATATATATATATTAGGGTGTGCCAAAATGTAACTTCCTTGGAGGACCTCTTAAAATTGGAATTTTGAGTTCCGCTTTCAACAGAGGCTGTGTTTGGGCATTTTCTGCGATATTTTGAGGGAAGAGGATTTATTTGATTTTCGTAGAATTTTTAACCGTAGATTTAATTGGGCACTTCCGGCCAAATTTTGAATTTTCAGCGGAAATGTCCAAACTAAGCTTCTGTTAAAAAATTCTATAAAAATCAAATTTATCGTCTCACCCTAAAATATCTCAGGAAACGCCAAAACGCAGCCCCTATTTTTTATGGTTATGGTGATGGGCTTAAGTCCGGAGTGACATTGATCACCAAACGTAGCCGAGGTCACAGGATAGGAGCAAAAAATATACAGTTAGAGATATCGACGGTCAAAGAGGGCTGTCGAAATGTTTTTGAGAAAAGAAGTACTTAGGGTATTTAGACAAGTAGTTCTGGTTGAGCATTGATCAAGTAAAGACATCGAGCATATCCTGCTGACTTCGGATTTGTTCTCGATCATACTGCCCAGCGTTTTTATCTCGTATATTAATTGTTATAAAATATTTGTAATAAAATTATTGTTTGTACGAGTTAGTATACATCATATTTTAAATTGAAGTTTGTGTTAAATTTTAATTATTGTAAAATAATAAAGATGGGAGAAACTGATCCAAAGGACTCTACCAATGCCCCTTCCAATGCTCCTCCGACATATATATAGATGTATAAATAGATAGATAGATAACATTTTGAATCATATTTATTTTTTCTGACTCAGCTCGTCGAGTTAAGTGGGAATCTCGCAAAATTTTGTTTCGTCATAAGGACCGATCCAATAGTTTTTTTAATTAAATTCATCACTAATATATTTACTTTTATCCATAGATTCTTGAAAATATTCACCCGCAGTTTTACGAGAAAAATACAAAAGTGTATAAATGTTTTGAGGTTACCCCATGAGACCAATATTAAATTGCTGAATTTCAAAATTAATTATTTATTTGAATAATCAGACAATCTCCTTTAAATTTTCGAAATTTATTGAGACATATTTAAACTTCATAATTAAAAAAAATTAGGAAAACGGTTGACCCTGAAGGTCATCCCTGCAACTTCTCGCTACTTTCGTAATTAAGCGCTCCAAATTGCACTTATTATGTTTTTGAGCTCTTCGAGCTCAAAAATCTAATTTTCGTGTAATTTTGAGATCTCCGAGCTCAAAAGTTTGATAGGAGTTTAACAAATCACTATTTTTTTAATTTTCAAACCGCAATAACTTTTGAATGATAGAACCGATTTTCACGCGGTTAGCGGCATTCGACGCAGTTATTTAAATTCTAAGATATACTTTCAAACACACATTGATTAGACCGGAAATTTCAGTGTAATCCGAAAAAAACACTTTTCGTCGATTTTTTTCGTCAACGATTAAGAGCTGATAAGTTTTTAGAATCGATCAGTCAAGCCGTTTAAAAATTATTAGAAAAAAAACCACACTTAAAAAAATTTTTTTTCGTAGTTTTTCTGAGATTTCTGAAAATCTACCAGTCCGAATCGGTCTAAACCATATTCAAAATCTAAGTTCACTCAAGCCCTTTCGATTGGCGTCAACCGCGATAGAATCGGTCAAGCAGTTCAAAAGTTATGAGAGGTCACACACACACACACACACACACACACACACACACACACACACCGTGTCGGGCTTGCTGGGTCCCGCATCGGGCGCCTCCCCAGGTGGCGGATAGGGGAATACTCGTCATACCTACGCGCCAGATACGTCGGGTACCGAGGAAATAAAATACTCGGGGTGGACCAAAACCTAGCAAAAAGATGATATGAAATGTCAGAAAACATTCAAACGTCGTCTACGGTGCAGAGGGAGGATATCTCAGTACCGGCGAGGGAAGGCGTACAAGCGGACCTGAACTCGTCGTTATCAAGCGACCGTTTGAACAGCAGAGTAGACCCCATTGCTCTGCCGTCTAGCAATGCTAGCAATGCTACAGGGAGTACTGAAACAGCACAGATGGAAATAGACGCACAGCAAACAGGCATTGCTCCAAGAAGTGGAAGACCTGTTGCTCCCGTCAACACTAACACGTATCGAGGGAGGATCAACTCTCTACCGACTATCACCGGCCAACAATCGCCAATGGAACGGCTCGGTAGCAAGATCGAAGAATTGACTGAGTTCATAAAGGACAAGTGAAATCTCCATCATGAACACAGAAAATTAGTAGCGTCCATTGCCACGGCATATAAGTTGGCCAACAAACCAGCATCGATGTCGGCGACAACCACGCAAACATCTCCGGAGACGACCACAAAACCACAAGCGGTTTTGGTCACTCCTGAGAAACCACAGCAAGAGAAAGAGAACAAAAAGAAGAGGCTGCTATCCACACCCAGCCCTTCCTCTGCAATCGACAAGCCACCACAGAAAAAGACATCTCGAGATAATGCCTGGATCGAGGTGACACGGCAAAAGAAAAAGAAGGAAAGAGAACAGGAGTCAGGGGCAAAAACTACTGAAGCCCAAAACCAGCCAAGTAAGGGTGGCTCAAAAAAACCGAGAAAGAAAAAGACAAGAACAAAGGCTCTGCTTGTCCAACCAGCTGAAGAGCGAACGTACGCCGATCTCCTCAAGGAAATTAAGGCCAAGGTTAGCCCGACAGAGACTGGAGTAGACTTAAGGTCTATTAAAAGGACGAGGCACGGAGGCGTTCTCCTTGAAATGGCTCGAAAGACCGAGGACAGCAAGGCTTTCACCGATGCAGTAAGGTCAGCCACTGCAAATATCGGGACGGTCAAAACGCTAACATCAATAACAACGATTGAGATCCTCGACTTGGATGAAATCTCTACCGAGAACGAAGTCCGCGAAGCACTTAAACGTGAATTCAAAGACAGCCTAGAGATCAAACGGGTGAATTTGACAAAACCCACACCACGAGGTAATCGGGCAGCCTTCTGCGAGATTGACCAAGCCAATGCGACTAAAGCCCTCAACAAGGCCCGTATAAAGATTGGCTGGGTTAACTGTCGCATACGCCCAGTTGCGAAAGTAACCCGATGCTTTAAATGCCTAGGGTTCGGTCACCGAACAGAGAATTGTACGGGCCCTGACAGAAGCAAATGCTGCTATAAATGTGGCGGAGATAACCACAAATCTACAAACTGCGTAGAAAAGCCAAAGTGCTTCCTTTGTACGGCAGACAAAGTCGCTCAGGATGGCTTAGGTCATATAGCCGGTTCCGGAGGGTGTAAGGCATTTCGCACCGCACTTGCCGCAGCCACGAAAGAACAAAAATGACGCGCTTATTACAGGGTAACCTGAATAGATGCGCCTTAGCGCAAAATCTTCTGCGCCAGCGTATCTTTGAAGACAAGATCCACATCTGCCTTATCTGCAAGCAATATGTAAATATTCAGGGTAATACATGGTTCGCCGATAAATCTGACACAGCAGCAATCTGGATCATAAACTCAAAAAAAAATCACCGTGAACGACAGCGGAGGCGGAGAAGGCTTCGTCTGGATCAAAACCCCCAAGACCTACTTTGTAAGCGTCTACCTTTCACCCAATGAAGGGATTAGTGTGTTTCGACAGAAAATGGCAAACATAGAGGACACTATCGGCAAGTTCGATGGTGAAGTCATCGTAGCTGGTGATTTCAACGCAAAATCAGCTGAATGGGGCGCTGAACCCTCCGACACCAGATGAGACGAAGTAGCGGACTTCGCAGCAAGGACGGACCTCATAGTGCTGAACACCGGAAGTACTACCACCTTTCGAAGACCAGGATACCGGGAATCTATACTCGACATTACGTTAGCGACTTCAAAGATTGCGAACATGATTGAAGGCTGGACCGTATCCGAAGAATATAGTGGCAGCGACCATCAGTATGTGACATTCAGCATTCAAACTGCTTCCGTTCCGATAACACGACACGATTATCAACCGCGGAAGTGGAATGTCAGGAAGCTCGATTTAGAGAAGCTGCAAACTTCTCTGACACGAAGTTCGTCTACTTTTCAGGACAGCCCGACTCCGAATAGCCGTAATGAAACGACAAATTTCGTGTCAAGAGTGATGGGACTGATCGCCGCCTCATGCGATGCTTCCATGCCACGGATGAAGAGGCGAGGCTCCTATAGGCCGGTGTATTGGTGGACTCAAGACATAGCAGATTTTCGGAAAAAATGCCATGGACTACGTAGGAGAGCAACGAGAGCAGCAAAATGTTCCCCTGATCAAGACATATACTCGATGGAGTACAAACAGGTCAAGAAGACTTTGAATAAAGCCATCAAAGCAAGTAAAGCGGAGTTGTGGAAAGAGATTTGCAACGATCTCAATAATGACCTCTGGGGTAAGGCATACCAAATTGTCACTAAACGACTTGGGAAGGCTTCTCCAGAAGAACCGAAGTCTCCTGCCTTAATAAACAGCATCGTGGCAGAGCTGTTTCCTGATCATCCACCGCGAGAAAAGAGACGATATGTAAAAACTGGCGAAACAACACCCTTTACAATCAAAGAACTGCAAGAAGCAGCAAAAACCATCAAGATTGGGAAAGCACCAGGCCCTGATGGCATCCCAGCCTCGGTGAACAAGATTGTAGCCCTGGAATACCCGCACATACTCCTGAGTGCCTACAATGCGTGTTTGGCAACCGGCACGTTTCCTACGGTCTGGAAGCGGCAGAGATTGGTCCTGTTAGACAAAGGGAAGGGAACCCCTATAACACCATCGTCATTTAGACCACTCTGTATGCTTGATATAGCTGCGAAACTGCTCGAGAAGCTCATTCAGGGCAGGCTACGAAACGACATTGACCGTGCCGGAGGCTTTGCCAGTAACCAACATGGCTTCCGAAAAGGACGATCAACAATTGGTGCGATCCAGAAAGTCATAGAGACAGCTAGAGAAGCATGGTCTGGCAGCCTCAAAGCTCGCAAGGTGTGTCTTGTTCTTACACTGGACATCAAGAACGCCTTCAACAGTGCGAGCTGGGGTAACATCCTAGATGCTTTAGAACACAAATTTGATGTGGAGCCAGAAAATCTGAGAATAGTAGACGACTATCTAGACGAAATAACGTTGATAGCGGAAACGACGGAAGGCCCACAAGAACATAACATAATGGCTGGCGTGCCGCAAGGTTCAATTATGGGGCCCGACCTTTGGAACGCAGACTATGATGAGCTTCTGGAAATCCCGTTACCGAAACAGGTGAAACTCACGGACTTTGCAGACGACGTCGCGGCTACGATAGTCGTTGACAGTGCAGAGGAGGCAGAACTACTAGTCCGGGAAACCATCGATGTCGTCGAAAATTGGTTGGAACATCACCTGCAACTCGCCAAGCAAAAATCTGAGATCGTCGTCCTGACCCGACAAAAGTGGTTCCCAAAACCGTTCGTCGTAGACATGGGCGGGACAGCACTGACATCCGCGAGGGCACTGCGTTATTTAGGTGTAGTTATCGACGAGAAGCTGTCCTTCCGAGAACACCTTGAAAACGCCTGCACAAAAGCCAACAAGGTAGTTTCCAACCTGTCGAGAATCATGACCAACACTATAGGACCACGAACCAAAAAAAGGAGGGTGCTCTTGGAAGTAGTCCACTCAATATTGCTATACGGAGCAGAGATATGGGCGGACATACTTAGACAGAGGACTTATCGGCGCAAAACAGCGGCGGTGCGACGACGAGGAGCGCTGAGAGTTACTTGTGCCTATCCCACGGTTTCAGAGGCAGCGGTACTGGTCATTGCGGGAGCTACACCTGTCGACTTATTAGCGTTTGAAAGAACCAAGTTCTATGACGCTAAAAGAAATGGCGACAACTCTACGGAGACAAAGATGAGAATAAAAAAGGAAACGCAACAGGAGTGGCAAGACCGATGGACGTCAGGGGAGACGGGCAGATGGACGGCGCGCCTGATTCCGGACATAAACGTCTGGCTCTCTCGACAATACGGGGACACGGAATTTTTTCTAACCCAGCTCTTGACAGGCCATGGCCAATTCAATGACTCTCTCTTCTAGAGACTATCTCTTCAGGATGAAACTACAGGACAAACCGACATGCAAATATTGCCTGGACAAAATTGACAACACCGAACACACATTCTTCGAGTGTCCTCGGTGGAAAGACTACAGAAGCAGCACCGAAGAGATCATAGGCGCCAGGCTCTCCCCTTATACACATGTATGTAGGTATGTATGTATGTATGTATGTATGTATGTATGTATGTATGTATGTATGTATGTATGTATGTATGTATGTATGTATGTATGTATGTATGTATGTATGTATGTATGTATGTATGTATGTATGTATGTATGTATGTATGTATGCATGTATGTATGTATATGTATGTAAACCTCTTATAGCTTTTGAAGAGTCTAACCGATTTCATCGTGGTTGGTGCCATTCGAAAGGGCTTCGCCAAACTTAGATTTCCTGAAAATTTGAACCAATTCGTTCCGATAGATTTTGAGAAATTTGGAGAAACCTAAAAAAAAATAGGAAAAATAATTTTTCAAAAGTGGTTTTTTTGGAATAACTTTTAAACGGCTCAATCGATCGATTACGAAAACTAATCAGTTCTTAACCTTAAAAAAACCACGTCGATCACCGCCAATCCTATCAAAATCAGTTGATTCGTTCGAAAGACATCGTGAACGAAAGAAAACCGAAAAAAGTGTTTTTTCGGAGTTACTCCGAAATTTCTGGTTTGACCAATCAAAATTTAGAAATTCTTTATGAGGCTCAAAAAACTGCGTACAATGATGCCAACTACGTAAGAATCGGTTCATTCATTCAAAAGTTATTGCGGTTTAAAAATCCAAAAAATAGTGTTCTATGAATCTTCTATCAGATTTTTAAGCTCGAAGAGCTCAAGATAACATACAGACTGTATTTTTGAGCCATGGATCAACGAAATTAGCGGGAAGTTGCAGAGATGGCCTTTAGGGTCAGCCGTTTTTCTAATTTTTGTTTCATGGACCTGATCGAGTCAGACATAAACAGATCTGATCAGACATGACGTCTGACCAGGTCTGATCAGACCCAGTCATTTTTCATATCTGATCAGACCTGAAGACTCATGCCTGTTCATATCTGATCAGATCTGATCATTCTTTCCGGGATATCCGTACTTATGGAACATTGCCGAAAAGATTTTACCAATTGTCCAAAGTCAAAAATCAATTACACGTGCACCTTTCCCATCCTTATTCTCATTAAGACCGATTTTTTTAAGCTTCTTGCTTCGAAAATTAAAAATTAAATTTTCAAAAGTAGTAAAAGTTATAGATTTCGGTCCGATTTTGAGAATGCCAGTTTTCATCCGATTTCTACGTTTTGAGGTCCCAAGAAGCTATTTCGACTATTTTCGGCTGGACATCCGGCCGTGTTGCGTGTGTGTGTGTGTGATTGAAAATACTATTTTTTCGTATGATATCTTTAGAACGAATCAATCGATGGAAACGAGTGACACAGCGTTCGATAATATTCTTTATGACTTCAAGCCAATTAGATTTTGAAGTCAATCAAAAATATTCAAAAAATAAAATTCAAAAAAAATTTTTGTTAAGTTTTTTCTAAATAACTTTCAAAATATTTCACTGATCAACTCAATTCATCTTAGACATTTTATTGTATTCGAAAAACTGCGTCAAAAGACGCTAAGTAAATCGAAGCCAAAAAACGCAATCAAAAATTACAGCCATTTAAAAATTTCTAAATAGTCATTTGTTTTCGATAATTTTCAATTTTTTGAGCTGAAAGATCAACCAATTAAAAAGCTTTCGAGTATTTTTAACTCGAAAAAAGCAGGAAATTTCAGCGGTGGCCTGCAGCTTAATCGCTTTGCGAATTTTCTTTTAAATTAACTTTAAAACAACTCGAATTTTAAGAAAAGTCCTGATTTGGAAAACTAGCCTTAATGGATGGGTGTTACTAGTTTCTTGAAAAATTTAGATATTTCAGTACTACCAGAGTTTCAAAATTTTTTATGGTCATAAAATAGTTTTGAAAAAAATTTTTTTTCTCAATTGGCGCTGAACAATATCATATACTTTAATTTCCTGTAGTTTCATTCCCACTTAAATATCCCTAACCAAAAATTACCTTTATCGCATGAGGGTTTACGGTGTTATAATATGTACGCATTTATATAATACATACCTGTAAAGCAGTTTCGTTTTTGATTTACTTCCATAGCATCGAGAACATTACTGATGTTTCCAATGCTACATTTGGAGAATTTACTATTATTTGGTCGATCACCACTAGTAGCTGAAGCAAACATTATATAATTGCCATGTAATCCACCTGGTCTACACTCTGGAGGAAAGTCATGCTATAAAAATACAGCAAATGAATTATACAATTAATCATCATGGAAAAATGTTCAGCAAAGATAAAGACCTATTAAAGAAAACAAAAAAAGATGATGACCCTCATAAAATTAATATAGACTAATTCTTTGATTAGTATAAACCGTTTGAGCAATTTAATTGGAAGAAAAGATTTGACAAATCATGTAATACTGCAAAAGTTTGATCTTGTTGATTTTCTACAAACGCGATTGAAACTTTTTAATTACTCGCGACGAATACCGATGATTTTTTTTAATCAAGAGACTATAGTTTTTAGTTACATTTTCGAAAATCAAGTTACAATCAAATCTTAATATTTTGAGGTCCAAGAGAGTTATTCTGACTCAAGGAAAAATTTAACACTATTGAACAGCTGTACGAACATTAAACGTGGTTTTTACAGATCGAATATACCTACAAAGTAAAAAATTTTTCGTAAAATGTTAAAATTTTTGGGTTAAATTTTAATATTTTAGTGTGTTGATGCACCTCAATCCTTTCTGTTTTATGATCGATCCGTTTTTCTGTTTTATGATCCGTTTTTCAACATACATAAATATTAATCGATAGTCAAGTAATATTTTTTAAATTGCACGTAATCATGTTGTGCCCTTTTAACATCGTTTTTGGGTGTGTTTATGCTCGAAAATAGATCAACACAAACGAGATATTATTGTTTGAGATATGATTGCCGAGATATATTTGCCAAGACATCATAGCCTGAGAAATTATGAGGGGTCACCGTGTTAATACTGCTCGTTACGTCTAGGATAGACGGTCTAGCGGGGAATGCGTACTTTAGCTGTAGTAAATTTAGTATGTGACATATTTTGGCGTCGAAAAAAAGTATTATTCATAGTTGCCTTTCATTATTTCATAATATTTAATTCAACCAATACCCATATACTCATACAAATATTTAATTTCAGATGACTATATTGATATTTATTCTAGAACTTTATTTTTGTTCACTAATAATTAATATTTTTTACAATAAATTATTCCGAGTATCATCACTCGATTGAATAAAATTACATATATATCAATGATTAACTTTAATAATTATTAATTATTTATGCATGGTGAATAAATAGTTTTATTACTTTTAAACATGAGATCATGTATAATTGTACCAGTGCAGCCAGATCCGAAGCACTATGCATCGTCTGACTCAAGCTAAAAGAGCGTATCAAATACTTCGAACCTACATAACACCAAATGAAATGTTAATTTCGACATTTTTACATGTTTTACATAACACTTTTGAGTGTAAAAAATCGACGAACTGGTACTCGAAGATTATTCAGATTAGTGTACTTTTAACGAAGAGCTGTGTGACTTCGTTAATACACACGGATTGATTTGCAATAACACTAAGTTTGTGTTCCGTTGATTTTTTCAGAATATGTTTTTATTAAACATTGTTTTGAAAAGTAAGCGCAACAATGCATTGAAAACAATTTTTAACTTCCCGCTAAGAAAATTGAAAATTTCCAAAAATCGGGAAGTTATTGGTTTTACCCCGTTTTTCGAAAATCGAGTTTTCATCAGATCTCGACGTTTTGAGGTCCTAGGAAGCTTCCCTGACTATTCCCGATAGAATTTAGAATTTAGAATTTGTTTATTTATGCCAAGGCACAGGCAAAATGGCAAATTTTGAATACATAGTAAGTACAGTTTCTTACAGAGGACCATATAGTTGTGAGTACATAATAACAACGATATAATTTTGGTAAAAGTAAAAAACAATAGTAAAAAACAAAAATCACAAAAATTTGGGAATCAGAGTTTTGACTCACTAGCTCACTAATAATTCTGCGTATTGCACTGAGTTGATCCTTATCGCTATTTTTAACGTATAAATTTTGACTAAAGAGTTGATGCACACTTTTTAAGATCATCTAAATTTATTATTTGCTGGACAACAATTTATTTGTCGAATCCTAGTAAGTAATTAAAAACTTCTTTTTTGAAGACTTGTAAGCTACTCGAGTTTACAATTTTACGTGGGAGTTCTTCCCAAAGCTTAATAACAGTCACCAAAAATGATTTTTCCAAGTAATTTGTAGTGATGACAGGTAACTTCAATGAAGTATGTTTTTTAGCTAATAGTCGATTTGAACGCCGAACATCGGATTCTTCAACAAATAAGTCACGTAAGTATTCCGGCTTTCCAGTTTCAAGTAATTTATACAAGTAGCAGACAGCATAGTATAATCGGCGATATTTAATTGAAAGCCATCCCAGTTTTTGACGGTAATGACTTATATGATCATCTTTCTTGAGATTAAAGATAAATCTGATTGATGAGTTAACTGCTCGCTGGAGCTTCAGATCATTTTCAGAAGTTGAATCGATAAAAACAATAGAGCAGTAATCAATAAGTGGTAGAATAGTAGCAGTTACTAGGAGCTTTCTTATCTCAGTAGTGTAGATGTTTTTCCTAATTTTAAGAGTATGTAGAGCATAATTTACTTTCCTGACAGTCTGCAAGATGTGACTACTCCAGGATAGATTTTGATTTATGATAAGTCCTAAACACTTCACAGAGTTTACGTAAGGAATTAATGTGTTGTCAACTAGGATAGGAGGAACTTCCTGAGATTATAGCTGTTTCAATTTGCCACTTGAACCCAAGATCATCGTCATCGTCTTAGCTAGATTTATCGACAGTCCATGTGATCTAGCCCAGTCCGCAATTGCTTGAGAATCAGTAGTAACGTGTTGAACCGCATCGTGGAGTTGGTAAGTGAAGCAATGACGGTAGATGTACATATCGTCGGCAAACAAACCGTATTTACAAAAGATTATCCATCTAGCCACTGAGTTGATTACGATTAGAAATAAAATTGGTCCGAGTACTGAGCCCTGGGGAACACCCAAAGAGGTTTTCAGGAGCTCGATTGGAGTTCCATGGTCATTCAAGATGGACTGTGAACGATTGGTTAGATAGGAGAAAAACCAATTTATTACTTCTGTAGAGAAACCCAGTTCATTCAAGGAGATTAGGATAACTTTGGGATCTACATAGTCAAAGGCTTTACTCAGGTCGAATAGGACCAATATAGTGAATTGATTTTTGTCCATTGCTCCTCTAATGTCATCAGTAAGCTTTAGTAGAGTCATTGCAGGAGCTTTGGCAGTTTTAGGAGCCGCGACCTTTTTAGGTTTGGGTGCTTTAGGCTTAGCAGTTGGGCCCTTGGCAGCTTTCTTGGCTTTAGGAGCAGCTGGCTTCTTAGCTTTGGGTTCAGCAGCAGCTTTAGGTTTAGCTGGAGCTTTGGCCTTCTTCTGAGAAGCTGGTTTCTTGGCAGCGGCTTTTTTGGGTCCAGTGGCTTTCTTGACAAAAGTTTTAACCTCACCGGTTTTCTTAGCGGTTGGCTTCTTGGCAGCAGCTTCTTTCGGCGCAGCTTTCTTCTTGTCAGCAGAAGAAACCTTGGACTTTGGCTTGGCAGCAGCTTTGGCGACTGTTAATTATCAATCTACGCTGATAGAAAGATTTATTAACGATCAACAAATTGATTTATTCGAAGACAATTATTTAATTTATTAAATTCTAATAAATATTTAGATCTGATCAGATATGATTAAATCTGATCATGTCTGATGTTTGCTGTCGGTACAAAAGAGATTGACTAGATTACTCTCATGAGTATGCTCAAACTTAAAAAACTATACTTAAATATTTAACATGGGTCACTTACATGACAAATTCTATTATCGCACTTATGAACGCGACGTCAAATGGCTGCTGCACATGCGCACCATGACTTAGCGGGAAGAAGACCGGCCGGCTTGGGGCACGAGGCCCGAGAGACGCCATGTGCAAGTTAGTTGTACTGGAACCTGTGACTAGTGCAATATACCTGCTATCTCTCTACTACAGAAATTATCACATTGTGTTTTATTTTTTGCTAAAATAATTAATTATTAGTTAATTATCATCTCTCGTGCTTAATTAAATTCATTTACTCGAGATTTTGCATACTTATCTTAAATTCAACTTGAATTCTTGGTCAAATACTTAAGACGCTAATAAAAATTACGTCGTAGTTAGTGCTTGGCATTGCGGCCATTGTCTTGATCGCGTGATAAATTAGACGCAGTATAATATCATCATTTGAAATCATTGCTAAGAATTTTTAATTCAGTTCTAACATTTAATAATAATTAAAATTAATTTTAATTAATTATAGTTTACAAAGATTTAATTGAATTTCATCAACATTAATCGGTATTTTAATATCATTTAGTGTACCTTATTAAACTTATTATAATTGATCGGTTATTTATCAAACTAATTTAGCATTCTCAAGAAACAAATTACATTGATAGTTCTATACATTTGATAATTTTAGTTGAATTTTTTAGTGAATAACTTGAATTGCATAGTAAATTCTCGCGCCAGTTAAGAAAAATTATATTCAGTTTGCTATATTAAACAGATTCAATTCATTTTGATCATAAAAAATAAATCAGATCCTCTAGGATCAATTAAAATATCATACAATTAGATCCTCTCGAATCAAATACACACACTTGATACCAGCGATCAAGCCACTACTTAAAATTACTGGTCATCTCAGACCACTTAAACATACAGTCAATTCTCTTCCGATCACAAAAACACTTAATCTCTTCCGATCATAATTATATATTAGATCTTTCTATACATCTCAAAGGTTGACGGTTAACCGCAATAACCTAACGGCGGCTGAGATCAATTCTCACCCCTTATTGTACACCAGTACAATTATCATACACACACACATTCACACACACACACATACACATTTGTACACGACTGTATAATCTTCGAGGAGTTTTTCTCTCGCAATTGCTAGAGTTTTCTCCCATTAGGGAATAAATTATTCACCCCAACACCGAGTCTTTTATTTTAGGTAAATAGATCCTGATCCAATTCCTTACTAATCAAATTTTATAAAAGAATTACGGAAATTCTTCTCATTGGAGAGTTTGCGACGAAACATCTGATTTATTTTTCAACTCAGATATAGTTATATCTGTGTAGATCTGATCAGATATGACTAGATCTGATTGTCTCCAATCCCATATCTGATCAGATATAAATAGATATAAATAGATCTGATCAGATATAAATAAATCTGACCAGATATAATTATATCTGGTCAGATCTAAACCTTTTTCCCCGGGATACAACTTTACAAGGTTATTCGAACTTTTACTGTACTTATTCTTAGTAGGGTTTTAGTTTCTTTTTGCTCTACAAGTGTTTGAAAAATTAATTATATGATTCTAATGTGACATTTATTCTTTGATAGATGTGTTTTTTGTTGTAGACATGTAAACATAAATTTAATTATACATGTAAATTATTTTTATTATTATTCTCTTTTAAGGCCTAAACAAAATCAATAAAAATCTTGATACAAACAATATATTTTCTACTACATCTAAAAATAATAACATTAAACAAAATAATGACTACTTACTGGTGATCCAAAATTATGACCGATTTCATGAGCCAATGTTAATTGAGATACTTTTGGTGGAACGCGACTATTATAATTAACAAAAGTTATGATTCCTGTATTCAAAGATCTTTTAGTAGATTGATACATTCCTTCGATAGTTTCAGTGTATGTTTTGTATTTTTCACAAATTCCTCCGGATGCCCCAGATGCAGAAGCTACCCACGCAAGTCCAAGTGTACCACCAGTAAAATCTCTAAAATCAGTGATTGAATTAGTTAATAAATTTTCGTCAGCGTTGTTTCAAAGTGAGTTCATCCAAAATAAACTGTGCTTACCTGTACGTAAAAACATATGCAAGACAAAAATCTTCATGATTTCCTAATGAATGTTGATTTAGAAAGTTGCTTACATCAATATTTTCCATACAAAATACATTAGGTTTGGAATCAAACGAATGTGAACATGCAGTATCGTTATCAATCTGTAAAAAAAAATATATATATCAAGCAGTTCACCCTTTACAGACCATCCTTGCAACTTTCAACTAATTTTAAATGAAAAGTAGTTCAAATTTCTCATGTCATAATGTTTTTAAGCGCCTCGAGCTAAAAAATATAATTACACGGCTATTTGAAGCACTCCAAGCTCCATAATAGAATTATTATACACTTTTGAGTTCTTCAAGCTCAAAAGTATATTTTGTATTCAGTACAATGTTAAAAATTTTTGTAAAAATTACAATTACATTACAAAACAAATAATGAGCAAAATTACAAACCAGTGTATAGCAATGCGAAATTGAATACAATTCATGTCATCCAACAGCTATCAGAAAATCTACAAAGATGTATTGTAGTTTTACAATCTTCATGTATAAACCTAACACGCATTGTAATATTACAGAACCGTCTGTCAATTTTTAACAAAAAGCTTTTTAATTTCCCAATAATTATTTGTGATCTGATTCGCCATAATTGTATGCAAAATCACAAAACAAAATTAGGAAAACAGTTGACCCTGAAGGCCGTCTCTGCAACTTCCCGTCAATTCCATTCCTGAACGCTAGAAATTGCACTTATAACATTTTTGAGCATTTCAATCTCAAAAGTCTGATAGACATTTGATAAAAACACCATTTTTCAAATCTTTAAACTGCTTTAACTTTTGAATGAACGTTTTAGTCCCTTTTCTTTTTAGTGAGTACTCACAAGTCGAGCTAAATTATTATCCGCACGTCGCGTTGTCTCCTGGCTCAGATAAATTGTTATTAAAAATTATTAATTGTCGAGTCGATCCCGTCGTTAGTAGTGGGTTTGTAATGAAATACCTGTCCCGAAAGCCACACATTAGGGTCCTCGAATTGGCCAGTATTAATTTAAAATTTATAATTGTATTTTTCGAGATAACCTGACTGAGGAGTTCGGGTATATATCTCAGTTTAGTATTGTTAGATAAAATTTCTATTGCAGTCCAAAATTATTATTTAGGTAAAATTTTTATTTGTCAATTAACGTCGTAGTGAAATAACCAAATAGTCCATTGAAAATCTAGACCAATTATCAATAATTATACGCGACATTATTATTATTATTTTTATTATACCGTCCATCCGACTAAGGAATTCGGTTCTGGACTTAGTTTTAAGTAATTTGTTTTGAATAAATATTTGTTTATAATATTGTTAATTTTTCGTAAAATACAAAATTACTGCTTCTCATTTTCTTTCCTAACGACCTTATATTATTTATTTTCCCCTGGATACCTGCAGATCGGCCCTGGAAATACAGGGTTTGTTATTTTTCCCTGTTTGAGAAAAAAATAACTGGCGTCCAAACGTGCTCTAACCCAGCCTGTGTGGCTGCTGCGGTGTTGCTTAAGAGATTAAGAGCATCTCCTAAGCTCGCTATCTATTTTTGTTTATATTATTTTGGGCGACCTGGACAAAATTTCTACTTTACTCGACGTATCTACCGTCGAGTCGTTTATGAAATAGTAAAATTTTGTTACAAAGTAGAACGCTAAAAGGCTTGATCCAGAGGCATTGCGAGAGTCACTTGCACGGAGCTGGTCTACCCTACGGTACAACCCAACTCCGGATACCTGTAGTGAGACGGAAAAGGCAGTGTTCAAAGTGATGAAGGAAATTGCTACTGCATGTGACGCCTCTATGCCGCGACTGAAAAATACGAGTTTTCACAGGCCGGCATACTGGTGGACAACAGACATAGCAGAACTTCGCAGAAGATGCCACCGGCTACGTCGCTGCGCAACGAGAGCCGCGAAACGCTCCGTGAACCAAGACTTATGTTTGAATGAGTACAAACAGGCCAAAAAGACGCTGAACCGAGCCATTAAAACAAGTAAAGCAAGGTTGTGGAAAGAGATCTGTAACGATCTCGACAAGAACATCTAGGGTAAAGCCTATCAAATTGTCGCCAAACGACTTGGAAAGGCTTTACCAGAAGCGTCGAAGTCACCTGCCTCAATGAACAGCATTGTAGAGGAGCTTTTCCCCAAACACCCGCTGCCAGAGAAGAAACATCACGTTCAAAACGGCGAAGCAACACCCTTTACAATCGAGGAACTACAAGACGAGGATAAATCTCTCAAGACAGGAAAGGCTCCTGACCCTGATGGCATCCTGACGTCAGTGATCAGGATTGTAACCCTGGAATTCCCAAACATACTCCTGAAAACTTACAATGTATGCTTATCAACTGGCACGTTTCCCGCGATCTGGAAGCGGCAGAGATTGGTTCTCTTAGACAAAGGTAAGGAAACCCCCGTAACACCTTCGTCGTTTAGACCACTCTGCATGCTGAACATTGCGGAAAAACTGCTCGAGAAGCTCATACAAGGAAGACTCAGTAACGACATCGAACGTGTCGGAGGCTTTGCCACCAACCAACATGGCTTCCGAAAAGGCCGTTCTACAGTCGGAGTGATCGAGAAAGTCATAAAGACAGCAAAGCAAGCATGGTCTGGTAGCCTCAAAGCTCGTAAAGTATGTCTTCTCCTCACACTAGACGTTAAAAACACCTTTAACAGCGCAAATTGGGAAGATATTTTAGACACACTGGAGCACAAATTTAATGCGGAGCCAGAGAATCTGGCATTAGTCAACAGTTACCTTAATGAAAGAAAGCTGATAGCGGAAACTACGAAAGGCCCACAAGAATACACCATAACAGCTTGCGTACCGCAAGGCTCAATAATGGGATCCGATCTATGGAACGCGGACTATGACGAGCTCCTAGAAATTCCGTTGCCAAAGCAAGTAGAACTAACGGGCTTCGCAGACAACGTGGCGGCCACGATAATAGCAGACAGCATAAAAGAGGCCGAATTACTTGTTAAAGAAACCATTGACGCCGTCGAGACTTGGCTTGACAAACACCACCTGAAACCCGTCAAGCACAAAACCGAGATGATCGTTCTGACACGTCAGAAATGGTTTCCAAAAACATTTGCTGTGGACACGGGAGGAACAACACTGACGTCAACAAGGGCGCTACGCTATCTAGAGGTAATGATAGACGAGAAACTATCTTTCTGCGAACACCTAGACAGTACATGCAAGAAAGCCAGTAAGACAGTGTCTAGCCTAGCAAGAATTATGGCCAACACTACAGGACCAAAAGCCAAAAAAAGAAGAATCCTTTTGGAAGCAGTCCATTCGGTACTGCTTTATGGAGCGGAGATATGGGCGGACATATTAAAACAGAAGACCTACCGGTAAAAAATAGCAGCAGTACAACGGCGAGGCGCTCTCAGGGTTGCCTGTGCTTACCGCACGGTTTCGGAAGCGGCTGTATTGGTCATCGCGAGAGCCGCGCCCATCAACTTACTAGCTTTTGAGAGAGCAAAACTCTATGATGCTAAAAATAGTGACGAAAACATTAAGAACGCAAGAGCGAGGATGAAGACGGAAATGCAGCAAAAGTGGCAGGACAGATGGACATCGGGAGAGACAGGTAGATGGACGGCGCTACTGATCCCGAACATCAGCATCTGGCTTTCTCGGAAGCACGGGGACACGGACTTTTTCCTCACACAGCTATTGACAGGACACGGACAGTTTGACGCCTACTTCTATAAGATGGGGCTGCACAGCACGCCGACGTGCAAATTCTGCCCGAACGAAATTGAAGACGCCGAACACACTTCTTTCGAGTGTGTACGGTGGAAGGACTTCAGAAGCAGCACCGGAGAAATTATAGGCATCACAATTTACCCTGAGAGCTTGATAACCTGCATGCTCAGAAAAGAAGATAACTGATCCTTCTAAAAGCGCCTTCTAAAAGAAAAACCTGCAGAAAGAGACCAGTAACCAGGAGTAAGCGTCCTGAGACGCAACATGGACTGGATTGAAGAAATATTAACGCGGTTCCGATCCAATCATCTCCGTACTATCTACGAAGAAGAGAGGAGTTTTTTTTAGTGCTTAAGAATCCTACACTACCGACCATCATCTTTCAATGATAGCGGTGTCTTTGGAAGATTTTTTTCGCTTCTCAAAAAAAAAACACACACACACATTTACAGACGTACTGACGTCATTGTAAAAATAGTCAGGAAAGCTTCTTACGGCTTCAAAACGTCAAGATCTGTTTAAACCTTATTTTTGGCTAAATGGGGTCAAATCAATGACTTCCTCATTTTTCGAAAATCATTGATTTTCTGAGCGAAAAATTAAAAATTGTAATTTATATTACAACTAGCTGACACAACAAACGTTGTTTTCCCTGGCAGATTCGTGGTCACGATAAAATGATCGTGAAACGACCGATAATGCACCGTGAATTCCGTGTCGATAAATGATCATCACTTGACAAACGAACAACCGTCGTTTGACAGTGACTGAGAAGTATCGTTGTGAAAATTTTTCTCTGTTACTTTATGATTTTTATTCTGTATAGTTATTATACTTCACTTTTGGAAAAATCCAATCTTTACTTGGTTTCCCCGATTTTTACCGAAGCAAAAATCGTAGATCATCAATCGATCGTCTGTCATTCGAAAACATATAAATTGTCAAAAAACCGTAACTCGGTGGTGGATGCACAGTGGTCTGCAAGTGAAACGAGCGTTTAATATTGGTATGTCTGAAATTTCTGACTATTCAATGATAAGTAAGTGCTGACTATATTGTATTTTTTTTATTTTATTAGAAATTCTTAAGGTAGATAAAAATATAGGCAAATGAGAAATTTTTAGTAAATATTCGGGATGAAAAATTTTAGAAAAATATTAAATTATTGTAATTTTGTTTATTTTTAAGTAAAATCATCACAAGTCAATGAGATTACATACAATCAATAGAGATCCATTATTTTAATACTTTTCAAGAGAGTTTTTGACCTCCAACAAGAGTTGGAATTTTTTTCATAGTTTTAAATGAAAAACCATAATACTTTTGGCTTATGATGAATATAATAATAAACATTGTTTTTTTTCAAATCGAGAGATTTTTTTTTCAACAATTGATTAAATAATAAATTATAATTTATTTTCAACTCAACATTCAACTTATTTTCTATACGTCTAATATTTTCACCGTAATTCTAAAATTCGGATCCATTATTAAGGATTTGTGCGCGTCATTATATCCGAGACACTATATCCGCGACATAACATCCTCAAGCTACAATATCTTCGTTATTATATTCTCAACTGTTAGCATTCACCCACATTTAATATATATCGCGCGATTTTATAACGCGTATGTGTTACCTACCATAAGATCTGAGCAATGAATACCTGAGCACATTATCAACATAATATTAATAATCCAAAACAAAGTTGAAGCGATTATCTTTAAAACGGCGACTATAAATCCAAATACATCTATTAAAAATCAATTGCAACATACCCATGTACAAATATGCCACATTACATTCAGATATCACATCATTAATTTTTAAGCTGAAAGGCTTCACGTTCCAACCCCCACCGGGGCTTCGCCCCTAGACTCCGTCTGATTTTTTTCCTGTCCTCACCCTGCCTTTCAACTTTTCAACTGGGGGGCTTCACCCTCCAATCTCTGGCAAGGCTCTGCCCCTAGACTCCCTTTAAGAACATCATCAAATTCATCGTCAACATTAAAATCGACGTCATAACGTCACGGATATAACATCGCGGGAATAATGACACAAAAATATTATGGCATGGATATAACGCCAAGGATTTTATGTCGCGCGGATATAATGTCACAGGTTTAGTGTCGCAGATATAATGGCCTCGGATCGTATGGTATGTTACCATTGTTAATTTTATTTCACCTAAATTCGGTGGTAAAACATCGGATGCTGAAATCGTTTCTCAGTTGGGATATTTGAATTATTTGAAACCAGGTGCTGCGGTATTACCTGATAGAGGCTTTAAACACATAGAAAATTTGGTAGTTGAAAAAAGCTGTATGTTAATTAGACCACTGACAGTAAGTTCTCAGAGTAAACTAAGTCATGATGAAGTTATTAATACAAAACGAATCGCAAGTCTCCGTATTCACATTGAAAGATCGATAAGAATACAAAAATTTGAAATTTGTGAATAAATAAAATCTATGTAGTTTTACAATTTGGTATCTTTATTTATAGTAAAAAATTATATAAACATTGAAAAATAAATTTTTTCCAAAATCTACTTAAATCTTGAAATAATTTTCCAACAAATTGTGAATCATAATCAACAATAATCGATTTAAATTCCCGTGTTTTTTTTTCAAATTTCGAGTCAGCTACGATAAACAATACCTTTTTTTCCTGAGAAAAGCATTTGAATCTTCATTTGAGTAATATATTTCATAGAGATCTTATTATAATTTGTAGTGTCAATATATGTAAGAGCACTCTTTTAAGACATCAGGCACTTAATTTCCACAACGAATTCATCATCTATCGCATCTGGTCAAGTGTAGGTACTGATTGCATAGGAATAAACCACATTTTTTGCATTTTCTCATCAACTTCTGTCCAACTCGTTGCAAAACTATAAGTTCTAACGCCCTACGTCGTTCCATAGCTTTTGTATTACGTAGTTTTTGACCACCAGCCAGCAACTTGACTACAGTTCTAATAATTTATTAATAAAATCCACTAGCAAATTGTGTATCGAAAAACTTTTTTCACTATTTTCAAAGCAAAAATATTTCAAAATTAGGCTCCGTACCGTTTTGTGTTTAGTTTTATTTACAAATTCTTGCAACGTATTGAAAGGTTTTTCTACAGAGTAATATATGTATCAGAAGCAAAATCTTTCACCCCAATAAATTTGATAGATGACCCAACTTGAGATAAAACAGATTTGTGCCAATAACATTCGACATCTGTTAGTGACAGTTCTCCAGATCTTCTGTGTAACCATATCAAGAAAACTAGAGTGTTTACATCCACCTAAAAACGATATGAAAAAAAGTTATTCTTGGTTTTTATATTGTGAAAAACTTTGATTTAGCATATCATGTAACGTATGTACCATGGATGTTTATGTAGAAACTAATAAAAGAAACAATAACAGTAATAATTATTACTGTCGCTAAAGTATTTTCTTTACCTAAGGAAGCAGCACAATCATGAAACTTAATCGATAGAATTTCTTCATCAACAATATTTAGGATTCGAGTCACAGTATAGGATTTATTACATACTCTGTGCTCAGGACAAATGAGACACTTAAGAGTACACTCAGGTCCATTCAGTTCAAATTGTACGAATTCTATGGTTGCATCTCCATATGCCTTTCACTCAGATCTATAATTTAAATAAATTAATCCAAAATAGTGAGATAAATATAATAATGTAGTTTTCTCCCCTCCGAAAAGAAATCCTTAATTTTCCTCCCGCTACGCTAAAAGAAGATGCTGCTTTTCACTTCCGTCGAGGAAAAAAATCGTATACAGCCCTTGGAAAGTAGAAGAGAAAACCTCAGATCACATATTTGTCGACCTCGGCTTCGCCTAGGCCAACAATTACATGTAATCTGAGGCTTTTCTCATTTTCCTTCCCAACGAGTATAATATACGATAGTAACATAAGATACTTGTTAAATTGTTATTTATTTATTTATTTTTTTTTTCGATAAAATAATATCAATTTATTTCTAACTAATATCAATTTAAATAGCTCATCAAAATATACCAACAGGTTAGCTTTTGTTCCTTTGATTTCTGCTGATACAAAATCTGAATTTGTAGCGATAAAAATTGCAATCATAAATGCATCGACTCGTGGTAAATTATCTGATCGTGTTTTACTAAAACCAGCGTCCACTTTTCGTCTGGGCATTTTCATTTAGTAATTAATAATTACGAACTGCACTGTCAAACTGATAGTGCTCAGCAGTCCTAGTACAATAAAATTGACGTGTTCATTACATCCACACTAGTATTCACGTTAGATTAGAAAAAAAAATACACAAAAATTGATTTCACTTTTAATTATTTACAGTTAAGTCTGGCCTTAATAATATTATGTAACAAAATTGAAAGTTGTTCAAACTTACTTTAGATTTTTTCAGCGCTGTAAAATATTATAGATTATTCATTATAGATTTGAACAAACGCACCAGAGGAAGCACATTTACGTCACACTAATCACATCACGTTTAACGTCACATAATTCTTATGTTATTTAAAAGCACTTTTATTTATTTAATTATTTAAATATTTACATACGGAAACGAAATATTTCTTTCCATAATTCTAAAAAATTATATAAATTTGTTATGTCGGACTCAATGTTCGACATTTTTAATTAATATTGAATAGGCTTTAATTATTTTAGTAATAATTTTGTAATTTTGTATTTACATACATTTATTTTGTTATCTTAAATTTTTGTTATCTTCAAATTTATCAATAGTATTTTCAAAAGAAACTTATTTTAAAAATTTAGTTTTTAGTTGGGCCTGACCACACTAAGGGATTTGAGCCTGAACAAATACCCTAATGGAATTTTTAACTTTGTCGAGATCCGAAATAGAAGTTTTCGATAACAAGATAAATTTATATATAAACAATACTTTAAATAAACTAAAAGTAAATAATGATAGAAGAAAAAAATAAAAAGGAATGTTGTGATAATTCTAGTATCTGTTATGTCCGCCCGAAAATTTTTCTTTTTATTTAAAATTCCCGCTTTAGTTAGAAGACCCACCTATGCGCGAAAACCACCTTAAAATTAATATCGTTGCGACTGCCGACTGACCGATGGGGATTTCTGCAAGCTAAGCAGCGGGAACTTTTAAAAGAGGCGGCAACCACCGCCCAACGTCTTTTAACTAATTCAATTCAAGTATCTTTGTTAACTGGCCCACGTTCGTAGAGGCTTTTGGTTTAATTTGCACGGCACTTAGATCAAGCAGGTCCCCGTTAATACGGCGAACGTGATAAAACTAAATTCAGGTCTTTTAATTAATTTGCACTGCACTTAGTTAAAGCGGGCCGCCGTCTGTAAGGGCTTTTGTTCTAATTTGCGCCGCACTTAGTTCAAGCGGGTCTCGATCATCCGGCAGACGTAAAATAGATAAATTCGTTAATATAAGAGATTAACCGTTTAATTTGCTCCGCATTTACATCGGTTCGAATCTATTAAGTTTAATTATTATTCGGTCAGTTACGCACTTTTTCCTGCGGGAAACTGGAAAGATGTTAACCAAAAATTAAAGCGTAAAATTTAAATAATTAGTTCATAAGTGCTAAATAAAATTATCGTGAAAGTGTAACATCCCGATTGCTGCTGTTCTAATAAAAACAAACTACACAAATCTCGAGTCGTTCTTTACTGAGAAAGCAGCCCTTAATCATCCATTCCTGGCCCTCAAATTCAACATCCAGACTCGAGAGCGCTTCCAGCTGCCCTTCGAGGCCCGGATCAGTAAGGAACAAGCCATCTAAAGGTAAGTGAAAAATAATCTATTAAACCTAAGAAAATCAAATCTCTACAAAAATTCTCAGTCTCTTCAAAAGGCGTGGTATTTCGTCTCTCGAAAGCTCCCACAACAAATAATTTAACAACGAGAATAAAAACCCCTCGATGTGTATTCTTAAAAGTTAGTCCGATCCTCCACCGTAACTTCGCTACCGCATTTTTAACGACTACGGACATAACATATCAACAGAAAAAAAAATAAATGTTGATAATTTAAGGAACAAAATTTAATAACTATAATTTAAGTTTAAACAAAAAAAAAATAAATAAATGTTTTCTTTTATTTTCGAATAAAATAACGACTTAAATAAAAAGAAAAATTTAGATCTAAGAAACTAATGATAATTTGTAATCTATGCACAAATTAATTTTTATCTAACTAATTTAATAATACCTCGTGAATAGAATAATAAGATATGATCATCGAAAATTATATTTCAATTAATAATTTAAATTAGTGAAAAAGGTAAAAATTTAATAATAATTCCTTTTCTAATTGTTAAATATAGAATTTAAGAGAAGGGGGTCAGTCAACAGGCCCTTGAGACAACGTAGAGGGAGTAGTGCGCTACCCGAAGCGATGGGCTCCTTGAGAAAGGGAAACTCGGACCACTTAGTGTTATTGTAATTGGCCTAGAGTTTCCCCGGAACATAGAATTTAGGAAAATGTCACCGCCCCCAAGGTCTTGTCGATTTCAGTTTTCCAAGTTTTTCAAGTCAGTCCAGTTTTAGTTTTTACCACCTTAACACGAAGTCAAGTTTTAGAGTAAGTCCCAAGTTTCGTCAGTTCGTTATACAATTTAAATTTTTCATTTCGTACAAGTTGATTAAAATAGATTCGATTTAATTCCTTTCTTAAAATTACTGAAGCCGGCAAGAAACGGTGTCATCGATATTGAGTAAGTCTACAATTATAATTTTCGTTTTTTGTGTATTGCTTTTTTATTCCAAATTGAAATTTTGTATTAGAATTTTAAAATATATTTATCAAATTTAATTCATATTTTATTATTATTTATTTCACAAAAATTTTTCCTGTAAGCTTCAGATCCTTATCTATTAGCCTCACGGCTAGGATAAAAATAATTAAATTTTAGTTGCGTTTTCAACGTAACAAATTTTAAAAATACCAAAAGTTACCAGCTACAGAAATCATACAAATACCCTATTATCCTGTTACGTAAATTTTAGAACGCATCACGTATTAATTACCGTAACTCCTCTTCTTTCCCACTTCACAGCATTATTTAATTTTAACTTTAAAAATGTGGATTACAAATGTATTAATTATTACAAATGTTAGACCATAATAAAGATACAGTATGACTGTACTCCTAATGTTGGATCATAACAAAGATACAGTAATACTGTAACTTTTATACACTAGTCACAAAAATTAAGGGATATGAAAAAAATTTCAAATTTTTGGGTGATTTTCAACAAGTTGTAACTCCGAGGAAAATGGTCGTACAAAAAAAAATAAAAAAAGCAAATTGTAGCTCCAAGTGTCTAGATTTCAGACATGATCATGAAAAATTTGTTTTTATTGAATTTTTAAAATGAGATTTGAAACTAAGGCAGTAGTAGCGGTCAGAAAAAATTGAATTAATTTTTTTTGACAATAGTGGAGCATCCTGAAGACGTTAAAAAAACAAATTAAAAAAAAAAAATTTTCGAAAAAAAATAAAATTTTTTTTTTTTTTTTTCAAACTTTTCAAAAACCCAATCTCCTTAATCGAAAAAATAAAGATTTTAGAGAGAAAAAAAAATTTTTTAAAAAAGTATAATTTGATTAATTGTATATATAAAAATTTTATTTTTTTAACTTCCGCTAAAAAGATTGAAAATTTTCAATAATCAGAAAGTTTGTTTTACTCCGTTTATTGAAAATCAAGTTCGTATCAGATCTCGACGTTTTGAGGTCCTAGCAAGCTTCCCCGTGCGCGCGCGCGCACGCGCGCGTGTGTGTGTGTGTGTGTGTGTGTGTGTGTGTGTGACCCTTTTATAACTTTTGAACGGCTTGACCGATTTCATCGCGGTTGGTGCCATTCGAAAGGGCTTGACCAAACTTAGATTTCCTAAAAATTTGAACCGATTCGGACCCGTAGATTTTGAGTAATTGTAAAAAAACTACAAAAAAAAATTTTTTGAAATGTTTTTTGGAATAACTTTTAAACGGCTTTACCGATAAATTCCAAAAACTAATCAGCTCTTAACATCAAAAAACCACGTCGATTGTTTTAATAAACTCCTATTAAACTTTTGAGCTCAAAGAGCTCAAAACTACACGAAAATTAGATTTTTGAGCTCGAAGAGTTCAAAAACATAATAAGTGCAATATCGAGCGCTTAATTACGAAAGTAACGGGAAGTTGCAGGGATGGCCGTCAGGGTCAACCGTTTTCCTAATTTTTTTTTAAGTGGTTCTTTTGAAATAACTTTTTAACGGCTTGATCGATCATCTCCAAAAACTAATTAGCTCTTAATTTTGAAAAAACCACGTCGATTGCCGCTAATTCGGTCGAAATCGGTTAATTCGTTCAAGAAATATTGTAAACGAAAGAAATCTGAAAAAATCGTTTTTTCGGAAGTACCCTAAAATTTTTAGTTCAATCAATCCAAACTTAAAAATTTTTAATAAGGCTTGAAAAACTGCGTATAATTCTGCCTACCGCTTAAAAATCGGTTCAATCATTCAAAAATTATTGCAGTGAAAATTTTAAAAATAGTGTTTTATCCAACTTCTATCAGACTTTTGAGCTCGGAGAGCTCGATATCACAGAAAAGCTATTTTTTCAGCTTGGAGAGCTTAGAATAACACAAAAATTATATTTTTCAGCTCAAAAAGCTCCAATACGTCATAAAAGCCCAATTTTAAGCGTTTAGATATGGAATTAGCGGAAAGTTGCGGAGATAACCTTTAGGATCAACTGTTTTCCAGATTTTTTTTTCAACCGTTGTTTTATTAAAAAGAATAAAAATTACGATAAAATATTGTCTTTGATCGTTTTCTTGTAATTAATTAAATTTAACTCAAAGGAAATTCATTAAAAGAGTTTAGCTATTAATCTGTCTTGTAGAAAATTGAATTCTTTACAAAAAAGTTCCTCTGCAATTTTGGTGTCAGATCAATAGTTTAGGAGAGAAAATCAAAAATCTACGACTTTTGAGCAAAAATCGAATATGCAATTTTTTACTGGCGAGATAGGTCCTAAATTGGAAATGGCTGTCAGAGTTTTTAAAGAGGAAGTTTCCCTCTACAACTTCCGCCTTTGGTCAAATGAACATCATAAAATGTTGCTGTGCTACAGATAATTTAAGCAAAAAAAAATAATTTTTATTAATTATATGGGAAAACTTTAAATTCATTTAGCGAGTACTGAAAATTGAAATTAAGAACTATTCTTTGGTGAGAATTTTTTTTTCTGTTTCAGAACAATACTTCGTCAATGGAGTGAAAAAAGAAATCTGGAAAACGGTTGACCCTAAAGGCCATCACTGCAATTTCCTGCTAATTTCATATCTAAGCGCTTAAAATTGAATTTATGATGTTTATGAGCTTTTCGAACTTGAAAATATAATTTATATGTTACTTCGAGCCCTTCGAGCTTGAAGATGTAGCTGTTCTAATAGAAGTCTGATAGAAGTTTAATAAATCAGTACTTTTTTAATTTTCAAACTGCAATAACTTCTGAATGAATGGACCGATTTTCACGGAGTTAATAGCATTTCACCCAGTTTTTTAGATTCTACAATATACTTTTAAACACAAACTGATCAAACCGATAATCTAAGAAGAATTTGAAAAATGCACTTTTTCCAAATCTCATCGACAACGATAACTCACGAACCAATCAACCGATTTTCACGTTCTTGGCAGCGATTGACGGGGTCTTGTGGGCTCTAATACTTGTTTTATTTCATCGAAAAGGATCCAAAAAGAAATCTTGAAGTTATGTAAAAAAAAAAAAAAGAGCGTGTGTACAGAGTACACATGTTAGAAGTGAAACTTCTTTGGCCAACTCAATTTATAATTCATTAATTAACAGTTAATAGATATCAAAGACAGGTACATAAAGGATTTATGCATACATAGTATTGAAAGAATTTAACTGATATATAGTATTGAAAGGATTAAATGAGAAAAATTTACACTATTTATGTCACATATTCTTTTAATTTATTTCTTTAATATGTACATCATCTGATGGTATTTGTAATGATATGGTTGTCACTAGAGCCTTATGGTAAATAAAATATGAAACATAAGTTCTTGTTTCAATATTTTCTAAATTTCTCGACAAAAGAGCAATTTCTACCTCTCATCGCCTATCAATAGACTGATTGATGCTTGTAATTTTATAGTCCAACATGACAATAATACTGACCTCCTGGACTACTCTTCACGTTGCAATGCCAATGCCCTCACATCTATTGTAACTAACTCTAGATAATTTAATCAATGCAGAATATTATTCTCCGGCACCAACATAATCTTACAAATTATATCGAATAATTAAGATTACTATACTTTTTTATTATACTGTGCAATGTGTTTCAATATTAAACACCCTAAACTTATAACCTAAAAATTTCATCCTTTCTTTTTTTTTTATTTTTGTTTTGTTTTTCTTTTATATTGTTTTTACATGCAACATGTGTTAATACATATCAACATACATCTTTGTATATTTTTGTAACCTCATAACTGACTGTACAGGCTGTCAGGTTTTGTTAAATAAAGAAAGAAAGAAATAAATAAATAAATAAATATCCTGTAAAAATGGAATCTATTGTGGTTCCGTATTTAGTTGTCGACATGTTAGGATTATTATTTAATTGCAGACTGAATTTTTCATAAAAAAAGTTAATTGATGGTGTCGAATATTAAAATATCTGAATAAAAATGTTAATAAAACAGTATAAACAAACACGAGGTTATAAAATACATAATAATAATAGATAGATAATAATAATATAGAATTCCTTTATATCTTTATCTTTTTCTCTCCGACTACGTACATATATGCGTCTTTTAATGTGACGCTCATATTATGATTATTGTGACGCTCATATTATGATTATTGTGACGCTCATATTATTATTATTGTGACGCGACCTTGAAATTTTACCCTCAACGCGCGCAAAGAAGTTTCACTTCAAAAACACTTTTTTCAAAATTTTTCGACAACGATATCTCTCGAACAAATTAACCGATTTTCACGCGGTTTGTAGCAATCTATGCAGTTTCTTTAGTACTATAAACAGTATGTTAACATAAATTGATCAGATGAGAAATTTGAGAGTTTTTCTTGAAAAATTCCATTTTTTTTTAATTTTTTGATTTCTTTCGTTCACGATATCTCCCGAATGAATGAACCGATTTTGACGCGGTTGGCGGTGATAGACGTCGTTTTTGAAGGTTAAAAGCTGATTAGTTTTTGGAATCGACCAGTGGGACCATTCAAATGTATTCCAAAAAATCTGGAAAACGGTTGACCTAAAGGCCATCCCTGCAACTTCCCGCTAATTTCTAACACCAAGCGTTTATATATGATGTTTTTGAGCTCTCCGAGCTCAAAAATGTAATGATTCTGCTGTTTTTGAGCTCTTCGAGCTAAAAAAATCGGTTTTCCAGTAGATTAAGCTCACCGAGCACAAAGAGATAGTTGTTCTATGCTTTTGGGCTCTTCGAGCTCAAAAGTCTAATGAAAGTTTGATGAAAGACGATTTTTAAAATTTTCAAACTACTATAACTTTTGAATGAATTAACCGATTTTTTAACAGTTGACGGCGATCGATGTAGTTTTTTGAGCTTTATAAAAAATTTTGACCAAACAAAATCGATATATATATATATATATATATATATATATATATATATATATATATATATATATATATATATATATATATATATATATATATATATATATATATATATATATATATATATATATATATATATATATATATATATATATATATATATATACTAGCTGACCCGGCAAACGTTGTTTTGCCATATGAATTATTCTAGTGCATGAAAATATATCTTATTTATTGTAAGTGTGCGCGTATGTGGTATATGAGTGAAGATCTTAATAAAACGTAACATGCTTATTCTTAGGCCAATTTCTGAGGTTAAGTTCTAAGCTGAGCCAAATCTGTCGGTTAGTTATTTAATGAAAGCAATTCAAAAATTTTCGAAATTCGATAAAATTTTCACTTTTACCGTATTCCCGTGCAATAACAATTAAATGCGATTTTATATTCAATTTGTGTAAATCGGATCTGAAAGCTTATATAATAAGCTTTGGTTTGCATACTTATTCATTTTTTCAAATTAAATAGTTTAGGGACGACAGCAATTTAGACATTTTTGAAAATCGCAGAAATTTTCACTCTTACCGTATTTTCGTGGAATAACAATCGAACACGTTATCCTCTCGAGTTCCTGTACATTACATCTGAAAGCTTATTAAGCAATCTTTAATTTGCATATTTATATATTTTTTTAGATTAAAAAGTTTATGAATGACAGAAATTTGAATTCTTCTAATTCCTCAAAATTTGAAACTTTTACTGTTTCATCGCAAAATGACTTCTGAATGCGATGATTTGTAAAATTTTTGTAAATTGCACCTCAAAGTTCATTACATAAACTTTAATTTCCATACCCCACTATCAGTCTAGACCAAAAATTTCCTACACTCTCAGACAGATCTAATGAAATTATACTTTTGAATTTGTTTTGATGTCACTGTTTTATTGTAACAGAAGTTATATATTATGATCAATATTATATTGCAAAAAATTTATCTTTGTTATTTAAGTAATCTACTCCCATTTTGGCTGCCGAATGGTCTTTTTTTAGATAGATAGATATATAGCTTTTTATTTGTATCACTAAAATAGTGTTTTACAAAGTTTTTATATACATTTTATACATTTCTTCCTTTCATTTTATTTTCTTATTCTATATATATTTTTCCAATTCTTATCTCTATTTTTACTTTCATTTTTCCCTCGTCTTACTTACTTATTTCATTCCCTTAATTTTTTCTTTCTTACATATTTTTATACATTAACCTTGAATTTTGCTTATTTCTCTTATCTCTTTTATACATTTATGGTTACAAATCTTATTAAAAAATATATATTATTTTATGTTAATGTTACAATATTTATTGCTATTTGCTTTACACCATATTATTAATTTTCACTTTCTTTTTATTTACCTTCACTTTCTCTCATTCTCTTTCATTCTATCTTTTTTATAATATTTTCTATTTCTTTCAACACTTTACATACATTCTTGTTTATTTGACCCTTTGATATTTCTATTATTTTTTCTTTCACTTTACTCTCACTTTCATTTATTTCCCACAGATCGCTTAATATCGCCTTATTTTCGTCCCCTAATTTATTTATTATTTCTTTGCAAGTTAGGATATGTACTATGTTTTCTTCTTTTTCATTACATATTCTACACTTCCAGTCTTTTATTCCTTTTTTACCCGCTCTCATGAAATTTCCACATCTCCTTCTTGCCCACACTTCTTTTTCGTTACTTTTTATTCCTTTTTCCTCCCAATAATTGTCTGTTTCGTTATCTTCTATTATCTCTTTGTATATTTCACTGAATTTTGACTTTTCTATTTTTTCTAGTTCTTTTTTTTTTATCTGCTCTTTTAATTCTTCTAGTCCTTTCTTTATTTCTGTTTCTATTTCTTCTGTGTCTTCTCTGTTGAATATCTTTTTTATCACATTTTCGCATTTCATTTTCTTCGCTAGTTCTTCCGTTTTTTTTCCCCATCTTGTCGGTTTTTTATTTAATATTCCTCGCATTTCTTCTCTTAAGCATATTCTCGGCCATCTTTCTTCTTCCATTCTTGTTATTTCTATTATATATCGCCAAAATCTTTCTCTTATTACCATTTCTATTCTGTCACTTTTAATTTCCTGATTTACTATGCAACTCGGAGTATTTCTGCCTACTTCTATTGCCATTCTGTTCAATTTGTTCTGTATTATTTCTACTTCTTTTATGTTTTCATTTCCCCATGTTTCTACTCCATATACACATCCTGATCTCACTAGGGTGTTGTATAAATATATTCTGTCTCTTATGTTGTTTCTTTCCGTTCTTTTTATTAGTTCCCATGTTGCATTCGCTATTTTATTTGCTTTGTTTTCCATATCTTTCAAGTGTTCGCTTGAACTATTCTTTGTGGTGAATTTGTATCCCAGATATTTGAAGCTGTTTATTACTTCCAATTTTTCTCCTTTGTACTTCCATTCTTTTTCTATTTTTCTTCCCCCATTTCTAAATATCATTATCTTTGTCTTCTTCGCGTTCACTCTTAGTTTGTTTTTATCTGTGTATTTTTCTATTTCTCTTATCATTTCTTTTAGTCCTTCTGGAGTATCAGCCACAGCTGCTCCATCATCAGCGTACTTGATCATAAAGATTTTTTTTCTTCCTATTACTGTTCCTCCTATGTTTTTTTTCTCAATTTCTTCTTCCATGTCATCTATAAATATATTGAACAAGACTGCACTTAACGCACAGCCTTGTCTTACACCTTGATTTACTTCGAATTCTTCTGATTTTGCTCCATTCACTATTACTTCATTCATTGTCTTTTCGTATATTCTTTCTATCATCTTGTACATTTTTCCTTTTATTCCAATTTTCCATAGTTTTTCTAATAATAATTTTCTGTCTACAGTGTCAAATGCTTTTTCCAAGTCAATAAAGCACACATATAGTTTTTTTCTTTCTTCTATTTTTTTATTTATAATTGCATTTAACGTGAATATATGATCTCTTGCCCCTCTTTTTTTTCTGAACCCTGCTTGGCTTTCCCTTATTTTTCCTTCTCTGTCTGTCCAACACATTATTCTTTCTGCCATCATTGTAGTTAATAATTTGTATCCTATGTCTAGCAGTGATATTCCTCTGTAATTTCCTGTGTCTTTCTCATCTCCACTTTTATATATCGGTATTATTCTTGCCTTATCCCATCCCTCCTGTAGTCTGGTTTCTCTTCACATTTTGTTTATTATTTTTCTTAATTCTTCCACCATTTCTCTTGTCATGTTCTTTATAAATTCTGATGTTATCCCGTCCTCTCCTGGAGCTTTATTGTTGCCTAGTCTTCTTATTGCATTATTTATTTCTATTCTTCCGAACTCTTCATCCATTCTCCCGTCTTCGCTTTCTTCTTCTTGCGTACTTCTGTTTTCATTTTCTTTTTCCTTTTGTTCTTCACACTTCTTTCCATTTAGTATTTTCGTGAAGTGGTTTACCCATTTTTCCCCACTTATTTTTCCCCCCTGTTTTTGTTCTTTTTCTTTTCTCTAAATCTGTTTATTGCTTCCCACCATTTTGCCATGTCTCTCGTTTTGTCTATTTCTTTTTTTTTTCCTCCCACTAATCTTCTTTTGCTTTTTTTATTTCATCTCCATACTCTCTTTTTGCTTTTGCCAGGTTCTTCTTGTTTTCTTTGTTCTCTAAATTTTTCATCATTTCTTTTAGTGCTCTCCAAACTTCTTCCTTTTTTTTTTGCTGTTTTCATTGAACCATTCTTTTTTTTTGTCTTTTCCATCCTTTTCCTTTCTTGTTTTTTATGTACATTTTTGTTTTTTTTGCTGCCTCTTTTATTATTTCTTTGATTTCACTCCATTCAAATTCATTATTATCTTCTTTTTTTTCTCTCCATAATTCATATGCTATTTCACTATAATCTTGTGCTTTTTCTTTTTTCCATTTTAGTTTGTCTTCTTCTAATTTTATTAGTCCTTCTGTCTCTTCTTTTTCTTTCTCTTTTTTTTCTTCATTCTTTTCTGTTCTTTTTAGTTCTAGTTCTATTGGTAAGTGGTCCGATTCAATTCTTCTTAATATTCTGAAGTTTTCTACTCCATCTTCTCCTCCCCTGTCTATCGCTAACCCCAGATCTAATACTGAGCATTGGTTCTCGTCTTTGCCTCCTATAAACGTTACTTCTCCTTCTTTATCGCCTTTTTTAGTTCCGTTTATTATTTTTATTCCAATTTCTTCGCACATTTTTACCAGTTTTTTTCCTTCTGCATTTACTTTCTTGTCCTTTGATTTTCTAACTCTGTTCTCATCACATCCCTCTATCTTATACTCTCCGATTCTTGCATTTAAATCCCCTATTATTATTATTTTTTCCAGTTTGTATGTTTTCATTGACTATTTTTTTTATTTTTTTTTCCATTTCTTTCATGCCTATGTTGTTATATACTGTAATTATTATTTCACTTTCTTTCTTGTTTATTAGTTTAAATCCATGCTCCCATTCTTCTGTATTCCACTCTTCTTTGATTTTTTCTTTTATTCCTAGTAAGTGTCCCCCACTTGCTCTTCCTCTTTTACTCTCTTCCTTCCTTGTTGCACTCTTATACCACGATTTCATTTTCCTGCTTAATTTATTCATTATCTTTTCTTTTTCTTTTTCTTCCCCCCATGTTTCCAGTAGCGACACTATTTCATACTTTTCTATAAACTCATTTATTTCGCCGATGTCTTTATTTCCTGCTATGTTCCAGCTTATGATTTTGCATCTATTTGTTTTTTCCTCTCTCTGATCTTTTTTTTTTTTTTTTTTTTATTCCCCTGTCTATTTCATTTTTCTTCTTTTTCTGTTCTTCAGTTCTGTTGTTTTTTTTTCTTTTTGTTTTCTTCTTTTTTAATTTTTTTTGTATTTTTCTTTTTTGAATTTTTTTGTATTTTTCATTTTTCGTATTTTCTTCTCTTTCACTCTGTGTATCTAAGTTTTTTCTTTCCATGTTTTTTTCCTTTTCTTCTTCTTTTTTTTCTTTACCTTTTCTACGTCATTCATTTCTCTCATTTCTCTTCCAATCGTCTACTAAACCTCTTCTTTCGTCCCAGAAGCTCCAGTGGTAATCCACACATATTCTCATATATGTTGCTTTTGCCGATTTTCCATTTCCATTTTCTCTTCTTTCCAAATCTCTCAAGTACTTTTGCACCTCTTTTATTCTTTCCGTTACGTCGTTTTCTATGTATATACTGGTTCCTATTAGCTTTGCTTTATTCTTCATTAGTTCTTCTTTTTCTTCAATGCTTCTCATTTTTACTGCCATTATTCCAACGTTGCTGTAGGTTATCATTCCGTCTTCTATTTTTTGTCTTGTTTTTTGTTCTATCGTTTTTCTCGCCTCTCTGTTGTTAATGCAGTTGTGTTTTATATATATCCTATCTTTTCTCCTTTCCCTTTGTTTCATTTCTTCTCTGTATTCTTCCTCTGTTAGTTTTTTTGGCTCTTTTATTTCTTTTTCGCCATTTTCTTCCTTTCCGTCGATCTTCTTTGCTTTGGCTCCTTTCTCATCGTTTGTCCTGTCTCGGTTTTCTGTTTCTCCTTTTTGTCGGTAATCTTCTCTATTTATTCTTTTTCACTTCCTTTTCCGTTATTTTTCTTATTTCTACCACTCCTCTTGACACTTCCTCCGACATGTAGTCTTCGTTTCTGTATTTACTTTTCTCTTTTATTATTTCCTCTTGTTCTTTTATCACTCTTTTTAGTCTTCTTTGCTCCTTTTCCATGCCTTCTAGTATATCGTCATGTCTGTAGCTTCTTTGTAATAGTTCTTCCTTTTCTGTTTCCCATTTCCTTTTCTCTTCCCTCAGGGTTTGTCTTGCATTTCTTTCTCTGTCTTTATTATCCTCGCATTGTCTGCATTTTAACTGTCTTAAGTTATTTTCTTCTCTTATTTTCATTTCCAGTTCTTTTATTATCTCTTCTCTTTTTTTTTTATTTTCTTCGGCTATTCTTTCCATTTTTTCTTTTATTATCTTTACAAGTTCTCTTTCTCTTTTTTTGAATTCTGTCTTTAATTCTTTTATTATGATGTTTGTTATTATTTCTATCTCATTTTCTGATCTTGTCGCCCTCTCTTCCGGGTATGTTACTGTTTTATTTTCTTTACCTGTCTTTCCTCCGCCGGTATTTCTTTTGACCCATTTTCTTCTTTACCCTCCTCTCCCGTTGTGACGTCCGTTTTTATCATTGCCTCTGTTATATTTCCCGCCTCATTTTCCCCTTCACTATCATTGTCTATCTGTCTTATTGTTATATCTAACTCTCCATCACTTAATTCTTCCTTATTGTCACTCTTTGATTATTTTTCTTTTTCACTGCCCTTATTCATTTTCCCGAATTCTCTAATATCTGTTTGACTCTTGCTTCTTGTATTATAGTACTTCCCACCTTTTTTACTCATACCTAACCTCCAATTTTTCACTTTGCTTGATCTTACTTTTCTTTTCTTTCTTTCTTCACTTTTTTCTGTTGCCTTTTTGCTTAGCTTGCTTATTTATTTTTTCCTTTCTCTTTTTTGTGCACTTTTCAGTTTTTTCTGTTTTTCTTTTAACTGATTTTCTCTAAACTAGTCTCGCTAAAATTCGACGCGTCCTTTCGTTTTGCCCTCTTGCGGCCAATCTATGGTCTTTTTTTAATTTATTGTAACTTTTTTTTAAAATTGTATATACAACGAATTCTGAAACTATTAGTCAACAATATTAACCTTTTTGTGCAATGGAGTATACAATTTTTTTTGTAAAAATTGTGGATTAAAAATGTAGATTATAAATGTATTAAATATTATAAATGTTGAATCATAACAAAGATACAGTATTACTGTATCATTAATGTTGGATCATAACAAAGACACAGTAATACTGTATCTTCAATATTTATGATAAGTTTGATTAAATTAATTATATATTTGAAAATTTTACTTTTTTTCCTAAATAACTTTTAAACAAATTTATAATTTTGTTTTAATGTTTACTTTTAAAATGTATTTGAAAAATTGCACTCGACGAAACTTGCTATTATGATCCTCCCAAGCGGAGTTGGCAAACCGAAACCCTTTTGATCAGCTATTGACCGGGGTTAGAAAATGTAAAATTCTATTAAAAAATAGGGGTTGATTGTAGAAGGGTGAAAATTGAGAGTAATATGAATTTTTTTTATTCTAAGTCATGACAAAATAAAAATATAATACTTACCAGAAAAATTAAAGTTCATAATAAACAAATAAAAAATAGGGATCGATTGTAGAAGGGTGAAAAATTAAGAGTAATATAAAATTATTTATTCTAAGTCATGAAAAAATGAAAAAAAATTCTTGCAAAAAAAATTAAATTTTTTAATTAACAAATAAAAAATAAGGGTTGATCGTAGAGGGATGAAAATTTAGGATTGTATGTATATTTGTATGCTGTATCATAAAAAAATAAAAATAAAAAATTTTGTCTAAAAAATAAAAAAAAAATTTAGGGGTGGACTACCCTTAACATTTAGGGGGATGAAAAATAGATGTTGGCCGATTCTCAGACCTACTCAATATGCTCACAAAATTTCATAAGAATCGGTCAAGCCGTTTCGGAGGAGTATGGCAACGAAAACTGTGACACGAGAATTTTATATATTATATATATATATATATATATATATATATATATATATATATATATATATATATATATATATATATATATATATATATAAAGCTTCGCTAAGCACTTTATATAATTGCATTTTCAGATCTAGACTTGAAGTTTAATTGAGTGTTGTTTGGATTTGCACAGATTCCAAATCAGCATTAAAAGTTTTAAATAAAGTCGTTGCAAGTATCATAAGTGAAGTTGAAATCTGTCTAGCTTCAAGTCCGAAGAATTTTTCTGTTATCGAAATTTTTTAGTAACAAAAAGTTTTTGTAGAAAATAAATTAAACTTTCTTTTTTACGAATTCTACCTTAATAAGTAGCCAAATTTATTTTTTACATATTCAATGTTTGGAAAATGCATTCATTTTAATCTGTTACATTCTGGCGACCCCCCTGTTGAAAAACTCCAATAAGATCCCATCAAAAGCGACAAAAGCCACTTAGAAACCAATAAAATTTAGGGGTTTCTAAGTGGCTTTTGTCGCTTTTGATGGGATCCTATTGGAAATTTTAAACAGGGCCCACAATAAGAAGAATTTCTAAATTATGAAATTAGCAATAATAACTTGTGTGTAAATTCTTAGTCCGTTAAATGAATTACTACACAGTAAAAAATTTTCCGTCATTGCGTCAAAAATTCTCCGTGTCAAATATTTTAGTGTCAAATATCTGACACTTTTTTGTATCAATTTAACATAATACAATTGTGTTGTTAGATCGCTTTTTTCCAACACAAAAAAAGTGTTATCTTATAAAAAAGTAACATTTCAAAAATGTCATTATAAAATCAACATTTAAGTTGTGTTGATTTTACATAAACATGTGTCAGAAACTGCTCTCTACTTTTTTAGGCGAGATAAACGCCGCCATCTTATACATTCCACATCTTATCTCATATAAACATCGAAAAAATTTTGTTTTACAAAAATTTTTTTTTTAAAGTATATTTTAAAAATACTCAAAAGTGATTGTTAAATTTAATGTTTTATTGGTGGAAAGTGATTTGAGTGTATCAAACGTAAATGTCAATTTAATTTAGTGTGAAATGTTTTTAATAAAAATAATTAACCTCCAAAGCCTATATATTTTTTGTTGAACGTTTACTTTCTTCGAAATATAAATCAGTTTTTTAATTAATATAATTATTTTACAATATTGTTTAGATGATATTGACATTGGCAGATATCTATCTGGAAAATTTATGAAACTTACGAAAAAGAATTTGTTATTTTAATTGCGATTATTTCATGTAAATAATTATTTTACTATTTTATAATAAAACCATAAAAAATATCCTGTTGCTACAATGTTTATTTTATCGAATTATCAATTAATCCCTTTATTGATACAAAAGTTCCACATATTTAATAACTTGAATGTTTTTCATTGAAAATAATTGAGGTTAAGCATTATCGTTACGTCAATCTAGGGCGATCACTTCTTAACATTTTATTGTGTAAATATTCGACAGTTACACGTGTCAAAAATCTTCGGATGAATCATGGATTATTTTGACATAAGTTTATGTAACATTTAACACAAAAATGTGTTATTTTTTTAACATAAAACATTTATGTTAAAATGACACAAAATTTATGTTAAATTTTTTTTGACACATATTTTTGTGTTAGAAATGACGCAAAAATTTTTACTGTGTACATGTAATGTTAAGTTTCAGAAATCTTCCAATGTCGTATTCCCCGCTGCTAAACAGACGTTTGTTGCAAAGAAATTTTTTAGTGAACGTTATTGAAACTCCATAGACATGGCCTAAATTTCATGTTTCAATAAGTTCTGGTTTATAAACAACAACAGTTTTAGTATATTTCATAGAAATCTAACTAATTAATTTTATGGAACCAATTATCATCACCAAACCCATGATCAGCATATAAATAAAAATTTTTTAACACTTAGTTCAGCAGACATAATTAGTTTCTTTAATGAACTTTTTTTAAATGATGTTGAATCAATCAAATATTATAAAGGTTATTCAATAAAAACAAAAGAAAGGAGTATTGAAAACAAATGAATGAAAATTGAGTCTTTTGTTTTTATTAGGGGGAAAAAGTGTATATAAAACTCAATCATAAGAAAAATAAGAAAAGATCAATAAAATCCACAAATTACGAGCCTATGACCATCTACGAAAAATTCTACGTCGAATGGTAACAGTCCCATCTCGATAGCTTCAGCCATTCTTGAGTTATGAATAGTGTAACTAACACGACTCGTGATCGAGATCGAAAAGTTAGCTGATTTCATGAATGACAAAAAAATTTCCATTATGAAATCAGAAAATTGGTTACGTCCATTGCTACGGCATATAGACTGGCCAACAAATCACCAATGATTTCGGCGATAACCACCCAAACATCTCCGTAGACGACCACAAACCATCGACCACTTCTGTTTACTTCAACCAAATCACCAAAGCAAGAAAAAGACAACAGGAAGAAGTAGCTGTGGTCATACCCAGTCCTTCAGCAATTGACAAGCTAGCACAAAAAAAGACAGCCTGGGATGATACCTGGACTAAAGTTACTCAGCAAAAGAAGAAAAAGGAAACACAACAGGAGCCAGCGGCTCAATCTACGGAAATCTAAAACCAGCCAAGTAAGGGTGACTCCAAGAAACTGAGAAGGAAGTAGACAAGAACTAAGGCTGTGCTTGTCCAAACAGTAGAAGGCCAAACTTGTGCAGATCTTCTGAAGGAAATTAAAACCAAGGTGAACCCGGTCGAGATTGGAGATCAAACGAGTAAATCTGACAAAATCCACACCATGAGGCAATCGGGCAGCCTTCTGCGAGATAGACGAGGCCAGCGCGATTAAGGCCCGTATAAAGATCGCTTGGGTTAACTGCCGTATACGCTCAGTTACAAATGTAACCGGCTGCTTTAACTGTTTAGGTTTTTAACACCAAAAACGTCAGTGTGCGGGACCAGGCAGAAGCAGGTGCTGCTACAAATGTGGTGGAGAGAACTACAAGTCTCGAATTTGTACGGAGAAGCCAAGACGTTTCGTTTGTACTCCAGACAAAGATGCCCAAGACGATGTATGCCATATTTTTAGCACCGGAGCTTGCAAGGCATTCTGCACAGCACTTACCGAAACCACGAGAGGGCAAAAATAATGCACATACTACCAGGCAACCTGAATAGATGTGCTTTGGCGCAAAACCTGCTACACCAGTGCGTCTTTGAAGATAAAATCGACATCTGTTTTATCTGCGAAGAACATCTAAATATCGACGGTAAAACATGGTTCGCTGATAAGTCCCGCACAGCAGCGATCTGGATAGTAAACTCGAAGGTCACCGTCAACAACAACGGAAGCGGAGCAGGCTTCGTGTGGAAAAAAAGACTCCCACGACCTACTCGATGAGCGTCTACTTTTCACTCAACGAAAGGATTAGATTGTTTCCCCAGAAGTTGGCAAACGTAGAGGACACCATCATCAAGCTCGACGGTGAAGTCATCGTAGCTGGTGATTTCAACGCCAAATCGGCTAAATGGGGCGCTGACTCCTCTGACACCAGAGGAAATAAAGTAGCAGACTTCGCAGTAAAACTTGACCTCATCGTGCTAAACATTGGAACGCCAACAATCTTTAGAAGACCGAGGTACAAAGAATCCATCCCCGACATCTCGCTGGCAATTCCAAGGATAGCCAACATATTAAAGACTGGACTGTATCCGATCAATGCAGTGATAGTGACCACCAGTATGTGACATTCTTCGTTGATCTGGCACCTGTTTCGGCTCCACAATGAGTCCTTCAACAATGGAAGTAGAACGCCAGGAAGCTTGATCCAGAAAAATTCCGCACGTCACTTCCATGGAGCTGGTCTACCCTCCAGAATAATCTGACTTCGGATGCCTGCAGCGAGACGGAAAAGGCAGTACTTAATGCAATGAAGGAGATTGCTGTCACATGTGACGCGTTTATACCACGGCTAAAAAATCATAGTTTTCACAGGCCGAAGTACTGGAGGACAACAGACATAGCAGAACTTTGCAAAAGATGCCATTAGCTACGTCCCCGTGGAACTAGTGCTGCGAAACACTCCCTGAACCAAGACTTTCATTTGAACAAGTACAAGCAGACCAAAAAGACGTTTAGCCAAGCCATCAAAGCAAGTAAAGCGAGGTTGTGGAAAGAGATCTGTAACGATCTCGACAAGGAAATCTGGGGTAAAGCCTACCAAATTGTCCCCGAACAATTTGGAAAAGTTTCACTAGAAGCGCCGAAGTCACCTGCCTTTATGGACAGAATTGTAGCGGAGCTTTTCCCCAAGCAGCCACCGCGGGAGAAGAAACACTTCGCTAAAAACAGTAAAGCAACACCCTTTAAAATCAAGGAACTACAAGACGCGGCTGTCACTCAAGACAGGAAAGTCATCTTGCCCTGATAGCATCCCGGCATCGGTGATCAAGACTGTAGCCCTGGAATACCCAGACATACTCCTAATTATTCTACAACAAAAGACCTACCGGCAAAAAATGGCAGTAGTACAACGGTCAGATGTTCTCAGGGTTGCCTGTGCTTACCACACGATTTCTGAAGCGGCTGTATTGGTCATTGCGGAAGCCGCGTCCATCGACTTACTAACGTTTGAGAAAGCAAAACTCTATGACGCTAAAAATAGTGACGAAAACATGAAGGACGCAAGAGCGAGGATAAAGGCAGAAACGCAACAAAAGTGGCAGGACAGATGGACATCGGGAGAGACAGGCAGATTGACGGTGCGACTAATCCCGAACATCAGCATCTGGCTTTCTCGGAAGCACGAAGACATGGCCTTCTTCCTCAACCAGCTATTGACAGGGCTCGGACAGTTTAACGACTATCTCTTCAAGATGGGACTGCACCGCACGCCGACCTGCAAATACTGCCCGAGCCAAATCGACGACGCCGAACCCATTTTCTTCGAATGTTTACGGTGAAAGGACTACAGAAGCAGCTCCGAAGAAAGTATTGGCACCACGGTCTCCTTGGAGAACTTGATAACTTGCATGCTTAAAAACGAAGATAACAGGTCAGCAGCCTACGCGCAGCGCAGTCTAGAAGAAAAAACCGCAGAAGGGACCAGTAGCAAGGAGTAGGTGTCGTGAGACGCAACATGGACTGGATTGAAGCAATGCTAACGCGGCTCCGATCCAGTCTTCCTCACAACATCTATGAGGAAAGGAGAGAGAAGGATGTTTAGTCGGTATCGACATCTGAGTCCAATATACCCAGGCCAAGCATCTAATCCTAGCATATGTAAATGTATTTGACATCTATAAAAAAAAAATAAAAATAAAAAAATGTAACATCCCGATAAATAGTAATTCCGGTCGTATATAATCGATTTTCTTTCATTGATAGCTCTTATAAAAACATAATATTATATGCATGATAGATTTATTATTGTTTTATAGATTTATGTCTATTTTATATTTTAAGTATAGTAATAAGTTACGCTGACACTACGAGTGGAAGCGAGAAGCAGCCATAGATAAGACGGTAAGGGCCTAGTTAGTAATATCACGCAACGGTTCGGTAATAAGAGTAAAATCTCTGCTCGGGAAAATAAGAATATTCAAGGTCTATGATGTCGTAGCTCTACGATTAATTTCAGGAATCAAAGCAATTACGTATGTTAGAACTCTATTTAACTTAACACCGACCTTGTAATTATTTGACTATTTTCAGTTTTAACAAAAGCATACTTCTATCTCTAGCCTAGAAATTAGTATATAAAGAGCCACAAATTGATGCAAAGTCAGTTAGTTTCCAAGTGCGGTTCCACCTGCTGCCTCGTGATTCAACTCCGACTCAGCCGTAAAAAGTTGCCTTGGATCCCCTGACAACACTGAAATAATTTCGTATCCGCTAGGCGATTATTATTGAGAGTTTAATCAAGACACAAAAGTCTGCATTTGCGAACGGGGTATCGAATAAAAGTTCACATCTGCTTGGTGACCTAGTAGTCATACCCGAAGTAACAGTGTGGAAGGTTAAGGTAGATTTAAGTAAAATAGACACTTTAATGCGAAAATATAGTTTATGCACCTTCAGTGAGCAATATCATCTGGAGGTTAGGTAAGACACATACATAGACATATCATAATTGTATTAACATTAAGTTATCTGTACTAATCAAATTGTATTTCTAATCTCATCAAACAAATCCAAACAACTAAGCATAACTAGTGTACGATAAATAAACCCAACTGTCAAACAAATAAAAACACTCTTCACAAGAAGTGGATCACCCTCACCGCCATCTTTCATTTTCATCTACACGATCTTGGATCTACAGTCACGCAGTTCGATAAACAAGATCAACTTGTTTTTGCAAACGTAAGCGGCTCAAGTTTACAAAAACAAAACAACTTCTCAATTAAAAACATACAATTACATGACGTATCATAAAAACCTTATCGGCCTGACTTCCTTAATTGTTGAAATCTTAAAAACAGTGAATTTTATCATTTCATTATTCCCATCAATCTACTAACCATTGCGACTGTCGAACGTGACACAAATTAGAAAACAGATTGACCCTTAAGGTAGTACTACCGGTTTTAGAATTGACGTTCAGAATTTAATGAAATTTGGCAAATTGGTACTTTATAATATCATAATTAAGCAGTATAATTTTTGGAAGCCTGGCGAGTCCTGAAAAAAAGATATTAATATTTACATATTTTTGCCTTTACCATTGATCCTTATGGAAAACCACAGACATTATTTTATTTCACAAAACTGGACGTTCAAATTCTAATAAAAATTAAGACAACCAGAGAAAATAACATCTAGAACATATTTTATAACAATCAGTATGGTTTTCGAGCATATGAGAATATTTATTGATAAAAAACATTCAAAATTTATCTCTGTCTCTCTTTCTTCAACGTGATTGAGTATAGGGAAATCTACTACGTTAATCAAATAAGGTTAGGCTTTGGAATTTGACTCTTGTGGTAACAGTAGTACTACCTTAAGGCCATCTCTGCAACTTTCCGCTAACTCTATACTCATAATTGAGCTTAGCTCTTGGAGCTCAAAAAAAAACGTTTGTGTCATTTTGAGCTCTCCGAACTCAAAATTCTGATATAAATAAAATAAAACACTATTGGTTAAATGTTCAAACCGCAATAACTTTTGAATTCATCGGTGGAGTGGTTTAAAAGTTATTCTAGAAAAACCATATTTGAAAAAATTTTTTTTGGTAGTTTTTTTTAGACTTCTTAAAATCTACCGAGTCGAAACGGTCTAAATTGTATATAAAATCTAAGTTTGGTCAAGCCCCTTTGAATGGCACCAAGCGCGATGAAATCGGTCAAGGCATTCAAAAGTTATGAGAGGTTTACATACGACAACACACACACACACGCGCGCGACAGATAGACATCATCGCGAAAACATTTGAAGAAGCATTCTAGGAGCTCAGAACGTCATCATCCGTTGAAAACTCGATTTTTGAAAAACGGGGTAAAAACCAATAACTTCCCGATTTTTTTTAATTTTCCATTCCCTTTGCAGGAAGTTGAAACAAAATCTGGAAAATAAAACTAAGCGCTCAAAATTGCACTTGAAACTTTTTGTTATGTCGTGGCTTACAACGACCGTTTTTGTTAAATACATTTTTTTTTCTTTAAATATTTTGTTTTATGGTTTCTTCGGATTTTATTTTAAAGCATAAAATTCGAGAAACATTAAACGAGAAAAACATTAAGTGTCTCGTCCGGTTTCTCTACAAATTTTCTCGACATTAGGATGTACTGAAGGCTGTAAAAGATTAAAATCCTAAATACACAAGTAAATAAGAATTTTATTGCCTTAGTATGAATGGCATGACTGATAAGGTCTGGGAAAGTTTTTAGTTTATTTTAAATAAGTTAAATTAAAAAAAACACTTTAAATAAAATATAAAGTCCAAAAAAAAATAATAAAGAAAAAGATTAGAAAATAAATAATTTTAGAAATAAAATAGTTAATCAACAAATAATAATATTTCGAATAATATAAAATAATAACAATTTAAATAATTCTTTAAGGAAAATAATAATTAAGTATTTAATAACTAATTATTTGTTATGTCATGGCTTACAACGACAGTTTCTTTTTTTTTAATGTCTTTTTTTTTAAAATACATTTTTTTTATTTTATGGTTTCTTCGAATTTTATTTCAAAGCATAAAATTCGAGAAACATTTAATGAGAAAAACATTAAGTGTCTCGTCCGGTCTCTCTAAAAACTTTTCCCGACGTTAGAAAAAAATCCTAAGTACACAAATAAATGGGAGTTTTATTGCCCTTAGTTTTCAATGGCATCACTGACAAAGTCTGGGAAAGTTTTTAGTTTGTTTTAAATAAGATAAACTTAGGAAAAAAATCCTAAGTAAAAAATAAAGATCGAAAATAACAAAAAAAAGATTAGATAATAAATAATTTTTAAAAATAAAAGTAGTTAAATAACAAATAACAAAATAACGAATAATAGTAGATAAAATAATGTAACGTAAATTAGAAATAACTTAAATAATTCTTTAAAGGACAATAATAATAAAAAAAAAAAATGTTAAAGAAATAATTAAAATAATATAAAATTTTAGATAAAAATAGAAGATTAATAATTAATTATTAATAATGAAATAAACAATTAATTAATAAATAAATTAGTAATAGTTATAAATAAAATAAAAGATTTAGTTAAATAAAGAAACTATGTATTTGTGTGCATGTAAATGTGCTTGCACGTACACGGATACATAGAAATATATATAGTCTATAAGTTAGAGAGAGAGAGGGATAGCGGACCCTCAGGGCCCAATAGAGGAGAGTTCAAGCGAACATCTTCGGGAAACTCGGAAGAGAGGGTAGAAGCCGAGGAAAATAGGCCACTAATTGGTTACTGTTTTCCCCCAAATCTTAATTTTTATAACGCCCAACTTCGAGGCCCGGAGATCCTCGCATGAACTCGCTCTCTTCGTCCTCCAGAGTTTGTCAAGTGCGGATCGCCAATAAAAATTGTAAAATTCAGTGTTTTGTTCACTTGAATTTAAGGTATAACTTAAAATAGAATCAGTGTAAAAAAATTTAAGTGTAATTAAAGTAATTTCGAAGTAAATAAAACCAACGGTTCAATTCTGCGGTCGCAATTAGGCGGAAATTAAGGTTTGGAAAATTTTATTTACTAAAATTATCTGTAAAATTCTGTAACACGACTAAACAAATTTAAATAACGAACAGCCAATTAATTTAGTTAAATTGATTGTATTTAAGGTAAAAACTAGATAATTTTGTATCATCAAATTTTGTTCTTTTTATATCTAAATAAATAGTTTAAATTTAAAATTTTTATTAAAATCATTTCGATAATATTATCTTTTACATCCCTTCTGAGTCCCGGTCTAGAGGCTTCGGCTTGGACCAAAAATAAATAAATTAATAATTTACGTACTTCATTGAGACGTAACATATTGATAATGAATATTATTATCAATAAATAATTAAAATAATTAATTAATAAATAAATTAGTAATAGTTATAAATAAAATAAAAGACTTAGTTACATAATGAAACTATATATTTGTGTGCATTAAACATGCTTGCACGTACACCGATACATAGATACACATATAGTCTATAAGTTAGACAGAGAGGGATAGCGTATCCTCTGGGCCTAAAGAGGGGAGTTCAAGCGAACATCTTCGAGAAACTCGAAAGAGAGGGTAGAAGCCGAGGAAAATAGGCCACTAATTGGTTACTGTTTTCCCCCAAAAGTAATTTTTTTTTGACGCCCAACTTCGAGGCCCGGAGACCCTTGCATGAACTCATTCTCTTCGTCCTCCAGAACTCGTCAAGTGTGGATCACCGAAATAAACTTGTAAAATTTAGTGATTTGTTCACTTAAATTTAAAGTATTAATTAGAATAGAATCAGTGTTAAAAGAAATAAGTGTTACTGAAGTAGTTTCAAGTAAATAGAATCAACAATTCAAATTCTGCGGTCACATTTAGGCGGACTTTAAGGTTTGGCAAAATTAATTACTTAAACTATAGGTAAAATTCTGTACGCGACGAGTAACATTTAAATAACGTAGAGCCAATTAATTTAGTTAAAAATTGATTGTACTTAAGATTAAAATTAGAGAGTTTTGTATCAACAAATTTTGTTCTTTTATGTCAAAATAAATAGTTTAAACTTTAAATTTATTAAAATCTTTTCGAAAATATCATCTTTTACTTCCCTTCTGAATCCCGGTCTATAGGCTCCGGCTTGGACCAAAAATAAATTATAATTAATTTACGTTCCCAATTTGGAACGTAACACTTTTTTTAGTTATTCGAGTTTAAAAATATTATTTATTTGTTATTTCGAGTTCTCCGAGCTCAAAGGGTTAGCTGTTCTAAGTTACCGTCTTCGATTTCGCTTCCTCAAACTGTTCGCATAACTATTTTCATAAATTCACGCCCCAAACCTTCGGCTCATATTGCAGCATCGATTTTTACGAGAACACTGTCCCTTGGCGGTCTTATGGCGTAAATTACTATTTTGTGTATTATAAACTGATGATTCTTAATCAATTTCTTTAGTATATCGTTGTAATACGATAGATAAATCGAAAAAACTGTAAATTATTTAAATCAATTACCTTAATTCTTTGTACTTCAAACTTGATGTTACGATGTTCGCTTTTACCATCGAATCTAGTATCTCGATAAATGTAGTTCACAGCTGTCACGTGATGAGCTATAAGAGAAAGAATCTCTTCTCGCGTTTTCTCAGCATCACGTTGTAACTAAAAAATAGGTACAAAATTTGAAATCTTATAATGAATAATAAGCAGTATTTTTAATATCATTGATTCATAGTCTGTTAAAAATGTTCTATAGTTCAATTCAAATGAAATGCGATAAGTTTTTTTATGTCTAAGGTTCAGTCAAAAATGGACCGAATGACATTTTTGAATTTTGATTCTTTTTCAATGTAGTTTCCAAGAAACAATACACTGAAAAAAAAAAGTGTTTTTCCACCCAGTACAAAGTACTTTTATCCAATTTCTTTTTTATCTATCTATCTATATATATATATATATATATATATATATATATATATATATATATATATATATATGTCGGAGATAGTATCGAGCTGAGGTTTCCCAGAGATTGGGAAATTCCCAATATTTTAGTTTGTCTATTAGTTTTAAGCAAAATTGTAAAAGCATAGAATGTTTAGTTATCATTTATGACTTAAGCCGATATATTTCTTATGGTTATGGCGATGGACTTGAGTCCGGAGTGACAATGGTCACCAAACGTAGCCGAGGTCACAGGATAGGAGTAAAAAGTGTACATCTAGAAATATCGACAGACAATGAGGGCTGTCGAAATATTTTTGAGAGAAGAAGTACTTAGGGTACTTAGACGAGTAGTTCTGGTCGAGCATTGATCGAGTAAAGACATCGAGCATATCCTGCTGACCCCGGATTCGTTCTCGGTCTTATTGCCCAGCGTCTTTAGTGAAATTAAATTATTTTTTGTAATTAAATTATAGTTTGTACGTGTTAGTGTACATCATATTTTAAATTGAAATTTGTGTTATATTTTAATTATTATAAATAATAAAGATGGGAGAAACTGATCCAAAGGACTCTACCGATGCCCCTCCCAATGCTCCTCCGATATATATATATATATATATATATATATATATATATATATATATATATATATATATATATATATATATGTCAGGGAGGCAGGAGTTATTGTTGGGGATTCGGTATTTTGTGATTCACTCATTTTTATTATTACAATTAATGTTTGATGTCGGTACAAAGGAGATTGACTAGAGCGCTTTCATGAGTATACTCAGGCTTTAAACACCTATACGTAATATCTAACATGGGTCATTCTCATGGTAATTTCTATTATCGTTCTTATGAACGCGATGTCAAATGGCGGCTGCACATGCGCCCCATGACTTAGCGGGAAGAAGACCGGCGAGCCCGGGGCACGAGGCCGGTGGGGACGCCATGATCACCAGTTGTACTGGAACTTGTGACTAGTGCAATATACCTGCGTTCTCTCTGACTAGAAATTATTCCATTGTGTTTTATTATTTGCTAACGTAATTAATTATCAATTAAATATCAATTCTCATACCTAATTAAATTCATTAACTCGACATTTGTGCATTATTTTCAAACTCAACATAAATTCGTGGTCAAATATTTAAGACGCTAATAAAAAGTACGTCGTACTTAGTGTTTAGCATCGCGGCCATTGTCTGTAGTCGCGTGATAAATTAGACGCAATAAATTATCATTGTTCAAAGTTTGTCAAGAATCTTCAATTCAACTTAAATATTTATTAATATCTTCAATTCCGTTTATAATAATCGATTATAATTGAAATTAGTGTCATTTAATTATATTTTGTAATTATTAATTGAATTTATTCAGTCTTCATTATTAAATTAACTTCATTTGATGTGCTTTAATTAACTAATTTTAATCGTTTTATTCATTAAAATCAAATCAAGATTTTCAAGAAACAAAGTGCGTTAATAATTTAATATACTTAATAATTGTTGAGTCATTTAGAAAATAATTGAAATAAATAGTAAATTCTCGCGTCAAATAGAAAATTATATTCAACTACTAATTTAAACAAATTATTCAAATCATTTAAATCAAAAATAAATCAGATCCTCTCGGATCACAACACAACTTGATCCCAGCGATCAAATTCATAACACAACTTGATCCCAGCGATCAAAGATTCGATCCCAACGATCAAATTCAAGACTTGAACCTACTGGTCATTTTAGACCATTCCACACACACAGTCAATTCTCTTCCGATTACAAATACACGATCCTTTCTGATCATAATTACATCTTATATCTCTACTGAGATATTAACGGTTGACGGTTAACCACAATAACCTAACGGCGGCTGAGATCAACTCTCACCCCTCATTGCACACCAGTGCAATAGTTATATACATTCATATCAATACACATATATACTCACATATATCTTAATTGTATTCATCTTCGAGGAGTTTTTCTCTAGCAATTGCTAGAGTTTTCTCCCATTGGGGAATAAATTAATCATAATTATTCACCCCAACACCGAGTCTTTTATTTTAAATAGATAGATCCTGAGCCAATTCCCAACCAATCAATTACCTATAGAAGAATTACGGAAATTCTCCTTAGTGGAGAGTTTGCGACACTACAATTAATTAATATTCATAATTACAAAAAGATCAATTATTACGAATAAGTAGATAAACTCGTACAAGGTTAAGTTAATTCAGAACGCAATAATATTAATAATATCTTGCGATAGACCAAGACTTAGGAAATAACGAATTGGCGATCACCAGGACGTCCGTTCAATCTCGATCTCAAAGCAAGACTGTCTTTTCAAAAACTATTCTCAAATAGTCTGCCTGCTGCACATTTCTCTTTTCTTTATTAATTTTATGATACCCCTATCGTCCTGGGATCCCGGCTACGTTGACAACCTAGCCTACCTAGGCCTAAGCCTACCGCAATAAAACATTTTAGTTATATCTTATTTTACAAAATATTAAAGTAGCATTACATTTCTTAAAATAACTAAAAAATAGAAATATCCTAAAGAATATTCTTATCGTTTCGTCAGAAAATACTCCACTGTACTTTACTCTCCAACATATATATATATAGGAGACTTTCTAGATATAGTCACTCATCACGATATCTCTGGAACTAGAGACTTAAAATTTGGCAGGAATATTCCTTTCACCGAGTAGAGGTCAGCTAAGAACGGATCTTACGAAATTTCTCCCACAAGGGGGTTTGCGGGGGCGTTAACAATGAAAAATTCCCGTTTTTAAACTATTGCTTCAATCGACTTCAAATTTTATAGGTATCTTCTGTAAGAGATTTAAAAATAATCTATAAACGAATTTTACGATATTTCACCACACAGAGGGTTGCGGGGATGGGTATTAACAATGATAATTTTTAATTTTCAAGCTATGACTTCTACAGACTCCAAATTTAATAGGAGTCGTCTACATATGATACAAAAATGATCTAAGAACGGATTTTACACCGAATCACCTCCAATAAAGATCGCGGGGGTGGGTGCTATCAATAAATAGTCTTTTATTTGTCATGTAGAAATTATCTCAAAACGGAATTCAATAAATTCTACTTCCTACAGGGATTGCGGGGGTGGGTGTTAGATTTTCCAATTTCAATTTTCAAACTGTAACTTCTACAGACTCAAAATGAGGTAGGAATCTTTTATTTGTCATGAGATATTATCTCAAAACGGATCTAAAAAAATTCTATTTCCGATAGGGATTGCAGGAGTGGGTGTTGAAATCTAAAAATTTAATTTTCAAACTGTTACTTATGCAGACTCTAAACTTGGTAGGAATCTTTTTGGTTTGATGTTAAGTGCAGCTGAGAATAGATTTTCTCGAATTCTAACTCCATAAAGGATTGCGGGGCGTTAACAATGAAAATCTCATATTTGCAAACAATAGTTTCTATTGGACTTGAAGTTTTGTTGGAACCTTTTATTTATAAGGTAGAATTTATCTCGAATAGGATGGTACAAAATTCCTCCCCTACATAGGAATGCGGGTGTGATAATTGTCAAACAATTCATATTCTTCAAATACAGTTCCTATAGTTATTGAATTGGATAGAATCTCAAGAGAAACAGGAAATTACAGGGATGACCTCCAAAAGGTAAACGGATTTAAATATTTTTCTTTCTCAATAATTATATTTTCTTACAACAATCGTCTCTTTGGCAGCGGCAAAAAAGTCATTGCACAGTTTCCCAAATTTAACTTTACATGAAGTTATTCAGTCAACGGACTAAGAATTTTACATACATTTTATTTTTGCTGAAAACATAACCGATGCATTGTTCTTATTACGGGATTGCACGAATATAACAGATTAAAATGAATGCGTTTTCTGAACACTTGAGATGTGGAAAATAAATTTTTTTACGTATTTTAAAAGAATTCATAAAAAACATGGACAAGTAATTTTTTATGAAAACTCGATGTGACGGAGAAAATTTTAATTAACGGCAAAATTCGTTGCACTTTAAGCTAGGCAATTATTATTCCAATTACTATTTATTTTTGGAAGAAAGCTACGACAATGTTAGAGTAATTGCACAAAGAAAGTTACAATTAACATTATCTAAAATAATCACATGGATAAAAGATACAAGCTAATTCGATGAAATATGGAACCTGTGCAAGTCAAAATAATACTCCAATTGAATTTTAAGTCTAGATCTAAAAATACAATTCTATAAAGTGCCCAGCAAAGTGGACGGGTGACAGCTAATATCCAATATATGTTTTCTTAATATAAAAAAAAACTGATATTTTTCACCTTAGAATACTTAAGTTTCTTCTGGAACTAAAACTTTATGCTGCGTTACCATAGCAACCGCAGTAGTAGCGCCGCCAATTCTCTGATTTCCCTCCAATTTCACAGTCCTCGCGTATTTGCTTACATCATTGGAAAGTTATATATACTAATTTATTATTTATTGAACAATAAAAATGATAATTATGATTAATATTATTATCATTATTATTATGACAAATTATTTTTTAATCAATTAAATTTCAATGTTACTCAACGTTGAGAACATTTTAAATTGCAGTGGATGAAAACCACTGTGCCCGGGCTTGCGTGCGCCACCACCTCAGTTTCCAAATTTTTTTACCGACCGTGTAATAAAACGTAAACAATTAATTTTTTTTTATTTCATTAATTTTTTACGCGAATATAATAAACTGCAGGGGGTTCATTTTTATTCATTCAGATTCAGAATTTTTCGCCCTTTAATTCAGTTATAATATTAATAGGGCTTTACATCTTAATATTAAAATAGAAATGAAATGTATGTGAAACCAATTTATTTGTGATGTGATTGGTTGAATATATCATGAGCATGAAAATATATGCAAATTCTATAGTCAGGCGCGCGCAAATTTAAATTCTAGTAAATATAAATAAGATATTTGAAGAAAATATACCGCGTCTCAGCGATCCGAGTGTTATTTTTTTATTTATTTAAAAAACCCGGGGGAGTTGAGCTTTCTAATTATTATTTTCGTAATCTACGAATTTTTTTGCATAAAATGGAACAATAAAATTCCACTAGCAAATTAGTTCCCACAACGGTTAAAAATAAAGTCAGTGGACTATATTCCCAATATTATCATTGTTGTCACTGTCTACCCTGTGATATTTATCAAAACACATCAATGTACATAAAGCAACTTGACAGCTTGCACATTGCCAGGTAGTTCTTATCGGATTGTTATTGCATGTGCGTCGGTCTGCTTTTCTAGACATTACGAAAAGTTTTTGAGTAGCATTTACCAATTTATGCTAACGTTGTGGTTGGTCGTTTGATGTTGAACTCTCCAAACTTCCTTTGGCTTCAAATATTAATTGTTTGACTAAATTCGTTCAAAATTGTAACTGATCATAGCCATGGACAGCTTCTTCTGGCGAGTTTGTTAATTTATTAATTTATATATAATAAAATCGTTAATAACACGACTCTACAAAAAAAATTTTCGTTCTTTGTCCTAAAGTTTATACTATTATTTTCCAGTTAGTTATGCACAAAAACGAAAAGAAAATATCTTTTTTCGGTATAAAGTTTGCTTTTGTGATAGTTATAATAATAATACTCATTTTTCAATTTTTTCATAAATTTTAATTGATTTTAATATTTTTAAAAAGACCGCGCGGTGAGAGTGGGGTATTAACGTTTACACTGTGCCGCTAGATGGCACCCGAGTGATAAACAACCATCAGGTGTTATTTACAAGCCCAGAATAACTTAAAATGTCGTCACGAAAGTGCAAATACGATGATGATGCATTTTGTTTTATATGTGGTCAATTTATTAAAGTTCGAGACGTGAAATATGAACTAAAGACATCTCACGTTCTCTGTGAAGCCTATGAAGCATATTTTGACTGTCCTGTACGGAATCAAGATAAGCCATGGGCTCCACATGTTGCTTGTAGTTATTGTAAAAAGTGTTTGGAAGGTAAGCAATTTTTATTTAATTAAGCGATGAATCCAAAATAATAGACATATTAATTTTTATTTTTATATTTTTAGGTTGGTATCGAGGTGAGAAAAGGTCTATGAAATTTGCAATACCAAGGATTTGGCGAGAACCAAAAGACCATATTACTGACTGCTACTTTTGTATGGTGAATCCGAGTAAAAGACGTAGAGGTAAAAATGCAAAACCTATTGAATATCCTGACCTCGAATCTTCTTCTGCTCCAATTGCTCACGACCTGACACGACCAGTACCTGAGCCACCAAAAAAATTATCGCAGAAAAGTAGCTCATCTTTTAGTTCTTATAAAAGTAATTCCGATAAGGAGTTTTTGCTTACACCTGAACAACCAAAGCACTATCTCATTACTTCAGAAGATTTTAACGATCTAATTAGAGATTTAAATTTGCCAAAAAATAAAGCAGAGCTTCTAGGCTCTCGGTTAAAACAGGAATTTGCTTGATGATGTTAAGATCACGGATCAGCGGACTAGGCATGAAATGTTTGCAACGTTTTTCACGAAGGAAGATGGACTTTGTTTTTGTAATGACATTAAAGGTATGTTTGAAGCAATTGGCATACCATGTGTCCCTAGCGAATGGCGTTTATTCATTGACAGCTCTACAAAAAGTTTAAAAGCAGTTCTATTGCACAACGGAAATAAATTTCCGTCTCTTCCAATTGCTCACTCAGTACATCTTATGAAAGAAAATTATGAAAGTGTCAAAATTTTGCTTGAATCTGTAAAGTATCGTGAGTATAACTGGGAGCTGATTGGAGATTTTAAAATAGTGGGATTTTTAATGGGGCTACAGGGTGGATATACAAAGTATCCGTGTTATTTGTGCTTGTGGGATAGCAGAGCGGATTCTAAACACTATATTCAACGGTCATGGCCTGTAAGAATAGAATTGTGTGTCGGAAAACAGAACGTCAAATTTGAGCCGATTGTTGAAGCGGAAAAGGTGTTAATGCCGCCTTTGCACATTAAGTTAGGGTTGATGAAACAATTTGTTAAAAAACTGGATGAAACTTCAGAAGCTTTTGGATACTTAAAAAAATTTTTTCCGAAGTTATCGGAAGCAAAGGTTAAAGCTGGGGTTTTTGTTGGCCCGCAAATAAGACAGATTTTCGCCGATGAAAAATTTCCAACGTTGCTGAATCGTACTCAAAAAGCAAGTTGAAACAGTTTTAAAGCAGTAGTTTCTGGATTTTTAAGAAATAATAAAGCTGAAAACTACGAAAAGTTGGTTGAGGATATGCTTACAAATTTTAAGGCCATGGGCTGCAGGATGTCATTAAAAGTACATATGCTGCATGCTCATTTGGATAAATTTAAAAACAATATGGGAGCCTATTCCGAAGAGCAAGAAGAACGTTTCCATCAGGACATCATGAATTTTGAACAATGCTATCAAGGCCAATACAATGAAAACATGATGGGCGACTATATTTGGGGTTTATTGAGAGAAAGTAGCTATGAACATAAAAGAAAAAGTAAAAGTGTGCACTTTTAAGTTATTTTCCACTTTTCTGTAAGCTAATTTGATAGTAAAACTTAATAAAAATAATAAACATTTTTATTTCAATAGTTTTATTTTCAATCAAAAATTAAAATCCGAGATTTTTAAAAATTTCGTTCAATCAGTCTTCTAAGCACAAAAGCAAAGTTTTTCATGCCATATATTTTTTTTCCGTCTTATTACGACCTAAACTACCGAAATTTAATGCTTTGCAATCAAAGTCAAATTTCATGTTGGCCCGTGTAATTAATAGCGTGGACATTAAGTCCAAGATATTAGTTATTCTGAGTAGAAAATGTCACAGGAAAAATTGGTCAAAATTAATTAATTTACAACAATAAACTTGTGTTAATAATTTTTAACTTGATTGTAAAATTTATATCGTGATTGATTTAATTAGCAAAAGTTAATTCAAGGTATTAAGATCTCTCGAATTAAACAATTATTGTTATATTATCAAGACCATGACAATAAGTTACTTGGAAATTTTAATCTAGTTTATATTTTAATACAGAATCAAGATTTGCAATTGGAAATTTGGAAGTTGAATGTTAGTTCAAGTTAATTGTTAATTGAAAATTTATTGTTTAATTAATACTAATGATTGAATAATTTAATTTAGTAATTTAAATTCAATTTAATTACAGTCAATTTTGTTAAATTAAAATTTATAAAATAAAATCATACAAGTGTGGGTTATGTGTGTGAAAATTAGTGTAGGTCATGCGTGATAGAGAGTGTTAATAGTGTTAAGTTGGTCCTGGTTAGCCGTTAGTTAGGCTAGACGATCTCTGTCACACTGTTGTCTTTGTGCAGAGTAACTAAATAGTTCTGGTTAGCCGTTAGTTAGGCTTATATTAAATTGGTTCAGTTCTAATTAGCTGTTAGTTAGGCTAGACGGTCTCTGTCGCACTGCAGTCTTTGCGCAGAGAGACTCGTTGGTTCTGGTTAGCCGTTAGTTAGGCTATAGTTAATAAGTTTTAATTAATTATAGTGTGAGTGTGTGAGTGAAATTTAGTTAATTTTTTATAAGCGCTTAAATTGTTAATTTTTATTGTTAATAAATATCGATATATTGTTTGTAACGGAGTACACGAGACCTTCTTTATCCGGTGAAGGTCTTCGATCCGAACTAAAATTATCGACCAATTCCCCAGGGCGCTGTGCTCCGAAGTACTCGCGCCAATAGTCTTATACTAGTGAGTAAGTCCCCGAGAGGGTAGCGCCGGCGCTGAGAGAAAGAGGGAGTGGGGAAGACAGAGCCAAGAAGAAACGAACCAACAAATTTTGGTAAGTTTTATTGTGTTCGAACGATCGAAGAATCCACATCGCAAACATCTCACTCAGGTAATTATTTCTATTCTATTATTTCTTGTGGAACGAGGCGATAAATTTTAGTTAAATTTAATGCTTGCTAGGCCCAATGCCGGCTCGCTTAAGTTTAATTAATCTAAGAAATATTCTAATACCAATTTCGTGCTCCAGAATAAAATATTCTCTGAGAATTAAGTTACGAAGTGGCAATTCAGGACCGTGCTACCAATAAGGCCTCATCAAGGATAGACGAGAAACCCGGGAGTAAAAGCGTCGAGGGATTTTTTAAAATAAAACCCAAGAGAACTCCAGGTACAATAAATACGTCTAAATAGATTCTCGGTGAAGCGGCATCAGCCAGGCCTTAAGTCGGCTGAAGGTTATCGCTATTTCACGTTCGATTACAATCATTAGTTTTTAAATAAAAGTTTAATTAATTAATCTTGCCAAAATTTAAGCAATTGGTTTAGTCAATAATTAAGCACTCGTTACTTGAACTAAAGTCTGAATAAAAGACCGAATAAAGTTAAGAATAAATTTAAGAACAAGTCAGAAATGAAATAACTAAATATTTAATTAATAATACCAGGAATTATTTCGGGTTATTAATTAAACACCTAGGCAGAGTCGGGATTAATCTTACTAGGAATTATTTCAGTTTGTTAATTCATGATTTTGGTGTCACGTGAAAATTTGATCTCTGGTAATTGGGTTTGAGTAAAATCATCAGAAGTTAAAATTAATTAAAATCAATATAAATAATTTGGAACGAATTTTGATTATGTGAAATAAAATAGAAGTAAAATTCGAATCGTAAAAAAAATCGTTAGAATAATTGTTAAAATCATTTAGATAAAAGTAGAAAATAAATCAGTTGTAAATTTCACTTGAAGAAAAATTCAACAAAAGTTGGGAGAGGGTCCGCCATCTTGTTTCGAGCTAAAACGCTGAGTAAAGGACGTACAAGGTCGAGACTAAAAAATCTCAAGGCGTTGTAAGGTGAAATATAATCCTCAAAATTAAAATAAAATAAATTTCAAGTTTCAAACAACACAAAAGTAAAATAAAGTAATTTAGCAAAAATAAAATAAACTCAGTTATTCAGAGACAAGTAAAATAATTTAGTTAAAATTGAGTGAAATAGAACCAATCGTCAATTTCTTAATTCAGAGATTAAAACTAAATAAATTAATTAATTAACTCTGACAAATAATTTGGACAAGATTAAAACAATTCAAGTAAATAAAATAAAATTACAAAAGTCGGAAAAATGAAATTCGAAGAAAATAATTAATAAAATGAAACTAAATTAATTTTAAGGAAATTAATTAAAGTAATTAAGTAAAATTTTATAATAAAATATGGCGTAATAAAATCGACAAAAGTAAAATAAATTTGTAAGAATACTAGGACGTAGCGAATATTTTGTCGGCAGATTATTAAGACCTCTGTCATCAAATTTTAATCTATTAATACGAGATACGAAGACCTCTTAGTATTAAATATTTATTGTTGTATTATTAAGACCACGGCAGTAAATTAGTTAAGAATTTTAAAAAGGAAATTAATCGCTATAGGAATTTGGATTGGGAATGAATGGAAAATTTATTCAAAAGAAAATTTAATAATTGAAATTTAATTTGGATTTAGAAAATTTAATAATCAGATTTAATTTGGAAAATAAAAGTAAATAATAGTCTTAGAAAATAATTAATAAAGTATGGGAATTTTAATTAGTGTGTTTGAATGATAATAATTATATTGTGGGTGCGTGTGGAAAATTATGAAACTATAGCAAATTATGGAAAATTGAAAAATGGAGGAAAATAATTAGAAACTGCGGTATGGTCGCTCCATAAGAGAATACCGTCGGGAATAAGTAACTATGATAGAAACCGCGGTATGGTCGCTACATAAGAGGGTATCGTCGGGATTAGGAGCTTTGATAGGAAACCGTCTTATAAACGGGAATAGGACATAGGATTAAGTGTTAATTAATTGTAAGGGAAATATCATTTTAATGGGGTGGGTTAAATAAAATTTCTTGAAAACTGAATTTCTTTGGTGATTTCTGTTTTCTTCCCAGCAATCTCTCACGACCCTGTAGAACTTACTCCATGCTCTGGTCCAGTTTCTGGATACTGTGTCTAAAAATCCAGTGGCGCCCTAAATAAATTTAGGGGTGACCAAAGAGAACGAGGGGGCTTTTCAAAAGAGTCTCGTACCGTTTCATGTTAATTAAATCTTTGTTATTCAACAGCACCTTCCTCCACTCTCTCTACCCTAAGATAAGGATTTCTCAGCTCTGGACCGGTTCCAGGAACCGTGATTAAAAATCCTGGTGGCGCCCTGATAATTATATTGGTTATTAGTTTCGTTAGTTTATTTATAAAATTGATTAGGGGCCAACCTGAGCAGGTAAAACTGTTACAAATTTATGCAAAAAATTATTTATCATAAATTTGATTGTTTTTTTTTTTTTTCATTCCAAAGTTAAAACAAGAATTTTAAGATTGTTTGTATCCTTCAAATTTTTTAAAAAAATTCTCAAAAATTCTAGTCTTCAAAACACAAATTTTAAGCCTAGTCTCGTAATGGGATAATAATAAGTTATAATTTTTTTTTAATTTTTGAATTAATTATTTTTTTTTATGTTCCATTTACAGTTTTTTTTTTTTTTTTTACTTTGAAGAGTATTTTATTCATTGCATAAATTACAAAAAAGAACATTTAAAGTCGCTGATGTCGTTATTAACTAATCATTCGGCTACGTAGCGCTGCTGTCGCCTGTCATCTGACATTTGTTTTGATTCTTAATTACATTCCCCAATACGCTTCTAAAATTAAAGTGATTATAAGTTACAATATCTACTTATGTTTCATGATAACGAAGAGAAAAGACAAATTATTATATAATACGACATAATGTCAACTTTCAAAAAATTCAATGTGTGCTGTAATCCATTTAACTTAAATAATCACGTAGTGAAGAACTCTTTGAGGTTAGCGTCTATAAATTTACAACTGAAGTTCAATATTGATAGTGCCGATTATCTATGTACAGCTTGTCGGAAAAAATTGAACCTTAGTTTAAATGAAGAAAAAACAGAAGAACAAGACAACGAAGAAACAATATCTGCAAGTAGTAGTGACGATGCTACTTCTGATATTGAGGAGATAAATGCAGTTGGAGAACTTCTCGACCGAACTTTGTCAGGTATATTTTTGAAAATAATTCTTCTGCTTATCAATTAACTTTGTAAATAACCGATTTGGCATTTTTTGAAATGATATTTGCACTGTTTATTTTTTTAGGAATAACTTCATTATCCGGTCCATCTACATCTTGGAGTACTAGTCATTCTCAACTGAGTATCAATACACAATTACCTGTCATCAACAATGCCTTACAATTTTTAAATCAGTCTCCTATCGATAATGAAAAATTAAGTAATTAGAAATATTTAGAACAAAAGATTCTTAACGTAAATACGTATTTAGCAACTGCCTTTGGCTTAGAACAAAAAACTGATGATCAAATACTCGCGCAAGAATTTTTAGACACGATTGAACACTTAAAAAAAATTTTCACGATAAAGAGATTACTCAAAAAGGAAAAATTCAAATTCCCACTTTATTGCCACCAGATTGGAGCGTTTATAAAGTTTGTAATATTATGGAAGCAACAAAGGATATTGTCAAAGTCTCGAAGTCTCTGAGAGAACGACGTGGAATATTATCATTACCAGATTCAAAACCAGGTAAATCAAACCTTATTTGATCTAAATCGGGTTAACTAATTCTACTTCTGTAATTTAAACATTTATTTCTAGGCCGACCTCTATCTGAAGATGTTAAATCAAAGGTATTAAAGTTCTACGTTGATGATGAAACGAGTATTAATATGCCGGGTATGAAAGACTTCGTTTCTGTTAGAAACAATGAAGGCGTACGTGAGCACATTCAAAAAAGACTTATTTTATCAAATTTAAAAGAGTTATATGAGCTATTTAAATTGGAGTATCCTGACTGTAAAGTTGGATTTTCCATGTTTGCATCATTGCGCCCCAAGTATTGTGTATTAGTAGGATCCGGTGATACACATACTGTGTGTGAATGTTCAATCCACCAAAACGTAAAACTCATGATATGAGGTTAGTACTATAATATAAAATTCATGACTGAGTTGAAGTTGGTTAGTATCGAAATATATCGAAATATCGAAAAAATATGGTCCCCGATTCCTTATTGGTCGAAATTAAGGCGCGCGTATGTGCGCAATTTGAATTTCTAGTATGACTGAAATTCAAATTTTGTTTTATGATTATTATTTTTGCTAAATTCTGTATTTAATTGCATGGTTTTTTTTGCAATTATTTTCAGGTTCTAATTTACGAAAATTGACAAGTGATCTTCCGACACCTTTAATTGAATATAATGATTGTTTAAAAATGATTGTTTATTAGAATTCATCTTCAGAGTGCTATTTTTACTATAGTGTAAAAACTGTCCAGGAATCGATGTACTCGAAAATTTTTTGAACGAGATTTTTGAAGAAAATAATATCGATGAATTGACGTGTCAATGTTGGATTTCAAAACCGCGGACAACGCTTGAAACTTTAACGGTAGTTTCATCATAATTCATCAGTGACTTTTGCGAAAAAATTACGGAACTTTTGCCTCATTATTTTATTGCAAAATCGTAAGCAAGATTCATGAAATCTCTTAAAGAGTCTCTTGGAACCGATGAATTCCTTGTAGTTTGTGATTTTGCGGAGAACTACAAATTTGTCATCCAAAATACAGTGCCAGGATTCCATTGGAATAATGATCAATTGACAATATTTCCAGTGGTAATTTATTTTAAGAAAAATAATGAATTATTGCACAGAAGCTTAGTGATTATATCTGATTGTAACACGCATAACTCGACTGCAGTTAACGTCTTTTTGAAAATCGTTACTGATTTTATAAAGTCCTTGTCCAATACAGCTAAAAAGATATTCTACTTTTCCGATGGAGCTCCGCAACAATTTAAGAATTACAAAAACTTTGTTAATTTATATTATCACAAGGAAGATTTTGGAATAAATGCTGAATGGCATTTCTTTACCAGCTACCATGGCAAAGGACCTTGTGACGGCGTAGGAGGAACACTGAAAAGAGGTGCAGCAAAAGCTAGTCTTCAGTTACCATTCGATAAACAAATTTCAAACCCCCGAGAGTTGTATCAATGGGCTGGGCAATCTAATAACTTGCCAAAAATCGAAGTAAGATATTCAACTATTGCAGATTATGAAAAAACTACAGAGAATTTAAATATACGTTATTCAAAAGCTAAAACTATCACAGCTACACCAAAGTATCATTGCGTTATACCAAATACAGATGGATCACTCACAATGAAACTAATTTCTTGCTCAAATAAAACTTATTCTTGTAAAATATTCAAACGCCAGAAAAAATAAAAAAAAAACCTTAAAAAAGTTATAAATAAAATTTACCTTAGAAATTGAAACTTTGACTTCAATTATTTATTATATTAATGTATGATTTTTTTCGAATTTCATCTAATAAAACCGCAAGTAATACACAAACAGTGAAAAAAAAAGAAAACAAAAAAAAATTAATTCAAAAATTAAAAAAAAATTATAACTTATTATTATCCCATTACGAGACTAGGCTTAAAATTTGTGTTTTGAAGAGTAGAATTTTTGAGAATTTTTTAAAAAAATTTGAAGGATACAAACAATCTTAAAATTCTTGTTTTAACTTTGGAATGAAAAAAAAAAATCAAATTTATGATAAATAATTTTTTGCATAAATTTTTCAAAAAGTTCATCAAAAAACACGAAATTAAAAAAAAAAAAAAAAGTCCCAAATCGGACAATTTTTCACCAAGTTATGACTATTTAACAAAAAAATACCCGAAATTTTCGAAACTTCATATCTCTCGATTGGCTGAATTAAAAAATTTGAAAAAATTCATAGAAACCTTTTTCGATGGGTACAAAAAGATGCCCAAATTTCAGCGAAATCGGAGAAGCAAATCCAATCGGTAGGATGAGTTGGCATGGAATGCCCCATATATACTAATTAGCATGTTAAAACTTTCATTCGAACTTACATGTTCCGATATATGTCTCCAGATGAATGGATCTGTTTGGATAAATAGAGAACAAGTATTTCTATTTTCTTCTTTTGGTCGAGTTGCTCGAGTAGTTCGACGATGGTTTAAAATATTGGCTTCTTTAGTGTATTTGTGACTCGGACTTTCCCACGCTCGACTTGATCCAGTATTGATGTTATTATTTATAGTGAAGTTTTTATGCGGTATTGACGATGATGATTGATATGGAAAGATTTCAGCTGAATTCTGAACTTTTGACATCCACTCAGCTACCTCTTCAGTAATACCACAGCCACTTGAATCTCCTAGAGTATTTTACAAAAAATATTATCGAAAAGGATTTAAAAAAAATTTTTATTTGAAAAAATTACCAGCTTTAAGCCTTTGCACAGTTTGTATTTAAATCTACTATAATATAAAATTGTTTAAGCTCGAAAAAAATTTCATCTTAATCAAATATTTCAGGAATAATAGATGATTCAATTACTATCTTGCCGTATTCAACTTAATTCTTCGGCTTCAATCGAATTGGTTTATTCGCTGGGTGCGTAAGCCATAGTGGGGGACACAAAACTGATGTCAGCGCCGACTGCGGACAGAACTAAGGGTGGCTCTATATAACTAAAGGCTATGAAAATAACACGTGTGTCAACTTAATTAAATAAATAAAATATAATAGATCATCAAAATTGTTGTGTAGTTGATTGCAAAAATTCTTGTAGAAATAGCAATTGTAAATTTTATAAGTTTCCGGGTGCCAATTGGAAATTAAAACAGCAAAAAAAATGGATAACTGTTGCTCAACATCTTTCACATGATTAGCCAAGACTAAATTTTTACTCTTTCTTTACGTTTCTAGTTAAAAAATAATATTATGGGTAATAGATTAAAAAAAAAAAAAAAAACAAATTTAAAATACGTTCGTAAACATATAGTTATGCCAAATAGAGCTATTCGTTATTCTTTATCTAATTTCAGATTGTTGGATATTTAATAGTAATACTGATTTTTCATTTAATATTAATTTAACAATAAACACCTTGACAGATTTTAACACTGCTTAATCTAATTCACTTGAAAACTTGTTTTAGTTATTGGGTTTATTTTCCTTACTATTTTCAGCTGATCCAAGAAAAAATTTTCATTTTAATTTACACTCTGTGTAAAAGGTCACATTTTGCATAAAAAAAATTCTTTTTCAAGTTTATTTAATTTTTTAAATAACTACTTGGCATCCATGTAAATTTTCTTAAAAAAACCACCGTAAGTTGTATTGTTAGGTAGCGCTGGGGTCACGCATCCAGCAAATAAAATCATAACGTTTATAAGCCCTCTTTGAAACCTTGATTTATAGTGAAAAATTTAGTTACAATTTATGTACTCAGAATTCAGTATAATAATAAGTATTGGTGTAATGAGTCTTGAACGATCACTGCCGCGATAAAGACATCAACCGCTAACATCGGTACGGTTGACACTTTTACCCTTAACAACAATAGAGATACTTGACCTAGATGGAGTCTCCACCGAAGCCAATTTCCGTGAGACACTTAAGCAGAACTTCACGACAAACTTAGGAATCAAACGGGTAAACCTGACAAGAGTCACCCAACGAGGCCAACGGGCGGCCTTCTGCGAGATCGATCAGGCTAGCGGGATCAAGATTCTCGATAAGGCGCATATAAAAATCGGATTATTCAACTGTCGCATCCGGCCAATCACAAGAGTAACGCGCTGCATTAAATGCCTCGGGTTCGGGCGACCGTCACACGTCTGCAAAGGACCTAATCGCAGCAAATGTTGCTTCAAATGTGGCGAAAATAACCAGAAAGCAGCGGAATGTATCAAACAGCCAAAATGCTTCCAATCCTCCCCAAACGCAGATGCCACAGATGGACTGTACCATGTCTCTGACTCTGAAGCTTGTAGAGTATTTTGCGCTACTCTAGCCGAAGCTACAAGAACACAAAAATAACACGAGTTTTTCAAAAGAATCTGAACAGATGTGTAATAGCACAGAATCTGCTTCGCCAGGGAGTCTTCGAAAACAAGACTGACGATTGCATTATCTGCGAGCAGCACTCGAACCCCCAGATTATAATATGGTTTACGGACCAAGCAGGCACCGCAGCGATCTGGGTAGTAAACCCGAGCAACGTCGCTACCAGAAACAATGCAAACGAAACAGAGTTTGTCTGGATCAAAACCTCTGCGACCTACTTGGTGAGTGTTAATCGACCCAATGAAGGGACTAGGGTGTTCCGCCCTAAACTGGCCAGTATCGAAAGCACTATCAACGACTTGAAAGGCGAAGTTATTGTGGCGGGCGACTTCAATGCCAAATCTGTTGAATGAGAAGCAGACTTCTCAAACGCCAGAGGGAACAAAGTTGCAGACTTTGCAGCAAGGCTTGACCTCACAGTCCTGTATAGTGGAAATACCTCGACCTACAGACGACCGGAATACCACGTAGTCCAGTCGGCAGGGAAATATTAGGCCGTTTGTTTACAACTTCTAATGCAAATGGGGTAAACTGCAAGTTTTTTTTAAATACTTAGAAAAATATGTAGATCATTGTTAAAAAAAGAAAAAAAAATTAGGAAAACGGTTGATGACCCTGAAGGCCATCCCTGCAACTTCCCGCTACTTTCGTAATTAAACGCTCAAAATTGCACTTATTATGTTTCTGAGCTCTTCGAGCTCAAAAAGCTAATTATCGTGTAGTTTTGAGCTTTCCGAGCTCAAAAGTTTGATAAGAGTTTAATAAATCACAATTTTTTTAATTTTCAAACCGCAATAACTTTTAAATGAATGAACCGATTTTCACGCGGTTAGCGGTATTCGACACAGTTTTTCAAATTCTTTGATATACTTTCAAACACAAATTGATTAGACCAGAAATTTCAGTGTAATCCGAAAAAAACACTTTATGTCGATTTTTTTCGTAAACGATAACTCACGAACGAATCAACCGATTTTGACCAGCTTGGTAGCGATCGACGTGGTTTTTCGATGTTAAGAGCGGATTAGTTTTTAAAATTGATCGGTCAAGCCGTTTTAAAGTAATTAACAAAAACCACATTTCAAAAAATTTTTTTTCGTAGTTTTTTTGAGATTTCTGAAAATCTACTGGTCCGAATCGGTCTAAACCATATTCAAAATCTAAATTCAGTCAAACCCTTTCGATTGGCATCAACCGCGATAGAATCGGTCAAGCTGATTAAAAGTTATGAAAGGTTTACATCCCCCACACACACACACACACACACACACACACACACACACACACACACACACACACACACACACACACACACACACACACACACACACACACACACACACACACACACACACACACACACACACACACACACACACACACACACACACACACACACACACACACACACATACACACAGCATCTCGGGAGTAGTCAGGGAAGCTTTCTGAGACCTTAAAACGTCGAGATCTGATGAAAACTTGATTTTTGCAAAACGGGGTAAAAACAATAACTTCCCGATTTTTCGAAAATCTTCGATTTTCTTAGCGGGAAGGTAAAAATCATGGAAATTCAATTGTTTAAAAAACAGCCATTTTGCAAGTAGCTTTGAATTAAAATACATCTTAGAAACTACGCAAAAGTAGTCGAGACATGCTGCATATGAAATCTAGAGAATTAAATAAGAAACAAAATGAGCCAAACCTGATGTATCTACGACTAATAGTTTACGAGATATTAATTTTTTAATAAAAAAAAAAACGCGGTTCCGCGTGATTTCTTTATAAAATAAGACAAACGATTTCTTAATAAATAATTTAAATGGTGGATTTATGAAAAAAATACTTATATACAATAAAGAAACGTTTTTGAGGAAAAAAAAATATTTGTTTTTAAATCATTATTGCATTAAGATAATACATGACCAAAATAATTTTTTAAAAATATTTAAGTTGTCTATTTGTTTATAACAAATTTTTAAACAATTAGGGTTAAAGAATTTTTAGCCAAGTTATTAAACACAATATATTATTACAACAACAACCAAAACAAAAGATTTAGGAAAAAAAATTTTTTTTACAATAGTAGCCGGGTATTTCAATTTTTGATAACTTTGAAAAATCAATATAAACAAGTGAAAAAACTTTTACAACGAGGTGTTGTTCGTTATTCATATAACAAAAGCTCCCAAGAAAAAAAAAGTTATAGACACATTTTTTAAACTTTGATAAGAGATTTTATGAAAACTCAAATCTACGAAAAATTAGTTAATTAAAAATTACATAACTTCAAGCTAAAATCAAGCTAAAAAATTTTTTTACGGGGCTATATTCCTTTAAGTGTTTAGATGCCACTATAATTTATTCAGATTTTTAAATTAATATTGAATGTTATAAAAAAATTATTTTGTGTTGCATACTCTGATTGGCGGCGACGCCTAGGCACCGAAACGGTCGCGTGGAGCCGAATTTTTAACGTTAAATTAAAATTATAATAACGAAGCTACGACTCCGGGAGTTGAGACTTCTATTGCTAAAATTTTCTCCCCCTTTCAGATCTTTTTTCAAATTTCAGATATCTTTAATATTTTTTAAGTTATAACTACAAAACAGAAACTCCTTTTTTTTCTGTTCGTTTTTTGTTTATAACAAATAAAATTTTTAATGACGGATAAATTAAAAAAATACTACTTTCTCAGAAGGCTGGCAGTAACCTAATCGGCTCAGTACCTGCATTTCGAAAGAGTAGGACCAGAGTTCGATTCCAACACGCACCAATATTTTCAGTGATTATAAAATTAGGAGTATATATGCGTTACGTTGCCAGCCTCTGTGCCGGCCGGGTTTTTTGTGGTTTCTCTGTGTAGTTATGGAGATGCAAATGTCATTATAGAAGCATCTCTATACTATTTAAGGTTGTAGTGCAAATGCAGGTACTGATTTTGACGCGTAAGTCGGCCACAGTCGCAGCACAGTGGATTATAAGTGGAAAGAATATGTCGAACACAAAGAAACAAGTGTTAGTTTAAAGGGCGAAAGCCAGATATAATATTATGAGAGTTATATGACAAAAGAAGAGGCACTTGAGTGGTATTATTGTGGTAATAGCAAAAATGTGGACAATTTTTGGTGTTTCTTCTCTTAAAAATGTTATTTTAATGACTTAGACAACAAATCTCTAAATAAAAAGTTGGTTTGGTAAGATGTGAAGCTTTGTTGCTAGGCAATCGTTGGGGGTAGGGTTGCTATCAGGCGAGGCGTGGGGTTTCTTTGGAGGGGGGGTCTATGGGGCGAGGGGGGGAGAGGAGGGAGCCTTCTTTGGCGACAGGGGAGGGGTTGCTATGGGAAGAGGGGAAGGGGTTTCTATGGGGGAGAGGGAGGGAGAGGAGAGTCTTCTATGGGGTTTTTTTGGGGGTAGTAATAAACGTTATATTATAAGGGTAGTACGTGCTCCAGAGCGCTTATTTTCATTATTTTAATTGTATAAATTTCATTTGTTATTAACTTCACTGATATGTTTATGTTAACTTTTTTTGTTTTTTACATATTTTGCGTTATTAATTTTGTATTTAATAATTATGTACAATGTGGGTGTATAAATTATTCGTGTGTAAATTATTTGTGTTCTTTTCGTGTTTTTTTCCTTGATAAAGCTGTTATGAAAATGATTTTCGACGCTTAAATTTATAATTTATATTTATTATTTGTAATATTTGTAATTTTTTTAAATAAAATTTTAATTTACTGCGAACACTACGCACATTATATGTGGTTGCAAATACATTACGCGCGCGAAGCACGCGGTGTATGATAGTACTAAAAAAAAAATTAAAATTTGTTGATTGAATTACACAGTTTTCCAATTTCTGAAATATATGTGAATTTAACCATTAAAGGACAGATCTAAAGTTATTATGATAATTTACCATTCCGTATGTTAGCATAAGGATCAATGACATCATTTTCATGGTACATAACTGAGTGCAAGGATTCATTTATAGCATGATGGGGAAAATAGTAATGAGCTCGTTCAATATACCAGGCTCCTGAATGAGGTGAAACAATTTTTCCATGAAAAACGCCATCACTGATGCTACCAAAAACGTAGCTGTTAGATTCACCTGCAAATACAGAAAAATTGATCATTATTACAAAAAGTAATATTACATCATCCTGAATTAAAAAGTTGTCCAACTTCATTTAGATAAACTTTAAAATCGAGCCAAAAAACGGCAGAAATTGAGTCGTCATGAAAAAAATTAGCAAAACGGTTGACCCTAAAGGCCATCCCTGCAACTTTCCGCCAACGCAAAATATTCCAAAATCAACAACAATTTATAAATAAAAAATTAGAAAAACGGTTGATCTTAAAGGCCATCATTTTTTAATTATTTAATTAATTCAAAAACTATCTTTAATAGTTGATACTTAATTAAAGTTCTAATAAATGTAGCTTCATCGTATATATAATTTAGTTTATCTTAAAAATATTGAAACGTAGTTACTTTCCACGTGCTAACCATTGACATTACAATTATTTTAAATTGTCGCGAATAATTGACATATTTAATTAAATCAATTAAATACAACTGTTAATTACAAATTCTATTCAATTCAAATAAATTAAAAAATCTACTCATCTCAAATACACAAACCAACTACTCGATCCTCTCAGATCTCATCACATTTGATCCTCTCGGATCAAACTTCTCAGATCCTCTCGGATCAAAATTCTTAGATCCTCTCGGATCATTATCAATAGGTTGACGGTTGACCTCAACAACCTAACGGCGGCTGAGATCATCTCTCACCCCTATAGTACACACGGTACAATTATCATACATACACACAAACACACACATATTCACATAATACACGTCTGTATCTATCTTCGAGGAGTTTTTCTCTAGTCATTGCTAGAGTTTTCTCCCATTAGGGAATAAACTATCTATGATTATTCACCCTCAACATTGAGTTTTTTATTATAGATTAAAATTATTTGATCCCAATTCCTGAATATCTTAAAAAATTAAATAAATACGGAAATTCTCCTTCTTGGAAAGTTTGCGACAAAACAGATGGATAGAAGTTCTAAATAGCAAATTGAGAAAAACAAAATTTGAATTTTGACCATTATTAAGAAAGTTACGAGCACAAAACCAAAAATAGAGCGGTAAATGAAATTTATGATGATTTCCTTTTATCAAATTGTGATTCATGAAGCTATGGCATTAATGTTTAAATATTTATGATAGGTTGGACCTTATGAGTTTGAAAAAAATTTAACAGCCGAATTATATGTGGATTTTCTCGACCAACATCAGCAACAAGAATGCCGAGAGGCAGGAATCCCACAGAGAATTTATCAAGAAATGTGGTTTCAGCAAGAAGGCACTCCGGCTTACACAGCAGGAGCTTCTCAAGCATGGCTTCATGCACATTTTCGCAATCGCTACATCGGTCGAGGCGGAATAATAAATTGGCCTCCTACATCACCAGATCTCAATTCATTGGATTATTTTGTATGGAGTCATGTTAAAGCGAATGTTTCCCGTCATCCCGTCAATGACGAGGATACTTTGCGAAAAAAAGTCACTGATTGCCTCAATGAAATCACACGGGAGATGATTGATAACTGTAGCACGAATTTTGTTAAACGTCTTCGGGGTTGCGTTTCAAATAATGGAAGGCATTTTGAACAACTGCTGTAGCTATATTAAATCACATGAGTTTTGCATGCTAATGACTTTGCTTAAAAATAATAACCCAGTTGTGATAATGTAATTTAGGCTAAGTTAATAAATTAATTGAGTTAGTACCCGGAAATATAATTTAATTAATTTTATCTTCTTTACTTGAGTATGATCTTAGATATGTCTCTAAATGAAGTTTTATAGTTTGTCATGTCAGTAAGTCCATCTTATGATTCTAAAGATCAGTCGGAAAGTCGTCCACGTATTCCATCTGATGAACTCTAGGCTGCTTCTCAAGATTATAATCAGTACTTTCATCCTTTTTATTTTTCCCATAAAAGTCCTTGTCATTATCCTGATGAGTAACCTGGAGTTTATCCTTTTAATTTCTTGAAGTCCTTATTATTATCCTGGAAAGCAGCCTGGAATTGGTCCTGGTGCTCCACCTGATAAAAGTTCTTATTATTATCCTGAAGAGCAAGATGGAGTTCGCTTTTCTTATTTCTTTAACAAATTTCCTCATTATTATGCTGATAAGCAGCCTGGAGTTTGTCCTGGTGCTTCACCGGATAAAAGTCCTTACGATTATCCTGATGAGCAATCTGGAGTACATCCTTTTTATTTTTTTAATAAAATATTTATTATTATTCTGAAAAGCAGTTTGGAGTTTGTCCTGGTGTTCCACCTGACAGAAGTCCTTGTTATTATCTTGGAAAGCTGCACAGTGTTAATTCTTTTTATTTTTCCGATAAATGTCCTTATTGTTATCCTGATGAGCAGTCTGAAATTTGTCCGCTCAATCGTAAACATCAAATCAATTTGTTTTCTCCATTGTCAATTTATTTAATTACTTTCTAGAATTTTAAAATTGTTTTTGTAACTAAAAAATGGATTCTATTTTGAAGGTTACATTTGTTTGAATTCTTTAAAATTAGATTTATTTAAAAAAATAAATAAACAAAAGTAAAGCAAGAAGTTGGAAATCGTAACGCAGCAAAATGTCTTAACAAAGCTTCTTTTAGAAGCGGAGCTTAAAATTCCAATTATAAGTGGTTCTCCATCGAGCTTGAAGTTTTTCCGTTTAAATCACATGGGAAACATGGTTTTTCTTTACTTTTTTGTCCTGCAAACTGTGATAAAATTGTTTTTCAAAAACGAATGAATAGATCTTTTTTATTATCAAATTTAGTACCAAAAGTTCTGTGGAGTCGAATTTCTATCTTCTATATTTGATTTATTATATAGCTTTGAAATTTAAATTTCCGGTTTTTTGCATTTTTTAACTAAACTGTAAGAGTTAGATAAAAATGTTAAATCGCAAATTTGTAGTACTTTTAAAATTCTATAAAAAAGTTCATGTCAATTTTATCATATCATAAATAAGAACAAAATTACAGTCGTCGGACAAAAACATAGTATACAGCCCTTAGGAAGTAAAAAAGAAAACCTCAGATCACATGTTTGTTACATGTGATCTGAGGCTTTTCTTATTTTCCTTCCCAAGGGGTGTAATATACTATTACACCCCTCCTTAAGCTTATTCTTAAGTTCAAACAAATTTTTACTTTTATCAAAATAATTTTCACTCTGTAAATGGCAAAAAAAAATAATTGTAACTTTTTATCACTGCATAAGTATGTTTGTTTAAATCAATGGAATTCTAGAAAACATTAAAGTGAAAATAAATTGCTGATAAGGTAAGCATTGATTATTAAAAGATTGAAATCAGCACCGAAAATATAATGTATATTTCTTTTAAAACTCTATCATTATAACTAAAATTTTCCTTACATTATATTTTCGGTGCTGATTTCAATCTTTTAATAATCAATGCTTACCTTATCAGCAATTTATTTTTTTGTCTAACTCTTACAGTTTAGCTAAAAAATACAAAAAACCGGAAATTTGAATTTCAAAGCTATATAACAAATCAAATATTGAGGATAGAAATTTGACTTCATAGAATTTTTTTTGTACTAAAGTTAATGATAAAAAAGATCCAATCATTCGTTTTTTGTTTTAAAAACAATTTTATCACAGTTTTCAGGGCAAAAAAGTAATTAAAAACCATGTTTCCCATGTTATTTAAGCAGAAAAACTTCAAATTCGATGGAGAGCCTCTTAGAATTGAAATTTTGAGCTCTACTTCTAACAGGAGTTTTGTTAGGACATCTTCTGAGGTATTTTGGGCTGAGAGCAAAAAAAATGTCGTCTTTTTTTTTGGCACACCTTTATAAAATACATGCATTTATAAACTTATGAACCAACGATATTTTTTTACTCAGTTTGTCGAGCTGAGTCAGAAAATAGCTAAATTGTTCAAAAGTTACACCATGAGGATGACTGCAATAGTTAGATTTTTATGGAATCTGCTAAACATTTCAGTTTGTAACCTGAGAATTTATGAAATTTCGCCGTTTATAAACCGTGCGAATTATAAAAATTTCAAATTTTAAACCTGAGAATTTATGAAATTAATCATTTCTGAATCCGATGATTTGCTAAGTTTACTAAATTCGCTATTTCTAAGCTTGACACTTAAAAAATTCGCCAAGTATTTTTTACCGTAAAAATAGATTATTATAGAATTTTGAAAGCAATTAAAAATTTGACAAATCATCCTATGATTATTTTTTTCAACAATGATCTTATGTTATTATCAAACAATTATGACCTGTTGTTACATTCTCGGAAATTTTAAATTAAATAAATAATTATTTATTAATTAATTAACTATTATCCGAGGTAACGGAAATACCTCGAGATAAGAGATTTCTGGAACGTCAACACAGCCCAGTAGACTAAACAGTCTACGTTGTGGGATTTGGACTGCGTTGATCTTCACATAGGGTAACCTGAAATGCAACGTTGCTAAAAAGCATTACAAAAACCTATTGTAATTATTATTCAAGAACACATTCTGTCTTCAGACTTCATCTGAAGCAGTCAGTCCGAGGACTTGGCAGAGGAGCAATCTCTGCTGGTCTGAGGCTGGACCTGTCAATTCCTTTTTAATAAACCTATTTAATTGTTAACCAATTAAAATGGATACTTATAAAACCTTCACCCATGGTTGAGAGCGCTTATCAGCATTCCACCCTGGTTCCTTTACCTTGAGCGCTAGCCAGCGTTCAGGTATCCTATCCTCAAAATATCCTAATTATTACCCCCAGGGTGTGAGCGCTTATTAGCTGTTCCACCCTGGTGAAATCGCCAAGAGCGCTAGCCAACGTTCAGGCACTCTATCCATCACCTACCCGAAGGCAGGTAAATTAAAAGTAAATATTAAACCACATTTTAAAAATTAAATTAATAAAAAAGTACTTCGCGGATAAACCAGTGACACGACCCACCTGGAGTCTATTGACATCCTAATGAGGTCAAAATCTGGATTTAAATTATTTAAAAATTAATTACCCACAAAATTTAGAAACGTAACACCTGTCATTTGTTATTTTATGTTAATACTAGTCGTCTCCTGCCCGCTTCGCTGGGCGAATTGAATAGGAATTAATACATTTTTTTTTTTAATATTTTTATGTTGATTTTTCAACTGATTCTTATTATTTTTTTTCCGTTTTTATTATTTCGCCCTCCAGGCGGAAAGTGGCAACTTTCGTCCCGCTGCGCTAAACAAAGTTGCCGCTTTCCGCCTGCGTCGGAAAAAAAATAGTATACAGCACTTGGAAAGTAAAAAAGAAAACCTCAGATCACATGTATGTCAATCTCGGCTTCGCCTCGGCCAACAATTACATGTGATTTAAGGCTTTTCTCATTTTCCTTTCCAAGAGGTGTAATATATTATTTTTTTTATTAAAGAATTGTTTTTGTTATATCAATTATTTTTTTATCTCTAATCACTCGTGAGAGTGCGTGGGTGGATGCGTGGGAGAGTGTATGTGGAAATGCGTTTTAAAGCGTTAAAGTGATGTTAGACATTTTGCCGGGCTTTATGCGCTCGAATATGAAGAAGAAATGCTGTTCATTTGTTATATTAGAAGAAACAAATGAATATCCACACGGAAAGAACAAAATGACACTGCATATCCTCGCATATTATACTCAATGATATCTGTGGTGAAAAAAAATTTCAGATAATATCAAATATACTCCAGATTATACAAAATTATTTCGTATACGTACAAGACGTATGTTTTTACGTTTATACTTGTGACAATAAGATCTAACCTGTTTATAGTCACGCTTGAGTTTTATATTGCTCATATTTCATTTTTTAATTTTTATTTTTGTGCAATACCAATTATTATGACGAAGTTACCGAGAGTATAATCAAAATTTCTATCGAGTATAATACAAATTATACGGCATATTTTTTCAGATTATATCGAGTGTATTTTGATTATATACACTGAGTATAATACAAAAATAATTTTGTATAATCTGGAGTATATTTGATATTATCTGAAATTTTTTTTCACCATAGATATCACTGAGTATAATATCCGAGGGTATGCAGTGTGATTTTGTTCTTTCCGTGCATATAAATTTGAAAAAATAATGGTAAAGGGTTGATGAGATTTAAAAAAAGTTTAGAAAATCCAAAAGTGCACGTTTCAACGCTCTTTCATCACAAAAAAAAATTAAAATAACATAAAACTGAGATGATCGGAAACGTCCATATGTGGCCGAAGATTGAACTATTTTTATTTTTTTATATATATATTGTCATACAAAAGTGTTATTTTTGATATTTGTCAACTCATTCAATACTCAAAGTGCAAAAAGTTCGGATAAAAGCAATTTAAGCCGAGATAATTGCTTGACCTTGAGAGAGTGAGAGTAAAGCACTACTCACGTTTCACGTTGAGACGTGCAGAAAAGTAGCCTAAAATTTTCTACAACTAATTTCGCGTCGAATGGTCATGGTCTCATGCCGATCAGTCCAGTAGTTTTCAAGCTTACCGCGGTGGAAAAAAAATGAGAGATTCAGAAATTCAGCTAAATTTTTTATATCTTTTTGTAAGATGTCAAAAGACGCTTACCGCTTCAGCGCGGTCATTGTCCTACTCGAGCCTAGGCCCACCCTTGTAGCATCAAATGCTCGACACGCCATTTTCAACATTGAATAAAAATGATTGTTTATCAGGCTAGAGTTGCGGGAGTCAAAACTTTTTTTCAGAAATTTCTTCCTCTTCAATGATTTTCTTTCAAATTTTTGATATCTTTTACAGTTATTAAATTATCACCAAGAAACTGAGATTCTTCATTTCATTTATATTTTTTGTTAATATCGAATTAAAATTTTGATTTCTAAAAAAAAAAATTAAAAAATCATCTTTTTCGAAATTTAACTCTGCATCGAATTAGGATAAAGCAGTTGATTCTCGTGCAATACTTCCACCACATCAAGTTCCTGGCTTTACTAAGAATTAACCAATACACTGAAATAACATAGAAAGAATTCAATAATTTATAACTTTATAAACACTTACCCACAAGATGTCCTTCATAAATATGAGATGTATCCATATCTTCAATTTCTCCTGATGGACCTTCTATGACTAGATTATCACTAAACGTACTCAAATCCCTTTTTAGACGTATGTGAAAATCTCTGCTGTGTGCATTAAAGTGGATATTGACCACATTATTATGAACAACAGATCGTTTAGATCTCAAATGACTTTGATGAATTTTTTCTGTAGGGTACGACAATGGCTCATAATGTCGGATGTATTCATTTAAATGACGAACTGCAATCATAAAAAAACGAATTAGATAAATATATTAAAAAATTGATTAATGAAAAGACAAATGAAACCATAGAACTCAGTTATCGTATTTAGCTTGTTAAACTTACCCCGTGTTAGAGCATACAAAGGCAGCCGATTAGATCTAAAGTTTTCGGATTTACTTTCAGGTCCCATCGGTTGCTTTTGTTTGGTCTACCTCGAGATAAGTTTTACAAACCAAATACGATAAGTATCAACTGAAAAAAATGCCGTTTATTTTGAGTTACTTTGTAAAATTCAAACTCTCATTACTTTCCATTAATTTATTTATATCAAAAAAACTTTTCAAGAAAAAATTCTGTAAAACCATTAACCCTATGGACCATTTTGAAAATCTTAAAAATTTTTTTATAATCATTTATTTGTTAAAATAAAAATCCCTAAAAACTGTTTATTAACTTTAATTTCATACTTCCATTTGTATATTCTTCGAATTACAAGGCGACACTGCCATCGATTAAAAATTATAAAAATTTAATAATATACACATAAATATTATTTAATTAAATATTGACAGCTACTGACGAAGCTACTAACCTTTTATAAAAATTTTCATAAATTTCAAGTAAATTTTAAATGAGTTGACTTTACTAATCAGACATTTTTCTATGGAATGATTCTCAACGACTTGGGTTAAATATCACAAAACGAAATAGGTTTTTAAACAAGCTTCCGAAAAGCCCAAAAATGTATTATAATTTAAAAGTATATAAATTTACAAAATCGTATACTAACGTGCTGTTAACTCTATGACTCACAACATCAAGCACTTTTCAGATTTATTTACACAATTTATTATTTTATGAAGATGCATAATATGGCTTAAAAACATGAAATTTAATATCGTACCAAATTTAATAGACATCTGATAGTTAATAAGATATTCTTAATCAATTAAATTGTTATAGAGAAAGTAAAAAAAAATGTCACATTTGGAAATCTTCGAAAATTAACAATAGTTATTTAAAAATATTTACTTAGTTTCAATCTATTTATTCAATAAAACTCAAAAATGGTCAGATTGTTTGTTTTAGTATCCTAATATAACAGAAAAATTTTTTACTTGATTACTTACTGCTTTCGATGCATGGAATAAAAAATATCAAGTAAATAATAATTTCCAACGTTTTTTTCATCATCTTTTCCGTCACTTGAGGGTATTGTTTCATATTTAAGAAAGCACACAAAAAGCTTTTTTTTAATACAAAACAATCTAATTATTTGATAAAATTATTAATTTCGAAGTTTCATAAAACTGCTGATACAATTACGCTATTTATCAATCACTTATTTAAATAACTTATATTATACATTTACATACTTTGTGATGATTAAATACTAATTTTTACTTATCAGTTAAAATTTACCCTATTACGCTCTAAAACAGTTTCACAATTTTAATAAATGATTATTTTAGTAACTAATAAGAAAGACAAATAATATAAACAAATATATGGTGATTCGAACAACAATCACAGTTTAAAATCAATTATCTCAATCGAAAAACAATAAAAAATTTAATTATTTGATTATATTTAATATCATACAAAATTATTTATTTATTTATAATGCACATATTCGTGTATACTAGTCATAATTGTAAAGATTTTTATCCGATTAAAAATTTCAATGGTCAATTTTTTTTCAATAAACACAGAAAATCAAGCCATCACATATAACGTCTAATTTTCGACAGCTAGCACATTTTTCTATATTCTATTTATGAAGTATTTTAATCCATTGCGAGGAGAAAATTGACATTTTGATGGATATTTTTTTTTTTTATTTATATATTTTGTAGCAACATACACAACAATACGTAGCTATACATATGTTGTTGCCCGTTAAATAAAACGGATAAAAATTGTCATTTGTGTTATGTAGATTTATAATACAAATGTAATATAACAGTTTTCATGTATATAAATTTGTGGCTATAATGTATACATTTTTTAATAAATGCTTCAAATGCTTGGCTTGAGTAGACAGCAGGAATACACAGAAATAAAATGGTTTAGTTCTGCGATGCGTTTAGTCGCATCTAGGTGGCACTATATCAAGATGTAGTTGTCAAAACGAACTACACTATATCTTAAATAATAATGATAATATTTGCAAGATTAAATAACGATCGATAATTTTTATTGATTTATTTATTTATGACATAAAATAGTTACCCTGATAGCCAGCGCTTTCTCAGTAAGTGTTAACTTCCAGCAGTTACGGTTAATTTATACATCAAGTTGGCGGTAATTCTTCTCTCAACAACAGTTATAAGCAAATTGACGGAAATCTACGACCGCAAACTGAATACAAGTTAACAATCAAACTTGTAGTTAAATTTCCTTTCAACTTTACTACAATTTGAAGGAAACACTTATACAGCAAGTCTTGACGTCTATTTGCAGAGTAAGTTATAGGTAACTAATAGGTAATCTGTTATGTCCTGCGAGGTTACTAGATTTGCTGATGATGACACCTCGTGGACAAATGGGTTGTTTATTATCACGCGGGATTTTATTTTATAATTTAATTTGAAATATACTTAAAATTGACTGATTGAGATTGAGTGGCAAGGTATGAGTTTAAATGATAAGGGTTCAATTGAACTTAATGTTGATGTTTATTTAGAAATTGGAGAGATGGAGTGAATAGTTACAGCTCTTGGGAAGAATTGAAGTCACAAAATCCCAACTCTGACCGCTCAGCTTCACGTTCCCCCACTATAGTTACACGTATACACTTATACTATTGCTAGAACTACCCTTATACATAGTGCGTAATATACTATCTTACATGTATTTATATAAATTTATTTCTAGATAACATTTATTATTTGCGGTTGCGGCCGGCTTACATATTCATGTACCTGTATTTACCTGGCTTTTAATTCAGCACAACGACCTAGGGAAACCGCAGAAAACCTGGTCGAGGTACAGACAGTGATAATAACATAATATCAGATCGTTGTTAACAATGATTATCCTCATCTATTATTTATTATTTAATTAACATATATTCATTAGAATCAATTAACGTGTTATAGTTTTAAAAGGCATTTAAAGTATTATCTGCTCAATAAATTATATCAGATGCGGAATTTACTTTAATATTTGCTAATCATTCCTAAATTCAATTTAATACCATTTACTATTCAATTATTCCAGTATGTAATTAAATTTGTCTAAAACCATTGTGACATTAAATCCATACATATGTACATATATACACATGTTGTAGCATCTAAATACTCATTTATCTATGTTATTTAGTTACTTAAAATAAAGTGAATAAATAAATTATTATTTTATTATTTGTTGTTAAATTTGGTTGTAGTGCCTTGTTTTTTAGAGAACAAGAGACCGTTGAGTTTCCACACGTGTCTTTTATAGCTTTTCTTTTAAGGACTTGAAGTTATCATGTGGCAAGGACATGTTCTGTGTCTACTCAAAGATTTTATGGTTTTTCAGAACCTAATACAATATTCCTTTGTATTATTTTCTTGACATTAAAATTTCTCTTTCGAAGACACGTGTGCTTCGACGACCAAACTCAATAATTAAATCAAATATTAAATCCACTAGAAATTCTAAATCTATTTAAAATATAAATATAAATTTAAATTATTAATGTAACTAATTAACATATTCAAATTCTGGTTCATCTGACAGGTAGTGTCACCTGCCAGATGCAACCCAAAGCATTATAGTTATTACGACATAACAAATCACTCGCTTTGCCAACTCTTTCCGTCAAGTTTGCTTCAAATTGCAGACGTAGATTGACAGTAAATTATAGGTAAGGTGGCTATCAGGGTAGCGTCTCTTTATAATTAGTAATATTAATAATTACACAATCACGCCACAGCTGTGACGTCTCAAGAGGCGGGAAAATTTTGTGTGAGCGAGATTGATTGATGAAGAGAGTGAGAGGGTTTCCCGCTCCGATGACTGGCACTTTGGTACGTTTAGTTAGACTTCTGACCGATGGCAGCGTGACCGAGACAGCAGGACCGCCTATAGTACGTGTTATGCTTCCATCTGGTGGATTCTAATCCTATAATAAAATCGTATTATCCACTCTTATAATTTAGATTTAGATAAAAAATATAAAAATATATCATGTAAGCAAACTATTCGTAACGTGATTGGTCAAATGTATCAAAACATAAAAATATATGCAAACCCTAAATTCATGCGCGCGCAAATTTTAATTCTAGTTTCTAGTTTTTTCTAGTTTTTTCTAGTCCACTTTTATAATTTAGATGAAAAATATGAAAATATATCATGTAAGCAAACTATTCGTAACGTGATTGGTCAAATATATCAAAGCATAAAAATATATGCAAATCCTAAATTCATGCGCGCGCTTGCGCGCGCAAATTTGAATTCTAGTTAAAATAAAATTAAGATGAAAAATATGTGTTGCAAACTATTCGTAACGTGATTGGTCAAATATATCATAAGCATGAAAATATATGCAAAGTCTATAGTCAGGCGCAAATTAAATTCTAATTGTAGTTCTTTCGCCCGGGATTATGAAAATACTCGGTTTCAGAGCGATAAAGGAATCTTTTTAAATAAAAGAGTTCCATTTAGACGTTATTTAATTTTGATCAAAATTATTTAGTTGGTTTGAATTTATTATTCAAGTTGAAGAAAATATTAAATGGCTTCAAGGTATAAAATTGAGGTTTACAATAACGTGATCTTAATAATTTAAGCTCTCGACGAGAAGTGTCGTTACATAGTTTTTCCGAGAAGCTTCAAACTCCGTTTTTTTCCCCTAACTCCCATACATATATCCAATCTTGTACACATACGAGTTCACGTATTTCTACTACATATAAATGATCTTTACTCACTAATATATAGTGAAAGCTGTTAAAAGTTACCGCAGTTCTGTTTCAATTTCTCATAAAACGCTAACCAGAGCGAAAAAAACAACCTGAGTAGACGTTTACACTTGACATATGTGTTGCAGATTAATTACTATTTTGGTTTTTTAATTAATTGATGTTATATATTATCCTTTTAATTAAATATTAACTATTATTTAATTATTAAACGAAATTTCAACAGTTTGTCAGTTAATTATTTAACAAATCCCTGATTAAAAAAATCAATTGAAAAGAATTGAAAATGACGAAAAATGAATTCATTTCTATACTTTTAATTCCTGGATTTTTTCGTCGTATCTAGAAAATAAATTCAAATCAATTCTATTCAATCAATAAATACTTTTTCAATTTCTGGCTTCCCGAATTATTAAAAAGAATAGAAATAAATTCACGGGTTTTAATTCTACTGAATTCATTTCAATCGGTAAATACTTTTGAATTTTCAGCATTGCTGAGAATTGAAAAGAATTAACAAATTCGAATTCTTTTCAATTCATTTCTATTGATAAATAATCCTTAATTTTATTTTGTTTGTACGATTGAAAAAAATTAAAATGAATTAAAAACTTTCAATTTTTTTTAATTCATTTTAATCGGTAAATGATCTCTATTTCTTTCCGCACCTGTAATAGAAAAAAATTAAAAGGAATTCATATCTTTTAATTGTTATTGATTCATTTCTATCGGTAAATACTTCATAATTCCTCTCTTTTTTATTGATTGAAAGAAATAAAATTGAATTAAAACTTTTCAATTCTTTCTAATAAATTTCTATCAGTAAATACTCCATAATTTATATTTTTTTATTGATTAAAACAAATATACGTGAATTCAAAATTTTTGATTTTTTTAAATTTATTCCAATTGGTGAATGATCCATATTTCTTTCTGTACCTGTAACAGTGAAAAATTAAACGAAATTCTTATTTTTTAATTCTTATCAATTCATTTCCATTGCGATATATACTCTATAATTATTTTTTGTCTAAATGATGTACCTGAAGTTTTGAACGTTTTTTTATATGTACCTGAAGTTCTGAACGTTTTTTTATGAACGAAAATCAAAAAAAAAATTTTTTTGCTTTTGAGGCTGAAAATGATTTTTTATTTTCAAAATGAGTCAAAGAGCCCGGGAAATAGTACATTGGATTCTCGAAATACCAAAACTAACCCTCCAGCCACCCCTAAAGACTTAGACATCTCAAAAAAAATTCAAAAAAAAATAGTTCAAAGGGTCGTTTGAAGATGTAATTTGTTTTAAACACTCCTTTTACACCCCTACAGAATATAAAAAATAAACAAGCCAATAACTCCCCCGGAACTACCCGAAAGACTTAGAAATCCGAAAAAAAATTCAGAAAAAATAATTCAACGGGTCGTTTGAAGCTGTGATTTTTTTTAAACACTCCTTTTACATCCCCACAGAATTTCTAAGTCTTTAGGGTGGCTGAAGGGGTAGTTTCGGGGGAGTTATTGGCTTGATTATTTTTTATATTCTGTAGGGGTGTAAAAGGAGTGTTTAAAAAAAATTACAGCTTCAAACAACCCTTTGAACTATTTTTTTTGGCTTGATTATTTTTTATATTCTGTGGGGATGTAAAAGGAGTGTTTAAAAAAAATCACAGCTTCAAACGACCCGTTGAATTATTTTTTCTGAATTTTTTTTCGGATTTCTAAGTCTTTCGGGTAGTTCCGGAGGAGTTATTGGCTTGTTTATTTTTTATATTCTGTAGGGGTGTAAAAGGAGTGTTTAAAACAAATTACATCTTCAAACGACCCTTTGAACTATTTTTTTTTTAATTTTTTTTGAGATGTCTAAGTCTTTAGGGGTGGCTGGAGGGTTAGTTTTGGTATTTCGAGAATCCAATGTACTATTTCCCGGGCTCTTTGACTCATTTTGAAAATGAAAAATCATTTTCAGTCTCAAAAGCAAAAAAATTTTTTTTTTGATTTTCGTTCATAAAAAAACGTTCAGAACTTCAGGTACATTCTGAATGATTAAAAGAAATTGAAATAAGTTCAAAAATTTGAATTCTTTTGAATTCATTCCAATACTACATAAAGAATAGAAAAGAATTAAAATGACCGGGGTTTGAATAATTTTCAATTATTTTTAATATGATAGTTAGAATTGGAATGAATTAAAACGAGAGAAGTTTGAATTTTTTTTAATTCATTTTAATACTGCACGAAAAATTAAAAAAAATTCAAATTACCGGTATTTGAATTATTTTCTATTCTTTTTAATGCGGCCATCGGAATTAAGCAGAATTAAAAAGAATTAAAATAGTTTTAATTCTTTTCAATTGATTTTTTTAATCAGGGATATAGTATTATTGTTGGCTTAGTTCTATGGTCTTATTTTATTTTATAATTTATGGCCTCTTGAGAATGTTTAACGAAAATGTATGTGTAACTAATCAACCCTTGAATGACATTTAACACATGGCTTTTATTTCATTAGTTTTCCCAAAGGTTTAGTTGTCGAGTAACACAAGCAAGCTTGTTGGAGTACTTTTGTAGTTCTGAGAAGTATTGACAAAGTTAGTTTTGTTCATTGTTTGTTTAAGGATATTACTGTACTTTAATTTATGTGCTACAACAATTTTTACGCTCTATATAGCAAAATGGATTGATTATAATTTATTATAAATTGTATTAAATAATTCAAATTATAGTGAATTTGCCGCGTAATGAATCAAAGGCGACACCTATTATATCATCATCGGATATAAACATGTAAGCAAAGTATTCGCAACGTTATGGATCAAATATATCATAACCATGAAAATATGTATAATTTATAATTTCATATTAACATTAAGACGCGTGCTTGCGTGCGCACGTTAAATCTAGTACATACTAGTAAGACAATGTTACAGTATTGTCGGTGGTGTGCATAGTTTAATCACTTATTATCATGTTGACATCCACAAGCACTACGACCAAACAAAAATCTGACGATTGATTATGCTATGAATTTAAAAAAAAAATTCAAAATATCAGGAAAAGTATTTCCCAAACAACAAGGATCTATTACCCATCCGAAATTTAATATTGCGTGTCGTCTTAAAATTTCACAAGTGATCAACATAACTATATTAATTATTCAACACATTTCATTTTAGTTTGGTTATAAAGATAAAATTATATATTACAGGAAAAAAAAAATATGAAGATAAACGAAAAAAATATGATGTTATTTGCAACATCCGCTACACCTGTAGACAAGGAAGGCTGGTTAAACAAACGAGGAGAAGTCAATAAAGGGTTTCAAAAGAGATGGTTTGTTTTAAAAGGAAATATATTATTCTACTTCGATCGCCGGGGTGACAAAGAACCCGTAGGAATGATTGTTCTCGAGGGATGCACGGTTGAATTATCTGAAGATGAAGATCAGTATAGTTTTAAAATAATATTTCATGGACCAAACAATCGTAGTTACGTTCTTGGATCTGAATCACAAGTAAGTTTTTGAGCATTGGAATTTCATTTTTCAAGTGGCAGATGATAATAATAACTGAAACATACGAGTCTACAGATTAATCGTACGTTGCATGTACGTAAAAGGTTCTCAGTTCAGAGAGAGTTTCGATCCAAGATAACGCCCTTTCAATCCTCTTCGAGGGAGGAATTTCTTAAAATCCGTTCTTAGCTGACCTCTCTACATAGCAAAAGTAACATTCCTACCAAGTTTCAAGTTTCTATGTCCCATAGTTTTCGAGATTTCGTGATAAGTGACTCTTCCTATATATATAGGAATCTCCTTTAATTAATTAATAATAATAATACTTTTTAAAAATGTTTTAAGGACTTTTAAGCCAATTTTCAGTCTTAAGGTTGGCTGAACGGTTACTTCTGGGGCAGTTAGAAGGAGTCTGTCGATTTTTTTCATTGAGTAGGATAGAGATGTTTGCGTGTTATAAAAAATTTTAAGCTTCAAACTATGATTCTGTAGAAATTTTCAGATTTTTTTTTTCGGATTTTGGTTAATTTTCATTCGTAGGGGTAGCTGAACGGTTACTTACGGGGCTATTATGGGTTATTCGATTTTTTTATTCTATGGGAAAGTTGTTTGCATTATATCATCTTACAGATTCCGTAACAGAGTATTAAAAAATTAATTTTTTTTTCTAAATCCAAATAAATTTTAACTTCATCAAAGAATTTTTTTTACGTCTTTTCATGTTCCAGGCAAAAGTAGGTCAATTCCAAAAAAAAAAAAAGTTATCATCACCCTTATAGCACCCGAGAAGGGTACTGGAAGTCTTAAGGGCGTAATAATAGTATATTGTGTGACTAGGGATGAAGCAAAACGATTTCAGACTAGAGTGAAGTTATCTGCCCGAGCGAAGCGAGGGCTGGCATCACTCGGTCTGAAATCGTGTTTCATCCCGCGTCACACATTATATTTTTTCACATAAGTTGCATTAAAAATACTAGTTTCAATATCTGTAGCCAACCAGAACTAGATAGTTTCAGACGAATAGCGAATAGTATATTACTCATCTAGGGCAGTAAAATAAGAAATGTCTCAGATCACATGTAATTGTTGTCCGAGGCGAAACCGAGGTCAATAAACATGTGATCTGAGGCTTTCCTATTTACTGCCCGTGGTGTATATGCTATTTTTCTCCTCGACAGAGGCGGAAAGCATCATTTTCGTTTAGCGCAGCGGGAAGAAAATTGGCGCTTTCCGCCCGGAGGTGAAAAAAATACCATTTTATGATAAAACTTATTGAGAAAATTAAAAACTTCAATTCAAGAAAGTAATGGTTTATTTCTCACTAAACATTATTCGTAAATTGAATAATTTCCTTTTGTCATTCTTATTTATATCCTTAGTAGCAGAATTATAATGTCAGTACAATTAACGATTAGAATGACAATTATAAAGGTATAAAATAATAAAACGATACTCTGATAGGATTGAAAATAAAGCAGTAACTTCACCTCGCGGGCCGAAAATCGTCATTTCGGTTGGTTCAGCAGGTATTGAAACTCGAATTTTCAATGCAGGTGATATGAAAAATAGTATATTACATACACACCTAGGGAAGTAAAGTAAGAAATGTCTCAGATCACATGTAATTCTTAGCCGAGGTGACGCCTTTACTTCCCTAGGTGTGTAATATACTATTTTTTTTTTTTTTTTGGGAATCGACATATTTTTGCCTGAAATGTGCAAATATTAAAAAAAAAAAAACTAGGAAAACGGTAGACCCTAAAGGCCATTCCTGCAACTTCCCGCTAAAGTCATACTTAAGCGCTCAAAATTGAACTTATTGCGTGTTTGAGCTCTTCCAGCTCAATTATATAATTTTCGTATCAATTTGAGCTCTCTGAGCTTTTATTAAACTCTGATAGAAGTTTAATAAAAGACTATTTTTTGAATTTGCAAATCGCAATAACTTTTGAATGAATGGACCAGATTTTATCCGGTTGGCGGCTTTTGATGTAGTTTTTTAAGCCTCATGAAGAACACTTTTTTCGATTTTCTTTCGTCAACGATAACTCCCGAAAGAATCAACCGATTTTGACCAGTTTGGCGGCAATCAACATGGTTTTTTTATGTTCTAAGCTAGTTAGTTTTTGGAATTGATCGTAAAGCCGTTTAAAAGTTATTAAAAAAAAAAAACACATTTGAAAGAAATTTTTTTCATAGTTTTTTTTTTTTTTTTTTTTTTTCACTTTTCAAAATCTACTCGTACAAATCGGTCCAAATTGTATTCAAAATCTAAGCTTGCTCAAGCCCTTTCACATGACCTCAACTGCACTGAAATCGGTCAAGTCGCTCAAAAGTTCTGAGAGGTTTACACACACACACACGCACACACACACACACACACACACACACACACACTTTTTAAAAAAATTTAAATCTTAACATCAATTTTAGTCATTGTCGGAGAAACATAAAAAAATGTTCGTGAAACTCAAGCAAAAATGTTAAAATAGCTGAATTGCATCGATTTTCAAAAACATATATTTCCAATATTTTTTAACAAGAATTCAATTTTCAAATTGCAGCTTAAATACCGAATTTAATAAATTAAAAAAAAAATGATCTAACAGACAATTCAAAGACACACCATTATCACTTTGAAAAATTGTGCTAGTCGATATTTTCATGGATATATCGATTGTTCAAGTCTTCAATTGTCGAATGTCGTCTGAATTCACAATCATTGAAATTGCTATATTTTTTCATAAAATTTACATCTACTTAGTGAAGACAAGAAATAAAACAAAAAATACGAATAAAAGTCAAAATACAATTATAATTACAACTTTTAAATTGATAAATATTTGTTTGAAGTCTGATAACAAATCGATTTTTTACAAAAATTCGATATCTTTTGAAGGGGTAGTCAAATAAATCTCAAAATTTCCTCAGAAGAGTTTCCATATAGGCACTGAAAAATGTAAGAAATTTGAATTTAACAATGAAAAATAATCAGAAAATTCCTATTTAAATCACTAATATATATTCACATCTGAATTTTGAGCCTAAATAAAATGATATTCAATACTTGTTACAGGAATCAATGGAACAGTGGATGAAAGCACTAGCTTGCGCCAGTTATGATTATATAAAACTCATGGTAGCGGAACTTCAAAGACAATTGGACTTGGCTGCAAAAGAAAGCTTGAAAGGTGTCTCGGAATCTGAATTACCAAAACCGCCTCCAAGAATGCGACATAACCCGTTCAATAGACCTGAGTTTCATAAAAGATCTCAAAGTGTGAAATCAGCGCCCGGAAGAACAGAAAATATTCCTAGAAATAAAGTTTCATTTCGAGAACTACATAATTCATATGGTCGACGAGTACTTGCCGATATAAATGATTGGAGACACCTAAAAAAGAGTACGGATATGCCATTAATATCCCTTTAATATATATACGAATGAATTAATTATATTTGAAGAATTATCATAAAATGTGCATGGTTTGTTATATTCTTCCATAGTATTTTTTTTTAAGTATGTTTTTTTCTACATCAGCATAATTTGAAGAATCGTATATAGCCATTGGAATAAAATTTGTATAATATTATTTAGTTAATTATTACGGATTTCAGAACGATAATATTTATCCTAAAGTATGCTGTATTTAAAGTGTATTTTTTCTTTCTCGTTTACATATTTCAACAGCTGTGTGTATAAATTATTTATTTAAAAGAAAATAAGAGGTTTCTATTTATTTTTAACTAGCAGTCCTCCCCAGCTTTGCACAGGTATTTAACAAAAATTTCAAAATTAATTAAAATACAATATAGTCTATGTCACTCGAGTATAGTGTAGCTTCTCAACAGTGCAAAAATTTTCCAATTCGGTTCAGTAGTTTTGGAGCCTATTCAATGCAAACAAACAAACAAACAGTCAAATATTTTCTCTTTATAATATTAGTATAGGTAACAAAGAACAACAGTTTCTGACCAATGTAATTACCCGTGTACAATTAATGTCTAAGAATTGGTCGAGTCCGATCATTTTCAACAAATGATTAAAGCTACGAGAAAAACTACCAATCATAATGATGAGCGAGCTACTGACTGACTATGTCTATTTCACTTCTATTAAAATATTTTTCAATTAAACACTGTTTATCTTTTTTGACTTTCACGAAATTTGAGTTTGGCCGCTAACTTCGAAATTTTTTATTATTATTATCAACCCAAAATTTTAAAAAACTCTTGTTTCACTTAGATTTCACAGAAATAGATTTCATTGTATCTGTCCTCATGAACGAGCTTTTGAAGAATTTTGTTATACAACGACTCAGCTTGTCAAGCAGATTCTAAAAATTTACATAGTTCTAAAGTTTATAGATATACTGAAAAAAAAAAAAAATTAACTTTAATCAAGATGCAAATTCTTGAACCAAGAAAATAATTTTGAAGGGTTTTATTGTCTTGAATACAGACGAAAAATTCTTAAATCAAGTAAAAAAAACTTTAACTAGGGCTATACATTTAAACCAAGTTAACTAATTAGCGAATCATCAGATTAGCTGGTTAACTTAAATTAGCTAAGATAATAAGCTAATTAGCTAATTTTTTAACCGCCTAAAAGTTAAATTAATTTTTTGATCAATCACTTCATCACTGAACTTAATTGTTATAGTAGGATTTTATTTAAGACCATTTTTGAATTTTGCGCCAAAAGTTGATGTGAGTACAATAGAAAATTTTGAAAATATTTAGGTCAATGCTTGGCCGATAGGTGGTAAGGATAGTAATCCATTGTTTACGATCATCTGTTTCTGTTTGTAAACACAAACTACTTGTTGATAAAGACACTTTAACATAAGAAATACGGAGTCGAATTGTTTTTTATTATGTCGTCGTTCTGGAAACATTTTATCCAACTTACAAGTGGATATGCAAAGTGTAAATATTATGAAGTTGAATATGATGTTTAGAAGATTACTGCATCATCGCGATATCACATAAAAAATAAGCATAAGTACTGATAAAGACCAAGCTGCTACTTCATTCCGAGTCTCAGTACGTAAATTCACAATTTCTGTTGTAACGTTCTTAAATTTTGGGAGTCGAGACGTTTTCCAGAATTTCTAAATTTATCTTCAGGCTTGACCTAATTAGGTGGTCAATAGACCCCAGATGGGCCTATCATTGGCCAGTTGTGAAGGATACTGATTGGTTTTTCCTAATGAGCTGAATTTTCAGCTCATCAGGGTGGTGGGAAAATAGGGGGGTGTTCGTCAATAAGCGCACACAACCCCTATAGGTTATTTTAATAAATTTTTACCATTACTCAAAATAAAAAGTAAAACTTAAATTTAATGATGATTAAATAAACCAAAGACGGAGCCAGTCCTTACACCTTCGGGACTCGCCCTGGACTGACTAACCGCAGAATAAAATTATATATTACAACTCTAGATTACTAGACTCCGGCGACAGTCTTATCAGTGAGAGATTTCCGTTACCTCGCTTACAATAGGCCAGCGAAGCAACGAATCTCTCTCAGAACTAATTCTAAGAATTTAATAAATTGTAATTTTAAACATTTTTTAGATCAAAATTTTCCAGGAAGTTACACGGTGTTTTTTTTTAAGTTGTAAATTAAATGTTTTTTAAATTTTTCAAAAGAAAATAATTATTTTTATTTTAATTTACCACTGTTAACAATAATTGAACTAAAATTTATGAATGTAATAGATCCGAAGATGAAATTGAGTTGAATTCTATTGCAAATAAAAAAAGAAGACTAAGTACGAGTAACCTAGATCCTAAACTAGGCCCAAGCACTAAAAATAATGATAAGAAGCGTCGCAAATTACCTATTAGAAAATATTATGCTCGCAACGTGAGTAATTATGTCGAGAAATTAAGTTGATTGTCAAAATTCCATGTATTTTGTCAATTTGCGATTTATATTTGCGTATTTATTAGGAGTGTGCGAATATTCGAATTTACGAATTATTCGCCTCGACTTCTAATCGGAGTCTTCAATTCGAATAATTCATACAGTCGTTTTCTGTTGATGTTTCTGTTGAACTAACTAACTTTTGGGTAAAAATTACTTCGTTTAATTTTATTTGACTAAATAAAGTCATCATAATTATTTAATAGTAAAATCTGCTTATTATTTGTAATAAATATTTCTTGGTGTATTCGGACCCCCCCCCCTCCAATTCTATACCTACACGGAAAAAAGTAAACTGTAATAAATAACAATCGATTTGGAATAAATAACTGTCGAATTCCTAAGATTTCTCGGAACTTAACTACAATGTCCCTTTGTGCTCGATAATAAATAATATTTATTTGAAACAAGATATATTCTTTATAATAAACACTCTACTACATAAAACTTAAACTTTCTAATGTGGACAGTTTTCACTATTTAAATTATAAATAGATAAAATATTTAAAATAATTTAAATTGTAGTTAAATTAGCGCTTTGCTGGCTGGTAGTGTCACCTGCTAGGTGCATCTAGAAACATCACAGTACAATTCTACATAGTTATTGTTCTGTTGTCTGAAACTTTCTAATGTTGTCGTTATGACGTTCATGTATGTAAGACTTAATTTATTTTGATGAGTTTTTTTTTTATTTTCTTCATACGGTCATTACAAACATTTTTTGTTGACATTTGCCGAAGTGTTTTGACAAAATTTTGACATCATAAGTCGTAAATTAAAAAAAAAAAAAAATTGCTATGAAATACGTTGTAATAATTACAATTATGAATATTTTTATTGAGCATAATTAACGCGTCGTTTAAATGTAATAAAAAATAATATCTTTTTTAAATGACACTAATTGTTTATATCTTGCAATATAAAATAAAAAATTAAACGCATTAAAAATGGAAGATGGTGACTATTTAGGTGCTTACGAACGGTTTTTCAACGAATTTGTGAAACGAATCAATCCAAATGATCAATTACCAGTGAAAATGTCAGGACATGAGATTAATGGCGAGGAAGTCATTGGTGAAGTAATTGATTTAAGTCTTCAGTATCTTAACCAAAAGTATGAAATATTTTTTACTGTTATTAAAAATCTTATGTCGTAGTCTAAGAGGAACATGGTTTTTTCTAATAACCACTTGAATGTGTGATCTCCAACATCTCTCAATTCTAGATTTTAAAATTCAAGATTATGATTTCATTAAAATAACCTCAAAATTGTAAAGATTTTCTTGATCCTCAAATCAATTTTTCGATTTTTACATATTTTTTATATAATAGGAGATTCATTAACGCGACCTGAGTATTGATTACATAACTTACCAGTAAATGAACATTCAGCTTTTTTTTTCTTTTAACTTAATATTTCATATCTGATATATAACTAGAAATACAAATATTTTCATAGTGACAAAAACTTGCTTTTAATACCAATGAAAATTTGCGGACATTAAAAAGTTTTTTAAAGACTTTATGAAAACAATTATTAGCAATCAATATAAAGAAAATCTAGTCTTGAGTTCATAATGAATTACTTCTATAAACAAAAAGTAGCACTAATATTCCGCCTCACTTGAAAAAAAAAATATTAAAAATTGTGAAATCTTTTTATCGAAGTCTATATACCTATTCAAAGCGTATTAAAAATCATCTGAACCGTTTCACCTAATAAAATTATTTTTACAGATCGATCTCCGCCGATCGTTTAAAAATTTTATGGGAGAGTTTTCAATAAGTAACTAAAATAAGAATAATTATTATTGTTGTAATTTTAAAGTAATGATTTTTTAAAAATACACATAAACACGCGCACGATTCCCACTCTGAAAATGTTTTAGTAGAAACATATCCTTGGTTAGAAAAGAGAATTCAAAACGATTAATATTGTTAATCCTCCATAAGAGAAGGAATTCGAGAGTATTGAAAAGAATTTAAATGTCGTTATTTTTAATTCGTTTTAGTAATCAGAAATGTGCGATACATTAATCTACATAGTAGAAATATATATTAAAGACAAAATAAATATTTAGAATATTTATACATTAATGTGTTTCAACAGAAAAATAAATAAACACTATATTGTTGAAAAACTGCTTTCTCTTGGATGTTCACTGAATACTTTTTCAATCTAAATCTATGAATAAGTAATTCGTTTGCATCTATCATTTTTAGATACTGCCCACCTAGCTTGCAATCATTTATAGTTTGCTTAGTTATTGAAGAAATGAAACCAATTTTCAAACACCAACCAGAAAGTTGTGGCTTGCGACCAGAAAACAATAGTATGTAGATAATTTGTCATAATCGACTTAATATTCTTTCAGATTTAATAATTTTGTTTATCTATACTACTATAGCTTATGCTCCATTGAAATTAATGCAAGCAGTAACTAAAAAGATTAATGAAATTTGTCAACGTTATTTAGAAAATAGCAGGCTAGCTCTGCTACCTCCACCACCGTCTACACCTTTTCCTATCACTTCAGTTTTTGCAATAAAAAATAATAGACGGAAAATGGAAGATAGACATGTGGTACTGCATGATTTAAATACTATGTTTAAAATAGACGTACGTAAAAATACTTAAAAATGAATTATTTTTTCTTGTTCGAGAAAATTAGATTATATCATTTTCTTTTAAGGATGACTATCCAGCTAGTTATTATGCAGTTTTTGATGGACACGCGGGTCAAGATGCCGCTGTTTATTGCGCGACACATCTTCATCAGTATTTAGCAGAAAGCATTTATTATCCATCAAATATAGAACATGCTTTACGTGACGCTTTTATCACAACTGATACTCACTTTATTCAAAAGTGTAAGAAACATGTAAGTCTACACAAATTGAATAAAAACAAACCACTTCAAAAAATTTAATTCATTAAAATGTTACAGGCTCTAAGTAGTGGAACTACAGCTGTTTGTGCAGTAATCTCGAACAAAAAGTTTTATGTTGCTTGGGTAGGTGATTCTCAAGCTGTTCTGGTGAAACGTAATAATGTTGAGCAGCTCGTAAATTCGCACAGACCAGATAGATCGGTAAGTGATTTAAATTCTCTTCTAAATAAAAATTCTTTCTTATCATATATCATTATATTTTATAATTATAATAACATTTACTTGTGATTAATGATGACACTGAAGTTGACAGACATTAAAAATTCTTTTAGAATTTGATAGCAATAAAATTGTCATGAAAAAATTTCAATAAACAAATTCCACCTGTGAAAATTAAAAAAAGTTATTCGGGTGAGTGTGGGTATTACTGCGGTTTTTTCGGTTGGTCTTACTTCAAAAGCATTTTTATTAAATTTTTCAAAAATAACAATAATTTTTTTTTTAACCAAAGTTTGACTCATTATTGGCTCAAAAAAAAAATCAAGAGTGCGATAAACTATTATTTTCTTCAAATACTAAGCATTTAAAAAAAAAATTCATATGCATGTATTACTGCGGGCATAAAAGGAGCTTGTCTCTATTACTGCGTGCCAATGACTGCGGATGAAATTCAATGATAAACAACTTCGGGATCATATAAGAAATTTATAAAATACATTTGAAAGATAATTATTTGTTTAATAAAATGAATGGATTAGAAAAACGTATTCCTGAAATAATTTGAATTCATATCAATTAATAATAATGATCGGAATAATGATGTATAACATAACAAGCAGAGCTTTTATAGTAATTAAAAAAATTAGCTTTATCGAAGAAACACAAATCTTGATTTAAAAAAATCTTTTTGAATTTTTTTAAATCAATCAGAAAAAATTTTGAATAAAGTTACATTCACGTAATTTAATAAAAATTTCTTTGTTTGAAAGTTTTTTTGCTTAATTTAACACAACAAATTCTTTATTATAATGACCGCTTGTATTTTTTATCAACTTTGATTCATTTGTTGTATTTTTTATCAATTTCTGTTTATGATTTATTTTTAAAATTATTTATTTTTATCTAAGAGCAATTTGAAGGCAACTTGAACTGTCAATTGACAGGCAATAATTTCTTCTTAGGTTAGGATATATGTATTTTACACCCGCAGTAATTGGTATAGGGATTGAGAAAGATGACCTTGACGCCACCTGCCGGGAAAAATGTAAAGCAAAGTGGTGGCAAGTGCTATACAAAACAATAACAAATTTATTAAATAAATTTTTTTTTTAATCTAATTGAAATAAATTTTGATAATGTCTTCGTCAAAAGTTTCTTGCTGTATCCGTGGTTGTTCCAATATGCCATATAAAAACAAAAATCAAAATACAAGTGTTAAATTTTATCGTTTCCCTGCAAGTACTCTGAACTCAGCGTGGATAACCCTTAAACGTCAACAATGGATAAATGCAGTGAAAAACTATGTGTAAGTAAATTATTTTAATGAAAAAATTAAATTAATCACGATCAAATTTAAAAGGCCAAGTAATATGAAATAGAATATTAAATTATACAATGATTATTTTGTAAAGTAAATAAAAATGTACTAAGGAAAAATGAAATTTAAAATAATTTTTTTCAGGAAATATCCAAATGATTGGGAACCAACTCAAAATACTCGGATTTGTAGTGCTCATTTTGTTAATAATCAAAAGTCAGAACATCCTCGGCATCCTTCATACATACCAACAATTTTTCCTGGTAAAGTAAATATCAAAAAATCTACTCAAGCATTTGAACGTTTCGAACGATTGCGACAACGAAATTTACGAAGTGAAATGAATATCATTAATAATAAAATTAATAATACTAGTAATAATATTATAAGTAATAATATAAATAATCTGTCAAGTTTTTTTATTTCATTAAAAACTGGAATAAAATTTACTTCTATACTTCGAAACTTTTATGAAAATTAATTTAGCAGATATCTTATAATTTTAAGAATTTGTGAATAAATAAATTAAATCAAAGAACATGAGAAAAAAATTGACGTTTAGAAAATTAAAAAAATAAAAAATCAAATTTTTTAGAAATAATTTTTGGAACAAATTTATTTATTAAAAAAATTAAAAATGGTTAAGTGACTGCTAACTTTAATGTCATAAACTTTTTACTAGGTTTATATTTAATTATAAATTTTGTAAATTTATGAACATTAAAAATAATTTTAAATAAGCTTCGATGTAGCCAGATTTGTCATATTTTTAATATTGTATAAAATAATTGTTAGAATAATTAGTAACTAACATGAATTTTTATATTGTACACCTCGGAAACTTTGGTTTGAGCGACAACTGAGCAGGTTATGGTTGAGTGTTTATTTAAATCTTCTGTTTCCACAACGTTTAAAACGTGTCCTGACTCAAATAATTTTTTACCCTTGATGTCATTTTGACCCCTAATAAGGGTATTTTTGACCGGCAAGAACCCGAATTTAATTATTTTTTGCATTCTTAATGTCAACTAATACTGATTATTACATTGTGTACATCACTAAGCTTTATATTTATAACACCAGGGCGCTCCACTTTCAGCAGTAGTGCTGCCTCTACAGTTCTCTCTCAATCCCTATAAATGCATACAAATAGAGGTGCTTCTATTACTGCGGATTATTGACAACATTCACAGTAATACAAACATGTTCATTTTTTTGGTACTAATTACTGCGTCCTTAAATAAATAATATCAATTGATCAAATTAAAATTTTTAATGCATAACTGACATTAAAGAAAGATTATCTTACTTTTATATGCAAAAAATTTTAAATTTGAACCATTTTATGTAAAGAAAAAGATCTTTTAGTACCACCTCTTTTCGTACAGAAACTCACAAAAAAGCTATAGTTTACTACCTATATATCCAGTTAATTTTAATTTATTAATAACAAATTGAACGAATTGCAAATATTTTTAATTACAAGAAACATTTTTTTTAATTCAAAAAGCTCAAGTACGATTTATTTATAATTGAAATAAAAAAATCCGCAGTAATACCTACACCCGCAGTAATACCCACACTTACCCGAGAGGAAATTTTTAGAAGCATTTTTTTATTATAATTAATTTGTTGTAAAATTAAAAAATTGATGATATTGATAATGATATGATTTACAATATCCGGGAAAATATTTTTTTCATGAAATTTCATACAGTTTTATGTGAAGTCATTAAAATTTTGTTCATACCTGTTTCTTTCTTTATAAGTAGAGATATACATATGAAGTTGTAATTACTAATTCGAGTAGGTTTTCAGGTTAGGGATGAATCGCAATCCGTAAATTTGACGGTTTTTAAACTCGAAATAAAAATAATAGAAGATTAACATTGTATATTTTCTTCGACGACCTTTAATTCAAGGGAAAAATTATTTTCCTCTATTAGAAAATGAACGTAGAATTACGTATAATGAAAAAAAGAAGTTATGACAATTTTGATTTCCTTATATATATTTACGATCAACGAGCCTCTAAAATAGGACCATAATATTATAAATTTATAAAATTAGAATTAGACAATCAGTTTTGCTGAATCTGTGAAATTTTATGAACTTCTATAAATTTTTATGGGATTTTATATAATTTGATAAAATTTCATGATTTTTTCATGAAAAAAATTTTTCCCCAGCATATAAATCTTACATTAATGAAAGTCTATCTCCGAATGTATAATATGGCTCGCTGTTTTACTTTTTAAACTTATAAAAAAAAAGTTTTGGTAATAATTCATCAAAAAAACAAATTCCATAGTAACTATAATAATTCTATTACAAATCATACCAATATATTATAGCATCGTATTTTTTTATTTTATTAAAAATTGTGCGTTAGTAAAATATTTACAAACTATGTATACATATTAAAAATTGTGTGCATTTTTATTCTTTAATATATAATGAGTTATTTCATCAGAAAGGAAATAATTATTTTGATTTATATGTAATATACACGTGAAGTATTTGATTAGAATGTACAATTTCTAATTGACGAATATTAATGATGCTGCATCGAATTTTTTCTCAATTTTTTTTTTTTTTTTGTAAGAAGTGAAATTGTAACAGGGTAAAATTACCCTTAATCGATAAGTCACCGGATATCGATAATTATTCAACATAGCACTGGCGCGTCTCGATCTTCGGGCCTAAAGGGAGAATAGGAGGGGGTGAGTTTGGGTTAAAATAGGTGAGCCGTGCAGTGGAAAAGGGAGAAGTAATGTGACCGCCAGACTGAGTGCCACGGAAATCAAGAAGGACCGATCCCCGGAGTAGTGACGAGACGAAGGAAGCCAACTACAACTAGGACTTCATCCTCAACGAGTGAGTTAGATCATCGTTTTGTTCGTCAAGGTATCAATTATTACTCTGTGGGAAAGAAGAGGACCGCGGTTTACCGAATACCCAGTTACTTCTCCTATTTAAATATTATGGATCGTTTAATCGACGATTATTAATAAATTAATAGTAAAACATTTGCTAGTTTTGGATTTAGTGATTTTCATGGGGGTTTATACCCGAGGATCACTCAATCGACCTTGCGGGAAAATTTTAATAACTAAAAATTATCAATCAATTAATTAACACCTGAAAATTCGTTAAATTTATTTTTATAATAATTAACTTAGTAAAATTGATTGATTTTTGTCATTGAAAAAAATCGACAAATTTTTATTCGTGGAATTTTGGTCAAGCGTCAGTTTTTGTGTCGCAGTAAATTCCAATACCCAAGGTCAAGCAAAACTTAGCTAGCGAATGTTCTAGCAAATAAAAATTGAATATTTCGACTTGTGCCGAATTTTTATAATTGATAAAACGAGTAGAAAATTATTAATAATTTTATATTAAGAATTAATTATTGAAAATATTGTATATCATGAAATTATTTTGTCGTGAGGAAATTAAGTAATTTTTAGGATTAAGTCCATGAATTAATTAAATAAATTTTTATTCCAAATTGATAATTATCGGCGTGGACATCAAGTCCAAGAAATCAGTCATTGAGTCAAAATTGTCACAGTAAAAATTTAGTCAGAATTAATTAATAATTTTGTATTAATAATTTTGAACGTGATTGTAAAAGTTATATTGTGATTGATTTAATTATCAAAAGTTAATTTAGGATATTAAAACCTCTTGTTTTAAATAGTTATTGTTATATTGTTAAGACCATGACTATAAGTTACTGAGGAATTTTAATCCATCTAATATTTTAATAGAATTAGAATTAGCAATCGAAATTTGAGAATTGTAATAGTTAGTTCAAGTTTATTTAGAAATTGATTGTTAATTGAAAATTATCGTTTTATTAAATTACTAATGATTGAATAATTTAATTGGAATATTTAATTAAAATTAATTACAGTCAATTTTGTTAAAATAAAATTTATAAAATAAAAATCACATAAAGTCAAGTCAGTAGTGTTAGTGTGAGACAAGTGTAGGTCATGTGTAAGCTGCAGGAGTATCTAGGTCTACGTTTCGTCACTGGGCTGTTACTCCTGTGAGCCGAGTCAACGATCCCGGTATATGATTCGTCTCTGTGCGGGTGATTATAGGTTTAGTAATCGGGTAGACGCCGGGAGGGGCACGTGTTAGAAATCGACGGGTAGACGCCGGGAGGGGCTCGTCGAGAATAAGATATTGTTAAGTGTGGTTAGTGTGTGAGTGAATGAATTTTGTTAACTAATTTTAAGTCAAACACTGTTAAGTTTTTTTTTATTGTTAATAAATGTTGATCAACCTTGTTAATTAACTATTTATTATTCAACAGCATCTTCCTCCACTCTCTCTACCCTAACATAAGATTTCTCAGCTCTGGACCGGTTCCAGGAACCGTGATTAAAAATCCTGGTGGCGCCCTGATAATTATATTGTTGTTAGTTTTGTTTATTTATTTATAAAATTGATTAAGGGCCAATCTGAGCAGGTAAAACTGTTACATTGGCGCCCAACTTCTTAAAAACCCCATAGAGAGAGAATGGAAGTTGTTGAGTAATAAATTTTTAATTAATTAATTAAAAACATATTATTCAATCATTAGAAATTTTTTTTTATTATTCGAAAAATTTTTTTTTTAACTTCGAAAATTGCGTTTAGTGAGCGTCGATAAATTTTTTTTCTTTTAATTTTCCTTGAAATTCAAATTTTAGCATTAATTTATTTTTTATTTAAAATTTTTGAAAAGAAAAAAAAACAGATAAAAAGAAAAAAAAATCATTATCATTCAGCTAAACCCAGTAGCTTGGGGTAGTTTCTTCTACAAGTCACAGCTACTTTGGGTACCAAAGATAATCATCATAACATTCAAACCCGGTAGTCGAAATAAGTCGAAATATTTTTTCTTTCAATAAGAATTAAAATACTTATTGATTTTGACTACCTCGGCTAACTTTACTCCTCATTTTTGAAGAATTTACTTGAGAAATTTCGACAATTACTTTTCAAAAAAATTTTAATCCTACTCAAATTAAATTTAACAAAAATTCCTTTTTTTTCATAAAGAAAATATAATTAAATTTTATTTGGCAAAATTTATAAAATCTTTTTTCTTTTGAACAAATTCTTTTAGTTTTTGAAATTTATCTCAATATAATTTTTCTTTATCAAATATTTTATTTTATTTTCTAAATTAAAATATCTTCAAATTTGACAATTGAATTACAACATCGTAAATTACTTTTCAAAAGAATTTTTAGACATATAATCCTTAAAAGAATTGTTTGATGTCGGTACAAAAGAGATTGACTAAAGCGCTCTCATGAGTGTATTCAAACTTTAAACACCTATACTTAATATCTAACATGGGTCATTCTCATGGCAATTTCTATGATCGTTCTTATGAACGCGATGTCAAATGGCGGCTGCACATGCGCCCATGATTTAGCGGGAAGAAGACCGGGAGCCCGGGGCACGAGGCCGGTGGGGACGCCATGAGCGGCAGTTGTACTGGGACTAGTGACTAGTGCAATATACCTGCGTTCTCTCTGACAAAGAAATTATTCCATTGTGTTTTATTATTTGCTAACGTAATTAATCATCAGTTCATTATCAGTTCTTATACTTAATTAAATTCATTGATTCGACATTTGTGCATTAATTTTAAACTTAATATAAATTCGTGGAAAAATATTTAAAACGCTAATAAAAAGTACGTCGTACTTAGCGTTTAGCATCGCGGCCATTGTCTTCAATCGCGTGATAAATTAGACGCAATAGATTATCATTGTTAAAAGTTTGTCAAGAATCTTCAATTCAGCTTGAATATTTATTAATATTTTCAATTCCGTTTATTAATTGATTATAATTGAAATTAGTGTCATTTAATTACATTTTGTAATTATCAATTGAATTTATTCAGTCGTCATTATTAAATTAACTTCACTTGATATGCCTTATTTAATTAATTTTAATCGTTTTATTTAGTAAATTCAAATCAAATTTACAAGAAACAAGGTACATTAATAAATTCATCTGTTTAATAATTTGTTGAGTTATTCAGAAAATACTTCAATTTAAATAGTAAATTCTCGCGTAAATTAGAAAACTATATTCAACTACTAATTTAAACAAAAGATTCAAATCATTTAAATCAAAAATAATTCGATCCTCTCGGATCATAACACAACTTGATCCCACTGATCAAGGATTCGATCCCACCGATCAATTCATTACACAACTTGATCCCACTGATCAAGGATTCGATCCCAGCGATCAAATTTATAACATAACTTGATCCCACTGATCAAAGATTCGATCCCAGCGATCAAACTTATAACACAACTCGATCCCAGCGACCAAATTCAATACTTGAACCTACTGGTTCTTTCAAACCATTCTAAATACACAGTTAATTCTCTTCCGATTACAAACACACGATCCTTTCTGATCATAATTATATTTTACATCTCTACTGAGATATTAACGGTTGACGGTTAACCACAATAACCTAACGGCGGCTGAGATCAATTCTCACCCCTCATTGCACAACAGTGCAATTATTATATACATTCATTTCAATACATATATACACTCACATATCTCTTAATTGTATTCAACTTCGAGGAGTTTTTCTCTAGCAATTGCTAGAGTTTTCTCCCATTGGGGAATAATTTAATCACAATTATTCACCCCAACACCGAGTCTTTTATTTTAAAATAAATAGATCCTGAACCAATTTCCAACCAATCAACTACATACAGAAGAATTACGGAAATTCTCCTTAGTGGAGAGTTTGCGACAATACAAGAATTTTAAATCCTACTCAAATTAAATTTAGCAAAAATTCCTTTCTTTCATAGAGAAAATATAATTAAATTCTATTTGGCAAAATTTATAAAAATCTTTTTCTCTTGAACAAATTCTTTTAGTTTTGAAATTTATCTCATTATATTTTTTTTCCTTTATCAATTATTTTATTTTCTCAAAAAAAAAAATAAAATCTTCAGATTTGGATATTTGAATTATAAGTTTATTGTCGTGTTTCAACGGTGAGATTCTTCAGATTCGAGAAATAATTTTGTAAATTTTAACACAATGATACGTCCAGGTGGACCGAGAACCAGGTCTCAAGGACTCGAAGAGCCAGAAGTTGAGGCTCGACGACTTTCCTTAAGTAGAGGCCGGGGTAGAACATCACCGACTATTACAAATAAACCAGGATCCAACGTTGATCAGAGACCCTTGGGGGAGCGAGCTCAAGTACCCGGGTCAGGCGTCATGCCTGCGCCCATGGGTGAGTCGACTCAATTAAACCCGGGTTATAGACAACATGGATCCGCGGGAGTAATGTCTTCGGTCCAAAATAACCAACGTATATCAATAGGCGAGACTCCAGATACGAGTGGGACAGCGTTGTTCCCTGTAAATCAAAACATGGCCAGAATCAGCGACGTAATTGGAAGAAACACGATTACACCAGCTCCAACCAGTTCTTCAAACTCTTCATTACATTTTGGAGAGGTTGCCGACACGATGAACGGAATGATAGACGACATGGACCGTGAGTTCTCCTGGTTACAACACAGACTCCGAGGTGATCCTGCAACCATTCGAAAACCTCGAGCACGACTTCAAGGAGTCGAAGAAGCCATAAGAGAGCGAGAGGCACGGGAACAGGCATTAAGAGACCAGTTAAGATAAGAACAAATTCAACAGGAACGTCTCGAACGCCTGCATCAACAACAAGAGCAGGAAATTCGTCAACTTCGTGAACGTAAACGACTGGCTCGTGAGATTTACACAGGGACAGCGCATCTTGGAGTAAATTCGAGTTCTCCTATATACCAACAGCTAAATTATCAAGAGACTCGACCAATCGGCTTGACTTCTCGCCCATTGATTAATACAATAAATCATCAGAATTATCAAACAACAAATCTTGAACAACAAGATCGTTACCGGGGTTTCACACCAGGTAACACTTACATACCACAGGCTAATTATCCTGGGAATTGTCCCGATAATTATGCACCTAGATTGCCTGGAGGTGACTTCAACGGGGTGAACACCAACATTAGACCTGGAGACATTTCCTATAACCGCTGGAAGGAAATTAAAAACAGCATACAGATGTCCGGCATTTCTTTTCCTCAAACGGGAATAACAGCTAACGACTTCGTAAACTCACTGGAAGCTAGAGCGAGACGTGAGGATTGGAGTGAACCAGAGCTAATGAAGGTGATCAGTTACACCCTGAAAGGAGCAGCAGCTCGTTGGGTGGACTCGAACTATTATAGATGGCAAAACTTTGCCCAGTTCAAGCAGGAGTTCCGAAAAGCTTTCGGCAACCCTGTTACCGACCATCAAATGATCCTGGACATAAGCGAGATGAGGATGAATTCTGGGGACAATGCTACGGAGTTCGTGCTTAATGTCCAACAAAAATATCAATCTATGGAGATTCCTCCACCAGTCCAGGAACAGGTGAACTGTATTCGCAACCACCTAACAGATGAGCTGAGGCTCGTGGTTTTCTCCAGGCAAGTAACAACCTATGAAGACCTTCTTAACGTATTACACGAGGTGGCCAGGTGTACCAAGGACTCGAGTAGCAAAAACCAGTCTGTTTCTCAATCTAAAAACACGGATAAACCTCGTTTTGGAGCTATTCAACATCCCAACGAGGAGATAGAATTTATTGAGGAAGTTGTGGAACTCCCTGAATTCAATAATATGCAATTAAATTCAGGGGAATATGACAACCGTTATGGGGTCATCACACGTCCAAATAACCAGTTTCCAGCTAACAAACAATATTTTCGCTCGAGATATTATCCAAGACAGCAAACAACCGCTACTCAACCTGGAAGCCAACAAAAGACTGCACAGAATATACAAACTGAAACTCCTAATACCATCTCATCAGGACAATATGGGACTCTTCAACAACCAGGACCACAATTTTCGAATGCACCTATACAAGACCTGGGTCACATGTATAATTTAAAATACATCCGCGGACCGAGCCCCTGTTTCAACTGTGGCACACCAGGTCATACATTCGAGTTCTGCCCTGGTCCAAGAAGAGAAGTTTGTAACATTTGCTACATGATAGGACATACCAAGGAAAATTGTCCTTTACCAACCTGGATCAGGATCAGTTTATACCGAACCTCCTGTTGAGAAGGTCGTTCAAACAAATCAAAAAAATGCCCGAAGGTAACACGCCAGTTTCCCACGTGTTTACCAGAATAAATTGAAGACTTGGGAAACAACGATTTTATATTAGAAAAATACCAATCTGGGTTTATCCCCGAAAAAAGATGAGGGGTTTATACCAATCTTTTCTCGTGGGCCAGATGCGGGTAATTATAAATAATTTTTACATGTTGTTAAAAAAAAAAAAAAAAAAAAAAAAAATTTTTTTTTAAATCGAGACTATATGTGAACCAGCAACTACACCAGCTGCCTGCGTACCTTCACAAGCTTCATTTATACCTCGAGTACTTCAAGGCAAACCTCTCTCTGCGTCTTTTATTCACAGACTGGCTAGTCAACGAATTTTCGAACCTGGAAATGGGTCACCACCTGAAAAAACGTCACGTATCCCGATTTCGGTGTAGATTTGGAGTAAAACTCCAAGGAATACTGGATACAGGCAGTGAGAGGTCTTATATAAATGAAAATGTATACGAAGATATCAAACATCTAGCTGCTGGTGAGCTACAAGATGATCAGACCAAGAAAGAAGTGCTTCTTGCTAATCATTCTACTTGCAAAAGCAAGGGTGGAGCGCCTTTCATAATTGAAGTCAGATCTGTCGCTGGAAAACAATATTTGAGTATTATACCCGACCTAGGTTATTCCTTGGTCCTGGGGATGGACCTCATGACGAGATTAAGGTGCAAAAAAAAAAAAAAAGAACCTGGAAAAGACAATAAGCATTTGATGGTTGCCTCTATTGTCAGCTCCGTGGTACAAAAATGAGATTTGTAACTACAGTAGGAACACCTAGCTGCAGTTTGGTGAGGGGGAGGCTGAAATGCTATCTCAAGCCCACGGAGCTGATGACCTATGAAGTCCAAACTGTTCGAACGGAGGCGGGGTCGGAGACGTCTTTTAAGTCAGTTGCGACTTCAACCAACGCTGAGTCATCACATGAGCTTTTAATTGCGCCAAAGCCCAGCCTAAATCCACCTTGGCCTGTACCAATAGAACCTAGAGGTCTAATTTTTTTTTCTTTTAAGTATACTATGTCGACAGGATGTCCAAGCGTTATACCCGGACACGTTCAAGAGGTGTCCGAGGGTGCTTGTCCTTATCAGAAATTTTTTCTTTTGTTCCTGCAAACACGTCGATTAAACCAAGGCCACTAGTGTCTTCCAGGTGGGTGGTTAGTTCACAAGATACAACACACGGCTACGAGAAGAAATCCAACAGCTACGTCCATTGGACCTCGAGGAGGACTGGTAAATTTTTCAATAAACCTCATCCTTTGGTAATTTTGTCTCCATAAGGTCCTGGAGTCCTGAAGAACGAAACGCCCAAGTGCTGGTCTGGTGAGGGGGAGTGTAACAGGGTAAAATTACCCTTAATCGATAAGTCACCGGATATCGATAATTATTCAACATAGCACTGGCGCGTCTCGATCTTCGGGCCTAAAGGGAGAATAGGAGGGGGTGAGTTTGGGTTAAAATAGGTGAGCCGTGCAGTGGAAAAGGGAGAAGTAATGTGACCGCCAGACTGAGTGCCACGGAAATCAAGAAGGACCGATCCCCGGAGTAGTGACGAGACGAAGGAAGCCAACTACAACTAGGACTTCATCCTCAACGAGTGAGTTAGATCATCGTTTTGTTCGTCAAGGTATCAATTATTACTCTGTGGGAAAGAAGAGGACCGCGGTTTACCGAATACCCAGTTACTTCTCCTATTTAAATATTATGGATCGTTTAATCGACGATTATTAATAAATTAATAGTAAAACATTTGCTAGTTTTGGATTTAGTGATTTTCATGGGGGTTTATACCCGAGGATCACTCAATCGACCTTGCGGGAAAATTTTAATAACTAAAAATTATCAATCAATTAATTAACACCTGAAAATTCGTTAAATTTATTTTTATAATAATTAACTTAGTAAAATTGATTGATTTTTGTCATTGAAAAAAATCGACAAATTTTTATTCGTGGAATTTTGGTCAAGCGTCAGTTTTTGTGTCGCAGTAAATTCCAATACCCAAGGTCAAGCAAAACTTAGCTAGCGAATGTTCTAGCAAATAAAAATTGAATATTTCGACTTGTGCCGAATTTTTTATAATTGATAAAACGAGTAGAAAATTATTAATAATTTTATATTAAGAATTAATTATTGAAAATATTGTATATCATGAAATTATTTTGTCGTGAGGAAATTAAGTAATTTTTAGGATTAAGTCCATGAATTAATTAAATAAATTTTTATTCCAAATTGATAATTATCGGCGTGGACATCAAGTCCAAGAAATCAGTCATTGAGTCAAAATTGTCACAGTAAAAATTTAGTCAGAATTAATTAATAATTTTGTATTAATAATTTTGAACGTGATTGTAAAAGTTATATTGTGATTGATTTAATTATCAAAAGTTAATTTAGGATATTAAAACCTCTTGTTTTAAATAGTTATTGTTATATTGTTAAGACCATGACTATAAGTTACTGAGGAATTTTAATCCATCTAATATTTTAATAGAATTAGAATTAGCAATCGAAATTTGAGAATTGTAATAGTTAGTTCAAGTTTATTTAGAAATTGATTGTTAATTGAAAATTATCGTTTTATTAAATTACTAATGATTGAATAATTTAATTGGAATATTTAATTAAAATTAATTACAGTCAATTTTGTTAAAATAAAATTTATAAAATAAAAATCACATAAAGTCAAGTCAGTAGTGTTAGTGTGAGACAAGTGTAGGTCATGTGTAAGCTGCAGGAGTATCTAGGTCTACGTTTCGTCACTGGGCTGTTACTCCCGTGAGCCGAGTCAACGATCCCGGTATATGATTCGTCTCTGTGCGGGTGATTATAGGTTTAGTAATCGGGTAGACGCCGGGAGGGGCACGTGTTAGAAATCGACGGGTAGACGCCGGGAGGGGCTCGTCGAGAATAAGATATTGTTAAGTGTGGTTAGTGTGTGAGTGAATGAATTTTGTTAACTAATTTTAAGTCAAACACTGTTAAGTTTTTTTTTATTGTTAATAAATGTTGATCAACCTTGTTAATTAACTATTTATTATTCAACAGCATCTTCCTCCACTCTCTCTACCCTAACATAAGATTTCTCAGCTCTGGACCGGTTCCAGGAACCGTGATTAAAAATCCTGGTGGCGCCCTGATAATTATATTGTTGTTAGTTTTGTTTATTTATTTATAAAATTGATTAGGGGCCAATCTGAGCAGGTAAAACTGTTACAAAATAATATAACGATATAATTCTCTCGAGTATCATCTAATAATAGCTAAATATTTCAACGATATAAAAAATGAATGGCCTTTCAATTATGTATATGATGCTAATTCCTTAAATTTTTAACTGATTCTAAAGAATTATTGTTGATAACTTATTGTTGAAAAATTGTTTAATGTTATTTTTGAAGACATCCAAAATGTTTAAAATAATCTACATTATTGACCATTAAATTTCTGTTTCTAGTAAACTTTTTTTGCATTATAGAATAAGTAGCAACAATAAATTACCAGAGGAACTTTTATTTCATCACAAAATCCGAATGAATTTTTAAAAATCATGAGCTTAATTCCATATTTGGAGCATTCCATAGTGACTGGTGGGACATTTGACTCTGGAATTCCATATTATCCTTTAGATATTAATATTATCCTAATATTAATATTAGGATAATATTCATATTATCCTAAGAACTTTATATCCATAATATCCATAAATTATAAGCTACAATTATGTGATTGAAATTTGTACTATAGTAAAATGTATCTTGTAATATAGAAGAATAACTAATTAACAACATCATTTTGTAAAAACCTCGATTACTTTTTAAATTTTTCGTAATTATCGTTTGACTGAGTGTGACTGGTGGGACATCGAAAAATCCTTCTCTCTTACCGCGGTATACTTAATTAAAATTGAATTTCAGTTCGACCACTAAGCTTTTAAAAAATATTTCCCTTTCAATATAAAATTTATCCTACAAACATTCAATATTATGAAGAATTAGACTGATTACCTACGTAAGAACAATAAAAAAAATTTTTTTTATTGTGACTTGTGGGACAGGCATTTGTGACTGATGGGACAAGAATACAATGCGTACATGAAGTTGTTTATTAAGAAGCTTTTATATTATTCCAACCTTAGAAACATTATTGTTTATATATTAAACTAGTTATTACTCAGGATAAGTAAAATAAATAATAAAAGAACACAAATAATAGATTAAGCATGCTTACAACACGATCGTGATAAACTTAGGTGTTAATTAATAGAGAACATAAAATAAATTTGTTCTTAAAACTCGTCCATTTTTTATTCTTCTTTCATCGGGTTATGAATCTTAGGAGAATAGAAAATATATATGTACTGCGAAAAATACACGAGAAATGAAGTGAGAACAGGAGAAGATTCATAAATAAAGATGATACGCAAAATCGTGAAGCGTCCTACATTTTCAAAATTGAATAATTTTGTGAAGCGGGAAAGAATAGGAGTTACGGCAATTATTAAGTGAAGCGTTTCACATTCACCAACCGGATAATTGGGAGGATAACTCGCGAGAAAATTCGGCATAAAACATCGCCAAATTAGTGATTATATAGATTAAAAAAAAATTAATCATTTAACTGAAAATCACTAAGATAAACAAAGTTGCGAATTTCAATACTTTAACTAAATTCTATGATGCATTGACTATAAGCCAGAGTCCCATCAGTCACATGTGACTGGTGGGACATATTTCAAATAATCCTCAAAACTATATTTTGGATTTTTTGACAATTATAAGAAGTTTAAATCATTTTTAACATGTTTATTGTTACTTCTAAAAAGAAAAAAAATTGAACAAGTCAGATTTAAGTATGGGAAAACAATTTTTCTATCTTTTTGCATGACTGGTGGGACATGTGATAAGCTTATGTTCAAATACAAAATATACAAAATCTAATGTATCTTTCGTTTGAATCAAACGTAATTCTTTTCGTTATTTAATTCTTTTTTTTAAATAAAATGAATCACTAGCTGGAATTGATAAGATGATTAAAAAAACGTGTTGCCGACTTAACCAAAATTTTGCCCGGATACTAGTTAGTACGACTGAAAAGTTACTAGGAGAGAAAAATCGATATTCCTATTGATTAAAAAAAATTTCTTTATAAATTAGTAAAATATAGACTTTTAATAAGAAATTAAGACTAAATTAGAATTAACTGGAGAAATTAAAAAATTTTAGTCATTTTCCCATTTCGCATGGAATGCCCCATTTATTTATTTATTTTATTTATATGCCAACGCAATAAGCCTAATGGCAAGTACAAAAATGTAACAGTTTTATTAAATCACGTAAGTATGATAATGTAAATTTAGAACTTCAAGCGAAATAATTTTATGTTCAGTGAAATGAAAGAAAACAAAAAAATAACGTAATGATGTGTAACAAAATTTCACTATTTTATAAAATACTCGACGGTGGATACGTCGAGTAAAATAGAAATTTGTCCAGGTCGCCCAAAATAAAATAAACAGAAACACATAGGAAGCTTAGGAGATGCTCTTAATTTCCTAAGCAACACCGCAGCAGCCACCCAGGCTGGGTTAGTGCACGTTTGGACGCCAGTTATTTTTTTTCAAACAGGGAAAAATAACAAACTCTTTATTTCCAGGGCCGATCTGCAGGTATCCAGGGGAAAATAAATAATATTAAGGTGTTAGGAAAGAAAAGGAGAAAAATTAATTTATATCTCACGAAAAATTAACAACGATATAAACAAATATTTATTAAAACAAGTTACTTAAAATTAAGTCCAGAGCCGAATTCCTTAGCCGAATGGACTGTATAATCAAAATAATAATAATAATAATAATAATAATAATAATAATAATAATAATAATAATAAAACCGCATGCATGCGGTCTCTGAAGTCCGAACAACTCTCCAGAGCGAGTATGTTAGGAGACTCCGGAAAATTTGGTCCTCCGAACTTTCCGGCAAAAACAAAGTCTCAGCTACTAACATGCTCGCTGTCCCAGTCTTACTATACTCTTTCGGTGTCCTGAAATGGACCCGAAAGGATTTACGAGATCTCGACATCAAAACCCGTAAGATCATTAATATGAATCGGAGCATGCACCCCAATTCATCAGTCGCCAGATTATACCTCTCCCGGTCCATCGGTGGGAGAGGTTTGCAGAGTTTGGAGCGGCTTCACGACCGTTTGGTCCTGGGTTTAACTCACGAAGTTGTCAATTTCACTGCAGACGAGGATGACTTTCTTATGCAAATTGTACATAAACATGAAAATGCGCATAAGGGGTCATTCTTGTATAAGGCAGCAATATATGCGGCAAGAACCCTTGGTCTTGGAGAAATAAACGCTCTTATGGAACTCCGAAAGGAGGAATTTAAGAGCGTCATCAGGAACGCCGAGGAAAAACTACTCCTTGGCGAACTGATGGACAAGTCCATGCACAGCGTGTTCTTTAAACACGTGCGTGATCATGGCTTGTCCATCCAGCTGACGTTTTCCTTCTTAAAGTCAGCGGGCCTGATGTCCGAGACTGAAGGGTTCATATTTGCCTGCCAAGATGGTGTCATTAACACTCTTGAGTACCGTAGCAAGGTGCTCCAGGTGCAGCTTCCGGACACGTCCTGTAGGAGGTGTAGACAACATCCGGAGACGCTTATGCACCTTTTGTCGGCATGTCCAGTGCTGGCGAGAGGTGCATATATCCAGCGTCACAATGCTGCCCTGAGAGTACTGTACTACTATCTTCGTCATTGCTACGGTATTGACGTGACACCAGTGCTGCCTTATTTGCCAGGAGATATTCCCCAGGTTGTTGAGAATGACAGTTGCAAAATTTATTGGAACATGCCATTTGCAACAACCCGGCGGATAGATCACAACAAACCTGATATTGTGCTCTTCGACAAGGCCACTCGTGACATCTATGTCATTGAGTTCTCGGCCCCGGCTGAATACAACATCTCAGCCAAAGAAGAGCACAAAAGACAAATATATCAGGATCTCCTGTTTGAAATTGGCAAACTTTACCCAGGTTACCGTGTCAAGCTCGTCGTTTTGGTTGTCGGCGTCCTTGGAGGGATGAAACAGTCTTTTGTGTCTTCACTTGCGAAGATACCGGCTTGCAGTTCAGCAGCCGTGTCTCTAGCAGTGCGGATGCAAAAGGCTGTCATTTTGGGATCCCTGCGTCTACTTAGGCAAATGAATTTGGCCTGCTGCACTCACTAACCGCCTTGTTGTGTGGAGTGGTGCAGCAGTAATGGATGGCGCTCAGGCTGGGCCCTCGGAGAATCGGACTCCGGGGAAAACCCCCCTGAGCAATTAATAACAAATAATAATAATAATAATAATAATGTCGCGTATAATTATTAATAATTGGTCTAGATTTTCAATAGACTATTTGGTTATTTTACTACGACGTTAATTGATAAATAGAAATTTTATCTAAATAATAATATTGGACGGTGAAATAGAAATTTTATCTAACAATATTAAACTGAGATATACCCGAATTCCTGAGTTGGATTATCTCAAAAATATAATTATAAACTTCAATCAATACTGGCCAATTCGAGGACCTAAATGCGTGGCTTTCGGGACAGGTATTACTACCACTACAACCTCCCTTACTAACAACGGGATCGACTCGACAATTAATAATGACTTTTAATAACAATTTATCTGAGCCAGGAGACAACGCGACGTGCGGATAATAATACAGCTCAACTTGTGAGTACTCACCAAAAAGGGACTCAAACCAAGACGCTAGATCCACACTCCTTACACTATGCGGGCTCCCGCATGTCTGCCCATTTTATTTTTACCAAAACTCTGAGGCCTCGTGTCCGATCACGAGGACCTCTCAAGCCGTTTATTCAAAATTTACAAGTCCCTCTACTCGCGACCGATATTATAAGGCACCACCCATGCGAGTAAGGGCTATGATATATTACCAATAATCAATATTATGCTTTTGCATTTCCCTCATTATCTGTCCCGATACTCATCGTTGGACCCTGGCCTTCAATGCTAAAGCAAGCTTATAATATGATTAAGTACATTATGGTAATGATTTACGGTGATAAATATATAAATAATGAAATAATAAAATTATAAATAGTTCAATACAATTTTTTGAAACAAAAGTCAAATTAATACTTAAGAACTAATAACAATAATATATAAATTTATTTGCCTAGAATATTTAACTTGGTTGTAGGATGGGTAACGAAATAGTTGCCATCTTTTTCTGTGGTCTATACGTCATCGATAATTTCATTTGTGAGAAGAGAACTATTTTTGCTAATGTTCAAATTATCAACTCTAGGTGGTTCTTTATAGCGAAAGAACCTATTTATTCGTGGTAAAAATTTTGCAGAGTCTCTGAAATTGATGCTTTTAGCTTTGGCTGTCCAGTAAGCTGTTTCTGATTTTTGAAATTCTTTTTTTAATTTTTTGTTAAGAGTTTTTATCAACTGGTTGAGTCTGTTTTTTTCTTCTTGGTTGGTGGTCCTAAATTTTTCTGGAATTAATTTTGATTTTATTGTTTGTAATTTTTTTATCGTGTTGTTGACATATTTTAAGCAACCTTTTTTGCTGTCAGATGTTGCTTTCGGGACAATTTTATTGATGGAGGTCGTGATTTCCTCTTCTAGATTTAAGATATGTGTATCTATTTCACTAATTGCGACGTTTCTGTCCGACGGGATTTGGTTGTTATGATCGTCCAGGAGGTCTTCGACAAATTTTCTCCAGTTAGTTCTTTTATAGTTGTATCTAATATTTGGTGGTGGAGCTGAGGTGAGTCCTATGAATATTTCGTTAGAGTCGATAGTTACGTAGATCGCATTATGGTCACTGTCATAAGGCAAAGTTTTGAGCAATCCATTGGAAGTTAGTTCCTTAATTTCAATTCTGGTATCTGCCAGGCAGTGGTCAAGGTAGGATCCCGCGCTGGGGTATGTTTGTCTGTTAGGGTTGTAAAGAGTACATTTATGGGTGATACTGTTCTTCTCTTCCCATCTGTTCAGCATGGCTCCGTGGTCGTTGATCTTACTGTCACCCCAGTTAGTATGCCTGACGTTCTAATCTCCAGCCATTATAAAGTATGTGTCCGGTCTATCTAATCTGAAATCATAGTATAATTTGTCTAGTTCAGCGATGAATGATCTACTGGTGTTGCAGGCTGCATATATGCTGAATATGATGAGAGATTTAATCGAGTTTACTTCTAGTCTGACAGCCGTGTACTCGATCACCTTATTGGATAGAGAGTTAGGTTAAGTGATTGGAGTAAATCCTAACTTTTTATTGATCAGAATAGCAGTGCCGCCTCCGTTTTTGGCATTAGGTCGATCAGTTCTTATTAAATTCTAGTCATTAAAGCTCAGTTTATGTTTGGAATGTAACTTCGTTTCTGAGATTAAAGCTATGTCTATATTGTTATTAATAACAAATTCTTCAATGTCTAGTCTCCTTTTATTAGCTCCTAACGAGTTGACATTTATTGCACTAAATCTTATAATGTTATTGGACCCTGATGGGTCTTGGTCATTATTTTGTTATTGAGTTGTATTAGCCATTATTCAAAGTTGAATTGGGTTAGAATATAATCAATCCTGCGGGAGTTATCGGTAATTTGTTTGTTGATGATATCAAACTGCTCCTTAAGTGATTCTGTCAGGCTAGTTTTGAAACTGTTCAACATTTTCTCTAGTTGTGTGAAGTTGTTACTAAGGTCCTGGTTGTCCCTGTGGAGATTTGTGAAGGTAAACTGGTCACGATTTTCTTTTTGGGCTGGCCTATGGTTAGGGGTGTCATTCCAATAAGTTTGTCTATCTTCAAATATGGTTTTTGATAATGGCGGGAAATTTTCAGGGTTATAGCCAGCTGCTTGATTATAAGATCTTTGGGGATTCACATAGCTGTTAAATTTATTCAGTCTATCGTTTCTCAGAGATTGCTTGACAAATTGTGATTCTTTTCTAAGATCATGATCTGTATATAGGTATGGGCAACCTGAATAAGACGCCGGGTGGCCTTTCTGGCCGCAATTGATGCAAAACATATCTTTTAATTCTGCATTCTCTAGTTCACACTTGTTGCCTTCTTTGATTGGGCCATGGTCTTTACCACACTTGACACATCTAAATTTAAAGTTGCAATTTCTGCTAGCATGTCCGATGCGTTGACATCTTCTGCATTGGAAAATGGTCTTTTTCCTTATTTTTCCCATCTTACGGGTTGATGAAGAATGTATCTCAGTTTAGTTAGAGCTGAGGGTCTGCTTTCGGGGGAAAGATGGACAAGATAAAAGTATTTATTCTTGTCATTTTTATCAAATTGTAATTTGGTAACATTTTCTAGTTGCACGTCCTGTAATTTTTTATTAATGATAAATGTTTTAACATAATTTTCATTGTAATCAGCTTTGACACCTTTTAAAACAAGGGTTACTTTTTTTTCTTCTTTTAGAGTATAAGTAAAATATTGGAGTGAGTTAATATCTAATAATTGTTTAATGTTTTTATAAGTTTCAAGGTTCTGCGGATTGACAGGAAAAAAAATTTTTAACTTCCCGTTATAAAAAATTTATAATTTTTTTAAATTCGGGAAGTTATTGGTTTTGCCCCGTTTTTCGAAAATCGAGTTTTTAACAGATGTCGACGTTTTAAGGTCTAAAGGAAGCTTGTGTGTGTGTGTGTGTGTGTGTGTGTGTGTGTGTGTGTGTGTGTGTGTGTGTGTGTGTGTGTGTGTGTGTGTGTGTGTGTGTGTGTGTGTGTGTGTGTGTGTGTGTGTGTGTGTGTGTGTGCGTGTGCGTGTTTATAGAGAAGTGAAAAAAATCTTCCAAAGACACCGCTATCATTGAAAGATGATGGTCGGTAGTGTGGGATTTTTCCCTACTAAAAAAAACTCCTCTTCCATCCCCCGTGGATGGTACGGAGATCGGACTGAATCGGAACCGCGTAAGCATTTCTTCTATCCAATCCACGTTGCGTCTCACGTCGCCTACTCCGGGTTACTGATCGTTTTCTGCGGTTTTTCTCGGCATTGTCAATTTTGTCTGGGCAGTATTTGCACGTTGGTGTGCTGTGCAGACCCATCTTGAAAAGATAGGCATTGAACTACTCTTGTCCCGTCAATAGCTGGATCGGGAAGAAGTCTGTTTCTCCTTGCTTCCGAGAAAGCCAGGCGTTTATGTTCGGAATCAGGCGTGCCATCTATCTACCTGTTTTCCCGGTTGTTCATCGGTCCTACCACCCATGTAGCGTTTCCGTTTTTATCGTTACTCTTACCTCCTTACAGTTGTTACCATTTATTTTGGCGTCGTAGAGTTTCACCCTCTCGAATGCTGGTAAGTCGATTTGCGTGGCTCCTGCTATGACCAGTACGGCCGCTTTGAGACCGTACGGTAGACACAGGTGACTCTGAGCGCTCCTCGTCGTTGCACTGCCGCTATCTTACGCTGGTAGGTCTTCTGTTTAAGGATATCTGCCCATATCTCCTCTCCGTAAAGTAATATCGAGTGGACTACTTCTAGAAGCAACCTCCTTTTACTGGTTCGTGGTCCCACCGTGTTGGTCATGATTCTCGACAGGTTTGATACTGTCGTGTTGGCTTTTGCGCAAGTGTTTTCGAGGTGTTCTCGAAAAAACAGCTTTTCGTCGATCACTACTCGTAAATAACGCAGGGCCCTTGTAGATGTCAGTGTTGTCCCACCCATGTCGATGACGAAAGGTTTTGGAAACCATTTTTGACGTATTAAAACCACCATTTCGTTTTTCTGCTTAGCGAGTTGTAGATGATGTTTCTCAAGCCAATTTTCAATGGCGTCAATGGTTTCCCAAACCAGTAGTTCTGCCTCTTCGGCACTGTCTACTACTATCGTAGCTGCGACGTCGTTCGCAAAGCCCGTGAGTTTCATTTGTTTTGGTAGCCGAATTTCGAGTTCGTCATAGTCCGCGTTTCATAAGTCGGGCCCCATGATTGAACCCCAATTTGCGCTGTTGAAGGCGTTTTTGATGTCTAGTGTGAGAACAAAACACACTTTACGGGCTTTAAAGCTACCAGACCATGCTTCTCTCGCTGTCTCTATGACTTTCTGGATTGCGCCGACTGACAATCGTTCTTTCCGAAAGCCATGTTGGTTTGTGGCAAAGCCTCCAGCACGATCAATATCGTTGCGTAGTCTTCCCTGTATGAGCTTTTCAAGCCGTTTTCTTGCATTGTCAAGCATGCAGAGTGGTCTGAACGACGAAGGTGTTATAGGGCTACCCTTAACTTTGTCCAACAGAACCAATTTTTGCCGCTTCCAAGTCGTTGGAAACGTGCCGGTTGCTAGGCATGCGTTGTAAGCATTCAGTACTATATCTGGATATTTCAGGACTACCCTGATCCCCCCAGGATCACCAGGCTGTCGGTAAAGTCACGTTTAAGTGCTTCACGGACGTCTTTCTCGGTAGAGATTCCATCTAAGTCAAGGATCTCGATCGTTGTTTTTGGTGTGAGCGTTTTGACTTCCGCTGTTAGCGGTTGCTGTTTTTATCGCAGCCATGAAAGCAGTAGTGTCTTCAGTCTTGCGACCCATTTCTAGGAGAACGTCCCCGCGCTTCCTTTGTTTGATAGACTTTATGTCTACTCGAGTCTCTGTCGGGTTAACCTTGATTTCCTTGAAGAGATCGCCGTACCTTCGCCCTTCAGCGGGTTGGACAAGCACGGCTTTTGTTCTTGTCTTCTTCCTTCTCGGTTTCTTTGAGCCACTCTTACTTGGCGAGTTTTGGGCTTCAGTAGATTGTGTCGCTGGCTCCTGTTCTCTTTCCTTCTTTTTCTTTTGCCAAGTCACTTCGATCCATGTGTCCTCTCGGGCAGTCTTTTTCTGTGCATGATTGTCACTTGCTGAGGAAGAGCTGAGCGTGGAAATCTGCCTCTTCTTGTTGATATGCTTTCTTTGCGGTGGCAGTTTCTCAGGAATGACCAAAAGTGGCTGTAGTTTTGTGGTCATCCCCGAAGATGTTTGAGTAGTTGTCGGTGGCGTTACCGGTGATTTATTGGCCAGCCTATATGCCGTACCAATAGACGTAACCAATTTTCTGATCTCTCACTTGTTGGAGGTCATAAACTCTTCTGAAAAGTATTAAAATGATGGATCTCGGTTGATTGTATGTAATCTGATTAATTTTTTATAATTTTACCGAAAAATAAACAAAACTACAATAATTTAATATTTTTTCAAATTTTTCATGCCGAATATTTACTGAAAGTTTCTCATTTGCCTATCTTTTCATACACTTTAAGAATTTTCAATGAAATAAAAAAAAATAAAATATAGACAGCACTTACTCATCGCTGACTAGTCAAAAATTCCTGACTTATCGACATTATACACTTACAGACCACTGTCCATTCACCACTGAGTTGCGGTTATTTGACAATTTATAATGACGATCGATTAATGATCAACGATTTTTGGCGAGGTAAAAAATCGAGGAAACTGAATCAAAATTTGGTTTTTTGAAGAGTGAAATGTGATAACTTTACAAAATAAAAATTATAAAGTAACAGTAAAAAACTTTCACGACGATACTCGTCGTTTACTGTCCAATGACGGTCGTTCGATAATCAAGCTACAGTTATTCGACGATAATTTATCGACACTGTAGATTCATGGTACATTCACCGTCGTTTCACGATCATTTTATCGTGACCATGAATCCGCCAGAGTCTGTAAATTTTTGCATATCTTTTTAAGGTTAGTCGAATGAGCCATTGAAATCAGCGTATCCCTTATTAAAAAAAAAGAATTAAAAATGATCTCACATGTTAAATGCCCATAAGAGATAGTACTAAAAAGGATTTGAAGGATTAGAAAGTATTCAAAATGATTAAAAATCAAATCATTTCGAATTCTTTCTAATTCTTTTTTTTTAATAAGGGATATGTATTTCCGTCATGAAGCTAGACAGCCTTGAGACTTCTTGTTAATGATTCAATGAAGAGTCTCCAGTCATCGTATCTAGTTTGATTTGAAAGAAAGAATGTCTAGAAAATATTTATTCGTATGTAATCAATCTGTAATTGAAATTGCCATTTGGCCTGAGCCTTGATATTAAATAAACGAAATCTAAATTTAGGTAATTGCTGTAAGTTGTCTGAATAAAAAAAGTATTGAGACCAAGAAAAAAGTATTAAAAAATATTGGATAGACTAGAAAACCAATACTGTTCAATACTTTTTTCATTGACTCAATACTTTTTTTTTAATCAACTTATTAGATATACTATTTGTTGATATTTTCTACTACTTTATGATTATTTTTTTGCAATTCCTACCGTTGTTTCGCATTTCCTCCAAAATTGAAGGGTGTACGAGTCAAAATGACTATGGATTTTAATTCAGCGCATCGAATCACACTAATATAATGCTTAATATAGATTGAGGAATTTTATTTCGTTTGCATAATTTTCTTCGTTTTTTAGCAATTTTTAGCGATTTTTTGCAATTTACTTTAATTTCGATGGTTTAGATAAAAAAAATTAGGAAAACGGTTGACCCTGAAGGCTATCCCTGTAACTAATTCCATATCTAGGCGCTTAAAATTGTACTTATGACGTTTTTAAGCTCTTCGAGCTGAACAATACAATTTATGTTTTTTTGAACTCTCTGAGCTCAAAACGTTAGCTGTTCTATGCTTTTGAGCTCTTCGACACACACACACACACACACACACACATATATATATATATATATATATATATATATATATATATATATATATATATATATATATATATATATATATATATATATATTAGGTGTGCCAAAATGTAACTTCCTTGATGGACCTTATAAAATTGGAATTTTCAGTTCCGCTTTTGAAATCAGCTGTTGTAAATGAACTACTTAAATTACAGAATTATTTTAATTTGCCGGGATGGGGTGATAAAGAACTAAATTCACCAATTAAGGAATATTGTCATTTAATAAAACAATTATCACAGTACAGAGTTTGAACACATGATTTCATGAACTTAATTGAACATTTGAGTGTCTTGATCACATTCACTATTCTATGTATTTTATTTAATTAATTAATGGCATCATTAATAAAAACTGTTAATTATTTGAGCGTAGACAATATTACTGGAATGTAGTTATTTTAAAACAATCGCGTTACAATAAAAATAAAATTAAAAAAGAACACGACAATTTGTTGAGCGCGAGATGGTCAAGTGACGAGTTGCCTCCTTTTCCCGAAAATTCCTTTTTTGGTGAGAATACAAAAAAAGATAATTATGAATTAATATAAGCCGAATTGGAATGTCGGTTTTGGTGAGTCATCACCTAAGCCGAGTCCAAGTATCTTTGGTAGTAATTGGAAATAGTTAAATGATTATTCAAAAATTACTCTATTATTATTAGCTGAATGCAATTGATAACAACTAATGAACACAACGAGTTTATTTTAAAGATAAAGATAAGCTTGATCATCATAGAACGTAAAATTGAATACAGAATAATAATAATAATACTGAATGCATGAATGTGTTGAATGGATATGATTACGAATGTGTTTGTCTATATATTCAGCGGGCTTGGAGAAGCCAAGTCCCGCCAACAAGAAGATAGGTTATAGTATTTACTGATGGCACAGATTGATATAATAATTAAGGTTAATTATGACAATACCTGTAATTATTACAGCAGATGACAATTGAGATCCTTGATGAATGCTGATGAACTGTTTAGAGTTTAGATAATTGACACACTTTAATTTTAACACTTAAACGTTGTGATGCCGTACTTGTCGGGATCACGTGGAATTAAAGTAACAGTCAAAGCATGGTTTTGACTGCGTTGTATGCCGTAGCCCACAGAGGCGCCTCGGAGGCTGCCTCCTCTGGTAATTGAAAAATTGCGGGAGTTATCGATCACGAGTTGATGGTCGGCAATTCCGCAACAGCTGTGTTTAGGCCTTTCCTAAGATATTTTGGGGTAAGACGATAAATTTGATTTTCATAGAATTTTTTAACTGGAGCTTAGTTAGGGCACTTCCGCTGAAAATTCAAATTTTCGCCGAAAGTGCCCAATTAAACCTTCTGTTAAAAAATTCTATGTTAAAATTATATATTATATATACATATATATATATATATATATATATATATATATATATATATATATATATATATATATATATATATATATATGTCGGAGAGTAAAGTACAGTGGAGTATTTTCTGACGAAGCGATGAGAATATTCTTTAGGATATTTCTATTTTTTAGTTATTTTAAGAAATGTACTGTTACTTTAATATTTTTGTAAAATAAGATATAACTAAAATGTTTTATTGCGGTAGGCTTAGGCCTAGGTAGGCACATGGTTGTCAACGTAGTCGGGATCCCAGGACGATAGGGGTATCATAAAATTAATAAGGAAAAGAGAAATGTGCAGCAGCCAGACTATTTGAGAATAGTTTTTGAAAAGACAGTCTTGCTTTGAGATCGAGATCGAACGGACGTCCTGGTGATCGCGAATTCGTTATTTCCTAAGTCTCGGTCTATCGCAAGATATTATTAATATTGTTTGCGGCCTGAATTAACTTAACCTTGTACGAGTTTATCTACTCATTCGTAATAATTGATCTTTTTGTAATTGTGAATATTAATTAATTGTAATAATAAAAATGAGTGAATCACAAAATACCGAATCCCCAACAATAACTCCTGCCTATCTGACATATATATATATATATATATATATATATATATATATATATATATATATATATATATATATATATACGCGGTGTAGGGCGTTAGATATTGATCTACTAACGCGCGGCTTGAATTTAAATTTTGGTTAGGGCAAAAATTAGGTCCAAATGATGTGTCAAACCTCCGGACATCGAGTTAACGGTACATGAAAATGAAATTTTCGGAATGATTAATGAGTGAATGCAGAGTGGATGATTTTCAATTGATTTACTTTCACTGAGAGAGAAATTCACTTCGAGATAACTTTAAATAATATTATGAATAGATTTCCGTCCGCGGAGTAGATTTTTTATTTCTTTTTATGAATAATAATAAAATAGAAAAAAAATTATTTTGGCTCGTTTAAAAATTATAACATGCGTATTTAGAGATTTTGAAAATTACAATTAATAAACCGTTTTTTTATTTCTGTAAAAATTTGAAATTTTAATATCTTTTTGAATAAATAAAAAAAATTTTTTTTTCGAAAGGATACATTTTTATAGTTAAGTCATTGAAACGATTTTATGATCTTTGAAAAAGACTGAAATTTGTTAGAATAATATGCTGAGCATAACCCAAAACAATTTGAAAACTCTTGATCATGTAGTTTTTTTCTGAATTATCAATAAACTGCTTAGTTAAATAAGAATAACCATCAATAAAAGCGAATAAAGATAATCCGTATGAAAGGTAGCACTAGCAAGTGGAAAAAGAAAGAAATATCACAAACTCTATGTCGTGAATTTATTAAACTATTTTAAAGTGAGCTTCTCATAATCTGTAATGATTTATAATTAACAATTCAACTCTGAACAAAACCGCAGGTTATCTCTCAGCCGAACAGTTTTCATATTTTAATTTAATTCAAACTGTATACTATTTACCACAATGATAAATTAATATCAAGTTGTGTCCACTCAGTTGTTGAATAATGAGTAATATTGTCATTACTCATGAGTAACATTGTCATAATACATCATATTGTCATTAGACTTATACGTTTTAATTATAATCTATTAAATCTGCGGCTGTGTGGCAGAATAATCTGAACTTTTGGCTACTCGTTTAACGGTTTGCTCAGGCGTAGGTTCAAGCTCTGGCAGTTGCAGTTTTTTTTCAGCAATTTCCAGGGATCGCTCGTTAGCCGACTGTTCCATGACCAAGTTTTCTGTAATTTTCCTGGTCACTGTGCTAAGGGTGGGACACAGGTAAATGCGGATACGGCAAGAATGTAAGTGAGCCACACCCGCAATAGATAAAGATTGCGTGTGACTAAGAAAGAAAAGCTTTACTAATCATCTTGATAAGGAAGTGAGGAGAAAATCGTTACATACAGGAAAAGAAAATGACCAACTAGGTTTTTGTGAAAATACAAAAGTGGATACAAGAATAATCCCTTCAATCATTCTTATAATATATTTAATCTTACAAACATTCCTTCTTGATTCCAGGACGAGAAACAAAGAATAGAAGAAATGGGTGGTCTTGTATTACATTACGGCATGTGGAGGGTCAACGGCGATCTCGCTGTATCCCGAGCAATAGGTAAAACATATGCAATCATATTCCATCTCTTTTAATAAACAATGATTTCTAACTTACAGTGGAATCTTTCTATCTTGACATGTCAGGCCAGGATCATTCCCTATAATCGATATCTGCCTCCATTTCCGCTATTTCGAAAATTTTTCTCTTATGCGCAATCAGACGCGTACTGGGTGTAGAGGCTCTTTACAGAGTTTCAAAATACTCACCACTGAATTAAATCATAGGTTTTAAAAAAATCGTGGTGCGAGACTGGATTTTAAAGGACACGGATACTATTATGTCATGTGAAGAGAGCAAAAAAGTAAACGGAGGGCAAGTATAGAGAGATTTCACTGTATTTTACTGTATTAAAAACATTTCTATTGAAACGATTTTACAGGTCCACAAAAAAAATTAGAAAAACGGTTGACCCTAAAGACCATCCCTGCAACTTCCCCCTAATTCCATACCTAGGCGCTTAAAATTGCACTCATGATGTATTGGAGCTCTTCGAGCTCGAAAATATAATTTTTGTGTCATTTTATGCTCGAAGAGCTCAAAATAGTATATTACACTCCTTGGGAAGGAAAATAACAAAAGCTTCAGATCACATGTTTGTTGATCTGAGGCTTTTTTTATTTTCCTTCCCAAGGGGTGTAATATACTAATTCCTGTCATTTTGAACACTTTGACACACATACACATACAAATACAAATACACATATACATATACATATATATACATATACATATAGACAGACAGACAAACACACACACACACAATCGCGGGAATGGTCAGGAAAGCTTTTTAGGACCTTGAAACGTCGAGATCTGATGAAAACTTGATTTTCGATCATTTTCAATTTTTTTAGCGGGAAGTTAAAAAAAATGGTTTGTGCTGGATGTTCGACAGAGATTTGTAAACATATTTTTTATCGCTAAATACGAATCTGAAGTTAAAATTAGGTGTCAAACTGCAAAAAACAGAAAAATAAAAAAAAACGATCGAATCTACGGTCAAATAATTTTTTCTGCATAATGATTATTTTATCATTTCTGTCGTTTCCTGACCCTTTTCTCATCAAATGACCTGTGCAACGGATTTCTGCTACGATTTTTTCCTCTCTGTTGAGGTTCTCTTTATAGCATCCAGCAATAATCTGCAAACATGTTTACTCCCCACTGCCCCTGAAATCGCCGTTTAAATTCTTTGAGATCATGATGAAATCTCTCTCCTTGCTCATCACTAAAGTCTCCGTTGTTCTCTGGAAAGTGGTTGAGATGCGAATCAAGAAAGTGAAGTTTCAAATTCATCAGGCAACCTGAACGCTGAAAGTTGGCGATCATATTGGCCGCAATATTTTCATAATCAGCATCCTTGGTGTTACCTAAAAATTTGTTACACACTTTCTTGAAACCCAGCCATAATGCCTTTTTTTCATCCATAACTGAAATAAATGTTTCATCTTTGAATAACGTTTGGATTTCCGGTCCATCAAAGATGCCTTCTCTCAATTTCGCATCTAATTTATGCTTAAACACTTGACGCAGGTATGTAAAGCACTCTCCATTTTTATCACGAGCTTTCACAAGCTGTTTTATTAACCCAAGTTCAATATGAAGAGTGGGAATGAGAATTTTCGTTGGAGGATGAACGAGCGGTTTTCTTATTATATTATGTGATCCAACCGTAAATAAAGATCTCGAAGACCAAACTTTTTTGACGTAGTAGTTTTTGCGATCTCTACTGTCAAACATACACAAATAGCATGGACACTTCGTGAATCCATATTATTGTCCTAGGATCATGGACAAAATCTTGAAATCACAGTCTTGAGCTAAAGGTAAAGGAACAAACTTGCTGGTGTTGTGAAGAAGAACTACCTCAAGACTGGGTTGAGACGAGTCAATGAATAATCGCAAATCTTCAGGTTTATATAAATTTGGCTTTAATTCATCCGCAAGTCCTTTCACATCAGTGCAATAAAGCAAATCTTCCTCTTTTTCAAAATATTTACAGAAAGCCTTCTCTCGATTCCGATAAAATGGAACTTTAGTATCATTTGTCAAAAGATTTCTCCTTTTTATACTCGAAGCCAATATTTCAGCCGCTTCTTTTGAGAGTTTGGCTTCTCTAAATAAATTAGTTAGATATTTTTGGTCGTATTTCTCTGGCTTTTTCTCTTTGCCGATCGGCCTACCCTCTTTTTCACTGCTCGGAGGAACTTTTTCATCTGGTTCACTGGAAACGGATTCATCGACTTCCATTGTATCGAATCCACTGGTCAGGCTATCTTGTAACATATCATCTTCAAAACTTTCTATAAAATTTTGCAACTGATTGTTGCTCGCCTGATATAGAAGAATACGAAATTTTGTCCTTATGGATTCGGCCCGCAGTCTCAACTTTTGTCGTGCAAAAATAGCAATCACATGCACCGTGAGGCTTGTTACATAAACGTAGAGTTATCAATTTGTTTCTCCTAGTTCTGGTGCTTCTCAAATCGGTTAACCATATTATAGCATGAACCAAAAATAAAGTTAGGTATCCAATTTTTTCAATTGAGAGAAACTTCCTTATTGAAACACTTTTCTTACAAAGTCACAAACCTATCAGTGAGTTTCTTTGTATTTTTCATCCCAATGTATTTTGCACCTGTGTTAATGTTATACATTAGTATAATTTATATTGTTTCTAAATTCTCTTATAATAGATCGTTCAGAATAGCTCTGAACAATAAAATTTTAAGCTGGTTTGATTTAGTCCTATTGATCTTTACTAATGAAAATGCAAGTGTTCGTTTCGTGAAAATCTCCTTCTTTCTCGATTCAGTTTAAATTTAACGGAATTACACACTTTTAAAAAATTACAGAACTCGAATACTCGTATGTTTTATCATATTTATTAACACCTTTTCATGAAGTTCCTAACAACGATATATCTCTAACAAGTCTATCTACCTCGATGCGGTTTACAGCATTCAAGAAAGTTTTTCAAGAAATAGAACGAAATAGATTTTTCAAGTGATCAATACCACAGTGAAAATAATTTCAAACATATCAGTTTTTTTTTAAATTTAATTTTTTTAATTTCTTAATCTCTAGGCTAATTTTGTTATGCATAGTCGTAAAAAAACTTAAGGACATAGTGGAACCGTCTCAAACGCCACGAACCGCGTTCTGACAGATCCAACCATGCAAAAGTAATCAAAAACTTATACATACATACATAATTTACACAAGAAAACGCAGCACAAGCTAATAAAAGTTAGCATTGAATCGTATCTCGTGGGAGTACATCGTAGGTTTATGAGTTAGATGCCAATAAAAATTTAGAATAGAGCAGTGAAATTTGAAGTGATAGCAGTTCTTCAGTTTACTTAGAATTTTCGATGCACTAAACAAATAATAGTGTACTTAGAATTCTTGACATTTTTGGTTTTTTTTTTTTTTTCAGGTGATCCTAAGTATAAACCATATGTTACTAGTGAACCGGAAATGTGTTCTGGAGATCTAGATGGATCTGAAGATTTTCTCATTATTGCTTGTGATGGTCTTTGGGATTACGTTAATGAAGTAACAGCTGCCAAGCTTGTGTATGAACAAATTTCTCGAGATTGTCGTAAGTGAATTTTCTATCTATATTAGATGTTATACTCGGTGTTACCTGGATAATATTCATTTTTTCATCGAAAATAATTCAGTATAAAGTATTATTTTTTGATTGTACACTGTAACAGTTTTACCTGTTCAGGTTGGCCCCTAATCAATTTTATAAATAAACAAACAAAACTAACAAACAATATAATTATTAGGGCGCTACCAGGATTTTTAATCACGGTTCCTGGAACCGGTCCAGAGCTGAGAAATCTTATTCTTAGGGTAGAGAGATTGGAGGAAGGTGCTGCTGAATAATAAATAATTAATTAACAAGATTGATCAATATTTATTAACAATAAAATAACAATTTTAACAATTTAAGCACTCACTCACACACACTATAATTAACTTATTATTTAACGAAGCGGAAAATAACTGCGAAATAAACGATATTTACAAACGAATTTTCCCAACGACGATACGATGACTAGACGGGCTTTTTCTAACAAACGGTCTCCCACACCTGTCCTACAATTAAGCTTAAAATTACAAATCCACCGGACTACCAAAACAAACTAACTTTCCACACTTTTATAACTTAAAACTAAGTCCACCGGACTACCAAACTTAACACTATTAACACTCTATCACACATTACCCGTACAATTCTTCACACACATAACCCACACTTTGCTTAATTGAATTTTATTTTATAAATTTTATTTTAACAAAATTGACTGTAAATTATTTTAGTTAAATATTTTAATTTAATTATTCAATCATTAGTATAATTTAATAAAACGATAACTTTCAATTAACAATCAATTTCTAAATAACTTTGAACTAACTATTACAATTTTCAAATTCCGATTATTAATTTTAATTCTATTAAAGTATTATTTAGATTAAAATTCCTAAGTAAGTTATAATCACGGTCTTAATAATATAACAATAATTATTTGGAACTAAAGGTCTTAATACCTTGAATTAACTTTTGCCAACTAAATTAATCACGATATAATTTTTACAATCAAGTCAAAATTATTATCACAAGTTTATTGTTGTAAATTAATTAATTATAACTAACTTTTCCTGTGACCTTTTGACTCAAAATAACTAATCCTTTAGACTTAATGTCCACGCTATCAATTATTATTAATTTTCGGTAAATTTTAATTTAATTACTTCACGGACTTAATCCGAAAATCAATTAATTCACACGTGATAAAATAATTTCATGATATTCAATATTTTCAATAAATAATTCTTAACAAAATATCCGAGAATTTTCCAATGGTTTTATGAATTATAAAAGAATCGACGTAAGTAGAAGCATTCAATTTTATTTGCTAGAACATTTGCTAGCTTAGTTGTATTTGAACTTGGGTATTGGAATTTACTGCGACACAAAAATGTGCTGACGCTCGACCAAAATTCCACGAATAAAAGTTTGTCGATTATTTTCAAGTAACAGAAATTAATCAATTTTACCTAAGTTAATTATTATAAAAATTATAATAATAAATTTAACGAATTCTTCGGATGTTAACTATTTAATTGATAAATTTTTAGTTGTTAAATTTTTCCCGCAAGGTCGATTGAGTGATTCTCGGGTATAAACCTCCAGGAAAATCACTCGATCCAAAACTAGCAAATGTTCAACTATTATTTATTGAAATAATCGTCAATTAAACGATCCAATTGATAATTAAATAGGAGAAGTAACTGGGTATTGGGTAAACCGCGGTCCACTTTTTTCCCACAGAGTAATAATTGATACCTTGACGAATAAGATGATGATCTAACTCTCTAATTGAAGATGAAGTCCTAGTTGTAGTTGGCTTCCTTCGTCTCGTCAGTACTCTCGGGAACGGTCCTTTTTGATCTCCGTGGCACTCAGTCTGGCGGTCACACTACTTCTCTCTTTTTCACTGCACGGCTCACCTATTTTAACCCAAAACTACCCCCTCCTATTTTCCCTTTAGGCCCGAAGATCGAGACGCGCCAGTGCTATGTCGAATAATTATCGATATCCGGTGACATCGATTTAGGGTAATTTTACCCTGTTACAACACAGTAAAAAATTTTGCCGTAATTGGTGCGCGTGATTGCAGAATATTTTTTTTTCCTGTAAAATCCGTGAAATCGATCCATTAAGGCTTGAAAAAATTTGAATTACACAATGACGCACACCAAGTACATTCCAACTTTTTTTTTTTTTTTTTTCATTTTTAAACTTACAACAAAATTACTTTTAATCATCAAAAATCATATACAATCATATCAGTTTCTTGGATTTTTTTATTTTTTTAGTTTATATCTTTTTGTAAAGAAAAAAAATTTCTTTTTTATAATGGTCTTATGAACGTAGACTTGGCGCTATTTTTTACAGTGGAACTGTTTTTGTTCGGATTTATAATGCGCAACATTATACATTGAATGTATTGATTTCCTCTGACTCACTCATCCATGTTTATAAATTGAAACTTTTCATCCACTCTTATAATTTAGATGAAAAATATGAAAATATACACAATAAGACAAACTATTCGTAACATGATTGATCAAATATATCATAAGCATGAAAATAAAGAAGACTGGCAATAGCCTAGTCGGATCGGTGCCCGCTTTTCGAAAGAGTGGAACCCGGGTTCGATCCTGGCACGCACCAATATTTTTCAGTGAAAAATATGTGCGTTACGTTCCCAGCCTCTGGAAGTGGCAGCGATAGCCAGGCGGCACACGTCTAACTTTGGCGATCACCCAGTTATGTAACAACTTGAATAGGTGACCAATCTAGTCGGTGTTTGCTAGCTCGATTGATCTCTGCACACTAGGAGAGATGCCTAATGCTCCAGTGGTCGATAAAGAAGAGTTTTTTTTATCAATCCCTGTAGACTTAGCCCAGCTCCGATTGTACTTTGATTGTATCATTGGTTTTCTCTGTGGTTTTCCCATGTTACTGTTCCAACAGTCTGAGAGGTGAAGTTCAGGGCAAATGCGGTACAGAAAGCACAATTCGGTCCCCGCCGCAAAATAAAAGTAGAGGAAATGACGGGTAGGACTTGCTGAGGTCCAAAAAAACGAAGAAGAGCAAGTAAAGCGTAAATTCTAGGAGAAAGAGGGAAGATCAGCCTTGTAAAAACCGAGAAAGGTGTACAAGTAAAAAACAATTCTTTTTCTTCATAAGCATGAAAATATATATAATTCCATACCAACAGTTACACGCGCGCTTGCGTGCGCAACGTATACTAGTCCTACATTATAAGATACATAAGAGTCTTGAAGTTAGTCATAGGTTGAAACTCGCAAAAAACGGGCCATAATCCATTATTGGTCAAAATTAAAGCGTGCGCATTGCGCATAATTGAAATTTCTAGTAAATTTTATAAAAACTAAAACAACAGACAACCACACGGTGTAATGTCACAGTAATAAACACAACCACCAAGACACTGTGCGAGTGAGACCAAAAATGTCGGTCATACGCGCTTTTACAACTAGCGCCATTAGTTTATGCAGTAGCCACCGCGGAAAATTCAAAATAAAATTCTGAAAAGTAAGCAATAAAATTGCAAGTTAGACAAAATTCTCATAACCTAACTAATATAATCGATAGTCGTTAAACCAGTCTAAGAACGACAAACGCCATCAATTGGCAATTATATTCCTGAAAACTGACAATAAATCATTATAGATTATACCCAAATTTTGGGAATCAGTACGTTTGTTTACACTGTCATGAACTTTGATCCACATCATCTCACTAACATTCCTTTTAAACCAATTACTTTCACAACATCCAAGATCTCTACATTTTCATAATCAAAGACATGACCTGAATCAAAATAATGATCAGCTAACGCCGTTTAGTTTTCATCCAAAATCTTAGTATTCCTACAACTATTAATATGTTGGCTAACTCTATTCTTTAGGTACCGTTGGTTTGGCCAATGTGTTAGTTGAGAGATCCGGTGATTGGTTAATTACGAACTGGTATGTAAAACCATCTAGTTCGGTCAGGATCTTGAATCATGCTTCTAATCATCTAAGATCTCAAAAGATCGGTATGATATATGGCTTACTAGATAGAATGCCCAGGCCAAGCAGTGAGAAGTGTCATGATGAAAATTACTATAGAATTGAGCGTCTATTATGGAGTAATGGTTATCCGGGATCGTTGATTCTTGCAACAATTAACAAGTTTAAAGAGCGGCTAGGAAGCAATGTGTTGAGTCGCATTAGAACTAATAATTTCATTAGTTACTGTCGGTTTCCGTTCGTGCCGGATCTGTCATATAGGGTAAGCAAATGCTTTCTGGGTACAAATGTAAAGTTGGTATTCTATAATGTTCAGAAGATCAACTCGCTGTACACAAGGTTGAAAGATCCTATACCCCGTGATCTTAGAGCAAGCGTGGCTTACAAAATCCCTTGCTCGTATGGTCTGTGTTACATTGGCCAAACCAAACAGTACCTAAAGAATAGAGTTAGCCAACATATTAATAGTTGTAGGAATACTAAGATCTTGGATGAAAATAAAACAGCGTTAGCTGCCCATTATTTTGATTCAGGTTGTAACGTAGACTTTTCCTTGAGGTAAATCTTCACGACAAACTATAATTCACTACGTTACACTTCGTCCATCTCAGCCATCTCTTGACCCTCCAGGAACTCCGACAGGCGCCAGTCGACTTTTGTTTCACCGGTTTCGGCAACCGGGATACGATAAACTTAATTTTTATGTTCCTAGAAGACCAAGAGCGGCCTTGACAGTAATGGAATGCCTATGTGTCGCTCAGTTATGCTGGTTATCGAGAAAGGGTCGTGATTCGGTCTCTCAGAGGAAGTAATTTCCTTAAAAAACGGGACTAAACGATAGCTAGTACACTAATCGGTACTCCCAAACTAATACTCAACGTGAGCTTGCAACTGACTCCGTTTACGACGGTACACATCTAACGCTGCCTAGCAGCGACGGTACGTCCGTCCTCTATGAAAATCTCCACAAGACTCCTTTTGAATCCGGTCCCAAGCCGGACTTCCACACAAAACAATCCTTACTCATTCACTACTCCAGCCAGACTGTCTCTCACCGTACCCCTACTACATTCATACCACCTGCTACATGCACTCAACTCACTTCCACGCTACTTTCAGACACACATATCTCCACAGTCATTCCTACATTCACACAACTAGCGTCCCAGACATACCAGTGATTCCGCTCCCCTGGGAGCTCAGACAGCACTCGCAACTACCCTCAAGCATCCAGCAATCGAGGCCTGTCAACCGCAAGCTACCGCATGAGCCTGTCAAAACTCCCGTACTTCGGAGTGACGACATTTCAGTTGCTCCTCTGTGGTAATCACCTCACTCCAAGAGGCTGGACCTGAGTTCAATCGTCGGTAACTGACCAAGAGACACATTACATCGGTCACTTGTCCGCAGTGCAGCTCGATATCCTCGAAACAACTAACTTACACACATTCACGATAGTCATCAATACTACAACGTTACCGTACTCACACAACATAAACTCATAATATTACTCAAATACACTACTACTGTGACGCTACATAAAATGTAACGTTACAAGGTCATGTCTTTGATTATGGAAATGTAGAGATCTTGGATGTTGTAAAAGTAATTGGTTCAAAAGGAATGTTAGTGAGATGATATGGATCAAAGTTGATGACACTGTAAACAAACGTACTGATTCCCAAAATTTGAGTATAATCTATAATGATTTATTGTCAGTTTTCAGGAATATAATTGCCAATTGATGGCGTTTGTCGTTCTTAGATTGGTTTAACGACTATCGATTATATTAGTTAGGTTATGAGAATTTTGTCTTACTTGTAATTTTATTGTTTATTTTTTAAGATTTTATTTTGAATTTTCCGCGGTACCTACTGTATAAACTAACGGCGCTAGTTGTAAGAGCACGTATGACCGGCATTTTTGGTCTCACTCGCAGTGTCTTGGTGGTTGTGTTTATTACTGTGACATTACACCGTGTGGTTGTCTGTTGTTTTAGTTTTTGTAGAATTTATAAAAATATTCAATTTATAAATTGGGATGAGTGAGTCAAAGGATGTCAATACATTTAATGTATATTGTTGCGCATTATAAATCAAGGTCAATTTTTATTGTGTTGAGGTATATATTACTGTATTTCCATGTAACAGTTTTATTTTAATTGTATTATTTATGTATGTTTTAGAGACCTGATGAAAGTTAAATAAAATAACCGAATCGTTGCGGAATTAGTTATCTGCGTTTTTTAACAATTATCTTGTCCACGTTCCTGCCAATCGGTAATAGATAGAGTGCCTGAATGCTGGCTAGCGCTCTGAGCGATTTCACCAGGGTGAGAACAGCTAATAAGCGCTCACACCCTGGGGGTAATAGTTAGGATATTTTTGGATGGGATACCTGAACTCTAGCTGGCGCTCTAGGTACAGGAACCAGGGTGGAACGCTGATAAGCGCTCTCAACTCTGGGTTGAAGTTTTAATAAATTTCCATAATTGTTTAACAATTAACAAAATTTATTATTAAGGAGTTGACAGGCTCAGCCTCGGACCAGCAAAGATTGCTCCTCTGCTGAGTCCTCGGACTGACTGTTTCAGATGAAGTCTGAAGACAGAATGTATATCTAATAATTTTTACAATGGGTTTTTATAATGATATTTTAGCAACGTTGCATCTCAGGTTACCCTATAAGAACATCAACGCAGTCCAAAACCCACAACGTAAACTTTTTAGTCTACTGGGCTGCGTTGACGTTTGTAACGGGTAATTTTTGGTGGGTTTATACTCTTGAAGAATAAACGCCGAACAATTCTGAACGATACTGCGACACAAAAAGCCCCCTCGCTCGGATCTGAAGCTCGCCGGAGTCCAGGGTAAAAGGGGGGTTGAACAACAAAACACGATCCAAAATAAAACCATACGAACTTTCAGTTAAATAAGTAAATAATAACTACGTCTAAATAAATAACTCAAAATATCAAACAGGTTATGATATAGAAACAAAATAAATCATTTATTTACCAACATCGTCTCAAACGGTTACAAAACAAAATAAACTCTCGTAATACAAAATTTTTAGGTTATATCAAACCTCAGCAAACTAAATCTAAACGACAAGAATACAAAAAAATGACTTCATGACGTCGGTCAACGCACGCGTATCTAGGCTCGATCAAAACTGGTTTGTACCAGACAAACTCGCACACATTCTGGCTCCCGTGAGCGTCCAAATCGCGAACTACAACTCCAAAAACTGGTTACCCACCTTCCAGGAGACTAGCCGTCACCCCTGGGCCTAAAACTCTACCCTGAGAGCGGATGGAGAGTATCCTCTCCGCTCCCACCTACACGGTCTGTGAATACCTACCGGATTTTCGACAGAGGGTCAAAAATCCGGGAAGTCAAATCTTGTTGAGAGTTCAAAAGGTACTTACCAGTGTTCTAGACGAACCAAGGTAATGTCCCTCCAGTTGTTATTGGTAGAAGAATATTCCCGCAATAACACTCTGTCACAAGACTTGCCTTTCTGATCGCCAATTTTCGCTTTTATCAGTTTTTCCAAAAGTCACTTACAGCGAACCGGAATAATCGTTTTTGCCCTCTACACGTTATTTACAAACTAGCAATTTAATTGGCAATTCCCTCATTTTATATTCATTCGTATCGTCAAATTCAGAGTTTTGGGAATCAAATATCAACAGATTACATACAAATTCAACAGAATACATTCCCATACTAAAATTTGCTCGGGACTTAGAATAATTTCGTTTATAAATATTTTTCTTTTAAATAATAATCGTTATTTCTTTCATTCTATAACCATTCGCCGTTTTTCCATACTAAACCGGCTTAGCACTTAGAATAATTTATAAATTGGAAATTTACCATAATTTGTTTCCAAAAATTAAATTACATTGATTTTCTTTCAATAAATTTCTAAACAATCAAAAAAAAAAATATAATCACAAATAATAATCATCGCAGACAAACTAATACTTTCTGATTAACTAATTATTAACTCATCTGAACTATTAAACATTAATTGTTTTGAACAAAACGATTTTAACTAAAAAAAAATATATTTCTGAATATTTATAATCAAAACTAAATTAAATAACTAAATATTTCCACACGTCTTTAGTGAATAATACTTTTCAATAGTAATAATAATTAAAATAATAATACTGCACTCGTAAACAACAACTTAAATCAAGCAAATGAATTATTTACAATGTTAAATAATAATTTAGCCAGAAAATACGCCCGTCGAAGTATCAGGCAAACATGAGTAATGAAGAGTAGGTAGCTGTCGTTGTTCCCCTCCTGGTCCCTTCTTCCGCGCCCTACTCCTCAGCTGTCCCGTACTAGCCATCGGCCCTCTCTCTCCGACTCAGTCCCTCTTCCCTACTCTAGACCCTTTTTCCGACATCTGGGTCACACCCCTCTTTCCTTGGAAAAGAAAAGTGGTGAACTTGTTTGCCACTTTTCTTTAGTTGAACTTGCCCACCAGGTCTTCTAGACGCTGCTGGGTCAACCTCAGTGTTGGCTTCCACTGGTTTCGCGTCTGGGTGACTTTCCAGATGCGTCCTTGCTTGTCGTAGGCGCTGAATGAGCGCTTGCCTTTCTGTCCTGGCAAGAAAGGTCGGCTCTGTAGAGTTTCCAAACAAGCCAATGACTCTTTCAGTTTCTGCATCGGTGTCTTGGTGTTCAGCGTGCTGGTGAATAGGTCTCCAGGCTTGTCTGTAAAGGACTCTGGATAGTCCTCCAGTTCTGGGTATTCTGGCACCACCCAGCGGGCTTCTGGTTCAGACCTCGTCTCGACCGGCTTTCGTGGTATTACCCAGCGAACGTTTTTCGGAAAAGCAGTGGTTTCCCGGATTCTCGGACCTTTCCGTTGGGGACTGTGCTGCTGGCATGGGCCCGGACGGATAACGCTTTCTTTTCTCTTTATAGGCTCCACTGGTTCGATGGCGGTTTCGGCAATCGGCTCGGCGACATCAGGATTCTCCTTGGTAGGTTTAGGAAGTCCATCAACTTCCATCGGTGTACCAGGTTCGGCAGTCGGTACAATGGCATCCACAGGTTTCGTCAGCTGCGGCGCAGCGATCAACTGGGGACTGCGCTTGAGGCGTGGGCCCGGGTTGGTTGTTGTGCTGTGGTTTCCGTCGTCGATGCCTGGATTCTTCCCTGGAGCGTTTTCCCGTGTGGGGCTGGCCCCGAAAAGCTCCTCCAACCTTCTTGCTCTTGTTCCCAGCTTCCTGGTCAGATTTACCAAACCGTTCGGGGCTGGCCTGATCAGTGTTTTCGGCCTCTTGCGCTTGAATAGTCCCTGGCTAACCCTTTTTGCTTGCGTTCCGCCTGTGGTGGTCGCAGGGGTGGTCGGTGTGGCTGGACGGCGATCAGGTCTTATAAATCCTGGATTGGCTGGATCGTACGGCTCGTGGGCAGAATTTTGGCGCGGGCTCACCGGTTTGGCTGCTTCTGGCAGGTGGTGCAGGATGATGTCTAGTGGCTTCCTCAACATCTCTTCGAGCAACCAGATTTCTTCCTCTTCCGTAAATCCTGGCTCCATCTAAATCTAATATGCGATAGGTTCAACAACAATATGATTCAAACAACATTCCAAAACCAGTTTTGATCCTCTTTTCGCTGTATTTTACTATTACAACATAAAAAAAAACTAAACTTTGTATTTCTTTTGACATGACTTTGACTCATAACCCCGTATCGACATTTTGATTACGTGATTGACTACTAGGTGATACAATTTTGAATAGAACTTTCAAAACTAACCCCCGTCTAAATACGTCAAAAAGAAAAAATGTAGCTTGACTCTAACAGTTTACCTGGCGTTCCGCTTTCAACCTGGTTCTCCGGCGGTAGGGACTAATTTTGCCTTTTTGGCCATAGCTCGGGTTACACGACGCGGTCCCAAGGTTTCATCCACATCCGGATAGTGGTTTTCGCGGTCAATTTGTTCGCGTTCCGGTTTTTCATGGTCAGATTCTGGGGGATTTCCCTCATGGAACGGTTTCAAGTCTTTTATGTGCGCAGTGAACGTTTTACCCTCTTTACTAACTTCGTATACGGAAGGACCGACGATCTTAGTTACTGTAAAACCCGTCGCGTACTTCTCCGCAAGTTTAGCCGAAAAGTGGTCAATCGCTGATGATAAATGGTGTTCCCTCTTGCTGACCAGGTCTCCAAGAGCTGGTTGCCAGGAACCACGCTTGCGATTATAATACTTGGCTTGTTTCCCGTAGGTTCGGGCCAGGTTAACCTTGACTAACTCAATGGTGTCGTCCAGGGTCTTGGCTGCCCGATGTGGATCATAGACCTCGTCTTTCCCCGGTTGGCTCGTGCTCGAATTGACAGCGGGGGTAGAATTTCGCGGCCGTAATTTAAATACGCCGGGGTAAACTCTGTCGCGTCATGCTTTGCCGTGTTATAGGCGAAGGTAAATTCTGGAACTTGTTTGTCCCAGTTTCGTTGATTTGTCCCTACGAATTGGGCAATCATTGTTCCTATAACTCGATTCGTTCTCTCGACTGGATTGCATTGAGGCGAGTATGGTGGGGTTCGAACGTGATTTATCCCGAATTGTCGCAATAAGGAGGTGAACTCCTTGCTTACAAAAGGGGTACCATTGTCGGTGATCACTGTGTCTACCCTACCAAAACGCAGCAAGACTCTTTCCTTGAAAGCAATCGCAATCGCGGAGGCAGTTTGTTGCCGTAGCGGTTGGATTTCTATCCACTTGGAGAATTTGTCTTGAAAAACTACCAGATAGCTCATCCCTCGCGATGATCGTGGTTTGGGGCCTATTATGTCTGCAGATACGACTGACCAGGGCTTCAGGGCAGGGATTGTTCCCATTGGGGCCGACGGGGGTTGTTGTGAGGCTTTGAATGCCTGACATGTCCCGCATTGGCGCACATAGGACGTGATTTCTGCCCTCATACGTGGCCAATAATATTGACTCGAAACGCGAGCAATCGTCTTAGCAATGCCTAAATGTCCGGCTGAAGGAACGTCATGATTTTCCTTCAGAACTTTACTGACTCCTGCTACCGGAACACATAATTTCCAGACGTCGCCTCGATCAGTGTAGTCCAAACTATGATATTGATGTCGGTATAACAGGCCTTGTTTCAGGCAGTACTCGGGATAGCGTTGGGGATCATTTTCGACTCCTTTGACGATTCTTTCATACCAAGTGTCCCCAAGCTCTAACGCTTCTAGTATTAAATCAGTTTCCTGGCTCGTGAGGATCTTTCTCGGTGGAATTTTCCGGGGTGCTTCGCGATAAAGCGTCCGCGACCTTATTCCATTTCCCTTTTCGATACACGACGTCGAAATGGTACTGTTGTAAGTACAAATTCCATCGAGCTACGCGTCCGCTTGGACTCTCTATCGATCGGAGCCATTTCAGTGACTGGTGGTCCGTGATAACCGTGAATTCATACTCTTCAAGGTATGGTCTCAGTTTCTGGATCGCCCAGACTACTGCCAAGCATTCTTTTTCTGTTACGCTATAATTCCGTTCGGCTTTCGTCAGCCCTCGGCTCGCATATGCGACGACTTTTTCTGCGCCGTCATGGTCCTGTGTCAACACAGCGCCTATCCCGACGTCGCTCGCATCCGTCTGTAGTACGAAGCGTTTCGAGAAGTCCGGTGGAACCAATAATGGATCCGATTTCAAGTGGCCTTTTAGCGTATCGAACGCGATTTGTTCTGGGGTTCCCCATCTCCAACGCTTCTTCTTTTGAAGGAGAGAGGACAAAGGTTTGGTCAAATCGGCGCAATTTGGAATAAATCGGCGGTACCAGGAGATCATGCCTAAGAACTGTCGTAGTTCTTTGGTATTCCGAGGTGGTGCAATCTCGGTGATTGCTCGAACCTTATCTGGGTCCGTCCGAATTCCCTGCTCGTCGATTACGTGACCTAAATACACGGTACTTTTCTTCAGGAAGTGCGATTTCTCAGGGTTTAATTTCAGATTCGCTGCGCGCAGTCGAGTCATGACCTGTTTCAAGATGGTCATGTGTTCAGCAAGGGTTTCGCTAACCACGATTATGTCATCCAGGTACACGACTACGTGTGTTTCCAGATCCGCGCCTAAAACTTCGTACATTACGCGCTGGAACGTCGCAGGCGCTGAATGTAAACCAAAGGGCATTACTCGGAATTGAAACAGTCCACGTCCAGGAATCGTGAAAGCTGTCAACGGTTTGCTTTCTTCCTCTAGTGGTATCTGCCAGTAGCCGCTTTTCAAATCGATAGTACTAATAAATTTAGCTTTCCTTAGTTTGTCCAGTGATGCATTCACATGTGGTATCGGAAATGCATCTTTCTCTGAGACGTCGTTTACTTTCCGGAAATCTACGCAAAACCGATATTTCCGGTCCTTTTTCTTGACCAACACGACAGGAGAATTCCACGGGCTGTTTGATGGTTCAATGATTCCGTCTTTCAGCATTTTATCCACTTCGTCATTCATAATTTGTTGCATTTTTGGGTTCTTTGGAAAGTAACGCGCCTTTACGGGTTCGATTCCGGGTTTAATTTTAATTTTGTGCGTCGCACACCGGGTAGGGCCAACTATTTCTTCGTCTAGGTTGAGCCAGGTCTTTATCTCTTGTCGAGCAGTCTCCAAATCGTATTCAGTATCCAACGCATTGAAAGATTCTGCCTTGCGTTGCAATTGATAACCTAATATCGCCAGGTTGTCAACGCCTAAAAGCATATCGTTTGTGTAGGTTGGCATGACGTGAAATGGTAGTTCGTACGAGTGATTATTTTCCTGGACATTGACCCAAACTGTACCAGATGATAGAATCACTTGATTCCCTAGTGTCGAGCCCCGTATCGGAGTGGGGTTATGCTTCGTGTATAGGCTCTTTTCGCGGATAAAGTCCCAGACTCGTTGGGAGACAATAGACGCGGTTGCCCCCGTATCCATCAATGCATGGATTGTTATATCACCGAGTCCAATCTCGGCGAAGGGTCGTTTCTCACCAGGCTTCAGTGCGGTTGGCTGGAAGTGCCGGGTTGGGGCTCTGGGTTGGTCGGCGCAGTGTTCTGTCCCTGCTGTGATGCTCCCTGTGGGTTCACGGGCCGGTTTTGGGAGCGCGTACCGGTCCTCGCGGCGTTTCCCTGATAGGGGCAGCATTCGCGCGAATACACGTTCATTTTTCCGCATCGCATACAAAACTTTACCGCCCGATTCGTACATTGTTCTCTGGTGTGCCCCTTTTGGCGGCATCGCCAGCAACAATCACGCCAGTTATACTCGAAAATCTCCACGGGTGCCGGTTCGGCAGGTTTCGCGGGTTTTCGATTGAACGCAGGTTCCGTTTTCCGGGGTGCTTGCCTGATCTCTTTGACCGCGGGGGGTTTCTCTTGCGCCACGAGTTGCTCGTACTCTCTTGCAAGCCGCAAAAGTCCTGAGACGTCAGCGAACTCTGTGCGCTTCATGTAACGTCGGTATTCTGGTCTCATGTTCTGGTACAATCGGGTAAGGCGGGCCGAGTTTGACATCTGGCCATGTCTCCGCATCAAGGTTTGCAGTCTTGTTGCGTATTCCGCCGCCGACTCGGTTTCTCCCTGGACGCTGTTCCGGATCTGCTCCTCCAGCTCAAGTTCGAGGCCCGGAGGCAGATAAAAAGATTTCAGGTCCGACTCAAAATCTTCCCACGAGACCCAGTCCCTCTTGTTGTTGCGATACCAGAGGAGGGCCTTTTCGCGCAACAATATCGGGATGCATGGCAGCAGGTGATCCATCTCGAAATCATAACTGTCTGCCATTTCTTCTAACCGTTCCAAGAAGTCTTGTACGTCACGTTCCCCTTTGAACACGACGTTCCACTTCCGCACTAGATCCCTCCTGCGGAGTTCGGCGGAATCCTCCCCAAACGTCGGGTAAAAATGTGGGTCGTGTCTGGGGTTCCTGAGAACGTGGTGCCTGCCCTGGCTGGGCTCACGGGGTAGACTATGCGTCCTGACCGGCGATTTCCGTCGTCGTCACGTCGCACATTCTCCATGCGCGGAGCACGGTCTCGGTTGCTGCTATGAGCGTTATTGCGTGTCTCTCGCTCTGCCTTTCTCTGCTGCTCGGCCTCGTACCTCATTCGCGCTTCGTTTGCGTCGAGCTGAAGTTCGTAGGCTCGTTGCTCCTCTCTTTCGCGCAACAATCGCGCCCTTATTTCCCGGCGTAATCGTTCGCGTAGCTCCTTTTCGGCCTCGCGAGCGATTCGCTCCTCCCGTTCTACTCTTTCTCTCTCACTCCGCTCGCGTTCTTCCGCCTCGATCCGCTCTCGTTCTTCCGCCTCGATCTCGGCTCGCAATCTTTTCTCCACGGCCCGTCGTTGTCGGGCCGTCTGTGCCTCTGGTGGTGTGTTCTCGTCTTCTAGGTCCTCGCCTGAGGGTTGCTCATCTTCATTCTCTTGTTCCTGCTCGTCTATTTCTTCGGGCGGGTCATCCAGATTCTCCAGGTTATCCAGTTCCGCCTCGGACCGGTCGAGATCAATCAACAATTGGTCGTATCGACCCGCGCGACCCGCGTTCGCCGCTCGCGATTTGTTAAGCGCCGTTTTCAACAAAAACCTTAACTCTGGCAACGTCGCCTTTGGTTCGATTGCCACCTGATATTTTTCTAGCTCGCTAATGACCGCCTCTTTTCTGAGCGACCACAGCCACGTTTGTGTCCCCGTTTTCTTACTCATTCTAACTGAAGATTGGAGAAACTAACTAAAACGAACTCGCAGTACCCCGAATTCCCGCTACCACGAAACAAAATCACCGGGTCCCTGTTCGAGCGCCATAAATTTGTAACGGGTAATTTTTGGTGGGTTTATACTCTTGAAGAATAAACGCCGAACAATTCTGAACGATACTGCGACACAAAAAGCCCCCTCGCTCGGATCTGAAGCTCGCCGGAGTCCAGGGTAAAAGGGGGGTTGAACAACAAAACACGATCCAAAATAAAACCAAACGAACTTTCAGTTAAATAAGTAAATAATAACTACGTCTAAATAAATAACTCAAAATATCAAACAGGTTATGATATAGAAACAAAATAAATCATTTATTTACCAACATCGTCTCAAACGGTTACAAAACAAAATAAACTCTCGTAATACAAAATTTTTAGGTTATATCAAACCTCAGCAAACTAAATCTAAACGACAAGAATACAAAAAAATGACTTCATGACGTCGGTCAACGCACGCGTATCTAGGCTCGATCAAAACTGGTTTGTACCAGACAAACTCGCACACATTCTGGCTCCCGTGAGCGTCCAAATCGCGAACTACAACTCCAAAAACTGGTTACCCACCTTCCAGGAGACTAGCCGTCACCCCTGGGCCTAAAACTCTACCCTGAGAGCGGATGGAGAGTATCCTCTCCGCTCCCACCTACACGGTCTGTGAATACCTACCGGATTTTCGACAGAGGGTCAAAAATCCGGGGAAGTCAAATCTTGTTGAGAGTTCAAAAGGTACTTACCAGTGTTCTAGACGAACCAAGGTAATGTCCCTCCAGTTGTTATTGGTAGAAGAATATTCCCGCAATAACACTCTGTCACAAGACTTGCCTTTCTGATCGCCAATTTTCGCTTTTATCAGTTTTTCCAAAAGTCACTTACAGCGAACCGGAATAATCGTTTTTGCCCTCTACACGTTATTTACAAACTAGCAATTTAATTGGCAATTCCCTCATTTTATATTCATTCGTATCGTCAAATTCAGAGTTTTGGGAATCAAATATCAACAGATTACATACAAATTCAACAGAATACATTCCCATACTAAAATTTGCTCGGGACTTAGAATAATTTCGTTTATAAATATTTTTCTTTTAAATAATAATCGTTATTTCTTTCATTCTATAACCATTCGCCGTTTTTCCATACTAAACCGGCTTAGCACTTAGAATAATTTATAAATTGGAAATTTACCATAATTTGTTTCAAAATTAAATTACATTGATTTTCTTTCAATAAATTTCTAAACAATCAAAAAAAAAAATATAATCACAAATAATAATCATCGCAGACAAACTAATACTTTCTGATTAACTAATTATTAACTCATCTGAACTATTAAACATTAATTGTTTTGAACAAAACGATTTTAACTAAAAAAATATATTTCTGAATATTTATAATCAAAACTAAATTAAATAACTAAATATTTCCACACGTCTTTAGTGAATAATACTTTTCAATAGTAATAATAATTAAAATAATAATACTGCACTCGTAAACAACAACTTAAATCAAGCAAATGAATTATTTACAATGTTAAATAATAATTTAGCCAGAAAATACGCCCGTCGAAGTATCAGGCAAACATGAGTAATGAAGAGTAGGTAGCTGTCGTTGTTCCCCTCCTGGTCCCTTCTTCCGCGCCCTACTCCTCAGCTGTCCCGTACTAGCCATCGGCCCTCTCTCTCCGACTCAGTCCCTCTTCCCTACTCTAGACCCTTTTTCCGACATCTGGGTCACACGTTCCAGAAATCTCTTATCTCGAGGTATTTCCGTTACGAAATACCTCGGATAATCATTAATTGATTGAGATAATAATTTACTAAATTAAAAATAAATTTAAAATTTCCGAGAACGTAACAATTTGTTTTTTTTTATTTCATTTTTATTTTGATTTTTACATTTCTGTTTCTGAGAGTTTTTCAAAGAAGATGGAGGAGGGATAAGGTTTCACATTACATTCACGTTCATTAATCTTAATTAAAGTTTACGCTTGCCTTATAAATAAATATAGAAAAACGCCCTAACCGAGATTCGAACAGTAAACCTAACGCTCGCGAGGCTATAACCTAACCGCATCGCTATACGAACGTTGAAGAAACTTATTTGTTAGAAGTTTCATTAACCACATGTATTACTGGCTATCTTGACAGTGTTAGTTTTAGGGTTTAAAATTTACCATTTTACTTTGTAAATAGTGACGTTGCTTGTATATAAATTTTGTAACTGTATTTTATATTTCTTACATATAATGCGATCATTTTTAGGTACGAAATGATAAATATCGAAGTTAAAATTCTTAATTATTATACTTTAACATTTTTAACTGTCACATAGTGAATGTTACTGTTTGAAATAGTATTTTCTTCCATGTACAGAATAAATTGTAGCATTTAAATGATAAATATTATAAAGTGATTATTAAAATCATGATTTATTCACTCTGGAAATGCTCCATTATCAGCATATATTTACTCTGGAAATCCTTTGTTCCCAACTTGTACTCATTTTGATACCGCTCTGTTTTCAATATGTATTCACTATAGATTTACTATGGTTTCAATATGTAATAACTATGGATGCAATATGGTTTCAATATGTATTTACTCTGGAAACACTCTGGCTTCAGAATGTATTCACTATGGTTTCAACACATATCCACTATGGATACATGTTGGTTACCGAATGTATCCACTTTGGTTATATTCTGGATACATAATGAACAAATGCTAAAAACACACTCTGGAAACTCTCTGAAATCAGCATGGTTACAGAATAAAACCATTTTCACTATGTTTCCAGAGTGTTTCCAAAATGACTCTAAGGTCGTGAGGGTTTAACATAAAAATTTTTTGACGCAATGACGTAAAATTTCTCACCACATACAAATTTTTTTGTATTTATTGTGACAATTTTGCTTTTCTGTCCAATTGACCCCTAATCAACTAATAAACAAACTAAAAATTTAACAATAAACTACAATAATTATTAGGGCACCACCAAGTTTATTATCACGGTTCCTGGAACCGATCCAGAGCAGAGAAAACTTATCTTAGGGTAGAGAGAGTGGAGGAAGGTGCTGTTGAATAATAAAAATTTAATTAACAAAATATCGATATTTATTAACAATAAATAATAACAAATTAAGCGCTCACTCACGCACACTATAATCGCTTAAGACTAGCCTAACGAACGGCTCATCGAAACTACGTAATTACTCTGTGCAAAAACTGCAGTGCAACAAAGATCATCTAGCGTAATTAACGGCTAACCAGAACCAACTTAACACTATTAACACTCTATATCACACATTATCCATATAAATCTTCACATACATAACCCACACTTGTAAAGACGTTATTTTTTCTAATTTAAAATTGATAATAATTAAATTGATTAAAAGTATTTAATTAAAATATCCAGTCATTAGTTTTAATTAAACAATATTTCAAATTAACGCCCAATTTCCAGAATAACTCTAAGCTTAATATTCAATTTTCAATTCTGATTTCTGACTTCTAGATTAAAATTCTTAACTAATTTATTGCCGGGATCTTAATAATGCAACAATAAATATTTAATGACAAGAGGTCTTCGTATCTTGAATTAATAGATTAAAATATAGAGACAGAGGTCTTAATCATCTGCCGACATAGAATTTATTCTGTCTGGGATTTTACAAGATTAATTTTCAACGAATTAAGTTAATCTCAATAATAATTTTAATAATTGGATTCAGAAATTATTAATTAAAAAATTAACGACGAAAATTAATTATCTATAACCAAAATTTTTAGTGAGATTTCTCAACATAACATAACCGAAATTCCTGGACTTAGTCCTGGAATGTCCACGCTGATAATTATTAATTTTCAGTAACTATAGTAATTTTAATTTATCTAAAATTCCACGAACTTAAGTTCAGATTAATTAATTAATACGTAATCAAATATTTTGTAATACAAATTAATTCAATGAATAATTTGTAACAGGGTAAAATTACCCTAAATCGATGTCACCGGATATCGATAATTATTCGACATAGCACTGGCGCGTCTCGATCTTCGGGCCTGAGGGGAGAATAGGAGGGGGTAGTTTTAGGTTAAAATAAGTGAGCCGTGCAATGGAAAAGGGAGAAGTAGTGTGACCGCCAGACTGAGTGCCACGGAAATAAAGAAGGACCGATCCCCGAAGTAGTGACGAGACGAAGGAAGCCAACTACAACTAGGACTTCATCCTCAATAAGAGAGTTAGGTCATCATTTTATTCGTCAAGGTATTAATTATTACTCTGTGGGAAAGAAGTGGACCTCAGTTTATCCAATACCCAGTTACTTCTTCTATTTAATTACAATTGGATCGTTTAATCGACGATTATTTCAATAAATAATAGTTGAACATTTGCTAGTTTTGGATCGAGTGATTTTCCTGGGGGCTTATACCCGAGAATCACTCAATCGACCTTGCGGGAAAAATTTAACAACTAAAAATTTATCAATTAAATAGTTAACATCCGAAGAATTCGTTAAATTTATTATTATAATTTTTATAATAATTAACTTAAGTAAAATTGATTAATTTTTGTTACTTGAAAATAATCGACAAACTTTTATTCGTGGAATTTTGGTCGAGCGTCAGCACATTTTTGTGTCGCAGTAAATTCCAATACCCAAGGTCAAATACAACTAAGCTAGCAAATGTTCTAGCAAATAAAATTGAATGCTTCTACTTACGTCGATTCTTTTATAATTCATAAAACCATTGGAAAATTCTCGGATATTTTGTTAAGAATTATTTATTGAAAATATTGAATATCATGAAATTATTTTATTACGTGTGAATTAATTGATTTTCGGATTCAGTCCGTGAATTAGTTAAATTAATTTTTATTCCAAATTAATAATTATCGACGTTGGCATTAAGTCCAAGAAATTTGATTATTCTGAGTAGAAAAGGTCACAGGAAAATTTAGTTAGAATTAATTAATTAAACTTGTATTAATAATTTTGAACGTGATTGTAAAAGTTATATTGTGATTGATTTAATTATCAAAAGTTAATCCAAGGTATTAAGACCTTTTGTTTTAAATAGTTATTGTTATATTGTTAAGACCATGACTATAAGTTACTGAGAAATTTTGATCCATCTAATATTTTAATAGAATTAAAATTAGCAATCGGAATTTGAGAATTGTAATAGTTAGTTCAAGGTTATTTAGAAACTGATTGTTAATTTGGAATTATAGTTTCACCAATTACTAATGATTGACTAATTAAATTAAAATATTTAACTAAAATTAATTACAGTCAATTTTGTTAAACTAAAATTTATAAAATAAAAATCAAATAGAGTCAATTCAGTAGTGTTAGTGTGAGACAAGTGTGGGTTATGTGTGAGTTGCAGAGTATCTAGGTCTACGTTTCGTCACTGGGCTGTTGTTCTGTAGCAAAGTGTGAATAAGCTGCAGGAGTATCTAGGTCTACATTTCGTCACTGGGCTGTTACTCCTGTGAGCCGAGTCAACGACCCCTGCATACGATTCGTCTCTATGCGGGTGATTATAGGTTTAGTTAAACGGGTAGATGCCGAAAGGTGCCCGTCACGTGTAGACTCCGAAAGGGGCACGTGTTAGAAATCGACGGGTAGACGCCGAAAGGGACTTATCGAGAATAAGTTAGAAATCGACGGGTAGACGGGGAAAGGGAAAGGGGCTCGTCGAGAATAAGAATATTGTTAAGTGTGGTTAGTGTGTGAGTGATTGAATTCTGTTAACTTGTTTTAAGTCGCGATATTGTTAAAAGTTGTTATTGTTAATAAATATTGTTCAATCTTGTTAATTAATTATTTATTATTCAGCAGCACCTTCCTCCACTCTCTCTACCCTAAGAATACGATTTCTCAGCTCTGGACCGGTTCCAGGAACCGTGATTAAAAATCCTGGTGGCGCCCTAATAATTATATTGTTTGTTAGTTTTGTTCGTTTATTTATAAAAATTGATTAGGGGTCAACCTGAGCAGGTAAAACTGTTACAAATTCCTAATTTAATTTTCGACAAAAATTCCAAGTAAAATTTCCATTCACAAAAATCGACATACTCAATTTCGACACTAGAACATTCGTTAGTTTGGTTGTTTTGGCCTTGGGTATATCGGATTTACTGCAACGTAAAACTCTACTGACGCTCGATCAAAAATCCGTGATCAAACACTTGTCGTTTTTTTTTTCTCAAGCATAAAAATTGATCATTCGTTTTACCTAATTAATTGATTATAAAATTGATACAATTAATAAAACAATTTCAAATGTTAAATAAATTAAATTGATTAAATTTTCTCACTATGAATGTTAAAAATGATTCTTGACCTCAAGGTCGACTGACCCGAGAAAATATATTTATATGTAATTATGTATATTTATATATATATTGGTTATATATGATTACATATGAAAATGGTCAAATATAAGCATATGTAACTATATATAATTATATATAACTACATATAATTATTAGAGTAGATTAGATTAGATTTGTGATTTGTCCGGGCACTCAGCAATGAAGCCATTGTACCCGGGCCCTTTGATGGGCTGTCACACTCTTCCTTAAGGTTTTATATATAAGGTTGGCACCCTGCTTGGCTAGTTGATTTGCCATCTCGTTGCCATGGATTCTACAGTGACTTGGGACCCATACGAGCTTGACATGGTTTGTTGCCGCCAGCTGTTCTAGAGCCTCAATGCATTCATAAGTCAGATATATGTGTGTCTATTCCTGTAATTATGTTGAATGATATGTTCAACACTGGAATTTATAGCATATATCTCTGCCTGTAGTATGGATGCCGTAGGCCCTAGTCTCATTGAGAGTTCTGTTCTAGGTCCATTGCTCCATACGCCTATTCTTGTACCTGCTTTTGAGCTGGATCCGTCTGTATACCAGACTAATCCTGTAGGTACCAGTAGTTCTTCCTCATTATCTAGCCATTCCTGCCTTGTCGGCGATATTGCCTAATAGAGTTTCCTGAAGTGGTATCTGACCGGGCATCGGTCTCCTCCAAGAGTTAGAGTCTCCTTGAAATCCTCCACCTCCAGGATCCCTGCATGCCTGTATGATGCCTTTCTCCAGAGACCTTCAAATTGCAGTCTGAACGCCGTTTTGATCGCCGCTGATTCTGCGTATAGATTCGGGGGCCTTACATTTAGTAATGCTCCCAATGCTATGGTAGGTGTCGTTTTCATCGACTCGTTATACCCAGCATGGCTATTCCGTAGACATAGACCTTATTCAGCGCCTTGGTGTTTGTGACCCGCTTTAGTGCCGGCCACCAAACCACCGAGGCATGTATCTGTGGGACTAGAATGGCTTCGTATATCCACTTCACCATTCTAGGTTTCAGACCCCACGTGTTTCCGAACATTCTCCTGCAAGCCTAAAAGGCGGCAGTGGCCTATTGTGCTTGACTGGAGATGTGCGATTTCCAGCTCAGTTTCTGATCTAAGGTAACACCTAAGTAGCGTATCTCCTCAGTGAATCTGAGCTGTTCATTAAAAAGGAATGGTGCCTTAACAACGAATTTCCTTTTCTTTGTAAATAGTACTAGTCCTCTCTTGCCAGGGTTTACCTTTAAAGACCTGACCATGCACCATTCTTGGATGTGATCGAGAGCGCGCTGCATCCTCGACCTCCATTCTTCCGGATTAAAGCCTTTGACGAGAATTGCCACATCGTCGGCGTAGCCAACGGCGTGTATCTTCTTGTCATTTAGCTCTTTCAGAAGATTGTTGACTACCAGTAGCCACATTAGAGGTGATGAGACTCCGCCCTGTGGGCAGCCTCTCCTCACCCGTGCCTCAACGTTATTGCTAAGTTCGATGCTAACCGTCCTGAGCCTGAGCATATTGTGGATCCACCTTGTAATTGAGTCTTCTATTTCTAAGTCCTCTACGGCGGTCCGTATCGATTCGAATAGGGTATTGTCAAAGGCCCCTTCGATATCGATGAATACACCCAGTACGGCTTGTTTCTTTCTTATGAAAGGCTCCTTTTACGTATTCAACACATATTTACATAACACATAACACATTCAACGGACTTGCCCGCCTGGTATGCATGTTGAGAGTGGTGTAGTGGTTTATGTACCAGTGCTCCATCTCTTATGTACCTGTCAATCAGTTTTTCTAGTGTTTTCAGTAGAAATGATGAGAGGCTTATGGGTCTGAAGGATTTTGCTTCGTCAGTAGGTGCTTCAGCAGGATCTCTAAAAGGTGAGCAACCATTTCTTCGTACGACTCAGTCTCCCTTCCATCTGGAAGTGTCAGACCATTGAGTGTCATTTTTGGCCCTAAAGTGAACACTGCGGAGGCGAGCAACCACAGATTATTTATCTGTTTCCTCGCAGAAATGCTTCCAGGCGTTTAGCTTTGAAATCTTAATGTTTCTTTTGTACTCTTTCTGTGCCTCCTTATAGTTGGCCCATTCGGAAGTACCATTAGTCTTCATAGCTTTATTCAGTAGTCTCCTAGATATTGAGCGCAGTTTGCTGAGCTCTTTGTTCCACCAGGATACTCTCTTTTTATTGTTTGTCTTCTTCGGAAGACAGGTAGCCTCGTAGAACCTTAAGATTGAATCCTATAGGTCTCTGGTTGCCAGTTCTATGCTCTCCTCGGTCCACAGTTTTCTGCCCTTCTTGCTAAGCCTGCTTCCTAGTTCCGCTCTATAGCGGTCCCAGTCTGCACGCTTTGGATCCCTGCATGACCTTCTTTCCCTTTTCGGAGTGTCTCCCAAGATAGGGAACGTTATTTGATGGTGGTCTGAGAGGGTGTCCTCTTTACTGACCCGCCATCCTGATATTGATTGGACAATCCTTCGGGAGCCCAATGTTATGTCGATTACTTCTTGTCTTCGTGAAGTAACGAATGTTTGTCTGGGTCCTCTGTTAAGAATCTATAGATCAGTGCTGGATAGGTGCTCTAAAAGAGTTGAACCCTTATCGTTGATGTTTGAACTGCCCCATACCACATGGTGCGCGTTAGCGTCGCAGCCTATGATAAGAGGTAAGTTCTTTTCTTGGCAATGCTGAATTAGCATTTTGACCTCCTTTGTGGGTACCTCGTCCGAATCGTAGGGAAAGTACGCTGAGGCTACAATGAGCCTGGTCCTGACCCCTTGGATCTCGATCGTGGTTAACGCTACCGCAAGATCTCCGGTGCATAATTTGTTGATTCTGAGTGCCTCGAGTCTTCATTCTATGAAGATACAGGTTCTCGGACTCAACTCGGATTAACACTGGATAAGCTATCTGTGCCTTGTGTTTTTCCCCATGATCTGCCCCCTGTTAATCCAGGCTTCTTGTATCAGGAATACATCTGTTTGCAGCATTACTTGGTCTCCGCTAAGCAATGCAGAGGCCGCTTTGCAATGCTGCAAGTTGATTTGCGCGAAGCAGGTTCGCATCTCAGTTATTTTCACTGAGCTGCTTCCTCCTGTTTCCTGCGCGTATACGGGGAGGGTTTGGTTGGGATGGGATTGGGGATTGGGATCTAGGGTTAGGGAGCAGATCTTGAGAGGATCAGGCCTTTGAGCCATTATCTGTCTCGACCCGGGTAGAGTCCTCTGCCTTTTGGGTTGAGGACTCCTTGGGTGGAGGGTTGACCCTGAATTGAGGAATGGTCGTTTGCAGACCTTCTTCAAGGCCATCCCCTCCTTTTGGACCCTATCAAAGTCCGTTGGTCTCCCGGCCCTGTCTCGGGGAGTTTCTCCGAAAGAGGAGCTCCTCACGAGATTAAGCCTGGGAGGCTTGATGATGGGGCTTTCCAGTGGAGTGGAAGGAGGAGCACTCGTCGTTTCTTCAGTCCTCTCCTTGGAGAGTTCTTCGGTTACGACAGTCGTCTCCTCCTCATCGATCTTCATTGGTCTGTCTTCAGTCCCAACTTCCTTCTGTGGTGTCCTCTCTTTATGGGGGGTCCCACCTTCAGGTACCTTGTCCTGGGATGTAGAAGAGGTTTTCGCTTTTGCTTGAGTGTCGTCAAAACGAACTCTACCCAGCCCGAAATGAGGCGCAAGCCCCATTTTGGTCAGGGTCTCCAGCGACCTCTCGCTTACCCTGAGACAACAGTTGAGGTTTTTGTCCACGACCCGTCTATCCCAAATCCTCCACATCTCTGCGGAGGGTCCGGGATTTTGGCGGGACAGTCGCCTCAAGATGATTTCATTGCTCTCCCCTGCAAAGTTGGGGAAAACAGCTGTCATCTTTTTGAGCCTAGGCAGCTTGTCTCTCTCGGCAACGATGAGAGATGCGCCGTTCCAAGGCTTAAGAGTAGGAACCGTAGTTCTTAGCCACTCTTTTGCTCTTTCGTCAGAGCATGACACCCAGGAGACTCCCCACTCCCAGCTGTTCTCCTCAAAACACGGGAGTGTCTGTTCCGAAGGAGCAGCGTCCAAAGCCGCAAGGAGCGCCCGAGTTAGCAATTCTCTTTCTGCTTGTTTTAGGCTTACCTCAGGATAGTTAGCCGGTACGATAACCAGCCTTCTATTTGCGGTGACCGCCGCGCTGAAGCTTTTTGGAGAAGGTCGATCTTGTCGGCCCTTCTGCACCGTCTTCATTGCCTCCGGAGGAGTGGTCTCTACACTCCTAGGCCTTTTCTGGCTTTTGGAGCAAGGTTTCTCACTCCTGCCGGATGGTTTGTTCCCGTTCGAGGAAGTTCCAGGATTAGGTTGTTTTTCGGTTGACTCTCGGGATTTATTCCTTTGAGCTTTCCTCCTTGCCGCCCCGCTCTTCTTCCTCCTCGTCACGGTTGTGAAGGGTTCAGAGTCCCTGTATTTCGGCAGGTTCTCCGTCCCCGACATAGGGTTCCCGATTGGAGCATCGGTAGTACTAGGTATCGTTTGAGTCAGATCCACGGTCCCGCTTCCTCCGCGTTTTTATTATTTATTTTGGTCACATTCATATTGTTCCCACGAGTAAGCAGGCAAAGGGTTGGTCCGCCTTGCCAGATTCCTGCCTGACGAGGTAAGGCACTTATACAGTGGGATGTGCCAGGTATCCCACTGGCATCGTTAGCGACACATCTCCCATGTGTCATGCAGCCACTCGGCACTATGGCTCACATCTTTGGCTTAGGGAGTTGGTCCACGGCAGGGCCTTGGTTCGCTTGGGCTAGGTTTTACTTCAGCCGGCTCCCTTATAGCTCCTGCAAACCGGGTACCGAACCGGGCCGCTTGTTGTCCCCCTTTAGTCAGAGATCACTAAAGGTCACTACAATTCTATAAATCCCCGCTTCGCTGGGCATTTATAGAATTGTATTTTTCGATCTAAACTTAAAATTTGATTAGAGTATTGTTTTGACTTTCACAAATTCGAAATTTCATCGAATTAGCATATACCTTTTATCCATGTAATTATTCCAGCTAATATTCATTGTAACTTTTAATGTGCAATCACTATAATGTTTGCGTGGCCTTTTTTTCAAAAATGAATAATAATTGACACGAAGAAAAAAATTTGAAATGAGAATTTGGAGTCTATAGGAGCTATAGCTTGGAAATTAAAAATTTTTGATGTTAGCACCCACCTTCGCAAACCCCTGTGAGATGAGCTATCGTAAAATTTTCCCATGGACTTCTTCTACATCTCTTACAGAAGATTCCTACCAAATTTGAGTCGATAGGAGCTATAGTTTAAAAACGGGAATTTTTTATTATTAACGCTCCTACAATCCTCTTTGGGGTAGAATATCGTAAAATTCGTTCATAAATTATTTTTTCATCATTTATAGAAAATTCCTACAAAATTTGTAGTCTGTAGGAGGTATAGCTTGGAAATTAAAAATTTTGATTGTTAATACCCACCCCCGCAACCCTCTGTGAGGTGAGATATCGTAAAATTTGTTTATAGATTATATTTCTACATCTCTTACAAAAGATTCCTACCAAAATTGGAGTTGATAGGAGCTACAGTTTAAAAACTGGAGTTTTTCATTGTTAACACCCCCGCGAACCCCTTTGGGGGTGGAATTTCTTAAAATCTGTTCTTAGCTACAGGGCAAAAGTATAATACCTACCAAATTTCAAGTTTCTAGGTCCGATGGTTCCCGAGATATCGTGATGAGTCAATCTATCTATAGAACAGCTCCTATATATATCACACACAATTTACCATTTTATATTTAATCATTTAAATCAGCATAATCATTTAACAATATCAACATTAATATTTATGTTATATTTATCTGTTTTATGATATAATGGAGTTCATCCTTCATGATCATTTCAATACATATTAGCTATTTCAGTTATTAATGATTTAGCTATTCTTTCTTAAAAAAAGTATGATTATGAATTCCTACTGTCCCAACAATCAATTGATGAAAATCCATGTATTTGCCTAACATTGTGTAGAATAATACTGTTGAATAATAATTGTATAGAATATTGATATTTAGTAACTTTCTACTTTTATTCTAAACATTCCTCTGAATTTAGTTTACAACCAAATTTATTATTACAATTTATTCATTTTAACAGTTGTTTTAGCAACGGTAACCGTTGCAACTATGACCATGGCAACGGTAACCATAACAACGGTAACCATGGCAACGGTATCCATATCGACGGTAACCATGGCAACGGTAACCATTGGAACGGTTGATTAGTGTGGGTGTTTGCGGGGTGGGGAGTGAGTTCTATAATTGATGGGTGCCACTTGATGGGTTTCTTAGATTGGCGAATCAAAATGACATTTTCTAAAAAAAAAAAAAAGAGAGAGAGATATAGGGAAGGGGGAAGAAGTCACGGGAGGGGTGGGGAAGAATGAGAGGGAGGGGAGGGAGTAGCATCCGTGATGGTAGACGAAAAATTCATTATAGCTAGGAATTGCGTAAAATCCGTTCTTAGTGAGCGTCTACATCACGAATGGAGTAAGTATGCTAAATTTCAAGTCAATCGGGCGAATAGTTTCGGAGATCTCGTGATGAGTGAGTGAGTGGTATTTCGCTTATATATGGGGTATTCCATGCCAAATCGACCACTTTTGACCCCGACCTTTTTCGATTTGGCCGAAAGTTTTCCATCCTTTTCTACCCTATAAAAAACGGTTCTCAGAATTTTTTTGAATTTTTTTACCTAACTCCAAAAAAGTTATGAATTTTTCAAAAAAATGGCTTTTTTATTTTCAAATAGCCATAACTTTTTCAAAACTAAACATTTAGGTACCTTTTTTTTTTTTTAATTTTTGTTTTTAGATGTACTTTCCGATAAAAAATATTAAAAAATTTTTGTAAGTCAATACATATGGAATTTTTCAGTTTTTTGACAAAAATCAATGATTTTTCGAAGTTCGTTTTGAGATTTTCATTTTGAGATCTAAAACATAACCTATAAATCTTTTGTGCAATTTAGTGTTTTATAAAAGATTGTCATTACATTTGTTGTATAAATAAATAATTTCTCTAGTTTATAAGCGCTTTTTTAATTTGTCTTTATGGCGTCAAAAAAGGTATTTGATCGGTGTTGTAATCCTTTTGAGTTGGAATCTCATTTTAAAAAAATTGGTTTACGTCCGGCGACTGATATTATGAAAGTAACGTTAGGATTAGATGATAATTATTTATTATGCAGTTCATGTCGAAAAAAAGCTTCAGAGTTAGTGAAGCAACAAACAAATGCTTGTAATGATCCTAGTGCTGATGTAAGTGACCGTGAAGACAACTATAGTGACAATAATGACAACAATGATCAGGCTGATAATGATAGTAATACAACTGCCATGGATCTCCCATTATCCTTATCATTCCGTAAGTTTTTTTAATTATTTATACGTTACTTGAATACATTTCTAGTAGCTATATGTTTCACTATTATTTTTAAGGTTCCATGTCATTTGATAGCGAACCCAAAGCATCACAATCAAGCTCAGGATCCCAAGTTAGCGCTGCAACTCAATTACCCGTAATAAACCATGCATTAGAATTGTTAAATCAATCACCGATTCCATCGGAGAAATTGAATGATAATCAATTTTTGAACAATAAAATAAATCGGGTATCCGACAGCTTGAAAAAGTTTTGCTTTCTTCTTCAGATGAAGAATCGATTGATGACGATGGTGAAAATTTTCGCTCTCTAATTAAAATGTTGTATGATAAATTCAACGATAAAGAAACTGATAAGTCTTTGAAAATACAAATTTTAACATTATTACCTGTAAAATGGAGTGAGAGACGTATTTGTGAAACTATGAATACATCAAGACATTTGTCAAGAGTAGCAAAAATTTGGTTGAAGAAACGGGTTTACTTTCTACACCTGAATCGAAATTAGGTATGGGTAGCGTAAAATCGATGTTTTAAATACACTTGAAAACTAAATTACTCAACATTTTTGTATAGGGAGGACAATTACTGATCAGGTAAAATTAAAAGTTGAAAATTTTTACAACGATGATGAGTATAGTGCTCAAATGCCCGGTATGAAAGACTATGTATCAATTCGAAGTGATGATGGTAATCGGATACACGTCCAAAAAGACTTATCCTGTCTAACTTAAAAGAATTATACCAATGTTTCTGTGAAATAAATCCTACTGAGAGAATTGGATTTTCAAAATTCGCTTCGTTGCGACCAAAACATTGTGTGTTAGCAGGGGCAAGTGGAACACACACCATCTGCGTGTGTACGATTCATCAAAACGTGAAGTTAATGATGCTTGGTAATTATCAAATTAATTAATAATTATAAATGCGTGAATTTTAAGTTTACTAAATTACTGTTATTTTAGGTGCAAATATTTATTCTTTGACAAGGAACACAGAAAAGCCCATTAAACACTACAGCGATTACTTGAGCATGATTATATGTGAAAATCCATCTTTTCAGTGTTATTTAGGTGGATTTAAAAACTGTCCTGGGGACGATGAGTTGAGTAAAATTTTACTAAAATGTTTGAGGACCGGGAAATCGAGAATATTACATATAAATATTGGATATCAAAACCGAGAAGTAGTTTAGAAACTATTATTAAGCCTACAGAAGAATTTGTGGAAAAATTTTGTAGTGAGTTAGAAATTCTTCTACCTCATTCGTTCATTGCTAAGGAGCAAGCCCAATTCTTGAAGACATTGAAAGAAACATTGAAACCAAACGAATACGTTATTATTTGTGATTTTGCAGAAAATTATGCCTTCGTAGTACAAAATGCGGCAGCTGGTTTTCACTGGAATAATAATCAGGCAACAGTTTTTCCAGTCGTTATTTATTATACAGTAAATAACAAACTTGAACACAAAAGTTTAGTAATTATCTCAGATTCTAACAAACATGATGCCGTTGCTGTTCATGTTTTCATCGAAATAATAACTGATTACGTGAAAAGTCTTCCTGAACGTTGTAACAAGATTTATTATTTTTCTGATGGAGCTCCTCAACAATTTAAAAACTTTAAAAACTTTGTAAATTTATATTACCACGAAGATGATTTTGATATTCCTGCTGAATGGCATTTTTTTGCGACTGCCCATGGGAAAGGTCCGTGTGATGGAATCGGTGGTATTCTCAAACGACTTGCAGCGAGAGCAAGTCTCCAACTCGCGGTAGACAAACAAATAACGACACCAGAAGAACTTTTTGAATGGGCTTCTGCACCGGATAACTTGCCGAATATTATAGTGAAGTTTTCCCCAGAAGAAGATTATGACACAGCAGTAAATGATTTAAATGATCGATTTTTGAAAACAAAACCGATTACAGGAACTCAACAACTACATTGTATAATTCCGGACAAAAATGGTTGTTTACTAGTTAAAAACTTTTCGAATTCGAATGAACACAGAATTTGTAAAATATTTAAACGACAGAGAGAAAAGTAATTAATTTTAGCTGCATCAATTATTGATCTTACTAATTACAGTCATCGATGAAGCCTCTAAATTGTGAATGTAATGCCGTAAAATCGTTGAATTGTATTTATCTCATTATATAAATAAAATTTATGAAAAAAAATTTTTTTTCCATTTTTGAAAATTTAACAATATTTTTTCAATTGAATAAAAAAAATAGAAAGAGAAATCGGCCCAATCTGGGTTCTACAGGGATAACTGTGGAATTGATTAAAGTTTATTTTAGAAAAAAAAATTAAAAAAAAATGTCGAACTTCGAAAAATCATTGATTTTTGTCAAAAAACTGAAAAATTCCATATGTATTGACTTACAAAAATTTTTTAATATTTTTTATCGGAAAGTACATCTAAAAACAAAAATTAAAAAAAAAAAAGGTACCTAAATGTTTAGTTTTGAAAAAGTTATGGCTATTTGAAAATAAAAAAGCCATTTTTTTGAAAAATTCATAACTTTTTTGGAGTTAAGTAAAAAAATTCAAAAAAATTCTGAGAACCGTTTTTTATAGGGTAGAAAAGGATGGAAAACTTTCGGCCAAATCGAAAAGGGTCGGGGTCAAAAGTGGTCGATTTGGCATGGAATACCCCATATATAGATAGATATATAGATGTCCGGCGAGACGGTCAGCGAGATGTTCATCGAGACGACCAGCGAGATGTCCGGCGAGACGTCCAGCGAGATATCCAGCGAGACGGTCATCTCGCCGGACATCTCGCTAGTTGTTTTGCAGGACGTCTCGCTGGCCGTCTCGCGGGACGTCTCACTAGACATCTCGCTGGCTGTCTCGCAGGACGTCTCGCTGAATCTCTCGCTAACCGTCTCGCCGGACATCTCGCTGGCCGTCTCGCTGAGAGTCTCGCCAATATGCTATGACGTACATCAAGCGCTTAGCGAAGTCCTGAGCGAGACCGAGCAAGCAAAATCAGAGATTGTTCAATAATTATTTTATGTATTGTCTATATCTATATTTTTGTCTGTTTGAAATTGCTATTATTTCAGCAAGACAATTTTATTAGTTAAATTTTTTTTTTATTCTTGGTTGAAGTTTATATATTTAAAAATATGTCATTTATTTTGTCAATTCTCCGGAAGTTATATTTTTAATAATTGCATCATCTTAAGTCAATAATGTTTTCTGTGAAAAGGAAAAGATAAAAAAAAATATACAAATACGTTCTAGGTTGTAATTGCATGTTTTGTTTTTTTCTCTGTGAGAAATCGAACTTTTCAAATTAAATAAATATTATTTAACTTGAAGTCTACTGTGGCAGTGTTACCTAACTTATTTATTATTCTTTTTTATTTTTTTTTAATTTCTAAAGCTTGTCTGTGATCGGTCAATTTACATTTTTAATAACTCAAAAACTATTGAGAATATCGAAAAGCGACTAAGGAACTTTATTCATAGAATCATCTCCTCTGTCTACAGTTTCCCGCTGTGAAGGTCATTCTGAATCACCCTGTATATAGTCATATATAATTATATATGACCTCTTATACAACTCAATGTATAATCATATAGAATTATATATACTTATATACAATTGTAAATGGAACTATACATAATCATGCATGGCTGTATATTGCTCTATATATAGTCACATATAATTATATATAATCTTATATACAATGCCATGTATAATCATATATGATTATATAGAAAACTTTATTCTCGGGTATGTCTGTAAAAATATAAGTTTAATAAATACAGTATGGTAATAAATTTTGATGTTAACAGTAATTTTAAGTAGTTCATTCCACTGTTGTATATTTATTTTTAATGAATATATCAACTAACTTGAAAGTAAGAAGAAATTTTTATATATGCTAATTATATATAAACATATATAATTAATATATGGAACTATATAATCTTGCATGGTTGTATATTGCTCCATATATAATCATATATAATCTTGCATAGCTGTATGTTGCTTCATATATAGTCATATATAATTATATATGGAACTATATATAATCTTGCATAGCTGTATACTGCTCCATATAGTCGTATATAATATATATGATTATATATAACCTTATATACAATTCCATTTATAATCATGTATGATTATATATAATTATAAATGATTATATATAATTGTACATAATTATACATGTGATTCCATATATAATCTTATATGATTATATACAATTATATATAGTTATATATAAACATTTTTTGTCGGGGAATGACTCTCGGGTATAAATCCCCATAAAAATCATTCAGTTCAAACTAACGAATATTATCAAATTCTGATTAATTAAATAATTGTCGATTAAATGATTCAATTTGTAACAGTTTTACCTGCACAGGCTGGCCCCTAATCAATTTTAAATTTAACTAACAAAACTAACAACAATAAAAATTACCAGGGCGCCACCAGGATTATTAATCACGGTTCCTGGAACCGGTCCAGAGCTGAGAAATCTTAATCTTAGAGTAGAGAGAGTGGAGGAAGGTGCCGCTAAATAATAAAAATTTAATTAATAATCTACAGTTTTATTAACAATAAAAAATAACAAACTTAACAAATTTAAGCGCTCACACACACACTTTAATTAACTTATAATCTAACGAAGCGGAGAACAACTGCGAACTAAACGATATTTACAAACGAACCTTCCAATTGACGATACGATGACTAGACGGGCTTTTTCGAACAAACGGTCTCCCACACCTGTCTTAAAACTAATTGGGCTTTTTCGAACAAACGGTCTCCCACACCTGTCTTAAAACTAATTGGGCTTTTTCGAACAAACGGTCTCCCACACCTGTCTTAGAACTAATTGGGCTTTTTCGAACAAACGGTCTCCCACACCTGTCTTAGAACTAAACTTAAAACTATAAGTCCACCGGACTAACACAACTAACTCCACACTTGAAATTAAGTCCACAGGACTACCGAACTTAACACTATTAACACTCTCTATCACGCATAACCCGCTCAATTCTTCACACACATAACCCACACTTCGCTTAAATAGTTTAATTAATTTTAAATGATTTTAATTTAATTACAATTTTCAAATTTATTTTACTCAATCATTGGCTATCGGTGAAACGAAAATTCTTATTTAACGATTTAATTCTGACTAAACTTTTATTCGCATTGACCTTGACGCAATATCACTGATTACTTGGGCTTAATATCCACGCCGACAATTATCAAGTGTCATTAATTTTAATTTAATTACTTTACGGACTTAATCCCCCAAAATTATTTAATTTACACGTGACAAAAAAATAATTTTATAATAAAATAATTTCAATAAAATTTCTCAATATAATTTTCTTATCAATTTTCCGATCGGTATTGTTTTTAATAATAAATTTTTAATAAAATATTCTTAATAATTAATTTTCAACAAAATAATCTTAATAATTTCCCGAGCTATCTTGTTTTCAATAATAAATTCTAAATATCACAATCTTAATAATTAATTCTCAATAAAATAATCTTAATAATAATCTCTCGGTTGTCAGTTACAAAAATTCGACACGAGTCGAAACAGTCAATTTTTATTTGCTAGAACATTCGCTGGATAAGTCTTGTTTGACCTTGGGTATTGGAATTTATGCGACACACAAAATTGACGCTTGACGGAAATTCCACGAATAAAAACCCGTCGATTATTTTCAATGACAAAAATCAATCAATTTTTCAAGTTAAATATTGTGAAAATAAATTTAACAAACCTTCAGATGTCAATTAATTAACTGAAAACTTTCAGATATTAAAACTTTCCCCGCAAGGTCGATTAAGTGATCCTCGGGTATAAACCCCCATAAAAATCACTCAATCTAAAAACTAGCAAATGTTCCACAATTAATTTATTAAATTTTAATAAAGAAAAGAAGAGGAATGATAGACCGAGTATGAACCGCGGTCTATCTTCCACCCACGGAATGAATAATGTACCTGGGTAATCGTTTTACTCCTTTCACGAATATTATGTGCCGTGGTGAGTCTTCCAGGTGCAGGTTGTAAATTCCCTTTTCCTTATCCTTCACTCCGGGTATGTCTTGAAATTCGGTATATTCCTGTTAATTCCGTAGTGGTGACCGGTGCGGCTGACTATCAAACCTCTTCTGATTCTGTCACCCTCCAACTACCGAATACTTACCCATTCCACTCCCCTCTTAATTACTACACGGGAGACCCGGAAGATCGGGGCGCGCCAGTGCTGAGTCGACTAATTATCGATCTCAGGTGATTTATCGATTTAGGGTAATTTACCCTGTTACACTCCTCCCCACCAGACCAGCACTGGGGGTCCCGATCCTCAGTTCCTCCTCGGGGTTGGTGAATCACAACTAAAACAGTGTAATTATTTTTAACAAGGATATTTTTATTTAGCACTATTTACAAGTCCTCATCGAGGTCCAGCTGAAGAACATCTTCGTCACTGGTCTCCTCGTCATTGAACACCCCCATGTCCTCTAGGCCTGAGTCCTCGGATATCGGCTCACCTTGGCCTCCCATCTCCATCTCACTCCAGTTTGGCCCTCGGAGCTCCCTCTTGTTCCTCTTCTTCCTCCTCTTGGCAGTTCGTCGACGGACCGGAACGTCAGTTGGTTCCGGTCCCGGCATCAACTCGGCGCGCGGAATGCCAGTCTCCATCTTGCCAGTCCTAGCTGCTCTTTCCATAGCCTCCTTGAACAGACTGGCCCGGTATGCAGCGAAGGCAGGGTTCAGATGTGGCGGGCACTCAGGCATCACGAACGTTGACATCGAAGTTGTTGCTACCTGAGTGTCAGCAGCGTATTGGCTCCGGGTTGGAGCTACCGCAGCCCCCACTGCATCCCTAGATGTTGGTTTATTGGGTGGAACTGGCTTGGACCGAGACGCTGAAGGTTTCCATGGAGCAAACAGTCTCCGAGGTGGGGTCACGGCAACATTAGACCGGGTGAAGACCCTGGTCTTCACTGGTATTCTGGACTCAACCGAGATATTAGGAGAAGTCGTCTTAAGACGGGGTATGGCACCCTTGGACACACCTGGAACGTGTCCGGGTATAGCGCCAATTCCCTCAACCGATGTTGCAATAGACCCAGCGAGTTCTGGCCCTTGAGTCGTTTCAGGCGCAGGCGTAGGTGTTTGAAATTTCTCCAGTGGAATTGAAACTCGAACCGTCAGAGGAGAAGTCTCCGATTTCTTCTCCACGTGAGCCGTTCGAGGTCCAAAAGTCAACACTTCTAGAAGTCTGGGCCTTTTGTCCTTCATTCGCTCCCCCACAGTCGATGCTCTTGCCCACGCTGCCCGCAGTTTCACCTTAGGTGTCTGGGGATCCAGCAGCATTTTATTAAACCTAACTCGACGCCTGTTGAGCCGGGTCTGACCTTCAGTGCAGCCATGCCATTTCGACTCACTAGTGTAGACTCTCCCTTGGATCAATTTCTTTTTATTCTGAGCTGGTACCGCTCGGTGAGATACCGAGGGTTCTGCAGATTTCGATTCCAACTTGCTGGTTCCAGCAACCCCCATTCGGTGGAAAACCGAGGGTTTGGCAGCTGACGCCGTCGAGACGCGCCCCCCAGTCACAACGGACTCCTCTCGGTTTGAAACCGATGGACCAGCGTCCACTATGGCTGGAGTACCCGTCTCGGAAACGGCAACTCCCACAGGGCTTGCCACCGAGGGTGTAGTTGTTGCTGGAACTAAGTGAGAACCAGGCACTTGAGGTCCCAGCCTCCAAAAAGCAGATACCCGCGACGTAGAAGGCTGAATTGTTGGCAGCCCAGAGAGGATAGTACATTGTACGGCCACTGAGTTGGTCCCTGGCCTTACTCCTCCGATGTTAATCTGGGCTGTCTCTTTCTGCCTCGGGTATTTCCCTTGGTTTCTGGCTCCTCCTCCATCTCTCTCCATAATCCTGGAAAAATCATTAATTAGAAAAATTTTGACGACATACTTTTCCTTAATACTAGATTTTTTTATCAGCTAATCGATTACTGCGCCTCGGGAGTTTTAAATCAGGGATATAATGCTGACCTAACAATTTCCCCTTCTCGTTTTTTAACTCTACGACCAACGGACTAATTAACTTAGAGACTAATGCAGGCCCTAAGTACTTAGCTCCGAGACTCGCGCTATAACCGGCCGTCTTATTACTAAGCTTACGATTAGGATAATAAACTCTATCTCCAACAGAAACCTCCGGAATCTTAAAATTTAACCCGTGGTATTTTTCCTGTCGTTCCTTTTCCTTCCTCATGTTGGATTCTATCTTATGCCTGAGCTCATCGAGACGTTGTACTCTCTTAGCCCACTCTTGGCTTTTAAAATCCAGGTCTTCTAATTCCAGGTGGCATATGTCACCCGCCTGGCGTGGTTCTTGGCCATGGCATAGATAATAGGGAGACATTTTAAGAGATGAGTGGAAAGCACTATTATAGGCTAATTGGAACTCTCCTAGATGTCTATCCCAATCTGTTTGGTCCTTACCGACATATGCTCGAATCATGGGTTTTATCGTACGATTTATGCGCTCTACAGGATTTGCCTGAGGATGAGAGACTGCAATCGGGCTAAACTTTACTCCAACTTGCCCCAGGTACTCTTGTACTAGAGAATTTATGAACTCTTTCCCATTGTCTGTTACCAGGAACATTGGGTATCCCCAGAGTGAGAAAGAGCGCTTAAAACACTCCAGTATGAGACTTCCAGTGTGTTTACGCAGCGGGTAGAACAACGAGAACCGGGTATACAAGTCTTGTACTATAAAAATGTATGCATTCCTTAACTTTGACCGAGTGAAAGGACCCGTGACATCTGCTGCCACTACTGCCCAGGGTTTAATCGGTTGTCTCGTCTGGAGTGGAGCTTTAGATGTACTCTGGTTGTACTTAACCCGTTTGCAAGTCTCGCAGGCTTGAACAAAGTCTTCAATGTCTTTAGACATTCCTGGCCAGTAGAATTTTATTTTAATACGCTCGTACATTTTGTCACGACCTAGATGACCAGCATCTGGTTCTTCGTGATTTCTCCTCAGTATTTCTGGTACTTCATAATCTCTTAGGACCTTCTTCCATTCGTCTTCGTCACCCAGGATCTCCTTGAGGGGATCGGGTCTGCGATAATAAAGACAATCCTCCCGTATTTGCCAGTCTGGAAAGTTCTTCGGATGTTTTCTGACATTGTTGAATTTTAGGTCATACCAACTGGAAGATTGGATATGGACAAACCTAGCTGTTTGTAATCTGTCCTTTATTTCCATCCAATCTTCGGGAGAATCATCTTCATATAGACGAGAGAGAGCATCTGGGCCTTCGTTTGTCGTACCTCGTTGATGTTTGATGGTAACTTGGTGAGAAAATAACTCCACTGCCCATCTTGCCAGGCGTCCATTGGGTTCTCTAAGTGAGTGCAGCCATAATAGAGAAGCGTGATCTGTTACTACGGTAAATGGAGCACCTTCGAGATAGCACCTCAGCTTCCTCACCGCCCAGACTACAGCTAAGCACTCCTTTTCTGTAGTCGTATATCTAGTTTCTGCACCTCGGAGCTGGCGACTCAGGCAAATAATTAAATGTTCCTTGTCCGTTCCGGGTTCTTTTTGCACTAGAAAGGCACCTAGACCGGTATCGCAGGCATCAGTGTATAATACGTACGGCCAGTCTGGTTTGAGAATTGCCAAGGGCTGAGCATCAACGAGAGCTTGTTTTAATTCGTGAAACGATTTTTCTTCTTCTGGACCCCATTTCCACTCCGAATTTGCGCCAGTTAATTTATTTAAAGGACCTTGAGCCTTCGCAACATTCTGGAGATGACGGTGGTACCAGTTTACTAAGCCCAGGAAGCTTCTTAATTGTTTCTTGTTTGTAGGAGTAGGGAAATTGACAACAGGTGCGATCCTTTCAGGATCCGGGTATAATCCAGTTTCGTTGACCACGAATCCCAAAAATCTAACTTCGTTTCTGCAGAATTTGCACTTCTCCGGATTAATGAGGAGGCCAAATTCACGAAATACCTCGAACAGCAGAGCCAGGACCTTCAAGTGTTCTTCGAATGTTTCGCTTATCGCGATCCAATCATCGAGATAAGCGAAAACCTGTTCAGCCCATTTGAGAGGCAACTCCCTCTGGACCAAAAGTTCACAGAATCTAGTTTTCGCATGGTCCATGGCTTTTTGAAAGGTACTAGGAGCTCCTACTAGTCCGTATGGCATTCTTAACCATTCGAATTGGCCTCTTCCCTCTACCGAGAAGGCTGTCAGTGGAACTGAATCTGGAGACATTGAAATTTGATGAAATGCTTCGCGTAAGTCCATTGTAGATATAAAGGTGGCTCCGTGGAGAGCACTCAGAATTCTGAGCATGTTCGGCAATGGATGAGCTGGTGGAATCGTGACTTTGTTGAGTGGACGATAGTCGATACAAAATCTCCACTTGTTGTTGGATTTCGAAACCATCAATGGTGAACATGACCAGACACTGAAGCTCGGGCGGATGAACTTCTTCTCTAACAGCTCATCAATCTGTTTATTCAGCTCTTCATTCACGACTGGGCTTCTGCGATAAGGTTTTATTCGCACAGGTTGTGTTCCGGGTTTCAAAAGAATTTCGTGTTGAATAATTTTTGTCGCCCCCAAATTTGACACTTCATCAATTTTATTTAACTCGATTTCCAGAAATTTCTCCATTTCCTCCTCTTGGAGTTCTGACATAGCACACAATGGTGCTGACTTCTCGTGACAGTTGATAGGTTGGAAAGGAAAAACCTCCGGAGAGTCAGTGAATTTCCATGTACAGTTCTTGCAGTCGATCAGCACCTCGAATTTTGTCGCGAAGTCCATCCCCAAGACCAAGGAATAACCTAGGTCGGGTAAAACGCTCAAATACTGTTCTCCAGCAACAGATCCGATCTGAATTATGAAAGGGGCTCCACCCTTACTTTTGCAAGTAGAGTGATTAGCAAGAAGCACTCCTTTCTTAGTCTGATCGTCTTGAAGCTCACCAGCAGCTAGATGTTTGATATCTTGGTACACCTTTTCATTTATATACGACCTCTCACTGCCTGTGTCCAGAATTCCCTGGAGTTTTACTCCAAATAACCATACCGAAATCGGGATACGTGACGTTTTTTCAGGTGGTGAACCATTTCCCGGTTTGAAAATTCGTCGGGTAGCCAGTCTGTGAATAAAAGACGCAGAGAGAGGTCTACCTTGAAATACTCGAGGTAAAAATGAAGCTTGTGAGGCTTCCAAGACAGCTGGTGTAGTTGCTGGTTCACATAGAGTCTCGACTTCGTCTTCCCACTCCGAATCAGAGATTTCTCCTGCTGCTGAATTTTCTTCTGAGTCATGTTCCACCAAGGATATACAGGGTTCAATTACTTCATCCGGAGGAGCTGATAAGGGATCCTCTAATAAGGTAATCGCTCTTAATACCTCCTCTTCACAGAGTGGTTTATTTATTGACTTATCTTGTATCTCTAATTCAGCGACAGAATCAATGACATTGTCACTGTCTACCTCATCTGGCCCTCGAGAAGAGACTGGTTTATTTCCCGCGTCTTTTCCCGGGTATGAATCCAGATTGGTTTCATTTAATACAGTGAAATTATTGTCTCCCTGGTTTTCAAATTGTTCCGGTAAACACGTGGGAAACTTACGTGTTACCTCTAAGCATTTTTTTGATTAGATTGAACGACCTTCTCAGCAGGAGGTTCAGTATTAGTTGCTGCTGATCCAGGTTGGTTATTCCAGAGAGCTGATAAAGGACAGTTCTCCCTGGTATGACCTATTTTGTAGCAGAAATTACAAACTTCTCTTCTTGGACCAGGGCAGACTTCGAATGTATGACCTGGTGTGCCGCAGTTGAAACAAGGGCTCGGTCCTCGGATGTATTTTAAGTTATACATTTGGCCCAGGTCTTGTATAGGTGCATTGGAAAATTGTAGTCCTGGTTGTTGAAGAGTCCCATATTGTCCTGATGAGATGGTATTAGGGGTTTCAGTTTGTATATTCTGTACAGGCAATTGTTGGTTTGCTAGTTGAGTAGCATTTGGTTGCTGTGATGGATAAAACTTCGAGCGATAATATTGTTTGTTGGCTGGAAACTGGTTATTCGGACGTCTGATGACTCCGTAACGGTTGTCGTATTCCCCTGAATTTAATTGCATATTATTGAATTCGGGGAGTTCTACCATTTCCTCAACAAACTCTAAATCTTCGTTAGGAAGTTGGATAGCTCCAAAACGAGGTTTATCCGTGTTCTTAAATTGTGAACTAGACCGGTTTTTGCTACTCGAGTCTTTGGTACACCTGGCTGCCTCGTGTAATACGTTGAGGAGGTCTTCGTATGTTGTTACTTGTCTGGAGAAGACCATGAGTCTCAGCTCGTCAGTTTAATGGTTACGGATACAGTTCACCTGTTCCTGGACTGGTGGAGGAATCTCCATCGATTGATATTTTTGTTGGACATTGAGCACGAACTCCGTGGCATTGTCCCCAGGATTCATCCTCATCTCACTTATGTCCAGGATCATTTGATGGTCGGTGACGGGGCTCCCGAAGGCTTTTCGGAACTCCTGCTTGAACTGGGCGAAATTTTGCCATCTGTAATAGTTCGTATCCACCCAACGAGCTGCTGCTCCCTTCAGGGTATAACTGATCACCTTCATTAGCTCTGGTTCACTCCAATCTTCTCGTCTCGCTCTAGCCTCCAATGCATTCACGAAATCGTTAGCTGTTGTGTCTTTTTGAGGAAAAGAAATGCCGGACATCTGTATGATGTCCTTGATTTCCTTCCAGCGGCTATAGGAGATGTGTCCAGGTCTAATGTTGGTGTTCAACCCGTTGAAGTCACCTCCAGGCAATCTACGAGTGTAATTATCGGGACCAATCCCAGGATAATTAGCCTGTGGTATGCAAGTGTTACCTGGTGTGAAACCCCGGTAACGATCTTGTTGTTCAAGGTTAGTTTGATAATCCTGATGATTTATTGTATTGATCAATGGGCGAGAAGTCAAGCCAATTGGTCGAGTCTCTTGGTTATTTAGCTGTTGGTATGTAGGAGAACTCGAATTTCCTCCAAGATGCGCTGTCCCTGAGTAAATCTCACGAGCCAGTCGTTCCCGTTCACGAAGTTGACGAATTTCCTGCTCTTGTTGTTGATGCAGGCGTTCGAGACGTTCTCGTTGAATTTGTTCTTGTCTCAATTGGTCTCTTAATGCCTGTTCCCGTGTCTCTCTTACTCTTATCGCTTCCTCGACTCCTAGAAGTCGTGTTCGAGGTGCTTGATTGGTTGTAGGATCACCTCGGAGTCTGTGTTGTAACCAGGAGAGCTCACGGTCCATGTCGTCAATTATTCCGTTCATCGTGTCAGCAACCTCTCCGAAATGTAAAGAAGAGTTTGACGAACTGGCTGGAGCTGGTGTAATCATATTCCCTCCAGTTACATCGCTGATTCTGGCCATGTTTTGATTTCAGGGAACAACGCAGTCCCACTCGTACCTGGAGTCTCGCCTATTGATATACGTTGTTTGTTTTGGACCGAAGATATTACTCCCGCGGATCCATGTTGTCTATAACCCGGGTTTAATTGAGTCGACTCACCCATGGGCGCAGGCATGACGCCTGACCCGGGTACTTGAGCTGACTCCCCCAAGGGTCTCTGATCAACGTTGGATCCTGGTCTATTAGTAATAGTCGGTGATGTTCTACCCCGGCCTCTACCGAAGGAAAGTCGTCGAGCCTCTTCTTCTGGCTCTTCGAGTCCTTGAGACCTGGTTCTCGGTCCACCTTGACGTAACATTATGTTTAAATGTACAAAATATTACTCGAATCTGAAGAATCTCTCTGTTGAAACACGACAATAAACTTGTAATTGAAATATCCTATGTTAATTTTATTATATTTTAGAAAAAGTAAAATAAAATATTTGTTAAATTCTAAAACCAAAAGGAATTTTTCAAGAGAAAAAGATTTTATAATTTATTCAATAAGATATAACTAAATATTTTCTCTGTTAAAGAAAAGAAACTTTTGTTAAATTTAATTCGAGTAGGATAAAAATTCCTCTAGAGATTATGTGTCAAAAATTCTTTTGAAAAGTAATTACTACGTTTTAATTCAATTGTCAAATTTTAATAAAAGAAAATTTTACATTGAAATAAATTTTAAAAGCTAAAGGAATTTGTTCAAAATGAGAAAAGATTTTCTAATTTTACTAATTAAAATTTAATTATTTATTCACTAACAAAGAAAAGAATTTTTGCTAATTTTAAATATAACAGGATTAAAATTCCTTTCAAAAGCAATTGTCGGAATGTCTCAAGTAAATTCCTCAAAAATGAGTAATAAGTTACCCAAGGTAGTCAAAATCGAAAAGTATTTTAATCCTTATTTAAGGAAAAAATATTTCGACTTATTTCGACTACCGGGTTTGGATGTTATGGCTATTTTCTTTGGTACCCAGAGTAGCTGTGACTTGTAGAAAAACTACCACAAGCTACTGGGTTTAGCTGAATGATAATGATGATTTTTTTTTTTTTTTTTTTTTTTTTTTTTAAATTTTAAAATAAGTAACAAATTAATGCTAATATTACAATTTCCAGGAAAATTTTAAAGAAAGAAAATATTTCGACCCTTACTAACGCACCTTTCTAAGTAAAAAAAAAAATTTCGACTAATAAAAAAAAAAAAAAAATTTTCCAATGATTGAATAATATTTTTCTAATTAATTAATTAAAAATTTATTACTCAACAACTTCCATTCTCTCTCTATGGGGTTTTTAAGAAGTTGGGCGCCAATGTAACAGTTTTACCTGCTCAGGCTGGCCCCTAATCAATTTTAAATTTAACTAACAAAACTAACAACAATAAAAATTACCAGGGCGCCACCAGGATTATTAATCACGGTTCCTGGAACCGGTCCAGAGCTGAGAAATCTTAATCTTAGAGTAGAGAGAGTGGAGGAAGGTGCCGCTAAATAATAAAAATTTAATTAACAATCTGTACAGTTTTATTAACAATAAAAAATAACAAACTTAACAAATTTAAGCGCTCACACACACACTTTAATTAACTTATAATCTAACGAAGCGGAGAACAACTGCGAACTAAACGATATTTACAAACGAACCTTCCAATTGACGATACGATGACTAGACGGGCTTTTTCGAACAAACGGTCTCCCACACCTGTCTTAAAACTAATTGGGCTTTTTCGAACAAACGGTCTCCCACACCTGTCTTAAAACTAATTGGGCTTTTTCGAACAAACGGTCTCCCACACCTGTCTTAGAACTAATTGGGCTTTTTCGAACAAACGGTCTCCCACACCTGTCTTAGAACTAAACTTAAAACTATAAGTCCACCGGACTAACACAACTAACTCCACACTTGAAATTAAGTCCACAGGACTACCGAACTTAACACTATTAACACTCTCTATCACGCATAACCCGCTCAATTCTTCACACACATAACCCACACTTCGCTTAAATAGTTTAATTAATTTTAAATGATTTTAATTTAATTACAATTTTCAAATTTATTTTACTCAATCATTGGCTATCGGTGAAACGAAAATTCTTATTTAACGATTTAATTCTGACTAAACTTTTATTCGCATTGACCTTGACGCAATATCACTGATTACTTGGGCTTAATATCCACGCCGACAATTATCAAGTGTCATTAATTTTAATTTAATTACTTTACGGACTTAATCCCCCAAAATTATTTAATTTACACGTGACAAAAAAATAATTTTATAATAAAATAATTTCAATAAAATTTCTCAATATAATTTTCTTATCAATTTTCCGATCGGTATTGTTTTTAATAATAAATTTTTAATAAAATATTCTTAATAATTAATTTTCAACAAAATAATCTTAATAATTTCCCGAGCTATCTTGTTTTCAATAATAAATTCTAAATATCACAATCTTAATAATTAATTCTCAATAAAATAATCTTAATAATAATCTCTCGGTTGTCAGTTACAAAAATTCGACACGAGTCGAAACAGTCAATTTTTATTTGCTAGAACATTCGCTGGATAAGTCTTGTTTGACCTTGGGTATTGGAATTTATGCGACACACAAAATTGACGCTTGACGGAAATTCCACGAATAAAAACCCGTCGATTATTTTCAATGACAAAAATCAATCAATTTTTCAAGTTAAATATTGTGAAAATAAATTTAACAAACCTTCAGATGTCAATTAATTAACTGAAAACTTTCAGATATTAAAACTTTCCCCCGCAAGGTCGATTAAGTGATCCTCGGGTATAAACCCCCATAAAAATCACTCAATCTAAAAACTAGCAAATGTTCCACAATTAATTTATTAAATTTTAATAAAGAAAAGAAGAGGAATGATAGACCGAGTATGAACCGCGGTCTATCTTCCACCCACGGAATGAATAATGTACCTGGGTAATCGTTTTACTCCTTTCACGAATATTATGTGCCGTGGTGAGTCTTCCAGGTGCAGGTTGTAAATTCCCTTTTCCTTATCCTTCACTCCGGGTATGTCTTGAAATTCGGTATATTCCTGTTAATTCCGTAGTGGTGACCGGTGCGGCTGACTATCAAACCTCTTCTGATTCTGTCACCCTCCAACTACCGAATACTTACCCATTCCACTCCCCTCTTAATTACTACACGGGAGACCCGGAAGATCGGGGCGCGCCAGTGCTGAGTCGACTAATTATCGATCTCAGGTGATTTATCGATTTAGGGTAATTTACCCTGTTACAAATTAATAAATCAAAAAAAAAGAGAAGTAAACCAAGTATTAGGTAAGCCACGGTCCACTACTTTCTCACAGAGTAATTATTGATCCTTGACGAATAATACGATGATCTAACTCACTGCTTGAGGATGAAGTCCTAGTTGTAGTTGGCTTCTTTCGTCTCGTCACTACTCCGGGGATCGGTCCTTCTTGATTTTCCATGGCACTCTGTCTGGCGGTCACACTACTCCTCTCTTTTTCACTGCACGGCTCCCCTGATTAAGAAATCTAATTTGAAATGATTTAAAAGCATCGGATTTTAACGCTATATAGATATACAATTAACATGGAGGTAATCATTTCAAATCATCTTTCTGAATCAGGGTCACCTATAATAACCCAAAACTACCCGCTCCTATTCTCTTTTTAGGCCCGAAGATCAAGACGCGCCAGTGCTGTGTCGAATAATTATCGATATCCGGCGACTCATGGATGTAGGATCATTTTACCCTGTTACATTATCATCGAATAAATATTTACTTATCTTTTTATAAAATATTCTTTCTGATTCTAAAAAGATAGTCAGTAAAAGGCATACCTAACCAAATTTAAATTCAGTTATAATATAAAATCAAAAGTAAATTTCAAAAGTCAAGTGGCGTCCCTCTAGAATGACGCAATTAATAAGAACTTAAATAACTTATATGTATTATCGGAATTCAAGTGTTCAAACATTAATATTGAGATTTCTCATATTCGCTGGGTGTGTAAAACATAGTAGGGGACACAACCCTGTTTAAAATTTCCAATAGGATCCCATCAAAAGCAACAAAAGCCACTTAGAAACCCATAAATTTTATTGGTTTCTAAGTGGCTTTTGTCGCTTTTGATGGGATCTTATTGGAGTTTTTTAACAGGGAAAACTGATGTCAGCGCCCGCTGCGGACAATACAGAACTAAGGGTGGCTCTTTATTACTGAAGGCTATGAAAATAACACGTGTGTCAGTTAAATTAAATAAATGAAATAAAATGGGTCATCAAAGTTGTTGTGTCGTTAATTACAAAAATACTAGTAGAAATAGCAATTGTGAATTTTATAAGTTTCCGGTTCCCAATTGGAAATGAAATCAGCGAGAAAAGTGGATAGCTGCTGCTCAACATCTCTCACGTGTTCAGCCAAAACTAAATTTTTACCCTTTCTTTAAGTTTCTGGTTAAAAAATAATATTATGGCTTATAAATCTAAAAAAAAAAAAAATTTTAAATACATTCGTAAATATACAAGATGTTAAATAAAGCTATTCGTTATTTTTTATCTAATTTCAGATTATTATATATTTAATATTAATACTGATTTTTCATTCAATATTAATTTAACAATAATAGTCTATTCTAGAAGTGAGTTTCCTGCGAAAAATCGATCCGAGCCTCTTATAAATATGGCGATAGGTGCATTGGATTCAGAATTTAATTCTTAAAAAGAGGTATTTTTTAATTTATCCGCCATTAAAAATTTCATTTGTTATAAACAAAAAACGAAGAGAAAAAAAAGGTAGTCTCCATTTTGTAGTTATAACTTCAAAAATATTAAAGATATCTCAAATCTGAAAAAAGATCCTAAAAGAGGAGAAAATTTCAGTAAAATTTCAGTCTCGACTCTCGGAGTTGTAGCTCCATTATTTATAATTTTAATTTAACGCTGAAAATTGGGCTCCGCGCGGCCGTTTCGGTGCATCGGCGTTGTCGCTAAGCAAAGTATGCAACTTAAAATAATTTTTTAAAACATTTAATATTAATTTAAAAATCTGAATAAATTATAGTATCATTTATTCAATTCTTAATTAAGTAATTTTTCGTAGACTTGAGTTTTCATAAAATCTCTTATAAAAGTTTAAAAAATGTGTCTATAAATTTTTTTTCTTTTTGGAGCTCTTGTTATATTAATAATGAACAAGACCACGTAGTAAAAGTTCATAAAAGTTTTTTTATTTGTTTATAATGATTTTTCAAAGTTATCAATAATAGAAATATCCAACTAATGTTATAAAAAAATTTTTTTTTCCTAAATTTTTAATATTGATTGTTTTTGTATTGGTAAATTGGGTCTAGTAGCTTGGATAAAAAATTTTTAACTTTAATTGTTTAAAAATTTGTTATAAACAAATAGAAAAATTTCATAATTTAAAAAAAAAAATTTTTTTTTACTTTGTTGTCATTGTAAAATAATGGTATTTAAAATAAAATTTTTTTTTTTAATTTTTTAATTGGTTATAATTGTTGTTTTCATTTATTCACCATTTAAATTATTTATTAAAAAATCATTTTTTTCTTAAAAATCATTATTTACAAATCTCAATATAATTATGAAAAATTATAAAATATATTATGCACGGAAAGAACAAGATTGTACTGGCATAAATGCCAGATTTATCTCAGATAAATCTGAGCAAAAAAAAAATGTCAGATGATAGTGAGAACAATCTAGATTGTACTGGGATAAATGTAGATTATATTGGAATAAATCTTAGATTTATCCCAGATACATCTTGAATTATACACTGTCAGATACTCTTGGCATAAATCCGAGATTGTTCCCACAAACACCCACATTAGCACGGTGTCACACACACACACACACACACACACACACACACACACACACACACACACACACACACACACACACACACACACACACACACACACACACACACACACACACACACACACACACACGCGCGCGCGCGCGCGCGGGGGTAGTCAAGGAAGCTTCCTGTGATCTTAGAACGTCGAGATCTGATGAGAATTTGATTTTTGCAAAACGGGGTAAAAAAAATAACCAAGTTTTGTAAAAGTTGCGTTATGAAGACGGCTGCGATAGTTAGATTTCTATGAAATTTACTAATTAGTGGTAAGTTTCAAAGGAGAACTGCAAAATTGACAGCTTTTTAGTTTTTTTTTCTCGTTACAGAAGTGTAAAAACCGCATTGTATGAATTTTAATGAAAAATAGTTTTCAAACTGCATAGAGAAATTCGTTCTATAGATTCTTATGAGTACCTGGCTTCGTATGAGATTCGAAAATAATTTTTTCAACTTTGAAATTTTATATGTTGTTAAAAAATCTACGTCCCGAAAAAACTAATACATATTTCTATCAAAATTTCCACTTTAAAAATTATGTCACATTATTTTTTGATAAATTTAATTTTTCGCAAGTTATTCAACAGTGAAATAAACCCAACAGTTACTTTTCAAATTTGCTTACTTTAAACAACTATTGATTGAATTTTTCGAAACATTCATTCTTGGACCATCTACTATATTACAATAAGTAATTTTAACGCGTTAAGAACTATTTTTTTATTTCTAACCGTAGTTGTATCTTTCAAGATCATTCACAAAAAATTTATTACACAGTACATTTATTAGAATACCATTTCTTACAGTTGAAAACAAAAAAATGATATTTTTTGACTGATAAAAATTATAAAATTAATATCACCTGAAACTATTTTTATTAATATTTTCAGAATAATAATACAGAAAAATAAGTTTTTTTGTGAATTAATTAATTTAATTAATTATTTATACTTTTTATGGTTAACTTCATCCCAAAATCGTGAAAAGACTGCACATAAAATCTTTGAAATAAAAAAAAATACTCGATTGTGTAAGTGAAGTTGAAAAAATAATAAAAGTAGGTAAGAAAGAGTGAAGTATATGAATGAGTGAAAGAACAGAGGATAAAATAAAATGGGGGTGTCGCTGAGTCACGTAGCGGTAGCTTCGTTTGTGTAAAAATCAGTCGGCAGTCGTTTGTCGAACGTTACCACACCCGTTATAATTTGAAACCACAATTTTATACTATAGAAGGCCTACAAAATATTCTCCTTGTCATATCGAGTAGTTCTATTTTATTATTTTCGTTTTATTCATTAATGGTAGTACTAAGATTCAATAGTTATAAAAAAAAATATTGCTTCTGGTAAGCCAACAAAAAGAATTTATTAGCACTAAGGTACGAATTTTTTCTCTTAAATTTTAATTATTTTCGAAATATACTGATTGTTATTCTCCATGAAAATTTCACGTCAATTTTCTCCGGTCATACGCATCATTTTTAATTATAGTACATATTACTAACCGACCATTATAGCTCAGGATTATTGCTCATTATAATTTCGGTTTTGACTCAAAGAATATATAATATATCCAAACAAACTCATGTGTGACATTATAAAATATAACAAAGGTTTAATGCAAAAAATGCTATCAGTCATAGTCGAATGAGTGGAACGCCAATTAAAAAAATTTTGTAAGAAATACACTTTCTCAATTAAACAACAGTAATTTCTTTCGATTAATCGTACATAAAATTTATGTTGTTCACATTTATTAGCATGTAAATTTTTAATTGAAATAATGAAAAATGTTAAAAAAATTCCATGAATATCCTGCCATTTGAAAAATTGAAATCATATTAATAAAAAATAATATTATTTTGTTAAAAAAAAAAAAAAAAATAACGTAATTGAAAAAAGCTTGATTAAACAAACTTTCAGAAAATTTAAACTGATATGGTGTGATAGATTTCGAGAAATCTTAAAATTTGATCTAAGAAAAAAATTTTTCAAACGTCTTCTGAACTATTGTACTGTTCAATTTCAAAGCCCGATCAGCTCATCTACTCAAAAAAAAAACACGCCCGATTATTGACCAACGCTGCATAAAATGCAGAAATTCATCTTTTTTTTTTTTTTCCTTTTTTTTTTTCAGATAACATCGAGGCAATAAGCCATTATTTAGGAGAATACTCAAAAAGCCAAGGATCATCTGATAATATTACCGTAATTATTGTATTTTTAACACCTCCAGATCAAATTGTCAAAAAGCAATTAGATGCTCATTCTCTATCCACGGATGTGAATACAATTAACATGGAAGTAAATAATCGACATATGTCAGATCCCAATTCTCAATGTGATGTTGATACAGAATTCATGGAACAACAGTTTTATAATAAAAACGACTCTGCTTTTGATGATAATGCGTCTTATGAAAAGTCGTCAACTATAAGTCAAGATGGTAGAACTTTAGGATACGAAGATGGTAAAAATGACGATCTTGGTCCCGAGACAAACGTTGACACTCTCGATGATGCAAGTGACAATTGTACACTTATTAATGCTTCAAGAGAATTATTTTCAAATGAAAAGTCTGATAATAATCTAACTGTGGAAAATGAACTAGGCGATACATTTTTATGTCCTTCAAATAATACAAGTAAGTTATAAAAATTTACATACTTTGATTATTTTCATGATCTGAAAATTTTTTAACTCATCGAATTCATGAGATCTAATGGCTTGTTGCGCTCTACAAACTTTCTTGACTATATACCGCAAGGTTGGAATTGGTTGATATAATAATTTGTTAAGACGGTTCAAAAGATATCAAGAATTCTCAAAAAAAAATTTTTTCAAGAATGTTACTTGGAATAATTTTTAAATTACATTTTTTTCCATTTAAAATACTTACATTAAGTAAGAATTGTAAATTTTTATGTAAAAGATAGTATATGAAACCATACCCCGTTTTAATTAGTGTTAAATTGTGAACCTTATTTTCTTGTATATTTACCATTAAAGTTAATAGTTATTCACTTCTTAGAATTTTCTCGTGATTACTAAATTTAAATTATTTTTTCTTATTCTATGACTCACTGAATCACTTGTATAGTAAAATAATATTGTTAATAACCTAACTTTCTAAAATGTTCAGTTTTCGCTTAAAGAACTTTCTCTTGAACAATTTCAAATCGTATCAGTTAGTGAACTTAATGCACTGATTGTCACCATGAAAAAAAAAATAGGACCAGGAAATAATAGTAGTCGGCTTCTTATATAGACCAGGTAATGAACTGGCACCAAGATGAGACCAGATCCCTAATGCATATAAAATTTTATCTGGAATGGTATATTTAAAGTAACCATAAGGGAAACTTCCGAAAAATAAACTTGTGTTGAACAATTGATGAAAAACATAAAAAAAAAATGTCTTCAAATTCTAAAATTTTGCGACTTTTAAGAATAGATAAAAAGATATTGCTATAAGAGACTTATATTTTGAAAAATTTCATTACCTCAAACGTATAGAACTCCAGATTTTTCGTTTCTCGAAAATTTTCCAATTATGTTCCACTTTCCTCCTAATCTAGTGATCCAAATTAAATCTAAGTGGCTTTTGTCGCTTTTGATGGGATCTTATTGGAGTTTTTCAACAGGGAAGGAAACAGCTTCTTTCACACATGTGGTATTAATTATTTAAACTAGTTGTCATTTACATGCATCACACCGATAACAAAAAAATTACTTTATTATGTAATATTTTAATAAAATTTAATGTGATTATTGTAAGATAATGTTTGCAATTGTGTTCCATTCTTAAATCATTAAATTCGTTTCAAAGTTAGCTTAGAGTTTCGATAATAAAACTTTCCAAATGAAAAAAAAAGTAGTAAAAAAAAATAAATGAATGGAGAGAAATTAATCATTTGAAAACTCCTGGCTTACGCTCATTGAAAAAGGATGATTCAAGGTGATGCGATAATGTTAGATAAAAAAGCTAAGTATTTCTAAAAAAAAATTCTTAAGAACCAGAAAAAAAATTTTTTGAAAATTCATTTTTACAACAGCGTAAAGTCCGAAAAATAATTTTTTTTTTTTTTACTCGAATAACAATTTTGAGAATCTTTTATTATTTATCATTTAAAAAAAATAACTCCATCAGAAAGCTGAATTTTTCTTACATAAAATGCTATTATTCATTTTTTTTATAAAAGAAGCTAATGAAATAAATGGCTCAAATTTCAAGAGAATTTATCTCTTTACTTTAGAAAAACAAAATCGAATAATAAATCTATTTATAAATTCTTTTCATTCAATTTTTTTTACTTTTCGACGGATTGGAAATAGATAAGATAATTTAATTAGAAAAATTGAATACCATTGGTTTTATAAATTAAAATGCTGAATGTCAATCAAAAATTCTAAAAGTTATATATTAATTTTTTATTTTTTTTTTATTTTCGTCACATTAATCCTCGAACGGAAAATGTTTTAAAAAAAATTTGTCGATGTATTTTTTCGATTTTTTCTAGCTGAAAATAGGTGAAGCCAATCTCTATGTAATTACCCTCTTTTTATATGTATGAAGTAATAGTAATACTTACAATTTTAAATAACACTCTTTCCAAAATTTTAAGACCGATAGAGTTTATACCATGAAAATAATTTTATGTGGGGGAATGACTCATATATACATACGTAGTTATCTGTTAACATATGACTCATTCATACATTATTATTGTAGAAATTTCATTGATTCGATTTTCAACTCATAGAAGTATTTATAGTATTATTTGAAATTTACTAAAAAAATTCAGTCATAATTTTTTATTATAATTCACATTTATATTCTTACTTTTCTATACTATAAAACCATAGTTTAGATTAAAATATCATAATTAAATTAACTCTAAAAATTAGAAAATTATTGACTTCACGACTATAAGTATAAAATTCTAACAGATGTTCTACAATCTTTTGAAAGTTCGTATATAATTTACAAATTTACAGATTTAATTATCAAAAATTAGTTATCTGACAATTATACACTCCTCTCATGAATTTCCAGAACTATCAAAAAATGAGTAAAATATTCGAAAGGTAAACTAATTAGCAAAAGAAAATAAGTAGTAATTACGAAGAAAAGATAGAAGATGCACTAATTAGTAAGAAAGAAGATTACTAGCAATAACACAAACCATATCTTCAAAGGCAACTACATGAATCCACCAATACATGTGTCATTCAGAATTTGATAAAATTTAAGTTTCGCGGGCATAGGGGCTTCATTCGATAGTTTGCCATTTTGCGCATGTATGTTGAATATACTGCGGGTAATTTTGTAGACCCATATATCTCAGAGACTGGTTTACTTTTTCCAATAGTTTGGTATAAGGTAATAGAGTATAGTGTAGAGTAGTCAGCCTAAAGAATATCGTGGGAACCATCTTCAAGATTAGTGCTACGATTATTTCGGTTTATATTCAATCGCCATTATATAATTTTACCGTAATTTCCTTTACAATAAAATACTTTAATACACTGGCAAAATAGTATGAGGATAGGAGAGTGAACGGGTTTATTATATGAAAAAAATTACAGTCTTTAAGGTAAGCTTTTACATAAAAACCACTATGAAGTTCCTTAACTCCAATATATTTTTTCAAATAAAACGAAATAAAAAAGGAATATCGAAATGGTATTTCGAGAATTCTCAAGAAATGCATTATTTCATTTACTTTTCTTTTTCTATATATATATATATATATATATATATATATATATATATATATATATATATATATATATATATATATATATATATATATATATATATATAATGATATATATATCATTATTATTAATAAATAAATGGAAGAATACTTCAACATTTATCCAAATTTTTGTGACAAAATAAAAAATTATTATTCTTTGTTAGCTATTCAGTGACGAATATATAATGATAATAGTAATAAATGAATTATTAACATTTGATTTAAAAAAAAAAAAAAAAACAGTGATTAAAAATAGCATCGCGTTTTGCGTTTCTTTTATAATTGTACTGTTATGTTTTTTTTTAGGATATGTTTTTAAAGTCTAGCTATGTGAGAATGAATTCATAAATAGAAAGGCTAATGAATCTTAATAAATATTCTTTGAATGTATGAAAAAAAAACGTTACAAGTTTTAATTTCTACTTAACCTCAAATTAATTTGATATAAATCTACAGTAGTAAAAAATAATTATTTATTTATTTGTTATAATTAAATCATGCTTAATAAAATAATCAAATTAAATCTGCAGAATAATGGTCAGGATCTAAATCAACTGTTTTATCAATTTCTATTTGTTGTTTAATTTTTGCCGCTGCTATCATTATGATATTGTAAATTTTTAACCTGAAAAAGTTTTTTTAAATTTTCTGATCTAAATAATATTATAAATATTGAACTTTTTTTACAATATCGTAAACTTATTATTCAGCAAGGATCGATGTACTGGCTAAAAAAAGAGAATTTACAACCTGAGCTGAGCTAAGTTAGTAAACCGACACGATTTCATCCATCCTGCATGACGGTTTGTAACGCCCATTTCTCTTGGTAGCAACGTCGCTCATGCGCACATCCGTTAATGCTAGAAGCTTCTGTTAACTTTTCTTGTTTTTACCATATTATCCTCACCGAAACTCACCAGACTTTTTTGGCAAGTGTCCCAAATACATTCCAACATATTAATTGCAATTCGTTAATTTAAATCCTCCAAAACATTTAATTTTATTCAGATATATAGAACTATTTTGTTATTCTTCATTCGTGACGTAAAAAAATTCAATGTTAAAAAGTCAAATCTAGTATTGTATATAAATTTTTAAAAATTGAATTACAAAATAAATCTACATTCATTAAGAAAATAATGAAATAACCATTATTTTTACAATTTGTCCTGATGAAATTTAGTTTCTTTTAAAATTTTTATTAATTTCTACTTTTTTACAGATGAACACCATAATATAACAAGTGTGGACAATGTAGGTGATAGTGACGAGTCAGATGACGAATGGAACTTTTACAGAATTGAACCAAATCAAGAAACGGAAAATTCTTTGCAACCAAAAGTATCATCAGTGGTCAGTGAAGTTGGTGAAGAAATTGTAGAGCCAGAAATTCTCGAAAATTATAAAGATTTACTCATATCTGATGAAAAACTAAATTTATGCAACCAAAACCCTGAAAAAAGTGAGGAAAAAGAAAGCTTTTTTTCACCGGATAAATCTGAGGTATTTTATTTTAATATTAAAAATATAGTATTTATTCTTTAAATTATAATGAATTTTACTTTTTCTAGATAAACGAAAATAACGAAGATTTATTACTTCCTGAAATTCAAGATAATTGTTCTGAAGAAATGGATTTTTCATTGAATCCAAATGCTGCAGAATTTGTCCCCGTATCCTCTCCTCCTTCAATTCCATCACGATTTATGGATTTGCCAATATCAGGCTCACCATTGAAACAGACATCAATGATGGATGATATTAATTTACCGAGTCCAAAAGAATTTAAAGAAGAAGCAAGTCATCGTCCTCATGAAGTTGAAGAAGAAGATAATGAAATCATATCAATAAACGGCAATGTTTTCACAGGTGAAAATATTGAAGAGTTTGATGGAAAAAAGAAAGCTGCTTTGAATTTAGATGAATCAGAAATTTCGTCTACAAGAGCAGAATTTGGTGACGAATCAAATATTAGTTTTCTTGCTACAGATTTTCAAAAAGCAAGTGGTTTCGATGGATCATTCACTGAGTCATGTACTGAATATGAAAATGATCCAATGGCTATGTCTATGGGTCCAGATGGATTCAATGTGCTCAGCAATCCCGTTGATTTGAATGCTATTCATGATCTCAACGATTCGGATCTATGTGATATTAATTATCTTGGTGAAGAAAAAGAACAAACTTTAACCCCAGTAGATGACGACCATTCTCAACCATTGGATCTTAAGTCTCCAAATTCTAATGAATTGCAACTTAAATTAACTCCTTCAGAACATGAAAATACTAATAATAATATAATGTGTACCTTATCCCCTTCTGAGGAATTAAACGTTAAAGATATAGAAAATAACACAGATGAAATTATATCACAAGTTGCCGCTATGAACTTAAAAAATGAACAGTTATCTGAAGTGTGTTTAGAAAATACAAATGATTTTATGAATAATACTGACAATATAAAAAATAATGATCAGACACAAGATGATTCCCTACTTACTGAACAAAAACCAGCAGAATCTTTATTCCTTGAATCTCAACATGTACCTCTAGAGAATGTTGAAATTCAAACACCACAAAATAAATTTGATTCTTCATTAGAAAATTGCTTAATCTCTTGTGATGAATCTGAAAACTTAGAACATCATCAAGAAATTATTTTAACAGATCAATGTAACGAAAATACTTTTTCTGACTCTGAAAAATTAGCTTCCCACGATTCTATTAATATTCAAGCCATTACTAAGTCAGAACCGACTTTTAATAATGAATGTGAATTTAAAAACGAAGAACAAAAAAAGAATGAAGAAAAAGACAATGTGCCGGATATTTCAGTAAATAATAATTTTACTAATGTCCTCGTTGATATAGTTCCAACAAAAGCCCAAAATGGAGAAAATTCAATTATTGAAAAAGAAAATACGGATATAACCGTCAGTCCCAGAAAATCGATGGAGCTTTCAAAGTCACTTCAAGAATTCACCGGGTTAGAAAAAGAACTTAGTCCAACTGAAAATAATAAAAATTTAATGGAAAGTATTTCTCACGAAATTTCTGAAAAGTCACAAATACAAGATGCTTTAACGACAAAAGATGTGGTTGTAGAAAATTCTGAAAAATCTTTAGATCAAACAACAGAACCATCCCCTGAAAAAATTAAAGTTTCAGCTGTTGAAGCGAAAAATACCACGGCTGTTGCTGTAAAAAAATTCTAATAAAATATCATCCAAAGTTATCACCAAAACTTCTGCAACGAAATCGTCTCCAAGAGTAACGCCTGCTGCTTTATCGAAACCTCTAGTAGGCGTTGTATCTCGTTCTACTAATTCATCTGCTGATGCAAAAAAAGTAACAGGAGTTGGTGTTGCTGGAAATTCTGTCGATGTTTCAAAAGCGTCAACTTTGAACAAGCCTTCATCAAAACCAGGAATAAAATCTGCTCCTCGATTAACTTCTGCATCTCAATCTAAATCTTCGGTTACCAAAGTCCCATTGACAACTACTAATACAGAAAAAAAATCAACTGTTACAACAAATGGAGATTCTAAGGCTAATAAAATACCCCCAAAATCTCGGACATCAACGGTTGATGTCCCTTCAAAGCCTCTAGTCAAATCAACAGTATCTTCTACTCGTCTTACCACAACAACAAAATCGAAATCTTCTGTTGGGACTACTGAATCTAAACCAGGACTGAAAACTACTGTAGAAGTAAAATCTTCTGGAATTAATGTACGACCCAGAACAGCTCCTTCTGCGCTAACAACTACCAAATCTCGTACTTCAAATCCTGTAAAATCATCAATTGTTGATAAAAATGTTAAAGAAACTGCCAATAAACAAATATTAAATCGCACAACATCTACTACTAATTCACGAGCTAGTAATCAAGGTCTTCATTCAACAACTACTACGGTTTCAGCAACAACAAAACGAAGTACTACTACTGTTCGAACAACCAAACAACAATCATCATTGACACGCACAACTGCTAAAAACATCAAAACATCTATTAAAACAAATGTGAATAAAACACAATTACCAAATAATGTCAATGAGATAAAGAATGTAAAAGTTATAGAAGAATCCTTGTCTGCTGTGACGATTGCAAATACAGAAAATGTGTCGGAAAAAGATTCAACTACACCTACTATAGAGAATCAACAAATTATCGGTCAAGAATTATAGTTATTTAATGAATAAACAATTTATAACGAAAATACGAATAGATGACTAACAGCGATACTAGGGAACAACGAAGTTTCGATTTTTTAGTTCTTTGGGTGAATTCTAGATATTCAATTTTATACTTCCATTTTTCAATTTAAAAGACTTATCGAATTCTTTATATTCTTTCTCACTTTCTGTTTTTTTAATTATACTAATTACTTGAAAAAAATATTTGTTTTCTATAAGTAAAATTATTTAAACAAAAACTTAATGTATTGAAAATGTAAACTATATAATAACACAAAAAATCGTATATTTAGCTTGCTTTTTTCATGATTGTAATGTATCGGTAAATTCGAGAAAATTCAATTAATAATCAAACGAAAACGAAAGAAAAAAACAAAAAAAAACCTGATACTTCTCTCATGTACATATCTACAGTATTTGAAGTAACTATAATCCATTTTTAAATAAAAAGAAAAAAAAAAACATCGTAAGTAAGCTATGAAAGAAAGAAAAAAAATAATAAAATATATACTCCTTGCTTAAAACTTGAATTTTGTTTTCATCATGTATTGGCGTACTTTAAATTATTGGAAGCAAATAATTAAAGATTTTATCAAAAGATGAATGATAACGACAATTCAATTAAAAGTTATAAATATAGTTATGTAATAAATAATAAATAACCATGAGTTAAATTTATATATTTTTAATTATTGTAATGTAAGCAAAATTTTTGTTCAGAGCTCGATTTATTTCATCTTTGGTTAATTTTATTTGCTATGAACGTTATTCTTATTTATGAAAAAAAAAATCAAGTTTACAAAATTGAGAATGTTTGTACTTTTTATGCGTTTTAAAAAACAAAATATATACATATGAATTGTAAAACTATTCACTTGAGTAAAAATAATGAGATAGGTAAAATAAAGAAAGGTAATCTATGGCAAAATGTGCGTATCCTTATATTTATAAACTTATACTTCATTTTATAACAACCATTTTTTTAAACCTAATAATATTTCATTACTATTTTTAATTAACTTTAAAATACGAACAAATTGAATAAAGGTTATGAAAAAAATTTTGAGCAAAATAATATTTTTTATATAATGATTTTTGTTTTAATTTTTATTTTGATGCAAATTTTATTGTCATAATATCACTTTATATTGATCGATAATACACACTTAAACTCTTTTATAGACACGCTCAGCTTTAACTCCATGTTTGTTCTCCGATAAATGCTGAAATAATTTTTTAATTAAATATAAAAATGTTTATTTTAAGTTTAATAACTACAATTACTTATGTGAGTTTAAATATTTGTAATTAGAAATTATGTATAGACAATTTTGATTTTGAATGTATGAATACTTACAACAGAAATACCAGCATCAGTGAATTGATAAACGCGAATTGATTTATTACCATCAGGAAGATCGGATACGGTTACAAATTTATCTCCTTCCCGGGTAGTTATACTCTGGAATAAATTATAATTTTTTTTACTTCTCTTAAAATTTTTGTACTGTGGCTATTTTGTGCTAAGAGTTATTTAAAAAATAATATTAACACTAATCTATTTATCTAAAAATTAAAAAAAAAAATAAATAAATAAATCGATACAGTACTTACTTTAAGAACCAGACCATGAGGCATAGTTTCATCATATGGAGTTCCTAAGATAAATTTAGTAGTCGAACTTTTACCTTCATTTGAAATAGTAATAATCCAATGATCACCACTTTGACTGATTTCAAACGTTGGTTTTCCTTGACTAAAAACTTTTGAAACTTCTAGATTTTCAGCTCCACCAACAGTTTTAAGGTATTCTTCTAAACCCTTGCTCGATTCATGCTCGTACTTTCCAACAATTTGTACCATCTTCAATAGAGTAGATGAAGTATTCAAGGCGGATTTGAATATACTGATACCGTTACGATCAAGACTAGCACTTATAAATGGACAGAACAGTTCTTCTGTCCCCTCACGATGAATCAAAGGAACAAATTATAAAGTATCTTTGAAAGCAAACTGATTTTTAGATTAATTTACTCCCACTACTCTGTTATACAAAAAGATCGTTAGTTAACTACATACATTATACTTTGAGCTTCCCTTCGCTTATCTTCGTCTTTATCTTGCTTTACTTTTTAAGTTCAAACAATTTATCTTCATTCATTAAAACACTTACAAAAGTGGCCAGACTTTGATAAAAATTATTAACGAGCTAAATGATTATTCAATAAAACAGCGGATAAAAATAATAGTTTAGTCAATTTTTTTTTTTTTTTGATATTTTGAATCAATATTTAATCAATTTTTTTGACAATTAAAAAAATTAATAAATGAAAAAATCATACTATTTTATTTATCACAATATAATTATAAACTATAAATAGTTATAAATATTTTATTGAGCAACTCATGCAATTTTCAGAGTTACCTATTATTTTTAACAAGGATATTAACTAAAATTATTGAATAATTGAAAAACTAATTGAGAAATTAATAATTTGAAGTTATTATTTTTTTTGTATTTTATTGTAGCAAAACTTATAATTTTATGTTTGAATGGTGAATTGAATATTTGACAATCACATGAGCACATGTTTTTATATGAGATGAATAAGCTTATTTATGACTGAAGGAGTTATTTTCTTCAACAACGGCTTAATCATTTATAAAGTAAATGAGTTAATGGTTAAAGCCTTTAGTCCAAAGTTCAATTATAAAATTTAAACTGTTCGTATTTAAAATCGATAATTGTTATATCTTTAGTCTTTTTTGAGAATATGCAAAAATAAATTTGTTGAGCTGATAAAATACTTATCATTATTTTTATATCGTCTTAAAAATGATTGATTTTTACTTTGATAAATTGTGAATTTTGTACTTTCATTCTATAAGAACACTTGAATACAAAGTGGTTTATTAAAAAAAAAAAAAATTTTTATACGAATGTATAAAATTAAGCAGATAAATAATATTTGATATTAAATTTTTTATTGTCAATTATGACATTGACTGTATAATTATTATGAGCTGTCATAAATTTCAACATGCTTTGATAAACTTAATTATTATATTTAAATATTTTTAACTTAAAATATTTACATTTAATTGTATAAACTTTTTCATTTACATATACACTTATTTATCTATGAAAATGAATTAAAAAAAAAATTCAAAGACTAAATTGAATAATTTAAGTACATTATTTTGTTTTTTCAACCATGACTCAAGAGATTTCTATATACTGCCTCTACCATTTCACCTTCTACTCAAAGCATTGATAGATATAAAAAATAATATTTTTATAATACGTCTTTAAAAATTGCATGTGAATAAAATTATGATGAAAACGTTCCATAACTAAGCATGTAAACTTTTCTTTACTATAGCCTCATTTTCTTTAACATATTAATTACACAAAACTTAAAGTTTACATAAACAAAATAAAAGAGGAATAAATGCTCCAATAGCTACGAAGATAGGTAGCATAATTGAAGAATCATCAATAGAATATGGATCTGGTGTGCGTGGACCACTTGGATGCCTAGCTTTTATTGGTAATTCTTCTTCACCTTCTTGTACACCATGGTATTCTTCAGGTTCAGGAGGTATTGGGCCTAATTTTGGAACATCTGTAACATTTTCATAGATCAAGAGAATTAGAATTAAAAAATCTAAAATGATTAGAAAAAAATTCTTTTTTTTTTTTTTTTTGAGTTCACACTAATGTTGAATTTAAAAAATGCTACTCTTAAGGGAAAAGATAGTAAAATAAAAATTTTTTTCATAATTATACTTATTTAGTTCTGAGCCCATCATACATTTGAAAGGAATTGAAGAAGAATTTATTTTTATTTGAAAATTAACTAGCAACTGCTCTTAATTAGAAATCATAAAAAGATAATTTTTTCTAAATCTTTCGTTTGTGTTATCTTCTAAATAAGTTAATCACTTACAATAAATTTCATAAAAGTTATAAGTTTTTTATCTAGCCTTCGTACTGATTAGAGTTTGATACTGATCGATTCAGAGTCTCCCAAATTTGACAAAATATAAAAAAAAATAATTTGTAAACAAAAAAATCTATGTCAAGTAAATTCTTTATTTTTCATAACACGGAAAAAAAAAAATTGTCAAAATGACTATTCAACGTATCCTCAAATGACATTTCCTCAAAATAACAATCCGCTTTTCTGATTCAAGGAATAATTTTCATCACTTAAGCATTCAGATCTCTTGTAAATATATGTAGCTTCGTCAAAACAGGCAACTGTTTTGTCAATGTGAAGATCTGTATAGTTAATTCAACTAAATGTAACGCCTAAAATAATGATACTGATCGTCATTTTGACTATCGGCTGTACAGCTAAATTGGCTGTATAGCCAATACTCATTTTTCTTAAAGATATTCTGTATAGAATATCTTTAAGAAAAATAAGTATACGACGCATAGTCAGAATAACGATACGTATCCTCATTCTGACGATATTTCCTATTACCCAATTTTCAGCTATTCCCACTCACAAATACGACTTTTAAAAATTTTCGAGCTCGAATGAGAAAGTTACAGATATACTGACACACTGACATCCTCGTAAAAATAGTCAGAATAGCTCCTTAAAATTTTAAAACCTGGAGATCTGATGAGCTCATTTTCGAAAATCGGGATGAAATCAATAACTTTCCAATTTTTTGAAAATTATCGATTTTTATTGCGGAAAATTCAAAAAATTATCTAAATTGGTAATTCATCCTTGCATATTTTCATCTAAAATACCGATAATAACCTTTTTAAGTAGTGATATTATCTGAAGATACTCGACAGCTTCACTCTTAATGTAGAGATGTTTCTAAAAGTCACGTTATTAAGACAAATACCATCAATTTTTAAAAAATCTATCGGAAAATTAAAATCCACCATTTCTGTATGGTATTACAAAAAATTTTTTATTTGTGTTAAATCTATTAGAGAGGAGTAAAACTTTACACGAATGTTATATTCATTTCTATTGAAAAAAGAGAAAGACATCATATTCTTTAAATAGAAAATTTGTAATAAAATGTAATACGCACCATCCAAAACACCTTTGATTACAGTTATAGCATTTATCTTAGGATTATCTCGATAACCCTAGAAATTAAATATTACGATTATATCATATAATATAGAGTTGAGGAAATTAATAAATAATTTTTATACACAGAGCATTCAATAAAGTGCCATGTCTACTCAAAATCTTGTTTATTATTGATCATCTTTACTCAAAAATAATCAAGCTTAACAAGCCGACTAAAAAATTACCCTATTCCAAAAGAACTGTTTTCCAATTCAATTTTATTTCAGACAATTTTGACTAGTAGTTGTAGATTACGGAAATTTTTCAGTAGACCTGTTAAGCTTATTTATTTTTAAGTAGAGTTGATCTGTAATAAAGAAATTTTGAGTAGACATGGCATTCTGCAGGACATTTCATACCAAAGAGTATAGTATAGCTAAATATAAAAAATATATATAATTTATTTTTGTATTCTAGTATAAGATTATCAGTACCCGATCCTTATTCATTAGCTATACTTTAATATTATGTGCAAGAATATATGAGTGATTCCATATTGAGTCAATAATTATTTCATTCAATCCCTTTTGAATTATCTAAGCTTTATTTTTTTTTCCACCACACTAAGAAAGTTTATTAGAATTTAATAGATTTTTTTTTTAATCGATCGAAAAAAAATTTACAAATAAAAAAAAAGTTTTTTTTTTTTTTTATAATCACAACTTTTCTAAAGCCTCATTTTCTATGGGGGAAATGAATTATGAATAATTTGCATTACCTTGATAAATTCAACCCGAATTTTTCCACCAAGAATATCAGATTCCTCATCATTGTATATCAATTTGCCTTTTTGAATTGTAAAAGGTATGTACTCATTATAAGCAACACCTCTTCCAACTTTTTCAAAAATATCTAAATCCGTAACAACAGTGTGATCACCATTTAGAACAACATCAAATACCTAAAAGAAAAAACAGTTTCATTACAGTAGTCATTTTAATTAAAAAATAATTTAATTAAAAATTTTTCACCATACTTTCATGTTTGGTGAGTTAAAGTAGACTTCACAAAATTTTAGTATCATTACATATTTGCCATCTTCATTAATAGGAATATCATAGCCAAAAGTAGAATGATGATATCGCTCAGTTTGATACAAAGTTTGATCTGCAGGACTTATGCGGCCAATAATTAATTGTTTTCCATAGTCTGAAGCAGTTCCAACTTTTCCCATCAACGGATCTCGCATATATTTGATCCCAAAACTATCGATGAACGTCTCGCCACCAGCATTAATTGCATAAATTACTTCTAAGCCGAAACCTTGAGTAATATATTCAAATAACATAAGTAGCAAAAAAAAATACTTGAAGTTTAAAATTTCTTGAATTCGCATTTCATAAAATAATTAACAGAATGATCTATATTGAATGAAGTTCGTTCATAACCATCTATTTTTCTGAAAAGGTTATCCAAATGGAGATAATTTAGTTAATTTTCAGGCAAAATTTTTTAATAATAATGTTATTATTAAACTCGTTTCATTGTGAGTTTTATTTGTTTTTATATATTGTTCACTTAATCAAACTTAATTAACAATCTGACTGTAAAATAAATTTTAATTATCTCACCTAATTGTCACAACATTTGTTACTTCGTTTCATTTCGATATGGTAGAATCTTGTTGGCTAATTGAAAATGATTTGTCAGCAAATTATGTGACGTTTATATATTATTATAATTATATTATTTTCGGTTTTGGAGGGTTATTAAACTACCAGTACGTATTTGAAATAATTGCATTTTTTTAACGTAATGTTAATAAGATTTGCTTGAAACAGCACCAAGTGTGACTATAATGTCTCTTTACATAAACGAATAAATGAATATATGTTAATATATATTTATTTTAATTGATGTATTTATGTTGAATTTCTTATTCGTTTTTACATAAGCTGATATATTAATATTGTCATGCACCGTTCCTATTTACACCTGTTTGGCCTTTCAATAATTTCAATTGTCTCATTTTAAAGACATTATTACTAGAATCGCATTATTTTCGAAGTAATACTCAGCCGCAGCGCGCATGTAGCTCTACAGAACAACAGCCCCATCGTAGCGAGCAGAGAATGAAGGCGGAAAATTTCAAATCAATTCAATGGTTAATTATTTAGATAATGTTTACAAAAATTTTAACTCAAAATCAATAGAAATTTAGTTTATAAGAAAATAATATTTAAATACTGCAGTACAATTATAAAGTTTTTTCAGCTTTTAATATTGAAAACTGTTGAATTAAGGTAGTACCCTCGCCAGAGTCGTTTTCTTAAGATATTTAAAAAATTTTTACAGATTAATGTTCATATAATTCTGCATTGGTTGGCGCAATTTGAAAATTTTTGACCATCTAATTTCAGAGATATTTAATTTCAATTACGACATACGGGATATCGAAAAGTTTACCTACAAACTTTTGTATATCTCAGAAACTTTTCTTAGGATCTTTTTAAAAAACTAGATTGACGTTAACTAACAACTAAACAATTTTTTTTAATAATTTCATTAATAATTACCGCACAGTTTCAGAGATATTTATCAATAAGTAATGAAAAATTTACCAGACTTTAGCCGAGGAAGGGATACGTTAATAAAGCTATGGCAACAACTCAAGTCTTGTGAGCCGCGAAAAAAGTATGAAACGCCCATGCGCCGTAAAATTTGAAAAGTTTAATGTACGTTAGGTGTAATTATACATCAATACAAAAAAATGTAATTACTGATTTTTCTGAAAAAACAAAACAATACTGTCAACTGTTTTTTTCAGACATTGTAATTACATTTCTGAATAAATGTATGAAAATAAATAAATAAACGCATGTATCAAAACACAGGTTAGTGTTGCCAGACTTTTCAAGCGATCAGTTTCTCATTCGTGATTGGCTAAAATAAGTACATAAACAGCAAAAAGTTTTAGGCTTGTCAATAATGACTCTCAAGTATATGTACCGTACATTCTACATAAACAACATAAACTTTTGACTACGGAAGTCGCGAGGGTTCTATCTTAAATGATAAATAATCTAAATAATGATTATCAGAGAGCTTGATTTTGTTCATGATTTCAGCTAAAGCAAGTGCTCAGCTGCAGTAGTTGCAGCTCTCAGGGAGAAGTGAAGTTACAAAGTATCGGCTTGAAGTCTGTGTTTGCTGGTTTCACTTCCCCCTCTACATTTCATACCAATATACTTAGTCTATTACATCTTATACTTATTCTAACATATATACTGATTCTTATTTTAACTTATAAACTAATACTTATTCTCGTCCATGTTTGTGCCTACATATATTTTGCTAGGTACATACACAAATGCATATCTGGGTTCACAAGTTATATATTATTCAGCTACTCAAATTTCAATTTTTTCGCGGAAAAGTTGCGCTTATCACTTAGTTGACTCGGATACAGCCTTTGTCGCATAACCTATTCAGTAATTAATTATTTTTTATTATGGTCGCTAGATGACACAACAATCAATGAGATATATGTATGAAAATCAACCAATGAGAACGTATTTTGCCGTAAGAAAGTATCGGTTACGCATGGCTATACGTTTTAACCCTGATCATGACCGATGTTTATTATTGATTCTATGTATGCATACAGACATAGATATATGAATTTATATACAATAATCGTTTTATCTCTTTCTGATTCTTCTTAAAATGAATTCGTACAGAATTATGTTAATAGCCTTATGTAATTTTTCATAAAATTATAAAATTATATTCATAAAATTATTCATAGGATAGTAATCTTGGAATAAACCATTCATGACTGCTGCTGAGCATTTTATAAGTTTAGTAACCGTAGCAAGTGCAAAAAAAATTGCGGCTATTTTGGTTATTTGCTTTATTCTTTACCATGGAATGATACATTTAATATACGGTAAATAAGTTTCCAATTAATTTAATTTATTACATGTGCTACATCATGTGTTGAAAATTTTGTTTTTCTCTAGGTAGTGACTCTTGTAAGTGGCTGTTAAAAGAAGGTCGATATAAAGGCGATAAAGAATGGCAACCTTACGGATGCATGATTCATCATTACACGCAAACGTGAATTATTTTATTTATCAAAATTTTAAGCATTTAAAATAAACACGGATTCACGTTGTGTGAATGATATATTTATATTTTAGGGACAGCAGAAGATGTTTGCGATATTTAGCTTTCATGCGTCACAAAAATCATTTTGTATTTGTCGGAGATGCTCGAATTCACCAGTTGTATAAATCGTTTATTTCACAATTTATAGTTGATGGAAAAGGTTTCGATTCTACAGATGTTCTTCAGCAATCAAATTCGAATTTTAATGATGCTAAATTAAAATTACAAGTTCAATTTTTATGGCGACCTCAGTTGAATATATCAATGATCAATGATTTTCGAACTTGGATGGTAATTAATATTATAAACAATAAGATAAAAAATCATAAACTTATTACTTAGAACAAAAATTATTCATTTTCCGCAAACTAGATATTGTCACGCTTAAATTAGGATTAACTTAATTGTTAATCGTAATTCACGACAATATCTCATTGTTAGGGCTAATTTTTCAAATCAATTGTTTTTTTAAACCTGACTTGAAAAACTGGCATTAAGTTTCTACCTTTGAACAAAAAATAAATTTGTCGAGATTTAAATAGTTTAAATTAATTTTGTCTCCATCTGATCAGATAAACACTTAAGTTTTAAAAAACTTATAAAACCAAAAAAAAATATATAATACTACCATTTCTAAGTTTTCAAAGTACGTTTATCATAAATAACATTCGGTTTTTTTTTTTTTTTTTTTTTAACACTAATTTATAGTTTTTTTTGCTCTGTTGAAGCTCGTCCCTAGAGTTGCGCATATCTAGTAATCAATTAATGTAAATGTATTTATTAATTATATAAATATTAGTAATTTAAATATGACGAACAACTCCTATTTTAATAATAAAAAAATTGAAAATTTCAAAAGATTTGGAATTATGTTTTCGCAGATGTGTGTAGTGTTATATGGAACAAAAATTTTCTTAAACTATTTAACCGATCAATTCTATCAGAAAATATTATCGATGGGATGTTAAGAACTACATATTTTTCAAAATTTATGAATATAAAGTAGTTTTTGAAACATCAAAATTTCGTCTGAATTCTAATATTTGATTTGGCTAAAAACTCTAATGTTGTTGAGTAAAGATACTTTTTTTAGAAATTTTTCTACGGGGATAATTTGTGTTATTTTACAAATAAAGTGATCTACGATTTTATAAAAATTAAAATTTTATCTTGGATGTACAACAAATGAAACGTTACTTACGCTTTCAGAAAGAAGATGCTCCAACTATGGTAATTGCCGGTTGTGGAGCTTTTGATATTCTTAACAGCAATCTAAGTGATAGTAAAAATTTATATAAAAGTTATAGCTCCGGACTTATTAAGCTTGTTCAACCGGCCGATGTATTGGCAAAGAAAGGTACCCAATTTCTTTGGATGCTACAAGATCCCATCGTGAAAGAAAATCTACCCGCGCACTTTGCTAGTATTGATAACAATCTTATTAATATCTGTAATAAAGCAGCTGTTGAAGTATTTTTCAATTTTTTCTTTTCTAAAAAATAATAATTTTTAGTAGAATTGTTACAATAATACATTTTAGGTATTGATACACAGTCAAACTCATTTGTGGGAAAGTAGTAAACTCATAGGACAAGGAGTATTGGAACAAAGTCCTGATGGATATTTATCGAGTCCACTTTCTCTTCGGCACAAAGTACAAATTTTGTTAAATACTTATTGTAACGATTATATGAACTTTGATGATGGAACTTGCTGCAGTAATCTTGAAGTTACGACTACGTTACAACTAGTTACCATTTTAATGCTTATATTTTGGACTGTAGCTGGTGCTAGTTTATGGCTTTATAAAAAAGTATGTCATAATAAATCTGAAACTTTTTATGGCCGCATTGCAACTGAAGAAGTTTCTGATATAATAGAAGATTTGAATGCATCTGAAATTACACAAAATGAAGCACCACGCCAAGATTTTTATACATTGATTACATCCTTAGCAATACTTGCATGTATTTTAGGATATTTCTACTTATGTGATAGGTATGATTATTTATATTTTATATTTATAATTCATTATTCACCGAACCAAAAGTTTTTTTTTTTTAATTATATCTATCAACGCTTTGGTTTCAGAACAAACTTTTTTATGAAAGAAAATAAGTATTACAGTGAATTTAGCTTTTGGTTGCCACTAGGATATATTTTAGCTCTAGGACTTTTTTTCACAGAGGACTGTGAAAGAGGTCCTAGAGCTCTTAATCGAGAGCAAACAGATGAATGGCGTGGTTTAATGCAATCAGTTGTTCTGATATATCATGTAACAGGTGCTAAAAATGTTTTACCTATATATATGCACCTGAGATTAATTAATTCTGCATACTTATTTCTTTCTGGATATGGACATTTTTGTTATTTTTGGCAAACAGGAGATGTTTCACTTGTACGTTTTGCAAGAGTTAGTATCTATTATTTTTACATTAGCTTACAAGTAAATTAATACTACTAGGAATACTACTAGGAAATTTATTTTCTTTTTGACGCAAAAGTATCTTTTGTATATTTGCAGAAAAATGTTATGTTTTGTATTGATTAAATTGATAGTTGCTTATACACTGGTATAAGTTGCAAAAATTCATTAGATTGAAATAAATAATACAAGTTATAGCTATTTCAAAACTTAAAAATACTAACATGGCGATACTATATTATTTGTTTTAAATAATAAATTTTTTTAAACAAACTGCGATAACAGTAATTTCAAACTTCCAATTACTATGATATAGTGATAATACCACGATAATATACAAATAATGAAAAATTTTTTCATAACTTTTATGAAAAATTGACATTACTTGAAAAATCAAAAGTAATAATTTATTAATTCATCCTAAATGCATTCTTCACCATTTTTTAACAAACTAAATATATTTTTTAGGTTCTCTTTCGGTTAAATTTGCTTACCGTTTTGCTCTGTCTTTTGATGAATCAACCTTACCAATTTTATCATTTTGTACCATTGGTATCTTTTTGGTTCCTAATTGTCTATATCTTAGCTTGGTTACCACCCAGAGTGCACTCCGGAAGTTTGGCAGAATATGGTTCACGTGCATTGCTTTATTTAGCATTAAAACTTTTAGGACTCATTTTCGTTATTACTATTCTCTATATGTCTGAGGTAAGAATTGATATTAACTAATTAGATTTATTATTTTTGTAAGCAGTAATAGTGTTAAGCATAATGATGACTTATACGAATTAAATATTTTGTTCACTAGGTTTTCTTCGAAAAAGTATTCGTCACTAGGCCTTGGAAAGCTCTTTTTGTAACAACTGATGATGATATTCGAGAATGGTGGTCTCGTTGGAGAGTTGATAGATACAGCGTTGCTTTTGGGGTTGCATTTGGAGCAGGACTCTTAGCTCTCCAAAGAATTGATCATATTCCTGGAAATGTTTTTATTCCTTTAATAGCACTTGTTTCACTTGCAGCCTATACAATATTTACATTGTTATGTGTATCAGTATCAGAATGCGAAGAAATTCATTCCTACATTGTATTCATACCGGTAGGAGAAAAATTATTTAATGTTTAATATTCATTTAATTAAATATATAAAAAAATTTTTTGTTTATAGATCATTGGATATATTGTATTAAGAAATTCTTCGTTTGCACTCAAAGGAAAATATTCAGTACTTTTAGCAGGGATTGGAAAAATAAGTTTGGAAACTCTCGTTGGACAAGGGCATGTTTGGTTAGCGGCTGATACGCATGGAGTTCTTGTGCTTCTTCCAAGATTTCCAGTTCTTAATTTACTTATTACGTCTTTCATCTTCATATGTGCTAGTCATGAGGTACCCAATTATTTAAAATATCAATTGTAATGTTTAAAATGTTATTAAATTTTTTATTTTCGTTCACAGATTCATGAGTTAACGCTTATTCTTGCACCATATGCAGTGCCAAATGATTGGAAATTAGTGGCTCGTAATTTGTTGATATTTATTGCCGTTTTAATTCCCATTGGTATCCATGATGGAATGTTTTAATGCAGTTAAATTTGTAATAATACATTAACGACCAACTTAATAATATTAGAAGAGATTTTTCTAAGAAATATTCAAATTTTTACCACAATGAAGCTATAAATAGTAAAATTAGTTTGATCACACTCTAGATCAGAGCGCTGTTGATTTGAAATTTACATTCAATTTTGTATCATCAAAAAATCTTTTAATTCTAAATGAGAACTCCGAAATGTATAAGATGAAAATAAACTTATCATCAATAGCGCCTGATTAATCACTATTTTTAGATTTATAATATTTTCTTCATTTTGAATCAATTTATTCATGCGTATATATCGGAATCACATTTGCAAACGTAAAGAGATCTTACCTAAAGACAAATAACGTTAAATTATAACTACTGCACTACCACTTGGTAGAATGTTTAACTGTATAAAAAATAATATATTTTTTTAATATTATTGTGTTTTTCAAGTTTTAGACCCTATAAATGACGAGACAATTTTTTTTTTTTTTTTTATTATTATTATTTTGGTCTTTCATTTTTTTCAAATTATCTGTTTATTGGTGTGCAAAACATTAAGGTTTTGGTAAATAAGAGTATAACGATAAATAATAATTATAGTTATGAAACATAGATGAAAAAAATTTTGCAATAATAAAATACTAGTGTTTTACACTGTGAGTACCACAAGTGGTACATAAACTTATACATCAAATACTTCCAAATTCAAACTTTTGGATATGCTCGACTATTTAGAACATGTTGTCGTAAAATTTTGTTTCGTGAAATCGAACATAATAGTTAGCTTTCTTTATAAATGCAGTAAAAATGATTTGTAATGTCATTATAAACTTGTAATAAAAATATATTTTCATAATATTCATCATGACATACATTCAGTTATATGTATGAAATTTGGAGTATAATTTATTCATAAATACAATATTGCAGTAATAAAATAAGGGATTTGTAGTTACTCCAATCACTTCTTAAAATTTTGTGTAGGTAAACATGGTATCAAATAACTATATAAAAACATTTTCAAAATAAACTAAAAATATATTGTGCAACTAATCTTTACCAAATGAAACACTTTTAGGTGGCTGATCGATTCGGTACAAGCAATCTGCTACGTTAAAGTATCCTAAATATTCAACCGTATCGGGAGTTACATCGATATGATAATGACCACCCTCACCATGATCACTGAAACTATGGAAATGTTGAACACGAAGATCCAAATTACTTTCTGTTGATACTAATGTTCCGACAGCAACTAATGGTGCTGACATATTATAAAAATGTAGCCAATCGTTCAGAGATTTTTCACTGTTTAATGGTACTGGCGAAAAATCTGGCATAACGTGTTGCTTAACTTTTCCTTGTTTAATAAGGAATGTTCCACCCATACCTTAATTATTGAAGTAGATTAATTAAAAAAAATAATAAAATCAATTCAAACGTTAACATAAGCGATACTTGCCGACTAATTGACTTTTATATCTTGCAGACAATGCATTTTGAATTGTTGTAATAAAATCAAGATTTCCAGTACGAGTTTTAGCATAAACTTTTATGACTTTTCCTGGTTTTCCTTCAGAAACAAATAAATTGGCTAGTAATGCTAATCTAGTGTCAGATTCTTTACAATTCTGAAGCACACACTGGTTGTCCTCGCCGACCCATGCTAGTTTAGTTTGATTTTTTATCTCATCCGAATCAATTACGACATTCATCATCATCTACAAGCAAATCGATTTGACGTCATTATTTTATTTGTAAGTTGATCATTTACTACACAACACACTAAGAGAAAAAAATATACTTTTTGGAAACACATTTTTTTTAGTGTCATGAAAAAATACAGTATTAAGAAAATGTTATAAAATTTGTCTGAGGAAAGAGCTGAAATAAGAGTTTAGACCTTTAACAAAAAAATAAGAGATGAAGGGCTAATAGAATTGAAAGCAGAGAAAAAATAATTTATAACAAATAATGGTTTCCGCTAAAGTACAATGTAAAACCATCTCAAATACCATCTATTATGTTTGACGAAAAGTATATTCGAATTTAATATGTTTTAATGATTAATTCTAAAAAATAAAAATTCTAATTCATTTACTTCACAATTTCGAGATAATTGTGGCCAAGGACCAGCACCTGCTCCAATAACAAAAGCCTTATTATTATAATTGATTTGCTTCAAAATTGTTTGAACATCATAAATTTTATTCCTTTGAACTGATGGAAGTAGGAAAGGTGGTCCTCCAATATCAAAGAGTTTTGGATGACCTCCAAGCCCTGAAAAACAATGCAATTGATTATATAACTTGATTATTTACTTTTTTTCTCTATAAATACACCTTTAGATGCTAATTGAAATGGTACTTCCGTCAAATCTGGGCAATCGACTACATCCACAGCAATTTCTTCAAAATTTTTAGCAACTGTTGGAGTAATAACTGAACACAAATGATAAGATGATTATTTACACATAATAAGCATTTGATAAATGGTTAATACATAATTGTTTTTTTTTTTTTTTTATAAATACCATTTTTGATTTCGTTTAACGTTGGAGTAAAAAGAGCTACTTGATTGATTTTCATTAGATCTCCTGAATTTTCGGCCATGGTAATTTGTTGAAATACTAGAAATTTGAAAACACTCAAAATGAAAAGTTAAATTTACTTTAAATAAAGTTAAGGTTACAGCTTCGACTACTTCTTAAACAAAAAATAATTTCTGCCAAGGAGTGAATATAAATCTCAACATATTTCTTATCTTATCTATGACAGAACTCTGCTACTAGTATGTTTATTATGATTGCGTTATCAACTATTTTTTTTTTCTGAAGTTGTTTATCTTTGTTAAAGTATTTTTATTCTACAGCTACTTCAGTAAACTGCCTCAAACATTTAATGCTGTGCTAATATACTTAGATAAGCTGAGGAAAATGCTGTAAGCCACATCATAATCAGTTAATTTTTCACATAACAATTTATAAAAGTTTGTAGAGTCTCTCCTTCTCTTTCTCGTACCCTTCATTTCGCTCTCCAATAACTAGTATTCTTTAGAATTTTTCGAAAAAGATTCAAGTATAAAAACCATTTTAAAAATTATATTTGAATTTTTAAATGAAAAGACTCCATTTGAATACTACCTTACATACTGCCCTTGTAAAAATTTTTCGGACTTTTCTCTGAAAAACTCTAAAAAAGACTTATCTTAAGTTCTAAAAGGCTTCTAAAGACTTCTTTAGAGTTTTTGAGAGAAAATTCCGAAAAATTTTCACCAGGGTGCCTTAAATTTAATGGCCTTGAATTTAAAAAAAGGTTGAATTTGAAATAATTTTGTAACAGGGTAAAATTACCCTTAATCGATAAGTCACCGGACATCGATAATTATTCGACATAGCATTGGCGCGTCTCGATCTTCGGGCCTAAAGGGAGAATAGGAGGGGGTGAGTTTGGGTTAAAATAGGTGACCGCTAAAAAGTTGACATGGAAGTGTAATATTCGAAGAAAACGATTAGGTGCTCATAATTGCTCACTAATTGCTCAATCAAAATCCGCAATTGCTCACTTAATTAATTAATTATTTAATTAGTTATTAACAATTAAAAATACAAAAGTTATTTGTGCTATTTTTTCAATGAAGCAATTAACTTTTCTTAAATTTTTTAATTCTAATAAATTGCTCACAGGTTGCTCCTTCGATTTCAGACTTTTTTTTTATGGGATACCTTTTGTTAATTCAAAATTAATTAAAAATAAATATCATTGCTCATACAGTCATTGCTGGATGACACAAATAACTTTTGTATTTTTAATTGTTAATAACTAATTAAATAATTAATTAATTAAGTGAGCAATTGCGGATTTTGATTGAGCAATTAGTGAGCAATTATGAGCACCTAATCGTTTTCTTCGAATATTACACTTCCATGTCAACTTTTTAGCGGTAAATAGGTGAGCCGTGCAGTAACGGAGGCTAGATAGAAGGAGGATGCTCGCCATGTGTTGCAAGCGCCCGAGAATTGGAGGATACATCATTTTCCGCACTCTCTCACTAGAGCGCATCAGTGTTGCTAATGTCAGGTTTTTTGAATTTTCACTCGCGGAATGCAGTGATTGCATTTACATGTTAATTGATAGAAGAATTTTTAATTAACACAAAAACACATCAATACTACAATAAAATATCGTAATAAATAATGATTTTGAATCTAGCAGGTACTAAGTGATTTATTGAAAATGATAAATTTAAAAAAATGCACATTCAGATAATCAAAAAAGTATCAGTGTATATTTTTTATAATTTATTATTTTTAATTATTAACCTTTTTCTTTCTTTCATTACAAAAAATTTAATTAATGCCTGGTAGATTCATGGTAATGATAAATAAAGATTTATTAATGAATAACCAACAATAAATAAAAATAGGTCAATGATAATACTAAAATTATCAATACAATATTACATCTCATATTATCCGACCATAGTTAAGTAAAAGTAGAATATTATGAAGAAAAATAATTTAATTTATATTGGAAAATAATTTATTAGTTTTATAATTGGAATTTAACAAGACTAGAAACAGTAAATACTTATCCTTTTAATACATAAATCGAGTAAAAATATTAAAGTTGTAGTTGTTACATATAATAATGATTATTATTATTTAAGACAATTTGGAATTTTTGCGATGTTTTTTCGTTCATTTAGAGTCCGATTAATTAGATTAACTAGAAAATTTCCACGCATCACTATAAAATTATTTAAAATCTTAGCCATAAGTTTTTTTTTATGAGTATCACAGCCTAAAATAGGTAAATATTTAGCTTTAGCTACTCTCTCTAAAATTTTATGCATGGTATTTATAGTCACTGTTTTAGTACCGACAACAGTAAGAACAATTTTCTCGAGTTTTCTTATCAATTTAAAAAGATTATTACTAGGAAATGTTAATTCACCATTGCTCATTAATTTTATGATTTCGTCACGTTGAGAAGGATTATGAGAGCGTAAAGTTTCGATGCAATCACAACACGGAGATAATCGTTGAACTTTTCGCGCCATATATCCAGCGATGTAAGCTACTACACCATCACTTGTTGAAACGACATCATAATCATGATGATAGTGTGGATCATCACGAAAATCGGGATCTTCTTCTTCATCTTGACTACGACCAGTGTTTTCTTGGCACTCATCTACAGAGTTACCATTAGAATTTTCCATGTCCAATAAATCATTAAACGGGTCGTAATAATCCTGATGTGAATGTTCATTTTCATCAACATCACCATCACTGTCTTCATCTAAAATACTTTCAAATGGTTTTCTAATCAAAGAACAATCATTGTCCACAGCTTCTTCATCACTATCTTCGTCAAGCACACTCTCGAAAGGTGTTTTAGCTACAGACACCTTTTGAAGGATAGTATTACCATTAACATCTCCGGAAAATGAAGCTTCGTTGTTAACAATCCCATTTTCAATTACAGCATCAATATCTGCGAGCCAACTTTTTTCAACGTATTTGCCGCAGCAAAAGATTCTTTGTCTGCATCAAAGATTGAAGAAGCTCACCAGCAGTAACGTTGGACCCTTTCGGTGGAGTGACCAATGAGTAGGAACATAATAGACGAAAAACTTGCCCGAAAAGAATGGTATCAGGGTGATCATTGCACCGACAAACACTTCGCATTATGCCAAAGAATTTCTAAAAAGATTAAAAGTTGAAATATTCACAAAATAGTAAATTATTTTTATCCTTGCTTCAATACATACTTCTAATTGGTCCTGATTTAGGCGTGACGTCATTAAATAGTCAAAATTGCACTCTCTTTGCAGAAAGTCACTCAACTCAAGAGTCGATTGCAACGTAATTTTTAATCCATTTAATGTACTGGGAGTAATGGCAAAGAAAAATTTTTCATTTTCGTCACTTTCATTATTCTCTTTTTGTTTCTTCTTCTTCTTCTTATTCTTTTTATTGAGTTCTTTCTCCTCATTTGCTTTAGCTTCCCAAATTTTTAAATAACTTTTAGTTATAGTTGTAATAAAAGTATTCAAATTTGGTGGAAATCAGGATAAATAATAGACGTAGGTCTTGGTTAAAGTAAGTTCCAAGAGTTTTAAATGAGTAAATTCAAGTTAGTTCGATTCGCCTATCACACTGAGTATTGTTTTATAATTGTAATTGAAGAAATACATCTTCGAGCCCAATTATGAAGTGAACATTAATATGAGAAATATCACAATTAGTTTGTAGTGTTTTTGAACTATTTAACTTTTTTTACTTACATAAACTTGATGTATTGTTTCAGTTTTCATTCCAATATTTAAGTACACAAATATTGAATTTTTAATGTTGATAATGAGTATCCATTTAAAAATTACAATTTTCGATATATTATTGCGCAAAAAATTGCAAAAAATTATTTAAAACTTTAATGATATATTGAATATTACCCTTCTTCGAGGACACTCCGGATCTGAACGCAAAGCACCTGCAGGAGTACGTGAACTCATCGCTTGAATTAAATTGTTCACTTTTTCGATGAAAGCAATCGTAGAGTCACAGTCTCTCAGCTCTTCTGTGTTATTTTTATATACTTTCATGGCAACTTGAATGTCTTTGGAAAATAACTGAAAGCAAAAGAAATCATTTATAATCCTAATAACTTTAGAGAATAACTATCAACATTAGTATAGAAACTATAAAAAAAAATAAGGACGACAGTTGACCCTAAAGGCCATTTCTGCAACTTCCCGCTCATTTTGTACTGAAGCGCTCAAAATTACACAGTCCGCTTTTAAGCTTTTCAAGCTCAAAACTCAGATGGCAATGGAATAAAACACAATATTTTAATTTTAAAATGCCAATAGCTTTTGAATGAATGAACCGATTTTCACACGGTTGGCGGTATTTGACGCAGTTTTTACATACGGCCACACACACACACACACACACACACACATGCGCACACACGCACACACGGACATTACGATTCGATTTTCTTAGCGGGAAGTTAAAAAGTGTTTATATTTTCATTATTACCTGATAGGCCAAAGGAACATTAATTTTTTGATAACCTTCTGGATTTAAATGTTGTGGAGTTAGTTTATAAGCTATTTTCAAATTGGCTTTGAGATAATTTTCATGAATTAAAAGAGTTTCCCAGTGACTTTTCTTTACAACACCATCAGGTGTCTACATGAAAAGAACAATAGCATCAAGCATCAAGAAAGCCGATTATTTTACTGATAAATACATAATTGTTTTTAAAATTGATCATCTACTAAAAATAATAGCGTACCCAAAAAAACATCTTCTCCAAAATTTTGTTCCTAAAACATTTAATTAAATGTGGAAAATCTGAAACAAAGTATAGTCTTCAATCAGAATTGCATGGATGTTCGCAGTTACATTGACCATCTTTAATACCAAAAAGTGTCCACGCTCCTCGATTCCACTGTGCACCATCTGAGGTAATAACATCCACAAAAAACCCAGCATTTTCTAATAGTATTATACATTCTATAAGTAATTTGTGTAGAATAGCGCTAGTGACGGAATTTCTACTGAGGAAACTGCCAACAACTTGCACCCAATCACCTTGGAAAGGCTGGAACATGAACACTAGGGCATGATCAGCCCGCGTGTCCTGAAGATTTTGTGGTGTATGTGCTCCTAAATTGACAAAACCATCTAGTTGCATGGTTTTTCGATTTAATTTGATGGCTTCGCTTAAAGATACTTCGTCGATTAAAAGTGTACCTATTAAAAATCAATTTATAATATTTAGTCTATTTTGATTCAAAAGTTGACCGGTTATAATAATAATAACTACTGTTAATAAAGCTTGACAGAAAGTTATTCTAAAATGTTAGAAGAAATGTATTGTTTTCAGCACATGCTTTAGTTCATATAAGCATAGTCAAAGTCTAAATCTAAGCCAAAATATTAGGAAAAGTTCTACAAAGCTTATAGGTTTTGTTAGGCGAGTTGTAAGTTTGATACACTACTGAAAATGTTATATCGAAGATTCGCAGTAGAAGTACAACTTTAATTGTAAGTCAATACCCCGTTTCGCGTGTACTTCCATACTTCCACTTTTTATACGCAGAGTGTCAAACACAGCTTTAGGAAAGCCAAAAGCACTGTCCAATTTCTGTATATATCTGTTAAGAGTGTTTTTACACGGAAGTGTTAAAATTTCTCGTTCTCTTAATCTATCATACACAGATGCACTTTTAATGCGAAGTAAAAGACATTCATACACCCACTGTACCGTATATCTTCTTTGCTTCGGATTAGATACTTTTGCTGCATTGAAACAAGCACGGATTGCAAGTTGTTGTATAGGAGGTAAAATTGAAATTTCAGCTCTTAAAGCTTCATCTTTGATTGCTAAACAATTGGCTTTTTGTGTATCAATTATTTCTTTAAGTAACTTATTCTGTAAAAATTAAGAAACTTTTGAGATTAACTGAGTTACGTATTAATATACCGAGAGTTGACCGCGGAATAATAAACATTTTCCGAATTTTTATTTTCTATCTTAGATCCTCTCAAATTTCATCATACACAATAGATAGATTTGTAAGTTTGCAAAAATTTTATTGAGACGATGTTAATATTTTACTTTCACAAATTATTTTTATATAATCATGAATACCTTGCAAATTAAATTTTACGTTTAATGTTTTAAGATTTTAAAATCACCTAAGGTAAAAGCCCCAATAGATAAGATGATCATTTACTAGTATATGATCACTCCATGTATTTGTATACCTATATTTGTGAATATAGATATACAAATACATGGAGTGATCAAATACTACTGGTACGTGATCATATATTGGGGCTCTTACCTTATTTCTAAAAAAATTAAATGACTATAAGGTATAACAATAAATAACCGTACTACAGCACCTAGAGATAATTAGTAAGTATGTTGATGACCTCGGTTTATGGGTTCCTGATACAACAATTGAACAAAAAATTATTACTTACCCTGCGTTGGAGACGTTCAATTTGTTTATTTTTAAGACTCTCCTGGTACTTCAAATTATCATAACGCTCTTTGTGATCAGGCTTGGTTTTATAAGATTGATTTTGTAATTTATGTCTTACTTTTCGACAAGCTACACAACGAAAACCATTCATTTGCTTTTTGTACTCTTCATGAGACAATGGCAAACCAGTGCAATCCAAAGAACATCTATAATTTCATAAAAAAAAAACCGAAATTTAAAATGAATTCCTTAACAATAAAATAACTAATTTCACAAATAAAAACCTAAATTTAAAATAAATTTCCTAACAATAAAATAACTAAATTCATAACTCTTACTTTTCTGTATCGAATCCAGTTCCGTCACATAATGTGTATTTCTCCAATTCTCTTAAAAAATTCCAGAAATCGGATAAATTTGAAAAACTTTTGTTCAAGTTAATCAACTTATCAGTTTTAATGTTGGTTAGCTGAGAAAACATTATATAAACAGATTATTAGAAAAAATACATATACGGAAATTTCTTACCCAGACTTCAAAGTTTTGATTAATTTTAACGCGAAACTTCAATTTCATAGAAACTTTATCTATATAACATAAGACAAGTTTCTTAGAGTCTAACAAATCGGTTGTCCAACTCCAATTTTCAGGTAAAACGTTAAATTTTAATGCACTTACAATTGTTAGAAGTGAAAACTCTTCAATATTTACTTCCGAAATAGGTAACTCATATACCTATAATTAAAGTAATATCATTTTTAAATTACTAAATTTGTTTTGATAAATTTATAGTAGTTATGAAATAAAAAATTGATATATCCAACTAGTAGAACTCAGAGTGCATCAGTAACCAGTAGAATAGAACATTCAAAATTTTTATTTCCCTTACCAGTTCTTCGTTCTCATGATTAATTTCTTCAGGGCTAATTCTTGAATTAAAGTCTTCAAAACGATCATAGTTGCTGTTAAAATCTTCATCGATTTGCAATTCACCATCTTGTTGCGAACAATTTTCATTTATATGAACGATATTATGAGGTTCACTCGCAAACGGTTCAGTACTCGGAATATTGAGATTACTAATATCTTTAGTATTTCTACTTTCACTCAATTTTTTAGGTTTCAAAGTTGGAATAGCACCTTGTTTGAGTGCATATCTTTTCCTCACTAACTCCTCAATGGTACCATTGGCAGTTTTTATCTTATCACTTTTCATGATGTCCTCTTTATTGAAGTGTAATTCACAAACATAATTTTTTTTAGGAACCAATTTCTGATTCAGTTCAGACTCCCAAGATTCCAACAGATCAGAGTGCTTTATAAAAACAAAAAATGATCATTACTATTGAAATTAATTTTAAGCAAATGAACTTTGTAGATAGAAGTAAAAAATAATCATTCAACTCTTCATTTTAAAATAAAACCTAATTTGTTGATGAACATAAAAATCCATTTTTTCAACTTGTGGTAATTTGAACAGATATATTTTTCGAAATGAATAAAAAACAAGTTAAGAATTTCTTAACCTAATTAATAAAAAAATATAATTATCTGCTTATATTTATATTATTTTTTACTTAGTTAAAATATTTTAGTTGATAATTAATTGATAGTATATCACAAAATTTAGGTTACCTGCGGCACAGTAAATAATGATGGATTTTTCGTACCCAATTTGCTATGTTTATTACGATTACTCACACTACCACTAGTGCAGCCATTCACTACACAACGATTTACCATTTTCTGATGATAATTACAACATTTAATTATTTTTTAAATATAAAACTTTCAAAACTTATTTATTGCGATACCAATCAACAATAACAAATAGACGCCATTTGCCGGACATTAGCAAACGCAGCGCCGCCCTAGCGTCATATTTACGAAAATGATGTATCCTCAGTTTATCGGATCCACTTTTGCGGAAAACCCAGTAGCGACCGTCCTCCTTCTATCTAGCCTCCGTGATTTCAATACTAAATTTTAAATATTTAAAATTCGCGCGTTAACTATAGATAGTGACACCTGAATGCGAATAAAAGCATCACAACTCACTTTACTAATTGACTTCATTCAGGGAATCAGTTCCTCAAATTTGATTTTTTTTCCAATTTTTTTCTTTTTGTAAATGATTTATGTTCTGAGTTGAACATTTTTTTTTACATTTTTCCTTTTTTAATTTGTAATTTTTTCTCCTTGACCAAATTTCTAAGGGCCAGTTTTTGAATCCAGGATAAAATTTTATCCAATGATAAAATATATCTATATATTTCATATATATAGATATACTAGCAATAACAATAATACTTGTATCCTGGATTGCAAAACTGGACCTTCATGTCACAAAATTTTGAGTTTAGAAACAGCCATTTACAAATGGCTGTTTAGTTCTTGAAATTGTCTCATGGCGCTAGTGATGTTACGCAGGAGTAAATACACCCCTTCTTCCTTTGTCAAAAGTTAGTCGAGTCATGTTCTCATTTTCGTGTTGAAAAGTGTTGAAGTTTTATATGATATCAATAATAATCAAGAACTAAAAATGGTTCTCGAGAGTACGATGATATGGTAAGTTTTTTATTGTTCATCTATTTGATAATTTTTTAAAAAGTTTTTCTTTACAATTAATTGGTTACTATGGCGTGATAAATTAATATTTATTAATAAAATATTAGAATTATTTGAGGACATTGGTTATTGAATACGCTAATTTAGATAAATTGCTATGAAGTGATGACAATATCTAATAATGTTTTTTTTTTCTCAGACATTAAATTTTTTAAAATATCTATAATAATAGCTCATAAAGCTTAATAAATCCTCTATATGTATGGGTATTTTTTCTTTTTTTCCCTATCAATTGTTCTTCGTTAAAGATCAAACACAAAAATAGTTATACGTCTGTTAACTTCGGGATCATTCTTAAGTGACGACACATATCAGGCATACATTCAGTAATAAAAGTTATGACGGCATTTTTTTAACATAGTCGTTTGGAGTATTTTTAAATTTTCACTATTGAAATAGCAAATTTTCAAAAATAGTGAAAAATTTTTTTTTGATTCATTTTGTATGATGTCTTTGATACAAATCAATCAGTTGAAATCAAATTTAAAAGTTTTGGTTTATTTTTTATTCAGAAGTTCACATCCTCAAGAATTACTATTTGTTTACCGAATTTCATCGTGACATGAATTTCCCAGGTTGTAACTTCAATTGTTAGTCAAATGTTGCTAAACTTATTAACATCTAACTTTTTTGATTGACAAAAAAATTTTCAACTTTGTATTTTATAACAAAGAATATAAACTCATTATATTCAAACTTATATAAATGAATAATAAATATTGAATTCAATTCACCAGTGTCGACAACAGCGACTATATGAGAAATGGAGATTTTTTGCCAACAAGACTTCAAGCTCAACAAGACGCTGTAAATTTAGTATGTCATTCAAAAACTCGCTCAAATCCAGAAAATAATGTTGGGTTGATTACGCTTGCTAAGTATGTATTTGTCAAACTACTTGAATTTATAAAAAAAGACTGAACGTTTTTTTTTTTTTTTTTTTTTTTTAATTGGTGTATAATTATTCTTATAGTGTAGAAGTACTTGCTACTTTAACAAGTGACGTAGGACGAATTTTGTCAAAACTACATCAGGTTCAACCTAATGGCAATCTCAACATAATTACTGGGATCAGGATTGCTCATGTAAGTACTATGAAAATATATTAAAATCAAAAATTAAATTAATTACCAATTATCTTGAAGTTGATTTTAATGAAATAATTTATTTGAACCTAAATTATTTACTTGAAAAATTAAACATAACAACCTAATATTGATTTCTATTCTTTATTATCAGTAATATATTTGTTATAAATAAGAAATTGAATGGATCTTTGGTTTTCTTTTACAGTTGGCGCTTAAGCACCGCCAAGGTAAAAATCATAAGATGAGAATTGTAGCCTTTGTCGGTAGCCCGATTCTATTCGACGAAAAAGAGCTAGTCAAATTAGCAAAGCGCTTAAAGAAAGAAAAAGTCAACGTTGATATTGTCAGTTTCGGTGAAGAAGCTGTTAATAATGATGTGTTGACATCATTTATAAATGCTTTAAATGGTAAAGATGGCACTGGAAGTCATCTTGTCACCGTGCCTCCTGGTCCACATCTATCAGATGCTTTAATATCTTCTCCAATAATTCAAGGGGAAGATGGTATGGGTGGCCCGGGAATAAGTGGAAATGCTTTTGAATTTGGCGTAGATCCTAATGAAGATCCGGAACTAGCATTGGTATGATTTTATTTTTGTGTAATTTAATTAATATATTTAACAGTAAATAATTATTAATATTGAATTATATATATATAGGCATTGCGAGTTTCTATGGAAGAACAACGGCAACGCCAAGAAGATGAAGCTCGTCATGCTCAAGTTGCAGAAACTGAAGTTAAACCGGAAATAGTTACAGAAACTCCAAATGAAGAAGCTATGCTTAAACGAGCTTTAGCTATGTCACTCGAGGGTACTGAGGAAGTATCAAGCGTGCCAGAAACTAATCCCACTTCTAGCAAAGTTCCAGATTTCGCTCGAATGTCCGAAGAAGAACAGATTGCTTTCGCAATGCAAATGTCTATGCAAGATCAACGTAAGTACACAATTTTAATGTTTTAAAGTTTTCTGTCGTACTTTTTTACGTTTTTCAATTTTTAGTTTATTTTTTTAATAAAATTTTTGATTTTTTTTCTGTATTAAATTTGCTTATAAAATTTATCTTCTCATGTGGAAGTCGAAATAAATAATATTTTTACTATTAAATAGGGAAACATTTTTTAAACGACGATAACTTAATAAAAAACTATTATGTAAGGTTTAAAACTCTACAAAATTAAAGAAAATTAGAATATATAAGAAAAGTTTACGGTTAAATTACTAAAAAAGTTCATAAAATTCCGTAAACCTTTGAAAGACAAGAAAAAATTTTGTATACTATCCTTTTAGGGTTTATTTATAGTAACTATGAAACTATTCCTGGAAAACTCCTTGACTCAAGAATTGAAAACTTGAAATTTGAAGTTTCCGTTTTTGTATTCTCTACAGTAATTTTTTTCCGTTGCAGCGATTTGAAAATTCTGTAAAAAATTGAGTTTTTTTCATATCCTCCAATTTTTCAACTGTGTTTTTAGCCAGTTAGCTGAATAATTATGCTAAATTAATCAGTTGGATAAAATTATTGTGTTTTACTTTTTCAACTGGTAAGATTTTACAGTTTTAGTCATTTTTTTAAGCTTTTTCTCTAATAAGTTATACTTTGAGATATCAACTATTCGCGAATCATAGACTATACTCTTTGCGTATTTGTATCTCAAATAAATTTACTCATCTAAAAATTTATTAAATTTTAATTTAATCGTAATTATAACATAAGATGAAAAATATTGTTTTCATTTTTGTAGAAGACTTTGAGCCTGAAAAAGAAGAAGCCATGGAAGTTGAAGATGACTATGCTGCTGTTATGTCCGATCCTACATTTTTGCAGACAGTTTTAGAAAGTCTTCCTGGTGTTGATCCACAATCGGAAGCTGTACGTCAAGCCGTTAGTTCCATACAGCAAAATAAAGATAAAGAAAAAGACAAAAATAATGAAAAAAAATAATTTAACATAAAGCACTTGAATGATCTAAATTTACTTGAATTGAATGTACTTTATATGATATTGAATACATACAATAATTAGATTGACGCTTTCACAAATATATTCTTTTTCATTTGCATTCTCAACTTTTTGGACGCATAAGTTCCTCTGTTTTTATAATTGTTATGTATTAAAGAGAAAAAATTTTTAATGCATATGCATAATTGTGTTATCAAATTTTCAAAAACCCAAAAAAAATATAATAAAATCTTAGATTGTTTATAGTTTTTTTTTTTTTTTAATTCTTCGTTGATTATTATTTTTATAAATTAAATTAAAATTAATAAGCTGTATTTTTGGAAAAAATTCTGTATTCCTATAATATAGTTAAACTCTGCATTAAATATCCATTATCAGTGCTTTGCTTCGAAAATCCATTAGCCGCATTGCGAGTTAAGTCTAGACAAAGTACAAAAACATCTTTTTGTATAAACTTTCAACTTTGAATCTACAGTAATTGTGTTATAAAATCGTAAATTAGAAAGATCACTGCTTACCTTCTTACATTCTTTATTTTCATAAAAATTACTAGAACAATAAAAAAAACAGTACGTAAATGTTTCAAAGCGATATACATGCGATAGTTAGCTCTACGAAGATATGACTTTTAGTTAATCAATTAAAAACTAATAATTTGAAACGATTCTACTACTAAATTAAACCGAATTCCATTAAATAAAAAGTTAAATTTTTCAAATAAAAAAATATAGTTCGAAATACAGCTGATCCTTCTAAACATCTTAAGAACTCTTTACGGTTTTTAAGCTTGAAGTGCTCGAAAATTCGAATTTTAACGTTTTTTTTTAACCTCTTCCAATCCAGAAATCTAATTTTCCTACAAATTAATCATTAAAATTAACTGCGGCAAGGCTTATAACAACTAATACTGAACAATTTGGTTGAATTAAAAAAAAAAAAAAAAGTTACGATATCTAAAATCTGATCATACCTATTAATACATGCAGAGCTAAATATAATTTGATTAACCATACTTAAATGGTCATATTAGAAAAGATTTGATTGTTTGTTTGTTTGCATTGAATAGGCTCCGAAACTACAAAACCGATTTGAAAAATTCTTTCACTGTTGGGAAGCTACACTATCCCCGGGTGACATAGGCTATCTTATATTATGAATAATTTGGAAATTTTTGTTAAATACCTGTGCGAAGCCGGGGCGGACTGCTCGTATAATCATATATCATCAACATTACTATTAGAAAAATTGACATCTTCATATGTGATCACTTATATTCTTCCAGTATTCTTTAACATGTACCATAAATGGTCATATATAATTCATTTTTTACGGTTCAATCATAACTGAAACTTTCATTTGGAGCCTCTGTAGCAGGCTATTGCTATACATATTATTAACTAAATGATTTTTAAACTGGGCAGTACTAAGTATCTTTTCAAAAACTTTTTTTTTTAATTCAAGTAAATTTGCCAATTAAAAGTAATTAGTTTTTGAGAAAAACAAAAAATAAATAAATAAAACTGCTCTTCACAGAAGCTCTTATTATTTGACTTGAAAAATTTTTTCAAATTGTAATAAGGACAGCAAGTACTTGCAGTAGATATTGCTTAGGCTCAAGTTAAGACAAAATTACACTTAAATTTAGTGTTTAACTTACTATCCGAGTTAAAATGACCTAAAACTTCAGATAAAAAAGTTAAGTTCAAATAGATCCATTTTCTCTATAACCATACTTTTTTTTTTTTTTTTTTTTTTTTTTAATAGTTAAAATTCAGAAAACATTTTACCTTCAATCATTTAAATATCAAATGTAACTGTCTACAGAAAAAGAGTAGGCTTATTTATAATGAAAAATAAAATTCTTCAAGATTTTTATTTACTAATAATCCTAAACAACGTTATTTCTTCAAAAATTTAACTGCAATTTTATTCATCTTAAATACAAGTTGTTAATCATCAAGCTTTATCACAATGAAGAAAGAATTTTTATACTGCCAAAAAAAGTATAATCTTCATAATTATTTAAATGGATCACAAATATAGTAATAAATAATGTTAGTATAGTGATTAGAATATTGAAATATTAATTTTTAGACAATTTTTTTTTATTAATAATCGATTTAGTTTTGTAAAATTATTACCATTTATTTTGTATTGCATTTTTTCTTCTTTTTAGTTGCATAATTCTAATATCTCGAAAAAAATTATGTAAATTATTGGAGTAATTATTGAGATGTGTAGCTACATCAATGTTTATTCTATCTACTTTACGCGCTTAAAATTTTCGAAACCTTCACCGTTTTTTTTTTCCTATCGAAAATAATATTTTTTAAATTCTAAATTGTTTTTGTCTGAGATTTTATTTTTTTTTTGCTTATAGTAATATTTGAATTAAGAAAGAAAAATAAACGTTGACCTATATTCATGGATCTCGAGCAATTTTTTCTTAAAGCTCCATGCCAACATTATCTTAAAGTTAATGATCCTGACATTTATATGAATATTAGTTTCAAAAATTTTGTCTAACAAACCGAAATATATTTGTAAAAATATTACTCTAACTATTTATGTACAAATCTTTTACAGGACTTCTATTTTTTGTTTTACTCAATATAGTCTATTTTTTATTATTGTTTTACAATGTTTAAATTTACTAAATATTCAATTACATATTTACAGAGAATACATTCAAATAAAAAAATTTTTTAATTAAACTTGAGTATTAATCATTGTTCTAGGCGTCATAATTAATGGCATTATCTGCCGAAAAATAAACAGAATGGCAAGCAATAAAAATAATGCCATTCTTTCAAATATGTTTTCTGTACTCCCAGTGACTAAAAAAGCTTGTTAGTTATTTAATGACCTATCAAGTTATTTAATTTATCAACTTTATAATAACCACCAGATGAGTATTAATTTGTGACTAAAGTATTTATCTTAATTAGTTATCATAGTTCATTAATTATAGTACTATCATATATTTATTTGCAATAGTATCTAACACGTATCTAATAGATGTATTTATGTTTTTTTAATTGTACTTAAAGTTAATTTTTATTTGTTATTATCTATGAATCAATTTCTGAAAAATTTAATAATTTATTGGTAGTTTTTAATCCATTTTAAAGGAGTCATAAGTAGGAAATCTCAGGTAAATTCTTACAAAAAATGATTACTTTCGTCTGTAAGATTCTGAAATCTAATTGCGTTCGTTAATAAGTGTCACAGAGAATCACGGTGCCATACCCATGTTTTTTTTGTATGATCAAAACGGTGTGCAAGCCATTGTTGTTCGAGAAGTTGATATCGTTCTTGACTAAGATATAGAGGTCTACCACGTCTAGAATTAAATAAAAATATGGTTCGTTAATTTTATATCTATAATTTTTAAATTCAAAAATTTTTATTATACACACTTCAAATCTTTATCTTCTTCTTCAAAATCGTCTAGATAGAGAGAGCCCCATAAACAAGCTCTACGTCCTCGTATCACTATGATATATGTTGATGTTACTACCAAGAAAATTCCAGTACCTCCACCACAATCAATTGAGTGCTGTAACCAGATAAACTTAATTATTATGTTTATTCAGAAAAAAAAGAAACATGAGTGCATTTACCTGAACAGCTTCTCCAATATTTTGTTGTTTACAGCATAGTTGTTTCAGACAAACAATCGTTCCACACAGCAGACATATACTGATTTCTGGAGGTACTAAATGACACCTACAGCACTGTTTTGCATGATAATACTACAAAAATACATGTAAATAAAATTTTGATTATAATGTAAAGCATACCAAGATACGATAGAGTAGCTGGATAAAGATGCAATTACTTTTTAGTTAAAAAAAAAAAAAATAATTTACTGTTGTTGTATATAGCACTTACTATCGAAAAATTATATCAAATAATTTTAAATTAAAAATTAAAAACAACGATAATGTTAGTTAAATAAAGTATCTTTTAATTAGCACAATATTCTTATGAAATCATGATATACTCTCATATTTTATAATTTTTATGAATAATATTTATCAATTATTTAATTTTCTAATCTTTTTCCAGTACTCTATTAAACTTTGATCCTTACGTATAAAATAATTTATTCACTGTAATATTACCGTAAAAAGTTTTTCGTATTCCCTGGGAAGTTTCAGTAACTTTGGTGGCTGCCAATATATATGTTGATCAACTGTAAGTTTTTTAGCGGCAACTTGACTTCTTCTATAAAAAGCAAGAAGCTGATTGCACCACATTCGAGGAACTTCAACACTAGCGTCTTCATTTTGCCAATTGAGAGCAACAGCTGCGTTAAAACAATCCCAATCCATACCTTCTGTTACTAGTTCAAGATAATAAACTAGTCTAACAAATTCTGTTTGAGTTGTTCGTATATCAGGAAGAGATTGGGAGTACAAATGATGTCGTAAAAGTGCTGCAATTCGTAAAAATGGCAAACAGAGAGTTTGAATTCTTTGTTCAATCGATTTACTTGATCGAGAAGATGGTTCATCATTATAAAAGTCGGTATGTTCTAAGTGTCGCATGACTAGACCAAGAATTGATTTAGAAGTCAGTGGAGTCAGCGAAGAATTTCGTTCGGGTAGTCTTCTTATTGTGTCTCTTTCACTTCTAGTCAAAGTAAAGCTTACTTGAACGATAACTTGATAATAAAGAAGATTATAAAGTACTTTTACCACACTTGAAAAATATGTTTGATCGATATGCAATGGTAAAAGAAGAATAAATTGAATAAGAAGTGCAGTAGGATCTCTGAGAAGAAATGGTACTTCTCGTTCATGTGGAGCTATTGCAAGTGGCGTTGCTAAATCTGATGGTAATCCTGATATATATTGCCAAGTTTTATGGACTGGCCAGTTTGTCAAAACTCTTGCATGCATTGCTAAAACGTGAAACAGTGCAACAATACAATCTCGTTTTGGCGTTAATGAAACTGTCTCCTTTAATGATGAACACAACGATCCACCACGTTGAACAAGCTCTACTTCTAAATTGGTTCTAGCAACTGATGTGACAAAAAGAAACAGACTTTGGTGACTAGGTTGACAGTGTTTTTGTTTATACTTTAAGTATGTCGAGGCTGTCATTTCTTCCATGGCCTTTCCCATTGCCACAGATAAATTCGAAGATATTGGATTGCGTTGAATTTCTTTTAGAAAATTATTTAATTCTGAAAGAATAGCTGAAGTTGAAGAATGACGTGATCGGACAATAGCTGAACATTCTCCTAGTTGAGGAGAAAGTGGGAGCACCGAGTTGGCAAGTTGACGACAAAGAGGGCAAAGATATTCACCACGATCTACGGCCAGACTCTGTTGTCTTTGTTGACTCCTTAGTGATTGTCTATAAGCTTTTAAGCAATCTAAATGGAGGTGATGACCACAAGTTTGCACATGAACTCCACCTTCCCAACCTAAATTAGCCGATAATAACCACGATAAAGTATCGAAATGTTTATGCATTTCATCAACTCGATAATCAAAATTAGCGCATCTAGTGCCATTCTTAGAAATAAGAGTATCATCATCCGAAGTTGGTAATTGAAGTCTTTCAGATTGCTGTCTCTCGTGACCGATCACACTAGTTGCTTGAACTAAAACAACAAGACCCATTGGTTTATCATCGGTACTTGAAGTTGTTCTATTACAAATAACACAATCATATTCCCTTTTACTAGCTAATTGACTTGATGTTTCACTTTGGTCCCAGTCCATACCAGATGCTCCTGCTTCATCAGTTTCCATTGCTTTTTTCATAAACTGCTTCTGTTGATTGGCAAAATCCGCCATAAGCTTTTGCTGTCTTTCTTTTGCTTTTTTTCGTTTTTCTTCACGCTCTTGATGTTCTCGCGCACGCTGTGCATCTTCACAATCTTTATTTCGAGGCCATAGTTTATTTTTTGTTTCTATTATGTTTTGTTTCAAAGTTGGATCAAGCCTTGAGATTTTTTTAAGTAACTGGCCAATAAAGAATGGACCGTCACCAATTTTCGATTCTTGCTGTGACGTTGAAAAATTGTTGCTTGCACTATTATCTCCTTCAAAACTCGAGTTCGCAGTGTCCTCTGGATTCCAACTATCAGGAACACCGGATAATTGGGAATGAAGTTTTAATAGTAAAGAAATTATATTCTCTCCAGTCTTCAATCCTGCCTGATATACTTGTCCACTCTATAAAGAGTATAATAATGATTAAAATTAAATAATAAATCAGAAATAAATTACACGGAGAAAAAAAACCAAATAATATAAGCACGATGTAGCAAACGATTATTTGTTGTCTGCACACAATTGAGTACTGTTCGAAAAGTGCTCATTACTATCCAGAAAAATTTCAATCGTTTGATCACGTCAGTAGACAACCGTACTCTGCATAGTACCCTATCCTGTGTAGATGGTAACTACTCGTTTGCTGCATGGCGTTGATTATTATTTAAACATATCCAACCTTCACTTTTTACAATACATTACTGAGTACTGCACTCATATTTCAAATCAGTAAACCAAACATCAATATTTCATTTGAAAAGATCTGATGACGATAATATCAATTTCTTAAATTGTGTCATTCAGCATGACCGCTTAATATACTTATACAATATGACAAATTTTGAAAACAAACAATCAAAGTATTTTAATGATAGCTGATCTTCATTTTATTGAAATATTTTTAATCGAAAATTATGAAAGTTTTTCCCCATTTATTCCCCTCCCCCCTCTTGTATTTTTTAGATGTAGTTTATTTGGTAGCATAAACGTAAATATAAAAAATTATTATCGGTTTAACACATATTCTCTGGAAAATTACTCGCGTATCATCAGATCACCAAATCGAATTTCATAATAATTTTTTGGTAGCAAATATATGTTCAATTTAAAGAAACACTTGCCTGAGATTCTCTGTTCATAATCCGTTGGTGACAATGGGATGTTGAAGGTACAATATCAGTTGTACTAACACCAGCAGCACCAAGTCGTGGAAATAAAACTTGCAAAAGATCTACTTCATTGCTTGTTGTTGGATTAGACGTTCCACGTTGCGGCATACGAGAAAATCTTAACGGTTCGGTCATTGACAAAACTCCTATTGGAAGTAAATAAAATACAATTCTATCATTTTTAATCCAAATTATTCAATGTTTATTAGTTAAATGGTAAGATAATATCAACTTTCTCATAATGTTGCTAAAAGTAACTCAAAATTTGGAAAAAGCACCCTCACCCGTTATAAAACCGTAAAAATATGACTAATTTTAATTGTAAAACAATGAAAATTTTTCTGACATTATTATAGGATTCACTAATTGCTTGAGTAAAATATTCGTTAATTAATTATCTTTTAGTTTTTTAATCGAGATATAGATAAATTTTATTTAATATCATCATTAAATAATTCGTATTTAAAACACCAGTATAATTTCAATCTCTACGCCAAAACTTAAAGAAAAAAAATATGAATCATTATATTAATCTGTTTTATTTTTTAATTGTTTTAAGTCTATTTCAATATACAAATATAATTATATAAATTTAACTATCTATTTAGAAAGATTGACTTACTAGGAGAATGTGTATCTGGAACAAGAGCCATAGATTCTTCAACAGTTGGCGGCAATGCTCTTTGATGAGCTGGTAGTTCATCGTCTTCAATGTTGTCATTAGGTACTTCATCTGCAGGTACAATAGTCAGGTCCCATTCATTCAATGCTAAATGATTACCAACAAAAATCTTACGTAAGTTTCGAGTAAATGATAAGTGAATTTTTTTTTTTTTTTTTAAGCCAAGAAAAAAAATCATCCATTGATGATTATTGAAAAAAATAAAATAAGAAACAATATCATTCTTTACGACTTAAATCCTTAACTTACTTTCATTAGTAGGTAGTGCAGGTAATGATCCAGTATCCATAGGCGCAGTTGTATTTCGATGGTCATTGTCAGGTTCACCTAATAACTCCAGGTCCCAAACCTCAGAAGGTTCACCAATTTCTACATCAAAATCATCATTTAACATCAATGAATTTTCAGTAATATCGCTTGCTATTTCCCAGTCTGAGTGGACTATTTAAAGATTGAAAAGAAATGATAAATTTTTAAGTTTGCTAATAAATTTGATATTTTTAATAATGATTTCTTACTTTCAAGGTTGTATTCAGAAGATGAATGGACAAGTTTTGCTCTCGGTATTACGGTTTTTAGATTTTCTATTAAACTATCTGTTTCATACCAATTACTGAAATCCGCATCATTCGCAGCACAAGAAATACTACCAGTGTAAGGGCATAGAGGATTAGCCTGCAATAATATCAATTGTTAAATCAATACAAAACTGTGTTTCAAGTCAATAAAAATAACTTTTTTTAGTGATTTCATCTAATATTAAGAACTGAATATGACACTTTATTCAATAAAAAGTTTTATTTATAATTATGGGTTAGAAAAAGAATATATCGACTAATTAACAAATAGCTTTGATGAACTTACACTTTTTTTCGGAATATCCGAGGTGATTACAGCCATTTCGAGAAGGTATATTAACAATGCCACTATATGCTCTGAAATATTATGATCATTAACAGCTTTATACAGAATCACAAAAACCATAGCATGAAAGACTCGTGATTTAAGTACAATTCTTGGATCATCGTAATCAGGAGATACTGGTGCTGGGTTTCGAAAAGGCGGCCAAAGAGTTGAACTACTTTTAAGTTTTGTAGATTTCACATATTCTGTATAACGATCCATTGACACTTGATAGTCTCGACGATGAACTGCACGTAATAAAACATAGAGAGGATCATAAAGTTCCTCCCAGACTTTAGGTTTAGGACCATACATGCCTTGTTGCATTGTACCACTTGCTTCAAGATTTGGGGCTTTGTATTGTGCAACTTCAGCGAGGACTGGTTCGAAATCGCGGTTAGGAGTTGTGCCACATCGTTCTGGCATAAGATCCATTAGTTGGCTATGTGTTTTATCACCCATGCACAACAAAGTTACCATTTCTAAATGAGAAACTTCTGAATCTGTCAATCCAAGATTTGTTCTTACACTTATCAATGTGGCCAAAAATATAAGACAACTTTCCATCATGGCCGTATCGTGTTCACCAATCAGAAGAATATTTTGTCGTGACCTAACAGTACACAAACTAAGCCATTCTTTGACATGAAATTTATCAATAACTGTGTTTAAGAAAATATCAGGCTGAAGCTTCATTGCACAAATTTGTAATAGGTAAAGATCAGCATCAACCATCGAGTTACAAAAGTTACATTGAATATATGTCATTGCTTGGCCTTTAATCTGTAGCCCATTACGAACCCAAAGACCGTTAAGTATTTCATATAAAGCTACTTGAACTCGTAATGGATGCATCATCAATAGATGAAGCATATCTGTTGGTGGTAAAAGTTCTTGAAGAGTTACTCCTTGTTGTCGTACAACTTCACACATGAAAACTGCAAAGTAACGATGCAAAGGAATATGAAACGATACATGTAATACATCACAAACATCAGGACTCGTAAAACCAATAGCGTCCAACCAATCTTGAAGTGCTGTAAGACAAAATGATAAAGCACGTCGACTTACAGATATACTCTCAGGGCCACGAAGATGTGAAACTAAAGCCCACATTGGATAAGCACTGGCTTCAAGTTCAGCGCTAAAAGCAGCATAATATGTAGTTGGTTCAAATTCCACGTGAGCACCCATTTCACGTTGATTAACATTCATACCTTGGAACATAGATAAAAAATCAAACCACATTTCTAGTAGTGTGTCATCACTTAAAAACTGAACAGCTATAGGTTTGTGAGATAATACATTATTGAGATCTGATACAAGAGGCCAATAGCAATGCTCTTTCATCACAGGACGACCACAATCGACAACAAAATGAAAATTTTTGTTTGGTGTGTGTAATGTATTTTCGACAAGAATTTTACTCATCATATATTTCAGACTTATTACCATAACATGTAGTAATTTGAGTTGATTTACCATACGTAATGCTAAACGTTCATTGCTAAACAATTGAACACTTACATGAACAACTCGATTACTAAGTGTATCTGGATCATTTGAGCGTTCCAACATCATTGCAATTCTACTGTAATGAAGAACAAACGCTCTTGTGAGGGCTTCTTTATAGTCAGGATCTGGCAACATATTGAGTAAAAGACAAACAAGCTTTTGTGGAAACTCATAAGCAACCGTCCAGAACATCAACTCTTCAAGAAAAGTTGTATGTACTAAGTCTTCTTGAAGAGAAGGACAATCTTTATATTCATCAGGCGGTTCTGGATTTGGCAGCGATTTAATTGCATCTTGATATATACCATGACTTTCTTGACAATATCTATCATACTCTGTCATTCCTGAAGAATTAGGAGGATCCATGAGTCCTCGGTATTTTTGAGGACTTGTTAACGCTGAAGTCATTACATGACGCATCAAAGCACCCATATGATTAAGGTCAAGAAGCATTGTCAAATAAGCATCAGCATCTTGAATTGCAACTCTAAAATCTGGAGCACTAACTTTACAATTGTCTCGAAGATGATGTATAAGTCGTAAAATCATACGAGGCATCATTGCCTCTGCGACACACATGAGATCTAATGGTGCTGGAGATTTATCAACCGCTGCTTTTGGCCCATGACGATCACAAAATCCTATTTCTTTCATTACAGATGTATCACCACAATCACATGCACCTCCAGCTTGACTAAGAAACATATTAAAGTCATGACGATAGTGGTTTCCTTTTTTAAAACACTCTTGACACAATGCCATACAAGGTGATATGCCACAAGTACGACATCTGTATGCTACAAAGTTTGGAGTCCAAACCAATCCACAGGTAATTGCATTATCATATAATCTTACTGCAAATAATTAATTAATTATTACTGATGACAGTACAATTAGCTTTAGATATAATAGTTCAATTAAATTTTTACGTTATATTATGAGTTTTAAATGGCTTGTAAAATTAAGCAAGTGACTAAAGGTACGATATACTTTGCTTGATAATAGTCGGTAGAAAAACAATTTTTTACTATTACACCGTTTTGTCAAGCATACAGTACTTGTAATCACATCCAAGAATTAAATATATGGGAAATCAAAAATTATTATATCATTTAAAAAAAAATCTATATCTAAAATTTTTACCTGTATTTGAAAATTCATCTGGAGTCCTCCCTCCAGCCATAAGCCATTTACACCAATCAATAGTTTCCCAATCATCAATAGCTTTCCCTGGACTTAGTAAAGTGTCTAATAACTCATTAATTTGCTGTTGTTTAGCATCACTTGAGATTGGATTACAATATTGATCACGAATGTATGCAGCAGCTCCACGTTTTCCTTTATTCATAAGGACTTCAGCTGGGCTGAATGCTGATGCCATGGTCCTTACTTAATATTTTTCTTCGATTTTTAATCACTTTACGTAACAGTTGGTTTTATTTTTTTTATGATCGTTAAAGAATATTTATTCCCAACGCTTTGACGTTGAGATATAATTTCAATATTTTGAGTCCATTCCTCCATGTCAATAATATTTATTTTTACTCCGAATCATCAACTGATTTCATAGTGTCACAATTATCATCACCAAACGATGATGAAAACAACTGTTACTTGTATACTTTTTTCAATATCTCGTCATATCACTTAACTTTTTTTTTCATGAAAACAAAAAAATGTTTATTTAGAAAAAACGAAATATTCAACAAAATAAAATGTTAAAAATAAAAAAAAAAAAATTACTTCAATTGAATGCCAAGTGCTTTGCGTATACGTGTATTTTTCAACTCAAGAGCTTGTTTGAAGAGAAATTTTTGACGACTCACCTGCCCCAAGTTCTAAAGACTCAGCCGGGTTCTTAAACCTTAATTCACCAATCACAAAAAAATACGTAATAAAAAAACCTTTGTAACAAACCACAAATATTTTTAGCTCCTACTTCTATAATCTACCATCTCCTTTATTATGTCTTTTAAGAAACATTCTCAGAAATTTAATTCCTGCCTTATCGCCTGATTCAGAAAAGTTTTCGAAGACGTGTAAGTCAACGTCTTATAGGCAACGATGACATCTAAAGGTCGATAACTGTACATAAACTCGGTGTCAAATACCTCACTCCCTCAACTGCAAATAATTTAACTCAACGTTACATATGTTGTAATTCTCAGTAAACAATTGTTCGGTTATTTTCCGACAAGTTATAAGGTCAACTAACCGGTAAAGTAATTATCCAGAAAATAAATAAACTTCACATACCTTTAAAATTTCATAATTGTAATTTGTAACAAATAAGTACATTCAAATAAAGGAACAAAAAATACTATCAATTTTGATATGTAAGTACTTTTGTTTAATGCTCATGAAATCGGATAGAACTATAGCCATGAAAGTGATGACTTAAACAACCGATAACATAGGTTCCGATGACTTGAATTCCTATAGCCCAGATTCCGATTACCAAGATTTTCGATTGGATATAATTCCGACAACCAAGAATCCCGATGAAATAGAAACCGTTAGCCTAAATTCCGATTACCAAGATTTCGATAACCAAGATTTTTGATAGGGTATAATCCCATTAACCCAGGATCCCGATGGAGTAAAATTCCCAATGCATCTGCGAAAAAATTTTTATTCAGATAGGTGGCGCTATTTGATTGCAGCTCATATTTTCCATAATACTTTAAGACTGTTTACATCAAACGACAGCATATTATAAGGAGTAATTTAAAAAATTTTTAAAGTTTTAAAATTTTGAATCTAATTCCGTATAGAACTAATTATATTTGTAATTAATTAATTAATTAATTTTAAATAATTAAATTGAAAGGTATAACACCAAATTAATAATGAATTTTTTTTCATTTTAAGATTTTTTAATTATTTTAATATAAAAACTAATCACTCAAAATTTATAAAATTTTATTTTTCAAATATACCATAGCTACTATTAACATTTTAATTTTTTAAATTAGTTCATAAAATAACTAATAATAAAATATTATTTTTTTAATTTCATCCAAAAGCACTTTGACCGATGACAGAAATGTAGATTTAACAAGTTGAGTCCGGCAGGCTGGAGATCGAGTTAGCTGATGAAGAAGACGAAGAGGAAGCTTCCGATTCCCCAGAGAATATTGATGAAGAATGGAAGAAGCTATTGTTTTTTTTTTATTGACATGACCGTACTCGAAGAATTTGGATCTGTCATGCGGGCTGAAAAATGCGTGCCTCAGGGAGAATTTAACATTCTTTGAGCTACTATTTTCAAAATAAGGAAACTAGAAAATAGAATACTAGAAAATCGAGCTTGCTTTCACCAACATATTTATTATCGACATTTGAATTTATCTATATTTTTACAAATTGCACTGTAAATCCAAGTGTTTTAAAAGTGACTAGATAGATGCTTCTAGATGCTTCTAGATAGAAACAAAACACTTGGATTTACAGTGTGTATTTCTTAATTATTGACATTTTTAAAAATATAAGGTCATCTTGAAGTTAAGCTCATCGGAACTGTTCATTTGAGTACACACACGATTTTTTTCATATATTTTATATATATGATATTTCTCATATTTGTGAAATTTATAAAATACATTTAAAGTTCGTGTGTGTATTTAAACGAAAGATTTCGATAAGTGTAACTCTATGATGAGCTTTTATCGTTAAAAATATCATCAATGCACAAAATACAACTTCATTACTTAATTATTGATATTTATTAAGATATAAGATTATCTTGATGTTTCGCTCATCGAGACCTATCATTTTAATACCCACACGAATTTTTCAAATATTTTATAAACATTTTCCATATTTGTGAAATATATAAAATACATAAAAATTTCTGTGGGTATCCAAATGAAAGCTGAATAAAAGTTTTTCGCAGATGCATTGGGAATTTTACTCCATCGGGATCCTGGGTTAATGGGATTATACCCTATCGGAATCTTGATAATCGGAATCTGGGCTATATGAATTCAAGTCATCGGAACCTATGTTATCGGTTGTTTAAGTCATCACTTTCATGGCTATAGAGTTCTACCCATGAAATCGGGCTAACGATTGAATTTATTTATAATTAAGTGACAAAAGAAATGCAAAATAAACAGATTAGAGCGCATTTACACTGACAACTTACAAATCATAATTTCATAAATTCTGAAGCTTTTACTTGTGTAATGCCTCCAAATGCATCCAGCAGGTGACTATACCAGTCAATGAAGTACGAATTTAAATGTAATTTAGATTATTTTATTAAATTATATATATATTTATAAAATTGGAGGTGTGTATCCCGATATTTCATTTTGCAGCCGAAACAACGCATCGCAGATGAACAATGATTGTATGTGTCAATAGGTACAAAGTTTCCATTGTGTACTATGGTGGTTGCGAGTTGATTGTTCTAAAGGTGTAAAAGATACGGGGGTTGAAACATGTTAATTTTAGAAATGTGAGACTATCATTGGTGTAAAGTGGTCTGGATTGTTCTAGAAATTTCTGGAATGATCTAGAAAGCATTAATATGTTCCGATTGATTGTGTATGTCTAGATTCTGATCGATTGAGAACGTAAAAATTCTAAAATGGTTTAGAAAGTTCTAAAATGTATGCTGAGATCCTGATCGAATAACAATGTTTTAGAAAATTCTGTGATGATCCAGAAATTTCTAGAATGATCTAGAAAGTTCTAAAATCTACTTTTAGATTATAATCAAATGAGAATGTTATAAAAAATTCTAGGATGATCTGGGAAGTTCTAAAATAAACGTTTAGATTCTGATCGAATGAGAATGTTTTAGATATTTCTAGAATGATCCGGGAGGTACTTGAGATTCTGAGGAAAAGTCATAAAAGATACGTGTGAGAAAAATTATATGATCCCTTGTTTCAACGACTAAATAATAACGTAACTAAAAATAAAATCGTAGAATAATATATTTTTGTTAAACTTACTTTAATATAATATTGCAATGAAATTTATAAAAATTAAATTAACAATTCATATCCTGTATTCAACTTATAAATAATTATTAATTAATTTTAAAAGAATAAGATTTATAAAATAATATTATTAAATGATATTTATCTTTTATATTAACAATTCAACTATTTCATAGTTTTACTAGATTATAGATTGACAGAAATAGTAATAAGCTTAATCTAATTTGCAAAATACGAATATTATTACATTGTAATATATATCATTTATAAATAAATATATGTGAACATAATAGAAAATATTATATATTAGTATAAAGATCATTTTTATGTTGTAAAAATATATATAAAAAAATGGATATATGAATGGCAGTTATGGTGGGAGAAGAACAGAGCTTGAAGCTCATCGGAAAATCTATGTAACGACACTTATCGTCAAGAGCTTAGATTATCAAGATCATGTCATTGTAATTTTATATTTTGAAACCATTTAATATTTTGTCGCATTGAATAATAAATTGAAACCAACTAAATAATTTTGATTAAAATTAAATGACGTCTGAATAAAACTTTTATTTAAAAAGATTCCTTTTCCGCGCTGAAACCGAGTATTTTAATACTCCCGGAATTAAAATAAACGGACGAAAGAATTAATTTGTAACCTCATGATGACGCTTGACGCTAGCTTTCAGCGTCAAACTATAGCTCCACCTAGCTGAAATGAATAAAAACACGTGCAGCGTCAAATTAAAAAAATCAGCTGCAAAAAAATGTATGAATATCAAAAGTCGATAACTCGAGATATACCTCGAAGCTAGTCCTTAACCTAATTTTTATAATAAACACATGGTAATTGTAAACAAATAACTTATGACAACAATAAATGTTAAACATTAATGAAATAATTACATCAAATTTAAGTAACTTATCAAAATTTCAATGGCAGGTGAATATGATTATCAATTGTGGATTTATCAGTGTCAAAAATAATCCGTGAAGCTGAAATAAAAAAAAAAAAAAATTAGGCGCAAAAGGATTATTAGTGCTTTATTATGCAATGAACTAGTTATACAAAATTGTAGAAAAAAATATATACAAAAAAAATTTTGGATTCATCCTTTATTCAAATTACGGCGAGACTATGGCTTTTTTGAGGCCATATTCCCAACTCTTTCTTCGTATTCTGAAAAAATTGAAAATTACATCCGAATGACAGCAGTCTAATTTGAAGAGCTTCTATGTTTAGTTGGCCCGAAAATATCAAAACAAAACGTTGTAAGAGAGCCTATTCCAGCTCCAGCATGACTAGCTATGACTTTGCGGTAAGAATTTTTCAAAATAGTTGATAATAGTTGATGTATTTAGCGTAGTCATCATTGTACCATAATAACAATTAATTTCTAGATTTCTAGCAACTGGTGACTCAATGTCAACGATGTCGTATCAGTATTTAGTTGGGTTAAGAATAACAGCAAATATAATTGTCGAAACTTGTCAAGCTCTATGGAGTTGTCTTAAAGAAAAAGTATTACCGCATCCTTTAACTGAATCTCATTGGCTGAAAATTGCTGATGAATTCGAAAAGCAATGGCAATTTCCACATTGCATTGGAGCTATCGATGGGAAACATATACACATACAGGTATATTTGATTTCATATAAATGAATTAGTTTGATGTGTATATCTGAATTATGTTAAACCATTATTATTATTATTATTATTATTATTATTATTATTATTATTATTATTATTATTATTATTATCATAATAATAATAATTATTATTATTATTATTATCATAATAATAATAATTATTATTATTATTATTGCAGTGTCCTGATAATGCAGGTTCTTCATATTACAATTATAAAAATAGTCACAGCATTATATTGATGGCAGTTTGTGATGCTAATTATTTGTTTACTCTCGTTGATATTGGTGCTTACGGTAGAAGAAGTGATGGAGGGATTTTCCGGAGCTCAGCAATGGGTCAGAAGTTTGAGAATAGTGACATGAACATACCAAAACCAGACTTGCTAACTGTAGATGGAATACCTCAACCATATGTTCTTGTGGGAGACGAGGCGTTTCAATTGACAAACTATTTACTTCGACCATATCCTGGTAGAAATGGTTTGAATAAAGAAAAAAGTATTTATAATTATCGTCTCAGTCGAGCACGCAGAACTATTGAAAATTAATCCGGGATCATAGTGAGTTTATGGAGGATTCTAAAAAAACCAATTGATGCTACAGTTGAGAATACAATCGATATGATTCAAGCAATCATATGTTTGCATAATTGGCTTCGCAAGCATAACAAAGATTATGTTTACATCCCACCTAACTTAGTAATTGATCAAGAACGCCCTGATGGTATAATTTCTAGAGATTTGAGGCATGAAGTTAACGGTTCTGCTCTCAAAGACACAACAGCTTATGGCAATAATTTCAGTAGCAGATCTGCAGTAGCTGTTCGAGATGAATTTTGTGGATACTTTAATGCCGAAGGAGCTGTTCCCTGGCAATATAATCGTAAAGTTTAAATTGTAAAAATCTTTTTAATACCGTCAAAAATCTATTAAAATCGCCTTGTATTTAAATTGTATATATACATTGTGAATGCAAAATTTGTAATTATTATTATTTTTCAAAATTAAAGGAGGATTTAGTCAAGAAATAGATAAAAAAACAATTACTGATAGATAAATATATTTTTAATATCAAACTTGTATAAAAATGTAATGCTTAATATCAATAAAATACTTTTTTAATTTTTTAACGCTTATACTTATGTAAATTATTTGTTTCACTAATTTTGTACGTATAGGTTATTTGTTTCTCGAATCAACTGTAAAATTTTAATAATGGTTTGCAGTTGGACATCATCTGGTAGTTGTCGTAACTGATAGCCGATACCGATTAAAAATCCACCAACTTGATCCAATTTTGGCGGCGCCGGTAGAGCGACTGATGTTTTATCTTTACTAATATCAGCGATACGGTTGATTGCATTTACAGAATCCGCAATTTCCTGACGTTTTTTTCCTTTTGTATTGGCAGATTCTAAAAAATTTAGGAAATTTAGTTTAATATTTTCTTAATGACTTGTAATTTCAAAAAAAATATATTTACTATTATCCTGGTCAGTACTTTCGTCAAAACTGTCGTCCATAGCATTTCATGAATCATTATTAAAGCTTCCGTCGTTATTAAAACCAGCGGTAGCATGTTCATCTACATTTGTTCTAGTTCTGCAATTGAAAATTACGATTTAGTATTTAATTTATATTTATTTGTAATTAAAAGAATCTATCGACATAATATCGTCATTTAAAATTTATGATCATACATACGGGCGAATTAAGCAAGTACCTCGTAGGAATTCATAACATCTGTAATATTTCCATTCATCAGTAGAATCGACCCTTGATGAACCACTTGGTTTGTTTTCATTTTGAATTATTTTACGATGAGTATCTCGAATATATTTAAACTTCTTTTTACATTCTTCAGCATCTAGCTTACCTGTCAAAATTAGTTTGCAGAGCGTAAGGTAAATGTGAGATAAAAAAAAAAGAAAGCAATAAAATTAGATTTTTTAACCTTTCAATGCCATTGAAACCTCTTTCCACAAATTTGAAACAGCTTCTCGGTTTCTTTCTTTGAGGGGAACATGATGGTTCCACAGAGGAACTCTTTTTGCACCTCATTTATTAACAACTCGACTTCAGTATCATTTAATCGTTTATTTGGCGATACAGAAAATTGCGCTTTTGTTTTTAACTTCTTATTTTTGGAATTAGGAATTTGAAACTAAAATTAATATTGTTAATAGGGATAATTATGCAAGTCTAATGAAACATCACACTTAAATTAGTTTTAAAATACTTACATTGCCAGAGGTTTTGTTGTTTTCTTTACTTACTGAATAAATTTTCTCCGTAATAAGTTCCTCACGTTCATTTTCCAATAAAGCACACCGAATTATTGTAACACCATCCTCTTTAAATTAAATACATCAAAACGATGAATATTGGTAGTTGCTGTACTATTTATTTATTTAATAATCTAAAAAATTGATAAGTTACTAACCTAGTAAAGGATAGCAATAATGATTCTCATGATATGATGATTTTTATATTTTTTTAAACAATTATGATCTAAGTAACTATTGCAAATCTCTTCACATATACCACAAACATAAACTTGTGATATTTCCTAAAAATAAAAACAATAAATATTTTGAGTTTATTTTCTTACACAGAAAAATGAAAAAATATTTCTGTTATAATTATTCGTTTGATTTTATATAATATAACTCTTACATCTTCCAACGCTTCTATATCTAGGTAATCTTCGAATAGTGCCATTTTTATAACAGAAAGTCAACAACTTTAATCTAATGATTAAATAAAAATTTATTTTTAAAATAAACAATAACAAGATTCTTAACTTATTCAATATCGATTACTTTCGAGTTCGATTATATAGATTCTAAATTTCTGTTTAATCCTTTAAATAAAAACCTAATTCGAGTTTAGCTTTTTACGATTTCACGCTACTAAGTTTTTTCCAGGTGGCAGCACGGCCTAAATTAACCACGTGACACAATTTGACGCTCATAACCAGCATCAAGCGTTAGCATGAGGTTACACCTTTACAGCAAGTAAAGCTTTCAACAAAATAAATTAATATCCATCAGATGGAAGCATAACACTAATGGTTTTAAGTAAGTAACAACGTGATTTTTTCGATTTTTTCTACGTTAGCATCAAATTAAATTCTGGAGATGATGCTCTTGATGCTTTGAACGGAAATTACTTACTGGTTAAAAAAAAATTTTTTTAAATAAATTAAATGTAATTTAATTTGCAGAGTACAGCTTTTTGTCAATAGTTAGCGTTATAGTCTACTCGCACGATTCTAAACTCTCACACCTGGGCTTACTCTTTTGAGTGTGTCTGGTCAAGTGCGTAGGATATGGTGGGGAGGCTGGCGCTGATTACCACTTTTACGTGTAAATCTTATGGAAACAGCATGATTTTACGCTAATAGCGGCCACTGTAACTAAATTACTCCGTTTGATTTAACATAGGAAAAGCACGAAAAATGAGGGCAGCACCTTACGTGCACTTAGCCAATAAGCACTTTGTATGTGTATATTATTTTTCATCATATTATCACTTTATCTCACAAATATTGCCAGATTTTATTATTGTTGTCAAGTTCTGTGCAAGCATTAAAAAGTGAGAAAAAAAGTTTAATGTAATGAATAAACAGTAATAAAATAATAATAAAATATTATTTTTTACAGTGTACGAATGGACATGGGATGAAAGATTAACATCAAGAAAGTTTTTATTGTCTCAAAACAATTTGGAGGTGAAGTTTCACCCTGGGTATAGTGATGGAACAGTTGCTGTTAGAGGGAATAAAATACTATCGAAAGGAAGACATCACTATTGGGAAGTAGAAATGTTGTCTCAAATATATGGAACAGATGTGGTAAGCTCATGTAGCTTAAGCCCTGAAATGATATTTTTAACTATCAACAAATGAAGTGGATATTTTCAACATGGAAAATTTAATAAGCTGCAAGCAGCTACCAAATATAACACAGAAAAATCAAGAAAACGGTTGACTCTGCTCGCAATTTCTGAAACTTCCTGCGATTTTTGAGCTCTAAGTATTCGAAAATATATTTATTAGTAAGTTAATTGAGCTTAAAGATATTGATCTAGATATCTTTTCGAGCTCTCCAAATTCAAAAATTTATAACTAGCTTATAAAAACTGTTAATATTTACAATTTGGGTCAACCTCATTTTGGGCCATAACTAGGTGAAAAATTAACTTTTTTTTTTTTTTTTTTTTTAAGTAGACTTTACAGAAATCTAACTATTGCATTGATCCTCATGACGAAATTTTTGAAAAATTTTGTTATATTTCGACTTGACTCGACGAGCTAAGTCAGAAAATGGCGGATCTTTACCAAACTCAACATACTTATTCTACAGATAAATACTGAAGTCAAGTTTGAAGATGAGCTTAATCGCTCAAGTAATTTAGAAATGCCAGAATTTCATAATTTTTAAAATCTTAAAAATTCATATTTCTTCACTTTCTTACTCGAATGACTTCTGAATGGGATCACTTATGGAATCTTTGTAAATTGTATCTAAAAACTTTTTCAGTAAGCTTCAATTTGAATACCATATCATATGTATAATCTGAAAATTATGTCCTATTCGGCTATGCCAATTATGAAATTTGGTATTGCACTAGTTTCTTTTTCTTTTTTGTATCTAATCCTAGCAGTTTTTTTTTCTATTAATTATGAAATCCACTTCCATTTCGGCTGTCGAATGGCTTTTTTTTTATTCTACTTGTTTTTACGGCGCATTTAAGATAAAAAATGTCATGAAAGGAAAAAATAAAGATTTCGATAGCTTTTTTGCCTTTAAAAGTTCGAAGAAAAATTGACTTTCGTGTTTTTAGATAAAATTTCTATTTTATCTATTTTTGATGTTTTTGATATATTTTTTTATGAAAAGAACATGAAAAAACGAACAATTAAAAAAAAAAAATTTATTACTTTGATTAAAAATAAAAAAAAAAAAGTTGACATGGCCCAGCATGGGTTGACCCTACTTGTAAATAATTACCAAAAAAACTTTTAATTCTAGTATTATGATATATTTTAAGTATCATTTTCATCCTGTTTAAGATTTTTGATGCCGTTCTTCAAACTCAACCATTGATCTTCCTTAAACTTGTTCCGACTAGAAATTTGAAATAACATCGTAAAAATGGTTGGAGAACAGCTTTCCCAATACCTCGACTTCAAAATCTAAAAGAAATTCGATTTTCGCAAACTAGACTAAAATCAAAATATCCCCTTCCCCTTGTTTAGCCCCGGTTCAATTAGTCACTCCTTTCCGCTTTGAAAAGGGCGCCACTCGGTTTTTAGACCCGGTGTCCTAGAAACCGGGGAAGCATGAGAGGGGAAAGATCGGGTCGTGAGAAGCTCGAGAGGGCTACAAATAATACTGAGAAAAATTATTAATAATAATTAAATTATTTATTCAATTTTAACAATTTAAAATTAACGATTGACAAATTTATAACTAACAAATTCTTTTAAAAATCAACTTAGAAATTGACTTAATTGTGTGAACCTCTCACCTAATCTTCACAGGCCACTGCCAGAAAATCTTACAAACTAAATATCACCTAACTCTTAAATTTCCTAAACCTCGTCAACCTGACGGACTACCATACAATATCATAATTTTTATCTCGTCAACTTGACGGACTATCATATAACATCATAATTTACTTCGTCAACCTGACGTACTACCATATAAAACCTTATCCGACCGCCCCCGAGTCGGGCGTCTGCGCAGCGGTTTACTTACTTATTTCCGTTGTACCCCTGACTCGGTCATCTATACAACGGTTTCTAAGTGACTGCCTAGGAAACAGAGGAGGATACCATGAATACCTAGACAGGACTGTACTCACACGCACTCACTAAATTCCATATAAAATCGTCCACTGGACGCTAACTTAATTCACAATTTTACAAATTACTAAAATTCTCCTAATTATTAATTAAATAAATTCCCGGATTTTCATACTCTCACAGTTTACAAAACTTAACGGCTAGTATTTATTCAACACAAAATTCCGATTCACTAAACTAATTCATTACTAAATTCATTAACTAAATTCTTTAACAAAATTAATTTATTAAATTCATTAACCAAATTTATTGAATTCATTAACTAAATTAATTAAATTCAGTCCATCGGCCCAAATTTAATTTTACAAAATTCTTAAATTCAACTCCTACAATCTTAACGCGTCTCATCAAAATTCTCAACTATAGAACCTTCCAGAAAAACCTTCTCTATCCAAATTATACAATGACTTTTACTATTTCAAATTTTGTCTTGATAATTTTAATTGAAATAAATGAATTGTGCCAAAAAGACCTGTAACAACTAACTAAATAACCTTGACAAATAATTCACGTGTAAAAGAACCAACTAATATAAAAGTAACACCTGAGACGGTAGCGCTAATTAATTAAGCTTTCGAAAAACTATTCAAAAATTTATTATTATCATTATTATTATTATTATTTATTTATTTATTAATTTATTTATTTAATTGGCCATGAAGTCGAAACTCCTTGCGGGATCCAAAATTAATACAAAAAATCTTAATATAATATATAAGTTGTGTAACCATTTCTTATTATGCAATTTTTTATAACCGATTTTCAATCGAATTTTTTTTCTTCGAAAAAGAAAATTTTTTTATCAAACATAAATCAATACTACTTATTGAAAAAGTCTGTTATTATATTTATCATATTGATTATTCAATAATATAAGGCAATACTGCAGATCATTAAATTGATAACGTTCGTTAAGCTCCGTCTCTTAATTTCCTCTGTAACTCTTGAATTATTTTCATCTAAATTTACAAAGGTAGTACAGTCATACAGAGAGTAATATTCTATCACATAAACGTTAGTTGTAGGAAGGAGACGGATCAATAGTGTCAAAAATACTTCAATTTTTTTTTCTTTTTTTTTTTTCATTATTATTATTATTATTAAATTAAAATAAACGCCATAACTTTTTTTTTAAATAATGTAATTATTTTTCATTAACTTCATCATTTTTCAGCGGGAATTGACTAAAAAATAATTATAATTAAAAAAAAAAAAAAATGATTGTATATATTTTAGCACAAAAAATATAATACCAAAATCAAATGCCTTGGATGAATTCTAACTATTTTTACGATGAATTCCGAAAAGAGTAATTGCTCTATTGAGCATAGTGATCATATGGTGGTCTTTTTTTAAGAAAGCCCACTGCCTCAATCTCTAAATTCAAAAAGGCTAAATAAAGCTATAACGAATTTGCTTAAAAACAAGTTTTAATTAACAAGCAATTTTGCTGGTAATAAAAAACTTTCCTTTAGTATTAAAATAATTTCTTAACAACTTGTAATCTGAAGTTTTAGAACTTGATGAAAATAAGGATAAATTTATTGAAAATATATTTATTCATACGTTCCCGAAAATATATTTCCAAGTCTTTTGAGCTTAACGTTAACGGAATCATTCAAAAATGACTTGCAGATTTAACCGTTTTTGAGATTTTTTTGCTTATTTAATGATTTACTGAACAAAGTGGGCAAAATTCACAATTATTAGCTTTCAACTAATTATTCTGATGAAATTTGTTTGATTAAGCAGTCTTTAACTTAATTAATATTTATTTGGTAAAATATTAATCTCTTAGAAAATACTTCTATGCTACTTTGACATTTTAGTTACATCAAAATGTCAGGCCTCACAAAAGATATTTCAAATATGAGTTATAAGTGACTTATTTTTTCAAATTTTTCTACCTAACATTTGTAAAATTACTACGGCGTGACTGTGATATTTACAATCATGGACATCAATTTAAGTATGTTTTGAAATTTACTAGAAAATAGCCGTTTGTAAACTCAAAATTTATAAAACTGAAAATGATGCCGTTTATAAAATAATGATTAATAAAAATAATGCAAAATGTAAACTTGTATCAACCTTAAAATGTTATAAAATAAAATTCAGCCAACCAAAAAAAAAAAAAAGATAACTATTAATAAACTCAATAGTAATAAAGCGAGCGAATTAAAAAAATTCTCGTTAATAGAATAATACATTTTTAAATACCGCTAAGTAAAAAAAAGTTGTTAAAAAAACTGAAATTAAAAAATATAAATAAATGCATATTTTGACATTAGAATAAAAATAATTTTAAAATAAAGTATTTACGTAATTTTGACATTTATTAAAATTGGTGCATCGTGAATTAAGCCAATAATTCTCCGTGAGTAGAATTTCGGAAAATCTATCCTTGGCTGACCTGTAGTTGAGAGAAGGCTTTTGTCTCTAAATTTTATAGCTTCAGAAATATAATAGATAAATTAATAAGTGTTAAAATTAATTGTTAACAAAATTTAGCATTCACTTATTTCATGAATCACAAAGTTTACTATTGGTTGAATTCGTGTGGCTAAGTTTTTAATTGGCATACTTTACGATGCACCAATTTTAACAAATGTCAAAATTTACGTAAATACTTTACTTTAAAATTATTTTTATTCTAATGTCAAAATATGCATTTGTTTATTTTTTTTATTTCAGTTTTTCTAACAACTTTTTTTTTTTTACCTAACCGTATTTAAAAATGTATTATTCTATTTGCGCGATCATCAAGCGCAATTTATGCGATTTGAGACAGTGAGCAACGACAGCTCTATCTTTACTCGGACATCAATACTCGCCTTCATTTAGAATCGTATTGCTTTATTTCATGCTTCATAATATACTATCACCTTTTTTACGGTCAATATGAATATGTATATTAATATTGTATTTCAATAATTCTTATATTGATAAAATATTGTCGACCTCTTCCCAATCAATTGAAAATGATAATTTACTCTTATCATCCATATATTCCGGTGCAAACGGAAAAAAGGTTACAGTAAAGTATACTAACCCAAGAAAAATGTAAAGTACTGCAATTACAATGAGTGTTACGCAAACTATTTTATTGTCCAACAACATTTTGAAGTTATATTATAAAGCAACCAGAAGACAAAGACGAGTAACTTAAGATATGAAGCAAAACAAATGAATGTTTGACAATTGCTTCTTGCTGATTTACAATAATAATATTTATTGTATTTCAGATGGTTGGAGTAGGCACTGCTAAAGCTAATATAAATGAGAGGGATAAATTTTTATCGTTGCTGGGACAAGACCGGGAATCATGGGGGCTGTCCTACAGAGGTAAAATACACCATGATGGTGAAATAAAGGATTATTCTGAACCGTTTGCGCAAGGCAATATCGTTGGACTTCATCTAGATACTTGGAAAGGAACGTTACAATTTTTCATTAATAATAAGCCTTTTGGCATTGCTTTTACTGGCTTACATGGTATTGAATTGTATCCTATAATTTCATCCACAGCAGCCAATAGTTGTATGCGAATTACACAAATTTTATCAGTTCCTGCATCCTTACAAATGGATTGTCTAGGGTTACTAAAGCCTTTACACAAATCATATCTATCTACAGTCTTTCCAGGTCTTCGTTATTTATTGGACAGTAAATTTGCAGAAGTTTTACGGAAAAAAAGAGGTAATTACTTTTTTTTTTTTATTTCTCATCTCCTAGATATAAATTTATTGTAATTTCTTAACCCGGGATATTAAATCCAATTAATGCCGTTATTGTAAAAAATTTTGAACGTAAATTTATGAAACTATCACTTTTTAATTTAGCTTGAAGATCAATTATTTATTTTTTATTTTTATTTATTCAATTTTTATATCAAGGCAAAATAGCCAAATGACAATAATATACATAATTTTTATAATAAAGTGCACGTATAACAATATTAAATATATAAGATTAACATCATCATATTTTAAGGAAGTTAATAATTTCAAATGATTAAATAATATAGTTGCAAAATTCCATAATACTGTACTATTTATAAGAATGAGAACAATAATAGAATCAATGAGCAATATTTCAGAGCTAATTTTTACCATGATAACATATTAAATACTTTAATAATTTATAATGAAAAATTTTTTGATTTAACATTTAAAATTTCTAAATAGCCTGTTTGACATTTATAGTCCATTGTCTCGCTCTAGTTTCACAAAAAATTCAAAAGCTCTATGCTGAGCGAATTTATGACTTCGGTGGGTAGCTCTTTCCAGAGTCGAATTGCAGAGATAACAAATGAATGCTCGTAGATTATAGTCGAGCAATTTGGAATTTGGAAAAGAATATTATTAGATTTCACTGCAATTCTTTCAGATCTATTATCAGATTAAAACATCCAAGATGGATATTAGTAAATTTTTTACTGAACTGATTGATCAAAGTACGATAATTGAATTAAATAAACAAGTTTTCATTCTTTCCTTGAAGATATTGGAAAAAATCAAGGAAGTAAAAAAATGTATTAAATCTAGGTTTACTAAAAAATTAGACTTAATCGCTTGAATACCTAAATTTTAAATAATTAAAAAAACAAAATTTCTATACAAGGTGTAACAGTTTTACCTGCTCAGATTGGCCCCTAATCAATTTATAAATAAACTAACAATTTAACATTAAGAACAAACAATTATTAGGGCGCCACCAGGATTTTTAATCACGGTTCCTGGAACCGGTCTAGAGCTGAGGATTCTTATCTTAGTGTAGAGAGAGTGAAGGAAGGTGCTGTTGAATAATAAATAATTAATTAACAAATTGGCCAAGATTTATTAATAGTAACAAATTTTAACAATACCGTGATTTATAACAAATTAACAAAATTCACTCACTCACTCACACTATCCACATTTAACAATAAACTTATTCTCGACGAGCCCCTTTCGGCGTCTACCCGTCGATTTTTAACACGTGACCCTTTCGGCGTCTACACGTGATGGCCCCTTTCGGCGTCTACCCGTAAAAATTATTAACAAACCAAATTAACTAAACTGTTTAATCATCCGCACAGAGACCAATCGTATGCAGGGATCGTTGACTCGGCTCACAGGAGTAACAGCCCAGTGACCAAACGTAGACCTAGATACTCTGCAGCTCACACATAACCCATTTTTTATCTTACACACTGACACTACTGATTTGACTTAATTTAAAAATTTAATAGAAAAGGCAGAAACTTGAACGCAGTGAAACTTGATGAATGCAGTGAAAAATTTGAAAGAAATTCAAACGCAGTGAAATAGAAAGAGGCAGTACAATTGTGATGAAAAAATTGTAAAAGGCAGTTCTTACTGTTGTACAATGTAACAAATCTATCTATCTAATTGATGATACTTAATTTGATTTTGAACTTAAAATTGAGCCATTAAGGGGTTATATCCACTTGTGATTTTCAAAAAATCGATTTCTTTTTCATTTTTTGAATGTACACATATTCAAGAATATTCTCTGAAAATTTCAAATCGATCCGACAATTAGTTTCGGAGATATGAGCGTATTAGTAAGAACGTCTCCGAGCGTTCGAAAGTAGGCGAAGCACGAGCCGGAGTAGCAGCTGTTTCTGGTAGCTTCTATCCTTTTCTTCTCGATTTATATTGTGTTTGAGACACTAATATAATAATATAAAAGATCTACTTTATACCTGAAACTTATGTTGACGAATTTTAGGTTAAAAATATGTGAACTCATCAGTTAGAAGTGATCTTTCACGTGGACAAGTTGTGTTTGTGCTCAGTCTATATATTTCTCAGTGTGTATAGTTTAATTAATTAAAGTCAAAAATGCCTCGTAAAATTAGCAGCAAAACTCGTAGAAATTCCAATGAAATTTTGTCTCGAAGAAAGAAACGGAAGAACGTTTTTAATTCGAAAACCGTGGAATATGATGAGAGCAGTTTCAGCGCCTCAGCAAAAAAATTTAAAGCGCAAGAGGAAATATGTGTAACTCGCGATACGTCAGTTGAATATAGAATTTTAAATTTTATAACTGTGTTTACGGCTATTAGTGAATATGTATTGTGTAAAACTTGCCATGAGCCAGTAAAATTCGAAACAGCATCAGAACGTGGACTTGGTTTTAAAATTGTTATCTTATGTGATAAATGTAGTCCTCGTAGTATAAACTCTTGTAACTTTGTCAAACACTCGTATGAAATAAATCGACGCTTTATATTTGTGATGAGAACCCTTGGGTTAGGTTTGAAAGGTGCTACTCAATTTTGTGGGCTAATGGACATGCCAGCTTTTTTGCTCCAAACTTCATATGATATGATCGTTAAAAATATCCACGAATGTGTGTCAGTAGTTACAGATAAACTTTTAAAAAAAGCTTGTGTTGAGGAAATGGATGCCACGTCTGAACAGCAGGGTGATGAACATAAGAGTGATTTAACAGTCTCGGGAGATGGGACTTGGAAAAAAAGGGGATTTACTTCTCTATTTGGAGTTACATCTCTAATTGGATACTACAGTGGAAAAATAATTGATCTTTTAGTTAAAAGCTCTTACTGTAAGCAATGCGAGCCTTGGAAATCTCACAACGATACTGCTGAATATCAGGAATGGTGGGCAGAGCACAAAGACGTATGCTCAGCTAACCACGATGGGTCATCAAGAAAAATGGAAGTTGATGCTGTTATTACTATGTTCAAACGTTCATTGGAAAAGTATCAAGTTCGTTTTAGAAACTACATCGGTGATGGTGACTCTAAAACCTATTCGGGGATTTTTAAGGCTGCTCCTTATGGTGAGACAGAAGTAACGAAGAAAGAATGTATTGGGCATGTTCAAAAAAGAATGGGCAAACGGCTAAGAGACATAGTAAATAATACAGTAGAAGAAATGAAAGATAAGAATGGAAAAAAAAAAAAAAAAGTTACTTGATGGCAAAGGTAAATTGACTGGGAAAGTTATTGATAAATTAACTGATTACTATGGTTTAGCGATTAGAAGACACTGTGATTCTGTTGACAATATGTATAAAGCCATTTGGGCATCTTATTTCCATAACTGCTCTACAGATGAAAACCCTCAGCATGATAGTTGTCCTATAGGAGAAAACTCGTGGTGTTCGTGGCAAAAAGCGCGAGCCTTGGGAACTTTGCCCAACTATAATCATAATTATGAGGCCTTACCACTTGATGTTGCAACAGTTATTTTTCCAATTTACGAAGATCTAAGTAACAAAAAATTATTGGAACGATGCGTTGGTGGTTTTACCTAGAACAATAATGAAAGTTATAATCAGCTGATATGGAAAATAACTCCAAAAATTATTCCAGCTGGCTCTAAAATTGTGGAAATAGCTGCAAACATTGCAGCCGGGGTCTTTAATGAAGGTAAAACATCTCTGCTTTATTATATGAGTGCTATGGGATTATCACTTGGACCCAATGCTCATTCCTACGTGAGTAAAGAGGACGCAGAGCGCATCTCAATTTCGGACGCAAGAGCGCAAGGGTCGACGCGCGAGGGAAGAATGGCTCGTAGACAACAACAGTTAAACATTTTGGAGGCAAACGATGAAGCAGAGGGTTCCTCTTATGGTGCTGGAATAGATGACACGATGTAAGTTGAAAAAAAAAATTTTTAATTTAGTGTAAATCGTTCCCGAAACTTTAAACGCGTTTATCTCAAAACCGTGTTTTCAGAGTCGGTGAACAAAATTTCTCCAAAACCGCTAAACCGATCGGTTTGAAATTTTCACACGACTTACTCAGATATATTTTTCAGGTAATGATCGAAGGAATAAGGTTGTGGACAATAATTTCGATTTTTTAAGCCACTTTTAAGTGAAAAATTTGCATGAAAAATTGAATTTTTTTTTTTGAACGGCCGCCATTTTGTCAAAAATCAAAATTTTGACTAGACCTTCGATCATTACCTGTACTTATTTATTACAAAACTAAATATTTTTGGTTTTTGGTTTTCAGATAATTTGGACCAGAGATATCTTGTTCACCGCCAAGCACCTTTTTTTGGAGGTCTCTCCGCAGATCATCTGCAGGAGCTAGGGGCTCCAAGGGGATCCAATATTTTTTTAAATAAACCACTGATTGTTAAAATACATTAAATTCTGTTGAAGTACATTTTTTCCATTAATGTATAAAATAAAATGCCTCTTTGGAAAAAATTCACAAAAAAACGCGTTTTTTCTGCCTCGCAAGTGGATATAACCCCTTAAAATATTCAATCATTAGAATTTAATAAAACAATATTTTTCAATTAACAATCAAATTTCAAATAACTTGAATTAACATTCAACTTCCAAATTCCGATTGCTAATTATATTTCTGATTTAATATATTAAAATAGATTAAAATTCTTAACTAATTTATTGCTGTGGTCTTAATAATACAACAATAAATATTTAATTACGAAAGGTCTTCGTATCTTGAATTAATAGATTAAAATATGAAGACAGAGGTTTTAATAATCTGCCGACATAGTAATTGTCCTTTTCGGGAATTTACAGAATTATTTCGATAATTAATAGAATTACAATAATAATTTTAATAATCAATTTAAAATTATTCATCAAAAATTGACGACAAAACTTAATTAATTATAGCCGAAATTATTAGTAAAAATTTTCAACAAAAAATAATTAAATTCTTAGACTTAATGTCCACGCTGTTAATTATTAATTTTCAGTAAATTTAATTTATCTAAAATCCACGGACTTAAGCCCAAAATTAATTCCCACGTAATAAAATATCTCGCAATGTAAATTATTTCAATTAATATTTCTTAAGATAATTTTCAATAATTTTATAAATTATAAAAATCGACAAAAGTCGACTCACTCAAATTTTAATGCTCACCTATAATAATCCAAAACTACCCCCTTGCTATTCTCCCTTTAGGCCCGAAGATCGAGACGCGCCAGTGCTATGTCGAATAATTATCGATATCCGGTGACTTATCGATTTAGGGTAATTTTACTCTGTTACAGAGGTTTTTTCAGAAATTACTTTTAAACTACTTAACTCACAAAGTTTGGTCAATTTGGCTGAATTAAATGAATACAGATCCGATAAATCTCATTTTGCACGACTCATAATGCGAAGCATTTAAACCAAATTTCATAAACTAATACTCCAGCGAGTTAAAAAATCATCCGATTATTTTGAAATTTAACCACTTATTCCTAAAATAAAAACATACATTTCGAGCTTTGGTACTTTTGGTAGGTAGATAGATAGATAGATAGATAGATAGATAGATAGATAGATAGATAGATAGATAGATAGATAGATAGATAGATAGATAGATAGATAGATAGATAGATAGATAGATAGATAGATAGATAGATAGATAGATAGATAGATAGATAGATAGATAGATAGATAGATAGATAGATAGATAGATAGATAGATAGATAGATAGATAGATAGATAGATAGATAGATAGATAGATAGATAGATAGATAGATAGATAGATAGATAGATAGATAGATAGATAGATAGATAGATAGATAGATAGATAGATAGATAGATAGATAGATAGATAGATAGATAGATAGATAGATAGATAGATAGATAGATAGATAGATAGATAGATAGATAGATAGATAGATAGATAGATAGATAGATAGATAGATAGATAGATAGATAGATAGATAGATAGATAGATAGATAGATAGATAGATAGATAGATAGATAGATAGATAGATAGATAGATAGATAGATAGATAGATAGATAGATAGATAGATAGATAGATAGATAGATAGATAGATAGATAGATAGATAGATAGATAGATAGATAGATAGATAGATAGATAGATAGATAGATAGATAGATAGATAGATAGATAGATAGATAGATAGATAGATAGATAGATAGATAGATAGATAGATAGATAGATAGATAGATAGATAGATAGATAGATAGATAGATAGATAGATAGATAGATAGATAGATAGATAGATAGATAGATAGATAGATAGATAGATAGATAGATAGATAGATAGATAGATAGATAGATAGATAGATAGATAGATAGATAGATAGATAGATAGATAGATAGATAGATAGATAGATAGATAGATAGATAGATAGATAGATAGATAGATAGATAGATAGATAGATAGATAGATAGATAGATAGATAGATAGATAGATAGATAGATAGATAGATAGATAGATAGATAGATAGATAGATAGATAGATAGATAGATAGATAGATAGATAGATAGATAGATAGATAGATAGATAGATAGATAGATAGATAGATAGATAGATAGATAGATAGATAGATAGATAGATAGATAGATAGATAGATAGATAGATAGATAGATAGATAGATAGATAGATAGATAGATAGATAGATAGATAGATAGATAGATAGATAGATAGATAGATAGATAGATAGATAGATAGATAGATAGATAGATAGATAGATAGATAGATAGATAGATAGATAGATAGATAGATAGATAGATAGATAGATAGATAGATAGATAGATAGATAGATAGATAGATAGATAGATAGATAGATAGATAGATAGATAGATAGATAGATAGATAGATAGATAGATAGATAGATAGATAGATAGATAGATAGATAGATAGATAGATAGATAGATAGATAGATAGATAGATAGATAGATAGATAGATAGATAGATAGATAGATAGATAGATAGATAGATAGATAGATAGATAGATAGATAGATAGATAGATAGATAGATAGATAGATAGATAGATAGATAGATAGATAGATAGATAGATAGATAGATAGATAGATAGATAGATAGATAGATAGATAGATAGATAGATAGATAGATAGATAGATAGATAGATAGATAGATAGATAGATAGATAGATAGATAGATAGATAGATAGATAGATAGATAGATAGATAGATAGATAGATAGATAGATAGATAGATAGATAGATAGATAGATAGATAGATAGATAGATAGATAGATAGATAGATAGATAGATAGATAGATAGATAGATAGATAGATAGATAGATAGATAGATAGATAGATAGATAGATAGATAGATAGATAGATAGATAGATAGATAGATAGATAGATAGATAGATAGATAGATAGATAGATAGATAGATAGATAGATAGATAGATAGATAGATAGATAGATAGATAGATAGATAGATAGATAGATAGATAGATAGATAGATAGATAGATAGATAGGTGCATTTATTTAATCTCTAAGCCATAGCTCGCTCAAGAATATCAACAAAAATACATAATTTTATACAGTACAGTGCTATGCAATAAGATAATAGCGATATTATAACAATAATCTTAATGATAAATTTGTCATAATATAGTTCTGAGATACTCTAATTTCAAGCAATGATTAGTGATTGTAGTGATGAATAATGACAGTATTAATCATATCAATTTTTACTTTGGTAGAAATTTTTAAGTAAAAAATTCAGGTTTTTAGGGCCGAAAATGTGTTTGCATTCAAAAATCGATATCTCACTTTCTAATTATATTGTCAGAATCTACTATGACTGCAAAAGTCCAAAACAGAATCGCCATTAAATTTTTTTATATTTCGGAGAAATTTATCTTTTTACAATCATTAAATTACAAGAAAATTAATTAAAGTAATTTGTACTAAGTGTGCACCCAGAAGTAGAATAAACCCAAAAGTAGGGGTTAAAAACAGTGTTCATTCCATTTTGTTAAAAAATACGGGAACGTAATTTCAACGGAAAACTGTTTAAATTACTGCAACTGCTCGTGATTGCTACTCACTACACTGAGCAAAACTTAGTTTATATTTATAAACAAATTTTTTTCAAAAATACTGGTTAAGATATTAGTGCGTGTTACTATTCAAATTTTTTGTACAAACGATGATCTAACGATGAATGAAAAATGTTTTCTTCTTTTTTTTGCAGATAACGATGATTCCGAAGATAATGAATATGAGTTCCCTGAAGAGTACTTGATATTGGATGATTTTGACTTTGCATTAGTTGGTTGTGGTAGAAGAAAAAAAAACGAACGATCCATTAAATTTTGACAAAAATGAATTACTGTAAAGAATCGGCATAAATGATTGAATGTCATTAAAATATTTTCTCTTTCACGTAACCCAGGTGAGAAAAAATAATTCAGAATGATATTTCAAAAGTATTGAAAATATTCAGAAGTATTGAAAAAAATTCAAATTTCGTTACTTCCTATACTTTTTAATACGTGTTTTGAGTCAGGTTGAATTTTGATTCTTTTTGTAACTTTAAAATGTAAAATCTATAATGAAAAATTTGTTTTTTCTAATTTAAATAAAAAGTTTTTTTTCCCTTCATTTAATTGTTTAAAATTCATTTAATCACACAATAATATTTTCCGCCTCAGATATTTCTATTTATTAACATTAAATTATGCTATAAATGAGGTAAGTTATTAATTTCTCTTGTAAATAGAGTTGGGGCATGAATGTAGTGACTTTCATCTGTTTTAAGTGGAAAACGATTTATAAGTATACCGCAGTGTTCACTTTTCTCGCTTCGATTCAATTATTCATATTTGCTTATTTTTAAACAATGATCTTCATAGAATTTTTAACAACAGATTTAATTAGGCACTTCCGGCCAAATTTTGAATTTTCAGCGAAAATGCCCAAACTAAGCTTCTGCTAAAAAATTCTATGAAAATCAATATTTTTTTTTTCACTCTTACCCTCTCAAATGTTTCGATTTGATATAAAAAAAATTCTCACCAAACATGAGCCCTATAACTCAACTCTAAGGGCTCGCTATCTTTACTTTAGTTTCCCATTTAATTAACATGGGAAAAATTCTTTTTTGTTTTACATTGAATTTACACATGATTTACCCAATTTTTTTACAAAAAACCATTTTATATTCTTAAAGTAAAGTCTTTGAGCTTTACAAAACTTTCAGACAAAGTATGATTATCCCTACAAAAAGATTAGTTGCAACCATTTAAAAATTACTAAATTTCGAAATTTAAAGAAATAGTTTGCAATTGGGTCATTTCATGTTATATCCACACATAGTTGGAATCGACCCCTTTCGATTTGGACAAATTTTGGTCAGAAGTTTTCTTTCATCAAATAACGAAGGTCTACCAAAGGAAAAAAGAAAATTTTTTTTTCAAAAGATATTCAAATTCATAATTTCGTAATTTTTCCAGTTTTTCAACTTTGTTTTTGTAATATCTCGAACGATATTGTAGATACAGGAATATCCTTTTTTTTTGTTTGAAAGGGGACACTTAGGACTATTGAAAACAAAATATTTTGGAATACAATTTTGAAAAATACAAAATTTGTTAATTTTTGAATTTTTGAAAATCGTTAATAAAGACGATCGAAGTGAAAATTTTGGCTCAATTTTTTTTGTAAAATACCTTGTACTGATCTTATAAGATTCTGAAATCTTTAGAAGGGTATTTTTTTTCCAAAAACATGAATTTTTGAATTAAAAAAAAAGAAGTTTATTTTCGTTTTTTGCAACTCTTAAATAAACTAAAGTTATGCAGATACATAGTATTGTAATATTGAGTGTTAAAAAATTAAATGTGAAACGAAAATATTAAATTTAAAAAACGGGGTAAAACCAATAACTTCCCGATTTTTGAAAATTTTCAATTTTCTTAGCGGGAACTTAAAACAATCAAAAATGACGAAATGTCTGCTGATTTCAGTATTAATTGCACTAAGATTTTATTAGTAATTATTTTGAATGAATACTTGAAGGATTCTGAATGAATTAATTTTTTTTCTTAATAGAATTACCTAATTCTCGTTATTCTAACGGTTAAAAGATGGTATACCACTTTGAGTACTAATCAATTCAAAAATAATCGTAGTGTAATAATAATCTCAGTTGCAAATAAACTAATATACACACTAAATGATGTAGGCAATTCCATATACCATCAAATCACAAAATACTTGCACATTCAAGTATTGAGTTCTTCATCAATACATTTGTAATCTTGGTATGGATTCTTTGAAAAAATTTAGGACATATCATTACTACGACATGGTTTGATTGCTGTTAATTTGATATTTTCATTATACATATTAGTAATAATGTTTTTATTTGTATCACTATTTAGATTTGTTCTTTGACAAATCTTGCTGTCTTTTATATAATGAAAAATCAAAATAATTTTGTACATACTAATTATATGTGTTCATCGCCCATCAAGATCTTTATATTTTCATATTAAATAGTTTTCAAGTTGAAAATTAAACTGGATACAAATTTTATGAACTATTTTTATATAAATTTTTCAATTCTGACAATATCTTCGAAACATGTTTAAATTATTAACTTGGCAATATAACCCTTGACGATACTCTACAACTTATCAAGTCAAGTACGTTTCGTGTTTATGTTCATCATAGAGTTTTCTCCAAATTTCACTTTATACTATTTATTTCAAGGTTTAATCATTACTTGAATTAATACTGCCTAAATGTTATAATACCAACATTTTGTCTTCTTTACTGTTTTAGGGCCAGTTTTTCAATCTAAAATAAAATTTTGTGCAATTCTATCGAAAATATATCTATTTATCGTATATACAAATACTGGCAATACTCATTTTATTCCGAATTAAATAATTGGCCATCAAAATGTTAATATTTGTTTGTAGCTCCTTTGTTTGTTTTTTAATCATTTCTGAACTCATTATCTGATTAAATGCCATGAAACTTTAAGGGCAAGTCGTAGTGAATTTATTTCCAAAAATTTAATTTTTCTCATTACGTTTCACATAAACTTTCGGATCAAATAAGGTTTCCTGATAGAATATAAGACTAACTATTGCGGAAGCTTTATTATAGTTCATTTAAAAATTATTCCAAAAAGTAATTAGAAAAACAAAATTTCAGAAAATACATTTAATACGGCCTACCCTTAATGAGTTGTTGAACATGTGTCCACGAGTGCTTCCAATAGAAAAAAAATGATAAAGTACTCAAGGACCTGATAATGCTTGCAGGTGCTGAAAGATATAAATGAAATGAAGTAGTGTATTAGTTCGTGAAGAGTATCATATACGATAGTTTAAAGATTTTTAGATTATACTTGACTTCCCCAAAAGCCATTAAAAATGACACTTAAATTATCAGATATTTCACCATTTTTTTTAATTTATTTAACAAACAAATTAGTTCAGAAAAATTATTTGTAAAAAATTGCATTTGTAGTTTTTTACAATTTTCGCTCATGTAATTTTTATTAAAAATTTTTTCGATAAATTCAAGTTTCGTTTTTTTTTAGCCATATTTCGATGTTAAAATTTCATTTTTCAATGTAAAAATTTTAATTTATAATTTTTTATTACTAATTTTAACATTATCCGGCTTAACTAATAAATATTTTTATTCCACTCAATATTACCGATGATTACTTGGATCTTAAGGGCTTATGAATACAACAATCAATAATTTATTTTTAAAGTTTGTTTATTAACTTGATGGTATACATCAACTTGGATAACTTAAATTTACTTTTGAATACATTAAATCATGACTAAAAATTATTCATTCATACTCAATAATTAAGTTTTTCATAAACTGTAATTTTTGTTATTAATGCTTATTAATTTATATATTTAAAAAATGAATTGACATCAGTAATGAAGAAATTTGTTACACATGTAAGATATCTTATTTCTTAAAAAATTCTCAGATTTTCTACATTAAATCCAATTATGTTCAAACAAATAAAGAAAAAATACAGAAAAGACATCACATAACTCTTTAGTGGTTTTCATCTAAGTTATTTTCATGTGATTTTTAGAGGAATTATATAAATATAAGTAGATGATTAAAAAAACTAACAAACAAAAGAGTTATTAAGTCTAAACAATATGTATTACTTTTTCATTGTTTACATTTTTTTCAATACTATAATTATGATTTTGATAATAAAACAAAAAAAAAACATCCATGAACCACGAGGCTTCTCAATGGACTAAGAACTGCTATTGTAAATATTTAATTATAGGAATGTAATAATAATAGTTCACAGTTCCATAATAAGAAAATTGAAAGCAACTAAAGGAAAAATTTCAATACATGAAGAATTTTGTTTGAAGAAATACATTCTGCAAAATGATATTGATAATATTTGTCCATTCATAAATCTAACATTACATCACTTTCACTTTAAAAAATATTGAGAAAAACCAAAATGCGGATGCTCTTGGTTCACCTCGTATTTAACGCTGGAGCAAAATTTTAGAAGCGGCCGCCCGTTTGCTCTTGATATACCTCAATGACATCATCATTTTCCATCTCGAGCTAAAACAGAAATATAATAACAATAATCATTATTATACTTTATTTTTCATTGTAATTACAGACCACGTGGCCAGAATTTGCCGAGCACTTACCTGCTTTGGTGTTTCATCATCATTGATTCGTTTTCCATCAAAGAGAAACCTAAGTGATGTCATTGGAACTCCCTGCAATTAATATTGAACTTTAATTTTATGAATTTCCAATCATCAATTTAAATTACTAAATTTACTTACAACTCTGTCACTGTAGGATTTCTTTAATTTACCCATTTGGGTAGTCATTTTTACCCTGAAGTGAATTTCATTACTGTCCTAAAAATTAAAAAATTAAATTATTAACAATAATGGTTAAATAAATTAAAAATTTTGATAAAACAAAATTAGACGAACATTTCCAACGACTTTCAGCTTGATGTATTCCGAATTCGCATCACCTGGACCGGCGTCGGGTTTTTGTTCCTGTACAAAAACGAAGGTTATAGCGGTTTAAACATGCATATATGTATATGTATATTCATATATCAATATATTTACAGATATATATCGATAAATATAATTTTATGGATGATATTGTAATTTTGATACATAAATATTTATAAATTTTATAACAACATATATATTATTTACCTGATTGTCTGACATAATTGTAATTTATTATGATTTGTACGTTAGACCACGCGCCACAACGACTAACACCAAACACAAGCAAGCAATATGGCGCTGCACTTTTGTCAAACCTCTCGACAGTCTTCTTGTTAAAAATAACGCTATTTTATCCGCGTTCTTGAATATATCTAACCAGCACTATGTTGTCGCTGCAAAAATGGCGGGGGTTGTTCTAAAACCGGAAGTACATACACTTGCCGGCTTCGACCCATACTATAGCATTTATAGTTAGAGGGTCCAGCATTTAGCATACATTATACATACATACTGAGCGTATTCAGCCGAACTAAGTCCTGAGTGAACTTAATTAGCCTAAGTATTGGCTGAGTGCACGTTAAGTGCTGCCTTCATTTTTCATGCTTTTCTTATGTTAAATTAAACGGAGTAATTTAGTTTAAGTGGCCGCCATTAGCGTAAAATTATGCTGTTTCCATTAGGTTTACAAGTAAAAGTGGTAATCAGCGCCAGCCTTCCCCTAACTAACTTTACTCTGAACTTTAATCACCCGAACACGCTCACCAATAGTAATCATGTCCGGAAGTCGAGTATTTTAGCAAGCAAATAAAGTACAATAATCGTTGGAATTGAAAGAATTCATTATTGTCAATTTCCTATTTGGATGGTTTTTTTCGTTTTATAGTACATTCATATAATAGTTTGTGATCGATTTTTTTATTAATTCTTGAGGATATAATATTTTATTATAAGGTTAATTTACTGAAGTTGAACACACCCATCAGACAAAAATTAAGTGCTTATAATTTTTTGAGAGATAACAATTGTAATATTCTATTATATACAATTGGACATAAAATATTTATATTTAATTTTTTTTTCATGGTCCAATCGAATTTGTCACTAGTTTGTTTACGATTTTTCGATAAATTTTTCAAAATACTTTGAGCCAGCTAAATATACAGTGAAATAACCAGTTATTTATATTCGCCTGTTATATATCCGACGATACAATAGATGTAATCTTTGATCCATTACGCGGCAAATTCACTATAATTTAAATTATTTAATTTTTTGCCCTCTGGGCGAAAAGTGGCAACTTTCAGCTCGTTGCACTAAACGAAGTTGCCGCTTTTCGCTCAGAGGACAAAAAATAGTATTCAGCCCTAGGATAGAAAAGTTAGAAATGTCTCAGATCACATGTTAGTTAACCTCGGCTTCGCCTCGGGACCCGGGTGTAATTGTAGATGACAAACTTAACTTCACAAAACATATTGAAAAAATTACATCTCCATCCTACAGTATACTTGGATTCATACTTAGATCAGGAAGGGAATTCAACGACTTTCATGCCCTTATACACCTCTTCATGTCATTAGTCCGACCAATCCTTGAATATTGCACTATCATATGGTTGACTCATACTCAAATTTTGATTGAAAAGGTAGAAAAAATACAAACAAAATTCTGCAAATATCTGTCATATTACATGTACATTCGCGAAACTAATTGGTTACGAATGATGTATACAGCCAATATAAATCGACAGCCTCCTAAGTCGTCGACAAGTTGCCGATTTGATATTCTTCTATAGATTCGTCAACGGGCATATTTTATCACCAGAGATTTATAAAATACGTGAACAATTTCAAATTATCCGTCCAATGCCAGGCTTAAGACAACATAGATTGTCGGACGCTACCAAGACAACAAAAAGCTATGTATACCATGGTCCAAGGAACAAGATTGCCAATCTAGTCAACGAACACTGCCAGGATACTAATTTCTTTCAGAATTCATTATCTGTTTTCATAACAAGGATCAAAAATACGATATTGAATAACTAATTCATGTGCAATATCACCATTATCATTACCAATATCTATATTTCTCATTTATGTTAAATCCAAATTTCACATAGAATTATATTATTGTTACCAGAAATGAATATTGTCGATCAGCATTCTTTTGCAATAAATAAATAAATTAATTGATCTCACGGAGAAAATTTTAACTAACAGAAAAATTAGTCGCACTTGAAGCTCTGCAGATTTCAATTTTACTAATGAGACCTGCATTTACTTTAACTGAATCTTTCAATGCTCATTTCAAATTTTTTTCTTCATGTCACTTATTCATTTTTGTCAGAAAGCCACGCGAATGTTATAATAATTGCACATTGAAAATTAAAATAAATATTAGCTAGAATAATCACATGGATAAAAGGTACATTCAATTCGATAGAATTGGGAATCTGTGCAAGTTAAAACAATACTCTAATTAAATTTCAAGTCTAGATCTAAAAATACAATTGTATCAAGCACCCAGCGGAGTAACAGCCAGTTATTTTATTATATTCATAACTTTATAATTAATTTTCTCAATTTATAAATTCATTTATTTACAATTGTTTTAATATTTACACAATTTTAAATACAAGAACATAATAACATTCAATCAATAAAAAAGTTGAATAATAACACCGGCACAAGGAAAAAAAAAGTTATTTGTGCATATAATCGGGACTCACCTACGAACATGTATTTCGACCCGCTAAATCCGAATTTTGAGTCCGTTTGACCCGGTCACCCTCCAGATTTGAGTAAAATGCAAAAAGCCCAAAAAGAAAGGAAAAAAATTGCAAAAAACTGTAATCATAGCGATAAAAAATGTTTTGTGGACCCGGATCAAGTATGATTTTTCTGTATTTCAATTTACTGAATCGGAATCAACATTAATTAGCCTGTTTAACCGTCAAAATTAAAAAAAATCGCAAAAAACCTAAAAAAATTGGGATAATTCATGAAAAATCGAAATTATCGAGATGAAAAAAAAATTTTTTGGATTCAGATTGGTTATGATTTTTATGTATTTTATTACATTGAATTCGAATCTAAAGTTTTTTTTCTCCTTAATGTTCCAAAATTTTTAAAAATCAAAAAAATTGGGAAAATTGCAATTATAAATATATATGAGAAAAAAAATCTATCTAACACGATTGTTCATGACTTGGGTGTATTTTCACAGATGAAATATTATCTTAGAATTGAAAAATTGACAAAATTTTTAAATCTGTAAAAAATAGCATGTAAGGAGAAGGTACAAAACCATATTTTCGAATTTTCGACTGTGGTTCGTTTGTATTGAACTCTTTTATCTTCAAATAACCTACGCAGTGAGTTCTTTTTACGTTTTCGGCGGTATACGGTTCGAGTGTTAGAAGACTGGTTGATGAATTGAAATAAAACTCTTTTAAGGTTGATGAGTGGATGGATACTTTTTATTGATTCATCGAAAATAAATCTTGAAACGGTTTTGCTCGATGACGGGAACACTTTTGCACCAATTCCAATAGCTTATTCGACTAAATTAAAGGAGACTCACGAAAATTTCCAGATCGTTGTAGGCAAAATAAAGTATTCAGAACATCAAAGAGTTTCTTTGTCCCTAGATATTTTATACTATTTGAAGTAATTCGGACCAATAGATTTTAAGATATCTCAAAAATAAAAAATTTCAAAAACTTTTTTTTTGAATAACTTTTTAACGGCTTTATCGATCGATTCCAAAAACTTATTAGCTCTTAAGTTTAAAAAACTGCATCGATCGCCGTCAACGCGATCAAAATCGGTTATTTCGAAGGGTGAAGGGTCAACGAGCCAAAAAGACTTCAAATTCGGATTCAGCAGGTCGAAATATATGCCCGTAAGTGGGTCCGGTCAAATGCGCAAACAACTTTTTTTTTGTGTTCCGGTGTAATTATAAGAAAAAAAAATTTTTCGTAAATCTCCCCGAAAAAAAGACAGTAAGGATAGATATAATTTCTAATTAAATTGATTTAGTTCTTTTCTTGGTTCAAGAAAAATTATTCGAGTAGAGAAATTCTTTTTCTCTTGTCTTAATAAGTTGTATGAATGTTCATACACAGAAAAGTTTCGATATGTCCACGCGGTGTGGACCTACCAAATTTTTTTGCTTGACGAACAGATGTTGCCTTCTATGATTGAGATGATCGTGTATGTATTTATCAAATTATTTCGTAATATCAGTAAATTTTGTATACTTTCAATACTACAAAATAATCACTTAATATTGTAAATATACGATACTCAAGTTTTATAGAATTTATTCAGATACCAGCTATGATCTGTCATTGCTGCTAAGAGGCCATGATTGAAGATCAGTGAATCAGTAGACCTAAAGTCTACCATCGGTTCACCAGACAATGATGTTATAGTTCCACCCAGAGCACTTAAAAAATCAATTCAATGCAATCGGTTTAGAAAACATGAAATATTTAGTAGTAATTTTTAAAAAAGTAACCTTCATTAAATTCCATACTTAATAATAGCTGCTCCTGCACAAACGTCCCATTTTTTTATAGCTGTCATATGAATATAAGCTGAAACATTTCCTACTGCTACTTCAAGAGACTTATATCCTGCACCAGCCGCTGAAACTATGATCACATCTTCGCCTAATACTGCCCTGGAAATATTATGAACTTTTCCAGCATGAGATCTCGAAACGATTATCATGTTTTTATTCGACTTTCGCTAGGAAAAAAAATATAAACACTGATCAGAGTATACTCAAATCATTTTTTACAATTTACAATAAAAATCAGTTATTTTATTCTCTTATGATAATAATCACTAATTAAATAATTGGTTTTAGGCCATTGCGGTCTATTCAGTAAGATGTTATTCAAGTCGATGTGAATGACTTCCAACCCTCATATTTTTTCAGTTTTTCTTTGCTTCCAATGAATTATCAATGATATAATTATATATTTGAAGTTCGAACAGATATATATATATATATATATATATATATATATATATATATATATATATATATATATATATATATATATATATATATACACAATACTTTCAACTCGCTAATATTTGTGATTATGAAAAATCTCCATTTACATTGACTTGAATAACATTTTATTAAACTGACCACAACGGCTTAACATCAACTGAGAGAAACTGAATTTTTTTTTTTCAAAGGAAACACCCACTGAAATACAATTTCTAACACTTCATTTTTATAAAAAGTTATGTAAGCTTTTGATGTGTGGAATTTTCTTAACTTTGAATATGTCTAATGGTATTACTTAAAAATTCGTTCCAAATTTACAAGTATGAGTTCATATGCATCGGTTCCAACAGAACATTAAAAGGGCGAAAAATTAAAATACTTTGTTTTATTTAACGAAGTACGAATCAAGAGTTGGTTAGTGATAAAAGTAATTTAGAATTTTCAAAAATAATATCAAGTTTTACGGATGGAACAGTATTAAACAGATGTTTAGAGTTTTAATTCTTTTAATAAATTTTAAAATATGATAATGCAAAGTTCTCGCAAGTTACCTTTTTTTTTTTTTTTTTTTTTTTCCAGAAACTTTACTTCATTCAATTCACTGAAATTTTTGAACAGTTTTGCTGTTAGTGTTAGATATCAATGTATCGTTCCACACTTTAATTTAGTACAAAAGACGAGAAAAAAAATATCCATAAAATTAAATTTTGTTTTACTCTTACTTTTACTGTTTGTAAATTTTTAGATAATCCATGGTAACCCCATGCCCAATAAGTTTGTTTAGGTTCAAATGGTTTATGAATTACTCCAATCACAGGGATACCTTTGACAGCAATACAGACCATGGTAGTAACATACTCTAACAAGTTTTCTAAGAAAAAAAATCAATTTGCAATAAATTACCAATTAAGTGAAATTGTTTTTTGGTTAATTTGAAAGTTACTTAATAGAATTACCAGTAAATTCTTTAGTCGCATCTAACGGATCAATCCAGACGGTAATATCTTCAGCATTAATTGTAATATCAGTCTCAATATCAATATTCTTTAATCTATCGGTAAAATCTTTTTGATTTTTTATCACTAAATTATCGCATTCTTTAGATTGTTCTTCAGAAATAATAGTAACTGAAGGGTATGAGGATGATAAATAATTATTCATAACACAATGTGATCTATAATCAGCCGTTGTTACAGGATCATCTACTCCTTCAGCAGTTTTTCCTTTTAACTCAATTGAAACTTTGGCTTGTGAATGAACATGAACTATTTCTAATCCTCCGATTTCTGCGGCATAAATTGAATCCGCTAGTAGGGATCTAAGAGATAAGCTGTTGAGGTTATTTTTTTTCGACGATAAATTAGACAAGCCCCGGATCGCATAAATGTATATAAAAATTAAAAATACTATGAATAAACATAATCCTATTTTATGGATGCGAAAGTTAGCTCCAATATTGATTATCATTATTTTATTATAAAATTTAATTACAACTTGTTAAAGTTTACATAAAATTATTTTAGAAAAATGCCATTATTGTTATTGTACGACTGTGGCTCTCACTACAGTTGTGAAAAAGAAAAAACAATTCTATCTCGATTATACTAATGAATAAAAAAAAACCATACGCAATAGTTTGAGTTTGAGGCGCCATTTCATAGTTCTAGAATTTTGAATCCCCTTCTGGCAAGTATCCATACTAAACAAAAAACAAAAATTATTTTTGTGTTTCATGATGATGCCAGTAGAGATATATTAGTCGTTTTTCATTTTAATTATGTTTATACTGCATTTTGAAACACAATTTTTTTTTATATTTGATTCTCTATTATGATGTAAAAGTTTATTTAATTTTTTATTAACCTGTGAACTTGTTGATTAACAATTGTTTCAACAAAAACAGTATTTAAAATTTAATAAAGGCTTTTATTTTCAATTTATACTTATTCATAGTTACAGTTATTTTCGAAAACATAGAGAGAAATTTTTATTTAAAGGAATATAATTTAATGTCATGAATAATAATTTCGTCAACAGATTATTTTGATTAATCTTTAATCCTCTGATTTCCAATCAATAATTACACTAATATGTACATATAAAAAGTATAATGCAAATATTTTTATGATGCTAAATTTATATCATTACACATTTCATTATTTTAATACGGTTTTCTAAGCTTGACCTGTTTTTGGTTTTGCTCAACAAATAAATTAGTCCTGAAAAAAATGTTCATTCATCCTTTTTTGAAATTATTATAAGTAGATTTTTAACTTCCCGCTAAGAAAATAGAAGATTTTCCAAAATTGGGAAGTTATTGTTTTCACCCCGTTCTGCCAAAATCGAGTTTTCATCAGATCTCGACGTTTTAACACGATCTCACGCGCGCGCGCGCGCGTGTGTGTGTGTGTGTGTGTGTGTGTGTAAACCTCTCATAATTTTTGAATGGCTTGACCGATGCTATCGCGGCTGACGCCAATCGAAAGGGCTTGACTGAACTTAGGTTTTGAATATGGTTTGGACCGATTCGGATGGGTAGATTTTCAGAAATCTCAAAACAACTACGAAAAAAAATTTTTTCAAATGTGGTTTTTTTTCAATAACTTGTAAACGGCTTGACCGATCAATTCCAAAAACTAATCAGCTCTTAACATCGAAAAACGTCGATCGCCACCAAGTCGGTCAAAATCGGTAGATTCGTTCGTGAGTTATCGTTGACGAAAAAAATCGACAAAAAGTGTTTTTTTTCGGATTACAGCGAATTTCCGGTCTAATCAATTTGTGTTTGAAAGTATATCATAGAATTTGAAAAACTGCATCGAATGCTGCTAACCGCGTGAAAATCGGTTCATTCGTTCAAAAGTTATTGTGGTTTGAAAATTAAAAAATAGTGATTTATTAAACTCCTATCAAACTTTTAAACTCGGAGAGCTCAAAACTACACGAAAATTAGATTTATGAGCTCGAAGAGCTCAAAAACACAATGAGTGCAATCTCGAGCGCTTAATTACAAAAGTAGAGGGAAGTTGCAGGGATGGCCTTCAGGGTCAACCGTTTTCCTAATTTTTTTTCTTAACTTTTTTATGATAATTTATTTATTCAAATAATCGTGAAAATGGTCGAATATCGGTTATTTTTAGTAGAATATTTTATTATATATCTTTTTTTTTATATTAATTTATACTATTTTTTTTAAACTATCAACTAATCCCTCGGATAGTAGATAAACAGTTAGTCTTTGCATGTGACTCATCTATTTACTTTTTTAATTTTCCAATTATTATTAGCCTTTTAAAGAAAAACTTTTCATTTTTTTATACTATTGTATTTTTGATTACATATTAAAAATATTTCTTATATCAACGATTTTTACATTTCGACTATTTATCACTTTAAAAATGTATACACATATTAAAATTAAATTTATTTTGTTAGTTTTTGGCACCTTTAAACCTGTGTAGTCAGATTGATGTCAATCAGGAATGCAACTTAACGTCAGTCTGTGGCTAAGTGGCAATAGCAGGAACATGTGTGTAAAGTGTGTGTCTATCACCATTATATATACATAGATCCGTAAGTACAAGTCTTCAAAATCATTTTTCAAAGAAAGAAAAACAACAAAGTACTCAAATTTGTAGAATAATTATCTAATTGAATAAAATATATATATTTATAGACAAGCGGTGGCATCCTTCAAGGGATACTAGGAACACCCACATAGTGACGTCAAAGAAAAAGAAAAAGGGAATAACTGCGGCGTGTCGTGGCGGCCATATTTCTAGTGAGGTGTCATTACTAATAGGTATATTGTATTTAATTTTTTTGCTTGAAGTTTGTGTATCTTATTACTCAAAGTGGTTAGTATAAAGTGTTACCCCGCCCATCTGTTGATTAATAAGTGTCCAAAACGTATTTTTTTAAAATAAAAATAAAAGGTGAGGCTTTTCAAATCTATAATTAAGATTTCAATATTGGATTAATAGCAGATAACTCGTGAAATTTAAGGTTGATTGATATGTTACAAGTTACAATTCATAATTTGGGTCACGTTCATTAATGAATTACTGATATTATAATCTTACTATGTTATTGGTTATTATATTAATATTCTTGTTTATTTATTATATACGTGTATGCATTTTTTTGCCTCCATATACTTTTTACATGCTGTATTTTTTGTAAATCATATGTGATACGTTAGTTTTTATGTTTTTTTTATTTTTCTTATTCCTGTTAAATATTAATGATGACTAATTATTACTTTATAAGTAATTATTATTCTGTTGGTTAAATTATCTAAATAAATTAACAGAATAATCAGTTGTCAATAAAATAGTCTACATTTGAACAGGAATTAGTATGAGAATGTAGGTCATGAGAATAGAACTGAAAGTTTAATTTATCGGAATAATGTACAAAATGAATAAGAATTTAATATAGTTTATTCATAGAAGTTACAAATTTGAATTTTACTTAACACTATCACGGAAACAAAAATAACTTTTCTATAAAATTTTTAATGAGTTCATAATGTCGTCATGTACATGAAATTTCGTCATACGCAAGAAAAGTTTGAATCTATTTTATTTTTGCTAATTCTGATATTATATTGTTTGATCTAGGATTTTCTTAATTTACAGTAATATAAAGTCGATATATTAAATAAAAATTTTTGTATGCATATATAAATTTTATGTAGCATGGTCAAACCTCAAGAGTTTCAACAGTCTTATCAAAATAGATATCGTTATTAATCATTAAAAATGAATGAGAATTCTTGTCTAGCCCCACCCGAAATAATGAGGAAGATTTCTTATACTGATACAAACATTTATATTAAAGTTATTCTTAAAATGTATATGGCATTTTTAAATGTATACAAAAACTTCATTAAACGATAGTTTGAAAACGAAGCAATCGAATCTGACACCATTGAGAAGTTTATTGAGTATTATTTTTCCATATGTTTTTTTAATGTTTAAAGATACAGTATATTAATGCTAATTTTTTTTTCTATGAAATCATAGGAGAAAGTAATTCCATAAAAATTTATGATTTCTATTAGATCTAGACATTTATTTTGATTGATACCTACATCAGTTCATATTTTTTATTTAAGGCCAAATATGGTGCATGCACACGTTGCAAAAAAAGAAAAAAAATTTCAAGTTACATTTTATTTTAAAATGATGTTGAAATTTTAATTTATTTTTTATTTTTGATGACTAAAATGAAATTAATCAAGTACTAAAATATTAATTATATACCTTTTTTTATTCGTTACAGACTGTATAATTCAAAACTAAGAAGTAACTTAACTTTTTGTCAAGATGCCAAAATCGGTAAGTTTCACAATAATTTTCTTACTCGCTTAATGTATTGATGTTTTCCAGAATATGAGTTTCTAATATTGTATCGTTAAAATGTTTAATTTTATTGTATTATTTTTTCGCTGTTCAATTAAAGAAATTGACATTCAATATTAAGAATTATTTTGAAGTAAATTATAAACTGAGAGTACTTGAACAAAATATAAGAAAATTCTAAATCGCTAGAGTTTTTGCGATGGTAACAAGAACTACACATATTATAAATTTTTCTACTTATTTGTTTGCTTGGTTTTCATAAAGCTTCTTTGAATACAAACACAAATTTAATGTAAAAAAAAATTAACTTTATCAATGATATTGATTAAAAAATCGTGCTTACAATATTTTATTGAAGAATATTGAGGGTCAGAGTTTTTTACGATTAACATATTTTTCCAAAATCTGTTAATCGAGTGTGTCACTCAATAAATTAAGTTGTAATTAAACTCAAATTAATTCATGATAAGTTATCTGAATATTGATGTATCGTTGACCCCACTTAAATATGTTAAGAATTTATTGACATTCTCTACATGATTAAAACTATAAGGTATCCCATTTTGTCTATAACATTTTTCGAAAATCATTAAGACCGTAATAAGCAATAAAAACATTTTGAACTAAAAACTGTTATCAACACAATTTAAAAAAAAATTTTTGGTTAAAAGCGTTGTTGCTTATTATCCATTTATTATTTCAAGATAAACGGTACTTAACTATGTGTCAGTATGCATAAATTTACCGACCCCGATGATCTCAGCTCACAAGTTGACGTAGGCACAATCGTTAGTTGGTAAAACGCCTTGGACTATAAATGATGCTTAGCTTCTGCCTGGAGACGGTTACTGGTTATCTTGTGATCCTGATCTTATATTGAGTCTGATCAGATTCTTAAGACTGAAATTTTAAGCATAAGATGGTTTGAGAGATTAATCGTTTTTTAACAGAAAATTCTTTTTCTCGAATTTGGTACTTCAAATGTTTCGTTATTGTTATTAAATTCATTTTTAGATGCCTTATTCTTAAACAGCTCAAACAAAAAGTTGATGTTTTTAGAAACGTCAGCTAATGTATTTTAGTGTAATTTTATGGCGTTTCAAAAATTGCGGTCGGCGATGTATACGGAAAAGATTTGCAATTATTAATAGTTGAATGAACGATATATGATATTACATCTTCTTTTAATAACACCATTCAGCATTTTAAAGTTTTTGGTTATCAGGGTAATCTCATTTTATTCATAAAGAATTAAAATTAGTTCAATTAAAATAAAATAAGAATTAATTTAATCAGTAAATCTCAAATTTATAAATCAGTAATCAACGAAGTTCTTGAAATATAATAGATCTTCTTTTCCGTCTGAAATCAATTAAGAAATCTACCTTTCCATGACGGGCGCGGTTGACAGGCGTTTCTTTTTATTTTTTTTATTAAAATCATTTTACAGATAAATATAACTAACCAAACTCAATATGAGCCTGCCAAAAAACACATGATTAGATTTGATTTCATCTAATTAGATTATAGTCGATTTAATCTTTATTTCTCTGAACAAATAGATAACGATTTCGAAATTATACTCGAATCATGGTATTAACGTTTAGCTTTTGAAATTTAATGAAAATAGAGTTAAATTCAAAACCTATGATAGCGGCTTGTAAATATTTATTGTAATTTTATTTTATTGTTTTTTTGCTGTAATAGACAAATAAAACTAGATGAAGTATAAGGGATGTTCATGATACTATGAACTGAAATTCACTTGTTCGGTCGATACAAATCGATACTAACAATCCCAAAGAAAAACGTATAATACTTTACGGAACTTCAATGTATTATTTTATAAGAATAATTATTTATGCTAAAAAAAGGGTATCCAACAGTTATGACGTCAGACGATAGTTCAAAGCATCCTTTTTAATCATTTTCCTTGTTTTATTTCCTTGCAAGTTTTTTATACATAAATACATAATTTTTCATTTATCAAAGAATCTATCTCGAGTTCTTTTTTTAATTTTCTATATTTTCTCATCTTTTTAAATTAAAGACATTTTTAACTCTACACAAGATAAGATGTTATAAAGCCCAACTATTACGTTAAGATAAGATTGTTCCACAGAATTCTGTTCGTCGAATTTAACAAGCATTTTTTAACTAGTACAAACACCGATTATAAATTTTAACGAACAGCACATTTTTGGCAATAATACGATTATTATCATTACTGTTTGTATTTTTTTTTTTTTTTTTTTTTTTTTTTTTTTAATGACAAGTGAATTAAATATATATATATATATATATATATATATATATATATATATATATATATATATATATATATATATATATATATATATATATATATTTTTTTTTTTTCCCCATGAATTTTATAAAATAAAATCAATTCTCAAGAGGCATATTTTTTTTTACATTTATATATTTCAAGCATAAAACACAATTCATCGTTATTGTCAATTTGAATCACCCGATAGATATTTCGTATACAGTTCAACTGCAACCTTGTGTGAACCGGCTTGTTCACGTGACTCATTGTGTTATCTTTCTTCCTCTTACGTATAGTAATAAAGAATGAAGTAGAACAGCTGGATGGTTGGCCATAATACCGCCCGGTACGAAACATAACGCGTCGAGCGAAAGAGGGACATATTAACGGAAAGAGAGGAATACTCCAAGGAGACGCCAGTCGCACTTGCTCCTTTGGCCCATTGTTCAGCTTATATTTAACTGTCGTACTTGTTCATCCAAACAGTAGTTGTAATATTGTAGTTACGTGTTTTTTAATGATATAAACTATTGGATAAACGTGTGTTAATTTGTCGAGCGGTACTTGAAAAAAGTGGTGAATAAATAAAATAACAATATAAAAAAAAAAATTTTTTTTTTTTCAACTTGTACTTGTAAATTTCGTATCATTCAATTATTTCTTTTCTTGTTGAACTATTTTATTTTAAGTAAAGTTATTCAAATCAAGTAACCATGGTTTCTAGTTCGAAAATGGTAAGATATACATGTTGAAATATATCTTCATTATCAGTATATTTTTTTTCTTCTTGTGATTTTTTCCTTTCAATATAAGTATTTTTTCCTCAAAGTATAATCAAATAAAATTTTTTAAATATTTTATATACTACTTTATATTCAATGAAGCACATTAATTCTATCCAAATATTTATCAAATATTCAACGAAGCACATTAATTCTATCAAATATTTATCATACTAGACATAATTCGCTTTGCTCGCCTTCATTCTTTCAAAAATCCCGCCATTATCTAAGTCGATTAACAAATAACCGAATAAAATAGTCATAGAAGTGACGTAAAACGATACGCCATCCGACCATCAAATTTTTAGAAGAGGATACTGAATGGATATTTAACGCCCAAAAAGTTCAAGTTACAAAATATTTAACACCGTTTGAAAACTTTTTTAATTAAAATAATATTTACACATTTTTTGTTATTCATCATGTCAGCTAAAAATTATTGTTAGTTTTGTTGTTCATTGGAGTAGGAAGCAATTATTCTTGACATAAATTTAAAACTTATGTACCAAGTGTTCATCATTTTACTCAGGTAATGAATGATTTATAATTATTATTGTTAACTTTGTAATTTTTTATGTTCTATGTGCTGTCTATTGTTGATAAAAAAGATGAATGTGAGGGTTACGACGATGGATGCCGAGTTGGAGTTTGCTATCCAGCAGGCAACTACCGGAAAACAGCTTTTTGACCAAGTTGTAAAAACCATTGGCCTAAGAGAAGTGTGGTTTTTTGGACTTCAGTATACTGACAGCAAAGGTGACCTTACTTGGATCAAACTTTATAAAAAGGTAAAGCAAATAAATTTTTTTTAATACATAATATTTCCAGCTTACATGTAATAATTTATAATTGAATATTTTATCATGAGACTATCATTTCGAGACGACTCATTATTAAAACTGACTCAGCTGGTAGATCAATATAATTATAGTGTCCTTGCACTATACATTTTCATTTACAACAGACAGTAAACAAAAAAAAAATATTAGATTCATTTACTATAAATAGATTATCTAATGAAGATTAATAATATATTATTAATTTTTCCCTGTTTTCTTTAAATTTTTATAATCGAGAAATGCAAAATTATACATCTGTCAAAAATTTTGAGCGATATGTATAATATTTGTTGATACATTTTATTGATGCAAAATATTGCATAATAATCTTTGAAATTTATTATAATTTACATCTTACTTTCAGTGACTATGCGAATAAGATTTTTTTTTTCCAGAACTTACGGCAAATTTTTTTCATATCACAAGATTTGTAATGGGCTTATCGTGATACTTACATAATTGATTATTTATTGTTATCAAGTCGTGTGTTGAGAAAAATTTTTTTACTTTACAATTTTTGTATAATGTTGAGTATTAAAACAAACGAAGCTTGAGAATTGATGAATGTAACAAAATTAATACATGTAAAAATGAAATGTAATTTTGTTTCAAGTAATTCTTTTTATTATCATATCGAAGTTTTATTAAATTTAACCCTGAACGGTTTCATGTCTTACTCATTTTAGGGAAAACATTCTCGTTAGAGTCAGTATAACCTCACACATATTTAAATAATTTGAATTTTTGTTTGCATTGATAAAAATAGATTTTTTTGTCATTTAAAGTGATGAAACACAAAAAAAAAAAAAGAGGCCATTAAAGATATCAATATCTTTATGACTTATCAATGACATTTACGTTGTTATGGGTGTATATAAAGACATATCTAATTTAATGAAAGAAGGTTATTTAAAATAATCATTCTTAATTATAAAAAAATTTGATAATTTTGAGAATTAGTCGTATTCAAGACATTACTCAGAGTTCATTTGGGCTGCATTCAAATCCATGTATTGTAATCCTGCGAACACCGATGACTCTTTGGGATGTAAGGATAATTTTTATCTAGTTTCGTAATTAGTTATCCAATTTCGAACAATTACTTCCTTATACAATCAAAAGAAAATGAATCATTTTAAAAATGACTGGTTATTGTTATTAGAACAAAAACATCATAGCAGCCAATTGATTAAAATCAAATTACTCAAGAACAAATTTTAAACATATGATATTCACATTATATGAGGAAACGGAAATAGAGGGAGTATCTATTGAAAAAAATTTTATGTAATTTCAGAAAATTTTTTGTTAAAAAATTTTTTCTCACATGTAATGATACATTATGTTATTTTGCGATTAAGTATTTGACATTGAGCGTGGTTGAATAATTTAGTTTTAATTAATTACTTTTCATAATTAATTTGATTTTATTATTCGTCAATTGTAAATAGCTTCAATATTTATCATCACGAATATGGCAAATAAATGTTTATTGAAATTTTAATTATTTTTTACGACAAAAAATATTAAATAGATTTCACATTTATTGGAATTGATCGTTTCTTGCCCAATTCATGTATTTTTTAATGAAATCTTGTTAATCAGGGAGTTAGATTCAATTCATTGGTAATCAAAATTTTTTATTTTTGCGATGTTCTCTTTGAATACGTGCGTTTATTCGAGTTATTGATGTTCGGCACTCAGCTATTAATCAATATGTTCGGATTTTGAATACAGTGCAGTACCGATTCATGTACATAAATGATATGCACTCGTATGCTAACTTTATGCTTGGCTAATATTTAAAGAATTTGTATGCTGATTTGAAATTTTAAATTAACTTTCATAATTTCATGATCTTAATTTTTTTACCACCTTTAAAAAAAACTGTGGTTACTCTAATAAATTCAAGAACATAAGGGGAGGTGTACAAGTCTTAAGTCCTTCCTATGATTGATACAATCTACTAATATACAAAAGATTAACTTAATAATGAAGATCCTGCAATCTACCGATCGGCGGATATGCTTCAGATAATGAAAAAATCGCAGCTTTAGTTAACAGCCGGTCTCTATGATCGCAGATTTATATTTCTCTCCTAGACCAAGGAGAATTTTGAAAAAACCGCTCTGATACATAATAGATTTTTTAATTATTTATTTCGTAGCAGAGCGTTTTTTTTTCAAAATTTTCATTTGTTTAAAAGAAAAATGTAAAACTGCAAAAGCTTTAGAATCATGAGTGCAACAAGAATAGTAAGTACCGTTTGTTGCAATGAGTGCGACGCGAGAAAAAGAGAGGATCAGCCTTTAAATCATGTCAAATATTATCTAGAAAGTTGCAAGGAAACGTTGAAGATCTACCAGCATGAAAACATTAATAGCTAGTTCTGTAGTCTTAAGAACCTCACCTAAGTTTTATCAATCTAAAATTTTCATGGATAAACTAACTAGACAAGTGTATCAAGAAAAATATTAGACAATATTGAAAAAAATTTCATCTAATTTAATTAAATTCCAGCCAAACTGCCAAATCACACTGTGATTGAAGAAATTTGATTTAAATAAAATTACTAAAAATTTAGTAGTACTGGATTATCGAACAAGAAATTTGTCATTAACGTAACGAACGTTTGGGAAGTATCAATAGCAATAAACCAAATATAGCAATAGACTAAATTTTGAAAAACAAAAAATAAGCTAGTGAATACTAGTTTTGTTTCAAAATGATATGACAAGGAGTGACAAAAAAACACGAGGAAAGATAGAGGATCTATAAGATTTAAACAAAAAAGAACAGAAAGTAGTCAAGTAAAATTTTAGTTGATACAAACATAGATTGATGACGAGCGTCAGATTAGTAAGAATCCGGGAATAGTATATTACACTACGAGGCGAAGCCGAGGGCACCATGACGCGCAGGACCGAGATTTCAACTTTTGGCCTGTGTAGTGTATACGATTTTTCTTCATAGCCGGTCGAAAGTACGTTATCAATTTTACTTTTTTTAATTTCAAGTGCAGATAAGTATGTCTTGATGCCTGCCCCGACATTTGCGGTACGAGCGAAGCGAGTGCTGCTGGTCGTGGGGGCAGGCATCAAATACATTCGAAGAGTCAAGTCTGGTCATATTTTTTAAAAATAAATTAATTTCATTTTTTCAAAGATGTATTTATTTTCATTAGTTTAACAAACTATATTAGTTATTATAAAATTTATCAAACAAAATATATTATAAGCAAAAAATTCTTATTGCATTTTTTTTAATTGTTTCAATTTTCTCTTGAATGATCGCAATTATTAATAATCCTTCCATAAAATACACAGTTTTCAAACTTGATATTGGAGCAGTTAAAAATTATATCTCCACTGAGTATACAAAAATACAGTTTTGATAATTCATAACTTGATTATTCAAATTAAAATTTTTAGATGAGTATTCTGATGATAGTTTACTGGTAGGAATATTATTTTCAGAAATTTTTCTTATTTAACAGATGACAAAACAACATTGATAAATATTTTTAAGGTAGAGGTAGCAATAGAAATTACAGTGGTTAAGAATTTGCTATAGTGACGGAATAAACAGTCCCTAGTTACAAGTGTAATTACGCATGAGAAATTCTTTCCTCCCGCCGTTACAGAGGGCGCGCGTGTACTTCTCACAGGGAGTTAATGTTAAACTTTCTTTCCTGCCATTAGAGAGGAAAGTACGTACTTTCGACCGAGGTATGAAGAAAAATAATTTTCCTCAAGTAAATTTTCCCATACCGTTTGTTTACAGTGCATCAGCTTACCAGACAAACCAATCAATTACACACAAACACATATTGCATTAGTCATTTCTAAAGATCATGAATATAACATTGCCAAAACAACAGTTTTTAATAGCGATAACGTTTCAACGCTTAGACGTTTTACATTGTTTAAGTGTCAGTCAGAAAAGACGCTATTCGCATAGCATTAACGAGTACCTTTGTCCACAAAACAACAAACTGCTCTTAGAAGATCATAATCTTCAACTTCGAATGTGATCAAGATTGTATTGTCGCTTGTGCTTTTGAAAGTTCAAAAAAATACACCTAAATTATCAACTCTGTTGCGAACACCATTACTATTGATACTAACATTTTAAAAGAAGACAATCTCAATTTTAGACTGCTACGAGGTTTCACCGGAAACTTCTTCATTGTTGATATGGCTGAACCAATTCTGGTAACTGACTTCTCAAATCATTTTGGTTCAAATCGTCAACCTTATACGTGAATGCCTTTACGACAACTTTCTAATCATAAATATGATGAATTTTTTTGTAAAACTGCGAGGTCAAACAAATTTAAGTATGATACTAATTTTATGGATTTTCTACAAAAATTTGTCGATATAATCGCATTTATCTATCCAATTAAAAGCAAAGAAAAATTAAAAAGTGCGTCACATTAGCATAAAATCGGGTTCACTCGTTTTCTATGAAACTTGAAAATAGCTCAAGAAGTATTCCATAAATTGAACAAACCCAGTATTTCTGTTCATTACCAAGTGTCCCATCTTCAATACCATACATGATTTAAAAGAAAAAAACAAAAATCCTTTTGATAAAAGTTGCATTTACCTTCCAGAGGAAATCGAGATTCTTTCTTTTTTCAACGAAGTGCTTAAACACAAAATGTAATGAAAAAAAAATTGACACCCAAGTCAAGCTCAAAATTCAGAGAGCCACTATAGATGGATACCTGCAAACTTGCTACGAATTACCATCACCATCTTCCACGGCATGCCAACAGAAATCTGGGGAGGGGAAAAGTGAGGTGGTCGGAGATGGTCCATCTTACAGCAACAAAGAAAGTTTATTTCTAATGTATATAACTTAAATTTATGATCAATACAACAAGTTAATAGCAAGTAGCAAATAGCTAATTGCAAACTTGCAACGAATTATCACTACTACCACCCACGGTATGCTAACAGAAAGCTTACCCCCAACTACTATGAGGCACTATCCTCTTTAAATTTCCTTTTGAACTTCACCCGCCGTCATAGGAATAATGAAAGTGATGAAGGGTATGGACAGGCGTATCTACACATAATACTGAATTAACTGTGACGCTGCAGTAGGTTGTTCAGATGCAATAGACGGCAACTTCTTTTACGTTTATTCTTTCGACAATTGCTATTAACATCTTTCCAAATAAGCAATACTACCTCAAATTTAAAGCTTTAGTGCCATCTTAAATTTTAACAGTGAGCTATACAATTTTTCTCACTATTTTTGCAGAGGTCCAATAAGGGTTTTACAATTCGAATAACAGTTTCATACGTACTAGGGTAGGCCAAAAATGAATAGATCTGAAAAATTTGTGGAATTCATCATACATAATTTTAGATTTAACTTTACCTTGAAATAATTTAAACTAGTCGTCTTAGTGAAAAATCATTTTAAACCTTTTTTTTGTAGATCATTCAATTTTCCACAAGATTTTTATTAATTTTTAGGATATGCTAATTTTTTGAAACATAAAAAAATTAAGCTAAAAAAAAAATTTTTTCCTGTGTTATTAAAATCGGAAATTAAGAATCGCAATTATTTCTCAATATTAATATTTAAAGCTCAAATTTTACCCAAATGACTACCCATTTTTTGCAAAAAAGACTTTCGAATCTATTATCATTTCATGCAGCAGGAGAAATTTGTTACTAAGGTGGTAAAAAAAAAAGTAAAACGAAAAGTACGGAAGCTGAGAGGTTATTCAGATTCGGACACAGATGATGATGAATATGATGGCGAGTTGGTAAGAATAGATAAAATGACATACAAGTAATCTCTAATTATTTATTTGAAATCGTTAAAAAAGTATCTTAGTGTCGTAATAGTTAGTAAAATCGATTACTTTATAATTATCACTCATAATGTTGGATAGAGAAAATGTCAAAAACTTAATAGTGCACGCCTCAAACGCTCATGTTCATTCTTAATGTTAACGGGATAGAAGTACCGTTTGTCGCCACTGTAGCTTTTTGACCACTCAATACCCAAATTGCTGTATAAATAATTTTATAAACGTTATGACATCTTAAATTCGGTTTGTATGAATGTCAATGGTTAAAAATTTTATTAAAATAATACCCTTAAATGGATATTATCTTAAACTACAAGTGATCAAAAACGGCTTTAGATGGAAAAAAAAATCGATTCTAAGTTTGTATCTCACGTAGCACCTCTTATACACTTACTATGCTAAAGCACAGCACTTACTATACCACTGAGCTGAAAATAGCATCACCTCGATATAAAATTAGAATTACGTTTTACCGTGTAAAGTGACCAAAACGGATATTTCCCTATCTTTTTACCTATTTAAAAACAAAATCATCATTTACATTAATACTAGTAAAGAAATAAAATTAGTTTTTATCACTACGAAAAAACTTTATTAAGTGAATAATTATTGTTTTCATTTAATGTAATCATATTTTAAATTTCAAAGTTTTTCGCACTTTTAATTTTTATTTCCTCGTTATAATTGATGAGATTGTGAAACATTTAATTTTTTACTACCAATAACTTTATAATAAATTTACCCTCTAAGTATATTTATATAAAAAAAGAACCTGATATATTTATAAAAAATTAACAATATCTAAAAAATTAAAAAAAAAAAAAAAAACATTTATTATTTTAAAAATATTTTTCAAGAGTATGAATGAATATGGTTCATGAATACTGTTAGTCAAAATCAACAATGGCAAGTTTAATAATTATCAGAGCACTGTAATAGTCAGTAATCTAAATGAATATAGAAACAGATTCTGCTAATAGCCCCTTCGAATCATGCACACAATATATGGCTTTGAATATATGACTTTGAATAAATTATCGCACTAATCAGAAAATTAAAACTTTCAGATTTCTTTCAAAATTACAATTTTTTAGCGAAAAGTTGAAGATATGAATGAAAAGTTTCAAAGATTAATTTTTATCCTTACGAATGTACTGATCAATATTTTTCGTCACTTGCTTTTGAATTTTAATCTATTTTTTTTCTTTTCGAGTTCTCAATTTTTATTTTTAAGAGGTATTATCAATAATTATCGGTTACTTAGCAAATGATTGAAAAAAATTAAAGAACATCAATTTACTTATGCTCAACAAAACATTTTCTTTTATCAAGCCGCATTTATTTTTTAAGATATTGATGACAGACAAGTTTGAGATTCTCAAGATAATAAAAATGAATCAAATCTGAAATTATATAATAATCCAGCAGATTTGAAATTTAGCAGGTATCTTTTTTTTTACAATGTAGGGATAAAAGCGGACTTGCTGTATCAACTTCCGGAAGGTTTCAAGGTGTTGTAGATGAAAAATGTACGCAATTGGGCTATAATTTCTAAAAAGGTGAAAGTTAATAAAAATGTTTTTAATGTTACATTAATTAACATTGGTTTTTCAAAAATGATGATCTAAAAAGTTTAAAAAATCGGTTGATTTATTTAAAAGTTAATACGGTTAAAAAATTCAAATAATAGTGTTATATGAAACTTCTATCAGAGTTTTGAGCTCGAAGAGCTCAAAAGCTTAGAACAGTTATCTCTTTGAGCTCGGAGAGCTTAAAATAAACCGAAAATAATATTTCTGAGCTCGAAGAGCTTAAAAAAAAAAGAAGTGAAATGTTTAACGCTCAGGTATAGAGTTAGCGGGAAGTTACAGGAATGGCCTTTGGGGTCAACTGTTTTCCTATTTTTTTTTTTTTTTTTTTTTTTTAGTAAGTAAAAAAGTGGTTAAAAGTGCCCGGCATTTTGAGATATAAAGGTGTTAGTCTACAATAGCTTACTGGTATATAAAAAGCGTTTACTTTTTAAATCTTCGTACATTTCAGTATGTCGAACCACCTTTAAACACTACTTCAATTCTAATTAATTGACTTGATGAATTCAAAAGAAATAAAGTATTATTGCCCTATAATTAGAACAGGATTTGAATTTATATTTTAAGAACAGATATTTTGAAAAAATTTTTAAAAGAATTGAAGAATTAAAAAAAAATCTAAAGATACCATGGGTAATTTTTTGAAAGACAAAAAAAGTTTGCTAAATCGGTGTTGCCAATTTCCATAATAGATTCAGTTAGTCTGGGTTATCCGAAATTTATATATGTACTGTTGTAAATATTCACAAGTTTAAAAAGTTAACTCGGTTTGATATTATTTTTACTCTATGAAATTTTTGAGTAACTCAAATAAACCCCGAAAATTTTTTAAATGAAAGAAAATTTTAAAAATTTTCCATCTAGAATAAGGAAAAAATTCTTTGACTTACAAATTTTTGAGGCATCGTCGAGTAGTTAAGTTGATCATATGAAAAATTTATATCCTTTGATATATATAGTAAATATTGTTTGAATAAGATACTTGGTGAAAGACGTTATTTGCTTATATTGATGAAACTAAGTAGGAAAATTTACTTGGACTTTAAGATACCACAAAGATACCGTAAATTACGAAACATGATGTGAAAAAGTGTAGAAGCTAGGATTTAGAATTTAATGTTGAAAAAAGTGATTTGTAAAGGTTACTATAATGAATATAGAATCACTCTTTAAAAATTATCGTTTCAAATAGTAAAAAGTGCCAAGTCAATAATTATAGTTTTGTTTTAATTGTTATATTTAAAATTTACTTTTTTACCGTGTAAATGTTGATGTAAGTGACATTATAATACATAGATTTTATTACTGATTGTAGGAGAATTTTTTTTCTGTATGATTTTTGAATTGTAACATGTGAATAATAAGTATCATAAATTAACTTTTAAAATCACGATTTTATTGTTTGAATTAGTATTTATTATTAAATGATTGCTATTCATTATAGATCCAATATTATTTATTATTATATTTTAGATTTTTTTTTGTGAAAACTAAGTAAGTTTTCTTGGTTTGAGATATTTCAAAAGCCTACTCTTCCAACTAAATATGAAAATTGTGGGTTAACTAGAGTGAAAAACAGAAGAAAGAAAGCTTAGGAAAACTTTTTTGAGTGATCGTAAAATAATTTTTAACCAAAGAAAATATTTCTTGATCCGAAGAAGTTGTTCCTCTAGACAAATCAAACTTTTTAACAATATGTTCTGATATTCAATGAATAATTTCTAAAGGTATTTTCTTGAAGAGTGTTTTTTTTTCTCTGAGAATTTCCATTTTTTGACGAGAAATTTGATTTCTAAGTTTCCATTTAACGTTTGAGTGCTGCAAAGATAGACGTTATCCCCATTAAGTGTGAGTAGAAAAAAACATGGGAATGGTTCTTAATGAATTATCTTTTCAGATAAAAAAGTTATATTTTTTACGAAGTCAAAATTTTTTTAATAAAAAAAATTTCTACTTCAATAAGCTAAAAATTTTTACTTTGATTCAAAACAAAACTTGTGAAGAAATTTTTCTTCTTGGTTCAAGGTAGCTTTTTTTTTTATGTGCAGTTTTGAATTGTAATTATGGTTTATTTTACTATTTTTAATCACTTTTACTACACAAATGCTATTATAATTTTCAACAATGTAATAAATCACCACTTTATTATTTCATGTTTGAGGTGTGCAAAGTAATTACAGTACGATCATAGTATATTATTTTATTAATATCGTCATACTAAAAAATATTCAATCTATTCTGTTTTTTATATTTTTAACGCATGTCAACTAAAATGCTAACGTTTTGAAGACTGGACTCTCCTTCTTATCTAGGGTAAGAATTATTTGTACTAAAATATAAAAGTTTTTCATCATATATTGCATTGAAAAATTCATATATGCATGTCTCGAATAATCATGGTATTTAAAGCTATATTATTTTAATTTTAACAGAATTTCATGTTGAAGGTCGATTCAAAAAACGATAACCTAAATTAGACCTGTTTTACATTATACTGACGAATTGGAAAAAAAAAAATAAATATTTGCATAAGTAGATAAAAGATTGTTTATAACTGCTAGTGGATACATATTAATTGTAATTAAATGAAATAATATCGTGTTGCTATTTCCAATACAATTTTTTGCAGTAGCCATATTAGAAGGTTAATTTAAAAAAAAAAAAAAACCTAGAAGTTAACGTAATGAACCGTCAAAAGCAGTCTTACAAAAATAATTATTCATCAATTTATTAGTGTTATAAATCTGTTCATTAATCATTTTTTTTCATAACAGTTTTTTTTTTATATTATTTACATGTATATTATGAATTTCAGATACAATTTTATTCGACGAAATCGGAAACTTGATTTTCAGGCGAGGCTGGGCTTTGCCTTCACGCTCAAGGCAAGCAAAAATGGCTTGATCTTGTCTAAATCACGCATGCTGATTTTTTACCTGTGTGTTCTTAAAAGTTGTCATTACATGTGATAATTCGCTCATTTTGCATGAAATCCAATTTTCGAACTGATATGTTGTCAGTTATTGAAAATAACGAGTTGATTTTCACAAATTTTTTTTGTAGAAAATGTAATGCTCTACAGGGCTGTTTTTATTATTTTTATTGAAATTATCTTTTAACACCGGAAAATCATGTTGGAAATGAAAAAAAATGTTATCTTGTTATTCTATAGGAGATTGAAGTTGATGAGTTAAACCTTAAATTCTCTCTTTTAATGAAAGTACATATATTTATATATTTTGCTATAAATTATCAGTTTTTTAGGTAGGATAGAAGAAATATATTGCTGTCCAAAAATAAAACATCCCAATTGCCCCTTCCTGATTTTCACACCCTTTTTGGTCTTACCTCGTCAGTCATTGGTTTAACTGGTATTAACGAGCAAATTTTTTTTCAGGTGATGAGCCAAGAAGTTAAAAAAGAGAACCCACTGCAGTTCAAATTCCGTGCGAAATTTTATCCAGAAGATGTTGCTGAAGAAATAATTCAAGACATTACACTTCGCTTATTTTATCTTCAAGTAAGTAATCTTGTGATTTTTTTCAATGGCTTTAGTTATACAGATTGTAACAGTTTTACCTACTCAGGTTAGCCCCTAATCAATTTTATAAATAATTAAACAAAACTAACAACAATAAAAATTATCAGGGCGCCACCAGGATTATTAATCACGGTTCCTGGAACCGGTCCAGAGCTGAGAAAACTTATCTCACGGTAGAGAGAGAGTGGAGGAAGGTGCTGTTGAATAATAAAAAATTAATTAACAATATACCGGTATTTATTAACAATAAAAATTTTACAAACTTAACAAATTTTAAGCGCTCACTCACACACTTATAATCTAACGAAGCAGAGAATCTGCGAAATAACTGCGAAATACACGATATTTACAAACGAACCTTCCAATGACGATACGATGACTAGACGGGCTTTTTCAAACAAACGGTCTCCCACACCTGTCTTAGAACTAAACTTAAAATTAAACGTCCACCGGACGACCAAAACTAACTAACTTACACACTTTTCTACTTAAAATTAAGTCCACAGGACTACCGAACTTAACACTATTAACACTCTCTATCACGCATAACCCGTTCAATTCTTCACACACATAACCCACACTTCGCTTAATTGATTTTACAATTTTATAAATTTTAATAAAAAAGGATTTTAATTTAATTACAATATTTTTCCAAATTATTCAATCATTTTGGTAATTGGTAAAAACAATAATTCCAATTCAACAATCAACTTCAATTAACTTCGAACTAATCCCTATAGAACCAGAGGCTTAATGCCTTGAATTAACTTAGTCACAATATCAACCTTTACAATCACTTCAAAATTATTAACAAAAGTTTAATTCACTAACTCTGATTAAATTTTTACTGTGACGATTTTTTGACTCGATTAACTGATTACTTGGACTTAATATCCACGCCGACAATTATCAAGTGTCATTAATTTTAATTTAATTCCTTCACGGACCTAATCCCCAAAATTTACTTAATTTCCACGTGATATAAAATAATTAGTTTTACAATAAAATATTTTCAATAAATAATTCCTAATATAATATTCTTAATAATTTTCCAATCTATATTATTTTCAATAATTAATTCTTAATAAAATATTCTTAATAATTAATTCTTAATACAAAATATTATCAATAATTTTCTACTCGTTGATCAGTTATAAAAATTCGACACGAGTCGAAATAGTCAAATTTTATTTGCTAGAACATTCGCCAGTCGAGTCTTGCTTGACCTTGGGTATTGGAATTTATGCGACACACAACTGACGCTTGACGAAAATTCCACGAATAAAATCTATCGATTTTTCTAAATGACAAAAATTAATCAATTTTACTCAGTTAATTATTGAAAGATTAATTTAATGAATTTTCTTAGATGTTAGTTAATTGATTGAAAACTTTCAGATATTAAAACTTCCCCCGCAAGGTCGATTGAGTGATCCTCGGGTATAAACCCCCATGAAAATCACTAAATCCAAAACTAGCAAATGTTTCACTATTAATCTATTAATAATCGTCGATTAAACGATCCAATTGATAAATAATTAGGAGAAGTAACTGGGCATTGGATAAACCGCGGTCCACTTCCTTCCCACAGAGCAATAATTGACACCTTGACGAACAAAACGATGATCTAACTCACTCGTTGAGGATGAAGTCCTAGTTGTAGTTGGCTTCCTTCGTCTCGTCAGTACTCTCGGGAACGGTCCTTTTTGATCTCCGTGGTACTCAGTCTGGCGGTCACACTACTTCTCCCTGTTCCACTGCACGGCTCACCTATTTTAACCCAAACTCACCCCCTCCTATTCTCCCTTTAGGCCCGAAGATCGAGACGCGCCAGTGCTATGTCGAATAATTATCGATATTCGGTGACTTATCGATTAAGGGTAATTTTACCCTGTTACAAGATCATTAAAATTAATGCAATAAAAATACATCAATTATTCTAAAATTACGGTCATTTGAGAAGATAAAAGATTCAAGAGGTGTGGTAAAATAACAGGTACGATGAATCCGCAAATCAAATATATGTACAAGTGCCAATATTAATGAACCTTAAATTCTTATACTATCTAAAGTTAAAGCTGCGGAGGTTTTTAATTTCATTTTTGTTGTAAATCGTATATTACTAAATTAATCTATTAAAGATAAGTTATCAACGTTTTTAGACAGCTCATCGAAAATTGATTATGTACATGAATTTTTACTTTTCAATGTTTATAAGCTATTGTGCTCTAATAGAGCTAAATAATTAAAAATGAATTATGTACTAATACAAAAACGTGTCATTTATGCCAAAAACATGACAACCCAAATAAGATAGCTGTTTACTCTGAATCTGCTCTAAATAACTTAACTTAAATAAGCCATTAATAAATTCAATTTTGAATTGCTGTTTCTCTCAATTTTAAGTCTTATTTTAAATAACACTTTTTATAAAGTTCATTAGATGAATTTGCTTCATTAAATAATTAAAGAGCTCAAAACTAAGTTTCTTACGTCATTCGTTTAAAAGCGGAATTGTTTTTTTCATGGCGAAAATTTGCTACCACTTTTCATGATCGAAAGATAGATGCGTTATTTGATGTTAAGGCCCGATGACCAAATGGCGAGTAACAAAAAATATGTGACAAATAAAAATATATGATTTCAATAAAACTTATAAGTTATAACATAGAAAAACATAATGGCTCTAAATAAAAATAGGTGAAAGTTTAATTGACTTAACTATCATAAAATCTTTGTAAATATATACTTTGCATATCTAAGAGTTAACATAGAAACATTAACCAATATAACAGGTAGTTTTTTACGAATAACCTTGGTAATTGATATAAATTGCAGATCCAAGTTAAACAGATAATCATAAATTTTATTTTTGAAAACTTCAATACTCGTTGCATTTATTATATGTATTGAAAACTACTCCTAGATATAAATAGCATTAAGAACAAAAGAGAACTCGTAGTAAGTGACAGCATAGTTTTGTGTTTTGAAGTTTACATTGTTTTTCTTTGTTGCTAATCTTTCAAAGCGCCTACCATCTAGATCTTTAGTAAATAGCCCACGTAGACAAAAAGGCTTATCTAAATATAATAACTTATAAAAATAATAAGACAGATGATAATTTAATAAGTCAGAATCACCAACTAAATCTGAAATCGGGAGTAAATTAAAACTTTTGAAGTGACCTTTTTGAAATAAATGAACTGACTAATTACTAGAGTTCTAAAAAACTACGAAATAATTAATAGTTTAAAAAACTAAAAAACAAGCTTTATTAGAAGACCAAACTAAAAAGCAGAAAATATTTTTCAATAAGCCTAAAATAAGAGTAGAGTTATAAACAAAAAATTAATTAAAAAATTTTTTAATTAGGCACCCCACACTTTTTTACGATTGAATTATTTAGGTTTTTAAATTATTTTTACATCGCTATGTAAAAAATTTTTGGATACTATGACTTTCCGATTTCGTTCATAAATATGGCAAAAAGTTGTGTCTACGTCAGGAATAAAAGTCGGGTATTCCAATTTGCGGACTTACTACACTCGCCTTCGGCTCGGTGTGCAACTGATTCTTTTAAAATTTAAAAGACTGTTTCCATTTTCTTTAACCAAGACACACCGCCTATGTTATTATTATTATTATTATTATTATTATTATTATTATTATTATTATTTTGGTATTAAATGCTCAGGGGGGTTATCCCCGGAGTCCGATTCTCCGAGGGCCCAGCCTGAGCTCCATCCGTTACTGCTGGACCACTCCGCACAACAAGGCGGTTAGTGATCACAGCAGGCCAAAGTCATTTCCCTTAAGAGACGGAGAGAACCAAGTATAACAGCCTTCTGCATCCTAACTGCCAAGAACTCAGCTTTTGATGAGCAAGCTGGAACTTTGGCAAGTGAGGATACAAAAGACTGTTTCATCCCTCCTAGGACGCCAACAATCAGGACAACAAGCTTGACACGGTAACCTGGGTAAAGTTTGCCAATTTCAAACAGGAGATCCTGATATATTTGTCTTTTGTGCTCTTCTTTGGCTGAGATGTTGTATTCAGCCGGGGCCGAGAACTCAATGACATAAATGTCACGAGTGGCCTTGTCGAAGAGCACAATATCAGGTTTGTTGTGATCTATCCGCCGGGTTGTTGCAAATGGCATGTTCCAATAAATTTTGCAACTGTTATTCTCAACAACCTGGGGAATATCTCCTGGCAGATAAGGCAGCACTGGTGTCACGTCAATACCGTAGCAATGACGAAGATAGTAGTACAGTACTCTCAGGGCAGCATTGTGACGCTGGATATATGCACCTCTCGCCAGCACTGGACATGCCGACAAAAGGTACATAAGCGTCTCCGGATGTTGTCTACACCTCCTACAGGACGTGTCCGGAAGCCGCACCTGGAGCACCTTGCTACGGTACTTAAGAGTGTTAATGACACCATTTTGGCAGGCAAATATGAACCCTTCAGTCTCGGACATCAGGCCAGCTGACTAAGAAGGAAAACGTCAGCTGGGTGGACAAGCCATGATCACGCACGTGTTTAAAGAACACGCTGTGCATGAACTTGTCCATCAGTTCGCCAAGGAGTAGTTTTTCCTCGGCGTTCCTGATGACGCTCTTAAATTCCTCCTTTCGGAGTTCCATAAGAGCGTTTATTTCTCCAAGACCAAGGGTTCTTGCCGCATATATTGCTGCCTTATACAAGAATGACCCCTTATGCGCATTTTCATGTTTATGTACAATTTGCATAAGAAAGTCATCCTCGTCTGCAGTGAAATTGACAACTTCGTGTGTTAAACCCAGGACCAAACGGTCGTGAAGCCGCTCCAAACTCTGCAAACCTCTCCCACCGATGGACCGAGAGAGGTATAATCTGGCGACAGATGAATTGGGGTGCATGCTCCGATTCATATTAATGATCTTACGGGTTTTGATGTCGAGATCTCGTAAATCCTTTCGGGCCCATTTCAGAACACCGAAAGAGTATAGTAAGACTGGAACAGCGAGCATATTAGTAGCTGAGACTTTATTTTTGCCGGAAAGTTCGGAGGACCAAATTTTCCGGAGTCTCCTAACATACTCGCTCTGGAGAGTTGCTCGGACTTCAGAGACCGCATGCATACGGTGCTCTTCCATTCCTAGGTATCTATACAACTCTCCGGCGTCTAATTGTCTTAAAACGCTCCCATCTACTAACTCGACATCATCCCCCGTATCAGAGCACTTACCCCTCGCCAGATGTACGACCGCACACTTATCCAACCCAAAAGACATTCCGACATCTCGTGTGTACTCTGCTACGATGTTGAGGGCCGCTTGTAGATGATCTTTATCAGCACTATAGAGCTTTAGATCATCCATGTAAAGCAGATGAGTGATCAAATAGTTTCGATCACCCGAAGGCCCCACAGAGTACCCATGAGTTTTACGGAGTGCAACAGATATAGGCAGCAGTGAAATGCAAAACAGCAGAGGGCTCAAGGAATCGCCTTGGAAGATCCCCCGTTTATACTCTACAACTCCGGTTACGTGTAATGCGTGTCCACTTCCAATGTGAAAACGCGTTCGCCAGAGCTGCATTGTACGCCGAATGCATTCCACTGTTTCCGGATTGACTTCCAGGCATTTGAGTAGATATAAAATCAACTCATGAGGAGTTGAGTCAAATGCCTTGCGATAGTCAATCCAAGCCATTGATAGGTTGCGTTGATAGTAGATCGCATCTTGTAAGACGCATCGATCCACTATCAGGTTCTCCTTGCAACCTGACAGGCCTCTTTTACTGCCACGTTGTTCATATATCTGTTGCCATCCAGGCTCTATCTGCTGCAAGATACGGTTATTTAAAATTTTTGTAAAAATTTTATAAACCGCATTCAAGCAGGTGATAGGCCTGAAATTCTTAGGGTCAGACAAGTCACCTTTTTTAGGTATCAGTACGGTTCGCCCTTCTACAAGCCAGTCCGGAATCGGATCGTCAGCTCTAATGTATGATGTAAATATGCGGGCCAGATGGAGGTGGGTAGAAGTAAACTTCTTCCACCAGAAGACATTAATGCCATCTGGTCCCGGGGCAGCCCAATTTTTGCTGCCATTTAGAGCTGAACGAACTTCATCCACACTGACTGCAGGGCTCTCTTCATCAGCATTCTGTCGACGGTGTTCCCGACAGAATACTTTGAAGTCGTGCAGAGCTGGAGTGTTGGCGTTCACGTTTGGTTAATCTCCATACAACTCAGTATCCAAAAAGCTTCCACCCGCTCAGGTGTTGGATAATTCCCGGTAACATCGGTCTTTGGTGTCAGGAAGCGTGAGGGGCTGGATCGAAACAGTGCGTTGTCGATCAACCGCTTCAGCCTTTTCTCTAATGACTTTTTAGCAGCCACTAGAGCCCGCAATTTATTAAGAGACTCTTCCTTAATGACAAGAAGCGTACTCTTGTTCAGTGTGTGATGACGCCACCGAAGTTCAGCAGCAATGCGCCGAATTCAGGGCGTGTATGTTCTTTGAGTTGTGTCGAACTCAATCACATATTGAATGCGGGAGACCTGTTTCCGGGATATGTCAATTTTCAAGCCAAGTTGTGAGATGCGCTGTTTCAACCTTGCCTCAACCTGATGTTTGTACGGAGATCTTCATTTACCGCGTCAAGCTGTTGTTGAGAGTAAGTTATCTTTTTAGATATACTTACTCGCCGTCCTGCAAAGGGATTGTTGTTATCCAAGGAGGAACGGCGTCGTTCTTGGTGTAATTGCGCCAGAAAAGAAAGTCTATTAGACTGCCTTCTATCCGGCACAAGCGATCTTCTGTTACGCCGAAGATGAGCGGCATAGTTATGCAGGTGTTTGTGCGTAAAATGCGCTAGCTCCGGATGCATATCACTCCAAAGAGTGTGCATCCGGGCCATATAACCGCTCACCCCCGGTTCGCTACGTTGGTAGCACACCAAGAGATCGACTCTGAGTTCCTTCGTCCACTTAAAGTTGGTCCTTATAGCGCCAGGGTCGTCATAATTCATCGAGTCCGGCGTGCTCCTCCCACCTGATGAATGGTCCTCATCCAAAAAGGACCGGTTGTGGGGAGCACTTCTGAGTTGATGTGTTGTAACTCAGGTATTTCCATGCAGTGGGTAGTTGGCCCACTGCACTGGCTACGTCGTTCGCCTACAGACCTGATGTTATGGTCTGCGTTTCCCGCGATGCGCCGCTTGGAGGCCACGTAGCAAGCATCGCTTATTATTATTATTATTATTATTATTATTATTATTATTATTATTATTATTATTATATCTGATACTATAAAAATGAATCCTTGACATCTAGCAAAAGTATTTAAGAAAATCTTTGCTAATTACTTCGAATCAGTTTGAATTCCACAATCATAATAGGGCAACGATACAATAGTCCTTTTACATAAGAAGTATGTCAGTATACTCACCACGCAAAGTAACATAGATAATTCTTCACGAATTACACACATGCTTCACCACATGGTTCGGTCATCTATATCGTACCGAAGTTCAAGTAACTTATAAGTTACTCGTACGTCATATGTAACTCGCAACTCAACTTTTGTTCACGTAACATTGCGACGTGTTATAATGAACGTAAATGTGATGTCAATGTGACGTACATGTCATTTCAGTCATATAATTTTAATATCGTATTATTTAACATTGAATCTCTCATAAATCAAAATTCTATGCTAAAGTTACATCATTGAGGCATCTTAGAGACATAATATGTGTTAGATGATCAATCAATTTGGGAATGCACAAAAACTATTAATAATATCACTGTTTACTATCTATCATAATTTATTGTTAGAATAATATTACGATTCTTTTTTCGCATATCAATCGCGGCTCATACCGTGCTATTAATACTGAAATTTTCAACATGAAAGAAGATCTGTAAGAGATCTTCCATGTTGTTGAATCAGCCATTCTTAACCTTTTATTTTCGTTTTCTTAGATTATTTGAAAAGTATAGTACGCTTTATTCTTTTCAGATATATTTTTGTTCGAAAAATTGAAATATGAAAAGTTTGAGATAGCTAATATTAAAGTTACAAACGACCTTAAAATTTTTTCAAATGAATTAATGCATAGATTGTAAAAGACATCAGTTTCTTTGAATTTGCGTATACAAAGATGTTTTCAATTATTAAACAAATAATTATAACTACCTTATATAAAACTTTACCGGTTCATATTTTTATTGTATGAAGACTACATATCATAACGGTAACAAGGATTACGTCATTTCAAAGTAACATGGTTACATAATAGTGACATAGCAAATTAATGTAAAAAAACCTGGAATTTTTTTATGCAGATAAAAAGTAAAAACGTTAATTCAGTAGAAAAATAATCATTGTAATGTAAATAAGATGTAAGAAAACTTTATAATTTGTTATGCCATTTCAAAGTAATCTTGGGATGTAAATTTTAAGTTATATTGATTATGAAAAAAAAGGTAACTTTGGTCATAGTTATAGACGAATTTTAGATCATTTTTAAAGTCCTATAAACTTTTATAAAATAAAATTTATTTTATATTTATTCTTAAAAATTTTAGTCACTTTGTTTAATTTGAAATAAAACTATGAAATGGAACATTACACCGAGGTATTAAAAAAAAAAAATTGTTTTTTTTTTTTCTAATATTTTTTAGGTCAAGAATGCGATTCTTACCGACGAAATCTATTGTCCTCCTGAGACATCTGTGCTTCTAGCCTCTTACGCAGTTCAAGCCAGACATGGTGACTTCCAAAAAGTTATTCATATACCCGGTTTTCTTGCCAATGATCGTCTTCTTCCTCAACGAGTTATGGATCAACATAAGATGAGTAAGGAAGAATGGGAAAGTTCTATCACTACATGGTGGCAAGAACATCGTGGAATGCTTCGCGAAGATGCTATGATGGAATATCTTAAAATTGCTCAAGTAAGTAATTCAATTTTAATCTAACTATATCTAGAGGTTTTATAATTATTAATTATTAATTTGTATATTTTTCAACTATAAGGATTTAGAAATGTATGGAGTAAATTACTTTGAGATTCGAAACAAGAAAGGAACTGAGCTTTGGTTGGGTGTGGATGCTTTAGGCTTGAACATCTACGAAAAAGATGATAAATTGACTCCGAAAATTGGTTTTCCCTGGTCTGAAATAAGAAATATTTCATTCAATGAGAGAAAATTCATTATTAAACCCATTGACAAAAAAGCACCTGACTTTGTTTTCTTTGCACCAAGAGTAAAGATTAACAAGAGAATTTTAGTTCTCTGTATGGGAAATCATGAACTTTACATGCGCAGACGTAAACCTGATACTATTGATGTACAGCAAATGAAGGTATCATATCATAATTCAAAAAACTTTTAACTGAATTTATTACGTTCATAATTGATAAAATAAATTGAATTAAAAATTTTTTTATTATGATAGCTTTTTTAATTATTGTTTTAAAAACTATTTTGATTGAGTTGAGATATGTATTATTTTGAATGGTAAGCCAATATTGTAGTAAAAATTTATATTATTATTTTAATCAGGCTCAAGCTCGAGATGAAAAAATTGCTAAACAACAACAACGTGAGAAATTACAACTGGAAATAGCAGCCCGAGAACGAGCAGAAAAAAAACAACTTGAGTATGAAGAAAGACTAAGAAGTATGTCTGAAGAAATGGATAGGCGGCAAGCTGAATTGAATGAGGCTCAAGAAATTATAAGACGCTTGGAAGATCAACTCAAGCAGTTGCAAGCTGCTAAAGAAGAATTAGAAGATCGTCAAAAGGTAAATTAATTTTATGTTTTTGTTTTATCAATTTTAGATAAAAGAATACAATTAATGACGTGATTTTTTTAATATAGGAATTAACTGTTATGATGGAAAAACTTGAACGTTCACAAGAAATGGAAGCTGCTGAACGTGCTAAATTAGAGCAGGAAATCCGAGCTAAGAGAGAAGAAGTATCACGAATCCAACTAGAAGTCGAAGTTAAAGATGCAGAGGCTAGACGATTACAAGAAGAAGTTGAAGCTGCTAGGTATATATATTCAGCTTGATAAATCCAGCCTGATTTTTATATACAATACAAACGAAAAATATAAATAAAAAAAATATGCAGAATTGAATATTTGTTAATTTGAAAATCAAGTGGTTTATTATAGAATGAACCATATCAATATCTTTTACATATAAATTAATTTTTTTATAAATAATAACTTGATATTTTTTATATTTAATTATTCAATTTTTCTAAATGATTTTAAATTGTTGTAAAATTCTTTAGATTACGTCAGGAAGAAGCAGATAGAGCATTCCAAGCAAATTCAACTCCTTATCATCATCATGTCCAAGAGAACGAAGATGGCGAAGATGAAGGTGAGGATGAACAGCCTCACAATGATGCTACTAAAGATTTAACAACTGATGAATCGATAATCGATCCAGTTGAAGAGCGCCGTACACTCGCAGAAAGAAATGAACGTCTGCATGATCAACTCAAGGTAAATAATTCTATTGTTTCTACTTTTATTTTTTTTATTGTTATTTTATTTTTAAATGATCAATATCTAAATTTGAATATATTTTTTCAGGCTTTGAAGCAAGATCTTGCACAATCGCGCGATGAAACTAAAGAAACGACGATGGATAAGATTCACCGTGAGAATGTACGCCAAGGACGCGATAAGTATAAAACACTACGTGAAATTCGCAAGGGCAATACTAAACGTCGTGTCGATCAATTTGAAAATATGTAAATTAAGACAAACATTAAGTAAAAAAATCCAAATGCTATAAAATACTTTTAACTCTGATCTGTTTCATAATTATTTTTGTATTTATTCGAAAAATAGTGCTTGTTTTAATGTAAGACCTAAAGGGCATATCAAAGGAATCGTTCTTCAATTTCATATAATAATATTTAGTTTGGATCATTTAAGAAATGGTGTAAAATTTACTTTAGATACTTTGAGTATACGTTCTTATATTTTTTTAAATATTTTCATTTAATATCAAGTTATGAAATATACCACATTTATTTGAATGGTAATAAGCGAAAGGATCGTAATTAACATTTTTATTAAAAAACTTCCAATTTTTGCAGTAAATGAACAATGTTAACCCTGGTAAACTATTGGCAGAAATGTCATAAAATGATTGTAATGTTATTGTTTATTACTGTCTATTTATACACAGAAAAATTTTGTATTTGATGTTCATCATACATTTGGCCAGATTGAGATTGTAAATTTACCAGGGCAGTTTTAATTTACAATTAAATTATGTATTCTTTTTTTTTTTTTTTTTTACATATTTTATATTTGTAATATAGTTTTTCAAATGAAAAATAAAAAACGGGTTTAGGCTAAAATTTCTCAAAAATAAAAAGATGTAGAACTATTGCAAATATCAAAATTAAAATTCATAATTTATATATATAAATATTAAACGGCATCATATACTAACAAATACTTACCTTTACGAGATGAAATTTTCCAATATAGCCCTGGTGGCATTTATTGAAAATACTTGAGTATTTTAAAATCGCAATAACTCATAATTTTATATTAAATACACTTGTGGCCTTTTATAATACATAATGTCAAATATAATAATATAATTTCATCAAGGTGATGGCTGCGCATTTAGTTCATCTATGCATTGTTCAATCTTTTTTTTTTATTTCATGAATGAATGGAAGAGCAATATTGAAACGAATGAGAGCGGAAGAAGAAAATCTGAGTAAATGTAAAAAGAATGTATACAAAAATAATGATATAAATATTTCATATATATACATATATATGTTAATGCAATTTTCATGAAGCATTTTTTATTAGATATATGAAAATGCACGAAATAAATGGAACGTATTTCATAATTCAAATTATAACTTTCTTAAAACTGCCATTTTATTGTATTCAAAGAAAGACAATGGAAGGTATAAAATTGATTTATTTTGATCGATGAAATACTTTAAACTCATATAATTATTAATCATTCTAGGCCGACAGTTCTTAAGAAAAACCTAAAAATATTTTCAAATAACATTTTTTTTTTGTTTTATCTCACTTTGTAATTTTATTGTTATCATAAAAGCAAATAATAAATCTAACTTTAAAAAAACATACTCAAAATTCTTTTTTACTCAATTGTTATTATTATTTTTTTCCAAAATTTCTTTTTTTTTCCGAAATTAAATAGAAAAGGGAATATCAACTGCTTTGATCTTGTCCAATGCTGTTCATAATCGACAACACATGACAGTTCTATATTAATAAATCTTACAAGTCATAGGACGTTTAGTATAACTGTGAGGAGATATCAGGATACCTCTACCTCGATGAAGTAAGAACATGAGCAAGAAATTTTCAGAAGAAAGGCAAAATTTTACTACCACTAAATATTTGGATACGATAGTTGGAACTTAAGCTTATAAAAGTGATCAATTCATTTTTTCTTCTACAATTTTGAATCAATAAGAAATCACTTAGGATTTCCATAAATTTTGAGTTAACAATTGTTATTTGCTTCAACTGAATTTAAATTAATTATGACCTTTTTTTCAAGTTCCTACTTTCAGATCCGTAAATTGTCAAACTTCGAAATCACAAGAAGCTGTTCCGAGTATTTGCAGGTCGTCTTTGTATCTGCCTTTTTTTGATCATAAGATATATTTAAAACAAATTAATTAATCGAGATGCAGTTCATGACAATCGGCCTATCATTCAAATCTAAATATTTACTACGCTTTATGACAAATTTCATCTCGATTGGAAGTGTACTTATAATTAGTTAAAACGTATTAAACATTATTAATCTACAGATTTATATATTAATTAATCTGTAGAGTTTATAATCTTTGATACGTTTTAATTAATTATAACTACACTTCCAATCGAAATGAAATTTGTCATAAATCATAGAGAATACTTAGATTTGAATGACAGGAAGACTGTTAAATTTATTTTGAATAATAATATCTAGATAGCGTCAAAATAATTATAGATAATTCATACCTATCTAAAATCATTATTTTTTGTTAATAAAATTTATCAATTGATTTATCTAAAAATTTAGAGTATCATCTAAGTATTAAGGCTCTGATAATACTTACATGATACTTTAATTGGGTCGGATTGGGTGTACATTCCTAAGTGTGCCGGCAGCAGCTATAGCCCATTGCCTTTATGCTGTGTTGCAACTACTATAATAGTGCATTTGAGAATGTACGCTGTATATAAAACTTTTAAAGATTTTTTTCCAAACTTTTAAGTAATAAATTCCTTACAGGTGAATAAAGTTTTAAGAAATTAAAAGGAAATTCTTTCGATTAAATAATAATTCATTTTGATGGTAAATCTTGACAATTCATCAAAGTCATTCACTTACATATGTCATTTTCATTCGACAAGCCTGACAAAAGAATTTGCTTCGAAAAATCATATAGTTATTTTAATAATATTCAAAAAATAAAATCCGATTTTGAATTATCAGTAAAATTTGCAAGTGATAAAAAAATTAAAAAGTCCTGATTTTATTTTTCTCATTACTTAATACAAAAAATTTTTACTAGGATTATTATAAAGCGTCCGCAATGATTAGTTACATAATTTTTTTTAAAAACTATATTTAATTTGATTTTCATGAAACTGAAATTAGCAGACGTCTAAAAATCTTTGACTTTTTTTTATTAATTAAATTAAAACTCAAAAGATATTTATAAAAAATTGCACATAAAGTTTTTCAAGTTTTTTATAGGTGAAATTTTTTTTTAATTGTTTAATTGAAATTTTTTGAATAAAAAATTTCTAAAATTTTTTAAATGTCGGCTAATTTCACCTTTATTGATTTTCAAATTTAATCGAAACGTTTTTAGAAAAATACAATTTCTGAAAACACATTAAGAACTGCCTAGCCTTGATACAAATTTGAAGTCACCGCTCAATTTACCAGTGATATCACATTAAACATATACATATACAACATACCGAGTATGTAAGTACTTACATACAGACATATAACAGTTTCTTGGTTTCTTTCGTAGAGGCATGATATTTATTTACATCAATTGTTGTAAATAGCTGTAGTTTTCAATCCTCATATATCGACCGAGTTCGTGCTTATTAAAACTTATATCAAAAGGTAAGATTTGTGGGAAAAAAAAAAATTTTGTTAACCTTAAACAATGATCCTCATTAATAACAATAGTCTCCAATAACATTATTAATTAATGTCTGTTATAAGATTTTTATTTGTAAATTGCAACTCAAAGGTTAGTTTTATTAAGTGTATGTAAAACATCAGTGTGTACAAATAGTTTTTTTTTTTTTTTTTTTTTTTTTCAGTATTGATTGAATGAATATTTTAATTATAAATTATTAATGGATCCAAATTTCGAAGATGCTAAAAAGTCTGCTTCCAAAGCAATAGAATATGATGGCGAAAAACAATTTGAAAAGGCTTTGAGTTGGTATGAGGTTACTATTAAATTTCTTCATAAGTCACTCACTCACACTAATGTGTCCTCAAAGCTAAGTGAATATCAAGATAGAATCAAAGTTTTAAGAGCACTTGGTAAATATAAATTTTATTCATCATATGTTAACTAGATGTAATTTTGCTTCTCATAGAGAGCCATAGGTCAGTTTTTTCGTGTAATTTTTTTTTTTTTTTTTCAACTTTAAATTGATAATAGTACTTACGCACTCGTAACTGATAATAAATATATCTATAAATATAATTGTAGCAAACGTCTTGATTTTTGAAAAATGTATTAATTACATACTTATAATAGAAATAATAATAAAAAAAAATGAATTTGGATATTTTTAGAAACTTCCAGTGCAATTTTTCTTTATAATCAGGTTTAAAATTACTTCAAAACCCAAGTATTTTTACTTGTATGACCTCTTATTAATCAAAAAAAGTAATTGAATTTCAAAAATTAGTCGACAAAAAATCATGATACTTTTTCAACAAATTAACTGAATCGAAGAATGCATTGTTGTAAACGCAAAAAGAAATTTAATTACAATAAATCTATAATTCCGTTTTTATAAGATATTTTACAATTTCAAATTGTTCAGCTGAATAGTTAAAAAGTTATTTCAAAATACACGTCATACTCGCACATGCACATACATTTGTAGGTACAAAAGGCTTTCAAGAAAAAAAATCGTCCTGAAACTGGTTCGATAATAATTTAAAAAATTGCAAAACCTTTAAAAAAATGTAAGAACTTTTCTGTTTTCTTAATTTTATTAGTAATGTAATGGTATAGTTTTTTTCATAAAAAAAAAAAAAAAAATTCAAAGTAGGGAAATTATATACTTTTGAATTTTTGATTTAAATAATTTTTTTTAATTCTTTCAAAAAAGTTTTAAAATTATTTGCGTTTTTTTTTTTTTTTTTTTTTCTAGACATTAATTGGTTAAGTAACGATAAAAATACCTGAGTTGTAAAATAAATCAACAGAAACAGATGAATGTTTACAAACTAATATCATAAAGAAGATTCGATTAACGTAAAATTGTAAATAGATTTTTTTGAAGAGGATTGAATTTCTTTGTAGAAAGAATTTCTTTGTAAAAAATGTTGAAGAATGAATATATTTTCAAAAACAAATAGATAAAAATGCAGTGATTAACCTCCATAAATGTACACAACATTTTTATTAAGTGTTTTAATTCACAATATTTTTATTTTTTATTTTAAACAATATTTTTTATATAGGTGCTTTTTGAAAAGAATAGTAGTCGATTCTTTCTGCTTATTTTAATTGACATCTGTCTCCATATCAACAGTTACTATAAACAATTATCCTTACTGTAACTATGGACAGCAATTTCCATATCTTCAAACTTTTTATCATAAGATATTGTTGTCTAAATATTTAAAAAAAAGTTTTTATGTCAAAATAATTGAGATTTTGTTACAATGTATCTTTATTTTCGTCTTCATGTACATATCATTTATTGGCCTTAGGTAATAACGTTGAGTACGATAAACTTCAGTTAAATTATTGTATTAGAAAAATTTGACAAAAAATTTTTAAATAAAACAGAAGATTATATAGATTTTTTCTTTTGGTTGAACTTATCACAAAAAAATTAGGAAAACGGTTAACCCTGAAAGCCATTCCTTCAACTTCCCGCTAAATCCATACCTAGGCGCTTAAAATTGCACTGATGATGTTTTTGAGCTCTTCAAGCTCAAAAAAACAATTTATGTGTTATTTTGAGCTATTTGAGCTCAAAGAAATAGCTTTTCTATGCTTTTGAGCTCATCGAGCTCAAAAGTCTGATAGCAGTTTCATAGAACACTATTTTTTGAATTTTCAAACTGCACTAACTTTTGAATGAATCAATCGATTTCTACACAATTCGCGGCATTCGAGGCAGTTTTTTCAATCTCATAAAAAATCTTTGAGTTTGAATTAATTAAATTAGGAATTTCAGAGTAACTCCGAAAAAACAACTTTTTCGGTTTTCTTTTGTTCACGATATCTCTCGTACGAATCGACCGATTTTCACGTTCTTGGCGACGATTGACGTGGTTTTTCAAGCTTAAGGGCAGATTAGTTTTTGAAGTTGATCAATAAAGCCGTTAAAAAGTTATTCCAAAACAAAAATACTTTAAAAAAATTTTTTTCGGATTAAATTACTCAAAATCTATCGGTCCGAATCGATTCAAATTCTCAGGAAATCTTTAGAACGCCGCTTAGTAGGTTCCGATCGGTTAAGTCGTTTAAAAGCTATAAGTTCATAAACTATAAGCTTCTGATGGCCTTAAAACGTCGAGATCTGATGAAAATTCAATTTTTGGAAAATGAGGTGAAAACAATTACTTCCCGATTTTTGAAAATCTTCGATTTTCTTAGCGGGAAGTTAAAGATTCTTCATTCTTGTATTTTTTACATATAATAAAACCTAATAAACACAAAGGGAATATTTTACTTTCTTTTAATCTAATTCCCAATAAAAATTAAAAAATCATCCAATTAAAAATTATTAATCCTAATGGTAATTAATTAATAATTATGATTGTGATTACTATCACTCTCTCTTTATTATTTTCATTTGAAATTAGTCAACGATGGCAAAAAAAATGTATCAGAATCAGAGAAAGGATTACAGAAAGTTAAAATTATTTTCAAAGAAGCTATGGATGCTGATGAATGGGGATGGAAAAATATAGCAATGATGCTTTATGCGGATGCCGCTGAACTTGGTCTAAATATCGTAAGTATATTATAATTATATAATAACTTTTTAGTTTTGTTATATTGTATTTAAAACTCTTATGTAGAAGAAGCAAATCGACGATGAAAATATGAAGGAAAAACTGACAAACTTAACTCAGCGAGCCGTAATCAGGGCTGAAGAATTGGAAGAAATCGACAGGAATAAAATATTCGATCCTTTGCCTTTACTTCAAAATTTACCTCCTGTTCCTGAAACGATTCCAGCTTCTCCAACAACTTCTGTTAACAGTTCGCCCTTTTTTGGTAAATCGCTATTAAAAGACTGATTTTAACCTTAAAATTATTTTAAAAATGAGTTGACTTGTTTACCAGGCAATACTTCACCCGAAAGGTCTCGGAAGCCTTCACTTCACCGCGGAAGCAGTGCTCATCTCAAGGTTACTGGAGGTAGTGGCAATTACACAGAGGAAGAGAAAAAAGTATTGTTGGCTACATCTCACATAAATGACAATGAATTCGTTCCATTTATGAGCGTCGATCTTGGAGAGAAATTTAAATTTTCTACGGTATTTGTGGACAAAGATGGTCTATTAGAGCTTGCGCCAAAACAAAAAAATAATTTCGCTAGATGGGCAAGACCAAGAGATATTTTTTCTGACCCAAAAATGCTAATGAACAATCACGTCGATTACTTCAGTATTAAACAAACGGTTGTTTCTGATTGTTCTTTTGTAGCATCTCTTGCCGTTAGTGCTCAATATGAAAAAAAATTTGGTAACCGTCTTATTACATCTATTATCTATCCTCAGAATTCTAATAAAGCTCCTCTTTACAATCCGTATGGAAAGTACATGATTAAACTTCATATAAACGGAATACCAAAAAAAGTTGTGATCGATGATTTATTACCGGTCGGTAGTGATGATCAGTTGTTATGTTCATATTCAAGCAACCGTGGTGAAATCTGGATTTCTTTGTTGGAAAAAGCATATATGAAAGTCATGGGTGGTTATGATTTTCCGGGGTCAAACAGTAATATTGATCTTCACGCCCTTACAGGATGGATACCAGAAAGGTGGGCAATTAGAGTTAATAAACCAGATTTCAATGTCGATGAATTATTTAAAATTCTCCTAAAACGTCTTCATAATGGAAGTGTTCTAGCGACTGTTGCTACTGGTGAATTGTCTGATTCAGTATCTGACAAAACCGGTTTAGTTCCTACGCATGCTTATGCCGTTTTAGATGTTCGACTTGTTAACGGGAAAAGGCTTTTGCAGCTGAAAAACCCTTGGTCACATTTACGATGGCGTGGAAATTTTTCCGAGCATGATATTCATCATTGGACACCACAACTCAAACAAACTCTTAATTACGATCCCGAATCAGCATCTCAATATGATAATGGTATTTTTTGGATTGACTATGAAAGTATTTGTCGCTTTTTCGATGTCTTTTATCTTAATTGGAATCCAAAACTTTTTAAATATACTTACTCTATTCATCAAAGATGGAAAGCAGGAGTAGGACCTATTAAAGATGCTTATAATATATCAGACAATCCTCAGTTTTCATTGGAAATTCAACAACCAAATATTTCAGGTGCTATATGGATATTGTTAACTAGGCATATTACTGATATATCAGACTTTCGACAAAATCAAGAATACATCACTGTTTTAGTCTATAAAAATAATGGAAAAAGAGTGTTTTATCCTCATGATCCACCGCCGTATATTGACGGGGTAAGAATAAACAGTCCACATTATTTGACAAAGATTAAATTGAATCCTGAGAGTGAATCTAAGTACACTCTTGTTGTTTCTCAATATGAAAAAATGAATACAATTTACTACACTCTAAGAGCATATGGAACATGTCCGTTTTCTTTAAAAAAAATGTCTGAGCCGTACAAATTTGAAAAAGAGGTATTTTTTTTTCTTCTATTGCTTCACTGAATATTTCGTGTAATTAATATTAGCTAATACCTGCTTCAGATCAAAGATGGTCAATGGAAAATGGAAGATAAAACTGCTGGAGGATGCGGTAATCATCCAAGCACTTATCAAGATAATCCGCGTTATCAGATTAATTTAGAAAGTATTCACAACAATAATTACCTCTTGATAATTTTAAAAGGACCAAAACAATATCAAATTGGTTTTGAAATAATATCTGTAAATAATACAAATATGCCGTCCACTTTTCAAAACAAGACTTCAGGACCATTCAGGTTAAGAAATACTAATTACCATTATTAGATTATTTTATCATTATTTTACGTCTGTAAAGCTAGCATTGTCCAACATTATCAACGATTACTCGAAAACTAATTACAGTAATAAATTTAGCACGACAAATCAATTCCGTTGCTAGAACAGTTTTTGAAATACTGATGTCAATGTTAAACTGTGGCAATGCCAACAAAACTTTACACACGTTATTATTTTTCTCATAGTATTAATGATTACACAATAATATACAAAATGGAAAATATTAATATTTAATTTCAGATCTGGGTTTGTGAATTTAGAGCTTGAAGATGTACCGGCAGGCAGTTATCATATTATTCCAGCAACTTTTTTGCCAGGCCAAGAGGGGCCTTTTTTCTTAACCATAAAAGCTTCATGTGATTTTGAAATTTTACGAATTCATTAGAGAATATTAATTGATATTGAAGAAATTTTATCTATTCATTTTTAACAGAAATCTATACAGTTTATGAACTTAAAATATTTTTATATTGAAACTAGTGCATAATTTTAAATTTATAGCTAATAAAATTCTTTTAACTGCATAAGAATCATTCCTCACAAAATAAGCTACTTTTTAGGTGACAGCTTGAAATTTTTTGAGAATTTTTGGATCACATGTTTCTGGAATACGTTTCTTTAAACTTTGTTTTATCTTTTGAATGCTCATAGCTTAAAAAATAATATGATTTTAAATTACATTATTGTCTTTTATTTTTAGTCTAATAAAAGAAAAAAAGATTTTTGTTCAGATGTATGCTGTGACGATTTTTTTTATAAAAATTTTTATATATACAAAATTTTTTAACATAAGTCTAATTCAATTTAAATATCAAAATATTATCTAGTCATTTTTTCAGTACATAGTCATTTTTAAAGTTTTTGAGTACATTAAAATATGAATTGCTTTATCCTCTCTAAAATATTTCTTACAATTCACAAAATCATGAAAGCGAATACCATAGTTCACTTTCATAAACAATAAAAGAAACATGTATTTAAAAAAACTACGATGACAAAAAAATTGAAGCTTTAAGATGAACTGTGCAGATCTTTGATTGACTTTTACGATTAAAAGTTAATTAAAAAAGTAAAAAATATCGAAAATAAAAGGTTATTTTTTTTTTTTTTAATTTTGAATTAATGTTATTCTTAAATTAGTTTACCGATTTAGCTAATCTTCACACTAATAAATAATACGTAAAATTTCTACAAGTTTGTTTACGATGTGGCTGTGATTTCATTGATTAATTTTTCGATGATAACCAGTTGTAATTTTTTTTTATACTTTTGATTATAAAAAACTTTGTCCTGATTTGTAAGTCCCATAAAAATTGTGTTTCTAGATTTCGTATGTATTTTAGAGGATACTGCTTCTACAACAAACAAATAATAAAAATTAAATTATAAAAATTTTTTCCAAAGATTTTGAAACTAAAATCTCAGTTTACTGTTTGAAAATACATTTGTATTTTAAAATCTTATTGCATTTTTTTTTAATTGTTGCATGTTTAATTTTTTTGTTAAAAATATAATTCGATCCAGTTTTTTTTAATCAATTAATTGATTAAAACAAATTTTCTAGTTTTTCTTTTCTTCGTAAAAATCAACACGCGTGATCATGCATATGATCGTGCATGATGGTGTACAATCATATACTCAAACATGTACTTTTCAGCTTGCGTAGTTGTGCACGATCAGGCGTGACCATGCATGATCATACTCAATCATACTTGACCTTGTATAAACGTATACTGTGAGATCTAAGAGATCGTGAATGAGCTTGTATGAAGGAGTATGGCCTTGTATGAATCTTACAAGAATCTTGCTTGATCAAATTTGATTGTGCATAGTTCAAACTTGACCAAACTCAATTAGGTATGACCATGTGTGATTGAGCTCAATAAGTGAGAATGACTCTACCTGATCAGTGATCATATACGGCTTTTTATGATCATTCCGAAACAATACTTTTTTTTTTTTTATAACTATTAGTTGTAAAACAAATTGAACTTTTTCGTAATACATAAAATCAAATAAAAATAACTTTTTAGTACTTATACTTGAGGAAAAAGAGACTTGAAGTTTGAGTCAGTGTATAAAAAATCATAACATAAGAATAATTTTCTTATCGAATTTTCAAACTTTCAGAGCATTACGAATTAAATTCATAATGGTAGCGTATCCTGGTATTGATTTTGGTCACGGAAAAAGCTATCATGCATGGTCATGCTTGACCAAGCCCGATCATGAATGATCGTACAAAGCAATATGCAGTCAAGCAAGTCCATGCTCATTTATTCTGTTTAATCACAAATGATCAAGCTTGGTCAAGTATGAATCATGTATGGCCGTTTAATGGCATGTACAGTCATGCATGATAGTATCTACTGTGTTAAACGACTTCATGCATGATCAAGTGTGTTTTCGTAGAATAGCTTCTGTTCTTTATTATTAATTCCGTAATCTCGTAGTAACTATTGTCCTCAATTCAACACAGTAAATATTATTTTGAAAGCGTAATTCTTAATCTTACTAAGCTTCAGCATTGTGTGCATTAATATGTTAATTATTAATAAGTATAATACATCAAGTGTACTTGTTGTGTGACAACTTTACTAACTGCCATCAGTGTCTTTAGATTCTTCTGAAACCAACAATCAAATCGAATATGAAATTTAATATTGAATCAATGACTTCATACAACAGTATTCATCCAACTTATCAACACACTGAACAATTTGAAAATAATATTGAGTCTTACCGTGATGGTACCCAGTGGTTTGGTATTTTACTCGCTTTTATATCTGGTGCTTTTTTTACTATAAGTTCAGGTCTTGTTAAAGCTGTTAAAAATGTAGACCCTATGGTCCTACTTGGAATTCGTGCAATTCTACAAATTATAACAACAATTTTGATAGCTATTCGACATGGGAAAAACCTTCTGGGGCCGAAAGGATCCCGGCTATTGCTCAATTTTCAAGTAAGTTACAATTAATATTGTACTCTGTTGGGATTTATCAATGTAACTAACATTGTTGTTTTTCATTAATCAAGTATATTTTTCAAAGGGAATAGTCGGAGGAATGACTTTAGCATTGCTATATTATAGTTTTAGAAAACTACCTCTTGGTGATGCAACTACCATTATCTTCAGTTCTCCTATTATCGTTTTAGTGTTATCATTTTTTTTTCTTAAAGAACCATGTGGGGTTTTGCGAATCTTCGTAGTGACTACACTTTTTACCGGAGTTATTTTAGTATCAAGACCTCCGTTTATTTTTCAGGTAATATAACAATCATTTGTAATTGTTTAGTTTCACGGTCAGCTGGTTCTTTTGACATAAAAAATCGAAAAATTAACTTATTCAAGTTTTTTTTTTTTTTTTCTTATTTTGTTCTTCATTTCGACGGATTAATAATTAATGACTGTGAATTTAGCAGAAATCTGATAATTTTTTAATAATTTATAAACAATTTATTTGTTACAGAAGAAATAATATAAAAAAATGCATATGGAAATTTTTACAAGTTTTTTCTATGCAATTTTTTAGATTTTTTTTTACAACCATTAATGTTAAAAATAATCTAAAAATTCTCAATAATTAGCTGTCTGCTGAATTCATCCTCATAATAATTAATATAATTATAAAAAATAAGTTTTTCCATTGAAAAATGAAAAAATTTATACTGTCTCATTGTTTATTGAAAATTTTTAATCATCAATTTTTCTTCAGAAAAACGGAAAACTGAACAAATTAAAAAAAAATGTTATATTATCAAGTACAAAATTTTCATGAATTTAAAAAAAAATCGTGAGTTTTAATTATTAATCAACAATATGAAAGTGATGCAATAATCATTTTTTTTTTTTTTTTCATGGTAGACATTAAAAATAGAAAAATTAAAGAAATTTTTTTTTATACGTCCATTTTTTTCGAACTTTTACAATTTTGGATGCGATTGAGTAGAATTTAATCAAATTTACAAATCCTATTTGATCACCTTCAAATTGTTTATCAAAATTCATATCATATCATTTGTTTTTTTTCATTTGGTCAGTTTTTTATGATTTATAAGAAAAAAATAATAAGATAATAAGATATATATGCAAAATTTAACGAATTTTTAATGAAAGATTCAGTAATCCGTAGTGACGAAAAATAAAATAAAAAGCATCGATCGATAACTCATATTTTTGATTTTTTAAGATCAAAAAATCAGTTGATTATGAAAGTAAACAATCACCCAATTATTCTAATTTGTTATAATTGATGAATAATATAAAAACTTTTTCATCTTTAACAGATTGATGAAACAGAATCTTATGATATGATGGGTTACATTTGTGCTATTGCAGCAACTTTCTTCACAGCATTAAACATTGTTATAATGAGAAAATGTTCAGAAATTCATTACTCTGTTGTTGTTCTCAACATTTCAATGTGGATTCTTGTCTCATCTATTCTATTTTTTTTCTTTGTTTCGGAAGCTCATCAACATATCCAAGCGTTTCCACATGACTGGATTACATGGGGTCTAATACTTTTGGTTGCTGCAACAGGACTTTGTGGTCAAATACTAGTCACCAAAGCTTTAAAAATCGAAGGAGCTGGTAAAGTGTCTGTCACACGTTCTCTAGACATTATATTAGCGTACGTTATTCAAATATACTTTTTTGGTGATATACCAAACTCTACCAGTATTATTGGTGCAGTTTTGATACTTGGTGCTGTTATTACAATAGGATTTGAAAGAGAAATTTATGGAATTTGTGATTATATACCTTGATGTAAATAAATTTAATAATTAATGTTGTGATAAAAGCTTATAAATTTATATAAAATTTTTCATGCTATCAAGACATCATGTGATATTTCTTTTAATCCTACGCAGATAAATCAGTTCTTAAAAACACTCACTACTAAATATTAATATGACATATTTATTGAGTATAATACGATTTAAAAAAAAGTTATATTCTACACTTTGGGCGTTAAAGATATTGTTTAAATGTAATCATTATTTATTAAAACAAAAAATAGAATAATACAATTACGGATTACTAAAAATTGCATCGTCATACCGATTTCGATAATTTGTACAATTTATTAATTAATTAAATTAGAATTTATAAACTATTTTGTTGTTATTAGTAATATATTTATTTAATGTTAAAGTGACAAAGTTTTCATACACAATTTATAATAATTTTTCAATTTAAAGATCATTCTATAAATTATATACGACTGTAATCAACATTTCTAACTTAAACAATAAAATAATATTTAGCTTAAAACTCTTATACATGTTAATATTGACTAAAATTCTACCATAAAACATAGATAAATATTTACTATTGATTACTTCTTTTAACATTGTTTGTAAAATTAAAATTAGTTACAAATTTGTGATTATATTACAGCTCAAGTAATATACATTGAACCGTTTTACTTTTCTAATAGTTTTAATTGTTGAAAATATTTTTTTTATTTTTTTTTTTTTTTTTTTTTTTTTTAAAGTATATATTTATTAAAGCGATTTGGTATAAAAGATTTTTTTTCTCAATACTTAAATGTCTACAGAAATTAATTACTTTCTTTTTACTACTATAAATTTTTGTGTATTAGTCAAGCAGTATGTTATCATGTTCAAGCATTCGAAGTTAAAAGTTATGAGAATCTTATGTACACATTGTTTTTGTCAATAATTTCGACATCAATAATGATTGCTTCTTTTTATTTTTTCAAATCATTATTCACTATACAATTAAGGCAAACTTTTATTTTTTAATTAAAACTAATTTTTAATTCAGCATTGAAATAATTTCGAATCTATCATTTTATTCATGATAAAAATAGTCATTAGTATCACGTTAATAATTGAAAGAATATTTGACACAAATTTACAATTATAAATAGTATAAAAATGCGCAAACAAGATTATATTGCTTACATTAACTTTGAATTTATCGTAAATTAAATTTTTTTCAATATATATTATCAAACGGAATGTTTGCAGTGCTACCCGTATAATATTTTTCTGTTAATTTATGAGAAAGCAATAAAAAAAAACTTGGGGAAATTAAGAAATGTTAAAATTAATTCAAGTGAATTAAAAAATAACTAAATGAATTTAATAATTCTATGAAAAAGTAAAGTTTTTCTTTACATAGTATCTTATATTATTATAATTTATTCATTATAATTTTAATTATATTTTATTATTGTTAATATATATCAGATTTTAACTTAATTTTTCAAGGTTAAAAAAAAATAATATGCAAAGAAATATGTTTTCAATGTTTTGTGAGATTATTTAACAATTGATTGATGATTCTTCTATTAATCAAAGTTAAAGAAATAGGAGATATTTCGTTAACTTATCTATAAATCATTACACAATCAATATTTCTCACGTTACTTCGTGCATATACCTCTCAATTCAAGACATCAAAAGGTGTTTTTTAATCTAAATCCGCTTATGAAAACTACTTAGTTACGTGTATCTATAATTGAATCCTTGTATTTATTAACAAATGTACAAGTTATTTTTTTTTTTGTTATTTTATTCATAGTAATAATATATTGTACTCATCGTAACATTATATATTTTATTATATATAACTATACACATTTATTGTATGTAGATTAGATTAAAAAAAAAAAAAAAAATCATACCTTTTGAATCTATAAAAAATTAATAGTTATTACAAACTTTCTAAATTCTTATTGTATAAGAGTTTTTAACATTAAGACTGTTTAGAGTAAGAGAAAAAAACTTGAATTTTCGTTTAACAAATTTACTAGTAGGTTATAATTAAAAAATAAAAAAAAAAAAAAAAAGAAAAAGAAAATAATTAACCATTGAAAAATCGTTAAATCAATAAAATAACGAGCAGAATTTAATTTTGTCCCCTAGATCTTGATAATTTATTTTATTTATTACTTCAAGTGTTCTTCTAATAATTTCAATAATATATGTTAAAAAAAAAAAAAAAAAAAACAGACCTTTAATGATAAAACTAGTGTAGATGAAAAATTTAGAACATTTTTACACATGAATTAAATCAAATGTGTATAGGTACGTGATTTAAAAGTTCATTACGGCTTGAAAATACAGCAGCACACATTTCACACGTATACTCAATAGTATCAGGGATAATAGTTTCAGGAACATCTTCACTGACGTTTGACATAATATGTTGATGCTGTGTTGTCGATTCAACTTTTACACTTAATTTAACGTTATTTGTCAAATTTTCATCGTGATTGACACCATCCAAGTCTGGAAGTATTGCTTCATGTTCTTCTTCATCTGCAATGACATTAGCTTCAAATGCTACTTCCATATTACTACCATCTATTTCAGGTTCATTATAGATGGTGGATGGCGCGTATTCTTCATTATTTTTGCTACTGATTTCTTCATGTATCTCTATATCTTGAGGTTCTTGTTTTATCGTTACTTGTTTTACTGAACGTCTTCCAGGTCTTCCTTTGACAACAACTTTTTTCTTTGATAAAGATTCTTGTTTACTGTTAACATTTTCGAGATTACCATTATTACTTTCATAATTAATTGTTATATTATTGGGTGCAGCAAGCATTTCCATTTTAATATTTTCTGGACTAATCGATTGTACTGGTGGCGTAATATCATCTGATGAATCTTTTGGCTTTGGAAATGTCGCAAGAGTAACTTGAACTTTACCATCACTGTGATAACTGACATTTTTCGTTCTTGGGCGATTTCTCTCACCACCAGGGAAAATTCCAAGTTTGTGTTCAGTGGGTATGACTTTGGGAGTTCTTGTGACCATAGTTTTAGTTTTCTGGCCTTTTTTAGCTCCTTCTGTTCCTAATTCAACAGGTACTCTTGTTTTTTGAGTATGTATCATTCGCGGCCGACCAGGTTGACCTTGTAATTGAGTTTCACCAACTTTTTTCTCGTCTTTTTTCAATTTTTTTTTCGTAAGTCTTGTTTTAGCTGAGCTTAAAGTCTTCGAATTATTAACAATTGAATTAATATTCTGTAAAGAACTTTCAAAACTTTTTAAAACATTTTGATAACCTTCCTCAACACTTGAACGATTTTGCTTATTTTTTCTCCCAAGTTTTCTTTTTGTATTATCATCAGATTCAGAACCAAACTCTAATGTATTGAAATTTTCATTTGACTGTGAGGTAAGAGCTGGTAAAGGTGATTCATGAGACTTGAGTTTACGTCTACGTTTATATTTTCTTGGTCCAACTTGTGGTTGCCGACGAAGTGCTGTATTATCGTCACAATGTTGGACTATATGAAGAACGATTTCTTCAGATGTACCAAATAAATTGTTACATACTTTGCAAAAAAATGGCGTTAAGCTTCCGTGATATTTAGGATCAGGTCCCGAATGATGTGCACGAACATGTTCTCTAAGAACAACACGTTGATTAAAAGCTCGAGGACAAATTGCACAACCGTACGGTTTTTCACCAGTGTGAATTCTTTCATGTTTTCTTAATGTACCACCATCAGCAAAAGCTTTCCAACAAAATCTACAACCATACGGTCTTTCACCAGTATGAATACGTAAATGAATTTGCTGAGAACTGCGGCTACCAAAAGTTTTACCACATTCCCGACATGGAAATGTTCTTCCACCCAATTCTTTATTGTGTGAATGACGATGGCTAACAAGAGCGCGCCCATCAGGAAATTCTTCACCACATTCATCACAAGCTACCATCTTATTACGATGTGATACCATATGTCGCCGAAGCCGAGCTTTGCTGTGAAAACTTTTTCCACATTTAGTACAACCAAATGTTTTATCAACGTTGTGAACCCAAGAATGTTTTAATAGGCTTCGTTTATCTTTGCATGTTTTACCACAAAGTGTACATGTATTTGGTGGAGCGTCATCAGCATGATTTTGCCGTAGATGTTCTGCAACTTCAGCATCATCACGACATTTTGCACCACAAAGAAGACATCGACGACTTGGTGATCTTGATGCATGAAGTTCAGCATGTGCAAGAAGTGCAAGTGCCTCTTCAAACCATTCTCCACAAACATTGCAAACATGATGTTGGTTTGATTCTTCTTCTACTTCTTCCGTTTCTTGTTTAACATGGATTTTACGATGGCGCTTTAATAGATCAATACGATCAAATGCAACAGCGCATACATCACAATAGAATTGTCCAAATCTTTCGTCATTAGTGTAAGTTTCATTTATGTCGTAATCAATATCACTCGATGGAAGTCCATGTTTAACTCGCATATGCTCACGAAGTGCATTGGGATCCCAAAACATATCACTACAATTGGAACACTCATAAGGGCTATCGCCAGCGTGAAATCGGGAGTGTGATGCTAAAGCTTTTTCACGAGCAAATCCCATTCCGCAGTACTGACAAACATAGGGTTTTGTAGGATCAGAAATAGGCCATCGAGGAGGTTGAGAATCTGTCACAATCAACGACTCTGTCCAACGTGAACTCGAAGCTTTTGAATTTGCGCCCCGTGTTGTTATATCATCTACAAAATGCAAGTCTTCTTCGACGTAGTCATAAGACTTTCTTCCAAATTTATCCAATTTAGTTAAAACATCAGGACTCATATTATGTTTTGCAATAACAGTTGCATTATTTTTTCGCTTTCTTGGTACAGAAGATTGAATCTTTTTACGACGACCTTTCATAATATCATCATCATCTTCTAAAGCAAGAGAATCCTCGTCATTCAAATCATCATCGGAACCTTCACGAGGTGGTGCATATGCATGTGTTTTCAAATGATTCATTAAATCAGATTTCCTTACATAACGTGCACCACAAAGATTACAACTGTGCGGTCGATCATTTTGATGTGTTGTCATATGATTCATAAGATTTGCTTTTTTGCGAAATCTTCGGCTACAGAAATCACACGGATAAGGTCGTGTATTGGTGTAAGGATCTTGTTCAATCGGAATCTCCATATCATCATATTCTAATAAATTGTCATGTGATACTTTTGTTTCTGGAATCTCAACTCTAGAAATAAAAAAAATTTAATAAAAGTTAATAAAAGTGAATGTGTTTACTATGAAATATAATAATAATTATAATAAATAACAAACCCATCATCTGGACCCGAGCGATCCCAGTTATCAGTGATGACTTCTTCTGTGACTTGAATATTTAAATAATCGTGCCCTTGATCTTCTTGTGGCATAATATAAATAGACTCTATATCATTCGATTGTGGCACCATTAATATTTCAGTATCCGATGGTAAATTATGAGCTGATGAATTTGAGTCAATTATTGTTTGAACTGTCTCTTCAACACAAACTTCTTCACAAGCTCCAATAACCTCACCATCTTGATCGGTCAGGTTATCTTCTAGATCACAAATCACTTCTTCATGGATAACATTTCCAACATCTTCTTCCCAGTGAAGGGTTAAATCGCCTGAGACTTCCATCGTGTCTTAAATTCTTACTTATCGACAGGTATCAACTAAAAAAATAAAAAAATAATAATAGATTATTTAAACAAAAACTTAAACATTCAATGGCAATTTATCATCGCATTATAAGTTTTTATCGATATATTCACGAAAATATTAATATTTTAGATAATTAATAAAAAATCAATATAGCGAACTTTTTTTGAATAAAAATTTTGACATTTACGAGGTTATATTATTATTATATAGGTTATGATTACAACGGTTTATTATAGGGATACAGTTATTGTAAAGATAAGTTGCATAATGTTCACGGCCGGCGGTGCACCACGGGATGGCGGCCAATGATCCACTAACACGCTCTCTCTCTCTCTCTCTCTTTAAGAAAAAAACTAATTCACACACTTCCATTGTGTAACAATTTTATCGTCATAATAATGAACCACATTCTCGGTGGTTTTGAAAAACATAGATTTTTATTAAAAATTTACATACGTCATTACTTTTAATGTTTTTACTGCTGTATCACACCATCATTTTAACAAATCGCTGCCGATAATTACATCGGCGTTTTGAAATCTCCTTACGAATTAGCTTACGAGTTTACAGGTCACTTGGCGGTGTAGGCTTTACTAACGATTGAATTACACACATAATATTAAACCTAACCAAAAATACTTTATCAAAGAATTAAAAGTGTAAGCAGCGCAATATCAACCTCACACTTTTGTTTCGTTTGGTGGGGGATCTTTAACTTAAAAATAATAGTACAAAAAATGGTTGACACGCAATGGATAAGAAAACGGCGCCAATACACGCACTAAATAATTATTCACTCGACAATATGTACACCATCAGTAAAATTTGGAAGATGGCCATTCTGAGATAAAAGTATTACGAATCAAACTATACTTATTGCACGGAAAATTTTTATTTCGTGAGTTCTCAATTTCTAATACTTTATAATAATATTATAAAACTTCGTACTTTCGTTGAGAAAACTCTGCATTCACAAATTGTTTAGTAATTTGATCGGGTTGGGGTGACATTTTACCCAATGTTATGTCCTGCGAGGTTACTAGATTCGCTGATGACACCTCGTGGACAAGTGGGTTGTTTATTGTCACGCGGGATTTGATTTTATAATTTAATTTGAAATATACTAAAAAAAATACTGATTGAGATTGTGTGGCAAGGTATGATTTTTAAATGATAAAAGTTCAATTGAACTTTATGTTGATGTTTATTTAAAAATCGGAGAGATGGAGTGAATAGTTACAGCTCTCGGGGAGAAGTGAAGTCACAAAGTCTCAACTCTGACTCCTCAGCTTCACTTTTCCCCACTATGGTTACACGTATACACTTATACTATTGCTAGAACTACCCTTATACATAGTGCGTAATATACTATCTTACATGTACTTATATAAACTTACTTTTATATAACACTTATTATTTATGTTATTTAGTTACTTAAATAAAGTGGATAAATAAGTTATTATTTATTTATTTGTTGTTAAATTCAGTTCAAGTGCCTTGTTTTTTAGAGAACAAGAGACCGTTGACTTTCCACACGTGTCTTTTATGGCTTTTCTTTTAAGGACTTGAAGTTGTCAATGTGGCAAGGACATGTTCTGTGTTTACTCGAAGATTTTATGGTTTTTCAGAACCTAATACTACATTCCTTTGTATTATTTTCTTGAGATTAAAGTTTCTCTTTCGAAGACACGTGTGCACTCAACGACCAAACTCAGTAATTAAATCAACTATTAAATCAAATAGAAATTCTAAATCTATATAAAATATAAATATAAATTTAAATTATAAATGTAACTAATTAACATATTCAAATTCTGTTTTATCTGACAAGTAGTGTCACCTGCCAGATGCAACCCAAAGCATTATAGTTATTGCGACATAACACCAATAAGACTGGCAACTTTTTTTAGTGTAGTTTGGCAACTGTGAAATGCCATGGAAAAAGTAACTAAAGCAATCATATGTTTGTGTGTATTACATATACAAGCTTGTCATACGAGTTGTGCCTTTTGACTTGATCGCCAACTAGTGGTAAAAATGTTAATGTCATAGAATCGTTCGTTTATCTTTTTAATAAATTTATTATTTTTTTAGTAATTATTGTTAATGATTATTAAAACACAATTCTCCGTTCAATGTCTACTACCGTGCACTGAAACCATGAACAATTTAAAAAAAAAGAAAGATATATTGACATAAAAATTTCAATAACTTACAAACAAAAATATTAATGAATTAAAAATTATTATTTTACACATTACTTTTGATAAAGACTGATCAATAAATTATTATCATTATCATTAAATTATAACTTTTGTTGTTTGTAAATTAGCATCGTTTTGAACTTCATTTTGGAAGCTTGGTTTGTTAACCTTCAACTTGTAATAAAGTGGCGCCATACCTGAATGTGAACATACAGTGCACTTGAGCATTGAGAACCAAGAGTAACCACAACTGGTAAAAAATTCACTAGTTAGTTAATATTCAGCTTGGCATTTATCCACTTTTATAATTTAGATGATGAAAAATATGAAAATATATCATGTAAGCAAACTATTCGTAACGTGATTGGTCAAATATATCATAAGCATGAAAATATATGCAAACCCGAAAATCAGGCGCGCGCTTGCGCGCGCAAATTTGAATTCTAGTAAACGTAAATCTAGAAGGATCGAAAAAGAAGATAATATTCTCTTATTTTTTCTTAAATTTTCGATTTGGATTTTTTATATTTTAATGATTCCCAGTAATCATGATTTTGTAGTTTGTTTACATTGGAATTATTTTGGTTAGATTTTCTAACACACCTGAACGAACATTCAACAGGAATAAACAGAAATTAAATGGTTTATTTCGAATATTCCTAACATTGGTTTTCTCGCTTGCATTTTTTGCATACATTTCCGGTTTCTGTTATCCACAAAATAAATTATAGAAAGATAAGGCAGGGGTACAGCTGTATTCCGAATTTCTCAGCTCAACGCCACCTTTATTCCAAGTTTTAGTCTTAAAAAAAAAAAACAAAAAAACTACTTTACTCGATACTCGCACTGCTCGAACACAACTATACTCTGTGTCAAGTTTACTCAATACCAACTTTACTCGGTGCCATGTCGTCTCAGTAATATAATAGAGGAGATACTTGGCAAAAAAAAACAACTTTACTCAAAATTTCTTTACGCAAGGCCATCTTTATTCAAAATCTGAATTTTCAGCATAAAATAAAAATGACAACTCTACTCTATTCTTTCATTACTCAATAACAGCTTTATTTCAATCCAACTTTACTCAAAACTCACTGTACTCAGTGCAATCTTTATTCAATGGTATAGCGAGAGAGACAGCGAGTGCTGGTAAGGAAGATATCTCCAATAGCTCTCCATTACCGTGGAGCACTGTATGAATTTTCCTAAACTATCTAAAGATACAGTAAGATAAGTATTTATAATTTAAAATTATGTGCATATTTGAATAATTATATACTTATCTCAAAACAAGTTTTCATTTCAAGTTGTTTCCAAATATTTTTATATGAATTAATTTCAATATGTAAGTGTCATCATTATTTAATTTCAGGTTCTGATTATTAAATAATTTTCTACATAGTTACCTAAAATTATCGATGTTTTAAGAATAATTAACTGAAAAGACTAGTAAAATTGCGAAAATAATTATTCTTTATTGTAATGTAATTAAAATAATATGTAATTAAATATGGAATTTGAAACTACTGTCGAGTACAGATGTAAAAATTAGAATTTTTAATAAAAATATTAATTTTTACTCATAACTTTGGAATGTAGTAACTTATCGAGTTTCTGTAAAATGCATCTGAAAGCCCTTGAAAAACGCTTCGATTCACTTTTTTCCAAATCTTTTTTAATCAATATTTACTTAGATTTCTACTTACGTTAAGTGAAATTTTCTGTTGCATTCTTTTTTTTTTTTTTTTACTTTTATCCAATTGATATATTAGTTTGGTTACTTGCTGTTCCCTATTTTCTATGTGTACAGTAGAATACTTTATATAAAATATATATCTCTTTGTAATATTTAAATGTGAAATCTACTTTGATTTCGGTTGCCGAATGGCCTTTTTTAGATCCACCAAGCCACCCTACTAGCATTCAGCATGATCATATACCGTCATTAAGACTGTGGCCAGTTTCCCGAACGAGATTCCTTGCTCGGCGCCAGGTTCAGGACGATTTTGATGCACTCGCGGCAGGGCCATCAAATCAACAGACATTAAATAATGAATTTACACGTCGCCAGAGGTATTTCGTAACAGAACCACTCGGAGCGGAACCGTCAACTCCATCAGCTCATCACACATCTGATGGATTTGGCAGTAGGGATGAGAGTATTGACCCTCAGTACGACGATGATCATGACACTCTAAGCGTATCATCAAACTTGAGTGAATTCTTAGATGGTTAGTTGAATTAACAGTTGTACATTTGTAAACATAAGAAAAGATTATAAGCTTTACAGTTTATATGCGTTATAAGCTTGCATTTTATAAGCTTTATAAGTTTCTACACATTTTATCTCAAATTTATTGAGGAATGTATATTTTTTAGTTATTAAGAGCAAGTGTTCTGAAATAAAAAATTATATTTATAACATTTAGATTCCGAAGTCATCCCAATCTATAACGACGAGCAAGCTGATGGACAACCAGCAGTAAGCAATGAAATTATTGTACATGCTGAAAGCGATGCAAATTTGCAACCTCCTGAGAATGATGGAATTGTGCAACCTGCTGAAATCAATGAAAATGTGTCACCTGCTGACAACGATGAAAATGTTCCACCTGATGAAAACGATGAAAATGTGCTACCTGCTGAGAAAGATGAAAATGTAGGGGCATACGGACGGAGGAACCGGGCTCGCCGGAATTTTGGACAACCAAACATGAGTAAACAGAGTGATTGCTGCATCTGTTACGAAGAAGCGAGTATTGCAGCATTCAATGAATGTGGGCACATGTGCGTCGGACTAAATTGCTACAATACTAGGCTGGCGGATATCGTAAAAGTACTTTGTCCTATTTGTCGTCAGAAGTCGAACAAACTTATAAAAATTTACCCATCGTAAATTTATAATTCTTATTATAAGTTCAACAGTTTCTTTTTTAAAAGCCACTAATAATTTGAGGAGGTGGTAAGAATTTTCAGTTACAATCTTGTTTACTAAGTCGTTTTTTACTTCAAAATTATGAAAATTCCTTCCAATTTTCATCAATAACGAAATTGGAAAATGATCTATTGTTGATTGAAATATTTAAAAAATTGTTTATGCACTACTGAATGATAGTAATTAGCAAAAACATTTTTATTTCACTAACAAAGAATTAAATTTTCGAAATTTTTATTTTAGTATTTAATTTTTATAACGCCACTCATAGTTTTAATTAGAGGAGGCGGTAACAGATTGCTCTTTCCAATTTGTTTGTGTATCTTTTTTTTTTTTTTAAGTAAAGTATTACTTATTTTTGATCTTCTTATTACAAAATAGTAATGCGCCAATACATTTCTTTTTTAATAACAAAGAATCTAATTTAAAATTTTTTAATTTCAATATTTAATTTCTATAACGCCACTCCGCACGAAAAAAAGAACACTTGAATTATTACAGTTTCATAATGTAGCGAGGCGCTTCTAACTCAAAACTTGAAGAATTACAGTTTCAAATAATAATTTTTACACGATCTTTAAAAGATTGAACTGTAAGTTTAAAAGGGGAAGAGATTGATTGATTGATTGATTGATAGTTTATTAATGCCAAGGCACAAGCCAAATGGCAAAATTTCAAGTACAATAGTAAAATATACATTTTTACATAATCAAAGAGTTATTAGAGCAAGTACATAATGTAACAATTTCATACTTATTTTATAAATTTAATCTAATTCATAATTTCAAACTAATTTTAAACTAATTCTAAACTAAAAATTCAACTCATAAAAATTTTAATATTCAAGAAGATAATTTACCACACTTCACAATATAATAGTCTATTTAATTATTAAATAAAGACAGCCACCAAAAGTGTAATTGCACTATATTAATTGTCTAAGTTCAGTAAATAGTCAAAAACTTTGTTTTTGAATACTTCATTGCTACTCGAATTTATAATTTCATCAGGCAATTCTTCCCACAGACGAATCGCAGAGACTAGAAAGGAATGCTCCATATAGGTGGTAGCAAAATGAGGTAGCTTGAAGGTAGAATGTTTTTTGGCTGCAAGCCTATTAGAGCGTCTAACATCAGTGTCTTCTGTGAATTGATCTCGTAAATACTTGGGTTTTTCAACTTGGAGTAACTTGTAGAAATAACAGCTCATGTAGTATATTCGGCGATACTTCACAGACAACCATCCCAATTCGCGTCTGAAAGGTGAAATGTGCTCATCTTTTTTGAGATTAAAAATAAATCTGATAGAGCAGTTGATTGCACGTTGTAGTTTTAAATTGTTATCAGAAGTTGAGTCGACCAATACAACGGAACAATAGTTGACAATAGTCAACGAGTGGTAGAATGGTTGCCGATACTAGTAATTTCCTTATAGGAGTTGAAAAGATATTTTTCCTAACTTTGAGGCAATGCAGAGCCGAGTTCATTTTACTAACTATTTGAGTGACGTGGTAGTTCCATGACAAATTTCTGCTTAGCTGAATGCCTAAGCACTTGGTACAATTAACGTAGGGTATTATGACACCATTTATTACTATTGGTGGTAGATCCAAGTCCTCAAGCTTTTTCAACTTACTATTTGAACCCAAGATCATAGCCTTTGTTTTAGCTAGGTTGATTTCCAATCCATGGTCTCTTGCCCAATCAGCGACTGATTGTGCATCCAAGTTGACCCTCCAGATAGCATCATGTAGCTGATAGAAAAAGAAGTGAGAGTATATATATTTGTCATCAGCAAACAATCCATGTTTGCAATATACCAGTCGCTGAGCCACAGAATTCATGACTATTAGAAATAGGATTGGACCCAGAACAGATCCCTGCGGAACACCAGATGACGTTTTGAGTAGTTGAATTGGAGTCCCAAGATCGTTTAATATTGACTGAGATCGATCCGACAAGTAAGAGAAGAACCAATTTATTGTTTCCATAGAGCAACCAAGCTCAAATAGCGCAATCAGTATACTTTTGGAATCTACATAGTCAAAAGCTTTGCTCAAGTCGAACAATACTAATACAGTAAGTTTGCTGTTGTCCATTGCTTGTCGAATATCATCAGTGAGTTTCAATAACGCTGTTTGCGTGCTGTGGTGTTTTCTAAATCCAGACTGAAAAGGATCCAAAAGTTCATTATCTTCCAGATATGATGTCACCTGATTTGCAATAATTCTTTCGAAGGCTTTAGCCAAGTGCGACAAATTTGCAACTGGTCGAGTGTCTGATGGAGAACAAGATCTAGGTGGTGTGATCTTGTTTAAGGGTATTATGTAGACGATCTTCCAAATATCAGGAAAAATACCGGTGTCAAGAGATCTGTTAAATAAAGCTGTGAGAAAGACTGAGATTTGCGGAAGATGATCTCTCAACCATCTCAGATTAAGACCATCAGGGCTCTTCCCTTTTGATTTAGATAGAGTGAGATGCAATGCTTTGGTAATATCAACTATATCAATCTTTGTCCAATGAAATGAGCAATCAACCTTCTTTGTATGGTCGATAGGTAAATTATCTATGAAATTTACATCACTCGGTTGATGTTTCCTAACTATGTTCGCATAATACTCATTTAATTCACAAGCATCGAAGAAATTAAGCGGTGACGAGGGATTAGATTTGATTAAACCAAGGTGCTTGAGTTTACTCCAGACAGTTGAACCATACGGCAGATTGGAAAGAGCAGTTTTGAGGTATTCTTCACGAGCATGATTCAACTGGATTTTTAATTCCTTTCTTTTTAATCTGAAGAGAGCAATCAAGTTTGGATCCTTACATCTTTTTGCTTTTTTGTAGATTTCATCACGTTCTTTACACTTAGCCTTCAGCTCTCTAGTAAACCAAGGATTACTACGACGAGAGACCTTACTTGTAAGTAAGGGTGCATGCAAATCTAAAGATGACAGAATTTCAGTTTTAAAAATAGACAGTAAAATATTTGGATCAGAATTTTCAACTTTTAAAGAATTCATTAGCGAAGTCGATAGGGCTTGATAATCGCATGATCTTAGGTTTCTGTAAGTTATAATCTTTGGTGCAGGCTTTGGGTTATTCAGATCATACTGACAGAACAAGTAATCATGACCATCAATATATGGAGAATCAGATTTCACATAGGAGACTAGTTTAGAAGCACTATCCAGCAAAATTACATCTAGCCAGGAATCACAATTATTTTTATGGAATGTAGCTCCATAGGGTACACAATACAACGATGCCTCAGTTATAAAGTCTCTCAGATGATTTGCAGTGTAAGTATATTCTAACAAGTTACAATTTAAATCTCCAGCTATAATGATATTGTTGAAATTCGGTGCTAATTTATAAAAGATATCAAAAAACTCAGTAAGAAAGAGTCCTTTCGGTCTGCGATATATACATGACAATAATAGTTGTGATCCAGTGATTAAGGTAATATTAACTATCAAGAATTCTGGTTGGTTTAGGTAATCTGATGTTGAGATATATAATACTTTGACCTTGAGTGATTTGTGTACTAGACAAGCAACTCCTCCTCCTTTTACATAACAATCAGTATCTGGGTGTTTTAATACTCGGTCTCGGCGTATAACAGTATAATCATCTAATGAACAAATACTATTATCCAGTGAAGGTTTTAACCAGGTTTCAACAAGGATTATGATGTCTGGTTTTTTTTGACTTACGAGATCCAGAGAGAAAGAGAGAGAGAGAGAGAGAGAGAGAGAGAGAGAGAGAGAGAGAGAGAGAGAGAGAGAGAGAGAGAGAGAGAGAGAGAGAGAGAGAGAGAGAGAGAGAGAGAGAGAGACGTCGTCGCGAAAATATTCGGAGGAGCTTCCTAAGACATCAAAACGTCGAGATCTGATGGAAACTCGATTTTCGAAAAACGGGGTGAAATCAATAACTTTTCGACTTTTGAAAATTGTCAATTTTTTTAGCGGAAAGTTAAAAATACTAACAACTTAAAAAACTTATTTCAATTATTCTTAAAACATCGATAATTTTAGGTAACTATGTAGAAAATTATTTAATAATCAGAACCTGAAATTAAATAATGATGACACTTACATATTGAAATTAATTCATATAAAAATATTTGGAAACAACTTGAAATGAAAACTTGTTTTGAGATAAGTATATAATTATTCAAATATGCACATAATTTTAAATTATAAATACTTATCTTACTGTATCTTTAGATAGTTTAGGAACATTCATACAGTGCTCCACGGTAATGGAGAGCTATTGGAGATATCTTCCTTACCAGCACTCGCTGTCTCTCTCGCTATACCATTGAATAAAGATTGCACTGAGTACAGTGAGTTTTGAGTAAAGTTGGATTGAAATAAAGCTGTTATTGAGTAATGAAAGAATAGAGTAGAGTTGTCATTTTTATTTTATGCTGAAAATTCAGATTTTGAATAAAGATGGCCTTGCGTAAAGAAATTTTGAGTAAAGTTGTTTTTTTTGCCAAGTATCTCCTCTATTATATTACTGAGACGACATGGCACCGAGTAAAGTTGGTATTGAGTAAACTTGACACAGAGTATAGTTGTGTTCGAGCAGTGCGAGTATCGAGTAAAGTAGTTTTTTTGTTTTTTTTTTTTAAGACTAAAACTTGGAATAAAGGTGGCGTTGAGCTGAGAAATTCGGAATACAGCTGTACCCCTGCCAAAGATAAATGCGCGTCTTGATTTTTTTTTTTTTTGTGTAGAAGTATAATAAAGTCTTTAATCCTCTAAAATAAAATACATGAAAGTCTTGAAGTTAATCAAAGGTCGAAATTCGCAAAAAACGGGCCAAGACTCATGATTGGTTAAAATTTAGGCGCGCGCGTAGAGTGCTATTCAAATTTCTAGTACTCTTTAAGGTAATACCCTTGTCAGAGTCGTTTTCTTAGGATTTTTTTTTAATTTTGGCAGATTAATGTTCATATAATTCTGCATCGATTGGCGCAATTTGAAAATTTCTGACCATCTAGTTTCAGATGGTTTCAGACCATCTGGATATTTAATTTCAAAGTTTGACTTTTGAACGTTCTTATACATTACGGTATACGGATTATCGAAAAGTTTACCTACAAACATTTTTATATCTCAGAAACTTTTCTTAGGATCTTTAAAAAAAACTACAGTAACATTAACTAGCAACTAAATAATTTTTTAAAAATAATTTCATTGGTAATCACCCCACAGTTTCAGAGATATTTATTAATAAGTAATAAAAAATTTACCAGATTTTAGCCAAGGGAAGGATACGTTAATAAAGTTATAGTAACAACGCAAGTTTTGTGAGCCGCGAAAAAAGTATGAGACGCGCATGCGCTGTAAAATTTGAAAAGTTTAATGTACGTTAGGTGTAATATTATAGTTGTTAATTTTATTTATTTAAAAAAAAAATAACAATGATTATTCTATGAAAACAAGTATTTTTTTATAATTATTAAAAATTCAAACAAGTTGAGAATTTTACTATAATATTATATATTAATCTTCCATAAATTATAAAAATAATAGTCAGATGAAATAATAAAAAATTTTTAAATCAGTTATACATCAACATAAAAAATTTAATTACTGATTTTTCTGAAAGAACAAAACAATAGTGTCAATTATTTTTTTGCAGACAAAAATTTTTCAGACATTGTAATTATATTTCCGAAAAAATGCATGTAAATAAATAAAAAAAGGCATGTATCAAAACAGATTAGTCTACAGCTAGTCCAAAACACTACAGTTTAACCACTGTAAAATTACGTTCATGCAGTGTTGCCAGACTTTTCAAACGATCAGTTTCTCGTTCGTGATTGGCTAAAATAAGTACATAAACATAAAAAAGTTTTAGGCTTGTCAATGATGACTCTCAAGCATATATACCATACACTCTAAAATACACTTTTGACTACGGAAGTCACATGGGTTCCACCTTAATACTCGAAGAGCATTTTATTCAAAAATTAATCTCTTATGTAGAATTTACTTTGACTAAAAACTTATCCGTGTGATTTTATTTTAATAACTTAAAATATATACATTACTTTTTTAGTAGATTTCATAGAAATCTAACTATTGCATTGGTTCTCATAACTAAACGAAAAATTTTGCTATATTTCGACTCAGCTTGTAGAGCTGATTCAAAAAATATATACGGTTCAAAAGTTTATATACGTATGTGTATTAGGGTGATCCAAAAAAATTTTTTTTCGGTCTGATTAATTCGTGTTTAGTAGTAAATCATAAAATTTAAAAAACCGCGTTGAATGTTGCAAACCGCGTGAAAATCGGTTCATTCATTTAAAAATTATTGTGGTTTGAAAATTAAAAAAATAGTGTTTTATGAAACTCCTATCAGACTTTTGAGCTCGAAGAGCTCAAAGACCTCATATGTGCAATTTTAAACATCTAGGTATGGATGTAGCGGGAAGTTGCAAGGATGGCCTTCAGGGTCAACCGTTTCCCTATTTTTTTTATCAAGAAGTAACCAAATTTCAAGTTTTATTTATTTATAGAAAATAATTGATAAGTATTCGAAATTACGAGTAAATTTCAATAAATTTTTATTCACAACATGATCGGATATAAAGTTTCATTTATTCATAGAAAACAATTTAAAAGTATTTAAAATTACAAATAAATTTCAATAATTTTATATTTACAGTATGATTGCATATCAAGTTGTCTTTATTTATAAAAAAAAATTGGAAACTTTTCAAAATCACAAATGAATGTCAAAAATTTTTTATTCACTACACGACCGGTTATCAAATATTAATTATCTGTTAAAAATTATTCGAAGGCATTGGAAATTGCGAATTAAATTCAACAATTATTATTCAAGAAGTAACCAGATATTAAATTTTATTTATTTGTAGAAAATGATTGATAAGTATTCGAAATTACGAGTACATTTAACTTCCTTGATTAAAAAATCTAATTTGAAATGATTTAAAAGCATCGGATTTGAATACTATATAGATATACAATAAACATCGAGGTAATCATTTCAAATCATCTTTCTGAATCAGGGTTTTGAACAGCTTTGCCAATCGATCCCAAAAACTAAACAGCTCTTCACATAAAAAAACCACCTCAATCGCCGCCAGTCCGGTCAAAATCGGTTGATTCGTTCGTGAGTTATAGTTGACAAAAGAAAACCGAAAAAAGTGTTTTTTCGGAATTACTCCGAAATTCCTAGTCCGTTGAAATTAAACAAAGATTCTTTATGAGGCTTAAAAACTGCGTCAAATGCACCCAACCGCGTAGAAATCAGTTAATTCATCCAAAAGTTATTGCGGTTTGAAAATTTGAAAAATAGTGTTTTATCAAAAGTCTTTCCGACTTTTGAGATTGAAGAGCTCAAAAGCATATAAAAGCTATTTCTTTGAGCTCGGAGAGCTCAAAATAACACACAAATTGTATTTTTGAGCTCTAAGAGCTCAAAAACGTCATAAGTGCAATTTTAAGTGTTTAGGTATGGAATTGGCGGGAAGTTGCAGGGACGGCCTCAGGGTCAACCGTTTTCCTTATTTTTTTTCATTTCTAAGAAAAAAAAATGGTACTCTGAAAACTTTAGGACATTCGCAGAAAATACTGAAATTTTTTATAAAAAAAAGTAGTCGAAAATCCAAAATGTCAATCATCCCGAAATTTTCGTTTTTTTTTCAGAATTAAAAAAAAACGTTGAATATGAATCCGAATTATAATTTTTATTTTTTTAAAGTACATTTAAAAAAGTTCAAAAAAAAACATCCCAATGAGTTAATTTTCAAAAAAGTTATAGTTATTTAACAAAAAAAAAAGCTGTCTTTTTTTTTACATAACTCGTAACTTTTTTTGGTTGTGTAAAAAAATTTGAAAAAATTCTGAAAATTGTTTCACTAGGGTAGAGAGAGATACCAAAATTTCAGAAAAATCGAAACGGATCGGAGTCAACAGTGGTCGATTTGAAATGCCCCAGCATGAAATGCCCCATACATAACATTCGACGCAGTTTTTTGCAATTAAAACTGATTTGTTTTTTAACTTAATCTTACAGCAGTCTAGAAGTTATTTGAAATACATCCACAGATTCTTGTGAAAATAAAATAATGTCTCTATTTTTATCATCCTCTAACCTTGACTCCCCACCAATTCTTACAAAAATAATTGTGGAAGAGCTTGCTTTTTATCATGTATTTAATTTAGAATTCAGGAATTTCCAACTTGTCGCAATCAAAGTTGTAGAAACTGCACCGTCATCAAAATAACTTTCTATGACCTAGAAATGTTGGACTACCACTTGAATTATCGTTATTGAATGTTTTCAAATTTATTAATTGAAAATATTAAAATGTCAGAGAAACAATAACTAGTATTCAAAAGTTTTTATAAAGAATTAATTAGTATCTAAACTCAGTTTATAAAAAAGTTTGTGGCTATAAGGAACAAGTACATACCGTATCATAAATATTAAAATTTAAAGGCTCACCATCTTTTGAATTAGTCAAAATTAACAAAATAATTCCTGAAAAATGCCACTTTTTTGCATAAAACTATGTGATGTTTGAATGAAATTGGTTGGCTTCTTTTCGAAGACAGAAAGCTTCAAGTTCACGCCAGTCGGATGAAGTTATGATTTTTCGATTTGCTTTTTTTCTCTAAAGCTTGGTATAGCTTATTCAGTTGCTAGTTAAAAATCCGTTATTAACTTAGAATAGTCCTCTGGCTGGCTCCAGAAATTAAAATTTTAAGTTTCAAGTTTTAAATCTTTTTCTTCAAAGTAAGAAGAATACTTTGATTTTGTTAAAAATTTTTCATCGCCAACTACTATACACATTTATTAACTTTTGAATTCAGTTTGGTCGTGGGATGTCCATAATTACTATGTATTTGTTTCGATTTTATAAAATTTAAAATAATATTTTTTCTCTATAAATCGTTATGAACACCAATTTTTGTTACTGCAATATTTAAATATTAAATATGTAATTTATTTTTACATAATTCTCCGTTAATATAGGGTTAAAATCAATTATTAATAATTTCGTCTATTGATATGAAACATTAACCCTTCGATAGTCTAATCTTTTTTTATTTTATCGCTCGCATTATAGTAAGTCTCTATGGGTTGAGTAGTTGTTAGGCGGCGATTCACTCATAGCGCGACCAAAACGAAGAGTTAACAAATTTTTTATTAAAGAAAAAGTAAAAAAAAAAAAAATTAAAAACTTTTAAACCGTTCGATTTGGTGATAAATGCCCCTTGATTATATGAAAAATTTTTCTTCGAAAAGGCAGCTTAACATTGAAAGTAAAGATGTTCCTACATACTACTACAGTAGTTCTCGCAGATTTCTCTAATAGTTCTTTAAAACTCGTGGTGCGAGATACCATCGTGTTTCTATAAATTCTACATATACGTAATAGAACGAGAATGACTCATTCAGTTGTAATGATTTCCTCATCTTGAAGGTGATAAGTGATGGAATAACAAAATATATGCGAGAATGTAAAGAAATATTTGTAATTTTTAAATTCAATACTCATCAGAAGTGAATGCTGGCTTTCAGTAATTGTTATTGCAGAAATGATACGGAAATTAAAAATTTTTTTCATTTGTATAATGACGTTCTTATTTACTGTCAAATGAAAAATGTCATAAGTGCAATTTTCCGCGTTTAAGTATGGAATTAGCGAAAAGTTGCAGGGATGGCCTTTAGGATCAACCGTTATCCTAATTTTTTAATAAAAGTTGGTGGGTAGTTGAAGTTGAAGAACGAATAAATTGAGGAAGCTCCACTGTATCCCATTTGCCCCTTCATCTCCCTCCCCCCGACGCCCATATGCAAGAAGCTTGAGACAATAAATTTTGATAGAGCTCTTCGAGCTCAAAAGTTTGATAGGAGTTTCATAAGACACGATTTTTTGAATTTTCAAACCGCAATAACTTTTGAATGAATGAACCGATTTTCACGCAGTAGGTGTCATTCAACGCAGCCGCATGAAGAATCTTTAAATTCAAATTGATCAAACTCGAAATTCTGAAGTAATTCTGAAAAAACACTTTTTTCGATTTTCATTCGTCAACGACAACTCACGAAAAAATCAACCGATTTTGACCGGCTTGACGGCGATCGACGTTGTTTTTTCATGTTGAGAGCTGATTAGTTTTTCGAATCGATCGATAGATCCGTTTAAAAGTTATTAAAAAAAAACCACAATTTAAAAAAAGGTTTTTATCAGTTTTTTTAAGATTTTCCAAAATCTATCAGCCTGAATCGGTTTAAATTATATTCAAAATCTAAGTTTGGTTGAGCCCTTTTGAATGGCACCAATCGCGATGAAATCGGTCAAGCCGTTCAAAAGTTATAAGCGGGTCACACACTTCCACACACACACGCGCGCGTGCACATACATGCATATATACATACATACAGACATACAGACATACAGATGTAGTGACAACATCTCGTGGATAGTCAGGGAAGCTTCCGATGACCTTAAGGGGGACAGCCACGGTGAGGATCGAAAAAATAGGTGATATTCGGGGATTTTTTTGACTGGGATAATAAAATAATTTGGGGATCGGGTTCCTTTTGTTTTATATAGTATACATTGAAGATCATTCTGCTAAATTTTTATTAAGAAATATCATGTTATTATAAAGTTAGAAACATTTTTATGGAGCACCAAAAAAATTTCCTCCACTACGGTCTCATCTCTAACTTAAAAACGGATTATCTGAAACAAAAATACTAAACTGCGTTGTTATCTATATGCATATGGTTATCGTTTTACGTAGGAGATTTTGAAAATTTGGATTTGAAAAAAATGGCGACATTAAAAATTTCTTCGTTTTTTTTTTCTTATTATTTTGGATTCAAACAGTCCTAAAAAATCATAAAAATCAAAATTTTCAAAATCCCCTACGTACAACTATAGCTACTGAATAGACGAATACGGAAAAAAACTTGTGAATCCGTTAATATTCATGCAAATTACAGATGAGACCTGTAATAAAAATGAGACCTGTAAAAAAAAATATCCAAGTCCGTGAATTTGTAACAAAGAATATGCTTATCTTTTTTTATTTCTAAGGATTGGACACTAATTGTATAGAATATTGCCCGTGAAGTTTTATTGTTAACAAAATTTGTAAATGTATAAGCTTTTAAAAATTTAATTTTTTTAACTCATAGCTAATACCTACCTGTCTAGCTGGGATTACAATCGAATTTTCTAAATGAAGCCTTTACTCAATGTAAATTTATATAAAGTTCAGTTGATGAGTGAGGTCTCACAGAAAAACGTAAAAAGAAAAAAAAACTCACAACGATACTACTCATATACATATATACAATCACCACATTCTATTAGTTTATATTTAGTGGAATTTCGGAATTACTAACTTTATTTATATTTTACGTTTAGGTTTCACAATCAAATCCAATCGTGTGTCTATATTAACGAAACAAGCAGCTATCAACTAGTTCTTATAAATAATTCTTTTAATTTGTTCAATTTGTAAAAACACTCTTTGTTCAAAAGTATGTAAAAACACTCTTCCATTAAAATGTAATGTTGTAGAAAAAAGTTATTTTATCAACAACTTTTCGAGTTTTGACGACACAAACATACGGAAGCTGAATCATCTAGACAAAAGAATACTTTTTATAAAAATTTCAAAATAAAATATTACAGAGAGCTTTTGTAAAAGTTAATTAAAAAAACAAATTGAAATTATACATTATTTTTCGGAAACTTTTTTTTAACTTTAAAATTCATTTGAGATTTAATTAGAAAAATAAAATGGCCAGTCTTAAAACGACCATGATTTAATGAGATTCCATTTTTTAAAAATCTTATTATTGCAACAAAAACCATGGTTTTTTTTTTTCTACAATTTTGTACATTTTATAGATAACACTGAGGAATAAATTTTCATTCCAGATGTTGAAAGGTTGTTTGGTTTTACATTTATTTTTGCCGAAAAATTGTGTAATCATGTGAGTATGAAAAAATGACAAACACTTAATTTTTGTTATGTCATCAATATTACAAGATAAGATATAACTCATAGTATTGAGCAATGATAATATAATTAGTGTATACCTATAGAAACTATTGTTATACAGCAGGGAATTGATTATTTTAGAGATTTGAGATGTCAATCCAAGTCACGATCAGTTATATTATTCCTTATAGTCCATTGAAAAGTTACATTTGAGGTTGCAATTTTTAGAGGACGTAATTTTATTTTTTTGATGTGTAGGGGGGGGGGGGTCAATGTAAAGCTAAAACCAAGTTTGTGGGGTCGCCACCCTTGTCCCACGGCCGTCATCTTGAAAATAGGGGTTGAAATGGTTTTTACGATATATCTTTTAAACTATTTATTTGATAAAAAAAGTTTGTTAACATTTTTTGTTGCAAATTAAATTCTCTACAACTTTGGCCTAGTAACTTTTTGTCGTAGAACTATAAATAAAAAAGTTATAAGCGAAAATATTCAAAAATTCGACAAAAAAATTTCTATTTTTCAGAATAACTTTTTTTTTTTATCATTTTTCGAAAAAATTAAATCAGACCATTTTTGTAGATCGTTTTTTGAGGAACAACTTTTATAAGCAACATTTTTTCATTAAGGCAATAGCTAAGGTTTTACAGCACTCCGAAGTGAGTAATATTTTTCAGCACTTTTAACTATACCTATATTATACAATGTTTTTCAATGATTCGTACCGGTCAAGAATTTTCCGGAAAATGGAAACATTAAAATTTGGGCAACTCTAAGTAAAGAAATCACTAAATAAAAAATTTGGATAAATAATATATTGGAAATAATAAAAAAAATTATTTGTAGAAAAAAAAAGATGATTTAAAATTTCGATAATAAAAGAGGTAGTAATGTAAAAATTCAGTTACCAAAAAAATAGAATTATTTCAAAAAAGATAAGCATAAAATTAGAAAATTTAAAAACAAGATATCCGTGAAATTAAACAAACCATAAAACAAACACGTAAAATGACAGAGATTTAAAAAAATGGAAAATAATAAATTTAAGCAAGTCAATAAAAAGACAATTGAAAAATTTAGAAATTTAGAAAAATAGACAGTTCTAGTTATTTGTAAACTTAATAAAATGGACATCTCTAAACATAGACAAGTAAATTTAGATATCTTTACTTTTGGACATCTCTAAATATTTACAAATATAAATTCTTACAATTTATAACAATGATGATTAAAAACGTAGTAATCGTACGAAATAAGCGCTAAGAAATTTAAAATACAAAAGATAACTAAAAACTAATTAATTTTCTTGTAACTGCTGCTCCCGGAAGCTTACAGTTATTTTTGATCGATTGTCTTTTAATTATAAAAACACACCAAGATTTTGCTTTTAATCGAGGTAAAAAATTTTTTTTACTTCCAGGAACTACCAACAGTTTCTGTGACCGCTGCTCCAGGAAGTTGTAAAGTTATTTTTGACCAATTGTCCTGTAAAATATATACCTAGATTAAAAGCAAAATTTCTGTAGGTTTTTAAAATAAAAGGACAATCGATCGCAAAGAATTGTATAACTTCCTGGAGCAGTGGTCGCAGGAGCTGTTGGTAGTTCCGGGTCTTCGAAAATATTTTTTACCAAGATTAAATCAAAATTTCTGTGGGTTTTTAAAATTAAAGGACAATCGATTAAAAATAACTGCACAATTTTATGGAGCAGCGGTCATAGGAAAATTAATTAATTTTTAGTTATCTTTTGTATTTTAAATTTCTTAGCGCTTATTTTGTATGATTACTACATTTTTAATCGTCTTTGTTCTAAGTTGTAAGAATTTATATTTGTAAATATTAAGAGATGTCCAAAATCAATGATATCTAATTTTACTGGTCTATGTTTAGAGATGTTTTTAGTGATTTCTTAACTTAAAGTTGCCCAAATTTTAATGTTTCTATTTTCCATGAGTTTCTTGATCTGTACAAATCATTGAAAAGCATTGTACGTGTGTACCAATAATGTGTCATCAGTTATTGTTTTTTTTTTTTTATTTTGTTATTATAATTTTTTTAATTATAAATTTAATAATATTACAAAATTTATAATTAAAAAAATTATAATAACAAAATAAAAAAAAAAAGAACAATAACTGATGACACATTATTAGTACACACGTATAATATAGGTATAGTTAAAAGTACTGAAAAATATTACTCACTTCGGAGTGCTGTAAAACCTTAGCTGTTGCCTTAATGAAAAAATGTTGCTTATAAAAGTTGTTCCTCAAGAAACGATCTACAAAAATGGTCTGATTTAATTTTTTCGAAAAATGATAAAAAAAAAAGTTATTCTGAAAAATAGAAATTTTTTTGTCGAATTTTTGAATATTTTCGCTTATAACTTTTTTATTTATAGTTCTACGACAAAAAGTTACTAGGCCAAAGTTGTAAAGAATTTAATTTGCAACAAAAAATATTAACAAACTTTTTTTTATCAAATAAATAGTTTAAAAGATATATCGTAAAAACCATTTCAACCCCTATTTTCAAGATGACGGCCGTGGGACAAGGGTGGCGACCCCACAAACTTGGTTTTAGCTTTACATCGACCCCCCCTACACATCAAAAAAATAAAATTGCGTCCTCTAAAAAATGCAAGGTTAAGCCTAAAAAATGTAACATTTCAATGGACTATTATAGTATTCAGAGTTTTATGAGAGATATCATGACAGATTTATTTAGACTGTCTTAAAGGTAAACACGTACGCTTACGCGCGCATACTAATCTAGTCATAGTAAAAAAGTTGAAAATAGTTCAAATGGAGAGAATTCAAAAGAAATGTAGAAGCTATATAGATTAGAGGGGCTGCTGCTGCTGCTGCTGTGGAGATGCAGAGACAATATGCGCGCGCAGTAACCTCACCATGCTGTTTTGATCCTCGTCCTCGTGCCTTTCTATTTTATGATCATTACTGCCGTTAGTTCAGTATTCAGTTCAGTTCAGTAACTTTCCAACCATTTTTAAGCGTGCATTTCAGTTCGTGTTTTTTTTTAATTTTTTGACTATATTTTAGTGAATATATTTTTGTGTGTTTTATATAATGTTTTTAAAAATGTTTTACGTGTTTACGTCAATGTATCAAATTGGAAATGGGTTGTCAAAGCTTATTGTTCACTAAATGATCAGTTCAAGTTTGGGACTTGGTTTTCTAAACATAAGATCATCGTATTCAGAAAAAGTCGAGAAGACGACTTTGTCTCGCAAGTAGTGAAATGGCGATAGCATTGTTGACGTTTTTCTGGATTTTTATTTTTAATTTATTTTATATAACATCCTCATCGTCAATCTTAATACTAAAATGCTGTAAAAATGGTGAAGAGTTGGCGATGTCAAACAATGACCCAAAATCAGAATTTGCTTGTGTGAAAAGTAACACAACTTGGATTCCAACAATATATTCACCAGTGCAAAAAAATTTTCTATCTGCGATACCCAATGAATGGATAATTCACGAAGCAATAAAACCTACATGTACCGAAAATCGAATTTTAACGCCCATACTTTGTAGCAATATTTCGCCGTGTATCATATTCGACAAAGGTCATGCAATCTTAAACGCCGCCGGAAACAACTCACACATTTCACCGAGTGAATACTGTGCGGACTCAAAGGCTCTTCTTGTTTGTACGGTAAAGAAGGTTGAGGCCGACCGGGCCACTTCCACAATAAGGCCCAGAGTACGCAGATGTTGTGGAGAACATGCAGCATTTTATGAGCAGAGGTATTTTTTTTTTTTTTTTTCTGTTAAATTAGTTTTCTGTACAATCAAAAATTGGGAATTTAAAATTTTCAAATAATTCAGAAAATTTATTTTCATTGATTCTTTTTAAAGTAGCTTTTGAATGTGACACACCTTTCCGAATTTCCATGAATTCAATCTAGAAGCTCATTATTTGAGCTTTAAATTCCATTGTCACTAAAAATTTAATTTTTACTTTTTAAAAATTAATTCTATTTTTTAATTAATTATTCATTTGTTTTTCTTTCAGCTTTAAATTTTGTTACTCACATTATTCTTATTAAAAGTTTTTCCAATAAAATTTAATGTAATTAAATAAGGGGGCTTCTTATTACATACATTTTTTCTTTCATATCATTTGCAGTGGAACTTAAAGCTTAAACGCCCATTGATCCAGTTGAAATAATATAATTTCAGATCGATGTCATTCCGAGGGTAGAAACTGTCAAAGTTAATATCATTTTCAGGCTTATAAAAATTGCTTCTGTTTATTGTAAATCTTTAAATAGTTTACTAAATTGACAGTTGAACAATATGCTATCAATCGCAAAATGTTTCATTTTAACTAACTCCAGCCATTCAAACTTTAAGTTAATACAAACGATATGAAAAATATCTTGTGTGACACAAGATGAAATCTGATTTCAGGCGAAGGTGACAACGTATCCTCACCTGAAATAGTTTTGTCTAAACTTTTTTCCTGAAAATTATTGTATAAATAGTTAAAATAACCCTGGGACCTCAAAACGTTGATATAGAGATGAAAATTCGATTTTCGATAATCGAATCTAAATCATTAACTTTTCGAAATATTAAAAAGTTTTCAATTTTATTGACAAGCAGTTAAAAATAACTCTGTCTATTTGAACTAGATATGCGATTGAAAATGTATCATTGCTTTTACATTTGATTTTTAATTTATATGTCTAGTTGGTATGCTGTACAATGATCGTTTCGATTGAGGGACCCAGTCTCTTTCCTTCTCCTCCTCTTTCGTGCCAGAAATATAGCTCATAAATTTTTCTGATACTCTACTAGCACTATGAAAAGTAGACCAAACTCAATTAAAAGTGTTCTGCGGCAATACGAGATGAATAAAGTAACGTTGATCACAACCTTTGGTCCCTTTGACTCATCATCAAAGCACTCACAGTAACCTGGTGGGTAGCGGACCTAATAAGACTCCTAAGCATTTAAAAATTGCTGATCTAAAGATAATCTCAATACAAACGCCATATTCCCAATACATTTTTCTGTTCTGAAATCGAGAAACTAAACAAAATCCAAAATATAGTCATAAGAAGACTAGCCATTGATGCAAAATTAGTATTCCTATCATTTCACTAATTTTAGAATCCTGTCTCACACCTATAAAACTTCATGAGTGTATGAATTAGTAAAAAATAGATGTCTGTTTATAATCATTTCACAAAATGACCCTACATCTGTAAAATAACGAAATAATCTTGTGAACATAATTAGTACATAAGAAGTCTCTAAATATCGAAAGTAACTTTGCTTTTCTCAAAGTCTATACGCAACAAATGAAAAAGAAAAAAAAACCAAAAATTTACATCACGTATTGCACGAATACCTTAGTTTTAATCAACAATGAATCAGTGATCACATTTTTGATATTTTGATACTAAACTAATTTGCATCGATTCATCAATTTTGTACTATAATGTGAGCAACTAATACACTCATCCTAATTGACAATGCTATATTTATTCGCTTAAAAAATCAGAAAAACTACTTAGTTTGACTTTATTGTATTCGATAAATTGTCATGTTCTAACAATTAAGGACGAAAGTATAACTTTTATCAAATAAATAAACATTACTCTATAACAAAATCTTAAGTCTTCGTTTATATTAATTGATTACTTTAGTAATAATCCGTTGGCATTGAACGAAAAATAATGTTGTTCATAAAACCAAATTGTAGGATTATAATAACAATACAGCCTTGAAAATTTAATGGATATTACGATAACTATATATTAGATGGCTGAGATAATTGTACGTCAAATAACTCAAACATTAAGACCAATTCGCCATTTTTTACATTTTCTTAATCAAGCGCTCAATAACAATACGATTCATTATTCACAAACATATTCCTATATGGTTCTAGTGACTACATTTTTTCAGAGTACCCTCACTGTACATGACCAAACCTAAATATCATCTTATCCTTTTAATAATCGAAACACTAAACTAAATCAATAAAGAACAACTGTGTCATGAAATTAATCTGAATCTTGGATCATGTATAAAGTATAAAGAAATGCATCAGCAGATAGGCTAACAAAGAGGAGCATAAAAAAGATCTTTATAAATAACAACATGCTATAGACAGATCTATGCAATGAATCTAACAAACAGATTAAAGTTTTAACCGATAAATTTTTACGCCTTAGTAACCGTTTCAAAAGCAAACTTTACTTCTAACATTATTCCGTAAAACTACCTAAACCTGTGTTTAAAAAGCTGAATAAAAGAAGAGCTACAACTTTGTCCCGTGTGGGACTAAACCATGGTAACCTCAACTGAAGTAGACAAAGAATTTATTATAATCTGTAGCTTGTAAATGTAATTATTCGATCCAAAACTTAAGTTACTTTTTCTGATATTCCCTTTTATCTCATCGATCATCACGATCATTAAATTACTTAAAAATACAATAGCTAAATAATTTGTTGCTTAAATTATTATAAAGAAAGAAAAAAAAGTAATTCAACAATATTAACAGATATAGTTATGAATATTCGATTACGTTCATTCACAACTCAATTTTCATTTATAGTTCATTAAAACAAAAAATATTGAACTGTATCATTTAAGCTTTTATTACTTTTATTGTATAATTTTTTTTGGTAATATTTTGGAATAATATTTATTTAAGGCGTTGCTTTGGTATAAGCAAATAAATAAACCGAAAAAAAAAGCATTAAGGTAGTTCACTCATAAATGTACAACTCTAAGAAGTTTTTGAGATTTAAATTATAAGTATAATAGATACACAATACATATACTGTTGAAATTGGAAATCAATTGACCATACCAAATATGAGATAGTTTTAATTTAAAAAAGGCCATTCGGCAGCCGAAATGGAAGTAGATTTCATTTTAATGATAACAATAATAACAATAATTTCTTAATAAGTCTGGTTCATAATCCAACGACAAGTACTTATCGATATTTCTAGTATTTACATCGATATTAGTACTCAGGATCAATTCTAATCCAGTTACGTGTAAAGGATCAAGCTTTAAAAACAGACTTTGATTTCGCTTGTTAACATTAGTGATGTCAATATTTGGAATATTGAGCAAGAACTCTATTGCTCTTGGTGACTCACTATATATATAAGTACATACATATATAAACTTTTGAACTATATGCATTTTCTGAATTCGTTTGACGAGCTGAATGGAAATATAGTGAAATTTTTCAAAAGTTCTGTCATGAGGACCAATGCAATGTTAGATTTCTATGAAATCTACTAATGACATTTTAGCACGGCTGGTATGAAAAAAGAGTGAGAAAATCACAAATTTCTATGATTATAGAGTTGAAAGATTTTATGATCACTTGAAAAAACTGATATCTGTTAGAATAATATACTTAAAATAACCCAAAAAAAAATTTAGAAGCTCCGGATCATGTTGTTTTTTTTATAAATTATCAATAAACTGGCTAGTTAAACAAAAATAACCATCAGTAAAAGCGAATAAGAGATAGTATTATACTATAGTATCAGACGTCTGTGAGAAAGGCAGCATCAGCGAGTACTTCAAAAGAAAAGAAGTAGCACAAACTACATGTCGTGTGTGAAGTACCTTCTAGGGTTATGTTCTGATAGAATTTTTCCAAATTCACTGTATTAATTGGCTCCAACATAATCTATTTCCGGCTAACTATTTGTTGATATCGGTCCTCTATTACCATACAAAGATTAATTTTCTAAGATTTTAATAAGTGTACCTTTATTTGTTTCAGACATTCCTGTGTAAATCAAAAAGATGTAGAAAACGCACCTCCTTTACTGCCTAATTCATCTGTGTCTATTGATGTAATTACTGGCTTTCCATCCTGTACTCGTTCAAATAACTATACTATAGTTGGAAATACTGATGTATCAGTTCTTCAGTCCGATGGCAGCTTAATAGTTGATGGAATATCTTTGCGATCTTCACAGTATTGTGTGGAAAGAATTAAAGAACTAGATGGCAAATCTAAAGTTTTCGTTTGTCCGGAGTATGCACCTCAAAGGTAGTGTATTAAATCATGTACATACGCGAAGTATTCTACCCCAAATCGATTACTTTTGAATTCGGCTCCCTCTGATTTAGCTTGATTTTCAAAATTTTTTCTACTTCGAGAAATAGGTTATCAGAATGTTTTACCTAACTGAAATTTTTATCAAAAAGATTTTTTTTTCAAATGCCTATAACAAAACTGTCAATTTTTCAAGTTTATATCTATTTTAGTCACAGTATAGTCTTTTTTTCATTATTTGTGCTAAAATACATGCTGTATTGATATTTTTTAGGCCCATAAATCAAGATCCCGATATAAGGTTTATGATGTATTCCATAAGTTTCATCATAAGCTCGATTTTTCTTGGTGCCACATTAGCTACTGGTTGGTTACTTCCTACTTCACATCATGTACTGCATTGGAAATGCCAGACTCATCACGTTTTAAGTCTAATGCTAGGTGACATATTAATGGCAATCATTCAGCTTGCTGGAGATTCATTGCAAGGTGGTACTTGCAAATTACTAGGTAAGAATTTATTTTTATTGTTTCATTTAATGAGAACAAATATTCGACTTTTCGATTTCATGTGTTTGAAAAGTTTTAATGAGACTGAATCTAAGTTGTACGGGGCTTGCAATTATTTGAATAAATGTAAAATCGAAAAAATATAAAAAAAAAAAAAACATTATTTGAAAGGAGTCACTGAAAGAGAAAAATAAAAAAACCGTATGGTGTCGTGGGACACAGAATAAGAACGAAGTTCCTTATTATAAAATACATTAGACACTGTATAGCCATCATACATAGATTATACATAAAAATCTTACACTTTTTTTAACGTTACGGATATTTTTTGCCGGTTAGAGTACCCCTCCGCAACGCCCTATAAGGAACTTCTTTCCAATAAAACTCAGCGTTTATGGAGAGTGTTAGCGATTTATTAATACATCAAGTAAAAGAATAATATTTTGAAATAACAAAAGAGGTTTTTGTAATACTTCAGGAACTCGTATTATTACATTTGCGACATAAGATACGGGCAGTCTCAACAAAAATCTTTCTGTCAGCAAATTCATTTAAATTATAAAATTTAATTGTGTTCATATATAGATTGACGAAAATATACATTAAAAAAAATGGCAAGGTAAGCTAAAAAAATTCTAAAACGAACATTTTAAAGAAAATAAATAAAAAAAAGTGTCAAACAATTGTGAATAGTGAATAATCAAGCAAGTTTTTTATTTTTCACGTTTCTTATCAAATTAGTAATGAATGAAATATTTTGCTGGCATATAAGATTTGATGAGACGAAAAGAAGGCCATACTTCCGCAACTCATTAAGAACTCAGATTACATTAGTTTTTAACCCATCAGCACTCACGCTCATTTTAGAATGCTGATAATTTTTATATTCTAATTTATTTATTTATTTTTTTTTTTTTCAAATAAAAATGTTGAGTTGAAATTTTCCTATGTTTAAATAATTTTATCTATTTTCAAATTACAAAATTTTTTGAACGCCTTATTCCTAAAAAACCACTTTCAAAAAAAAATTTTTTTTTTTAATTTTTTTGAGATTTCTCAAAATTTATCCGTCCAAATCGGTCCAAATATTTTTCAAAATCTAAGTTTGGTCAAACTCTTTCGAATGGCACTAACCGCGATGAAATCGGTCAAGCCATTCCAAAGTTATAAGCGGTTCACATACTTTACACACACACACATGCGCGCGCGCATACATACACACATATATACATACATATTGATAATCTCGCAGGAATAGTCAGGGAAGCTTTCTGTGACCTTCAAACGTCAAGATCTGATGGAAACTCGACTTTTGCAAAACGGGGTAAAACCAGTAACCTCGATTTTTGAAAATCTTCAACTTTCTTAATGGGTAGTTAAAAGTTTCTTTAAGGTTTATTCCAGATTTATAACTTTATTGTTTTCTTTTGATTTTGAAGGTTTTTTTATTTAAAACGTATGGGAAATTAAGAATTATCTGCGTGTGATGAAATGCACCTGGTTTGTAAAATTTTGTTTCATCGGTACTCTAATAATGCGACTAAAAATTGCTCAACAAATAAATGCATAACAAATAAAAGGAGAAAAAATATTTTTGCATTTTGCTCATCCTGGGACTAAAGGTGTCAGTCTAAAAATCGGATGTTCGGTCTTAGTTGGTGTCGCTCGGATTTTAGCGGCAGTTTATGGTTGTCCGTAAAGCATTAGTGGAGAGTGTGAGCAAATTCCTCACCACATAGTTGAAAATTTGACAAGTTGACGGAAGTGTTGATGGGTTAATCAGGAAGATTAATGAATTTTAGCAAAATGAAATCTCACTAGTATAAAATTACGCATTACATATGTCATAAGCATATAATAAATTTTAAATAAACAGCATAAATAAAAATTAAATTTCGGAGTTTTGGACAACACCTGTTCTATTCCCTATGAAACTAGTTAATTATAATAAAATAAATGTATTAAAAGGTTATATAGAGTATTTGAAATTTCATGAATCTTTATAATTTAGAATCATTCATTATATATTTTTTTTAATCATTCATAATTTGCTTGCAGCTATTCTGGCACACTTTTTTTTTCTTGCTGCATTCTTCTGGCTGAATACAATGTGCTTCAACATCTGGTGGACATTCCGGTGAGTCTCTTTTATTGAAGTTCTGTATACAATTTCATATAGTGTTATTTTGAAAATCAATACACGAGATTTTAATAAATAATGGAAAAATCCGAATGAAAATTCTCCAAAACACAGAATTCATAAACTCACAAATCAGTGAATTCACAAGTTAACCGAATTTGGTTTAAATCTTTATAAAACACACTTGAAAAAAAATTTTTTTTCTTAGGATTTTCGAAATAGAAACATCAAACCCTTAAAAAATTGCTACCCAAATAACACTATCATTTGCAAATTTTTACGTTAGACACTGGTAACTGGTAAAAAAACACATTTATTAGAATTTTGATAAGTTTGTGCAAGATGATTTTTATAATCCAATTTTGATTTGAAAAGAAAACATAACATAAAACCCCTACTGACACACTGAGTGTCTGCTTCTCTTTTCTAATGTAAATCTTATTGTTAAAAAAAATGTATGAAAGATTTAGTCTGGAGAATTTTAAAGATGATTTTTAATAAATTGTAAAAACATTATAAATAAATATATAAAAAATTTTTAAAAGACACAAGCACATGAAATGTAGCAGGTGTCTCAAGATGTATTTTACAATATATATATATATAACTGTTTTACTCCTTCTACACTTCTCACAAAAATTAAGGGAGCAGAAAAAAAATCCAAATTTTTAGGGGATTTTCAACAGGCTGTAACTTATACAAAAATGGTTGTACAGCAAAAAAAAAAAAAGCAAATTGTAGCTCTAAGTGTTTTGTTTTTGGATCTGAGTTTGAAAATTTTTTTTTGAAAATATTTTTCGAGTAATCATAAGAAAACCGCCGAAAAAAAATTTTCGAAATTTTTTTGGTTTTTTTTTAATCTACGGACGTGGAAAAAATTTTTTCGACTCAACCTCCATATGGACCGGATAGCTTGTTTATTCAGATTTAATTTCGTTTTTTTAAATCTCGATACGAGCATTTCTCGCTGAGATATCGATGTTTGAATGGAAAAAGATCATTTTGTCTTTGATTACCAATATGTCAGCAACCAATGATTGCACAGAAATTTTGAGGTTGGTTTTAAAAACTTGAATAAATTCTCTACAAGGATTGGCAATTGAATTTTGAAAAAAATTTTTTTCAATCATTACATGAATTTGAAAAAGCATCCAAAAAAGGGCTTTTTGTCGTTTTTTGGAAAATCAAGCGCCCAATCAAAAATATTGCGGAAACCACTGACGTTAAGTGTGCCTCTTACTGTTCAATATACCCACAAAAACCCTACAAAGTTTCAATTCAATCCAGCCAACCGTTTTTTTTTTCCCACTTGATCGAATTTTTGAAAAAATTAAAGGAGCAAGAATTTTGCTCTGAAAATGTCATAATTTTTATCAAAAATGAAAAAATTTTTTTTTTTCATTTTTCTCTCAATTCTGTATTAGTGACTTGAAAAATTTAAGGAAAAAAAAAAATCGAAAATTTTTGAGAAAAAAAAAAAATTTTTTTTAATTTTTTTTCAATTGGCCCAAATCAAAAAAAATGTAGCGACTCACTTTCTCACCGATTTTACTCTTCCGCACTTTAATTTTCCTAGTCACAAATTAATTGAATAAATTAAAAGTTGATACCCCCAAGGCAAGTCGAATATTCGTTCTACGAATATTGGGACAATAATTTTTCGTGCGAATTCCATCAGTGTCTAAAAAAACAGTTTTTCTTAAAACTAACCTGCTTTCTTGGTAATCGAGCCAATCAACAGTTTTTCTCAAAACTACCGTATTTTTAATTTTTAGAAAAGCAAATTAACTGAGTTTTTGCAAACTTTAGTTTTCTTTTTATTTTTTTCATAATGCCTAGGCGGCATTTATCCGCGCCACAAGTCGCTCAGATAGTGACTCTAGTGGAAGAAGGGTACAATTACCGACAAGTCGGGGATCGTATGGACGTTAGTTCATCTGTCGTATCTCGCGCATACAATCGGTATTTGGAAACCGGTGGTTATCAACGACGAGTTGGCCAAGGTCGTCGTCGCGCAACAAATCCTCGTGATGACCGAGCGATCGTTCGGCGTGTTCGTCAAGAACCTTTCATTCCTGCGAACGTTGTCGCCCGAAATTTTCCGAACCGTCGACAACAACCGCGGAACATTTTAGTTCAAGCGGTTCGAAATCGTCTCCGTGCGACTGGAGTGCGATCAAGAAGTGCCGCCCGAGTACCGATGTTATCACCCATACATCGCCGAAACCGTCTGGCTTACGCTCGTCAACATGTTCATTGGACCGTAAAGCAATGGAACAATGTTTTGTTTTCTGATGAGTGTCGGGTATGCCTGTTTAGAAATGACCGAAGACCCCGAGTTTGGCGCCGTCAGGGAGAGCGTTTTTCACGTAACTTCACTCGACCGGTAGCTGCTTACAACGGAGGGTCGGTGATGGTTTGGGGAGGAGTTTCGAGATTTTCACGAACTCCTTTGGTAATTGTCCACGAAAATCTAAACGCTACGCGTTACATTAATCAGATCTTACGACCTGTTGTCTTGCCTCTACGGCAGCAAACTAGAGGTTTTATTTTTATGCAAGACAATACCCGGCCTCACACAGCAAACGTCACCCGTCGGTTTTTCCAAAGACACGACATAACGTTGTTAAGGCATCCAGCGGTAAGCCCTGATCTTAACCCTATCGAGCACGTCTGGGATATCCTGAAGCGCCGATTGCGCCAGAATTATCCCAATTTACGAACGTTAGCAGCATTAGAGCGGGCGCTAATCGAAACTTGGCGACGGATTCCGCAGTCAATGATTCGAAACTGCATTTCAAATATGCCTGAAAGATTGCGGGCTGTTATCAGGAGCAGAGGTGGCAATACGCGGTATTAGCACAACACACACACACACACACACACACACACACACACACACACACACACACACACACACACACACACACATCTTCGGAGAGTGAGTTTGGAGTCACAAAATACTGTGAAAGTGACGAACCACAGGGTCTCAATCTCTGATAAAACCACACACATACACGATGTATGAGGTTAGTTTTAAGAAAAACTGTTTTTTTTAGACACTGTTGGAATTCGCACGAAAAAATTATTGTCCCAATATTCGTAGAACGAATATTCGACTTGCCTTGGGGGTATCAACTTTTAATTTATTCAATTAATTTGTGACTAGGAAAATTAAAGTGCGGAAGAGTAAAATCGGTGAAAAAGTGAGTCGCTACATTTTTTTTGATTTGGGCCAATTGAAAAAAAATTAAAAAAAATTTTTTTTTTTTCTCAAAAATTTTCGATTTTTTTTTTTTTCCTTAAATTTTTCAAGTCACTAATACAGAATTGAGAAAAAATGAAAAAAAAAAATTTTTTTTCATTTTTGATAAAAATTATGACATTTTCAGAGCGAAATTCTTGCTCCTTTAATTTTTTCAAAAATTCGATCAAGTGGGAAAAAAAAAACGGTTGGCTGGATTGAATTGAAACTTTGTAGGGTTTTTGTGGGTATATTGAACAGTAAGAGGCACACTTAACGTCAGTGGTTTCCGCAATATTTTTGATTGGGCGCTTGATTTTCCAAAAAACGACAAAAAGCCCTTTTTTGGATGCTTTTTTAAATTCATGTAATGATTGAAAAAAAATTTTTTTTTCAAAATTCAATTGCCAATCCTTGTAGAGAATTTATTCAAGTTTTTAAAACCAACCTCAAAATTTCTGTGCAATCATTGGTTGCTGAGATATTGGTAATCAAAGACAAAATGATCTTTTTCCATTCAAACATCGATATCTCAGCGAGAAATGCTCGTATCGAGATTTTAAAAAAACGAAATTAAGTCTGAATAAACAAGCTATCCGGTTCATATGGAGGTTCAGTCGAAAAACCTTTTTCCACGTCCGTAGATTAAAAAAAAAAAACCAAAAAAATTTCGAAAATTTTTTTTCGGTGGTTTTCTTATGATTACTCGAAAAATATTTTCAAAAAAAAATTTTCAAACTCAGATCCAAAAACAAAACACTTAGAGCTACAATTTGCTTTTTTTTTGCTGTACGACCATTTTTGTATAAATTACAGCCTGTTGAAAATCCCCCAAAAATTTCGATTTTTTTTCTGCTCCCTTAATTTTTGTGAGAAGTGTATGTAGAGTTGAAGACTACCTTACTGAGGTGTAAAGTTTCAACCTTAGAAGTAGTGAAACATAGATAATTATAAATTCAGACATATCATAAGACGTCATTCGCAATTCTACTGCAAGCCATGCGTCTATGTCTTCAAGTAATTCCTTGCGCAAGTCGTATGCATTTACTGTACTCATGACTTTCGGAAGATTATTTATTATTTCATATAAGACAGACTTGGTTAATTTATTAGTTACCGAATATTGTAAACTACCTTGATACAATTCGGATTTGCATGCCTCATAACGCGAAACGCGGAAAGTAGTGCTTTACCTCCGACTCTTCAAGGTCAAGCAATTTTGTGATCTTTAAATGCCTCTATTACAACCATACTGCACTTAGAAATAAAAGTAAAATCCTTTCTTAACACACATTACACAAGCCTCCATGAATTATTCTTTACAAGAATATTTTTATCATTATCGGCTCCGTAATATTCTCCGTGAGTAAAATTTCGGAAAATCAGTTCTCGGCTGACCTGTAGTTGAGAAAAAGCTTTTGTCTTTAAATTTTATAGCTTCAGAAATATCATAAGTAAATATATAATAGATAAATTAAATGGCATGATGGCCGAGCGGACTAAACTTAGTCATTATCCCGTTAGTTCCTTCGCACATCATGTCGTGAGGCGAGGGTTCGAGCCCCGCCGGTTGTTCAAATAGTTCCAATAACAACCGTCAGGGGTCGCTCCAGTAGCCGAACTGTACTGCCATGGGTTTTCTCTGTGGTTTCCCCATCGCCACTATTCCAACAACCGATAGAAAGAGGTGAAGAATAGGGTAATGCAGTAAGAAGCACAAGTCGGTCCACAGCCGCATGGAGAATATAGATACGTGCAAATAATTTGAAAGTGTAAAAACGTTGATTATAAGTGAAAAGAATATGTTGAATGCAATGAAACAAGTGTTAGTTAAAAGGGCGAAAGTCAGGTATAACATCAATGGGAGTTATATGATAACAAAAAGAGACACTTGTAGATTGAATGGGATAGGGGTATTACAGTGGTAATACCAAAAATGTGGAGAATATGGGTTACAGTCTTGTAAAAACCAAAATAGGTATACAAGTAAAAACGATATAATATAATAGATAAATTAATAAACGTTAAAATTTAGAATTTGCTACTTTTATGAACCGCTGAGTTTACAAACGGCTATTTTAATTGTTAACAAAATTTAGCATTCACTTATTTCATGAATCGCAAAATTTACTTACTATTGGCTAATTTACTATTGTGCGCCTTGATTGCATCATTTTTATTAATCATTATTTAGTATTATCTTTTTTAATGATCAACTCATTTTATGAACGGCATCATTTTCAGTTTTAAAAATTTTTAGCAGGATTGCGCCCACAGTTCTCAACTGATCTTTATAAAATTTTGTAGGCTCATTCTATGGATCAATACCAAAATCAAGTTCGAAGATGAGCAATATCGGCCGGTTAGTTTGCGAGTTGTGGGTGTTTGAAAATTTTTTTCCTTTTCAAAAAATTTTGAATTTTGTATATTTTGTGAAAATAATTTTCCAGATGTGAAAGATGTGAAACTTTCAATTACCTATCATTTAAACTATTATTTATCTCGTTTTGATGATTTTTTCAAATAATTCCGTGATTTAAAAAATTTTTTTTAATTTTTCAATAAACGTATTTCGGCCTTTTTTTTTTCAAATAATTTTTGAGCCGTAAAAGATAACTTAAATCTGTCCAATTTATGTTAAAATTCACATAATTATATCAATTTAAGCTATTATTCGTCGCCTTTTGATACTTTTTTTCAATTTATTTCGTAGTTGGGAAAATAAAAAAAAAAAAAAAATAATTTTTAGCTTTATCGTCAAATAACTTTCATATACTACAATTCTTATTTTTTAAATAGTGTTTTTTTTTGTTAATATTCAAACACGAAATCTACCTATCCATGTCGGTTGTGACCGAATGGCGCTTTTTTTATCATGCAAATTGTTATGAAAGTTCTCATTGATTTCTTCATGAAGAAATCTACATATGGCTTTTTTTCAGTAAAATGTAACTTTTCTGAAATACTAAATGATTATTTGAAATTCTTCTATCTTGTTGTAAAAAGCCTTCCTAAACTTCCATTTCAGTAAGAGCAATTTAAAATTAATTGATCATATCTTAAAATAATTTAATCGACTTACAGAGATTTGAGACCGGCAAGCTTGGAAAAGAGTCAAGAAATATTACGTTTAAGAGTGTATGCTTGCTACGCTTGGGGTGGACCATTTTTGGTTGCTGGACTTGCTGCTCTCCTCGATCACTTACCAGCCCAACCTCACAGCCCTTTCCTGAGGCCTAGATTTGGAGAAAAAATGTGTTGGTTTTATGGTAAGTTGCACTTAGTCTATTCATAAAATAACGTTATCTAGAAGCCAAAACAAAACATTTTGTTTTGTTTTTTGACTATCGTAATTAAGGATATTTTATTATATCTTGGTTAACTCAGTTACGTAGCGACTTGGAAAGCTTGAGAATTTTTGACTGAAGATATCTTGAAGCAAATTTTAGTTCTTTATAATACTAGACCGATATACGTATACCTGATATACTAGCATTACCTGAAAATAACACAACTTTTGAATCCTCAGAACGTAGATAAAAATACTAGTTTTCTGAAAATAAAACGGAAAACAATATTTCCCAAATTTTTGAAAATGTTCGTTTTCATATTCAGAAGTCGAAAAGTACATCAAAACGTCTTTTTTTATATTGATAAATTTTTTTTGTTTAGAATCTATTGGAGAAAACATATTAAAAGTTAATACTTTTTTTTAACAGGAGATACAGAAATTTTGGCTTATTTCTTCGGTCCTATTGGTGTTTTACTCGTCATTAATGTCATATTTTTTATCGCAACTGCTCGAGAATTAACTTGTGGACTATGGAAAGGTGAATTCGTAAAAAGCACTACAGAAAGGTGAGTAATTTATTGCTTATTTAGAACAGTGTTTTTGACGTTCCATGGTAAGACGGTAAAAGTTACAGAAAAACAGTAAAAAAAATTTTCAGGGAAAATTCAATTACTAAAAAAAGATCCCAATCATTAAAAAAACTTAGCTTAAAACATACAGAATATTTTAAATGTTAATTTGTCAAATACTTATTTATTTATTTAAGACCCAACGGCCTAAAATAATATAATAATAATGTACCACATTAGTAACAAATTTATCGAGCTCATACTCCAAAAAAAACTTAGAGATTTATATTTTGATAATGTGTTGTGAAATCAAAAAGTTTTTATAGATAAACATTTTCATTTGGATAATTCATGTAATTATTATTTATTTTCTATGTTCTAGAGCTGCTCTAGGTCGAGTTTGTTTGAAATTAGTAATTGTCATGGGTGTAACCTGGGTTGCTGACATTATATCATGGGCTGTTGGTGGTCCCAACTATTTGTGGTATTTTACAGACCTTTTGAATGCCCTTCAAGGCCTGTTTATCTTCATTGTAGTTGGATGGCAACCTCAAGTTCGTGCTGGTCTGAAAAAATTATTCAACCGGGATCCTCGAACAAGTGCTGGAAGACAAGGAAATGGCCTTAGTACAACAAGTCACGGTATGCCTAGCATGGGAGACAGTATGACTCAGAACCCAAGCACCAAGTCAGCGGCATTAGAAACTATCTGTTAAGATTTACAAAAATCCACGGGGACAAAACCGAAGAAAATTACACTAATTATTTGCATTTCGAGAAAAAAAAAAGTGTAATTTACAAATGAGATGAATTGCTAGTGAAATCTTTAGTATTTTAAATATTTTTTTTATCACATAATAGGATAAAATTTTAAAAATCCAGTGAATACAATTCGAAGCAGCTATATTTTTTTTTTTTTATTTTATTTAAAGTTTTTTAGAAAATATTTTCTAATTTAAAAAGATTTTTTTAGTATTACATTGCAAGAATTTTGTTAAATTCTGGAGAAAATTAACACGACTATATATCTACACCTATAATGTTGTAGTGTGTTTCAATAGAATCGCTACTAGAGTAAATAATAAAGAAGAAAAAAGGAAAACTTAGTGAGTATCAGGATTATATAGATACAAGTATTGTTTTTAAATTATGAGAGAAAAATTAAATTAAAAATAAATAATTTATAAGGTAGATGTTCGTATAAAATCTACATGGAATGTAACTCTCATCAAAGCATAAGCAACCAAGCGTCACACATTAAACTATTGTTTGAATTGATTAGGAATTTATTAAGTTGCATTAAATTGCGATAAAAACAAACATTTTTTAAAACTATTTATAACAAGCTCAATTTTCCAATTTAATGCATTAAAATTTACAAAGTTCTTGTTGTGATGTTTTTTAACTTAAAAATTATACGTTTAAATCGTCTAAGCTTTTACTTACTTATTAATAAGTGTGTATTCGAAAAAGAGACTGAACTACTATTTATTTATATCAATTTATGTTGTGTGTACAAATTCATAAAAAAACAAAAGAAACAAACTTAAGATATACATAAAAAAAGGTAGAATGCTTTCTTAGTTTTCAGTAATGAAAAAATTTGCAAAGAAATAAGAACTAAAAAAAAATTTTCAGATTTTTATGGACTGCATATTAGATTATAAAAAAGATGGTCAAAATATATGATATCTGGGTATTTAGATATACGTGAGGCTCCACTTGTTTTCAGCTATAAAAAATTTAAAATTTAGAACAAAAAAAAAACTTTGAAAATTTAAAGCATCATTTTCAAGTTATTGATGAAAACTCGAAATTTCAGTTTCAAGACTTTAAATTCAAAAATTGTTATGGAATTAGATCCGAAAAGTAGAGGAAAAAAACTCAGATAAGTCAATTTTTCAATTTTTTATGGCTAAAAATAGGTGAAATTCCATTTATATATAATTACTCATATCTGCCATAAAAATACGCCGATTGAATGAAACGTAAAAATAAGTTTGATTTTTTTATGCTAGAGATGAAGACTTAAAACTTTGAATGTTTTTTATTCATTAGATATTTCATTTAAATAAATGAAGCATTTTTAAAATCGATCAAAATTTTTTTATAGTTCTTTAAAACTTTCAAGTTATATTAGAATACGTTATAGATCCATCTGCTAAGCAAATGAATGATAGAAATCTCATGCTCTGATTAATTATACAATTATTATTATACATTGTTGTAGATTAAAGTGAACTAATATTTTGATATTTATATATGTAGGTATTAATATAATGATAAGTTAATATTAATTTATTTATTACTGATACATTTATATTATAATATAATTTTTATAAAGTAAAAAAATACTTTGATTGCCAAAATTTGAATTGTATTATTTTTAAATGAATTTTTTAATCGCTTTTATGGACACGAAAGTGAGCTCATTTGTAGGTAGAATATGAATAGTCTTAATATAAAAAAAATTTTGATAATTTATAAAAAATAAAATTATAAGATAAAAAAGCCTTTCAATCAATGCCTTCATATTAGATGCCAAATAAATGGTTGATAAAAAAAAATTTTGGAGTGATTAAAAATAGTTGAGTAAATGTAAAATTCAATTACTAATGAAATTAACTAATCTAATTAAAGTGATAAAATTGAAAAAATTAATTTAATTACAAAAAATTTATCTACATTTATTAACTCAACGAATATAATTGGGTAAAAAATATCTGAAATAACAATTTTGGTTAATGTAAATTAAGATAATTATTGCAAAAATTATCCTATTAATTTTTGTGAAAATAAAAAAAAGAAAACAAAATAATAGTAATAATAATAATAATTAGTCTACACATCGAAGACTTTTTATTAGCTTCAATTCCGCGTTAAGTTTTCCATTATGAATCTTGAGTAATTATAAGCACAAAATTTACTATTTTAGTATTCAATAGTATTCTTATATTTAGATTAAACCTATATTTTTGTTCAATTTTTTTATATGTTAATAATATTTAAATAAAGTTTGTAATAATCTTGTGCCTCAAAATAAAACTTGATGGAAAAGTAGACAATAATAGAGATGTATGATCTTGCATGATTTAGCTTGTCAAAATATTTGATATTTAAAGATAGTACCTTAGTAATGATATTATAATATTGATAATTATCCTAAAACTATAGAATATTAATAACTTATGAAATAGAATATTGATTTCGTTATGTTTTAATTTTTCAAAAATATTATAGTTTCAGAAATAAATTTAGAAAAGTGGTAATGCAAGTATATACATAACTACTTAATTTAAGATACTTAAAGGAGTCAAAGCTAAAAGAGTACGCGCGTCAAAGAATTTTTTTCTATTTTAGAATTAAAAAGTTACTTTTTGTGAGCTTAAAATCAGTGTTACTTCACAAAAAATAATTTATTATTATTCAGATGGGTTATTTTCCAGTAATCGATTAGTTTCTAACACAAATTATTTACATAATTCATTGAATAATTTTTTAATAAACTTTGATTAACAATTGGTTAATAGAAACATTAAACAATTGAAATGTTTGTGCATCTTAGATTATAAAAAAAAAAAAAAAACACTTCAAAGAATTGACAAAACGAGGAATTAAATTTTTTTTCCTCTGATTTAAGTATTGTAACTAATTATTTAGAACAAAAGACAAAAAAAATAAATACGTCTCAAAAATGATCGTGAATAAAAAATAAATTACTTTCTAATGATGTAAAATAACAAATTTTTCAAATTTAAGATGAGACAAAAGTATTACTTGAAGTTTTGTATGTTGTCTTAAACTTAATAAGAGTAATGAAACTTAATGAAAGTTGATTAAAAACTCAAATGAAATATTAATAAACATTCAACTAAGTACCTTAAACCACAATAAGCATTATAATACTTATATAAATTTAATAATAGTTTAAAATATGTTTACATCAAAGTGTTGATTGTTTGAGATAATACATAAAAAGAAAAAATCGACAGTTTAGGGAATCAAAGAAGAATTTTTCTTGTTTCAACAAAAAAAGTAATTTCATTTATATATTGACTGATATACGTAAGAATGAATTATATCTTTTAATAATTAAAGTGTTTGCTCTTAAACGAAGTTAATCGATTCTGCAGGATGACCTTTATCTTATTTATTATGTACCTTCTTAATTTTAACAGCTCATTTGTATTCTTAATGGTAATTAATTTTCCGTCATCACTCTGTCAAATAAAAGGACAACTACTTAAGAATTAAATTATTAATTAGTTATTGATTATTTATGTATAAACTTAGTTAAACTGTATTTTTGTATAATTACGAATATGTAATTAAAAATAATTGAGTTCTAAAAAAGTGAAATATTTATTTTTTCTTTCCAGTTGAGTTAGTTAACATATATAAAATAATTGTAATCATTGATATTCAAAATATGGTCCTAAAAAAATTTTTACGCATGATTTTTTGAATTTTTAAAATAGTTCACATATTTATTAATGACCTACATTAAATTATAAAGTAGTAGATTTTGTATGAATATTTATTAATTAAAATGTCACAGTAATGTGATTTTCTTTTGTTTATGTTGCGTGCTTTTAATTCCTTTATGAGTATATTAATTTAAAAAAGAAAATTTGAATATTGTTTTTTATAATAGAATTTGCAAGTTACTCAAAAATCTGTAAAGAGTATGGTTGTGAAAGTTGAAAAAATTCTGAGAACTTTTTCCACATCAAAATATCGATTTAAAACTTTCAGATTGCACAATTTTCAGCGTAGACAATAGTAGAATTACAAAAAACAAAGCATGATGTTAAAATCAGAGAATGTGTGATTATTTTTTATTTATTTTAATTGAGAAATAAATTAATAATTAAAATTATTTACAAAAATTTTTGTTTACAGCTTTTTTAATTTTTAAATGCAAAATTATATAAAATTATAAAGAGAGAACTTATAAAACATGATGGACTAACATATTTTCAAAAGAGGTTCAAAAAGAAGTATGTTTTTTTTTCATTAAGCCTGTCGAAAACGAGTAATTCCGTGAACTGACATCCATTATCCAGGACTAGGGGAGGGTGGCCTAAAGCGGGTAAGCTAACGAAGAAGGCCTAGAATAGAGTGTTCCAAAATGTAACTTCGATGATGAACCTCTCAAAATTAGAATTTTAGGTTCTGCTTTTAATAGGAGTTGTGTTTGAACATTTCTTGACATATTTTAAGCGTAAAGAATTTATTTGATATCCAGAGAATTTTTTAACAAGAGCTTTATTCGGGCATTTTCGCTGGAATTTCAAAATTTGGCCGGAAGTATCCAAAAAAAGCTTCTGTAAAAAGTTCTCTGAATATCAAATAAATTTTTTACGCTCAAAAGAAGTCAGGAAATGCCCAAACAATTCCTATTAAAAGCAGAACCCAAAATTCCAATTTTGAGAGGTCCATCATCGAAGTTACATTTTGGAACACCCTAGCCTAGAAGTTTTAGTTTTTCTTCGACTTACTAATGAATATTATTCTATCCGACATAGTAGTGATCGAACTTGAATATTAGATAGGAATATTGTTTTAGTTTGGGCCTAAAAATTTTTTGTCAATAAAAAATAAAAACTGTTTAAAAACTCGCTTTGCCCTACCCCTTAGCCCAAAGTGGATAAGTACTACAAATAGAATCTAATGATAAAACTAATTTTGATAATAAAATTGTGTATTTAGCTAACATGAAAAAAAATATTTTTAAGCAAAATAAGCATTTTTATATTCAAATTGATAATAAGTTTTCAATTAAGAATGTATTTCCACTTTTTTTTTATATCTACATATTACTTGATAATATTGTATGATAAAATAAATATAGAATTGAATGAGAGCAGCGCAAGTAGGTACTCACTTTGCCCCAGTACATGTTTTTTTGCTAAATAATTGTAAAATCAAAAATACAAAGGGAACCATCCGAACTTGTATCGTCCTTTAGAGTTAAATGGTACCAAAATAATATTATCATAAGTGTAATAGTATTCGAATCATCTGATGACACATTTCATTCGTAATTTTAACAAATTTAGCAATTTCTTTATTTTGTATTTTGTTACTTTCTGTTAAAATTCGAACACCCAATCAGAACTTTCGAATACTCAGGAGTGTTCCCATAATCACTACAAATGCATACTTTGACATTTTTATGGTAGTTTCACGAAAAAAAAAATTTCGATAAAACTTTTTCATAAAAATAATATCAATCACTTCTTGGAATTTTTAATTCTTCGATCAACTATCGGAAAATATTGACTTGTGTGACACAGTTTTAAGAAAAACGCGTTCAAAGTTTTCGGCTCCGCCACTATTTATATGTTAACTCTCTGTGGCAGGCTTAAAAATATACGTATAATTTGGAAAACACGTATCCGAATGATATAAAATTCTAAGTGTATGAGACATTCCACATTAGATCGGATGGTTTGAACAAATTTTTTTTTATATTTTCTCAACGTTTTTGCCATCTTTTAGAACCCATCAAAAAATTTTTCCCGATAAATTTTGAGATTTATCAGATTACCAGTTTTAAAGGTTGAAAGAAGAATGAAAAAGAAACGCTCTTTTTCAGTTTTTTTTTTTTTTTTTACTAATAGTCCAATCAGAAATTTTTGTTTAATCTTTGTTTTTACGTAATTTTTAGAAAAAATTTAAATACCAAATTACCCTATGGACCCTGAAGCTTGTTGCTATATTAGCGTTCAAAACATTCAAAAAATTTCCCACCACCAAGTTTTGAGCTCTACGAGCTTGTAAATACACTTTTCATATACTCTCAAGCACTTCTAGCTTAAAAATCTACCCAAAAAAGGAACATCAATTTAATGAGAAAAGAATAAATAAAATCTTAGTTGGAGTAAGTTTCTCTTTCACTTTTTATTTTTTCAAATTTACAAATAAATTTATCATCATTTATAAAATTTAATCAATTTACTTACATAGATAAAAATGATCATTAAACAAGTATAGAAAATATTTTGTAATATATATTTGATTGACTCTGAAAAAAATTCAAGTAAACGTGTACGCAATGATTGTTACTCTATAGAGTTTCCGATTATGGTTGACATCGATGGAGTAGGCATGCATACACTACTTAAAAAATAAAAAAAAAAAATTTTTAAAATGGACATTTTTAGACGCTGGGAGAAATCGCTAACTATCCGATCCGTTAGTACTGTAAGAGTTTTTATATCCCCAATCAATAAATTATAAATAACTTCGAGTAAACATATTAATAAAGTTTAGAATTTTCAGAAAACAAAAAAAAAATAATTATACTAGATAATTGAAATGATACTAAACAGTATTTAACCATACATATACACAGTTTAGGTTTTTATACTGAAAACGCATTTTCAAAATAAAGATTTTTACAAACTTAAACAAATCTACGCGTTTGAATTAATTTTTTTTTTTTTTTTTTTTTTTTTAATTAATTAAATTAATTTATAGAAATTTAACAATTTAATGATAAAATTTACACAGCTCAATTTTTAAAACCAGTTAAAAAGCTAAAACTTGCGATGGATTCGTACAATCTCCCACAGTCATCCTATGCATTGCCATTTCTGTGATTCCATGATAGTGTACGAACGCAGCTGCTATCACCAGCACATGAAAAATTTGATGACTTTGAAACTGAAATAATAAATTATATGTGATTAATAGTTTAGATAGATAGATTCTTAAGTTTTTTTTTTTTTTTTAAATTTAATAATTTCTAAGAATCATTGGTGGAGTACAATATTGATCGATTTGGTATAAAACTTATATAAATATATGGTTTATTCAATGTCAAATCGACCAATTCAGTTGGAATCAACCCTTTTCAACTCGGATAAATTTTTGTCATTTTTCAGATTTTTTAAGCTTGTTTTTATAATATCTTCAAAACTAATATAGCAACAGAAATAGTTTTGAGTTTTTTTAACGAGGATACTTGGGGTTATAGACATAATATTTCGAAGAAAATGTTTGAAAAATAATAAATTTGCAGAATTTTGAAATTTGAAAAAAATGTTCTCTCTCTCTCTCTCTCTCTCTCTCTCTCTCTCTCTCTCTCTCTCTCTCTCTCACATTGAAACATAATGCTAAATTGTAGACAAACTATAATCATAAATTAACTTACCCAAATGTCAAATTTTCCTGGAAAGAATCGTTCTGGAACTCTTAACGCATAGAATAAAGCACCTAATATATACAAACATCCCATTAAAATGAGCCAACCAAGTGAAGCTTGACTAATCGCTTTAAACCAGCCTTCTGCGATTGCATAATGTACAGCAGGAATTATCTATTAAAAACGAAAGTTTTATGACTGAATTAATTGTAAACATTACAATGTAGTAAATTTTTTATATGTTTTTAGTAAGTATAATACATATTGTTGTATATACATATTAAGTATAATACATAAAGTTGAAGTTGAAGTTGGTACTGTAGCTACAAATACCAATATTAGTCTACGAGTGTATGATACTTATTAAATCAATTTAACATTTTAATAATTGGTGCTTAATTTAAAAAATACATGGTGAAATGCCTACAGAGAATAAATTTCCTTAAAATAGAAAATTTTTTGAAATTTGATTGAAAATTTACAACCATGACGATTTGAAACAGAGAAGATATCTATTGATACTTTACGTCACATTCTTGTAGAAAATTTCAGGCTCTTACCGAACGGCATAAACGAATTTAAAATTATATCTATGGCATCTTTAAATCTATTATTGCAAAATATTCTCTATAGAAATTTCCCAGAACATTTCATGAGAATTTATAAAAATCCGTTTAATAAAAAAATAACTTACGCCGCTAAGACCGAATCCCATAAAAACTCCAGCTCTTAAAGGTCTGTAATTAGGTTCACCAAATCTCTCCCATAAAGAGACAACTATACTAGTGATACCTAATACAACGACGACGGATAAATATATAAGCTTTGGTTGATAATCACAGTAAAAACCATAATATAACCAGGGCACAAAGCTACCCATAATCAACATAGCAATGCCACAATAATCAAGTTTTGAAAATAATTTGCCGACACATTCACTGTGGCAGTGCACAGTATGGAAAGCAAATGACATGCCTAAACAGATTATTGCTCCTGCAAAAAATGTACCAAATACTATTTTTTCTTCTAAGTGGATCTCCATAGGTGGCCGTGTTAAGAAAAATATTGCTATCCCAATGAATGCCACACAACCTATGAAAAAAAAAAAAGACCATCATAGTTTTAATTCACGGTTTAATTTTGATTATTTCGTTAATATCACTCATATAATAAAAATTAGATAAATACACTATTTGCATAAATGGGGAAAAAACCATAAACTTTTTAAATTCAGAAAGTAGCTATGTCTTCGAAATTCAAATTTTATTGTCAAGAAAGTCTAAACTTGAATCATTCTAAAGCTTGGATCTTTTGTGTTTTTTTATTTTGTAAGTACACTTCATAATTACCGAGTAAATGCGTCCAAATGTTTCCAGTCTCTGTGTGAATACGAAAAATACTTTTAAAACAAGCATAGAAAGACGGTAAAGGTGGACGATGACCAGCATGCAAAAAATCGTTATCTTGAAGCCACTGTGGTAGATTCCGGAAATGACATTGATTCCAAGATGCTTCCCAGACCTGTAACCAATACTTTCATTTCATTAGATATCGATAATACTTGGAAAATAAAGCATAAACGATATTTTCATATTGTTTATACTGTTCTAGTAGTATTGTTTTTGTTCATAAACTATTCGTTGTCTTTACTTCTCATATTTTGATAATATAAATAACGCATTATAAATCGATAATTCGATTATTAGTAGAAAGATGCATTTGCCCTAAAATATAATTAATATTTCTATATATATATTTCGATTAAATTATAAATTATTGAAATATTCGAATACAGGAAGAAATAGTTTTTCACTTTAGAATCAATATTGTTGTTTCAAAAAAATTTCTTCTTTCTATGAGATAGCTTCAGTCTTCCTTAAAAATGTTTTTGGTTCAAGTCAACCTTTTTCAACCAAATGAGATTTTTATACTATGTCTGTGTATACCTTTATTCTATATTTATATTTAATATGAACAAAATAAGATTATATACTTCATAAAATGCATTTAATTGTGATAGAAATAAAACCGATAACTATATATGCAAGACGTTGAAACCGAAATGACTGTAATTTTAAAATTTCAAATGGGATTTTTACTTAATAAATTTACTGTCAATCAAAAATTTACAATATTTCAAATTATTTAATGAATGACTAAGAAAATTGTTTAGATGTAATATAATTGAATTGTTTAGAATGGCTTTATGAAAAATTAAGCTGTTGGCATTGACGTAAGGACAAGAGCACTTGACAAGCGATATATGCGACATAAGCTGAGAACATGTTGAGCTCATCCATTTGCTAATACTTCCAATTGTAATTTATTTTCTCGTAGATATTTGCTTTGAGCTAATGTCACAACTTTTAATTGCCAAAAGTTTCTTACTGTACATCTTTGCCATAAAATTTACCATTTTTCCATGACAGAGCTAATCTTAAAATTTAGTCAATAAACAGCATTGATTTAAGAAATCAAATTTACAAAAATTTACAAAAAAAACTGTGATAAGCATAAATTACAATACATTCAAGTGCAGTAAAAATGAAAAAATATTAATGACAGAAACATACTTTGCGCACAAATTCTTCAGCTTGTTCTGCAGCGTTATGAGCCAAGGCACCTAAATCAATTTCATCACTAAGAACGCCTGCTTTCAAAACTTCAGTCATCTGAAACAGAATTATAACTATTACATATTTGTCTTGTATGTATTTATTTGTGTTTCAGCGTTCGTGATTCTTAAAATTATTTTCATACCTCACAGTCAAGAAGATGATCATCTTCAGGCGTTGAAGGTAGTGGGCATCCAACACCGTCCTCTTCTTCAGCCAAGCAACTAGCATCATCATCCTCAAGTAATTCTTTAACCTCATGTAAACCCGGTATATCATGGCTCAGTGATCCTCTCTCAGTGATCCTCCATGGGATACGATGACGGAAAACTGATGGCGATTCTTTCGCAGTTTCACCACTCGATGAATCACTACCTGGCTTATCTTCAAATATTTCGTCGTTGTCGGTAATCATGATTGATATTTTTGGTCTTGAAGTTCTTAAATTCAATAAATTAATAATGGATTATTATTAAATCTACAAGATTATGCGAGTTTACATTTTATTGAGTATAGTTCAAATAAAAAATTTAAATAAGAAATAAAATAAATAAAAGCTCAAAGTTCCTCTTAAAAAAAAAATTTGCTCTCTTTCCCAGAGCTTTTTGTAGTTCCACGTATTTAATAATTGTTTTAATTTAAATGATTATTCTATTTATAACAGGCTTAAATTTGTTTTGTCGTTTCTTATGTCTCTAAAAATGTTCCTCAGAGTTTTTGTTAAAATATTTTATCTTACCGAGAAAAATTCACTAGTATTTCAAGGGTAAGATTTTTTCATTTAACTTCCCGCTATGTCAATTATAAATTTTCAATTTTTGGTTAATTATTGATTAAAAACTTTAACATTCAAAAATATTCGTTAACACTTATATTTGATAAGATTTTAAAGTCAATCCATCGAGTAGTTTTGATTAGAATGTAAGATAGATTTCTCAAGTTCTATCACGATATTTTATGACAAGATTACTTATCAAAATAGAATTTTTTGATTAATTGACCAATTTTGCTCACCCTCGAACGTGTCATAGGTATTTATTTAAAAAATATGTACCAAATTTTGTTAAGACTAAGGTCCATTGAAAATTACGGATACTAGATAAAATATTTCTCAAATAATATTATTTTTTCATCAAAATGTTTTGAGTGCGTATTTATGACGAGACGCGTTTTTATCTAAGAAAAAATTTATATTATTGTTCAATAAATAAGATTTTAAACTTAAAACAATTTCTATTTTTGAAAATAAATTTTTGGTATTCTTTTATCAAGCAATTAAAAAATTTAATTTCAAATAATACGTTTATAACATTAATTAAAGGTGATTATTTAATTATTGTTAATAATAGTTAGGGGAAACATCAGATGTCACCAACTACAGACCGATCTGTATCCAATCAGCTGTTGCTAAATTATTTGAAAAAATAATTCTATCTCAAGTAATATCAACTTTGAAGAATATTGTCACACGAGATATTGTTAGATAAACTCCTCCACTATGGAGTGACTGGTACTACCCTAAATTGGTTTTGCTCATATTCAACAGGTAGATCTCTGCAGGTGAGAGTGAATGGTCACATCTAAGATAACTACAATGTAAATTCTGGTGTTCCTCAAGGCTCTTATCTAGGACCTATTCTTTTTAATATCTTTATCAATGACATAGCTGACAACCTGGAATCCGATTACTTACTTTATGCTGATAACATGAAAATATTCAGAAAAATAAACAGTGAGGCTAACCATCGTATACTTTAACTAAATATTGATAAATTACACAGTTGGTGCCTCAAGAATAAACTCAACCTGAATGTAAATAAATGTGCAATCATGATATTTACCAGATCACATGGCTATAGGACGTATAATTATAATATCGATGGACAAAATTGCCGAACTCTACCTCGATCAAGAATCTTGGAGTTACCTTCGATACTAAACTTACTTACTCAGCATACATCGGCAAGATTGTTTCGCAAGCTTACAAAGTTCTCGGGTATATCCTCAGATCCGGGAAAGACTTTATAAACAATCATACATTGGTTCATCTTTTTAACTCCTTGGTTAGACCGATTCGTGAATACCGATCAATAGTATGATCACCAGCTACGAATGTAATAAGAAAAATATAAAAAATTCAACACAAGCTCTGTAAATACATTGCATACCGTCTACGTTCAAGGAATACTGATCATATTTACAGTCAGTACAGGATAAATAGTCTGCAGAGTCGTAGACAGTGTGCTAACTTAATCCATTTTTACAAAACAATTAGTGGATATATCGATTCCCCTGAAATCTTGGAATAGTTCGGATTCATTTGCTCAAGACCAGATCTAAGATCCTGAAGGCTGCTGTATTCAATAAAATCAACAAAGAACGACGTATGTTATGGACCAATAAACAGGATTGCCAATTTAGTTAATAATCATTGTATTGAATTAGATTACTTTGGTGGTTCACTCTCCTTCTTTACATCTAATATAAAAAACTTGTTACTACTGTGTTAGTCTGAGCAATAATTTTTTATATTTAAGGATAAACATAAAAATGATACTATTTAATCATTTATGTCTGTAATAAAAACTTTATATGTATATAAATAAAGTCAATTGGCGTATGTTCTTTCGAAATAAGTAGATAAATAGCTATAATTAATACTTTATATTTATTATTATCAATATACAGCTTTTAAATAAAAATTTTTATCAAAGTGAATTTTTAGATTCTTTTATCAGATGATTAATGTACTTAAAATTGAACAATCAATAAAATGGAAGAATATCTTACTTTGTTTATAGATAACCTTGTGACGCCGGTTTATTATACGATTAAAGTTAGAATAACGTGTTAATTAACAAAAAAAAAAAAAAAATTATCATTTAGTAAGTAATTGAGAGAAAAAAAAGTTAGCTCAAGACAGTATCAACTACATTATGAATTGAAGTTCTTAAAAAAATTTATGCATTTTCGAGCTCCAAAATATCAGAGTTTTTCAACGAAATAATTAAAATCAAGTTAAAATTACTTTACCAGCTAAGTTATTAATAAAGAAAAGACTATTTGATGTTTCGTAAAAAAGAAGAGCTTACATCATGAATGAACTTGAATGCTTGAAAAAAATCATGAAAAGAACAGGATTTTCAAAATTGTAAACAACTTCGTAAGCCAGCAAAATTTTTTCGAGTACAGCCATATTTTACCATGAGTTTTTTAAATTCAGATAGTGTTAGATAAATAAATTAAAAGAAAAATTTATTTTTTGTGATAATTTTTAAGCAAATTGGTCGATTTTAACTCATTTTGAAACAATCTTGTCCAATTTTTTAAGAAAAAATGATACACATTAACAATTTTATAGAAAATTATTTGAAGTAAAATTCAAGTTATATCGAAAAAACATATTTCTAAAAATTTATAATGTATCTTGAATTTGCAGAGTTAGACTCTCTTCTTTATTTTTTTTTTTTAATATATATTTTCGATAATTTTATTTTTTGAAATCGACAGAGTCTATTCAGTTAAAATTTTCAAGAAATATTATCTTAATTATATCCTTTTGAATAGTACGAACAGCTTTTCAATTAGTCATTCCGCTTACAAGTTATATGAACATATGAACACAGACATTATCCTGAAAATCGTCAAAATAACTACCTAACATTTCAATACGTCGAATTTGATGAAAGCTTGATTTTTTTAAATCAGCCTGATACTTATGCCTTTCTGAATTGTGAAAATCTTCCATTTTCTTAGTAGGAAGTTGAAAGAAGAAAAATAAGTCAGATTATTCCGAGATACGTGGCATTAACGGCAAAAATAAACTGTTTATAAAAAAAATAAACAACCTATAAACTTGAAAATGATCAGCTGAGATTTATAACTTTTCAGGAATATTATTAAATTCTATCGCTTTTGTTTTTCTTAATCTGTTAAATACGTTTGGACTAAAGAAAATTGAACACAATAACAAGATTTTATACTATTAATTTTCGAATAAGTTCTAAGTATTTAAAAATAACCGAGCCGTTTTTCAAAATATCCGTAATTTTATTCTTTTCAGTGAAAAAATCTGCAACAATTTTTGAGATCATTTTTAGTAGAGCAAAAAAAATTTTATTTTAAATGAATTCAAAATCAACAAACTAAACATCCGACAATATTTTACGATTTTTTTTAACAGATAAGTTCTTAAGCAATACAACTTCTAGAATTTAAAATTAAATACATAAAAAACAATAAATACAATTTCCTAGTACAAGTATGCTAAAATTAAAAAAAAATATATAATCAAAAAAAGATCAAAGATCTGCTGACGTCAATATCACAACTTTAAAATAAATGAAAGAGATCAAGTTCAAAGATGCACGATTTGACGTGAAATGTCTGTCTGTGTAAATATGTTGATAAACAAGTATAAAAAAACAGCTTTAGACGAAGATAAAGAAAATCGTAATGAACATTAATAAATCCAACAAAACTTACTAGTTAGAAGTTGGATATGACATTATATAATTAAATTATGCCCAGAAATAGTACAAATAATCATCTGATTTTTCCAAATAATGCTTTCAAAAAATTCCTTCTTTGACTGTTACAACTATAAAAACTATTGTCCGATTTTAAATCAAAAAGAAAGCTCGCTTTATTAACTATTTTGTACCGAAATATTTAACACTATTGAAACTCATTAAAAACAGCTGATAGTTATTCTTTCTGTCATCACTTCAACTCGTCAATTCAACTAATCGAGTTAACTGCCTTATACATTTTTCTAATTTGTATGTATAGTGCATGTACTCGAGGCCGTTAACATCTGAAATGGACTATATATATGAACTTGGAAGGAAAAATACAAAAATGGCATCAACTAGGAAATACCCTCATTTGTTGAATTATATTGGATAAGAAAAGGGAACATGGGTTTGCAACTAAGTTACCAGCTATTCATGACCAATAGATAATCTTGTATAGCGACTGGGGGGTTTTCTACAGCGCTGCAACTGTTAAAACGATGAAACACTCGACGCGGTAAATCTACCTTTAGTTCAAGTCTAGACAGTAAAATAGATAAAATAATTGAGAAATTTCATAACAATTATCTACAATAGAAATGGTTATTAAAACAGAACTTTAATCGTCAATAGTAAGAGAATCATTGAAGAATATTCTAAAAAACAACTAAATAAGACGTGTTGTAAATTTAGCTTACATAGGATTTGTAAAGAGCCAATGCTTGTTCGGCAATGAGCTAAATCCTCACAGTCATATAAAACAATATATAGAAAGCATGTACGAATATCTGGTCCTAGCTGTCAAGCAGTTCATATGATACTAAAGCTTACACTTTTTTTTTAGTGAGTAAGCTGTCTACCTTTCTCACATTCACAGCCGGAAAAGTAATAAAAACAATATAAAAAATATATTATAATACACATTCACCAAAATTAATTTTATGTTTTCGTTGAAAGAATTGATAACTAGTTGATTTGCCAGCTAAATGACCAAGATTATGAAAAATTATTTACATTATATTAATAAATAAGGGTAGACCTCTATAGCCATGAAAGTGATGACTTAAATAACCGATAACATAGGTTCCGATGACTTGAATTCCTATAGCCCAGATTCCGATAGCCAACCCTGATAGCCAGCGCTTTCTCAGTAAGTGTTGACTCCCAGCAGTTACGGTTAAGTTATACATCAAGTTGGCGGTAATTCTTCTTTCAACAACACTTGTAAGCAAATTGACGGAAATCTACGGCCGCAACTTGAATACAAGTTAACAATCAAACTTGTAGTTAAATTTCCTTTCAACTTTACTACAATTTGAAGGAAATACTTGTACAGCAAGTTTTGACGTCTATTTGCAGAGTAAGTTATAGGTAACTAATAGGTAATCGCTCGCTTTGCCAACTCTTTCCGTCAAGTTTGCTTCAAATTGCGGACGTAGATTGACAGTAAGTTATAGGTAAGGTGGCTATCAGGGAAGATTTTTAATTACCAAGATTCCGATAGCCAAGATTTTTGATTGGATATAATCCCATTAACCCAGAATCCCGATGGAGTAAAATTCCAAATGCATCTGTGAAAAAATTTTTATTCAGATAGGTGGCGCTATTTTATTGCAGCTGTTATGTCCTGGCTGAACGATTTAAGCCAACAGGTGACAGCACCTGTGATATAGCGGGAACAGATATTCAAATCGTATATTTTAAATATTATCATTTAAAAATATACGATTTAACTAGAACTAAGAGTAAAACAACATGTTTGTTAAAGAATTTAAGTTAACTAAATTTTCGATAGTTCGTTGGGTTATTTAGAAAAAAAAAACAAAAGATGTTGACAGAAAAGGGCATAGTATTGAATTTTCAAGAAACCCTAAAGTCTAAATAGCCCCAGGGCTGTTTTCTCGCCACAGGGCACTTGAAAATTTTGAGGAAAAGTCATAAAAGACACGTGTGGAAACTCAATGGGGTCTTGTTCTACAGAATATAAATAACGTAACCATAGGAATGCATAAACAATACATGTTACATAAATTTAGCTGAAAATATGTTATTTTATTTAATAAATAAACTAAAAGCCTTAAATAATATTAAATTTTGATATGTTAACAATTAAATTTCACTAGAGTTTAATAATTAAATAATCTTTTATTCTAATATAAATAAGTAAATAATAATTTAACATTGACCAATTATAATATAAGTACCAATTAGCAAACCCTGATCAAACTAATTACGATTATTATTATTATTATTATTATTATTATTATTATTATTATTATTATTATTATTATTATTATTATTATTATTATTATTATTATTATTATTATTATTATTATTATTATTATTATTATTATTATTATTATTATTATTATTATTATTATTATTATTATTATTATTATTATTATTATTATTATTATTATTATTATTATTATTATTATTATTATTATTATTATTATTATTATTATTATTATTATTATTATTATTATTATTATTATTATTATTATTATTATTATTATTATTATTATTATTATTATTATTATTATTATTATTATTATTATTATTATTATTATTATTATTATTATTATTATTATTATTATTATTATTATTATTATTATTATTATTGTTATTATTATTATCATTATTGTTATTATTATTATTATTATTATTATTATTATTACTATTGTTATTATTATTATTATTATTGTTATTAATATAGTCATTAATAGCATAATCATCTTCATCAGTAATACTACTATAACCCCATTAATAAAATAATATATAAAATAATTCAGTAGAAGAAAATAATCTATCACAGTGTAAGTTAATAAGTAATAGTGTTCAAGGAACTAGGTTGTAAAAGATAGAAATTATGTGTTATAAGGATAAGTCTCTATATATGTATTAGTTGTAAGGAATAGTTAAGTTGTAACGTAGTGTAAGCCTATGTGTGTGGAAAAATGGAGGAGATGTGAAGCTGAGGACTTCGAATCAACGCTTTTGTAACGACACTACTCCTCGAGAACTCAAGTAGTTGAGAACTATCTATTGTTAAACAACTGTCGAGCGATTTTACAAGAGTTTTTCTTTTTTTTCTCTATTAAATAATCTAATAATAAATTAAAGTTCAAATATTGAGTAAACCAACTAAACAAACTCGTCTTATAATTTATTATTAAATTTAAATTCCTCTCCCGCACTGAGACCGAGTATTTCAATACTCCCGGGCGAGAAGCCGCCGTCGGTAAGATCCTTAATCAAAAATAATAATATGTTATAAACTAGATGGAGGCATAACAGCTGCAATAAAATAGCGCCACCTATCTGAATAAAAATTTTTTCACAGATGCATTTGGAATTTTACTCCATCGGGATTCTGGGTTAATGGGATTATATCCAATCAAAAATCTTGGCTATCGGAATCTTGGTAATTAAAAATCTTGGCTATCGGAATCTTGGTAATTAAAAATCTTGGCTATCGGAATCTTGGTAATTAAAAATCTTGGCTATCGGAATCTTGGTAATCGGAATCTGGGCTATAGGAATTCAAGTCATCGGAACCTATGTTATCGGTTATTTAAGTCATCACTTTCATGGCTATAGAGGTCTACCCATAAATAATTGTTTTATGTTTATTATAGATTGAAGTAAATTGTTTTGTCAGTTGTCTTTGTTGCCCTCTCTTTTGACTTTATCTAATGAAAATTAACTTAGCAGATAATTGATAATTTTAAGAATTTTTGTAACAAATAAATTATGGCAAAAAAAAAATTGACATTTAGAAATTTTAAAAAACTACAAATGCAATTTTTTAAAAATAATTTTTTGGAGCGAATTTATTTGTTAAAAAAAATTAAAAAATTGTCAAGTGACAGCTAACTTTAATGTCATCTTTATCTATGGAACTTTAGAGAAATTTCCACTGTTGGCTTATAAAAATACAGTAAAATCTTTTAAAGTTTTCATGTTTTGTCGAAAATTTTCCAATTTTCCATGCAAGGAACTTAAGCTTCGTATACATGTACATATGCTATGCAGCAACATCAAAAAATGCGCTGGTTACAACAGACTGTAACCGTTTTAGTGTCATCTAGCGACTACAATACAAAACTTTCCATCATTTAAAATTTTAGCCATATTTTAACCTCTATTTGGGTAGTTAATTTAAGTACTCAATTTTTTTTGTGATGTATTTAATAAAAAAACAAATTTATAAATTATTTTTAAAAAGAAAACAAGTATATAGCTGAAAAAGTAAATAATGAAAATGTTTTTTGATGTTTGAAGTGTAATTGTAACGACAAATAATATTCAGATTGATCTCCAAATGACTGGTAAATATTTTGATACTTCTTGTTAATATTTGTGCTTTTATTTCATCAAATAAAAGTATTTTTTATTGGTAAAGAATTAATATTTTGTTTTTCTTATTGATTATTTTAGAAATTTATGAAAAATAAATTAAAAACTAACAGCATTTTTTAAAAATTTTTTTTTACGTTACACGTGGAATGACACTGAATTTGACAAACATAAGAAATTTTTTTAGAATTTTATAGCAATAAAATTATTATGAAAACACTGTATTAAAAAAGTTCCACATATGAAAATTTAAAAAAAATTATTCGGGGATAACTTCCGTATCATGTGGAAATTATTAAATCAACTTTGTTCAAAAAGAGAGTTTGCGAACACGTTTCATTTGGATTATAAGTTTCCAACGAGATAAACATCTTATTCAGCACAAAAAAATTTTCATAGAACGTGTAAATATTAATAAGTCGTTAGGTCTAATAATGACTAATGGACGGAAGAATTTCATTCAAGAAATTCATTATCTGTTTCAAAAAATGTATGTATGTATAACTTATAGTCCATAAATTAATATTTTTATAAAAAACTATATATACCCTTAAATTTTTACATCACTACTTGAATGCGTGATGAAATCGACCAGTTATTGATAAAACCGTTTATTTAAAAAACCAGCTGTCAACGTTTGAAGTGTAATGATATTGTTTTTTGAATTCATCATCAATAAGTCCAATAAAATTATTATTTTTTATCAAAGACAAATTTCAATCAATTTTTAATGACATTAGCGATAATAAATCAACTATGCTACTTTGGGGTTCAAATTTTACGAGAAATTTAACATGGATTCCTTCAAATTACATTCAATTAAAAATTTACTCGATTATAGTAATGTTTTGGTTGTTTGCCTGCTCGTTGTATTTTTCAATCGAAAATAATTTCTGACATCATTATTTATTATGCTTAATAAAATAATTACTAAAAAGTTCATCAACAAGTTGAAAAAAAAAGCGCTAAAAAATTTAGCGCAAAATGAGTCATGTAAAGAACAACTAGTAGTTTACTGCGTATTTTAGATGACAATATTTCAATTAGCAAATTGTCTAACTCGATCTCTTAAAATCTTCGATTTATGAGACAAATCAGGGAATTTAAATAATTTTTTATTTCATAAAAATCAATTGAATATTTATTACATGTATAATAATTGTTTAGGATATCTAAATAATAATTATTTGAACTATTGTTATCTGGAAATGTTAAAGAACCACCTCCTTAAAAATTTGAAGTTAGATAATTTGCTAATTAGACGTCGATATTTAAAATATTGTTTGGTTTGTATATTAATCGCTTTATGCGCGATTGGAGCGCTGCCAAATAATATCCACAAATAGTATGAACAAAATAGTGAAGGGATATTTTATTTAAAAAATGAACGTTAAATTTTTGTTTATAACAATCATATTTTTGGTAGTTTGGCAGAAACAAATTTACTTGTCGTCAATAAAAAATATCTCAAAAATTGATAAGAATTTGTTTACATAATTTCAAAGTTACAATCAGATGATCCTTAATAAATAGTGTAACATTTAAAAATTACTTTACTAAATGTTTACCGATTTTCAAACTATATTTTATCAATAATTTATTTACATTGAATCAATATATTCGTATATAATAAAAAGCGTGTAAAAATTAGATAAATATGGGTTCTCTTGATTTTCGAATTGCCAAAAAAATAAAAATGTAAAGATTTGTAAATTTTCATTCACAAATTTTTCAATTTTTCAAACTTAATAAAAAGGGATCAATGAAACTAAATAATAACGTTCTTTTGGATAATATCTCAAGCAAAGATATCCAACAAAAATATCTCACTTTAAAAATATGTCTACGGATAAAGCCCTGTGGGAGGTTGGAGATGGCGTTGTCCTCTTTAAAAAAAAATTTAATTAGTATAAGAAAGGTTACTAAACTGGTAGCTAAACTGAAAATATATATTTCTAAGTTTTACCTATAATTTGTAAAACTTAAAATACAAATGCAATAATGAAATTTTTCCAAATTTATGTGTAATTGTAATTTTAAAACATTTTAAAAACATGACCGTTAAAGCTAATCTCATGAGCTTTCAGATGCATTTATAAAAACTCGATAGCTTAGGGCGTTCAAAACTGTTTTTGAAAACAAATAGTGAAACTATACCTTTAAAATTTTAGAAAAACTTGCATAGCTATTAATTTTAAACTAAAAAATTGAATTGGCTGGTTTTTAGGCTTGATTTTGGTAATCGTGTGAAGAATATGTATGCCAAGTTTTATCAAGATCCCTTGAAGATTTTATTCAGCTGCACCGAATGGTTTTTTTTTCATATAATAATCCTTGACGATAATTATTTGATTAGAAGGGTAAGAGTAAAGTAGTTAGTGGGTTATCTATAGAACCTTCAAACGTAGATATGAGATGAACCAAAAATCAATCATTTTTTAACACAGCTGAAAATGGTAAATTTCCAAATTTATTTTAATTTTCGCTTTTCTTTTAGTAGAGTTAAATATAGACAATCCCTGTTTAAAAATATTGATTGAAAAAAAATTAAAAATGATGAAATTCGAATTCTTTTCAATAATTTCAATTCTTTTGTTTGTATATATAGATATACAGTTTGCATGGAGTGACCGCTTCTCAATTCTTTCAATCGGTATTTTTAATCAGGGATAAGAATTTTCAGTTAAAAAAAATGTATCATCAAAAGCCGACAATTTAATTTTTTTATTCCTTGAAAAGAATTGAAGATGATTCTGTGGTTAACTTCCTACATCGCAGCGTGGGCCGACTTTTTTCTATTTTTTAATTTAAAATAATATTTTTTCGAACATTTTTTTACATAAGTGCTTTTACCAAATCAATATTTCAGAAAATCTAAAATAATACTCAGACTCTACCGGCTTACTATTAAAAAAATCAAATTGATTCTAGAGAAAAAAATGTTTAATAAAAAAAATCATAAGTACTCAGTTAAAGTTTCATACAATTTTATGATATTTACAAAATATCAATAAAACTTTATAGAACCTTACCAGATCCTTTTCTGCACAAAAATTTTTATTAATTTGTAGTATTCGGGACATAATTTTGAACCATTTTTAACTATATGTACTTACATACCATGTGTCGTGACTCATATGCAGATATTTTTCCTATTATTTTATTAAAACCAAATGCTCAACAAATTTCATTTCTTTTTATATCATACATTGAAAAGGCCAGCAATAGCCTAATCGGCTCGGTACCTGCATTTCGAACGAGTGGGACCAGGGTTCGATTTTGGCACGCATTAATATTTTTCAATGATTATAAACAAAGAATATGTGCGTTACGTTGCCAGCCTCTGTACCGGCCGGGTTTTCTGTAGTTTTTCCCATAAGTTATGGAAAGTGAAATGTCATTATTGAAGTACCTTTCATACTTTTTTAAGCCGTAATGCAAATTCAGGTACTGATTATAACGCGTAAGTCGGCCACAGTCACAGCACCGTGTGTGTGTGTCGGGTATGAAAAAATCCCGACATGGAGTGATAACAATATCCCACCCTCCCTTGTAAAAATACTGTCCACGTGATACAAGTAAAACCTCCATTATGACATATATTGTTCGAGTCCTCCTAATATTTCAAATTACTATCAAATGTTTTAATGAAATCAAACTTTATTTGAAAAAACTCGCGCATATTAATGCAAATATAATAATAAAAACCTCTATTTTCCATGTGAAATATAAGAATTACTAAATTTTACTATCATTTTCCTTGGAATTGGAATGAATCATCTAAATAACTTCATATTATAGAGTACATGTATCGTTTTTGGCCACCTTAGCACCATTATTGGACAATTAACATTTGATTTAATTTATAAAAAATTATAATATTATAACCATATTTTTGTTGAGTTTTAAAAAATTTACATTAAAATAAATCGAGTTTATAAAAGTTTATTAATATAAATTAATTTCTATAGTTCATTTGAACAATAAATAGCCATAAACGGTACACTGGCCACAAACGGTACTTCTACCCTATGTACTTATTAAAATAAGGATTAAGACAAATCCATATTTTTTTTTTTTCTCTATTAAAATCATTCTACAGAATAACTCCATTTATGGTATTTAAACAAAGTAACGTGCAATTTAATTGTATTGTTTGTGGTTAATTATTATGAATAGATAAAAATCTGAAAATAATAAATTAACTAAAGCTGGATTTTTATTCTCTCGAAAAGTATGTATACTTGAATAATCGAATGACTATTTTCTTTATTATATCGTGGTACATTGGAAAAAGAAACATCTGGGCCCCCACTGAGCTCACAAAAGATGAAACTAAAATTGAACCAGCAGATGTGCTGGTTAGTGCGGTACAGGAAGTTTAATTTTACACCGACAACAGCTGACCCTTACAAGCCATCTTAAATGTTGTAGAGGGTGGATCCTTTTTGAATTTGTATTCTTCTATATACATATCTTTGAAGATTGTTGGGTAAAGTATAGTATTAACCCGCATTCAGACTATTACAATCTATTCAAACCTTGTCTTTCGATTAATGCAAATAGATGCTATTGAATGTATGGCAAACAAGTTATAATGCCTTGGTAATTATCGAAACAAATGTTATTAACACTACTTTTTAATTAAAAGAATAATTTTCAATCCAAACATTATTTGAAAAATTCTGAAAAAATGATGGGTTATCACTTAATCTTAAACGAACTCGTTTATTTTTAATGGCCGCGGTAACAATGATGCATAAAGTAAATTTTGTTGTTCTTTTTATGAAACAAATATTACTATATCTTTTTGTAATGATGAACTACATTAAAGTTTACTATGGTCTACATTAAATAAAGAAGAAAGATAATTTTTTTATTTTCAAGCTCGAAGCTCTTAAAAAGATGTTAAGCCATTTGAGCTAAAAATTTTTATATTTATTGAGAATACATTCTTTTTAAAATTTTTATTGCGATATCTCTAGAAAATTAATTTACCAACTGAAAGGCGGATTGTGGCATTTGATGGAAATTTTTAAACATAAAAATGTAATATATAAAATTAAAAAAACAACCCGTTTAGAAACTTAAAAGATATCTAACAACTTTTTTTCGCAAATTTTTAGAGTGCAATATCTCTTGAACGGATCACATTGATCGAATCCCTTCTTCCTAAGTTTAAACGATTGCAATAATAAAATTTCATTAAATATCTACAGATGAATAGGTTCTTTTCAATCTAGGAAAATGAAATAATATGAAAATTAAAGCTCGTTTAATGGGCTTTAAAATGCAATTTACAAAAATTCAATAAGTTATTTAATTAAAAAGTCATTCGTGAAAGAAACTGCTAAGATATGAATTTTTACAATTTTGAAAATTTTGAAACCATGTAATTTCTGAACTACTTGACTGATTGAGCTCATCTTTGAACTTGATCTTGGTATTAATCTAAAGATTAAGCATGTTAAATTTGAAGAAGATTCATTATGAATTAGAGGCGCTATCGTTCGGACAAGCCGCTTGTCGTGTATACATATATATATATATATATATATATATATATATATATATATATATATATATATATATATATATATATATATATATATATATAAACAAACTTTTGAACCATATATATTTTCTGAATCCGCTCGATGAACTGAGTCAGAAAATAGCAAAATTTTTCGAAAGTTCCGCCATCAGGGCAAATGCACTAGTGAGATTTCTATAAAATCTACTAAAAACGAAAGATATATAGGATATTCCATGTCAACTCGTTCTACCAATGGATTTTGCATCTCCGATTTCGCTAAAATTTGTAATGATACATAAATAGCAAAAAAACAAAAGAAATAAATAATTTCAAAATTAAAAAAAAATTCTAAATCATCATTTTTCCTTTACGATACTAAGCTCAAAGTTCGGGGAGCAATATTTTTGAAAATTAAAAAAAAAAATTCAAAGGATACAAACAATCTTAAAATCGCTGTTTTAAATTTAAAATAAACAAACAAACATTTAAATTCATAACGAATAATTTTTTGCATAAATTTTTTAGAAAATTCGTCAAAAAACATGAATTTAAAAAAAAAATTAAAGATCCAAATCGGACAATTTTCCACTAAGTTATGGCTATTTAAAAAAAAAAATCCCCGAAATCTTAAAAAATTCATATCTCCCGATTAGGTGGATGAAAAAATTTTTAAAAATTCATAAAAACCTTTTTCTAGGGGTACAAAAAAGTGTTCAAATTTCAGCGAAATCGGAAATGCAAAATCCATTGGTGGAACCAGTTGGTATCGAATGCCCCATATACTTTCGAATAATTTGTCTAATTTTATAATTTTAGAAATCGCTTATAAATATATTTTTTTATTTTTTTTTTCTCAAAAATTCATGAAAATATTTAAAAGGAAAATTTCGATTTTAAGGGATTATGAACATAACATTGAAATTATATATTTAGTAATTTTGTTGAAAATTTTATATTCTTTAACGGATAAGAAATCAAAGTTATCCAGTTTGGTGTGGAATAAACGTGGTTAAAATAAAAAAAAAAAAGTTTTAGAAACAAATGTAGTGATTAAAAAAAAAATTAAATTAGAGTATCGACATAGTCCAATGAAAAATATGAACACGAAGCAAGAAAGGTTGCAGCTGCTCCACCAGCAGTTCGAGCAGCTGCAACCTTGCTGAATATTTTCTCTTCTTTATTTATTTTTTTTTTCTTCTTCAATTCTTACTTTTTCAACCTCAATCTTCCGAACACTAAGTCTCCAGGTGCACAGCATATCGTTGATGGAATATTTTTTATTTTTCCTATAGTACTTCAACTCTTCGGAGCACGATTTAATAAATCAGTTCTTCTTAAAGTATATACATAAAAAATATGAAAAGATTTGTAGCAAGTGTAGTTTTTACACAGTGAAGGGAAGTTAATTAACTTGTTTAAAAAAAAAAAAAAAAAAAAAAAAACGTATTAAATTCAATGTTTTTCAAAATTTTTTACGTAAAAAATTCAAAATATTATACAGCATTTTTAATGATAAATAATTAGTATTATGTACTTATCACATCAGAAAATTTTAATTCAAAGAAATCATGTGAACTTATTATTTGAGTCGAGAAATTATTTTCATTGTTTTCTACCTAGTCCGATCTATTTTAGTAATTATAAAAGGCTTTAAAATTTTATTCTTTGACAACTTGAAACGTTGACGAGAACCTCAATCAAAGAATATAGAGGACTTTTTAGACAATATTCAATATTCTATAATAATGAACTTAATTAACAAAAAAATATTTAAATAGTATAAAGAAAAAAATTAATTCTATCCAATCAACTATTATAGAATAAATATATAGATTCATCAGAAAGCTGAGAATTTTTACTGAAAAAATACTATTTTATTCAAATTTCTCCTGCCCAAAAAAAAAAAAAAAAAAAAGAATCAATTGAAAAATAAAATTGAAAAGTAAACTGTCGAAATTAAAAAATATATATTACTTCAATGTAAGGAGCTCAAATTTTCATTGAATTTTAATGGAATATAAAAGATCTCCCTAAAAATGATATGAATCATCAGAGATAACATTTTAGGAAATATTAATTTTGTAGAATGACCCATATACTTTAAATCTTATGTATTTAAACAATTTATTATGCATTCTTTCTGTCTTCTTCACTCTCCAGATATTTTACTTGTGTATATGGTTTGTATATCGGCCAATGAGCTCTTTTATATTATTCAGCAGCCTCACAGCTAGCAGCTGTTGCTCTCCTCTTTTTCCTGCTCCTTTTTATGTGTTTATATGATGATGTTTTATTGCCTCTAGCCTCCGCATAGCTCGTCAGTCAGTGAGAGTTCGTCGTGTAGAGCGGGTGTTCGTCCACGTATATTTTCAGAATAAATTTATTATTATTGGAATTCATCGAGGCAAAAAGTCTTTTGACTGTTGACTACAACCACCGGATACACGCGTTGTCGGAGCGTAAAGCCGCATTTTTCTAGTGAACTTATATTTAATTTATATTATTTACTCTCAAATTTCTTTAAATTTAAGTCCATTGAAGAAATATTTAAAAGTGCTAAAACAATATCATCATATATATTTCCGTTAAGTTCCGTTATTTAACGAAACTCTATCAGTAGTTGAAAAATGGTGCGAGGTATTTCTCAGTGGACCAAAACTTTGAGCTTCCCTGCTCGGATATCGCCTCAAAAACCTAATAAAGAATCAAAATTTTATGTGGATCCATGCATGAGCCCTATACTACCACCAAATTCTATAAACGACAACATAGACAAAACGTTCGTTATCACTGACGAGGTTTGTATACATTACACTCACGCAAATAAAGACTTATGATAAATTTCAAATGTTATTGATGGCAATCTGATTTTCAATGATCTAGTTTCTGTCAAATGTCGACGTTTTTAGACTCAAAGAATCGATCGAGATCTATATCGATAAAATAGTCAATGAGAATTATGAGATTTTCGTTGATTTACGTAAATATTATTGATTTACTCGATTAGAAGTTCAACACTTTCTTTGATTTTTTTTAACTTACATATATAAACTTAGATTTTGATAAATATATACACGAACATAATAATCCAATTGTTGTTCTATTTAATTGAGTTTAAATAAAAAATAATTTTAATTAGCTTTACGTAGAGTGATGTAAATCGAAAGAAATTTTTTTAAATACATACTTAATTTATGACATAACTTGTTTTTTTACAGTTAAATTTTTCGATGACCTTCGAATAAAAACATGTCTTTAAAAGTGTCAAGAAAATTATCAGGAATATTTACATAATTTCGAGATGTTTTCTTTTTTTTTTCTTTTATTTTTCTCATTTTTTCTTCTAAAAAAAGAATAGTACACACGTGAATCATCATACTTCAAAACCTCGTTTTTTATCTATTAATTTATTATGATATTTAATAAAATTTCTTCTTAATTTTTTGGTATACACAATGGATTATAATTTTTTATGCTATTATTATACAAAATGAACGACGACGATATCATAAATCTTATACATCAAAAATTTATACAGATCAAGGAAAGAATAATCTTTAATTTTATTGTTGTATGTATAAATTGAAGATGGTGGTCAATATTTATTTTATTTTAAAGCTGTATTTAAAATATTTAAAATTTAGGATATTTAAAATTCAGGTGGTAAAGCGTACTGAATCCGTAGAGATTCTACATAGGTACTTTTGTATAATATTATAGGAAAAACTGTAGATTTCGAACTTTTGATATACTATACGCGTTATTCGAATATAAAATACAGAATAAAAATCAACGGGAGAAATAAAACTGCGGAAGTATGAAGGAGTACAGGTTACCTTGTGTTGACTTTTAAGAACTAGGTGGATCTTGTAACTCGTAATATAAAGAGAGAGGCAAAGGGGTGTCATTACTTGACTTGCTGCTGTTGAAGTGAAAAGGACGGGTAGCAAAAGCGTGGGAAAATACTAATACAGATGAGTTAAGCCAACCTTATGGTATTATTTTCTCAGAAAAACATTACATGTTGGATTAACTATAGTTGGACATATTTTACATGCAACCAACAAATATCAATTTATTGATTTCAAAATGATATTTCCTACGTATCAATATAAATACTTGTATCTTAGTTGTTTTAGTGTAAAACCTTAAGTTAATTTTTAACTGTAACTCAATTATTTGTTGCTAAAATCAAGTAAAACCATAAAATGTCCCATAAATGTATTAGCCTCATATTTATAATGGAGTATTTTCATTCAAAACGACATAAAACTAAAGATCAATGGGTTATTAAGCTAAAATGTGGAGTAATATTATGACCATATTTGTTCCACGCTAATGATATCCTCAGTAACATCTTCTTAATTTAAAAACTCCGTTTCCTTACTTTCTAATGTTAATGTTAACTTTGTTGGAGGCCAATCGCTTCTCGTAATGAAAATATTACTCGCATTGTTTCACAGTCATCTGAATATATATTACTTTTTTTTTTTTTTGATTAGTAATAATATTCGTTATTTTTTCTTTTTTGATGACAATACATTTCAAAGGTTAAATTGATCGATCGATTTGTTAATAATTAAATTTTGAATTTTGATCCTTAGTTATTTTTTAGTTTATCAAGCTCTAAAATTGGGAAACTATTTGAAAAACTACTCATTTTTTGAAAATCTTTGGACAGTGGTATTTGAAAATTATTTAGAAAAACTTTTTTCAAAAACTGTTCACTTGATATTTTACTAATTTTTTAAGTTATTTCATCATAAAAATCAGGAGCTCCTTAAAAGAGTGAAAATAGTTGGTTATTTTTTGGATGAAAAATGAGAAATTAGTAATTATTTAGAACTTTTTTTTTACTATTAAGATCATAATAATTGTTTTCATTTTTTTTTTAATTTTAATTGAACACTATGTTTATTTATACTTGAAATATCTGTTAAATTTTTTATAATTTAATCAACCAATATTACTTTTTCTTTTACAGAGTTATCAAGAAATGGAGACAAAAAAAGCAATTATGGAATCGATCGTTTACTGTATTCATCATAAAGACGGATGTAAATGGTCTGATGAGCTTAGGAAATTAAAGGTGTCTATTTAAAATGATTATTTAATTTAACCAGAGCTTTTCGACGTTAAAAATCTAATCTTATTAAGATATTAATACTTACCTGGTTTATTTTTCAGGCACATCTCAATACTTGTAAACATGATGCAATACCTTGTAATAATAAATGTGGTGCAATGATCCCTCGAGTGTTAATGGAAGATCATTTGAAATACACATGTTCTCAGCGTCGTGCACGCTGTGAGTCTTGTTCCAAAGAGTTCACTGGACAAACTTTAGAAAAGCATATTGGCAGTTGTGGATATGAACTTCTTTATTGTGAAAACAAATGTGGAATGAAAGTTCAAAGAAGATACCTCGATCAACATAAACTAGGTGAATGTGTAAAACGACTCGTAGCTTGCAGATATTGTAATAAGGAATTTGTCTTTGATACTCTTGGAACGCATCATGCAAAATGTGGCCACTTTCCTGTTGCGTGTCCTCATCGTTGTGAGACTGGTGTATTACCTCGAGAAGACCTGGAGATTCACCTTAAAGATCATTGTACTACACATCTTCTTTCCTGTAATTTTAAAGATGCTGGTTGTTCGTTTAAGGTATATTTCATTAAAATCAATAAATTTAAGCTTTTGTTTTATCAAACTAATATAATATTATAATACTTTTTCAGGGGAATCGTTTTGCTTTAGACAAACATTTAGAAGAATCTACTAAAACTCATCTAAGTCTCATGTGTAATGTTGTCACAAAACAGCAACACCAAATAGCGGTTTTAAAATCTGCTATGGCTAAGCTTTCTCCTAACTATACCGGTACACTTATTTGGAAAATTAGCAATTACTCATCAAAAATTTCCGAAGCAAAAGCTAAAGAAGGAGTAGAACTCATCAGTCCTCCTTTTTACACTAGTCAGTACGGATACAAACTTCAGGTAATTTTTTTGTAATTTTAATTTTGGTTCAATAATTAACAATTATCTTATCCGTGTTTTAAGCGCCAAAAATATATTGCAGATAACTACTGTGAAAATACTTAGTGAAAAATTACTTATCTGACTGTAACAAAAAATCTAAGACACGCATATTTAGATTTACTGAACTTTTTTTTTTTTTTTTTTTTTTTTTTCTAGGCATCAATTTTTCTCAATGGAAATGGAACAGGCGAAGGAAGTCATATTTCTATCTATATAAAAATTCTACCGGGTGAATACGATGCATTACTTCGCTGGCCGTTCTCTCACAGTGTTTCATTTACAATGTTTGATCAAACTACACAACCGGACAAAGCTTGCAATATTGTAGAAAGTTTTATTCCTGATCCTACATGGAAAAACTTTCAAAGGCCTAGTCGAGAACCAGATTCCTTAGGATTTGGTTTTCCACGATTTGTTTCACATGAAATGATCAAAAAACATCACTTTATCAAAGACAATGCCATGTTTATAAGAGTTAAAGTTGACCCTAGTAAAATCGTGGCAGTTTAGTGGCATGATATGATTTATTGATCTTTTTATAAATATATGAATTCGCTAATTATTAGAGCAACAAAACCATCAAAAACATTCTGTGAAATGTATGTAAATGTTTTGTGATTATATAATTTATCTCAGTGAAATAATTTTGTAAGATGCATCATTAAGTTGCATTTATGCTTTACATTCTAAAGATTAGATTTTAATATGTAAATATTTTTTTAAAAATTAAGATAATTTAAAATATTTTACAGAAATAAATCTAAAATTGTAAAAATTTTTTATTAATATCAATTAAAGTTATAATTTACACTTATTAGCAATTTTAATGAACAAATTAATTACAATAAAAAAATGCTTCTAAAAATTTTCCTTTGTAATTTTTATTACTTTTCACATGTGAAACTTTTTAAGTAAATTTTTTTTAATACTTTAATTGCTATAAAATTCCAAAAAAATTTTTAATATCTGTAAACTTCAGTGTTATGGAAAATAGTGTTTTTTTTTCTTTTTAAATATATATATATACTTCCTTCTTTAATTAGTTGAATAAATGGAAACTAATTTAAGAACTCTTGAAGAAGATCGAAATGAAAAATTTTTTTTTTGCATCTATATATTCATTTGTAACAATAATGATATTAACACAGGCATTTATATTTTTATGACACTGAAGTTGACAGACCCTCAAAATTATTTTATAGTTTTATAGCAAGGAAATTATATAGTAAAAAAAATTCCATATGTGAAAATAAAACAAAGTTTATTAGTGGAAATTTTTAGAAATATTTTTTAAATTATAATTTAATTTGTTTTAAAATTAAAAAAAATTGACACTGCCTTTAGTAATAATAGTGAAATTAGCCGACAGCTGTCAAAATTTAGAATTTTTTTAATAATTCAATTTTCGCAATTAAAACTTTTTTTTCAATTTCACATTAAGAAATTTATAAAAACTATTAGTGTAATTTTTTTTTTTAATTTTTATTATAATTTACTTAGTGAAAAAAAATTTCTAAAAATTGACAGCTGTCGGCTAACTTCAGTTTCATATATTTTTGGGTATTTTCGAGTATAAAAATAATTGAAAATTTTTAATTAATTTATTATTTGAATTGTCTAAGAGCTAGCTTTGGCAGCAATTTTCACTCTTTTCGTTATTTTGCTAGCGGTCTTGTGACTGTTTGACCGTCTGATGGCCGAAAGGATGTCAATCTCGGTGTTGGTCGTACTTCGTCACACTGCCATCTGTTTTTCATCTCAATGTCTGTTTTTTACATCACTATTTTATATGGACTTTAAAAAATGTGTAATTAAGAGATTTAATTATTAGAAATAATTTTGTCTTAAAAAAAAATTAATTAAACTGAAATATTTTTATTAAGTATATAATAAATTTTCTATAATCATTAGTTATAAATTTCTCAAACCAAATTTGCTCAAGTGAGGTTAACGATGATAAAAGGCATCTATTATTTAAAAACTGATTATTTATTATAAATAGAATTAAAATAATAAAATGTGTGACAGTGAATTGCAAGATGAAGAAAGAGAAGCATTATTATCGATTTATGAAGGAGATAAAGCTTTCAAACAGTTGAATTCTACAACATATCAATATAAGGTTTGTTTAATACATTCAATAAAGTCTTACATATAAAAAACTTGAATAATAGTATGAATAAATGATTTACATTGATTATTTTCATGTTTCAGTATGGAGAAGATAATGATTTTCGATCGTTTTTATTGGAGATCATTTGGCATGATAAATATCCTACAAAAAAACCGACAGTTAGCATGGACACTTTCTACAACAAACACATGTATTTTTCACAATTAACTTGAATCTTTTGACATAGTATTACTTGTCAATAATAATATTATTTGATAATAATATGAATTTTTTAATTTTAGACTTCAAAAAGTAAAAGATAAAATAATAGCCCATGTAGAAGCAGAAGCAGAACAGTGGCTTGGATATGGTATGACTTACACATTATTTCAATCAGTTCAAGAACATTTATCGGAATTAATAGAAGAACAACCCGATACAATTGCAGACATAAGTATCCAAACGAATAAATTGACTATCAGTACTGGTGATTCCAAGGTATGAGCTTACTTTCTGTACTAGATGTACTTGTTAAATTAGTCCACATCTGCTTTTTTTCTAATATTATTCCGATTTTTTTCGATTAACTCAATTCTTATGAAACATCAATATGAATTCAAATTATTTTTATCGTAAAAGTAATTACGTTTTTAAATGAAATTATTTATAATTTACTTTTAATTCCTGTTAAACGTTGAAAACTATTAGAAGGAAAAGTTATGTTAATATTAATAAAACTAACTGTCTCTTTAAAAATACAGTTTCAAAATTAATTCGCACAGACAAAAGTTTGTTCATTTAACAAAAATAAAATGGAATCAAATTTAAAATAAGATCAAGTAATGGTTTTCACAATGAACAATAGAAATTTATATGATGAAGTTGCTGAGGAAGTCGAAAGAAAGTTAACGATGCATCTAACATAAATCAAAACTAATTTTTAAATTAATTTACACAAAAACGTTCTTCTTTCTATACGACAAAAAAATTTAGATCTAATAATGTTAAAAAAATGAACAAAATAATGTCAACATCAATCTTTTAAAAATTTTCACTTTCCGCAAAGAGAATAGTAAAATAAAAAATTAATTCATCTCATAGTTTTTTGTAGTGATCGTAAAAAATAATTTTCTCGAATTTTCTATCCAAGCAGCTTATTTTTCAATTCAAGTTTTTATTTGTTAATACGATTATAATTTCATAGCCAAAGCACTCACATTTTTATTTGAAAAGTGATTATTTAATGTCATAATATTAGCTAGTAAAATTCATAATAATTAGACTATCACAATTATTTGTTGAAAGAAATCAAATAGCAATTTTATGAAAGCCTAAATAAAAATTTTTTCTTAATCGATTAATTTTAAATAAATTAAACCATAAAAAGTAAAAAAGATTGTCAGAATTGATTATTGTATGAACAATATGGATACCAAATTTTATCAAAATTTGAAAAAAATCGCAGATAAAAAATTATTTAGCGAAATGTTTTTTATTTGATATGGTACCATGATATAATATAATTTGATTGATATTTCACTAGGATGAAGCATCGAAAAAACCCAAAAAGAGCAGCTTACAAAATCACAGAAAAGACGTCGTTGGAACAAGGTCGATAGTAAAGGTGAAAAACCTCGAGGGTGGGACTGGGTCGATATTGTTAAACATTTATCGCAAACTGGAATGAAAACTGAGCAAGAAACCTGATAATTCAGTTTAATTTTTTTTCTTTTGTATAAAAAATGAACTATATTATGTATTGTTATGAAATGTTGAGAATTGACTACATACAAAATTCGATTTATAAGTAAATTATACAACTGTACCATAAATAAAAGACTCAGTACAATAAGAAATTACAGATCATGTAATTTATTTATTGATTACCGTTAAAAAAATAGAAATAATATTTAAGTTACAAAATATTGTAAATAAATAGATTTTTTTATTTATTTTAACTTCATAAAAAATTTGTACTGTATTTACTTAAGTATCCCATTCTCCTCTCCAATTGTTTACGGGTAAAAGATTTGAATCATCCAGCCATTCTAAAAATAGATTAATATTAAAAAATTAAGTATAGAAAAAGAATAATACCCTAAATAAGAGACTTACCACTTTTTTGAAGTAATTTATTCCAGTGGTTAAATTCTTCATCAATAATAGAATCCAATAAAATTGATGGTTCCAAAGTAAGTTGTCTTCTATCAACATTAAATACATTCGATTTAGATAAAGTATACAGTTTACTTAAAAAACTTCTACCCTGCGATTTTATTTCATCGATTACGTTTTCCTTTCTATTCAATTGTAAATTAATGAATTTTGCATAAATATATGCATTGAAGTAAGCCTCCAAGATATTGACAGAGAGAATATTTTTCCTTAGAACGACATAAATTATTTCCTTTCTAATATCTGGTATAATCAAGAATGGTTTTTTGCGAAAATGATTCATTAATTTTGTCAAATATTCAATATTATTAATTCTTGGATTTTTTATTACATCAGATAAAGAAATTCCTAATTTGATTGAGAAACCACTGTAATGTTTAGCTAAAAGCAAAAAAAAAAAAACATTTCAACGACATTATAATATAATTTTTTCAATCAACGTAACAAAATGTAACGTAAATAATTGTCTTACGTGAATTATGAAAGGGCAGTAAAGATTCTTGTTGATTAATTAATTTTGTATCATGAATAATACCATTATTAATGTAATTATGAAACAACAAAATTAATCTGTCTTCATTTAAAGAATTAAACGTCAGTACTTTAACAGCCGAATAATTCGCATAAATGTGAATAGTTACCAAAATTAGGTACATTTCAACTAAAAATCTGTAAATATAAAGATGAATATGCGTATTTTTGTGAAAATCGAATGACCTATAAATCATAATTTATATTAAATACTCACGCGTTTGGAATGTATGAGATTAAAAAAATACCAACAAAAGATCCAATAAGATTAATAAATGTTTCTTGACTTCCATCTTTGGCTGAAACATCACCTACATTACCTTTTAAGGCTTGGTGTTGTGTTAAAGCTGCTCTTGTTGCTCCACCAGCAACTCCAACAATTGACTTCATTGCAGTAGAAAGACATAGTAACATTGTAACAGACGACGAATGCATACTAGGCAGTGTAAGCTCAATCCCCATTGCTAAATCATTCAAAATATCAGCAGTGAGTCTCCATTTTTTACATTGAGCGTCTAATTCAATACTGTGAGATTAACGGGAAACCTTATAAAAATTTGAAATAAGGGTCTCTATGTTTCGTCTGAATCTTCTTAAATCAAAAATCGTGTCAAATAATTACCTTTTCCACCAAGTAAATATAATCCGTCCAATCATCCCAGTTCCATCTTTGAGAATCCAAGAAATAGCTGCAGCAGAAGCAGTTGCTGTTGATTCTCCTACCCCTACGCTTTGAAGAACTGAATGAGTAGTTAAAGCACCCAAAACCGTACTGGCGAATGCCTGACATTAAGAAAATAAACATTGTTACTAACAGGAATTCAAAAATTAATGTTGAGTTTTAGTACCTGAATGGTATCCCATATTTGATAAGGAATGTAATCAGGGTGTACGCTATCAGGAAATCCTTGTGGTAAGAATACTTTTTTCAAGAATGACTTTAAATTGAATAGACGGGTCTCATTATTGATAATTGCATTGTTTTTTTCCAATGCTAATTGTTGTTCTGAAATACATATGGTCGGTGATACTGCAACGTTATCAATTACACTTTGCTACTAATAATTTGCAGTGAAGTCATTTATTTACTAATTATCGCTAGAGTTATATACCTTATTTTACTTAATCCCAATTACTTTACGGTTTAGAGTAGTAAGTTCTACGTTCAAGCTTGAGCTAGATAAAATTTTTTCATTTATTTATATTTGTCAAGAGACAAGTTGAATTTTTTAAAAAATTCTATTACACGCTTTTGTATTTTAACTATTTCTTATATCAATTCAACAACAAATAAATTTTCTCTATTGTTACAATTATTTTTAATATTCTAATTGTATTACTTTTTTATTTTCCCTCAAATCAAATGTAATATGGTTAAGTGACTTTGTTATTAGCTGAATAGTTAGGTCTAACAAAAATGAATAAGTAGACACGGGGGAACCGAAGTTGAGATGTACTTGTATCAACTTTTCAATTTAGATTGATCTAGTGCGTTTAATCAAGTAATATTGTAAATTTTTTTTTGCATCTAAAAAATACATTTTGATCATTCTATTTAAATGTAAGAAAACAAATAAAAGATTTTTTTTTTTAAGATTTCGACATTTTTTAACAAGTCGACTTTTGAAAATTGTAGTAATATTTTTTAAAATAAAAAATGTAAGTAGATGCGAACTTAAACTATTTCCATATTTGATATAGTTATAAGTTAATAGAAATGCGTACCTGATTTAATAAAAATATTTTTCTTTTCATCATTTCCATAAATTTCATAAAATAAAATTTTACGAGCCATGGATATAATGTTGTTACAATGAGAAAAATGGACGCGAAATGCATTGGGTTTTGAAAAGTGGGAGTAAGAGAGCTGTATGATAAATAAGTGAAGTGGGGACGACCAAACTTTAATGTAATTTATATAACCTTCAATAATTTGTTTTCGTTTGCTTGATAAGATCCTAATATAAAATTGTCATGAGAATTATGGTGTAGTATATCGATACTGTCATTCTAATACATCGTTTCCCACAAAAATTGACATGCTGACTTTTTTGAAAAATAAAATCACAACAATATTATGCAAGTCATATTAAAAATTTAAAGATCAAATAGTTTAATAACTATTTTTAAATAAATGTTTTCATTCGTTGAATCCCATTTAGTCAATATTAAAAATGTAAAAATGAACTGTTTTTACCGTCTGCTGTAAAATTTTCTAAACTAGAAATTTGAATAGCGCGCGCCTTAATTTTAACCAATAAGGAATCAGGTCCCATTTTTTACGAGTTTCAACTATTGACTAACTTCACACTCTCATGTATTTTTATCGTAGAGATGTGAGATACGACGTATAGAATGGTATCGATATATTGAGACAAATTTATTCGTGATGTGATTGGTCGAATATATTATAAGCCAGTAAACTCTATTTTCAGGCGCGCGCAAATTCAATTCTAGTTACTACACATGAATAAGAGATGATATTTTGCAACTTGGTTAATTAAATAATGTAAAATGGAAAATAATCATGATAAAAGTGAATTAATAAAATAAACAAAAACAATGCGTGATAGTCATGCCTAAAATTATTCACATCGACGAGTTTTTAAGGTTACGCTGTAATGAATGTAGTGTCTGAAATTTTATTTTTCTAATTTAATGAATTTTTAAATGAACCATTATGAAGCTTCTTCGATAGCGGCAAAAATTGTAAAATACTTACATTTACTACAGCCTACCCTCAAAAACTGTATTTTTTCTATCAGTTGCAGATATGCAGATGTTTATGCATACTTTACTATTGTAAGTATTTTTTTGCAATGAAAAAGCATAGAAAATTAAAGTTCTTTTAATAAATTAGGCTACTTTATATAATTTTAATTTTTCTCTTTATCATAAAAATTTAGTCCTATCTAAAAGCATTGAGTGAGTTTACTGTCATTACTCATGAAGACTTTCTTGCGATTAAGAATTTTGTTTGTCTCAGAATACTGGTCTAAAGTTAGCAACCATGTACCTTTTGACAGAGGCACGGTAAGTTTGAAAAGATCGATGTTTTCTTTTATTGTGGTATGAAGGCCGACCGACTTTAACCACTATATTAATATTTATTTAAATTAAACCCTGACGAAACCAATTTTTTTCATTTTTAGGCGAGAGTAGAGCATACCTACGCTCGCGCTTAAGGCATGCAAAAATAATTTTACATGTTAAACACCTATAAGAGATAGTATTAAAATGATTTGGAGAATTAGAACATATTCAAAACGATAAAAATTCCAATCATTTATTTTTTAATCTTTAATCATTTTGTTCAATAAGAGAAAAAAATTATATCTTGATGCGAAAGTATTTGCATTCCATCTTCGATTATCCCTGATTAAAACAAGTATTGAAAAGAATTGGTTCTCTAGTCAATACAATTCTTTTTTCTTTGTCTCAATACTTTTTTTTTAATCAGGGATATCTCAAAAATTTTGGTTTATTACGTAGAATTTTATTAGAAAAAGAAAAAAAAAGGCCCCACGAAAAGAAAATTCAAATTTGGTTTAATTTTAAAACTTTCTTCTTGCAGGTAGAATTATAAATTTATCCAGTTTTATCTGAACTATATTTTGATTAAATTTAACTAAAATTATTTAGCAAAATTACAAACGTAAATTCAAATGTAGTTAAATACATGAAACAAGTCTCGTAGAGATTTGTATAGTCAACATTATTTTATTTTTATTTTATTTTCTACAAAATGTTTTACAGTCGAAAATATTTAAAATATATTTTTTCAGGTTTTTTAATTTTTTTCATTATTTTTTATAAAAAAATTATTAAAATTATGAAAGTATCAATTTATAAAATAGCATACATTTAAGTAACTTATTATATAGATGTAAATTCACTAAGAGCATAAGTTACTGCATCATGAATTGTCAAAAGAATTAGAAAGTTAGGTTTTTCGGATATATGTTTATCATACTCTAAAATACTGTCATAAATTGGGCCTGAACATCCGGTTATACATACTGAAATATCAATTGAATTAAATTCATTAGCAATATTATATAAAATAGCTACACCACTAGGATCAATATAACTTAATGAACTTAAATCGATCACTACAAATCGTAATTTTTCATTATTTCCATCATTTAGTTGCATCTCGAATTGATTCTTCGCTTTCTTAGATCTCAATTTCAATTCTTTCTGTGGATCAATGTTGACAAGTTTAAACAATTTTGATTTGAAATAATCTTTGTTAGCAAAATTCAATCCGCCACGATAATGGAATATTTTAATTCCAGGCAATGCAATAGACTGAAAAAATGATTTTTTTTATAAACAGCAGTGACATTCTAAAATAACATTATAAATTTTTTCCTTATCTGCATCCACCATTCAAATTCATATTTTAGTTAGAAAGAAAAAAATTTTATTTGATTTTTAAAGAAAAATACAAAATATGATAAATCATCTTAGTTGTTATAGTTTTTATTCAATAATTGAACATGTCGAATTTTTCGATACAGATATGGTAAAAGTATGTGTCACGGAAAAAATTAGGATATCCCAATCTCCTTATTTGTTACCTTAGCCTTCGGTTCGTACAGGCAATTTCAAATGTGAATTGGAATATCCTACTTTGCTCAATATCTATCATGAAAAAAAAAAAAAAATAAAAACTTACATCCTTGTATTTGCTTGTGTCTAAGTATAACTCGGTATTTGGAATGTGACCCAGTAAACATGAATAAGATTTAATACTTAAAAACAAAATTGTCAATATAGATGTAAGTAGTCCAATTAGAAGTCCCACATCAATCCCTACGATTATTACTATCAAAAAGGTCATAATCCAAACCATACCATCTAGTTTGCTGAGTTTCCAAAAACGAAGGAATTGTTTCATTTGTAATAACATTCCTTTTAATGAAACCTTAAAATAATGTTTATTTTTTATCTTCTTACAAGACAAATTAAAAAATTTTTTTCTAATTCCGAAAGTTCTAGTTTTCAGCAAAATTTTCGAAAATTACGTTTCCATTAGATACGCTAGTAGTAATCCCATGGAAGATCAGCACAAGACAGTATAATAATTTATCGTTTGTTTGGTATGAAATTTGGTAAAATTGTTGAATGAGTGTTGATGTTTTGTGCTTTTAGAAAACAATTTCGACCATTTCTATTAGAATGTTTGTTTGTTTGCATATACTTGGAATTTTTTTCTTTGCGTACCTAATGTTAACTATTTTCATCATAAATAGTGTTTTTTTATTTGTTATTAATACTTACAACAATAATCGATGCTAAAACTGATCTTGGTAAAGATTCAAAAAATGGTCCGATAAATAATAATATAACTAAAAGAATTGAACAAGATATTATACTAGCTATCTGAGTTTTCCCTCCAACAGTTTGTTGAATTAGTGATCTGCTTAAAGATGCAGATACGGGCATACATGAAAAAATGATCCAAAAATATTACTAATGCCCTAAAAAAATCATTTTTATTCGTTTTTTTTTAATATTTTCATTTGTTATCTTAAAAAATAAAATATTAATTATAATTGTTATATTACCATTGCAAAAAGCTCTTGATTGGAGTCAATCTCATAATGTAATTTTTGAGCAAATATTAATGCCATTGATAGAGTAACTGTATAAGATACCATAGTTATAGCTATACAATCTGTTGCAATATCTTCTATCAATTGGATAGTAGGTAACTCAGGCTTTGGAAGTCTGTAAGTGTATCAAATTTATCAGAAATTAAATGGATTTTGTTTTATAGAACAAATTAGTGACTTACCCCGTTGGAATATTACCAACTGTTTCAATAACATAATGTCCAGCTAAATCAAAATAGTTTGAGATGATGGTTCCAGAAATCACAGCAATTAGTTCAATGGGAAATGGCATATTGCATTTCTGCTTAAGCCATGGCTTGATAGATAGAATTAATATAGTGTAAATTCATATAAGTTCATTAAAGAATGATGCTGCATCATTTGCGATTCTGATAAAACTGAATAAGAATACTATTTTTAAGTGTGGAAAGAAATACATTCTTTGAAAGTGAAAAATCAGAAATATACAACTATCCTCAATCGAATTTTAGAAATTTTACTAATTAAAAAAATTGTTTTTGGTACAAGGCATTTTGTAGTTTTACGTTATTTTAGAACGATATTTTATTTGAAGAAAGTATCTTTCCAATTTTATAAATGCTATTCGTTGGACCAATATAATATATCATTTTACCGTTAAATATAAAAGTTATTTTGAAAAATTTTCAAAAAGAATATCTCTTACATGAATCATGCGTGATTACTTCTAATTATGTATAACGTGAATTACTACTCGTGAATACTACTCTACTAGTATGACATAAAAATTTTATTATGTATAAGCGTATGCGTGAAATAGGAAATATATATTGGCTTTCAGTCAAGTAAAATTGCTCAAGAAGTCGAATTTATGATTTCGCGATTATTTATAAGTGATGTTGCTTAATTATTTACTAAAAAGCTTTAATTTATAAATATCTTCATTTTATAATTAGTTATGATAAGTAAGTTGATTATAGTTACCTTGAAAAATTCATTATTAAGCACCATAATAATTATTGTCACAGTAGATACAGTAAGGGCTGCGAAATTGGGATATTTAAGTACATTGAATATATCTATAACAGTCTGAAAACAAAAATATGAAATATAATGATTTCTATCACGTTAGAAGAAATTAATCGTACGTAATTAACACGATTTATTTAGTTGTGATGCAAATATATTCAGGAATAATTAATATTGTAAGAAGTCTTTAAAAAAAAAATAAAGTAATTCATTTGATTTTAAAAATATTTTTTGTGGAATTTTGTAGAATGTATAGCGCTGATATATTTTATTATTTATTGCAAAAAGTCTTTTTACATAAAAACTTATTATAGGATTTAGAAAAAATATCGAAATGGTTTTATTTAGTGTCGCGAGGCCAAAAAAATAATTTTTTCAACACGAGTTAATGATATTAAAGATTTGAATTTTAATGGCTTTTTTCTTAATATAGAGAATAATTTCATAAAATTTTTAATCAATCAGCGGGAGTAATTTCGTAAAAATGATATTATTTGGCTGAATCATTAAAATATTGAATTTAAAATTTAGATGTCACATAAATAGTGTTTTACGAACGGTTAAATATGGAGTGTACTTACATATACCAATTTAAAATGGGTTATTTTGCGTTTTGGTAATTCTAGACCTAGAAGGTCTTTTACTTGAGATATTAAAACATAAATCGCTGCTCCAGTAGTGAAGCCGCTTACTAAACTCTCACTTAACAAAGAACTTATTATTCCTAACCGTAAAATGAACATAAGTAACTAAAAAATAAGAATTGTTATTTTTCAAGTCTCTACAAAGTTGTTTAATTTCCTAGTTACCTGTAATAGTCCTACAAAAAAAGTAACGGCTGTAGCTACTTGCATAGGTGAATACAACATAGGTAAGCTATCATTTAAGTCACGAGAAGAATCAAATAGTGTATTATTTGACACGGAAGAACTAATTGGAGTAGAATAAGTTGCAACAACTTTGCCAGTCATTAGACATACAATTGCAAAAGTACCTGAAAATAATTGAAAAATAGCTTTTGTAAAATCTCGAAAGATATTTTTGAATATAATTTAATTTGGACTAACCCATAGAAACATGTTTTGACGTTCCAAAAAGAAATAAATTAATACTGGAAAAAATGCCATATAGATACCGACTATGGGTGGAACATTTCCCAATAAAGCATACGCCATCCCTTGCGGTATGTGCATTATAGCTACCGTAATCCCAGAAATAATATCTGATAACATGTAATCTTGCCATTTATATTTCCGGAGCCAATAAAATACTGGCATCAAAGATCTCAAAGAGGTCTTTAAATTCTTATTTTTCACCGACATCAGTACATTTTTAGCAACTAAAAAGTAAAATTAATAAAACTCGATAAATTTAATGAAATTATAAAATGGTAAAAGCAGTAGTTTCTAAAAGGTACCGACGTGTAACGATGAGATACTAATACACAATAATTAAATCATATTATAAATAGATTAATTACTCAGAATAAATTCAAGATAATTGATTAGATAGGTAGATTTACCGTTTTTCGGCCATAAGAAATCGACCAATTAACTTAATCAAGATTTTTTTCTATTTTGTTCTTCACCTCGACAAATTCAAGAATCAATTTTGAAAGATTATGAAAAGTTAATTCAGTTTTTCAAGTTTTTAAGAAAAAATATTACAATATTCTATAAATTGATGTACAAAAATTTTCAATGCAAAACAAGAACATATGCATTTTTATATGTTTCAATTACGCAAGTAAATATAAGCATCAAACTTAAAAATTAAAAAAAAAAAAAATTGTCAAGTGAACAAAAATTAAATTACAATTTGTCTGATTAACTGTGGGACCACTCAAACCAATGTTTATCAGATGTAACGAGGATTTAATATCAAAACATTAAATTTAGCTGTCACTTCACAATTGTTTTAATTTTTTTTAACAAATAAATTATAGCAAAAAAAAATTATTAAAAAAATGGACTTGTATAAATTTTAGTAAATTAAAAGTGCAGTTTTTTAAAAATAATTTTTTAGAACAAATTTTTTTGTTGAAGAAAATTAAAAAATTGTCAAGTGACAGCTAACTTTAATGTCATTTAATGTAATCGAGTTACGAGTCGCCGGTAGCTGTATTACCATACAAAAGGATACGTACAAGATTTTTTAGATTTTTCGTAATAAAAATTTTCGTTGAATGTATCTTGATAGTAAACATGACGATCGACTTTCAATTTTAAAAGAACTTCTGGGTGTTTTTCTTCATGGTCCACTGGAATATTCAAAATAATTAGTGATAAGAGTCAAGTGAGTATATATATACGGTGCACAGTTCAAAAACATTACCTGGTATATCCATTCTAATAGTGTTATTTGTTATTGTAAAAATTAATTTTTATTAAATACTTTTCATAACCTAAAATAAATTTTTTTATTGTTACTATACCTACTAGCGTTTGAATAGATAAGTACTAGAAAATAATTTAATGGATAAATTCCAATTATTGATAATATTGCCCTATTATTGAAATCAATTAATCAAACAATGAATGTTTTTATTTTGATTAATAAAAATTAATCTGGTTTTTTTTTTCTTGAAATAAATCTTTAATATTTAAAAAAAGAGTGTGGCTATTGACATATTCCCGTGCTAACACAGGGAACGGGAGAAGTGGTCATTTTACTTATGTATTTTACAGGACACGCACGGGTAAATTACCAAGTCGTCCGAAATATGACCAATCCATGTCCCGTGCGTGTAAAACGTGTAAATGCTTCTCGCGCATTCACATGTTTATGTTAACTAAGCATCGTGACTGCTTTAAAAAATAACAACACAAATATAACAACTAATGAAAGAATTGGGTTTTGTAATACCAGAAAAGTAAATACGACCCTTGGGACGTGGTTCTTTAGGGGACGATAGCCAGTATAAAAATAGTAGTGAGAGAACAGCATGACATAGATTGTATTATGTATTGACTGACGGGCTTCTAATTGGAAACGATTTTAGTTTTAAACTTTATTTGTGTGATATAATACATAAGTACATGATGATTGGATTCTTAAAAATATGTTTTTTTTTCAATATAAAAATTTCATAACGGTCGTGGTTAATCATATTCTTCATTGTTTACAATTGAGATATGAGTCCCAACCTTTAATCTTTAATTAGTACTTATTAAGTATTATAGAAATTATTAAGTTTAAATTATTAAAAAAAATGAGTGTTGTCAGAACGTTGAGATTATTTGCTCTCCAAGCTAATTCTGTTAGGCAAATATTGTTTTCTCCAAAGTATTTGTTGTTTACAAATATTGGTATTTCTGTTTCATTATCTGCTGTGGGAGATACTTTAGAGCAACACTACGAAATTTTAAAGGTAAAGTATAAATATATTAATCGAATAGTACAATAGTTCGTTACAAAAAATGATACTGAAATGGAAAGACATCTGATAATTTTTAGAATTTTTTTAACAAAAAAATTATAGCAAGAAAATTGTATTTAAAAATTTCATCTTTAGAAGTTCTGAAAAATTATAAATGAGACTTTAATAAATAATTTTCTATGTCTAGTTTGTTTTTCAAGAAAAATCAAAAAATTGTCAAGTGTCTGCTAAGTTCAGCCTCATTTACAAAAAAACCATAATTCGTTGATAATGTTTTATTCTGTATTTTAGGGTGAATGGAATGAGTGGTGTCCAAAAAGAACTACAAACATGGCTATATCAGGAATGTCAATTGGAATTTTTTGTCATTATTGGTATCAAATATTAGATGCAAGACTCCCCGGAAAAACTATTGGAACTGTATTAAAAAAAGTTTTTGTTGACCAAATTATTTGTTCACCATTCTATATTGGAATATTTTTTGTTACACTTGCTTTATTAGAACAAAAAAATTGGTCTGAATTAAAAACTGAAGTTAAGGATAAAGCTCACAAATTATACTTAGCTGAATGGATCGTTTGGCCACCTGCTCAAATTATCAACTTCTATTTTTTACCTACAAGATTTCGAATTCTTTATGATAATACAATTTCGTTAGGTTATGATGTATATACTAGCAAGGTTAAACACAATCATTAAAAAACATATGCCGGCCGTTCTAATGAATCAGATGAATGTATATTAAATTGTAAACTATAATAAAAGTGGATTCAAAAGTTTTGAATAACACAATTTCTTCTGCGAGCAGAAGAAATAAGGGTTTACAAACATAGATGATTAATCAATGGCCTGTAAATATTTATAAATACATCCCCGCCTGAGCAATCGGTCTGTCGAGATTTAACGAGTTATTAAAGATAACGTTTCAGTTCAACTATATATCAAGTGCCTATAGTTTATAAAATTTATAAAAAGATTAACTAGAACGTTTGTATCATTTATCAGTACATTATTTTACTAACCTCTATATCTTTAGAAAACCTTTTCATTCTAAATTTTCATCCAAGCAATAGATAAATTAGTGACTATAACTTTAAATTTATAATATAACTTAACTTAATGTCTTTTTTGATTAATTTTATATTTCACTAGATAAAATCAGATCATGTTTATTTACAATTAGAAAAACTTTAAACCTGTGATATCACAATATACCATCATGTGTTTATATTTGTTAATGTATTATTGTAAATAATAAATTTTGTAAATTAATTGAGTATTTTTAAATTATTCACGTTAATTTCTCAAGATGAAATTGAGAAAAACAGTGAAATTTTTCAAAAATCAGGCTGAAAATTATGTTGTAAATCACATAAATGATAATTTATCATTACTGACCAACTTGAAATCACTTATATATGATGATACTAAAATCAACAGATTCTTTCTTGGCTTTTTGCACCATTTAAATTAATACTAAAGTAATATTTTCAAAATTTACATTTATAGGTTTTTTTAATTTCTTGATTTTAAAACTTTCGTAAAATTACTTTAAAATAATTATTAATTTGTAATTAATAATCTATAATTCATGGTTTAGGCTTAGATGAAGTTGCTTAGTGGCGCTTACCCCAAAATAAAATGAGTGTGTTTAAGGTTTAAGATTATTTAACCATAATAAAACATCTCATGACTCGCTAAGAACATTTTTTCGTGCATGCAGAATTTTAAAAAGATTTTTCTAAAACTTTTCAGGTGTCATCCCAAAAATAATCAGAATAGCTTCAAAAGATCAAAAAAAATTTCAATTTTAGTAGCGGAAAGCTAAAAATTTAAAGATAGAAAATATGTCAATTTCAACGCGTTTGATTTTTACAAATAAGAGCTATTTCACAAAATAAACTAGTTCAATTTTACACTGGGTGTCATATTTATGAAATAATGTTTCACGAGAAAACTTTTCATAAATCTAAGTAGGCCAATGTAGTAGTTCTAACAATAGAGAGAGAAAATGATAAAAATTACTTTATATCTATTTAGAACCCATTGAGTCTACATAAATCTAAACAATTGTTTGTCGACCCATAATTGATCACTGATGATAAGACAGAATTCATTAAAAATGAAAATATCATTATTTAAGGATATTTATTGTGATTACTAGCTTTAAAACAGCAAAAAAAATATGATCATTCATTCGTATATTTCAATATATAACTTTTTGATAATGTAATTTATATCATATACAATCACGACAAAATGCTAAAGTCCATTTTTAAGCATTTATACATAGATTAGTAAATAAAAGACTTTGATTTCTGCTATAGCAGATAACATCAACAAAAATAATCGAACGAAGACGAAGTTAGCTTATTCACATTATAAAATTACTACAGATTATTGTATAAAGTCATAAAGTTATTTAAGTCAGAGATCTGTCCTCTTTAATATTGTTCTTTAATATGTAATTTCCTTAACCCCACTTTAAAATTTAAGGTCATTGAAGTCTACTCTCTTGTTAGGTCAACTTTACTTGTTCATCATAACTTTTATTTATAAATCAACTTGTTGCTAGTTGCTCAGTCATCGTACATACATAAATCAGTAAGAAACAATTCATTTTTTAACTTAATAGAAAAATATTGAGGTATACTTATAAATAATAACAAATAAAATTGGGTAAGAGACTTTGAATATTTTTAAATATATAGTTTAATCGTTTATATTGAATATGACATTAAAGTTAGCTGTCACTTGACAATTTAAAATTTTTTTTTAAAAAATAAATTTGCTCCAAAAAATTATTTAAAAAAAATTGCACTTGTAGTTTTTTAAAAATTTTAAATGTCAATTTTTCTTATAAATTTTTTTTTGCCACAATTTATTTGTTACAAAAATTCTTAAAATTATCAACTATCTGCTAAGTTAATGAAAATTTATTGAATATACCTAACGAGGATCAAATATTTATGGGATTTAAATTTAAAAATTTTTATCAGTATCGTACTATCATTGGTATTTTTTAATTAAAGTAGTTTGTTGGTACTTTTCCATGTATAAAATTTATATTTTATGTTTGAAAGTTTTTAATTATTATCATTTCATCTACGTTTAGTGATTATAAGTATACCTAGAGAAAAAAATTCATTCCAAGCTATTAAATATTTCAACTTGAACAGTAAATTTCAATTTTTTACTTTATAATAAACTCATTTAAAAATATAATACTAACTAAAAAATGCTTTTTACCTTTCTAGTTTAATTGACGTGCCCTTGTGTTTTTATAAAACTATAATAGACATATTTGAGGATTGTCATTCTGTAACTCTTTGTAAGTGTAATGTTTTTTTTCTTTTTATCGTTAATTTATTTACTATCTTTTTTTAAGCATTAATAATTTTAATTATTTTTTATTAAATTTTATTAAAATATAACGATTATAGGATAATTTAAAAATTAATAAATAACAGGTCATTCTAAACTAAGTATAAAAAAGCAAATAATAATTAATGAAAACAAAAAAACTTAGAAATATATATGTATGTGTTGTACTCAAAATAATTGAAGTTGTTATGACGTATCACAAAATAGTGGAATACGAGCTAACTGTAAAAGAATCCTGAGTAAAAAACACATAAAAAATGGCCGTATATAATTTTAGATAACTATTTTGATAAAATGAAAAAAAAATCAGACATCCTAGAAACTAACTGAGGTCCTCACTTTTTTAAGATCGATTCGCCACCTGTTAACTTAAGGTTTTGATTTAGATTCTAATCTTTATATGAACTTCAAGTAATGCAAATCTTATGTATACAAAATTATTATAGGAATATTCAAAAGATAAAATTAATTTACATTTACTCAAAAGAAAAAGAATATCTTACGTTAAGAAAATTTTAAGGAAGACCAAAGTTATTTTGGTGTAAGACAAAATTTTCTTGGCACAAAAAAATTTGACTCAATTCAAGAAATTTATAGTCTTCCTTAATATTTTCTTGAGCCCCCCCCCCCCTACACACACACGCACAGCCTTTCTTCAGCAATTGACAAGCCAGCATAGAAAAAGACAGCCCGGGAGAACACCTTGACCACAGTGACTTGAAATAAGAAGATGGGCTGTACTACATCTCTGGTTCTTGAGTTTGTAGAGTTTTTCGTACTGCTCTAGCCGAAGCTATAAGAGCACATAAATGACAAGAGTCCTTTAAGGGAATTTGAACAGATGTGTGCTAGTACAGAATCTACTTCGCCAGCGAGTCTTTGAAGACAAGACTGACGTTTGCATTATCTACGAGTACCACCCGACCCCTAGATTGAAACATGGTTTACGTATAAAACAAGCATTGCGGCGATCTGAATTGTAAACCCGAGCAACGTCACTACCAGAAACAATGGAAATGAGGCAGGATTTGTCTGGATCAAAATCTCTACGACTTACTTTGTGAGCATTTATCTCTCACCCAATGAAGGGATTTGAGTGTTCCGACATTAGCTGGCCAGCATCGAAAACGTTATCAACGACTTTAAAGGCGAAGTCATTGTGGCTTGCGACTTCAACGCCAAATCTTCTGAATGGGGAGTAGACTTCTCGGACATCAGGAGGAACGAAGTTGCAGACTTTGCAGCAAAGCTAGATCTCACAGTCCTGAATAGCGGGAATACCTCGACTTTCAGAAAACTGGGGTACCACGTGTCCATCCTTGACATCTCACTGGGCACTCCTAAAATTGCCAGCAGAATCAAGAACTGGAGTTTTGGAGAAATTCACCGGTAGTGACCATCAACATATTGAGTTCTTTATCGAAGTTCCTATCACTTCAGCACTGCAGGAAAAATTCGAAAAGTGAAGATAGAATGCCAGTGAGCTCGACCTAGAAGCCCTGAAAGCATCGGTTACGAAGAGCTGGGAAACTTAAACTCAAGCTTTAACGAGTATAAAGAGGCCAAAAGCTGCACCCGAGGCACCTAAATCGAGAGAGGTTCTCCCCCGCGAGCCTGGTGACCAACATGCTAAAATATGAAGGGAACTGGTCACCTGTCGCAGCCTACGCGCAGCCCCTTTTAAAAGAAAAAACCGCAAACAGGGACCAGTAATCAGGAGCAGGTGTTGTGAGACGAAACACGGACTGGATTGAAGTAATGCTAACGCGGTTCGAATCCAGTCTTCTCCACATCTTTGTTCGGGAAACTAGGAGAGAGGGGGGGGGGTATAGTGAGTGGAAATTCCATCCTACCGATAACATCATCTTGTGATCTGATGAAAACTCTATTTTCGGAAACCGGGGTGAAACCAATAACTTCCCGATTTTTTGAAAATCATTGATTTTTATAGCGGAAGGTTAAAAATTATAAGTTGTCAAACAAACGTGAGTAAAATGCGCATGATGCCCGTGTAGAAGGGTCAAATTATTCTAATTCAATCTACGTCTATTAAATGTCATTTTTGTAGAATAGAAGAATAGAAGTTACACAAAGTAAATATTTTATTTATGAACATGACACAATTTTATTAAGTATATGACGAACAATGTATTGATTGAATATTTTATATTTTTGTTTATTTAATCTTATAACTATAAAACATATCCATACGGTATTTATCATATTTTGGATCTTTTGCAGTTACAAATCTCCAATATAAATTTTCTGCAATCAATGTAATGAAGCTTAAAAAATATCCTATGATTAGTGCCACAAATATACCGTAAAGTTTACGAATATCTATTAAAGCTTTCGGCCCATTAGAGTCAGATTTAATTTCAACTATTTGTGACCACTCCATTACATCACTGAGCCATTTATTGACTAATCCAGATTCAACTATTCTGATAATTATGCGATCGACTTGAGGTTTGAGGGGAGAATTTTTTATCATTCCAATAGATATTGGCATATGAATGATACACTCTTCCATAATGTGTAAATCTCTATCTACAATTAAGTTTTTATTGTTTTTGAGAGCTTCATTTTTTTGCATGGATTCTAAAAGTTGTCGTTTTGCTCTTGCTTCTTTCAAAACATGAATATTGTCATAGTAAGCAAATGCTCCTTTTGCTACTCTTGAAATTGCTTCATCTTCATTATTTACTAATTCAAAGTTTTTTCCAATTTTATTTAATAATGCATCTGATTCAGAACTAAATACGTCTTTATAATTTTCATCCCATCCTCCAACAGGTAATGAACTTTTTGCTAAATCTGCTATTGTGTTTATAGTGATTCTATCAAAATAATATCCAGTGAGTGAAAAAAATTTTTTTATATTATCAAGAAAAATAAAAAAAAATCGATTACTTGGCGATAGGGTTTGCCAGAGTAGCAGTTAAGCTAGCTCTATATGTTACAGTTATCAGAATTGTGTAAAGCCACCACCAACCAATAAATACTCTGAAGGCCCAAACTTCAGGAAGTCGTGGCAAAGAAACTTGTAGAAGCATGCTGTATGTATAGAGTAAACAATTTTGTATTCCAGTGAATGGCCATAAACTATATATTTTTTTGGTATATATTTCATTTATTTCTTGTACTTTAATTATCGATATTATATTTAAGCTCGAAGGTTCGTTGCTTTTTTCATGTGATAAAATTTGTTTCTGATAAAATATAGCGAAACCTCGAAGAATAGAAGCAACTAATAAAAGAATGAAAATGATAGTCGTCCAAGTATACAACCTGAAAAATACTATCTATATCAATTTCAAGAGAAATTAGCGTAAATCATGCATATATCTTGTTAGCTTTTGAGTAGTCTACTTATATATTTAACCGTGAATCTAGTTTCAGAAACTCGTGAAAACTTTGAATTAAAAGCTTTTCTGCAAGACTTGCAAAAGTATTTAATATTCTATAGCTGAAGAAATGTAAAAATATATTTTAAATTAATTGCTACATATATATGTATACTACCGAAAATAATGCGTAAAAAATCTTTGACATAGAAGTATAGCTTGCATGCAAGATATTTGAAGATATATTTTGTTATATAACTGTCGCTGTTTCACAACCTTTTAGGTTGAGATGAAGCAGCTCAATTCTGTTCAGCTTTAAATAAAACTAGTAAAACAGAAACAGTTATAAGTAAATATATCATACGATGTTATTTTTTGCTGGTTTATAGTGTTACATTTACATAAAAATTCATACGTAAACGGATTAATTAACAGTTTCCAAGAATTATCTGTGAATGATTCTGGTGTAAGAAAAGTAAGACATTCAGTATAATACGGAGAAGATAAATCAAGAATTTCGTAATGGCGAAGAGTATAATGAAGATCTCCTAAAAAAAAAGTTGCTTTTGCTTCAACTGCTTCTTCAAAAAGTCCATCATAACTTCCATTGTTCGAAGTTCCCCATTTCGCAATTTCTATATTTTCCGGGCGGAAAAAAATTGGTTTGAAGTTCATTTTATTAGCAATAATTTTCATAATCTACAATGAGAAAAATTTGTTTTACAAATTCATTGTAAACCATTTACAGAATTGGATTGTATAAATATTTAAAAATTTTTCCACAATACATTGGATACGGTAAAACTTTCCGGGTAAAAAAGATTATATATAATTATATATACTTATACATAATTATGTACGAAAAAATGACCCTATATAATTATGTATGATTATATAGAATTAGATATAATTGTATAGAATTATTTCCGTAGAAAAAAAAAAAAAGAAAAAACCGGCGTGCACTGGAACTGAACCTTGGACCTGACACTTCGAAAGACTAATTTTTTACGAACTTTTTTTTTAAATAAGTTTTTATTTGCTTTTTCACTTACAAAGTCTCAGAAATACACGGCAGCAAACAACTTAATAAAATGCCAGTTTTAGTCTAAAATTACGTAATGTTGCTTGGCCCCTGTAGGGCTGCTCACAACCAACAAACTTAAAATATATTATGCATGATTTTGATTACAAGTATTAAAATGGTTCACTATAAGTGTTTGTATTATTTAATAAATTAATGTATGATGTAAAATTAGAGTAAAACTTTTTAACGCTCCTTGGAGAATCAAAAAATAGGCTTATAAAGAATTCAGGATTAGAAGTTTTTTATTCGATTTAATCCTCCAGGGAGAATTAAGTAGGATTAAATAGCATTTCAAATGAGAGACATTCAATACTTTTGAGAATTGAATAGTATTAGAAAGAATTTACATTCAGAAATTTTCTATACTGTTGAAATCTCCACAGAGAATTAAAAAGAATTCACCATTATAAGCTTTTGATTCTGTTTAATCCTACATGAAGAATTAAGTAGTAATAAATAGCATTGAAAATAAGAGACATTCAATACTTTTGAATTCTTCGCAGAGAATCAAATAATATTATAAAGTATTCACATTCAGAAATTTCCAGTACGCAAAATTAATTGCATCCTTTTTGATTCTCCGCAGAGAATTTAAAAGAATTCTGCATTATAAGCTTTTTATTCTCCTCAATCCTCCTTGAAAAATTAAAGAGTATATGATAATTGTATATGATTATATACAATTATTAAAAAATGCTGCATCTAATTATATATATTATTATATATAATTATATATGAATAATATTTAACTACATATAAATAATATATAATTATATATAAGTATATGCAATTATATATAAATTTTTTTACCCGGGTTAATAAAAATTGGCAGTAAAACCTTTTAAAAATAAAACTATAGATTAAAATATATATTTTGGTAAAATAAAACTTCAAAACTTCTCGTTAGTTAGATTGAGCAATATTCATATTTTTTGCTTCTTCATTCACCGTCATGTTAAGTTAAATAAAAATTCGTAGCGAGAGTATATTTTGAGATGAAAAAATACAAGAAGAAAACTCACACTGATAAGAAAAATTAACTCTATTCAAGAGAAAAAAATTTGAATCAAGGAAATCATTTTGGAGAATTTCACAGTCTCGAACGGACAAAAAAGTTCTTGGATATTTTTCTTGATGTATTAAGATATAATTATGCTTGCTAAAATGTATTCAAATAATCAGATAAAATATTAACATATAATATAATAAAATATTTACCTCAAATTCTATTCCTACAGATTTATTATTACTTTTTTCATAGTTTTCATAAAACATCCTAGAATTTGTTGTAACAGCCGGAATATGCTCAAAAATAGCTACTCTTAATTTTTTTTTTGATAAATCTAGTACTTTATTTGCAAAATGATTTTTTCTGTAACGAAATCGTCCTTTATACCATGTGTCAACGTAGTAAGTTCTAAGAAAGTATTGACCAGGAATAGGATATTGCATTGTCTCGAGATTAAACCAGTCATCATTTATATTTTTACCAGATTGCGATCTTATTAAACTATGTCGCTTGATAAAAATAACATTGATTATCCTATTCCACAAGTATTTCATATTAGAGTAGAAAAGTCTTGAATCATGGATCATTAAAAAAAATCCTTGAATATTTAACAATCGTTCTCTGCAATGTTTTTAATTTTTATCAAAAATTTATTTAAAAACAGATGATAAAAAAGCAAAAACCTTTCTGCGTATTGTAAGAGATCCATCATTTGTAATCCATTAGTAATTAAAATAATATAACCATTGCAACCAGAATTTTTGCTGTTTCTTAGAATGGCTTGAATAGTCAACTGAGGCGGAGAAAATTCTTCATTTTCACGTACAAAAACCTGCATTGATTAATATGTTATGAAAACATTCATCGCCAATAATCATCAAGTTTTGTGTTTACACTGTAATATGTTAATGTTAAATTTCCATTCTCGTTGTGATGAATCAAATTTTGGTAATAAGAATCGAACATATAAACCATACATTTGCTTTTTACAGACATTTCTTGGATCACGAGTTTAATTACATCGCTTAATGGCTCTTTTGCTTGTTCGTGCCATTTTTGAAGCTTTAAACTGATTTATTAAGTCAAATATTTTTTAAATATAGATTAATAAAAATTAGTATTTTATTGATTGCTTACCAATTATTAGCCGTAATCAACTGAATAATTATTAAAAGACTCAACATTATTCCGTAAACACACTTAAATTTTTCAAAAATCGCACTTATGAACTTTTTTACTTGAAGGAAACTAAGCAATACTTCTGATAAAATTAAGTTTGCGATAGCAACTGTGTTTTTCATTATTCAATGTCTATTAAATAACACGACTCATGAACTCGATTTAGGAACTTTCATTACGTTGCATAGAGAACGATTCATTAAAATAGTATGAGTAACGAAAGTTTCTCGAACTCCAAAGCTAAAATAATAATCAACTTTTGATAAACTTACATGTTATCTATTATTTACTGTGATGTATTTATTTTAATTAATTAGTTTTTTATTTTTTTATTTCAGTGACTAAATATGAAGGTACTCAAAATCAGAGAATTAATCCGTGATATACCAACAGGTGGACCCTTAGAAGTATTCAGAAAACGAGCAAGTTTTGATTGGAAATCGCTAAAATTTAATATTTTTGGGGTTGACTCTCTTGAGTATCATGTATGATTATTACTTTATTTTTTTTTATATTTAATTTATTTGGCTTATATAAAACTTCTTTAATTTGTTTATATTTAGGAAAAAGTTTATAGGTTTATTGAGAATTCACCCGATTTCCAGAGGCCATCAAAAACTCTCACTTTGGACGAATATCGACGAAGATGCTTTAATCAGATAAAAACTCTTTTCAAAAACGATCTTATTGTAAGATAATAGAATAAAAATGTATGAAACAAAATCTTTTTATGTTAGTTGCATTAAAACTTAAGGTTTCAATGTATATTTTAGCTAGTCACGATTTTAAATCATACAGTTCATAATTGTTTCTGTTCATTTTTAGCTTCACAATAACTTAAAATTAAGACGACGTTTGAAAAAACACTATTAGTCAAATTTTCTCGTCTAAGTTGGCTCCAGATATTGAAACTTTGAATTTTAATACAAATGATATGAAAAATATAGTGTTTCACGGAATGAAATGCAATTTCAAACTAAAGCGAAAAAAAAAATCCTTTGCTCAACTTTAATTTCCAACTATACGATATATAATTGCTTTTAGGAATCAAATGGTTTGTGTCTGAATGCTTACATCGATTATGATTCTTCATTACCGGTAATTATAGGTATTTTATATGCTATGGTACCAGGAGTAGTTTTCTCCCTGGGTACTGAACGTCACATAGATTATGTCAGCAAGTTTCATAGCGGAGAAGTAAGTCAAAAAAATGAGTATAGATAAAAAAAGATATTTGAATTTTTGTATCAATTATTGAATTGTTTTTATTAAAATGAATATATTTAGTATAAAGGATGTTTTGCACTTACTGAAGTTTCTCATGGGACTAATGCAAAAGGCATGAGAACGACTGCAACCTATGATATAACTTCACAAAGTTTTATTTTAAATTCACCAGATTTTGAAGCCGCTAAATTTTGGATAGGGGGTTTAGGTAAACTATCAAAATCTTATTTGATTATCATTTAATCATTATAATTAATACGTATTAAAAAAATTGTCTATTAGGTAAACAAGCAACGCACGCAATAGTTTTTGCTCAATTAATAACTCCAGATGGAATTTGTCATGGTCTCAATATCTTCATTGTACCGATTCGAGATCCAAATACAATGCTGCCGATGCCGGGAATAACAATAGGTGATTTAGGTGAAAAAGTTGGACTCAATGGTGTTGATAATGGTTTCATAATGTTTCACAATTTCAAAGTGCCTAGAGAAAATTTGTTGAATAAGATGTGTGATGTCACAGCAAGTGGTCATTTTATATCAGCCATTAAAGATCGAAGCAAAAGATTTGGTAAAATTTATTACACTTGATTATTAATTTGTCGTTAATTACGATTAAACTTAAAGAACATTATAATAGGTGCATCACTTGGAACTCTTTCTCTTGGCCGAGCTAACATTACCAATATTTGTTTTAAATACTGTTCATTGGCAATAGTCATTGCAGTTCGATATTGTGCTGTTCGTAAGCAATTTGGGCCGTCAGAAACTGAAGAATGGCCAGTTTTACAGTATCAAGCATTGGTAATAAAACTTATAACTACTATAATTATTATTATAAAGATGACACAATTATATAATATCTTTCTTGTTAATTAATTCAATTGAAAAATTGCAATTAAATGGTCGTATTTTTTTTTATTTATTCATGATGCACATCTGAGACTAAAAACACTGTTATTGTTAATAATACTAACTTTTATTTACAGTATGGAAGACTGATGCCACACTTAGCAGCTACTTATGCTATTCTTATTTTTTCAACAACTTTTCTGAAGCAAGTTCAAATTTTTCAAGCACATTTATTAAATCCTGAAACAAAAGATGAAGCAGCTGTTGAAGGTTTGGAAATCCATGCTCTTTCCTCAGCTACAAAGCCTCTTTGCTCTTGGACAGTAAGAGATATTATTCAAGATTGTCGAGAAGTTTGTGGTGGTATGGGATATCTTAAAGGTATTGTAAGATTTTGAATTTTTGGGGTCCATTTAAGTTTTTTATAACAGTAATTGTTACTAATAGGAGTGTTTGAAATGACCTTTTTTTTTGTCGCTGACACTTAAATATTGTTCTAAACATTTTCTTATTTAAAAAGCATGTCCACGGAAAAAAAAAAAAAAAGTGGCTTTAAAATCTCATTAGGTGATACACTGATAAAAATTTTAACTCGACTCAAGAGCAAAAATCTTGAACCAAGAACACCAATTGGAAGAAAATAAATTTCTTGAGTCAAGAGGAAAAATTCTTGAGTCAAGATAGATTCTCATGAATTAAGAAAATTATCTTGACTCAAGAATATTTCCTCTTGGCTCAAGAAATTCATTTTCTTCCAATTGGTGTTCTTGGTTCAAGATTTTTGCTCTTGTCAAGTTAAAATTTCTATCGGTGTACAAAAATTGTATGGGACTAACTTGACTGTTGATATACGTACCCTCAGATCTTGAAATAAATTTTTCAAGACAATATTCTTTTAGCATTGAACATACAAAATCATCGGTCATGTTATTTTCACGTTTTTTTATAACAAATTCTTAATAAATAAAAAAATACATACGACACAAAATATCAACAACAAATATAACCTATACAATATTCAGGCGCATGCGTGTAGGGCACGCATAATTTACTTCACTGTGATGTGAAATTTACATCACGCCATCACGGTGATACAATATTTGTATCACCTCAATCCGAAAATAACACCACCGGTAAATCAGATTTTTACATCATTTGTGGTGCAAATTTTAAATCATCTTTTTTTTTCCGTGTATTTGAAGTTACCTTTTTTTAACTTCTATAATTTTATGAAGTTTTGAGTTATGATTTTGATGAAAACAACCATTTATAGTAAATTTAACGCTTTTAAAAGAGCATTCAACGATTTCACTCTAATTCCTCTCTCAAGAATTGTATCAGCTTAAAATTATTTTTTCGTATATTTTTTATGATTTTAAGAGAATGACTCATCTTACCAAGAAAATGCAAATTGGAAATTTTTAGAGAATTTAATTTCCGTATTAACGTTCATACCGCTGAAATGCGTGGTTATGAAGATATTTTGAAATTTTGAAATTGTCCAATTTGGGAGGGAATTTCTTGTTTATATTAATCGGAATTTATTATTTAATTAAATTAAAAACTATTTTCGCGCATGTTGAAAATTATTATAATTTTAGTGGCTCGCCTAGGAGATTTAAGAGCAGATCATGATGCAAATTGTACATATGAAGGTGAAAATAACGTGTTAGTTCAACAAGCAAGCAATTGGCTCCTAAATTTCTCTTCGAACTTTAGTAATGGTAAACCTATACCTTCACCTTTGAAGTCTATTGATTTTTTGGCTCAGGGTAAGAAAATTCTTCAAACAAAATTTACATGTATGAATATGGAGGAGACTTTAGAACCTGAAAGTAAGTTTAATGAATTATATTTTATGTTGAATTAGATTTTTTATCAAGGTAGATTAATTTTTAAAAAATAATTATTAAGATATGAATTTTTTTCGTTAGATTTACAGAAAGCTTTCCAATGGCTACTATGTTACTATTTTGAAAAAACTTATCGGCGTGTTGAAATTTTAAAAAGTGAAGGACATGATCCATTTACTGTAAGAAATGATTCGCAAACATTCTATGCTAAATCATTAACGCTCATTTATGGTGAGGTAAAATTTTTTAATTAGTTAGACTTTCATATTTCAAATTTTTTAATATTCAGTAAAAAAATAATTTTTTCTAAGGACTTATAAGTCCTGTGTAAACATTTAGTAGATTTATCTAAATGTAAAAATTAAATCAAATTAGATAAAATGAAATTTTAACTTCCTTTCCATAGCTGTCATATTTTTTAAGGAAAGAATAAGGTAAAGATTATAAAGAAATAGCGTAAAAGAATTCCTGAAATCAGTTGCTTCCCATTTCTTTTTAACTAAAAATTTCTTTAATGTAAAAACTACTCGGTAATTAATTTACTCTCAATTTATAGCATGCCATCTTTAAAAGTTTTATCGACAAAATAGAAGACCCATGTTGGAATAATGAAGAAAAAATAGTTTTGAAAAAAATGTGTTCTTTATATGGCTCTTCTTGCCTTGAACGTTGGCTGGGTGACTTGTATAGTGGAAACTTCGTTGATAGTACATTAAAAATAGACCAGTTTCTACGTGAAGGGATCATTAAACTTTCTAAAGAACTTGTTAATGAAGCTGTATCACTTGTTGATATTCTTTCGCCTCCAGACTTTATATTGAATTCTCCTTTAGGAATGTCAGATGGAGAGGTATAATATCTTTAATTCATAAGCTTTCAATTAATTCTTTTGTTTATGTGAATTTGTATTGTTTTAAGGTTTATAAACATCTTGAAAAATCATTACGTCAAAATAAAGAAAATTTCGATCGTCCTTCATGGTGGAAAGAAATGGTAGCAAAGCTTTAGTCCAAAATTAAAGTTGGATATGCTTAGAGGATGAAAATTTTTCATTATAAAGCGAGAAATATTGATTTTACAACAAGTAACATTTTCATCTGAAGAACGATAGATTGTTAATTTTGTTTCATCTCAAAATTAACCTGATTATTTATTCATAATCTTGTTATTCAGACAAAATTAGTATGGAAAATTATCATTTGATGATAAATGCTTAAAAAAATATTTTTATAACGAGATGAATTCAGTGCAATAAAGATGATAATATCATCTTAAAGAAACCCTGATTTAAAAAAAGTATTGAGACAAAAAAAAAAGTATTGAAAAGAATTTGTTTTCTAGTCAATCCAGTGCTTTTCAATACTTTCTTTTCATTCAGGGAATGAATAAATGATGTCTGACAATTGTTATAAAATATTATTATTATTTCAATTGGTATAAAGTGTTACGTAAATCTTACATAATTCAGGTGTTCGGAGAAAATATGTTGTGTTAGAATATATTTTTATACGTATAAAAATTTGATAAAAAATAAACGGTTTTTTTTATTCTCGTTATAATTTTTTCCCATGTTTCCCAATTTTTAGCTGAGAACTATCAGTAAAAACTAGCTTTTGTTTCAACAACTCCTTTGTTAAATATTTAAATTGAGACTTGAAGTTGAAATATTGGAACATTTGGAACGGAATTGTGATGATGTTAGTTGATGATGACAATCTTTTTAATACTTGTAAGAAAAAGAAATACTCTTAGTTCAAGAAGTCTAAAGTTATTATGTCAATGTTAAAGTTTATGCAAAAGATATTTAATAAAATTACAGGAGCTTATGTGAGAAAGAAGAAAACTGTTAGAAAAAGTTGAGATACGATATTATTTCATCAATATTTGAAATAAATATAATATTATTATAACGGAATTTGGTGTTATTTTCATATCTAAAAATGAAAATATCAAATCAATGCGATTAAAAAGATTTTGTGTATGTCAACAAATCATCAACATCCTCAGGTGACCCCAAAAAAATTGGAGTTCTTTGATGTATTCCTTCAGGAATAACGTCCAATAAATCAATTTTACCCGTAGATGCTTTTCCTCCCGCATTTTTTATTATATATGCTATAGGAATGCATTCATACAATAGACGAAGCTGAAAAATAAAAATTTAGCTGTACAGGAAATTTTATTTTATCAAAATATCAATATGATTTTATGTATATAGAATAGACGAAAGCTTTACTAAGAGTTTTTGATACTTAATTAAACTAAGATAAAATATTCGAGAAAGCCACAAGATCGGTAAAAAATGAAATAGATTAATTAATCAATAAAAAGAAATAAACTTACCTTGCCATTGGGATAGGCGCTGGTACTTGGGTATAAAAATATGCCACCGTACTTTAATGTTCTATGAATATCCGCCACCATTGACCCCACGTATCGAGCTCCATACGACTTTCCTTTCGCGGGATATTTCTTTGATTTGATGTATTCTTTAATAGCTACTTCCCACGTACCCTCAGATCCTTCATTTATACTAAATTAATAAAAGAAAAAAAAAATGTAATATTTTGAAGTTGAGTTAATCACAACTTACAGAAACTATAGCAAAATAAAATTTGTGTAACAATATTATTCTTATGGTTGATTTAAAGAAGACTAAACATGTCTTTAGGTATAATAAAACATATAAACCTGTAAATATTTCCTCTTGTTGGTATTTTTATATTCTGTTCGGTTAACATGAACTCTCCAATAGCAGGATCATATGTAAATCCATTAACACTCTGTCCGACTGACAATACAATCATAGTCGCTGATCCATACAATCCATAGCCAGCAGCAATCAAATTGTCGCTAGATCGTATAACATTTTTTAATTCAGATTCCGTTGTTATCCCAGAGGATTTGTATATGCTAAAAATAGATCCAATGGATACTAAACAATCAATGTTTGATGATCCATCCAGTGGATCGAAGCATACAACATATTTTCCTCGTTTCTCTTTTGCAACAATTATCGGAGCTTCATTTTCTTCACTAACAAGTATACACGTTGTGCAAGTTGAAGATAGTACGTTTATAAAAATTTCATTACTGAGGTTATCAAGTTTCATAGTCTTTTCCCCTTGGACATTTGTTTCTCCAGAAATGCCATACCTAAAATTGATCATGAAAATTTATCAATTGACACTTGAAAAATTTATTAATATGTTACTTCTAGAAGTATTATCACTTTCATAAAGCATTACAGATAATTATGTGAATCGTGAAGTAGCAATTTACTGACAATTTTTAATGCTGCGATATGAACGTGAAGTTTGTGGTGTAAAATGATGGAAATGAGTATAAGTTTAACGTTACGTCCAATCCGAAGGCAATGGTATCAAATTCCATCCCGAGAAAAAGTTTTTTACATTTATGTAGATTCTAATGTACGTTGAACTAACCATTTTTAGATTTACAGAGACGTAAAAAAATAAAAATTGCATTATACTTGTAACAGTTTTACCTGCTCAGGTTGGCCCCTAATCAATTTTTAATTTAACTAAACAAAACTAACAACAATAAAAATTATCAGGGCGCCACCAGGATTATTAATCACGGTTCCTGGAACCGGTCCAGAGCTGAGAAAACTTATCTTAGGGTAGAGAGAGTGGAGGAAGGTGCTGTTAAATAATAAAAATTTAATTAACAATCTGATCAGTTTTATTAACAATAAAAATTTACCAAACTTAACAATTTTTAGCGCTCACACACACACTTATAATCTAACGAAGCGGAGAACAACTGCGAAATAAACGATATTTACAAACGAACCTCCAATTTGACGATACGATGACTAGACGGGCTTTTTCGAACAAACGGTCTCCCACACCTGTCTTAGAACTAAACTTAAAATTTAACGTCCACCGGACGACCAAAACTAACTCCACACTTTACAATATCTTATTCTCGACGAGCCCCTTTTCGGCGTCTACCCGTCGATTTCTAACTTATTCTCGACGAGCCCCTTTCGGCGTCTACCCGTCAATTTCTAACTTATTCTCGACGAGCCCCTTTCGGCGTCTACCCGTCAATTTCTAACTTATTCTCGACGAGCCCCTTTCGGCGTCTACCCGTCGATTTCTAACACGTGCCCCTCCCGGCGTCTACACGTGACGGGCCCCTTTCGGCGTCTACCCGATTTCTAACTACTGTCACCCGCACAGAGACGAATCATATACTAGGATCGTTAACTCGGCTCACAGAAGTAACAGCCCAGCGACTAAACATAGACCTAGATACTCCTGCAGCTTATACACACTTTACTACAGAACAACAGCCCAGCGACGAAACATAGACCTAGATGTTCTGCAGCACACTCTCATAACCCACACCAGCTACAGCAGTAACGGTCCAGCGACGAAACATAGACCTAATCACTCTGCAACTCATACATAACCCACACTTGTCTCACACTCACACTACTAACTTGACTTTACTTTATAAATTTTACTTTAATAAAATTGACTGTAACTAATTCTAATTAAATATTTTAGATCAATTATTCAATCATTAGTAATTTGATAAAACGATAATTTTCAATTAACAATGTATTTCTAACTAACTACGACAATTCTCAAATTCAATTGTTAATTTTAATTCTATTAAAATATTAAAACAGCTTAAAATTCTTAAGTCATTATTTCGAACGAGAGGCTTAATACCTTGAACTAGCTTTTGTTAAATAAATTAATCACAATATAAATCTTACAATCACTTCTAAATTATTAACACAAGTTTAATTAACTAATTCTGACTAAGCTTTTACTGTGACGATTTTTGACTCAATTAACTAATTACTTGGACTTAATATCCACGCCGATAATTATCAAATGTCAGCAAAATTAATTTAATTAATTCACGGACTTAATCCCATAATTATTAAATTCACACTTGATGGAATAATCTTATAATATAATATTCTCCATAATTTTCCACTCTATATTATCCTCGATAATTAATTCTCAAATTAGAATTCTTAATAATTAATCCTTGATATAAAACATTATCACTAGCGTTCTACTCGTCTAGGAGAAGTAACTGGGTATTGGATAAACCGCGGTCCACTTCCTTCCCACAGAGCAATAATTGACACCTTGACGAACAAAACGATGATCTAGCTCACTCGTTGAGGATGAAGTCTTAGTTGTAGTTGGCTTCCTTCGTCTCGTCACTACTCTTGGGAACGGTCCTTTTTGATTTCCGTGGCACTCAGTCTGGCGGTCACACTACTTCTCCCTGTTCCACTGCACGGCTCACCTATTTTAACCCAAACTCACCCCCTCCTATTCTCCCTTTAGGCCCGAAGATCGAGACGCGCCAGTGCTATGTCGAATAATTATCGATATTCGGTGACTTATCGATTAAGGGTAATTTTACCCTGTTACATACTTACATATTTTGTAGGTATGTCAAAATTTTTTTCTTTGAAAAAAAAAAAAAAAAAAAAAAGTAGTCACAAAAAGTGAAAAATGATGTTTACCATTACGTTTAAATAATTTTGAAATAAAATATTTAGTCCACTGACTTTACTCTTAACCGTTGTGGGAAGTAATTTGCTAGTGGAATTTTATTGTTTCATTTTATGCAAAAAAATTCGTAGATTACGAAAATAATAATTCGAAAGCTGAACTCCCCCGGGTTTTTTTAAATAAATAAAAAAATAACACTCGGGTCGCTGAGACACGGGATATTTTCTCCAAATATCTTATTTGTATTAATTTAAAGCGCTATTAATATTATAACTGAATTAAGGGGCGAAAAATACTGAATCTGAATGAATAAAAATGAACCTCCGGCAGTTTATTATATTCGCGTAAAAAATTAATGAAATAAAAAAAAAATTATTTGTTTACGTTTTATTACACGGTCGATAAAAAAACTATGGAAACTGAGGTCGTGGCGCGCGCAAGTCGAATTTAAGTCGATAAATTTTGAGAAATCTTAAAATTAAAATTTCCAAAAATTCGGGTTTTTTAAATATCTTTCGAACGGCGAAATTGATCAATTCTCGAAACTAATCATCTCTTACCATAAAAAAACCACGTCGATTGCCGCCAGCCCGGTCAAAATCGGTTGATTTGTTCGTGAGTTATTGTTGTCGAAAGAAAACCGAAAGTGTTTTTTCGGGATTACTCCGAAATTCCTAGTTCGATCAATTTAAACTCAAAAATTTTTCATAACTTCGAAAACTGCATCGAATGCCGCCAACTGCGTGAAAATCGGTTTATTCATTCAAAAGTAATTGCGGTTTGAAAATTCAAAAAATAGTGTTTTATTGAGAACACCTGTCAAAATTAAACCTCTATCAGACTTTTGAGCTCGAAGAGCTCAAAAGCATAGAAAAGCAATCTTTTTGAGCTTAGAGAGCTCAAAATAATACATAAATAGTATTTTTAAGTTCGAAGAGCTCAAAAACGCAATAAGTGCAATTTTGAACACTTAAGTATGGAATTAGCGGGAAGTTGCAGGGATGGCCTTTAGGGTTAACCGTTTTTCTAATTTTTTTTTTTAGTGTACGATTATTTTCCTCGGAGTTATAGTATGTTGAAAATCACTCAAAAATTTAGAATTTTTTTTATAATGCTTAATTTTTGAGACTATAGTGTAGCACATACAATGAATGCTGTTAAAGGTTACTGTAGTTCTGTTTTAATTTTTCATAAAACGCTAACAAAAGCAAGAAAGACAACCTGGATAACTTTTGACAGCTTTCACTGTACTAATATACGATATATTTTAACTTATATAGTAATATCCTAATAATTAAACTTTTCAACCGATGATACTTTTTGAAATCTACTCAACGAGTTTTTACATTATGGCATAATTAAAATAAAAAAATGCAATTGCTAACATATCTACAAAGATGTAAAGAATAAAACTTACAATTTTGCTATACCAGCTTTTCGTATAGCTGAACTTATGGCTTTCACAGCTGTTTGAATAGCATTTATCAGTAATGTAAAATCACCAGTTGCACCGGGAATTTTTTTCTGTTCTGATAAAACAAAACTAGTTAAAGTCACACATTTTGTATCAAAAGATGATTCGTGGAACGCCATTTTAGTGAAAATGATATCCTTGATGTAAAATTGGTTAACGATATGATTTACTAATTTTTATTCGAGACAAATATTTTGTTAACGCTACTGTAAAGAGTGTTTTTTTAAAACTGTAATCAATTTGATATTTCAAAATGCTGATGAAATAGAAGTCATTAAGATAACCCTAGCGGATACGTCTGCGCCGTGTGTAGTGAGTTTGAATTCGGTGTAAATTCGGGGTAATGTATACTTAGGTAAATACGGTATGTATACTAGGTGTTAATTTAATATACACTTGAAGAAGAAAAAGAGAAAAAGTGTAGAAGAATTATACACCTAATATACCCGGTGTTAATTTGAAACATATACCACACTAGTTTACACCAAGTATACTCCCAAAATTACTTTGAAGTCTAGATAATTAAAAATTTATAAATTCGAAGAAAAAAATTAGGAAAACGGCTGACCCTAAAGGCTATCCCTGCAACTTCCCGCTAATTTTATACTTAAGCGCTCAAAATGGCACTTATTACGTTTTTGAGCTCTTCGCGCTCAAAAATATATTTTTTTGTCATTTTGTGCTCTCCAGGTTGGCGGCATTCGGTGCAGTTTTTTAAGCTCCATAATGAATTTTTAAGTTTGAATTGATCGAACTAGGAATTTCGGAGTTATCCCGAAAAAACACTTTCGGTTTATTTTCGACAACGATAACTCACGAACAAATCGGCCGATTTTCACGCGGATGGCAGAAATCGACCCAGTTTCTCATATCCTATGATATACTTTTAGACACAAATTTATCAGACCGAAAATTTCGGTGTAATTTGAAAAAAACACTTTTTTTCGATTTTTTTCGTCAACGATAACTCACGAACGAATCAAACGATTTTGAACGGCTTGGTGGTAATCGACGTGGTTTTTTGATTTTAAAAGCTGATTAGTTTTTGGAATTGATCGGTCAGACCGTTTAAAAGTTATTCCAAAAAAACCACATTTGAAAAAAAATTTTTTCGTAGTTTTTTTTTAGATTTCTCAAAATCTACTGATCCGAATCGGTTAAAATTGTATTCAAAATCTAAGTTCAGTCAAGCCTTTTCGAATGGCGTCAACCGCGATGAAATCGGTCAAGCCGTTCAAAAGTTATGAGAGGTTTACATACATCCACACGCACACGCACATACATATATATATACATACGTACATATAGACATACATACAAACAACATCGCGGGGATAATTAGGGAAGCTTCGCCTTCGCCTCGGCCAACAATTACATGTGATCTGAGGCTTTTCTTATTTTCCTTCCCAAGCGGTGTAATATAATACTATTTGCAAAACGGGGGAATACAATAACTTCCCGATTTTTGAAAATCTTCGATTTTCTTAGCGGGAAGTTAAAAATTAGGAAAACGGTTGACCCTAATGGCCATCCCTGCAACTTCTCGCTAATTCTATACTCAAGCGTACAAAATTGCACTTAATGCTTTTTTGGGCTCTTCGAGCTCAAAAATATAATTTTCGTGTCATGTTGAACTCTCCCAGCTCAAAAGTCTGATAGAAGCTTAATTAAACACTATTTTTTGAATTTTCAAACTACAATTACTTTTGAATAAATAAACCGATTTTTATGTGGTTGGCAGCTTTCAACACAGTTTTTTGAATTCTATGCTAAACTTTTAAACACAAACTGATCAGATTGGAAATTTTGGAGAAATTTGAAAAATTCACTTTTTCTGAACTTTTTCAACACCGATAACTCACGAACTAATCAACCGATTGTGACGTTCTTGGAAAAGATTGAAGTGATTTTTATTGAGCTCTTATAGTTACATAAAAAACGATCTGAAAAGAAATGTCGGAGTTATGTAAGAAAAACACTTTCCCAAAATTTTGTTCACGATATCTCAGGAACGAATAAACCGATTTCGCTCGCGTTGACGGCGGTCGAAGCAATTTTTTAAGCTTAAAAGTTGATTAGTTTTTAGAATCGATTGATTCCTTTAGTACCAGGATTGGCCAGCAGGCAGCGCCTTTATTTTTATAAAAAGCGGGAGCCAGAAACGTCCTCTTGTGGAATATGGAACGAAAAACAATATAAGTAAAATTGAGAAAGGAAGGCGAGGAAATTTACCGTAAAATAGTTATTAGAGTGAATTGAATGTAGAATTTAATATCTTTCGAGACGATCATCCATTAATGACATTAAATGTCCGAAAATTACATCACGATTGAAATTTCAATCAAATGACATATTGTTCGAAAAAATTTTTAAATTATGCGTATTACTGATCGAAAATTTAATGACAAAATTGATTGCTGATGACTGTTGATAATGTAAATTTCACGTCAGCTGAATTGGTAAAACAGAAATCTTTAAATGAAACAGAGAGTGCGTACCCTGATAGCCACCTTACCTATAACTTACTGTCAATCTACGTCCGCAATTTGAAGCAAACTTGACGGAAAGAGTTGGCAAAGCGAGCGATTACCTATTAGTTACCTATAACTTACTCTGCAAATAGACGTCAAAACTTGCTGTACAAGTATTTCAGTCAAATTGTAGTAAAGTTGAAAGGAAATTTAACTACAAGTTTGATTGTTAACTTGTATTCAAGTTGCGGCCGTAGATTTCCGTCAATTTGCTTACAACTGTTGTTGAAAGAAGAATTACCGCTAACTTGATGTATAAATTAACCGTAACTGCTGGAAGTCAACACTTACTGAGAAAGCGCTGGCTATCAGGGTAGCTTTTGGCTCTAATAATTGAAGTGTTGAAAAATTTATTTATACAAAACATTACAATAATAACTTATTATTGCAAGTAAAATAATGTTATAAAAATTATATTATATTAATCATCACTAATTAAAAATTATTATTCAATGAAATTATTTGTTATTAAAAATCAATGAAGTACACAGTAGATATTGTTTTTCTTTTTTATTTAATACTAATACATAAAATTATATTTATATTATTTAAATTTTAAATATAATATAAAATCATATTTATATTATCAATCAAATAAAATTTTAACATTAGCTCATACAAGTGACAGGTTGTTTATTAATTTTCATGTATGAAAATAATATGTTCTGGAACATTGTTTTCAATTTAATTGATGGCAATATATAAATTTTCATTTATTGCAACTGGAAAAATACAAGCTTAATTAGTTTTAGAATTATTAAAATTTTACAGGCTTTTCCGGTGATTACCATTTTTTGGAAAGACATGAATGCAGACGTGGTTGTTGAAGTATTGAATCAACTGCGTCAATCATTTTTAGGTGTTGGAAATATTAAACGTATTTATACGGATTTATGCTTCAAAAATTGTTTACGAAGAGCTTTTCCACAAGCTGAAGTTATTAGTACATATGACAGTTTTGCTCGTGTAAGTAGATTTTAACTATTTGTTGATATACTACTGTTTTAATACAATTAAGTAAACTGTATGAATCAAATAATACATTTAACTATTCTTTTTTATAGCATTGACTAGTAGATAATAAAACTTTCATAATATAATTAATATAATTTTCAATACAAAAAAAAATACTGTTCTCTCATGTTCATTCTATCTTAAATTTTTATTTGTAAATTGTTCATAACTTTTTGAAATTATCGACAAAGAGTTTTAAATTTTTGGTGGACAATTATCACATAATTGAATTTGTCAACATTCTAAAATATCATTTGTTTACGCATGAACATCCTTAAATTAAATAAAAAAAGTTTTACTTCAATATCGATTTTTTTTAGATGATTTATCAGCAAGCAATTGATCATGGTGTCGATTTCTACGACATTAATCAAAAAGAATTTTTTATGAAAATCATGGCGCTTACTCTACTTCCTTTAGATATGGTAGCCGATGCGTTTAATCAGTCGGTCGACGCTTTGAGCCCTTCAAACCGCCTGGCGCTGCAAGCTTTTATTAATTACATCGAAAATGGGTGTATTAATGTAACTGAGTTGATAAATTTCTTTAACTCTCCAGATGCGTTTACTAATGCAGGGATTTTGGCAAAACAAGATCTACAAAACCGTGTAGGAGTTAATCCTACCATTTGGAATTTCATGAGTAAGTTAAAAAAAAAAAAAAAAAAAAAAAAAAAAAAAAAAAACATTGATCTAATAGGCTATCTCTGCTATTTTCGAGCTCAAAGAATTCGAAAGATATTTAAAATTTTTTTTTTGTTCCAGAAAAATATATTTTATACATGAATACAATGAAAGCGGATTTAAATAAGTTCCGGCAGAATCCAACAGCAACAATTAATCGATTCCCTCGAGCTAACAATTCATGTGTAAAAAAAACGTTATTACGCCGATTGTGGACACTGCTGAATCGAGGTGAACTTTCTGCTGATGATTTTTTAGAAAGAACCATGCATCTGCAAGAGGATTACTGCAACGGATTAATTTTCAATGATGAATTAATGCTTGCACAGCAATTAATCATCATCGAAAATGGTTATAATAAACTATTATTCATAAGAGTTAAATTAATTCAGGAGATCTTAGCAAAGTTGATAATAAAAGTATATTGATTTATTATCAACTTCGCTAAGATCTCCTCAATTAATTTTCTATACTATATTATCATTGCCACTAGACTCTCCTTAATTAGTGTTAGTTGATCAACATTGACTTCATCTTCATTAATTGCTGATATTTTATTTCCGTTTCTTTTCATTTTTTTATAGATCTAATTGTGAACGAAGAGGTTCTTGGAATGATGTGCGCTATTTGTAGCTTGAATCCGGTTGAGATTGTTTGTCTTCCCTGTCTACACACTCAAATGTGTGGAGAATGTTCCGAGAACATAAGAAATGCAGCAGGAGATAGGAACATTCAGTGTCCTTTTTGTAATCTGCCTGTCCGATTTGAACAAGGTCTACTTCGGCAAAATTTTGGCGGCAGCGTTTTGATGATTTGCGAGCAGTGTAATGTAAGGGAAATATCAATTATGTGTGTACCGTGCTTACACATTCGTTTTTGTCAGCACTGTTGCAAAGAAATCATTGCAAGCGGTGCTTCAAGATGTCCTGCCTGCGACCACGAAGTGAGATTTGAAAAAGGCTACTTTCCGTAAGAAAATGTAATCAAGTCTATAATCAAGATTAACCCTTTTTATCATAAACAGTTTTTTAAATTTAATAAAAAAAATCATAAATTAAATTTTGTTAAATTTAATAATAAATAAATAAAAATTAATATCTATTGAAAAAAAAGTTTAGTATAAAATAAAAAAAAAAAGCTTCATAAAATGTTTTCATTAAAAGTGACTTATAATGCTAAAAAAAAAAAGAGAAACAATTATCTGTACTTTATTCAATTTTTAATAAAAAATAATTTTATTGAATGATAATTATTATAATTTCATAACAAACGGTTTGTAATATTAAATAAAAAAGAAAAACCATATCTACTGTGTACTTCATTGATTTTTAATAACAAATAATTTCATTGAATAATAATTTTTAATTAGTGATGATTAATATAATATAATTTTTATAACATTATTTTACTTGCAATAATAAGTTATTATTGTAATGTTTTGTATAAATAAATTTTTCAACACTTCAATTATTAGAGCCAAAAGCTACGCACTCTCTGTTTCATTTAAAGATTTCTGTTTTACCAATTCAGCTGACGTGAAATTTACATTATCAACAGTCATCAGCAATCAATTTTGTCATTAAATTTTCGATCAGTAATACGCATAATTTAAAAATTTTTTCGAACAATATGTCATTTGATTGAAATTTCAATCGTGATGTAATTTTCGGACATTTAATGTCATTAATGGATGATCGTCTCGAAAGATATTAAATTCTACATTCAATTCACTCTAATAACTATTTTACGGTAAATTTCCTCGCCTTCCTTTCTCAATTTTACTTATATTGTTTTTCGTTCCATATTCCACAAGAGGACGTTTCTGGCTCCCTAAAAAGCGTGTGGCACCCTCCTAAAATAGCCTTAAATACTTGAATTTATAACGAATAATATTTTTTTTTCGTGAATAATTTATTGAAATTTACAATTTAATACATTATTATATTTATGACAACAGTGTTTTTCTTTTATTTTCAATACCCTTATGTACTGAGAGAGAAAATAACTTTCAGAAAATCATTTTTTTTTTCATACAAAAATCAAAAGTTAATGATCGAAATTTTTTTTCCTCAAGTGTACTAGGAAAATTCGTTAATATTTACCAATGAGTTAATAATACTAAAAAAATATGCTTGGTATGTGACTATCAAAATAAAATAAATGTTTGAAACAACTAAATAAATTAACGAGTAGCTTCATCTGGTGTTGAAAATTGTCATCCTAATAGCTTTTAGACTTATATTATACATACATTTGTAATATAAATAAGTTGCTGCGAATGCGTCATATCAACAGCCGTCTTCTTAATGATTTGTTGATGATAATTTTTAAAAGTTAGCAAATTTTTATTTTATAAAAAAATAATTTTTTTTTTAAATTAACTCAGAGGGAGAGTATTTTTACATTTTTATTATCAGTCTGACTGAAAATATGATTTTTTGGTACTGCTCATAAATTTGCTTTCAACAAAGGCATTTGAGAAGACTTCAGAAAACTATTAACATTACTTAAAGTTTTATATTTTATACAATCCAATGGTTAATCACTTGTATGATCTAAACGTTCATTTTTTGTAATAGATACTAGTTCATCCTTTGCATGAATAAGATGATGCCTGTCAAGCCAACCCTTCGCAGAAAAGTGTTTCTTGCAAATATTACATTTGTATTCTTCATTTTTGTGTGACTTTTTAATGTGCTTTGTTAAAGATTGAATTGTGAAAAATTTAGCTGAACAAGTATCGCATTTGAATTGTTTGTTGCCCGTATGAATAAGTTTGTGTCGTTTTAAACTAAAATGATGAGAAAAGATTCTTTCACAAATGTCGCACTTGAAAACTTTTTTATCACTGTGACTATAAAGGTGCGTCTTTAACTGAGATTTATGAATGAATTTTGAATTGCAAACATTGCATTCAAATAATTCTTTCCTTGTATGAAGAACTAGATGCTTATCAAGATTATACTGACTACAAAACTGGCTTGGACAAATATCACAGTGAAAAGATTTTTCTCTTGTATGAGTAAGTTTGTGTTTGTCTAAAATGAACTTTTGAGAGAAGAAAGCTTGACAAATATCGCACTCAAATGATTTTTCTCTCGTGTGAGTAAGTCTGTGCTTGTTCAGTTTTGATTTTTGACGAAAAATTGCTTCACAAACATCACACTTATATTGTTTATCACGAGTATGATTTTCAAGATGCGTAGTTAACATTGACTCTTGAGTGAACTTTAAGTAACAAATGTTACACTTGAATACGTTTTCGTTTGTGTGAGTATACATGTGCTGTTTGAGATTGAAATTTCGAGAAAAGCTTCGTTGACAAATACTACATTCGAATCTTTCCGTTTTATGACATCTTATATGAATCGATAAATTTTGTTTAGTTAAAAATTCAGCCTGGCAATTGTCACATTTGAAAGATTTTTCGTTTTTGTGAGTGTCACGCATATGTTGAGCTAACGCAGTTTCTTCAGAGTATTTGGAATGACAAATATCACATTTGTATATTTTCCCCCGTATGTGGATAAGTATATGATTTTTTAAAGATGACGTTCGTGAAAAATTTCGTTGACAAATTTTACAATTAAAATGTTCACCTTTCAAGTGATGATGTATAATGTGAGATTCCAAATGTGATTTTCTCGAATAGTTGGAATTACAAATATCGCATGTAAATGGTCTATCGGCAGGTAAATTCCAAAAACAAGAACGCATGTGTCGAATTAAACTGCTCTTCCGAGTATAAGTTGAGTGGCAGTTATCACACTCAACTCTTATTTTCAGATCGTGTAAAATCATGTGTCGAATCAGAGTTAACTTTCGACGAAAGATTTTTTTACAAATATCACACTTAAATATTTCATTGTTTAAATGAGTCTTAAGATGTTTTCCTAAGCTTGATTGTCGAGTACATATTAGATTACAAACTTCACACTGAAAGTTTTGTTTTTTTTTTATTACATGAACAATTTTGTGTCGCTCTAAAGTATGTTTCGTAGCATATACTTTATGACAAACTTTACAAGTATGGCTCTTTTGTAAGCATTGACGATTTTCGATAGATTTCTTCAACAGTGATTTTTTCATTGATTTCAAGCAACGAGTATTGTTTTCTTGTGATTTCTTGCTCTTTCTATGAATTTTTTTTTTTAATTGTGAGCTTTGACTCAATTTTGAGCCCCGAACATTACGTAGTACCGGTCTTGTAATGTGATGGTTATTTGCGATATGTTTTTTTAATAATGAATTCGAGTTTGATTGAAAGTAACAAATTTTGCAGGAAAATTTTAGTTTTTTCATATGTACAACCTTGTGCCTTTGTAAAGATTGCTTCAAGACGTATTTTTTTGGACACATATCACACTCAAACTTTTTGTTACTTATTTCAGTACGCTTATACTGTTTTAGGAGTCCTGTAACAATAATTCTTATTTGAAAACAATGTTTCTGCATTCAATAAAAAATGTATTACTACTTACCTTCTAATATACATGATTCTTTATTATAATCTTCCAATAAGACGTTATTCAACTCTTGTTGATCAGGCTTAACATCTATAGCTAAAGGATCAACATCGTTTTCTTGTTTTACAATAACATCTAAGGGATTAAAACTATTTTCTAGTGTAATATTCGTATCGGCTATAAATGTAAATGGGACTTCTTGACGGTGAGTATTAGCCGTATCTGTTATTTCAATACTTGAGTGTTCATTTATTGTAAGTTCACTGATTGAAAATTTTTTTTCATTTTCATCGCAGATTGTTTGTACGTGCCCATTGTCTATATTGTCAACATTTTCATTCCAACAATTTTCTGTCCCGTTCAATGATTGGACGCTTGTAATTTTTATATCAGCGGATTTGTTAAAAAAACTATAGTAATCATAATTCGTATTTACGGAGCTTTGATTATTGACAATGAGTTGCCTTCTTATTTCATTATTATTACTCATTAGTATTATTTTTTTCATATTAAATGTCGGTAGATTACTGTTTTTCATCTTAAATAAAATGCTGGATATTATTGGATTGATAATTGAATCTTCAGAATTTCAGTTTTTCGATCTCCAATCTGAAAAAACGAAAAATTGAAAAAGTATTCTTTAGCCCCATATTTTTGGTGAACTTTTTTCCATGCTTTCGAGTATAGAGAGCCCAAAATTGTTGCTATTTTTATGTTTTTACTCTAAAAGCTCGAAAACGTTGAAATGTCACTCATGTCAAAAGATTTGATAGTCTGAATAAATAAATTAGATTCGCCATTATGATCGCAATATACCAAAGAATACGACTTTGTAGAACCATTCGCAATGTAAAATGACAATAAGCGGCGATTTCATTGCAGGCCAACTAGACTATCGCAAAAAAAAAAAAAGTCATTCAACTAATTTTTGCATCGGATAATTATAATATAAAAACTTTAAAGACATTAGCCAGACCTGTTTTTCACTACTCGGGAAAAAATCATCATACATGAATACATATGATCAGGCGTTAAGAGAGATAGCCACTGTGAAATTTAATAATAAAAAAAAAATTTTTTTTAACTTCCCGCTAAAAATCTCAGATTTTCAAAAATCGGGAAGTTATTGTTTTCACCCCGTTTTGCAAAAATCGAGTTTTCATCAGATCTCGACGTTTGAAGGTCACAGGAAGCTTCCCTGACTACTCCCGCGATGTTGTCACTGTGTGTGTGTGTGTGTGTGTTTTCAAAGAGGTACGAAAAAAAGATCTTCAAAAGACACCGCTATCGTTAACTCTGCTGCCCATCTTACGGCAGATATCGATGGTCGGTAGTGTGGAGATTTTTACCCACTAAAAAAAAAAAACATTCCTCTTCCCCTCTCCTCATAGATGGTACGGGGAGGACTGGATTGGAACCGCGTTAGCATTACTTCAATCCAGTCCGTGCTGCGTCTCACGACGGCTACTCCTGGTTACTGATCCCTTTCTGCGATTTTTTCTTTCAGAAGGCACCGCGCGTAAACTGCAACAGCTGACCAGTTTTCCTCTTTTTCGATCATATAAGTCGCCAAGCTGGAGGGGGAGAGCCTGGCGCCTATGATTTCTTCGATGCTGCTTCTGTAGTCTTTCCACCGAGGACACTCGAAGAATATGTGTTCGGTGTTGTCAATTTTGTCTGGGCAATATTTGCATGTCGGTTTGTCCTGTAATTTCATCCTGAAGAGATAGTCATTGAATTGGCCATGGCCTGTCAAGAGCTGGGTCAGAAAAAATTCCGTGTCCCCGTGTTGTCGAGAGAGCCAGACGTTTATGTCCGGAATCAGGCGCGCCGTCCATCTGCCCGTCTCCCCTGACGTCCATCGGTCTTGCCACTCCTGTTGCGTTTCCTTTTTTATTCTCGTCTTTGTCTCCTTAGAGTTGTTGCCATTTCTTTTAGCGTCATAGAGCTTGGCTCTTTCAAACGCTAATAAGTCGACAGGTGTAGCTCCCGCAATGACCAGTACCGCTGCCTCTGAAACCGTGCGATAGGCACAAGTAACTCTTAGCGCACCTCGTCGTTGCACCGCTGCTATTTTGCGCCGATAAGTCCTCTGTCTAAGTATGTCCGCCCATATCTCCGCTCCGTATAGCAGTATTGAGTGGACTACTTCCAAGAGCACCCTCCTTTTTTTGGTTTGTGGTCCTATAGTGTTGGTCATGATTCTCGACAGGTTGGAAACTACCTTGTTGGCTTTTGTGCAGGCGTTTTCAAGGTGTTCTCGGAAGGACAGCTTCTCCTCGATAACTACACCCAAATAACACAGTGCCCTCGTGGATGTCAGTGTTGTCCCGCCCATGTCTACGACGAACGGTTTTGGGAACCACTTTTGTCGGGTCAGGACGACGATCTCAGATTTTTGCTTGGCGAGTTGCAGGTGATGTTCCTCCAGCCAATTTTCGACGACATCGATGGTTTCTCGGACTAGTAGTTCTGCCTCCTCTGCACTATCAACGACTATCGTAGCCGCGACGTCGTCTGCAAAGCCCGTGAGTTTCACCTGTTTCGGTAACGGGATTTCCAGAAATTCATCATAGTCTGCGTTCCAAAGGTCGGGCCCCATAATTGAACCTTGCGGCACGCCAGCCGTTATGTTACGTTCCTTACGGTCCTTGTGGGCCTTCCGTCGTTTCCGCTATCAACGTTCTTTCATCGAGATAGTCGTCTACTATTCTCAGATTTTCTGGCTCCACATCAAATTTGTGTTCTAAAGCATCTAGGATGTTACCCCAGCTCGCACTGTTGAAGGCGTTCTTGATGTCCAGTGTAAGAACAAGACACACCTTGCGAGCTTTGAGGCTGCCAGACCATGCTTCTCTAGCTGTCTCTATGACTTTCTGGATCGCACCAATTGTTGATCGTCCTTTTCGGAAGCCATGTTGGTTACTGGCAAAGCCTCCGGCACGGTCAATATCGTTTCGTAGCCTGCCCTGAATGAGCTTCTCGAGCAGTTTCCCAGCTATATCAAGCATACAGAGTGGTCTATCCTGAATATTCAGATATTGTTCGGAGATAAGGCAGATGTCAATCTTGTCTTCGAAGACACGTTGGCGCAGCAGGATTTGCGCTAAGGCGCACTTATTCAGGTTGCCCTGTAGTATGCGTGTCATTTTTGACCTCTCGTGGCTTCTGCAAGTGCTGTGCGGAATGCCTTGCAAACTCCGGTACCAGGAATATGGCATAGACCAGCTTTGGCATCTTTGTTCGGAGTGCAGAGGAAGCAACTTGGCTTCTCAGTGCAGTTTACGGCCTTGTGATTTTTTCCGCCATATTTGTAGCAGCACGTGCTTCTGTCTGGTCCCGAACATTGCTGTGTGTGGTGACCGAACCCGAGACATTTAAAGCAGCGGGTTACTTTTGCAACTTGGCGTATACGGCAGTTAACCCAGCCGATCTTTATACGGGCCTTGTTAAGGGCCTTATTCGCATTGGCTTCATCGATCTCGCAGAAGGCTGCTCGATTGCCTCGTGGTGTGGGTTTTGTCAAATTTACCCGTTTGATCTCTAGGCTGACAGTAAATTCACGCTTGAGTGCTTCACGGACTTCGCTCTCGGTAGAGATTTCATCCAAGTCAAGGATCTCGATCGTTGTTCTTGATGTTAGCGTCTTGACCGTGCCGATGTTTGCAGTGGCTGACTTAACTGCATCGGTGAAAGCCTTGCTATCCTCGGTCTTTCGAGCCATTTCAAGGAGAATACCTCCGTGCCTCGTCCTTTTAATAGACCTTATGTCTACTCCAGTCGCTGTCGGGCTAACCTTGGCCTTGATTTCCTTGAGGAGATCAGCGTATGTTCACCCTTCAGCTGGTTGGACAAGAACAGCCTTCGTTCTTGTTTTTTTCCTTCTTGGTCTCTTTGAGCCACCATTACTTAGCTGGTTTTGGGCTTCAGTAGATTTTACCCCTGGCTCCTTTTCTCTTTCCTTCTTTTTTTTTTGCCGAGTCACTTTGATCCAAGCATTATCCCGGGCTGTCTTTTTCTGTGCTGGTTTGTCAATTTCAGAGGAGGGGCTGGGTGTAGACAGCGGCCTCTTCTTTTTGTTCTCTTTTCCTTGCTGTGGTTTCTCAGGAGTGACCAAAAACGCTTGTGGTTTTGTGGTCATCTCCGGAGATGTTTGCGTGGTTGTCGCCGACATCGATGCTGGTTTGTTGGCTAACTTATATGCCGTGGCAATGGACGCTACTAATTTTCTGAGCTCATGATGGAGATTTCTCTTATCCTTTATGAACTCAGTCAACTCTTCGATCTTGCTACCGAGCCGTTCCATTGGCGATTGCTGGCAGGTGACAGTCGGTAGAGAGTTGATCCTCCCTCGATATGTGTTAGTGTTGACGGGAGCAACAGGTCTTCCACTTTTTGGAGGAACGCCTGTTTGCTGTGCGTCTACTTCCATCTGAGCTGTTTTAGTACTCCCTGTAGCATTGCTAGACGGCAGAGCCATGGGGTCCACTCTGCCGTTCAAACGGTCGCTTGATAACGACGAGTTCAGGCCCGTTTGTACGCCTTCCCTCGCCGGTACTGAGGTATCCCCCCTCTGCACCGTAGACGATGTTTGAATGTTTTCCGACATTTCATATCATCTTTTTTTTTTGCTAGGTTTTGGTCCACCCCGAGTATTTTATTTCCTCGGTACCCGAAGTATCTGGCGTGCTGTTATGACGAGCATTCCCCTATCCGCCACCTGGGGAAGCGCCCGATGCGGGACCCAGCAAGCCCGACACGAGGTGTGTGTGTGTGTGTGTGACTATGTAACTCGTTTATAACTTTTGAACGACTGAACCGATCGGAACGAACTAAACGGTGTTCTAAAGAGTTCCCTCGAACTTAGATTTCCTGAGAATTTAAACCAATTCGGACCGATAGATTTTAAGAAATCTTGAAAAATCTAAAAAAAAAATAAGAAAAAAATCATTTTTGAAAGTGGTTTTTTTTTAAATATCTTTTAAACGGCTTTATCAATCAACTTCAAAAACTAATCCGCCCTTAAGCTTGAAAAACCACGCCGATCGTCGCCAATCCGGTCAAAATTGGTTGATTCGTTTGAGAGATATCGTGAACGAAAGAAAATCGAAAAAAGTGTTTTTTTGACATAACTTCGTCATTTCTTCTCGGATCGTTTTTGATGATGTAGAATAATTTTAGAGCTTAAAAAATCGCGTCGACCGCCGCCAAAAACGTAAAAATCGGTTCATTGGTTCGAGAGATATCCTCGATAAAATATTTGGAAACAAGTGTTTTTTTTAACATAACTTCGACATTTTTTGGAATAACTTTCAAACGGCTGCACTGATCGATTTCAAAAACTAATCAGCTATTAGCATGAAAAAACTACGTCGATCGCCGTCAAGTCGGTCAAAATTGGTCAATTCGTTCAAGAAATATCATGAACAAAAAAAAACCAAAAAAGTGTTTTTTTTGGAATTACTCCAAATTTCCTAGTTTTATCAATTCAAACTTGAAGATTCATCATAAAACTAAAAAAATTGCGTCAAATTCTGCCAACCGCGTGAAAATCGGTTGATTTATTGAAAAGTTAGTGCGGTTTGAAACTTTAAAGAATATTGTTCTATGATACTTCTATCAGACTTTTAAGCTCGAAGATCTCAAAATAACACATAAATTGTATTTTTGAGCTCGAAGAGCTCAAAAACAATTAGTGCTGTTTTCTGCACCTAGGAGTGGAATTAGCGGGAAGTTGCACGGATGGCCTTCAGGGTCTACCGTATTCCTAATTTTTTTTCTCTGAAATCAAAGTTTATATATTCAAAATTATGTATCTCGAGTTTTATATGAAAATTTCGACTGTTTTTCAAGTTATAGTCATTTTTGTGACAGTGCGTCAAATGACCGTTGCATCCGCGGCGCTCTGATGAAAACGCGTTTTTCTCGAATCTACTTTTTTTTTAACTGGTCGCTTCTGTAATTTGCATAAATATGAACCGATTTGCAACTTTTTTCCCGTATTCGTTTATTGAATAGCTAAAGTTGCACGTAGGAGATTTTGAAAATTTTGATTTTTAAGATTTTTTAGGGCTGTTAGAATCCAAAAAAATGAGAAAAAAAAAGAAAAATTTTTAATGTCGCCATTTTTTTTTTCAAAATCTCCTACGTGGAACGATAATCACATGCATATAGATTACAACGCGGTTTGGTTTTTTTGTTTTATATAATCCATTTTTAAGTTACAGAAGAGACCATAGTAGGGGAAATTTTTTTGGTGCTCCACAAAAATGCTTATAACTTTGTTACAACATAATATTTCTTAATAAAAATTTAAAAGAATGATCTTCAATGTATACTTTATAAAACAAAAGAAACCCAATCCCCAAATTCCTTTATTATCCCAGTCAAAAAAATTCAGAAAATGGTTGACCATGAAGGCCATTCCCCTGCAACTTTTCGCTAATTTCATACCTAGACGCTTAAAATTGCACATATGACGTCTTTGAGCCCTTAGAGCCCAAAATATAATTTATATCTTTAAGCTTGAAGAGTTAGCTATTTCAAGCTCTTGAGTTCTTCGAGCTTACAAGTCTGATAGAAGTTCAATGAAACACTATTGTTTAAATTTTCAAACCGCAATAACTTTTGAATGAATGAACCGATTTTTACGCGGTTGGCAGCATTCGACGCAGTTTTTTAAGCCACATAAAAAATCTTTAAGTTTTAATTGATCAAACTTGAAATTTCGGAGTAATTTCGAAAAAATACATTTTTTCGGTTTTCTTTCATTCACGATATCTCTCGAACGAATCAACCGATTTTGATCATCAAGGTAAAACCAATAACTTTCCAATTTTTAAAAATTTTCAATTTTTTTTGAGGGAAGTTAAAAAACCATGAAAATCGTTCAAATAAATCAATTAAAAAAAAAAAACTCTTTTTAGAAAAATATACTTCAAAAAATTCTTTCTCGAAAATAACTTAAAACTGCAGAACCGAATAATTTTTAAATTTACTTAGCTTTTTATTTCATGTAACTGTGTGGAATGTCGTAGAGCACATCAACGTTGGCTAATTCATTCAAGAGATATTGTGTTTTGAATTTTAGTATTAATTAATCTATTCCAATAATTGATAGATTTTTGAGCTCAAAGAACTCAAAACTTTACAAGAATATTCTGTTTACGAGCCCTTAGGGCTTTACTTATTGCAGATAACAAAAACTTAGACATGGTCTGCCAGATCAACTACTTTCCAGATTTTTTCAATTGCAACAATATTCAGTCTTTTTTATTTTTTGTCATTCTTTACAAATAGAAAACAAGCAATACACATGTATATGCAAAAAATCCTCGGCTTTATTATGAAGAAATAAATTTCTTATGTCAATAAATGAAAATATCTCAAAATTCGTTTAAAGTAATGTCATTTTACTTTACTTATTGCTGTGGTATGAACGAATTCGTACACACTTTTCTAAATCCAGGGGAATTTTTACATAAAATCCATTTTATTTAATTTATTTCTTTATGACATGCATATTTTTTGATAAGAGTTAGTTATTTGCATGACATTAAACTTTTCCAATTAGAAAATATTAATTGCTAGTAACTGTATACAACTCTAAGTAGCTTTTTTATTGGGTTGCATACGGCATATCCTATCAAATCAATAAACTGCTCTGTAGAAACATTATTTTCAGAAAATTAATCGGATATAATTTCAAGCGATATTTCTGTAATATCTCATTTTAAATATATTTTTATCGGTATCATAAATACCTGAGTTGTAATTATGTTGTCAAGTTTTTCTTAAAAACTGTTTACAACTTTGGATAATTGTTGGAATACGTTGTCAGGCACTGAAATTAAAAATTGTAACGAGAATTAGGTGTTGTCAATATTACTTTAAGAAGAACTCACTTACTTTGGTATCCTTGATATAAATAAAAAGTATTATTTATTAATAAATTAATAAAACATAGAAAAACACGCATAGTTATTAAGTGCATAAAAACTTAAACTTCTCTATTCATAGATAAAAAATGATTGCAAACATTGTAATTGATTATTTTGAGTACTATAATTTGATTTCAACAACAAGCAATGGGTGTGTTCCGATGCATACCCAACAGTTAATGATTTTCATCATGTGGTTGTGTCGATGATTTAGGTTAGATTTAAGTTGGTTATGTATATCTACTGATTGGAGTGTCTTTTTTTTTCCTTTGTACAATCCGCATTCATTAATTCGAATCGGTTTCTAAGCTTATGGGTTTATTGCATTCATTGTCAATCCTGAATTTGGAAGATATTAATGAAAATTATCTAAGCAGATAGTTGATAATTTTAAGAATTTTGGTAACAAATAAATTATGGCAAAAAAAAAATTTATAAAAAAAATTGACACTTAGAAATTTTAAAAAACTACAAGTGCAATTTTTTGAAAATAATTTTTTGACCCTGTAATTTAATTAAAACAAAAATAATAATAATGAAAAGAAAATATTAAATATTATTAATAAAATAAACTTACAATTATTCATTTTTAGCGAAAATTTTTTTCACAAACTGCCAACGATTGTTTAAAAACAAATGGTACTGGACAAATAAACAATTGCAATTTGAATAATGTTACACTCACACATGAAAAAAATGTGTATAATATAACATAATCTTAAAATATGTAGAATTTTATTTTTATCATTATCAGGATATAAGTATTCTAAATTTTTGTACCAAAGAATAATTTAAAAAAAATTACATTAGTTATTTTAGAAAATTTTTGTCAATTTAAAAAATTAAATTTTTTTTTACACAAAAAAAACATTATTAAAAAAAAAAAATATTGAATATTACAATTTTCTAAAAAATTAAAAAATTTTTAAAATTTGTGAAAATTGTGATAATCAACTTTTTTTTTTTTTTTTTTTTTATTGTTAATTTTTTCATGTATTAAACAAAAATATATATATATATATATATATATATATATATATATATATATATATATATATATATATATATATATATATATATATATATATATATATATATATATATATATCAATAAAATCAAACAGAAATTTCGTTCAAAAAAATTTAAATTAACATGGTTGACCCCATTTGTAAATATTTACCATTTTTTATTGATACACAAAAAAAATCAACTTGAATTAAGGAAATAATTTTGAAGAATTTTATCGTCTTTATTTAAGTTGAAAAATTCTTAAACTGAAAAATTTCCTTTAAACTTCGAAATTTCTAGTTCGATCCAATTAAACTTATTCTTTATGGCTTAAAAAATTGCGTCGAATGCCGCCAACCGCGTAAAAATCGGTTTATTCATTCAAAAGTTATTGCGGTTTGAAAATTCAAAAAATACTCTTCATTAAACTGCTACCAAACTTTTGAGCTTGAAGAGCTCAAAAACGTCATAAGTGTAATTTTGAGCGCTTAGGTATGCAATTGGCAGGAAGTTGTAGGGGTGGCCTTCAGGGTCAACCGTTTTCCTGATTTTTTTTTGTTTTGACACCAAGTTTAGGAAACAATGACGTTAACTTAGTGTGGCTATTGGCACTTACCCGTGCTAGCATGGGGCATGGGAAAATGGAGAAACGGGAAAATTTTCCCGTGTCCCGTGCTAGCAAAAACAGGAAAAAAATGTTAATTTTAACCACACTCAATTTAAATTCGCACTTCGCTGACAGGTAGTGTCACCTGCTGGATGCATCTAGAGGCATCACACCTGTTATGTCCAGTGAGAAAACTAGATTGATCTTGCTGCACTTGTCGCTATCTCGCTGAATGATTTAATAAAAATAACTTATATATATTTATATATATAATCTAAATAATTTGGATCAAAATTATAAATTAAATAACGTTTAAATAAAACTCTTTTATTTGAAAAGATTCCTTTCTCGCTCTGAAACCGAGTATTTTAATACTCCCGGGCGAAAAAACTACAGTAAGTAAAGCTTTCAAGAAAATAAATTAATACCCACTAGATGGAAGCATAACACAGATATTGTTATGCCTGTTATATCCTAAAATATCATAGGTGTCGTTGTCGATGCATTACGCGGTAATTAATTTAAATTCAAATTACTTAACTCTATTTAAAACATACTTAGCTCTTTCAAAACATACAATAAACAAAACCATTTACTAAAACTTCTCAGAAACACAAAAAGTACTTGAATAAAATGCACACGTGTTACTTAACAACTAGACCTTTGTGAAAACTCATAAAAAGGAAAACACGTGTCGAACATTTCTCAAGGGTTTTCCTAGTTAAAATTATTCTAGCTAAATATTCTCAAGAGGTCATAAATTATAAGATATAATAAATACAAAATAGAAAGCATAAAGCCTTAAAACAACCAACACTGAGACCATTTGTTAGATAAATAAACAATACTTTTAGAATATCTTATAATTATTAAATAATATTAATGTTTTTAGTTTAACTAAAAAATAGTTTTCATATGGATTAATAAACAAATAATGATAGATTCATATTAATATTAATATGATGTATATAAATATATATAGATATATTTGTATCGACATGGGTTTTTCCTGTGGTTTCCCCATGTCACTGTTCTTAGAGCCTAAAGAAAGGTGAGAAACAGGGCAAATGCGATACAAAAGGCACAAGTCGGACCACAGCCGCAACACTAAAAATATATAAAGAAATATTATAATCTAACTTTGTTAATATTTAATAAGCAATAATACATGCAATTATAATACTATAATAATAATAGTAAAATACTGACTAAGAATAATATTATAATAAATAATAAGGGTAGAAATAATTAGTTAAACACCAAAAGTAATAACTATTGTAACTAACAAATATAAGAATTTAAGTATAAGAATAATATAAAATAGCATGACAGCCCTCACACATGTCCGTGTGTGGGTACCTAGCTATTATACAGTAAACCTACATATAAAAGTTATAAGTTTAGTGTGTATTCGAATATATGTTATTGTATGCGTACTGTAAACGTTAGATGAAGACATGTATATGTTAAGTGTATTGGTGTGAACCAGAGAGGGAGGAAGTGGAACTGAAAAACTCGAACCTAAAACCGAGACTCCTTGTGACGACACTTCTCCCTGAGAGCTGTAACCGAGCACTTGCTGTAGCTGAAACCATTGAATAAAATCAAGCTCTCTGATAATTATTATTTATCATTTAAAACAGTCCCCCTAATTAAAGTTTTCCCCTTTTCTTAATTTAATCTAACAAATCCCATTATCAAAAACTGAATTAATAAACAACAATAAATTTAAATTGATCCCGCGTGACTACAACTCACACCTCAGTCCAGAAGAGGCGTTACGAGCAATCTAGTGACCTCGCTGGACCTAACATGCCTCCGTCTAGTGATGTTGATATTTAGCTGAGAATATTACCGACGAGAGTTCATGCGCCCAAGAGTATGGAAATACTCGGTTCCAGTGCGGGAAAAAGGAATTTAAATTTAAATTTATTTACATAAAACACCAATTTTAGTTTGCAGATTAACTTAATTTGCTTTGACATTTATTGATCAATTACCATCGAATAAAAAAAAAAGCGATATATAAATAAAAGGAACAGAAAATATAACGCGATCGAGATAACGTCGATCTTGGGTTCTCGAAGAGAAGTGAAGTCACAATTTTTAAGTCCGAGCCTCTAGCTTCACGTCTCCCCTCCATACTTCACAAATACACTCTTACACTCTGTCATAACTTACTACCCTTATGTCTAATACATAAAATATCTTATTCCTACAGTATATATAATGATATAGTTTTACATACTATCACTTAAGTTTTAGCTATTAAACTATTTATTACATTTACATTTACTATCTTGATTAAATAATTTGTTGGTCGATTAGCTTATAACAGTAATAATAATAATCTTCCTATAATATTAGAATATATATATAATAATATTATTCTAGTTTGCGTCTGCGGCCGACTTAAATTACAATGTACCTGCATTCGCCCCTGCTTTATTTAAGCATTCGCGACCTTTATTTAGGGAAACCGCAGAAAACCCGGTCGAGGTACAGATGATAATAGTATGACAGTCATTTTGACGTCACTTCTAAAATTATAACTAAACCATTGAAATTAATTCCTTAAAGGTTACATAAGATGCTACTTACTTATTATTGAACAATTAGTAATCAATAAATAATTATTATATATTATTACTAAGAATAGGGTAACTTAGTTATTTGATTAAAATAATTTGATAAAGTTATAGTTAGTTTGCGCGTGTTATTCCATTTATAATTTAATTACAAATTATCAAACATCTAGTCAAATATCTTTAAGCTGAATTATTATTATTTAGCTTAGCCAAGTATTTCTTTAAAATCTAATATTAACAATAAGATATTTTTCTCTAACTTGTCTATTTAATGTTACATGTTTATTAAAATATTTAATCACTTAAGGACAAAGGGATTTTTGAGATTTCCACGCAAGTCTTTTATGACTTTCCTCAAGAGTCCCAAATGTCATGTGGCCAACACATGGCTCCGGGATTTCTCGAAACTCTTTTATGGCTTCCAGGACCAAACGACAATACTCCTTTGTATTTACCCTAAATTTTACTTTCCCTTTTTTTTTTGTGAGCAACAAATTATAACGAATTTTCTGCCTCACAGACGAGGACTAAGTAAACAGCTTAAGATTTATTTATGTTTTTAAGCAGAGGTTTATATTTAATTTTCGAATTGAGATTGAATTTGAATATATATCATTTGAACATTTAAATTCGCGCTAAACTAACAGGTGGTGTCACCTGCAGAGTAATGCCTGGCATCACAATATCAGCTAAATTTTACACAAAATTGTCTAAACAGCGACACATGTTACTGGGTCACGCATGCGCATTGAATTTTTATTTTCAGGGTGTTTTTACATTGAATTGAGTGTAGTTCGATATTTTCTGTACGTAAATATTCACAGCGGTCTACGACAAATATAAATATCAACAATTATTAAAGCATCAGTGTAAACTATCAAGAGTGGTGTTATTTATCAAAAACAATTATTAAAAATAATAATTAGGTTGATGACTGGTAATGTCCTCATACACCTACGGTCAAAAAACTTTTAACCCCATTCCGCCAGAGAAGGGAAGTTTTCCATTGGATCATGATGGTTTTTGCAAGAAGTCAATGGTCAAATACATGCGTTGTTTAAGTCTTAACAAAAATAATAATACTACTTGTAGAGATGCTGCTAAAGAATACCTTCAGTGTCGAATGGATCACAATCTCATGACTCGCGAGGAATGGCCAAAATTAGGATTTCACGACCAACAAAAATCAACGTAACAAACTTATTTACCTTAAGTAATAAATCAATATCTCAACTGAAATATCAACAAAACAATTCAATTTAATTAAACCATAGAAAGAAAAAAATATACAGAAGAAAAACGACTTTGAATCGATGTATTAAAATATTTTTTTATAAATGATTGATCAAAATATCATCGACATATCGTCGCTGACCAATATTACAAGATAGTTTTGTTTTAGCATACAAAATTATATGCGTCCAATGATTTTAGTAAAATAGTAGTTGGATTGTAGATACTAGAAAAAGTTCAAATCAAGATAATAATAGAATATTAAATGATAAAAAAATTAAGATTTCAACAATTTATAGAAATTGTGATTGACAGAAAAATATGAAATAAACGACATCAAAGCTTTGAATTATTATTTACATAGTTGAAATTATCAAAAATTATGGCATTTAAATATGGGGCAATTATGAATAACCATCTACAGAAATTGCATTTTAATTTTTAATTTTGCATAGGTAAAATTTTTTTTATAGAAACTTGTATTGGATAAATAGCAGAAATAGATCAAATAATTGTTCGCCTTTGACGTTACTGCCAAACTATTAGTTATGTGGAAACACAATTTATGTAATAGTAGAAATTAAATAAATAATGATATCGCAAAAATAAAGATCGTACAAAGAGACACCTATTGAAATAAAAATACGCTTTATGGAGTTGTTGAATATGTAAGAAGAATATATTAAATCAAACAATAACATAAACAGAGGTAATATCTATGATTTAGTAGAAGTAATGGCTCCAACAAAGAAAATATTGATAGGCTGCACTGGGAGCGTTGCAACAATTAAATTGCCGGAATTATGTGAAAAATTACGTGATCATTGCCTTGAATTTCGGGTCGTGGTAACAGAACGGGCTAAACATTTTTTGAAAGAATCAGAACTGCCTCCAGGAACTCAAATTCTTTCGGACACTGTTGAATGGGCTGCTTGGCAGGATCGTGGTGATCCTGTGCTTCATATTGATTTAGCAAAGTGGGCAGATTTATTTTTAATTGCGCCATTAGATGCTAATACACTTGGTAAAATAGCTTCTGGTATTTGTGACAATATACTTACATGTGTCGCACGAGCTTGGGATGTTAAAAAACCATTATTATTTTGTCCGGCTATGAATACTAGAATGTGGGATCATCCAGTTACAGCTCCACAGGTATTTAATTTACTTTTTTGCTTTAATAAAGAGTTGAATAATCTGTAAGTATAATTTTAGCAGATAAAGTTAATTTTTCAAAAACTTATAAATAACTTAATCATTACTAAAATAACAGCACAATAAATGAGCTTGAGAATTTTTATAAACTCCACCTGTGCAATTTTATGAACTTTTTTCATATCCATAAAGTTAAAATTTATTGGTCTGCTAATCTTATACTCATAAAAAATTTAGTTTCTGATTTTTCCTTTTAGATATAGTTTGTCTAAAAAATAACTGCAACATAATGAGTTGGCAATTATCACCGCAAACAAGTATATTTTTTTCTTAACACATTTAATGACTAAGAATGAAAAAAATTTTTCTTAGTAAAAATTTCTCCTGTTTTATATTCTAATTTTAATAATGTTGATTAAAAATTGCAAAACTTTTAAATACATAAATAAAATTTTTTTAAAACTTTAATTACATAGAAATATATATATTCATTTTTACAAAATTGAATACAAGATATTTTGAGCTAGATGAAGTTCCAGGGATGGTCAACCTTTTTTTCAATTTTATTTTCAATCGCCCCTGGGAAATAAAAAACAATTTTATATAACTGTATTAAACTTTGTGAAATTTAATATAACTTTTTATAGTTATAATATATTGTTTAAAATTTTGTTAATCTCTGCAAAAGTAACTATTCCTAAGAATCGCATATGTTTTAAAATTCTATAGAACTTCTTAAAAATAATTTTTCTTGAGTTCAATTGTACACGGAAAGAAAATTGAAAGAATTTTGACTATTTTACCATCATAATTTTAATTGAACAAAATAGTAACGGTGGACTATACTTTTCATTCAATAATTTTTACGATATTCGCTCTGAGTGAAGCCATGGTAGGAGAATATAAATTGACTGAAGCGTTCGCATTGGTTATTTTCGGCGTTACGGAAGGCTATTATTTCTAATATTGTAAGCAAGTACACATGAAAGTATTTATTTTGTTTTAATTTTAATAAATAAAAAAAAATAAGACATTAGAGTTACTGTGTTGTAAATTGTAAAAATACCAGCAGAAATGTTTACTGCATTCTTTTTTATTTTTTACCATTATAAGTACTGGTTGATTCGTTTAACTAAAAAACAAAGCTGCAACTACTATTTTAATAGAAGGATTTATTAATAATTTAATTTATTAGAAAACAATTATTTAATTTATTAAATTTTAATATATATTTTTTAACAGTTAATAAATATTTTGTTGAGTGAATGTTTTTCGCTTGCAATGTCATATCATATGAAGATTGCTTATAAACAAAAATCATTTTTATAAATTATTTGCATCAATTATATTACATTATAACGTTTATTGTAGCATACCGAATCCTATCACAGCTTATAATTATTTTTTATACTCTTAAATATTAAAAAGGTTTGTTTATTTAGTGAATTGAATTATTATTATGTATCCTAGCTATAGGGTAATAAAAAGTGTCAAAAGAAAATTGCTATTTCTGCTTTTGATTTTGCATAAATATTTGTTAACTGTTAACAAAAATTCATTAATCATTAATAAATATTTATTGACAGTTAATATATTTTACTCAAGTAATTACTGATTATCTGTAAATAAATATTTATTAAATCCTATGATGTTAAGGAATCATTTATTAACAGTTAATAAATCTTATTAAATATAAACAAATCCTTCTATCAGTGAATGAAACTATCACATATTTTTTGTAACTTTTTAACTTCCCGCTAAAAAATTGGGAAGTTATTCGTTTCACCCCGTTTTGCAAAAATCGAGTTTTCATCTCTGAAATTTCTAGTTCAATAAATTGAAACTCAGAGGTTGTTAATGAGGCTTAAAAACTGCGTCGAATGCTGCCAACCGCGTGAAAATCGGTTCATTCATTCAAAAGTTATTGCGGTTTGAAAATTAAAAAAATAGTGTTTTATCAAACTTCTATTAGACTTTTAAGCTCGAAGAGTTCAAAAGTATAGAAAAGCTATCTCTCTGAGTTCGGAGAGCTCACAATAATACACAGATTGTATTTTTGAGCTCGAAGAGCTCAAAAACGCCATAAGTGCAATTTTAAGCGCCCGGGTATGGAATTAGCGGAAAGTTACAGGGATGGACTTCAGGGTCAACCGTTTTCCTACATTTTTTTTTACTATCAATAATATTTATTTATTTTTGTTTTTCTTGCTATTGACATACGTATAAAAACATACTTTGCTAGCCTTCCGTAGTTCATATTTTGACTGGCGCTGCAGTCACACTCATAGCGAATACTATCGTAAATTTTATCCATCAAATAATACCAGCAAGAGTTGTAGGTAGTTTTTCAATTATGGGAACACAGTAGGACTCACTGCCGCACGGTGCCGCATTAGAACATGGTTAATTGAAACAAATTAGTTATGAAACGCAGCAGTAGGTCGGGTTGGTATTGCTTCAAATCTGTAATTAAGTGAAGTTTAGTATAAACTCAACATAGCCAAAGTCGGCTTCTTTAGTCCATACAGCATCTGTAATTAACTATCAATAAGTAATAAGAAAGTCCAATACTCTAGAGTTAGTTATAGAAGACGTGTTAGTAAACTTTACCATTCAACTATCGTAAAAATGGACAGTTAGTTTATTTAAAAGAAAATTTTAGAGAGGGTGAAGGTAAGAGATTGGACTCATTGATAACTTTGCAGTAACCAAAAAAACAAATCAGAATTTTCGTCCGGTAATTTTATTCATTCACGCCAAGCGGTAATAAACATTTAAGATATAAGAGATATCTTATAATATATTTAATATAATATTAAATTTATTACATATATTGAATCAAATAATATCAAATTAATATTAATTACATTAATTACATGATGGTGAGGGGGACAGATAAAATAACAATTGAAAATCAAGAATAAACTTGCAAGTTCTAGATATGGAAAAGGCAGAAATTAAAAAAATAAAAGGATTAATTGTATTTATTAGTGTTCTGGCATGATCAGTAGATGTCTTCTAGTGTTGTTGATGAATGCGCCGTATGAACCTCCGTAGCTCAATTTTGCCCTGAAGGGAATTAACTGGAGTGGCTAGTCTATTCAGTGGACCGTGTATTACGTAGTTCTTTTTGGATTTGGATGTTTTTAGTAATCTGTTGCGTCTTAGGGTTAGACTCGCTGGAGCGAATTCGAAAAAGCTTAATATGTCAGGAGTATCAATAATTCCATTCACCACTTTATAGAAGAAAGCAAGGTCAGCGACCTGTCGACGGGCATAAAGTTGAAAGATTTTGTAATACTTATATGCTTTGTCAGTGGAAACGATGCAACTGGGAGACGATAATCTGTATGCTAGAGTTTTGCAAAACTTACGTTGGACTTTTTCTACTCTGGTCATCGAGGTGTTGGTGAAGGGACTCCAGATTACAGAACCATAATCCAATATAGAAAGGACCAGCGATTGGAAAAGACTGATCAGCGTGCCAGGATTATTAAAATCTCTTCCACACCTTAGGATAAATCCCTTAACTTTGAAAGCCTTGGAGGTCATCTTATCTATATGCTTCGAAAACGTGAGTTTGTAGTCCATAACGATGCCTGAGTCTTTTACCTCTTCCACCTTGATTATCTTAACTTCTCGCAGAACATAGTTGGTAGGAGTAGAGGTGTGTAGTCGGGAAAAGGATACCGCTGCGCATTTGTTTTTGTTGAGGTCTAGCTTGTTCTTACAGCACCAGTCAGAAAGACGATTTATATCTTCTTGTAGAATGCGGACATCTGATTCTGTCTTGATCGGCCTGAAGATTTTCAGATCATCAGCGTAAAGTAAGTAATCAGACAAGAAATGGTGACCAATGTCGTTGACAAAAATATTGAACAGCACTGGACCAAGGTGGGATCCTTGCGGTACCGTGACAGCACTTCGTAATCATCAGACAAATGACCTTCAACTCTGACCTGGAGATGTCTTCCTGTGAGGTACGAGTGAATCCAGGATAGGGCATTACCACTTACTCCGTAGTCATTTAGTTTACTAATGAGTATTTCATGGTTAACTCGATCGAATGCCTTACTGAAATCAGTATAAATGCTATGAACGCAGTAACCCGAATCCATGGCGTTTAGTAGTTGGTTCACGTATAGAAACAAATTGGTGGTGGTGGATCTACCTTCTGTAAATCCATGTTGTTTGGTAGTTATGATGTGCTCAAATGATTTAAGAAGCTGAGGTAGGACAAACTTTTCGAAAAGTTTGGCCAGGGCAGATTGGGTGCAGATAGGGCGGTAATTCGAGATCAATGACTTTGGTCTGTCTTTGTGTATTGGAGAGATATAGAAAAATTTCCAATATGTGGGGAAAACTCCTAGGCGAAGTGATTCACTAAAGATGTGAGTTAGTGGTTCACATAGTCCTGTGGCACAGTTTTTTATGAAGATATTGGGTAGACTGTCAGGACCAGTGTCTTTCTTGGGATTTAGAGAGAGTAATCGTTTGAGTACTTCATCGTATGATACTGTGAATTCTTGTAGGTTAGTGAGTTGCAAGTCTGATCTTGGTAATGGATCATTATCATTAGTGTTGGTTTTGGTAGTTGGTGCATAAACACTATGGAATAATGAGACAAAAAGATTGCTGATATCAGGTCCTGTACTAGCTGAAATGTCATTCAAATTCATAGCGGAGGGTATGCCACTGCCGCATTGGTTTTTATCTTTAACATAATTCCAAAAGAATCGGATATCAGATGATAATTTACCTTCAACAGAGTTGACATAGTCTCTATAGCATTTTATGCTTAGATTTTTGCATTCAAATCTTAGTTTGCTGAATTGTAGATAGTTAGATTTAGTTCTTCTTTTTTTTGTACTGCAGGTGGGCTGATTTTTTTAATTTAATTTTATGAATTAGTTCTCTATTGAACCAGGTCGGAAAGTTACTGGGTGTATGACAAAATATTGGGGCAAATTGAGCTACACCTTCGTAGATTTTGGCATCCAGTCAATCCAGTTTGCTGTCAATGGTTTCAAGCTTAAAAATCTCGATCCAATTTGTTCTTAAGAAGAAGGAATTAAGTTCTGTATAGTTTGCCTTTTTAAACATGTAAGATGAAGAGTAGTTGGGGCCAATCCTGGCTGGAAATTTAGCTGTAGATCAAAAGCTGGATGATATTTGTCTTCTGGGACAATAGCAAGTGAGGCTTCGGGACATAAGTCGATATTACTGAAGCATAGATCCAAAGTAGTATTGATGGTATTTAGTATTTTGTTGTGTTGTATGTAGTTTAGGGAGGAATAGCTATCGAAAATCAGGAATTGAACCCAATACTCTTAGTTAATAGTCAGAGACTCTCCCTCTACGCTATCCGAGGTAAACTACTATTGATGGCTTGAGCATTTACATAAACTTGGAGTCTAGCGCTGTCCCCGGTCATCACTTACACTAATTGCAAAATATTCCAATTCAACTATTTTAAAATTTGTTACTTCTATTGGAAAGAAATAAAGGCAGCACTGAAAATTTTTAATCTCTTACCTTTCACAACATCAATATCGTTTTTTTTTTCTAATCGAATTTAATACCATAACTAGTAAACGTTGCATGCGCAAGCGCGTGTCTAAATGTCAGTATGAAATTATATATATTTTCATGCTTATGATATACTTGGCCAATCACTTTACGGATAGTTTGCTTACGTAATATGCTGTTGCGCGCGCAACAACGGTGCGAGTAGCCTCAGGCTACATAATATATTTCCGTGTAGCTTATAATTATTCATAACGAAAATTTGTAAAATAAATTTTTTGGTAAACAACTAACGAATTCTATCATTATTGTATAAGATTTTATGTATTTTATCATAAAAGTTAAGAGTAAAATAAGAGGCAAGTTTTTCAAATCATGTTTTTTTTTTTTTTTTTTTCCCTAAAAACCAAGAGTTTTTTTTTTTGTAAACATAGGAAAAAACTTTGTTTTTACAAAAAATGTGGTTTGAAAAACTGGCGCTTATCGTAAACACACACTAACATACTATACATACATAAAATATTCTATTATCCATATTTTCAACATAGCTTTAATAGGCCCAAAAGTCTAGCCATGTTTAATCTAATCAAAGAACTTCTTAAAGATATGCCAAGGAACTTTTAATGATTTTTTTTAACAAATAAAAATAAGGCTATCTAGGATATCAAACTTCAAATACAAAAAATATTGTAACTTTTTACACGGTCTAAAATGCGAGTTATTTAGTGGATATATATTTTTTCACTAATTTAATTTGTCGAATTTTCAAATATTTTACGGAGACACCTGATGTAAAATTGATCGAAAATCCAGATTAAGTTAGGTTCTTTTGAATGTAAAAGAATAGCTTCTTATAATTTGCAATTCTTCATACCGGATAGTAATTTGATTGTTAAAAACTAAACTGAGTATTTGAAAAAATGTCTATTTCCCTTACTATGAGCAGCTATTAAATCATTGATATTTTTTAGGTTGAACTGTTAAAATCTTGGGGATATAAAGAAATAAGTTGCATTACCAAGACTCTGATGTGCGGCGACACAGGTATTGGTGCTATGGCAGAAGTCGATACTATTGTGCAAGCAACGCTCAGATATTTGAATTCTTGGGAGCCCTACTCATCGTTAGGTAGAAGACATTAATAATGTCATTATTTCATCGAATACTGACTCATACTGCTTTTATTGATTAATGAAATGTACGAATATGTTGTAGCAAATAAAATAAAATCTATACGTTAATTTTTTAAAGGTCAATATTTTTTTCAACTATTATCAGATAGTATTGAAATTTCGCAGTGATCTTCGATATTTCTTCTTTAGAAGTGGACAAATTCAAATGATACTCTTCATGGTAATTCAACAATTTTCACAGATTCTGCGTAAGTATGTACACTAAAATGGGATTAAACAAAATTGGAGGTTAATTCGATTATACTTCTGAAAGTTAACTTGTCGCAAATATTTGAAAGAGGTTCGGATATGTGATAGTTCTTAACGATGATGGCTTCTTCGACTCAAAAAGCTCAAAAATATATTACGAACCCAATTTTTGAGCTCAAAGCATTCATTTATTTGCAAGTATATTATATTATCAAGCATTTTGAGCTCGAAATTAACGGGCAAATTTAGGGATGGCCTTCAAGTTAAATTTTTAACTGAATTTTTTTGATTTTGATTGGAAAGAATCAACTCAGTTTTTTTTAATACCTGAAGTAAGATACGTTTTTTTTTTTGAAACAAACATTTAAAAAAAAAAAAAATTTGATTTGATTCAGTAAGGTAACAAGTGTATGAATACTGTATGATGTTTGTTGATCGACTGTATAAACAATGTAAAACCAAATTATCTAAAAATAGTTCGGAATAATTGATTAAAAAGCCTTCATTAAAAATTGATTGAAAAATATAAAAAATTTTAATTCTATGATAATTCAAATATACTGTATTTAGACTATAAAAATGTATGGTAATAAAATTCAGTTTGACAAGAAAAAAATGAGGTTATTTCTTCTAAAAAAATTTACTTTCCAATTATCAGAACTGGAGAAAATTAAAAATTAAACTATAAAAAAAAAAAATTAATGCATGTTTTGTAAAATTTTTTTTGGGAAAAATTTTGTAACCACACGCCATCTGCTAGTATTTATTGATACTAATCATATTTTATTTCACGAATTTACAATTGGAATCTTTGAGTATTGTTAGTTTCTAATAGACGGCGTATGGTTAGAAAATTCTTTCCTACCTAGAAAGTTAATTTATATATGTGATAGTCTAAATTAAATACCGATTGGATTCACTCCTCGAGTAGCATCTATTTCCAACAGCAAGTGCACTTTATTTGCTGTAGATGCTTTGACTTTCTGAACTATGAGCGATTTGATGCGCATTGAAGTAATTTTGTAATGAAAATATGATTTGAAAAAAAAATTTTTACAAAACATGCTTTAATTCTTTTTTATAGTTTAATTTTTAGTTTCCTTCAGTTCTGATAACTGGAAAGTAGCTTTAAAAAAAAATAACCTCGTTTAGAGCACTCTGCATGCTGGAAATTGCTAGAAAACTGCTCGAGAAGCTCTTACAAGGGAGACTTCGCAACAACATCGACCGTGCTGGAGGCTTTGCCTCCAACCAACATGGCTTCCAGAAAGGTCGGCTTCGCCTCGGCCAACAATTACATGTGATCTGAGACATTTCTTATTTTACTGCTCTAGATGTGTAAAATACTATATTTGTCTCAAAAAACTTCATTTCTTCGATCAAAAAGGTTAATTTTTTAAGAATTTTCAAAATGCTTTGAAACTGTAAAAAAAAATTAAAAAGTCTTTAATTATGACTTACCGAAGCTGCAATATAGACTGAAACGCTAGGCCAAACGTTGAATTGAGAGAGCTTGACGCCCGGCGCGCGTTAATAAATAAATTCCTATTGTTTAAACTAATCGCGAGCAGTGAAATTTTCTTTCAGGATCTTAGACTTTAATAAATAACGCGTAGAATCATTAAAAAAAAATTTTATTTTTTTACCGAGAAATCAATGAAATTTTCATTTGTTAACTTAAAAGTTGATTAACAACAGGATAATAAACTAATAATTTTAAACTATTAATATTTTTATAAGATATAGATATTTGACGATAAATCCTAAAAATTTCATTAATTTATCTTTAACCGTTAATTTGTGATCTATTTTTTAATTAAAAGTACTTAAAATTTTAATTACAAAAAAAAATTGTTGTTAAAATGAAAATTTTGAAAAATCGTTTGGGGGATTAATTTTATCACTGTGCCTACTTGAGAAAAAAATATATAGACTTAATTTTCAGGATCAAGTGGAAAATGGGGGGTCCACTTGACGTGATCTTGCTCAGTTGTAAATGCCATGTATGAGTGGGTTTTGATAAATCGCCGTTTATAAAATGTATAAATTTAAATGTTTTGTTTGATAGAATAAAGAGGTTCTATGTTTGACTATGTTTATTAAATTCTCGAGTTAATTTAATTTTGGATTTACCCTCGTTAGAATCCTGGACTCTAGCGAGCTAAATCGAGCCGGGAATAAATGAGCCAAAAAGTACCCGTTACAGTATGAAGCACGCTCAAATTTTAGTGGTACTTTCAATGTAACAAGTGATGTTTTTCATCATAAATCTTTATCGAAGAATAAATTATTAGATGACATTCAAAAGTTCATGACTAGTTATTATGCTACTCATTTCGATATCGATTTGTCATAAGTTGAATTCAATTAGATATCTTGCTTTATTATTTTCAAATTAAGCAGATTTTTATTTTTAAAAACCTCAAGTTCATTCTTTCTACAGAGAGGTACACAATCAAAGTCTCTCTGGTTTATATTTTAAAAACAATAGACATCAGCAATTTTTTCCAATGGATTAAATTTTTTCTAAGGTTTTTAAAAAACTCCTGTTTCAATAAATTACAATTATAATAATTATCAATGGTTTATTATAAAAGTTAAAAAACTCTTACAAAATATTTAAATATATAAAAACTTAACGGCAATAATGCCTTCCTAAGTATAAATATTTTATAAAATGCATGGCTTCGTAAAATGTAATATTTTTGGGCCTACTTCCATATCCCATGTTTCATTTTATATAGAAATATAATAATAATAATTATTATTATTATGTATACAATAATGATTTTTTTTCATTCCTAGCTGGTTAATTAACTTTTTTTGTGTTATAGTTATATATCACAGTTTATAAAACTGATACACTCGATAGTGTTACAAAATTAATGGTTAATTATATTCATATCTTATATTCATTTATTCATAATAAAATGCATTGCCGCAATTTAAATAAAAATATACATATTCAGATACAAATAACGTGTTGTAAAATTACATAGCATTAAAAATATTTTTTTTTGACTTCAACATCATGGGACGGAAGTTACTATTGTCGTATACAAAAACCTAAATAAAATAAATTAAAAATAAAATTTTACTGACTACTTTAATTATAAAATATTTTTGATTTTTCTAGTTTTTAATAAATAATTTAAGTTTATTCCAAGATAAATCTGTTATTTTGATTTTTTTTTGTCGAGTATTTAATTTATTACATAAAGGCATTATGGGGAATCTATTTAAACTGTAAATATATGGAGATAAAAATTTATTGTTAGAGTATAAAAAGGAAAAAGTCACGACAAGTTATCGAATGTCTTTGTTTTGATTAAAAAATAACAACTAATAAAATTTAAATTAAATGAGCTAATTGATTCTCATAATTATTGATGCAACAAGTAGAGAAATCAATAGAGACAAGTTAATAGCTTGTTTATTTCCAGTGTTGTAAACTATTTTTGCTCGTCTTCGTGGTAAATCAACGTCATTTCTGTCCATTTCTGAGGTACAACCCATCCAAAATGGTGCTGACAGTCTTGGTTTTTCGTGAACAACTCTCATTCTAAGATCATCGAACTCCCAGAACTTATTACCTTTGAAAAAATATGTTTTACCTAGAAAGGAAAAATATTTTTTTGTTTTAAATAGACTTATTAACATCAAATTATCAAGCTTACTAAATTGATCTAAAAATTACCGTTTTTCCATTGAAATACAGCATCAATATTGTTGCCTATGCCTGCGAACATGCTTATGTCTCTTGGATAATCTAATTCAACATAATTAATGGATTCGTCGAATCTAGAATAATAAATGTGTTTATTAGTTTTGTAACTTATTATCACGAATTATGTTTAAAAAAAAGTAATAGTTTGAAAAAAACTAAAAACCACGCTTTTTATAGAAAACCAAACTAAAAAATTGAAATTAAATTTTAATAAATTTGAATTAAGAATAGTGTAAACTGCGTGATTAAGAATAGTTATAAATATTAAGAATAGTGTAAAAAGCGTGTAAAATAGATAATATTAAAGAAAGTTACCTCCAGTACATAGTACCACTAAAAAAGTAAGTTCTGCTGTTATGACCCCATACCATTGCTCCATCAATCTTATCAAGACTTTCGGGAAGTCCTAGAGTACTAAGAGGTCGAGGAAACCCAGGTTCAAGTTTATTTGCGTTGAACACGTAATAATTTCTTCCAATGAAAAATACTATTTTCTTATCTAGACGTTCGTATACAGCGTCTACATGATCAATGTCTTCGGGCAAATCGAATAGACGTACTATTTCTGCTGGATATCCTTCGTATAATCCTTGGTCCCCTATCCTCCAGAAATACTATAACAGAAAATACAAGTTATTTAAAGTGCTTGTTTGATTATAATTATAAAAAAAAAAAAGTGGTAAAATCTATCAAAAATTACGTTCTGAACATTTATGCAACGTTTATATATATCAAATAAAAAATTTTCTTACAGCGGTTAAAGAAGAAAAAGTTTTTATATATAAAAAGTTTTCATATATGAAAACAATTTAATAAATATTAAGAAAATTAAGTTTTAGTAGCGAAAATGATCCATAGCAAATCTATCGCACCTCGCCAAAGTTTTTGAACGCATTGTTGCAAATTAAATAGTAGATTATCTCGAATCAAACAACCTGTTTGATGATCACCAATCTGGCTTCAGAAAATACCATAGTACACAATCTGCGTTACTGAAATTGACCGATGATTTTTGTCTAGCAATTGATAATGATGATTTAACCTATCTTATATTATTTGATTTCATTAAGGCTTTCGACTATTTAAATCCAAGAGTCCTATTCATTACTATGTATGAGATGGATTTCTCGATCGAGATTGTCAAATGGTTTCGATCATATCTTACAGGTAGATCACAATCAGTTTTAAACGACTCAAAGATTGCCTCTAAACCAGTCAACACGGCATCAGGTGTCCCTCAAGGATCTATACTAGGTCTAATCCTATTCTTGATTGCGATAAATTAACTAGGGAAGTGCCTGAGTACGTGCAAACATAGCCTCTTTGTGAATGATAAGTGCGCATATCTTCACTTCACACACTTTGGGTTGGGATTTCCCCTCTAAGTCCCACACTGGGCCCTATAGGGAAAAACTAAATAAAAATTTTCATTTTACGTTGGGATTGTCCAACTAGGGGCTAATTGGGCGTGCCTCTTCGGGACCTAATCAGGTCCAAATGTATACGCTGGGTAATCCCAAAGTAATTTCTAGTCGGGCATTTCGAAAGTTACGGTATGGCCATATATGAGCATCAGGCTATATGAAAAATTTTTTTTTCGGCTTACCATTTCAATTTATTTTAATGGACAGAAAGTATATAGTGTGATAAAATTTTTTTACCATCTCAACATCCAGTGAAAAAATAGAAAGTATAATATACTTCTACAGTATAACTTCTATTTTGCTGCGCATGTCTTCGAAATTGAACTTTGGCGGTAAGGATTGCATACAATTGATTGTACAATACTTATTCTTATTACTTTAAACTATACTATAGCAACTGTTATCATGATAATCGTAGCCTCGATAATTGGTACAATCTCAATTTTTTTTAATGCTTGAAAATTGTTACTCCCGTCAACAATTAAGTTTTATATTAAAAAGCATGTCAACATAAAATTATGACGCGGCAGTTAAGCATTCCTATGCGCTTATGTTAGAGCTGAGTAATTACTTACTTTTCCTTTGAAAATAAAGACTTCTCTGCGAATGATACTAATAGCATCATAGCTAGTATCACATTTATCGGGAATATCATTTCTTGGTTTTGGTGTCGGACGATGTTTTGGTCGAAATGGCGGTGGCATAACTGTGGTGGAGCTAGTTGACGTATAATGTCGATGAGGTTTATATGGCTTGTCCCACCATATAGGACGTTTAGGCCATATTGGTTTTTCAGGCCAATTGGGCTTTTCTGGTAAGTCAGTTCGGTAATCTGGCTTGTAAGGATAACGATCCTGAGGCTTGTAATCTGGTTTCTCCTTTATCCTATCTCTTTTTCTCTCTCGTTCTCTTTCTTTTTCATCAGGATAACTGTTCGGTCTAGTTGGCCAGGTTCTCCAGTACTTTTGGGTTGTTCGTGGCCTTTGAGTTGTAGTTGTAGTTGTAGTGGTTGTAGTTGTTGTACCAGGCCATGGATAAGATGGAGCGTCTGGTAAATTTCCCCAAAGTTTTTCCTCTTGTGAACCTAAAAAATTTATTTCCATTAGAATTATATCTAAAAGTATGTACCTGACTTGCATATAAAGAAGCACTTTAGCTCAAGAAATATTCAGTATTTTTAATCATCGCAATGGTTGATTAGCGTGGATGAGTGTGAACTTGTATTTAAGAGGAGGTTCAATATAATATTTTCAAGAAATAATGAAACTTATGTTTCCCGATGTGGATAGGTAGATTTATAGAATAAATATTGAAAAAAATATGTAATTTAAAGACAAAATACTAGAATCATTATCTTTTTTTTTAATTTTGCGAACTACCATAGAAACTCAAAAAAATTATCAAAAGTGGGCAAGTAAAAGCTTAACCTGAAGATAATTATGTTAACATTAACATTCGCTTAATGAATTTACGCTACCTTTTACGGCTAAAAAATTAGTTGAAGATAAAATCACATTAGATCATCCGATCCAAAATCAGGAATACAATAAGCACCAAATTGATCACTTTACATCTCAGATTCCAACATGATGTGGCTCATTTTAATATTCATGTCAGCATTTACTTTCGATAAATAATTTAAATGACTTAAAATTTGTTTAACAGAAGCACTATTGCAGTAAACAGTTGCAAATCTGACAAACCCCCCGATCTAAGAAGGAAGATGTGACTTTCAATTGAACTACAGTGATTTGAAATTTCTTATTTTTTAACTTACTGAGACATAGCGAACAGTTATCTCTATTGAAAAGTTGACAGATCTAATATTTCAATTTATTTTTTGTTTTAGTCGAAATATACTGAGAATTAGGACACGTTAAATTTAAAATGCAGGCAGTACCTAATTTTCACCTATGTCAAACGGAATTTGTGTTTACAAGAAGCACCAGTTACCTCACCTTTTGCCGACGGCAAATACCCCTCAGTCGATATTTTATTCAGGTATTACAAGGAAGAAAAGTTCCTAATTCAGATTAAAGATGTTTAGATGATAAGATTCTGCTATCATCTAAGCTTCACCAAAAATTATTTCAAAGCTTCATTAAAATTTATGATTCCCGTAATAATAGAAACCCAACAACAATAATCAATCATAAACAAGTAAATTCAGCATAAAATTGAAAATTTCAGCAGAGAACGCTCACACACGTGCACTTACTATGATTATATTTTTTAAATTTAAGATAAGAACGATATAGTAGAAATAACAAATGAAATGCAATAAATAAGAGACAATCAGGTTGCGAAGAATAATGGGATTCCCTTGAGTATAAGCGTTAGTTTCAGAGGAGGAAGAATAGTGTAACAAAAAATCAAAAGAATGTAAAGAGTATTCCCAAGACATTTAATAAAATAATCATAAGAGATTCAGGTAGGTTTTCTAAGACTATAACTTTATGATTTTTATCAACTTTTTTGGTAATTTATTTTGACATTCGATAAATATTTGACTTCTAATTTTTTACAATACACAAAAAAAATTTTAACAAAATTGAATATGTTAAAAAAGTATGCTTCAATCAGATAGTATAGGCTTCCCCTCACGGTATTACCCTCGCGGTTTTGGAAATGCCGCAAAGATTCGGTATTTATATCATATAAATGCTGTATATTTACCATAATACTTGAGTTATTTTAGCCAATTTTTTTGCCGAATTATTACAAAAAAATTACGATATAAATTCAGAATATTTACGGCAATACGGTAGGAAAATTACGGTATATTAACAGCATCTCTCTCTCTCTCTCTCTCTCTCTCTCTCTCTCTCTCTCTCTCTCTCTCTCTCGATCTTGCTCTCTACTCTCACTCCTTGGTTATGTGCTTCATACTACGTTCGCCCTTTCTCACTCTCTCGCAATCGGTCTCTTTCCCTCTTCTTTGACAAAAACATTTCACACCTTAACAAAGAAGTTTCACTTCAGAAAATTTTCTCTTCGAGCTCAAAAATATGATTAATGTGTGGCACACACACACACACACACACACACACACACACACACACACACACACACACACACACACACACACACACACACACACACACACACACACACACACACACACACACACACACACACAGAGAGAGAGAGAGAGAGAGAGAGAGAGAGAGAGAGAGAGAGAGAGAGAGAGAGAGAGAGAGACACACACACACACACATATATATATATATATATATATATATATATATATATATATATATATATATATATATATATATATATATATATATATATATATATATATATATATATATATATATAAATACATACATATATAAACTTTTGAACCATATGCATTTTCTGAATCCGCTTGACGAGCTGAGTCGAAATATAGCAAAATTTTTCAAAAGTTCAGTCATGAGGACCAATGCAATAGTTAGATTTCTATGAAATCTACTAAAAATTAAAAAATTCAAGTAACCGATATGGTTGTATATGATTTTCGAAAATTAAAAAAGATTTTTTTGTAAATTTAAAAATTAAAAGAAACAATTTTGGAACGTACTTGGTGTGTGTTATTGTGTACTTGAATTTTTTTTAAGTGTCCTAGTAGATACATTTTAGGAATTTCATAAAAAGTGAAATATTTCGTAACTATGCACACTAAATACGTTAGAATTTATTAAATTCTACTCTAATAACTCTATAAAATACATTGAATAATCCTAACTTTAAATTGATAAAATATTTCCGATTTCCAAACATTTTACAACATTAATTGATTAATAGTAGAGAAGTATAATTAATTAAATTCAAATGAGTATACAAATATATTTTATGAAGTTATATAATGGAAGTAGTAGTTGTTGTTATTAACTTACCATACATTTGTTGGATGCCGTTTTTGTCATCCTCGGGTAACTCGTAGTTTTGAGATATTCCTTGGTACCAAGGATACATGAGTGCACCACGTACTGAACTATGAGCGAGACCTAACGAGTGACCAAACTCATGCGCTGCTACCGCAAATAAACTTGTTCCTGTAACATAAAATATGTTAGGTTTATCAAAGAGACTACATTAATGAGTCTTCTCCATTAGCTTTTGTTTGAACTTCATATCATGGAATATTTATACACAAAAAAAAAAAAATGGGCAATCCTCGTATTCTTTAATGACAACATAATCCCTGATTAAGAAATCTCATTTGGAATAATTAAAAGCATTTCGAAACAATTTAAAATGCTTTAACTCAGTTGATTAATATATATAGATAAACACTTTGCATGGATAGAATCATTTAAAAAATTCTTAATCAGAGTTTATCATATTATAGCAACCTATCCGGGCAAAAAATTGAAGATTTGCTCTGTTAGAATCCAACAACATCTGACCAGATATAATTTTACTCTTTCAATAACACATCAATGTGCCTTTTAAGTGCTTTATTTTTTTAAGTCTTGAAATAATGGATTGCAAAAGTAACTTTAAAATGAATTCTATTTTTATCAAATTTTAAATACTGATAATTTTAGAACGGTATCAGGCTTATTGATCCCTGGACAAAATATCCCAAAAAAAAATATCCCCGACAAGTTATCCTTCGGATTCGTTATAATTTTCGAAAGTTAAAAAAAAAATTCAAGGGCACAGCATGGTTAAAAGCGTATGTGTTTGTCTAATATCGAATAAACACACACAAAAACCATGTTAAAAGGGCGCAACACGATTACAATATGGTTTTATTAATAAATTCTGTCTGTTTAGTATCAATTGTCGGGGATATTATGTCCAAGGATATTTTGTCCAGGAATATTTTGTCGGGGATATTTTGTCCAGGGATCAATTATCATGGAACCAATGTCAAGTTCTTTATTTGTTTGTATATATTATCCCATAAGATAAAACTCGCACTTTTTCCCCGCTAGACAGGGCAGAAAGTTTAAAATTTCGATGCAGATATGATGAAAAATTTTTGAGTGTAAATTTAAGATTTTTTGTGTCAATTCTCAAATCAACATAAGAAAGTGTTAAATATTTAACGCAAAATTTTTCTTAACACAATTTTATTTGACGCAATGACGCAAAAATTTTTATTCTGCAACATGAATTCCTTTTCCATTTTAGCTTTTCTACTTTTCAAACAATGAAATATTATCACATTCAATAATATTATCACATCAATAATATTATCACATCAATAATATTATCAATAATATTATCACATTTAAATATTTGTCAATGAAATAAACGCTAAACCAAGTAGTTTGAATAAGTTCCAATAGTTTAATAAAGTTATTTAGAGACCAGAAGTTATTCAATTTAAGATATTGACTGACTTAAACGAAATTTACCTTCTTCGTGTTGATCATCGTGCAGTAGCCACATTTCTTCTTCGTCAAAATGCGCATCACCGCCTCGGTCACGACCCGGAAAAAATGCATGGGCCAATATTTGACCACGCCCATCAAAAGGATGACCATCACCATGATATCCTCTAAAAAATAATAATAATTGAAATATATTCATTCACAATAACAGGATTAATACAGGTACATTATACAAAAGTATTTTTCAAACGCTTAATTGATAAAAGATTTCTATCCTTATAAACAACATTATCTTTTATTTATCAATAATTTACTTTAAAAGTTCAACCACACGAATGCAGACAAGTCGATTAGTTATTATAGTGATAATAAACATTGACTTAGATAAATAAATAAATACAAAAAATAATTAAATTGAAATTATTGCATAAATTAAAGTGAGAAGATATAATATAGATAGTCAATTCACTAAATACATACCGGTGGAAATAAACGAGTATATCTGCACGGTCGCTGTTCACTTCATGAAATGTAAGCTTCGAATTTCTCGCCCAAAGATCCAAAGCTCGACTCAACTCTTGTCTCACTCCATACGTATCTAGTCCACTCGGTCGCTCTGTCCGTAAACTAAAAATAAAAAAAGTCGTTAATGAATTAACTAAATGAGAAAAATACCTTCAATTAAAATTTTTTATTTTTTCAATAAACTAAAAAAATAAAGTCTTTGTTATGAAATTTAAATCATATATTCGAATTTCAGTAAAGTGACGAACGTATGCTATAAACAATTCTAAATCAACGAAATTTTTTAAACATATGTACGTTACTTTCTCAACTTTACGAAAAAATAGTTTTTTATTTTTTCCAATTTCTCGTCTTGACGTTAATCCAATGCTCTTTTTGGGTACTTATGATAGTTCAAATTGATTTTTAGGAATTTGTTGCCCATTTTATCTCAATGCTGTACTCTTTGAATAACATCTATAGTATTAGAATTAGACCCATTTTATAACTTTAACTTCCCGCCAAGAAAATTGAATATTTTCAAAATATCGGGAAATTATTGGTTCTACTCCAATTTGCAAAAATCAAGTTTTCATCAAATCTCGAGGTTTTAAGGTCACAGGAAGCTTCTCTACCCCCGCGATGTTGTCACTATGACTGTATGTATGTACGAATGTGTGTGTGAAAAATGTTTTTTCGAAATTACTCCGAGATTCCTAATTCGATCAATTCAAACTTAAAAATTCTTTATAAGGCTTAAAAAACTACCTTGAATGCCGCCAACCTCGTAAAAATCGGTTCATTCATTCAAAAGTTATTGCGGTTTGAAAATTTACAAAATAGTGTTTTATTAAACTTCTATCAATCAATAATTTCTTTAACGGTTTATCCAAGCGAATATAAATTTTTAAGAAGTCTATGATGATCTACACTGGTACTCATAAGTGTAGTGATAACAGATAATCAAATATTTTCTTTTTAAATACTTTTAAGGAAGTTGCATTTAATATCTCTGGTGGTAATTTTTGCCAGAGACAAATTGCTGAAATTATAACTGAGTTTTCGAGAAAAGAAGTATTGTAGTTTGGAATGAAGAAATTTACATTATTATGTTTAATTGTTAACTTTTCAGATCGTCTCGATTTATTACTGTTAAATAATTTTCTTGAATAGTTTGGTTTTCAACTCGATAACAATTAATAAAAAAATAAGTACATCTAGAATTTATCGAAAGTCATTTCAATTCACGTCTATGAGGAGTAATGTGTTTATCACACTTTAACTTGAATATGAACCTTATCGCACTATTTATAGCGCGCTTTAGATTCAATTGATTTTCTGCAGTAGAATCAATTAATGAGTTCAAGACAACAATTATCTTTAAGAGAAACGATGGTTGTTGAGACCAATAATTTTTTGACTTCTGGAGTGAAAATGTTTTTTCGAATTTTTAGGTAGTACCTGATAGTATGTTAACTTTTATAATCAATTTATAATTTCGATAGTTATTTCAGAGCATGTTAAATTCATTTAAATGTATGTAGTTTTTTTTTTTTTTAGATATATTGAGTATAAGTTGTGTTTTAAAAGATACGATGAGTTAAATAAATATGGTTTAAATCAGGCTATCGATGTGTACTTTTAAATTATCGGAATAATTATTTACACTAAGCAGCTGTCGTAATTATAAAATACCTGGATTCACTTAATAATGCAGTTAATTAAATAATCATTTGAGTGAATCTGCAAATATAATTTCCGTATCAATTTTATCGTGATTAATATTCATTATTAATAAAATACATTATTACATTTTTATCTCATAATCAAAAGATATTCCGAAATACAATTAATCTTATTTGAACGGAGTTATTTACATTGATTTTTAACTCGTCAATCTACGGGATGAAATCTCGAGAATGTAGTGTTGTCGACACGCTTTGTCATGTCTCACCCTGTTGTAGGTTCGTGAATTGATTGAGAGCCTTGACATATAACTCTAGTACTATCCAATGACAGAGAGGCTCTCGAAAGCATCGGTTTTATCCCACTCGATAATCTCTGTCTCTTGCCATGTAATTCCTCTTCTTTTATCGTCATGTGCCAATCAAATGTTACATACAGATCTAAAGCCCTTGTTAATTGCATCATCTAGCATTTTTATTTTTAATGCAATTTTTCGATTAGATCTTTTCTATCTGTAGAAAGAATAGAAATATAAAAAACGTAGATGTTAAAAAATGAAGGGCCTGATCAGGGCAAAAAGGGGTAATGGAACAGTGGAATATTTTTTCATAATTATCTTACGAAGATGAATGAGAGCAGGTGATCAACATTATTAAAAATAAGGCACAAAGTCAATATGGATACGGCAAAAATTATTATAAAAATAAAGTAGCCCCTTGAAAGAAGTATAAAATCATTTTATTTGCATGTTGAATAAAGAATCCGTAATTAATTATAAAATATTTATTTGCATATTAAATCTACGATGTTTTTAGATAACGATATTTCAGTGTGAAAATTAGTACAAAGGGTTGAAAGGGACATTACTAGATCTAGAGATATTCATGGGAAAGTAAAAAGGTGTCACCTCAGATGATATATAGAAAAGCAGTGACTACTGAACTCACTTGAAGATTTACGATGCTGCATTTTTTTCCGACTTTTTTAGCTTCACCTTTTGCATGTTACACCACCATCAACAAATGTTGTTTTTTTCTGTATAAAATTTTGACCTATTAAGGTTTACTATAATGCAGAAACGGTCTTATCAGGTATCTGTAACCTTGTCAGTTTAAAATTAGTTTTGCCATTAAGACCTTGCATTGTTTCTCATACTTCATTAAGCTTTATATATTTTTAAATGATCAGATATTTAAATTTAAATCTTCTGTTTTCGAAAATATCGAGTTGTCTTACATAATTGTTTATCCGCAAGTAACGTATATCAACTAAACGGATTGTTTTTTAAGTATTTAGTTTCTTATTTAAATAATTGATTATCGGATTAATACAGGAACTTTTAATAATGATAGTACTATTAAATTACTAATTAATAACATTCAAAGGTTCATTGATTATAATAATGCCTGCAATGCTATAATTTTGCATGATATCATGAAATTGATCTCGAGTATCTGGAGTATATACGAAACAGGTGTCTTCAGATCCCGTATCGTCATTATAGCAACGATAATATGCAAGTTGCAAGAGTACTCAAGAGAGTCTGTGACTTGGAACCTGACGATGAATTAATTAGTCCAGACAACTTGTACATCATTACAACAAAAATGTATGGAAAAAACATCAACCCATTTATAAACACAACTTGATCTTTTATCTCAATTTTATCGTGCGTTCTCCTCTTTTTTAAAAAGTTAATTTTTAACTTTACATATTTAGAAATTTGATTTAAAAAATTATAACTTTTTCAGTAATCATATTTGAAAGAAAAAAGACTTTAAATTTGAGTAAATATTTAAAAAATTAGAACATAATAATAATTTTCTTATCGAATTTCCAAACTTTCAGAACATTACGAATCAAATTCATAATGGTATCGTATCCGGTATTGATTTTGGTCACAGAAATAGTTATCGTGCATGGCCACGCGTGGCCAAGCCCGATCATGAATTATCGTACAAAGCCATACCCAATCAAGCAGGTTCATGCTTACTTATTCTATTCAATCACAAATGGTGATCCCTGATCGAGCTTGGTCAAGCATTAATTATGTATGACTGTTCAAGGGTTTGTACAGTCAGGCATGATAGTCCCCACTGTGTTAAACGACTTTATGCATGATCAAGCTCTACCAAGCATGAATCACGTATGATCAAGCTTGATCAAGCAAGTTTCTTGTATGGCCATACAAGACCATATTCCATCATGCAGATTCATGCGTGACCTTTTAGTTCTCACAGTACACAGTCATGCACCGTCAAGTACGGTTGTGTATGATCATGCATAATCATGACAGGCCGTGCGAAATAACGCATGTTTAAAAGTACACGATCAACAGATTCGGTAGAATCTGGCGCCAAGTTCCGTTCTCAAGCCAGACTACCGAGTGTGTATATACCGTAAGCAGAATCGTTTTTTGAGGTTACAAGTTTTTTTTCAAATTTAATTTGATTTTTTTTTTATATGATATTTTATAATAGTAGTTCATGCTTTTTATTACGCGTATTACTTGATTATTATCAATTATCTTTATAATTTCTATTTAAAATTATTAAAAATAATCAGCACAAACTATAGCGACCCAGATTTTTAGATTTTAACTTTTTTCTTATGTAAAAAGCGGACGGCCAGAGACTAAATAATATAACGATGCATGCTAATCTTATAATAGATGGGAAACTACAGTGAAAAAAAGATATTTGACAGCTTGCAATTACACACGCCAGGCGGCGCAAGAATAACTTTTACATGAACTATAGCTTAAAGGGGATAGTTTGCCATCGGAAATGTATTAAATTAAAATTGTCAATTTTTATTATAATTACAAAAAAAACTGAAATCCGAACAAAAACAGTTTCACTGTAAAAAAAATCGTGCCAAGTCCACGTTCATAAGACTATTAAGAAAAAAAAATTTTATTTCTTTACAAAAAGATATAAAATAAAAAATTAAAAAATCCAAGTAACCGATATGGTTGTATATGATTTTCGAAAATTAAAAAAAAATTTTTGTAAATTTAAAAATTAAAAGAAACAATTTTGGAACGTACTTGGTGTGCGTTATTGTGTACTTCAATTTTTTTAAGTGTCCTAGTAGATACAATTTAGGAATTTCATAAAAAGTGAAATATTTCGTAACTACGCACACTAAATACGTTCCAAAATTGTTTCTTTTAATTTTTAAATTTACAAAAATTTTTTTTTAATTTTCGAAAATCATATACAACCATATCGGTTACTTGGATTTTTTAATTTTTTATTTTATATCTTTTTGTAAAGAAATAAAATTTTTTTTTCTTAATAGTCTTATGAACGTGGACTTGGCACGATTTTTTTACAGTGAAACTGTTTTTGTTCGGATTGAGTATTACCTAGCACAATTGTGCATGATCATACACGACTTATGTATTCTCATGCATGATCATGTCTGATTCATGCTTGGTCAAGCACGATCATACATGGTGATTTTTTCCCGGGATATTACTTTCAAGTCGGAAGAACACTATTTCGGACCTGTTAGACCATCATGGAAAAGAACTACCGTTGCTCTCTTAGAGTAGAAACTGTCTAGTTTCTACGCATTGAATCTAATTCAAATAATTTAAGCCTTATTGTCAGGGATTGTTGTTTATTGTTTATCTTAAAGTAATTACTTAAGTTGAAAGATGAAAAGTAAACTTTTGGTCTTAAATCATTTTACTTTAAACTTCATGTTTCAATACAAGTGACATAAAAACATGAATTGTGCCATATGAGAACAAATATGCTTTCAAATTCGACATTTACACTGATAGAAAATTTATGTTGATTCAAGAGATATTTTCTTGATCTAAGAATTTATTTTGAAAGACAAATGATTATTTTGCTTTAAGAATTTCTTGTCTTGATTTAGATTTTCTTAGCTTAAGAGCTATATTATCTTCAATCGATATATTTAGTTTTTCAACCAAAATAACATTATCGTTTAAAAAACTTAAAATAATTCATCAAAGTATATTTCAAAAACTAAATAGTCTTTAATTGTTATACCGAAAAAAAAATTATTTCTTGGAAATAAGTAAATTAATGACTCAAAAAAAGCCATTCTTAACACAAGTCGGTAACATCTTGAATCAATGTTATCGCCTATCTTGAACCAAGAGACAAAAATGATTGAAAGAAATATATCTATATCTAGTTTCAAGAGTTCAAATTTTGAAGAAAAAAAGTTTCTTGAATCAAGATTGTTTTTCTATCGGTGTATTATTTTACTGGTGGTCATCAACACTCATTCTTGTCTAAAATCGTAGAGTTTCATACCTCGCCACATAAACGACTACTTTAAATGTATAGTTACTATTTATACTTGAGTATATAGGGGAGGCTGGCCTAAAGCGTGTAGGTTAATAATAAACTCTAAAAAAATGTAGTTTTTGAGCTTTTATCGCAATGATTTTGACTTTATTTCTTAAGAGAGATCTAAGCTATGTAGTTAATTGTATATTTATGATGAATAAAAAATTGTTCTTGACTAATAATTTCCCCGTAATTTCAACTTATTTTTTTCGTCCAATTTTTTTTCGTTTGACTTTGACTTAACAAACACAATTAACTGGTAGATTAATATTTTATAAGTTCAAAGAACTACTGATTAAGTAAATTTATAATTTCAAATAAATAAAGTGGAGCAACAATTTATTTGATGACATAAAACAACAGTTTTTTTTAGATTACTAGAAAAATTTTAGTATTTTACCGCTAGATCATGTTAAAAAAGTATAAAATTTATCATAGATGATCTCCGAGGTTGACGTGAGGATTCACAGTTGAGTAGATATACTAGCTTTTGGCGGGGAGTTAAGTTTCTGTCTAACCGCATCCATGATCCCGACCTCCCTGTAGCTCTCACGGCTCCTTGCTCATCGGTGGTTAAACCTTCCCCTACTCTCGACGTTTTCTATTCTCTGTGATGCATGAGACACGAGAAGAGGTCATGTGCAAAACAGTTCATGAGTGATAACGTGATACCATCGTATATTAATTTCTCGTCAGCAGATATCACAAGACCTTTTCCGTTTATCATTTGTAATTTCATGCTATGAAAATTTGCAAAAGTTCGAATAATCAATATTTTCAGCCCAGTATTAGAAAATTCAATTATGACCATTTTTGAATAAAAACAAACAGTTTTCTGAAATCTCAATCCCCTATTCTTTTCTCAAAGGAGAAAAGTAAAATGAAACAATTCCAAAGCATTGTATAAATTTTCAAAAGATTTCGACGAAGATGGGATTCGAACCCACGCGTGCAGAGCACATTGGATTAGCAGTCCAACGCCTTAACCACTCGGCCACCTCGTCATATAGTACGTTAAGATTGAAATTTCGATAAAAGTGAATTTAATCATTACGATAAAAAAGTTGAGTCGCTCTCTTCGATAAATATGCGTATGAGCAGTTAGAATATCAATCTTTACGAATGTTGACTGTGATAAGATACGAGACCTCGCGCGCCCGTGTGTATATGGGTACTTGTGTTTTAATGTCGCAAAACCATCAACTGAGACTTAACTTGTGATGGCTACGCATGGTGTATATTATATTTTCCCAATAAGGACAGTGAAAAGAAATTCCGCTGTTAAGCTTTTTCGATGTTCGATGATCACCGTTTAGGTGTTTGCATTCATTTCGAGTATTTATTTTCCAATAAATCTTGTACATTAAAAAAATGTGTTTGTAAATTTTTCACAACTTTTAAACGGCTTGATCGACCAAAACGGGGTATGCAGCATGTGAAAGAGTTTATTGCCAATGGATTTCATGTACATAGAAACCAAAAACATTCTTGATACAAAAACTTTTATCGGAAGACAGCTGAAATCTTGATTGAAGAGTATCACATTCTTGATTTTAAACATTTTGATTCAAAAGTTTCCAATAGTTAAATCAACTAAAATTATTTTTTAATCAATATTCTTGATTTCTTAACGCAAGAAATATTTTACATACTTCAAAACCAAATAGCTTCTTTCAAGAAAATCAATGTTTTTGGCTTTAGAAAATTCTTGGCTTTATTCTCGGCCTTGTCCGATCAGAGTAGTAAGGTTCGAGCCCTAAAGTTGGTATTGTTTTTCGTCAATTTCAATTTATGGAAAAACATATTCTTTAGCCAAAGTATCGATGTTTTTGAGTTTAATATACACTAGTCACAAAAATTAAGGGATATAAAAAAAATTCCAAATTTTTTGGTGATTTTCAGCGAGCTGTAACTCCGAGGAAAATGATCGCACAGAAAAAAAAAAAAAGCAAATTGTAGCTCCAAGTGTCTAGTTTTTAGATATGACCATGAAAATTTTTTGTCATCGTCAGGTCTGGAGAAATCCTAAGAAAACTACTGAAAAAAAATTTTTTGAAATTTTTTTCGTCTTAAAAAAGGTCTACGGGCTTCAAAAAAATTTTTTCGATTGTTTCGTTTAAAAGCTCTTTTAGTAAATTTAATACCCTTTAATTTGACGTAATCAAAAAGCCTGTACGATAATTTGCCGCGGAGTTATCGTCAATCAAAGCAAAAAGTTTTTTTGACTTTGGAAATCAATAACTCTGGAAATAATGACCGTATAGGAAATCGAAGGAGGGTTTTGAAAACTACACAATATTCTCTATAAGAGAACGTAAACCGCTTTTGAAGAAAAAATTTTTTTGAATTGAAAACTCGGACTGAAAAAAGACAAAAATTCGCATAATTAAGGATATTTGGATAACTTGGTATAACTTTGGATAAAATGGATGAACGAAGGATATCGTTGGTAATTTTTAACTTCAAAGTGTCCCCTAAAATCCCTAAGAAATTCAAAGCGCTGCGATTTTTTGTTCATAGTGCCCAGAAGCTTCAAATTCTGTGTTTTCGCAAAAATCACCATTATGAGCAATTTTGTGATTTTTATTCATTTTTCCATTGAAAAAAATTTTTTTTTTCAAAATTCTTTATTTTTTCGATCAAAGAGATTGATTTTTCAAGAAATTTGAAAAAAAAAAAATTTCAATTTTTTTCGAAAATTTCGTGTGTGTGTGTGTGTGTGTGTGTGTGTGTGTGTGTGTGTGTGTGTGTGTTTGTGAGAAGCGTAAATCCGACCGAGCAACCTCCACGTGGTACGCTTTGGGTAACGCTAATGCCGGCGGTAAAACAACAGTCGAAAAAATTGAGAAAATTTCGAAAAAATTTTCGAAAAAATTGAAATTTTTTTTTTTCAAATTTCTTGAAAAATCAATCTCTTTGATCGAAAAATAAAGAATTTTGAAAAAAATTTTTTTCAATGGAAAAATGAATAAAAATCACAAAATTGCTCATAATGGTGATTTTTGCGAAAACACAGAATTTGAAGCTTCTGGGCACTATGAACAAAAAATCGCAGCGCTTTGAATTTCTTAGGGATTTTAGGGGACACTTTGAAGTTAAAAATTACCAACGATATCCTTCGTTCATCCATTTTATCCAAAGTTATACCAAGTTATCCAAATATCCTTAATTATGCGAATTTTTGTCTTTTTTCAGTCCGAGTTTTCAATTCAAAAAAATTTTTTTCTTCAAAAGCGGTTTACGTTCTCTTATAGAGAATATTGTGTAGTTTTCAAAACCCTCCTTCGATTTCCTATACGGTCATTATTTCCAGAGTTATTGATTTCCAAAGTCAAAAAAACTTTTTTGCTTTGATTGACGATAACTCCGCGGCAAATTATCGTACAGGCTTTTTGATTACGTCAAATTAAAGGGTATTAAATTTACTAAAAGAGCTTTTAAACGAAACAATCGAAAAATTTTTTTGAAGCCCGTAGACCTTTTTAAGACGAAAAAAATTTCAAAAAATTTTTTTTCAGTAGTTTTCTTAGGATTTCTCCAGACCTGACGATGACAAAAAATTTTCATGGTCATATCTAAAAACTAGACACTTGGAGCTACAATTTGCTTTTTTTTTTTTTTTCTGTGCGATCATTTTCCTCGGAGTTACAGCTCGCTGAAAATCACCAAAAAATTTGGAATTTTTTTTATATCCCTTAATTTTTGTGACTAGTGTATTATTCTTAAACTGTCAATAGCATTTCTTAATTTATGAAAACCTTGTAGTCTCTAACGAAAAAGTTTACATCTCATTTTTAAAATAAATTTCATTTTTTTACCGAGAAATCAATGAAATTTTCATTTGTTAACTGAAAAGTTGATTAACAACAGGATAATAAACTAATAATTTTAAACCATTAACATTTTTATACGATATAGATATTTGACGATAAATCCTAAAAATTTCTTTAATTTATCTTTAACCGTTGATTTGTGATTTATTTATTAATTAAGAGTACTCAAAATTTTAATTGCAAAAGAAATTGTTGTTAAAATGAAAATTTTGAAAAATCGTTTGGGGGATTAATTTTATCATTGTGACTACTAGAGAAAAAAATATGTAGACTTAATTTAAAGGATCAAGTGGAAAATGGGGGATCCACTTGACGTGCAGCAGTCATCTTGCTCAGCAGTCATATAGTGCACTAATTAGGCCCGCGTTGATTAAAAGCTATTTAAATGGATAATAGTATGGAAAGTTAAGGTTATAACAGTATGAAATATGATAATATTAAACGTAAATGGATAAAAATTAGATTAACTTCTATAATTATCTAATGGCTGTCTGCTTATCTGGTGTTGCGGTGTTAATTTTTATTCAATTGACACTCAACTCAATCTACTGCGTTCATAATCCCTTAATAATAATTATAATCCCCTTTATAATATTAATTTCCCTAGTGTGATGAAAGTATAAGAATCAGATTAAAATTCCTGCAAAAAGCTATTAACTGAGTTATTAAGAGTTAGTCGTGAATTTATTAATTTATGAAATAGAAATGGGGTCAACCAGCTGGACAGTACTATAAGCTTTTGAAATTAATTGATAAAACTCTTTATCACTTTTAATTGTGTTTTATTTTAATGGAATGTCAGTGAACATATTTCGCGAAGTTTAATTTAAAGATGTGAATTAGGTATCCAATTTTTTTAATTGAGAGAAACTTCCATATTGAAAAACTTTTCATACGAAGTCACAAACCTATCTGTGAGTTTCTTCGTATTTTTCATCTCAATCTATTTTGCACAAACCTAGCACAAGAGATTAAGATTCTTAGAACATTCATGATAACCCTCATACCTCCCCAGATATGTGCCTACTCGAGTCGAAAAAATGAACTTACATGAGCTTAAATCAATTGTTTTAGTATAGCAGTTAAGTTCATTTAAGTTAATTTTTTTAACTCGGGTAAGTATGAGGGCTTTCCGACTTTGACGACGAGAATGTCAACTCGTCGTGGGACACACTACGGCATCATTTTCATATTCTAGCGATTTCTTGCAAAACAGCGCGCCTTCGCTGGATTCGATACCACAAAATGTTGACAGGCTAATGATTCTACATATCTCGTTGAAGGGCAGTTGTCATCGTAGTCCAAACACTCCGTGGTAGCAGGTTTTATCCGGTAAATGTACCGATTCAATGTCTTGACGTTTTATTTTATATCAAAGACAAAATTCATTCGATAAAAGACTTCAATAAGACACAATAAGTAGCAAATAAACATATTTTTAAATCACCGATGGATGCTACAGAGAGAAACAAAGCAGAAATTGCAATTTGATCATAACATGCTAAAAATACTATTAGATCATGGATTTTATCGGTTTTTTTAATTTATCTCTCTTTTTTGCAGTTTGAATCTCAATTTTGACTTAAGATTCGTGTTCAGCGGTAAAAAATACGTCGGAAAATCTTTGTCGCACATCCAGCACTGATCACTTTTTAGGTTTTTTTAGAAATCTACCTATTATAGCCGGTCTCATGTTGTAATTTTAAGAAAATTTTGTCATAATATGTTTAATTTCATCGAATAAAGTCGAAACCACAGAGAAAACCCATACCAGTACCGGACCGACCCCGGACAGCTATCGGACCAACCCCCGACGGTTGGTGTTGGAACTATTCGAACAACCGTTGGGGCTCGTACCCTCGCCTCACGATATGATGTGCGAACGAACTAACGGGATAATGACTTAGCCCGTTCGACCATCATGCCGCGTCTTTTGACACTTTTTTCAATTTATTTCGCAGTTGGGAAAATTGAAAAAAATTAAGAATAAATTGATTTTTCGCCTTTTTCTTCAACTGACTTTCATCTGTTGCAAACTCTATTTTTTGGGAAGATGCCTTTAAATATCTATTTGTTGTAGTCGGTCTCATATCGTTATTTGCAAAAATATAATAAAAAATAAATTTTACGAGATTATTGTCTTTTAATAACGTGTTTTTTTTTTTTTCAATATTTAAACAAGAAATCTTCCTATCCATGTCGGGTGTGGCCGAATGGCACTTTTTTTGTGGACCTGTGTAGTCCTTAAAAATATTCTAAATTGAAAAATAAATTATTGAAAAGTTTGAACATTAAAATAACGTCATACGAAAAATGAGGTTATTGTAGATGAAAGTGATAATTTTACAATATTTAAAAATATGAGTTAAAAATTTTATGAAGATCATGATCATCAAGGCCATTCAAGTGGCTTGCTCTTGAATTGTGCCAATAATTGTGTTAATATAGAAATTGAAATGCGGATAAGTTGAGAAACATTAACTGATGTACATCTGAATAAACAGTTGAATGATAAGTAAATAATTTAATTGGGGAGTCAAATTGAACGTAAAATAATCGGGCTGGTTTTAATTATTGAGCAAGTGATGACTGCCAGGTATTATTCAAAAATTCAGAGATAATGAAAATCAACCAGATTACGTTCATGGCTAATATTAAATGGCATCATGATGACGTCACATTTGAAACGATTCAATACCTGTACCATAGCAATGTTCTGTAATGTGTTAGCGCATAAGGCAGTTAAGAGAATCCAATGGTTGTGTCAAAGCAATCGTGCTATATAAATATAACTAGAACAGAAAAATAGTTCAAAAGGTGAAATAATTCAAAAGGTAAAATAGTATAGAATTGGCTAGTGGTCATCCAGTAAATGGAACTGAAAATGAGGATTTACTTTGACATTCCACTGATATTCCAATTCAATCAGATACCTCAATTTATATATGCATGCTATCAGTTTCACAGCAGAGTTTTTAGTAGACTTCATGGAAATCTAACTATTGCATTGGTCCTCATGACGAAACTTTTGAAAAATTTTACTATATTCCGAATTAATTCGACGAGCGGAGTCAAAAAATACATATGGTTAAAAAATGTATATATGTATGCGCATAAACAAGCCGTATGTATTGTTTAAATACTAAATAGAGGAAACTAAAAATTTTCATTAAATATTAAAATTATTGAGCCAAATAGTTAATTTTCTTTTTTATTTATTTTTTTAACTTCTCGCTAAGAAAATTAAAAATTTTCAAAAATCGGGAAGTTACTGGTTTCACCCCGTTTTTCGAAAATCGAGTTTTCATCAAATCTCACCGTTTCGAGGTTCCAGAAAGATTTCCTGATTATAGTACATTTTCTTCTAAAATAATTGACAACCAATCGTAATGGAAGTATAGTCTAGCTTTACAATAGTTGTATCGTAAATTTTACCAGAAATTTTTTTTCCGTGTTCATACTCATAGAGTTTCATGTAAATACTTATAAGGGACATTTTTATTCTACTTATATCTCGTAAAAATCTTAATTTTTGAAGATTATGATGGTTATTTTGATTTTGCCTAAAATACAATAATTTTGTAAGTTTCAAAATTTAGGAAAATTTAATCTTATTTTTAATACCTTTAAACTTCGGTCATTTCCAAATTTTTCTTTCCAACTTTTAAATTTCGGTTATTTTTAAAATGTTTATCTAAGTTCAAAACTTTCAAATTTCGAGCGTTTCCTTATTCTCATCGATTTTGCTTTCCAAATTATAAGGTTGTTTTTTCATATAAAAATTGATTTTTCTTCTTAAAAATGAATAACACCAATCGTAGTATCTCTTTTGACATTTGATATTAAGATACGACAATTATACAAGAGTAATATTAGAGTAATTTCAAAGGTCGTTTCCAGTCAGTCCCAACGACTCATTGATCTATTAACCCCCTTGACCTATATTAAATGATCTTTTGTAAATACAACATAGCTTGTAGTATAAATTAAAATAAACGGTCTTATGCACTACATCTGTGAGACAATATAGTTCAATCATTTTGTTGTTAAAGTATAATTCATGTGTATTATAAACTATCGGAGAAAAAATGTTTGAATCTACTCAGATCTGAATTTTGCTTATATCAGCCTCGATTAAGTTAAGTTTGCTCCGATCAAATTTTATTACTCATCCATGAAAACTTAGCTAATGTATATTTTAGCAGAAGTACCCGCTAGGATTATTATTGCACACCTCATGGCGCGAAGCGCGTGAGGTGTGTTTCATACCCGAGTCGTCAAGGTTAAGCAATTTCGTGATCTTCAAATGCCTCTATCATAATCATTTTGCACTTATACGAGAATATAAGTAGACGTCCACTGAGAAAACACTTAAATTAAACCATCTTATACTTTCTGAAATTATTTAATGTTGCTATTTTGTAAGTATCAACAATATTAAAAAAAAAAAAAATCTGTAAGAAATCACTTAATTATTATTATTTTTTAACTTCCCGCTAAGAAAATTAAAAATTAAAAAAAACCGGGAAGTTATTGGTTTTACCCCCCTTTTTCGAAAATCGAGTTTTCATCAGATCTCGACATTTTGAGATCCTAGGAAGTTTCCCTGACTATTCTTGCAATGATGTTACCGCGCGCGCGTGTGTGTGTGTGTGTGTGTGTGTGTGGCCGTATGTAAACCTTTCATAACTTTTGAATGGCTTAACCAATTTTATCGAGGTTGATGCCATTCAAAGGGGCTTGACTAAACTTAGATTTTGAATACAGTTTGGACCGAATCGACCGAGTAGATTTTGAGAAATCTCAAAAAAACTACCAAAAAATTTTATTTCATAATGAAGATAAATAAAAAACTACAGTGTGAAGATTGTAAAGTAGAGGAAGGTTGACAGTGAGACCACTTGACTCCACTTGACGCGAGACGCTGTCTGACCAAATCAACCTCTCTCTCCTTCTTTGTCTGCACTCAATTGATTTCGTACTGTATATTCAATATTTTTTTATAACCGATGAAGAAATTTTAATATCCAATAAATGAAAATTCTGTTTTAGGTGTAACAAAAAATAAAAAGCTAATACGGTTCGTGTTTTTATGAATGAGCGTAAATATGCGAATAGACAAATCATCGAACCATTCGTATTTGTTGATAAATTATATAAGTAATTTCTTATTTAATATTTCGTTATTTCTTTGATATTTCAATTATGCCACTGCTGTATTTATTGCCTAAAGTTAACAAAATAATTTTCTTGTAATGCATTCTTTTTTTTCTTTTTAATTTTTTAAAGTCGCATAAACTACTAAGGTCATGAGCGACTTACTCGGGGGGAACTTTTGATATTGGAATTCGTTTTTAACTTTTTTGGGCTCAGCAGAATAATATACTTAAATATTGATAATATTCATTGGTGTACGCCGAACTCGAACCCGGTCCAATTTTGGAAAGCAAGGGCAAGATCCGATAGGCTACTGCGCGCCTATGTATTCTTTTTTTATTTTAGAATAATTAATAATAATGTCTTTTCCGTAAAGAAATTCAATTTCAATAAATTTTATATTTTACATGAAGAAATGACATATTTAAATAAAAATATAATTTTACTTTCTTCAAACTTTAAATGCGAATACTCAATGTCAATAAATTAATTTATTCGAATCAAAATATTTGATTATTTCTGACATTTTCATATTGATTTTACATTTTTTACATTTGAATTGATTGACAAGTTTTCTTCTACCAGAGTAAGTGGATTACATGAAATTTGCATTTATGTCGTGCATCGAAATATAAAAAGCTTAGTCAGTAATAAATCAGTTATTAATGGATCATTTATTACGATTTATTCACAGTTAATAAATAACAGGTTAAACACAAAAATTATAATATTTGGTCATGTCAGGCTATATTAGACTTTATCAGAAAAATGTGTGACAGGTAATTAATTCAACATAAAATCTTATAATTTAAGGGAAATATAATAATTCAACATTGATTATCGTCATCGTTAATATTAATTATAAAGAGCTAGTCTGAAATTTAATAAACATGTCTATAAATCATTTCAAAAAAGCATATTTGAAGAATATTATTATGAAACATAAAATTTCATTTTTCTTTTAATTTATTTCGATGCAAAACTTTTCATACTATAATAGATAAAACACTAATGGTGATAATAAACTTAGGAGACACTTTTTCTACTACGATATAATTGCGCTTAAATTTACTTGTGGTGGTAGTAGTAGAAATAGATTTTTTCAATTTACTTTAAATACGAAAAAATCATTTCAATCTAAGGAGAAAAGTTGAGGCAAAAGAGTTTGTGGACGAATCCTAAGCTTTCCGTCCTACTTTAATTGGTTTCTGTAAATGATTTTCTTTATTTCTTTTAATTCTATGCTTAGTAAAAAAGATGTCTAGAAAAATAATGTAAACGGAAACTTGTTACTCAAATATATAAAGTTCATTGATAGAAAATAAAAATTTTTAAAATATTATTTTACATAATAACTTCAAAATGTGTATATCGTAAAATTTTTCAACACAAACTTTTTTTAAAAATAAATAGCAGTTGAAACGTACGCATTCGCTCACTCAATAAGGTTGTGATGGCCACTTAAAAGCCCACAGTGTGAGCCAGCATCACACCCAGGTTGAGTGAGTTCATGAGAACGTCAATTCTGTAAGTTCCTCTTGATACTTGAAACGTCTTCTAAATTTAAATATTCTTCTTTTCATTTTTATTTCTCTTCACTTTTCACTTTTCATCTTAGTAATTTCCTTCCTCACTTCCAATTTTTTCGTTTCAACGCTATTCAGATTCGTAAATAAAGAAAAAAAATCTTATTCGGTGTAATAAAAGCGCTTTTAGTGATAATTTCCGAACGAGGAAGTAGACGTAAATTCAGTTGCGACCCAGACACATCGGAATCTTAGGAAGATGGAAATGTCATGGGTAATTCCTGATTTGGGTTACCATGATTCTTTTTATCTTTCATTTAGTTTCTGTAATCCTTTTTCTTTGTATTTATCTTTTTTAATCCGAACTTACTGGAATAACATAATTTATTGATGAAAAAACAAGATAAAACAGTATTTCTAATCTTATAGTTTCATATTTATAAGCTCATGTCCGTTATAAAAAATTCTTGTTGAACAACTTTTTTTTCCAAACTAATTTTTTGCTCAATCGAAAACCATGAATTTGCTCAGTGCTATTTAATATGCGTTTTTTTGTGTTTTAGCTCCTGACTGGTAAATTTCTTTTAATAGATATTTATGTCATAAGGCCGTGAAGTGGCGGTTTTCTGACAGCAACGATATTTCGATATGAGCTTAAGGTTTGTACAGAGAATGTTCGAAACGGGCGTAATTTTAACGTCAGAGGCGTAGCCGAATTCGAAAAGAATTCGAATTTCATCATTTTTAATTCTTTTCAATCAATATCTTTAAACAGGGCTGTTACACTGTTCCTATGTACTTAAAAGAGCTAAACATAAAAAAATTTATGGATATTTTGGACGCAAATGCGCGAAAATGTTCTCTATTTTAGCATTTATGAAAAAATTATATGCATGAAAAAAAGATCGTCATGCAAGATATTAAAAGAAAATCGTTATGAAACTTTATGAATTTAGTTTTGAGATCTTAAGAAAATGTTTCTATTAGCTATGAATATCATGGAATCATAAAAAATCTTCAAATGGATAGTGAAAAGTTTTCAATACAATTTAATAAATCGAAGTATTTGAGCTCGCAAAAATTTATGAAGTGAATGTAAATGGAAGTAATAAAGAATCAAATTTCGGTTATTGAAGATGAAAGACCTCTAATCATGCCTGATTGAACCGATGAAGCCGTAGAGTTTAATGCGATGCTATCATTTTACTGGTCACTCTATCACGATAGGGCTCATATGACAGTGTTAGAGCTAAAAATAAAGTATTAAGATCATGTAAAAACTCCGTTGCCGTATTTTGAACTTTTCGGTATCTTTTATCTTTTTTTTTTCTTGAACAACATATTTATAAATTCTTCAAAATCATTTTTGGGTTCATTTATGGTTAATCATTATTTTTACGTTCGAAAAAATTTATAACTATACAATTTAAATGAATGATAAATGAAGGTAATACTCAACTTATTGAATTTCAAATGTGTGAAAATCCGAAAACTTACGATTGTTCATGCGTAATGTAATTACCACTTTTATACACAATTTATGCAAACATTTGCTAAATTTAACTCCAAAGCATGAAATAAGAGAATATCACTGTTCATAATTGCAATTAATCCAGTAATGACCTAAATTAGTTATGATTGAATTTCCACTTTAATATGATTGTTTTATTAAGTGAAATATGAATCAACTAGTTAATTTATGCAACTCAACATTTTATTTTGGTATTTTGAACTAAAATATGTAAAATTTATTGATTGCAACCATGGAATTTTATTCAAAGTCATTGGATATTTTCATTTTAATTTCAGTTTGAAATTTTATCGAAAAGCAGAAACGAAGTAGAAAGATAAAAAGAAAACTCAGATTGGTATAGCATCTGTATGTCTCTGGAAAATAAATTAACATTGAATAAGCTAATGTATGCCAACAATAAATAAATTATTGATATTAACCGATTAATAAATATCAAATTGAGTCAAACTGCAAACCACACATTGAAAATTTAATATAATTAAATATTAAAATTATAATAAATAAAAATTAAATTTATATAATTACAAAATATTTTTCTTATTTCTATAGAAAGTTATATTCATTAGTTCTATAGAGAGTTATATTTATGAGTTTTTTTTATCTCAAAATAGCAAAAAATTTAGGGATGACTTGAAAAAATAGCTCTGTTCAGAGAAGACTACAATTAACTAGAATTACATTTTGATACAAATCTTGATCTGAATCTAAATACTGTTGCCACTTTTGTACATCTTTTTTGTTAACGTACTTAAAGAGTAAAAAAATACTTGATCTAAAGAAATTGAAAAGCTCTAAGTCGATTAAACGAGCTAGAAAAATTTAATGATCATTTTGAGGGCTTTTGAATTAAAAAAAAAAAAAAAAAAAAAGAAAATAATGAAATAATAAAACGGATGAAAATTGATTGAAGGTATATATGAGTATGTGAAATTTCAAGATGTCGAATATTCACTTGAATTTTTCTCCATAATTTCCTCTATACCCCATGTCTCTTACGATTCACTGGAGCATACGTTTTGTAATTCATCCATAATTTTTAACGTCCCGCTAAGAAAATTGAAAATTTTCAAAAATCGAAAAGTTATTGGTCTTACCCCGTTTTTCGAAAATCAAGTTTTCATCAGATCTCGATGTTTTGAAGTCCTAGGAAGCTTCCCTGACTATTCCCGCGGTGATGTCACCGTGCGCGCGCGAGTGTGTGTGTGTGTGTGTGTGAGGGGGTGGATGTGGATGTATGTAAACCTTTCATAACGTTTGAACAGCCTGACCGATTTCATCGCTCTGCCTTCATCGAGCAAAAAAACAGCATACACTCCTCGGGAAGTAAGTAAGAAACCCTCAGATCTCATGTCTGTTGACCTCGGCTTCGCCTCGGCCAACAATTACTTGTGATCTGAGACATTTCTTACTTTACTTTCCTCGGTGTGTAATATACTATTTGTATTCTGGATGGAAAAAAACTTTTTTTTTCAATGTGCTATCAGTGTAATAACGTTTCTCAAATATTTATTATTTTGATACTACGATCAAATTGTATATTGTATAGAGTTTATCTTGAAATACATATATAATAAGGGTATGTGAGTGTTATATAATTTCATACTCCTGTTATCGTGTGAATGACGTTAGACGTAAGGAAGTTTGTCACGAAGTCGAGGATACTAAGCTGTAAGTAATAATAAAGATTCCAATTTTGCTGATGATTTGTATTTCTACTGCAAAGTTAATTAGTAAACATACAAAGTAAGGTGGTTTATTGGTCGTTTTAAAGTTATAAAACGGACTCCTCCGTTATAACAAAGTTTTCATCATATTTTAGAGATTCGGTGAATTATTCTTCGAGTCCGCGGTGCCTTGATTAGAAAAAATGATTTGAAACGATTCGAAATGACTCAAAGCGATTAAAAACGATTCAACTTGACAAATATATAGATATACATTTTGCATGGGTTGAATAGTTTTGAATCTATTTTTTTAATAAGGGTGAAATAAGGGATTCCGAATAAGAGATTCCTTCATAACAAGAGAATTTTGTTTCAAAGTCATTATAGATAACTATATTTTAAGTCATAATACTTATAATTGTTAAACGAAGAATCCTACACTGTATATTCACTACACTGATAGAAAAACAATCTTGATTCAAGAAACTTTTTTTCTTCAAAATTTGAACTCTTGAAACTAGATATAGATATATTTCTTTCAAGAATTTTTGTCTCTTGGTTCAAGATAGGCGATAACATTGATTCAAGCTGTTACCGACTTGTGTTAACAATGGCTTTTTTTTTGAGTCATTAATTTACTTATTTCCAAGAAATAATTTTTTTTCGGTACAACAATTAAAGACTATTTAGTTTTTGAAATCTACTTTGATGAATTATTTTGAGTTTTTTAAACGATAATGTTATTTTGGTTGAAAAACTAAATGTATCGATTGAAGATAATATAGCTCTTAAGCCAAGAAAATCTAAATCAAGACAAGAAATTCTTAAAGCAAAATAATCATTTGTCTTCCAAAATAAATTCTTAGATCAAGAAAATATCTCTTGAGTCAACATAAATTTTCTATCAGTGTACACGCCTAAAGGTAAGTCAACTATGAATTTCGTTCAACTGCCGACACAATTTTAGTAAATAAAAAAAAAAGGAAAGCTTAGTTTCGATTTGAATATGAACTTAATTTTGTAACTTAATTTTTACTTTACACTCTAGTTTCAAATTGCTGTTTTTGAAAGCAGCTCTGAAAATAGAAGCACGTATGATGAAATATACTAGAATGTGGTAAAAATATAAAAAGTGATTATATTATATTAATCATTTGTAGTATCTCAATAAATTTCAATTACTTTAATAGCACAAAAATTCATATTGTAAACTAATTGTAAAAGTATCATCATTAATGAAATTTGAAGTTAATTTTTATTTTGTACATGACAAATTTAAAGATAAAATAGGCGTACATTTTTGACAGATCTAAAGTGAACGAAAAAAAAAGTATTAAATTAATTAATGAAATAAAAATCTCTGGTTAAGAGGACACCTGAATGATAAAGGGCAGCATTTTCTTTGCACACAGCGCCGACCTAATTGCTTGAAAGCCCGCGTTACCAGCTAACTAGACATACGGTTTTATCAAGTAGTAAAGTGGGAGACGAACATAACACGTGGACGCCATGCATTGAGAGCTTTCAACTTAATTCGATCCAGTCTGTCGCGTTAGTTTCCCTTAGAGCTGTCAGACTTGTTCACCATTATCAACCAGTCTCTCAAAATGTCCCCAATCTGTCTGTTCTTCAGAGTCCAACCAAAGGAGTTAAACGGGATCGCCTACTAAATTAAAGCTCTACGAGAATTTGATTACACATCACTTATGAACAGTACTAGAATATAGCATACAGTGCCTTTGAAGATGTCTCTTTAAGCTATATTCGCACTTCTTGATTCTATTACCATCACCTCTCATACGACTTATCGTACGTTGCGTTAAAGTATTCACGCTTTCCTCTTCTTAACATCCACACTTTAAGCATTAAATTCATTTCATGTAATTAAAAACTTGATACAATTGAACTAATTTTATAAAAATTAATATAAGTAAATTTTCACTCAAAAATCGCCCGATAATTTGAAGTCATCGGTGAATAGTTGAATTTTATTAAAAAATCGACAAATTTTTCATATGGCCTAATATGTTTATATAAGAGCATCTCTAGCTTGCTATGTAGATGTACGATCATATCCCACAAAAAACAGTTTTACTGTAAACCTTCGCGCCAAGCACACGTCCAACTATTGTTACAAACTATGATAATTCGATTTTTGCAAAAAACTATTCAATCCAAAAAAAAAACCAAGTACAAAAAATTTTTTAGATTAAAAAACTCTAAAGACAGTAGATAATAAGGAAAAAATTGATCATTCGAATTCATTACTTTCATTATTCACAGTTTTTCAAATTGATACTAGGCTAGTAGTGTGAATTATAGGAATTTCGGAGTAATTCCGAAAAATCACTTTTTTCGGTTTTCTTTCGTTAACAATAACTCACGAACGAAACAACCGATTTTAATGAGATTCACGGCATTTTACGTAGCCTTTTGAGCATAAAAAGATTATTCATCATTTACCAAACAATCTGACGTGAAATTTTAAAGGTATGTTGAACAGATACTTTATTTTTTTTATTTCTTGTCGAAAGTAATGTAAAATGTCGAAGTTACGTAAGAAAAACACTTTTCCCAAATTTGTCGTTCACGATATCTCACGAACGAATCAACCAATTTTGATCACGTTGACGGCGACCTATCTAGTTTTTTAAGCTTAAGAGCTGATGAGTTTTTGGAATCGATTGATTCAGTAGATTGAAAGTTATTTTTTGAAAATTTAATTTTATTTGAACCATTTTTTGAAAATTTTATTTTCGAGATTACTCAAAATCTACCGGCCCGAATTACCTCAAATAGTAAAAAATATCTAGGGGCAAAGAAACTTTTGCGATTGCTGCCAATCCCGTATAAATCGGTCAAGCCATTCAAAATTTATGAGAGGTTTACACACACACACACGCACACACACACACACACACAGCGGCATGGACATCATCGCGGAAACATTCAGGGAAGCTTCCTTAGACCTCAAAACGTCAACATCCGTTGATAACTCGATTTTCCAAAAACGGGGTAAATCAAATAACTTCCTTAACACACAGGCATACAGATACCAGCGTAAAAATAGTCAGGGAAGCTTCCTAGGACCTCGAAACGTGAAGATCTGATGAGAACTAGGTTTTTGAAAACTGGGTTTGTAAACGGTGCTTTTTTAGACATTTATCATTTTTTAAGAAAATTACAACAACTATACGATTTTATCTACAAAATTCCAAACTTAAAAAGAAAATCATAATTTATTAATCAATTTCTTGAAATATCGAAGCTCGACCCTTTACCTTTGATGATTAAAATGGATGAATGGTTGAAAATATTATATTATAAGTTTGTTCGTTTAACCATTTTTATGATAATAACATATCATTTATCTATACTCTCGAGATGAAAGGCGAAGTTCTAAAAGTAATTCTAAAGTTTACAAGATAAACTTGAACATTTTGAATACTTGAACGTGGTATATTTTAGTTACTAGAACATCAGACAATGAAATTTGTTCATTATAAATTATGCTGCAGTAACTCGACCCGGAAAAACCTGTTTTCCATTTATGTCTACATAATTTGATTTACTTAAGTTTACAAAAAACTTGTAAAGAAGTTTTTTCAAATGTGAAACGTATATGAAATCTACATGTCGATTGATTTACACTTTCGAAGATATATCCATGGTAATTTTGATCTCCTTAGACCTCCGTAGATCTACGTAAATCTATAGACATCAATGGTAAATTAGATTTTATATTAATTTAGATCCTTTCAATATAATAGTAAATGATGGAGAAGATGAGAAGATGTAGGATCTTTAATAAAACACCAAGAATTTAGATTATTTCTTGTGACGTTTCGTGCACTTTATTTGCACTTCCTCAGGCAATCTATAAGATAGAGATAAAATAATATAAACAATTCAAAGATATAATTACAATGAATAATCAATGGTTAATGGGACTTTTGTAGATCTGCGGATGAATGAATTTCTTTGTTCAGATGTGGGCAGAATATTGAATATAAATATGAATGTGCAAGAAGAATTTTTGACAACTAAAATTTCTAATATATCTCAGTTGGTATTTTATAAATATAGTAGAGTATAATTAATTTTTTTTATCTATCAACTTGACATCAGTCAGAATGAATTAAAGCTTTTTTCATTAATCATTTTCAAACAAAGCTCATTTTTAAGTAAATAATTCTTCTGGTCAGCACTTTTCAGTAAGACTTATTCTCAAAATATAAATTGATATCTTGTTTCGCAGATAAAAAAATAAATACAGCAATCAAAGTTGATTGAGTACAGTTAAATGGTTTATTGATTTTGTAACGAGTTAATTTGTTTTCATGAAATTTTTCTACACTAAAAGAAAAATTCTTAACTGGAGTGTAAATTTTCTTGGCTCAAGAAAATATTAGGGAAGATTGAAAATTTCTTGAATTAAAAAATTTTTTCTTGCTCCAAAATAACTTTTCTCTTCCTTAAAATTTTTTTGGCGCAAGAAATTTGTTTTTTCTGTGTAGTCGAATTGATAATAAGCTTTAAATTCAAGCGAGAAAACAAAGTTAAGGTAAATGAGAAACACAGAGTAGAGAGAGAGAGAAAAATAGTGAGATTCCGTAGAACCCGCTAGTTAGCTGGCAGTCGATGGGTCATGATTCCTTTTTTTATTTAAAGTCCTGTGGAGTACATTATTCGTACTCGTAGTTCGCATAAGTTTAGCTGCTTCAGACGTGGATTACCATCCAATCGACTTCAAATTATCGAACTTAATGCACTCAGCGTCGAGTTCATTTGGAATTTTGAAAGACTTAATGAATTTCAACTTTTTTAGATTACAAACTAAATTATTACTTTTCAGTTCTATAAGTAGATTTTGTGGATTATTCTTTTACATAAATTATAAAAATTTACCATTTACAAAATAGTACAATAATCAAAACTTCTACTTTGTAGATAATAATTCAATATTGATACTTCTCAAAGTATCAGATAATTTTTTTAATTTGAAGCACACATGAATTGTATTAATTTCAATCAAATGATATCCAAGAAGTAATTATTTATTACTTTTTATATTACTTATTTTAGGATCTTAAAACCTTATTCATTTCTCTAGAATTGATTTTTAAAAAATTAGGAACAAAATTAAAAGAAATTGTATCAAAAAACAGAGCCTAAGTATTTACAGAATAATACAGATTTTTAATTTGTTTTTTATATTAAACAGTTAACTAATTTTATTAACAATAAACAACATTTTAAAATTGTCATTCGGATTATATCCAGTATAAAAAAAGGATTTTTTTCAAGTATTCCATGAAAATACATCGCTTTACTTTTTGTTGAAAGCCTCCTCCAAAGACTAACCCGATTAAAAGCCGTATCGAGGTCGCTCAAGGATTTTTAAACTTTCCAAAATGGTAAAAAATCGATTTTTAACTTCCCGTTACGAAAATTGGTTTTACTTTGTTTTGCAAAAATCGAGTTTTCATCAGATCTCGACGTTTGAAAGTCACAGGAAGCTTTCCTGACTATCCCCACGAAGGTATCACCATGTCTGGATGTGTGTGTGTAAATCTCTTTTAACTTCTGAACAGCTTGACTAGTTCATCACGGCTGGTGCCATTCGAAAGGGCTTGACTGAACTAAGATTTTGAATACAATTCGGATTGATTCGGACCAATAGATTTCAAGAAATCTCAAAAAAACCGTGAAAAAATGTGAAAACAATTTTTTTTCAAGTGGTTTTTTTTAGAATAACTTTTATACGGCTTGATCGATCATCTCTAAAAACTTATTAGCTCTTAACCTTGAAAAACCACGTCGACTGCCGCTAATCCGGTCAAAATCGGTTAATTCGTTCGAGAGATATCGTGAACGAAAGAAAACCGAAAAAAGTGTTTTTTCGGAAGTTCTCCGAAATTTTTAGTTCGGTCAATCCAAACTCAAAGATTCTTCATGAGGCTTAAAAAATTACGCCACCAACTGGTTAAAAATCGGTTCATTCATTCAAAAGTTATTGCAGTTTGAAAATTCAAAAAATTGTGTTTTATCAAACTTCTATCAGACTTTTGAGCTCGAGAAAAGCTATCTCTTAGAGTTCGGAGAGCTCAAAATAACACAAATTATATTTTTGAGCTCGAAGAGCTCAAAAACATTATAAAAGTGCAATTTTAAGCGCTTAGATACGGTATTAGCGGGAAATTGCAGGGATAACCTTTAAGGTCAACCGTTTTCCAGATTTTTTTTTTTCATTTTTATTTTTTTATTCTATCATTTTTTGCTTTAAAAAACATATAGATTCCGAAATTTTTAAGTCAATGTTTTGGTATCTTGAGATCTTTTAAAATGTTTTAACCATTTATTTATGAGTATTTTATCTATTTTTAAATATTATGGTTAAAGATTGATATAAAAATTAGCCTGTAATTTTTAAATCTGAGTTTTTGTATAAGTTATGAAAAATTTCATCTCAATTGGAATTATAATTAAGTAGTAATAGCGTAACTAAGATAAAAAATTCTATAGGCTTTATACATTATCATAAATACAGAGATGGATTTGCAAGTCTAAAATTATTTTCTCCTTTACAATAAATGAAAAACTAATATAAAACTTTTTCAAAAGTTCATATATAATATTCGATAAATTAAAATTTTTAATTATTCTGTAATGTAGTCTGAAGATGTAAAAAGTAAATTACATACAGTATTTGAGTTTTGACTATAAAACGGGTATGTATCTTGCTTGACAATCAATATTTAAATTTAAACATTACGAGGGTAAGAAGAGCTCTCAATTTCATCGAGTTTATTGAGGTCTGAAATTTATACGATAGTTGATTACAATAGTAATATACAACGGTAATATTAGACACAAGTTCAATATCACGCAGTAAGAAAAATTGAGTAAATTCAAGCCGTAATTATTTTTACTTCAGTTAGTTCAATAATGATTTCAATTGCAAATAACTTTGCCCTTATTGTTGGATTTTTCTACAGGTTTGATTAGCATGCATTTTTTATTTCGTTGTTAATCTAAGTCTCAAATCTCGTCTAAAATTCAAGAATGAAAAAATGTTTGAATATTACATGAATAAAATCAATTTCTTTCTTTATAGCTTTGTCTTAAATTTTTACTAAATAATATTCATGTTTCAGGAATTAAATTCTTTATTAGACTAAATATTTAGATTTATCTATATTATTGAAACTTTGTTAATTTGTAAAAATTTACCAATCCTCACAAAGTTTGATAAAAAAAAATCAATGACAACAGCTTGACTATGTGTTTGGTAAACATCGAAGCTCTTACAGAGAAAACAGTATGTGTAGAGCCAAACGTTTGAAAATAGCGATTGACTAGGTAAAAAAGTTTATGTACCAAGGACGGTAAAGACTCAAGAGAACTATAATGCAAAACATGCAAATGTATCTAGGCAAAGCTGTAGAATATATACCTAATATATACATGTATAGAAGTATAGAAAGTAAAGAGGATGCGGAACTTTATCTTTTACATGGGATTTCGGTTCGTATATTACAACACATCAAGTACGTGTTTACATAAATGTGAGCGAGTATATTGCCTGATATGACAGTTCATATAATTGTTCTTTTCCACTAGTCAATTGAGTTGACTACACTTCTAAAGATAAACTTGCTAGGTAACTTACAACTTTTTCCATATATGTGTAAATTGTTTTGAATTAATTTAAATTTGCTACTATTATAGTGTACATGATTAATGTTCCATAACTAAAATAACTATCACTAAACTCAATTACTTTAATTACTGTTGCAAATAAAGTATTTAAAAAGCTATTCTGTGATTTTATACTCGACTTACCATCATAATGGCCTTTAGAAGCTTAGGTGTATCTGAATTAAAAATTCTGAATAAGGAAAAAACTTTCGAAGTACTGCAAATTTAAAAGCTTATATGATGTACCAGAGAAACGCACACTATGAAACGCGGCAGGATACTGAAGGCAAGACCTAACGTAATCCCTCATTCGCTCACTTGCTCTCAAGCCCTATTCTATACAGCGAATGGAGGGAATAAATGCGCGCGCAACCCTTGCAACCCAAATTGCCGTCGTTTCTCTTTCTTATATTACATTTTATACTATATATTAATTTATTCAGAGCCTGTATTTACAATTAGAACTATAACTATGCGTACATTGCTATTATCTGGAAATTACGGACGTCTTTGCTACACTTCCTTCTTATTGACTTTAGTTCTAAGTTTATAATATTTATATCACGATCGATGCCGAAGACGCGATTTCATTATCTTTTAATTTTTTGCTCGTCTCGACGCGAAGCGTGAGTAGTGCTTTATTCTCACTCTCTCAAGGTCAAGCAATTATCTCGGCTTAAATTGCTTTTATCCGAACTTTTTTGCACTTTGAGTATTGAATGAGTTGACAAATATCAACAATAAAACTTTTATGACAATAGATACTTTAACAAACACTATTTTTTTCTAGATAGTATAAAAAAAACCGCTTTGAAAAAATATTTCGGTGAACGTTGGGTTGTCTGTATGTGCGTAGAATGTATGTGGTCACGATAACTCCCAAAAAACTTCACTTTTTAAGTCCATTTTTTTTTCATTCACTTCAGTATGATTCTGAGTGGTAGCTTATCTAAAATTACCATTTAATTCAATGTAATTTAATTGCAAAATGAATAAATTCATTAACAGTATACAGTCTTATATATATATATATATATATATATATATATATATATATATATATATATATATATATATATATATATATATATATATATAACCGATCTCGATGAAACTTGATAAACATATTCTTCGGGTAATTACCTTGAACGAGTTCAAAGATGAGCAAAATCGGTCAATTAGTTTAGAAATGGCAGCCATTTAAAATTTTCAAAAAAGTGAAAATTACGTTTTTGGTTACTTTATTGATATATAACTTTTGATTGAAAAGAGGTAGCTAATTTTTGAAAAATTCATGTGAAAGCTGATAAAATTGCCTTTAAATTGACGTATATAACATTAACTTTTTGTCAATTTTTTGTTATTTTATGAAAGTTGAAATGTTTATTAAGTAATTTCCAGGTAATGTGTATAGTACAACCGACTTATGAACGTTATTCTATTGAGAATTCTCAACAGATCCTAATGAAATTTGGTACACAGATTTCTTGGACAATAAGCTTGCATGAGTCCTAGGATGGACGAAATCAGTAAATTAATTTCGAAGCATTAGTTCTTCAAAATGATCAAAATAGTGAAAATCACGTTTTTTGTGGCTTCATTGATGAGTAACTATTAAAAGAATAATTCTTTACATAAATATTTGTTCTTCAATAAATTAAATAACAGAAATAAAGAAAATCTCATATCACATGAAATCTACCTTCCATTTCGGGTGAGGCCGAATGGCATTTTTTTTTGTGATGAAAGAACAATGAGATGTGCACTTTTGGATTTTTCAAACTTTTTTATTTTGCGCTCGGAAGAAAGTAAATTGAGAAAAATCAGGAAATGGTATATGTTATTACGTCTTTAACAATTTCCTTCTTTTAAAAAATTAGGAGAATTACAGAAAATACGAGGTATTTTATTTGTTAAATTGATCACTTTTCAACTTGATCCATTTTGATTTAGCTGAAAAAGTTTTGTCCTTTCCTCACGACCAAAAAATGTTTTTAGGATTTCTAAAAATTTTTTTACCCAACCCAAGAAAGTATGAATTTAAAAATAATCGGCTTTTTTTATTCTCAAACTGCCATCACTTTTTCAAAAATTAATCTTCCGATTAAGCGACAGTCTTGTCTTTTCCTCAGTTAATTTTTTTCTGAACATTTAACAGCGCATCAAATGTGTGAATATAAAATATTATTTTAATTCCAATATAAATACCACTTGTTATTCAAATGATTAAATGTAATTAATAAACACTCTGTGTTTACATTAATTATGATAATACAAATGAAGTTAATTGTTGATATTTATAAATGTATGTATCATTAGGTAACCTAAAGGCTTACCTTGTCAATCAACAAAAGGAGCCATTTGGCAGCCAAAAAGGAAGTAGATTTTACAAAGTTACCAAAAACTTGCAGAATCGTAAAAACGAATTCAATACTTCATCTTACTAACTAGCAACCTTGCAGTCACTTTGTAACTGCCGTGACTTGTGAACTATAAATAAATAAAATTTTGCTTTATTAAATTATGACTTTTATTAAATTGCACTGTACTTTTTTAACTATTGATGTTTTTCAATATATAAGCTCATCCCGATGTTACACTACATATAATACATATAAAAATATGAAAAATTGATGTGGGTACTTAAATGAAAGGTCTTAATGACTGTAACATCAGGATGAGCTTATATTTTTAAAAATGTCAATAGTTCACGAGATACAAGGTCATTTCTTAATTATCTATCTAGAGATAGAGTATTTTCGAATGCAGTCTAAATACTTATCATTATAAATTGATTATTGGTGAGAATTATGTGAAACTATGAAAAGGCACAACTCTCGGTCAAGACTTTTCCAACGATACCAAATTTAACCATAAAAACCCATTTTATCATATAAATACACTGGCCACAAAATTTTGCTTATTCTCTATAATATTATAGATTACTATATGAGATATCACTCTTAGTTTTATTTTTAATTGATTATGAAGAAGAGGCGTTTACGAGAGGCGTTTCTTATACTGTTGTAGGTATTATCATAATAGTGTCATGTTTATGAATAATTCTGGCTTCACTCATTTCAATTGAATGACATAGAATAGATAGCTCATTGAAAAAAAAAAAATTAAAAAAGGCCACTTAGCAGCCGAAATGGAAGTAGATTTCATAATGAATAGAAGAAAAAAAACAAGTGCAACAGCTAATTTCATAATTAGTATAGCGGAATAGGACTTAATTTTAAGACTACACATATGATATGGTACTCAAATTGAAGCGTATTTAAAGAGTTTTCAAATGCAATTTACAGAAGTTCAATAAGTTATCCCACTCAAAAGTTATTCGAGTTGGAAAGTGAAGAAAAATATGAGTTTTTATGATTTTTAAAATTTTGAATTCCTGGCATTTCTAAATTAATTGACCGACTAAGCTCATCTTCGAACTTGACTTCGGTATCCATCGGTAAAATAAGTATATTGAGTTTAGTAGTTTAGTATTTAAAATCTTATTCAATTCAATTTTTATTAGTCTCTTTCAGTTGCCGAAAACTTTGACTCTCAGAAGATTTATATTCTCTAGTAAGAATCTTCAAGTTAAAAAAAAAAAAAAAAAAAAAGATATCAATCAATGATGTATTCTGCAAATTGTTTAATCAATTTAATTGTTGGATGTGAACAAACAAACAAGAATACGTAAATAATGACACTTGAGTTGATCTCAATATAATGGATCGGTATTGCAAGCTCTCAATCTCTAATTTGTGATACAGGATTGTCCATCATAGTGACAGCATTGTCTTCTGGTTATTTACAATACCTCCCGATGCACACAACTGTATGCATGTACAGATAACATCATACATTCTAAATAGCTTAGAATATATTTCTCTAAAAGATTTCGAGCTTTTCTATTTTAAAAATATAAAAATCTATTTGTTCTTGATCTTGAAGATGATAAAAACATGTAGATAAATATATTTTTGTACTTATCCTCGAGTCGAAAAAATGAACTTAGATGATCTTAAATCAATTACTTTAATTATAGCAGTTAAGTTCATTTAAGTTAATTTTTTTCATTGTGTATTAAAATTTCAGCTTACAGATAGGGCGTCTATGAAGCGTACATGTATTGGCTGCAGTAAAATAATTAAAGAAAATGCTGGTAGCATTAATTGTTATAAATGCAACCAGTGGTTTTATAAAAAGTGTAGTAAAATTAGTGACGTTTTATTTAAAAAATACAATGCTGAATATAAAAAAAAAGGTGAAATTAACTGGAAATGTGAAACCTGCCAATTGGAGGTTAGTATTATCGATTCTGATAGTGATGATGGTGACGACAACGATGAGGTTATTCCGGGTAATATGCCAGCGGTAACCAAACAAATTGAGCAATTGTTCAAACAATATCTTGAACCATTCGCTCAGAGAATGAAATCCCTTGAGACAAACGTAGCAGGTATCAGGTCTGAATTAAATAAAATCGTGGATCAGAATAAGGCATCTACCAAGCAATTGGAAAAAAGAATCAGTGTAGTTGAAAATAAAATAAAATCTGGATTTGATATTTCAGTCTCGCCAGATAGTATCATATCAGAAGTCGCGGAGCGTCAAAAAAGTGAGTCAAAGGTGATTGTCTTGAACGTTCCTGAATCTGAGAAGCCTACTGGGACGGATCGACTACAAGACGATCGCGAAAAACTAGCTACTTTAATTCCGCAGGAGCTATCTCATGCACTACCAAAAATAAAAATACGCCGGCTAGGGAAACCAGCGGAAGGGAAAACACGTCCTTTACTATTGGATACCCCATCTCCAGAAGAAGCGAGGATGTTACTTAAAGCAAAACCTGCGGATGGATCTAGCTCCATGTTCAAACACTACTTAACACATGCCCAGCAGAGACAATTAAACAGTTTAAGAGTAGAGCTGCGTGAACTTGAAAATAGTGGTGATCAATCTAAAACAATAAAATTCATCAATGGTGTACCTAAAATAGTGGACAAGCGTTTTCGTCTGCCAAAAGAAAAGCATAAAGACACATAAACTACAAATATACTACCAAAACATCAGAGGTTTAAGAACTAAGTTAAATAATTTCTTAATCTCCTCAGTTAGTAGTAACAGTGACAATATTTGTGTGAGTGAATCATGGCTTACGTCCTTAATATCTGATGGTGAAGTGATAGATAATTTGTTTATGTTGTACAGAAAAGACAGAGACAGACTAACTAATAATTGTAATCGTGGTGGTGGAGTCTTTATAGCAGTTAGACGAAATATTTCTTCGGAAATAATAACTATTAATACACACAACTTAGAATAAATTTTCATTAAAGTGAAATGCACCGACGGTGATATTATAGTCGGCTGCGTGTATTTACCACCACAATCTACTCTAGACATTCTTAATGTCCACACAAACACTATATCTTACATTAGAGCTAAATATCCCAACTCTAAAATTATAGTGACAGGAGATTTTAACTTACCTAGCAGTCATCCTATTGTTGAATGCAAGACATTACTATATAATGAAATTACTCTAGCGGGTTGCACGCAACTAAACACAGTCCGTAATACCTACGATCGCCTTCTAGACCTCTGTTTCTGTAGCACTGATGCCCAAATCATGAGAGCTGAGCCTATTCTTGATGAAGATGCCCACCATCCTGCTCTTTCTATCCACATGATGCAACATATAAATCTTAAAACAAGTGATTCATCACGATATTGTTTTAAACGTGCTGATTATGTTGCACTTAATGGGTATTTTTTGAGAACAAACTGGATAGAGCTATACAAGCTGGAATCTATAGATGATAAAGTTAATTGGTTCTATGAGATAATAAATGAGAGTATTGCCCAATATGTACCTGTTTACAACAATAAGATCAATGACTACCCCTGCTGGTTCTCAAATGAACTAAAACACAAAGTCAAACTAAAAAAAAAGGCACATGCTAAATATAAAAAAAGGCGAACTAAAGCCTCATACAATCAATTTCGCAAAATCAGACTCGAATGCAAAGATCTAAGTCGAAAATGCTACGATAAATATATCTCCCGGCTTGAAACCTTAATGCAGACTGACTCCAGTCGATTCTGGAAATTTGTAAAGAACAAGAGACGTAGTGATCTGGATATTCCATCTACGATGTCATGGGATGCAGAAAAGGCTAGTAACGGCGGAGAGGTTAGCAACCTGTTTGCATCATACTTCAAAAGCATCTACGTAAACAGAAATGACACACCAACTTCCCCCAGGGATGACCAACAGGAACGCAGCGGTGCAAACCTCTCAGAATTTAACATTTCATTCAACGAAGTTTTCAAAAAAATGTCTCAGCTTGATATTAAAAAAGGATCTGGGCCTGATGGAGTCCCAAATGCCTTTCTCAGGAATTGTGTTGCTGGCCTTTGTGAACCAGTAACACACATACTTAGTAAATCTTTGCAGCATGGAGTCTTCCCAGCGGCGTGGAAACTATCGTTCATCAGTCCAATCCACAAAATCGGAGAAAGATCGGATATCACCAACTACAGACCGATCTGCATCCAATCAGCTATTGCTAAACTATTTGAAAAAATAATTCTACCTCAAGTAACATCAGCTTTCAAAAACATTATCACATCCAAACAACACGGATTTATCAATGACAGATCCACTTCAACAAACTTGTACCTATACGTAAATTACATAATCAACGCCATGAACCAGGGCTTGGATGTTCATACACTATACACTGATTTTAGCAAAGCTTTTGACCTGATCGATCATGAGATATTGTTAGACAAACTCCACCACTATGGAGTTACTGGTACTGCCCTGATTTGGTTCCGTTCATACTTAACGGGTAGATCCCTACAGGTGAGAGTGAATGGTCATATCTCTGATGAATACAGTGTGAATTCTGGCGTTCCTCAAGGCTCTCATCTAGGACCTATACTCTTTAACATCTTTATCAATGACATAGGTGACAACCTGGATTCCGAATACCTACTATATGCTGATGACATGAAAATATTCAGAAAAATAAACAGCGAGACGGATCATCGTATACTTCAGCTGGATATTGACAAATTGCACAATTGGTGCTACAAGAATAAACTTAACTTGAACATCAATAAATGTGCAATAATGATATTCACTAGATCACATGGTTACAGGACGCATAGTTATAATATTAATGGACAACAATTGCCGAACTCTTCTTCGATCAAGGATCTCGGGATTATCTTCGATACTAAACTTACTTTCTCGACATACATTGACAAGATTGTCTCGCAAGCTTATAAAGTTTTGAGGTATACCCTTGTAGAAATAATTCTCTGAAAAAACTCTTGAAAAGTCTTTATAACTCTGAATAAGACTTTTCGAAAGTCTTCACATCCCTAACTAAGTAAAGGAAAGACTTAATAAGTCTTCAAAACTCTGCGATACTCTTCAAAAATCAAATTTTCCCTGCAATTTCGGAATTTCTCAAAGAGTTATTAAGACTTGATAAGACTTGTTCAGTTTTACAGGAAAAGAAGAAAATATTTCTTTTCAAAAAAATTACTTATCAGAATTAAATAAAACTATAAAAAAGAATTAATGCATGTTTTAAAAAAATTTTTTTTAAATAATATTTTCATCACGAAAATACTTTGATGGGCATCGAATCACTCATAGTTGAGCAAGTCAAAACATCAACAGCAAATGAAGTGCACTTGCTGTTGGAAACAAATATTACTCAAAGAGTAAATCCAATCGGTATTTAATTTGGACTATCAAATATTAAAGTCAACTTTCTAGATAGGAGAGAATTTTCTATCCACACGCCATCTGCTGGAATTAATTGATACCTAACATATTTTAGTTTACGAATTTACAGTTAGAATCTTTAAGTGTTCTTAGTTTCTAATAGGTGGCATGTGGATAGAAAATTCTCTCCTATCTAGAAAGTTGACTTTAATATTTGATAGTCCAAATTAAATACCGATTGATTTACTCTTTGAGTAATATATCTGTTTCCAACAGCAAGTGCACTTCATTTGCTGTTGATGTTTTGACTTGCTCAACTATGAGTGATTCGATGCCCATCAAAGTATTTTCGTGATGAAAATATTATTTAAAAAAAATTTTTTTAAAACATGCATTAATTCTTTTTTATAGTTTTATTTAATTCTGATAAGTAATTTTTTTGAAAAGAAATATTTTCTTCTTTTCCTGTAAAACTGAACAAGTCTTATCAAGTCTTAATAACTCTTTGAGAAATTCCGAAATTGCAGGGAAAATTTGATTTTTGAAGAGTATCGCAGAGTTTTGAAGACTTATTAAGTCTTTCCTTTACTTAGTTAGGGATGTGAAGACTTTCGAAAAGTCTTATTCAGAGTTATAAAGACTTTTCAAGAGGTTTTTCAGAGAATTATTTCCACAAGGGTATCCTTAGATCCGGGAAAGACTTTAAAAACAACTACACATTAGTTCATCTTTTCAACTCCTTGGTCAGACCAATCCTTAAATACGGATCAATAGTATGGTCTCCTGCTACGAATATAATGATAAGTAAAATAGAAAAAATCCAACGCAAGCTCTGCAAATACATAGCATACCGTCTACGTTCAAAGAATATTGACGATATTTACACGGAAAAAAAATTATATGAAAAATTACAATAGTAATATCGTAATCCAGGACTATACTTTTAGTATCTTGATTTTTACGATGCTGCCGTCTACAGAATACAATTTGAATTATTGAAAATTACGATGTTATTTAGTAAATTTTTTTTCTGTAAGAGCAAGTGAATAAGGACGCATACTATATGTTTTAATAAAAGAAAGACAGAGTCCAGTAGTTTGCGGCGCCACCACCAAAAGATGACCAATTACTGTATGGAGGGTCTTATTATGTGACTGAACATAAAATTTATATATGCCTCTGATAGCGTGAGGGGATAAACCTTGGACTTGTGGCGGAAAGGTCTCTGGGTTCGATTCCTCGGTGATGCAGATTTATTTTTTTCGGTAACCTAAGCTTCTTTTTAATTTAAGTGATAGAAATTTACGATACTGCATCGTAAAAATTACGATGTTTGAGTTTAGGTCCGGTATTACTATATTCTATACTAAAAATTACGATGTTTTTACCGTAATTTTTCATACAGTTTTCTTTCCGTGTACAGTCAGTACAAGATAAATAGTTTGCAGAGTCGTAGAAAGTGTGCTGACCTAATTCACTTCTACAAAACAATCAATGGAAATATCGACTCTCCTGAAATCTTGGAACAGTTTAGTTTCATCTGCTCAAGACCAGATCTGAGATCCTGAAAGCTGCTGTACTCGATAAAAACAACAAAAAACTATGTATGTTATGGACCAACGAACAGAATTGCGGACTTGGTTAATTGTCACTGTACTGAGTTAGATTACTTCAGTGGCTCACTCTCCTCTTTTGTATCTAATGTAAAAAACTTATTACTACTCCATTAGTTAATTAATTTGTGCAATAATTTCTTATCTGTATATTTTTTCTAGTTCATGCACGAAAATAATGCTGTCTAATCAATTAAGTATTTAATTTTGTAAAAACCTTGTATGTATATAGCCGATCGGCGTTTATTCTACTTGAAATAAATAAATAAATTACAAAGCACTCACTGTATTTCTCATGCTGCGAAAAAAACTTGGTGCTACTCTACTCATGAAACGAGGTACTTTTGTGCTCGGCACTATACACGGAAAGAAGAAGAAGAAGAATATTTAAAATTACTATGGAAACATCGTAATTTTTAGTATAGGACATTGTAGTGCCTGACCAGAGCTCAAACACACGAATTTATAAGATGCAACACGGTAAGCTCTTTTGAAGGAATTGTACTGTTTGACCTTACACAGTCTATATATTTATATATTTTAAGAATAAGTACTATGTTACTGTAGTAATATTAAAAATTCAAAATAGTAATATTTCCTACATAGCAAAGTAATGACTACGATCGGTAGAGTAGAAATTTTTCAATCACTCAAATTGAGAAGAAAGAAAATTTTCAACTACATTCAATATATGGTAATTTGTCATTTACGAAATTATGAAAAATTCGTGAAAGGGACATAGAAAGGCAAAGGGAAGACTACTCAGTGAGAATCTGTCAGCCACCTAAATATTAATTATTAAAACACGTGCTTTATTAATAAGTGTTAATTTTCGAGTTATACGCTGTTAGAAATATTTGTAAAATTACAATCATTTTACAAAACAAAGGTTGGGTAAAATTACAAATCGATGTTTACTACTGCGAAATTATGAAACAATTTTGGTAATTTTTCAAAACATGTCAGAGAGCTTAGTAGGATGTGTTGTAATTTTATGATTTTCATGTAAAAATCCTACTTGTATTGTAATTTTACGGGACTGTTCGTCAAATTCCATTAAAAAGCTTTGAGATTTACAATCATTGTTTGGAATTTGGCCTATTAGAAATTTTTTTAAAGTCTGAAAACAAAGTTGTAGTAGAAATTACAATGGAGTCATTGGAAATTTAGTAACTTTCTTTGTAATATTCAAATTTCGATTGTGAAATTATATCGTTAATTTCAATTTCACCAGCAATTATTATTGCTTATAATGTATGTGGTAATTTTACAAAACTGTTTTCTGAATTACAATAAAATCGTCTTATATTTGAAAACATTATTTGTAATTTCATCTACTATATTTTTTTTGTTATAGCAATTTTGTATAATCTAAAGTGGGCCGTTTTTTTTTCTCAATTTTATGTATGATTAAATACTTCCCCGTAATTCAAGAAATGAAAAAAAATAAATAAAAAAAATAATAATTTCCATTGATTATTTATGGTCAGCTTTAATGTACGTAAAAAATATATTCAGTAGACAATCAATTATTTGATATTTATTTTTTTCATAAGTGATAATAATCACGTTCGAAATCTTCAGTGTTTAATTTTCACTGGTAGTTTAAATTATAATTATTGAATATATTCTTCGATCACCACAGTATAACTTTTAAAATACGTTTTATATAAAACTAATAGAAAAAATTAATTTTGAATACTCCAAATTAGGATTTTGTTATAAGTTATTCTCTTATGTTTTTGAAAATATCTTTAAAATTTACAAGTTAAGATTTTTTAAGTTTATTTATAAAATTTTTTTTTAATTATAAAGTCGAAGCTCAATACGATTACAAATTTGAACCATAATGGCGTCTACTTGTTGATGTAGACTGATGTATCAATAAGCAACAATGTTCTTTATATTAATTTTTAGTCTATAGTTGTTTATTTGTAATAAGAAATTCGAGGCATCATTCATCTTTTATAAATTTTAATATTACGTTCAAACGATCATTTCGGAATCGATATATTTAAATAAGTATATGTTAGATTGTAATTTTTATAAAATTCAATGATTATAAATAATGTAAAAGTGAGTTATTTCCCATCAATGAACAGTATTAAATAACACAATTGATGTAAACAATAAGCCGTACTGCTGCATTACTCCTTAAGAGTAGCTTATAAGAATAATGAAATATTGAATCTCCTATCGGTCGTACGGCGTAGAGAGTTAGGTATAGGTCGACCTAGGCTAGATCTAGCCTTCTACTGACAGGTTTGTACAACCTGGTCAACTCTACAGCCAGATATCAGCTAATCAACAGCAACGAAACCAGGCACAATTCCATCAATAATTTTCCTGACTACGTCAGCCTCAACAAGTACCAAACGATTAATAAAATTTCCCAGCCCCTCCACTATGGGCAGTTGCGTTAAAAAATTGTGTAACAGGCCTAGCAGAAGAAATTAGGCACATTAATGAGAGAATGAACAACATCGATTTTAATTATCAAAGACTTGAATCCCTTTACGAGTTCCTTGAAATCCAAAATGGAGGATACTAAGTATAAACAACCTAATCATCATAGACAAAAATCGGACTCAGACTCTCTAAGTTCAAACAAAATTAAAATCATGGCAATCAACGTTAACTCAATTCAAACCAACAAGAGGAGATTTGAATTAACATCCAGATTTCAATTACACCACCCAGATGTAATTAAGCAAGAAGGAAAGATTGGGGGGACTCGACAACCAATGAGAGAAGAAAATACCTCATAAAATGGGAAAAAGAACTAGCTTCAAGATACTGAGCAAAAGTTTTTGCTACTAATGGTCCATCCTTCACTCCAAGCAACTCATATCTAGACTGCTGTGTCACAAACCTCGATATTTGTAACCTTACAACCAACAAAATCCAAACAGTTGACTATGATAGTGACCACCGGGCACTGCTATTTACGGTCCAGCTCAGATCAACCATCCAACTCAAACAGGTAACCAAAAATTTAACTTCAAAGCCACTAGATAAATAGATAGAATTATTTATTTATGCCAAAGTTCATACCAGATCGCAATTTTTACAAAATACATACAAGTAAATTACATAAAATCTTGTTGTATACAAATATAATTAAAAATACATTTAATATAATTAAGTCAATACGATTACATTAAAAAATTATAATAATATAATTAATAAATAACTAAATTAATATAGAACAGTTTAAGTTAATTAGATACTAAGAGAATACAGAGGATTGTACAAAATTTCTCGCTTTATAATATATATGGCAAAGATTTATCGATTTAGCTGACAAATAAAAAAAACAGTAACTATAATTAAATCCCTGATTCAGAAAGATGATTTGAAATGATTACCTCCATGTTAATTGTATATCTATATAGTATCCAAATCCGATGGTTTTAAATCATTTCAAATCATTTTAAATCATTTCAAATTAGATTTCTTAATCAGGGATATCCAAATAAAATAAATGATCATATAATTTATTTTTGAAACTCTCTAGACTAGTTGACTCTATAATATCTGCTGGCAGTTCCTTCCACAATCGTATAGCAGTCACAACAAATGACAATTCATATTGTGTGGTCGAAAAGTAGGGCATTATGAAGCCAATATTATTTTTTTTCGCTGCTAATCTTTGAGATCGTCGTAAATTAGGATCCTCAATGAATAATTCACGCAAATAACATGGTTTTCCTATATCTAACAACTTATAAAAATAGCAAGAAATATAATAAATACGACGGCTCTTAACAGAAAGCCAGCCCAGTTCACGTCTATAAAGCGACATGTGTTCATCACGCTTTAGATTAAAAATGAAACGGATAGCTGAGTTTAATGACCGCTAAAGTTTCCGATCGTTATCATAAGTAGAATTTGACAATACTATAGAGCAATAATCGATCAGGGGCAATATTGTTGCTGAGACTAGTAGTTTTTTAATATTAGGTGTGAAAATATTTTTGCGTAATTTTAAACTATAAAGTGCAGAGTTTATTTTGCTAACAGTCTTTGAGATATGCAGATTCCACGATAAATTAGACGTTAAATGCAACCCCAGACACTTCGTCGAATCAGTGCAAGGCAGAGAAACGCCATTAATCAAAATTTGTGGCAGGCCAGCACGCTGGAGAGACGTTACTTTACTTTTAGAACCTAATAACATAACCTTCGTTTTATGAAGGTTTAATTCCAATCCATTCTCTCTCGCCCAATCGGCAACATTCTGGGCATCTCTATTTATCTGTCTTGCTGCTTCTTGAATTTGATAAGCATGGAAATGTAAATATATATATACATCATCAGCGAATAAGCCATAACAACAATACATTAACCTTCTAGCCACTGAATTCATGACTAAGAGGAACAAAATAGGTCCAAGAACTGAGCCTTGAGACACACCAGGAGTAGTATACAAAAACTTTACTGAGATTCCTTGATCATCTGAACTTCAAAGCCTCTAATTGGTTTCGATTTTCTAAATTTCTAGACAAAAACCATAATCCACCGCCTCCAGACAATAGAAATTCAACAAACGCTGAAATTGATGACCTAGTGGAAATTACAACAAAATCAATTAGAGATGCAATAGTGTCAACAGTTCCACAGTTCAAAAAACAGGACAGTATTTTTAAATATCTAAATTCAAAAATTAAAAAACTCCATAACAATAAATCATCACTTATCACTAAACTCCATAGACTACAACGACAACAGCAAACACATATCCATCAACAAGAAATCCAGAACTTTAAACATATGATCTAACTAATAAAAGAAGAACTTAGAAAGGAATTTAGCAAATCAATCACCTGCTACTGGAGCAATCAACTTAAACAAGTCAACCACCGAGACCCAAATGCCTTTTTCCCTAAAATTAATAGAATGTTGATACCTAAACAGAACATTGAAATTACCAACCAAATTTTAAATTCAGACTCAGACCTAATCTCTAATGATACAGTACAACTAAACAACGCTTACACAGACTCAGTTACTAACACAACAACAATAGCCAATCCAATAGACAAACTTAATGTAATAATTTAAGATAATTTTAAGAGAATTGTTGTTGGAAATTAAATTGTTAATTTTTTAATTGAAAAATTGTTAATAAATTAATTGATTGATGTTAATTTTTTCTCAGCATTATTTTATAGTTGCCTGAACTTCTCACGACCTTCTCTTTTCCCTCTCATGCTTTCCCGGTTCCTGGGACACCGTGTCCAAAATCCCAATAGCGCCCTTTTCAAGAGGAAAGGGGTAACCATTTGAACGAAAGCTAAATACTCCCGTTACAAGTTGTAAATTCAGATTTGCTTACCACGTAGGGCCTTTAAAATTGAACATATATGTGAAAATCCGAATAGAAGTGTTTCGTTATTTCTAAACACTGAGAACCAACCCAACTATTAAACTCCCATCTAGTAGGAGGAAGAAAACCAGGCAGCGGAAAAGAAAACCATTCACCGGACACCTATCTGTTGGGCTGTGATTTGAAGCTAGTAAGTGGAGGCTTATATTATTGTTTCGGAGTTTTCTCGTTGGCGAACTCATAAAATATAAACAGCGGCTTAGTCGTTAGGGAAATTTCCCTGTTGTCCGAACTTTTTTTAGCCCGGCTACCTAAATCCAAAATTATAATTTTTTCGGGCATAACATTAATTAATAAAAAAAACTTTTGGAACAAAGTACTTTATGGGACGTTGCAGAGAGATACCGTAGCCCGCAAAAAACGTCTGTAACGGACAAAATATCCCCGGACAAAATATCTTAAATAGTTTAATTTTTCAATAAAACAATTCAAAACAATAAATTTTTTAAAATTATCAATTTTATTTTAACAGTTATTAATGACATTTCAACAAATATTCATAGCACGACTTTACAAAAACGTAAGATATTGGTTACTAGGTAACATTTGACAACTATTACAAAAATGATCATGATTTAGTTATCACAAATACAACAAAATGAAATCAGTTGATAAATAAGAACAAATATAACCTTGGTACCGTGTTGTGCCCTTTTACCAGGGTTTTTGTGTATGTTTATTCGACAGTAGAGCAACATATAAGCTTGTTACCGTGTTGTGCACTTTTATCATGGATTTTGTGTCCGTTTATTCGACATTATTAATCATAGAAAGATTAATATTTATATATTTAAATATTCAGACTGGCAATAGCCTAATCGGCTCGGTACCTGCATTTCGAAAGAATGGGACCAGGGTTCGATTCCGGCTCGTATCAATATTTTTCTGTGATTATAAATAAAGAATATGTGCATTACATTACCAGTCTCTGTACCGGCCGGGTTTTCTGTGGTTTTCCCATTTAGCTATGAAGGAGAAATGTCATTAAAGAAGTACCTCTATACTATTTAAGGCCGTAATGCAAATGCAGGTACTGATTATAACACGTAAGTCGGCCACAGTTGCAGCACCATGTGGAGTTGCAAGAATATGTTGATTATAAAAGTGGAGAATGTGTTGATAATAAAAGTGGAGAATGTGTTGAAAATAAAAGTGGAGAATATGTTGATAATAGAGAGTTGAAAAAGACTATATGCGGAGACGCTGAGACATCAGCCTTGTAAAAACCAGAAAACGGTTTACAAGTTAATCTAATAATAATAATAGTACTTAAATATTTTATCGCAGTGATATTTAATACCGGGGATATTTATTTTGGAGTATTAAGAACCCTGATACCATGATGGTTATACAATATCTAATGTATAGTCTACGTGATGACTGAACTTCATTCCTAACTGGTGTCCCACGACACTACACGGTTTTTTTTTTTAAACTAATAAAATTGCGAAGATATTGACTTCAGATCGATTTTTTAAAAATGAGTTTTCATCGGAAAAATAGACGGCACGTGGCCGTTTACCAGATACGGCCCGTTAACGAATCCTCAGTGTTTTACCGAGCATTTATAGCGAGACAACAACCGATAGACGACTGTTGATCGTTTGCCATTCACGTGATGTATAAATGGCGCTATCGGTTAATCCGATACGACCTGCTAATAAATCCCCTCAGTTGCTTCAGCATTGTGAGCTACACACCGGCTGATCAACGAAATTTTTTGCATTAATAGCAACGTTATATAGATTTTTCATTACTCAATAATTAATTATGGGATGAACGGTAATTTTTAATTATAAATGTAACTAATGACTTTAATACGTGTTATAGTTGATAAAAATAAAAGAAAAGTAGTATAAGCATATAGTAATAACCTTATAAAGGAAGAAAAATTAAAGCCCAAGTAGAGTAACAGAATATAAGAGATGAAAAATTGAATGGATACCTTTGTTTATTTGACTCGATTCTGTTTTAGCCTAGAGCAAGCACTACTGTTTATTATTTATCGATCGAGAACTAAGGGCGTTACCAACCCCCGACCAACCCCTCGTATAACATCTGTACTCGAATTATCTGAATGATAAGCCGTAGCATATCAACCATAAAAATACACACCTCTTGCTATGCAGTGCCATGCATTTAAAGCGTGTTGTAGATGTAGATCGAAAATTACTCAGCGAAATGAAATCGCTTTCTATTTATATTTTATATTTTTTTCCACTACAGCTCCAACATTTTTACAGTATCTGATACCGCAGTATTGCAGTTGTGGATTACATGGATGAATTTCTTTGTTTATTAACTCATATTTCTATAGAGTATAAATAATTTATTTATGTTGGTTTTTTACTGCAAATTCAATATATGAATTGTAAGTATTGCAAATAAATAGAACAATTTATTTTTATTTTATCTTGTTCTCTACACTAATTGGAATCAATAAAGATTGAAGAAAAATAAAAGTTAGAGGTGAAGAAAAGTGCTCCCAAAAAATAAGATAAAGAATGAGTTATAAAAATGAAAAAGAAGAAATTGAAATATGGATATTACCACTCAGAATATCGCTACAAAATTGACTTTTTAGCTGCTTCTCTGCTGATATTGGCAAACAGAAGAATGTGAGAGTTCAGAAAATAACTTGACTTTGTTTCGAAGATTTGGAGAAAAAATTTATAAATCGACAAATACATTTTTTCATTTGGTTGTAATCGAAAGTATTAAAATTTTACAATAAAATAAAGATACTACTAAAAAAAATATTTCATAAAGAATTTCCTAAATTTCATACTGGCGGTTTGAGCAGTGTTTGAAGATCTGCTGAAATTTTTACAAAGCTACAGGTCTCACACGAATACTGAAAATTAATATGAAAAACAAATTCCGTAATATTCATTTTTCCGCTTCACGGAAAAATTTACTCTGAAAATATCTCTGACAATCACAGTTATCCTTACTATAAAATTGAGAAGAAATGTATGTGGCATCAATTTATTCGTGATGTGATTGGTCGAATATATCATAAACATGAAAATATATGCAAAGTCTATAGTCAGGTGCGCGCAAATTAAATTCTAGTGATTATTAAAAGTCGTCATTTCAATTTGTTGAAAATTTAATCTATTTTATCATTTCTTTTTAGCTCTTTTTTCTCTGATTTTTAACATTTCAGTGTTTTTAATTTGTAGTCTGTCATCTCTAAAAGTTATCTCTTTTTCTTTTCTTTAATTTTTTCTCAATTCTCTTCTTTCAGAATCTTGCTAATTTTTTCATGTTTTTATAAGTTATTTACTTCGCTTTTTTTTACTTTCTCAATTTTCATGTTTAATTTATTTAATGTTCCCTTAAATTTGTTCATGTTCTAAGATTTTATTTAATGCGATTTTGCTTTTGTAATTTTTCATTTAATAAAAAAAAAAAAAAAAACGAAATAGATCGACAAAATAATCAACAAATTTTTTTCTTCGGCTAATTTTATTCTACAAAGAATATTCCGACGATATATTCATCCTATTTGATGAAAGCGTAAAATTTTGTTGGCACAAAGACACTGAAGAAAAGGAAAATTAAAAAATTAAACACAGTCCGGTTTGATTAGATTTAATCCAATTTGAGCTAGTATCCGAATTGATAGTTTAATTAATACATTGTCTCTATATACGTTAACGAACAAATTCCTCGTTTGCTTATCGAGTAACAAATCAATGAAAGCAAAACCAAAAAGAAAAGTTATATACCAAATTTAATTGTTCACTAAAATTAAACATTGAAGTTTTTTACAAGTAAGTAGACTTTTTCATTTCATTTGTAAGCTTTGAAATTATTTATTTTTCAATTGGAAATAGTATATTACTCATCTAGAGCAGAATAGTAAGGAATGTCTCAGATTACATGTGGTCTGAGGCTTTTTTATTTCCTGCCCGAGGTGCGTATACTATTTTTCTTCACAAAGGAGGCGGAAAGCGCTATTTTTGTTTAGCGCAGCGGGATGAAAGTTGATGCTTTCCGCCCGCACGGAATAAAGAAAAATAAAAAATTACATTATATAATGTAACGTGGCGCTCCGTGATGAAAACTGGAAAAATTACAGTTTTAGATTGTAATTATCACAAATTTTATAAAAATTAAATTGTAGAATGTAATATTTACATTGAAAGCTCTGAAAATTAACATTCAAAGTTTGAATTTAGAAAAATGTTATTTTGAACTGTAATTTTTCTAGTTTTGAATACGACGGGACACTTGTTACTATTTATAATGTAATTTTTCGATTTTCTTTTGTTCACGATCTCACGAACAAATCAACCAATTTCGAATAGGCTGGCGGCGATCGTCGTGGTTTTTTAATTTTAAGAGCTCAATAGTTTGTGGAATCGATCGATAGAGCGTGTGTGTGTGTGTGTGTGTGTGTGTGTGTGTGTGTGTGTGTGTGTGTTTGTGTGTGTGTGTGTGTGTGTGTGTGCGGCCGTATGTAAACCTCTTATAACTTTTGAACAGCTTGACCGATTTCATCGCAGTTAATGTCATTCGAAAAGGCTTAACTAAACTTAAATTTTGAATGCAATTTGGACCGATTGAAACCAATAGATTTTGAGTGGTATTTTCGAATAACTTTTTAATGGCTTTACCGATCGATTTCAAGAACTAATCAGCTCTCAAAATCAAAAAACCATGTCGATCGCCGTCATCCTGGTCAAAATAGGGTGATTCGTTCGTGAGATATCGTTGGCAAACGAAAACCGAAAAAAGTGTTTTTTCATAATTATTTCGTAATTCTTTGTTTGATCAATTTAAACTTAAAAATCTTTCATGAGGCTTCAAAAACTGCGTCGAATGCCGCTAACCGCGTGAAAATTGGTCCATTCATTCAAAAGTTATTGCGGTTTGAAAATTCAAAAAATAGTGTTTTATTAAACTTTTATCAGACTTCATGCTCGACGAGCTCAAAACCGTAAAAAGTGTAATTTTGAGCGCTTAAGTATAGAATTAGCGGGAAGTTGCAGGGATGGCTTTTGGGGTCAACCGTTTTCTTAATTTATTATAATGAGTATATGATAAAAAGATTCAAAACATAAAACAAGTAAGAAACATACTGAGTTCTTCTGGAGGCCCCTTTACTCCATTTTTCTCAATTTTTTAACTTCGATAAGCACAAGAAAATCAATACCATAAACTCAGTAAAAGGCCAAAAAAAGTAGAACAAGCCGAAAAATTCATGTTATAAAAATTTTCTGAAGGTGGTCTATTTTGCTCCACATTTTCAATTTTTTATTCTCAATGAACACAATAAATTAAGATCAAATACTTAGCAAGAGACTAAAAAAAAATAAAACCAGAGAAAAACACTAGGGAATTTAACTTTTATATTTTAAGGGACCCCCACCCCCTCTGCCATAAATAAGATTCCTACCAATTTTGAAGCCTATAGGAGTTATAGTTTAAAAACGGGAATTTTCATTATTAATGCTCCCGCAATCTCTTTTGGAGGACCTCTATATGGCAAAAGTAATATTCCTACCAAATCTTAAGTTGTTAAGGCCAATGGTTCCCGAGATTACGAGATAAGTTACTATATAGATGGAAATCTCCTTTAATCGGAGTCTGTAGGTGGATGCGTGGGAAGGTGTAGGTTGAGACACAGGAAGGTGTGAGTGCATCTTTAGCTGAATGTAAGGAAAAGATTTAATGTAATCCCTTTATGTCAATTTCGAAAAAAAAACAAAGGATTGAAAGAAACTACCTGTATTTTGTTCTTATTAACGGGAAAAATGTTTATGAGAGTAAATCGTAAAAAAAACGAGAAAGAGTTGATAAAATCCAAAAAATAAGTAGCCTATAACCATCTGCGGAAAATTTCGCGTCGAACGATTGCGGTCCCATTTCGATATATTCAATACTTTTGACGTGATGGAGCTTCATAGGAATCCTATTTTTATGATATATATATATATATATATATATATATATATATATATATATATATATATATATATATATATAAAGCTTGAGAAAATTATTCTCCAGCATATTTGATACCCATTTTATATTATTTTAGCGTGCAATTATACATTTTGAATAAAAAAAAAATGATTCAATATTATTTGATCCTCCCATTTGACATGTTAGTCAAAAAAAATATTAATGAAAATTTACTTCTATCAAGATATTTAATTTATTGGAGCAAGAGAGAAATTTTCTCAAGACAAGAAAATTTACTTCGATCACCCTTGTGGAAATAATTCTCTGAAAAAACTCTTGAAAAGTCTTTATAACTCTGAATAAGACTTTTCGAAAGTCTTCACATCCCTAACTAAGTAAAGGAAAGACTTAATAAGTCTTCAAAACTCTGCAATACTCTTCAAAAGTCAAATTTTCCCTGCAATTTCGGAATTTCTCAAAGAGTTATTAAGACTTGATAAGACTTGTTCAGTTTTACAGGAAAAGAAAAAAATATTTCTTTTCAAAAAAATTACTTATCAGAATTAAATAAAACTATAAAAAAGAATTAATGCATGTTTTAAAAAAATTTTTTTTAAATAATATTTTCATCACGAAAATACTTTGATGGGCATCGAATCACTCATAGTTGAGCAAGTCAAAACATCAACAGCAAATGAAGTGCACTTGATGTTGGAAACAGATACTACTCAAAGAGTAAATCCAATCGGTATTTAATTTGGACTATCAAATATTAAAGTCAACTTTCTAGGTAGGAAAGAATTTTCTATCCACACGCTATCTGCTGGAATTAATTGATACCTAACATATTTTAGTTTACGAATTTACAGTTAGAATCTTTGAGTGTTCTTAGTTTCTAATAGGTGGCATGTGGTTAGAAAATTCTTTCCTACCTAGAAAGTTGACTTTAATATTTGATAGTCCAAATTAAATACCGATTGGATTTACTCTTTGAGTAATATCTGTTTCCAACAGCAAGTGCACTTCATTTGCTGTTGATGTTTTGACTTGCTCAACTATGAGTGATTCGATGCCCATCAAAGTATTTTCGTGATGAAAATATTATTTAAAAAAAATTTTTTTAAAACATTCATTAATTTTTTTTTATAGTTTTATTTAATTCTGATAAGTAATTTTTTTGAAAAGAAATATTTTCTTCTTTTCCTGTAAAACTGAACAAGTCTTATCAAGTCTTAATAACTCTTTGAGAAATTCCGAAATTGCAGGGAAAATTTGACTTTTGAAGAGTATTACAGAGTTTTGAAGACTTATTAAGTCTTTCCTTCACTTAGTTAGGGATGTGAAGAATTTCGAAAAGTCTTATTCAGAGTTATAGACTTGTCAAGAGTTTTTTCAGAGAATTATTTCCACAAGGGCAAGAACTAAATTTTTTGGAGCATGAGGCTGAAATTTCTCAAAACAAGATTTTCTTGGCTAAAATAAATTTTCTTGGATCAAGATACGTATTTCTTAAAGCAAGCGAATTAATGTTTCGGAATAAGTGAAATTTCTTGTGTCAAAAAAAAATTTTTTTTTTGCTTAAGAAAATAATTAGGAAGAAAAATATTTTCTTGACTCAAGTGAACCTTTTTTTCTGTGTGTAAGTTTTTAGTAGCTGGGAGAAATCAAATTCTATTTAAGCTATCGAATAATTTTTTTATGTATCCTAAAAGTAATTTTATTAATAGTTTCAACGGTTAAAAAAATGATCAGAGCTTTTAAAAAAATTAATCAAGTTTTTATTTTTTTTAAAAATAACGTAATTTTGAGGTGAATTGAAGATGACAATATACACAGATGACAAATACGAGTGGGTGACATTTTTTTTTCTTCAAGAAGAAAAAAATGTTGTTTTAATCTGTTCTCAAATTTGAGAAAATATTCTGGCAAAACGACCCACAATATTTTGTAAAATAGCATTATTATTATAAAAATTAGTAACTTGATCATCCTCTTAGCCGCACTTGTTATAAAATCCACAAGAGCGCGCCACATTTCACGAAATTTCACTTGAATGAAACTGTATAAACGGTCAAAGAAATTACCATATGAGTTGGAAGCTCGTTTGATAACAATATGAGACTAGCAGATTAATCGTTTATTATCCTTTCGAAATAATTAAAATTGTAGCTCGGCTCATCTAAAAAATTAGGTACTATTAGTAATAAAAAATTATAATTGATAACAATTTTTTTTAATTTCGATTAAAAAATAATGGATTTTATTATCACATTCGATTGAACAATTGTTAGCGATTCTCCGTCAATTTTCTACCTGATATAAACGAAATAATGAGGTCGCAATTCAAATTGCATTCTATGAACATTGTGAGTGAAAGAAAAAAGTGTAAATGACATGAAAAATACAACAAACCAAAAAAATTTATTGATCGATAGTCAAATACCCAGCAGTTCAACAAAACTAAAAGTCTTGGATTTCACGTATGCGTGAACCTTGTTGATTATTTATGAGCTGACATGAACAGACTATCGGATCAATAGTCTAAAGACCCCTACGTTTCCAGAAAGGTCTCAACTAATTCCCTCTCCCTTTCACTCATTCTGTCTGCCTATCTTTTTTTTCAACCGTGCATTTTTATTGACCGTTTGGACAAACTTTTTACGAGCTTTTATGAATCAGCTCACGAACTATATAATATAGTTAGCCATCTCATTACAAAGACATTTCGGTGAAATATAATTCTAAAACTTGTTGGTACCTATTAGACTATGAATAAAAATTTCTGATCACAAACTAAAGCAATCATAAATGAATTTTTAACTTCCGGAAATAAAATCGGTGATTTTCAAAAAGTCGGGAAATTAATGGTTTTACCTTAATTTTCAAGAATCGAGTTTTCATCAGATCTTCCTGTTTTAAGAATCTAGAAAGCTATTCTGACTATTCCTACGATGTCTTTTCTAGTGTGTTATGTATGCAGTTTAAATATCTTCAAAAAGTGTTTTTGCTAAATACAAAACATTATTTTTTAGTAGAAAAAATCGTGCCAATAGTAACTATCTGGAGAAAATAGGCAGATTAAACTTCCTCACACTGATAGAAAAACAATCTTGATTCAAGAAACTTCTTTTCTTCAAAATTTGAACTCTTGAAACTAGATATAGATATATTTCTTTCAAGAATTTTTGTCTCTTGGTTCAAGATAGGCGATAACATTGATTCAAGATGTTACCGACTTGTGTTAAGAATGGCTTTTTTTTGAGTAATTTATTTACTTATTTTCAAGAAATAATTTTTTTTCGGTATAACAATTAAAGACTATTTAGTTTTTTAAATATGCTTTGATGAATTATTTGAAGTATTCTAAACGATAATGTTATTTTGGTTGAAAAACTAAATGTATCGATTGAAGATAATACAGCTCTTAAGTCAAGAAAATCTAAATTACGACAAGAAATTCTTAAAGCAAAATAATCATTTGTCTTCCAAAATAAATTCTTAGATCAAGAAAATATCTCTTGAGTCAACATAAATTTTCTATTAGTGCACTAGCCTAGACTCACTATTATGCAACTTTTTGGGCATTAATTGCCACTGGGAATTTTAAAATTGTCAAAAATCGGAAAAAATCAGACGAATCTAACAGTGCAAGATTCACTGGAATCCGTGAATAGATCTTTTTAATATTAACAAAAAACGTTTTGCACGTAAAGCTTTAATTACCCGAGTCGAAAAAATGAACTTATATGAGCTTACATCAATTGTTTTAGCATAGCAGTTAAGTTCATTCAAGTTAATTTTTTCAACTCGGGTATTGCCCACAAAGTTGCGTAGTAGCGGGCGTAGGCTACACTAACACGTAGTTAGCTCCGTAGAAAAGTTCTTTAACTAAAAAAATTTTCTTAGTTTAAGAAAATTGTCAATGGTTAAGAAGTTTCTCTCTTCGATTGAAGACAACAAATTTGTTGAAAATGATTTTTTTCGTCAAAAAACTTCTCTCTTGAATCAAATTAATTCTTCCATTGGTGTAAACTATAAGTTTGATCTTCATAGTGTAACTTTCCTAATCTTTTTCTATGATGTGTTGCAAATCGTCGAGTAAGTTCAGAAAATATCACTCGTAAAAAAACAATCTATAACTTTTTTTGTAAAAAAGACGTAGCAATTTTCATATGTGTGATAATAAAGAAACAAAATTGACAGCTGCTTCTAGCTTTCAGTAATGAAATTGTGAAAATTCGAAAAAATATATTGTGCACATCACAAAAAAAGAAAAAATTAAACCGATAAATACAAATATAAAACATTTTTAAATTGGCATTGTGACTCTGAGAATAAATTAAGGCTTCGTCATGGGTCATAGTAGTTAGTAAAAAGATCCCGACAGCTAGTAGAAGCCATGAAAAAAAAGAAAGTAAAAGACAATAACCGGGGTGCGACATCCGTTGACGGCTCCTTAAAATGGTCCCTCCTCGTACGTCGCCCTCAATTTTATTGACTCTTATGCATATTTACCTACGAGGATTGCATACAAATCCCAATACTTCTTATAGAATTACTACGTCAAGAAAGACTTAATAAAAAACAGTCAGACTTAATATTTGTCGTACATTATTTAAATTTATTGAGTGTATAAATGAGTAATTACAGGAAGAGTCGCGTGTTTCGCAGACTTCTGTTGGCAACTGTCCCTGGCAGACTACCAACAATGTCAATGGTATTTACAACAGAAGCTTCTGTTATTTATTAAAAAACTAATTTTTCAGAAAGTAGAGTAATTGTCGCTTAAAGTTCAAGTTTAATCGAAATAAATAAAGTTGTGTAGGTACTTACCTCCAGGTGAGATTCTTGTACGGCCAATGTTGACCGTGTATCGTGAACCTTTTATGTCTTGATCTCTCAAAGCGTAAGTCGGGTTTGTCTGCTAGACCGCAACGCCGGGCCTTCATCAGCTTTTGTGTCGTTTCGTCTATCTCCCCAGTCACTTTTATGTTACCAAACCTCTATAAAAATTTTGTAATTTTATCTCCATTACTCTTTCAAAAAGGTCATAAAAGTATCAAGTAATAATCATAGTTTTAATTTATAAAAAGTCATTGAATGTTTAATTTATCAGTTGTTGTTTATTTTTAAATTGAGATTAAATTTATCGACAATTGATCTCAATTATTGCATAATTGAAGCTACTACAGCTGGCTATTAGAATTACAGTCAAAATCGTTTACAACTGCTTCGAAGAGAACATTGGATTGTCGTTCTAACAGATATATATTGTATTTAATAATAAAAGATATTTTACCCGAACTAACTCTCAAAATTCTAATTAATTGAAAGTAACGTTTATTTATTAGATTACGAAATATTTGAACTTTATTTGGGCTCAAGCTAAAAATGAGGTTGATAAGGTTAAAATGAGGCCAAAAATAGCATTACTGGTAATTACCAGTATTTATTTAAATAAATAAAAACTATTTTGATCACTAAGTGTAACCAATAAATTTTTTTAAAAATAATTTTTTTTTATACTCGCTCCAAAAGTTCAATTTCTGAGCGCTGGGTGGCGTCCGTAAAGGGACTCTTTTCTAGAGACTCTATCATACCGTTTTTTTTTTCATGACCTAGGCCGTGAAGTTTTGCCGTTCCTTTTTTTTAAGAATTTTTCGTGTACACCCAGACGAAATTGAGAGAGATTGTAAAAAAAAAACTCACATCCCAGTGTACCGACCAATGATTTTGAGTCAATTTTAAACAGTTATCATTGAGTGGCGCTTATTATTTCTCTGCTAGCAGTTTATTACGGAGCTTACCTAATGTTAATAAAATAACAACCACGCCATAAATAAATATATATATTTTTGTAATTAGTTATTATTCAGAGTCGGTTTTAACTGCTGTGGTCATATCGCCGACTTTAACTGTTGAGAGTGGTACGTTAGGGTCTTTTTGGATTGTGAAAATCTCAATCTACGCGGCAAGGATCGAATATCAACCAAGATGATTTCTCAGACCAGCTTGGGATTCGAACCCACGCCTGGTCGGTCAGCCAGTCCGAGTACTCTATAGGCCTTGCACCTTAGACCACTCGGCTAACATCACTGGTTTAAATAAATATTAATAAAAAGATAATTAATATAAATTTTAGTTTTTTTTGCCCTTGAGAAACGTCAAAAAATTTTAATTGTCATTATTTGCCTCCTATCTCTCAAAACTTATGAAGCGATAATAACAGAAACTATTGTATGTCATTCGGCCGTGAAGTGGCGTTATTGATAACGACTTTTTTTCGACATTCGCTTCAATGTTAGTGGCGCGAATGTTAAAAAACGAGCGTAAATTTTCGTCCTCGGCTACGCCTCGGACGTTAAAATTACGCCCGTTTCGAACATTCCCGCCACAAACCTTAAGCTTATATTGAAATATCGTCGCTGTCAGAAAACCGCCACTTCACGGCTTTATGACATAAATATCTATTTCTGTGCTTTGCTTATAGATAATACTTTCTAACCGAAAACTATTCAAATATATTCAGTCGTCTTTTAAAATTTTTTTTTAAGCATTTGTTATGATGATTTCATAAAAATCTTTTCAATTGTATTTTTTTTTCTTCTGGTTTAATTTTACTATCATACGTTCAAACTACTCAAATTAAAAAAAAAAAAAATTACATTTTTTAAAAACACCAAATAATGTTCGAATACTCGAAAAAAACAGTTCGTCAAAGATTATCATCAACTAGAGAGGCTCTGTTTCTTTTCTTTAACTTCCCGCTAAGAAAATTGAAAATTTTCCACTAAAGGGAAGTCATTGATTTCGGTCCGATTTTAGAAAGTCGAGTTTTCATCAGATCTCCACATTTTAAGGTCTCAGAAAGTCATTTTGACTATTCCTGTCGAGGTTTCCGGCAGTGTTTTTTTTTTTTTTTTTTTTTCCAGAGGAGGTCAAATACATTTAGGCATGCTAGATGTTTGGCCTGGGTATGTCGGACTCAGATGTCAATACCGGCTAAATATTCTCCTTTCTCCTTTTTTCATAGATGTTATAAGGAAGATCGGAACAGTCCATATTGCGTCTTACGACGCCTACTCCTGGTTACTGGTCTCTTTCGGCGGTTCTTTGTTTTATAAGGTACTGCGCGTAGCTGCGGCAGCTATCTAGTTTTCTTCTTGTTTGAGCATGCAAGTTACCAAGCTCTCAGGGGAGAGCGTGGTATCTATAGTTTCTTTGGTGCTGCTTTTGTAGTCCTTCCACCGTACTCACTCGAAGAAAATGTGTTCGGCGTCATCGATTTGGTCCGGGCAGTATTTGCACATCGGCGTGCGGTGCAGCCCCATCTTGAAGAGATGGGCGTTAAACTGTCCGTGCCCCTTCAATAGCTGGATGAGGAAGAAGTCCGTGTCCCCGTGGCTGCTGCGAAAACCGTGCAGTAGGCACAGGCAACCCTGAGAGCGCCTCGCCACTGTACTACTGCCATTTTTTACCGGTAGGTCTTCTGTTTTAATATGTCTGCCCATATCTCCGCTCCATAAAGCAGTACCGAATGGACTTGACGGTGTTAATGGTTTCCCGAACCAGTAGTTCGGTCTCTTCTATGCTGTCTACTATTATCGTGGCCGCAACGTCGTCTGCAAAGCTCGTTAGCTCTAGTTGCTTTGGCAGCGGGATTTCAATAAGCTCGTCGTAATTCGCGTTCCACAGATGGGGCCCCATTATTGAGCCTTGCGGCACGCCCGCCGTTATAGCGTATCCTTGTGGGCATTCCGTAGCTTTTTTTCGTCAAGGTAGTTGTCGGCTAATGCTAGATTCTCTGGCTCCGCGTCAAATTTGTGCTCCTGAGCATCTAAAATATATCCCCAATTCACGCTGTTAATGGCGTTTTTGACGTCTAGCGTGAGGAAAAGACATACTTTACAAGCTTTAAGGCTACTAGACCATGCTTGCGTTGCTATCTTTGTGACTTTCTCGATCGCTCCGACTGTCAATCGACCTTTCCGGAAGCCATGTTGGTTGGTGGCAAAGCCTCCAGCACGGTCGATGTTGTTGTGAAATCTTCTTTGTATGAGCTTCTCGAGCAGTTTTCCAGCAATGTCCAGCATGCAGAGTGATCTAAACGATGAAGGTGTTAAGGGGGTTTTCTTACTTTTGTCTAAAAGAACGAATCTCTGCCGCTTCCAAACCGCGGGAAACATTCCAGTTGCCAAGCATGTATTGCAAGTGTTCAAGAGTATGACTGGGTATTCCAGGGTTACAGACTTGATCACCGATGCCGGGATGCCATCAGGACCAGGTGCCTTTCCTGTCTTGAGAGACAGCCGTGTCTTGTAGTTCCTTGATTGTAAAGGGTGTTGCTTCGCCGTTTTTAGCGTCGTGTTTCTTCTCCCGCGGCGGGTGTTTAGAGAAAAGCTCCGCTACAATGCTGTCCATTAGGGCAGGTGACTTCGGCACTTCTGGTGAAGCCTTTCCAATGTGTGACGACAATTTGGTAGGCTTTACCTCAGATGTGCTTGTCGAGATCATTACAGATCTCTTTTCACAACCTTGCTTTACTTGGTTTGATGGTTCTGTTTAACGTCTTTTTGGACTGCTTGTACTCGTCCGAATATAAATCTTGGTTCAGGGAGTGTTTCACAGCTCTCGCTGCGCGGCGACGTAGCTCATGCCATCTTTTGCAAAATTCTGCTATGTTTGTTGTCCACCAGTGCGTCAGCCCGCGCGTGTGTGTGTGTACCCCAAATAAATTTTTGGCGTACAATTTCTCAAAAACGAATAATCGATTGAATTCTACGACACGTCATTATCAAAACTTAGATCTGATTAGATTTGAAAGTTAATCCATCGAGCTACTCCGAAGAAATTAAAAAAAAAAAAATCATTTAAATTTTCATGTTTTTTTTAAAATAACTTTAAAGAGTGCGGAAAAATCATAATAAAACCATTAATAAATTTTTTGTGCTTAAAAAATTGCGTCGAATGCATTTTCGAGAATGGGAATCAAACGACGCATTCAAGAGTTATAGTTATTTAAAAATTAACAAAATTTCGTTTTTTGGTCTTTTTTAAAGATATCTTCTAGATATCTCAACGAATCAATACAAACCTGTATATCTTCTTTTTGTGCTTTAAAAACTGCATCGAATTCTTTTTTAAAAAAGAAAATTGAACGACAAATTCAAAAGTTATAAGTGGTGAATAAATACATGTTGAGCTCGAAGAGCTTAAAATGTGAAAAACATTGCTATGAGCTTGAAAAACTCAAATATTAACCAAAAAACAGATTTTAAAGCGCTTTAAAGTCAACCTCCGCGGGAAGTTCTAGGGTTGGCCTGCGCGGTCAACCGATTTCCTGATTTTTTTTGTTTTTCTTATTCTAAAATATCTTTCTATCCTTTCTGTTATGTTCTCCTTTTTTATCCCCGCTGTTTATCAGCCAATCCTATTCTCTTTTTCTCTTTCTAATCCATTCTTTTTATTGCATTTACTCAACCTACCCTAGATCTTTACCATTCACGGACGCAAATATTATGTCGCTGACGAACTCGATTTTCATGCAAGTCCCATCATCTGAAAAGTCTCTTGCGCGTGAGATCGGTTTCCAATAGAACACTCATTCGCCTGGCTCATCAAGTAGCATCAGTCACTCGACCTATCATATTAACTATTATCCAATTTAATACCACCGATAAAATTTTATATTATTTTTTAATTTTTGTTTCAAAATTGTAAGCTATTCTAATACTCATATTTATACTCTTAATATCATGTAACGCAAAATAAGGTTAGGTGTGATCCACTGATTCCATGAAAATTTTTCCTTTCTGTACTTACTTCTTTAATATATTATAATATATTTGATAATTATAATTATTATTAACAGTCAATTTTGAATCGTTATTCATTTATAAACCCTTGTGGAAATAATTCTCTGAAAAAACTCTTGAAAGTCTTTATAACTCTGAATAAGACTTTTCGAAATTCTTCACATCCCTAACTAAGTGAAGGAAAGACTTAATAAGTCTTCAAAACTCTGCAATACTCTTCAAAAGTCAAATTTTCCCTGCAATTTCGGAATTTCTCAAAGAGTTATTAAGACTTGATAAGACTTGTTCAGTTTTACAGGAAAAGAAAAAAATATTTCTTTTCAAAAAAATTACTTATCAGAATTAAATAAAACTATAAAAAAGAATTAATGCATGTTTTAAAAAAATTTTTTTTAAATAATATTTTCATCACGAAAATACTTTGATGGGCATCGAATCACTCATAGTTGAGCAAGTCAAAACATCAACAGCAAATGAAGTGCACTTGATGTTGGAAACAGATACTACTCAAAGAGTAAATCCAATCGGTATTTAATTTGGACTATCAAATATTAAAGTCAACTTTCTAGGTAGGAAAGAATTTTCTATCCACACGCTATCTGCTGGAATTAATTGATACCTAACATATTTTAGTTTACGAATTTACAGTTAGAATCTTTGAGTATTCTTAGTTTCTAATAGGTGGCATGTGGTTATAAAGACTTGTCAAGAGTTTTTTCAGAGAATTATTTCCACAAGGGAACTGACCTGCAGCTCCTTAATGGCTTCTTTCAATTGATCATCTGTTCTTAGATTTCCGGTTTCCAAACCACTTTCAGGTAAATATCCGAATTTCATTAGATAATTATGCTGAAACAGAAAAAAATAACTCAATTAAAATATGAGCTGTGAGTTGTGTAATATTAATATAATATATCTAGTATTTTTTAAGAATAATTTAAAAATTTGCTTAAAATTCTCAGGAAGTTTTAGTATAATGGAACAAAAAACATTTTTTTAACACCTTAACGAAAAAAAGTTCACTTTTAATTCGTGATTTCAAGGCGAAAAACGCCACACTCTTTTAGTTGGGCATCAGAGTTTTGATATTAAAACGAAGGTATTACCAAAAATTTGATATTCTGTTTATCACTTAGTAATTACACCGCCTTCTGCTAAAATTTTAAGTCGATTTATACACTGGAAAGAAAATAATTTGATTTAAGTAACAGTTCAAATTTTTGAACCGAGAAATTTTAATTGATTCACGATCATGAAACTCTTCAAACTGATTTTCTTGGTTTAAGAATTTTTCTCTCGAATGAAAGTAATTTTTCTTGTAATGCCACATGACATTCTGTGAATCTCTCGTATTTTAAATTTAATACCGAACAGTACAGACTCTCCATCTATATGTTACTGGTATAGAAAATTAATTTTCAATTTGCCATAGACTTATAATCCAATAACTTATCAATAGTTGTAAAACGTATGTATATAAAATGAGTGTATATTAATGATTGTCGATCAATAATTATTAAAATCATAGAATACGATTTAAACTGATCAAATTTTAGTTAGTTGGACAGATTGGTTAAAGCCTTGTTCTCAATAATTTGCATTATAAATTATGTCAATCTCTGATATAATAACACTAACCAGTAGCCGTCATCGCTCTCAAAACAAATTATTACTGTCATAAATATTAATTAACTGAATAGTCGGAAATAACCTTATTGATTTAAACAAATGCATTAAAAACAATCAATGTTTTATTCTGCACTGAAAAAAAAATATAAGTCCTACACCTATACTATAAGCTCTACACTTATACTAGATGGCGTATTTAACATGGGAATAAACCTATTGCGATAGGACTTATACTTTTTTTTCAGTGTATATTAAGAATCATTTTTTTAACTTTCCGCTTTGAAAATTAATGATTTAATAAAAATATTGAAAATTGATTCGTTTCTGCCGAATTGTTAAAAATCGAGTTCTTATTAGATTTTCACGTTTTAAGGTTTTAGAGAGCTATTACAACTATTCTTATGAGAATATTTTGATGTGTGTTCATTCCTGATGTATGGGACATTCTTAAAAGTTATAATAATTGGCCTTGGATTTGGTGTGTACTTGAAAATTTTCAAAAAAATGTTATACCGATGATTTTCAAAATTTAATCAATCTGGAACCACAAAAAATAACATTGATTATCACAAACTATTTAAAAATCGGTAGATTCATTTGGAAGATATCAAAATAGTGTTTTTAACAAAACTTAATTACGAAAAAATTTTTGAATGTTTTGAACTCAAATATAGCAAGCAGCTCCAGGGATGGCATGTAGGGTTAATCTTTTATTAGAATTTTTAACTTCCCGCTAAGAAAATTGAAAATTTTCAAAAATCGGGAAGTTATTGGTTTCACCCCGTTTTTCGAAAATCGAGTTTTCATCAGATCTTGACGTTTTGAGGTCCTAGAAAGCTTCCTTGAATGTTTTCGCGATGATGTCCGTATGTCTGTATGCATGTATGTATGTATGTAACCCTTTTATAACTTTTGAACGGCTTGAGCGATTTGATCGCGGTTGGCGCCATTCGAAAGGGCTTCACCAAACTTAGATTTCCTGGAAGTTTGAATCGATTTAGACCGGTAGATTTTAAGGAATTGCAAAAAAACTTCAAAAAAAATTTTTTCGAAAAGTGGTTTTCTTGGAATAACTTTTAAACTGCTTTACTAATCGAATTCAAAAACTAATCAGCTCTTCACATTAAGAAACCGCGTCGATCGCCGCCAATCTTGTCAAAATCGGTTGATTCGTTCGCGAGTTATCGTGAACGAAAGAAAACTGAAAAAAGTGTTTTTTCGGGATTACTCTGAAATTTTCGGTTCGATCAATTGAAACCTGAAAATAACTTATGAGGATTATAAAATAGCGTCGAATGCCGCCAACCGCGTGAAAATCGGTTGATCCATTCAAAAATTATTGCGAATTGAAAATTCCAAAAATAGTGATTTATTAAACCCCTATCAAACTTTTGAGCTCGAAGAGCTCAAAAACATAATAAGTGCAATTTCGAGCGCTTCATTACGAAAGTAGCGGGAAGTTGCAGGGATGGCCATCAGGGTCAACCGTTTTCCTAATTTTTTTTCTTCAAATAATTCCCATCATCTCCATCATCATCATTATCATTTGTTACTGCGTTTCTTCTCACAGATAATTTTCGTGAAATTGGATTGCGGCTATTGAACTACGAATTAGCCAAGCATGAGAGAGATGCAATTGGTTACTAGCGCAAATTCATGAAACAGGAAGAATGAAAACACTGCACGATGCACACAACGTCTAAATTTGACCAGTGAATTCCTAGTACGTTGAGCTCCCCGTATGCAAGAATGTCTAGAGACAGAACAAAAAAATATAATGCTCTAGTTTTATCAGAATGACAAAGATTTCCTGGAACCAATCCGAAAATTTCTAACAAAAATGATCAAACTATCAACAGCCTAAATTTTTTTTTAAAGTAAATAATATATTCTTTATGATTTACCAGACAAGGAAAAGATCATGTATAAAAATGTTGAGAAATTATAAGATAAGAATAGTGAACAGCTGGTTTTTCCATTATACTAATGGGATCGTTCCGTTCCCTTATTTACTTCCGTAAGTTTTTGTAGAAGATGACTAAGTCAGCCAGGCTGGATGCAGGAAACGAGTTCATAGGGATCAAGTGGTCTGTCCGTAAGCTACTTGCCTTTCAACAAATTAAATCTATATGCCAACAGTCTTTTTGACGCCTTACAATGGTAGTTAAGCATATTATCTTGATCATTTTTATTTTATCTGATAACTTTTACTAGAATAAATGTATAAATATGACTAAGAAAGAAACAACATAATCTAAAACTGCAAGTACAGTCTTATTATTCATTCAATCCATCGTATTTTAATACTAATTTTTTTAACTTCTCAGATCTCGACATTTTGAGGTCCCAGGAAGCTGTCCTGACTATTCCTGCGATGGTATCAGGCTGTGTGTGCGCGCGCGCGCGCGCGCGTGTGTGTGTGTGTGTGTGTTTGTGTGTGTGTGTGTGAACCTCTTATTCGCTCTGAGTGAAGCCACGGTAAGAGAATATAAATCGACTGAAGCGTTCGCAGTGGTTACTTTCGGAGTTACGGGAGGCTGTTATTCCTAAAATTGTAAGCGAGGACACATGAAAGTATTGATTTTGTTTTAATTTTAATAAATAGAAGAAAAATGAGACATTAGAGTGACTGTGTTGTAAATTGTAAAAATTTCAGCAGAAATGTTTACTGCATTCTTTTTTATTTTTTACCATTATACGTACTGGTTGATTCGTTTAACTATAAAACAAAACTGCAACTACTACACTAATAGAAGGATTAATTAACTATTAATAATTTAATTTATTTGAAAACAATTATTTAATTTATGAAATTTTAATAAACATTTTTTAACACCCAATAAATATTTATTTGAGAGGAAAGTACATTTATTAATAGTTGATATGCATTGATTAATATCTGTTGAGTGAATTTTTTTCGCTTGCAATGTCATATGATATGAAGATTGCTTATAAACAAAAATCTGTTACTGTTACCATCAGAAATTATGAATATAACCATTTAGGATGATAATTAGAGTAATTAACTCTAGTTAACATACATGATTGTAACAGATATTATAAATGTGGTAAATACACCATCTAGATGATTTCTACAATCATCCAGATAGTATTCACTACGATCGGGTTGATGGTAAAATTTTTTACCATAACTAGATAGTAATTGCTATTATTTAATTTTCTCCGTGTAGTCTTTTATTAAACTTCTATCATACTCTTGAGCTCGAAGAGTTCAAAAGCTTAGAACAGCTAATTCTTTGAGCTCGGAGAGCTCGAAATAATATATAAATTATATTTTTGAGCTCGAAGAGCACAAAAACGTCGTGAGTGCATTTTCAAGCGCTTAGGTACGGAATTAGCGGGAAGTTGCAGGGATGGCCTTTAGGGTCAACCGTTTTCCAAATTTTTTTTATTCAGAAACTTAAAAAAACAAAAATATTTTAACAAAAAAAAAAAAAAACGGGTAATTGTTTGGACACTAAAACGATTTTTTATAGAAGGATGAATTCAATTGATTATTTTTTTAATGAACATTCTGTGTGCAATGTCCATCGTCAACTGGAAACCTGGCTATTATATCTAGTATCATGCAAATTCCTCGCTTCGCTCCATTACCCATTCTGCGATTGTGGAAACGAGCGAGAGCGAAAAGAATGGAACAACGAAGGTTTTACCGATGTTATTTATACCGCCCTAGAACTCGTTATCTTCACAAGCGATAGTTTACGATATTTGCATTTCGATTGTTGAGACACAAAATCGTCGTTATGTAAAAGAAAATGGCTGACATATACACACAATTGACCGTGTATACAATGTTTTAAATTTTTTTAAACGTTAAATACAGTTGCAATCGATATTAGCCATTTATTCCACATAATATGTTTCTAAAACTTTTCAATAAAAATCTGGGTCGAATGTCATTGCAAACGAATTAGAATGACTGTAAATAGCTTTCATAAATGAAAATTTATATGAAAAATCGTACGAAAAATAATTACAGTAAGAATTACAGTTAAGATTACAATTTTTTACAACATCTGCTCTGGAAGTTGACTTTTCGAGCGCTGTATGTCATCTCTGAAGTACGCAATAATCGCATACTTGACTAGATGCGTTTCGTAAACGCACATGTTCGGTTAACAGAAATATTAAACAGAAATATTTTGCATTTAAAAACTTAATGTAGAGTATTTTCAGCATAAAATTATAAAGAGTTTATTAAGAAATTAAAATTAATGAACAATTAAAATGTTAATGCATTTAGAAATTTTAAGAACTCAGCTTGTAATTTAAAACTCAAAAAAAAAAAAATTACCGCAGCTTGGATTCGAACCGAGAACTTCAGATTACTAATTATGAAAAAAATATAATTAATTTTTAGAAATATAAATTATTATATAAAATATTTGGTATTAATGAGTGTTGATAATAGTAATAATAAAAAAAAAAAAAAAAAAAAAAAAAAAAAAAACACCGCAACTCGGACTCGAACCGAGAACTCCAGATTGCCGATGATCAGGACGATGGTCTCCACATGTCTCTATTCACACACACACACACATAAACATGCAGGATAAATAGAGAATAAATAGCGGATAATAATAGCGAGACCATGCATAGACCACCATCCCTACAACACGAGAACTGATACACCGGGAGCGGTCATCCATATCCCCGATACTATGAGGCTTCAACATAGCAAGAGGGAAGCAGTATACACTTAACAAATCGTTCTGGCGCGTTACCACTTTCGCCACTGCGGCTCTGGTCGAACTGAAGACTTTAAATTACTTATAAGGTGTGATAGCTTTCAATGCCTTTATCGACCGTCATCGTTGATGAATAAACTGATTTAATGTTCTTTTTTTCTTACTAATGGCTTACACTTAATAAATTAATTAATCCTTTACAAATTAAATTAATTTATTACTTTATTAACAAGTTCTTAAATTTTTTCTTAGTATATTTTAATTTAAAGATAAAAAACTTCAATGGAATTATTAAGAATTTTGAATAGAAAAAAAAATATTAATAAATTTAATTTTTCTATCTTAAAATTTTATAAAAAAATGAATTTAAACTATACTGATAGACTGGGAAATTCATTTTTAATTTTGATTCAAAAATATTAAAAAAAATTCTGATGCCTGCAGTATCGTACTATTTTATATAAATATTTCGATAAAATCTCAATCAAATATCTAAAAAATGTTATAAACGTTCTAAAACAAGCCTATGTAAATATAAAAGTATATATTGAACAGTCGTGTCTATATATTTTTTTTTAATCGAAAAAAAACATTGGACCACATAGCTGCACGGATTCCCCCTAGACTATACTAGTATCGAGAAACTAAGCGCCATTCAGCCACAGCCGAAATGGATGGGTAGATTCCTTGTTTAAATATTGAAAAAAACACGTTACTAAAAGGCAATAATATCGTGAAATTTATTTTTTATTATATTTTTGCAAATATCGATATGGAACCGACTATAACAAAGAGATATTCAAAGACATCTACCCAAAAAAAAGTAGAATTTGTAACAGATGAAAGTCATTTGATGATAAAAACTAAAAATCTAGGTTCATTCAAGCTCTTTCTGAAAAACACCAACCGTCACACACACACACACACACACACACACACACACACACACACACACACACACACACACACACACACACACACACACACACACACACACACACACACACACACACACACACACACACACACACACACACACACACACACACACACACACACACACACACACAGAGAGAGAGAGAGAGAGAGAGAGAGAGAGAGAGAGAGAGAGAGAGAGAGAGAGAGAGAGAGAGAGAGAGAGAGAGAGAGAGAGAGAGAGAGAGAGAGAGAGAGAGAGAGAGAGAGAGAGAGAGAGAGAGAGAGAGAGAGAGAGAGAGAGAGAGAGAGAGAGAGAGAGAGAGAGAGAGAGAGAGAGAGAGAGAGAGAGAGAGAGAGAGAGAGAGAGAGAGAGAGAGAGAGAGAGAGAGAGAGAGAGAGAGAGAGAGAGAGAGAGAGAGAGAGAGAGAGAGAGAGAGAGAGAGAGAGAGAGAGAGAGAGAGAGAGAGAGAGAGAGAGAGAGAGAGAGAGAGAGAGAGAGAGAGAGAGAGAGAGAGAGAGAGAGAGAGAGAGAGAGAGAGAGAGAGAGAGAGAGAGAGAGAGAGAGAGAGAGAGAGAGAGAGAGAGAGAGAGAGAGAGAGAGAGAGAGAGAGAGAGAGAGAGAGAGAGAGAGAGAGAGAGAGAGAGAGAGAGAGAGAGAGAGAGAGAGAGAGAGAGAGAGAGAGAGAGAGAGAGAGAGAGAGAGAGAGAGAGAGAGAGAGAGAGAGAGAGAGAGAGAGAGAGAGAGAGAGAGAGAGAGAGAGAGAGAGAGAGAGAGAGAGAGAGAGAGAGAGAGAGAGAGAGAGAGAGAGAGAGAGAGAGAGAGAGAGAGAGAGAGAGAGAGAGAGAGAGAGAGAGAGAGAGAGAGAGAGAGAGAGAGAGAGAGAGAGAGAGAGAGAGAGAGAGAGAGAGAGAGAGAGAGAGAGAGAGAGAGAGAGAGAGAGAGAGAGAGAGAGAGAGAGAGAGAGAGAGAGAGAGAGAGAGAGAGAGAGAGAGAGAGAGAGAGAGAGAGAGAGAGAGAGAGCCTGATACCATCGCAGGAATAGTCAGGGAATCTTTCTGTGACCTTAAAACGTCGAGATCTGATAAAAACTCGATCTTCGAAAAACAAGGTAAAATCATAACATCTGGAATTTAAAAAAATTTTCAATTTTTCTTAGCGGGAAGTTAAGAAATTGTCAACTTCTTAAAAATTCGTCAAGTTACCCAGTACTAGTTATTTGCGTAACAATTAAGCTGAGCCATTTATAACATGTCAGTCGCAATGTTTGTGGTACGAATTAGAGGTGAACACTGCAAAAGGAGTAGCAGATCTGACAACCAGAAGTTCTCAATGCTGAATTGGATAGAAAAGTCCAACGAACTGAGACGCATGTTAACACTTGACGTGTATTCTCGTAAATGAGCAACGTAACGCTTCATGTCATCCCCTGTCAATCTCAAGCTTAGTGAAATAAAATTTTGAATACGAAAAATTTTTAAATAAAAAACAAAATATCTTCATGATTTTTTATAAAAAATATTTTAATATTCCGCAGTCAGATGTAGTTATAGGAATCAATAAATGCTGAAAAAATTTTATTTAATCTTGAATACAAAAAAAAACTATCAATATTAGAGTTGGAAAACAGCCGAAAACCTTAGCTTTGTGATTCTGTACTCCATAAAGCTTACTTTGACGTGCATTATATGGCAGTGAAGTTTCCATACAAATTTATCTAATGTAAATATCTTATAAATGAGCTCGATGTTTTCGGTTCAAGAACTTCAATGAGTTACAGCTAAATCTTGGTTGATAACTTTTTAATTATATTTCATCAAGACTTTAATGTAAACTAAAATTTTAACGAAAACTAATTTAATCAAACCTTTCATAATTTATAATAATGATTAAAATCTTACAAAAAAACCTTAATTTTATTGATTTATTTAATTTAAATGTCAAGGCAATGGCCGAATGGCAAAAATACAAAATAGAAGAATATAAAGTACATGTAAGAGTATAAACAGATCTATATGGATATTTTAACAATATTTGGTGGCTAATGAAACTGAAAACAATCCAAAAAAACTTTTAATAAATGTAATTAGCTATTTATAATTAGTAGAAATGAGGTGGAATAAAAGTAAGCAAGAAATTTTAAGATGAGTGTCAGACTAAGTTTAGATTTAAAGCACTGCAAAACACACCAATTTCAACGGTTTGAATCATCAACACTATTCTTTAAATTGTCAAACGCCAATTACTTTTGAATGAATATACCGATTTTCACGGAGTTGATAGCAGTTGACGCAGTTTTCTGAAATATAGAATTTATTTTTAAATACAAATTGATCAAACCGAAAATTTTGGAGAAATTTGAAAAATTCACTTTTTCCGAATTTTTTTGACCACGATAACTCACGAACGAATCGACCGATTTTGAACGGGCCAGTCGCGATCGACGTAGTTTTTTGGGCTCTAATAAATATTTCATTTCATCAAAAACGATCCGAAAAGAAATGTCGAAGTTATGTAAAAAAAAACACTTTTTTGAAATTTTTCGTTCATGATATTTATCGAACGAATCAACCGATTTTGATCAGATTAGCGGCGATCGATGTGGTTCTTTAAGGTTAACGGCTTGACTGAACTTAAATTTTGAATACACTCGGACTGATTCGGATCAATAGATTTTGAGAAATCTCAAGACAACCGAGAAAAAAATTTTTTTAAATGTGTTTTTTTGGAATAACTTTTAAAAACGCTTCCAAAAACTAATCAGCTTTTCGCAACAAAAAACCACGTCAATTACCGCCAAGCTGGTCGAAATTGGTTGATTAGTTCGTGAGTTATCGTTGAGGAAAAAAAAATCGAAAAAGTTTGATTTTTCGAATTACACTGTAATTTCTGGTTTTAACAATCTGTGTTCGGAAGTATATCAAAGCATTTGAAAACCTGCGTCGAATGCTGCCAACTGCGTGAAAATCGGTTAATTCATTCAGAAGTTATTGCGGTTTGAAAATTCAAAAAATAGTGTTTAATTAAACTTCTATCAGACTTTTGATCTTGAAAAGCTCAAAAGCTTAGAATAGCTAATTATTTGAGCTTGAAGAGCTTAAAATAACACATAAATCGTACGTTTGAGCTCGAAGAGCTGAAAAACATCATAAATGCAATTTTAAGCACCTAGGTATGTAATTAGCGGAAAGTTGCAGGGATGGCCTTTAAGGTCAACCGTTTTTCTAATTTTTTCTTAGTTTTTTTTTTTAGATTTCTCGAAATCTATTGTTCTCAATCGGCTCAAATTCACAGGAAATCTAAGTTTGAGGAAACTTTTTGGAACGCCGTTTGGTAGGTTCCGACTAGTTTAATCGTTCAAAAGTTATAAGCGGTTTACATATTTTCACACACTCAAACACTCACATTCTAATAAAAGTAAAAGACATTATTTTACTCTTATATAACATTGACATCTCTTGAATGAATTGGCCAGTTTAAATGTAGTTCACACCATTGAACGAAACTTTTTTGATAGCAATAATTGACTGAATTCTGAAAATCAACCACCCTACGTGTAGGAATTATATACGTTAAATAATATTCTAAAATAAAAAGTATTCAAGCAATAATTACAACTACATTTTTTAAAAATTATACATGATTTAGTACGTATTGAATTTTATTACGGAACGGTTTTATCCAACGTGGATTGTGATTGTAGCAACAGCTTATACGTGACTCACATTATAATTGATTGAAACATGTAAAAATGATTAAGCTTCCGGTCCCTTGTAGACTGTCACGACGATGCATCCTCTGTCGTCATCTCTTTTTTTTACATCACGTTTTTAACGATCTTTTTCGTACACTTATATTTATTTTTTTTACAGAATTAGAAATAATGATTTATTCATCGGTTCGAAGGATTGATTGTAGTATAGGAACACTATGAAAATGAATTATAAATAGTTTTGCAGCGTAACCCCAAGATAATTAAAGCTGTCAACGCATACTTAACACTTTTACCATTTGACGAAAGTTTAGATCCAGCACATCGAAATCTATAAAATTGACTTTAAAATTATTACCAACAAATATTACTCGAGTCATCGGTGTGATCATCTTCAACTTACTTAACTGATAACATCTTCAGATCAAAGCAAGAATCTTATTTATTTTGTTGATATATATAGCATTTTTTAGATCATTCAACTCACACTCGAAAACGGTTAATTTGTTCGCGAGATATTTAAATTTTGAAAATTTTTAAAAAGTGTATTCTTAACATAACTTTAAAATTTTACGTCGATTCGTTTGGTACACTGAAAAAAAAGTTCACTTGAGTCAAGAAAATATTTTTCTTCCTTATTATTTTCTTGAGTCCAGAAAATCTTGTTGTTTTGATAAAATTCAGCCTTTTGCTCCAAACAATTTTGCTCTCGATAAAAGCAAATTTTCTTGTCTTGAGAAAATTTTTCTCTTGCTCCAAACAATTAAATATCTCGATAGAAGTAAACTTTCATTAATATTTTTATTGATTAACATGTCAAATGGGAAGATCAAATAATATTGAATTATTTTTTTTCATTCAATATGTATAATTGCACGCTAAAATAATATAAAATGGGTATCAAATATTCAAAAGAAAAATTTTTTCAAGGTGAAAAAATTTTTTTCTCAGCTGAAGTAGGTGGCGCTGCTTCCCTAAAGTATCGAAAAATCTTGATCAAATATAGAAATTTATTGTATCAAGTATTTATGATAATTTGAACTAAGAAAAAATTACTTCCACCAAGAATAGAATTTCAAGAAAAATGTTTACTTCGGCCAACACAACTTCTGTCTTTCTTCCTGGACCGGAAATTTTTCTTGAGCCAAGAATTTTGTTCTCCAGTCAAGAAATTTTTCTTTCTGCGTAAGTGATGAATAGTCTTTTTGCGCGGTAAAAACTGCGTTGAATGCTATAAGCCTCATAAAAAACGATTGATTTAATCAAAAGAAATCGCAATTAAAAAATTTCAAAAAAGTAAGCTGTCAACAATCACTATATATACCACTAAAAAGAGTATAAGAGTGGTGTTTTTGAGCTCGAAAAACTCAAAACTTCGGAATAGATCATTTTTCGAGTGTTTTGAACTTACACATAGCGAGGAGTTTCACGGATGCCCTGCAGGGTCAACAGTTTTTTACACGGAAAAAAGGAAACTAGAAAACCTACAGTTTCAGATTGTAATTCTTACATTAAAATACAAATATTACATTTTACAATGTAACTCTTATAAAATCTGTAATAATTACAATTTGAAACTGTAATTTTACCAGTTTTCTTTACGACGGGTCACTTTTACGTTGTATAATGTAATGTTTCCATTTTTTTTTCCGTGTGGATTTTTTTATTTTCTGAATTAAATTTAATTTTTTAAGCGAGATGCATGGTAATACTGTTGGCAAATTTGTCTATAGCTACAGTTATAACAAAAAGTACAACAGGTTAACAACCAACTATTCAGACGTCAATCAACAAATGACCCAAAATTTTGACAGCCTCTCGAACAAATTAACAAATTTTATGCAGTTACGGTGATTGACGCAGTTTTTTAAGTTCAAGAAAAAATGCATAGAAAAATAACTGATTTGACAAAAATTTTTCAAGTCATTTAAAAAAAAACACTTTTTCGATATTTTTTTGGACAAGGATATCTCTCGAACGAATTAATCGATTTGATGCGACTTGAAGTAACAAAATCGTTTTCCTGGTAGAAGAGCTGATGAGATTTTGAAATCAATCGATAAATTAGTTTAAAAGTTATGGCAAAAAAAAACATTTTTGGAAATTTCATTTTTGAGATCTCCCAAACTCTATCGAGCCGAAGTATTTCAAATTTACATAAAATATAATGGGAAAGGAACTTTTTTGAATACAATAAACCGCATTTCAATCGCTCAAGCCGTTCAAAAGTTATGCGAAGCTCACATTCACACACAAACACACACACACGGTTCTTATCGCCAAAATAGCCAGAACAGCTTCTTAGGACCTCGAAATGTCGAAATATGATGAAAACTCGATTGTCGAAAATCGAGCTGAAAACAATAACTTTCCAGTTTTTTGAAAATCATTGATTTTCATAGCGAAACGTTGAAAAGTGTTTACAAACATTATTAAGCAACCAGAAGAAAAAAATAACGTTAGTTATCGTGTAAATTGTGGTCAAGTGCTAATGACCTGACCGAACTTAAAATTAACCATCATTTTACATCACTAGGTATACACTAGACAGACGCTCCCGCCATGATGACGAATTCTCGCCTTCATGCACTGTTTACTCTTGCTCAGTCCAATAACCTCGACCACGGAATTAAAAATCTTCATCAAAAATCTAAATAACTGCAATCGTAATCGTTTGTTCACTAACCCCAGCATCACATATCCAGAAAACTATAATGATATACGTCTACACGTTCATATCTGACCTACACTGTAAAAAATTTACGGAGTGATTCTGTTGCAGAGTGACCGTCTTTTATTTCTCATTTAATAATTACCTACGACAAAATTTCTCAGCAAAAATTTCTTTTACATTATTTAATCCTAGCAATATTTTCTCATGGCAAAAATATCTTCAAATATATTTTTTCAGACCAAAAGTTCTCATGCGCTTATTATATACCTTAGACATGTCATTGTTTCTCCTTTTCTTCATTCTATTCTACAAGTTGGTCTAATTTCGAATAAACACACACAAAAACCATGATAAAAGAGCATAACACGGTATCAAGCGTATGTGTTGGTCTAATGTCGAATAAACACACACAACAATCATGATCAAAGGTCCATTTCATTGTTGAAGATATATAAATATTTTCGTAAATTATGATTGATTTTCGTCAGATTAATGTTGTGATTAATCTGACTAATCACTAGTCACTAATCTGTTAATTTATGTTGTGATAAATTTTGGGGTGAGAAATTGGTGTACTTGAGATATTTTTGTATGAGAAATTTTAACATGGGTAATTTTTGCGGATTAATAAAAGCGGGGAACCAAAACAAATATCAAATTTTGACAAAAATTTAGAAAGAAAATAACAATTTTCATTATAAAAATCTCAAAGTCCGTATTCTATATTTTTTAAACGAGCGCGCGTCAATAAATAAATTCGTATTGTTTAAACTAATCACGAGCAGTGAAAATTTCTTTCAGAATCTTCAACTTTAATAAATAACGCATATAACCATTTAAAAAAAACTTCATTTTTTTACCGAGAAATCAATGAAATTTTCATTTGTTAACTTAAAAGTTGATTTACAATAGGATAATAAACTTATAATTTTAATTAATATTTTTATTAATATATTCAGAAAATATAGATATTTAACGATAAATCCTGAAAATTCCATTAATTTATCTTTAACCGTTGATTTGTAATCTACTTTTTAATTAAAAGTAATCAAAATTTTCATAGTAAAAAAAATTGTTGTTAAAATAAAAATTTTAAAAAATTGTTTGGGGGATTAATTTTATCATTGTGACTACTTGAGGAAAAAATATATAGACTTAATTTACAGGATCAAGTGGAAAATGGAGGGTCCACTTGACGTGATCTTGCTCTATACAATACTGCCTACTTATAAACTTTTGACAATTGAAATTAACTGCAGATCTGAAGAAGCCTGGATTCGGAAGTTTTTGGATATCAACGTATTATACTCAACAAAAATTTACAATTTAACAGAAAACGTTTCTCTTGCAACGATTAACTTGACTTACAGAAAACTCATTGTTCAGTAACTATATTAGTCCTTTAAAGTAATTACCACCGATCGTTGTTTGTCAGTTACCTTAAATCCCGATTCGCGAAAACCTTTATTTTTTCACATTAACTTAAAACAAAGTTTAATTCATACACTAGATATCACTCCAATAATGTGAAGTAAAATTTTTACTCATTTATAATACCATCCAATAATTTTTTTTTCATTTTTAAAGTAAATTTATGCATTGTATTGCTTGGAATATAAGTGAATAAAAAGTCAAAGAAAAAAATTAAAGTAGTTGCTTTTTTATTTCACATTTGATTACTATTGATTCCTCATTATGTTCCTTGGATATATTGTTAAAAAAACTGAGAATTTAATGCGAATAAAAATTTAAATGATAATAAAAGATTTAGAAAATAAACAGTGACAGTAATGTTTATCTATGAAGTACATAGAAAAATAATCACTGTAAGAGTTAATCTACTTGGTATTTATTATTTTTCTAAAACAAAACGGAAAAATTAAACGCAAATTAAATCTTGAAATTCAACTAGATACAAGCTAGTCTGGGAGTATAAGTTCCGCTTTATAAATAACATTTTAAATATAGATTTTGAGAGTCGAGGTTCACGACACCAAGCGTCCTGAACTTAGAGAATAGTGACTCCCGCAATACTAAAATAAGTAAATCTAAAAATAATAAACGTACAGTATGCCAAAAAAAAAAAAGAAAAAAATGAAACTATTTCATTCTCAACATTTTTCATGACTTTTGGTCGTAGATTAAACTTTTGACATTCCTTGATCCAGAATCTAAACAATATACCATTAAAAAATTTTTTTCGTTCTTGAGACAAGTAAGAGTTCTTTTGAATTGATGTAGCAGCATGCTTTGATAAAAATTGAACTGTAGATGTTCCTGAAAACACAAAGACTATATTTTACACTCAATTAATTTTCAATCTAACATGGTTGAGTTGAAACTGTCCTAAGTAAAGGTAACGTTGGAGATTGATAGAAGAGCACCAAGAGCTCTGGTCTTGTAATAAGATTGTGTTGTGTTAGTGACAGTGAACGATCACCGGGTTTTGCCATTTTACTCTAGTAGTGATGCTACTTCAATGTTTCTACATGGCTCTATGTGGACATGAAGAACACTCTTACGAGACAAACGAGGTCAAGAGTCTCCGTCACTATCCTCTTATTCTATACACTATCACTTTTTCATATATTCCAGTTAACATTAAGGGGATTGATTACAAGAAGGCTACTATAGTTGTCAATCAATTAAAAAAGTAATATAATTGTAACGATTTCAATGAGTTTTGTTATATTCTTTAATGCTCTGTAAAGTATTCCACATCAAACTAAACGGTTTGAAAATCTACCATTTTTTAATTCCCCAATTTTCTGACATTGTTTTGTACTCCATAAATGAATTTTGTTATGCCGGCAAAAAATTTATTTAGACCGAGTGATCAACGAGTTCACTGCACACAAAATGTAATAAAATAACCGTGACAATAATAATGGACAAAACTAAATCCGAAAGTTGTCTTGGCGCTGACTCGAAATAAAAGTAACAAATGCTACAATAAAATGAAGAACAAAATGCCAAACCGCTGACACAATAAAATAGCGTGACATACACTAAATCACGTAATAAATAAAATAAAATAATTCACTGCATTTACACTGAATATAAATTCCACTAATACTAAATAATAAAACATCAAAACTAAAAATTTCTTTGCCTCACAAAAAATTATTTACACATATTCCCTTCAAGTCCCCGAGATTTTTAAAAAGCAATAATTAAAGCGCGCGAAATCATTCAAAATAACTTCTTAAAAAATTATTGAAATTTTGTTTCAATTAATTACTTTTTATATTATATTTATAAATAAATACCTAAGTCGATAAAGTGTATGAAGTATATAAAAAATTCATGTAGGTAATCAAACGAAAGGTCTTCACGAGTGTTATATCGAGATGAGTTTATATTTTTAAAAATATTATTAGCTGACAAGATACATTGTCATTTTTTAATTATTGACATTTTCAAAGATATCAGCTCATTCCGACGTTACACTCATCGAGACCTTTCATTTGAGTATCCACGTGATTTTCTCATATTACTTATAGAGGGAAAGGGGGGGGAGGGAAAAACGGAGTACTTAAGGACATCTCGAGTGATTGGGGGCTAAAATACGCTGAATCTTATTTTGTTAAATTATTTTTAAAGTAAATAACAAAAATTTCTGGTTACTGCCAAAAATAGTATATTACACCCCTTGGGAAGGAAAATAAGAAAAGCCTCAGATCACATGTTTGTTGACCTCGGCTTTGCTTCGGCCAACAATTACATGTGATCTGAGACATTTCTTACTTACCTCGGTGTGTAATATACTATTTCTGTCTTCCAGCCAGAAAGCGCCAACTTTCGGGCCGCTGCGCTAAACGAAATTGCCGCTTTCTGGCTCTGTCGAACAGAAAAATAGTATACTGATCTTGGCCAGTAAATAAGAAAACCTCAGATCATATGTTTGTCAATCTCGGCTTGGCCTCGGCCAACAATTACATGTCTGAGACATTTCTTACTTTACTGGCCTAGATACGTAATATACTATTAATCTTTTCGGGGTAAAATGGGGTACCTCCTGAAAAATGAAAAAAAAAAAAAAAGTATTTTTACACGCTTTTTATTAGCTTCACTTATATGTTTGTTTAAATTTCGGCCAAATTTCGTTCAAACTTTGTAGATATATTGAAGACCGATGACAATACATTAATTTGATAAAATTATTCCATTTTTCACGTGAACCGTCGATTTGGATTACTAATTTCTCTGGAAATTAGTTAAATACTTGTAATAGTTGGGACCGTCTAGTCCTAATTGAATACGTTACTTGATTAATAGAGCAATCCTGCCTCTGAATATATAAATGAATGAATAATCTATTTTATAAGTAATAAAATGAAGTCAATTGAACAGTCAGTGTCATCTTGGAGAAGAATAATTTTACTTAGTAATTGTGAGTCGAATTGATTTAAATTAAAGTATCAAAATCAGTGACATTAGAATCATTGATCAACCGATAACATTAAAATGACATCATCTTAATGCATCACTAATTAAACTTCAAGGCAGCTATCATACAAAAAAAGTACTCAGACTTGACATTGACTTTGGTGAAAAGTCTCTAGAAGCTCAAGTACCTGAGGGTTCCCAGTTCTCGAGGGAGTAGTATGTCATTCCAAACTCATTGAAACGTCGACAAAAGGTTCTATTGTCCTGTCGAGAAAGTTGATGTATCCTCAGTCTTGTTTTATTTTTTTCCGAGCACAAATACTAATGATATTTCTAAAAATATGCGTCCGAAGTACAAGGAGTCACATTGATAGCTTGACAGGCGCCATCGTCCATCTCTTCTTCTTTCATCGCTCACAACCCTCATCTTAACTTCCTCGAAAACTAACGAGCGAATCAACCATACACTAATCGAATTACAAATTCACTCGAATGTTCATGGAAAATCAGCATTAATTATTATCTTTAGATTTTATTTTCTTCATTCAATTTATATCATGACAATTAAAACGTGTCATTATTTTCCGAATTATTCAAGCAAAAGTTGGTGAAATCAAATGACAATTTGAAATTAAATAACTTACTACTACATTTTCCGGGGCAGTGGTGGGGGATTTTTCGACTTACACGCCCGGTGACAAGTCGAATAATTACTTGCAAAAAATCAAAAGGTAAGAGAAAACCCTTACCTACCTTGGCGTCAATTATGTGGTCAATAAAGACCGCGGGAGGTTCGATTTCCCCTGCTACAAAATTTACTTTCCATCTTGGCGGATGCCGAATGGCCTTTTTTATTATTATTTATTATGAAATCTACGTCCATTTCGGCTGCTGAATGGTTTTTTTTTTAATTTAAGACAAAAAAAATTCTTTCATTTTTTGTAAGAATTTGTGAAGAATCTGAGCCAACAAATACGTAATTTTACATAATGAATTTGTATTTTTTGTTCATACTTACAACTTACCGTATAATTATGCTTTTTACAAATTTACATTTCTTCTCGTTGGAGACTTCTTCTATCGCAATTCAGACAACTTTATCGATGCTTTCATACAACTTGTAAAAGGTACTGCAAATGTTGTTCATCTTCTGTTCGAAAATTGTTATACCCTTCAATGAATGCGATTCCTCCTTTACCTATGTCCTTAGATTTTTTTAATAATTTCGAAAAAATTCAAACATTTATTATAATTTTTATCGCTGAGCCATGGCAAGAATCATATTCTAAAAACTCGTAGGTTAAATTAAATTCTTTAAATAATTTCAAAGAATTTTGTGAGACAAAATTACTTAAATCTTTTGTTATTAACAATCCAAATCTTTTTCATCAATTTGGAACTGATGATTCATTGCTGCGAATCCTTCCCGGCTTAACATCAACAATTTTTTCTTCAATATCCACAGAGACATTGTCATCAAATAATGCAGCTATAGCTAGTTCTTCATTTAAATACCACAACTGGTGTTTCACAAATACACTTTGATTTATCTCGGTATTTTACAATTCAGAAGAATAACCATTGCCTATAGTGGATTTTACCTTAAATGGCGAAAGTATAAAAGGACAATGAAGATTTATAAGCGTGACGCGATGAATCAGCTTGGAGTAAACACAGTGGCGCCGCGATGCCGGAATCGATTGTGGTAAATTCTATTTGATGTTGTTGTTGTTGTTGTTGTTATTGTCGTCCTGCAATATTTCATCTATTTCCGCTATTTTGGGAACTCTCTGAATCTGACCGAATCGAACTATCTAACCTTCATGGCTATGTACATTTCCGCCTAGTTTCCGTTTCATATGTACATTGCTCCCTCCCTAAGATATGACAGGTTATCTTTTTTTTCTTTTGTTAGTAATTAATGAAAAAATTTAGAGACAGCTAAAATATCGTAAAAGAAAGAGCACTGGATTAGCTTTCCACTTGACAAGTTTTTAATTTATAACATATACTGATCCAAATAATCATCTAAGAATTTATTTAACTATAGCACACTACTACTAGTATTTTGAAAAAGATTCTTATGCATAATCGAAAAGCGTATAAGTCTAAAAAAAGCACCATTCGGCCACACCCGACATGGATAGGTAGATTTCGTGTTTGAGTATTGACAAATAAAAATCTCAAAGAAACTACGAAAAAAAAATTTTTAAATGTATTTTTTTGGAATAACTTTTAAACGACTTTACCGATCGATTCTATAGTATATTACACACCGAGGGAAGTAAAGTAAGAAATGTCTCAGATCACATGTAATTGTTGGCCGAGGCGAAGCCGAGGTCAACAAACATGTGATCTGAGGCTTTCTTATTTACTTCCCGAGGAGTGTATGCTATTTTTTTGCTCGACGAAGGCAGAAAGTGGCAACTTCATTTAGCGCAGCGGGCCGAAAGTTGACGCTTTCTGCCCGTCGAGCAAAAAAAAACTAATCATGTTAACAAAAAAACAACGTCGATCGCCGTCAAGACGGTTTAAATCAGTTGATTCGTTCGTGAGTTATCGTTGAAAAAAAATCGAAAAAAAAATCGAAGTAAAAAGTAATCCAAGCTCACTCTTTGAGCTTGGAGAGCTTAAAATAACAGATAAATAATATTTTTGAGCTCGAAGAAAATTTCTTGTATTATTTATTTGTAATCATGACCTGAATTGAAGAAGTAACATTTTACGGTCAGCCCATTTCGTTAATTCTATGTCGTTTAGTTTCGTCCTTCATTCTTACCCAAGAGAGGAGTCATAATCTTTTATCCTTACTCAAGAGACTAATTTATGGAAAGAAAAATTAGATTTACTCTACAACACAAAAAAAAATATTAAAACGAAACCAGTGTCATTTGAGGAGCAATTTCATTATTATTATTATTTATATTTATTAATATTATTAATATTATATATATTTAATAAGTAGCACTAAATATCTTGATGTTATAATTGATGATAATTTAAACTTTAAAGAACATGCTAATGTCATTACTGGAAGAGTCGCTAAGAAATTAAATGTCATGTATAGATTAGGAAATACAGTATCTTATTATGCAAAAAATACAATTTATAAAACAGCCATTGCACCTGACTTTGACTAATGTAGCTCGTTAATGCTTAATTTTAAAGAAAATAATCTTTATGAGCTGCAGAAAGTACAGAATAGGGCAATGAAACTTGTATTAGGTGTTAATAAATACACCAGTATTAGTAGTATGTTAAAAGCATTAGGCTGGTTAAATATGAGACAGACAATAACGTATAATTGTTGTGTATTTAAACATAAAATTATATTAAATAAAGCGCCTCATTACATATACAAATTAATAACAAGAAATGAAAATAGTCATAAATATAATACAAGAAATCGCTCTTTATTGAACATGAAACATACTAGAACGCGCTAGGCTGAGAAATATATGGTGTATAACTAAAGATTTGAACTATATAATAAGCTTCCGAAAAATATAAAAAAATTAAGGTAGACTTCTATACATAAAAGACAATTAAAAGAATATGTAAAAACTATTTTAAGAAGAGTTTACACTTTTATCTCTTACCCTCTATTAGTCAAACGGACGTATATCCGTCATACTCGTATAACTAATTTTTTTTTTATTGTTAATTTTTTTATTGTCGAAGTGGAATCTTAAAATGCATTTTATATGTAAACTATCTGTTACCTGCCCGCTCTGCTGGGCACTTAGCATTATTCTTAGAATTGAATAGAATTGTATTTTTAGATCTAGACTTGAAATTAAATTGGAGTATTGTTTTGACTTCCACAGATTCCAATTTCCATCGGATTGGCCTGTATCCTTTATCCATTTGATTATTCTGGATAATATTTATTGTAACTTTCAATGTGCAATCACTATAAAATTCCCGTGGCTTTCTTCCAAAAATGAATAATAATTAACAAGAAGAAAAGAATTTGAATTAAGCATTAAAAGTTAAAGTGCGACGAATTTTGTTGTTATCTATGATTCTATCAAATTTTATATCCGTAGGAACTGTATTCAAAGGACAATTTTTTGACAATTATTACTCTCGCACTCCTATGTTGGGGAGGACTTTTGTAAGATCCTATTCGAAATGATTTCTACATTATAAATAAAAGGTTCTAATAAAACTTTGAGTGCATATAAACTATTGTTTGAAAATGAGAGATTTTCATTGTTCACGCCCCCGCAATTCCTTTAGGGGTTAAAATTCGAGAAAATCCATTCTCAGCTGAGCTTGATATAATACACGAAGATTCCTACTAAATTTGGAGTCTATAGAAATTACAGTTTGAAAATTAAAAAATCAGATTTTAATATCCATCCCTGCAATCCCTCTTAGAAGTAGAATTATTTTAAATCTGTTTTGAGATGATCTCTTCAGGACAAATAAAAGATTCCTACTAAATTTACAGCTTTTAAAAGCTATGTTTTGGAACTTAAAATTTTTTATTGTTAACACCCACCCCCGCAGTCCTTGTTGGGGGTGTTTCGTCGTAAAATCCGTTCTTAGTTGACCTCTACATGGCAAAAGTAATGTTTTCACCAAATTTCAAGTCTCTAGGTCTTATACTTCCAGAAATATCGTGCTGAGTCGATATATCTATAGAACAGCTCCTACATATATATATATATATATATATATATATATATATATATATATATATATATATATATATATATATATATATAACAATTAAAATTTTGTTTAGACAGTCCTAGTCTGGGGTGTCCGAATTATTTTTTCGGTTACTGAAAAAAGTTACACTAAATAAATAAAAAAATCACATCTTTCTCTAACAAAAATTGTGTCTTTCATCAAGCAAAAATGCTTTAAGTGATTACTGTTGCAAAATTACTGCGAATAAAACGTAATGTCATAACGTAAGCCATGAACCAGAAAGATTGTTTATTTTTATTGCTTAATACTACAGAAATAGAGAAAGGATTACAATTATGGCCATAATTGAATTTACATTTGCATTGATAGAAACGATTACATGACTATTTAAAGAAGGTCTAGCGGCGAAAATAATATTAAACAAATATTACAATATCTTATCCCACAGAGGGTTACGGGGGTGGGTATTAATTATGAAAATTTTTAATTTTCAAGCTATAGCTCCTACAAGCTTCAAATTCTGTAAGAATTTTCTGTAAGTGATGTAAAAATAATTTATGAACGAATTTTACGATATCCTACCCCAAAAGAGGATTGCGGGAGCATTAACAATGAAAAATCTTCTTTTTTCAACTAGAGCTCCTATAGACTTTAAATTTGGTAGGAATCTTCTGTAAGAGATTTAGAAATAATGTACGAACAAATTTTACGATAGCTGACCTCACAGGTGTTTGCGGGGGCGGGTGTTAACATTAAAAAATCTTAATTTCGAAATATATCTTCTAAAAACTCTAAATTTGGTAGGAATCTTTTATTTCTCATGTTGAGATCATCTCAGAATGGATTTCAATAAAGTCTCCTTCCGACCAGTGTGGCCAGAACGTGCTCTTTCCTTACCCCCACTTTGTAGGACACTCTCATCTGACTACATTGAAAGCGGTACAAAGGGGGTAAAAAAATCGCACGATCTGGCCACACTGCTTCTGACAGGGATTACGGAGGTGGGTATTGGAATTTTGAATTTCCATTTCCAAACTGTATCTTTGACAGACTCGAAATCAAGTAGAAATATTTTATTTGTCATGACGAGATAATATTGAAACGGATTTCAAAAAATTCTACTTCTGGTAGCGATTGCGGGTGTAGGTGTTAAAATTTAAAATTTTAATTTCCATGTTGTAACTTCTGCAAACTCTAAATTTGGTAGTAATTTTTGTGTATGTTGTCAAGTTCAGCTAAGAATAGATTTTCTCGAATTCTAACCCCAAGAGGGATTGCGAGGGCGTTAAAAATGAAAATCTTTCATTTCCAATCAATAGTTTCTATGGAATCGAAGTTTTGTTGGAACCTTTTGTTTATAATGTAGAAATCATCTCGAATAGGACTTTACGAAATTCCTCTCCCACATAAGAATGCGGGAGTGATAATTATCAAAATGTTCATGTTTTTCAAATACAGTTCCTTCAAATATAAAATTTGATAGAATATCAAGAAAAACAGGCAATTATAAAGGAATAGCCTCCAAGGTCAACGGGTTTGAATATTTTTCTTTCTTAGTAATTATGTTTTCTCACTACAAACATCTCTTTAGCAACGGCTAAAAAGTCATTACAAGGTTTCCAAAATTTAACATTACATATAGCTACTCAGTCAACGGACTAAGAATTTTACGTCGCCGTACATTTAATCTTTGCTTATCACATAATCAATGAAGTGTTTTTATTACGGGATCTGAGGAATGTAACAGATTAAAATGAATGCATTTTCTAAACACTTGAGATTTGGAAAATAAATTTAACTACTTATTTTATGAGAAATCGTAAAAAAACATGTGCAAATCATTTTCTATAAGTAATTGATGTCACTGAGGAAATTTTAATTAATGACAAGTTTCGTCGGACTTTAAGCTAGGCAGATTTCAACTTCACTTATGAGACCTGCAATTACTTTAGCTGAAACTTTCAATGCTCACTTCAAATTATTTTCTTCGTTATTATTCATTTCTGGAAGGAAGCCGCAGGAATGTTATAGTGACTGCACATTAAAAGTTACAAAGAATTTCAGCTGGAATAATCACATGGATATGAGATATAAGATATAGGCCAATTCGATGGAATTTGGAATCTTTGCAAATCAAGACAATACTCCAATTTAATTTCAAGTCTAGATCTAAAAATACAATTCTATAAAGTGCCCAGCGGAGAGGACGGGTAACAGCTAGTAACATATAAATTACAATTATGTTTAATGGTAAAAAGCGCAATTCCATCGCATCTGACATGGATAGGCAGATTTCTTAAATGTTAAGATTGTCAAAATGCATATGAAGAGAAAATAGAACTCGTCACAAAATATGTCATTCGAAGATAAAAGGCAAAAATTAATTTGTTGAACAATTTTTAAAATTTTCCTAGTAATTATATACATCAAAAGAATGATCAAAATGAGGCAACTAATTGCTTAAATTGAATATAATCATTCAAACTTTAAGATAAATTCAATAGATGTAAGCAATCTTTTACGGCTAAAAAATTCTATCAGTAAATTTGAGGAAATTCAAAAAGTTGAGTTTGAAAATGAAAAAAAATTTTTCAACATCTTCAACTCGTAAACTAACCGGCTCATGTTCAAACTTGATCTCAATATTGATTCATAGAATAAATTCACTTTTTTTTAATACACTTATCACAAAAATTAAGGGATATAAAAAAAATTCTAAATTTTTTGGTGATTTTTAACGAGTTGTAACTCCGCAAAAAATAATCGTACAACAAAAAAAAAAAAAAAAACAAAAGCAAATTGAAGCTCAAAGTGTCTAGTTTTCAGATATTACCATGAAAATTTTTTATCATGTTTGGGTCTGAATAAATCCTAAGAAAATAAAAAAAAAAAATTTTCCAAATTTTTTTTCGACTAAAAAAAATCTTCGGGCTTCAAAAAATTTTCTTCCATTGTTTTACTCAAAAGCTCTTCTAACAAATTTAATGCCCTTTCATTTGACGGAAACAGAAAGTCTGTACGATGATTTGCCTCGGAGTTATATTCAATCAAAGCAAAAAAAAAGTTCTTTTTAACTTTGATAATCAATAACTCTGGGAATAATGATCGTATAGGAAATCAAAGGAGGGTCTTGAAAACTACACGATATTTTCTTAAGAATTTAAAAAAATGAAAAAAAAAATTGAAATTTGTTTTGAAAAATTTAATTTTCGAAATTTTTTTTTCGAATTTTTCGAATTACATATATATATGGGTATATATAACAATGGTTATCTTGAAATCCACTATTCAAATTTAAATGAATACCGATAAACTATTATATAAAGTTCTAAAAAGTTTTTATAAAAAAGCACATGATAATTTTTTACGAACATTAAGAGTCTGGTTCGTAGAAGAGGTTCTTATTGAATGAAACACGAGTGGACGCTTGATGAATGAATTTCTTTAGTGACGATATTTGTATGAAAAAAAAAAAAAAAAAATAAAGTATAAGTATATACTTGATCGTTATACAAGAGAAGAGCCAATCATAGTTCATATCCCTTTAATCGTTTTACGTTTCCGGCGACAAGTCAGCATATTAGTTTGCTTGGTCAAATCATTAAACTAAACGTTTATTTACTAAACCAACGCTTCAAGCTTTCGTAAATCTACATTTACATTCTTTGCTACTCTTATTTGTTTATAATTCATACATTTTTTTCACTCAATGCCTAGACGACTAGAAGTAGTCTTTATAATTTTTTCTAACGCAAGAATTTCTGAGTTTCGGTAATAAACCGAAATTATTGCATCGCCAATGACTCAAAATAAATTTACATAAGTTCTCATCGTATTTGTAAAATATCATTCATGCTTTCAGATAAGCTTATGTTAGATTGACACACGAGTTGTTATTTGAAAATTTTTTTGTTTAAAATCACACACACACACACACACACACACACACACACACACAAAGTGACGTCCTTGAAGGATTAATCAAAACTGTTTCCTATAACCTTAGACTATGGAGTTTTGATAAAAACTCGAGTTTCGAAAACCGTGGTGAAACCAATAACTTCCCGATTTTTTGAAAATCATTCATTTTTTACTCGATGGCCCGTTGCGCAAAACGAAGTTGCCACTTTCTGCCTTCATCGAACAAAAAAATAGCATACACTCCTTGGGAAGTAAATAAGAAAGCACTTTTAGTGCTTAGCTTTGAAAACTCACCCTTCACTGCAGCACCCTGTCAATGACCGTTAAGTGAAGTTAAAATTAAAGAAATAATACCTACGGTATCATTACTAATTTTGCGTTTTAATTTTACTCACATAAGCTCACGATATGGTATGATTCACGCTTTCTCTAATAATCACACACAGAGACTTTTTTAGACGCTAAAACGATTAAGTCGTACACCTGAAATTGATTCATATTTCTTTCGCTTAACAAGGTTATTATAACTTTTAATTAGTATACAATTATTGATTATATATATATTTTTTTTAATTTTTTTATATGGTCCATGCAAAAAACTGTATAAAATATTGCAGCTCTGTATGTTGTTGTTTTAAAATGTAACTTTTTTTTTGACTGGTAGTTATATTAAATTCTTTATTTTTAGATTAGTCATATTATTCATTTTTTAATAAATATATATTTATTTAATGAATGAACTCATAACTGAGATTATAAGTTCATAACTAAGAACACATAACTGAAATTATACTTTTTTGTATAGATACCCAATCGCTTAATATTATGATGAGTTGTTTCTCCTAATTCACCTGTCAAAAAGTCAATAGAATTTGATTCACACAAACATAAATTCTATTCTATCTTATTGAAATTTAAACATAATTCTGGTGAGTAATGTGTCTAAAGATAATAATAGTATCTATTACTATATTTCTAAACAGTCATCACTATATTTCAATCCTTTATTATTTAAACGAACAGAAATTGATCTAACAATCGATTTCTTCAATTGATATTTGACCGAAGATTATGTTAAATTTGAAATAATGTAAAAAAGTTTTCACTGAAAAACGTTTATAGACATAAATTTCAATTTAAGTTACATAAGTATTACTTAAGGGTAATAAACATGAGTGCCTAAAGCGAAAAAATTTCGATTTTCTAAGCTTTTTTTTACTTAAATTTATAAATAATTTTTATAACTAAACTTATAAAGGAAAAGATTATACCTATTGTATATTAGGAAATGGTCGAAGATGATTCATAATTTAATTAAATCGATGACTGTAGAGATAAGTAAGGTCAACAGACCGAGGGTTTTTGTTGCGTGACCTCAAGATGTGTAATCTTTAACAGCATATTAGCCTTTGTCAATGAAAATAATCGATAACCTTTCAACAAATAAATATAACAATCGTATTAACGAACAAAAATAATGAAAATAATATATTTAAATTAATTTATAAATGCCGAGTAAAGAAGTTTTTTGTAGCTATGATTATTGATTTAAGAATATTTCTGAGTGAAAATTGGTGTAAAAATAATAATAACATTTCTTAGATAACAGTAAAATCAACACTATACATCGTTCTAGTGTAAAGACGAGTGATATTTCTTTAGATCAAAAGCAGAACTCTTTAATTTTTTTTTTTGTTTTAGGATTTATTTTTTTATTTTGTATTGGATCCTATTCCTACTTGTCCACTTTCGAGGATATTCAATGTCTTGAAGAGTCTAAAAACGGAGGTAAAAACATGAATTCTCTGGTCAAGAAAATATTACCGATAAAGTAAAAAAAAAGATCAATATGAAAAGGATAAATCTCAGGTAAGTTCAACAGTTTATCTAGGTAAAAATAAATTGAGATAAAAACCGAGGTGAATAAATTTTTTTAGTTAAGTTTTCAAATGATTTCCTCAAACTTTTTTATCGTGAATTTATTCAACTCCTTACAATATTATTAAATACTTCTTCATTTTTGTAAGAATTTCATTTCAATTTGAACAACGAATTAGCCGTTCACCCACTTTAAAGCGGAGTTTTATCAGTTTTCTTTATTCTTACTTATATTTGCTTGAGGAATGAAGTTCAATGACATTCATCTTATAAATTTATTTTTAACATGCTTTTATAATTAGATAAATTTCACAACAAGAAATTGTAAAACATATTCTGTAAAATTCTAGAATATACATCTAATTTTTTTAAATTAATTGAAAGACTTTGTGTTTGGGAATAATGTTATTTTGCGATATAATTTAACAAAATAAAACAGACTGAGATAAAAATTTCCTAAAATTACCATGTAAGACCGGCTATAATAGATAAATCTCTAAAAAAATTTACCTAAAATGGATAATGTACGTGATTTATTCTCGTGATTTTATTATCAAATAACTTTTTATTAGAAAATAAGAGTTTTTCTTCCTATAAATCACGCTGTAATTGACTTTTATTTTTTTTTCTTCAACATTTTTTGCTAGTTTCATAGAAATAGCTGACTCTTAATATCTCAGCAACCAATTATCGCACAAAAAATTAAAGTGTGGTTTCTGAAATAAATTCTTTACAAGAAACTACTGTGGTTTTACAAGAAAAAAAATTTTTTCATCCCGTGTATGAATATTGGCAATTTAGTCTTTCGGTATTATGTTACAATAGTAATATTTTCAAGTGATTCTTATACTGTTAAAAATATTATTTTTTTTATCTTTTGTAACATTGAAATCTACTCTTTTGTATCAAATGAAGCTGAGTGGTACTTTTTTCATTTAATGACAGTTTTTCTTGATAATAATTTGAGCACATAATCAAGAAACTTTTCATTAAAAAAAACTTTGGTGATTGGTATGATCAGTACTTTCCCCACGTACTAAATGTCATAAGTAATTTAATATTAAAAAAAAACATGAAAAAACTTACCACTTTATCGTCAGCGAACATGGGAGTATGTAACTTAGCAGCCAAGACGTTGGTTACAAGAGAAAAAAGCGTAATATAGAGCATCATCTTCAGTGTTGCTTCTCGATTAAAACTTGCTCACTAATTGAGTATAAAGTAAATGAAATAACTTAACACACTATTTTATAAATCAATAAGAATATTTGTATTTATATGTATATATATAAATAATATTCTAATAAAACTTCACTCGACACTTTCTCACACATGAACTTGCAGCAATAATGATAATACATACACAGTTGTTGTTACACGCCCAGTTTGTGTCAATAAAATTGACAGTATCACTTTTTATTAGAAAATTTATATTTTTTTCACCTTTAAAAAAATTATTTGTTTATTAATTAAAAATCATTTATGAAGTCACGTTGGTATCGAATAATCCATTAAAGGTACTGATGATGGCTATTAATATTGGCAGTAAATCATTAATTAATTTTAAGATGTATAAAAAACTCGTTACAGTAATATATCATTTACGATAAGAAGATGTAGATTATTTATTGTAGGTGTTTTATTAGAACAAAGACTTTATTGACACTGTCTCTGTATCTATATCATTTTCTTTTAAAGAAAAAAGTTTAACCTATTCAGAATTAGAAAATCACAAGATGATGAGGAAAAACGTCATTTCAACATGAACAAGTTTCAATGCATATGTGCTTAAAAATTTATGAATATGTCCTCCAGCATACACACATATATATATATATATATATATATATATATATATATATATATATGTATCCACTAGCTACATCGCAAGAACGTGACGTTATAATTTGCTTTAATGTAAAGACTATGTATGACTTTAGACGGTTCTTTTGTACTTCTTCCTTCCTTTCGCGTATCTTTGAGTCAATTAAAAGGAATATTTGTGGTGGCTATCTTCCTGTCTCGTTTTATATTTTTGACGTTACAGGCTTTCCCAAGGCGAGGCTGTCCATCCGCCGATCTGAAAATTTAATATGACATCAACAATTTGATAGGTAAATATTATATTTTATTGATAGTTTACACCGATATTTAAAATCAAATAAATTCTATTTTTGCACTTATTGAGTTATTTACTCAACAAATGAATTTATTAATAGTTACTAATTAGTAACTATTATATAAATTATTAATAGTTACTAATTAGTTTTTTATACGATAAGAAATACATAAACTATTGATAGATTATTATTATTATACAGTGGAGTCGCGTTATGAGCCCTCTTAGTGTCTCTCTCTTATTAAGGCAAGTCTGGTTAAAAGAAGAAGACAACTAGCCGGGCTCATAACGCGACTCGACTGTACATTAAATACGACAATAAACTTCATACGACTTATCGCTTTCCCATCCCGATACTAAATGTTTAATAAAAGTCATTAAAAATAATAAGTTATTACTTTTTTATTTCTCGAATAAAATACTCATTTGTGGTAGATATTATCATATAGGGGAAGTGGAGACAAAACGGGGTAGAGGTGGCAAAATGGGGTATCCCAAAAATTTCGTAAAGAATTTTTTTTTCTCTCAAAAACTCTAACAGTGTTCAAAAATATATTTTTAAATCGTTTTCCGCAATTTAAGATAAAAAAAAATTTTTTTTTGGTTAAAATAAAAAACTAAAAAATTTTTTTTTTTTCCTACAATTTTTTTACAGTAATTTTTATCGGCATCATGAATTGCAATAAATTTTTTACCGCATCTGAGGCTTTTGTTTTAAAATTATTACATTATCGCTATGAAAATCAATGACAAAAAAAAGTTAGAAAATTATTGGTTTCACACCAGTTTTCAAAAATCAAGTTCTTATCAGATTTCCACATTTTTTAATCCTGGGAAGTAGTTTTGAATATTTCGACGAGAATGTGGCCTCGCACGCCTCTGTGTGTGTGTGTGTGTGTGTGTGTGTGTGTGTGTGTGTGTGTGTGTGTGTGTGTGTGTGTGTGTGTGTGTGTGTGTGTGTGTGTTTGTGTGTTTGTGTGTGTGTGTGTGTGTGTGTGTGTGTGTGTGTGTGTGTGTGTGTGTGTGTGTGTGTGTGTGTGTGTGTGTGTGTCTTTTAACTTCTAAACAACTTGACCAATTTGTACACTGATAGAAAAACAATCTTGATTTAAGAAATTTTTTTTCTTCAAAATTTGAACTCTTGAAACTAGATATAGATATATTTCTTTCAAGAATTTTTGTTTCTTGGTTCAAGATAGGCGATAACATTGATTCAAGATGTTACCGACTTGTGTTAAGAATGGCTTTTTTTTTTGAGTCATTAATTTACTTATTTCCAAGAAATAATTTTTTTTCGGTATAACAATTAGACTATTTAGTTTTTGAAATATACTTTGATGAATTATTTTAAATTTTTTAAACGATAATGTTATTTTGGTTGAAAAACTAAATGTATCGATTGAAGATAATATAGCTCTTAAGCCAAGAAAATCTAAATCAAGACAAGAAATTCTTAAAGCAAAATAATCATTTGTCTTCCAAAATAAATTCTTAGATCAAGAAAATATCTCTTGAGTCAACATAAATTTTCTATCAGTGTAGGATATTACTATAATTCAATAGGGTTCAGCGAAACTTAGACTTCTTCATAAATTTGAACTAATTTAACCAGATAAATTTTGAAAAATCTCAAAAATAGAACTGAAAATAAAATATTTTTTTTGGAATAACTTTTAAACAGATGTAACGATCAATTCCAAAATATAATCAGCTTTTAAACTTAAAAAATGACGTTGACTGCTGCAAACCGCATCAAAGTCGGTTGATACGTTAAAAAGAAATCGTAAACGAAAAATTTCTAAAAAGTGTTTTTTTCGAATAACTTCAAAATATCTTCTCGGATCGTTTTTGATATCACAAGTTAACTATTAGTGTTTAAAAAACTGCGTTGGAGGCCGCCAATTTCGTCAAAATCAGTCGATGCGTTTGTGAGATATTTGATTCTAAGAAATTCAAAAAATTGTTTTTTTTCTTTTTTAACATAACTTCAAAATTTTGATGACTTAAAAAAACTTGAAAAAAATTATATTGACGCCCAATAAACATGCTTTCAGACCCACAAGATAATTTATCTTAGAAAATTTTTTCCGAATCTTAAAACCAAGAAAGAGAGTGCAAAAAAATTATTAACCTTTTCTTTTGTGCTATTCCCCTAGAATTGTGTGAGAACTAATCTATAATTCTAAAAAATTTTTGATCGAAAGAACCAAAAACTAAAATCTTGTCAAAAGTACTTTTTTTAAAAAAAAAAAGTACTAATTTTCATTCAAGCGAAACCCGTCAAAAACTGCTGAAATATTTTTTAATTTCTTTTGCTGCCTCTTTTCTAGAAGTTTATTGCTTCAATTGACAATTTTTCTTCTTAAGGTAATTTTGTTCATCTGTCTCGGTTTTTCCGTAGTCTTGTCAATAAGAAAATGTTTTTTTAATGATTTCTCATTTTCGAAAGAAAATTTTTTTTTTACTTTTTTACGGGATACCCCAATTTGCCCCCAAAAAATCGAAAAAATTCTTTGGTGGTAATTAAATATTTGTTATTTACTTTACAAACAACTAAAAAAAATCAGATTTAGCGTATTTTAGTCCCAAAATACTTAGTATTTTCTTAAGTACCGCGTTTGCCCCCTCCTCTCCCCAATATATGATGTATTGACGTTATTAAATTTTTAATAACGAGTTCACGTATATATAATTTTAAAATATATACTGTAGAATTCCCATAAGTTCAAAAGTGTGGGACCGAGGGTTCTCAGACCAAAAATTTACAGAGTATATGCTACAAACGAGTAAAATAGCTTTCTCTCTCTCTCTCTCTAAATCGGATTTATGGGGTTCGAATTTATCGGAGCTCTAATGTATGTATATATATATATATATATATATATATATATATATATATATATATATATATATATATATATATATATATATATATATTCAACTTCCTTTCTTCCAACTAATTATCAATAGCATCCAAGATAAGAACCATAATAATTATTACAAAAAATGTAGTATATCACCAGTGCTTGACCCTTTTTTTTTCTGTGATAACAAACTTTACACTCTACATTTCTCTATATGATAAAAATTTAGCAGTATAAATCAATATATTTAAAGACTAAGGAAACATAAGTAGAAATAATAATAATAATAAGAAGAAGAAGAAGACGAAAAGTATATATTTAAAAAGAAAAAAACTCACTATTTAAATCGGCGAACGGTAAAGCCTCCAGGCACTCATTCGCACCAACTAACTTTGTCCTGGCTGTTGAATGATCAGCATAATGTAAAAGATGTGAGAGAGAAGATATAATAAATTGATATAACGCGAGTCATTCAAAAATCCACCTCAATTGACCGGAAGTGCACCAAAGAATCTCGAGAACGCTTCTCTCTGGCATTCTTGTTATAATCGTTCGTTAGGACGTCTTTTTCTTTGTTTTAGTTTTCTTACTCATTACTCGTTTTATTTTACATCTTTCTTCATATATTATCTTTTCAGCGTATGTGTCTTTTTTTTCTTCTTAGCAGATTAGTCACACTTTTAATCGAGTGTCCGTTTAAATGCGGTACATCGAGATGTCTGATCAATTAAATTTAATTTATCTATCACAGACGTCAAAAGTCACCATTATGAACAAACAAAAACCAACTGAATGTTATATCTAAGCTTTAATGTACAAAAAAGTAGAAAAATTTTTCTATACTGATTCTAAAAACGTATCTATACGAATATCCAGGAGTAATTTTTTTTCCTTTTTTAAAATATTAAATTGCAGTTTTGATTCACTTATAGAACCTTATGACTTGAGCAAAGTTTCCTACTAAACAAATTTCTTCTCAACATACTTTAATGGTGATCATTAAAATCAACTCATACTCTGCACATTATATTTCTTGATTTTTTTACTACCTTTTTTTTAATTCTTTTTATTTCGTCCGACTGAAGTAATGACCATTTTTCGAATTTAAAATTTAATTTTTTAGTTTACTGCTTGCTACTCTGATTGATTGTTCCGGTTCTCTAAAAAGCATCTTGATCCTTTTCGAAGACTTATTTCGTTCCGCAGGGTCTCGTACTTCCAAGAAACGTGTCTGCTTCCTACGTATTCTGCGAACAAAGAATACTTAATAAAATATTTATATAAATATCTATTCTTATTTAAATTTTTTTTTGTTTTAGTTTGCATGTGGTCACTGATTGCAGCGACCCTGAGAAGAATTTTCCCCTCTACCCCTTTAATGTATATATTCTGTTCTTTTTTTTTTTTTTTTTTTTTTTTTTCGTATCTAAACTCACAAATATATAAAATACTTTGTGTGTTCATTTGTTCTTTACTTTATTCATGACTTATACGATTTATGATTCATAATAGTAATAATAAGTTTTTTATGACTAGTTTTCTTTTTGAAATGAATAGAGTTTGTCCTACGATTGATTTGTTATGACACGATTTCAGACGCAATATTAGATGCATATAAGTATACATAAACCGCAATTGTTTATTTTGTGGTTCTTTGTACAGAGACCTCACATCCTTACTGCCACACCTATGAATTTCCCACGTCAATTTATTTGATAGCTAACATTAAGTTGATTGTCGATTACCTAATCATGATTTTTTCATACCTGGAATTGTTTACTGTCATTCTCTTAAAATGAATCAGTGGAATTTCACTGTTTCAAAGCTATAAGTATACCAAGTGGTATACTTATAGCTGTGAAATAGTGAATATACCACTAATTTCCTGTGATTTTCACTGTTTCAGATTTAGGGAGCACAATCTTAAAAAATTACTATTGTCAACATCGACAGTGTTACTCAATAGATTATAGCCGATTATTACTGCCGTACACTAAAAAATTTCCCTAGTAATTGCGGAGTGATTTGAGAGTGAATGTGAAGTGGATGATTTTGAATTGATTTACCCCCTACGAAGGTGAAATCCGAACAAAAACAGTTTCACTGTAAAAAAAATCGTGCCAAGTCCACGTTCATAAGACTATTAAGAAAAAAAAATTTTATTTCTTTACAAAAAGATATAAAATAAAAAATTAAAAAATCCAAGTAACCGATATGATTGTATATGATTTTCGAAAATTAAAAAAAAATTTTTGTAAATTTAAAAATTAAAAGAAACAATTTTGGAACGTATTTAGTGTGCATAGTTACGAAATATTTCACTTTTTATGAAATTCCTAAATTGTATCTACTAGGACACTTAAAAAAAATTGAAGTACACAATAACGCACACCAAGTACGTTCCAAAATTGTTTCTTTTAATTTTTAAATTTACAAAAATTTTTTTTTAATTTTCGAAAATCATATACAATCATATCGGTTACTTGGATTTTTTAATTTTTTATTTTATATCTTTTTGTAAAGAAATAAAATTTTTTTTTCTTAATAGTCTTATGAACGTGGACTTGGCACGATTTTTTTACAGTGAAACTGTTTTTGTTCAGATTTCAGTTTTTTTTGTAATGATAATAAAAATTGACAATTTTAATTTAATACATTTCCGGTGGCAAACTATCCCCTTTAAGCTATAGTTCATGTAAAAGTTATTCTTGCCCCGCCTGGCGTGTGTAATTGCAAGCTGTCAAATATCTTTTTTTCACTGTAATTTCCCATCTATTATAAGATTAGCATGCATCGTTATATTATTTAGTCTCTGGCCGTCCGCTTTTTACATAAGAAAAAAGTTAAAATCTAAAAATCTGGGTCGCTATAGTTTGTGCTGATTATTTTTAATAATTTTAAATAGAAATTATAAAGATAATTGATAATAATCAAGTAATACGCGTAATAAAAAGCATGAACTACTATTATAAAATATCATATAAAAAAAAAAATCAAATTAAATTTGAAAAAAAACTTGTAACCTCAAAAAACGATTCTGCTTACGGTATATGCACACTCGGTAGTTTGGCTTGAGAACGGAACTTGGCGCCAGATTCTACCGAATCTGTTGATTCGCTCCGAGAGGAATTTAAATTATATTATTAATAGACTTCACTCCCCGGAGTAAATTTTTTATTTCTTTTTTTAAATAAAAATAAAAAAAAATTTTGACTCCATAAAAATTATAAAATGCGTAATTAGAGATTTTAAAAATTATAATTAATAAATCATTCTTTCATTTCTGTCAAAATTCGAATTTTAAAAATGTTCTTACTGATCAAAACAAAATTTTTTTCAAAAATCGTTTTTTTCTAATTTAATTTTTTTTTTTTGTGAATTCGGTTCATTAAACAAAAATTTTTTTTAAGTGATAGAAAAAATTTCTTTCTGGAAATTAAGTCTATGTTTAATTTTTAATTTTTTGAATTTCCGATTTTTTTCAGTAAAAAATTGTAAAAATCAGTACGACGTCAACAAATATGTACTCGAACATGTTTTAATTTGTTAATGACACTATTGCTGTAAGATAGGTTTGAGAAGTAATTATATTAAAATAAATAAATATTTCGTAAATATATATCTATATGTATAATATGGTGTCCGTTATTTCCCAAGTTGACTTTTTTTTGCTATCGCCCCCTGGATTTTTAGTTCTTGACCTAAATAGAAATATCTTACACAAATAAGCTCTTAATTACCAAATTAAACCGTGCCGAAATTGAGTTACATTTCCCTCTTAAATAACATGGGAATTTTGCAATAATTTTTTTTTCTTCAAAAAAATTGTCACTACGACTATGATCGATACATATTCTGATGGGAAATTGAATGCTCTACAAAAAAAATTATCTTATAATTTTTTGATAAAATCTTTCCTTTAGAAGTTATTCTTGGTTTAAGTTGTGTTTATAGTTATTATCATAGTTTTTCAGTCTTGCCATAAAATTTCATGTCTTATAATCATTTATTTCATCAATAAATGTTCCAAAAATTTCATTAAAATGATGAATAATTACCGTAACGTTAACAATACGGTGTATTGAATACATTTTTAAGAATATTGCCGCTTATTTGTATTTTTTCTATCTCTTGTCACATTTATTTGTTAAAGCAATTTTTAGTCACAGTATGAAAAGTATTTTTGTTTTCATGAAAAATTCTCGTTCAATATTGTTTTTGTTCTTTTTTATGAGTTAAAATGTTGATGCATTCTCGAGTTTATCGAAGCGTTCTTTCGGCGACATCGTTGACAATTATAGATTATTAACAATGTCTAATCCTCCCAAACAATCATTATTGGTGGTCCATGTCTCAAAGTTATGCTCTAGCAATTCTTTATTTATGTTGAAACGAACAAAAAATTTGATCGAATTTGAATTAATAAAAATTAATTTATTTAATAAAAAAATCAATATCTTTTTTTTTTTGTAAATTGATAATTTCATTATCTGAATTAACTATATAGCATTCAGGGGGAATCAAAATCGAAATTTTCATCACATTTTAATGCTTTAAAGTAGTTAGATCCTGCAAGGCATATTTGAAATTCACTCCTGATTTTTTACAGTGTATTTAGTGTCAATGTATAGTATATTTGTACAATATACTAGTGCCATTAAATTAATTTAAGAAAACGAATTTAAATGTTCTAAAAAAAAAACTTGTAATTGAAAATAAAATTTAAATTGAAATGCGTAGTATTTATAGTTTCAAGTAATACAATTCAATGCTGAATAACAGTTAATAACAGTTTAAAATACAGCAAAATTGATTATTTCTCTAAAAAAGTAACTTTAAGCTGAAACCCTGATTCTATTTTCCGAAACACAGTGAAACCATTGTTTAATATGGAGACGGGATGATGGCTAAGTTTGGAAGTATTCTACCCATGTGAGTTGAAAATTTCAAAAGAAGCGTTTCGTATTTTAAAATACCGATTAAAAAGATACACTTCACTAAAAGTAAAATTTATAAACCATTCAAATCGATTTAACGATTTTTGTTAAGTTGAATCAATCAAAAAAGTTTTTGAAACAAGATATTTTTCGTGGTTTAAGGAAATTTTACTTGATTTAAGTATTCTTCGTCTTAATTCAAAACAATAGTGATAAAACTTTAAAATGACTTTCTTCGTTCAAAAGTTTTGTTTTTGAACCAAATCAATTATTTTGTCCTATCTAATCATAATCAAACAATAAACCGCGAAATTTTATCTTCATTAAACCAATTATTAATTGACGCATTTATTTTGTAGAGTTTTAATATAAATTTTTTATTCTTTATTATTTATAAGTTTACTCTTTAATCTTTGCTTACACTTTGTTGAGTAAAAAAAATCATATAAAATAGTTGGGGTTACCTCAGTCCTTAACTCTTTGTTGTGACGGAGTTTAAAGCAAGATAATCAAAACATTAATAATTATAAATAAATTCCCAATTATTTTTAAACCAGTCAAAATTATGTATGTAACCAAAAACGAGTTTGATTTTAAGAATTAATAATCGGTTTATGTAATGTCTATACTCTTACGCTATAGAATGAGCAAATGTAAACAGTTCTGTAAGTTTGATCGAAAATCAAAATAGGATCAACTTCTTCTGTGAGATGAAAAATATAAAGAATATGACCATGTTAACTACATAAATAAATGGGAATGCGTTACTGATGACACGTTACTTGTTTCTTGTAAAGGCCGTCTGTCAAGGCCTCTAGAACTCGTTTTGCACGCTCTTTCCCTAAATGGTTTATTTATTCGCATCTCCAAATGCCTGGAGCAATTAAGCGGTCAATGAATGAGCATAAGAACACTGAAGAGTTTAATCGAAGATGTTTAGATTTATCTAAACTTGCTCAAGAATATGTAACCTTTTTCGCTAATAACCTATCAATAATGAACCTTAATATTTCCTATTGTAGAATTATTGTTATCAAATATATATTAGTGGCTTGCGTTATTCAATGCAGTTTTTAAGCATTACAAATTTAATTGAATCCCAAAAATTCACCAAACTAGTAATTCGAAAGTTACTTAAATGATTATTTTATAAAAACTTATTAGTTCCCGACATTATTCTAACAAATCGTTCAATTTTAATCTTAATTGCAGCATTTCACACCATTTTTTCGGGAATACAGCTGTTCAAATCTTAACTTCGATCGGGACAGTCATTTGAAAATTTTTCAAAAAAAGTATTTTGTCAAAAACATTATTTTAAATAATTTCTCTAAATCCACTGAACTAAATTAATTCAAATTTTCAGAAAACCTCAGTTTATTAAAACCCTTTCAAACGCCTTCAACCAAATTGCGATCGTTCATAAGTTATAATATGTTAACACACATACGCATACACATACAACACACACACACACACACACACACACACACACACACACACACACACACACACACACACACACACACACACACACACACACACACACACACACACACACACACACACACACACACACACACACACACACACACACACACACACACACACACACACACACACACACACACACACACACACACACACACACACACACACACACACACACACACAAGCGTAAAACACATAGTGGAAAGAAAAAGAAATAGTCAGAATAGCTTTCTAGACTCTCAAAGCGTTGAGATCTAAAGAAAGCACCAGTATTAAAACTTTAAAACAATAAAACACAAAATAATAACTTCAATTATCTTAGTGGGAAGATAAAAATATATATTATATATTATAACTGACATGACTTTATGAATGAATAAGGTAAACACATCAGTACAAACAATAGATATAAATTTAGCCAATTGATGAATGAATTCATACAAATATATATATATATATATATATATATATATATACACACAATATATATACATACATTTCGTTCGACTTTTAAGTAAATAATAAATCGGTTCGCACGATCAACCAAAAAAACAATAGTAAATAAGAAAATTCTCTGTGCATTAACAAGAAAGTCCCAATACAGACGTTAGTTCATGCTTGCAGCTGCAGCGAATACTCTGACGTAAACATTCAAGTTACAGGAGCAATGCTCACTAAGTAAAGCAATGTATAAAATGTACTAATAAGAATAAACTCTTTTCATTCACCAGTATACTACGATACCTTTGTATTAATGTTTCATAATTTACAGTAACTCTCCAGGCTATTACTAATGACTCAAATATAATGTTAAGTTTTTATCAACAATTTAGCCGATTAATACTGAAAATTATATTAATTAATAAGTCTTTTAAATCTGATTAGCAAATGATGTTTGAAAATCAATTAGATTATTCAATAATTGAATAACCATAAATTAAAGTATTTTAAAACCTGACTTCCACTAAAATTCGTTTATTAAATTATAGCATTTTAACACTAATAAGGTATCAACTAGTAAATTGCAATGCAATTGTAACAAAAAATCCAAATAAAACGAGAGCGCCAAGCGTCTGGATATCCATAACTACAAGTGCACATGTGCACAATTCACACTTTGCATAAATATATACTCCAATTTAAATCGAAGAAGACTTTAAACTTTTCACTTTTGTACTTTGCTCGTGCATTGGCTCTGTCTCTTTTGAAATTGCATTTCACTCTCTACTTTTTTATCTCCAATTCCTCATTTTTTTCATCACTCTCATTCAACAAATTTAACTCAACTATGAATGTTAATAATTACTTTTCCGTGAAATGTGAACTAAAATAATTATCAAAATTTTGATTATAATATAAAAAATAATAAAAATAAAATCACTATTAGTCATTCCTTGATAAACACAAAGTATAAGTAATATACTTTGAAAACAAACCATTGATGTGAATCCATGTGTAGACCACTAGTCAGCTGAAGATACTGTGATAACAGCTGTCAAGAACGTGTGCAGGGATGCTGGAGAGTCTTAAAAGTCTAATAGATGTCGTTTTAAGAGTTTGATAGATGTTTCTGATAATGATGATAATGATGATTTGTTAACATTGGAAGATATGAAGATATGGAAGATATTTATATGAATATAGATACAGATGTAAAATTTAAAGACGTATAAATGTATAAGGAAGAATATAAATAAAGAAGATACAACATACAATATATAAATATAATTTAAAACGCAACGCGAAACCCGTGCGTACAGTGCGCCGCGTGCCGCGCGACTGTCGTGCTCACTTCACTTGGATCAGAACATTCCCTTTTTTCTCTTCTCTCTTTCTCTTACACTTGATCCCTATCATGATCTCACTCCAACCGTCTGAGTCAGTCCTTCCTTTTTCTATCTATATTCATCCAGATGAAGTGGAATTGAAAGACATATTTAAAGATACATTTTGTTTTCTCTTTTACTCTGCATTAAGGCTAGACCGTAATAAATTTATTTTTTGAAATTTTATTTTTTTTTATTACTTTTTGGAAAAATTTTCAAATGAACTATTATAAAGCTTCTACAATAGCTAGTCTTATGTTATTTTTCGGGAACTTCATTTTATTTTATACAAAATTTATGTAAGACGTAATTAAAAAAAAAATGTCTGAAAATCCATTTTTTACGGCCTACCCTTAATTTTCTCTCTTTTTCCACTTAAATATATATATATACATATAAATATATAAATACATACAAGCATGCTTACAACACATCGTCGAGAAAACAACACTCCACTACTATAACTTCCATATAATACTCCCTCTTTACTAACTTTACTTGTGTTGTGTGTCACGGCCCTTTTTAAGAGCCACACAACCAGCACAACTTCTCTCTCCGTCTCTCAAGTGTTTTCAAGACCAGTAGTACTCAGCTTGTCTTTTTTTTTTTTACCGGATGGCACGACTCACTCGATCTCTCACTTATGTACGGATCCACCCACACGAAGAATATTGAACACAAATGTAACAAAGCCCTCTATGAATTATGAGTTAAGTTTTGTTCGTTTCTTTTTGTATGTATTTTGATAACGAAAGAATAGATACAAAAATGAATCAAATTGTTTGAAAAATTGATGTAAAAAAAAATCATACGCTATAAAAAATACATTTTTTTAATTTTATTAAAGGTCTTACAATCACAAAGTCCAAAAATTAAAATAAAGTAGTGAAATGTGCCAATGAACTCCTGTGTTTCAAATTTAAAACTGACCTAAATGAACCCTAAATTTAACCTTTATAAATTACTTGAACCGAATAATTATATATGTATACTTCAGTCAAATACTAGGGGGAAATACTCAACATTATATTTTACTTCGGTCTAATAGGAATTACTTGTAATGAAAAATCTACAAAAAGATAGAGGGAAATAAGTCTTATGGATCTACCCTGAGAAAACTTAACCGCGGTGATAAATTTTTTTCAAGAATATTTGTTTTTGTTTCCAGCGGTATGCGTACTAAAGTTCAGTTTAAGAAGAGAAAATTTGTTATAGTTGTAAGCTATTCACTCCATGCAGGAAAATACTATCATTTCATTAACAATGTGTAACCTATTTATGCATACTGATTGCACCACTAAAAAAGGCGATTAGCATTTTTAGACGCTGTGCGTATGCATAGTACAAACTTATTTTCGAAGTGAACTAAAAAGTAAAATGTAGTAATAATTCATTTGTCTAGAAAGACGATGTGGACAAGTACAATTGTTTAAGATTATAAAAATTTGAAGTGAAATGTAAATATTTTTTTCTAGCCAGAAATGAAAATTTTTAAATATTCAAAAAATTGAAATGCGTTCGCATATCATGTAGCTCCCACAGAATCTATTGCAACTCCTATTTTTTCCGTGCAGGAAAATTTATATAATATACGTTTATAGAATAGTACATTACACACCTAGGGAAGTAAAATGAGGCCGAGGATGACAACATGTGATTTAAGGCTTTCTTATTTACTTCCCGTGGAGTATATACTATTTTTTTGCTCGACAAAGACAGGAAGCGGCAACTTCGTTTAGCACAGCGGGCCGAAAGTTGACGCTTTCTGCCCGTCGAGCAAAAAACTTTTTAACCAATGCATTTTTAAGTTTTTCTTAACTTTTTAAGAGATAATACGATATCATTTTTAAGGAATTTTGACTTGACAACCAAGGCAATAGACAGATTTCGACGAAATCTACCTACTAATGTATTATAACTTTCCAGATTGAATAATAAGACTTTAAACGTTGAAAAACATAAAGTTAATAAAAGAAAAAATTAATAAAACGGTTGAGCCTACAGGCTATCCCTCCAACTTCTTGCTAAGTCCATACCTAAGCGCTTAAAATTGCGCTTATGGCGTTTTAGATCTCTTCGAGCTCAAAAATATAATTTATGTGTTATTTTGAGCTCTCCAAGCTTAGTTAGCTGTTCTATGCTTTTGAGCTCTTCAAATGGAGCTCGGCCATCGACGTGGTTTTATTATGTTAAAAGCTGATTAGTTTTTAGAATTGATCGGTAAAGCCGTTTAAAAGTTGTCCCAAAAAAAACCACATTTAGAAACATTTTTTTCGTAGTTTTCTTGAGATTTCTCAAAATCGGTTCAAATTATATCAAAAATCTAAGTTTTGTCAAGCACTTTCAAATGGCGCCAATCGTGATCAAATCGGTCAAGCCGTTCAAAAGTTATGAGGCCTACATACATCCACATCCATATCCACACATATATATATATACACACACACACACACACACGCGCGCGCGCGCGGACAAAGATTTTCAGGGTGGCTTATGTCATATTTCTAGCTGCGTAGCTTGTAAGGCATACCGCATCGCACTTGCCGAAGCTACGAGAGCTCAGAAATAATGCGCATACTACAAGGAAACCTGAATAGGTGTGCGTTAGTGCAAAACTTACTGCGCCAACGAGTCTTCTAAGAAAATATCGACGTTTACTTTATCTGCGAGCGACATCTCCAAGATAGAACATGGTTTGCAGACGAAACTGGCACGGCAGTGATTCGTATTGTAAACACAAAAAACGTTACTGCCAACAACAGCGGAAGTGGAGCAGGTTTTATCTGGATTCAAACCCCCACAACCTACTTCATAAGCGTTTATCTCTCTTAATGAAGGGATTAATGTTTTTCGTCAAAAACTGGCAAATCTAGAAAATGCTACTACTAAGTTAACGGCGAAGTCATCATAGCTGGTGATTTCAACGCCAAATCGGCCGAATGGGGAGCTTCTTCCTCCGACACCAGAGGTAACGAAGTCGCTGATGTTGCAACAAGACTCGACCTTATAGTGCTGAACACCTGGAGCACTACGACCTTTAAAAGACCAGGGTACCAAGAATCCATCCTCGAGATTTCGTTGACTATTCCAAGGATTGCTAACATGATCGAAGACTAGACTGTATCTGAAGAATACAGTGTCAGTCATTATCAATATGTGACATTCAACTTCCGGATACCTACAGTGAGACGGAAAAAGTAGTGCTAAATGCGATAAAGTAAATTGCTGCCTTATGTGACGCCTCTATACCACGGCTGATAAATCGAGGTTCACAGACTGGCGTACAGGTGGTCATTAGACATAGAAGAACTTCGCAAAAGATGCCATGAGCTATGTCGCCGCGCAACGAGAACCGCAAAATGCTTCCCAAACCAAAACTTATATTCAAACGAGTACAAGCAGGCCAAAAAGACGTTAAACCGAGTCATCAAAGCAAGTAAATCGATGTTGTGGAAAGAGATCTGTAACTATTTCGACAAGGACTGGGGTAAAGCCAACTAAATTGTCGCTAAACGACTTGGAAAGGCCTCATCAAAAGCGCTGAAGTCTCCTGCCTTAATTAACAGCATCGTAGCGGAGGTGTTCTCCAAACACCCACCGCGGGAGAAAAAACACTGTGTTAAAAACGACGAAGCAACACCCTTTACAACCAAAGAACTATAAGACGCGGCTAAGACCCTCAAGACAGGAAAAGCACCTGGCTCTGATGGCATCCCGACGTCAGTGGTCATGATTATAGCCCTGGAATACCCAGACGTACTTCTAAACGCCTACAATGCATACCGCGATCCAAAAAGTTATAGAGACAGTAACAAAATCATGGTCTGGTTACCTCAAGGCTCGCAAGGTGTGTCTCCTCCTTACATTAGATATCAAAAATGCTTTTAACTGCGCGAATTGAGGAGATATTTTAGATGGCCCGGATCACAAATTCGACGCCAGAAAATCCGGGAATCATCGATGACTACCTCGACGAAAGGACGCTGATCACAGAAACCACGGAAGGCCCACAGGAACATAATATGGTAGGCGTGCCGCAAGATTCAATTATGGGGATTAATCTATGGAACGTGGACCACGACGAGCATCTAGAAATTCCATTGCCGAAACAAGTAGAGCTCACGGGCTTTGTTGACAACGTCGCGGCTACGACAGTAGTAGATAGCGCCGAGGAGGCAAAACTATTGGTTCGGGAAACTATTGACGCTGTCAAAACCTGGCTCGAAAAACACCACCTGAAACTCTCCAAGCATAAAACAGAGATGGTCGTCCTGACTCGACAAAAATGGTTCTCAAAACCTTTTGCCGTGGACACGGGAGGAACAACATTGACGTCAAAAATGGCACTGCGTTATTTCGGAGTAGTGATAGACAAGAAGCTGTCTTTCCGAGAGCACCTCGAAAACGTATGCACGAAATCAAACAATACAGTATCCAGCCTGTCGAGAATCATGGCCAACACAATGGGACCACTAACCAAAAAGAGAAGAGTTCTTTTGGAAGCAGTCCATTCAGTATTGTTGTATGGAGCGGAGATATGGGCAGACATCCTGAAGCAAAAGACCACGCCTATCAACTTACAAGCGTTCGAGCGTTCTGATCCCAAACATCAACGTCTAACTTTCTCGAAAGTACGGGGACACGGACTTCTTCCTCACCTAGCTATTGACAGGACACGGACAGTTTAACACCTATCTCTTTAAGATGGAACTGCACTGCACGCCGACGTGCCCAAATTAAATCGATGACGCCGAACACACATTCTTCGAGTGTGTACGATGGAAGGACTATAGAAGCAGCACTGAAGAAATTATATAGGCACCACGTTCTCCCCCACGAGCTGGGTGACCTGCATGCTTGAACAAGAAGATAACTGGTCAGCTGTCAGAGCCTACGCACAGCGCCTATTAAACGCAAAAACCGCTGAAAAAGAGCCGTAATCAGGATCAGGCATCGTAAGACGAAACATGGACTGGATTGAAGTAATGCTAACGCGGTTCCGATCCAGTCTTTCTCGCACGTATTTAAGAAACAAGGAGAGGGGGGTTTAGTGGGTGGAAATCTCACACTACGGATCAGATCAACTGTCAGTCTCTCCGACAGATTCCCCCCTCGTTAAAAATAAAACTCACATACACACGTACATACATACAGCTACACGAGTACCACCGTAAAAATAGTCAAGGAAGATTTCTAGAATCTCAAAAAGTCGAGACCTGGTGAAAATTCTTTCCTACCTAGAGAGTTAACTTAAATATTTGACAGTCCACATTGAATACCGATTGAATTTACTCTCCGAGTAGAATCTGTTTCCAACAGCGAATGCATTTCATTTGCTGTTGATATTTTGACTTGCTCAACTATTTGTGATTCAATGCGCATCAAAGTATTTTCATGATTAAAATATTGTTTTTAAAAGAATTTCTACAAAACATGCATTAATACTTTTTTATAGTTTTATTTTCAATTTTTTCCAATTCTGATGAGTAAATTTTTTAAAAAGAAATATTATATTAAATATAACAATGGTAGTAATAGTTATTCTTATAATTATGTTCCACAACTAAAACATTGATCATTTTGTATTTATGAATTAAGGTAAAAGACTTCATTAGTGGCACCTTGAACCCCGATTAGTGGCACTTTTTCTTTCAATGAAAAAATGTTCTACTTGGAGTAAAAGTTAAAAATTTTTTTGGATCTAAAGGTCTTAAAGATTAGAAATAATATATTCATAAAAGAAATTAATGATTTAATTAATTGAATAAGGATGAAAATCAAAGAAAGTGTTAGTAATGGGGTCTCCGCCACTAATGGGGTCTTTTACCCTATAACCAGTTAAAAAATAAATAAATTCCAAAAATTTTGATAAAAAGTAGAAAGAAATCGAATCATAGGAAAAACATTTCCAGACATTTTTATTTATTTTAAGAAGGGTTTACACTTTTTTCTCTCTCGCTCTCTATTAGTCAAACGGAAGTATCTCTGTTAGACTTGTACAGTGAATGGAATCTTAAAACGCATTTTACGCATAAATAAATGAAAATTTTCCAAAAAAAAGCGCTTCGCTCTTCGATAGATAATTTAATTATTTATCGAAGAGCGAAGCGTTTTTTTCCAAATTTTATCTTATACACGAGGAAAAAACATTTGAAAATTAACTATCAACCGCTTTTAATAAAAATTGTTGGACATAAATATATAAGCTGTACACGTGAATAAATTTTCTTTAAAATTTACTCTTAAATTAACGAGAAAAATTACCGAACTGTATTGCAATTGTGGGACGCTAAGGCGCTGTTTTACCATTTACTAGCAACAGACACACTTCTTACAGTTGGATGAGTAAAATTTACCGAAGTCTCGCGTTAAAAAAAAATTTGTTAATTAATTACCGCACACATGGAACATAATTATTATTGGACATATTGTTATCAATGGAAATCAATTACTTAAACACAATGTAACCATCGTGAATCGACTGCGGGTTCAAAGTGTAGCACACGTGGATCCAGCGTGGAATCGAAGTGGTTATTTATTGTGTTTTCATCGTGGATTTGGTGTGTAAACGCCGCGGGTGCAGCAATAAACTACTGTGGAAACATGGGGCAATAATGAAAAAAAAATTTACTTGAATCAAGTAAATAATTTTGAAGAACTTCATCTCTTTGATCTGAGTAGAAAAATTTTCAAAGTAAGAAATTTTTTTGGTTTTAGTAAATTTTACTTGATATAAGAATTTTTCGTCTTGATTCAAGACAATGAAACTCTTCAAAATTATTTTCTTGGTTCAAGAATTTTTATCTTGATTCAAGTTAAAATTTTTTTCAGTGCATAAATTACACAGTGTTTCCACAAACACCATTGACCCTGATTCCTCATTGGTTTAGGATTAGAACGCGTGCAGTTTGAATTCCTAATATAGTTTATATCGACGGCTTACTTCATGAATATTGTTTGCCGACTTTTGACCATAATTTGAGATAAATAGAGTACTACATTTAAAATCATTTAATAGTTTATAAATTGATGACAAGCTTATAATTTTTCAATCATATTTATCAGAACAAAAGTTATTAATAATAAAAAAACTTTGTGTCTCTAAATTTGTAAATATTTCTTGTAGCTAAACGACATATATGTTTTTGTTCTCCTAAAAAGTAACTGATTTTTCGGCTTTTTTGAAGTAAGCCGTCAATATGGGAAATAAATAGATCTTACACTAATAGCCTAATAAATTTCCAATTGATCAATGTATTTATATGAAGAAATTGTTTTTTTTATTATACAGCGATTTAATAGTAAGACAAAGATAAAAATACTGTTCTAGTTTTAAAATGTAACAATGAAAGATATACTTGTACTGAGCAGAGGTAATTGGCTAATTGGAAGGCGAATGACCCTACTCGTTTACAAACTAGGATACATTGAGAGATTGGGATCCCATTAATAACAATCAGCCACTTCCGGTATGTCGCGACATGTGCCTCTGAATCATTTTGATACTTCTTTGTGTTATTAATATAATTATTCATTCAATTTTATATTATTTTTTTACTTAATTCTTTGTTGCTATATAACATTTTATTTTATTTTTTTAAATTTTATTTTTTTTTCTGTAACAATAATGACTCAAGCTTTGAGCAAAACTTTGATAAGAGCATAAATGATGAACATATAATTTTTTTAAGATGAGTATTCCTCTTCATATAGTAATTCAGCTGTATACATTACAAAAACAAACCGAGAAAATTAATAGAGACATTAGATGTCGTAAGATGAGAGAGACAATACTGTTAGATAAAAAAAAGTAACAAAAGAATAGTTGTGTTAGAAGTAATTCATCCTCATTTATTTCTATGAATAGAATCTATATATATATATATATATATATATATATATATATATATATATATATATATATATATATATATATATATATATATATATATATATATATGTATATATTTACTCTAGACAGAAAAGAGCCAATGTCGCTCGACATCCGGATATCGAGACTTCCGACATGCAGCGCCCACTAGTTCTTTGGCAGGATGAATCCATCCTGGGTTATCTCGGTTGCGCTTATCGTTTGATAATAAGGAGGCAGCTGGTCATTGGCCTAGAATATATATCATACGCATACTTTTAATACAGTTTAATGACCACCAACGAAAAAAAAATATAAATTATTATTATACCGTATGGGTCGGCTTTGTATCGATTAGTGATCCTAATTATATTCTTGGAATATGTTTTTTTAACAACTGAGGGAGAAAATATTGCTTACGACCGAATGGTAACATTATTCATCTCGAGTTCGAAAATATTAAGCATTAGTCATTTGCTACGCAAAATTGCCTTGCCTTTGAAACACTGAAAAATTTAGTTCGTTCCAATTGACATCGTACTGTGAACTGAGGGGTCAAAAGACATTGTGATCATAGGAAAAATTAACTAGGTTGACGGTTTACAAGATCTACAGAAATACGAATACTGATTAAGTTATCAATGTCAAAAAATCGATAGACTTAATAGTGATAGTGCTGTCAAAAATCATACACAAAATTTTCGTATACTTGAAGTATATGGGACATTCCACGTCAAATCGATCACTTTGAAGCCGAACTCTTTCAATTTTACTAAAAATTGTTTTCTATTTTTTATACTGTAAAAAATTTTTTGAACTCGGTGTAGTTTAAATGAGTCGATGTAAAGTTTTCATATGAAAATTACACCAAATACCATGTCAAATTTAGGGAGTGTAAATTTAATATTTTTACACCGTCAACTGTGTAAACTTATAATTCACAATAATTTTACGTTCAGAAATTAAACAATGACATTTACTAACGAAAATCGTTCCCAGACGACCTAAATTATCAACCTGTTTTGAAGTGGATGACCTATTTTCATCATCAAAATGAACATTAAGTTCAACCTGATGCTCCTGAATTGTCGAATGTTCGAAATTACAAAGTTCAAATCAGTTCTATCATCGAATACAATTTTCTATACTCATTTTAAAACTATGAAACTAATTTATTCGAGCGTTACTGGAGTTATAATATTCACTAGTAGTTACCCCCTCCCCTTCGCTCCACTGGGTGCTCAATAGAATTGCATTTTTAGACCTAGACTTGAAATTTAATGAGATTATTGTATTGACTTAAACAGATTCCAAATTTCATCGAATTGGCATTTACCTTTTATTCATATGATTATTCTAGCTACACTGAAAAAAAGTTTAAGTCTTATCGCAATACGTTTTTAAGCATATAACTTATACAGATGGGGTATTTAACATGGGTATCAGCTGTACATTTGAACGTATTGCGATGGAACTTAAACTTTTTTTCAGTTTAATATTCACTGTAACTTATAATGTACAATCACTATGACATTCCCGTGGCTTTCTTATAAAAGTAAATAATTATTGACACGAAGAAAAAAATTTAAGATAAGCATTTGAAGTTTTAGTTAAAATTATTGCAGATCTCATAGGTGAAGTTAAAATCTGTCTAACGCGCTCTATCGCTCTACGTGATTTTCGGGCCGGTAGTACAGCAATTTCGATACTAACATAACAGTATCCAGTTTCGTGCTAGGGTTTGTGTATAAAAACACAACCTCAAAATAAAATTATTTTTACAAAAAATAATACAACAGCATAACAATAAGTAAAATATAACTAATAAAATATATATAATATATAAAATACACGTAAAATATAACAATACATATAAAATGAATACTTCAAGAATTTATCACTAAAATTTAATTTGAATAGAAGAAAGTAATCACAGCAAAAATGAATGACTCTTCGTCTGTATGTGGTTATATTATTTTATTATTTATATAATTTAAAAATTATGTTTTTAAAAAAGTTTCATTATAATACTATTGATAAAGAATTTGCAATATTGTGCCAAAGTTAGTAAAAATTTATATTATGAGTATTATAAATACATTAATAAAGCTTTGTTTGAACTATGCATTAAAAAAATTTTTTACTCTAAATTGTATTACCGTCCTTCGTAAAGTACAATTTTCATCATTTTTTGATGCGCGCCCCCTCCCCACCCCAACATTTGCAAAATACGCAGGTACTGTATTATAATTAATGACTATAACATAGTTTTTATAATAAAATTGAGACAAATGATAATAGTAATACTTTTTGTTATGAATTAACCTTATAATTAAACGTAATTTCGGCGGAGGATCACGTAATATACAATTAAAAGCCTTCGTCAGAAAATTTTCATTTTATTTTTAAAGTAACTTGGCTTCGCCTCGGCCAACAATTACATGTGATCTGAGACATTTCTTACTTTACTTCCCTCTGTGTATAATATACTAATTGAATATGTCCAGTGTATACACATTAATTTCGATTTATAAATTTGCAAATTATCAATAAGCGGTATATTTTATCATTCAATAAATAAAAGTATTTTGATTATCATTAAAAACCTACCATAGGTTGAATTTAATTAACTCTTCTAGGCATGAACAAGCCTGAGCATATTTAATGTTTCAAATATGAGCAGGCCTGATCAGACCTGATCGTATTTAATTCTTCAGGAATGAAAAGGCCTGATCAGGCCTGAGCGTATTTGACACTTCAGGCATGGACAGGCATGATTATGCCTAATTTCAAGCCTAATCATACATAAACAGGCATGGTCAGGCTTGATCCTGTTTTCCCGAAATATCAAAAAATTAGTTTTTGTTCTTGAAAAGAGCATTAATGTCCGAACAACCTTAATGAAACACTATTTTTAACTTCCCGCTAAGAAAATTGAAAATTTTCAAAAATCGGGAAGTTATTGGTTTCACCCCGTTTTATGAAAATCGAGTTCTCATCAGATCTTGACGTTTTGAGGTCCTAGAAAGCTTCCCTGACTATTCCTGCGATGATGTCCGTGTGTGTGTGTGTGTGTGTGTGTGTGTGTGTGTGTGTGTGTAACCCTTTTATAACTTTTGAACGGTTTGACTGATTTCATCGCGGTTGTTGCCATTCGAAAGGGCTTGACCAAACTTAGATTTTCTGAAAATTTGAACCGATTCGGACCAGTAGATTTTAAGAAATTGTAAAAAAACTACAAAAAAAAATTTTTTGAAACGTGGTTTTTTTGGAATAACTTTTAAACGGCTCCACCGATCAATTCCAAAAACTAATCAGCTCTTAACATCAAAAAACCACGTCGATCGCCACCAGCCCGGTCAAAATCAGTTGATTCGTTCGTGAGTTATCGTGAACGAAAGAAAACCGAAAAAAGTGTTTTTTCAGGGTTACTCCGAAATTTTCGGTTCGATCTATTAAAACCTGAAAATAACTTATGAGGATGATGAAACTGCGTCGAATGCCGCCAACCGCGTGGAAATCGGTTGATCCATTCAAAAGTTATCACGATTTGAAAATTCCAAAAATATTGATTAAATAAACTCCTATCAAACTTTTGAGCTCGGAGAGCTCAAAACTACACGAAAATTAGATTTTTGAGTTCAAAGAGCTCAAAAACATAATAAGTGCAATATCGAGCGCTTAATTACGAAAGTAGCGGGAAGTTGCAGGGATGGCCGTCAGGGTCAACCGTTTTCCTAATTTTTTTAATTTTCAAACCGCAATAACTCCTGAATGAATGAACCGATTTTTACGTGTTAGGCGGCATTCGACGCAGTTTTTAAGCCTCACAACGAATCTGAGTTTAAATTGATCAAACTAGCAATTCAAAGTTATTCCAAAAAACATACCTTTCAGTTTTCTTTCGACAATGATTACTCACGAACGAATGAACTGATTTTAACCGGGCTGATGGCGATCGACATGACATTCTGATGTTAAGAGTTGATTAGTTTTTGAAATCAATCGGTTGAGCCGTTTAAAAGTTATTCAAAAAAAACTACATTTAAAAAAAATTTTTAATTTCCCGCTAAGAAAATTGAAAATTTTCGAAAATCGGGAAGTTATTGGTTTTACCCCGTTATTCGAAAATCAAGTTTTCATCAGATCTCGACGTTTCGAGGTCCTAGAAAGCTTCGCTGACTATTCCCGCGGTCGCGCGCGCGCGCGCGTGTGTGTGTGTGTGTGTGTGTGTGTGTGTGTGTGGAAGGGATAATAGTTTTTGACTTCATTAAATAAAAATTAAAAAAACAAAAAAAGTTTTTTAAAGCTCTGAATTATTATAAGTAAATTTGTTGAATTACACAAATCATGAAACACGTAATACAGTAAACTTGGCGGTCCATTCGTATACAACATATGTACAAAATCTTCGAATAACGTATTATTTATTCTCAGCTCACAGAAGCCAGCAATCTCTGATACAATTTGGAATTAATAAAAACTATCTAGTGATGAGTAATAAAAAAAGTTAAAAAAATCAAAAGTCAATGACACGATAAATCCATTGAGATGACGTACAAAATCAAATAGGTCACTGACACAATTAACCAGCAACTCATCGCTGGTGGACCTTTTATGTTTACATTGGCAGTCATTCAACAATATACGAATGACCTGAAGATAAATATGAACAACTAAACACGAGAGACTATATTGTAGCACGAGTGTAAGAGTAGCGTGTAGAGACCGGCCTGAACAAGATAGAATAGGTAACTCGACAATCTAGTAGTCGTGCAACGTCCCTTGATGTGAGTACATCTCAGCCCAACTCGTTCTCATCATCATTATCATCATCATCATCATCATCATCCACAATACAATCATAGACTGTCTGAATTACTCAACCACTTCTTCAAACCGGTAGTAAGTTCACAAACCTCCCGCCACACTGTAAATTTATTTTAATCTAGTCAAACATCTTTTAGACATTATAAGGTTCATTTTTCTATATATTTATTTATTATTTTTAGTAATAATTCAACGAAGATGCGGATTTTTTAAAACTCTATCAGTCAGTTAGAATCATCAGTTACTGTTTCGTCAATTCGTCAAAACCTTGAGAATGTAAGTTGTTTATTATTATCATTATGTTTTAATCAAAAAACAGTTAAAAGTGGTATTGATACGGATATAACACGGGCGGTGTAAAAGTTCTACCAAATACAGTGTTAAGTTTAGAGAGTGTGAATTTAAAAAGTTTACACCAACAAGCATGAGAATATATTAGATACGATGATTTCCCGAGTGAAACGCCGTTCTAAATCATACCTACAATTTCTCAAAAAACGGCATCATAATTAATTTATTACGCAATAATTAATTAATAAATAACCTGACTAGAGATTTTGAAGTAAGACCTATTGTTCAACCGCCTTTTATTCAAATGCCTAATATTCAAACAAAAAAGTTTTTTCAAGTCAGGCCGAAATACCGCGAAATTATTGATATTTTTAGTCACATTGTTGATGCAGATTTTGAATTTCGTCCTCGGGTTGAAAAGAACCGGCACGCCTATCGAAATATCCTGAAAGAATTTTCAAAATCAAACTGCGCGATTCGAACATGTGATCTGAGGTTTTCTTTTTTACTTTCCAAGGGCTGTATACTATATTTCTCCTCGACAGAGGCGGAAAGCGGCATTTTCATTTAGCGCAGCGGGAAGAAAATTGACGCTTTCTATCCGGAGGGGAGAAAATATTTATTTCAATGTATATCACCAAACGGCGGTAGTGCAGCGGTGGTACAGCGGTTGATCGAAATTTATTATTTTTTCGTAAAAAATAATAATTTCATTTTTACTCGGGAAGTTAATAATTTTTAATTCATCGCAGCTGTGGTGCGGCGGTAGTGCGGCGAATAAATAAATTCTTTACATGTCGCGGCGGTGATGCAGCACTAGTAAAATAATCAAAATTCTCACGGCTGTAGTGCAGCGGTGGTCTGTTTTTACTCGGGTTGACATTAATGTATCATATAAATATCATGCGATCATATTTTTTTTTTTTTTTTTAATTGAATGCATGAACAATAATTATTAGTACTTAAGTAAACATAAATTCATTGAAATTAATTATAAAAATACATTTTTATAAATCAACTATGTCAATTTTCAATGGCCCAAGAAAATATTTATGAAGGCAATAACTATCTCGGTAAAGATCAAAGACAAAATTGAATAAAAAAAAAGAAGGCAATTTAGCCCTACCAAGTTTTAAAAAAAAATCTCATACTTTCTATAGTAACGAGAAAAGAATTTGAAAAGCGGTTGATCTTTCAGGCCAACCCCGGAATTTTCTACAATGTTCGAATCAAAAATGCTTGAAAGTTACCAATCATTTGATTTTTTAAAATATGTCTAATTGGAAAAAAACGGTGACTTTTAATTCAAAATTTTTTGAAATCCTAAGTAGCTTTGGAGTTAGTAATTGCATGCCTTAAGCGTGAGCATAAGTATGCTCTACTCTCGCCTAAAAATCACGATCCCGTGTTTCGTCATAATAATTTGTATTTGACATAATATGCATATAAATGCTACAAAAAGTACACTGTCAGATGAAAAAAATAATTACTGATCGTTTCAAAATTTATTTTAATAACTATTTTTACATAATTACATAAAAAAGTGGTTTTTAAGCGCTCTTAGTGTACATTTTTACAACTTATTATCGGGGTTAACACCATAACTTTAATAAAAATCCATTTTTACACTCTTTTGTTTTTTTAATCAATTCATTATTCATTTGCGAACATACGGAATACAAAACTGTAGCTTGAAACTGTTTCGTATAAATACAATAAATTTTTTTTGGTTGGTTTCGAGAGAAATTTTATTGTCTTTTAGCAGCCATATTTTATTTTTTTTTCTAAATATAGCTTGAAGGCAGCTTAAACTATATCCATACTATAGCTAATACTGAATGTCGGTAATGTAGCCGCGAATTTTTTTTTCTCCGATTCACGCAAATAACTTGAATTGAATTATATTTTTACTTTCAATCAATTTTTTTTTCCTTTTGTGATTAATATTTTATCTACTTTGAGAAATTTACAAATAATAAGAGCGCTTATGGCATGCTAATGTAAATTTTCCAAACATTTTTTTTTAAACTTCGTAGCTTAAGAAAATTCTTGCTTTGGGTTAAATCATTTTTATTGTCATAAGCATTTTCTTGAAGTACGGATAATATTCCAACTAAAAATTCCATATTTCTTTGTATAATTCGTTCTCATCATTTTTAGTTTTTCAAACTAAGTGCATTATATAGATAGAAAAATTTACTGGAATCACGAAAATTTTTAGGGGATACTAAAGTTGTTCTGGAACAAAGCGATATTTTGAAATAAGAGAATTCATTCTGCGATAGAGAATTTCTTTTTTCTTATTTAAAATAAATAGTTCACGTTCGTTAAAATGAGTATCGATAAATATTTTTCTAATTGTAAATGGTTTAGTTGCTTTACTAAACATTCTGAAAACAATCACGATATTTTTTCCATTGTTAAGGCTTGCTTTTAACATATTCAATAGAACTTTCATTAATTTTTTTGAGTCAATTTCTAAGAAAGCTACAGCTCATTGAAAAATTAAAAAGAAATTTTTTTGAGAAATTGATAACTTTTTTTGAGTTGGTAAAAAAATTACAAATTTTCCGGAAAATGTTTTCAATAGTTACAAAAATAAAATGAAATTTCACCCAAATCGAAAAGATTTGTATTTAAAAGTGGTCGATTTGCCCTGGAATGACATATATACATGATAAGAATTCATAGACAATCAATTTCGAATAGTTTCGAAGCTATTCGGAGAATCCAAACTGCAGCCTATGCGAAGGCAAACACACGGCTCAACGTGCACCTAGAAATAGTTAAAATATCTTCCTAAGACCTCAAAACTTGGATATTTGATGATGAAAACTCAACTTTCGGGAATCGGACTAAAACCAATAACTTCTAATACTTGAAACTTTTAAATTATCAAAGGGAAAAATTAAAAAAAAAAAACTGGCTCCAGGGGGGATCGAACCCTCGACCTTCGCGTTATTAGCACGACGCTCTAACCAGCTGAGCTATGGAGCCTCTGTATGGGCCACGTTTGTCTAGTGATGTATTTAAAGTAAGCACGCAACTCTTCCGTTAACTACAATAAATAAAGTTTACTCTAGACATTTTTTGTTTCTAATGTTCGAATGTTGATTACAATTCCAATAAATAAAATTTTTAATTGTAAAACATCAATTTTAAAGTAAAAAATACAAAAAATACTCGAAAACAATCTCACTTGTTGGCTTATCAATGTTTGAAAACTGAAAATTGTTTTTTTTTTTAAGAGAGAAATTCACAACGTAAAAAAAATTGACTGCGAACTTGAAACGGTTCACGGCAATACATTAAAATTGAAGTGCACTTTCAAACCTTGGATATACGCGCACGTTATCGTTCTAAAACAACAAAATTATCTGGCCCACATCCAAGAACAATATCTCTAATGGGTTCTGTAACCCGCAAAAACCCTCTCGCTGTTTCATTCTTTCATTTTCATAGTTACTACACTACAATAACAATATAGTATAAATTTGTACTATATATACATAAAATGATATATCTAAACATCATAAATAGTGTTTTATACCTATGACTTTTTATAGAAGAAAAGTCATTCACCACGGAAGAATTGTTTACAAAGTTTTTGTTCTATTTTCTTTTTCTACCCATTAATTATTAAATTAATATTGCAGAAATTAAAAAATACCTAAAAAATTATTTGTAAAATAACAAACATAACTGTCTTTCAACAAAACATTGTTTATCACATCATTCAACTTTATCTGCAATAAAAAAGTTGTTTTAAAACACCTTTGTATTTTTTATTCAGAACACGGAGTTGTGACAAAATTATAACAAATTTATAATCTCTAGCTTGTATTCGTCTTTTTGTCTTATCTAATCTTTGTGAAATGCGGACGGCATGAGTAACACGTTTATGATGATGACTATAAATTATCTGCATCTGGTATAGATATTTTTTATGTTTCTAAAAGACTTTATTCTGTGAGTTTTATTCAGTTTTTTTAATGGTTAACTAAAGTTCCTAAATAAGTTTGTTGTTTTGTTATGAGTATTTAGTATTTCGAAACTAATTAAATAGTTTTTACTGCTATTTTAAATGATTGATAATGTGAATGATGAATTGATTCTTTAAAATTACAAAAATCAAAAGTATGAAAAGATATTCAAGTATATTGCACGAATTAATTTATAAGAAATAAAAAAAAAAATATCTTTCAACTTAGTCAAAACTTTACATTAGCTAAATATCTTCATAAAATTTTATGAATAATTATTTTTATTGACAAAAAATTTACCACAAAAGAACGAAGCGAGTTAAGAAATTTTATGCAAAATTTCATAATGTTATAATTAAACCAATTTATAATTAACATAAACATACATTTTATTTTAAGTAATCGTTTCAACAAGAGAAATGTCTAATAATCTTGTGCTGTGAGTTCAAAAAATAAAAATACTTTGTACTGTCTATTCTATGAGCCTCTTATTCATAAAAACAATTACATCAGAAATATAAGTTGGTGATGGTTTTGTGTCGTATTTTTTTATTTTGTTTTTTTTTTCTACATGAATGGATTTGAATTTTTTTTTTAATTTTTTTACCTAAAACCAAAAAACCGTAGAACTTGTTTTGTGTCAATAATTATCTAAGACATTTAATATTGCAAATTTTTTTTTCTATTCATTTTGAAGAGTAAGGAGATATAAATTTTTAAGCTTTGAATTTTTTTAAATACTTTTTTATTCTGCTGATTAAATTCAATAATAAAAGTTTAAATTCTTTTCAATATTTTTCAATTCTACTTTTAGAATTGAGAAGAATTCAAATTCTCAAAGGTTACCTTTTTTCGAATACTTTAATCCAGTTTCGAAAATTAGAATAAATTCAAATTGTTGAAATTTCAATCTTCATCAATTCTATTTAATTTTATTTTAAATATTCATAGGTATTTAAATAATTTCAATTCTTTTCAGTCAATTTTTTTATTCAAAGTATCCGATTTTTTGGTTTTACAATTAAAAAAAGTCTGATAATTAAATCAAAAAATGGTATAATCTTGGATTTTATTTTCGTTATTTCAAATGAAATTTTTCTAAAAGTGAAATTAAGTTGATCGAAGAAAATTTTTTAAACTACGATTCAGGTAAAATAAACTTTTTTTAAAGCAGTTACAAACGCTAAAAGAATTTTTTTTATTAAAAATAATACGAGAAAATTATGGTAAAATTAATTTTCAATTATTTCAAGAAAAGTTCGGAAAAAAAAAATTTTCTCACTGATGTTAAATCTATTTTTGACTATCTTAAAATGAATTTTAAGACAACAATTATTGTCCCAATTTCAGTTTTTGCTCTTATCGGATTTTACCTCTCTATTATGGATTGCCACTTTCTACTAATATTTTGATTTTACTTGTTTTATAATCTTATCAAATTTACTAAAATGAAGTATATATATGCGATTTACCATTTCACTTTTCAAAAGTCAAACATGACAAATAAATGTTACTTGTATTAATCAGTCATAACAATGTCATAAACTAATAAACAATTTAACCAGGACGATAGTAACAATGCAGTTATTATCGGCGTTCGTAACGGCATTAATCATATATCAAACACTCGCTGATATTGAAATAGCCAACATCGAAGGTGTATTCGAGATGGAACCACCAACAGTTGAAGTACCTGAAGTATTACCAGGGCTTTTATATCCACGTGAAAGTGAATCTCGAGAAGTATTGAAACTTGCTAATATCCATGAAAGATTCAATTAAATTAATAATTATTTATTTTAAACATTATTATTATTATTATTTTATTAAGGTGAGATCACTCGACGGACTATGGGACTTTGGAGTGTTATCTAATGAAAAGCTAGTAAAACGTAAGGATGACTGGTTCAGAGGAGACTTATCTCAAGTAAAATAGAATTAATAGATTATAAATATAATATGTTAGTAATAAGAATAATAACTAAGAATGATGATGAATTAAATGTTCGATAGAAAATGGAAACCATGCAAATGCCCGTACCATCATCCTACAACGACATAACAACATCCCAAAAATTACGAGATCATGTTGGTGCAGTCTGGTATCAAAGAACGTTTTTCGTCCCACTCTCATGGAGAAACCAACGAGTTTTTATTAGATTTGGCTCCGTTAATTATCTCGCTCAAATGGTAATTATATTATTATTTATTGATGCTTTTCCTTTAAAGTTAGTTTTCTCGATTAATTCATTATTGTAACGATTCGTTACGGTGCGAAGTTTTATACTTTCAAAATGATCAGAATTTGAATCTTTTTCTCCTTAATACTTTTTATTGTTGTTGTTGTATCTTCGTTTATGTTAAAAAAATTACATATTTATTGAAAGTTTTAAGTTAATATTTTAATTTCCTGAATTTAAATCACTCGAAAACTTCTAAAAATTATAACTTGAAAAATTTTTAAAGTTGTGAGCAAAATATCGAGAAAAAAAAATTGAACTTTGAAAGATTTTAAAAATCTAAAGCAACTTCTTAAAACTTTTTGAAATGAACTGAGTTTAGGGAAAGACTCTTAAATTAAGATAAACTAAGATATTTTCAAGAAAATTTGAGTTTTTCACGTTACTTTGCTTTTTATGATAAATCCATGTTAAAATAAATTTCTAGTGGCTGAACGATGAACTGGTAACGAACCATGAAATGGGACACCTACCATTTGAAGCTGAAATATCATCTTATCTAATTTTTGGTGGTAAAAATCGAATTACTGTTGCTGTTGATAATACACTTCTGCAGACGAGTGTACCGCAAGGTAAGCTTACTGAGACTCATATTGATAATGGAACTGCTTGGATACAATCATATTCTTTTGACTTTTTTAACTATGCTGGAATCCACAGGTAATTTGAAAAATAAATTTATGATAATTCATTAATCATTAAATAAAGTAGTTTAATTACTTATAAACACTAAATTAATTTTAAAAACAGACCAGTTTTACTTTATACTACACCTCAAGTGTACATTGAAGATATTACCATCAACACAGATACTTCTGGAGATACAGGAATAATATATTATATTATTCAAGCTAGAGGTGCCACGGAACAAAAACTATTAAAGTGTACTGTATCAATACGTGAACAAGACGGAACATTAATGAATGAACGAATAATAGAGGGTTTTTCAGGAACGATTAAAATTAAAAATGCAAAACTGTGGTGGCCTCGAGGCATGAGTTCACTCACTGGTTATATGTATACTCTTGAAGTAACAGTATCTGTTGAAAATTCAACAGCATCTGATATCTATAGACTTCCAGTAGGAATAAGAACTTTGAAGTGGACTAATGAAAGTTTATTGCTGAATGATAAGCCAGTTTATTTGAGAGGATTTGGTCGCCACGAAGACTCTGTATTACGAGGTCGCGGATTAGATCTTGTTACCATGACTAGAGATTATGAACTCCTAAAGTGGGTAGGAGCTAATGCCTATAGAACAAGCCACTATCCTTACAGCGATGAAGTTATGGACATGGCAGATAGACAAGGGTTTCTTATTATTGACGAATGCCCGTCGGTAGACACGGAAAATTTTTCACCCGCTTTGTTAACGTTACATAAAACCTCTATCGCCGAGCTTATTCGTAGAGATAAGAATAGGCCTTCTGTAATTGCTTGGTCTGTTGCCAATGAACCAAGAACCCAGCTTCCAGATGCTGATGAGTATTTCAGAGAAATAGTAAGACATACCAAAGCTATAGATCCAACCCGACCAATTACAGCGGCTTTAGCACGTGGGGTGGGTGAGGATAAAGTGGGACAATATTTAGATATTATTAGTTTTAATCGATATAACTCTTGGTATCATAACACTGGAAAATTGGACATGATTACTGACAATGTTATTAATGAAGCTGAAGCGTGGAATAAAAAATACAATAAACCTGTGCTTATGTCTGAGTATGGTGCTGATACTATGCCAGGCCTACATGAAGTAAGAAAATTTTTTTTTTATTTATAATCATCTCTTTATGAATAAATTTTATTTTCAAAATAACGAATAAAAATTATAGTAGTGCTAAATTAATATCATTTTTGAAAAAACAGTAATAGAGTTTGTGAAGAAACTAAATTTAATTTTTAATTAATTTACTCGATGCAATATCTCCATATTTTTGAGTAAAATTTGCCCTCAGGCCTTTCATCAATGTAATTATTAAGTGAGCGAAGTAAGTCAATATATTAATGAAAAATTCTTATTTCAAAATACAATCTACAAAAAATTAAATTCATAGATATGAATTTGAAAATAATTATTCATATTCATATATGATTCATGATTCCTGAAAAATAATAATCTATATAAATAAATAATAACTTTCACTTCTGATAGCTTCACGAGCCATCACTAAGTTGTACTTTTAGATAATAATTAATATTTGTTATGAAATTAACCTGACTCAAATTCAAAATATTTTTGACAATTATCTCTATTTATCCCATTAGTTAGTTTTGTTTTTTACTTCCAAAAAATCTTAATGATCTACGCTGGTCAATTAATAAATATCAATAGTTATTATTTTACATAACGTTTTGCAAATTTTATTTTTGTTTCGTCATATGATCATAATTACAATTGGACTTTGAGGATCTTATTGAGTACCTTGTAATATTGTTTTTCATAGTTGTTTAGAATTCTTATACTTATCAAACACTTTTCAATATACAAATAACAAAATAATATAATTAGAAATACAAAGCTGAAGTTACACTTAAAGATGATTTTTTATTGATAGATAAGGGAATCAATTAAAAAAGAAAAATGAGATAATTTAGAAAAATAATTAATAATTAAATAAATTGCCAACATTTAATGAAACAATGAATAATATAATTGTATCATTAAGTGATTGAAACTTATTCAAAAATTCGAGTATACTGAAAAGAAATGATAGATTTATCACTCTCCAGCCGGTCATTAAATTATTTAAGATTCCACTGATTTAAATCTAAGTGACTTGTTTTCATTTACTAATTTGCAGTTTCCTGAATACGTTTGGAGTGAAGAATATCAAACTGCACTTCTCTCTCGACACTTTTTAGCATTTGACTATTTACGACAACAGAACTGGTTCATTGGCGAATTCATCTGGAACTTTGCCGACTTCCGAACAGCTCAAAGTTCGTACACATTGTTACTATACTTGAAAAAAATTATTCGTAAAACATTAAATAACATTAAATTTTTGCAGCGTATACAAGAGTGGGTGGTAATAAAAAAGGAATATTTACAAGAAATAGAGAACCAAAAATGGCAGCGTATCACGTTAGAAAACGATACCATGCTCTGGGCCTAGAAGTTGACGGCGAAATTCCACCAGCAGATTTAGAATATTATGTTGCTAATAATCCTGTTCATTATCCGGAACCCAATTGACTATTATATTCTTAAAATTACTAATTGTTTTTATATAGAAAATAATATACAAATACGTAATAAATTTATCAAAATTAATAAATAGAATTTAAGAAAACCATTATTTACATAAAAGTTACCAAAAAAAGAGATAATAAATACATCTACGTATTTTTTATATCAGTTATTTCGACGACTCTCAAACAAGCGTCTGCGAGTTCAACAAAAATGGGCTCAGTCATAGCTAAAGCAATTGCTTTTGTTGGATTTGGATCGTTTAATATAGCTTGAACAATATCACAAACATGGGAATTCTCCAAACATTTTTTTACTTCTTCACTGTGACCAAGCAATTCTAGTTTTTCCCGCGGCACTGTGTCTTCGGTGGGAAAATTATATTTAACCGATTCATGAGGCTCTGCTGATACTTGGACCGGTGGAACTTGGCAGCCAGCTTCCTTGTGAGACTTACAACAAATTACTGAACAACTAAAATAAATTTAAAAAATTTAATATACATGTTAATAAAAACGAGAGTGATATTAGCAGATAATTAAAATTGAATGATGGTAAAAAAAATCCTAAAAATTGCAATTTTTTTCTCATTTTTTTTTATAATTTTAGCATTAAATAAAGCTTTTAAAAAATTAAACTGTCAGACATCTGCTACACTCACACTCATGAATAAAAAATCTTTGTTAAAAATAAACAAACTTACTAAAATTGAACACAGGTTGGACATTTATAAATTGAGTTATTTTCTTGGCAAACACAGCAATCCTTCATATTTGATATGTATTTAGTCCTGCTAAAATTAAAAAAGTGCTTTTATAATGATTTATAGATTATTATTTTATTGTAACGTAAAAAAATAAACTCGTCAATGATTAATTTTCATTTATAGGTTAACGGGAGTGCTATCGAAAACTCAAGAAATAATAGAAAATGTACAGTTGCGCTAAGACGGTTTGCTTCGAAACTAGTTTTACTCTGATGGTAATTTTTCAAAAATATTGAGGAGGACTGAATATTTAAATTTCAAACTTTGTGCACAAAACTTATACAGTGACAGCTCTTAAAAATTACCGTAGTTCCGTCTCAATTTCTCATATAACGCTAACAAGAGCAAGAAAGACAACCTGGGTAACTTTAAAAGTATGAAAATGTTTTATTTGAAACAAATTTTTCATATTTACAATAGAATTTTATTTTCTGTACTGATCTTTAATTTCTGATTCGAATTCAGAGTGAAATATCAAAGCGATTTCTTACAACAGTACAATAAAGTTACGAAACATAAATCATAAAAAAATAGTGAACTGTAATTTTTATAGAGAATTTACGCATGTGTTATTATTTTTGTATAAAAATGTAAAGAATGCTCTGAAATACTTACTTATAGCACTGAAGGTGCGTCATTAACTGTTAAAGGTAAAAGTCTGGTAAAAGAATGCCGGTGTCATTTTAAAATTCCATACGGGCGCTTATAAGTTCGACGCGTTCCAATAAGATCGCCCGTATCCGGCCACACTAGTGAAATCGATACAAAGCAACTTGAACGAGAGTCGCATATATGTGTCTCATCTTTAAAACTATGTATATAGTATGTATATGATTTACATAAATCCTAAATTCAACATTCCAACACCGTTATATTATATTTTTGCACAATTTCAAATCTCGCTCTTAAATACTTATTTTACAAATTTGATCTATGTCAATTAATACTGTTTTTTTTAATTAATTACTCTGATGTATTTATCTTTTTTTGAGTAATTTAAGATATTTTGTTAGGCATAGATCAATTTATTAGATTTAGTTCTATAATTTATTTGAAAAATACATTCAAATTTATAAATTTTTTTTGTATGACAGTACTTTGAATACCTTTTTCGCAAGTAAATAAACTGAAAAAAATATTAGGAAAACAGTTGGCCCTGAAGGCCATTTCTGCAACTTCTCGCTAATTCCATAGCTAGGCGCTTAAAATTGCACTTATGACGTTTCTAAGATCTTCGAGCTCAGAAATACAATTTATGTGTTATTTTAAGCTCTCCAAGCTCAAAAAGATAGCGTTTCTATTAGGGTATGTCAAAATGTAACTTCACTGATGAACCTCTTAAAATTGGAATTTTGAGTTACGCTTTTGACAGGAGTTGGATTGGTCATTTCCTGACATATTTTGAGCGTCAAAGGATTTATTTGATTTTCAGAGAATTTTTTAACAGGAGCTTTGTTTGGGCATTTCCGCTGAAATTTCAAAATTTAGCCGGAAGTATCCAAACAAAGCTCCTGTAAAAAATTCTCTGAAAATCAAATAACTCCTTTGGCGCTCAAAATATGTCAGGAAATGACCAATCCAACTCCTGTCAAAAGTGTAACTCAAAATTCCAATTTTAAGAGGTTCATCAGTAAAGTTACATTTTGACATCCTATTTTCTATGCTTTTGAGCTATTCGAGCTGAAAAGTTTGATATAACACTATTTTTTGAATTTTTAAACCACAATAACTTTTAAATGAATCAACCGATTTTCACGTGTTTTGCTACATTTGACTTAATGTTTTAAGCTTCAAAAAGAGTCTTTAAGTTTAAATTGATCGAACTAGGAATTTCGAAGTAATTCCAAAAAATCTCTTTCTTCGATTTTCTTTCGTTTATATCTCTTGAACGAATCAACCGATTTTAACCGGATTAGCGACGATCGACGTGGTTTCTCAAAGTTAAGGGTTGATTAGTTTTTGGAGTTGATCGATAAAGTCGTTTAAAAGTTATTCCAAAAAAACCACATTAAAAAAATTTTTTTTCTTAGTTTTTTTGAAATTTCATTGTATTTAATGAAACAGAAAAGTTTTTGAATCAAGTAATGTTTACTTAAATCGATGAAAATTTGTTTATTCAATAAACTTTCTGCTTGATTCAAGATAATAATATTCTATGAAATGATCTCGCTTAAAATTTTTTTTCTCTCAAATCACGACAATATTTAATCAGTGTGCTTACCGAAAATAATTAATAATATTCATCGAAAGAAGTCTAGCAATTCAGTACTATTTTCTATTTTACATTAATTTAAAGTAAGAAAAATAAACGAATATTGGATTAAAAATAATTACTATTTCCAAACAATTACCACAATTTCTGATGCCCATTTGTTCAACTATATATGTATACAAATAAATGGATAGTAAATTTTATTATTGATTTTTCAGGATCATAAAAAATGATTTTTTATTAAAATACCAAAAAACCAAAATCATTTTCTTTCAACGAAAATCTGTTTTCTTAGGTTCGTTAATAATAACTTTCTGTATTTATTTAATTACAAAAATTTATAGTGTTAGTTGCGTACACAATTGACTTATAAGGTATAAGATTAAGTATCGTAATTTTAATAGAACTGGCAAACGACCTCGCGGCGGGTATGTGCATAGTAAGTTTAAATTGGCAACACCCGGCACTTGGAATTTCCCTGGTAAAACTAAAACCAATAAAAAAAAGCTAAAGTTATAAAAAATAAAAAAAGTACGTAAATAACAAGACAATAGGACAGAATAGAATAAAATTAACGAAAGGAGTAAGAAACTTAACTAAACGTGAACATGAACGTGAACGCAGTCCCCCTGATGTTCACCAGGTAGCGGGTATCCACTCGTGCCAAGGTCATTGATTCCTTCAACAGTTCCGGCTGGTTTTCTGGGTCAGGTTAATCGTCCCGAGGCGACAAGCCGACGTACCACCTGGTAAATACAGTGGAATTCTTATTTTACTATCTTTTTTCTCTTCTCTTCATTCAGAGTATCTTCATTAAAATATTGAACAAACTTCTTGCAATAAAATTATTCATTATTGATTTTCTATAATTATTTGTATCAAATATATATTCATAAATTAAATAAAAAAGTATTTAAAAATAAGGATCTTTTCGTTCTCACAAGAAGATAATAAAATAATCAATCAAGTATCAATAATTCTGATTTTCAGTTTTTCAGTAATTGAAAATATAATTGAAGTATACTTGTCTTAATAAGAAAAGGAATCCCTCTACTTCATATGCTCATTTAATTTAACATGTAATTTCTTTACCCCCACTTTGAGAATTTAAGGCCATTCAAGTTCATTCTCGTATTGGGACAACTTTAGATAAGAGATAGTAAGATGAACCACGAAGGCGTTAAGCTCACGTACAAGTGAAGGAACGCAGTTATGTACGACTACATATATTCTTGTACTTGCTTTTAATGTGTGTGGTTTATGACACATGCACATACTCTACAGGATACGATATCTGTATACATCTTCCGGATCCAGTGTCGGTCAAGGCTGCGTCACACTCGTATGTTTAATTTAAAAATATCTGAAGATTTAATAATTCAAAATCTTATTAACTAAATCAGAATAAAAATATTTATAAAATTCTATACTTCCGCTTGAAGTGAATTTCAAAATGGATCAAATAGACAAATGTTGATATTGAAAAAAGATATGCTCGCGATAATCTACCACAATAAATCATTATTAGAATATTATATTTTATAAAAAACATGAATGTCTAATCATCTTGAAGTACATTTTTTCTAAATTTTAGAAAACAGAAAAAAATGTTCAGATTTTCATCCAGCTACAAATTTGTTTTAACTGCAAGTATCAGTACAAATAAACTTGTTTACTTGTAAAGTAAACAGTTAATATAAGCGTTGTTAAATTACTAGTATAAATGTAAGTTATATGATTTTTAATTATAAAGAAAATTTCAAAAATTTCTTAATTACATCAAAATTCATAGTGTATTGGAAAATCAAAATTTTTCATTAATTAAATAATTTATTTATTTAATTTTTAACTGTCTTCAATATACTTGATTCTTCTTCTGTGCGTTTGCGTATGATCTAATTTTTTTTCATTCATTCATCCATTCTTATTTTCTGTTCTATTTTTCTCTCTCATGCGTATCCTATAATTACCTTAACTTTATTAATTCAAAAACATAATTTACTATCCTCATCATTTAGCAATAATTTATTTCTCAACACATGCCTTTCTAATAAATTTGCCCGGCGAATCAAATGACTGCTTAACTTATGCTAACATTGATTATTTTAAGAATTTTAGGAAAAGTTATGAATTTATAGAAATATAAATGTAATTACTAACGGAATTGAAGGTAAAAATCAGTTATTGTTATCTTGAGATTTGCAGACACAATCATAATATAAATAATTATTGACTTTATACCCACACACACACACACATCAACTTAAACTACATTCCATTCCATCACCTTAACTCAACTCCATTCTTTTTACAATAAGACTACGTATACATCCTTAATATAATACCAGTACGGTACAAGCAAGGTAGCAAGTATGTATGGGTATTCTTTACTAATATCTACATGTCTTTTGTAAAACGTGAATCAATGAGAGGATATTTTAAGTCTCAGCCTCATACGTAAGTATGTAAAGGTTCTCAAAACCACATGTACATATTATCAGGATATTGCGCGAGAATTATAAATTACAAGTTAAAAGAGAAATAAAATAATACACACTTTTATTATTTCTATACAGGCTAATTACGACGATCTACCTAAGTCAACCTTTTTTTTTTCGCTAATAACTCACATGGAAAAAAATATTTACTCATATTCTCACACTTACATGAAGGTAGATGACCCGATCCATATATATCACCATTTAACGCATATTGTTTTTTTTTTGCTTTTTTGTTTCAAATCAATATTGAATAATTTAAACACTAAAGAATTTAAATAAATGTAAAAATTATTTGTAAAATTTACGGATGAAGCTTTAAAATAAAAAAAATATTATTAAAAATTATCTCTAAAAAATGTATCTAAGAAATTAAATCAAAAAAATTAATTATTAAACAACATATTGTTTCAGGTATTATATAAAAATACGGTAACAGTGCTGATGAGATAGGGCTCCAATTTTTTTTTCCATGAAAAATCAAAAAATTAACTGAGCCAATTTTTTTCTGATTTTGTTCTTCATCGCGCTGGATTTGTAAATGAAAATTTTTAAAATCGTAAGAAATAAGTTTTTTAAATACATTTTCCAATTTGAAAATAAAAAAAATTTAGATTTGTCTCTTCTTTCATTGGAATTTTTTAAGCATGAACTTTTCTAGTACCGTACTGTTCTTTTCTCAAAAAGCAAAAAAAAACGAAGCAAATTAAAAAAAAAAAAAAAAAGGTGAAAAGTTATGATACCATGATTTAAACACTTTTTATGACTTTTTGAACATTAATAAATACATTTTATTTATAGGATTTATACTTTGAAAATTTATTGTGATCCGTTTTTTTCAGTAATATATTAGTTTAATTTTAACTTCTACAGTGATATTTAGATATCTTATATTTTTTATGTTAAATTTTTCCTATGAAGTAAAAAAAATTCATTAATTTATTTATTAGCACGTTATATAGTAGAGAGTAATTTGATATAAGATATAATAAATATACATTAACAAATCTAAATAATTAAAACTTTGATATTTATCATTTTATAGTCATCAGTAATGAGCTATCAATTGAAATGCACTTTTATCCTACCGGTTTTTAGTTGCTTAATTTTCAGTCTGCCATGGAAAACAATTAATTAAAAAAATTGTACATTGGTTTTTAAATTAATAATTGTTTATAAATTCAAATTCTTACACTAATTAAACAACACTTAATTTTATCTGCCGATAAGAAGAATACAGCTAATAGAGAGATTGATTTAATTTAAGTAAAGTCATCTTGATCAATTTATATAAACTATGAAACTTTCGTAATTATATAAACAAATTGAAAACTCTACTTTAGCAGTATGTCTCTTAAACATTTATGATTATAATATGAAAAATATATTCTTCTCTGAATTGCAAATAAGTTTTATTCTTACCAAATAATATATATTAGTTTTGTACAGCAAACCACAATCTATCTTTATGACACTCCTAGAATGGTGTGTTGGTGGTATTGTTTGTTGGTGGTATGGTATGAGCGTAAAATGGTGACGTCAACCACTGACGAACGTACTCCAGGATGATGAAGCACTAAAAAAAATTTAGCAGTTACTTTTTATCTCATAAAATTAAAAATAATCATGGTAATAAAACTGCTTTGTGGTTTGGTATGATACCAATATTTAATTATTAGACTATCGAGATTCTTAAGTCATAAAAATTATTCGAGTGGTGACATCATCTCGGATGTCAACGCTGTTTGCTTTTTATCTTCGCTGATAATGATAATGATCCTGACGTTGATACTGATGCTTTTGTCATGCTCCTGCTGATGATGTTGCTGAGGATTATGATGATGATGATGATGCTGCTGCTGCTGCTGCTGTTGCTGATGGCGAGGTGTATGAACGCGTTGATGATGGCTCGACAAGGCGACGAGTCCCGATGTAGAAGGAGTTGTTGCCTTCTTTCACTCTATAACTTACGGACACGAAGCTCATCGAACCACGCAGCCGGCTGCCGTAAACGGTCGAGTAGGAGGAAAGAGCTGTGCTGTGGAATCTCAGCGGTGGCACGTCAGGCCCCGCCAAGTAGTAGTGGCCCATCAGTTCTTACAGGTCTGTTGTCGCGATTAAGTCCAATAACTTTATTTGTCTAAATACATATATTTATTTTATAGTTATAATTATAAATATAATAAATTGACTGAATAATTAATAAATTAAATTTGATATTTTTGCTTAATAGATAATTCCGACTTGTTTTATATAACAATGTAACGTAACGAAGATAATTTTTTACGATTGTGATTAACGAACCAGATGATAATCGGGACACCGCAGACGTAATCGCGACGTGATAATACTAAAGAATGCCGCTTGACAGTGACCTACTTGCCGGTTTCGGTTTTCTTACGTCCGACCGCATACTCAAATCACCTGTAACATCGAATTATCACTCACAAGTGATTTTAATTTTACTATACCTTACAAAAACCAGTGTCTAATAATTATTGTAATTAATAATAATTATTATTATTTAAATATGTTACCTAATATTGTGAGCTATTAAGCATATTTATATACATTTATCAACACAATACGGGGAATAAATGATAAGAGTAAGTGAATAGTGTGAAATTTATGTACAAGCTTATTTAATTTTTTAGTATAATTAATTACGTTGAGATAAATCTTGAATTTGTACAAATTTTCGGTAATTATGTAGAAATAGGATTCAAACTATTTTCAAATGAAAAAAATATATCTTTATGTTTCAAAGTTAATGCACCGCCTTTAAATTGTTGATTTAAAGTTAAAATTTTATTTTAAAGATTTTTTAAATTCACAAATCTTCATGAAATTAAAATTTTTTGGAAATGTAACAATTTTTTTTTTCAATCCGCTGAAATGTAAAACATGTTAAAAAAAATTGTGAATATCTTAATAAAACCTAAAATTTTTTTTGTAAATTTTTTCCCGACGCCTAGAATTTAAAACGAAATAATAGATAATACGATCTCTCTGAAATTTGTGCATATCGACGTTAATGGGGAATCCCTAGCCGTTATATCCTGAAAGCGGACGTTTTCCTCGGTCATGCGCGCATCGAGAAACCGGCGCGCGTTCGTCTGGAACGCGGAAACCGGCAAAACCGGCCACCCGAGAACCAAATAGCTTCAAAGCTTCTATTCTCGGTAATGTATCCGTTTATATTTAGATAAGACACATTACTGCCATCTCATAATTGTTAAAGACTCATTGGTTACAAATTTTTGAAAATGTGTACTGTACTTGTTTATTACATTACGACTTTCAATTTTACTGAACTGTATTGTTTAAATAAATACAATTCTTAGGTTTTACAATTGGATAATATTTCATTGCAGACTCGAGACTTCCAACAATTCACTTTGTCACTTGTGTATGAAAAATTACAATTCGTTTAAGTTCGAGGTAAAGATGTCTCGACTTCCTTCGAAGAACCTAACCTCGACTCAAATGTATATTGTACTGATAATTTATTGCTATTGTTGATTTCATAACTCGTTTATTTTAAGCTATAACATTTGAGTAAACTTTGTCTTGAGACTTTGCATTTTTTTTTTTTTTTGTGTAGATATACATATAAATTTATTCATTCTAAAATTTTCATGCACAATCTAAAGACATAAAAGAAATATAATAAAATTATTTTGAAGAAAACCGGTTGTTTTGCATCAAGAATTCATTCTCTTGTGGTTTCTAAATTCTTAAATTAAAATCGTTATATCTTCGATAAATACATATTTCGACTTAATGAAAAAGTACATTATCTTCAATCAAAGTAAACAAATTCCTCAACAAAGAAATGAAAATGAAGTTAGCCGACATTTCAAAATTTTTAGAAATTTCTTAATGAAAAATTTCAATTAAACAATTAAAAAAAAATTTCACCTATAAAAAACTTGAAAAACTATAAGTGCAATTTTTTAGAAATGTCTTTTTAGTTGTAATTTAATTAATAAAAAAAATCAAAAATTTTCAGACATCAGCTAACTTCAGTGTCATACAAAGAATAAATATGATATTTTCATTTTTTTGCAAAATTTTTTACTTCAAATAGTATTTTATCTGTTCAAAACATTATCAATTTAAAAATCCTTAAATCTCAAATTTTTATGTAAGAAAACGAAATTAATTATTTTCATTATAACAACTTTTTCAATTACAAAGTTTTCTTTGTAAATCATTATAAACACCAGTGTTAATCACTAAATGTATATAATCTTACATTTTTTTTTTTTTAACTTATTCTTACATTTTTCAACCGTTATTAAGGACATGAAATCAATATTTATTATTTAGTCTGTTAATACACAACATGATCAGAATCTTTTATTTGTCAATGTAATTTGTTTAGAATTTTTCTAAATTATATTTTCAATTCCTGCTATTTTTTTTTTTTTATTTAACTAGAACCGCCCGATTTGAATAAGTATTCTGATAATACTCTGCAACAACTTAAAAATTTCAAGAATTTCGTGGATATTTATTATTACAAAGACTCTAACTTAGATGATAAATTTTTAAGAAACTACTGAAAAAATTTGAACAAAATTGATAAAATCAAAAATAAAAATTCTTCAAATCATTCGATTTGACGTGGAATGCCCTATATGCTCAATATTTCTGTTCAGATTACCCATATAATATGGGTTCGGACTATTTCTATTTAAAAATATCAACTAACCGTCCCCTGAAATGATAGAGTTAGATCATTAACTAATTACAACGTCAACATTAATTTTTCAATTAATTCGAAAAATTCACGACTTTTCGATGAAAAATGTGAAACAATTCGAAAATATAGATATATTTTGTTTAAAAATGATGAAGTTTGAAATTAAAATTATTGAGTAGAGAAAAATTTTGCTAATCCTTCAAAAATCATAATTAGTGTCTTGAATTGATGGAGCTGAATATTTTGGAAAAAAAATTAGGAAAACGTTTGACCCTGAAGGCCATCCATGCAACTTCCCGCTACTTTCGTAATTAAGCGCTCAAAATTGCGCTTATTACGTTTTTGAACTCGAAGAGCTCAACAATATCATTTTCATGTAGCTTTGAGCTCTCCGAGCTATATATATATATATATAGCTATATATATAGACATACAGACACAATCGCGGGAATAGTCAGGGAAGCTTCCTAGAACCTCGAAACGTCGAGGTCCGATGAAAACTGGATTTTCGAAAAACGGGGTGAAAACAATAACTTCCCGATTTTTGAAAATCTTCGATTTTTTTAGCGGAAAGTTAAAAAAAAAAAAAACAATATTCTTGAATAAATTTTTTTCTTTCAGTGTGATAACATTTGAGTAATTAGTGAAATAATGTTGATGAAATAAAGTGAATGAGCTACGCGCCCGGGCGATGTCTTCATCGGCCGTCCCCTTTTGATAAAGTGGTCGGTGGGACTTTCGTCCGTTTGCAAAGCTCAATATATTCAACGACTTAAAAGGTAAATTACAAGATTCAAAATAAAAAAACTTCTAGAATAATAATGATATCATTAAATTCATCAATGTGTATGAAGAAACAGATCCATCCAAAGTCGATAAAATTCTTCAAAAACAAACTACGATCATGTCATATCAGTAATAATGTTATGTTTTACCGAAATTATAAAAGTATTGAGATGGAAATTTTAAACAAAATCCAAGCTCTGCAAAAGCGGTAAGTAAAACAAAACTTTTTACCAAGTTTAAAACTGATACTTATTCGTAAACACAACCAAATGAGTTCAGATTATTTATGTAAGATCACAAAATATGTTGCATGATTTTATTAATAATTATATCTACTTTTTTGTTACCTATAATTTTACTGTATTCAATTAAAAACTAATTAAATGTATCTCATATTGTAATTTTATCAGTCACAGCGCCAGGAGCACTAAAGTCAAGACTATTAATAGTTAAGTCAACCCCCGATTACTGCAGTTACTTCTATTAATTAAAATACCGTTTGAAAATATAAATCGTTACTAAAAAAAATTCACTAAATAGTTTGATGTCTAGGTAGGTAAAATACAAAAGTTTTGAGAATTTAAAAATAAAATCTTTTTCTATTTTTCTTCAGTAATTTTAATATTTATCGATGTAAGAGCCCAATATCTACGCTGCATGAATATAAAGGACTGTATATTTATACGCGTGGATTTATCAAGATTTTTTTACGGTTGAATTGCGTAAATAATCACGTCTAGTTTATTAATCTTATCTTAGAAAATATGTTATAATAATGAATGAAACTATTTAAAAAAAATTTATTATTTGTTGATTTATATTAGTTTCGTTTTTTAAAATTATCTTGAAAAGAGTTTATTAGTTTAATAGTTATTTATAGGGATGAAATTGAGCTGTAAAAATCTTTTAAAACATAAGCTTTCCAATTAATATTAGTCTTTTTACACTAAAGTCTAAAAACTGGATTCTTTAAGCTCTAAAATACTTTCTTTATGATTTTAATACGAATATTTTTCACCTAAACACAACCCATCAAAAATCACAGAAAAATTTCGAAATTTTTTTGCTATCTTAATTCTTAGGAGTAGTATATATTAATTGTAACTTATCGAAGTATCGATCATACTAAAGAACGAAGTTAGAACATTACATTATTAAAAAAGCGCCATTTGGCCATACCCGACGTGGATAGATAGATTTCTTGTTTAAATATTTAAAAAAAAAAAAAAAAAAAAACACGTTATTAAAAGGCAATAATGTCGTAAAATTTATTTTTTATTATACTTTTGCAAATAACGATATGAAACCGACTACAACAAATAGATATTTAAAAACATCTACCCAAAAAATAAAATTTGTAACATATGAAAGTCATTTGATGATAAAAGCTAAAAATCAATTTATACTTGATTTTTTTTTAATTTTCCCAACTGCGAAATAAATTGAAAAAAGTATCAAAAGGCGACTAAAAATATCTCAAATTGAAGATAATTATATGAATTTTGACATAAATTTAACAGATTTAAGCTATCTTTTACGGCTTAAAAATTAGTTGAAGAAAAAGGGCCGAAAAACGTTAATGTAAAATTTTTTAAAATTTTCAAAATTACGGAACCAATTAAAAAAATCATCAAAATCAGACAAATGATAGTTTAATTGAAGGTAATTAGACATGGCGCGTTACATAAATACATATATAAACTTTTGAGCCAATGCTATTTTCGACATTACTTGATGAAATGAAACATATTATGAAAAAATTTTCTTAAAATTATGACATGAGACCGGCTACAATATATAGATTTCTAAAGGAATCTACCAAAAACCTTGCTTAAAATAACCCTCTGATTTGGTCAAGTTTAATTATAATCAATAAGAACTTAACATCTGACTTATAATTCTTGTAATTTTGATTGAATTGTTAGCGTAGTAATGTAAGATATCTCTCTGTATACTGAGACAAAGAAAAAAATGATTGAATGTGTGAATCAGAGAGAAATTTAGTCTAAATGAAGTTTCATTTATTTCCTTTGACTTACCTGCATGACTCACATTGATACCCGGATCAAGAATGTGGATCTTTTTTTAGTTACTACGGAAGTATTGGAATGTTGGAATTTTGTGAGTCACCAATCTCGAATATTTCACTTTTCATTGCGTTGTTTCGCATGCCTTAAGCGCGAAACACGGAGGTAGTGCTCTGCTCTCGTCTTAAAACCAAGTTTTCGATTTCTTCATGTTGTGACCGAAATTTATAATACATCTATGAATCATATACGAATATATCATCATCATTAGAAAGAAAACAGATCAATGAGCAACAATTTTATATAAAATATCTATTTGTACTGTGATGATATTTGATGCCAAGTTATCCAGAATTTCTGTGCTTGATTTGAATACAACTTTTTAGGTAGAATTGTTTAAAAATCTATCTATTGTAGCCGGTCTTATGTTGTAATTTTAAGAAAATTTTGTTATAATATGCTTCATTTCATCGAGTAATGTCGAAAAATGGCATTGGCTCAAAAGGTGATATATGTATTTATGTATATATATATATATATATATATATATATATATATATATTAGGGTGTGCCAAAATTCAATTTCCATGAAAATCCTTTTAAAATTAGAATTTTGAGTTCCGCTTTTAGCAGGAGCTGTGTTTAGGCATTTCCCAAGATATTTTGGGGTGAGATAATTTGTATTATATATTTGTATTATTTACATATATATAATCGGCCGGTTAGTTTACAAGTTGTGGGTGTTTGAAAATTTTTTTCATTTTAAAAAAATTTTGAATTTCGTACATTTCATGAAAATAGTTTTCCAGGTGTAAAATCTATCAAATTTGTACTAAACTTCATCTAATTACCTTCAATTAAATTATCATTTGTCTGGTTTTGATGATTTTTTTAATTCATTCCGTGATTTTGAAAATTTGAAAAAATTTTACATTACCATTTTTCAGCTCTTTTTCTTCAACTAATTTTTAAGCCGTAAAAGATAGCTTAAATTTGTCAAATTTATGTCAAAATTCATATAATTATCTTCAATTTGAGATATTTTTAATCGCCTTTTGATACTTTTTTCAATTTATTTCGCAGTTGGGAAAATTAAAAAAAAATCAAGTATAAATTGATTTTTAGCTTTTATCATCAAATGACTTTCATCTGTTACAAATTTTATTTTTTGGGTAGATATTTTTAAATATCTATTTGTTGTAGTCGGTCTCATATCGTTATTTGCAAAAATATAATAAAAAATAAATCTTACGACATTGTTGCCTTTTAATAATGTGGTTTTTTTTTAATATTTAAACAAGAAATCTACCTATCCATGTCGGGTGTGGCCGAATGGCGCTTTATTTTATGAAAAATGTAGATTAAAAAAAAAAAATTTGAAAAATTATAGACCGTACAGACCATCTCTGAAGCTTTCCGTTATTTTCGAGCTCAAAGTGCTCGGGTAAAGTTAAATTCGATTGAAAATTTTCTACACGTAATACTGAAAAGTAGAAAATAAATATTAAAGTAAAAAAAGAAAAAACAAATAAAAAAGAGTTAAAAGTGTGTGGAGCGCATACGATACAAAATGTAAATGATACGAAATGTTGTGTCGGTTTTTTCCACGGCAACTTTCTGTACACCTGATTTACCTATTGCATTGTGTTTCAACTTTTACGTTTTAATTTCAAAAGTATTATTATTATTTCTTGATAACTGTTGAAAATTTATATTAACCAAATTTTGGGACTTCGTATACAAAATTCATAATCTTTAGGTGGCTAAAAACAATTTTTCTATAAAACACTGAAGTTGACAGATATTAAAAATTTTTTTAGAATTTTATAGGAATTAAATTATTAAAAAAAAAAATTAATTAAAAAATTTCACATGTGAAAATTAATAAAAATTACAAGTGAAAATTTTTAGAAGCATTTTTTTTATCGTAATTAATTTCTTAAAAAAATTTTTAAAATTGACTGCTGACCGCTAACTTCAGTATTATTCTTTTTATTATTTTCTATATTGTTTAATCGATTTAAAAAATGTGATATTTTACAGTAAATTAACTAACTAGTAATAAAAAAAAAAAAAAATATTATAATTCTAAAGTAAGAAGTTTCATGTGCTGCGTCAGCCGATTATATAGTTATATTAATTTACAATTAATGAAAGTTAAAAATTTATTTTTAATTCTTCACCGATAAAAAATTAGTAAGTCCCAAAATTAATTAATAATAGTTGTATTTATAAAAGTACAAAACAGCAGCAGTTAGTAAGTTGCATGAGAGTCGCGCATCAAGACAAATATCGAAGTTAGGTTTTCTAATAGTCTTACGTGCTGGAACGAATCCTTAGCTTCACAGATTTTAGCCACTTCTGTTGCATTTACAGTTCAAATGAATATCCATACTAATTTACTTATATTTTGTGTGCAGTAACGTATTACCAACAAACTAAAATAAATTATGATAGATTACAACATAATTAATGATTGATTGTCCCATAATAATTCCATATTAAAATCTCATAATCCCAACATAAAATTGAGATAAAACATATGTGAAGCCAATTTATTCGTAATGTGATTGGTCAAATATATCATAAGCATAAAAATATATGCAAACTCTATATTCTGTAAAAATTTATATTATAAAATACTAACATTATTTTTGATAAAATGATAATGGTTGGTCATTGTCATCACAAACTAAAAACATTATTTGATTTGGATGAGCTATATCTCCATTTTCATTAATAGTGATACTGTTGTCAACTACTGGTTTGTTGAATGACACTTTTTGCCAAACTGATGTTGATGATAGATGGCTGTAACAATAACTATAAAATATATTTTTATAGTAATCATTTGTAAATAAAAAAAATGAATATTAAACAAAAATATAGAGAAAAATCCATTTTAATTCTTACTTGTACATAACGACTGGTTCGCTGTAATACGATAAACTAAACCAACACAGCTGAAATTTCTACAATACATTTTTTGAGAGAACAAAAAGTAAAAGTTGCTAACTTTACCATCAACTTGTAGTCATTTTATGTCATCTTTTTAGTTGAAAATGTAATAAATCATTTAAATTAGATTTAATTTTTCTAATAAATATTTACAATTGAAATTTGAATGAAAATTACCTGATGCTTTATGATATTCAGGAATTAGATAAAGAAACAACTCCTAATCTGAATATTGACAAGGGGTTTTCATTAAAGTCAATATAAATATTTATAATTAATACTTACATGAAAATTTACCAATTGCAACTGACTTGCATGGAATTAAATAATTATAATAACAACAAAAACGAAATAAAACAATACTTAATGTTAAAAACGAAAAATTTGTATATTATCAAGGACAAAAGCCAGTGTTTCCTACGAAAGACTACTTTGTTGATCCTCTGGACCATGAAAAAACGTCCCCGAATGACAAAACGTAATAGAAAATTCGATTTTTTAAATCTTTTAAAACATACAAGCAAAAAATAGTATTTTATCAAAACTAGCTCTTGCAATAAAACTAAAAATTAGAAAATTTAATATTTGATATTTAAAAACTTTTTAATCATTCGTAAAAAGATTTTCGTTTTTCGTATGTACATAATATTATTTTAAATATAGTTAAATAATTATAATCATATTTACATTTTCATCAATTAAATAATGCTTTAATTGAATATTCTACCACATATTCAAAGGAAGTTGTCCCCCGGGTGGCGGTATACTATTTGATGCTAAAGAATTTCTAAGAAAAGCTTCCAGTCGACTAATGGGGCCACCAATAACACCTTGTTTCTCTAACAGTGGATAGTACTGGTCATTTAGAGCTCTCAGAAGCTTTGGAAACTGCGTAGGATATGCACTGAACATCGAATTTCCACACACTTGAAGTATATCATAAATTAAAGTAGCTATCGCGTCCACATGTTCTGGTTTTGGAACTAAATGATATAATAAGATTTAATAAACATACAAAAAATATCGCTAAATTTTTATGAAATAAAAATAAAATTACCTAAATTTAAAGTTGCCGCCAACCATCTCCATGCGTTTTCAAGATTATGAGGATGTGGACACGTAACACCACGTCTTAGTTTAGTGATAATTATAGCTGCGTACAACCTCATGATACCAGAAATCCGACAGAGAAATTTATCTTGTCTTTCAACAACGTTGTCAATATATTTATATCCTATAGATTTATAATAATCTTCTCTATTTTCTCCCGGCAATTGAGATAAGTACACGGGACAAATATAAGGACATATAGTACGAAAATGCGCTAACAATAGTTCCATTAGATCAGGAAAATCACAGCACAGCGCCACTGTAACTGCTGCTATTCCAAACGCCATTTCTGGTTTACTTGAAACTAAAGTTTCTCCTTGATTCTAAAAATTAAATTTCATTAAATTATTTAACTACTAAAAAAATATTAAATAAATAATTATAAACACAATACTTACAACAATATTCTTAGCAAGCAAATTTTTACAGAAATTACTACTTCCTGGATACTGATTGATGTTAAGTGTAGTGTTTCCTTGCAATAGTAATCGAAGTTTATTATATTTATCCATCAAGTCGGATCCACTAGCAGCAGATATCGTGTTAACAGGAATGTTTATTGCCTTTTGGCATTCAAATCTGAATCTTTTGGTTTCAGGGGATTGTAAAAACTCATGATAACTTCCAGCATACTGGTGTAAAAACGCTATGGAATTATCTAATATTCGTCGTGATTCTTGATCTTCATAGTAGTTAGGTGCACTCGTCGTTATTTCATTCGGTGGAGTCTCCGGTATCGTTTGTTCAGCTTCATGATTAATTTGTCCAGTTTGTTCTTGTTGCTCACTAATTTGGGCTTGAGTAATTGCTTGAATTCTCGTTGATTCAGCTTCCGCAAGAACTTGAGCTTCAGCTTGTCTCATCTCTTCCTTTAGTTTTGCTAATTTTTCATCAAAATCGGCATTAATTCTATCAATTTCAATTCTAGACAAATTAACAATTTCATCCGCCAACTGTATAATATTTTCAGCACAAGTTACATCGAATGCAGTCAATTCAGCTGATCTTGCTTTCTCACTGATCATTTCCATCTGCTTGTACAATTCTTTAAATTTAAGATCGAAAGGACTGAGAGCTTGAACAACAGTATTGTGATCTTTGGACCCATTTAAAAGCAAAAAAAAAGATTGTATTTTTTCGTTAAGCATGGCATCCAAAGATTCTATCAACGCTTTTCTTTCAGACGCTTGGTGTTGCTGCGCTTCACGTTCAAATCTTTCTTTTCGTTCCTTAAATTTTTGAGCATTCAACTGCTGGGCATGTCTTCTTTTTATCTCATCCTGCTGTGCCAATCGCTCTTCGTCTGCTTCAAGTTTCGCTAAGCTAGCAGCTCTTTCTCGTTCTTTTTTGGCCATATGAAGCTCTCGTAATAATACCATTTCCTCCCGAAACTCCTTTGAAGCTTTTGCCATTTGTTCCTGACGTTTTTCAACTGCCTTTCGTACTTCCTCTTTTCGTTGTAATTCATTTTCAACAAGAATCTTTTTTATAGAAAAAGTAATAGCACTTCGGGAAGATTTTGAAGCAGGCGATTTTTCTGTTGATTTTGAATCATTTATAACATTATTAAAGTTGTTCGAAATATTTTCCAAATTTTCTTTACATATTGATTCTGTAACAGCATTAGGACCAATTGTCACATTGTTTACTGATTCGGAGATATTAACAGCCTTTTTCAATGCTGATATTTTTACAGCTTCAAAGGCATTAGTAATTTCTGTCATACTATTACCCTGAAAAAAAAAAATTTTTTTTCAGTAGAGAAAGAATATAGATCACATTAGAAAAATTATAACCTTGAGAAATTTTGATAATGAAAATAAAATACTTACATGTCTGTTAAATGAGTTATTAATGCTCATCATTGAAGTTATTTTATAAAATAAATAATATTTATCACAATTAATTAACAATGTACAGTGTAAAGGTCTATAAACTTGTTTTAAAATTTGTATAATTGTATAATCCGTAAATATGTGTAAATGTTTATAAATGCAACAATAGATTTTGTGAACTAGAGCAGTGTGACCAGATCGTGCGATTTTTTTACCCCCACTTTGTACCGCTTTCAATGTAGTCAGATGAGAGTGTCCTACAAAGTGGGGGTAAGAAAAGAGCACGTTCTGGCCACACTGAACTAGAGCCCGCGCGTAGATGTAAATCAACCTTAAGCGTGATCTTAAGGCAGTGTTTAGATTCATAGACAAAACATGACACTGAAGTTGACAGATATAAAAATTTTTTTAGATATTTATAGCAATTAAATTATTATGAAAAATATTAAATTAAAAAGTTTCACATGTAAAAATTAATAAAAATTACAAGCGAAAATTTTTAGAAGCATTTTTTTATTGTAATTGATTTATTAAAAAAATTTTTTAAATTAACAGCTGACTGCTAACTCCAGTATTATGACAAAATATAAAAAAATATATCCTTAGAAAAACTAGCACTTAATAATTTTAATAATCTTGAACGCAGCTAATTAGGCAAAACGATGCAAATTTTAAATATTAATCGGAGAGAAAATTGTCTGATTATTCAACATTAGTGATAAGATTGTAATCGAATCAAATAATTTTAAATTTATTAATCATCAATTTTGAAATGCGGGATAAAATTTTATCTTATGCTAAAATATGTTTTTAATCCAACTACCTAATTGAAATTATTAATAATATTTAAATTAATCCCAGATGAAAAAACTCTATCTTTTATCTCTTTTGTCCAAAGATGGCAGAATGTTTAGATTTAGACTCGGGAGTCGAGACATTTTTGCGTGAAAAACAAAATAGGGATCGTGCCTCTAGAATGTCACGCCAACTAGTGACTAAAACGCGAACCTTTTGAGCAATAATAATAATAATACTTTCCTTCTGTAACATGTGATTTTCGATAGATTTGTTTTTTTATTGCGATAAATTTTTAATAATTTACAATGTCTTCATCAATAAAGTCGTGTTGTATAAAAGGTTGTACAGAAAAATCTCGCAAAGAGCAAGGCATAAATTTGTCGGTGAAATTTTATACTTTTCCACAAAATACTAGTGTTTATCCGTGGAAGGAGAGTAAGCGTTTAAAATGGATAAATGCAGTGAAAAAATATGTGTAAGTAATTAACAATTATTACAAAAATAAATACATCTTTTAAGTTAGTATAAAAAAATGTCTTCATATTTATTTTATTAAAGTTAGTAAGCAATCATGAGATAGATAATAATTAAATAATAAAAATATAACCTAAAATTTTTTTTTATTTCAGTAAAAATCCAAAAGACTGGAAGCCGAATAAAAGTACAAGAATTTGTAGTGTTCATTTTATTAACAATAATAAACCAGAGCACCCACTTCATCCATCGTATGTTCCTTCTATTTTTCCGGAAAAAAAAAATACTAAAAATTTAATTCAATCTGTTACATGACGATCATCATTGAGCTAAACATAAAAAATTAATGAACTTGTTAAGATGAATTTGATTAAATATTTAATTACATCAAGAATGAGTAAAAATAATAAACAAATTAATACATACTGTTAGTTTGACATTATAAACTTTAGATACAGTTGTCTCTGCAACAACATTGGCGGTTATGATAACCGGATTATTTAAAATTCTTTTTTCTATCACATTCAGTACATGTCCTGACTCGAAAAGTTTTTTGCCTTTCGAATCGTTCTGACCGCGAATATTTTCATCATTTTTTATTGGCCGAAAACCATACTTTATTATTTTTTATAATTTTTTTTCATTTATTATAAACAAATTTTTGCCCATTTTGTACACACTTTTTACACTAAAGCGCGCGAGCGTCAGCTGAAGTGCTGCCTCTACAGTTAGTGCACGATCCCTATAAGGTATAAGCTTTTAACACAGATGGCACTATATATAAATTTTAATAAACATGAAGTTATCTCACAATCGATCTAAATTGAACGATACGATATGGAAGCTACTCATAATAGTGACCGTGAGTTGATTTATTCTCACAATAATCAATCAACGCAAATATTTACAGAGTTAAAAAAAACTTTTGGAATTGAGATGTAAGTAGTTATGTATTCAATAATTAACAGATTTATAAAATTGCTTTAATCATGATATATATTTCAAGTATTGTTTGATTTAATATTTATGTTTACTTTCACATTCAATGTGATTATTCGATTATAAATATAAATAATGTCATTATTTATCAGCATAATAAATAAATACTTTCGGAGAAATATAATAAAATCCACATGTCGAAATCTTGAATACTTGATTAAATTATTATTTATATTTAGACACAGATGATCAATGTTGGAAGGATGGTATTGCCGGTCAATTGCAAACAACAATGCAGAAGCCGAGGATGATGAAGAGGATAGTCCCGAAGAAGAAGTACCGAATTATAAAGATCAATATCGTAATTTAAAACGAAAACTTAAATTTCTAATTTATGTAAGTTTATTGTCATTGATTTTTTTTTTGTTTCAATTGAAAAAAATTGTTACTGAATATATAATTATTTATAATAATTATGTTTATGTATTACAGGAAAATGAATGTTTTCAAGAAGCCTTGAGGTCAACCCAACGTAAGTTATTAAAAGTGAATCGTGACAAGAGTTTTTTACTAGATCGTTTACTCCAATATGAAAAGGTAGATGCATCTTTTAGTGAAAGTGATGAAACCGAGTCGTCAGATGATGACATGTCACGATTAGAAACATTAAATAAAAAGAAGAAAGTAGAAATAAATTTTAATAATCACACTCCACATGGCCTATCGCCTGTAAAACCTTCAAGTACAACTAAAAAGAAAAAATCAACTCCAAAATCAGCTTTAAAACCTCAAAATAACCCATCTGTTCAAACCAACTCTAATAATGTTATGTCAATGGTATCAATGATTTCCGATGGTCATATGACACCTGAAGAAGTAGAGCGACATTTAGAGTCGCGTCAGACGTACCTGGAATTGGTGCCTGAAAAAGCACCACCAACTGTCCCTACCGAAATGTTTAGCAACGACCCGTCTTTGGACAGTGAGTCTAATGAAATTGGTGAACTCGAAACTTCACCTAGTAATATGGGTGAAGATTGTCTCAGCGTTGACATGATGGCTGAATGAATCCATTTTTTATCCTAATTATCAAAATAATGCATCAATTGATAACTAAAATATTATTTTTTCTTTCCTCAAAATTGTATAATGTACATGCATATAAATTAAAAAGTTTTACATTAATTCTGTTGTTTTTTTTTTCCTTTCCAGTTTTATTAATTGACATATAACCATAATTAAAATTTTTAAACATCAAATGTTAATATTATTTTTTCAAATATTTAAAGGAATAAATTTAATTTATTGTTTATTCAGAAGGAAATTAATATTATGGAAGACACAATATCAATTACACTCGACTGGATAGTAGATAAAGTATCAAATAGTTTAGAAAATAAAATTGAAAAAATCAGCCAATGCGTATCAATAAACATTGACGATAATTCAATTGAAGAAAAATCTTGTCGTATTTGCTATGACTTAACTCTATTACCTATTATTTATCCATGTCGATGTAAGGTAACTGAAGGAGAACAAAATAATTTTTTTTTATTTTATATTTATAAATATACATTAATGAATTATTAACGTAATATTTTATACAAAAAAAATATTTATTTTACATAATAACAATAATTACAAGTAATAAATTATTTTTCTTAGGGTACGATGGGAGCAATCCATTTATCTTGTTTAGAACGCTGGTTGGAAGAGAGTAACAGAAATAGTTGTGAGTTGTGTGGTTATCAATTTGATATAGAACGCACACCACGTTACAGCGCATTACACTCCATAATAATATGGATGTGCACAAAACAAGAGGAACAACAATTATTTGTACGCAATATACGTGTTGATTTAATACGCTGCATGATCGCCACTCCACTGACATTAGGCTCAACTTACGTATGTATTGTCGCCGCGGATTTTTATTCGACAAATAACTATGACAACTTCCCGCCTGCAAGATGGACAACTTATTCACTTATTGCTATGATGATATTAGTTGTATTTTCATATTTTGCTTGGATCTACATGGCTTTGCAATATCATCAACGAGTATGGTTTTATTGGTGGCAAAAAACAAGTGTTGTTAAGTTGAAGCATCATCACACGTCGATGGAAGACGTAAATAAAAATCTGACGATGTACCGCTCGAGGATGAGCCACGGGATCTTGCCAGTCTGAGGACGATCCGCGGCTGTGACTGTTAAGATGCCCGGCGTTTTAATGATACTCTTCCACGGCTTAATTGTGATATACAAATACGGACTTTGGTACCATCAGATACTTTTTTAACCCAAATCTATATTTTTAATAATAAATATTTATGATGAATAAATAAAGTAAATAGTATAATATAATAACAATATCAATAATACTTACGACTTCTGTTCCAATAGCTGCTATATTTGCACCGAACCTTGACATTTCCATACCCTCTACGTAAACTGGTTGTCCTCTGTGGTACCATCTTCTTTCATACCAAAGTTTTCCATCTTCAATCCGCGTTTCAACTAAATTTGCTTCTGTAGAAGGTGGTACATGAGAAGTAGAAATATTTACAGGATTGTTGAAGTGTGGTATTACCACTGAAATAATTATTAACCCACACTTTGTTATTTTTTTTTTATTTATAACTATTAGACAAACAAAATGCATTTAGGTACCTTGTTTCCGGACTGTTGGAACTACTTTTCCTCGGCTTATTGCTTTGAGATCATTTTCTATTTCTTTTTCATCAAGCAAATAATTCAATTGAGCGGGAGGTGGTTTACGACGTTTCTCGACTTTTTCTGGAACTGGATCATTTGGTCTTCGACGTAATTTTCTTGTCATCACTGGTTTTACCTAATACAAATTTTTATTATTGAATTATTGTTTCCTACACGGAAAGAATAAGATGACTCTGAATATCATCCCAGATTATACTCAGTGATATCTGTGGTGAAATAGTATATTACACACCGAGGGAAGTAAAGTAAGAAATAAATGTCAATTACATGTGATCTAAGGCTTTTCTTTTTTACTTCCTAAGGGCTGTATACTATTTTTTTTTTCGACGAAGGCGGAAAGCGGCATTTTGTTTAGCGCAGCGGGACGAAAGTTGCCACTTTCCGCCGGAGGACAAAAAAAAATTTAGATAGTAACTAGTATAATCCAGATTATACTGAGTGATATCTGAATTATACTTATTGTAATCTGGATTATACTAGCTACTATCTGAAACTTTTTTCACTCAGTATAATCCGGGATGATAACCAGTATCATCTTGTTCTTTCCGTATATAATCAGTAATATACTAATCTTACAATAATACTTTTACTGGAAATTGATTTTAGTTTCTTTAATTTAAAGTTTCCTTAAGTTAAAAATTACTCTGATTCAAAATATCTACTTTTTCCAACGAATAATTGATTTAAAAAAAAAAGTTAAATATTCAAAATTTTATAAGCACTAAGATTAAATAGAAATTTAAAATATTTTATTAGTGAGTAATCGAAAATGAAATTGGTATCATAATTATTATAAAGGATGCCTCCTATTTAATAAAGTAAATTATAAGTCTATAAATTTTATCATTTTCGCGGTTTATGAGAAAATCTTTATCTACCTCTGTAGAATCACCGGTTAGTTCCATTGTTTGTCGATCAGATTCAATCATTTTTTTCTTTTCCTCCATATCAGTCAATAAATTTTCTTTGAGGTCTATTTTTTTTTCTTCAAATTCTTTGCAAGCAGCTTTTTTTTCAGCTACATAATCCCTTTCCGCCCACTCAATAAGATACTCACGGTGAATAATATTTAAACGTAATCTGAAATAAAATAATTACTTAAATATTTATTAAAATTTTAATATTTACTTTAATGAACGCTTCTATACCTTTCTTGATATTGAGACTCCAAACGTTTCAACTTACGGATAAACTCTGGATGGCTTCCATCATTTAATTGTTGAAGTTGTTTTTTCAAGCTTCCTAATTTATCTTGATAAACCCTAAAATCATTATTTATTTATCTTTACTTGTTATAAAAATAAATAATTAATCATTATCGATTACTTACTGTTCTTTAATTTCTGTCATCTCCTCAGATTTTCCCATCTCAGGTTCACTTGCTTCTTCAGTATCTAAATATTCATAATTACAAATTCTCAAAATTAATAAAAAAAAAATATCAGTTTATAAAAAAAAAAACAAAAATTATAATGAGAATTAATTTAGCAGCTTTTTTTTAATTTTTAGAATATTTTAATAAATAACTATGGCAAAAATAAATCAGAAAAAACATTGACATTTAGAAATTTTAAAAAATTATAAATGCAATTTTTTAAGAATAGTTTTCCAGAAAAGATTTATTTGCTAAATAAAATTAAAAAATTATCAAGTGGCTGTTTTATTATGCTAACTTTGATGTCATAAATTATAACCTAACTTTAGTCAAAAACTTTTTTACTCAACGAAGGAAAATAAATAAACAATAACCTTCATCGCTTTCGTCTGGATCATCAACATTTCGATCATCATCCATATAATGCTCATTGTCATCATCAAGATCATAATCATCTGGTCCGTAGACAACCGAAAAGGGTGATCCTTGGTACGACATTTTTTCCAACTTTTTTTAATACAAAAAATAAGGATTAATTTCTTAAATTATACTCACATTTATTTGCTTATTATTTAATCATTTAAAAATATTTACCATTAGATTCCAAATATTTTTATTCAACTCAAAATGTCAAAACAACTCAATCTATTTTCAAAATACCCGAGGCCAGTTCTGAGTGCATACTACATATATATGTTATATGTTTATGTATAGATGTCTCCTTTTTACAAGGTTGTCAGATATTGCTTATAAATCGTTGAGGTGAAGCGCTGAAGTAGTCGTTATTACATAAAAAGGATTTATATATACTTGAAAAAAAAATCTATTTTCGTTAAAGAAAATAATCTTAATTTATAACACTTTTTCTTATCTATTTTGATGATTAGTTTTATTAATTTCTTCAAGAGTAAACAAATTATATAATTAGTTTATTGTTTTTTCTTATAAAATTGGGGTCAGGCTTATTTTCCCGAAGGGGGGTCAGGCTCATTTTCCCGAAGCCCAAAATCCCGAAAAGTTATTTACCGTCCAAGACAGTGGGTTATAGGGTTGCGCGAATGAACTATAGATGGCGATAAGAGTATCATAAAGAGCAGCAAAGCATCGAAATGCGAGGCGAAATAATACAAAAGAAACAGAATACGGAGTAATATACAACCTGTAAGACTTAAGAAAAAGACTTTGTGAGAGTATAAAGGGTCGGTTCAAATTCACACGGATGATTTCGAAATTGTTAAGGATAATAATAAAAATAATCAACTGGTTTAGGCGATAATCACTAAAAAAAACTAATAATAAATTAAAAATAATAAAAAAAAATTATTTAATTAATAATTATACGTAATACCTAAAAATTGTCCACCCGTTTATTTTTAAACGGGTGATCATAATATTCGCAGGGAAAATAATTGCTATGATCTATTTTCTGGGGGTCACAGTATTAAAAATAATTAATTATAGAACAATAATAAAGAAAAAAAATTATTAAGTAAATGATTCAACCTAAGACACAAAGAATTGCATGACCGTTTAGTTTTGAACGGATGACTATTATTTTAGCAAGGACAATAATTGCAATAATCAGTTGGCTAAAGGGATTAGTTTAAAAAATGGTTAATTATATAATAATTATCGAGAAAAAAAATTTTTAAGTTGATCAATCAACCTGAGATACAGGAAATTGCATGCCCGTTTATTTTTAAACAGGTGACTATTATTTTAAAAAGGACAATAATTGCAATAATCAGTTGGCTGGGGGGATTAGTATCAGAAATCATTAATTAGGTAATAATAAACAAGAAAAAATATTATTAAGTTGATTAATCAAGCTGAGACACAGAAAATTGCACGCCCGTTTATTTTTAAACGGGTGACTATTATTTTAAAGAGGGCAATAATTGCAATAATCAGTTGGCTGGGGGGATTAGTATCAGAAATCATTAATTAGGTAATAATAAACAAGAAAAAATATGATTAAGTTGATTAATCAACCCTGATTAAAAAAATGAATTAAAAAGTATTGGAAATAACGAAATTTGAATTCTTTCCAATACTTCTGAATACTTTAAATACTTTTGAATTCTTTATCTTATGGAAAATTAACATTGTCAATCGGTTTGAATTCTTTTTTTTAATCAGGGAAGCTGAGACACAGGAAATTGCACGCCCGTTTATTTTTAAACGGGTGACTATTATTTCAGCAAGGACAATAATTGCAATAATCAGTTGGCTAGGGGGATTAGTGTCCATAACAATCTATTTTTGCTTTCTCTCTCTCTCTTTTTTTTTTTTTTTTTTTTTTTTAAGTATAATATAAAATAAAATATTGGATAAAAAAAGGTACTAACGGACAAGATTGGAAGGTTTCGGACGTTTCTTCAGGTTTCTCGTCAGATCTGCGTTGTAAGACTCGGAATAGTTATCGGTTTTTTTGTGCAAATTGTTGACACAAATATCTTTGGGACCTCTCTGGTATAGCCAATAATCTTCATAGTAATCCAGGAGAGGCGCAAAGATCGTTTTGTAGTCATTACTCAAATTTTTCACAAAAATTCGATAACCTTCCCGAATCATACTCTCCGGAAGAAAAGCGATCGCCATAAGCCTTCGCAATTCGATACGCCCCTCAGAGTCGTTTTTTAAATTCTTCCATACTCCAAGCGTAGCAGCATTTCTTTGAATAGCCTAAGAAAAGATTTCTGGTTAGTGAAATCACAGGTTTATGAAATAGTTAGTAAAATTTTAAGTACTATAATCATGATATAAAGCGAGTGGCAAAACAAGTTTACGATGCAAATGATGATTTCATAAAATTTAATTCTTAGATACTGGGAGGTATTTTGAGAGTCCGTTGTTTTGAAAGTTTTGCAGTTCAGGCCTCATATAACTGATAAGTAGTTGTGGGGCCCAGTTAAATAGAGCTTTCAAGTGGGTAATAGGTTTGTGAATTGAATTTGTATAAATAATAGTTAATTGGAATTTCTAATTAGGGAACTCAAAGGATGATATGAAAATGAGGCAAAAATTAGTAGTTAAGGTCGAAATAAATCAGACAATTTGAAGTAAAAGTAAATACTCGGTGGTTTGAAGATTAGAGGGTTCAAAAAAGTTCTTCCTCAGATTTGTTAGAGCCTACAACAGAATTTCCAAGTCAGGGCCTCCATTTGTTTAAACAATTTAGTAAACAAATAGCCGATATTCCATAAGACTTGATAAACAAAATGACTAAGGCGTATAGGATACTAGGAATTTACCCTGATTAAAAAAAAGAATTCAAACCGATTGACAATGTTAATTTTCCATAAGATAAAGAATTCAAAAGTATTTAAAGTATTCAGAAGTATTGGAAAGAATTCAAATTTCGTTATTTCCAATACTTTTTAATTCATTTTTTTAATCAGGGTACTATAGAGTTCCAACAAACAGGCGCCTTGACTTGGTGATTTTTTGCAGGCTCTGACAAATCTGAGGATGAGCTTTTCTAAACCCTTCAATCTTGAAATCACCGATGATCTTTTTTTTTTTTTTTTTTTTAAATTGTCCGATCTATTTTGACATTAACTACTAACAGCAAAATCTAACAGCTAATTAGAGCCTCATAATATTGAATATATGTTTTTCTGCAAAGCAATTCGTGGAAGTTAATATGACAAAGTAGAATTTATAGTATGGAAAAATTCGAAAAATAGTACCTGCGAAAGGTGAAAGAAGCATCCCCGGATATCGGCCAATGGCATGCATTTTTTAAGCGCATTCCTACTAGCTAGTTCGTAATCTGTCATAATAACTTTACTATAATTTTTAAAGTCTTTGAAAATTACAGTAAAGATACTGTAGTAGAAAACTTCAGTTTTTCGGTTCATCAGGATCCATGCTACTGGAAAAGCCTACATAAACAATGAACTTTATATAAACTACAACTAAAAAATACCTGAAAATAGTTTGCCTTCAAAACCGTTTCTGAAGCTTTGTGCTTTCTTAAAGCTCTAAGCGCTAGAGAATCGAGTTGTCAATTAATTTTTTAGAATATGATTAAGATCGAAATGTTCAAATATATATATATTAAAAAAATATGTTTTTAGAGAGCTTAGAAAAAATCAAAGATTACATTTTTTTACACAAAGAGTTTAAGAATAAAGTAACGCGCAAATATCCGAGCACTATGACTTTGAAAATAGAACTTCAGCTAGTAGATAATAATAAAATATTACCGAATTCTCTAAAATTGCATGGATTACGTAGAGTTGATGATGTTTAGTTTGCAGCTTAGGTGCGATCGCTGGATAGCGAGAGAACGTTCCATCGCAACAGAATAGCTCAGTCTTACTGAATTTAGCCATGTATTCCGGATTCCATAATAATAGCGATCGACTTTTTTCCGTCGCTATAAGCTGCACCATAATTCTTCTACCACTGTACTCCAACAAATCTAAATATTTATCATCGGTGGAAATTGAAAAAAATTAGTCGAGGCCTCCGGTGATAGGTGGATATGTTATTTCTGGACAACTCCATCGTTTCATTGTACTTTTAATTGAGACATACGGTATAAATACAGCTGCTTCTGGGCATCTGCATGAATAAATGGATTTGTATTAATTTGGAACATGGAAAAATGTATCCTTATACCGTAATCGGAATAATAAAGGAATCGAAAAAAAAAAAGTATGAAAATCAGTTGACCCTGTAGGTCATCCCTGCAACTTACCGTTATTCTTAAACTGAATAGGCTAATTTGACCTATTTAATAATGTAATTTTGTCGAAAATTTACTAAAAGAATAATGTTTTATTGTTCTTTTAACTTTAAACATTGTTTGCAATAAAAATTTTAAAAAAAGTTTAAAAAAATTAAATTTTCGATTGAAACAATGATTGTAAAACATTTAGGAGCAAAAGACCTGATGAAAGAATTCGTTTTTGTCATTTTTCTCATCAATGTTTTTAGCTTGGAAAAAAATATTCAACCACGCCATCATGACGGTGAAATAACCTGTTTATCCAATATAAGTCAATATATTAAAAAAATGTTTTAAAATTAATATTAAGGGTTTAACAAAATTTTTTTTTTAATGATGTTTCTTATCGAAGACAAAATTATGCTTTTTCGTTAAAAGTCAGATACCACCGCGAGAAATGTTAACTTTCAGGTTTTTAAAAATCAAATTAGAAATTGAATGAACAGACTATCTTCTTCTTATGATGACTTAACTTCACTTTTTCATTGAAATACAGTTTGTAAATAATCACTTAAACACTTTGAATGTTTTATTTCGATCCTTTCATTTATTCAAAGTCGTGTGTATTTTTATGAGAAAGAAAAACTCTTTGTGTATATGCGTCCGGACTTACCTTAACGACACCTCGTCATAAATTCGTTTTTGTCGCATCCTGGGAGACACTTTTCTTTAAGTAAATGCCTAAACTCTCGTATTTTGGCAAATAATGGATTTTTTTGGCAGAAGTTCCATTGGGATTCTTTGAAGAATCCATCAACCCAAATCAAAGTTCCAGAGCAATGATCTCGTTCTCGAAACTTTTTATAGAAGCAATTATAATATCTAAACAAGAAATATATATATATATATATATATATATATATATATATATATATATATATATATATATGATATTTATGTTACGATATTAATGTTTCACGATTAATTGCTAAATTTTCAAGCTTATAGACTCGTTATAACTTTTCTTCAATTTAAAAATATTTTTGCAACAAATACATAACCATCACGTTATTATTATATGAATTACAAGTTATTTTTACGAAAATAGTTTTTACATTTTATAAGAATTTGCACTTATAAGTCAAAAATATTTTATTTTATGAGAAAAAAGACAGAAACTTAACGTTAATACAAACCACTTTTTTAAAAAAATGTAATTCATCAATAATCGTAGCTTTAACAGTGATCACACGCTGATAAAATAATAAAGTAATTCCAAAAAACTAAAAAGATCAAGAATTAATTTTTATAATTACCCACGAAAATGATATGACCATCATTTTAATAAATTATACAAAAGGGAAACGGGGAAGTCGTTGGAAACTTTTGTCTAAGTATCTAATAAATTAAAATGACAGTCAAAAAAATAAAAAATACTTATGTATTTTTGAGTGACGAGGAATAAAAACTACAAAAGTATTCGAAAAAATATTTTTTTCTTGAGAAAAGTTATTAATTATTTTTTATGTATTATTTAAATTTTTTCTATCACTTACATTTTAATTACACCATCTTTTTCTACAACTTTCTTACGATGGTAACAATAATCGCCGTATTCCATAGTAATGATAAATATATACTACCTTATAATATAATATGTATTTTAAGAAAAACAACGTTTTAAAATTAGGTAAAATCATATGAACTTCTGCTTAGATTTATCACATATAAAAATGCAAAATAAAAGAAAACTAGAGAAATTGATATAAATAATAGAAAAATTTGAATAAGAATGTTTTATTATTTTCGATTTAATTCCTATTTATAGAATTCACCGGGCATTTTTGATATGCTTGTAAGTCAGGCAAAGCTTAAATTTTTCAGTTATATGGACGCGTGTATGTTCAGAAACAAATAACAAACGGCAATCGCTGGTCCCTCAGTCGCGTGAGCAAAATTGGTACTATTATAGAAGAAAGTAACCTTATTTGTTGGATGAATATTTAAATGTTATACATTCCATTGATTATATATTGAATATTACTGGGTCTACAATATTGAACATTTTAAACAAAAGTAAGTAAAATTTTTCTTAATATAATTATTTGTCATCTCGTAATGAACAAAGGTACATGCAATGACATAAATTTGGCTGTGTCTATGTAGAGGTTATATTCACTTGTAATTGAAAACAAATGCGACTTTTTGTGAATTTTTTATGAAGAGACATTTCATCATAAAAATACACGGAAAACATGTTCATACTGAGAATTTGATATTTTTTGATATCCGCGGTTCACTTTCAGAAATATTGAGTTGCCTTGCTCCTGTAGCTGATCTCCCGGAAAACCTCCGCAAAAAGGTGTCTAGCGGTGAAGATATCTCGGGTATACATTAGATTGACATGATCTAAATGTAACGGCTTGCTTAGAAAGACTTTAATACAATTATTATTTAATGTAACTCTAACAAATTAACGTCACACTTGTCATTTTACAAAATAATTAGAAATGAAAAAATTTTTCGTTGATGGTACTTTTTTACCCTACACTCTTTATTCCATAATTAAATTCATTCAAGAAATGATTAATTAATAACAGAAAAATTCACGTGATTTTTTTAGTTAGAAAAATTTGATTTTATCATATTAAAATTAAAATATTTCATTTTAATAATTATTATTTAAATTTATCGCGTTCAATGCAACTTTTCAAATGTAATATTATATCTATAAGGAATGTTAATTAAACAAAAAATTAAAGGGCTAATTAAATAAAGTAATTTTTTGGAAAATATTACAACAATATCTCTCGACCGCATTAAAAAATTCCGATCTGGTTTACGGAAGTCGATGGTAGTTTATAAACACTGATGCTGATGACTTTTAAATTAACAATTGACCGGAACAAAATTCAAAAGGAATTAAAAAGAAACGAAAATTTTCTAGACAATTATGATCTTCATTATATTTATTGTAAAATATTATTTGCTAATAATTATTTTATATTATTCGTAGGTATTTTTACGATGGCAAGTATCTTCTCAGTACATCAAACGTACAAAAGTCAGCTGGACTTCTATGAAAAATTAGATCAATATGAAAAAGAAACAGGCTATGAACTGATGGTTTTCGATTCTCATACAATTGACACAGTGGCTAAAAAAACTAGAAAGCGAATGCACTGTGAAAAAATTATTTTGTATGAAGCCTATTTTAGATGTAAAAAAGGAAAAAAGAAGAATTGTACGGAAAAAAAGAAAGAAGACAAAGAAGACGAAGAAGAAGAAGAAACCGAAAATCTATGAGTATTTATTTATATCATTTTGAAGTGATCTTCTCTTTTCTCTTTACTATTTAAAAAATCTTCATTATAATCATCGCAAAAATAAAAGAAAGAACAATAAAATTTCAAGTGTTCGTGTTTGAGTGATTTTTGGTCGTTTTGAAATTTTAAAAATCGCACTTATGAGCTTAAAGTTGAAAGATTTAAAATTTTTTAGCCTAAAATTTGTAAGAGTTACGGATCTTACATATTCCAAAGGAATTGCGGAAAAAAAAATTTTTTAGTTTGAATTTTTTGTTCTCAGACTCAGGAAAGTTCGTTTGGTAAAACCAACATCGTATTAGATACGTTATTTATTGATTTCAAGTTTAATAAACTTAAAAATTTTTTCCATCAGGATTGTTGTTTTTCTATGTAGAAACAGATTTCAAGAAAGAAATAAAATGAATGAATTACCGACGAAAAAAAATGTGTGATAATTTTTGAAAATCATCAGAAAAAGTAGATGTTCCTGAACCTTTTTCTCTTCTCATAAACTCCAATATCTTTTACTTTATTGAAGATAATATCAATCAATAAATTTTATGAAAAAATCTATTATTTTTATAGAAAATACTGTGGGATGGAGTTGGAGGTAAGATTCGACCAGCAGCTCGAGGCACTAGTCGTGAAAAAATGGAAAAGTCAGCATAACCACGATCCAGAAAAGGTAAAATAAAAAATGTACTACATACACAATCGAACAATACACACTGAATCTAACTGTAACATTCTAACTATATTAAAATTTCAGAACGCGAAGAAAAAAGTACAGTGGGTGAAAAATATTTGAAGACTGTAGAAAGCAGAAAAAATGAAAAAATAAAGAAACCCAAAAACGCAGAAGAAAATGAAAAGGCCGATAATTCTCCAGAGGAAAAGACGACCGATAGATGTCTAGCTAAACTCAAAGAAATAATTTTAGCGAATCCAAACACCGTTCAAAAAAAACTGTCGCTATTGAAAGAATGTGTCTTACAAATGGAGAAAATAGATACTGAAAAAAGCACAGAACGATTTCCAGCGATTGGATCTAAGAAAGATAAAGATTCGTGTACAGAAGAAGCTGAGAAAAGAGAGAAGAAAGTTGACGAAATAAATAGAGAAAAAGGAAAGAATCAAGGTCGACATAAAAAAGATACAGTTGAAGACAATTGTATGTTACAATACAAACAGGTATCAGATGGCAGCATCAGTCCTTACGAAAGCAAGGGCGATGATGAAGTTGATCCTATAAGGGAATTTTTAGTGATACTTGTAGGAAGAGAAGTGGCCGAAAAATGTCAACACGGATACAAAATCGAGATGACAGACCTGTATCCGTTTGACGAAGAAATAATAACATATACACTTGAAAATGCAACCAGAATTAATGAAGTTAAAGAATTTGTCAATGAAGACGTCGAGAAATTTTTAAATTCTCAAATATGTAAAGGTGTAATATAAGAAAAAAAGTTTATCAATAAATTTTGTTTATCACATAAAGAACGATTATTAATACTTATTCCCCTAGCCAACAGATTATTGCAGTTATTGTCCTTGCTCTCGAGAGGCAATTTCCTGTGTCTCAGGTTCATTGATCAACTTAATAATTTTTCGTCTTGTTTATTATTATATAGTTAATAATTTCTAACACTAATCCCCTCAGCCAACTAATTATTGCAATAATTGTCCTTGCCAAAATAATAGTCACCCGTTTAAAAATAAATGGGTGCGCGATTTCCTGTATCTCAGGTTGATTGATCAACTTAATAATTTTTTTCTTCTTTATTATTTTATAATTAACCATTTCTAACACTAATCGCCTCAGCCAACTGATTATTGCAATTATTGCCCTTTTTAAAATAAAAGTCACCCGTTTAAAAATAAACGGGCGTGCAATTTCTTGTGTCTCAGCCTGATTAATCAACTTAATAATTTTTTTCTTATTTATTATTTTATGATTAACAATTTCTAACACTAATCGCCTCAGCCAACTGATTATTGCAATTATTGTCCTTTTTAAAATAATAGTCACCCGTTTAAAAATAAACGGGTGCGCGATTTCCTGTATCTCAGGTTGATTGATCAACTTAAAAATTTTTTTTCTCGATAATTATTATATAATTAACCATTTTTTAAACTAATCCCTTTAGCCAACTGATTATTGCAATTATTGTCCTTGCTAAAATAATAGTCATCCGTTCAAAACTAAACGGTCATGCAATTCTTTGTGTCTTAGGTTGAATCATTTACTTAATAATTTTTTTCTTTATTATTGTTCTATAATTAATTATTTTTAATACTGTGACCCCCAGAAAATAGATCATAGCAATTATTTTCCCTGCGAATATTATGATCACCCGTTTAAAAATAAACGGGTGGACAATTTTAGGTATTACGTATAATTATTAATTAAATAATTTTTTTTTATTATTTTTAATTTATTATTAGTTTTTTTTAGTGATTATCGCCTAAACCAGTTGATTATTTTTATTATTATCCTTAACAATTTCGAAATCACCCGTGTGAATTTGAACCGACCCTTTATACTCTCGCAAAGTCTTTTTCTTAAGTCTTACAGGTTGTATATTACTCCGTATTCTGTTTCTTTTGTATTATTTCGCCTCGCATTTCGATGCTTTGCTGCTCTTTATGATACTCTTATCGCCATCTATAGTTTCATCATTCGCCATCATTCGCGCAACCCTATAACCCACTGTCTTGGACGGTAAATAATTTTTCGGGATTTTGGGCTTCGGGAAAATGAGCCTGACCCCACTGAATGTTTTATTCAAATATCTATACGTTTGATAACACTGAAGTTAGTCGTCAGCTGTCAATTTCAAAAATTTTAATAATAAATCAATGGGGATCCGTTTTTGTCAAACTCGGGCCAGGGGGCAGCATCATAGATCATTTTTTGTCGCGCAAATATTTGAAGTTAATAATAGTGACTGTTATGTGCTTACAAAATAATGGATAAAGAAAACAAATATTTTACCTGGAATGTTGAACAATTAAAGCATGAATTAAAAAGACGTGGACTTCGTACCACAGGTAAAAAAAAAAATTTACAAGAACGGTATGTAAATATTAAATTTCGGTAATTAACCTAACAATATCGTATGTCATTACAATATTTAATTAGCGAATTAATAACAAAATTTATTTAATTAAAAAAAAAAGTTACTATTACTAATTATGCAGGTTAATTTTTGCGGATGAGAATGAAGGTTTTTTCCAATTACATCAACAAGATCCTGATGCAGTATTCTGGACACCGGACAATACGCATTATAAAGATATTAATGCCGCAACTAAAATTCCTTTAATAACCAAGGAACGAGTAGAACTTTTTTTGCAGAGGTTCATAATGATAATAATACGCATGATTTAATTGACAGAATGTATGACAATGTAACAAAGAGTAAATTTTTTTTGCAGGTATGATGTGCTGAAAAATCTTGGCAAAGAAATGTACAAAAATCGATATCTTCTTCATGCCAGGATAGCACAAAGTAACAGCTCAATTTTCATTCAAGGACATTGTTTGGCCCAAATGAAAAAATCAGTACAATATAAATGTGATATTCAAATGTCCAATACTGGTTTTATGGAAGGGACTCATTGCGAATGTGCTGTAGGTGGTGGTGATACAGCTCATTGTAAACACGTCGCAGTACTTCTTTGGGCAATGGAAGAAATGGTAATTGGATTGATATTACAAATCTTAGCAATAATTTAGTTTTCATGACTAGAAAATTGTACCTTAACAATTTTGGTTGTTACTTTTAGGGTAGAGATAAGAAAATTACTTTGAGAACAGTTTGTACTCAAAAACTTCAATCATTCCATAAGCCGGCAAAATCTTTTTTTGGCTCGCCCATCAAAGCTGAATTGTTGCCAAAAAAAAATCAAAATCTTGAACCATTTTCGGATCCAGTCGTTTTAGATCCAAGTATTGTGAACAAACAATTGTACTGCGAAAAGCAACGCAATCGAGCAATAAATTTTGCTGCAACTAACCGAACAACGATGCCATTCCTTCGTTTGTTCGAACCAGCTAATATATATTGTGCAATTTGGGACCATGACTACACAAATGTGAATCCAGAAGAGCAGCTGTTAAATGAATTTAAACTACTGTCAATAACCACTGATGATATAAAAAAAATTGAAGAAGAAACAAGAGAGCAAAGTCGAAGTAAAAGTTGGTTTAAATATCGTCAAAATAGAATCACAGCCAGTAATTTTTATAAATGCTGCATAATTCGAGATGAAGAAGCCGAAGTACAATTTTCTACTAACTTGATTAATCAAGAACCGTTTAAATCAAAGTCTACAGATTGGGGTAAAGAAAATGAAAGTAAAGCGCTGGAAATCTACGAATTCACTGGTGTTAAAATAGATAAATGCGGACTATTTATAAGTCCAACTCACCCTTTTTTAGGAGCTTCTCCAGATGGGCTCATAGGAAATGACACAGTAGTAGAAGTTAAGTGTCCTTATTCCCGTAGATTCTCTCCTATAACGGAAAAAACTTTGCCATACCTGTATCTTGACGAAAGAAACAATTTACGATTAAAAAAAAACCATCTGTACTATTACCAAATTCAAGGCCAGCTTTTTGTTACAGGCAGATACATTGCAAAGTTTATAGTATATACAACAATTGAAACAATTGTTATAACTATTCGCCGTGATGACAACTTCATAACATTAATGGTTTAACGTTTAGCAAAATTCTTTGAGTATTATTTTCATGTTGCTATTTTAGATCGTTATTTATATAAAAATTACAGTACTATTTTTAAAAAGTAAAAAAAAAGCAATGAAAATTTACGTTTTATATAAAAGTTAGTGTATTTATAATCATATTTATATTTTCTTATAAAAAGTATAATTATTGTTATATTAGTTATACAGCAGAACTGAATCGTTTTAAATATACAAATTTTAATTACAAAACAAAATGTACACGAAATAAATGTAAGTTAATTGTTTATTAAAATTTTCCAAGTGTGTCTCCTTTGTCTTGAATATCATTTTATGCGGCCGAGTTAACAACAGATTCACGAAAGTTGCATAATATTAGACATATAGAAAAAATTTTCGTAGCTAGACGCGTATAATTTGGATTCAAAGGTTCTCGTAAGATTTTATAAGTTTTTGTCAGCCCAATTAATCGTTCAATGTGTACCCGTTTCGATGCTAATTTGCGATCGGATAATACTGTCACACTTGGAAGTTGTTTACCTTTCAAAAAGTGAGGTATATTGACAGTTACTCCCTGTGATTCAAAAATATCTTGCACATTAAAACCACGATCTGCCATTACGGAATCACCTTTTTGAAATTTTTAACGAGATCCGATCTTTCTACTATTTGTCTATCACTTGTACTACCTCCATACGCTGCAGAATGATAGCATAAAATGCCATCAGGCGATCCTCCCACTAATACTTTCACAGTATTTTTGTTCTTATATGTGCTAAATGTAGCTTGTTGAGCTATTGGATTTGATGGCTTATCAATGGGTATTTCAGTAGCATCAACAATGACTCTTGTTGATGGATATAACTTTTTAAATCCTTCTGGCATATAAAAGTCGACAACTTCTCGGGATGGCCAAATATCTATCAATGACCAAAGCTGGTAAATCATATGGATCCAAGTATTAAAAATATTGCGGACAACAGCTTCACTAATTCCAAAATAGATACTCAATCCAAAATCTGGAATATTTCTTCGTAACTTCATAAGTATCAACAAAAACATGTCCTCAGGTTCTACAGAGTTAACTTGACCTTTAACATATTTAATGCGATCAACATAATCACTTAATGTACCATACACAAATTGAAATTTGGCATAATTTCCTAATCCAGTATAGTAATGTATTACATCATCTCGGTGAGAAATTGATTGAACAGATAAAGGTCCACGGCCAACTTGGATACCAACTGAACTAAAACATTTTTTTCTCACGGCAGAAGATTTTTGTTTTTTTACTTCCAACGATTTTACATGATTTGATTCCATGTAATCTGCATTAGTACTTTCTGACAATGGCAATGAATAGACCTCTTCTTCCATTTGTACATCGATATTATAGTAATCAGTGGTTATGTATGACATGCTTGAGATTGTTGAGCAATCTTGAATATGAGTTAATGCAAATGGCTCTTCAATTTGATGATCTATCAATATTTCTTTATTTATTGGTGAACTTCGAAGCTCTATTTTTTTTTGTAGCTCAGTAATTTCATTATTTTCATTTGATGATGATGGTACTGATGATATACAATTCTTTATCGGCGATTCGACCAAACTGTTGGCAATATTTTCAGAGATATTTATTGGATCATCTAAAAGCGACAAAGAGAATGATGATGATGAATTATTAGAATCTTCTTCGAAAAGAGCTTTCCGAATTTTTTCAGAACGCCTTGATTTTTCTGCTTCAAGCTCCAACATAAGTGTTGGTACAGCATTAGGTTTTAAGTACTTCTTGGATGTTGTGACTCCTAAAAAAAACCACCTATTAAAGTTACTTGATACGGATATTAAATTACTACAATATAAATCTACGTTAAATAAATTAATTTCATACCTGTATAAAAACTCTCTTTTTTTTCAATAATCAACAGATTCGGTAGAATCTGGCGCCAAGTTCCGTTCTCAAGCCAGACTACCGAGTGTGTTATACCGTAAGCAGAATCGTTTTTTGAGGTTACAAGTTTTTTTCAAATTTAATTTGATTTTTTTTTATATGATATTTTATAATAGTAGTTCATGCTTTTTATTACGCGTATTACTTGATTATTAACAATTATCTTTATAATTTTTATTTAAAATTATTAAAAATAATCAGCACAAACTATAGCGACCCAGATTTTTAGATTTTAACTTTTTCTTATGTAAAAAGCGGACGGCCAGAGACTAAATAATATAACGATGCATGCTAATCTTATGATAGATGGAAAACTACAGTGAAAAAAAGATATTTGACAGCTTGCAATTACACACGCCAGGCGGCGCAAGAATAACTTTTACATGAACTATAGCTTAAAGGGGATAGTTTGCCACCGGAAATGTATTAAATTAAAATTGTCAATTTTTATTATAATTACAAAAAAAACTGAAATCCGAACAAAAACAGTTTCACTGTAAAAAAATCGTGCCAAGTCCACGTTCATAAGACTATTAAGAAAAAAAAATTTTATTTCTTTACAAAAAGATATAAAATAAAAAATTAAAAAATCCACGTAACCGATATGGTTGTATATGATTTTCGAAAATTAAAAAAAAATTTTTGTAAATTTAAAAATTAAAAGAAACAATTTTGGAACGTACTTGGTGTGCGTTATTGTGTACTTCAATTTTTTTAAGTGTCCTAGTAGATACAATTTAGGAATTTCATAAAAAGTGAAATATTTCGTAACTACGCACACTAAATACGTTCCAAAATTGTTTCTTTTAATTTTTAAATTTACAAAAATTTTTTTTTAATTTTCGAAAATCATATACAACCATATCGGTTACTTGGATTTTTTAATTTTTTATTTTATATCTTTTTGTAAAGAAATAAAATTTTTTTTTTCTTAGTAGTCTTATGAACGTGGACTTGGCACGATTTTTTTACAGTGAAACTGTTTTTGTTCGGATTAAATCTTTTTCGAAATGGATCGAACATAACCTTGATGATTTTGATGATTGAAAATTGACACTTATGGCTTTTTCCCAAAGAATCCGACGTTTTTCGTTTTTTGGAAAAATAAAAGTAGCTTTTCCTTTACAAAAAGGAACTGAACACTTTCCCATTATTTGGTATTAATTATATTGTTAAATTATTTTTTTCACAATGACTTATCAACACGTGTTCACTCCAAAACATTAAGTATAACTTAAATATAGGTATAGTATAATTATTATTATTAAATTCACTTAACTTATAAAAAAAATAGTTATATAAATTTTATTGTTTATTGCGTCGATTAATTTTCAATTTTCGTTCAATTATAACTAGTAAACTAATTTTTCATATGAAACTTTTTTTTCTTTGGTGATCATATTTGAAAACTTGCGCTTTAAAAAACTTGCTAATGTGCTGCTCTCAAGTGGCTGAGTTTGGCAAAACGGAACCCCATTGCAATAAAAAAAATGCTTCTAAAAATTTTCACTTATAATTTTTATTAATTTTTTGCTCGACGGGCAGAAAGCGTCAACTTTCGGCCCGCTGCGCTAAATGAAGTTGCCACTTTCTGCCTTCGTCGAGCAAAAAAATAGCATACACTCCTCGGGAAGTAAATAAGAAAGCCTCAGATCACATGTTTGTTGACCTCGGCTTCGCCTCGGCCAACAATTACATGTGATCTGAGACATTTCTTACTTTACTTCCCTCGGTGTGTAATATACTATTTCACATGTGAAATTTTTTAATTAATTCTTTTTTTAGTAATTGCATTATTATAAAATTTTAAAATAATTTTTAATGTCTGCCAACTTCAGTGTCATTATTCATTATGTTTGTACACATGTACAATACCTAATACCTAACTAAGAGTAAATGTGTGTATGTAAATGTTACAGATGTTCAAATAAATTTGGACAAGTTTATTCGTGTTCAGAAATTTAAAAAGTTATTAACGCTTTTTATTTATTTATTTTTTTTTTTTTTGAATATTATCAATATTGTCATTAATTTTATAAACTCTATTGATAAATACAAGAAAACAGAATCGGAAAATTATTATTATTTTATTTATTATTATTTCTTAATTTTAGGTTAAGTTCCAAAAGTGATGAACGTTAATTTAAATAATGTCATTATTTAACTGAATTAATAATTAAAAATATATTTTACCATTGATAAAGTTCAACAAGAAACCTAACAGCTGAGTATTTTTAACACCAAAAATTAAATGAAACGCCGTAAATTGTTTCTCCGAATTAATAGCCACAGAAAAAGTTTCAAGATGAATTCGCTTGATGAATCTGTTATTGTGTGTGATACTCCTAAAATTAATAAATCCTCTAAGAAAATTAATGGATCAGTTCATAAAAATTTACCAAGTCCAGTTAAAAGACAGACCAGATCCCAAAGAAAACCATTGTATCCTGTTCACATGAGTCCTGTCAATCGCAAAAACATGTGGTAACTATTCATTCGTAATTATATACTTGTTTATTTGTTATTATAAATTATAAATAAATATTTTTAATTAAAGCTCAAGTAAAACACCCCAATCAGCTATGAAAAAAAAACGTTTACACGAAGTCGAAATTTTGTCATCAAGAAAAAGACAAAAAACTTGTATCAATGAAACTATTGTGATAAGTGATGATGATGATAATGATAATGATAGTAAAAATAATGACAAAAGCCATGAACCCCAAATTACTAATAAATTGAAGGATACTCCTGAAGTAATTGTCATTGATAATTTTACTACTAATGTTAATAATAAAAGGCTAAGGCCTTGTAATAGTAATGTAAATAATCAAGAAATAAAGAGAAAGAAAAGAATTGAGGATAAAATTAGAGAGAGAAAAAAATTTAGGAAAATTCAAAACATGGAACGAACACGAAATCGTGCTCGTAAAAATACTGGTATTTATAAATGCATTTAATATCTTTAGTTTTAATTGATTCGATTCGTTCACAAATACATTAAATTATTTCTTTTTTAGAAGAAAGTAAGAAGAAAAATGAAGAAGTTGCTGTCATCTGGTCTTCAGCTAACGGTGATGATACTGCAATTGAAAATAACCAGAAAACTAGTACAAAGAATAATTACGAAACTCCGCAGCTGTTTTTTGTTGATACGAAGGGGGATGATTTAATTTGCGAGAGAATGGCTTTGCTACCGCAATCTGAAATTTTGTATACAACAAATAAATGTGCTAAATTTGATACAGCACCCACTACTTCAACTAATAATCCGGCAACATCAGAACAAGCCAAAAATAATACATCAAATGACCAAAATAATAAACAAATTCATCAATTACGAGAAATTATAGTCGATGGTCTTAATGTTGCATTTGGGTATGTTATATTTAAAATTTTGTAAAAGTATTATTTTCAACTCTAAACTACTAAGATATAATGTTAAGATGAAAATAAAAAAAAATTATTATTCTAGGTACTCTCCTGGAAAAAAAGTCTTCGAAAAAAATGGTTTACAACTAGTCTTAGATTATTTTCAGGATCGTGGACATAAAGTCAAAATTTTTTTACCACAAATTCAGCGAAATCGTTTTCGTGGTTTTCTTGAACAGTGGCATCGAGAAGGCTTGGTTATTTTTACACCTAGTAGAAATATCGGCGGGAAAAAAATTGTACCATATGATGACAGGTTATATATTGAATATATAATTCATTATAAAAAAAAAAAAAAAAAAGATTCTAAAATAACTGAAACTTATTTTTATTCACAGGTTTATTTTGGACTACGCAACCAAATGTAAAGGAATCGTGATCTCTTCTGATCAGTATCGGGATTTGTGGCTCGAAAAACCTGAATGGCGTGAAACCATTGAGAAACGATTGCTTGCCCCAACATTTGCCGGAGAGTACGTAATGTTCCCAGAAGATCCACTGGGCAGAGGTGGTCCATCCCTCAATGAATTTCTTATGCATTAATTATTCTATCAAAGGATAAAAAGATCAGATGGGTACAAAGTTTCGTTATTTATTTAATTAATGTATAAGCGTTTTGTTTTCACTCGACGAAAAAAGAAAACACGTTTTTGAACTACAAGAAAATTACTTTTTTTTTTAAATATTTAATATATTGTACAAAAAATTATCTTGTAAGTACACTAGGTATAAAAATAAAAAATAAATAAAACTTATTAAAACTGGAATTTTTATGTAAAACTTATACTGGATCCCACGAAGGGCGCCAACACCACTTTCGAGATTGACGTACGAAATCCATACTTTCTTGAGCTGCTTCACGAGCCACCTTTTGCATCGGCGTTGCTGTACTTGGATCTACTTTAGCACTTGACAAAATTTTTTCGTGCGACAAAGTTGAACTGATATCTAAAAAAAAGTAATTCAATTAAAAATAACCAAATTAATCATGAATTTCATCTGTAAAAGTTTGAAAAAAGACTTACTAGTATTAGAAAATAATTTTTGAAGAACATAATTATCATCATCAATAATTGTTGTTTTTGATGATGAGGATGATGACTCTTCGGATTGACCGAGTCTACGACCAATCAAACAGGATACTTGTTCACCTTCAAACAATGCCGATATTTTTTTTTCTTTCCGTGGACTCAGTTTTTTAGATTTTAATTTCTTAAATGATGAATGTTTTTTATTATTCTCGAGGTTGGAATCACCAAAAAGTCGATCTGATTCAGTAGCAGTACCATCAATTGGTTCATTTAAATTAAATAATTCTGTTAAATCGGACGTCTGAAATAATCTTCGCTGACGTGGATCATCTAATACTCTGTTTGACAATAACAATTTAAAAATCTGCCGATGATAAATTTTTTCCTCAATAGTACCTGCCGTTATCAATCGATAAATGGTAACCTGTTTATCTTGACCGATACGCCAAGCACGCTCACGTGCCTGTGCATCAGTAGCGGGATTCCAATCAGGATCATAAATAATAACACGGTTTGCTCCTGTTAAATTAACTCCCAAACCTCCAACTCTTGTTGTTGAAATAAATACAAAGTATGAATCGCTTTCATTATACCTACGAATTGTTCTCTGACGTTCGTTCATGGGTGTTAAACCATCAAGTCTCAGATAGGTGTACTTTTCTTGTTGAATTAAAGCTTCAAGTACATGGAGCATTTGTCTACTTTGAGTAAAAATTAAAACTCGATGGCTTTGACTTTTCCAAATTTTTAGAAGTGATTTCACCACTGTCATCTTCCCCGATCTTTTCCAGTAACCGAATATTTCTATATCAATATTTTCACAAGCATCTATTTCCTCATCAGATTCTTCATTTTGACTGTAAATAAACAAATCTGGATGATTGCATAATTTTCTTAAGGCTGTTAATGCAACTAAAAGTTTAGCGCGGTATCTATTGTCACCTCCATTTGCTTTATCGTGTAAAACAGAATTAACGCATTCAGATTTTAAAAATTTTTTATATAAATCTGTTTGCTCTTTAGTTAAACTACAAAATAATACTTGCTCATTTTTATTCGGCAAATTAATATGATCTTGAACATCATTTTTTGTCCTCCGTAACATATATGGACTGATTGCGTCTTTTAACATCGTAGCAACTTGTAAAGCTGTTGCTTCTTGCAGTACAGATGCATTAGCATACCCTCCTTTGGTAATTGGCGTAGCGCAATACTCTATAAATGCATCAATTGTACCAAGTTTTCCTGGCAAAATGAAATCAAATAATGACCATAATTCTTTTAGTGAATTTTGCATCGGACTACCAGTTAATAAAAGTCGATGAGGTGTACAAAACTTTTTAACAACTTTGGTAACTTTTGCTTGAGGATTACGGATTTTGTGGCCTTCATCCAAAACAACATAGTGCCACTTAAAAGGTACAAGTAAGTCTGCATGATTCAAAACACCAGAATATGAAGTTAATAAAACCCCACCAGTCTTTAGGCTCTCAAGTAAATCTCCTGGATCCCCTTGATGTGTTCCAGAGTGATGGAGTGTTACAACACGCAACACAGGCCACCAGTCGTGAAAATGTTGAACCCATTGCTCAAGTAATGTCGCTGGACATACAATTAACGTTGGACCAAGTCCACGAAATCTACCACCATCAGACAGCAATTCACTGCAATCAAGGCCTGCAAAAAAAGCAATCACCTGGACTGCAAAAAAATTATCTTATTATTATTATAAATAAAAAGTAATTATTTACTTATGAAATAAGTAAATTAGTTAGTTTAGCGTAATTCATGATGGTACCAAAAAAAAAAATCCAAGGAACCGAATTATAAAATTCAAAAGATCCAAGTATTCAAACGAACCTGTTTTTCCCAAACCCATTTCATCACCCAGCAAACCTCCTAATCCACGACTGTGTAGCTCCCAGAGCCAATGAACTGATACTTTTTGATACTCAAAAAGTTTTTTCCATAAAATTCTTGGAACTTTAAATAAATTATCGACTGTTCGAAGACTGGTATCATGAAGCCCACTACACTTCATTCTTTCGTTTACTCTTTTTTTATACAAAGATTCATCTCCATCATCGAGAATCCTAATTTTTTTTGATGATTCTATCGAGAGACGTTTTTTTTTTGCTTTTGGAACTTTATACTCATCTTCCTCTGAATCATCATTGCTTGGAACATACTCACTACCACTTTCATTCTCAATATCTTTAGTATTATTTACAGATCGAGTTGATGTGGTATGAGATTCAATTACAACTTCGCGGTTTGTCGTATCTTCATTGGGAAGGATAGTAGATGCATTTGAAGATTCTGAACTTTTTCTTTTTTTGACTCTTTTTTTGTTAGAATTCTCCTTCAAGTTTCCTTTAGTTTTATTCAACTTGGCATCCTTTAGTTTTAGCAGATGCTTCCTCTTAGCAGCCACTTCAGCTTGTCTTTTAAGATACTTCTCCAAATCCAATAATCCAGTTGTACTATTAAATGTACTAGAAGAATCTTTTTTTTTCTGTGATTCAGCTTCAAAGGGAGTGATTTCTCCAACTTGCACCCGTCTATCTAATTCAACATCTTCCAAGTGATGATCTGTTTCTTTTATATCAGTCTTACTAAATGAGTATTTTGATTTTAATTCTATTTTATGTGAGAACTCTTGATGAATACTAGCTTCACTACGGACTTGAACGACCTAAAAAAAAAAAAATTTATTCTCACTTAATGTCATAAATAGGAAAATATTACTATTTTACCTCTCTCATATCATTGACTTGATCATCAGCAGTTGCCTCATCATCTTTATCCATTTTTAATAATTTTGGTGATTACTATTAAATTTATAAATATTTGTTTCAATCACCTAATGTAACTAGTTTAAGAAAATTTATTGATGAAGCATGAACATGTTGTATGGTTGAAAAAAAAATATATTTCTACCCAACTCAACAATGACAGAATTATCCCAGCATGAGTGAAAAGTACTACCACAAAGTAAAATCACGCATAGTGGGGAGGTTCATTCTTGACACAACACAACTACCTGTGCTTTTAATTCAAATGTGTAGGTACACAAATACATATGGATAAGCACATATACCAATCGCGTAAAGATACATAGAATGCTATAAGATGTGACATAAAGATGAATGTCCGAAGTTTGTTATGTGATGTCACGATGGTGCTGCCAGGCGACTACTTACAGTACCCTTTTGCTAGCGAGTGATTCAATATTATATTTATTGATAGCTGTAAAAAAAAACCTTTGGGGAAAATCCAGTAACTTAAATCTAAACATTTAGCTACTAATAAAATGTTTAAATTGTTTAAATGTTTGACTATTAAGGGGTTAGGGGTAGTCAGAATTTATGACATTAAAGTTAGCTGTCACTCAAAAATTTTTTAATTTTTTTTAACAAATAAATTTGCTCCAAAAAATTATTTTTAAAAAATTGCATTTGTAGTTTTTTTAAATTTCTAAATGTTAATTTTTTTTATAAATTTTTTTTGCCATAATTTATTTGTTACAAAAATTCTTAAAATTATCAACTATCAGCTAAGTTAGCTTCCATCAGAATTAAAAAAAAATCGATTTTTTTATGAAAATTAAGAATTTTTTATTTTTAGAATTTTTTTTTTACTGAAAAATTATTTAAAAAAAAAAGTAAAAGAAAAAATTGCACATGTAGAAAATTTGAAAAATGACACATGCAATTTTTTAAAAATATTTTTTTGTTATAATTTAATTATTAGACGAAAATCAAAAAAATAAAAACGTCGGCTAATTTTATTATCATATTTTTTTTTACATTTTCTTTAAATATAATTTTTTAAAAAATATTCTATGAAAATTTGAAGTGAATACGACAAATACTTTTAGAGTTATTCGACAAATAAGAAAGGGTGCTCGGGCACTTCAGAACGCTCGAGAGTAGGTAGCTCTCGAAAGTATAAAGCTTTAAATGCATTTTTCTCAAAACTATGTTTTTTGAACATAAAACTAAAATTAGCCGACAGCGAAAAATGTTTACTCTTTTTTTTTTTATTAATTGAATTAACAATAAAAAAATATTTTTTAAAAATTGCACGTATAGTTTTTCAAATTTTTTACTTGTGGAATTTTTTCATTTAATTTTTGTGTAATAATTTTATTAATAAAAAAAATTTTTAAAAAGTTTAGATGTTGGCTAACTTAATTTTCATTTTTTGAACTGGTGACCACAGTAACTCAAAAACCGCTAATTAGATTCCAATGAAATTTATACAGCTTCCAAAAAACATAAAAAACTAGTGCCTGATCGAAGGATTTTTTTTTTTTTTCAAAAATTTCGATTTTTTATAAACAATTAAGTGTTCGTTTTTTCCCGAAAATCTAGAGAAAAATTTCTTGGGGCCGCGATTTAGTTGATTATAAAAAAAAAAATAAAAAGCTTCTATCAGGCACAAGATTATCTATTAATAAAACTATTTTTTTTGTCCGATTGATTATAGATGAATCTCCAAGGATATATGATGATGGTCACCGCAAAGACCTTTTGTTAGAACTTAGTCAACACAAACAGCCATAACTTTTGAAATTAGCAAAAGAAATTACTAAAAATTCTAATTTTTTCATGTCTCTGACTACTTTTAAGCCCTTAAAAAAGTAGTTTTACCTCCGAAAAATATTTTGTAATTGAATTTGTAATTGAACAAGAGATATAGAATAGTAAAGAGAATTAAGTCATAAAATTGAATAAATTTATGATCTAGTTTCTTTTAATTTAAGTAATTATTGAACCATTAGAAAACATATTTTCATCTCCTAGCTAATATAAAAAAAGCGGGTAAAATTATAGTAAAGAATTATTGTGTGAGCCGAGTAGTAACTCTCATTTAAGAGTTGTCTAGCCCAACCATTCAGAGCGGGAAATTTTCAGGAGTAATGAAGTAATAAAACTAATATTTACGACCGTTATTTTCAGTATTCACCAAGAATAAAGAAATTATCAAATAATTTTATATAATTTTTTATTTCAGGTAATAAATAAAGGTTTAAATAATGTGTTTTTGATAAATTACACATTTAAAATTTCGACTTTTAAAATTAACTCGAGTAATATCGATAAATTTGTTACACGATATCACAATACTAGAGTTAGATCTACAAGATTTGTGCGATTAATCTTATATTGGTAACAATTAAAAATTGATATTTATTTATTTATTCATCTTGTGAATTGATATATTCATTATAATAACAAACGCTTGACAGTTATTCAGGGTCAGCTTTTCAAATGATGTTTTTTTATTAAAATCAAGTTTTTTTTTTTTTTTTTTTTTTTTTGTTAACATAGAAAAACTCTGTTTAAACAAAAAACATCGTTAGAAACAATGGCCCTTAGTTTCTTTTTAAAAAAATTTTGCATCTGTAGTAAACTTTTTAAAATTATTGACACAAAGATTCAAAGAATATCTTTCAAAGAGTAATTTGAAAATTTTTCTATCGATATTAAATTTCTTTATTTAAAACTCTTTAAAGTCGTTTTTCACCTACTATTTGCAGTCATAGTAAATTACTTGAAGAATATTAGCATGCAATTCGAGAAGATAAATTTCAAATGTTTTTAGACTTTAACTTATTTCGTAAGATCTTTGATTTTTTTCAAATTTTAATCGATTTATAAATATGAACTGTTTTATATAGTATATTTTTGAGAAGAATCAAAATTTATTTTAAGTTGATGTAGGTTCTGTTGCCAATCGAATTCTCGCAGTTTCACGAGAGCGATTATGTACTTCTGCAGTACGGAAAGTTATTCCGAAAATATCTTCATGATATCTTGTTTGATCCTAAAAATAATATTATATTTTATAACAAGAATATAGGAAATAAGTACTATAACTTTTTTAGCTTAGTTAATAGGAAAGTAGAATTAATTACCCTTAAAGAAAGCATGTAGGCTTCAACTTCTTTATCTGAAAGTTGTCCGTGCGTTTGAATAATGTGTTTTAATGTTTGATAAACATCTTCAGCCATAGTACAATCTCCGCACACATAAAAGTGCCCATTTTCATGTACTAACATATTATAAATTTGCAAAGATTCAGCTAGAATTAAATCTTGGACATAAGTTTTTTTAATTCCTTTTTCCCGAGACAGGGCCAAGAAAACATTATCCAGTACCCCTGCTTCCATCATTTCACGTTTTTCTTGACAGTAAAGATCAATATTTTTCTGACGACAACCAAAGAATAACCAGATTTTTCCAAACTTTTCTCCTTTAATACAACAAAAATTATTGAAAGTAAATAATAAGCTCATTATAAAAAATACTTGTGAAATTACAGCTAATTAAAATTTGATAAATATATTTGACTTACGGGTCTTCATCTGCATTTGAGCATATCGATGATGCCAAAATCCTCGAAAAGGTGCAATTCCTGTACCTGGACCAACTAAAATCATTGGAGCACTAACATCAGGAGGCATGTAAAAGTTTGGTGCACTGTAAATTTTATTTTTTAAATTAATAATAATGTTGTTTTATCAATTCAAACGCTTTACTATTTTTTTCAATTTAAAAATTAACATTACCTTCGAACAAAAACGTATAATGGCTCGCCATCGGTTATTTCATTGAGATAATTAGAGCATACACCATAATGAATAGGCCCAGTTCCTCCTGAAAATAATTTTAATTAATTCTAAAATCAATTTTATCTTAAAATCGTCAAGTATTTTTCCTTTTAAGTATAAATAAAAATTAAGTACATGAGTAGTGATGAAAATAATAAGGAAAAGCGTAAAAAAAAATATGTACGTAATTAATAGTACATACAAAAAAAAAAAATGAAAGATGCAAAAAAAATCATAATGCTTTTTGATTGGTCATACCGCATTGTAATGTGTGCAATTAAAGACTATCATCAATCATCCATGACTGATCTAAAGAATTAATTTGCAATATTTTTTTTTTCTATGAACTTTTATTCATTACCTTGAGATTTATATTGCACAATAGCAACTGTCAAATGAATTTGTCCTTGATGTACTAGCGGTGAAGAAGAAATGCTGTAAAATCTCGGCTGCAATGGAGTTAAATGAAGAACAAAAAGTGGAGCATATGGTTTTATTGATGGGAATTCCTCTAAAACCTCCAATAAATTTGGGTATTTCCAATGCTTCCAATCTTCATAAGCTGCTGAGTCCTGTATTGAATTCAATAAAGATTTGATTAGTTGATTTTTTTTTTTTAATTGCATGTAAATTCAAAAAAATGAGATACTTACGGTGGCTAAAAGATTAAGTTGATTTTTTTCTTTAGGATTTTCTGCAATTGATGAAAAGTATCTTAAGAGATTAGGTGTTGGTGGAGTAGTAATATCCAAGAATCGAGTAAGTAACATTCTTAATGCATTTGGTGAAAATTTCTCATGAGGAACCCAAGTTTTGATAACACCTGATTGAAAAAAATTTTTTTGTAAATACATTTAATGTAAAATTACGATTCTAAGGTGCGAAAAAAATAATAATTAACCATTTGGTGTATGAGATTGTTTTTGTGTTTGAAGTTCCATTGGAGTATCAAAATCTAGAGTTGGTTCAAGGCGAGCAAGAATTCCTTCAACTAGCCCACTTTTATTACATGCAAATACTCCTAGATGATCCCCTGGCTTGTAAGAAATTTCCATACCCGCTAAATCATCTAGTTCTAACAATAACGTAGTCGCACTAAAAAAAAAAAAAAAAAAACATATTATTATTATGTAACTAATTAATTGTTTAATGAAATTATCAATTAAATAATTTTACCCAGAGTCATTTCCACTCAAGTTAGTTTTTCTCAACATATTGCAAGTCGTTACATTTCTATTATGACATTTACTTAAAGCTAGAAAACAATTTAGAGAATGAGAAAGTATAGTTTTTTTCAAGTTTTGGTTTTGTTTTTAACAACACATTAAAATTACCTTTTGCAATTGGTTGAGGATCGGCTTCAATAAATCGTACAGTAGATCTAGACAGAGCTTCTGACCCAAGTGATAGTGCAACTTCTAATAATGTATCGTCATCATCAAGACAAAAAGTTTCACAGGCAACTGCAAAAGTATCTGCAGCCCATTTTCGAAATGCCTGCTCTTGACCACACATTTCATCACCTTGAGACAATTTTAGTAACCGTTCTCCACCAAGTTCGCCAAGTAAATTATCAACATAACGTCCGAATGCACAGAAATTCGGATAGGCCGATGAACCCAGGGCAAATACAGCAAATCTATCATTCATTTTAATCCATACAATTAAATTTAGTAACATTTATAATTGAATTTTTTTCGACAAATATATCGTTTAAAATAAATCAGCAATAGAGAAATTTAATTAAAAAAAAAAAAAAAAAAATGATTCAATTTTCGGTATGTTCCTAGTATCCCTGATTTAAAAAAAAGTATTTTCAATACTTTTTCAGAGCTCGGAAACTGCAAGAATCTTAAAATTTTCTTTTCATGGATATTATTGAATCTCAAACAGTTTTTGAAATTATAAATTTCTTGATAAACCATGCAGGCATATTATTTTTCAACTTGCCATTATAAGAATTGTAAATTTTTTAACAATTTGGAAAATTATTGACTCAGGTCAAATTTAAAAAAATCAAATTTTCATCAGGTCACAACGTTTTGAAGTATCAGAAAAATGTTTTATTTTCAGATTGAAATGCGGCTTACGGTATTCATAAAAAACAATCGAAATTAGAATTTAATTGAATTTTAGTTAGTTCAAATAATAATAAATAAGAAATCATTTTTTTTCGTTCTTATCTGGTAACTTTTACATTGTTTGATCGATCGATTTTCGATATTTAATGACAAAAAATTTGTGAAATGCTGTAAGCCCCATCAAAATTGAACGACTCATTTTCAAAATATCAGTCCACAAGAATGGGAAAAAAAAAAAAAAAAAAAAAAAAGTATTTTTCTAAATAACCATCATATACTTATGAGTTTGTAGAGAAAATTCAAATATACAACAAAAAATATGACTATCAATACAATATCTATAAAAAAAAAAAGTGATAATTAGTTTAAATTAATTACCTAACGTTACTGAGAGGCCCAAAAGTATCTTCATTTTGTGACTCAGTAGTCGATCCCCGTAAAGAGTCTAATCTATCTAATTTTTTAACACTACCTACTTCAGTTTGACTATTAGCTTTTATAAATGATTTCGATGTTGCTAATCTGTACAAAGAAAATCACATAATTATTTTAATAACAATTATTATCTGAATCATTAAATAATAATCTCTACGTTGTAACTTACGTTATTTTCGATTCATTATTATTATTATAAGTTTCGTTCATTTTCATAGCATACAAATTTTGCGCAAAAGCTTCGCCGTTTTCCGGTGGGTCTCCATTACCAAATGTCGATGTTATAACAAGAAGTAATGCTTCATGTTCAATATTACTAATATCATATTCAGCCATACTGAGAACCTGGGAATGGAATGCATGGCCTAATAATTCACCAAGTTTTTCAGCGTACATTTGCGATGTCCCTGTTTCAGTTGCAAATAGAACTGTCGCTTTGATACGCCGTGATAGAGCTCGTCCAAAAGTTTTGACGTAAACTTTACAGCTCTGATCAAAATAATGAACTTTAATTGAATAAATATTCTTCTGCCTTTATCACGATTTGAAGATATTTTTATATTAATAATAATACCTAGCAATCTGTTTAAAATGAAATTTACGCCGTGGTTTTTTGGACGTCGCTTTTTTATCACGTCCTTTTTTCCATATATGAGTTTTCCAAGCTGGATCTTGTGCATCATATGAAGGTTTTAAATGATACAAAGCCATTTCTTGATGGAATACCGGCGTGATAGAGCCAGATAGAGGTGGTACTATCCACAGCCAATCAGCTGGGCAACCTTTCCTTAATCTCATTTCATTTTCGTAGTGTTTCATAAATGACTCTGATGCAGTATGATGATCAACTATCGTAACATTCTTTATCTAAATAGATACATTTTTAATGTAAATACATTAAAAACAAAAAACAATGAAATAATTAAGATAATTAGTCTTACAAAACAATGGAAATATTTATAAACATAATTATAATGAGAGTAATAACAATAATTGGGGAGACGTGACGGAATTTACCTGAAAGCTGTAGATAACTGCCACATTAGCCTCAATCATTGCTTTATCTTTCCACAGTGTTATTGGTGTCCTTGTATCTAATCCCATGTGGACTGCTATTGTCTAAAAGAATTTTAAAATTATGTGTAAGCATTAAAAATAATTTTTTATCAATTCCAAACACATGAAATGCATTAAAGTTATAAATGTAACGACAAATACTTCAAGAAGATTATAACGCGTCGTATCGCAGAGATCACGTGCTCCAATCTCTGTGCTCATATACCAGCCGTTAAATGGTGCAGCTGTGAATTCTAAACCACCACAATCAAAAACCATCGATGAAACAGCAGGCAAAGCATACCATTTTAAGTGTAACTCTTCAAACCACTCATATCTAGTTTAAAATTAAAACAAAAAACCTTTTTATTGTAATTACCATTAAATTACTAATCAATTAATAGTAATTATTATTATCTACGTTGGATGTTTAATTGGGACTTCCAAAACAAGCTCGGATGGAATATCAAAGTAATCTGGATCATGACCGTTCGCCGAAAGTACCAATGGAAGAATATCAAACCGTGTACGAATTCCTGAACGTGGACCACGCCACCCTAATTTAAAGCAAAGCTGAAAAAGATAAATTTTAATTTATTAAATTGAAAATTTTAATAAAATTGTAAAAATAAAGTAATAATAGTAGTTAAACTTTACATCAGTGAATTCAGCATTAGCTGGATCGCCCAGAATAGTTCCGTCTTTGTTTTTGTAACCTGCGTAACTTATTAACTGGGAATTCCAAACCCTATAGTCATGCTTTCCATCAGTACGTTGAGGAAAAACGGTAATTGCAGATCTGTTGAATAAAAAATAAAAAGAATTAATGACTCATTGAATTGTGAATGAATACACAAGTTTTTTTTAAAAATGACTTTTCAATTGAACCTTATATTTCCTTTGTTAGTTCCATATTTAATATGATTGCAAATAGCTTCGAACATTCCGCTAGTTGTTGTAACGTATCTACAATCAAATACTTGAAGTTTTGACCACTGAATACGACCAATACATCGTGCGGCATTTCTCCAAGCTAGTTTAGCACCAAAAACAAGCTCTGTTTCACTTAATTGATAAGTTCCAGTTGATAGTACTTCTCTTTGAATACTTCCCCATCGTGAATGATGAGCTTCACTGTTAGATCTATTTAAAAATTTTATCGTTTTTGTAAAATAAATATCATACCAACTGTTTATTTATAAAATTTACCTTCGTATGGATGCAAAATATTGTTCGAGAAAGTCTTTAGCATGAGTTAAAATTTCTTCTTTCTTCCTTGCCTCAGTTCCATGAAACGGAAGACTCATTACACTTCCTAAACATACTTGTCCCGAGCATAATGTTTTCTGAAATAAAAAAATTTAATTGTTAATTAAAAAAATAATGCAAGTTAGAGTAATTAAAATAATTCAAACGTCTAGGATAATAAAAAATGAAATAATAAAATGAATGATTCTCTAACATTCAGTCAAATATATTAAAAAAATTTTCGAAATACTTCAAATAACAATTTGAAAAAATTTTCACATAGATTTAAAAATAAAAAAATCTAAAATTCATAAAAATAATAATTGAAATATACCTCCATTCCTTTAGGATGAAGTAAATCAAATGCTTCTGTTTTGTGCGTAAGATTCCTAAGCTTAGTGGCTTTTTTCTGAACTCCAGTTTCCTGTTGGTCCTTCATTGCTGCTAATTTATTTATTTATTTTTTTTTTTTTTCAACTACTGTAAATACTAGAATAAAAATGCACAATTCAGTGAATAACTTGGAATAGATCAATGTACTCAGACAAGAATCATCATCAATGAACATCAGTTCATCACTGCGCGCTGGCGTATGTTCCCTGGAGCTCTTTATACGTTGTGGTTGTCTTCTTTGATAAAGGAATACCCATTATATCTAGGCCTGCGCATCCGAATCTCACTTAAACGATTTATAAAAAAAAAAGCATATAAGTAATAACGGGAATTCCGAAAGTAAACAGTTAAAAGTAGAATACACATGCGCGGTTATTTTAAATCGCATGCGTGAATAAATTTATATTACCACAGATCAGATGATATAAAATTTATGAAAAAGAGTACAGGGAGAGATATTGTCCCGGGCGAAAATCTCACATGCGCCGCATCATCGCCATTGATTTAAGAGATAAATTAAAAAATGTACTGAAATTATTTATCAAATATCAATTATCGTTCGTCTCACAATGGGGTACCGCAAAAAAGTACTCTACATCTACATAGATTACCAAAAAAATTTTCATACCTAGAGACATCAAATTATGGAATTCGTTACTTTTAATTATAATTAAATTTTTTAAATTTTAATTAAAATCATCCACTTGTCTGTGTATCGATTTCTCGTTACAATTGACATCACTCGGAATAGATTGTTTTTAAGTCAAATTAAATTTAATGATCAATTTTTCAAAGTTTAACTAACTGTTAGAAAAATAAAAGGTTCTCTACCAATTTTCAAGCCATTCCAGTTCTTCGTTTTTAACAAAAGAAAAAATTTTAGTTATTTTGAAGAAAGCTCTTAGTAGTATATCGACCAATTTTGATCCTATTTACGAAATTTGACGTAATTTTACAAAAGATGAGAAGAACTCTGAAATTTACATCTGGTCACATTTTTTTGTTTTAATTTAATGCAAAAATTATGTTTTCGAATTTCGATTTTCGCTACAAAGTTCAAGATTGACGGTGCACCTTATAACACTGAAGTGGACAGATATTAAAAATTTTTTGGAATTTTATAGCAATTAAATATGAAAATGAAGTTAAAAAATTAAAAAAAAAATGTCACATGTAAAAAACTTGAAAAACTATAAGTGCAATTTTTTATAAATATCTTTTTAGTTGTAATTTATAATCAAAAATTTTTAGACGTCTGCTAACTTCATTGTCATAATTAAATTACTAAAAAAAAAATTTAATTAAAAAGTTTTACATGTGAAAATTAATAAAAATTACAAGTGAAAATTTTTAAAAAGCATTTTTTATTGTAATTAATTTGTTAAAAAATTTTAAAAATTGACAGCTGACTGCTAACTTCAGTATTATGTGCACCTTGGCGGAGGGTTTCAAGCTCAACCATATACTATTTTTCTTGAAAAAAAAATTGAAGTAATGAAAGTACCAACACTAGCATTAGTATAAATAATTGTCGATGATATTTTATTTTAGATTAATTACTTTGACTCAGAACTTAATGAGTTACTTACAATAAAACATTTGAAGTCAGTTAACTACCGCTTATTTTAATTTTTGAATCCGCGAATGAAATTAACTCTATGATGACTTTTAATTGGCTAAAATAGAAAACTGAAAAGTTTTAGAAAAATTACAACAAAGTATGGCAACATTGTATTTATTATTATGAAAATTCATAGCCAATATATCAGTCTCATCAATCTAATACTTTCAGGATTCAGGACCCCTTTGTTACGAACAATAAATTTCTTACATCATTAGTATTGTTTAAAAATTTAACAAATTGGGTCATTTAAATTTAAAAACAAGGAATAAAATTGAATAACTAAAATTAAGTTTTAAACAATGAATCAAAAATCAAGCAAACGTAAAAATTCAATAGACATAATTCAAGATGGTCCAACGAGTAAAGTATTACGCCGAACATCATCTCTAGAATCATCATCATCTAATTTGGAAAAATCAAATCACCAATTTTTAGAAAAAATAAAAGCTATTTGGAGAACAACTTCATCGGGTGCTAAAAATTCACTAACCTATGAGGTAAAATATCATCGTTGATAATATTTCACTGTCTAGACAAATATTTACTGCTGTCAAACAGTTTCCGTTTTCTCAGGGTCAAGACATAAAAACTAAAATAAAAGAAGATGAAGCAAAATACGAGCATGCTGCTAAAACTCTTCAATTATGTCAAAACGAATTGGAATCTTTAGAAAACAACGTTTCAGAATTTAGAATCGCTTTCGAAAAAATAATAGCTCAAAATCAGAATTTGAAAGAGAAGTAATTTAATTATAACCTAGATTAAATTTAATAAAATCATAAATTATCTATTGATTGTATAAAACTACTTTTTATTTACTATTTTTTTTTATTTTCAATTTTAGAAAAAATAAATTCTTAAAAATGAAAATTTTTAATAATATATTACTCTAAAAAATGATGTCTTGATAATTTTTCTGATTGTTTAATTCCTTGAATTAATGCAATTATAATTTTTTAATTTAGGTACGCAGATGCTTTAAAATTGTCGGAATCATTTACCAAGTATGTAAGCTACATCAATAATACAATGACTAGATGTGAAAATCATGCTAAAGTTTTAGAAAAAATGTACAAAGATGTAATAACAAAATTACGAGAAGATAATGATCTTTTATCAAAAAAAATTGATGAATTGAATCGATTGATTGCGAGTAAAAGTAAGTCAATTTTATCAATATGATTTTCAAGATCATTTGTTATTTTTAAAATTAATTTTTGATATTTATTTTTTGTAAAAACAGAAGAAGAGCTTAAAGTACACTTAGAAGAAATAAAATTAGAATTGGCGAGATCAAAAATGAAATATGAAACAATTCATGATAATATTTTACAACAAGAAGAAGAAACAAAAAAAATTATTAATCAATTAAAAATAAATGATGAAATAAATAAACATAAGAAATCTTATGAAAATGAATTTAAAAATTCAATTAAAGAGCTGGAGGAAAGTTTAGTTGAAGAAGAGAAAAAGTCGCTGAAACAAATGAATTTAATTGAAGAGTCGAAAATTGAGGAGGTAAATAAATTTACAAACCATTTTTTTCATATAATATTTAATTATTTTTTTTTCATGTTTAGATAAAAGATTGTGATCAAAAGAAGTTATCTTTACTTTATGAAGAGTGTAATGAAGCTGAAACAGCTATGAAATATATCCAGGAACAAAAAAGCGAGATACTTAAGAAATATCAACAAAAAAAGAAGTTTGCTGATTTTTCAGAAAAAAAATCTAAACAACTATTGTAAGTAATTTTATTTTAAGTATGAAACAATAGTTCACTCATGTTTAATTACTTAATTTTATATTAATTGGTTATTTTTATTATTCATTTAGGTCACAGGTAGTATATGTAAAAGCTGAAATGAATAAAGTTACTTTGGCTCTACAAAATTCTAACGACGAAAAAATAAGCCTCGAAAAAATAGTAGATGAAGTATATAATAATTGCTTGATCAAATTAAATGAATTTGAATTAATAACTCGAGAAAAAAGTAATTTTTCAAATGAGTTGAAAATATTAAATAATAAATTTAAAAACGAGGAGGAAGAAACAAAACAGCTTTTAGATGAATTGGAAAATAAAGAAAGTCAGCTTAAAGAAGCAATACAATCAAGTGACAATGTTGACAAACAAGTTCGAGATTATCAAGAAAATAAAGAATCCAAAGTAGCGGAATTGAAGAAAGAGTTAGAATCTATAACAAAAAGCGTAAAAAATATATTAAGCGAGAATAAAGAAATAAAAACAGATAAGAAAAAGCTTGAGAGAGAACACAATAAGGAATCAAAAATACAAGCGAATAAGTATGATGAGTGTTTAAATAACCTAAACAATTTTTCAAGTTCAAACGATAAAATTACAAAGGAATTAACCATATCTAAAAAAAATGTTAGCTCTTTTGAGACTAAAATCGAAAAATTAAAAGAGGAATTCGCAAATTGGAAAGAAACAGTTGAAAGTAAGTTGAAAAATGTAAAAAAGATCTTGTCTCGAAAAATAAACTTGAAAAACAGTTGAAGGAAGAATTATCTAAATTAAAAACTAACTTGGAAAAGTTTGAAAAAAAACGCCAACAATTGAAAACTGATAGTATAAAGATTGTTGAACAGCATAAAATTCAATCAAATATTGAACATAAAAGTCTATCAAATTTTGAACATAAAAATCAATCAAACATTGAACTTGAAACTCACACAAATAATAAATATAAAAATGTAACCGTTTTAAAATCACCATCAACGTATAAATCTCAAAATCAGCCAGTTAAGGTATAATTTATTAGTCATATAAAAGTATTTATATTAGTTAATAGTAATAATTTTTATGGTACTTTATTATCTAGGGCGGAAAAATTCGAGTACTTGAAAATAAGGTATAAAATTTAAATTTTAAAATCATTCAAGTTACTTTAAATAATTCAATTTTTTGTATTATGTATAGGTGGTAGATAAAGTGGTTAAATCAATATTGAGACCTCAAACCAGTTTAAAATCACCTAAATCACCCGGACGAAAATTAAAATTCAGTATACCTGAATATGCAAATTCGAAAAAAAACCTAGATTATTTTGATGTAAGTGATAAAGTATAATAAAATGAAATCATTACTCAATTAATTATAAGTTGAATAATTTTTCTAGGCTTCATCAATTGATGAAGAATATAGTAAGTTGTCGCAATCGATGTTAAGTTCTCCAAAATTTCGATCATCAGCTTCCCAAGGATCTTATTCAACTCCAACATCGCCAGTAAGTAGTAAAAAGATTGGAAAAAGTAAAAAATTTCTATCATTATAACACTTAATACTATAAATTTATTTTTTAAATTTAGGCGACACCGACGCGGAAAAAGTTTTTTAAAAGTCGGGGCACTTCATAAGCTTTTTTTTTGTAGAATATCTTTTTAATTACTTCCATAATAACTTATATTTTTTTCATGACTATTTAATGTTATTAACAGTTTATCTTAATTACTAATGTAATTGATGTTTATTTAGCTAAGCTGTATCTTATAATACGAATTTTCGTATTGTATATTAATTTAAAATTCTCCTATTAAAATACATATCATTGTTATTTAATAATAATTATCAACAACTTTAATCAACTAATAAAACTTAAAGCTTTATAATTTCCTAAAATAATTTTCTAATTTTTTTATCTTATTACCATGTTAAAAAAATCGTAAGTTCCTTTAATTATCAAGACTAGATGATAAATCCCACTTCATTGATCTTTCCACAGCCATTTTCCACTTTGAATACCGTAAATCACGTTCTAAAATTTAAATTAGAAAATGTATGAGTTGTTCCAACCATTATTAAAGATTTATAAAAATAATTTATTTACCATCTTCACTTATCTGTGGTGAGAATTTAGTCATTTGTGAAGCATCAACATCACCGATTTCAAATAAACCTGCACCTACTCCAGCCAAAATTGCAGCACCAAGTGCGGTTGATTCTACCATATTTGGTCTCACTTAAGTAAACAAATAAATAAATAGAAAATTAATAAAAAATTTGATTTAAAAAAATAGATAAATAATTTAAAATACTCACCGACATTTATACCAGTAATATCAGCTTGCAATTGCATAAGTAAGTTATTAACAGTCATACCTCCATCGACTAGTAAAGTAGAAAGTTTTGTTCCTGAATCTTTTACCATAGCTTCAAGAATATCACGAGTTTGGAAACAAACAGCCTCTAATGCAGCTCGAATAATGTGATACTGCTGAGTGTCTTCCGTAATGCCGCAAATAACTCTATTTAAAAAAAAAAAAATATTTTATCATTAAAAAGAAAATAGTAGGTGTAAATATATATTCTAAATTAAGTAAATAAAATGTTAATCCTACCCTCGAGCATCTTGTTGCCAGTGTGGAGCATAAAGTCCAGAAAAAGCAGGGACAAAATAAACATCTCCTGAAGTGCGAACTCGTTCAGCAAGATCTTGAGTTTGTGTTATATTATTTAAAAGTTGCATATTATCTCGCAGCCATGATAAAGCTGCGCCTGCGACAACAACAGAACCTTCAAGAGCATAGATAGCCGGTGCTTTGCCGAATTTATAAGCAACAGTTGTGATAAGTCCCTGAGTTGAATCAACTTTCTAATTCGAATAAAATATTGTCTAAATTAAATAATTTATTGCTTAGTAGTTTTCGTTATCTATCATACGCTTAAATCATTATTACATACAACATTTCCTGTATTATAAAGCAGAAAACATCCAGTTCCATAGGTAGCTTTAGCTTGGCCTGGTTTTAAACATAATTGTCCCAATAGAGCTCCTTGTTGATCACCTACACACTTTAAAAAAATACATATAATTATTTTTAAGGATAAAATGAATAATTGTTACTTTTTTTTAAGTTATTAATGATAATAAAAACTTACTCCTGAGATTGGAATACCAGCTAGCGAACTAGGATTAGATACATGGCCGTAAACTTCAGAGCTTGACTTTATTTCTGGTAAAATTGATTGAGGGATATTGAAGAAACGCAAAAGAAGAGGATCCCATTTAAGAGTTTCAATATTCATTAACATTGTTCGTGATGCATTTGAAACGTCTGTGATATGTAATTGTCCTTTGGTGAGATTCTAAAAATTTCAAATAAAAATCAGAAACTTTACTATTAACAAATTATTAGAAGTAACTATTTATGCCTAAAAAAAAGTCCTAATAAATTCACGGTGCATAAATATAAGATTCTTATATTTACGCATCGTAGATTGATTACATTTTTTTATTAACGAATAAAAGTATCCTAAAATATTCAATATATTTTTTAAACAACTGAATGTTTTACTAAAAGTAATATTACTAAAAGTGATATTAATAATATCTTGCGTAAGAGTATTTTTTTTTTTTTTTTTTTTTATAATTAACTTAAGATCATAAAAATTCTAAAACAACTGATAAATGCAAAGTACTCGATAAATTAATTTTGTTTATATAAAAAATTTTACACTTATTCTTTATGGTTTAATTGAAAAAAAAAAAAAAAAATAATTATTAATTATTTAAAGAATATTTCAGACTATTTGCATTGGTCTACTTAGTTTGATCAAAAATCAGCGTTAAGAATTTAATAAAATGTCCTAAGTAAAAATGAATCAATTATACTGATAAGGAGCGCAACCACTTGCTTCGAAAAGATATATTTCATAACTTACGTAAATAAGCCAAGTGTCAATGGTTCCGAATGCACAGGTGCCAGCTTCAACAGCTTGTTTGACCTTGGGAACATTATCAATAAGCCAACGAATTTTAAGAGCACTGAAATATGGTGACATAGGAAGTCCGCACAGTGGCTTAAGATAATTTTTATTTCTAGTTTTATTGGGAATCGTTTCCAAAATGTCTTCCATAGTTGTTGTAGTCCTCATGTCCAACCAAACTATCAATTAATAAAATTTTAATTATAATTTCAACTATATTCAATAGAAGCAACTGAAATCAATTTAAATTATCAGAAAATAACCAATAGCATTGTGAAGAGGTTCTCCAGTATTTTTATCCCAAACAACAGTTGTTTCTCGTTGATTAGTAATACCGATAGCTTTAATTTCTGAAGCTGCAATACCAATATCTTCTAAATTCTCGACTACTTTTTCGATGCAGTTCAAAACAGCTGAAAGAATCTCTTTTGGATCTTGTTCGACCCATCCTTCCTGAGGATATTTTTGTTTTATTTCTATTTGGTGGGATGTTATTACTTTTCTTTTCGTTACATCAAATATCTGCAAAAAATATTTATATCTATTATATTGCATCATACAAAAAAAAAAAATAAATTTATTAGATAATAACAAACTTACTAAGAATCTAGCGCTGCTGGTTCCTTCATCGATAGATCCAACATAACAAGGATTTCTTTTGGTTTCAGGCATTATATCAGGAATATTTTTATTTTAAAATACAAAAAGTAAAATCGTTTAAGTACTGTTGAAATATTTTTAATCGATTTACTGTCGATAATAGTAATTAATAATCCAATGAGAACTTCCGAATATAAAAATTATCAGTATTAATTGTACAAGTAATTAAAAATTAAAAATAACTTAGATAAGAGGTATTGTTGACCAGTCAAAATTGAGTCTGTTATTGAAAATAAGTACTGAAGTGAATTTATAATAAACAATTACAGTTTGTAAACAATTATTAATAATAAAAAATATATTTGGTAATTAATATAAATATTCAAAGAATGAATTATTCTAATGTTCAAAATTTTTCGTAAACTACAATAAACAAATTACATAAAAATACGTGCTGTCACAGATCAATTCGCAAGTTAGCAAGTGCCAAAGTTTATGTAAAAAAAATATGTGTAAACATATATACACATACACAAAGTAGGGACATTTTGGGAATAAACCTTGACAATGCTGTTAAAAAAAAAAAAAACTAATTTTCAGCTTGTTGATTTTATTTTTTCAAACAATTTAATAGTTACAATTTATTTCTCAAATACTTTTTATTGCTAATTTTAGTTATAAATCAAAACGTTTCATTATTAGGATGTCATAAATAAAATAAAATACATACAACATTTTCAAAATAAGCGGGGGCTTATATTTCTAGAACTTGAAGTTTTTATTTTTCCAATAAATAGTTGGTATATACCATATGGTGTTATCTCATCACTCGTAAAAGAGCTTGAACTTAGCCGACAAACGACGAAAGTTTTAACAATCGATATCACCTCCCTGAACTGGCGAGTGAAAAATTGTTTTTAGTATTTTTTTTTATGAACAAATCGATATCTTAATCAGATTTTATTTTTAATAGAAATTTGAATAGCGCGCTACGTGCGCGCCTTAATTTTATCCAATAAGGAATCACGTCCCATTTTTGCGTTTCGACTATTGACTAACTTCACACTCATGTATTTTTATTATAAGGATTTTAGCTTTTGTAATGTCATCAGCGAATCCGTAAGATGACGCTGCAATTAGGAGGCGCGAATTTAAATTGTCCGATAAAATATAAAACTATATTTGTTAATAATAAATAAGACATCCGGTTAAATCGAACGTCCAAAAAGAAATCTTTATGGCTCATAAATTTTAGGTAACACTCTTTTGGAGTAAGCAATAAATAAATAAATCCTTGTAAACCTCTTCAAAATAAAAAAATATACACTCGAATATGACCCACACGTGTCGCCTAACAATTAGACCTTTGTAGAAACACATAAAAGGAAAACACATGTTGAACCTTTCAAGGATTCCCTTAACCATTTAGATATCCTACAATGATATTTCCCAAAAACAATAAAATATAAATACAAAATAAGAAAACTTTAAATTAATAAATTCAAATAACAATGGCACGGTTGTTACATGAATAATTAAGGAAATATTAAAATAACTTTTAAATATTCATCGTAAATTGGAAATTGTATTTCTATAATAAGTAATATATATTTTTATAATAGATTCATTTTTATATATATATGTATCGACATGGGTTTTCTCTGTGGTTTCCCCGTGTCACTGTTCCAAGAGCCTGAGAGATAGGGGTGAGGAGCAGGGCAAATGCGATACACCATGCACAAGTCGGACCACAGCCGCAACAATAGAAATTAATTAACGAATAATTATGTCATTATAATGATATCACTGTTGATAAGTAGATGATAGTATTAAAATAATAATAATAATAATAATAATAATAATAATAAATATGCGGGCCACCTCCATCTGGCCCGCATATTTACATCATACATTAGAGCTGACGATCCGATTCCGGACTGGCTTGTAGAAGGGCGAACCGTACTGATACCTAAAAAAGGTGACTTGTCTGACCCTAAGAATTTCAGGCCTATCACCTGCTTGAATGCGGTTTATAAAATTTTTACAAAAATTTTAAATAACCGTATCTTGCAGCAGATAGAGCCTGTATGGCAACAGATATATGAACAACGTGGCAGTAAAAGAGGCCTGTCAGGTTGCAAGGAGAACCTGATAGTGGATCGATGCGTCTTACAAGATGCGATCTACTATCAACGCAACCTGTCAATGGCTTGGATTGACTATCGCAAGGCATTTGACTCAACTCCACATGAGTTGATTTTATATCTACTCAAATGCCTGGGAGTCAATCCCGAAATAGTGGAATGCATTCGGCGTACAATGCAGCTCTGGCGAACGCGATTTCACATTGGAAGTGGAAACGCATTGCACGTAACCGGAGTTGTAGAGTACAAACGAGGGGTCTTCCAAGGCGATTCCTTGAGCCCTCTGCTGTTTTGCATTTCACTGCTGCCTATATCTGTTGCTCTCCGTAAAACTCATGGGTACTCTGTGGGGCCTCCGGGTGATCGAAACTATTCGATTACCCATCTGCTTTACATGGATGATCTGAAGCTGTATAGCGCTGATAAAGATCATCTACAAGCGGCCCTCAACATCGTAGCAGAGTACACACGAGATGTCGGAATGTCTTTTAGGTTGGACAAGTGTGCGGTCGTACATCTGGCGAGGGGTAAGTGCTCTGATACTGGTGATGATGTCGAGTTAGTAGATGGGAGTGTCTTAAGACAATTAGACGCCGGGGAGTTGTATAGATATCTGGGAATGGAAGAGCACCGCATGCATGCGGTCTCTGAAGTCCGAACAACTCTCCAGAGCGAGTATGTTAGGAGACTCCGGAAAATTTGGTCCTCCGAACTTTACGGCAAAAACAAAGTCTCAGCTACTAACATGCTCGCTGTCCCAGTCTTACTATACTCTTTCGGTGTCCTGAAATGGACCCGAAAGGATTTACGAGATCTCGACATCAAAACCCGTAAGATCATTAATATGAATCGGAGCATGCACCCCAATTCATCAGTCGCCAGATTATACCTCTCCCGGTCCATCGGTGGGAGAGGTTTGCAGAGTTTGGAGCGGCTTCACGACCGTTTGGTCCTGGGTTTAACACACGAAGTTGTCAATTTCACTGCAGACGAGGATGACTTTCTTATGCAAATTGTACATAAACATGAAAATGCGCATAAGGGGTCATTCTTGTATAAGGCAACAATATATGCGGCAAGAACCCTTGGTCTTGGAGAAATAAACGCTCTTATGGAACTCCGAAAGGAGGAATTTAAGAGCGTCATCAGGAACGCCGAGGAAAAACTACTCCTTGGCGAACTGATGGACAAGTCCATGCACAGCGTGTTCTTTAAACACGTGCGTGATCATGGCTTGTCCATCCAGCTGACGTTTTCCTTCTTAAAGTCAGCGGGCCTGATGTCCGAGACTGAAGGGTTCATATTTGCCTGCCAAGATGGTGTCATTAACACTCTTGAGTACCGTAGCAAGGTGCTCCAGGTGCAGCTTCCGGACACGTCCTGTAGGAGGTGTAGACAACATCCGGAGACACTTATGCACCTTTTGTCGGCATGTCCAGTGCTGGCGAGAGGTGCATATATCCAGCGTCACAATGCTGCCCTGAGAGTACTGTACTACTATCTTCGTCATTGCTACGGTATTGACGTGACACCAGTGCTGCCTTATTTGCCAGGAGATATTCCCCAGGTTGTTGAGAATGACAGTTGCAAAATTTATTGGAACATGCCATTTGCAACAACCCGGCGGATAGATCACAACAAACCTGATATTGTGCTCTTCGACAAGGCCACTCGTGACATTTATGTCATTGAGTTCTCGGCCCCGGCTGAATACAACATCTCAGCCAAAGAAGAGCACAAAAGACAAATATATCAGGATCTCCTGTTTGAAATTGGCAAACTTTACCCAGGTTACCGTGTCAAGCTTGTCGTCCTGATTGTTGGCGTCCTAGGAGGGATGAAACAGTCTTTTGTATCCTCACTTGCCAAAGTTCCAGCTTGCTCATCAAAAGCTGAGTTCTTGGCAGTTGGGATGCAGAAGGCTGTTTTACTTGGTTCTCTCCATCTCTTAAGGGAAATGAATTTGGCCTGTTGTGATCACTAACCGCCTCGTTGTGCGGAGTGGTCCAGCAGTAACGGATGGAGCTCAGGCTGGGCCCTCGGAGAATCGGACTCCGGGGATAACCCCCCTGAGCATTTAATAACAAAATAATAATAATAATAATAATAATAATAATAATGGTAATAATTACAATAATGATAATAATAATAATAATAATAATAATATAAAAAATAATAATAAGTTAGTATAATAGTATTATAATGTTAACAATAATAGTAAATACAAAATACAATTATACGAATAATTGTAGTAACAATAATAATAATTAGTGTTGATATTAACGATATTTAAAGTAGATATGATGATAGTAATCTTAGTTAATTAATAAAATGGAAACCTAAAGTATAAGAAACTTGGTGTAATAAGACAACCCCTACCCTAATATATGTATGTGTGTATATATGTATATGTATGTATATGTATATATATATATATATATATATATATATATATATATATATATATATATATATATATATATATATATATATATATATATATATATATGTATGTATATGTATGTATGTATATGTATATATATATATATATATTTTCAGTTTCTTATATTGTGGATATACATGTAAAAAGCAATAAATATAAGTGTATTTCGAGATAAGTTTAGTTGTATGTATTAGTGTAAGCGTCAAGCGAAGTACGAATTGTAATAGTTGAGTATATATGTGTGAGGTATGGAGGGGAGACGTGAGGTCGGAGGTTTCGAGCCGACATTTTTTGTAACTGACTTCTCCTTGAGAGCTCAGAACTGTATAATCTACTCTCTGTAATTCTCTTCATAAGCTTATATTTAAATGTTTAGTCAATAAATGAAATAAGTATATTTTACACGGTTCAATAATCAAATAACGAGTCGTTCAATATAATTAATTTCAATTCAAATTCCCTTTCCCGCACTGGAACTGAGTATTTTAATACTCCCGGGCGAAAAAAAAACAACGGTAGGTAACGCCTAGTATCAATAAAATATTTTGCAACTAGATGGAGGCATAACACTTTAAATTTTTATTCTCTCGCTGAAATATCGATTGTTCAAATTTTCGATTCTTATCTGTCAGTTGAGGTTACACTTACACACCTCATACATGTTTACTTACTATTTGCGCACTTTCAATTTAAATTGTCAAAGAAAATGAATTTAAAAATAACTAACAACGACAACGACTGCAAAATTTGTCGACTGTCGAATAAAAAAGTTGAAAATATTCTTTCCATATCTAATCATGATAACTACAGTGGATTAGGGCTTAAATTTAAACAAAAACTTGACATACATGGTGGCGTTGAGGTTAGTTATATGTTGATTGATTTATTCAAATTGTTTATTTTATTAAAAAATTTAAAATTATGTTGAGTATAAAAATTTTTTTTTCAACAATTTGTTATTTTTAATAAAACTATTCATAATTTGCGATACTAATTAATTTATTGTTTATGTTTATTATTTTAGATTGAAGAAAATGATGGATTACTAAACAAAATTTGTGTTGAATGTGTGGCAAAAATGATTATTGACTATGGTATCTGGAAGCAAAGCCGAATTTCGCTCACTTTACTACAAGACTTTTACAGCAGAATTGCTGAAAAAATTTCAACTGTACTACTTCACAAGTATTGTCTACTTATTTATTTTTTTAAATTAATTTGAAAATCGTTGCGTAATACGAATGAATTGATGTTAAGGAGTTATATGGGTTTCATGGTTTCAAGAAATCGATTTTTTTGAATATTTTATTAAATTCTACAGCATCTCTAGAGTATTGTCCTAACGTTTCAAATCGATCCGAATAATAGTTTCGGAGATACAGTTTTAAAAACTTGCGAGCTCATGGCACTGTTGTATTGTCACTCAAAACTTTAAACGCGTTTTTCTCAAAATTATGTTTTCAAAGACCGTACCCAAGATTTCTGGAGAACTACTCAATCGATCTTGATGAAATTTTAGACAGGTCTTCGACAAATATTTTACAAGGTCTGGAACGAAGGATTTTTTTCCTATTACAACTATTAAAAAAAAAAAATTCCGCGAAATTTTAGCTAAATTTTTAATTTTTTTTTGTCAAGACCTAGTTTGAAGTTTAACTAAAGCGTATATTTTTTTTTTTTTCACTTGAAATAATCCTGCTAGGAGTTCTGCTGATCACGCGGACGCATCTTTTATCCGAGGGCTCATTGGAAATGACGTCACATTAGCAGAGTTTTTAATATTTTTTTTTTTTTTTTTTTTTTTTTTAATTTCAGTAATTCCTTATTCAACATGCATCTTTAAGACAGTAAAAAGTTTGAATAAAATATTTCATTTTTTCTATTAAAAAAAATTGTTAAAAATAGGCCATTTTTTCCCGGAGGGAACCCATATAATCCCTTAAACCAAGTCCTAATATTTTGATTATATTATTTTTAAATCCCTACAAAAGTAAATACTAGATTCGTCAAAAATGGGTTGACTTTAAATAGACTTTTGTTATATCATTGAAACAAAGCAACTCCATATCATGTCAGACATTTGTTGCATATCTATACAGATATTTTCCTAATTTTAAAAACGAAAAAAAAGTTTTAGATACTTTTTACATGCATCCATTTTAATGACCTTGAAAAATTACAAAACTTTTTTACCTAATAAGAATAGTAATATGAAAATCAATAAATTTGGCTGCATCATTATTCATTAATTTTATCTGTATTAATACATAATAGTGTAAATTTAATATTATAAATAGTGATTGTTTATATTTAATTAAACGTAGTCAAACTGGAGACTTCTTGGGAATAGAAATAACCAATAGAACAAAAAGATTATATGACCCAGAATCATTACCTTGGTTAAAAGAGTCAATCGCATTACGTATATCACAACTCAATAAAAATTATTCTGAACATGGAGTTTGTAATAAAAAAGTAAATAATATTAGTGAAAGTAAAGCAGAGGGTAAACAAAAATCATTTAATACAACTAATTTAGATACAAAAAAACTAATTACTAATGAACATTTATCTGAGACTTTGAATAATAGTTGTACGACAAAAAAACAATCATTTGAATCCGTGTTAAATAGTGATGTCTGTAAGGAACAAGAAAAGCTGCCAAAAAATTCGGTTGAAATTATTTATGTACCAATAAATAATGGTAATGAAAATAAAGATATCAATATTGATAATAATTCTAATCAATTCATAATAATAAAAGCAACCAATAAAGTAATTACGTCATTAAGAGAATATAGAATAGAAGAATATATTAATTATATTATTGAAAATGATCATTGTTACACAAGTTTTGCAAGATCAGAAGTAAAGAAATCACCGAAAGAATCACAACCGATTGTTTTGAATGATCTTGATTCAAGAAATATGCTTGAAGAATCAATCGAATCAATAAATATACATGGAAAAAAGTGTTATGTTTCTTGGTAAAGCATATATTCGAAAATCTGCGTTCTATAAGCACATGAAGGATCATAAAAAATCATTCCGCGAAAAAGGATTTGAGTGTCAGATTTGTGAGAAAAAACTCGAAAGTAATAAATCTCTCAAACGTCACAGTATAACTCATCAAGAAGAAAAACCATATAAATGTAAATATTGTAGTCGAGGATTTTTTTACGGAAAGTAAATGGATTTATCATGAAAGATCTCATACACTCGAACGACCTTACGTTTGTGACCTTTGTGACGCGACGTTTCCTCAGATGCATTTATTGAAACTTCATGTCTCTAAACACACTGGAGAGAATAAATATTTGTTTGAAATATGCGGTAAATCTTTTCGAATGTACAAATGTTTCAGAGAACATCAATTTACTCATACGAAAGAAAAACCATTCATTTGTAGTAATAACTGTGGGATGGCTTATAGTAATTCCGGTAGTTTATTTGCACACAAAAAAAGATGTTTCACTAAGGCACAACCGTTAATTGCTTAAAATTTGAAATTTCGTTATTATAAAATTAATTATGTTTGAACAATAATATGATTCTATAAATTAACAAATTAATTTAATATAAAAAATGTAATTTATAAAGGTAAAAATTACATTTAATTTTTGATAAACTATAAATAATATATGAATTTAAACTATGTAATTATCTTTGTTAATCGATGAATAAAACATTGAAAAACAAAAAAATTATTTTATGTAATGAAAACAAAATATTTATTATCTTTTTATGTACATTTTTTACTTTACTTATTACAGCATTCAATTATTTTAACATTTTATCCAATTACTTACATAATAATATCACATTTATACTGTACATTATTTAAAGCATAAAAAATAATCACCAAAGATAATTTTCTAATTATCAGCATTATTAATATCTTTTTGAGCTTCAGCGATTGTCTAAAAAGAAAATTGTTAATTAAAAAAAAAGCTAATCCATTAGAAGTAAATATATGTAAAATAAAATACCTCTAGCTCTTCTAATTCACTCTTTTGAACTTCTATTTCATGCAATAACTGTGATTGTTCGTCCAAACTTTTCATGAGCAGCTTACTATAATAATATAAGAGCTGCAATTTAAATGCTAGCTCATCCATTTGATTTGTTGGAGCAGGATCTTGTATTATTGACATTTTACAGATTTATAATTTTTGATATCTGTACAAATTTGAACAATATTTACTCTATATTTTTTTTATTTTTTAATAAATAAGCAATCTATAACCCTTTCAAACTATTTGTCATAATTGTACCTCCGTAGTTTACAATAAGTTATTGAAAGCAACAACTGAACAGTTGAATAACTCTTAAAATAAGTATAATGCGACAATTATTTCAATTGTATGTATTTTCACGGTTCTATGTAAATTGATTCCATAAAATTATTTTTATAAGAGATTCAAACAACTTAACTATATGTATAAGTATATTGTTCATAGTTAATTAGGAATCGATAGTACGCTTACGCTACAATTGACATTATCTTTATATCATTTACGTTTCTCGATTAAATTTTACCATCTGCTTTGTTTTGCCTTACTTTTTTTGGTAACTTTAAACTCGAGCAACAGTCATTCTGGCTGTCAATAAGACAAGTTGAGTATCCCGGTGGATCCGCAGTTTTATGACTACGCGGGTGAAAGGTGAAGTGAAACAGAAGATTTGCGGCACTGAATTTTCATAACTAAACCCAACATCGACCATAGCGACGCCACGTTGAACGAGATTCAAATAGCACAGCTCCACTTTATTTTCAGTAATAAAAAATTATTAATAATATAAAATTAATATTTATTACTTATTAATTTTTCTTTACAGTTATCAGAGATTTAAAAAAATGCACTATACTGCGGATACTAAATTACAGAGAACAAGATAAGGTCGAATACATAGTAAAGTTCAAGGTTCAACCATCAAATTTAAATACTTTGTATTCAAATTTAAATCGTATTTAAAAGGTTTCTATTTTATTTGGAATATTATGTTTACATACACTAGGGCATGATGGTAATTTATTTATTTTTTTTTTTTTTGCATTTCTAATGTTATTGAATGAAATCAAGGATTCCACTGACTAAAAAAAGTATTGAGACAAAGGGAAAAGTATTGAAAAGAATTAGTTTTCTAGTCAGTCTAATTCTTTTCAATGTTTTTTTCTTTGTCTCAATACTTTTTTTTATTCAGGGTCGTAGTTTTGGCAATTATATATCAAAAACAAACATTTTATAATTTTTTCTTTTATATATAGTTCTATTTTATGAAGCATTTGTGATATCAATCGTTAAAATAATAATTAAAAATCTTTTTTAAGTTGGTTTTAATACTTTTAAGGGGGATAGCCACAGTGAAATTTAAAAAAAATTTTTTTTTTATCAAATCAAAGTTTGTATATTAAAAAATATGTATCTAGAGTTTTGTATGAAAATTCCGAATATTTTTCGAGTTATAGTCATTTTTGTGACAGCACTTCAAATGACTTTTACACGCACGGCACTCCGGCGAAAACGCGTTTTTTTCGAAATTACTTTTTTTGAATTGGTAAGAACTGTAATTTGCATAAATATCAATCGATTTGCAATTTTTTTTCCATATTCGTCTATTTAGTAGCTAACGTTGCACGTGGTGGATTTCGAAAATTTGGATTTTTAAGATTTTTTAGAACTGTTTGAATCCAAAAAAAATGAGAAAAAAAAACGAAAAAATTTTTAATATATCGCCATTTTTTTTTAAATCCAAATTTTCAAAATCTCCTACGTGCAACGATAACCATATGCATGCAGATTACAACGCTATTTCGTTTTTTTGTTTTAGATAATCCGTTTTTGAGTTAGAAATCGCACCGTGGTGGGGGAAATTTTTTTGGTGCTCCACAAAAATGCTAATAACTTTGTAAAAACATGATATTTTTTGACAAAAATTTAGGAAAATAATCTTTAATGTATGACTTTATAAAACAAAAAAAACCGATCCCCAAATTCCTTTATTATCCCAGTCAAAAAAATTCCCGAAAATCACCTATTTTTTCGATCCTCACAGTGGCTATCCCCCTTTATGTTAACGAAAATTTCATATCGACAAAACGTCATGAATAAAATATTTCCACATAAGCCCAGCGATTTTTAGCAGATCTTTTAGTTTAAAAATAAAAAATTTAAAACAAAATTGTCGAAAATGTCAATTTTTGGTTTCATTTTTTAATTTGTAAAAAATGTTTTTAATCGAAAAATTGCTATTTTTGATTTTCTTTCTTAATTATTGTATTTTTGATGTATCTCAAGAAAAAAAAATGTTTTTCTTCAAAAAAATTTTAAATCCCATTCTATTAGTTGAACTATTGTGGACCTTACTTTCAAATAATTACCACATTTTTTCGCTATGACTGTTGTTGAAGAACAGATTAGTCATTCACTTAGATAAAATTTATCCTAAAAGAATAATTTTGAAATTGTGTTTTATTTATTTATTTTAAAAATTTTTGAGTTTAATATTAATATAGGTGTATATGAAAGATTTCAATTTATCAATACTGAATGAAATTGAGAGTATTGAACAAAAATGGTCAAAGCTAAGCAAGATTATAGTTAGGATAGTACTGCATAAAATTTACAAAATTTATAAATACTTATATTTAAATTTCTGAGTTGAAACGTTAGTTAAAACAAACGACATATTCTTCAATTTCAAAAAGACGAAATTAAATGGTCGATCATCATATTTAGATAAAAACCATATGTAAGGGGTGCAGAAAAACGTAATGAGTGAAAAGAAAAATCAATATAATTTTAATGACACAAAATCAATTACAATGAGATTAATCATATCGATACTAAATCTTACATGAGACGTGCTAATGAATTTTTTCAACTCTTAGTTAATTAAGTTCTCAATTATTTCTATTATGCATTCCTAAGAAAAGAGTATAAACGTATAAACTTCTTCAGTTGTAGAGAAGTTTTTTAAAAAATTGTAGTCGGGGATCACAATTTTCAAGTTTGGAAAGTTTTTAGGTGGATATTTAATAAATTTAAATTATTGCTTGAGTAATTAAAATTTTTCACTATATTAATTATTTGTTTTTACCCAGTTATTTATGTATGTTTGTTAATTATAAATACTCCATTATTTTGCTTAAGCAAATAAGTTATTGTGGCATTAAGATAAAATTATATGGCTTACACAAACTTTTTATCGGGTGCATGGAGTGTGTAGTCATCATATAATCAAATCTAAAAAAAAAAATGATTGATTCTCTTTTGGTATGAATTTTGATTAACAGTTCAAGTTGTATTTGATATTATTTGAGAAGAAATATAGAAACTAAATTTACAATAAAAATAAAGTAAAATTTTAAAAATATGGGGCATTCCTTGCCAAATGGAACACTTTTGACTCCGACCCTTTTCGATGTTTCTGAAATTTTGGTATCTTTCTCTACCATATTGAAAACAATTTTCAGAATTTTTTAAAATTTTTTTACCCAACCAAAAAAAAGTTATGAGTTATGTAAAAAAGACAGCTTTTTTCTTTGTTAAATAACCATAACTTTTTTGAAGATTAACTTATTGGGATGTTTTTTTTTTTGAAAATTTTTTTTAAATGTACTTTTCAAAAAAAAAAAAATTAAAATAATAATTCGGATTCATATTGGTTTTTTTTTTTTGAAAATTTTGGAAAAAAACGAAAATTTCGGGATGATTGACATTTTTGATTGACTCCTTTCATTAATTATAATTTATAAGTTCAATGATCACTTATGGGTGAAGAAATAATCAATACAAATAAAACTGCATTAGATAGTTTTATGATTTTATTTTATAATCATTTTATTTATCGTTCTAGTATTCTAAAAATTGTATCTAAATATCTCTTAAATATATACTTATAGTAATAAAGATATAAAAAATTTCACAATCCTCCTCATCGATAATTTAAAAAAAGAAAAAAAAACTTTCTATTAAATCTAAGTAATGATCTTTTTTAATACTCTTTGATATGTGCATTAAAACCTACTGAATAAATTAATTTGATAAAATTACAGTTACTTATAGTTAAATAAGTGTTCGTTTATTTTTATTTATTTATTTATTTTTTTTTTTCATAATTAACATATATGTATTAGGACAGTAAGTTAATAAAATGTTATGATACTGAAATTGAGAGACATCTGATAATTTTAAGAATTTTTTTTAACAAATAAATTATAGCAAGAAAATTTTTATTAAAAATTTCATCTTTAGAAGCTCTGAAAAATTATTAATGAGATTTTTATAAATAATTTTCTATACCTAGTTTATTTTTCAAGGAAAATAAAAAAATTGTCAAGTGTCTGCTAACTTCAACCTCATAAAATTTTAAGAATTCACAAATTTTAATATTTCATTCAATTTCTCGTGTTATGTCGGACTCAGCGTCCGACATTTTTATTTTATAACAAATGGAATTTAATTATTCATAAATAGTTTTATGTTCTTACAACTAATTACACACATTTATTTTATTTTAAAATTTTTGTTATCTTCAAATTTATCAATAGTATTTTCAAAAGAAACTTATTTGAAAAATTTAGTTTTAGTTGGGCCTGACCATACTAAGGGATTTGAGCCTGAACAAATACCCTAATGGAATTTTTAACTTTGTCGAGATCCGAAATAGAAGTTCTCGATAACAAAATAAATGTATATATAAACAATAGTTTAAATAAAATAAAAGTAAATAATGATAAAAGAAAAAATAAAAAGGAATGTTATGATAATTCTAGTATCAACAGAAAAAAAAATATATGTTGATAATTTAAGGAACAAAATTTAATAACTATAATTTAAGTTTAAACAAAAAAAAAAATAAATAAATGTTTTCTTTTATTTTCGAATAAAACAACGACTTAAATAAAAAGAAAAATTTAGATCTAAGAAACTAATGATAATTTGTAATCTATGCACAAATTAATTTTTATCTAACTAATTTAATATAAAAATTTGGTCACAGTAAATAATTTAATGTAAAATAGTACACATGTATGTTTTTGTCTATGCATAAATGCGCTTACGTATACACAAACACATAGATGTATAATAGAGCATAAGAGTAAAGGAGAAGCGATATTGTACTCTGACCCAAGTAGAGGGGACTCATGCAACATTATAGAAAAATCTAAGAGAGAGGGCAAGGGCTCAAGGAAATAGAAAAATAATTGGACATTATTTCTCCCATCTAGTAAAAATAAGTAACCCCTTGTGGAAATAATTCTCTGAAAAACCTCTTGAAAAGTCTTTATAACTCTGAATAAGACTTTTCGAAAGTCTTCACATCCCTAACTAAGTAAAGGAAAGACTTAATAAGTCTTCAAAACTCTGCGATACTCTTCAAAAATCAAATTTTCCCTGCAATTTCGAAATTTCTCAAAGAGTTATTAAGACTTGATAAGACTTGTTCAGTTTTACAGGAAAAGAAGAAAATATTTCTTTTCAAAAAAATTACTTATCAGAATTAAATAAAACTATAAAAAAGAATTAATGCATGTTTTAAAAAAATTTTTTTTAAATAATATTTTCATCACGAAAATACTTTGATGGGCATCGAATCACTCATAGTTGAGCAAGTCAAAACATCAACAGCAAATGAAGTGCACTTGCTGTTGGAAACAGATATATTACTCAAAGAGTAAATCCAATCGGTATTTAATTTGGACTATCAAATATTAAAGTCAACTTTCTAGATAGGAGAGAATTTTCTATCCACATGCCACCTATTAGAAACTAAGAACACTTAAAGATTCTAACTGTAAATTCGTAAACTAAAATATGTTAGGTATCAATTAATTCCAGCAGATGGCGTGTGGATAGAAAATTCTCTCCTATCTAGAAAGTTGACTTTAATATTTGATAGTCCAAATTAAATACCGATTGGATTTACTCTTTGAGTAATATATCTGTTTCCAACAGCAAGTGCACTTCATTTGCTGTTGATGTTTTGACTTGCTCAACTATGAGTGATTCGATGCCCATCAAAGTATTTTCGTGATGAAAATATTATTTAAAAAAATTTTTTAAAACATGCATTAATTCTTTTTATAGTTTTATTTAATTCTGATAAGTAATTTTTTTGAAAAGAAATATTTTCTTCTTTTCCTGTAAAACTGAACAAGTCTTATCAAGTCTTAATAACTCTTTGAGAAATTTCGAAATTGCAGGGAAAATTTGATTTTTGAAGAGTATCGCAGAGTTTTGAAGACTTATTAAGTCTTTCCTTTACTTAGTTAGGGATGTGAAGACTTTCGAAAAGTCTTATTCAGAGTTATAAAGACTTTTCAAGAGTTTTTTCAGAGAATTATTTCTACAAGGGACGCCCTAAAATTCGACACCTTTACGATTTTTCAACAAAAATATCTCTCGTTGTCCTGACGTCCTAGTGTTAACATCGAAAAAGTTTTTATAAGTTTCAATGAAACCACGCGTCAGATTAAAAAAAAAAACAATTGTTAGTAAAGTAAATTTCAATTATGTAAAGAAACGGTAAGTTTCTTTACATAAGTGTTCATTTAAATAGGTTCTTAATTGAGATTTTTATGTTTGTTTTAATAATTCAAATCTTTGTATGATAATTTTATAATATATTTATTAAATTGAATTCATTTTCTTATATTATAACTTCAACCCCTTCCCATAAAGCTTCAGATCCTTATCTATTAGCCTAACGGCTAGGATAAAAATAATTAAATTTTAGTTGCGTTTTCGACGTAACACTCGTCTTTATTATTAATCCAAAAAGCAGGATATCATAGAATAGCTATTCTCTATCCAAGATTCGTTTCATAAAATAATATTTATTTTATATTAAAAAATAAATAGAATTTTCTAACAAACGCTCTGCATGAAGATTCTATGGTTCTAGCGGCGCTCTGATTTGAAGACGGATTTGTGTAGTTTTCGAATAAAAATACAGTGAAAGCTGTTAAAAACGATCCAGGTTATCTTCCTTGCTCTTGTTAACGTTTTATGAGAAATTGAAACAGAACTACGGTAAGTTTTAATAGCTCTCACTGTACAATTTTTCGATATTTTGCTTAGTTTTCGAGTTATTGACACTCAAATATTGAGAGAATAATTTAAAAAATTAAAATTTTATTTTTAAGTATTTTTAACTGAATATATTTTCAAAATATTAAAAAAAAAAAAAAAATAGCCGTGAAACTCTTGCTATGAAAAATCTGGAAGTGATGATTTTTTTTTCATGAAAATTAGTTAAAATTAATGAAAATTAACTTAGCAGATAGTTGATAATTTTAAGAATTTTTGTAATAAATAAATTATGGCAAAGAAAAATTTATAAAAAAAATTGACATTTAGAAAGTTTTTAAAATCTACAAATGCAATTTTTTAAAAATAATAATTTTTTGGAGCAAATTTGTTTGTTAAAAAAAATTTTTAAATTGTCAAGTGACAGCTAACTTTAATGTCATTTAAAATTCTTTTTGTGAAAAACTAATCAAAATATTACCGGCCACGACTTCTAATTTTCCATCTAAAATCACGTCATCTATATGTTGATACACGTATTCAATTTTACACCGAGATTGGTACGGAAAAATAAATTAAAAAAAAAATTATAATTAATTGAATATGTAAAATTGATCTAACGACGAAATAACTAAATAATTGAAACTATTTAATCAAAATAAATAAGAAAATATTGCTATTTCGCTATTGGGACATACAAATCCGTGTACGTAGACATTTAACAGTAAGCCCGTCATAGGTTTTTAATTCATGAGATTGGAGGGGCTTTGGACTTCTTTCGTGGCCACACGCTCTTCACAACTTCACATTGAATCCGTTACTGGTAAGAAAACTAGTGTAGTCTGAGTTTTACTACATAAAACTGATAAAAATAATATAATTGATTGAGTAATTAAATTAAAAATAATAATTTACGTTATTGCTGAAATGTTTTAGGTACATTACTAGTAAACTGGCGTCGTGAAATACATTTATTATTTCACCGGACTCTTTAAATACGGTAGAGTAAGTACCTTCATTCATTTTTTTTACTCGTCATCTCTGACCCGTCAGACACATGATGTTTCCGTGACTTAACTTATGTTACACTTTTATAGTTATTATTTTTTGAAATAATTTTTGAAATGATTCATATAATATTAACATTAATTGTTAGTTTTATATTTAAAAAGTTTTACTATTGATTTTAAATTTATTTATTTATTTGATGTGTCGGGAAGGTCATGCTGGTGATGAGGTTACCGTTCTTGTGACGTGTCAAGTGCGAAAGCTAAAAAAACATGATTATACTCCATTCCATATGGTGGTCGGCTTCCGCTGGTCATTGACATACTGGCATTTTATCATATTAAATAATTACTTATTTTTTTTCAATTTTTTAACTTTTATTAATTCTTTAATTTACGAATTATAATTTTTTAATATTTGTTAAAAAAAAATTTTTTTTTATTAAGCTATTAGTGGTTATCAATATCAATTATTTGCTAATTTAGAGAGCTTAAAATTAATTTTTGTCTAATATTAATTATAAAAATCATCTGATTAGCTTTGATCATATTCCGGGTGTGTCAAATATTTTTTTTTTTCAACAATAAAATTTGCTTTTAAATTTATATCGGTATTACTTGTAAAAAAGAACGAAGAAAAAAAAACAAATAGACAACCATTATCGTTATTTATATAATAATTTTATTTGGCGATTGATGGTTCGGGTTAAATTGATAAAATAAATTTTATCATCTGTTAAAATGTTTACGTTGCTTGTATAAGCAGATTGATAAGTTTATAATTTAAAAATTATGAAACTTGTTGAGTACAATTGAGTTATTCAAATATTGTTTTTTTTTTTTTTTTTTTTTTATTTTATTTTATTTGAGTATTATAAATAAGTAACTGAGATAAAAATTATTTTCAGTGCTACTGTAAGGACTCGGCACAATCCAGGACAATCTAAAGATGCAGCAGCAGTTAGTAATGGAAGAGGGAACGGCCTACGAGCCACCAACTTACGATGAAACATTCCCAGAGCTTCCGGGCTCATGTAACCATACAACTATTTCGAATCAACTACCAGTTAACAATAGCATGAGAGTTGGTTCGAAAACAGTAACAACTGTTTTCCATGTACCATTGGAGGAACGTAAGTTAGATCATAGTGATAAATTTGGTGAAGGTGAATCAATGCGTACATGTCAAGCAATAATGAAAGAGACAAATGCACGCATTGAGATATCGTCATCGAAAAGTCAAACTCTTTCGTTTGTATTGAGTGGTGTACAAAGTCAAGTATTAGAAGCACGTCGTAGAATACTTGCGACTTTTCAAACTCAAGCAAGCAAGCAGATAAGTATCCCAAAAGAACATCATCGTTGGATTTTGGGTAAACAACGTCAGCGTTTAAATGAATTGGAAAAAAATACAGCCACTAAAATAAACGTACCATCTGTTGACGTTCAATCAGATATAATAGTAATTACAGGTACTAAAGAAGGAATTGAAAAAGCAGAACATGAAATAAAAGTCATTTCTGATGAACAATCAAGGAAGGCATTTGAGCGTATTGTCGTTCCTAAAATTTATCATCCATTTATTCGTGCTTTTAAAGACAATACTATTGGTATGAATGCTAATACCAGTTTGAGAATAAATATACCACCGGCATCAGTTCAAAATGATGAGATAACAATTGCAGGTGAGAAAGAAAGTGTTGTTGCAGCCAAGAAAAAAATAGAAAGCATCTATAGAGACGTGGAGCAACGTTACAGCTCTGTGTCCGTTGAAGTGCCAAAATCTCAGCATAAATATGTTATGGGACCCCGTAACACAACTATTACTGAGATATTACAATTAACTGGAGTTAGTGTTGAGATGCCAAGTCCTGATTCATCAACAGGAACAATAACATTACGTGGTCCTCAAAAAAAATTAGGACAAGCTCTGGATAAAGTTTATGAAAAAGCTAATAGTGTACGTACAGCAACTGTTGAAGCTCCGTCCTGGATTCATAAATATATTATCGGTCGTAAGGGTAGTAATATTAAAAAAATAACTGAAGATTTGCCAAAAGTGTATGTTGATTTTGCAGAAAATGATAATAAAATAAAAATTGAAGGCCCTCCTGAAGAAGTTGAAAAAGTAAGAGAGCAAGTTGAGGCTCATGCTCAAGATCTTATCAATAAATTGACATTTGTTGAACTTAAAGTTGATCCTAGATATTTTAAACATATTATTGGTAAAAATGGCAGTAAAGTTAATCGTTTGAAAGAAGAAACGAACGTATTTATCAATATATTTGAAAAAGATGGTCAAAATATTATTCGCATAGAAGGTAATCAAGCTGGTGTCGCTGAGGCTGAAGCTAAATTAATGAAGACTATTAATAAATTAGAAAATGAAAAGGAAAAGGATGTTATTATTGATCATCGTCATTATGCTAGTGTTATTGGTAAAAAGGGTTTTAATATTAAAGAAATAAGAGAAAAATTTAATAATGTACAAATAACAATACCCGGGCCAAATGAAAAAGATGATGTTGTTAAAATCCGTGGTCCTAAATTAGATGTTGATAGGTGCCATAAATATTTGATGAAATTAGCTAAAGAACTTGATGAAAATAGTTATTCAATAGAAGTACCAATTTACAAGCAATTTCATAAATTTATCATTGGTCGTGGTGGGATGAATATACGTAAAATCCGTGAAGAAACTCAAACTAAAATAGAATTACCATCTGAGGGCTCTGCTGATGAAGTTATTGTAATCACAGGTAAAAAGGAAAATGTTGAAATGGCACGTGATATGATTAAAAAAATCCAAAATGAAATGAGTAACGTTGTAGAAGAAGAAGTTATTATACCACCAAAATATTATAATTTTCTTATTGGGACTGGCGGTAAAATAATTCATTCAATAATGGAGGATTGCGGTGGGGTAACTATTAAATTTCCAACTGCAGAAAGTAAAAGTGATAAGGTTATAATACGTGGTGTTAAAGAAGATGTTGAAAAGGCAAAACAACAATTACTTGAACAAACAAATGAAAAACAATTGATGAGTTTTTCGGACACTGTTCGGGCTAAGACAATATATCACAGATTTATAATTGGTCGTCAAGGAGCAAATATTAAAAAAATAAGAGAATCAACGGGTGCTCGTGTAGTGCTCCCGACTGAGAAAGACGAGGATCCTGAAATTATAACGATTATTGGTAAGAAAGAAGCCGTTGAAAAAGCTAAAGCTGAACTGGAGTCGACAATTAGAGAAATTGGAAATATTGTTGAAGATGAAATAACTATCGATCCTAAACATCACAAATACTTTGTTGCTCGTCGTGGTGGTGTATTAGCTCGTATTGCTGATGAATGTGGTGGTCTGCAGATTTCATTCCCACGTGCTGGCGTTGACAGCGATCGAGTTGTTTTAAAAGGTTCTAAAGAGTGCATAGAAGCAGCTAAACAACGTATGCGAGAAATTGTTCATGAATTGGAATCAAAAATTACTATTGAATGTATTATCCCGCAAGTACATCACCGAACAGTTATGGGTTCTAAAGGAAGTAAGGTACAGATGGTCACATCTGAATATGATGTACAGATTAAATTCCCAGAACGTGAACAAATATATCATGATGAACAACCTCTGCAAGAGCCACAACAGGAGCAACAGATCAATGGTGATAAAAATGGAGAGACTGAAGTGAATCACAATCCACCTCCTTGTGATATTATTCGTATTACTGGACAGCCAGAAAATGTTGAAAAAGCTAAGAAGGCGTTGTTAGATCTAGTACCAATAACTGTCCAAGTTGATGTACCATTTGATCTTCATCGTCTTATTATCGGTAAATCTGGTCGTGATGTACGTGTACTCATGTCTAAGTATGACGTTCATATTAACATGTCACCTGCTGATCAAAAGAGAGATTATATTGAAATTTGCGGTGCTCCTGCAAATATTGAAGAGGCTAAACAAGCTATTTTAGAACGTGTTGAAGACTTAGAAGCTAAACGACAAGAGCGAGCACTTAAATCATACGAATTAAAGTTTGAAGTTAGTCCAGAATTTCATCCGAAACTAATTGGCCGTGGTGGTGTAGTTATTAAAAAAATTCGTACTGATTTTGATGTACAAGTCGATTTTCCTAAAAAAGGAGATCCTGAAGAAAATATCATAACTATCATTGGATTTGAAAAAAATACTCACGAAGCTAAAGAAGAAATTCTAAAGATTGTTAATGGTTTAACTAAAGAAGAAATCAAAATCGATTCTGCTGTCCATTCGCGATTCATTGGTGCGCGTGGTAAAAATATACGCAGGATAATGGAAGATTATAAGGTCGAAATTAAATTTCCACGAAAAATTGACTCAGATCCTGATCTAGTCGTTATTATTGGCAGTGAAGAAAATGTCACTGATGCACGCGAACATCTTTTGAATTTAGAGTATGAATATGTAAGTTGATTTTTTTTCTTCTTCTTCTTTTTAAATTAGAAACTAATATAAATATTTTTAATTCCAGTTGCAAGATCTTGAGGATCGTGAACGTACTAAGTCAATCCGTGGGGGTAAACATGAATCAGACCGACCTCTTGGCAGCAACGAAAGTGATTCAGGTTTTGTAGTAAAAGGAGGCCCATGGGAGCAGCAACAGCAATCACAGCAGCCAAGAAATGCTCCAGACACTGCTAGTGTAGCAGACTTTCCGACATTTGTAGGCCATGATTCGAATCAAGTATCTGTTGCTACGCCAGAAGGACCTTGGGGTAAACGTCGGGATGTTCTCGCTAATTCACTTAAGTAAATATCCGTTAAACGACAGTTTAATTGAGTATATTAAATTTCTTTCACATAAATTAATATCAAAAGTATAAAATAAAAAAAAAAAAAAAAGAAAGAAAGAAAGAAAAAAAAAAAAGATCAACTTTAATATCAAAAAAATTAAAGTTGGTCGTTGCTTCCCTAATCCATTGTTGACGCTGCTGCATTATAACGACTTAGGCCACTCTCTTGGACTTTGAAACTGGTTTCACTGATACCGCTAAATACTAGAATGTTTTCTCTTAATTAAATCAACTTTAATAACAATTTTTTACGTCATATATCTGTAACTGTAATGCATTGAATACTCGTAGGTTTTTTAAAAATTTAATTCGTTGCTTTTAAAAATTCTTGTTACAAAGTAACAAAAATGAATTATCATACAAATTAATTTATTAGATAAATGACTAATGCCTTATAGATACAGATATATTGTACTTAAGACTGTGGCTTCATAGAAATTCCTATGTCCTTCGGAACGATTTCTTTTCTTTTTATTAAAATTGTTATTATATTTTTTTTTAACAACAATTTCTCGAAACAAGTTTTAAATTTTTACTAAATGAATTTTAATACTCGATGGTTATTGTCTATTTATTTATAATTGTATATAAATTTCAGTTTGTTGTTGTTTTTTTTTTTTTTTTTTTTTTTGTTTTGTATTTGTTGTCTTTTACTGGAGCAAGTGATAAATTGTAAATTATTTTTGAATGCAACGTCATAGATGGAATACACTATATAATTTATAAATTAAAAAAAAAAAAAATAATTGAATAAAGAAAAAAAATTGTAACAAAAATGTACTAATTTAAAATATAATAACAAGATCAGCCTTGTTAGTATATTTTAAGAAGTCTTTCCAATTAAGATGACAGATTTCTATAAATATTTACAAGATGGAAAATAAAATATTAATAAATAATAAAAAACAAAAAAAAAAGATTAGTATATTAATGATGTGTAGATCTAGTGCGGAAATCGTGTATCATTTAATGAAACATAAATTAAGGCAAGGGTGCAAAAAAAATATACAGCAAAATTAAGATAGAAATTAATCAATTCCCGAATTGTTTCGCCGTAATTTATTAAATTGATTATAAAATCATGATTTTGCGTAATAAATTTTTTATCAATTGTTTTTTCTATGAATAAAATTCGTGCATATATAATACCCGTATGAGGCCAATTAAGTGATAAGATATAAATGAAGAAAATAAAACAATGAAAAAAAAATAAATATAATGAACCACGAAAAATAAAAAAAAAAATTGAAATAAATAATTTAAGATAAAAACATGAATAATAAATAAAAACACTTATTCTGTTAAAAGTGCCTTGTCTATTTTCTTCAAGACAGCTCATTTTCAATTAGTAGATTGTGAATATAATATTATAATAATAAATATTAACTAGTAAATTATTAATTGATAATTAATTATTCTATTAAAATAACTGTATATGAATGAAAAAAATATATGGGGTTTTCATGAGAGTAAGTGATGTCATACGCTAAGTAAAATTAAAATTAATCTAAAAAAACGCAAAAAAATAGATTAATGATAAAAATAATAAAATAAGACTACAAAAATAAATTCATAAAAAAAAATTTTAAGTAAACTAATATTTACTTTACTAATTATAGTGTAGAAAATAATAATTCATATACGCTTGTAAGTTATATGTATGGAAAAAAAAAATATGAATGAATGTACGAAAAAAAAAAAAAAAAAAAAAAAAAAAAAAAAAAAAAAAATCGAATAATCAAGATACATTTCGGGAATATAGAAAAATTCATTTATATTTTTAGGTCTACAATTAATTCATAAGCCTATGATCGACCTATTACTATCTCTTTACATGAAGATTATTATCATTACATATGATATTATGAAATATAATTATTGCCAAACATACGGAATGAACAAGCGAAGAAAGAAATTTTTTAATTGCTTGAATTCAATTAACTATTAAAGTTGTAGTTGCATGAGAAGATGAATTAATTATGACATACTAGAAAAAAGATATGCATATAAAAAAGTAATATAAAAACTTTTTTATGCGTTTTAGGATGTAATAAACGATGTAATTGAAAAATATTAACTACATATTGAGTATACAATATGATTAAAACATAAATATCATAAGGTTATATCATATAAAATGAACTGTTGAAGAATAATTATTTCCAAATTTTCCTCTCTTTTATTTATTTCTTTCTTTTGTTATTTATAATAAGCGCACAATCATCTGATGAAAAAATCAAAATTTTTTCAAAGGGCTGTACTTCGAAGGACGATGATCATAGAGTTTCAGCGATTGGGAAAATTATAATTTTAATTAATTTTGTCAACCTGAAGTAGATCTTCATGTTTAAAATTCATTAATTTATTAACAAAACCATCATTTGGACGAATGTAACGTTTGTTTTTAACAATTTCATACGACTGACTGTAAGATATTTTTTTTAAGGCCATTAAATATCCAATTATGATTGTTGGTGATCTTGATACACCAGCATTACAGTGCACTAAAATATTTTCATTTATATTTTTATGAATTATTTCTATACAATTATTTAACACTCCAAGCAAATCAAATTCAGGTAAGTCAAGAATACTAACGTAATAATAGTTTATCCCGTGAAATTTAATGTCAGGATCAATTCCCAAGCTTAAAACATGTTTTATTTTATGAGAACTCAAGAGATCTAGGTCGATAACTGGATCTTGCGAGCTGAGAAATAAACCAGGAATTATCATATCAATATTGAGATTTGGTTTATCATCAATAACAAATGGCGAAACTTTGATTCCTAAATCACGAACAATACCACTTGAAATTTCAAATTTTTCACCTGATGTGCTTGTTACAATTGTTTTTGTCGGTTTTAATAGTTTCTTACGATTTTCAAGGAGACTCGAAAAATCCATCTTATAATTTAAAAAGTCATGTACAATATTTCATTTTTATTTTACAATATTAATAAAATTACTTAAATTACACCTTACTTAGATAACTTGAGTAACGTTATTATTAATTAATGATAGCTAATAATTGACTAGGTCGTGGAGCATCTTCGGTTTTTAAAATACAGTTGGCTAATTCTTCTTGATCATATTCAATATTTTTAAGAAACAATCCTTGAGGTGGTGCCATTTGAATTCTTTGATCCCAATTTAGATGTGATGGGACGTGTAACATCGTTAGAACATCTCGTTCACTAATTATACCGGAAGCAATACCGACCAGAGCTCCAACTATTTTTCTCACTTGGTTGTAGAGAAATGCACGTGCACTAATATTTATATGCCAGAAATTGAAACCATCTGATAAAGGATCAAATGGCATAAAAGGAACTGCTGGATCAATAGTTAAACTATTTAAACTTCTTACGTATTTTATTTCTCTATTTGTACGATTTTTACCAGCAAATGTTTCGAAATTTTTCGTTCCCATAAAAAGTCTTGTTGCATTTCTTAATGCGTCAATATCAATGTTTTCACCTCTATAAAAAATAACAATATTAATAAGTACATAATTGATTAAGATGACACAAATAGATACCTAATATGCCAAGCACGTTGTAATTCAGAAATTGGTACTTTATGCTCATGGAAATTTTTTGCAACCATTAAACGATAGAAATAACTTCGTGATTTAACATTTCTCCGAGGATCAAAATCGTCTGTAATAGGATAAATTGATGTTATCCTTATCTCATGACCACAGCGGGAAAGCCATGCGTTAAGTCTTCGGATGATCGTTTCTGTATCATAAACCGGATCTGTTGGATGCTGTAAATCCACTTGAGCAGTATTAAAAAGTGCATGAACACCAGCATCAGTTCTAAAATATTATTTGTCATTACAATAATTTAGTATGTATATAATTGAATAAGATGAATAATTATCACAATAAATTTTTTCAATGAGAATTAATTTAGCAGCTATTTATTAATTTTTAGAATTTTTTAACAAATAAATTATGGCAAAAATAAATGAGAAAAAAAATTTACATTTAGAAATTTTTAAAAATTATAAATGCAATTTTTTAGAAAAGATTTACTTGTTAAATCAATTTAAAAAATTATCAAGTGGCTGCTAACTTTAATGTCATATTTTTTTCCATTGATTACCTGCTTGAAATTTGTACCTTAGGATAACATGTACTTCTTGGTTTTAAGGTAGTGGATAATGCTGTTTCAATTGCACCTTGAACTGAATCTACATCGATTAATCTTTCACAACCTATTTGTTTTGCCGCTCCTCTAAAAAGAAAAATAATTAACTAAAATAAACTCCATTGATAATTTGTCGTTTAAGAATTTATTTACCTGTAACGTGTACCAATATAACCCATATAGAATAGATACCGGACCATTTTGATGTCTTTTACATTAATATTTGTTTAGAAATTATGAAAGTAATTGTATAATGAAAATTTCGATGAAATTTTGTAATTTTTAAACAATGTTTTTATAAGAGCAATAAGGATACAATATACATTAAAAAATAGCGATTTTACAGTAGTACTCTCTCGGTGTTAAAGATGTACGAGCATGGTATTAGAGTGGGGATAGCTACTAAACCACGTGGTAAAGAGATGTTACTCGATTTTTTATAATATTTGTGCAAATGTACATCCGGATTAATTAACGAACTAAGGATTGGATTAATTAAGAATTAATTAGAATGCAATTCCTCTTCTCGTGCTAATTTCGATATAATTTCTTTAAAAATTAAGCAATGAAACATAATACTAAATTTTTATTTAAAATTATCGCTCTTTCGATTGGTAGTGTCATCTGTATGTGAAAAGTTTCTATGTGTGGGTTAAATATTTTGCAGAATATCACAAATCACTATTTTTTAGTTTAATTTTTTTATTATTGTAACAACCACAGTTTTTGATTTGTCATAAGACATGATACTAAAATGAGTAAACAACTAATGAAGTTTTTTTTTAAGTTAAAAAATAAAAAAAAAAACATTCATAGTTATTTTGTAATATGACATGTGAATTATAAAAAACTATAAATTTAAATAGCGCACTACGCGCGCGCTTTAATTTTATCCAATAATGGATAAAATCAAGACTTTCATGTATTTTAATTTAAAGGATTTTTTAAAAAGTAATTAAGCCGTGTTAATTTCATTATCAATATAATTCTTACTTTCCTTTAGTATGATTAAAACTAGCTGTTACCCGCCCGCTACGCTGAGCGCTTTACAAAATTGGATTTTTAGATCTAGATTTGAAATTTAATTAGAGTATTGTTTCGACTTGCAATATCTCATTCATAAGATATTCAACTTTTGAAAATTCTAAAAAAGTGTTTTTTTAACATAACTTCAAAATTTTACGTTGAATCATTTGGTAAATAATAAATAATATTTTATGCTTAAAAAAACTGCCCCGACTACTGAGAGTTTCATAAAAAACGATTTATTTGATCGTAACATATCGCAATTCAAAATTTTTAAAAACTAATAGATTTCCGAGTTCGAAGAGCTCAAAACTTCAAAATAGATCATCACGGTCGACCGTTTTCCAGATTTTTTTTTCTTCATTTAACAGCTCTTATCTTCAACTTAATTTTGAAATTTCTAAATCGGTGGATTTCTGTTTATAATTTCATTTTTCTTAACAATCAAAAAATTAAGTGAAACTATTTTCTCGTTTTTTTATAACTTGATTTTACAAAAAAAATTTTTAAATGAGAATGAGCACGCAAATTTATTTTCAAAAAGTCTGCTATAATTATAATAGCTTCTTTTATATAGCTTACAGGCGGATAAATATCAATTCTTTTAGGCTTGAGGATCTTATTTTTATTTTACTAACTTTGTTCGATTTAAATAAAAAAAAAATTTTTAAAAGTCCACACGCTTTTAGTAGGATATTACTCACATAAAAATTTTAGAGAAGCTGAATAAAGACAGTTACAATAGTTCAAAAGTGGGTGATCTGACATGCAATAACCGATATATTGTGGTATTATAAATGATACTTGATAATTGATAAAAAAAAAAAAAAAAGATTGTTAAAAATATATTAATTTAAAAGGTTAAAGCAATATGTTAAAGAAGAGAAAATACGATCATCTCATATCGTTCATAATGAATATTTTATTTATAATTCGTGGATTATTAAATTGTATACTTGAAGATTACAAAACTATATTTATGCTATGCTATTTTTGAAAGTTCTTTAAAACTTTTTTTTTTTTTTATTTTAGAAATTAATAAAAAAAAAACTACTTGATGATTTCGAGATATTTTAAGATCAATTAAACATATTATACGAAAAAATTAAAACAAATTTTCGATTAATAAAATTTTCAAAATGAAACAATTGCGTCATTTCATCATTTTTACAAAATTCTTTATAATAAATAATTTTTTTTTATTCATTATTTTGAAAACAAACTTTGGCCTATCTGATAACGACGGTCATAATTCTCGGGGTAAAAACAAAAAAAAAGTATAAAAAATGCTACAATTTTTTGATTCATACGGCTTTGAAAAAAAAATTGTTTTTTTTTTCTCTGGCAAGATTTTGTTTAGTGGCAGAATAGAAGTTGATCTAAATGGAAAAGGGTAAATTCTAACTATAGGCCAAATTTCTGCAGAATATCCCTTATGCTACTTGTATTATTAATAAAAAAATGAAAAACTATTGGATATTTTTAGTTTTTTGTATTAAACAGATAAAAATTTATCTAGGATATTTTTATTTATTGCAGTAGATAATTCGCCATAAACTTGTCTCCCGAAAAGTCTCTTTTTCATCAGCATTTACTAAGAATTAAAAACGAGAATATAAGTAGCCAAGAACGAAACTAAAGGTAAAAAGAAAAGGTAAAAATGATATTTCTTACGACCCTCAAATCAAACTTATGACGGGCAGTCTTTGACTGTAATTATTAAAAATTATTAAAGAATAATTACAACTTTATTTAATACTAAATTTTATGTATAGTAGTAAATAAGCACTTAAAAGTCTTTAAATGAAAATAATTTTATTCAAAATATAAGTAGAATTAAAAATAAAGTGATAATAATCCTTATATAATTCTGAACTATTGGGTTTAAAATGATTTTCAATACTACAGTTTGTGATAATTGATTACTTTAATAAAATTGTTCTTATTCTCGAAAATTTATCGATGTTAAACAAATATATCCATTTTATCCTGTTTTCCATTTTAATTTGTCATTTTTTTTATTATCAACATATCTTTACAAAGCAAATTCTGTGAATTTGGTGGTTTGAACATCAGTGAGTGACTAAAGAATATTTTGCCCTATTTTTGAGTTAATTCGTGGTCAGTGAACTCGATATTAGATATATATATTATTTTTTCAATTTTTTTTTATAAAGAAGAAAATTACAGAAAAATAATTAGATATTAGAATAGATGTATATGTATATATTCAGATAGTTCTTATTCAGGGTATCTCCCAATTTTTTTTTTTTATGATAAGTCAGCTTTCAATTAATAAAAAATAATCTCCACCGACTTGACATTTTAATTTTTATTTTGCCTTCATAACAAGTAAAGTCCGAAGCGAAAAACAAGTATTTCATACGTTCGATAATTTAAACGCTGTTTTGATTGGAAACTGTACTAAATAATGACGTGAAAATTTGAAACTTTGTTTACTTATCTCTAATAATACACTGTTTAATAAGTAATATATTGCAACCAACGCACTTATTTAAGGAACGAAAGTGATGTGATAAGATATTGTAATTTATCGACCTCAAAGCATTGATATCTATCAAAAACGGGATTTTCGAAAATCGTATTGTGTTGATAACAATAAATTTACGAATTTTTCTAATTTTAAACTATCACAGCACAAATTTAATAAGAAAATCAATCGGATCGTATATACAAATATCTTAATGTCATTCGGTTAGCTGCTGACTATAAAGTGATCGCCTAGCAAAGTATAAAGCAAAAAGTTAAATTCTTGATCGTATAAAATACCCAATGTCAAATTTGGTAAGAACTTTTTCCTATTTGTTTAGAATCAATGTATTGTCGTGAAAATAAAAAAATCGAAATTATGATAAACAAGGACCATCGATATATATACATATATTTTTTTATGTTTAGCACATATATATATATATATATATATATATATATAAAAAGTACTCTTGAGAGACCTAGCAAAGATTAGGCCGCCATAAAAATTCACATTTTCTCTTTTTCTATTAGATAAATTACACAAACAATAATGTTACATTTTTGTAAAAATGCGCTTAGCTTATTCAATTCATCAAGTTACATGAAAAAATAGTAACCATAAAAATAAATCATGATTAATAAAATAATTTTTGTTAGTCAACAATCTAAATTATCTGTGTGCTTAGATCAAACAAGTTTTTTATACATGGTTAGTCATTAGTCAATTAGAACTTCAATGTCTTCATGCCATTGGCACCGTATTGAGTGACATAGTTTTTATCTATTTTTTGTCACATGCGATTGACATAAGAGCATTGATGTCCATATATCATCATGATAATTATGAAGCAAATTTTGTATACTTCACTCGATATTTACTTATACTTGAGATATAATATAATTTATCATTGCAGTTTAGATTACATACATTCGGAAATTTTTCTATTCCAAACATAAATTTCAGCTAATAAGATTTAATTAATTAATTAATAATAATAATAATAATAATAATAATAATTTGTGGGCCTGCTGTAGCCTATCGGGTCCGACTCTTGCTTACCAAAGCATTGAACCGAGTTCGATCTTAGCGTATACCAATGAATATGTTTCAATATTTAAGTTTATTTAATATTATTCTGCTCAGCCCAAATAAAACGAGTCCAATCACAAATAGTTTACATCCTACAGTAGTCGCTTATGACTTTAGTAGTTAATGCGACTTAAAACAAAAAATAAAAAAAAAAAAAAAATTAATAATTTATCATATTAATCTACTCAAACATTGTTATTAAAAAATTTATTTCCATTACTTAGTTGTGTATCATCACGCAGAAGGAACGATTATTTTTTACAAAGATACAAAACAAAATAGACAAATTTAATTAAAACTAATCCTTATTGATTCACTTTTTTTTTTTTTTTTTTTTTTCATGATTTAATTTTAAAAATGAGATCGATATTAAGAATAATGAGCAATTGCCTTATTTTAAAAATTTTTTTTTTAATTTAATTTAAATTCAACATATTGTGTGCGTAAAAAAACGCTAATATAACGAATTTACGCGCTTGAAATAAACACAAATGTATGTTTGTTTCTATTTATGTATAAATTCAATGGTACAAAAAAATACTAATCAGTGAAAGACATAAATTTTCTGTATCATGCAGAATTAACAATACAGTTAAAACCGTAGATAGCGATATCGCTTATAACAGCTATGTTTAAAATATAAGCTCAGAAAAACATATCGCCTATACGTCTGAGGAATACTTTTATTTTTTTTTCAACCATTACATACATGGTCTCATAAAATTCTTTCACAGCTTAATTAAGCTTAAGTATGCTCGAAATTTCAAATTAGTTTATGGTTTGATAGTTCAGTGCAAAAATTAAACTAAAATGACAGATTTTCTAAAGTTACGGTCAACTAATCAGATCGATAACATGCTGAATTAGCAAAATACTAGAAAACATTGAAATGTGTGTATAATGACGAATCTCGGGTTCTTAAAAATATTAAACAAAGTTTTCTTCAAAACAGTGCTATTTCTACGTGAATGTATTCAATGAATGATTCAACTAAAAACACATAAAATTCATGATTTTAAAAGTTAACTGTCGCTTGACCATTTTTTAATTTTATTTAACAAAAAAATTTGTTCCGAAAAATTATTTTTAAAAAATTGCATTTTTAATTTACTAAAACTTCTAAATATCCATTTTTTTTTTTATGCAGCAATTTATTTATCAGAAAAATTATTAAAATTATTAAAATTATTAAATATCGGCTAAATTAATTTTCATATAAAATTCTTTCTAATTTGGAATATTGTTTGCCTGATTAGTTGACTGCAAGCCATTTTTTTGGAGCAACATTTTAAATGTTAAATGTAAGATATAAAATTATACATGTGAATTTATTGTAATAAATATTCTTAAAGTTATTTTGCTTATCGAGCATTATTGATCATCACGATTATTAGCTATAATAGCCGTAAGCCAACGGTCACTTCGATATCACTTCGTTACCAACGGTTTCAACTGTAATTATAATAGTTTTCATTTAAACAAACTAATTAACAAATTTTTTCAATGAATAAAAATTATCAGATATCTGGTAGACGAAGAAATGAGTTTGACATACGTAATCTGTAAATTAAAGTATTATAATTTGAAATACTTGAGTATTTTATTACCATTAAAATACATTGTAGTCTTACAAATGTTAGGAAAGAAACTACAGTGTACTTTAATAACAATAGATCACTCAAGTATTTTCAATTAAAACAATTTAATTTATAGTGTATTAACCATTCGAGATTATGATATAAAGTAAAAAAATCAAGCGAGCACACTTGATCACATTTTTTTACGATTCCAAGCCCAAATTTTTACATTACATGGTCTCCTGTTTTTAATTTTTTTAATTCAATTTAATATGTGTTTGATTCATTCACTCACTCAATCATGCCCTTATATTATTAATTATATTATACGTTCTATAATATTATAATATAGGCTTCAATAAGCTAATCAATATAGAGCTACGACTGTGCCTTAACGATGGCAAGTTTTATTTTCATCCAATTGTTTTTTTTTTCTTAATTTTTTCTTAATTCATTTACCTTAATTTTCATTTTTTGTTAATTATATTTTAGGAATATCGGCAGTGAGATTCCAACGATAGATGCGACAGACAATGGGTTTGTCATCGACAGGCAAGGCAGTCAATCTAGCAGTCTGTATTTGCACTGCTTACGATAAATATTATCATTTTTTCAATTGATTAATTATTTTTTAATAATATTCAGCAATTGTTTGTTTTTCATATTCTTTTAAACATTGAATTTAATCATACTTTTTATATTGTTTAAAAAAAACTGTTGACGAGTGCCACACAAAAATTTATATGCCAGAGTTATCAACACCGTGGTCGTCGTAATTTGGCAGTTATATTATTTTAAATAAGAAAAAAAAACAAACACAGAGAAAGAAAAAGAAGTAAATAAATGGAACAAAAATAAGAGGGCACTCAACTGTTACAAGTAAATGTTTATCATAATAATCATCATCATCGTTATTAACATATTATTTTTTAATAACCTGCTCTAAATTAAATTTAATGATTTTTGTTGTCTGCACATCATTTTTACGTTAACAGCATCGCTGAAACTTTTTGAATAATTATTTCTTCACACCAATCCTTGCAAAATATCTACTTACATATTATTTATTTAAAATCTTTACTTATTCCACGATCCTACCAATCTCAAAAATAATTTCTTTACAATATTCATCTTTAAGCAGCAATTAATTGCATTATTCTTACTTAGTCCTTCCATTCTTTTAAATCCATCATTTATATTTATTTTATTATTTATTATTTATTATATCGCTTTTCTTTTCTCCTTAATCCACGTTATTTACGGAGAAACAAAAAAACGATCACTATTATATATTCTTTCTTGTGAATTGTCCAGAACGGAAAAACATTACTAAGATTACAAATCACAAATGAAATCACAGACTTTCGTTGGTGGTTTGTCAAAGGAGGGCTATTGTTTTTTGTTGTTGTATTGTTTTGTTTTCTTTTTCCAACTTTTTGTATTAGGGATAGGGCGCCGCACATTGCAACACGAGAACAACATTATATGCATTATACTTATGTTTTCAGTTTAGTTAGTTATTTTAAAAAATTTTTTTTTCCAAGAAATTGATTTTATGAAGTTTCAGTAAGCAGGGGTGGTGTATCATGACCCCCCTATCTTCAATTTCATTCCCATCCATTTTCCTTGATCATATGAGCCAACTCAATTATAAACTTACCCTCCTTGTATTTTTGACTCGATTCAAATGCATGTTCCTGCAAATTCAACGGCATTAGAGTCAAATTACAAAAAAAAAAAATGAATTGAATTTATTTTCAATTTAAAGTCAACAGCTTAGTTAAAATAATGGAAGAATTATGGTATTGAATTGAGCAAACATTTTTCGAGTATTAAGCTTTTCTTTTTGATAAATAACAGAATGAACAAAATTAGCACTCAAAATTTTTTCGAATTTTTACATATAAATTTTTTAAATATTTTTTTCCCAACAAGTTATTTGTTAGAAAACCTCTCAGCTAATTTAAATATTATAAATAATCGGATGATGAACTTACATATTTCCAACCGAGAGTAGTTTTACAACATTCGCAATAAATATCTGCGACAGCATGAAGACCTGTTAGCAGGACTCGCTCTTCAGCAGGACCGCAACCAACATTAACCCTGTTTTAAAATTAAAAACATCAAATAGTTTTAAATAAAAAAAATCTATATACAATGAAAAATAAAATCATAAATTTATGGTAAATGATAGAATTAATTGATTTCTTACACGGAATTGAAGAGATAGGCACGACCTTGGCTACCTTGGAAGGACTGTTATAAAAAAGTAAAATATATTAGCTACAATTACCAAAAAAAAAAAAAAAAAATAAATTAAAAATTATGCAATCAGTTCAACAGCTTCCTTAAATTAAATGAATTATTAATTAGTATATTTACCTTTGAGATGAGTTCATCGTGATTAGCGAGGTGAGCACGGCAGTGTATGCACGAGTAAGTGCGATGGCAAGAGGGTAAATAAGCTTGAAAAGTTTTCACCATGTTTGACCAAATTCTCGTCAAAGCTACAGATGTCTTCTTTCACTGCTCTCTCGATTATTTTCAGTGTTGATTTATTAATATATATTATATAAATATATATGTGTAAATTTGTTTATTTATATTTTCTTGAATTTCAGTTTAGTTTGTAAAATTTTACTTTGTTATTTCTTCCAAGGACTCCTTGATCTGTTCATCAATTACAACAATTATCAATAAAATTCTTTCATTGATTATTTTTGTTTTATTCAATTTTTTCTTCTGTTCGCGGGGGTGGTGGTGCAATTGTGGCCCCGTTCACCGCCGCCTCGTACTCCGATCAGCTGTTAAGCTGGTTCAGGCAGCGTCGGTTCAGGGACACCTGTTTAAAATAAATAAAAAAAAAAAACATTTAATTTAATAAAATTAATTTACCAGTTCTTCTTATAAATATTTAATGTAAATCTAAAAAAGAAAAAAAAAATTTTTACGGAAAGAAAAATTTTTTTACTACAGTATGTTATAAGTATTCTTACTTCATGAATAATATATTAGAAAGACTGAAATCATTTTGGATTAAAAACAATTGCGTTAGTTAAAAAAAAAATTTTATTTATCCAAAACAGGAAAAATGAATCTTTTAAAGAAAAAAGTATCTTGTAATAGTCTAATGTTGGCATATTCATTCATCTTTTTTCATTATTCTTCATTGTCTGAAGAAAAAAAAAAAAAAGTACGCAGACGTTTTCAACCAGACCGACTCTAAGGTCAATGAAGTACGTTTGAGTTCATTGAATCGCTCGAAGCGAACATAAAAATTGGCAAAAAATGGACGCTTGGATACGACAATACAGACAAAATAAGATGTATAAGAAGAGGTAATAGACACTAAATGTAATGTTAACTTTCCGCTAAAAAAAGAAAAAAAAAGTTAAACTTATTATTATACGCTACTATTATTAGGAATGACTATTAATGATATTAATTATTTTTGGTTGTAGAAGATATTTATGATTTACATTCAGTTTATTTCATTTAATTGATCCACAAATATTATTAATTATTAACACTAATTATTGAACACTAATTATTAATAAATTAAAAAATTATAAATACAGAAGAATGATAAATAATTAAGCTTTCCGGAATTGATGAAAGTATTTCAATATTTATAAAAGATTTTATGTTGATGTCAAGGAAAATGCTAAGAGTCATGATAACTATTACTATAACAATAGATTAAAATAAGATGAATGACGACGAAATATAACAAACTCGAGAGTTATTTTCGAATACTTAAAATTATATATAGCAGATAATTTTTTTAAAAAACAATAAGTGCGTGTATGTGGATTGAATTTAAGATCGAGAACGAATTAGATTTTAGATTACTGGAAAAACATATTATCGTAAATCCAATCGACAGCTAGACATTTTTCTGAGGATACCTGTATAACAAGATTTTTAAAACAGATATTCTTGTACAAGCTCTGTGATTGTTTCATCGATTTTTTTAAAAAAAGAACCAGCATGTTTTCTAAACTTCTTGATATCAATTTTTTTCATAACGTTTAATGAAATTTTTTTAAATTCAGTATCTTTAAAACAAAAATAATAGAATTTTATAAAATTTTCTCTATGAACTCAAATGCAATCGTTAAATTTGTTTAAACCCTACTTAAAATCATTCAGGATGTAAACAAACGTTATCTTATCAATTATTATCATCAAATATACTACGGCTATTTTTTTTTTGTGATTAAGAAACTAAAATTATTAAAAAAAGTGCAGGAACCTTAGACTTATTGTTCAATGAGTCATGAGCCGTAATTATACATACTTTTTATATGCATAATAAATTATATGCGATGTAATGTAATGAATCTTTTATTGTTCTTGAGTAGAAATAATTTCATAACAATTCAACTTAGAAATAAAAGTTTAAAATAAAAGGAAAATAAATAATAAAATAGTTCTTAGTGTCTAATTTCATCAGTAGATTACGACATAAAATAACAGCTATTGTATTTATAGGTATTAATTTTATTAACGACCTGGCAACTATCACATGACAAGAGTAAAAAAAATTAAAAAAGAATTGTATGATGTGAATTGAAGTTGGTTATATTTTAGTTTGCGAGCTTAATAAAATCGCGCATGTCGATTATCACCAAAGTAATTCATATATAAGCTGTATTGATCGTAAAACAGATTTGATCTTGGTAATATGTACTGATAAGGTCGCGGATTGTGATACAAGCTATAAGTTTGTCATATCAGCTGTTGATGTAAACAAAATGTATATTTATACATAGAATTCTCATTGTTTCTTCTTCATCATAGTCATTATCAGAATTGTTATTTTATTACTACATCATATAATGTATATGAATATATAAATGTTTATAAGCAGACAAATGTTTTGTTTGATCTTTTAAGATTAGATAGTCAAAGATAAGCGTATGAGCAATTATCAGCGAATGAATTTCGGGTGGATGTAGGTCGTGAATCTAAAGTAGGACTTGACTTGTTATGAAAAGAACAAGTACAACGTGGACATTAATGTCAATTGATGGTATGAAAGAGTACGGAAAAGCTAATATAATGTAAGCATGACCTGAAGCTAAATAACATGTGACAGCTGGAATAGATAATAAACAGAATTGAAAAACAGGTAATAACACTGAAGTTGACAGATATTCAAAATTTTTTTGGAATTTTATAGCAATTAAATTATTAAAAAAAAATTCAATTAAAAATTTTCACATGTGAAAATTACTAAAAATTACAAGTGAAAATTTTTTTATTGTAATTAATTTATTAAAAAAAATTTTTAAATCGACAGCTAACCGCAAACTTTAGTATTATAACAGGTAATCTAAAAGATGAGCTGATTTTAGTTGAGAAGAAATTAAAATAAAATTCAAAAATATTATGATGAAGATATAAATGAAGAAATAAAAAATAATGTAAATAGAGTATAGTATCTTAGCCATGAAAAGTAACAAATAGATCATCTGCGCACGTTTGATATGTAGTACTCTCTTTTTCTCTGTCGCCAGGGCAGCTGACACAAGCTTCCTATCAGCTGAGAATGTATACAAAACTAGTGAGAGAGAAATAAAGAGAGAAAGAATAGTTACAGCTGAAGAATGACAAAGTCAGATGGAGATCTCTCCCACATCGATTGAGTTTTTCTAAGTTTAACCAACCGAACAAAGAACATTACGTTATTTTTACTGTAAATTATGTTTCTTCTTTCTTCGATTATAATTATAGATATATTTCATGTAATTAAATGAATTACTGTTATCGAATAAAGCAGGAAGCTTTGAAAAAAAAAGGCTGATGCGTAGTTTTAAAAATACGTGTATAGGCAATCATTAATTGCGATTCGATTTTTCCCTCAAGATAAAATTACAAAATATTTAAACTTGTAGTAAACAATAAAAAAAAATTCACACTTCCGAAATATAAAATAATTGAAAATAATAAATATAGATAAATATATTAAAATAATAAATAATAGCAGTAAAATGGCGAGCTTCTCAGCTGTCTAGGTCACTGCTTATAGCGCGTGTTGTCAAAAAACCAAACAAAGACGCGGAAATATATGTATTTATATTTATTTTGTATATAAAGTATATAATCTATAAATTAAATTAATAAATAATATATTACACACCTCCATATGCATACGTGACAACAGCAACAAACACGATAAATAGTTAATGTTTTATAATCCTTATATTTGAAAACGAATCACGGCTTCTATTTCGTTTTACATTGAATATAAAGAATAACAATTCGTTTTTATCATCACTACACTACAAGCCGCAGTAGCGCAATCTCCACTTGAAGCTATTGCTTTAACGTTACCATACAACTAACTGTTAGCTATCTCTGTCTCTCATTGTCTTCTGTCCTCTGCTCTGGCCAGCGACAGCACCAAGCATCAAACGCAAACCAATGTTCTCGATATGAACCGACTAACTGATACAACTACCCACTGTATCATCACAAATCTTTCCTTCTTTCTTCCACCTGTACATTCCCCCACTCTCTTGTCTCGCTTTCTGTCATACCACACACACATTTACTTTCAATATATATGTGATACAAAACACATATTTCGATTTATTTTGGTCAAATAAACTTACACATGCGCATGCGTGTTAAGCTCCAAGTGCTTCCGGACATTGATAATAGCTGGCGCTCTGTAACCCCATGAGAGAGGAACAATCAAGGCGTCTTTTTTAAAATTTTTTTTTCTGCTTTGAGGAGAACAAAGAAAATTACTTGAGTATTTATTTTATCGATGGATTTTATTTTTTTTTTTTAAAATTTTTAATTCATTTAATTATTTTATTATTTATTAAGAATAGTTTTTCACAATAAATCTTGAAACTTAAAATTTTTTGTTGTACTAATTTTTTTTTTTTTTTTTTTTTTTTTTTTTTTAATTACATTCTTTTGTAGAATGAAATCAAAAGAAAAAATTACGTTACTTTATTACCAAAGTAACTTATATAATTATTATATTTTCTGTAATTTTATTGTTGAAATTTTTCTATCAGTTACTAATAGATAAAATAAGTAATATATTTAAAAATTAAAACATGGGTTTATTGTATTTTAGGTAAAGATAAAACTAACAATAGGAAGTAAAAGAACATATGTAACATTGAATGACGCAAAAGCTCACGATAGATTCACGTGAGGGTCGAATACTCATAGAACATAAACAAGAGTTTAATCTGCGTCGAAACTGGCGCGGCAAGTGCGCAATGATCTCGTCCTTTCTTATACAGATATGCAGACATAATTTATACAAAAATGTCGGCCGTCCACACTTGTAGGTATTACTATGAATATAGACAAGCTATGGATACATGTTTCAACCATACTATGACTGACTTTAATAAATCCTTTCTCTATATATCACTATCACATGGATACAATACGAGTCTGTTGCTTACAGGATACGTTGCTGCAAGTACTTTCTGAGAAAGTTGATATTTAAAAAAAAAATCTATTAATTATGTAATAAAATTAATAAATGAATAATTGACTCATTTTTGGAGTAGGAATTAATGGTGATAGGGCAAAATTGAACATTTTGATTTTTACTTTGTTATTTATTCAATGTGTAATATTTCATTTTATTTTTATTTATTTATAAATTTATACCCTACAAATTAAAATTTAAAATGAAAAAAATAACGTGATGCATTTGTTTTTTATTTGCGCGTATTTCTTTTTATGATTTAAATTTAAATTAATTTTTTTATCGCATCCAAAAGAAAATAGTTAATATATATTTGTTTAAAGTTTTATATTTTCAATATAGATAAGGCAACTAATTTTGTTTTATTATTATTATTATTATTATTATTATTATTATTATTATTATTATTATTATTATTATTATTCACCTTTATGATTTTTAGTACGTTAATTTTACATACAATCTAAAAAATTAAATGATAGATTAAAGTATATGTAAAACACTAATATATGGTTATTTTTATTTTTATCCTTGTTACAAGCCTTACAGATAATTAGAATAGAATATGTATAATTTGTTTATCTTTATATATATATAAACACTATGAATATATATGCATAAATATACAAAATATATTCATACATATATATAATTAATATTTTTATATATATAATTATATATAACTCTTGTAATAAAATCGATTACTTGATGCCTTATTTCCTCGTAATTTCTTTTTATCTCTCTTCTAAACATATATTTATATATTTATATTTATATATTTATAATAAATATATAACTAGTGTGTTATGGTAGTATAAGAAAAGTGCGTGCAATGGGTAGCAGCAGGGTGCGCATTTAGTAGTGCATCTGCGTCATTGTCATCGTCTTGGTTTCGTTCATCGTCGTAATTTTCATCATTGTCATTGTCATCACTACCATTGATAAAATTATTATTGTTATTATTATTATTAATATTATTATTATTCACGGAAGATGTAATCCATTTTTTACTCGTTTTAAAATCATCTCACATGGTGACATTTAACTGTATTGCTTTATTGTCCACTGTGCACACCTGTTGTGATTGCTGCTGTGGTTGTTGCTGCTGTTGCTGTTGCGCTTGCTGCTGCTGTTGCTGTTGCACTTGCTGTTGTGCTTGCTGTTGCGCTTGCTGCTGTTGTTGTTGTTGCTGCTGCTGCTGCTGTTGTTGTTGTTGCTGCTGATGCTGTTGCACTTGTTGTTGTACCTGCTGTTGTACCTGTTGCTGTATTGCCTGTAATTGAATAGTCTTGGTATCAACGGTACATGTTTGTTGAGATTGTTGAGGCTGTTGTTGCACTTGTTGCTGATTCTGTTGTGTCTGTTGTTGGGCTTGTTGCTGTTGAACCTGTTGTTGGGCTTGCTGTTGAGCCTGTTGCTGTGCCTGCTGAACTTGTTGCTGTTGTTGATTTGTTTGTTGAGTTTGTTGATTTTGTTGCTGTCCCTGATTTTGTTGGGTATTCGGCTGTTGACCTTGCTGAGCTTGAGCAGCAGCTTGGGCTGCTAATCTCTGCTGTTGTCGTAATATACTTGGAGGTGGATCCATATGTTGACGTTGATGAAGCAGGAGATGATTTTTCTGGAAAAATGCTTTTCCACATTTGTCACAGACATGTGATCGTATATGACAACTTCCATCAGTATGACGTCGTTGATGTTGTGAAAGCCCATGTTTTTGAGCAAACCCACGACCACAATCAGGGCACAAGTGAGGTTTAGGTTTAGGTCCAGCTGGTGGAGATGTTTGAGTAGCACATTGCATATGACTTACTCCAGGAGTGCTGATCGGTCCGTTTATCTGTAAATACTTTAATTGTAAAATTTTGTTAAATATTTGAAAATTATATATTATATTTTAGTTTAATTTACCTGATGAGCTCCAGTAGTATTTTGTGTTAAAAAGTGCCCTGGAGTTTGTTGAAAAGCAGCTGCTAATCCACATAAATCGGTTACAAGAGTTCTGTCACCCGTATGTAACCTCAAGTGAAGTGTAAGTGCTTCTCGATTGGAAAAGTCCAAACCGCACTCTCTGTAAGAATAATTATTTATATTTTTATTAGGGTAAATAATACCACATAGTATTGAAAAAAAAAAAAAAATAAATAAATAAATAAAAATAAATGAATAAATACCTGCAAGTAAGGGTTTTTTCATCAGTAATGGCATTATGCATCTTTGAATGAGCTACCAAATCAACCTTACGAGCAAATGCTTCACCGCATACAGTACACGCAAATGGGGTTTCACCAGTATGAAGACGCATATGAGCAAGCAAAGTTCTCTTCTGTAAAAATTCTTTTCCGCACACGGTGCACGAGTGCGGGACTCGACCATGAAGACGACCGTGATTAACAAGCTCAAATTTCCTTTGGAAGGTTGCCCCGCAGTCAGGACAAACAAATGGATGGAGGCTGCCATGGAAGCGCGAGTGCATAGTGAGATGATCCTTTTGTGAAAATGATTCACCGCACTCAGAACAAACGTATGGCCGTTCACCTGAATGAAATTTGCTGTGTGTCACTAAGTGACGTTTTAGCGGGAATGCTCTGCCACACTCTGGACAGACAAACGGCCGCTCTCTTGTATGTACGCGTGTATGGGTAACCAAATGATGCTTCAAAGTAAATGATTTTTTACATTCACGACACTGATAAGGTCTTTCAGCACTGTGCAGCAGAAGATGGGTATGTAGACAATGTTTGTGCGCAAAACTTTTACCACAGTGTACGCAGATATGAGGCCGTTCGCCAGTATGTACACGTGCATGGGTAGTAAGATGATGCTTAAGAAGAAATGATTTTCCACATTCAGAGCATGAGTATGGTCTTTCTTTAGGTACGCGTACTTGACTTCCCATGTCTTGTTGAGTTTTAACCTTAGTTTCAATTTGCGTAGCATTAACATGCGTAAGCACGTGACCAAAATGTGTTGCTGTATCAGCTTGGCTGGTAGAAACATTATTTGTTGTTGCTTGAGTAGATGCTGCAGCAGCTCTTTTCATCAATATTTCATTGCACTCTTCAGCAGTAAGCTGAAGCGGACCAATAGGTGTCATAAAATGTTTACTCATTGCGTGTTTGTCACCAGTAGTAAAAACTAATGCATTAGGAAATATAGTTGGTGCTGGAGTAGTATGGGCTGCATCACAATTACAACCACCCTTGTCGCATGTAAGCGTAAAAACATCAGAATGTTTTTTCACACGAGCATGAGTGACATGAGTTTGATTATGAGCTCCCGTATGACCATGTGTTGTAGGTGTCTGTTGACAATTTTCATTCATGGTAAATACTGGCCGTCTGGCAGTACTATTGATAACTTTAGCAGGCTTTATGTCAACCTGTATTTTTTGACTGGTGCTCTGATCTTGATTATTATTAAAAGCGTAACTTATATTAGCAGTTAGCTCACCCTGAGCGTTATCACGTGATTCAGTACCGGGGGCATTTAACGACCACGCATACCCAAAACCATTGCCCGTGTTGCCTGGTGTCGTGCACATATTGGCAAGGGTAGCGTGATCGGGATCACTTTCACTGGCCACTGTGCTATTTGTTGGCACTTCACTATCTGTCAACGCATCATCCGCGCCGACTCGTTCCACAACGACGAATTGGTCGGCGGGAAATATCTTGAGCGGCTCCAGGTAGATATACCCGTCGCACTCCAGTATCTCAGCTATAGTAATTCCTCGTGGGTATCATATCTGAGTCCCTAATTGGGAAGCTGCTGTTGACGCTGCTGCTGTTGACCTTATTGATACTATTATAACGTATAATAATTAATATATGTTTGGGCTTGTCTTTCTTTATAGTAAAATTCGATAAAAATGCAATAATCCTCCTGGTTGTTTCAGATGCCGTTGTTATATTTGCCCGCCAGACGGGTGTCACAGGAAGCTTGCAATCTCCACACTCGTGTTCACCTCGAGTCGTGTCTCCTTGTCTCTCTTGTTCGCGCTTACTCTGCCTCTACCGCTGCTTCGTCTCTCCTGCCACTCGTTGTTAATTGTTACTCCCCCTGCCAAATAATATTATTAACGATGAGAATATATACTTTATTTGTATATTTGCCGCGCCACCGTGCGCGCCAATGATACATATAAAAAAAAAAAAGGAATATATATTTGTTCGTTTACCCACGTTATATTTTCCTTAAGTGTATTGGAGCCAACACCACACCACACAGTGTGAGTGATTCTTCGTTTCGGTATTGCGAGGGCCTCGCGGCGTCTCACGACGGCAACCGACGGTAAAAGACAACCTCCACCTTATTTCTACGCTAATTCAACACTATCACTGATACTAGATTTAATATCACGGAACGTTCCGCGACTTATATTTATCGCGAATACTATTCCACTTATTAATTATGGTCATTAATTTTACGTAAATTACATATTTTATATCTCCATATAAAATAGCCTCATATATCGGCCATTTTATTTGTAAACTACTAAAAAACAATATTACCAATACAATAACATTTTTGGAGGGAGCACTATGGCTTTAAGTAACGTCATCTAATACTTTAGCAGTGGCTATACTGGCTCACTTCCCTTTTCTGCTCTTTCTCTCTTCCCGCTCTTCGTCTTTTTCTCTCGGCTCTTTTATCAACTAGCGACATCTTTTATTTTAAACCGCTAATTTTTAACTTTTTTATTATTCTATATTATTCTCTAATTATTTAGAAAAAAAATTTTTTTTTTTCTAAAAAGTTTATAAAGTAACCAAAAGTGGCTAACGTTAATCCGTTTTTTTTTTTTTTTTTTTTTTTTTCCCATTTCAGTAACAACAATCATTTCTCGAGATTTTCAAAATTAAAAGGATTATGGTAGGATAAAAAATTAAATAATACTGAAGTTAGCAGTCAGCTGGTAATTTAAAAAATTATTTTTAATAAATCAATTACAATAAAAAAATGCTTCTAAAAATTTTCACTTGTAATTTTTATTAATTTTTAAATGTGAAACTTTTTAATTTAATTTTTTTATAATAATTTAATTGTTATAAATATCTAAAAAAATTTGTATATCTGTCAACTTCAGTGTCATAAAATTAAATGTATAAATAAGTACAGTTTTCTGATCATTTATTGATCACCAAAAAATATCATTCTTAATAATACTGAAGTTAGCCGTCAGCTGCAAATTAAAAAAAATTTTTTTATTAAATCAATTACAATAAAAAAATGCTTCTAAAAATTTACACTTGTAATTTTTATTAATTTTCACAAGTGAAACTTTTTGATTAAATTTTTTTATAATAATTTAATTGCTATAAAATGATAAAAAAATTTTAATATCTGTCAACTTCAGTGTCTTATACTTACTTATTTCTTATACTTACTTATTAATATTGTGATTTTTATTTTTAATATTAAATGATATTCCTCACTATTGAAATGCAAAAAGTCAAAGTTTTATAACAGAAGACATGATATTTTAAGCGGTAAAAATTACCGTGTCCATGTACCACCAGTTGAGCCTCCTGAATTTCGTATTATTTTTAAAATGAGCGAGGATCGTAGCAGGTAGAAAAAGGAAAGGAGGGAGCGTCTAAATCGTATGGTGTTAAGTAATTATGACAATGCCGTAATAAATATATTTTCAGAAATTTTATTTTTCTTTTAGGTCTCAAATAAATTTTAGGATAAAATAAAATAATATTTCTGAAAAAGAACATGTGGCTACACAGTAGAAAATTTGGTGTTAAATATTCAACACTTTCATGTGTAAATTTAACATTTGTTGTGTTTAACAAAATTTAACAAAAAAGTATTAAATATTTAACATAAAAATTTTTAATACAAAATTTTTTGACGCATTGACGCAAAATTTTTTACTGTGTAACTTTTGCGGAAGCTTTATACAAAAGCAGTGTTGTAATTACAAGTTTAATTTATGACATTAAAATTAGCTGTTACTTGACAATTTTTTAATTTTTTTTAACAAAAAAATTTGTTTTAAAAATTATTAAAAAAAAATTAAAACAATTGTGAAGTAACAGCTAAATTTAATGTCATGTTTAATTTCTTTAAAATAATTTACTGGTTATCTATTGTTAATTAATTAATTAAGTTAATTAACATTTTAAGACCATTGTTGAAAGAGTTTCTATTTTCTAAAAAATTCATCAGCGAATGTTGACATTTCCATAGCTTATTTATTTGCTCTGTTTATCACGTTTAGTTAAATGGAGATCGTGGCGGGAATTTCAAGAGCCAACAGAGAATGCGCGCGTAGCTCGCAAGATGGGTCTAGTTTAACTGAATGACGGACAACAAGTAGAATTTTTCCTGACGAACCTGGCATTGATATTAATTTTTATTTGCCAGGATTCAATACGAATAAATTATTGTCTAAAATAAACATTTTACGTTCTTTAGTTGTTTGCAAATTAATTTTCATTTGAAAAATGTTTTCTTCAGTTGTACAATAATTATTGCATGTCTTAAGCGCGAGCGTAGGTATGCTCTACTCTCGCCTAAAAATGTAAAAACTGGGTTCCGTCAGAGTTTTATTTAAATAAATAATAATATAGTGGTTAAAGTTGGTCGGCCTTCATACCACAATAATAGAAAACATCAATGGTCATTTTTTCTGAACAATCAACAGCTGGTCCAACCCACAATTTAGATAAAAAATGAATTTTTCAGAAAAAATCCTGTAAAATTCATGTAACACTCTTTTTGTAATCACCATAACTTTCGAAAAACAAAACTAATTCTTTTAAATTTTATTTTAATATGTCCATAAATTAATTGTGATAAACTGATTAAAAAATCACAACTCTATAATTATTTTTTTGATTATAAAATAATAAAATGTGTACTGTCGAAGCTAAAATTTTACATTTTAGGCTGCCGTATATAAAAAAAATATATATACAAAGTTAGTGATAACCCGCTTCTTTTATCGGAGCGTGCTAGATGGCGTTAGCAAAGATCTTCAGCAGAAATTTGAAAAATTTACAAATTACACGAGCGCTTAAGGCATGCACATTTGGATTTTCTAAACTTTTTTTCATACTATAGGTCTTTTTTCAGAAATTTTTGAACAGCGATATTATTTTAATCGAGTATTCAACTTTGATGCGGCTTACTGCATTCGTTGCAGTGTCTTGAGCACAAAAAGTTATGTGATATGACGGAAAATAATTGATAGAAAAAAATAAATGTTGAAAAAAAAATGGGTTGTGACCCAAATTTAATCATATAAATAAATATAATCACAATGAAGAATATGTAAGACATTTAAGATTATATATTCAAAGTCAATTTAACTGTAAGTAATTGATTATAATATAAATGGACAGCTGTCTATTTTATTTCTTGACCTATGTACAGATAAGTATTTTATCTTTATAGGTGAATTTTTAATGAAAAAAAGATAAAAAATCTTAAAAGCGATTGACCCTACTGCCGGCCATCCCTGGATATTTTCGCTTTTTTCGAGCTTAAAACGCTCGAAAATTTTCTAATCGTTTGATTTTTGAGCTCAAATTATTTCAGATCAAAATTTTGTTTGAAATTTTCGTATAGCTATATTCTTGAACTAGGTCGGTCAATTTTAATATTATATCAAAATAGCTTTTATTCGAAATTTTCAAATGGCTACAAATTTTGAACACTTCGCTCGATTTTGATATACTTTATGGTATTTAACGCAAATTTCTAAAAACAAGAGTTATTTAGTCAAATAAATTCCAAGTTATTTAAAAAAAAATTTTTTTGAATATCTGTGAAACGACTCGACTGACTGACTTCAAAATCTATTCAGATTTAATTCTTAATGAGTAATGAACCTTTCCAAACGCTGTGTAACTCATCCTAATTGTTTGAATCGTTCTACAAATACTGTGCAATAAAATTTGAACGTGCACATATACAGACGGCTAAACATCCAGCCAGGAATATTTGAAATAGGTTTCTAGAACTTCAAAACGTGAAAACATGATGAAAACTTGCACTCTTAAAACCAAACCGGCATGAATAACTTCCTAATTTTTGAAATTTTTCGTTTCGAAGTGGGAAGTTAAGGAATAAATTTTAAAAAAAGTTCATTTTTTTTTTTTATTTTTAGGAAGCGACATTTTTTCAATGCATAAACTGATTTGAATAATATTCCCTGTGTTCGACACCGTTTTGAGTTAAAAAAGTAGTAAGACTTTGAAAATAAAACATAGTTCACTTTATGTAGTCAATGAATCTAGAATTCATGTTTGATAAGACACTTTTATCAAAGTCGCCTTTATAATATTTTTCGAAAAAATGAACCAATGTTTATCCAATTTGTAGAATTAATTGCATTTTCATAAAAAACAGCTGACAAGTTTTTAGAATTGATCGGTAAGCATGTTTAAGAGATCATTACAAAAGCATTTTTCCAACACCTCATTTTTGAAATTTTTTTCAAAACCTTAAACAGACTTTTTCGAATACCACAGATCTTTTTAATTAATTGATCGATTTGTTCGGAAGATGATTGTAGCCTTAGTATTTGGAATTAGGATTTTTAAGAGTTTAAAATGTATTAAAAGCTCTATTTTTGAAGGAATTTGACGGTGTTTCATGAGGTCAATCATTTTCTAGATATTTTAAAGTAAAGCAGGATAAATTTATCTTTTACATTAAAAAAAAAAAAATAAAATAAGAAAACGAGTAAATCACTTGACCTTACAGGCCATCCCTACAACTTTTCACTAATTTCAAATGCATAGCGCTCCAAATTTAACCTCCCTTATTAAAGAAAAAGATTCAAACCGATTCAACCCATGCAAAATGTATATCTATATTTTTGTCAAGTTGAATCGTTTTTAATCGCTTTGAGTCATTTTTAATCGTTTCAAATCTTTTTTTCTAATCAGGATTGTTACGACGTTTTTGAGCTCTCCGAGTTCCAATGTCTAGTTTGTCTTTAATAAAAAAATTCTTTTCTAAATATTTAAGCTACAATAACTTTCGGACAAATCATCTGATTTTAGAACGCTTGGCGACATTTAGCGTAGTTGAGAAAGCGTGACCTAAATTTTCAGAGAATAAATAATTGAAAAATTATATTGAAAAATCATGTTTTGTTGATTTTTTTATAATTAGATATCTCTCCAAAAAATCGATCGATTTTGATGCGGCTAACGGTAATCGACGCAGTTTTTTGAGCTTGGGAAAAATTTTCGACGAAAAAATTTTTCAAGTTCTTTTAATAAAACACTTTTTCGAGATTTCTTTCGACAACGAAATCTCTCAAACAAATCGAATGATTTTGATTCCTAGATACTCGAAACGTCGAGATCTGATGAAAACTCGATTTTCGAAAATAGGGGTGAAAACAAGAACTTTCCGATTTTTTTTAATCATTGATTTTCTTGGTGGGAAGTTAAAAAGAAGCGTTTGGTTTTCCAAATTTTATTGTGGGAATTGTTTGAGAGGATAGATTTGTCAAAATTTCAAAATTACCAAAATAACTTGCCGTTAACTGACATTTAATTTTTATCTCGAATTAGAACTCTAAATTGTCTCAATATTTGTGCAATAAATATTCTCAAGGGCAAGTTAGTGATTTATACACGTTTTCTATAAATTAAAAAAAAATTATTATAATACTTAAAACATATTTAATTTGAAACCAAACTAAAATAATTCAATATCGAGCAAATACTATCATTTTAAACTTTTAGTTCATAAATACAAAATAACATCTCGTGTGAATAATCAACAATAAGTGAATCAATGATTCGTCAAATAATGAACTTTTATAATACTATATAATTTTTAATTTTTTTGTTGTCTACTTTTTGTATAGTTGGTTCCGACATCGAGCTCGGAGGGAGAAAACTGACGCAGCGAACTGTGAAGACGATATCGGGTCGTCATAGGCATCAAACAGCATCAGCAATGGAAATAGAGCAGAGGTAGTATCTGCTCTCTGCTCTGCAACTGAAGAACGTAATATAGTATGAACTTGCCCTTCGTATTTCTGCAATCCCGATGGGACGATTTGTATGTATCAATTACTATGCGGGATAAAAGAGTGTCAGTTGTAATTTATGTCTATGTATATAAAATATTTTACGATAAAGAAATTTGATCAAATGATTCACGGTTTAACCTTACATATTTTTATAAAAAAAATACTTCTGTTCATGCAACCAAGTGTATACTGTCTATTATATTTATGATCATAAAACACATTATTTATCGTTTTTACGTTCAAAGACTGGTAATAAAAATCTGCGGGTGGTATAGATGATATAGGGTAATGTCTGGCCTTGAATATTTTTCGGTGTCGTACCTGTTGGATAAAAACATGTGGACACTTGCCGCTTTGATTTGAGATCCATTTTCTATTTTACAAATCTCAAATTATAATTAAAAGTATTGAACTAGGATTTCTTTCAAATATCTATTTAAATTTTATACTTAAATTTCATAAAATAAAAACAACAAAAGGGAATTGGAATTGAGTTTTAATTTCTTAAAGCTAAATGAACTTAATAACGTAATAAATGAATTTAGGCTTTATGTGATGTGTTTTACAAAACATAAAATTTGTCAAAAATACTATGCATTTTTAAAAATGCACAGTAAAAACTTTTGCGTCAATGCGTCAAAAAATTTTGTGTTAAATATTTAACACTTGTTTGTGTTAATTTTACACTTTTCTGTATTAATTTAACATAATAAATGTTTAACTAAATATTAATTTTTAACAATCTCAGATTCAAGTAAATTCTTCTGGATTTTTCCAAGTTGGTGTAAGTTTTTGCTGTAACATATTTTTAAAATGAATCAAACGAACGAAATCACATTTGTGGCATTTTGAATTACTTAGTGACATTTAATCTATTGAAATTAGTCTGAAATATTAAAAAAATACAAATCGAAAAAATTTTATTTGCAATTTCTTTGGCATAACTTTGATTTTCTTTTACCGAATTATATTTCATTACTAACTGATTATTATTCACATAGTTACAAATTAAGCTTTCTTATTTTATATCAATAATTTTTTTTCGCCTGTTTGATATATTTTTTCTTCACATGTATGTATTGAATACTGAGAGTATACTATTGAAAAAAGTTGCAAAACTAAACTATAGTTTCGTGACTACAATATATTGTAGTAACAAAAGCTTGAGATAACAACGGATATTTCCTGAACTACCTGTTCATAGTCAATTATTATTTATTCTTTTCTTCATTTTCTCTCTTCTTTCATTTATACTATTTTTCATATACGCGCCGTTATTTAAGTTGTTAAAATTATGTATATTCTTCATAACGTAGATTGTCATCAGTGATTATAATATTGTTTATTCTGATAAGCATAAATTTCTTTGATCTAAAATACTTGAAGGTATAAATAATTTATAGAATTTTCTTTTATTACTTCCCTCGGGTAGATGTAAATTTATAAGCAATGCATTTTGATTTTCCATGCATTACTCTGTTACTTAAAAATTTTTTATTTCATTATTGATCTGGATTTATCTAGATAATATAGAGAATAGACGTCATGAGCTGATATAAACATCATAGGGAATGTAGAAGAGGGTGTCATGCATGGCTCGTCGCATCATTCTGTACGTTATCCCACTAGTAATGCAAACACATTACGATTTTCATGGTCAATATAATTCTTAACCAAAATTAGTATTGAATTGGTAGGTATGCTACATTTAATGATGGATACTTTAGAATAGAAACGGATTCAGCTAACAATACATTTATTCAGTCTATACAATTAGACTTCATTTTCGATTGGTTATTTTTTACAAAAAATACTAATTTATAATTAAATTATTTGTTGGATTCAATAAGTGGAAATAACATAATAAAAAAAGACCATGTGGCCTAATCCGACACGGAAAGGTACATTTCAATACTACCTACAATAAAAGAAAAAAAAATATTTTAAATTGTAAAACCTTCTTAGGACTTATATAGTACTAGTACAAGCAAAAAAAAAAGTGTACCAATAATAAGTTTAAATTGAAAATAATCGTGTGAACTTTGAGATGAATTGATTAAATTTGAGTTATTTCTCGCAGCTGAAAAATTATTTTGAGAAAAATGACTAAATTCAAACGTTTTTAAAAATCCATAAAATTTTAAAAACTTATGATCAATTTCAATAGAAAAATGCTTATTTTGCTTAGAATTAATGAAGTAAAAATAAGATCATTATTTGAATGATTGCAATACCTAAAAATCTTTTTTTCATGTTAGCTAAATACACAATTTTATTATCAAAATTAGTTTTATCATTAGATTCATCTATTTGTAATGCTTATCCGCTTTGGGCTAAAGGGTAGGGCAAAGCGAGTTTTTAAACAGTTTTTATTTTTTATTGACAAAAAATTCTTAGGCCCAAACTAAGACAATATTGCTATCTAATATTAAAGTTCGATCACTACTATATCGGATAGAATAATATTCGTTAGTAAGTCGAAGAAAAACTAAAACTTCTAGGCCTTCTTCGTTAGCTTACCCGCTTTAGGCCACCCCCCCCCCCACTTACTACTCGTAAAAGAACCGACCGATTTTTCTTATCTTCGGACTTAATCAAGATATTTATTTATATGATAAGTATTTTATATTACATATGTGGGAGATTCCGCACTAAATTAGACGGTTTAAAGAATTTTGATTTTTGATTTTCTCTATTTTTTGAAATTTTCAGTATCCATCGAAAACCGTTTCCAGGTAAATTTTGAGATTTTTTTGATAACCCGTTCAAAATATGTCCAATTTTTTAAAAAGCCGCTCTTTTTTCAAATTATTACTCATAACTTCCTCAATAATGGCCTAATAGTAATTTTTTTTTTTCAAAATCGTCGTTTTTTTGTGTACTTACTGTTTAGAAGAAAATACAAAGAAACTATTCAGTGTTTACGCTTGCAACAATTATGAAAACCTCAAAATCGGACTAAGCTCAGAAATTGTTAAATACATAACACAATTTGCAATGAAAAATGTTAAAAAAAATTGAAATATCCACTCACTATTAAAAAAGATTTAAAATTTTAAACTTAAAAATCATATGTGTATGTAAGCCTTTTGAATAGCTTTTTTTGTATTTTTTTTCCAAAAAATTTTTTTAAAACTGTTCAATTTGGCGTAGAATGCCCCATACTTCTAAACAAATAATATAAATTACAATGTAAATAATATAATTAAATTCACTTATAAAAGTTGTATAAAGTAAGCCAATTAGAACGTAATTAATAAAAAAAAATAATAATAACTTACTAAGTTTTTTTATAAATTTGAAATCGTCGCATTTATTAAATTATTCAAGCAATTAAGTTCCTTTTTGAACTTATCTAAAGTAATTGGTCAAAAACGAATAAGTGTACCAAGTTTCATTAAGATCCGTTAATTGTGGGCGTAATTGCACCAACAAAATATTTAATCACTACTAGTTTCGAGCTTTATTTGACCATTTAAGAGATTTATGACAAAATTTGTAGTAAATTCCGAGAAAAAAAAAATGATACAATAGATTTTTAAGATATTTATTTAAAAATAAAAAAAATTGATTTTATGTTTAATATTATGATTATTTTTATCATTTAATTATTACAATACATTGTTTTATACTTTAAATATTATAAGTGCTGAAAGTTTTTAATGTCTGAGGATTATGTTGAACACGAGTATACTATAAGAATAGAAGAAAAGTACACTTGTTAAAAGTACTGAAAGCCCCCTGACATCTTTACTTCACGAATTCATTCGTTCCCTCCTGGGCTCACTAATGTCTTCTTCGTCACGAGAATTACGCAATTATAATGCACTGCACCCGACAATTATCGCACAAAGTGCTGAATGGCAAGAGAAAAAAATAAAAAAAAAAAACGACAAAGAAAAAAAAAAGAATAGCAAAAAATACTTTTTAGCATTTTTTTTTGTCTTCGTTAAGAATTCATAAATGAATCAGATTTAAATAAATTGCCTCGTAAATTATTCAGATCAAGAGAATGAAATGACGAGGGTCAAGTAGATAATTACAGTAAATAATTTCTTAAAATACATACTTCACAATTTGGTGTAGCAATAATGCAAGTTAGTCGCAATAATTGGCAAATTTTTAATTCCAAGAAAATTTTGTGAGATGACCCAAAGTTCTCCCGTTGAATGTTATTGTTAAAATGTACTCTATACATAATAATTATTATTTGCTTAAATTAATTTATGCAATCTACATTTATGAATTAGAGTCGAAAACCAAGAAAAAAATTGCCAGAAGCAATGAGAGTTGGATGTTAAACATTACTTTTTTATCGATAAATTTAAGTCTTTAATAAAGAATAAATTAACTTATTTTTGTTCTAGTGACATATTTAAGTTTGAAAAATTTCATTTAAATAAAAGACTAAAAATATTTTACAACATTTTTTTTGACACTTGATATATCGAATTTTAAAAGTTGTGATGCTACACCGAGTACTGCTGAGTCAGCCTAAATAGACATAGAGGATTTGCATCAGTAGATCAATACAAGAAAAAAAATATACGAGATAGATATGAACTCTATGAAAATTATTGCAGGTTTCGTTATGATACAAATAAAAAAAATGTAATAAATTAAAACAGAGTAAGTCATATAAACACACGCACACACGAACACATACCCATACATATATATATATATATATATATATATATATATATATATATATATATATATATATATATATATATGTAGAAAAGAATTGACCATATTTACTAGCTTGATATAAAATAAAAAAATACATCGGCTCTTCTGCCGAAGCTCGTAAATGCTAAAGCAAAAGAAGAAAACATGGAAGGATGAGAAAGAGAAATCAAGAAAGAAGAAGTTAAATGCTATAAAAATTAATTAATCCCGAGTCGAGCCTTCAAATTTTTATTTCATTTTTTTTTTAAGTCTACATTTTATATAATCAAGTGCTCTGTCATCAACGTTCCGAGTACGATGGATATCTTATTTTTTTTATTTCATTTTAATTGAATAATACCATTATATGTTGTTATTTAATCGAAAAAAAGTAATGGATAAGAACATTTTTTTTAAATTCCACATCTTCGAGAAAAGAGTAGTCCCATGTAATTTTTGTTTAAGACTTTTTGAAAGATCAAAAGATATACTTTTTCAATTATATCTGATTGAATGATCTAGTCTGTCTGATACTAAACACTAAGAAATTTTACTGTTAGTTTTCAGACTGTACCCGAAAAATTTATGTACTACAAAAATTTAAGAAGTAATGAGTACTGAAATAAAATTGATTAGGATAATTAAAATAAAATTGTATACCCAGCAAAATTCCTGGCTGGACGTCCGGCCGTGTATGTGTGTGTGTAAATAAAAATTTTGTATATCTCTAGAATAAATATACTGATCGAAATGAGCGACACGACGTTCGGAAGTATTTATTGAGACTTCGATCTTAGATTTTGAAGTCAATTGGTTAAGAGGGATAGCCACTGTGAGGATCGAAAAATAGGTGATTTTCGGGAATTTTTTTGACTGGGATAATAAAGGAATTTGGGGATCGGGTTTTTTTTTTGTTTTATAAAGCATACATTAAAGATTATTCTCTTGAATTTTTATTTAAAAATATCATGTTGTTACAAAGTTATTAGCATTTTTATGGAGCACCAAAAAAATTTCCCACACCCCAGTGTGATCTTTAACTCAAAACGGATTATCTAAAGCAAAAAAACGAAACAGCGTTGTGATCTGCATACATGTGGTTATCGTTGGTTATCGATTTAAAAAAAAAATGGCGACATATTGAAAATTTTTTCTTTTTTTTTTTCTCATTTCTTTGGATTCAAACAGCCCTAAAAAATCTTAAAAATCAAAATTTTCAGAGTGCCGCGCGTGTAAAAATCATTCAACGCGCTGTCACAAAAATGACTATAACTTGCAAAATATTCGAAATTTTCATACAAAACTCTAGATATATATTGTTGAATATACAAACTTTGATTTAATAATAATAATAAAAAAAAAAAAATTTTTTTTTTTTTTTTAATTTCACAGTGGCTATTATCCCCTTTAAGCCATTTCAAAGTTATTCAAAAAACAAATTTTTCTAAATAACTTTCAAAATATTTGACTAATCAACACCAAACATCAAAGACACTTTTTTTTTTAAACAACTGCGGCGAATGCCACTGAGCAAGCCAAAATCGAACATTGCGTTTAATACTTATAGCCATTTAAAAATTTCTAAATAATCGTTTTTGTAAGGTACCTTTTAAATTCTTCGATCAAATCAAAATAAAACGACGTGGTCAAAAGCTATAGCTATATAAACATTCAAATTAAATATAATTTCAAACTTTGTACTCATAAATAAGCGAGAAGTTTAAGGGATAGCTTTCAGGGTCAACCGATTTCCGAATTTTTCTTCATAAAATGTATCTTCTCTTTTTTGGTCCTTAGAAGTTTACAGGACTTGCATTCTCTTCTCATATATAAGACTGAAGAAGCATAGATTTTTCAAGAGTGTGTCATAGTAACTTGGTACCATACGGAGAGAAGACCCTTGTATTGAGAGTTGAACAATTGAGTCTATGAAGGACTTGAGTTTCGTTCTTTCTCACTCTCATGTCTTATACAACACTGTTTTTTCCATCCTTCTCAAAAATAATGTTCTCGCTTTTACGATGTAACCCTGGAGTCATAACCAGAGTGAATACAATAGACCGCACGCCATTTTCACCACATCTATTCTTCCTTCCTGCTATTAATTCCTACCACTCATGGATTCGGTAGAAAAAAGAAAGAGATGAAAGGAATAACGGTAGCAAAGCAGCCTAGTCGCAAAAGTTCATCTCTTCTCTCTTTGGTTAAACTATTTTCCTTTTCTTCTTTTCCTTTCCGCTTTATCATAATTTTATTTTATTCTTTTACTTTTGCGTCTTTGGTGCCTTTCTTCAACTCTTAATCTCTTATATATCTTTCATTGAAGCTTTTACTATCAGCGAATAAAGTAAAGGAAACTAAACTGTGAAGAGGAAAACATTTTCAGCCAAGTTAGCCCTATGGGAAGTAATCAATTACTCTCAGGCAATTAAAATAAACGAAAAAAAAATTATAATATGTAATATACATATAGTTATACCATATATATGGATAAAGTTTTGCTTTTTTATCCTACATACCTCCGAAACGTAAACCTACTTTATGTTAATATATATGTATATTATCAATAGTTTTAGGCAGCTTTTAACATGAATAAAACCGCGACTTTTTGGATCTTTGCCAATCGCCTCACGATTTTTCTAGTGCGTTAAATTCAACCCAACTTGCCAGAATAAGATGATGATGATTTTAACCAAAACTTTTCATAACTTTTTTAATTAACTAAAATCTAATACATTAATATAAATATTTTATTCTTGTAAATTACTAAGTTATATTATCTATAACTAAAAAATCAGTTGTAAAAATGAATAAAAAAATTTCATTACATAAATTTTTGTAAAAGTTTATTTACTGATGATAAATGAAAGCTATTTTTATTACAGCTTATCAATGAGTAAAAAATACATGTATGTAAATAATTGTATAATTTTTTCATATTTTTTTAACCAGTATATACATAATATGATAAAGTATTATTAACACAATAAAAATAAATTCCGAAAGTTTCTTAAACCAGAAATAACATTCCTATAAAATGTTTTCATGTAATTACGTTAAAGTAATACATTTTGTTAAAAATAATATTTTTTCACTTTCTTTAAAAATTTTATATTTAATGTTTTTCAAGTGTTAACCCGTATCACTAAATAGATTTAGATAGAAAGAAGATGCATTCGATCTTTCATACAATATAAAAAGGTAGATTTTTACCCTGCGGAGAAAACTTAAAAGTTCACGCCTTACTAGCTCGCATACATAATTATGTAAATATTTTTCAGCTTAATTTTTGAGCTTTTTATTCTTACAGATGTTGTTTTGATAAAAAAAAATGAGTCATGTGAATTATCAAAAGAGTTGAAGCTATAAATGGTTAAAAAAACAAAAATAACTCGAAACCTCAAAACAAAACAAAGAACTCCTAAATTTTTTTAAACTTTTAATTTTCTTAACTCAAAAATTTACGTTATTTCAAATGATGGATATTTTTTTGAATATAGTGCAAAGAACATTGAAATAAATTGAAGCTTATATATAACAATATCATCAAATGCACTGTAATTCTTTGAAGAATTAACTTTCTTTTCATTTGAAAATAAAATCCCAAAAATAACGTTTTTTGTAACATATTTTTTTGAATTGTTACAAATAAAAACGAATATTTATACAAAATTTCAAACCTGTCATTCTTATGCCTCAAAATTGTCTATTATATTTTCGTTTTTGATGCCATCCTAATTTTCTCAAGAAATTGACTTTAGGAAAAAAAATATTTATATATTGGTTCTTGTGTAAGGTAAGAAATATTTTTACAAAATTTGATATATGTAGGTCTTACAATTTAAAAATCACGGTAATATTTACTCAAAAGTGTGTTTTGTAAGCTGTCTGCCCAACTCGCTTACTCATTTGAGTATGAACGATCTTGAAACTCATTCTTAGTGATGTTTACTCTATGGAGAAAGGAATATTCATTCTTCATTCTAAATTTCAAGTCTATAGGTCTGTAGTTTTGGAGATGTCATGATGAGTAAATGAAAAGAATTCATATAAATAGACTTAGATATTATTTCCGTATACTATGAAGCCTCAATAACTTTATCGTTCTCTAACTTTGACTCCTTACCATTTCCCACTAAAAAATAGTGAAAGAACTCGTAAACTGCCATGTATTCTGTAACTATAATACCTGGAATTCGAGATACATCGCAGTCAGAATTAAAAAGTAGCCTCTGTAACTTCAAGATGTTTTTAAAGTTTCTCTCATTCTGTAATTTATATAAATTGTACTAATTCGAAATAAACTTCTTTACGAAGAAAATTATAAAACAGAATATACCAATTAATTATGACTTTTGACACCTGTTCCTAAATTCCTATCCTTAGTCACTGTTTATAAAAATGGTTCAATTGGAGATACGATCTCTTTCTTTCTATGTCTTTTTTTTAAACGGTGTAGTTCACGAATTTCGAATAAACTGGAACTATTATAAAAAGGAAACTAAATTTTCTAAAAAATACTTGATTATAAATGAAAATAAATCAATCAATTACACATTAAAATTATTATGCTTGATAATAATATTTTTAAATCACATAAGAATATTTTGAAACGGTGGTAATAATTTTTATTTTACCTGATTAACATAAAAAAAAAAATTTCATCCATCTTCTATTAATTTTTTAATATTTATAGGCTTCAGTTTCTCTCGTGCATTGACCCCTACTATATATATTCTAAGTTATTTAATTTAATATGTGAATATTATATTATAATTTTTACTGATATATTCACGAGATATCAACATCAGACGTATTGAGCTGGAGTGAACCAGGGAGAATAAAAATATTTCGATAAGTACCTTATCATCTCAATATAAATTCACAATAAACAATGAATGCGTTTTTTGGTATAGTATCATTTGTAAAAATGTTTGGGAAAATTTTTATTAAAAAAACCATTGAATTTACATATTTTTATGCTTTTATTATCAATAATTGATAATATGAGTATTATTGTATTTAGAGTAGACATTACTATAGTGGTATAAGTTGGATAAGAATATTAACAAACTACCAACCACATGAAGGGGAATGACTTTAGCATCAATGCCAAATGTAATGTCTAACGTTATCTGATTGTGTATACATCACATGTGATATTTCAGCTCGTCAAAAGCAGATATATAAGGGTGAATAAGAGAAAGAGAGCTGGAAAATAAAAGCCATAGCAAAAGAGCCGATGTTTGAGCCTGTATGTATATGTTTACATCTCCTGTATATACGTTGAGCGATTCATCCTTGCTGCTAATAAATCTCGACGTATTCTCGAGAGACTCGGTGACAGATCATAGACTGATGTATGATCTAGAAAGCTAGGGTGAGTAATTAATGAAGCTATTTATCAAAAAAATTTTTTACAATTTTTTTTTTTTTTTTTTTTCTTTTTTTTTGGTAGAATTTTTAGAAAAATTCCATAAAGTATAAACAAGGTGATGTCAGCGCGCGGTGATATACGTACATATATGTATAAATATGCTTGTGTGTACAAAAATCATGTGTAAAATTTGTTGTAATGCAATGCAATGGATAAACGGAAGAGAAATGACGAGAGAAAAAGTAAAAGAGGGGAATTAGATCCGGGGTGAGAATGTGGAGAATTGGATTTGGCAGACGTAACGTTAACGTAGCTCATGAGAGATACATTGATGACAAAAGTGGGGGGGGGGGAAAGAAAGCAGAGCCATCGAATGTTGTTCCTCGAGGTCCAGGAGAGGGTGGTGGTATAGTAGGTGAAACTGGACAGCTACCAGGACGACGAGTATTTAAGGGAGGCTCAATGCCGACGCGCGCCAGTTATACCGTTTTTGTCAAGCCGCGAGGCATTAGTTGGCATTTAAAACTTATCATCTGTTCTTTACTCTGTACCACGTGCCGTTACTTCTGACAAATAAAATTTCCGATAACTAAATAAAATAAAAAAATAAAAAATCGTGTAAAGTTTTCAATAATATTAAAAAAAAAAAAAAAAAAAAAAAAAGAGAAAGTTGATTTTATAATGTGCCTCGTGTTTATTTTATTTAATTCTACTGAAAAAATAAAATGCTACAATTAGATAATGGACATGTTGAATGATTAATCATTTTTATTTGACAGTGATCAATCAAATTTTAACTTGTGTTAACATATATTATTCTTGTTTATACTATCATAAATTTATTCCATGAGTATATATAACATCATTATCATCAATTGTATAAATATAAATATTGTACAATGTGCTTGAGGATATTAGTTATGTTTTTATTAAAACCAATCAACGGTGAAAATAAAATAACAAAACTAATGATTTTGATATCATATCTACTGTTAGTTCAATTAGTTAGTGGATTCAATAACCAAAGATCTATGTACTCAACAATCAATTCAACAAGCTCCCACGGTAACTTTATGATTACACGGATTTTACCAGACGGTCAAGTACAAAAGACTGTCAAGTGGAATGGGATTTGCGCCAAGGAGACAATAGTTAGTTGGGGGTATGCTAATTAGTACAAATTCTTATTTTATAAAATTTTCTTTTAGTCTTTAAGATGTAACAATGACATCTTTATGAAGACTTCAAGTCACAAGGCTTTTAAATTAGCATATATTTAATAGAATTAATTTTTATTCAAATCTGATAATAAGAATTAGAATAAAAAAATACATTGACACTTTTGTATTTTTGGCATTGTTTTAGAAAGGGTCGACCGTAAATCTACTTTGTGGGTTTAATCCTTAAAATGGCAAGTTAAGTGAGCGAGGATTAGAAAATCCATTGATGTTTTTACACTTGGTTTTTTTCATCTGTTTATATTCTCACGGAACTAAACTCCCGATAATCAATTTTATCCAAGATATACATTTAGGTATATTTAACTAAAAAAAAAAAAAAAACAAAGAAAGCACTTTACATACTCTAAACATTTAAATGGTTAAGTAAATATTAACATTAATAGATTTTAAATCTTCAGAATTTTTACACTTGATAAATAATGCTGATTGTTGTTTCTATTCGTATATCATTTTATATATTGGATATGGATATAGAAGTAAAGACTTGTGTCAGACCATCCATCAAATTAACCAAGTCATGCACATTAAATCTAGTGTAAATTATTATCTCGTAACTTTGACCCTCCGTCAGACAATCCGCGTGGGGATTAGAGTAAAGAGAATAAGGAAAGAGAATAAAAGTTACGTTATAGTAAGTCCAAAAAAAGTGAATAAGATAGAATAGAAGTAAAAGAAAGGAAAAGTTAAGTAGAAAGTCCTGGTGATAATGTCTTTGCTGCAAGTGACAATATAAAGAACGAAAAATCAATAATGATATCCTTATTATATTCAAAGATGTAAAATGTATAATAATATATATATATATATATATATTTTTTTTTTTGTATTATTTTCAGAGATATGAATGTCACTTTGAGAGAGATTGGGGCAAACCAGAAGAAGCTACAATTGATATACGAAGGAGATAGCTTAACTGACTGTGTAGACGATAGACCAATTGATCAGGATATTTGTTATGATAGAGATGACGAGGATGATAATGTCTGGACGGGTGACATTCAAGAGAAATTTCAAATTCTTGATGAAATTGAAGCGCCACGTGAAATTAAATGGATTGAATCATATGATAATCTTCATCGTCGTTGTCATCTTATAAAATCTCAAACAAGAAATCTAGCGTTACGACAACATCTTAAACACAGGTGAAAAATCTATCATCTATCAGTATATCTGTTATAGTATTTTTATTTTATTTTAAAACAAATTTATTTCGTTTAATTGGTAGGATAGTAGAGAGAAGTCTACAACAGATGGTAATAGCGCCAGGAACGAAATGGTGTGGTCCACATCGAACTGCTTCTTCTTATAAAGAACTTGGGGGCTTGAACAGCGTTGATAGATGTTGCAGACGACATGATCACTGTTATCGAGCTATTCCACCTTTTTCCGAACGTTATAACTTCTGGAATTACATGCCATTTACACTGAGTCACTGTGGATGTGATCAAAGGTAAGAATATATTTGTTATTGTAGTACACGATTAATGGAATAGTTCCAAACTTGTGAATGGATATTTAAAAATAATTCAGTGGTTTTAAATGGTGATTCGAGAATTTGTAAAATAATAAAACAGGCAAGGTGAAAATATGACAAAAATAATGAGATTGCGACGACATGGGCGTCGAAAACGTCGAAATAGGCGTGAACTTTTTCTGATGCCTGGTACTCAGTGGTGTGGACGAGGAAATCGTGCTACTAAATATACAAATCTCGGTGGTTTTGGTAAAGCTGATGCTTGCTGTCGAAGACACGATACTGCTTGTCCGTTTTATATTCCTGCTTTTGAAACACGCTATGGCCTCTTCAATTGGGGCATTTCCACGCTCATGCATTGCACTTGCGACGAGCGGTAAGCTGGATCTGTACAATGCAGCATGATTAAATACTTGAAAAATATTTTTCATTTTATCATCATAAATTATTGTCCGTAGGGCAATTTGACACAATTACTTCGAGCAAACGTGGTCTGGAATCTGTAGAATTGTAAATAGAAAATGTTTTAGGTGTTTGATTATAATTGAACGTTTGATTGTATTGTATGCATGATGTTAATCTTTTGTTTTGTTCTGGTGTGAATTTTTTAAATTATATTATTAAATAAATTCGTTAATAATATAATTTAACTGCGATTATCATTTTATTTTACATAATTTTTTTTTTTATTTTATTTACAGCTTTCGAACGTGTTTAAAAATGACAAGAACATCAGCAGCTAATTTTATTGGAAGAATTTTTTTTAATGTTGTACAGACTAAGTGTTTTATTTTAAAACCTCAAAAAGTTTGTGAAAAGTCTTCGTGGTGGGGAAAATGTGAAAAATATCAGTATCGAAAACAAGCACATTTACGTAATAACATATCGTATTAATCATTTTTTTAATTTATATTTATAGAGAAAAAAAAAAGTTTTAGTTTAAAATTTATCTTAAACTTATTTATTTATTTTTGATTTAATAGTAAGTATAAAAGAACTCAGGGATGTTGTACATCATCACACGCACAATTCAAGAGGCTGATTATCCCGTTCCATGTATATGACAATACGTAAAGATTTTTTATTTATATTATTATAAACATGAAAAATAAAGGGCATCACATGCTAAAAATCGGTCACTTGTTCAACTTGTAAAACATTTTATGTTCCTCAATTCAAAAATTATCAAAAAACTTTGATAAATATTTAATTCATAAAATTAGTTCAAGCACTATAAGAAGACGTCCGCTAAGTTACTGATTTCTAGAGACTCACCGCTTATCTTCACTGCTTATCTTTTCCGACTTAGGCCGCAAAATGTACCTCCTCTTATTTTTCCCTCTATTTGTCTAATGCAACCAAACAGAATTGAAAGTTACTGCAAAGGAAAAAATCACATTGTAATTCACCGACCGAAGATTATACGTAGTTCATAAATTTATTTACTATTGAATAGCTCTAATTTTTTCTCTACTTACTGTTTATGACGAAGGAAACCGAATAAAAAAATTTATATTTTTCTGCAAGTAATAAAGAATGAATTGATAATTTCTGTAAAACTAAATTCCTTTTTCTTTTATAAAATTTTCATAAACAATTAAATAATTGTGCACGAAAATTTAATTGAAATTATTTTTTGAAAAGATAAATTATGATATTGAAAATATGTAACTATTAGGTTTGTATCCCTTTCAAATTGAACTTTCTGAGCGATTATGAAAACATATTGTCGGAAAATTGTCCTTTTACGGCCTAACGATATAAATTATTATTACTCATCAAATATTTTTATTTTTAAGGGTGGGCCGCATTAAAAGTATTTTCAGAAATTTTATTTTCCTAATTCGGTCTCAAATAAATTTTGAAATCAAATGAAATAAAATTTTCGAAAAAAAATATACCACTAACTTTTGCGAAAGCTTGGTAATAGTTCATATAAAAATTTTTTAAAAAACTAATTATAGTAAAATAAAATTTCTGGAAATGCATTTACTCTGGTCCACTCTTAAAGTTTCTTTTTGCAGAAATCACTTGTATTTTTATAAAATTTTGTGACACCGTAAGAAACCTACTTTCCTTTAAAATAGTCTTTGCTAGAAGTTTATAAAAAATCGCCGAGCTATCAATTTCATCATTTGCCATTTTGTAGAAGAAGCATAAAACTATGACCTTACTTTCTGTTCTAACTTCATAATAAACAGTTATATCGATATTTTTTTGTTTCCATATGTATTTGATGTGTTATATGAACTTAGTTTGGACCGCTTCCAACCTCTCAGTTCTCAGTTTGAACTCAAAAGTGGGACGACCAAACAACAGTACCGTGTCCAGGATTGTCCTTACCCTAAATAATAGAGATGTTTAAATTTGATCAAAGTCACTTCCAAGACAGAATATATATTCTTGCTTAGCTTATTTATTTTCAATATTATTTTTGTTTCAGATAAAGTCCATAGCTTATAGATTACTAGCTGTTACCTGCCCGCTCCGCTGGACACTTAATAAAATTGTAGTTTTAGATCTAGACTTGAAATTCAATTGGAGTATTATTTTGATTTGCACAGGTTCCACATTCCATCGAATCAGAAGTAGAATTTATTGAAATCCGTATTGAGATGATCTCTACATGACAAATAAAAGATCCTTACCAAATTTGCAGTTTTTTGAAGCTATGTTTTAAAAATTAAGATTTTTTATTGTTAACACCCACCCCTGCGATTCTTATTGTAGGTGATTCGGTGTAAAATCCGTTCTTAGATAATTTTTGTATCACATGTAGACGACTCTTATTAAATTTGGAGTCTATAGGAGCTATAGCTTGGAAATTAAAAATTTTCATTGTTAATACCTACCCCCGCAACCCTCTGTGGGGTGAGATATCGTAAAATTCATTGATAGATTATTTCTACATCTCTTACAGAAGATTCCTACCGAATTTGAAATCAATAGGAGCTATGGTTTAGAAACGGGAATTTTTCATTGTTAACACCCCCGCAACCCCTCTTGTGGGTGGAATTTCGTAAAATCCGTTCTTAGCTGACCTCTACTCGGTGAAAGAAATATTCCTGCCAAATTTCAAGTCTCTAGGTCTTATTGTTCCAGAGATATTGTGATGAGTGACTATATCTATAGAAAGTCTCCTATATATATAAATATATATATATATATATATATATATATATATATATATATATATATATATATATATATATATATATATATATATATATATATATACATCAGCATTGTGTATTACTTATGAAATATAATAATCTGTTCTCAGTTTAGCCATCAAAACATTTTTTAATTTATCTATTTAGTAATTCTTTTTACATTTTTATTAGGTCTAGCTATTTAACTGTTTCACGAGAATGGGCGTTTCTTCCGCGTTGTCTTAAAATCGACAGCTAAAGAGCATACTCTAACTCCGACGGATAAAAAGACGATTTATACTAACTTTCACGTCAGGGGGTTGATTACTGAATTAAAAATAAAAGTTTCCAATGAATCAAATGTAAAAATAATAAATAACCATATTTATTAACCAATAAATCAGATTTTTATTGATTTTATAGTAAATTAATGAAGACTATTAATTTTCTCTGATGTTTAAGCGATTTATAAATTTTATACACGATTTAATGACTATAATTTTTTAAGATAAGACTTCATTATCATGAAATAAAATTTTGGAGTTCATTTTATATAATCGTCGCACTTCATTGTTCAGTAGCATTATTATTTTTCGATGATAAAAATTTTACTGTAAATTTTGGAAAAGTTTTTAATTTCAATATTCATTTACATAATTCGAATAATGTTATTATTTAGTAATTAACAAACTATGTTGGAGTTTATAATAAATTCTACATTTAACGTGAATATAATGATTAATTACACTTTTATGATAGAATTATAACTTCGATTATTTATTCTGTGACGACAAATCTCAAAGTGAACAATGATTTAATTAGAAAAAAATCTAGTGATACTACCTGATGTAAATTTTAATCTAATCCAAACAAAAAATAATTTTCATTGCTTCTTTTTTTTTTTCTAATGAGACTTTTTATTAATTATTGTCCACAATCTGTTTACGTTTGAGTTAAAGGAGTGTTTTTTCATTTGATAATTAAATATCTACACTGAAAAAAAAAAAAAAAATGAACTTGAATCAAGAGTAAAATTCTTGAACCAAGAAAATAATTTTGTAGAAGCTAATTGTCTTGAACCAAGACAAAAAATTGTTAAATCAAATAAAATGTACTTAAACCAAGTGAAATTTCTTAGTTTAATAATTTTTTAACTCAATTCAAGTAAATTTTTTTTCTGTAAAGACTTGAAAATTTTGAAAAAAGGATTTCTTCGACACACAATCCCTGAAACTTCCCACTATTTTCAATCTTAAAGCGTTTGATAATATTCTATTAGATAATAATTTAAGGGATATGTTTTTAAAAATAATTAGAATTGTCTTCTTGAAACCTCGAAACTCCAAAATCTAATAAAAACTTTACTTTCGAAAATTTTCTCCAAACCAATAACTGCCTGAGTTTTATGATAATTTTTACTTTTGAAAACGAGGAGTTAAAATTGATCTATTTTCCCCAAAATTATAAGCATTTGATCAAAAAAGTTATAAATTTTGAAAAATTTTATATCTAAAAAAAGAGTATCTTTAAAAAATTTGTTGAATAAACCATAAATATGTTTTTTATTGATATTAAATATTGATGAATATCAAAAAGGTCACTTAAAATTGGCGTCACTAAATTGTTATAATTTGTTTCTCAAAATTTAACTTTTCAAACATTTAAGCATTTACATTTAGCTTGTTGATCCAATTATTTTTATTTCCTAAATTATTTGATACTGCTCTCTTTTTCACTATTATTAGGTCTCAGAGATTATATATTAAATCATTTTCAAATCATAAAGTTTCATAAAATTGATCCTATCTGTTTTTTATATTTAATTTAATTTTGTTACACGTGTACTTTAGTATAAGCTTATTGACATAAAAATTGAATAAATAAATACATGAAGCTTAAAGTCAACCGGAAAGATCTCTAAAAAGTGGTCGATTTAGCATGAAATGCCTCGAAAATAAAAAGTATTATTTAATTTTTCATTAGAGACATATCGTCTTCTTTAGGAGACTGAGTAGTTTGTATAAGTATATCTATCCTCAAGTTTTAACATCTGATAAAAAATGTCCAGTGTAATAAACAAAATATTTTGTAGCGTATTTATAATGAAAGGTATTTTATAGATCTGTACATAATATATATATATATATATATATATATAGAATAAAATTAGTAATTTAGGTAATCTTCAATAAATAAAATTTACAATAATAAGGTAATCGTTATAATTTTGAAGAACATGTAAAATATTTTTTATTCCATTTGAATTGTAAAGGGTATAATTAACATAAATACAGAATAGGATATTCTTTTTCAGATGAGTATAAAAACCACCGTAGAAATATTATTTGTAATTTTTTGATTGTAAGTATTTTAAAGCGAGTATGTATACGGCTAAATTAAAATAATAATAATGATAATAGTTATAATTATTACTTTTAATATTGATTTAATTTTGAGCGACCATTCTGAAAACCAAATTTAAATATGAGACTAAACTCAGCAGACATCTGAAAATTTTTATAAAAAATCAATTATAATAAAATAAATATTTATTAAAAATTGTACGATACTGAATGCAATTATTATAAAAAAAATTTAATTAAAAAATTTCACATGTGAAAATTAATAAAAATTACAAGTGAAAATTTTTAGAAGTATTTTTTTTTGTAATTGATTTGTTATTAAAATTTTTAAATTGACAGCAGACTGCTAACTTCAGCATTATGAAATTGCACTTATAATTTTTTCTTAATTTCTGAAATGGAATTTTTTTTTATCGTAAATCAATTGTTTCAAGAATTTAAAAAAATTGTGAAATGTCCGTTGATTTCAGGATCATTATTTAAATTATTAGGTCTCAGAGAAATAGTGGAATTGAAGTCTTACGCAAGGGTACAGTAATATCTCCAACTTTGACCACATGAGTCTGAAATTCTTGAAATTAACAAAAAAAAAATTAGAGAATACACGTTGGTAGATGAGCTCATTCATTGCTTTTTTGTGAGAAATGGTAGACAGACGAAGTTAGCGAACGAAAAATAGTGAGTGGCTCCGCTACATTGGAAAAAAAAAAAAAAAAAAAATATAAACATTTCAACGCTTCGCCGGAACGACTGTATTGGTTTTTATAAACAAAACACAATTAAGTATTGTAATAAACATAACTCAATAAAAAAAAATTGTTTAATTATTTAATGTATAAATGTTGTTAAACGGAGTAGAATTAATTTAGAGAAATATTTTCACATGATTATAACCTCAATACATGTCAATGGCTAAATTTGATAAATTGAAAAATATAACTGGGAAAATAGTCTGTGATAAAAGCGAATTAAACTTAGGAATTACTTTGCAAGGAGGTCAAAGTTTTAGGTAAGTAGATTATTTAATTGTAAATCTAATTTCATTAATTATTTGGTCTGTTAAAATAAGAGATTTTGTAAACAAATTTTAATATGAGTGTGACAGTAGCAGACAACTAATTTTTTGAAATTATTACAACAAATTTTAGATTGATGGCTGCAAAAGAATTCTAAAAAATTTTACAGGAAAAATTATTAAAAACACATAGGTGCATTTTTTAATATCTTTTTTTGTAATATTTAATGATAATTAATTTCTTATAATTTTTAGAATTTGTTTGATACATAAATTATGACAAAAAAAAACTATAAAAATAATTCCACTTGTAGGAATTTTATAAAAACTATAAAACTAATTTTTTAAAAATAATTTTCCATAACTAATGGTACTGAAATTAAAAGACATTTGATAATTTTTAGAATTTTTTTAACAAAAAAATTACAGCAAGAAATTTTTCTTTAAAGATTTCATCTTTAGAAGCTTTGAAGAATTACAAATGAGATTTTTATGAATAATTTTCTATGCCGAGTTTATTTTTCAAGAAAAATAAAAAAATTGTCATGTGTCTGCTAACTTCAACCTCATTATAACTAACTTATTTATTCAAAATAGCTAGAACAGTAATTAAATAATTTTTTGGTTTTAAAAAATTGTTGAGCTCATATTTTAACAACTATTAGTCTTGATGATAAATAAAAAATATTTCATTTAACTTATTTACTTTATTTAATTTTAACAGATGGAAAGAAATAGAAAATGGTGAAAAGTATCGAGGAATTTTTGCTGGCGAATTATGGACACTTCATCAAGATGATCAGTATATTTATTACAAAACACATGGATCCAAGTTAAAAAACTCAATAGATTGTGAGAATGAATTATTTAAATATTTCAATCTCCATATCTCTTTGAAAGATAATTTAAAGATCTGGTCTGAAAATGATGAAAATTTTAAAAATTTTACTAATATTGTTGAGGGTGTTCGTATATTAAACCAAGATATGGTAGAAAATATTTTTTCATTCATTTGTAGTGCTAATAATAACATAATTAGAATTACTGGAATGATAGACAAAATGTGTCGTCATTTTGGCAATAAAATTTGTAAATTAAACAAAGAATTTTACTACGATTTTCCAACAATTGAATCCCTTGCACAAGACAATGTTCAGTCTGTATTGTCAAAAGAAGGATTTGGTTACCGTGCTCCTTACATTCACAAAACAGCCAAGAAATTAGTTGAACTTGGTGGTCGCAAGTGGTTAGAAAGTCTTCACAAAGATCAAGGAACAGAGTATGAAAGTGTAAGACAAACAATTCAAGTTTTGCAAGGAGTAGGTCCAAAAGTTGCTGATTGCATTTGCTTGATGTCATTAGGACATTTGGAATCTATTCCAGTGGACACACATATTTATCAAGTTGCTCGAGAATTTTATTTACCTGATTTAAAAGAAGTTTCGTCGGTAACTCCGACGATGTATCAAGAAATTAGTCGCCATTTACGCACCAAATGGGGACCATTAGCTGGATGGGCGCAAGCTGTTGTATTTTGTACTAGAATTAAGAGTAATCCAATTAAAAAAAAAAAAAAGGATGATGTTGATACCTCGAGAAAAAAATTAAAAAAAACATGATTAATTAAACTAAAACTTTATTTGTAGACTGAATATTTTACTAAAAATTAAATTCATTTTAAAATAGAACTTTAAAGATAAATTTTAGCCAATAAATTACATATAGTTAAATTATTATTTTACAGATTAATTCTGAAAATCAACAAATAAATAGAGTCAACTTTTTCATTAAGTTTTATCAAAGAATAAGCTTGTATAGAAAAATTATTCTAAAAAAGTTAACTGCCGCTGAAGCTCTACAGAACATAAGAATTCATTGTTCTATATTCACCACCGAAACGGTAGGATGAAAAGATTTATATATTATTATTAGTCTTACTACTATTATACGTATCAAAAAAATCATAAATAACAGAAAGTTTTGTTCTATTAATAAAAAAATCCTCATTGTTAAAGTTGTCAATGGTTTAGTACATCAGTCAATGTGAAATTAAAAAAAAAAATTATTTTTTTATGTTTTATTATTTTATATTTGGCATACATCTTAAAAAAAAACCAAGAACATATACAAGTTTTGGTCATTGAGAAATGATTGACAAAACTTAGAAAGATATTGCAAATTGTACCTTAAAGGGAATGTAAAATTCAGTACTGGATATTTTCAATACTCAAAACTCGTGTTCATATTAAAAAAACAATGATTACAATAATAAATGAAAATTAACTTAGCAGATAGTTGATAATTTAAAAAATTTTTGTAACAAATAAATTGTGGCAAAAAAAATTGACATTTAGAAATTTAAAAAAACTACAAATGCAATTTTTTAAAAATAATTTTTTGGAAGAAATTTATTTGTTAAAAAAAATAAAAAAATTGTCAAGTGACAGCTAACTTTAATGTCATCAATAATAAACATTAATTAAAAATTTATATTCAAAATAATTCCTACATCATTATTCAACTATTATTTTGATAAATCATGAAACAATAGACCTAAATAAGAGTACTTACTTGTAAATTATTATTTTCATAGTTCTTCATATTTGCGCGCCAATTTTCATTAAATTTCCGGGTATCATCGATCCGTCCAGTATGAACATGGTTTTAAATCGGTTGGTATCACTGTTGCATTGCTAATTATTAACACAATACATGTAAATTAATTAGATAAAAAATAATCGAAACTATTGTTTGAATTATTTACGGCTGTTTAAAAACATAAACTTGTATCTTTTGAATATGATCAAAGTTGATAATTTTAATTTTAATATATCATAAAACTTGTTAATAAATTAAACTGACGTCATCATCCACTTCCTATAGTGTAAGTAATTAGTTTAAAAAATCAAGACTAGATGTCATTGCTCGAAAATTTTAACCTCAGTTCTTTAAATTAACTAAATAACCGAACCACCGACGCTACCATACCAATAAAGATGATAATAAGGAGCGATAAAGAGAGCAAAAGAGAAAGAAAGAGAGGGTACATAGAAAGAGAAAAGCATTGCTCTGTATTCTATATAATAGCTTGTAGAAACTTAAAGTTAGAGGGCCAAGGACAATTTTTGTGTCAACATAGTGTCTGAATAACCGCTTATCATCATAAATATTAATAATTTTATATAATAAATTTAACTAGTAAAGAAAATGTGATAAAAGTAAATATTTTTTTGAAATTTATAAATAACAATATATAGACGTATTTAAAAATGCCTATAAGTGAGTAACTTATCGTGTTCTTTTTTTCATTAAAATTATTTTTTTCGCGCAATTATCCACTGTATTTTAATCGAAAAAAATAAGATAATATAAGCATACAATGCTCATTTAGGAATGATAATTACAAACATAAAATCACATGTTGATGAATTGAATTTTATACCTGTTACGATATTGTTGTTTAATTTAAAACAAAAATGGAGATGAAGTTACCTGAACAAGTGCATCAAGTCTGCAGATTATGTGGACAATTTGAAAGTATATATATTGATATTTTTGGCGAGGAAGGTACTAGAAGGTTGCTTGGATTAAAAATCTACAACAAGATAAATATTTTGGTGAGTTTTAATTCATTAAAATTTACTTTATTTATTTATTTATATCTATATATACTTATGTACAGACAAAGGGAAAGAGGGTTAGAAAAATGGTGATGCCGATGAAGACGCGTCGGGACGCTCGCACAACCTATTATTTTTATTACTAATGACATTGTTTAGTTATTATCATCCAATTTATTAATATATAAAATATTTAATATTTTTATATTTTTACATTCGCTTGCTACCTCGCTTTATGTCATTTTTTATTTTTTTTCTCATGCTTATAAAATAAGTTTTATTTCTCAATAGTGACTTCCCAATTAAAAATAAATTAAGTACATGTAACAATTTTTTAATTAAGAATTGAAAATTACTCTTCTTTGGAATTAGATAATTATTGTATGATAAACGAATAGATGAACCAGAAAAATTTTTTTAAATTCTAACCAATTATTTTCTTATAAAACCTCATTACGATTAATTTTTTTGGAGCGGTGGCGTTTTAATATATTGTAAGATTATTATAAAAATGAATTAACTAATTTTAATTATTATTGATGATGATGATAATCATGGTGATATAATCAAATATAAATAAAATAAACAAACTCTGTTTAAATCATAGATACATGAGACGGATCCTCTGCCAAAGACTATATGCGTTCAGTGTCTGGGTAAACTTGAATTTGTTTGTGACTTTCAAGAGGAATGTCTACGTACCCAACAGCTGTTACGCGATCAGTATGATGTACCTTCTATACAAGACATCGTAAGTTCATTTTTTTCTTAAATAATATTAAATACTCTGCCGCTCTATTGTATTTAAATAATTAATCGTAGCTTTATAGATTTTTCTTTATTTAATTAAAAATTTTCGATTTAATTTTCAAAACTAATATCAACCATTTATCCTAAATTAAATTAAAAAAGTAAATAAAGAAAAATCTATAATAAGGTTTTATTTTACACTGGTACATCTAATACGTTTTACTGCAGGAGGAAAAAATAACGGTGGAAAATGTAATTGTAGCAGAGTCAGTAGTGATCCCAGAACCACCTAGTACGTCGACCAACAATATTAGTACTGATAAAAACCATAATTCAACAGCAGACATAGAAAATGTTGATCCAACGCGGGAAGAAAATTTCAAAGATATTATTGAGCCAGCTGAAATTACAACAAAACCGAAAAGAACACGAACTTCACCACAAACACGGTCTAAAAATAACGACAAAGATACGAATGAACATGTTGTCGATGAAACACCTAATCGAAGATGGTTGAGGAGTCGTAATATGACTGAATCTCGAATAAAAACGAGAAAAAAATCGAAATCAAAAAATATCTCACTCAAAAAAGTTACTTCGAGGACAAAGTCAACTTTAAAAGAAGGAGTATCAATAGTAACTCGATTACGAAGCCAAAATCAAAATCAGAACCGAGTTAATTCAAACTCTGAGGCTATTAGTGAAAAGACGAGTAATAATTCCAGTGCTTCAAAAACACAAGAAAAAGTTGCTGATGAAAATGGAATGATTCAGATACCAACTTCAGCATTAAATAAAGTCTTAACTGCTGTATCATCTTCACCAGAAGTCGAAGTTTCTGTTAAAGAGTCAAGTAATCGTAATGGTGATATTGAAGATATTAGTTTTACGTTAGAATTGAGAAAAAAACAAGAAACAGAGTCAACTGTTACTGTATTAGCTCGTGTCTTTCCCGATCAAGGTTCATGTCTTGTAGGGTCTGAAATAATTAATCTATTGGAAGATGAAAATAATTCTGAATTAAGTCAAATCATAAATTCAATTGTGAAAGGTAAAAATAATAAGGATAAAGATTTACCTTCTAGTAGAACAGCTGAATTAGAGGAATTGGAAAAACGATTGTCTAGTATCAGTGACAGTGGAGGTGGCGGTATAATATCATCAAGAAATCCTGAAGAACTTTTTCGCATTGATGGTGAAGAAATTCGCGTCGATGACAACGTTGAAAGTACCACAGTTGACGGTCAATCCGGATATTCGTGTAAATTATGCCGCAAATTTTATGAACGCCGGGATAAATGTACTGTACATGTAAAAACACATCTTGGCATAAAACAATATGCTTGTACACTTTGCGTTGCTAAATTTGTATGTAAATCAGACGTTATGAAACATATAAGATGTTCACATACAAATCCACGACCTATGCAGTGTCCTAAATGCCCAAAACGTTTTAGATCAAAATTCGATTTGACTGAGCATGATAATGTTCATAAAGGCATTAAACCATACCAATGTTCCGATTGTGGACAGAGTTATCATCATAAAGTGTCCTTACAAATGCACGTTAAATCACATCTTCCACCGCAAAATTTAGCTTGTGAATATTGCGGTAAAGTATTTCCATTCCGTACACGTTTGCTAAGTCATATTGGTAGTGTACATTTGAAGAATAGACGTAATTTTCGATGTCGTTTTTGTTATAATCTTTACTCAAGTTTAGCTGTTTTAAATGACCATATTAAAACACGACACGCAACAACTTATACATGTGAAATTTGTTCTAAAACATTTAAAGTTGCATCTAAGTATAAAGCACATGTATTACAACATTCAAATCCAAAACCATTTGTCTGCAATGTTTGTAATAATCGTTATGCATCAAAAGCATTTTTAAATGAACATCTGCTAAAACATGAGGGATTAAGGAAGCATATATGTCAAAAGTGTGGAGCTAGCTTTGCTCAAGCCAGTCATCTAGCTGCACATCGTCATGTACACGGTGAAAAAACCCATGCTTGTCCTGAATGTGGTCGAAAATTTAATAGACGTGATAATATGAAAGTACATAGAAAAAGACACTTTGCTGAATCTGGAAGAATTGTTACGACTGATAATAAAAATCAAACGGGAATAAGCGATAAATCAACGCCCTCGCCAGCTTCAGTTGACACTGATTCTAACGAAAAATAATAATGTCTTATTTATTAACTTTTTTTTTTTTTTTTTTTTATAGTACTTTAAGAAATTTATATATAAATATATATTTTTTTAATCTTCCTGGTTAGTAATTTAAGCTCTATTTTATACGGACTTTAGGAAGATTGAATTAATAAATAATTGTGCAGTAGTTAAATGCTCAATTATCGGTTATAATTAATCACGTTTCGTAGTGTCTTCCAAAATTTATTCAAATACCTTTTTTGACATCTAGAAATCTACTATTTTGTATACATTTTTTGGTAAAAAAAATTTTTGATATAAAATCAAAGTTATAATGTGAAACACAATATAAAAATTATATTTAACTTTATATATTTTTATGAAAGAAATAACATGGAAAAGGTTGTTAGTTTGTACTAGACGCATGTGTCTGATACCTACAATAAAATCTATATACATAAATGTATGAAAAAAACAAAATACCTATTTGTTATTAATTGTGTGATAACATTGATAAATAGTGCCTTTATAATTATCATAAAAATGAAACGAATAGATTCAATAAAGAAAATATTAAAAGAAAAAGCATATGATATTTACAAAAAAAAAAAAAAAAAAAAATGTATTTTCCACCGTCCGTGGTCTTGAGACTGACGACATTCAAGTAAAGCAATAATTTTTACATTCGTATATTCGAATATTTGTAATAAAATAAATCTTGTACCATTGTATAATTATGAAGTATTTAGGTTTGTAAGTTAATATTCCAATTTAACTTGATAATTATTAACGCTGAATATATGACTAAAGTTATGTAGCGCTAATTTTTTTATTATTATTATTATTCTACATACATATTAACATGTATAAATATTGAAAAAAAAATATGCTCATTCACCAATTCCAATATTTACGTTAAATAATAAAAATTATTATTCTTGTTTAGTGCTTATAGTTTCAATCGTTTCTTCTCCTCCATGTATTTATAACTTTTTGCATGATTGTATTATTGTATTTTTATTTTCTTCTATAATAATAAAAAAATTTATATAGTTTCTTAAATTTCGGATGAAATATTTTTATTAAAACAAGTTATTAAATAAAACTTTAAAAATTTTTATCAATTTAATTTTATTCTTTCCCTTTGTCGAAGTACTTGAAGTTTACTTATATATTAATTTAATATTGAGGAGTGTTAAATTTTTAAATATTACAGATAGAAGAAAATGATGGCTTATCTCAGGTTATTTGCATACAATGTTTAGGAACTCTTGACACTTCATGTGATTTTTGTGAAAAACCTCATGAAACTAAACATAACTTAAACGAAGAGGTAAATCAAATTTAATTATAATAATTTTTTTTGAAATTATTAACTAAAGCAATTAATGATTCATAGGAAGGACAAAGAAACGATGAAAATTGTTCCGAAGATTCTGAATCAACTGATGAAAATAAAGAAAACGAGCTTCCTCCAGACTCTAAATCACCTCGACCTGTTCTAGAAAAAAAAATTACTTTAAAATGTGAATCATCAATATCACCATCAGAACTCGAATCAACTTCAAATGTAACTAACATACCTTCAACTTCAAATGTAACTAGTTTACCTTCAACTTCAACTTCAACTCATCTATCAGAACAAGTCATAAGTCGAGTTTTAGCAGACATTACAGATCAACATCAACAACGTCCAAGATCTAATCTTTGTAAAGAATTATTCCCTTTAGTTTCAAGAGGTATTAAAAGACGGCGTGAATCTTCAGACCCACCAGAATAATTATTATTAAGGCATTCTCCGATGTTCCACACGATAAGACAATTTAAAAGTAAAGCCATGTAAATATCATATTTGTTATAATAGTTTTATTACTTGTCATGCTAAATATAACAATCAATTTAATTGTTACAATTATATGAAAACATTTTTATACTCATTGAAAATACTTGTGATTTTTAATATTGTACTAAATTTTATATAATAATAAATGAATAAAGTTTCTGCAGTTGACATTTTTATGTTCTTAAAATTAGTGGAAAGAACAATTTAAATTAACATAAGAAATATTATTTGGAAATTTCTTATTTGATTTACGTTATCATCATTTTTTGTTACTTCTTCCCATGAACGGGATTTTTAGGTAGATTTCTTTAGAAAGAAAATTTTGTCATAATATGTTTCATTTCATCGAGTAATGTCGAAAAATCGCATTGGCTCAAAAGTTTATATATGTGTTTATGTATGTATAAATATATGTGTAATATAACGCGCCATGTCAGCAAGATTGCGCCCACAGTTTTCAACCGATCTACATGAAATTTTGTGGGCTCGTTCTTTGGATCAATACCAAGATCAAGTTCGAAGATGAGCAAAATCAGCCGGTTAGTTTTCAAGTTGTAGGTGTTTGAAAATTTTTTTCATTTAAAAAAAATTTTGAATTTCGTACATTTTATGAAACGGACTGTCTATTCGGACACTGTGAAACTTTTTAATTAAATTTTTTTTTAATTATCTAATTGCTATAAAATTCCAAAAAAATTTTTAATGTCTGACAACTTCAGTGTCATTAATTTTACCCGATAACTTAACATATTAAATATTTAGCATGAAAATTAATCTAGCAGATATTAGATCATTTTAAAAATTTTTATGACAAACAAATTATGGCAAAAAAAACAGAAAAAAAAAAGTTAATGTGTAGAAATTTCCAAAAATAAATAATGCAATTTTTTAAAAATAATTTTTCGGTACAAATCTGTTTGTTAAAAAAAATTAAAGAATAAGCAAGTGACTGCTAAATTTAATGTCATATATTTAACACGGGTATATATATATTATATTAAAATAATACAGATTAGTGATTTTAAGAATCAAAATTAACCGCCAATCAACACCGATGAAAACTGGCTGCACATAAATATTACAGTAGAGGACTCTACGCTCTATAGTCAATTTTCTCTCCTTGAATCCTTGGTATAAAAAAAATAATATCAATCAAACATAACCTTAAATTACCTCAGTCATTGAACACTGTTCACGATTTTTATTGAACAAATTAATTGTTAAAAAACAAAAAATGGCCAGTACATCGGCGACTGATCAGTCAACGATCGCTCAAAAAACATGGGAAATGTCAAATAACGTTGAAATGATCAGTACTATGGACGAAATATATCGTTACGATCGTCAAGAACAACAAGACATTTTAACTGCCAAACCTTGGGACAAGGAGTAAGTAACTTAATTATTTTAGTGTTTTTACTTAAACAACAACAATAATAATTTTTTTTTTTTATGACATCATAGTTATTAGTTACTTGAAAATTTTTTAGTTCTTTTTTTTAACAAGCAAACTTGTTCTGAAAACATGTTAAAAAAATGTATTTAAAAATTGTTTTAATTTTTACATGTCAATTTTCTTTCTAATTTTTTTTTTTTGCCAAATTTGTATGAAAGTGAAGTTAGCTGACATTTCAAAATTTTTAGAAATTTTTTATTGAAAAAATTTCAATTAAATAATTAAAAAAAATAATTTCACCTGTAAAAAACTTGAAAATCTATAAATGTAATTTTATAGAAATATCTTTTTAGCTGTAGTTTAATTAATGAAAAAAATCAAAAATTTTCAAACGTCTGCTAACTTCAGTGTCATTAATTTCTTTGTTACAATAGTATATTACACACCGAGGGAAGTAAAGTAAGAAATGTCTCAGATCACATGTAATTGTTGGCCGAGGCGAAGCCGAGTTGGGTGTATTATTTAAATAAATAATGAAATTTATTTATTCTATTAAAATGTCTTCATTAAATTATGACTCGAAAGGAATATCTTTACAAGGAGCGCTCTTGTAACCAACTGACTAAAACTCAACTGAACTTAATAATAACAATAATAATAATAATAATAATAATAATAATAATAATAATAATAAAATTATTTTTATTTATATTATATATATATATATATATACTATAATATAATAACCATATTATTATTATTATATATATATATATATATATTTAATTTACAAGCATGTATGGAATATACCCACATTTTATGCTTGTAAAGGTGGATCCTAGGAATAAGTCCATGCACAGCGTGTATTTCAAACACGTCCGTGACCATGGCTTGTCCACCCAGCTGACATTCTCTTTCTTGAAGTCAGCTGGCCTGATGTCCGAGACCGAAGGGTTTATATTTGCCTGCCAAGATGGTGTTATCAACACTCTCGAATACCGTAGCAAGGTGCTCCAGGCGCAGCTTCCGGACACGTCCTGTCGGACGTGTAAACAACATCCGGAGACGCTGATGCACCTTTTGTCGGCATGTCCTGTGCTGGCAAGAGGTGCCTACATACAGCGTCACAATGCTGCCCTGCGAGTACTCTATTATCATCTCAGATATAGCTACGGTATCGATGAGACACCAGTGCTGCCTTATCTGCCAGGAGATATTCCGCAGGTTGTTGAGAATGACAGTTCCAAAATTTATTGGAACATACCATTCGCAACAACCCGGCGGATTGACCACAACAAACCTGATATTGTGCTCTTCGACAAGGCTACTCGTGACATTTATGTCATTGAGTTTTCGGCCCCAGCCGAATACAATATCTCGGCCAAAGAAGAGCACAAATACCAGATATATCAGGATCTCCTGTTTGAAATTGGCAAACTCTACCCAGGTTACCGTGTCAAGCTCATCGTTTTGGTTGTCGGCGTCCTTGGAGGGATGAAACAGTCTTTTGTGTCTTCACTTGCGAAGATACCGGATTGCAGTTCAGCAGCCGTGTCTCTAGCAGTGCGGATGCAAAAGGCTGTCATTTTGGGATCCCTGCGTCTACTTAGGCAAATGAATTTGGCCTGCTGCACTCACTAACCGCCTTGTTGTGCGGAGTGGTGCAGCAGTAATGGATGGCGCTCAGGCTGGGCCCTCGGAGAGTCGGACTCCGGGGAAAACCCCCCTGAGCAATTAATAACAAATAATAATAAGACATAACTAACTTATTACTATATACTTATTTCTATAAACATATAAAAAATATCTTATATCATATCAACATCTATCACCATATAAACATTCATTCCTCGAAATAGTATTCGATACCATGGATTAATTTTGAACTCTGACAAGAAAGTAATGACCCATATTCCAACAATTATTAAATGAATTTTAATTTTTTTTACAGTCCGCATTTTTTCAAAGATATCAAGATATCAGCATTGGCTTTATTAAAAATGGTAATGCATGCACGATCAGGAGGAACACTCGAAGTTATGGGTCTTCTTCTAGGAAAAGTAACAGCAAATACGATGATAGTAATGGACTCTTTTGCTCTGCCTGTCGAAGGAACTGAAACACGTGTCAATGCTCAAGCTCAAGCCTATGAATATATGACTGCTTACATTGAAAATGCAAAACTTGTTGGGCGACAAGAGAATGCCATTGGATGGTACCACAGTCATCCGGGATACGGTTGTTGGTTATCAGGAATAGATGTATCAACACAAATGTTGAACCAAAATTTCCAAGAACCTTTTGTTGCCATCGTTATTGATCCAGTGAGAACGATATCTGCTGGCAAAGTTTGTTTAGGAGCATTTAGAACTTATCCAAAAGGCTACAAGCCAGCTAATGAAGAACCGTCAGAGTATCAAACAATTCCATTGAACAAAATTGAAGATTTTGGTGTTCACTGCAAGCAATATTATTCATTGGAAGTTACTTATTTCAAATCATCACTCGATCGGCGTTTACTTGATTCACTTTGGAATAAATACTGGGTGAATACATTGAGTTCCTCAAGTTTACTTACAAATGCTGACTACACAACCGGGCAAATATTTGATTTATCCGACAAGCTTGAACAGTCTGAAGTTGCTCTAGGACGCGGTGGACTTATGATCGGTGCTGATTCTCATGATCGTCGTACTGAAGATAAACTTGTTAAAGCTACAAGAGATAGCTGCAAAACGACAATTGAAGTTATTCATGGCTTAATGGCGCAAATAATTAAAGATAAACTATTCAACCAAGTTAGTACAAAATCCATTGAGTCACAATGATCCTTTTTCTTTTTTAAATATAATTAAAATAAAAAAAAAAAAAAAAAAAAATACTTTTTTATGTTACATAAATACTAAGTATAACGTTCAACTAATTTAATAAAAATAAAATATCTTATAATGGAATAAAAATACGTTTTATTTTTACACCTTGATTCACTAAAAATTATATACAGCATTAATTAATGTTAACATGAAATTGTTCATAAATGAAATTTATGATCATTTATTATATTTATATTTTACTTATATTCTAATTATTTTGCATTTTTATTTATAAAATTAAGATAATATTAAGAACATGTAGGCAGAGCTCATACCTTTCCAAAAAGGAAGATTATTTGACAGAGCTGAAGGGCTGTGTCACAGACTTTAAAAGCAAGGCCACTCAGATACATACCCACCTGATCTTTAAAACGTAATAATAATTTTTAAAAATTCAATTTTTTTTTTTAGTTTTAATACGCATTTACCACGTCCACCTCACGCCAAAATAAAGGACGGAACTACCATTGATACTGATAATTTTCATAAAATATTAAAAAATAATAGCAATAATAATATCTACGAAGTCTTAAAAAAAAAAGACAATACGATAGCGACGCTTTTTTTCCATTAAAGTATAAAAGTTAAACACTGGTATGAATTTAATTTTTGTTGTTTTTCATACAATTAATGACTATTTCGTCAGTAATAAGATAATAAAAAATAAGTCCAATTTTAAGTACAGAAATACCTGAATTTCATTTAAACATACATCATAGTGGTAAAACTTTGTAAATTTATTTTTTTAGGCAGGCGTATATACAATTTTGTCATCAGTTGTATGTTGTCACTGAACTCCCATCAACGGAAAATTATTTACTTCTGTTTGCTCTAATACTGGACCCGATGGTCCGGTATAAGAGATACGTAAGCGCATTCGTAGAACTCCCTAAAAAATAAATAGAATATTAAGTACATATAATAAAATAGCTAATAAATATTTATAACTTACATTATTTAGACTTGATACTTTAAGGACTTGAGTAACTTGTCCAGAAGGTGCAATCACTGTACCAGACGGTGAAAGCATTTGCAATTGGAATGCCTGTTGAATAAAATAAAATTCAGATTTATTGATATAGATTAATATTGATAAACATTATTTAAAAGGGTAAATATACAAACTCTAGGAACTGCTGCTGAAAATACAAAGTCTGTGAGTGGTATGATATTTGAATTTACAGCAGTCATATTGATAACAAGTAGGTCAGGTAAATCATCAGGACGCTCAACTGTGAATGTGATCTTTAAGCCATTGCTATCAAAAATAACCATGGTTTGAGCGTCATTTTGAGCAGTCGAATTTAGAAGTCCATCAACCATAAAGTTTGTTGAAGGGCCAAAAGATTGTGATGGTGATTGAATTTGACCGATTACTGATGCAGGAGCAGTAGGTGTAGTGTTAAGATCAAGACCACCGAGAAGATCCAAAAGATTGTTGTTGGTAACCGGAGTGATTGCTGGTAATGATGTGGTAGTTGGAGAAGAAATAGACGGCATGCCTAAATCTGATGATCCAAGAAGATCTAAGAGAGCACTTGAATCAGTGCTTGCTGAAACTTGTTCAGTTGGTGGTTTCTCTTCTTCCACATCTTGATCTCCATTAGCTATACCGATAATCCCATTCGCTTGAGGTTTAGCTGTTTCCATAGGTGGCATTCGTTCCAGTAATGCTGGTCTCAGATGATCATACTTCCGGAAAAGTTGTGAAAATTCAATACCTCGTTGTTGTAGTTCGATATGAAGATTGCTGCCGAATGTGTCAATTATCTGACGGATCTTTCTGTAAAATCGAGGAGGTCTACTGAAACATTTAACTTCCAAAATCACGAATGAAATATCTAGGATGGACGAAAGGACAAGGGAATGGCGTAATGTATTTATTAAGCTAATTTAAATAATTTTACTCACTCATTTCCACATTGGAATCTCGTACTTAATTTTGTTAATGACAAAAGTGTATATTGCTTAGTTATGACTGTATTTTGTGGACTCCAAAGTAACCTCTGGTATACATCAATGACATCATCTTCAGTTAACTAAATTGATAAAATATAATTTAGTTTTTCTCCTGATTGGTAAAACAGTTGTAAGAGTATTCATCAATTTTTGACTAGTTCTTATTTATTATTATATTTTAATAATACTACTTCATTATAATAATCATATCGCGTTACTAATGCTAAAAGGGCGTATAAAAAAAATTTTTTTTCCTCCAACCAATTTAAAAATGTTTATAGTATTTAGATCTGTAAGAAAAGTGAATAAACATTTTTTTTTTGTATACGCCCTTTTGGCTCTAAAACAAAAAAAAATTTAAGTCAATAGAGCGTATCGTTTTTTTTATTTTTTTTTTTCATAATTAATTATTTAACTCAATTTAGTTGAAAAAAAATATGGATTTGAATTTCAAAAAAACCAAAATAACAGTAACATTCTATTTGAAGAAAAATGTATTTGATTCAATTACAAAATTTTCATTTCTATTGACCCAATAATCATGTCTCCACTGATAAAGTGTAATGAAATATGTTAAATTGTACAAATTAGAAAATCATATCAGATTAAAGTATTTTTTCAAAGTTTAGATTTCCAAGCAATATATATTTATTATTTTTTACTTTCAAAAGCAAAAGATAATGATAATGGAGACGGCATCGGAGTAGTGCTTAATTAAATTGTTATTTTAGTTTCTTCTTTAATCAAATACATATTCTCTTCAAATAAAATGAGTAGAAGAGTCATTATTTTTACCAGTGTTATAACTTTTTTTTTTTTTTTTTTTTTTTTTTTTAAGGCTAATAATTAATTATTATTAAAAAAAATGATACGCTCTTCTGGCTTCAGAATTTTTTTGTCTTAGAGCTATTCACTTTTCTTACAGATCTAAATGTTATAAACATTTTTAGCTTAGTTGGAGTGAAAAAAAATTTTTTATACGCCCTTTTGGCATTAGTAACGCGATATTTTGTCATGATTTTTATTTGGTGGATGACAAATCTTAAAAATTAATCTTTACTTATTAAAAATTTATTTTTTATTTATGAAAAATTAATAGATCAATATTTAACTTTTTAGAAATTTTGTTGTCGGCATTCTATGTTTAAACTAAAAGTAATAGTGGGAGAGTAGAAAAAATAATAAATTGAAACTTGAAGTAATTAGATGAATATTTAAAATAATAAATTAATATAGAAAAATAATTACATTAACAGGAGCTTCAACATCTTCGGGAGGCTGTGCATAAAGTAAAAGATCTCCATATTCACCAATACACCATGTAGCAACTTGAGCCAACGGTTGTTTATCAAAAGTGTCTTTCTCAAGTGCATGCCAAAGTGCATTTACTGCATAAGCCTGTTGCGTTTGAGTTTCTGAGATTAGTTGAATTGTGCAGGCGACGACGTCATCTCTTACATAATTACCAGCAGCTACAAGGACTTTGAACAATGTTTCAAGATGCCAACGTTTATTTGGAGCATATCGCTCAGCAGACATAACAATATTACTGCTACACTGAGCTTTAAATTCAGGATCAGCACGTTCAAGAAACAGAAGAAGTTCTTTCATCATATTTTTAATATTACTTGTGTTCACCAGAGCGAAACTCAATTCCATAGCACGCCTTCTTATTGATACATCAGGATCTTTCAGACACTCAAGAATTGTTGACCGGTGCCTTTGCACTGCACTTGTATCAACATAAACTGTTTTCAGAAGAGTATTCAAAGCAACATAACGGATGTTCTTGTCATTGTTAAGTAGAAATCTTCCAAGTATGTTGACTGCTAATACTCTCAATCCACTTTCTGATTTAATATCCATAATAGATAACACTGTTTCATATAATATTGTATTGCCGACATTTTTACTTGTTTCTGTATTAGTAGCTACTTGAGCTAAAATATCATTCATAGCTTCTGAAGTTTCGACATCATTATGACCAAGGATTCGCAATAATCGAAGAATTTTAACTTGAAGGAAAGGATCTGACACACCGGAAACATCATGCTCTGGCGAGTAACCCGCGAGGATCAGGTTCTTGAGAATTCTCACAAGATTCGGAACAATCTGAAATAATTTATTCCATTAATTTAAATGGTCACAAATATTATATTTTCATTTTAATCAAGCGACAGAGAAAAAATAAAGAGAAAGATATAAAAATTTAATTTCATCAAGAAATAATGCATATACCTGCAGAAAAACATCATTTATAAAATATGAAATAATTAATGATCAGCTCTTGAATTAATTTTATCGTTAAATTCAAGACAATCTTTTTTACAATTTAAATGTAATAAAATTTAATACGGAAATCATTTGTATTGATTAATAATAAAGGAAGAGTTAAGGCCTTATATTATCGAAAATTTTCAAAAATATATCTTGAATCATGTTTTTATGATAAAAAGGTATTTTTCTTTGATATTCGATTTACTGAGACCAATTAATTGTCGTGTTTTTCCAAATTAACGTTTCATATAAAGCAGTGATTATGAAAGGTCTTTATGAATGCTTATCGGCATTACAATATGTAGTTACTTATGTTTTATGTTAATCAATTCATCTGAATGCACACGATTAGATGTAAAAAATGGCACCGAGTTAATGCAATCAAGAATAAACAAATAAAAGATACATTAAATTAAGTGGTAACCATGCTTCTGGATGGCATAAGATGTTTGTATTTTTCGAACGAAGTACCTCGTTCTAATGTAAAAATAGAGTTTATGTCCTAATTTGAGCTCTTTGTATTAATTTTAAGAGCCTGCTAGATAGCATTTATGTCGTTCAGGGTTAATCCTTCCAATGAATTGCAGCCCTTCCCTTGTCAGCATATTGTTATTTTTTTAAATTAGATTAGAATCCAATGAGATTTCTATGAGACCAGATATTACCCAATAAAAAAAATAACAAAGAGATACATTTCGAGCAAATAAAAACTTATTCAACTTTTCCTAGTTCTTATAATTACAATAAAGTTTACAATTTTTTCGTTCTTTAATTTTGACTCTCGATAGTACTTTCACAATTTTCCACTAAAAGTAGTGGAGGGTCTCATGACACCTCTAAGTCAAAGTTAAAGAGACTCTACTGTAATATTAGGAGCTCGAAATTGGATAAAATTTTTATTTTTATACGAAAAAAAAATTTTCCAATCTACATATATATTAAAGAATAAATATGTTAATGAAGAAAAAACAGTTAAAAATCATGCATTTAAATAAAGCACATTTAACAGATAAATATTCTTTACCTCGCGGTGGCCGCATTCCTAAACAAGATAAAAAAAACCAGATTTTTATATATTATGAAATTCGATGAGATTCGCAAATACGTGCAGGAACTAAATTTAAGCTATTTTTGCCACAATATAACCCATTTTATGAATATTAATACAATATTAATTTATGAATTTACCTTTTTAAAATGATTCAACGTATCAATGCTGTTCTCACACATTTCTGTGATAAGAGTAACTCCAGTAATAAGAACACCATGATTTTTTTCCGTCAATAAACTTCTTGTTGCTGGTAAAAACATCTCCATTAGCTCTGGAACGCGTCGAATTATTCTAAATGCGCATAGTGCAGCTTTTTTTCTAATATATGCATTTGGTGATTTCATTAATCGTTCAACTTCAGCGGCAAGATCTCGTGCCATACCAGGTGATGCAATAGCGCCCAATGTACATAGAGCTAAACCAATAACAAACTGCGTTGTGCTATTCAAATCGCTGATTAAATAAAATAAATTATTTTTTTTTAGTATATGGTAATTAATGGCAATAAATCGTAAATTGTCCACTAAATGATAAATTTACTTTTTTAGACAATTGGTAATAAGAAGGTGGACATCTTGTCTTTCATCAAGTAACAACATTGCACCCAAGTAACCAATACGTTTATCGGTAAATCTCGTCGAGGCAATAAGTTTGAGACATTCTAGTTGACCAAAATGAGCAGGATAACTTTAATAAAGAATAAATAAGTTAAATTAATTTTTCAACAAGTTTGAATTTTAAATAAAAATAAAAATATAACTTTAAGTAAATATAGTAAACTTACCCTAACATATGGATGTAAAGAAGTTTTGCAATATTTCTACATCTCCAAACACTGTCTTCTTCACGAAATGTTGATCTTATGTATGCACACTCCTTATTAACCACCGTGCGTTCTTCAGCAGCTGTACGAGCAGCCCTTATTTGTCTGATTAAATCTCGTAATCTCGTTGGTGCTGGCATTCTCACTGTTGATACTTTCAAATTAACAAGTACGTTATCATAGTGCTGTGTCAGTTAGCTTGGATAGTGATGCGTTAAACAAAATAAAGCGGTATATGATAAAATAATTTAATTATAAATACAAAATACTAACTCTGTCCAAATACTTTGTATTTATAATAATATTTATGGATGAAATAATAATTTATACGTATAAGGGGTTTGTTTAATCGTAGTTTATATGCAAGCAGGAAGAGGAAAAATCGAAGGAGTAATAATAAAAATCAAAACCAAGTCAACGTAATGAAATTAACACCTACCTCTTTCAACAGCTTCATTAAACGCCTGTTTTATGGAAGCCATATTAAATGCCGGATTAAATCTGTAATTATAGCTATGTTAATTACATGCTCATAAACCATACAGTTATTTTTATGAATACAATTAAATAATTTATAAATCTATGTAATGCAGTGGATATTTATTTATTTATTTATTATTTGAGTTAGTTAATTATTATTATTATTACTTTTAAAACTTTTATTTATGGATTAATTAATAATTATCTTAATTGATCAGTATTTTAATATCATTTAAAAGAATTACCCATGTTCTGAAGCATTCATGATTGTAGAACTTGTAGAAAAATCTTGAAATGTATAAACCAAATTGAAATATAATTAATAAAACTCGACAAACAGTTCCTGTACTTGCTTAATCCTGTACAGATGATATATGATACACAAAGTTAAAAACTCACAGCACACAAGAGGTTACAGACTCCAATTTAAAATAATTATTTAAAGTTGAAAGATAAACTTGACAAGATATCAACCAAGTTATCTAGATTAACGATTTGTATTCAAATAAATATTTATTGAATCATATCATTGTAAAAAAATACAACAGACGTTACATAAAGATCATTATTATCAGGGTTAGATGTCAGATAATTTATTGTCATTATCAACTGGACTTTAAATAATTATTTAGAGTCTGAAAATACTTCAGGATACAAATATAAATAATTTATAAAAGCCAAAATATTTATTGTTCACCTCAATACCGAACCTTCAATAAAATGGGAAATAATTATTTATCTGAAAGCTAACAAGTGCCACCTCATCCATGGGTTGGTTCCGTGATTCTCCAATCTTCAATAAACTTTTTTATGACAGTGACAATTGTTATATAGAAAGAATTATGCTCATATATGGTATGTCAAGATAATTTATTGAAATTTATTCCAGGGCCTACCTGGATCCCAACATTCAGTGTGATGGGACAGATATTATTTCTTTAATAACTTTAAAAACCATAATTATAATCCACGTTATCAACTTTTAGTATTATTATTATAAGTATGTACGAGAAAACACCTACATCGGTAGTCTTGTTTTTCAGTCTACCTATATTTTCTTGACTATTTACTCTACCAAGATGGCCGATATCATTTACGTTGTCTTGTTTTCTAATTCTTATTTGTTTATTTATTTACTTATTCGATTCTATAAGTAAACTTTAATATTGTAATTAATAGCTTGATACTTAAAGATACTTTAAAGGATTATAAGTTAATAAATAGCATAAAAATAATAAATATATTAAATATATACGGTTAAAAAATACGTGGCATGTAATAAACGTTTTTCTTGTACTAAAAGTTAGTTTGAGTTAAGCAGTTGGTGGTATTGGGAGCGGTGAAAATTGAAATACTTTCTTTTTGCTAATTCCAATAAAATAAGTAGCTAGTTCAATAAAATTTAAACTTTTTAGTAATTTTTTTAAATGATTGATTTATTTATGATATCTAAATTATTAACAACACTGCATTAGCATAGTACTTATCAAATTAAAAATTTTTAACAATTATTTAGTTAAAATTTACCTTCTATTTAATTCCGGTGGGAGAACACTCCAATCCTCAGTCTCATAGTACGCCCACATAATATGCAATTACTTTAATAATGTATAAAAAATTCAAAAAAAAAAAAAAAAAAAAAAAAAAAAAAAATATTTACTTTTGTAAAAAAATACTTATTTACATTAATTAAAAAAAAATCTTATTAAATAACTTGAGAATTTTCACTGAAATAAGTTCCTCTGTAACGTACAATTTAAGAAACTCAAATGTTAAGGTGCTGGGCTGCTTATCTCTTATCGCATTTTATGCATTGATATCGTCAGCTTACGATACCTTTATTTGAGTTTACTGATCACCTGAATGACTATTATTCTATTTATAAAAAGATAAATAATAGATTACACCAATTATTTGATAATTTTTTATATAAATTATATGTTTGATACATTTAGATGCCTAATGTTTCCATGATTTTTATGCATTAATTAAAAAAAAATATATATATACTTCAAATGTTAAAAGAAACTAAATTTTATTTTAAATATAAAACTTTGATTTAAGATAAATCGTTGTCGTCGTGATTACGAGGCGGACGAACATCACTGTTTCTTTTTATACAGTCAACAAGCCAATGGATTCCTTCGTTAACTCCATCACTAGAAAAAATTTAGTTAAATATATTAATTGTAATTATTTATAAATATTTATATTTATTGATTTTTTGCTAGTTATATAATTATTGTCTGTAGTAAAATGCTTTGAAAAATTATTAGTACAAATTAACACAAGAATTTATTTGTTTTTTATTAAATATTTGAATTGTCGATTTGAAAAATCTGATTAGTTTGAAACAATCGATGATATCAATTTTTAAGTGATAGAATTAAAAATACAAAAAGAAGTACAAAATAAATTTTAGAAAAATTAAAAATAAAAACAGATTTTTTTGCTAAAGAAAAATTTTGCTTAAATCCTTAAGAACATATAATAACAAATGTATGGTTTGTTATAAAATATTGAAGCATGGAAACTTTACAAATTCAATCGAGTAGTTATTATTTTTAAAGCTACTCTATAGTTTAAGTGTTTTTTTCCATTAATAAGTGATAAAATAATTATTCACCTTCTAGTTTACTTCCGCGGAAAAATTTGTCAATTTTTAGAAATAAAAAGTCATAAAATTTAAAATAAACACACGTTTAAGAATATTTCTTAATCATTTTTAGTCCCAAATAAATACAACAATATGGATTTTTAATTTGTAGTTTTAGAGATATGGAAAAAAACGTAAGGCTCAAAAGTAAAAAATTTGAGACATATTTTCTTTGAAATAAATATATTTTTGGCTTTTTAGACTTAGAATAAGTTTAACAAATTATTTTCAGAAAAAAAATTTTTTTGTCTTCAGGTTTGAAAATTTTGAATTCTCAACAGCCGATCCCCTCTTTTTTCGCGTCGCACTCACTGTAAGAAACGGTACCATTCTTGATGCACTCATGATTATAAAACTATTGCAGTTTTATGTTTTTCTTTTAAATAAATGAAAATTTCGAAAAAAACGCTCTGCTACGAAATAGATAATCAAAAAAATCTTTTACGTAGAAGAGCATTTTTTTTTAGAATCTTCTTTTTCTAGGAGAAAAATATAAAGCTGCAATCGTAGGGACCGGTGGTTAAGCTATACGAAAGTGTCGTTTGAAATAAATAATTGGCTGCAATAAATTTTTAAATGTGTAAAAAGTCCTGATAAATCCACGCCACGTGAATGTAAAGGCTCTTATACTCACGCTGCGTCGATTTATCAGAATTCTTTACGTGTGAATAGACACTTCTAAAAAAATTACATTTCTTTTTAAATTTGCAAAATCATCAAAGCATATAATTTTAATAAATTAAGTTGTTTCACAAAGATGGTCAATTAATGAATAATTGAAATCATCCTTTTTAACTTGTCCAGTTATAAGTTCAATCAATAAATCAGATTAAATTTTTCAGTCGACAACCAGCTAACTCATCATAGAGCGAAAATTTTTATTTTACTTACCCTTTTAGTGCTGATACTGGCATAACCATACAGTCTCGCCGGCCGATTAGATGAGCATTTTTATTAAATATTGGTTTTACTTCACGTATTCCCATTGAATCAAGTATATCTTGTTTGTTTGCTAATACTAGAAGTGGCACTCCTGTTAAGTGTTCAGAAGATATCACACGATCTATAAAAAGTTATCTATTAGCTCTAACTGAATCTATCGAATTAGGGACTAAATAAAACATGAAATTATATTTATGAGTCAAGCACAGTTAATTTATTTTAAGTAATAAATAAAAGTTACCAAAAGTTTCTTTGGAGTCAGGAATGCGCTCTCTATCCGAAGAGTCCACAATATAAATTACTGCATGTGATTCTGCATAATACTAATAAAAAGAAAGCATATAAATAAATAATTTAATCCATGAGCTTAATCGTTAATGAAAATAAAAACAGTAGACATGAGATATATTATAATACTGAAGTTAGCGGTCAGCTGTCAATTTTAAAAATATTTTTAACAAATTAATTACAATAAAAAATGCTTCTAAAAATTTTCACTTGTAATTTTTATTAATTTTCACATGTAAAACTTTTTAATTAAATTTTTTTTTTTAATAATTTAATTGGTACAAAATTCCAAAAAAATTTTTAATATCTGTCAACTTCAGTGTTGTGATATTTAAAAAATTTTAATTTAAGAAATAATTAATGTCTACAGTTTTCTGTATCATTATAATGACATTCAAGTTAGCTGTCACGTGACAATTTTTTAATTTTATTTAACAAAAAGATTTGTTTCAAATAATTATTTTTAAAAATTGCATTTTTATTTTTCTAATTTCTAGTTGTCAATTTTTTTTTTTGCCATAGTTGATTTGTTATAAAATTTTTTAAATTATTAAATATATGCTAAGTTAATTCTCATATCATTATAACAATTAAATTTATCAAAAAATAAATAATACTTTATCCCATAATGATTGTAACTCTTCTTGTCCACCAAGATCCCAAAAATTAAGTCTTACTCCGTCTATATCTATTTTTCCAATATTGAGTCCTACCGTTGTTGTTATTTTATTAGGATTCATTCCCTTGTAATTTTTTGTAAATTTTGTTTTTGCCGCTTCTAGGTAAGTCTTAAACAAACAACAGACAATATATTAATAATTGATTTTCAATAATAGAACTGACAGTAACATAATGAACATAACCTGATTGTTAAATAAACTTACTGTTTTTCCAGCATTATCAAGCCCCAAAATTAAAATAAAATATTCATCTTTTTGTACAAGATATTTATACAAGCCATTTAATAATGTGTACATCTTTTAATTTAATTATATTATTCGAATAACTTATACGTCATCTGATCATTTTAATTTTTATTTCTCTCTTTTTTTTAAATTATACACACGTAACACTGTTTGGATAATTCTACAATGTGATTTACATTTAGAACAACAACAAACAATAATTCATGTTTCGACTATCGATTACTCGTATTCAACAGAAAGTCGCCGTCGCAAATATATGACGTCATATGGTAGATATATCGAGTCATCGATATGTTTTCTAGTTCTATCAGTTTGAGGTGTTTGAGATTCCGATTATTCCGATTTCTTCAGTACTTGGTCAGCACTAATCAGCATTAGTGCGGTCATTGTCATCACAGGTGTGTATTTCAATAATAATATTAATTAAATAATAATAAAAATTAATGATATAAAAATACTGTCAGAATATTTAATTTATTTTTATTATTTTTTGACAGCAACTCATATTTCTACAGAATAGTGACGATAACCATGACCTTGAAATAAATTATTATTCTAGTTTTATTGAACAATAAAAATAGTTTTCATTATTTTAAATAAAAATGTGTACATCATTGTCAGTACTTAGTCAAACAAGTTTTAATACTAGTATTTTAAAACTGGGAAACAAATTAAAATGTTGTCAAACACCTGGACTCGTTATTAAACTTGACAATACTACTAGGAGGCTGTATGTTAAAAATATATCACAAAAATTATCACCGGAGAGCTGCAAGTTATCAGCATCATTTTTCAACTATCATCAAAGATTATCTTACGGAACAACAGCGATAATGTCCGGAGTTCCTGGAGCTCTTTCAAAACAACAAGCTAAAGATTTAGCTGTACGACTTACATCCGAGGAGAGAGAAGTTTTAATAGCAGCTCTCAAAGAATGCCAATCAAATTCAGTTAGAGCTGAGTATGAAGGTAAGAGTTATTATTTATCTATAAAAATAGAATACATTTGTGAAATTAATTGTCAATTTCAATACTGAAAAATTTATTCTATTCAAATTTATTGCTATTTTTTTTTTTAGATTTTTGAAGCTTTAATTGCAAATATCTCGCAATCCTATGTACGTAGTGAAATATAATCAATTTTATTGGAGCATTATTTTTATAGGTAATTAAATTTATGAACTTTTAAATAAATTAAAGATTTTATTTATAATTAAATAAATATATTATTATCAAATTTTTTAAACTTTTACATTCAGTAACGTTTATAAAATTTAATTACCTATTTGAGTACTTAACGAATTAATTGATGTATGTATATTACTAGGAAAGATACTTGTAATTAAAGCCTTTAATATTTTTCCAATATATCAAATAATTAATGATTCTGATTTTTTAAATAATAAAAATAATAATAATAGCGACAATACTTATTATTGGAATTTGATGTCACTACTTTATACAGTTAGTAATTATTGATGACTCAACAGTGTCAACAATAGTGATGATAATCAAATATAGAGAATACCTTTTACAATAGTGATCCTACAGGTCAATTGGCTGCATTTCGATGGAGAAGTAAATTTGGGCGGCCAACTGGTGTGCCAAGTCTGGGTGAAGTCGATCCAACTGGAAGTTATTGTGCTGTACCTGATGATTGGCTATTGAGGAAGTATGGTACGAAGAATGTCCCGATAAATTAAAAACATGTGTGTATTTGAAAGTACACATGTATAATGTCCCTTTCAGCTTAAAGTGGAGGCAGCGAGGGTGGCGGACTAATTTATTTATTCATTTTTCAAACAAATAATATATGTAATGCTTAATAATTGATTAACAGAATATGTAGAATGATTATTAATTCTTGATACTAACAAATAATAATTGTGCTTTAAGTGGATCCATGCAGCGAACAGCGTAAGCTCGCATGCGAAAATGTATCATTGTAATACAAAATAATTAATGTGCAACATTTATTATTTTAATTTATGTTGTTTTATTTATTTTTTATTGATCATTGAGCGATAGATATAACACATGACAGCTACTGTATATGTATAGTCATATCACCTCAGCTTGTCAATTATTAATTTAGTTTATTTACGTCTATTGTCTCTGCCTTCCACCCAAAGCTCTATTGGGCACTTGCGCATCCAAATGTCTAACATACCTGTACAAAAAAATATAAATCTTACTGACACAGGCTATCTCCTTTCTGCTTTATCTTTCACACGGACAATCTATTCTGTAAGTTCGTCTAAAATATCAACTTGACATTTTAAACACTGAGTATGGCTTTTATATTTTTTATTTTATTCTGCACTAATTATTTAGTTGAATATTTCATCTATTATTTGTAATTTCGATTTATTTAAATCAATATTCTTGTCTTTTCGTTGACTATTAAATAATTTTAATATTTGATAATTCAATTTTTATAGTAAATTTTATGCAAATCGAAATTACAAAGTTATATGACTATATTTATTAATAAAAAACTTATTTAATTATTTAATCTCATTAAAGTTAATCTCTTGTAGCGGAAACAGTCCCACAACCGACACGTCGTGATTTAATGCGAGGTAAAATTAAATTATACTTTAATTAATAAACTTATTTAATAAACATATTATTTCATTTCAGTATCAATCGCAAATGCTATTCCTTTTATTGGATTTGGTTTTCTCGATAATTTTTTCATGATAATTGCGGTAAGTATTTTTTTATCTATTTATAAAAAATAAATCAAAATATAAAATAAATAAAATCATTTTATCGTTACTTCATAGGGCGAGCATATTGAAGCGTATCTGGGCGCAATCATTTCAATATCAACAATGGCAGCAGCTGCACTTGGCAATACAATTTCAGATATATTAGGAATAGGATCAGCTACGTATGTTGAAAGGCTAGCTCAGAAAATAGGATTTAAGCCTCCTAAACTCACACCTGTTCAATTGGATTTACCCCGCTCCAGAAGGGCTGCGAATATGGTTTGTAATTCATTTGTATTTTTTTACTACTCATTTTTTATATATTTACCTAAAAGTATTTTAATAATAACAAGTTACACTTTTTCAGGGTCGTGTAATTGGTGTAACAATTGGATGTATACTTGGAATGACTCCACTATTTCTTCTTCACACTGAAACCAAAGAAGAAGAAAAGAAAAAGGAATAGTGTGATTTAATTAAACTATCATATTAGACAAACTTTTAAACTGTTTATAGATGCCATATTATGACTTATGACAAATATTTTTTTCATTACTATATAATTTTAACTCGAAAATTGTCTATTGATTGGATCACGTCTGCATCGATGCTTTTTTTTTTTTTTTTTTTTTTTTTTTTTAAATTAATAACCAATGTAAATAATGTATCGTTAGAAATCGAAACATTTAAAGTCTTGTCAACACTTTGTCGATGCAGTGATCGTTCTGAATTTTTTTATCAAACTCAATTATTAAATATAAATAATTTTTGTGATAGCTTAAAATTAGTGCAATAGAACGTCAAACCGAAAACTTATACAATTATTAATTATGAGGACCAAATTATATCTGAAAATTAATAATAATAACAATGATAACAACAATAATAATGATAATAATTATTATTTATTTTAAAAATTACTGAATTAAAATCCAAGGATAGTAGAAAAAATACATATATTTTTTTACGTTTCTTCTGTAATCCACCCTTATTACTTTTTTTTTAGTATTTAAATATTCTTAACTATTATTTATCCCAATAAGAAAAATATATCCAGTTATAATACATTAGTATACGTTTAACAGTTATATCAAATTTTTCTGTAACTCCTGTTTGTCAGTCGATCAGAATTTGATATTAAAATTATAATATTAGTAATCTTATTAATAAGTAAAAATCGGTTAAGTATTACTGGTGACAATCGAAGCATATTGTCATTACGTAACCAAGATAATATAATATCCATTTTTATTATGGATACTCAAAATAAATCCTTAAAGTATCTTTCCAATTTATTTCAACAATAATATTTTCCCATAAAATATGATCACGTAATAGAGATTGACTGTTCGTAATAAATGCTCCTGGGTTTTTTAGTTTATCATTTTCAAATTTAAGTTGTGATTTTGAAACATCATATTTTGAGAACCAATTAATAATAGTAGACACCCATCCTATTTTATCAGGGCTTGTAGAAATAGGAGTTTTAACAATGCAATTTTACACGAAACATTGCATTTCAAAAAAATCATCAGGTAGCTCTGTTTCTTCAATTAGTTCTGTTTCTGATACAATGAGTTCTGATTCATTTAAAGTAGCAGGTTTACTGGACTGTTGAAGTGCTAAATAAGTTCCTGGGATATGACTGGTTATCAGTGCAGAACCAAAGAGAGTTATTAGTCCGATGGCGTATGTTGCTATACAAACAGTCGATATATTGAAAATTGCATTTATTATCGCAGTAATTCGTATCGTATCCATTAGATATGTTATTTCAGTGTATGAAAACCAACCACGTTTTTTGGCCTCTTTATAAGCCATCAGTTCTTCTAGCTTACGTAATCGATTCCAAAATTCTTTGTCGTTGACATAAATTGACCAATTCTATAAATTTATAATTATCTATAAAATTATCAATTATTTTTGCCTGTTTAGCTTTTCCGATCGTTCGTCTGATAGGTTTCTGAGTTACTATATTAATATTAGAAAAGGTTGTGTGAAATCAATATTTCACATCTTCAAACTCATCAAATTGACTGTTAACAATTAATACTATTGTAAAATTATGAACGTTTTATGAATGTTATTACATAAGTATAAATCATATGTATAATTTAAATTGACCATCTCAGTTGAAGTAATTGAAAGAAAAAAAAAAAAAAATATATCGGTGTATGTAAATCTTGATTAATAATTGGTGTTTGACCAATTTAAAGAATTTGTGAAAGTGTAGAAAAATTAGATTACAAATTTCAATTGCTGCTAATCAATTCAACAATTGGAAAAGCTAACAAAAATATTATTTCACTACTAAGAAAATTTTGAACAATAATCTTAAATTTTTCTTAGTTTGTTTTTAAAAACTTACAATTGCATCAAGAAATTCCATTTCTAAACGATTCATTTGCGCAAGTGTTAAGTCACCTGATCTAGCCCATTCTACATTAAAAACTTCATCATCTTCACCGTCATCATTCAAAAATTTACTTGCCACCATCTGCAAAAAGTTATCATTATTATTATTAACTGATGAACAATAATTTCTATCAAGTAAAATAATTATTTTTACCAAAGAAACAAGAAAGAGTTCGGCAGGTGCAGCTTTGTACAAATACTCAGGATTACAGTCTTTTAAACGCTCCAAATAAAGTAAAGCTAATACAAATGAACAGGGTGAGATACAAGCATTTCGAGAGATTCTGCTAGCTTCTTCAACGTCAAGACGCTCGAGACTGCATCCACTCTTTACTTCAGAAAACAATTCCGCGGCAAATTCTATACCAACGTAAAATTTAATAGTTTTTTTTTACATCATGAAAAATTCTCAAAATTAAAAAAATCCGTGATTAATTCTTACCTGTAACTGGTAGACTTAAACGATCAGTCATCGGTAGTTTTGAGTAATAAAGAGACTTGGTAATACGGTTAAGGAATAGATTATGATCTCCCATTGTCTGTAAATAATAAGTAAACTATTAGAATTAAATATAAGTTTATTTAAAAACAGAAACATTTAGGTATATTTATATGTTAGGTTATACAATTATGTGATTTTTCGCTACTGACCTTAAGCTTTCTAGACAACCTTTTCCCTCTTGATGTGTTTGACATATTATATTCTTTAAATTGTACTTTAAATACTTACCAAATAATCTAATTAGTTCCTTTTATAAATAAACAAACGATAATTTTTTAATTGTATCTCAAATACTTTACCAGTAACAAAAATACGTAGTTAGCATGACCTTAAAAGTAAAATAAAAAATAGAAAAAAAAAGAGTTCTATTTGAATTATCAACAGACGGTAAATTTTGTAATTATATTATAAACAAACGCAGTGCTCAGTGTGAGTTCTGAAGAATCAAGAAATCAAAATATGATGGACTTTTTGTAGAAATTTATTGCTACTAAAAGTATAAAAGTATATTGTCAACGAATCCAGACAGGATCATATGTATGTAAATGCATTATCATAAGTGAACATTCTGTTTAAAAGTTTTTCATTTAATGATACTGAAGTTTGCGGTCAGTTGTCGATTTAAAAATTTTATTAACAAATTAATTACAATAAAAAATGCTTCTAAAAATTTTCACTTGTAATTTTTATTAATTTTCACATGTGAAACTTTTTAATAATTTAATTGCTATAAAATTCTAAAAAATCTTTAATAACTTCAATGTCATTTTATTTAAAAGATCTGCATTTTTATTGAATCGATAGTTAGGCTAGACACGTTGCATATACACATATATACCTGATTCGATCGCTTTCACTCTAGTTGCGCTATATGACATGATATATATCCTTCTCTATTCTTCCTACAAATCTTTATTCTCTGTAGGTTATGTATTATATATTATAGGTATATCAAAAGTAACATGTTTGATCACGCTGTAGACTTGTAAAAAGAAGATTAGGCGATTTATAATTTAAAATCTAAAAATTTTCTGTAAATTTCTTTCAAATAATAACTAGTGTAATTATTCTATGTAACTCTGAAAATATTTGAACGTTATTGGCTGTTTTATCAACAAAATTAAGGTATTAAAAATTACTCCACGTTAATATACCTGTTTATAAATTTGAATTAAAAAAAAAAATATGAAACATTCTACCATTTGCATCTAAATTAAATATCAAAAGTAATGAATCATTTAATATAATCCATTAAAGTTAGCTGTCACTTGACAATTTTTTAATTTTCTTTAACAAAAAAATTTATTCTAAAAATGATTTTTAAAAACTGCATTTTTAATTTATTAAAATTTCTACAAGTTTATTTTTTTAGTAATTTTTTTGGCTATAATTTATTTGTTAAAGAAAATTAAAACAATTGTGAAGTAACAGCTAAATTTAATGTCATAAAAATTTACTGATTTACTAATTATTGATTGATGGATTAAATAAAATAAAATAAAGTAGAATTAAGAAAAAAATTAATCGATCGCTAATGCAGATGAATTTATTTTTCTTAATCTACAAATCATAACTAAAAAACTAAATAATATATTTTTTAAAGCATGTCAAAAACAAAATAACAAATAAAATAGAAAATGTTCCGAATAATAGCGTAATTAATCAGAATATTTGATTATTTTTTTAAAATCTTATGTTTATTGAAAATGTAAATAAAATAGAAGTCTTAATGTCTACTTTCAGGAACAAATTGGACAATTTAAATGAATAGTATCGGTGAATCTTGTAACGAATTAAAACAACAATATGATGTTTGTTTTCAAACATGGTTTTCTGATAAATTTCTGAAAGGCGACATGAATGACTCTATGTGTGCTCCACTCTTCAAAATTTATCAATCATGTCTCAAGGTATTATTTGAATTTTTATTATTTGTAGATTTTTATTGATCATTATTATGGAGTCGTGCAGTCAGTTGAAAAAACAATATGATGAGTGCTTCAACACTTGGTTCTCCGAGAAATTTTTAAAGGGAGATATGGACGATTCGAGTTGCAGTTCTTTGCTACAAACTTACAAAGAATGCGTTCAGGCAACTTTTTTTTTTTTTTTAAATAAAGATAAATTCACTTCTATTTAAATAACGAACAATTAGTAAAATATTTTTATTAATACTTATTTTTTTTTTACAGAAGGCTATAAAAGATAATAAAATTGAAATAAAAGACATTGAAGTGAACCATTTGGGGACAGACAACGAAAAAGTACCGCCCGGCTGATGAAAAACAAAAATGAAGTTAATGCTAATTACTAAGAAAAGTATTCCACAGTGTTATATTAATTGTTCATTAAATATTGTAAAAAAATTAATTAAATTCAATGAATCGGTACACAAATTATTTAATCGCTTTTTGATGCATCACTCTCAGGTTCACCATCACTTGATGCTGATGGAGTCTCTTTCTTTCCTTTCTTAGTTTTTTTCTTGTCATCCTAAAAAAAAAAAAAATAATTCAATTAAAACCTCAAATAAGCGTAATTAAAAGAAATTAAATGAATAATCTTACAGAAGCAGGACGTTTCTCTCCTTTTTTAGGCTTCTCATCATCACTAACATCATCATTGTCATCATCATCATCATCACTTTTCGATGATTTTTTATTTTTTGAGTTGTCATCACTGCTTTCATCATCACTGATGTACTCTTTACTTTTAAATGAACCAGATACTTTCGTTGGAGAACTATCTTTTTGCTTTCTTTCTTTTCTTTTTTAGATTCTTTCTTCTTTTCACTTTTCTCTGGAGCCGTTTTTTCCATATTGGCTTCATAATCTTTCATTTTTTCCGTCCATTCTTTTTTAGCTTTAGCTGCTTTTTGTTCCCATTCCTAAAAAAAAAAATTATGTAGTAAAAAAAATAATAATAAATTGAATAAATGTATAAAAATGAATTACCGATTTATCTTTCATCTCTTTCCACATCTCTCCAGCCTTTCTAGATACTTCAGTAACACTAATACCTGGGTTGTCTTTCTTAATTTGTTCTCTAGTAGCATTTAACCATAGCATAAATGCCGAAGATGGCCTTTTAGGTTTGCTACTATCCTTTTCTTTTTTATTTTTACGTGGTTTTCGTGGTTTTTCTGATACTGTTTTAGCCGATTTAGATTTCTTTTTTTCTTTATCTTTCTTCTTTTCTTTTTTACCGCTACCATCAGAACCAGCATCTGAATCATCATCACTGTCAGAGGTACCAGGATTACTGTCATACTCTTCAGCAACATCACTTTCTTCTTGAGCTGGATTAAAATCTTCATCTGTGGATTCATCTTCAGAGTCATCCTGATTATTATCATCATCACGTTCTTTAGCTTCAGCTTTAACTCGTGCAAGGTAAGCATCAGGTTCATCTTCTTGGTCACTGCCACCGAAATCATTGTCGTAATTCATTTTATCTCCTTTACCACGGTTCTTAACACGTAATTTCTTAGATGATATGAAATCAAATAATTTACCATACTCTTCTTTTTCAATACTACTGAATGTATGAACAACACCACTTGTAAGTTCTATTTCAAAATCAAATGAACGTGTTGAACCGCCACCACGTGCAAAATTAACAGAGGCTATTTCGTCAAAACGTATATGAATTGGTGGTTTGTGGACATATATAAAACCACGTTCAAGTGGATACAAATAACCAGCAGCAGCTTTAAATGAACATCCAATAGCTGGTGTGCCAGAGTGCCCTAAGAATCCACCAGGTCCGGTTAATTTACGATTGATAATTACTTTCATAACTTTTCCTAGAACTTCATAAGTTGGTCCTGACAGTTCTTTCGTTAATTTATCTTCATACTTCTCTGTCAGCTCTTTATCAGTGAATGGCAATTCAATCGACGTTTCTTCCTCTTGATTGAACAATAAAACAAGATAGTGATAACGAGTCTGACCTTGTTTAATTGGTGGATCCAAACTCACAACAAAGAACATTTGTCGACTGTCTTTGTGAGGCAATAAAAACAGCCTAAGTACCGTTGACATAGGAATTTTGTAGTCAAAAGTTTTACCGTGTAATTGAAAGAATGTTTGAAATATTTTAATGTCATAACGACCACGTGGTGTAAGACATTGAATTTCTCTGAAAATGGCAATAGCATCACCACTGACGCTAATAACAGAAGCTTTCTCCATGACTTGTTGATGAAATCCATCAACAGGATCTTGATCAGCGCTGTCACTAACAGGAATGTGAAATCTCATCTCCATAAGACTCACCGGAGCATCATCATTTTGATGAAATTCTAAAGTCACTTCATTTTTACCAGTATTACATTGTGATACATCGCTAAGTGGAATTTCAAAAGCTGTGTGATGACCAACATCAAAACTTAAAACGGATCCATTAAATTTAGCCGTGCCCCAGTTCCATCCTTTTAAACTTAATTCTTTTTCCAGCATATCTTTTTTATAATTGGCGGTGAAAAATTTTGCTATTTTTCCTGCTCACTTTCTTTAAATCCACGGAACCTGTGGAGAAGTCCATTCTTTAAAAATAAACGTAGACCCCAAGTTCCAACAAACTTTTGAAAATTGACCATCTCCAAATCATTTGCAGATATTTGTTCGACTTTTCCAGTTTTTTGATTTTTAAATATTATATGTTGGTCAGTCAACTTCAGACGGCCAGGTGTCTAAAAATTAAAAATAACTTGTTTATACAAAGTATAAAGTTGCTTATGATAATAAAATATATGTTTACTATGATTAAACTTACCATTGCACCCTTAACCTCTGCAGTAATATCAGGGTATTCCAAAAACTCAGTCATTTTTGGTCTTTATAATCAAAACAAATTTTTTATCTTTATAAATATCTCAAGAATATTCACTATTTATCAGTTTTACAAATTCACTTGCAATTATTTGTTTATAATTAAGATGTAAAATACATTATTAACCGGTGTAACGCTAGTTGCAAGAGCAATTGTTAAAGAGCAGCCCGCGTTTTCGTAATAAATATGGAAGTAGAGGTACCTCTACCCTCCATAGTAATAAACCAAGCTCTGTAAGTCTGTAAAGCTCCGTTTCTAACAAAACAACAGAGCATCACTAGCATCACTATTTAAATTTAAAGGTGAATTTAGAATTGTACAAAATAGCGCGAAATTTGAAATACACATTTTTCTTTTGATTGTCCAACTTCGATTTTTTTTCTAAAATTCATTCATGTAATTTAAAGCATATTAAATTGAAATAATTATTTATAAGAAAATAACAACAATTTCTTTTATTACGTTTTAATATCATAAAAAAATAGTTAAAAAAATGTGTTAACAATTTCTAATTTAATCAATTTCTTGTCACCATTAAATTAAATGAACATAATTGTAGCTAACGTTGAAAAAGATTTTTTTTCAATTTACAAATTATACAATTATTACAATAATTGTAGCATAAAAAATGCACCTGTAAATTTTTCTAAAAATCTTCAAGCGCACTTTATTTCAAAATTCAAATTACTCAAAAGATTAAAGATTAAATATTGTCAAGTAAAAATTGAAATATTTACTTTTATATAAATAAACATGATTTTTGAACTTGCTTGGTTATATTATTTTATTATTTAAATTTATGATATTTTTAACAATAAAATTAGGAAAATTAATTTAGCAGATATTTTGTAATTTTTTTAACAAATAAATTATGGCAAGAAAAATTAGAAAAAATTGACATTTAGAAATTTTAAAAAGTTATAAATGCAATTTTTTAAAAATAGTTTCTCAGAAAAGATTTATTTGTTAAATAAAATTAAAAAATTATCAAGTGGCTGTTTATTATCAACTTATCAAATTTATCAACTTATTAATTTATCAACTTATTGACTTATTATCAAATTATCAACTTTAATATCATCGAGTAATTCTGTAATATCAGCAGTTGAACAAACAAATGTAGAATTTTCTGGGCTTCACAGGCTTCACGTCGAACGTTGAACGTTCAGTTTGTTGGTGTTAGGTATTGTGCAATAACAGTAGTAATGAGTGTGTGTCAACTATCCGTTCCCATTATCAATTTCAGAATACGTGGAGGATCTTAATATTGGTTAGACGGGTACCATCCGGATAATTATTCTCATAAAGTGAACGGAACTGGTCAATTCCGGTGGAAAGAGAGAGATATATCAGAGCATAAAATGGTATTTGTAAAACTATAGTATATAATAGTGTATATATTTAAAACCTTACCAACAAACTCTTTAGTTAGAATTCTACACATACATATGCCACACGCAAATGCACTACAAATATATGTATACATTAAATAAAATATATATACATCTCCGCTATTAGATACTCTATCATTTTGTATTCTGTCATTCATAATTCACAACACTCTCTTCTACTCCTTCTACTTTCGTCGTATTAGTTCTCGCAGATGTGGGTGGGTCGTTTTTCGATGAAATTTATCAAAATAATAATTAATAAATCGGAGCTAAATAAATTAATAGTTTATGTTATTTATAATCATTCTGTAAGTTTGTGAATAAATGTGAAAGGTCATTTCAAATCTAATTAAGTGTTAATTTAGTATTTGGGTTCTGGTAGATAAATTTATTTAAATATAACTCCAAAAATATTAAATGATTAAAAATTTGATAATAAATAAAATAATATTTCTTAAATTTATTTAATTGTTGTTGGCTTGAAAGATTTTTGACATCAACTGAGTGGGAAATTTTTTATTTTTGGAAAAAATGGCATCATTGTCACTTCCTAGAGTTCTTCAACAAAGAAAAACAAGTTTGGATCTTGAACGTGAGCACTTTGAAAAATTTCAGGTGAGCGTAATGACAATGATTTTTTATGAATCAAAATAATAAATTCAATTAAATGCATGTGTGAGTATTAACTTATAAAATAAAGTTATTAAAAAAAAAAAACATTCAAGGCAGAATGATTCATTTATTTACTTTCTCAATCTATAATATATTAACAAGCATGAGATATTGAGCGCATGGAATTAATTTAAATCAACGTATTAACAAAGTCATTCGGTTTAAATCTCTCACTAGATTTTCCATTTGGACTAAACTAAGTCAATAAATATAATAACTAAATAAAAAGATTAACGAGCGGACTAACGGACATTTTTGATGTTACTAAATAAATAATAAGACAGTTCTTCTGAATAAGAGATTTTTTTTTTTTTTAATAATTATCCTAAAAATCCTCTTCATAATCATTAACAATGTCGCCAATATCGCCAGTATCAACTAAACAATTACAACATCAGGTGAGATATAACTTTGTTCTTTCGATTATTTATTTATTTTTTTTTTTTTTACATTGTTTTATCATTTTCATTGAAAATTTGTTTTGTAACTAATTTAAAACAATTGCTTATTTACTGTTTTATCTTACAGAGTATTAGTATCAGCAAAGCAGTTAACCCAACAGAGACTCCGGTTAAAGAAAAACATGTTAGGAGTATCCTTTTAATAAGCGTTAATAGAATTAAATAAGTAGTGATTAATCATAAAAAAAACTTGTTACTCCATGTTTAATTAAATTTTGTAATACTATTTAAATTGTCAGACAACTCCACTGACCTTGCTCGTCATTATCTTAAACAAGTTTTAAAATGGAGCAAATTTGTCAATTTTTTTATTAAAAAAATTTTTAAAAAAGAAATAGTTGCTTTTTCAAAAAAGCATGCTCAAGCTTTTATTAAGAATCAAATTATTAAAAATTTTTTTAAATGGTCATTTTTGACTGGTAAAAAAAACTAAATAGCTATAAAAATTTTCAAAATATTTTATTAATGGACTGGATGGTTTATATTCATGATATATATGTCCTTAACTTATAATTCAGGTGCTATTATTGGTACATATCAAGAGAAAAGTGGAGCAATCTTTTGATGTTTATTTTACGCCAACCATTACAAGAAAATCGTATTGTCGCTTGGAAGTTTTGTCATGTTCTACACAAAGTATTGCGAGAAGGTCATCCACGAGTTATTGCTGACTCACAAAGACACAGAGGCAAACTTGAAGATCTTGGAAAAATGTGGCAACACTTGAGGGAAGGATACGGGAGATTAATTCATTTATATATTCGATTACTTGTCACTAAATTAGATTTTCATAATCGCAATCCTGGTTTACCGGGTAATCTTCAAGTTACTAATGAAGAATTAGAAGCTATTGGTGAAAACGACATTAATATTTAGTAAATATTTAATTGATGAAAATAACTTTTGATTTTTTAAATTAAATATTTTTAATAAAATTTATCGTTTTTTATTTTAGTTTTCAAATGTCAGTAGAAATGTTTGATTACATGGATGATATTTTAAATTTACAAAGAGCTGTATTTGGATCATTAGATTTATCAAGATCAAATTCAATGACTCCTTGTGGACAATGTCGACTAGCTCCATTAATACCGTGTATCCAAGATGCCTCTCAACTTTATGATTATTGTGTTAAAATATTATTCAAACTTCATGGTGCTTTACCAGCTGATACCTTAAAAGGACATCGTGATCGTTTTTCTAAACAATTTTATGATTTAAAAACATTTTATAATACGATTAAACATATGCAATATTTCAAACATTTAATTACTATCCCAGGATTACCTGAAGTAAGAAGAACGATTTATTAAGTTGAAAATAATTTTTTTACTTTTATTTATTTTATTTTTTATATTTTTATTAAAATTTCAGAATCCACCAAATTTTTTAATTCAATCTGAATTAAGAACATATGTTACTCCAGTCGTTATATTGCCGCAGGAAGAATCAATTGATCACGAATCTACAGTAGATAGTCTTATTGATACTTCTGATACAAATTCAATGCCTGGAGATCAAACTGATGTCGCCAGAAATGGTTCAATATCACCAGACGTACTTGCTGAGAGGTGAATTTTAATCTATAACAGTTTTATTAGATAATATCTGATAAATTTTAATCTTGCAACTTCATAGAAAAATTCGAATATTAAAAAAAAAAAATATGAAATATATTAAATTTACAGAGATAGTTTGATAGATCATTTACATCATGAAAATGGAAGGCAAAGAGAAGAATTGCATAGATTTTTATCAGAACATCAGAAAATTGTGGGTGAAATGAAACGTCATATTAGAGAACTGGAATTGATGATTACAACAAAAGTAATATTTTATTTAAAAATAAAATAATTTATTTTTATCAAAAATCGATTAAAGCTAATCATATATTTAATTTTCTTTAATATCTTTTTAGGACAACGAAATAGATCAACAAAAACAATTATGTGACGATTTGGGAAAACAAAGCGCTGATGCAATACTTAAAGTTAGAGAACTTGAAGGTAATTGTAACAATAAAAATTCCAAATTATCGACAAAGGCTATTTTTTTAATGAGAATAATTATTTTTTAAAGATAAAAATAAACTCATTGATGAAAAATTTCAAAAGTTAAAAGAGGTTTATTCCAAATTACGAGAAGAACACATTAACTTAATTCGAAAGGTACAGTAAAATAATTTTTTATCTCTTTTATGACTAATTATTTTATATTAAGCAAGTAAATTAATGGTTATCAAAAAGATAAAGATATTTCTACAAAAATCAATAACAAATAAAAAATATATATATTTTTTTCTATTTACTATTAGAAAGCCGAAGTTGATAAACAATTAGGAGGAATTAAAATATCATTAGAACAAGCAGAAAGACGTACTCAAGAAGCTGAAAAATGTCTTCAAGAGCTTAATCAAGGACAAGCAACAGCTGATCAAGAGGCTGAAAGAGTTGCTAAAGCTCGCTCTGAATTGGATGAAGTCAGAAAACAATTCGATGAAGCTAAAACTGAAAATTTAGCTCTTATAGCAAAAATTGATTTTATATCATCAGAAAAAGCTGTCTCTGAAGGTGACCTTCATGATTTGTTGGCTCAAAAAGAAGAATTGGATTTACGAATAAACCAATTGGAAACTGAAATTGAAAGAACTCGTGTGCAAGGAAAAAAAGATCTTGAAACTACTCAGTGTGAGTTGATTTTAAACAGCATCTCTTGTGCAGAAGCTATGATACAAAATGCATCAAGTGCTATTGATAATCCGGCTATATCGGCTTTAACCTGTACCCCAGATTACCTTGAAAGCTTATTAAATCCTGCATTACAATTATTAAATGATCTAGAAACTTCATATAAAAGTTACGAAACTGATTTTAAAGATGGAAAATCATTGATTCGTACTGTATTAAATGTTGCATATAATTTAGCTATAAATATAATTCACGCAAAATCAACTTCAAATACATCAACAGACATATCACTGGATGATAAGTTAACTGAAGAATGTAAATTACTTGCTACTCAATCGCTGGCAATGCTTGCCAGTATAAAAGAAAAATCAACCAATTCTGTAGATTTGATAAATCAAGTTAAAACGCAATTGAATGTCATTTCAACTGTAGCTAATACTTTATCGAAAGCGAGAGGTAATGTTGATTTACTTGGTGATTTAGTGGAGAATGAACTTCACAGTATGGATAAAGCTATTGAAGAAGCAGCTAATAAAATGCAAGAGATGCTTAATAAATCACGTGCTGATGATTCGGGATTAAAACTTGAAGTTAATGGAAAAATTTTGGATTCATGTACAGAGTTAATGAAGCGTATTAGAGTTTTGGTCAAAAATCTCGTCTGTTACAAACAGAAATAGTTGCACAGGGTAAAGGTACAGCTTCAGCTAAAGAATTTTATAAAAGAAATCATCAATGGTCTGAAGGTTTAATATCTGCTGCGAAAGCTATTGCGATGGGAGCTAATTTTTTGTTAGAAGCTGCTGATAAAGTGGTATTGGGTAATGGTAAATTTGAACAGCTTGTCGTTGCGTCACAAGGTATCGCTGCATCAACAGCTCAATTAGTTGTAGCAAGCAGAGTGAAGGCTGATAAAAACAGCAGAAATCTAGCTGGACTTTCAGAAGCCTCGAGAGAAGTTACACAAGCTACGGGTAGTGTTGTTGCTACTGCCAAAAGTTGTGGACAACTTATTGAAGAAAATGGTAAATATTTAATCAATTACAACTATTTTCAATATATTTGCCTTGTAAAAATTTTAATTTTTTCAATTTTATTAGATGATTTAGATATGTGTGGATTAAGTCTCCATCAAACCAAAAGACTCGAAATGGAAGCGCAGGTACGCGTTCTTGAGTTGGAACAAGCATTGGAGACTGAAAGATTAAGACTGGCTGCGTTACGTCGTCATCATTATCAGATAGCCGGTGAAAATGAACAGTAAATTATTAATATTTATTGATTAATATTAATATATATGTAACAAATTTTGATTCGTTTTATCTCAACACTAAATGACTAGCTAATGAGTACTAAAACTATCATTTAGACGTTATCAAAATAAGATAGAACTGTTTATTCCATGCCCACAGAGATTCAATGCTACTTTTGACATTGAGCTCGGATTTTTAAAAATACAATTGACATTATTGATAAACAAATATTATTTGCATTAAATTGCAAAATAACTATTAATCATTATTTGATTATTAATTTTTATTTTTATTTATTATATTTAATATTTTTTCTTTTTTCATGACTAACATATAAGTACAACACTCACTGTACTACAAATGAAAGTAACAACTAAGACTAAACCATCGACCTTTAGTAAATAAATATTAATTTATTAAAATATATTAAAAACGATTTAAAAATAAGATTACATTAAATTATACATACCTACAAATTAATTAATTTAACAACTTATGTATGTAATCAATATTTATTCCATTGATACAATTAAATAAGTTTGTCAATCTAGTTTTTGTACTAAAAAAAAAGAAAAAAAAAATATTATTATACAAATTTGTTATTAAAAATAAAAATAAAAATTTTGAAATGTACAAAGCACAATAAGATAATTTATTTATACTAATTTCGACGTCAATAATTAAAGGATCAGTTTTAAAATAATTGAAAATACTAATTTATGGAATTTTTTTATTTTTATTGTACGGATAAATTTTAATTATTGACATAAAATTATGATGTCTAATGGAATATTTTCATTTTGACGCACGCTTTATTTATTATTAATACTTTTAATAACATGTATACATTTAAATATTTTGTTTATTTTGAAAAAAATCGAATATCAAAATAATACTCTGATTTTTTAGTTTTTGTCATTCAAATTAAAAAAATTACATCTTATTTAACAGTTTGATCATTGATATAATACATAAATAATAAATATACATATATATTATATTTGTACGAAGATTTAATCATTGCTCATGGAAAAAATGCTACGAGTAGAAGTATTGGTTTTGAACATCATATCGTTTGTGAATATTTTATGTTCTATTTTAATATACGAGAATAAGAAATATATATGGTGAAATGTTTAATTGAAATATCTTAAATGCGACAGCAATAATAGCAAAATTTTTTTCGTACTGTACAATTTACTTTTTCATAATTTTACATGTTCAAATTCGATAATTTTACCCTATTATGAACGAAGATCTATCAAGTTTATTGTAAAAAGTTTGAACTGGAAGATCAATACGTACTTAAATGTTCAGAAATTAATTTATAAATATTTACAATGAATTATCTGTTTATAATTTGACTCTAAAAGTAATTTTATTTATTATTATTAACATTTTAAATCAGTTGTTTTCAGTTATGACATCTCTGTTCAAAAATATTTAAAACAATTTTTTTCCATGAGAAATAGTTGTAGAAACTAAACTGTCATTTATTTTTTAATACATAGAACACCATTAGATTATTATTATTATTAAATATTTTTAAATATTATTATTTGTTTAGTGTGGTGGCCTTGCATAAATAAAGCTTCGGCCAAACATTAAAAAATTAATTCATTTTTTCAACTCAAAAGACAAATCGTTTAAAAGATTTTCATTTTTTTTACATGTCATTATTTATTTATTTTAAAATTTCAATTTTCCGTACATAATAAATATTTTTTTTTCTTTTAATACAACACATTCGCTAAAATAAAAATCATAATTATTTAAGTTTCACTTAATTTTATAAATTTTCAATAATATTAATCGACCCAAGAGAAAAATATTATTGCCATTCGTATCATAATTTTTATTGTTCATTTTATTCATTTGTTCTGTTCTGTTTTTCAGTACTTTTTTTTTTTTTTTTTTTTTTTTTTTTTTTACAATATATACATTTTGATAATGATACAGCCAAAATGACTATTTAATATATTTTTAAACAATCGAACATCTACTTGATAGGCTTATGAAATATTTACGTTAATTATATACGCTTCTTATCAATTATTTGATTTTGTATAATTTTTTTCTGAGTACGATAAGATTAATTTTTTACATTTTTCTGCAGTTTAAAAATTAAAAAATATTCATTTTATCTTCTTTTATTAGTCCGACAACAAAAAAAAAAAGTATTCAATAGCGTTATTTTCTCATGGAATACTACATGTATTTTATACGATGAAGAAAATTCCAGAATAATCCACTTCATTACAGACATCCATTGCAATTGTCAGATCGGATTTAATGATTCACCTAATAATCTTTTAATACCCGACTGACCGGAGCTTGATCGGTACATGGCACCAGGCCAACAATCAAATGACTCAACGCAGTATCACACTGACTTGAACGTTTATTTTTTATTATTCAATAATTTAATAATTTATCTATTTTTTATTATTTCTCGTTTGAAATGAAAAAAGTTCATGTCCTTTCATGGTTCATGAAACTAAAAATATTAATTGAAGAAACGTAATTGTTAACCTTCAGCAAGTATCTCCATTAACAATCTTCTAAGACTATCAAGACCAGTTAAAAACCGCAATCAGGTCCTTGATGTACTGTTGAATTAGAATGGCATGCTACTGAACTTGAGGCTATTTTATGTTCAAATGTTGTATGCGCGAAATCAATCATTCTAACATCAACCATTGTATTTTCAGGAGGATTTTTATTATCATGTTTAACTCTAAGTCTCTTTGTCGCGCTTTTAAGCTCTTCCTCTTCATCTTGATGATTTTGACCTTCATAAATATCCAATCTATGTCCTGGTCGTGTTCTTTTCAACGAGCATTTACGACCTAGATCTAAGTCTGAACTGATATCATCTGAATTTGTTATCGTGTGTTTACCAACACAACAATATTCATTATCACTATCACTACTATTACTGCTACTGCTTGAAGTATTAATATTGTGACTGCTTAGATTACTTTTAGTGTCTGTAAAGGTCCAACTGTCATAATCTTGACTTGGTACCACCGTTGCATTAATTAAATTAGATGGTGGGTCCATAAAAACAGTTTCCTCATTTATTGGATAAAAACCCGTCGCATGTTTGGCTCCACGCGCAGCTGCTTCACCAAAAGCACGATGTAAGATTGTTTGATTAACCTCTTCATGACCAAGATTAAAATCCGTTAATGCATTGCTGTTGCTGCCATCTAGGAAACTATCCGAATCATGGGTAAGATTTTCAACAAAACTCGATGACTCATTGGATTCTTCTTCAACGCCGAGTGTTGTTAATGGGCTTCTTGAACGACTTGAGTAATCTTCATTTGAAATCCCTCGTAAACAACTAGCAAGGAGCTGTAATAGATAATAAATAAAGTAAGTTTATGGTTGTTTTATTTAATTAGTTGTCGTTGTTAATCTTTAATGCTTAAAGAGACTTGACCGTGAGAATAAGAGATGATGTTTGGCCCTTTCTCGCGCCCTTCAGCAGTCCGGAGGCTGTTGAATATTACACGATATTCCCTATTGCACTGGCGGAATCGTATGATGCAATTCTACTCATTTGTGTGTTGTTACGATTTTTTGTGATATTTTTTTTTGTTTTTTGATAATTTTTTTTTATCAAGAGAAAACAAAAAACAAAGTTTTCTTTTATGCATGAAAATGTAATGAAGATGAAAACTTACCAAGAATAAAAACGATAGCTGCTCTGTCTCTCAATAGCTCGACGAAGATTTTCCAATCGAGTAATTACCCGCTGGATCACCTGAATTCTAAGGCAGTAACCATTGTGGAAGAAGCGATACAGTGCAGCTTTGAAACCCTCTTCGTTCAGCTCGCGGCCCCAGTATTTATCTCTTTTCACGTACTGATCAATATCTGCTTGATAAACCTAATTAAAAACAAACATATTTTTTATTTTATTATTTACAAAATATGTAAACACTGATTTCTTTCAACAATTGTTTTTTTTTCTTGTAAAAAATTAAACACACCTGCATACCACACAATCTCACTCCCAAAGACGCAGATGTACTTGCGGCACATTTGGCTATTTGTTTACTACGTTTTTCTGCCGAAGCATCATCTCCGTGTTGTCTTGTTCCCATTTTTAAATCCAATATACAAGGATGAGTGTAACAACATGTTATATTTTCTAATAATAAAAAATCTATATTTATTATGTTAAGGAAATAAATTCGTTTACAAATTTATCATAAAAATGATTTAATATTTAACATCTACATAATTTAAAAAAGAATCAATTTATTTTTAAGTACTTAAAAATTACACAAATTGCTTTTATAAATAAACTAAAAAAAAATTTATGTTTACATAACAAATTATTATAAGCGTAATGATAATATTTTTTAGCAAAGATTGAATAAATAAATAAATAATGACTTGATTATTCAGCTTAAAATATTTTAACACACTACCAGACAGCTTAAAAAATTAACGATATAGCTTATTATTGTTTATGATTATGTCTGAATTTCATTATTTCAAATGGTAATTGCACGACTCATGATGCGAAGCATCAGAGAGTGCTTTACGATCGAAAAATTTTTTTCGCCTCATTTTTGCGGCTATTTTTATTATTATAGCCTTGTTAGTTCACGGAATCAAGATATTTTGCATACTATTGTCAAGATAATTTAATGGAGATTAATTCCATACTTTTTAAAAATTGATTTACGGCAATAGAAACGGAAAAAAACATCAAAATAGGTCAAAAAATTTTCCTGTCCGTCATGTATGAAACCCCGGAAACACTGTAACTTGTGAAAAACTCCATTATTTGAATTAAATTTTTTTTTTTAATTCTAATCGACGATTGTAGATCACTGAATGCGTATGATTAATTAATTCAGTGTCGTTTAATTGCAATTAATAAAAAACGAAAACTACAAGACTGTATATCTATATATATCCATGTAAAATTAACATGGATGGTGATATATCTATATCTATAGATGGTATGTCTATTTTATTCCACCAGGGGCGCTTGTGCATAACTTTCCTAGTATAGCTGTTATTTTAAAAATTTATTTTTTCTTTTTATTTTGCACTACTCATGTATTTTTTTTTTCGTTATTTTTTATTTTTTTTTTTTTTAATATTTCATAATTAAATGAGCATTATGAGTCGTGCACTTTTGGATTTTCCAAACTTTTTTTGGATAATATTTTAAATTAAATTAAAAAGGATACATTGTTTATTTGAAGAACTATCCAAGTGTGATTCAGGTTTCAGCACATCAACTGTACTATTTTTACGATGAATTTTCATTCTGTAAAATTCAAATGTTTGTTAATATAATATTTTAAAACATTATTTGAACTTATTTAAAAAATTACAACTATATACCAATATAATAAATAGACATTTTAATTATTTATAAATTAAAATAACTCTGATCAGTATATTTGGAATAAAATTTTTTATTGTCAGAATTAAAAAAAAAATAAATAAATAAATAAAATAACTTTAATGTGAAAAAAAAAATTTTTTTGTACAAGTAATAGGTACAAATATTACTTTTAATTATAACAATATGAAAGCTATAAAAATTTATATTAAATTATTTGATGATTAATTTGGCAAGGATATTAAGGAAGTAATTTAGCTGCCAAAAAAATCGTCGGTCATTTATCGCAGACATTCAAATAATAATAAACTAAACGATTAGGTGACGTTACGCTGATACATTTAATCTTTGACAGACAATGAGGATAAAATTTATCGTTTTTTTTTTTTATAAGTTTTATTGTAAACTGAAGTTAAATTGAATTATTTTTATAATTCAAGTATTTTATACAGAATTAATAAAAATTAAAATTTTCTCAATTTTTTTATAATATTTTTGACCCTTATTGCCATAAAAGAAAAATGGTTAAGATGTTTGCCTATAAGTTAATAGTAAAATTTATCAATCACTTAAAAATTAAGCTTTGTATTTAATAAGTACAATATAATAATAATAATAATAATAATAATAATAATAATAATAATAATAATAATAATAATAATAATAATAATAATTATAAAAGCTAATAACGCGTTTTTTTTTTATTTTTATTTCAGAGTTATAAAATTTTTATTATTGTACCAAGGGTAAAACAGCACTTTATTGTGATTCGCCTGTGGTTTGTTATGTCACATACAATTGAGATTGTAGCAAAAGAAGCTCAGCATCCCACGAAGGGAATGTAGGGCCCTCGTATGAACCACAAATGCCACCAGTTGTGCAAATGCAACAAAGCAGTTGTGTGATTGCAACCCGTAACATGGTACCATAAAAACTTGTATGCCCTTACTGCAAGTTAATGTTATTGGTTTTTCTTTAATTTAAATATTATTCTACCGGCTCACTGAATTTCACAATTTGAATATATCTTAATTCATTCATATTAATGTTATTTACCACAGATCATTAATTAACAGATAACAACTGATAAATATTTGTTAAAAATATATATTAAAATTAAATTTATTTGTTTTCATTACCTAAGGACGTCATCGCGTTTTCGTTTAGTCGAACTTTTGCCAACTTGAGCCTGATGATGTGATGAATTTTCAGCATCTCTAAAACTTGGACTGTAACGCTTCTCTACTTCACCGCAACTACTGGACGCCTGAATAACACCTGAAACATCAGCCAATTTATTCCATTTTTTTTGTTCAAATTAAATTTTTTTTTATTCTGTTTAATTGTGGAAGGGATAATAACATTCATCTTACAATTACTTTAGTATATTGTTGTCATAACTTTTTCTATAAAAAAGAAAAATAATTATTACCGTAGATTAATATACGCTTGTTTAGTTTATAAAATATATTTAATAGTTATTAGTTTTATATATATATATATATATATATATATATGAGACCCACCTTTATTTGGTATAATTTTTTGGACGTATTTTTGAATAAAAAATATATGCTCAGAGATTATTTTCAGATAATTATTGTAAACAGTAAAGTATGAAAAGCTTTAAATTTTTATAATTTTAATGAATCGTTAAAAATAAAAAAAAAATATATAATAAAATTAAAACAATGAATAAGAAAGATGAAGAAAGAGAAAAATGAAATACTTTTTAAAACTTACCTTATTTGAACAATTGAAGTTTTATTGCCCCTTTTAATTGTCACAGCACAGAATTAGATATTTATTGCACGCAATTTATTTCGCTATGACAACAAATAAATAGTCACGAGTGAAACGATTTTATGCATCAAACAAAATTATAGATGAAATGTGGCGCCAAAATATTTTAAAACAAATTAATAAATAAAAAAATATATAAATGTGTGCATTTTTGTATTGTTTGTGTACGTGCAATTTTATTTGTATGTACTAATTTTTACTATAAATTAATGCAACTTTTTACAAAATAATAGCTTGTAATAATATTATTTTGATTTTTTATTCTTACATAAATATTTTTATACAAATTGTTTTTTTTTTTTTTTAATTTATTTTGTTTATTATTATTTTACAAAACAATAATAAATTTAATAATTATCGATCAATTTTAAATAATGATAAAATAAATTCGCGCAATTATTTGCGTGGGAAATGAATAATCGATTTATATAAATGACGTCGGTATACAATATCTACAACCATGATTTAAAAGATCTAAGCAACATTGACAAGTGGGATAACACAAGCATTCACAATTGATTTTATTAATTTTTTTTTTTTTTTTTTTTTTAATAGTAAGATTATAAATATTAAAAGAAAAATATATGCATAAATAAATGAACAAATATAGTGTATAAGAAAGTGAAAGGTTTTTTTTTTTTAACTAAAAATTGCACAATTCATCTCATAAATTTTAATTAAATGTAGTTTATTAAAAAAAATTCAACATATTTTTAATTTTTTGTTTTTCGATGATCTTACCTTTGAATTTAGGAACAAACATTTGTATATCTTGAGGAATGTTTCGATAAAAGTCCAACTCTCTTTTATTCAACGGCTTGCATATTGTATTTTGATTGAGGAGTAACAGACGAGTGTGTCCTCCAACCTGTAACAAAACAAATAAAAAATGCACATTCATACATATATACATATACGTCAATATCTCTTCTTGTGATTATTAAATAAAATATTTTGAGTCGATAGTCGAAGGACATTTCAGCTGCATAAAACGAATAGCTTTAATCGAATGCATCCCAAATTAAAAATAAAAAAGTAGGTCACAGTGTAAGTGTATAGTTTGTCCTAAATAGTCTTGAGAACTGGCAGAAACCATTGGAGAAATTTTTTATCAACTATAACTGGGCTTATTAAAAAATAAATTTATCAAGGAATTTTTAATCAAACTTTTTTATTTTATTCTTACTCATAAAACAAATAAATAAACAAAAATTTTAAAAATATGTACAAAGAATCGTTTTCAAGTTATAACCGTATATTTTATGATTGCCTATAAAAATGAATACATAAAGAAACACATTTATAAAATTTAATGACTCATGCGGGTTATATATATATATATATATATATATATATATATATATATATATATATATATATATATATATATATATATATATAACGATAATTAACATTTACGTGTTGACATGTTAGGTTTACAAACATGTGATATTATAACATAAAAAATAATCTTAAATAAATTATACTTACCATATGTCTCGATTATAATCAAGTTTAAATAACAAAACAATTTAAATGTAATAACTGCAATTTTAATAATATTAATTTATTAGATTTGATTTTCGTGAATTATTGTGACACGTGTCTACTGACGTCAATACAAGTTTAATAAATTGTTTGTTTAAATTAAAAAAATAAATACTCGAAATAATTATAAATATAAATAGTAACGTTTATTAATAAAATAAATTAATAATAACCTGATTATTGAGTGGGTGCAAAGCAACTTCCTCATCATGTTCTTGACGGAATGCAGTAGCTGATGAAGACGTAGAGGATGAAATTGGGGATAAGTTGGTGCTTAAACACTTGGGATCAGTTTCTCCCATACCCCAAGCACTCGTCAAGTATACCATACCAACGTACGTTTGTTTGTATAACAAATAGATAATCAATCAAATGTTTATAAATTTAATTGTTTTTATAATTAATTTTAAACTTCTTCCACTTAGTTATTGTATATTTTATAATCTTTTGTCTTTTATTAATATCAATATTCAATATATATTTATATGCAATAATTTACACTTACATACAATGTTTTACACTAAATAAAACAAAAAAAAAATGCACTTTTCTTAATTAATATACTGAGGCAGTGAAAGGGAAAACACCATTTAATTATCAGTATTATAAAAAAATTTTATTAGCTTTGCTTTAACATTAAACAAAGACAGGAAAAGAAAAAAAAAACAAAAACAAAAACAAAAGTAAAAAAGTTTGAATTGTCAAGGTTTATAGAGCAATACACATACACTAGTGAAACTTATCAGTGATGTGGCTCACGCTCGTTCAATTTTTTTGTCAAACTGAACCTGAACACTGCGTACCATTACAACAAATTGTTAACGCGATTATCATATCAGTTGCAAATTTGGTGGGGATAAATGTTGAGTCTCTGATATGTAATAACACAATGATGACAGTTGGGAAAAAATCTCATGATATGAAAGAAAACCAGGGATCCTCAACTGTCTTCTGTAACCTCGAGTTACATTGAATTACAGTATGTATCGACGTTTTTTCTTCTCACGAATGCGATGTCACAACCCTCTTTCACGTAACTTCGAGAACAAGAATACGAGTACTGCCCTAGGCATAAATTGTTGTGCATTCGAGGAACTGATCGCGGCGATCTCTGTATATAATATCAAGAAGCTTAACACCAGTCATAATAACAACCGTAATAAAAATCCGAACAAAAACAATTTCACTGTAAAAAAATCGTGCCAAGTCCACGTTCATAAGACTATTAAGAAAAAAAAATTTTATTTCTTTACAAAAAGATATAAAATAAAAAATTAAAAAATCCAAGTAACCGATATGGTTGTATATGATTTTCGAAAATTAAAAAAAAATTTTTGTAAATTTAAAAATTAAAAGAAACAATTTTGGAACGTATTTAGTGTGCGTAGTTACGAAATATTTCACTTTTTATGAAATTCCTAAATTGTATCTACTAGGACACTTAAAAAAAATTCAAGTATACAATAACGCATACCAAGTACGTTCTAAAATTGTTTCTTTTAATTTTTAAATTTACAAAAATTTTTTTTTAATTTTCGAAAATCATATACAACCATATCGGTTACTTGGATTTTTAATTTTTTATTTTATATCTTTTTGTAAAGAAATAAAATTTTTTTTCTTAATAGTCTTATGAACATGGACTTGGCACGATTTTTTTACAGTGAAACTGTTTTTGTTCGGATTTCAGTTTTTTTTGTAATTATAATAAAAATTGACAATTTTAATTTAATACATTTCCGGTGGCAAACTATCCCCTTTAAGCTATAGTTCATGTAAAAGTTATTCTTGCCCCGCCTGGCGTGTGTAATTGCAAGCTGTCAAATATCTTTTTTTCATTGTAGTTTCCTATCTATTATAAGATTAGCATGCATCATTATATTATTTAGTCTCTGGCCGTCCGCTTTTTACATAAGAAAAAAGTTAAAATCTAAAAGTCTGGGTCGCTATAGTTTGTGCTGATTATTTTTAATAATTTTAAATAGAAATTATAAAGATAATTGATAATAATCAAGTGATACGCGTAATAAAAAGCATTAACTACTATTATAAAATATCATATAAAAAAAAATTAAATTAAATTTCAAAAAAAACTTGTAACCTCAAAAAACGATTCTGCTTACGGTATATACACACTCGGTAGTCTGGCTTGAGAACGGAACTTGGCGCCAGATTCTACCGAATCTGTTGATTTCCACGAGCGGGAATGTCAAAAACAATGACATTGAAATTTTTTTATGACATTAAATTTAGCTGTCACTTCTCAATTTTTTTAATTTTCTTTAATAAATAAATTATAGCAAAAAAATTATTTAAAAAATGGACTTGAAGAAATTTTTAATTAATAAATTAAAAATGCAATTTTTTAAAAATAATTTTTTAAAACAAATTTTTTTGTTGAAGAAAATTAAAAAATTGTCAAGTGACAGCTAACTTTAATGTCATAATTTTTTTTTTTTAATTTTAGACATGGAATTGTTTTATTAACTTTTTTGATGATAATTTAGTTATTATAAAAATAAAAAAAATGACAAATATCTGTTAATTTTAGATAATACTAAAGTTAGCGGTCAGCTGTCAATTTTAAAAATTTTTTTAACAAATTAATTACAATAAAAAAATGCTTCTAAAAATTTTCACTTTTAATTTTTATTAATTTTTACATGTGAAATTTTTTAATGAAATTTTTTTTTTTATAATTAAATTGTTATAAAATTCCAAAAAAATTCTTAATATCTGTCAACTTCAGTGTTATTAATTTCAGTATCATCAAAAATACAATAATGTTACGTCCAAAATTGTTAACGTAATTTATTATTTTATTTATTTTTGGTCCAAGCCGAAGCTTCTAGACCGGGACTCAGAAGGTTTGCTAAGGATAATATTTGCTGGAATTAATTGATTCTAACCACATTTTAGTTTACGAATTTACAGTTAGAATCTTTAAGTGTTCTTAGTTTATCATAGGTGGCGTGTGGATAGAAAATTCTCTCCTACCTAGAAAGTTGACTTAAATATTTGATAGTCCAAATTAAATACCGATTGGATTTACTCTTTGAGTAGTATCTGTTTCCAACAGCAAGTGCACTTCATTTGCTGTTGATGTTTTGACTTGCTCAACTATGAGTGATTCGATGCCCATCAAAGTATTTTCGTGATGAAAATATTATTTAAAAAAAATTTTTTTAAAACATGCATTAATTCTTTTTTATAGTTTTATTTTCAATTTTCTTTAATTCTGATAAGTAATTTTTTTGAAAAGAAATATTCTCTTCTTTTCCTGTCAAACTGAATAAGTCTTATCAAGTCTTAATAACTTTTTGAGAAAGTCCGAAATTACAGGGAAAATTTGACTTTTGAAGAGTTTTGCTGAGTTTTGACGACTTATTTAGTCTTTCCTTTACTTAGGGCTGTGAAGACTTTCGAAAAGTCTTATTCAGAGTTATAAAGACTTTTCAAGAGTTTTTTCTGAGAATTATTTCCACAAGGGTTCACTTAAAGTAAAAAAATTAATTTTGACTGGTTTCAAAACTACAGAATTTTACTAGATTGTAGGAGCACTTGTAGACAACGTATTATCACTATCGCAGGTCACGTGATATCCCTTAAAATTTAACTATTTATTTCAATATATAAAAGAACAAAGTTTAATATTACAAAACTATTTTAATTTTATCTTAAATACAATTAATTTTACTAAATTAATTGGCACAACGTTATCGAGATTTTACTCGCCGTGTTACAGAATTTTACCTATAAATTAAGTGAATGATTTTTGAAATTTTGAATTCCGCCTGAATGAGTCCGCAGAATTGAGCCGTTGGTTTAAAACTACTTCAAACTACTTTGGTATTATTTAAATTCTGTTAACACTGATTTTATTTTAAATTATACTTTAAATTCAAGTGAACAACCACTGAATTTTACAAGTTAGTTGACGATCCGCACTGGGCGAGTTCTGGAGGACGAAAAGAGTGAGTTCATGCGAGGATCTCAGGGCCTCGAATTTGGGGTATTGAAAAATTACTATTTGGGGGAAAACAGTAACCAATTAGCGGCCTATTTCCCTTGGATTCTACCCTCTCCTTCGGCTTTTCCGAAGATGTTCGCCTGAACTCCCCTCTTCAGGCCCAGAGGGCACGCTTCCCTCTCTCTCTATACTTATAGACTATATGTGTATCTATGTATCGGCGTGTACGTAAGCACATTTACATGCACACAACAATACACACATACACATTTTCTTATGTTAACTAAATTATTTATAATTATTCGAATAAACTATTTATTGTTAGTTATTTAAGTAATTATTTATTATAATTTATTTAATCTAATTAATTATTATTTGAAAGGTATTTATTTAATTATTTATTGATATTTGAAAATTATTTTGTATATTTTATTTTAAAAGTATTTTATCTTTTATTATTACTCAACTATTTGTTGTTGTTGTTTACTTATTTATTATTATTTAAACATTTTTATTAATTATTAGTTATGATTCATTGTTATATAACTATTTTATTTTAAAAATTTTAAAGTTACATTCTTTTCCTAAGGTTATCTTATTTAGAAAATAATTTTAAAAACCTTCCCAAGCGTCAGTGAAGCTATGCAGTACTAAGGCAATAAAACTTCCTTTACTGTGTACTTAGGATTTTTTTTATCTTTTAAAGCATTCGAACCTGATTAATGACGGGAAAATTTTTAGAGAGACCGGACGAGACACTTAATATTTCTCGAATTTTATGCTTTGAAATAAAATTGAAATAAAACCATAAAATAAGATTATATAAAAAAAATGTATTTTAAAAATAAATTTATAAAAAAGAAAAACGGTCGTTGTAAGCCACGACATAAGAATAAAATATATTTGTATTATTATTAAAAAGTAGAATAATCCAAAAATACATGCCTTATGACGCTTATTTAATTTTTAAGAAAATATTTTCATATTATATTGTATGAGTGCAGTGTGGTTGTGATAGAGGCATTTTAAGATCACAAAATTGCTTGACCTTGACGTGTTGAGAGTAAAGACTACCTGAACTGTTTCGCGTTGAGTGCTGTGGAATATTTAAATAAATCATATAAAATGCCCAGAGAAGAATCGGGAGACCTGATTCAGATGTTACAAGACTCCAGTCATTTGGTAATAGATAATAGATAACAAGCTTAGATTATTTTATTATAGGAGGAATTGACGGTATTTCTAGACTAACGAAAAATTAATAAAATTATCAGGGAAGATCAATTAGTTAATTGTATCTAAATAATTTGTTATTACATACGTTGTTGGTAAATACTCTGCACACATGGTTCTGCAAAGTTGTTTTTTATTACCAATTATTTATGAAGCTGAAGTTAGCAGACACTTGACAATCTTTTGATTTTGCTTGAAAAATAAACTGGGCATAGAAAATTATTTATAAAAATGTCATTTATAATTTTTCAGAGCTTCTAAAAATGAAATTTTCTTACTATAATTTGTTTGTTAAAAAAATTCTAAAAATTATCAGATGTTTCTCAATTTCAATATCATAATTATTTATTGATTGAGGGAAGGAAATTAATTTACGAAGTTTTTTCAGAAATAAATACAATCAATTGGTTTTGATTTCTATCTAAGAGATCAAAAATTTCATTGATTGTATGCACAATTCTTGATAAAGCTTCTTTACATCGATTCAACTATTTTTATGGACAAATGATGGTTGAAATCATAAAAAGTATTTTAACAAATGTTTATTACTGAATATTGTGTATCCATCACGATAAAAACTTAATTACCCTGATTAAAAAAATGAATTAAAAAGTATTGGAAATAACGAAATTTGAATTCTTTCCAATACTTCTGAATACTTTAAATACTTTTGAATTCTTTATCTTATGGAAAATTAACATTGTCAATCGGTTTGAATTCTTTTTTTTAATCAGGGTAAGCTTAGGAGAAATTTTAAATTCGTATTTTATTAGTGTTAGTATCTTGAGCTTATAAGAATTTAGATTCAGAGTCCTCTATATTTAATTTTCATCGAAAAGAAAAAAAAAGTGTTTGCTAAAAATTTAATTTGCAATAATGTACAAATGTATTTTAGATAAATCAAAGTATCTATTTATGTAATATGTTTTTCATAATAAATGTTTATTTTTTTATTTTTCGAATAATTTATACGTCGAATTTTTGTTATTTTGTAGATCCAATGATCTCAATTTAGTTATGATTGCTGTATATAGCACATTTTTTTTTTTTTGACAATTCTCTAATAAGAGTAGAGAATAGAAAATAACTTTTGAATTTTTTGTAAATTTACTGTAATGTATTCTATGATAAAAAAAAATTGTTTCAGAAAGAATTTTTAACACTTGAGGCAATTTCATAAAAGGTTTCTATGTATACATTTAGTATTCACGATGTTAGTATAAAAACATCAACATCGTACTATTATCGATTACTTTCCTTAACAATAAACATAAAGAAACTGCTGATTGTCATGCATTTAAAACACCGATGATAAGAATATGTGACAAAATTTTAAAGAGAACGTAAAATTTAACAGTGTTAATATGCTTTTTTCAGAGTAAACTGACTCTGATGAAAAATATACTTATCAAAATACTTTCAAATTGTTTTGATAATAATTTAAAATTAGATTTCATTACCAGAGTTAAATCATATGAAATTTTCGAAACAGAGAGTAAATTACAAATTATTTTAAAAGCTTTAGATTATTTTCGTTGAAAATAAAAAAAAAATAATTAGACGAAATAACACTGAATTTGACAGATTAAATTATTAAAAAAAAAAAACAGACAATTAAATTATTAAAAAAACTAATTAAAAAGTTTCACTTGTGAAAATTAATAAAAATTACAAGTGAACATTTTTAGAAGTATTTTTTTATTATAATTAATTTATTAAAAAAATTTTTAAAATTGTCAGCTGACCTTTAACTTCAGTATTATTTAGACAAATTAAATTTCGCATAATATTTTATGACATCAAAGCTATCTGTCACTTGACAATTTAAAAAATTTTTTTAACAAATAAATTTGCTCCAAAAAATCATTTTTAAAAAATTGCATTTGTAGTTTTTTAAAATTTCTAGATGTCAATTTTTTTTTATAAATTTTTTTTTTGCCATAATTTATTTGTTACAAAAATTCTTAAAATTATCAACTATCTGCTAAGATAATTTTCATTAATATTTTTAGTACTGCCCAGTTCTAAATATTACGTCCTATCAAAATAAAAACCCATTAAATTTTACCATCGTCAAAAAATTTGATTGAAATTTTCCTCTGCTAAACTACTTGTTTATTCGTGGAATAGAAATTGTTATAATTATTATTTGATACCTTCGTATGTTGCCGTGTAGAGTGCGTAGCTATGCACTCCATACTCTATTTAAGTATATTTAACATTCACTGTAAATACAGTTATCAGACGTTTCTGGACTGTCAAATTTTATACATCTGTCGTTACATTACTCTTTCTTTATTCAGTAATTAATAAATAAAAAATTTTCTTTCTTTCTTATTTAAGATTTGATAAAATAAAGACATGGCTGATTCAAAGTACGCTGACTTGCCCGGAATTGTGAGTATCGTAAATAAATCATCTTGAATTAACTAAAAAATTTTTGTTGGATAAAATATTGGTGCTAAAATGAAACATGTATGTGCAATATTTATTACAGGCTTACGACCAAGTAGATGTTTACGAGACCACAGATTTACCTGAATCTGAACAGTTTTCTAACGACAATGAGGTTAGCAATAAACCATCTATTAGTTGTATTTGTAATTATTCTGCTTTTTTAATATTAATTAAAATTTTATCAATAGGACGAAACCGAATCCATTGAAAAGTTACACATTAATGCAAGTGAAGCTTTCAATAAATTTAAAGGAAAAAGTGTTGCCACTAAAGGTGTTGATTTTTCCGACAAGATTTCAGGAAAACCAAGGACTGGATACAATGCAGTGTATGTTGATAATATTATTCATTTTTACTCTATAAAAATTAAATAATGGTAAATTTGTTTGTTCAGCTTTGGAGTATGGGAACTTCCTGGTGAAGGAGAACAAGAGACATTGATACAAAAATATCAACGACTTCAATGTGAAATAAAGGAACTTTATGATGAAGTTAATGTACTCAAAGTATGACATTTACTCAACTAATGTTTTATAATAAATAGGGGAAAGTATCCTAAAGCGGGTACCTCGCCCAAAGTGGTTAGGTGCTGTTTTATTGTGACATTGAGTGCGAATGTCAAAGTATACATTTGTAGTGATCATGGGAATACTCCTGAGTATTTGAAAGTTCTGATTGGGTGTTTGAATTTTGACAGAAAGTAAAAAAATACAAAATAAAGAAATTGCTAAATTTTTTAAAATTACGAATGGAATGTGTCATCAGATGATTCTAACACTATTACACACTTATGATAATATTATTTTGGTACCATTTAATTTTAAAGGACGATACAAGTTCGGACGGTTCTCTTTGTATTTTTGATTTTAAAATTGTTTAGTAAAAAAACGTGTACTGGGGTAAAGTGGGTACCTACTTGCGCTGCTCTGATTCAATTCTATATTTATTTTGTCATACAATAATATCAAGTAATACGTAAATATGAGAAAAAAGCGGAAATACATTCTTGATTGAAAAGTTATTATCAATTTCACTAGAAAAATACTTATTTTGCTTAAAATTAATGAAATAAAAATAAGATCATTATTTGAATGATTGTAATGCCTAAAAATCTTTTTTTCATGTTAGCTAAACACACAATTTTATTATAAAAATTATTTTTATCATTAGATTCATCTATTTGAAGTGCTTATCCGCTTTGGTTTCAGGGGTGGGGCAAAGTGAGTTTTTATTTTTTATTGACAAAAAATTTTTAGGCCCAAACTAAGACAATATTCCTATCTAATATTCAAGTTCGATCACTACTATGTCGGATAGAATAATGTTCGTTAGTAAGTCGAAGAAAAATTAAAACTTCTAGTCCTTCTTTGTTAGCTTACCCGCTTTAGGCCACTCTCCCCTAATTAATTACATGTTTTGACGTATCAATTAAAGTTTACATTTAATTACAGGAGAATGCTAAAGAGGAAGGGGAAGTTAAAAACGCAGCTGACATTTTGGTTCAGGTGGAAGATATAGGGAAACAATTGAGTATTTTACGAATCGATGAATGCCTTGGGACTGATTTAGTTTCTACGTTGACTGATCCTCAAGGAACAAGATTCAAGTAAATACATAATTTTTTAATTAATATTTCCCATTATTATATAATTTTTAAATTGATTAAAATATTTATTTTCTAGGCAACTAAAATTACAAATAGAGCAATTTAAAAATATTGGTACCATTGGTAAGAAGCCAAGTGAGAAAGGTTCAGGACAAACTGATAAAGTTCCACCAAGTGGAACATTGAAGTATGAGATGATTTATTTACCTGAAAGAGCCAGAATGCAAGAAACAGCAAGAATTGCTCAACTGGAACAACGTTTAGCACGTTTGGAAGGTGTAGTAGGTTCAGGTGATGACAAACTTGCTAAATTTACGCCAAACCTCAAGACACAAGGAGTTATCGAAGCTATACAACAGCTTGCTGCTAAATCTGCATTGCTAAACAGTACTCAAGTAGAAGTTATGGAAGGTAGAATCGCAACTTTATGCCATCGATTGGATTCAGTAGCTCAGAAAAAATCGGCATTATCTGCCGACACTGAGCGAGATCAAAAGATTGCAGAAATGTATAACATAGTGCAAAAAACAGAGCCTATGGCTCAAGTTCTACCAGAAACTATTGAAAGAATGATTGCTTTAAATGCTATTCATTCTAGAGGTATTTATAATTATATTTTCTTACAAATTAATTCGGTAATTCATTAATCAATTTATTTTACAGCCGCAGAGTTTAATAAATCCTTGAGTCAGCTGGAAGAGGTTCAATCACAAATAACAGGTAGTCTGGAGAGTAATAAATCTCTACTCAAGGGAATTCAAGAAAGTTTTGCGTCAAATTTGGAAGCGATACGCAAAAACATCAATCATTTAGAAGATCGTCTGAGTAAATTAAAAAAATAAACAATTCATTGTTATTACCATTCTAATATATGAAACAATTTTTTATGCAACTAATTTTTCTTATTTGAATAATGAAATGCTTAGTGTAAATATTATTATATCTAAAATTGATCACGCTTATTGTATTCGAAATCCGGTTTAAGTATCGGAACATGTTACACTTAGATACTATCGAATAAATAAATAATTCATATTATTTTCAGATGTTAATTTTATTTAATTTTAGTGTTTTATATTAATTGAAACCAATTTAGAAACGTAACTTTTGGAAGAACCATTTGTTCTTACCCATCTTGTACCTGAAACAGAGGAAAATAATTTTTTTATTAGCTTTATAGTTACATCATACGAATAGTTATAACTTATCAACTTATAAACTGACCTTTCTTCAAACTTGACACGTGTTTGGAATTTAACCTTCTTCCTCTTCACTGGATCCTTCAAGTCCTTGGCTGTCACTTTGTCAAGAGGTAAATCGACAGTGTACCTGGTTGGCATCAAGTGGTTGTAATTTAAAACCTGTAGATCAAAAAAAAAAAAAATATTAATATATTTTGGACAGATAAACATTATTTCAAATGTTGTTAAAAAAACGGTAGATTAATTTCATCATCAACAACATAAAATAATTTGTCTTTGTTTTAAAAAATGTAGCAGAATTCTTAAAAAAAATTATAAAAATGAATGTTCTCGTTTATTGTTTATCTATATTGAATATTGAATAACAATTAGTGATAAGCTAATTTATTTGATAAATTTAATTTTATTTGTCTGTTAAATTTTGATTCAAATCTTTATTGAAAATGCTTAAATTTTTTTATTAACGAAGTTAAACAAAAATTGATTTTAATTGGTAAACGGAGATTTCATAATAATTGAAGTTATAATTCATGAGACCGTTTAAATTTGAGTGATTTTACAATAGAAACTTAAGAGAATTTCTTCTTCGATAATATTAAATTGAGGACAAGTTCATGAAAGGTTCAAAAAATCACTTGTAAACTTGTAAGCTCGCTGCATGATCAAGTGACCTCTACAGCGGAACCTTTGATAATTTTATAACAACTATTAAGAATTTGCTATTTACTTATTGCTGAGTATCTCCATGTTGAATTTAAGAATTTTTCTATCTTTCTTTTGTACACACTATAAGCTCAACGGATTATTTTCATATAAATTACTATCTAAACCTCTATTATCTCTTTCATTTATATTTATTAGGGTGTGCCAAAATGTAACTTCCGTGAAGAACCTTTTAAAATTGGAATTTTGAGTTCCACTTTCAATAGCAACTGTGTTTAGGCATTGCCTGAAATATTTCAGGGTAAGAGGATTTATTTGATTTTCACAGAATTTTTAACAGGAGATTCAATTTGGCACTTCTGGCAACATTTTGAATTTTCAGCGGAAATACCCAAACTAAACTCCTGTTAAAAAATTCTATGGAAATCAAATAAATCGTCTCACCCCAAAATATATTAGGAAATGCCCAAACACATCCCCTGTTAAAAACGGAACTCAAAATTCTAATTTTAAAAGGTTCTTCACGGAAGTTACATTTTGGCACACCCTAATATTTATACTGTTTAAATTGTTTAATGTTGTATATTGCCTATTGGCGTTTGTACCGGATATGGTGCATGCCTACACAGAATTTGTCTTTATTTTGAAAACTCACAAAATTTATCTCTATACGAGTCAAGCCAATACGTTGCTTTTCACATAGAAAAATCTCTATAATAGACTATTATTTAAAGTAATTAATTTTAAAATTCGTGACTTTAATGTCACTAAAATTAATTAACATGTGGCAATTTTTAGGATCTAATAATGAATAAATTATTATAGAAAGATTGAAATCATTTATCAAAAAATATTCCTTGTAGTAATTAAAAAAAAAAAATATTGATGCAATTTTTCCTGAATGTTAAAATTTATTTGTTATATTAAACTAAGGAAAAAAGTTATATTAATTTAAAAAATCTCTAAACACGCATTTTAAAAATTTTTAAACGAATTAATATTTTTTTCATTTTTATGTAATAAAAGAAATAAAGAATTCACTCCGCCGAGTTTTTTTTTTGTAAATGTATCAATGTTAATAGTTTTTTTTTTTTTTTCTTAATCACATGTCACGCACTTACGACTTGAAATTGGAGTTGTGTAGAGATTTCAAATCCGAGAGATATTCTTGTGCATAGATATTCTGTTTATTGTTTTTATGTGTAGTGATTCCGCGGTGTAGAATTAATCTTGTCTGAAGTTTTTTCTATGTGAAAAAAAACGTATTGGCTTAACTCGTTTAGAGATACATTTTGTGAGTTTTCAAAATGGAGACAAATTCTGTGAAGGCATGCACCACACCCGTTTGCAATAAATAAATAAATAAATAAAATATCCAGTTCGAGATTTTTTTGGGAAAAGAAAGAGAATATATATATATATATATATGTGTATCAAATTTTTATAAATTTTCATTTGAATTTTTTTCAACGTTATTTGATTAATAAAAATTGTTAACACATAAAGGTATTGAAATTTAAAATTTTCAGAATGTTTCGTAAAAATTTTAGTGAATCGTAACACAAATTTTGATTAATGAAAATTATATATAAACTATTAGATCAACAATTACAGTATTAATGACCAAAAAATTATCGTAGAGTATCATAAAAATGAAACCAATTATGGAAAAACAAATCATTTACTCTAGAACACAAATTGTACTTACACGAACAAATGGCTTGATCTTGGAACGTTTGTGGATCTTTCCTTTGCCCATACGTTTATGAACCTTGCGTGGGTACCGGTCGATGCCAGCAATCAAAGCATGCCCGTAGGGCTTTTCTGTGGTACCATCATCGTAGTTTTTTACGACGATAGCTTTACGTCCGGCGTACCGTCCACTAAGGACCAGCACCACCTTACCACTTTTCATAATCTTAACCATTTTGGCTAGCTGCAAAAAAATACACAATATTAATTGATTGATAATGAACTTATTAACGATAAATATCACAAAATAACTGCAGTTTTGTTTAAAATTTAGATAAATTGTATAAACTAGTTAATTCCAAGATATATTGTAACAATAAATAGAAATAAATTATCAAAATAAAAAAAAATAATTAATTAACACAAATAATAATCTGAAATAATTACTTGAAATTATTAGACTGATTATGTGATAAAACTAACTGATAATAATATTCAATTTGCATGAAGTAAAACAATAATTAAAAAAGACTTTATCGGTAGTAACAATAAACTATAAAGCATGAGCATCCACACACAATCACTCAAGAAAAATTCGAGTTTTCGCGATTATAAATATTATAATTGAAAAATCACAGGTACATAACGTTAAAAATCAATAGTTTTACACATTTTAAACAATATTTACAAATTATTAACAATAAATAATAAGATGTTTCTTGATTATTTTCGGTAACACAATATAAAACGTACCTTATTTCCACTGCCGTCAGTATAAAAGAAGTAACCTCACTTTTATTTTTTTAAAGTTGGATTTATTTCAGGCAGATGAGTCCTCTATGTTAGATTTATTGGACTTCAAATATGACTTGTCATGAACTACAGTTGATACTATTTTTAGTTTCTTATTCTAGACTACAGATGGAAGCACAGCGCTAATTCCTAATTTGAAAAAGACTCGGAAAAAGGTGATAATACTGAAATTAGCAATCAGCTGTTAATTTAAAAAATTTTGTTAATAAATCAATTACAATAAAAAAATGCTTCTAAAAATTTTCACTTGCAATTTTTATTAATTTTCACATGTGAAACTTTTTAATTTAATTTTTTTTTTATAATAATTTAATTGTTATAAATATCTAAAAAAATTTTTATATCAGTCAATTTCAGTGTCATAAAAGGTGTGGTTCATGCCACTCGTTTGACCACTCGTTTTCATTAACAATTCGGTCACGTGATACTATTTCGAATTTTTTGCCATTAAAAAATGGAGTAACGTAATAAAGATATATTTCAATATACAAAATACTATTTAACACTTATTTTCTCTAATATTAATAATAAAAATTGATTATTAATACCAAAGCGTAAGAAATCAATTTATATCAGTGACAGCAATTGACGAATAAAGATCGCTCCTTTTTTCTACGACAAATCTCATATTATTCAGCAGAAAAATTTTAAATCCTACTATAAAAAAATCATCTATCATTTATAAAATAATTCAAAAAACATGACACTGAAGTTGACAGACATAAAAATTTTTTTAGATATTTACAGCAATTACATTATTATCAAAAAAATTAAATTAAAAAGTTCACCTGTAAAAATTAATAAAAAATTACAAGTGAAAATATTTAGAAGTATTTTTTTATTATAATTGATTTATTAAAAAAATTTTTAAAATTAACAGCTGACTGCTAACTTCAGTATTCATTTTCTGCAGACCGCCTTTAATGTTTTCCTCTATTTTTGAGTACAAAGCTCAGAAATTAAAATGACCAGCATGTACGTGTTTTTGAGTTCGATGTGATTAGTAACATAAGTATAAAAATATTTTTGAATTCCATTTTCATGTTTATTTTGTTTTCAAAATATTTTTTTCAGATTTTTTTGTGATTGATGTTCCCTGAAAGGGTCAATCAATTTTGGTGAGATTTGTGACATCCAACACAGTTTACTGTTAAAAGTTTTCTGACACCCAATAGACCGGTCCATTAGGCAGAGATGGGTAGAAAAATTTTTGAAGTATTCGTGGAAAGAGGGGGTGGGGGGATATAAATAGAAATAGCGATATGACATATTATCGTTACTTCATACATTTACGTGTATAAATAGTAAATTCAAAAATTAATTAGAAATTTATCGTATTTACAAAATGAAATAATTCATCGATACTGCAATTCTAATACGTCGTATCCCCCAAAATTTGACAAATCGACTTTTTTTAAAAAATAGAATCAGAACAATATTATGCAAGTCGTATTAAAATTTTAAAGGTCAAATAGTTTAATTACTAATTTTAAATAAATATTTTCCTTAGTCGAATCCCATTTAATCAATGTTAAAAATGAATCGTTTTTACCGTTTGCTGTAAAATTTTCTAAATGTCGGATACGACGTATTAGAATGACAGTATCGACATGCAACAGTTAATCTAATAGATTTTCAGACTGAACCAATTTTTATGATGATCTAATCTAACTATTTTTATGATATTATCGTAATCTAACCAGGTTTAAGTCAATCAAAACTGCTTGAAAAAGTAGAGTTTACTTAAACCAAGATATTTTTCTGTAAGTCAGAGAATTTTTCTATTTAAACCAAGTTAATTTTTTGAGTATTTTTTCAGTGAGAACATCTTCCGTGGACTTGAAAACGCTGAGATTCCCCGATAATACGAATTTTTTTAATCGAAGCGGAATCAATAACTAATTCCCTACTTAAAAAAATTATTAATTTTTAAAGCAGAAAGTTAAAAAATAAAAAAATTTCTGAACATAACTGAATTAGAGAGAATGCTTGAATCACTAATAATGCACTTTCCAACCGGTGCTTGCGCAGCAACAAGTGTTTCCACCCTCATTGTAATCGATAATGCTTATGTGACCTTATCTGAAAAACAATTTTTTATTGTCGTAATAAATTATCATTTTATCAATCTAAATGTTGTATTAAAAAATTATACGTCTGATGTAATAAATGAAATACTAAAGTTACTATTTATGTAGTTGAAGTAATTAATTATGAAATTTAATATAAAAGAAGATATAGAACAATGCACCGAATGAATATAATGAATATAAAGGATATATAATATTTGATCTTTCATTTATAAGAAGCTCATAATAAAGACAATAGATAAAAAAGAGATTGTTTTTGTCAGCATCTCATATACTTATTAGATGTATTTTTTTTATATTGTGTACCGGTAATGCGCATAGGGCACAGCGTTGGTGTCATTTAACCCTCACACAACTTTATTCGTCTCATTCGTATTTACCCTCTCCTTAAATTTATCGTTCACCCTCTACCCTCTCCTATTTACCAAGTCACAACTACCATTACTTAAATTCTCTCTTTTATTATTACTTGTATGTCTACCACTCAGTTGGTTGTTGGAGCTTGTGCAAAGTCGCGGTAAAATCGATTCGAAATTCATCGCATACCTCTACCACCCGTATGGAGTGTGCTTTCCTCCTCTTCTATCTAATAACTCCACCAACACTATCAATGGTTCTTTGGCATCCACTACATCCAGTGATCCAGTATCTGTTTGATTCTCCAACCATACGCTTCTTCGCGTAGTCAATGGATTAAAAAGCTCACTCCCTTATTACCTCATTCAATTTTTTTAAAATAATGATATAAACAATAACAATAATATAAAATAAAACAGTTTTCGTAGACAATATTTCAATTACAATAATATTATTTATTAATGATAAATTAAAAATATTATGCGACATTAAGAAACGTTGGGTAAGAACCCGTTTCTTTTTTTCCTTTTTTTTCTTTTAATTTCTTTTTTTTCTTTTTTTTTTTTTTTTTTATTTTAAGTAAATAAATACAAGATAAAAAATAAATATTCAACAATTTATATTTTTTTTTTTCAATGTGTGTCAGTGATTTGATTATTATTGTAAATAGTGATAAGTAAATGTGACAACCTGATGCTTCAAACCACCGGCATCAACTTCTGTCGTCAATTTCATACATTGCTATTACTTATTTTTTATTTTTTTGTCTTGGAGTTTTAATTAAAAATTTTTTTGTTTTTTAATTCTTATAATGTGATGTATATTGATTTCTTTTCGCAGCTGTTTGTATAAGGTTTGATAATAAATAAGTATTCACAAGTGTTGATCCAGTGGTGTTGCGTTGAGAATACATTGTGAGGAAAATATTGATTTTCTTAACGCACGACTTATTTTTTTACAGTTAACTCTTAAACGTTAAAACTGTTTATATTATTGAATATATATTTATTATTTAGTTTTATAAACTAATTCAAAAAGTGTTTAAAATTTAAACTAGTTTGTAATTATAATTATTAGTTATTGATTTTTACTGAAGAAATATTATTAAAAAAGATATTTTAATTGTTAATTATTTTTCAGAAAATCATTAATGGGTCGTAAAAAGTGGTGGAAAGAGGGCAGTAGCCTTTTATTGTTGATATTTATTTTTATAAACAATCAGGTGGTTCATAGTGATGGTGAAATAGGTAAATGCAATCAGAATTATAATTATCCTTTATTTTTTTCTTTTATATTAAATTTTGATAATTTTACTAAATAAATAAATTTTTTTTTTATACACAAAAATTTACTCAATAAATTCTAATGTATAACAATAGCTCAAAAAGCTACTGGCTTACGTTAACATTAAAAAGAGAAGTTATGAATAATAGAGAAACAGAGTTATCCACCGCCCGTTTGACGTTATTGAGCTTAACGTCCCACGCATACTTGATATTTTCTCTCCATTATGAACTCTCGAACATGTATTTTTATTCTAAAAAAACAATAAAGTATATTTTTATTTTTTTAATAATATTTAACCTCAGCTCTGAACTATTCATAAAAAAAAAAAATTATTCGTTCCAACGTATTTAAATCGTTGTTATCAATATCAAAGTTGAAATAATTTATTCATAAAAAATAAACATATAATTATAATGAATGATTAATATATAAAACAAAAAAAAATATATTTTATTTTTTTCCGTTCAGTTTAACATTTTCAAAATTTATTACGTTTCATGAATGTAATATCTCAATCACGCGACTCTTGAGTGATACACGCGAGTCGATATGACAAAATATTTAGAGGTCCAAATGAATAATTAATGAATGTAATTCAAGCGGAATAAAATTCACTTATTATGAATAGAGAAGACTCGAGAAATAATAAAATGCATTCAAATATGTCGTAAAAACGTAGAATATAACATTTTGCCTGTAAAATAAATGAGATCAAGTAACGATCGTAAGAATGAAAGTGCATAGCATTCTTGTAAACTTTACACTACTTATTGCCATATAATTTACCTATTGAATATAAGATTTAATATTATAATTTCAAATGTATAAAATGTAAATTTTTTCAAATCACCTTTTATATTTTATTTATTTTCTGTCTTGCAAAAGATAGTGTAATATGTTTAAGGTAAATCAATAAAAATATTATTTATATTTTTCCAGGATGTTTATTCGACCGAAATGTTTGTACATTAATTGAAGAAGTCTGTTTTGATGGTAATGTTAAATACTTAATTTTTCAAGTAGAATTAAAAATTAAAAGTGTTTTTATTTTATTTTTTTTTTCAGATGCTGCATTTGGTAGATGTATTTCATCAACTGATGACAGTGATGAAAGTACCTATCAGTATGATTTAGATCCAAGACAATTAGAATTATTAAGAAAACAATTGGAAAAACTAGTAGCTGAAAAATATGAGTGGTCTCATCCCTACACTCAGTGTGTAATGCAAGAAGCGCTATATAGCATTCATAATGACGTAAATTATGATATAAAAATATGTCGAAAATTAAAAAATTTCAAATTAAATCCGCTAGTCGGTTCGATTAATGAATCTGAAGATGAAGTAAGATAATAGAAAATTATACGTAAGTTAGAAAAATAATGTGTTTATTAATTTTAATAAATTTTCAGGATACTTTGCCTCTAGCTGTCGTTAATTTTATGCCTACCCGAGGTCATGGTTATGGAAATTTTGCGAACGAAATGTACCACCCTCCTCTATTATCACCGCTTGATGAGTATTATCCGCAAAATACTGAAGATTATCCTTATCTAGTGATTGAAGACCAGAAACCTGACCGTCATCTTACTTTAAACTTTGAAAACAATAATAATAATTATAATAATAATGATGATGGTGGTGGTGATAATGATGACGATGATGATGCGCCGTTAATCTTCAAGCCTGATGAATTGAATGAAATAAATAGATACAATAATGAAGATCTTTACGGAATTTCAAAAAAGTTAGATGAATTAGAACGCCAGCGACAAATTGATGAAGCCAAAGAAACAACAATATTTAGATCACGACGTCAACCACATGGTGAAAGTCCACGTAGTTTAGGAGCTGAATTGAGTGATTATTTAGAATACTTGAAAGATTCTACTGATAAATATGAAGATTTAGATGATAAAGTTATTGAGGATGAAGAAGAAGATAGAAATAAAGATAAAGGAGATTCTTGGTTTGATATTAATATACCGAGAAAGTTTAATAAAGAAAGACTCGATAAGTCAACACTTAAAGATCTTGCAAGGATGGAATTTCTCAAAAATGATAGAGCATGGGATGGACTAAGAGATAACGAAAATACAAATGAGAAAAAACAAGATGAAAAAGAACTTGAAGACACTGAAGGAACATTAAGTAAAAAACAAGTTGTAAAATTATTAAAAACTGATGAAATTCCGGAACGAATTAAAAGTGAAATTTTTACTGAAGAAGATCTTGACCAACCATCAAATTTTCATGATATTTATGTCGAAGGTTAGTTGCTTCAGTTTAATTTACTCTTATTATTTATGTAGATAAAAAATTACTACAACACTGATTTTATTTATTTTTTTATTTATCTTTTAGAGTCAGATAATATTAATATTGATGATCTTCCAACATTAATATGGAACAGAGAACTGTCCGGCTTTAAAAGACCTGAAAGACTTGATGTGAAGAAACCTGGACCTTATTTTTCAACGAACAATTATGCTTTTAAAACACAGACACCTACATGTAAGATAAATAATTTGTGTATTATTTATTTTTTATCTATAAAATTTTTTAACTAATTTTTTAATTATTATTCAAGCAATTGAGGAAAAAGATTTAAATGAAAATGAGGTGATTAGATATAATAATAAACTAAAAATCAATGTTCTTAATCTGACTAATAATTTACACTGTTCATATTATTTTTTGTACCAGGAAGACTTAAGAGCACCTTTAGTAAAAAAAGAATTGATTGCTGGAAAAGATATAACTCGATTAACGTTAGACAAAGATTCATCAACAAATTATGACAATGTTGATATGGATCATGTTTATATTCAATTTAAAGAAGAGTTTCACAAGTGGGCAGAAGGAAATAAAGTTGTTAAAAAAGTAACTTGCTTAACTATTTAAAATATTTTTACTCTCACATTGTTTCACTCATAAATTTTCAAACTTTTATTAGATTGAAGAATTGCTTGGATTAGATTTTGGTACATTTTCAAATCCTAGAGTTGGAAGAGCTGAAGTTACTTTTAGAGTTTTTAAAAACTCTCATAATATGGATGCTATGAAAGTAGTATCACAACTTGGTAAGTCTCTAAAAATAATGGACATGTAAAAAAATTTAGATACAACTTTTTAATAATTTTTTTCCAGATAATATTCGAGGAACATTACGAGAAACTATGAATATAAATATAATAAGAGCTGGAATCGGTGATAAAGTAAGTGATAAATCTTATTATATTTTTTTTTACAATTTCATCAAATGCTTTCAATAAATTATATTAATTGAATATTAGGCAAAACTTCCACCAATGCTAGAAGTGACAAATGCTGAATATTCAATAAGTTCGATGTTATTCGCTGGATTAGTTGTCGCGGGAGTTACAGCAGCAGCTGCTGCAGCAATAATAACTTTAATAATAGCTCGTCGACATGCTAAGACGAGAGCTAAGTTAGCAGGACTTGTAACTCCAGATCCTGAAGCTTCGAATGATTATCAAGAATTATGCAGAGCGAGAATGCACGCTAAACAACCTGCTGAAAAAGTTGAGGTACCACGAGTTGCTAAATTATCGAAAGAAAGTCAGTCAAATCGATCTAGTACTTCTTCTTGGGGAGGTGAAGAAGCCGCTTCACTTTCTAACATGGACATATCTACTGGACACATGGTTTTGGTACTGTTTAATAATTTTATATATCGCGTTACTAAAACTATAAGGGCGTATCTCAAAATATACGTCCTTATGGCATTTCAGAACTAAAAGGGCGTATAAAAAAATTTTTTTGCTCCAATCAATATAAAAATAGTAAAAACATGAAAATCTATTAATAAAACGAAAACAAAATTTTTTTAATATACGCCCTTATGGTTTTAAGAAAAATTTTTTTAAAGTCATAGGGCGTACCTATTTTTTCGATTTATTATTAATTATAGATCAGAATAAATAATAAATGTTACGGGTGATGAAAAATATCACACCACAACTTAATTTATCTGAAAAAATATTTATTTAAGTAAAAAGAAAAATTTTTAATTCTTTTTTGATCTACTCTTAAGTTTCTTATAATTTTAATAATTCCAAAATTTATCATTAAAAATATAAATAATTCAAAAATGAAAAAATACGATTTTTTTCTTACGCTGACATATAATTGATAATAAACCGAAAAAATAGGATACGCCCTTATGGTTTTAGTAACGCGATATTTCAACTAGTTTATTAGTAATTTACTTGTTGTGTTAACTTTTAATTATTTTAATTATAATAACAATGATTATGATTAATGTTAATTAAACAATAACTTGATTTTAATATTGCAGTCATATATGGAAGATCATTTAAATAATAAAGACCGATTGGACCAAGAATGGGCAGCTATTTGTGCTTATCAACCTGATTCATGTTCAACAGCAGTTGCAGATAATAAATCTAATGCTAATCGTAATCGTTCTGGTTCAGTATATCCTTATGACCACTCAAGAGTTATCCTCAATGACCTTACTAATATTAGTAACTCTGATTATATTAATGCATCAACTATTGTAAGTAACTAAATTTAATATTTATTTATCAAATGATTAATTTAATTGAAATGAAAGATAAATATTATAATTATATAAATACTGATTTACTTCTATTAATAGAAAAAATCGAAAATAATTAACTTTCATTTCACTTAATTTATTAGAAACTTTTATTTTATTATTTTCACTGATTGGATCTCTACTGCTATGAAAAATTTTTTAATTATTCACAATATAAAATTTAAACTATAGCACAATGCGATTATTTATATTCAGATGATTTAAAAGTTAAAAAAATATTCAATCCGATAACTTTTCGCTTAGATATGACATTCAAATTTTATTTACAAAATTTTTTTAATTATAGTATGTAATTTAATTTTTTATTAATTCGTTCGTTATAATAAATCGTCATTCTTGTCTTCGAATGAATTATAAAAATAGAGTAATAAATATTTCATTAATATTTATTCATTCATTGAGCGAAAAGTTACACAATTAGATCATTGAAGAAAAATTGTTGAATTAAAAAGTTACGTACGATACTAATTATTCTGTTGGATGCCGCAAATTAAATAGACGCCGGTAAGTTACATGGTTTAGAACAAAACATGCATTCATTCGCCAAGGCAAACACTCAAATCAATAATAATTTAATGACTGTTAGTACAATTCCTTAAATAAAAAACAGTAACTTTATTATTTATACAATTAAATAAATTAATTATTTCCTTGCTTATGTAATCAATAAAATTATTAAGAATATTCATGAAATAGGCTTGATTTGCTTGACGTTTAAAAATACCAATGAGATCCATGACAACACTTCGCTTAGCATAACATAAAAATAAGCTTAAAAAATATTTTTAATACAGTTGAAATGATGAAAAATAAGTAAAAAATAAAAATTAATCAACAGACTGACCATGATCCAAGAAATCCGGCTTACATAGCAACTCAAGGACCATTACCACAAACGTCAGCAGATTTCTGGCAATTAGTTTGGGAGCAAGGAAGTGTTGTAATTGTTATGCTAACTCGTTTAACTGAAGAAGGACGCGCTATGTGTCACAGATATTGGCCAGAAGAAGGCTCTGAGCTTTACCATATTTATGAAGTTCATCTCGTCTCCGAGCACATTTGGTGTGATGATTATTTGGTTCGTTCATTCTACTTGAAGAATTTACGTACAGGAGAAACAAGAACCGTAACACAATTTCACTTCCTTTCGTGGCCTGAAAATGGTATTCCACAGTCGACTAAATCACTTTTAGAATTTCGCAGAAAAGTTAATAAATCCTATCGCGGCAGATCTTGTCCAATTCTTGTTCATTGCAGGTAAATAATCAATTTTTATTCTATAATTAATGATATATCATTGGTTACCAAATCAGTTTAATATCACGGTTATCTAAAAATCGATTATTTTAATAACCACACAGTAAAAAATTTTGCGTTATTAACACAAAAAAATATTTAATATTTAACATAAAAATTTTTTAACGCATTGACGCAAAATTTTTTACTGTGTCTATGTACAATCAACGTTTTTTATTTTCATCACATTTTTCGTTTGAACTGTATTGAGTTTTTCTTATTTTTTAAAATATAAATAATGATTTTTTTAGTGATGGAGCAGGAAGAACGGGTACTTATTGTCTTATTGACATGGTACTCAATCGAATGGCTAAAGGTACTAAAGAAATAGACATCGCTGCTGCACTTGAGCATATCAGAGATCAAAGACCAGGAATGGTAGCAACTAAACAACAATTTGAATTTGTACTTGTCGCTGTTGCTGAAGAAGTACATGCAATATTAAAAGCATTACCTGTTCAAACAATAAACAAACCGACTGATAAAACAAATGATTCATCACCACCGACAACTGGCACTTCAACTAATACATCTGGACAATGAAGTAATATTTTGAACTAATATATATATATATATATATATATATATATATATATATATATATATATATATATATATATGCATATGTGTGTATACATATATATAATTTACATAGTAAGAAATGGATATTGTGACTATTTTGGCTTATTGGGTATTGAAGTAAAGCTAAAAAAAAATAATTAATAATGATTACCATCAGATAGATGAATAAATTATTTTGATTAAATACTTTCATTTCATTTTAAAGAAAAATAAATTATTTGATCTAACGACATCCATCTATGTCTTTTTAGATCTTGAAAGTCAATGTTAATACTCATATATATATATATATATATATATATATATATATATATATATATATATATATATATATATATATATATATATCTCAAATGAAAAAGTCCAAACTTATAATCTTTATACACGGCCTATTCGAACGAAACAAAAAAAAAAAAAAAAAAAAAAAAATTTTTGCATAAGCAGTTTTTGTTATTCTTGAACAAAAATAACTATTAAATATTTCTTAAAATTTGGGTTTGAATTGAAAATAATTTATGGATTAACATATGTATCCCCAGCTATCACAATTTTCATTACAATGATAAATTTATATCTACCGATAAAAAAAAAAGATAGCTTATAAAATAAAAAATGCATTTGATCGATAGAAAATGATCAATTTTCGATAAGAGTTTCCTCGTCGAGCGATTGAATTGGGCTTTGATAAATTAAAATTGACAGAGACATATTACATGATGAATCATTCGCAGTTGTTCATTGTTATATTATGAAGCACAATATTTACTTCTTTAGTGGTTTCGATGACCCGATGAAAACTCGGATGAAAAACGAAATTTCCGCGGTGGTTAATTTATACAATTTCAATGGTGTTTTTAGAAATTATACCTGCACACTCCGGGAGCAAGACTGAAAAAAATTTGATTCAAATAAGAACAATCAAAATTTTAAGGGTTTTAATATTCATTAAAATTAGTAATTTCACAGCGCTAAGCTACAATATTTTTAAATGTACTATCTACTAAAAATTAATTTAAAAAAAATCTATTTTAAAATAAAAATTACTTTTATTTAATATTCGTAAAATATTTCGATTTTTAGTAGATTTTATAGAATGTTCTTTTAACTCAATCATTATTTTGTAATTATTAATTTAACAATTACTTAATGATTCTTTCAATTATATTAACAGAGATTTGAAACCTGCTAACGCCGCGAAATTACAAAATTAAAAAAAAAAAACACCAATAAATCTTAACGAAACCCCGTGTCGTTAATGTATACACAAAATTCCGAATTTCTGATGCGAAAACCCCGTTAAAGTTTCGTTTGGACGCCGAGTTTATTCCACGTTTCTCAGGAGGTGCTGAAACTGCTAGAGTTTATTCGTAGTTCTCTTTAGTTAAGCAACTTAAATTATTAATAAAGCGTTTGGAAGTGGAGTTTCATGGAGCATGTTTAACTTAATAAATTTAGAATTTATCAAGTATAAAAAGTAAAACAAGATTCTCATCATTTTTGTAACTCCGTAACTCTTATTAGATATTTGAAGACTTACAAACTCTGTATAAACCCAGTTATTAAACGCAAATACAATGAACGTGCTCCAGCTGCTCCTCGTCTTCCACTCAATCTATAATTTCTGTCGACATTGACACGATAAGACTTAGTAAAAAAAAAATAATATATCATACTGGCGAAGCTATTACGGGAAGATATTCAGAAATAATAATATATCAATAATATATACCTCAGTAAACATAGCTTGCAAGTGTATTTGCCAAAAAATGGAAGAAAAGTAAAATAAACAAAGAAGAAAGATAAAGATAATTTATAAAAAATTAGTTGAATTATTTATAATATAAATTCTTTTGGTATCGACTGTAAAATTACCTTACCATAGATTCTATATTTTTGTGTCAGACGAGGAAAAGTGTACCTATATAAAATTAAATGAAAAAAAAAATTATATAAATATATTATTATATATAATTATTATGTATACATATAAGTCTATACCATGTTAATGTATGTTGTGAAAAAATATAAATCAATTTATGTCCAAAACGCAGGTGATAGTAGATCTAATTCTCATTAGCTCATTACCTTCGTTTTTTTATTTTAATTATTGAATTATTAAAACAAAGTTATAATAATTGTTTATTTAAATATTTCAAAAATACTAACTCACTAAAATTTATTAATAAATCATGTATTTAAAACAATTAATTAGATAATGATCTAGCATTTATCCATTCACATGATCATAATTTAACACATAACTCATCATATTGTGTGATTGTGGGTGTTATTGTAACTTCACACGAACTAATACTTGGGCTTTAAATTAAATTCTTCAAGATTAAACACTAGTTACAAATACACATTACTATTTTTATAGCCAGGGTTCATTTAATTTATTTTATAAATTTTTTGTTATTTAATGTAATTTTTAATTATTGTAATATACTATGATTTCACGTTTTATTCAAATACACAAATAAAAGTTCTGTATAATTTGGTACTTTATAGATCGTCTTGGGATATGTTGCTGGAAATATTTTTTTTAAGGCACAATATTTATTGTATAAATCATCTGACTATAGATTAAACTCTTAGATTTCACTATTCCTTATCTAAATTTTTTTTAAACCCTACTTAGAAAATTGTAAATTTTCAAAATTTTAAAAAGTTACTGAGTAGAATCTAATTTTCGATAGTCGAAGTTTTTTTTTTATTCAAATAAATTGAAAATATTTTAATAAGACTGCTTGTTTAGAGTTTTGGATATTCTTTCAACTTTGTTAAATTAAAATTTTTTAACGTTCTGACTGAAACAAGGCTTGACGTAAAAGAAAAAGTTGGCTGCAACTCGTGCTCCAAAATTATTTATGTACCAAGGAGTCATGGCATAACGGATAAAAGTTGTATGAAGCTAATGAAAACAAAGTGGAGCCTGTTTGTAAAATAAAAATACAGGCTGGAATAAAAACAAATTTTTCATTCTACCCAAAATTTACTGGGTCTTTTAAAAAATTTCCAGAATATATATGCAAATACACGAATTAAAAACCGCACACACTCGAAAATTACTCTAATTATGATTACATACAAAAATAAAAACGACTTCCATTACGGTTTAAGATGGCTTTATTTTCTTATATTAACATTACTCTTATTATTCTCACGTTGGATTTATAGTTAAAATTAAAAAGAAAAATTAGTCTATCTTAAAAGAAATTCTAGCAAAGGTCTAATCACTGGATTAGTGTGCATTTTAAATTGAACACATCTAGTAAAACTGACTCACACAATTTATTATCTTAAAAAAAAAAATAAATAAATAAAACTTTTTTATACACTTTAGTTTAAACCCATAACTGATGGGACTCTTGATCCTACTGTAAAATCTTTATACTGAGAAAACACAGATATCTGCAAAAAAAAAAAAAAAAAAGAATTATTTCTTTTAATTCAATAAATTGTTAACCCATGATAGGCAAATTGGGTAAAAAGTACTCACTCCAAAAATTTTACGTCATTGGAATTTTATAGACTTTGTTCACGTTAAATATTATTTTTATGTTATTAAATTATTTCAAAATTATATACATTAGGGTGTGCCAAAATGTAACTTCCTTGATGGACCTCTTGAAATTGGAATTTTGAGTTCCGCTTTTAACAGGAGTTGTGTTTGGGGATTTCCTGACATATTTTAAGCGTTAAGGACTTATTTAATTTTTATTTTTGTTCGGCCAAATTTTGAAATTTTGAAATTCTAGCAAAAATGCTTAAACAAAACTCCTGGTAAAAAATTCTATGAAAATCAAATAAATCCTTAACGCTCAAAATATGTCAGGGAATGCCCAAACACAACTCCTGATAAAAGCGGAACTCGAAATTCCAATTTTAAGAGGTCCAACAAGGAAGTTACATTTTGGCACACCCGAATATACATCTATTTTAGACAGAATTATTCGAGTTTTAATTGAAAAACAAAAAAATTTCTTTGCCTTTATCGGATATTTGAAATTAAATTGTACTAGTCCTTTTTACCCTCATTGCTATTAAAGGAATACCGTTTAGATGTTTGCCTGTCAGGGGTTAAATGACAAATTAAATTTTTATACCTTATCTTTCAGTCGTTGACAAAGTTGTAGAGCTATGGTTAATAGTATCAAAGCGTCATTTAGCCATGGTACATTACATTCAGCTTGCTGCGACTCATATTTTACATTCCCATGTGTACTTTCTAACTGATACACAGCCAAAATGAGCTTATAGCTTTGAATATAAAAACTAATTGCCAAGTTTTCTGGTAAATTTGGATTTAATGATTTCTAAACAAAACAAAATATACATTATCCAATTTATTGTCATCTTAATTGAACTATCTGAAATTCATGAGTTTACTTACCATATTGCGACTCTTCATCAAATCATCAATGGTTTTCTTTTTAGGCACAATTAAACTCGACCGACTTCGTTGAAGGCACCCAAGAATATTAGCAAGTATATGTAAAACTTCCTCAGATGTTTTAAATAAATAATTACGATCTACATTGTCAATATGTGCAATAGCTTGTTGAAGGTGATTCGCAGCATCTTGAATCTGTTGTAATTTCCATGGATGATCATTCTGTATACTTGTTCTCATCGAAACGTTTTGCTGACGTTGAACTTTGAATGTCACTTCCTAATAATTATTGATAGAAAGAAAATATAAAATTAATTTTTTTAAATAACTTAATTAATTGGAATTTGAAAAAACAAAAATGTGCATCAAAAAGTAGAGAGTATTAATAATTATTACGTATTTTATCATGTCAATTAAAACCTAAAAGTAAATTATTTTGATTAAGAAACTAAAATTTATTAAACGGTTTCATAAAAATGAATGAATATACTGTTTAGACTCTCATGCATAATTAGAAACATCTGCGTGTATTTAAATGATCTTATAAAACTATTGTGTTGCTTCTACGTCATCTTAATTGTTAATATCCTTTTAAAAAAATTTCCACCACAAATTTCGAAGCCTGTAGCAATATTAAGCAAGTCATTTGATAAAGACAATATTATTATTATGATCAAAGGCAACATCGATATAACATAAGTTCAATACACTTTGAGTTAAAATAATTCTCCAAGATTTCGATGCAATTCGAATTTATTATAATATATAAGAACTTAAAAATTCAAGCGTAGATTTTTTACTTTTTTCTCCAATTTATTTAACGATTGGGTTGAGGATTTAACTTCTATATATTTTTAAGATTTAATTTTTAACAGCTATTAAATAATTTTAATAAAAATTTCCCATCGAAGAGCTGACTTCAATTTAAAAAAATATTTTTAATGATGATGAATATTCGTATTATTTACTATTTGTTTTTTAGAAATATCAATTAAAATATACGCTATAATAAATAAAAGGATATAATAAAATCCATAAAAAATTCTGATAAGTTCACGTCGCTTGAATATAAAACATGTTAAATTAACACTGAGTGAATGTAACGGTGAGCAATAAAATACTTTTATAAAATCAATAACATGATTGATTAAAAACCATTGCAATGAAATGCAGAGCAAGACTTAGCTAAAATATTGTTAAAATAATTAATTATTTATTTTATCACACTTCTAAAAGATACTTTGTCTTTAATTATAGATTAAAAATTTATTTATTACGAATTGCGAATATAAATTTCTCTCATCACATTTCGAAAGTTATAAAATTTCAAATTAAATATATATAACTGATGATTATTTTTTATAATTATAAATTATAAGACTGAAGTTAGCAGACACTTGACAATTTTTTTATTTTTCTTGAAAAATGAACTAGGCATAGAAAATTATTTATAAAAATGTCATTTATAATTTTTCAGAGCTTCTAAAGATGAAATTTTTAAATAAAATTTTCTTGCTATAATTTGTTTGTTAAAGAAAATTCTAAAAATTATCAGATGTCTCTCAACTTCAGTGTCATTATAAATTAACTGAAAATGAAAACTTACAGCATTCGTAATACTGTCACCAGTAAGTACAACTACACATTTAACTTGATCGTGTGGAGACGAAAAAACAAATCTATCAACTTTACATTGTTGATCATTACCAAATAAAGCCATAGGAAATCGCGAGCAACATTCCTGAAAAATAAAAAAACTTTATAATTTTGTACAAATAATTTATTCAAACTTACTGTCAGTATTGATCTCAATTGTTGTAAGCATGGGTGTATTTCGTCATGAAGTACCCATTCAAATTCCATTTGCTGAAAAAAAAATAAAAATATTAAATTTTTCGATATAAAAGTTGACTATTTATTCTCTAATTAGTCACTGAATTTAAATATTTTCAACAATAAAGAAAAAAAATCTTTACTGCAAGTGATAATTCCATGTTATCTATCTACTTTGATTAACACAATAGAAATATAATAATTATATATTTTTAGTTAATAGAGCAATATATTAGAGTAAAAATTAAATGAAAACATAACCTAGTGAACTTGGTGGATTCAAATATAAAAAAATGTTATTAAAATAGAACGAGAGTTAATTTCTAGGCAGTAATCTGATAATTTTTATTATCTTATTTTGACAAGGTCATGGTGATTAGATAAATGTTAGGTAAAAGGTAAATTACTTACTAGATTACGAGCCTCCTCCTTCTCGTTGTCCGACATTTTTAAATATCAATAGTATATATATTTAAAAACAAAAGAGGAAAAACAATTTAGTCAGGGAGAGATCAAAGATTTGATATAGCCGAATGAACACTCGTTTTCAGAAAAATAAATACTGGAGCACCTTAGCTATAGTATAGTAAATATAAGAAATTAGCTGTAGTTAAATATATGATCATTGGAGAATCCAGTGTCCACTGTGTACTCAATCATATATAACAGGCATAACCTCCAAGTTTGTAATCACATACCGTGTTCAGGTTCAGAAATAAAAAACAATCAATAACATCACTGATAATTTATTATTTAACATATTTAAGTTAATTAGTATTTAAATTTTTATAAATAAACATTTATATAATAATTAGAATGGAAACTGTTCCTAAAGAATTAAGGCATTTGCGTGCTTGTTTAGTTTGCTCGTTGATAAAGGTAACTATTAACCTTAAACATTTATTCTATTTTAATTATTTGGTATTAATAAAATAAACAAATATTTTTAATATATTTAGACCAGTGATCAATTTGAAATCGATGGATGTGACAATTGCGACGAATTTTTACGAATGAAAAATAACAAAGACAATGTCTTTGATTGTTCGAGTGCTAATTTTGATGGGTAATTTTTTTTTTACTTTCATATAATTTTGTTAAAAAATAATTATTCAAACTCGTCTTTTTTTTTAATAATTTTAGAATGATCGCAGCGATGAGCCCTGAAGATAGTTGGGTAGCTAAATGGCAACGAATAAGTGAGTATTTTATTATTACATTAAAGTTAGTAGTCATTTGACCGATTTTTAATTTTTTTAACAAATAGATTTTTTCCAAAAATTTATTTTTAAAAAATTGCATTTTTTATTTTTTAAAATTTCTACATGATAATTTTTTTTCTACGTTTTTTTGTCATAATTTATTTGTTGAAAAAATTCTCAAAATGATCAAACATCTGCTAAATTAATTTTCATAATTCAATTATATACTTACATTTTCTAAGTTTTGAAAATAGAAAAAATCTGACATTATTTTTATTATTATTATTATTATTATTATTATTATTATTATGATTTCGTTAATTAAATTAGTCAAGACTAATTTATATAAGAAAATTGGCAGTAACACAGCTTTACTTCAGATTACTCAACGTAGTGACATACTGTACTCCAATAAAATAATTGAATGGCTAAAAAAAAAAAAAAAAAAAAACTAGTCAATTCCTTTAACTATTCGATACTAACTTTACTCAGTACTAACTGTATTCAATGATATCTCGACTCAATAGTATATTAGAAGTGTTGACGCGCTTTTTAAAAATCTTATTAAATTTTTTTATTTAATAATATGTTTACTTTAAATAAATCAAAAAAAAAAACTACTCAATAATTTTATTTTTAAAAAATAAAGTTCTATTGTTTTACAAACTTTATTCAATGGCAACTTTACTTAATTATACATATTTTATATTATCTATATAAAAGGGGTGGGCCCCTAATGATATATACAGAAGACTTTATGCTAAAGCTCACAAGCAAGCTCTGGGAGTTGCTAAAAATACACCAGAATACTTGTGGAGTACAGAAGTCGATGTAGAAAGCTACCTATATAACACCAGAAAAAGAGCTGCGAGATATCTAGTCGATATCATGAAGATGGATGCGAAAAGATGGCCCAAGCAAGATATGTCTACGCGAAGAATGTTGAGCGATTCTCAACAAAAATCCGTCAGCATGAGGAACTAAAATGATGGAAGCCCTCACAGATATGGAATGTCAAGATATCCCAATGATGGTTTGGAATAACGCAGACCAAGAAGTTATAGTTGAAAGACTTGAGACAGGACTGAAAATATACAAAGATAAAGCAGCTAAAGAAAATCACAAGAAAATTATAGAATCCACTTTCAGCCCGATTTTCAAATTTGTGAGAACATGTGATACAGTTGAGTCCTACTGGCATGATAAAACAATTGAAGGATGGATGAAAGAAATCTGGACCAAGATCAGATGCGGAAATTTTGGAAAGAGCAACAAAAAAATGGTTATAACAACCAGTACTGTAGAGCCTGCGAAAGCGAACCCGAAACCTTGAATCATCTCATTTCCTGCAGGCAAGCCCTAAAATTATGTTCTGAAAAAATCCAGTCTGAGATTCAAACAATAACAGACAGAAAGTATGATGCAGATTTGGATGCACTTTGGAGAACACTCCTTAGAGGCCCACCAGTAAGTGCCATCTGTGTCATCTTTAAAAAAATCAGCACGAAAGAAAATCAGCTGGTAGGTGAAAGAAGTAACATCTGAAAGAGCGTGGTATGCGGTGCAATCTGGGTGGCAGGGTGGACTGTAATATTTTTATATTTACTAAGAAAAGTGTTACACTATAAACAAATTATTATCCTTTACTGAGTTCTTAATAATTATATGAGATTTTCTATTTAAACAAAAATGTAACAAGGTTTGTGAAACAGACTGTACATCTGGTAATTAATAAATAAATAATAATATCTATATAAAATAAAAAATTTTTTTTTTCAATTTATTAAATTATTTTATAAGAGTACGGATTGCACAGAGCTGAGAAATTTCGAGTACAGTTTTGTTTTTGCCGAATAAAATATTATTAAACAAAAAAAAATTGAATAGAGATTTTTAAAAGCGCGTCAACACTTCTAATATACTATTGAGTCAAGATATCATTGAATACAGTTAGTAATAAGTAAACTTAGCGTTGAGTAAAGTTAGTATCGAGTAGTGAAAGAATTGAGTGAAGTTTTTTTTTTTTTTTAAGTTATTCAATTTTTGAGTTGAGTACAGTATATCGCAGAGTTGAGTAATCTGGAGTAAAAATGTGTTACTGACAGAAAATTTTTAGAGCGCTGTGACTTGAATATTTCATAGTCTTCTAATTATTTTGTTGAAATATATAAATCATTTATTAATAAAGTCATGAAAATTGTTAGATACTTATCAATAATTATCACTTTTAACATCACTTATGTATAAATTTAAAATATAGATAATTAATTTTGAATTGAAATTTTCAGATCGTTTTACGAGAGGAGTTTATGCTATATCAGTATCAGGAAGATTACCAGCAGCCGTAATTAGGGAAATGAAAAGCCGGGGAATTGTTTATCGTCCACGTGATACAAGTCAAAGATAAACATTTTTCGAAATATAATAAAATGTCCATTATTATAATTAACAATACTTTAATAGATAAATTATAATTTATCTTAACAACAATTTGAGATTCTCTGTGAATTTATTATTCTATAATTTATCAAATTTGTGCGAACAATAACATTCATGTAATTTAATAATTTTGGAAGGAATAAAATTACTTTGTTTTTTTCTAAACAATACTAACATCAATAATAATAATAATAATAATAATAATAATCATGATAATAATAATAATAATATTAATAAACTAGTTAATAAGTCTTCTCAGAAATATTAGTATGTTCATGAGACGACACGTAACGTAAAACTGGTAAATTATGATTAACACAATTAAGCCATAAATTAGCACAAGTTACGTGATAAACATTATCATTGTAAGTAACTTTATTACTAGTAACTGCTGTTAAACAAAGCGCGCATGCCGTGCTACCGTTTGGGTGCAGTGGGAACGTTGGTAATTCTGTAACAATCTTAAAAAAAAACAAAAATTGTGATTATTGAGTACTATATGGTATATTTGTAAAATAATAAGTATTTTACCGGAATATTTGAATAAAACGGCTCCATTTCAGCCCATAATCTATCAATTTCCGTTAGAAGATCATCAAAATTCATTATATTTATATCCATTTCCTTGTGAGCAAAATTAACTCTCCGACAAACACTAGCGACTTCAGCTAAATCTAAATAAATTACGATTAATAATAATCAAATCATATTTGTAATTTTTTAATTATTTACATAAAGATACGTACTGCAAAGAAAATTGTAACCTTGACCAGAATTGAGTACTTCCTGGAGTACTTTATCGGAACTAATATTTGTAAATATATTGGCAGCGACTTGAAGTAGTAAAACACAACTCTCCATGTATTGTTTCCACTCCCAATAGATTAACTAAAGAATAATTATTATTAATTTATTAGTTTAATTTCTATTAAAAAATTTTAAATATATTTTCAAGTACCTGATACATATTTTCTGTTTCCTTATCTTCTTCAAGATTAGCAGGAAGGAAAGATTTAAGATCTAAGCTTGGAACTGAATTGGATCGAGTTATAACTCTTCCATTACCCAATTCGATGCTGTTAATCGAAGCTGTATCTTCTTTCTGCATAACTTTTTCTGTAAAAGAACAAATTTAATATTTTTCAAATAATTATAATAATTTTTAATGATCTTACCTGGATCGATGGTAACTTCATACTTTTTTTCAAGAAAGTTTAAGGTTTTTTCAGGACTAGCGGTAATTTCAAGTTGTGCAAAAGCTTCAATAGTTTCTTGTGTAAAAGAAATTTCTTCTTTATCATTAACACGAGGTAAAAATTGTTCGAAATCAGTGAATAAATCCATGGAATCATCAACACTGGCAATACTAATTTGAACATTATTTGAAACTTCTGGCTCTGCTGATTGTTCTGCGGATATAAAGTCACCAAAATCATCAAAAAGATCAGAATCAGTAGCTTCAGTGACAGTAGATTTTGGGGGCTCCTCAACGAGTACTCTCAACGCACTGTATTTATCTTCAACTGGTTGGAGATTCATTAAATCTTGTGCTAAATTATCAAGCCCTGTAGCAGTCGGTATATTCGGTAATACTTCAGGTACTGGCGTATTTTCTATATTCTCAACAATATTTACTTCTCGAGAATTATTTTGTATTTGTTGTTGCACCGTCTCACTATTATTCCTGATAATAGTATCTTTAAGAATGACCGTTTTAGCTTGATTCTTTACAACACATTTTGAGAATAAATTATTAGAATGATGATCAATCGGACGGTCTTTATTAAGCACTGGTGAACCCATCAAATTACCATGATTACTTTTATTTGAATTTATTTTTTTTTTCTCAATAAGATTCATTCCTCCACTAAGATTATGATTAGCTAGCCTACTGCCAATCGCTGAGCCTTGTTTATAATCCCATTTTATTGTATTAGAAGTATTGGATATTTGAGGAATAGGAGCGCTTTGAAAATCAGTAAAGTCGTCATTTAAATCTAACGATGATGAATTTGTTGGATGATAAGCTTTAGAATTATGACCTAGAGAGATTCCTTTTTCATCAACACAACTTTTATTAACCAGCACACTTGACAACTTCTGATCATTAACAATCTTCGGCTCGTTAACATATGAATTATTAATGACACTGGGAATGGCTGAAGGATAAGCATTTAAATTTTTGTTATTACTTCGTCGATCATGCTTATTATCAAGATTTCCAACAAGACTAGTTTCTGAAATTGGTGAATTAAATGCATTAGAATACAAAATGTTTAAATTCAGCCGAGGAATCGGCGGTCCAGGTAGCATATGGAGAACATCGAGATTCGTAAATGTGTAGGAGGTTTGTGCAATTGCTGTAAGTGCCAATACGATGTAGAGTTCTTGTTCTGTAAGTTGCCCAGCATACTTTTGATTAGCTAAACTCCAAATGTAACCTAGTACTTCAGTAGGTAATTGACTAGTTAACAGCAAAGGAAATACTTTATTAGTATCCACAAGCAATTCACCTTGCATTGCACCCAGTCCCAGGCCTTCCTCTTTCACAGTATCCCAAACTTTACGATACATGGAAGGTAATACATTTGATGTTGGCCAAAGCCAAGCAGGCAATTGGTTTTGTTTTTTTTCTCCACGAGATTTATTCATTCTTATCACTAATTTATTTTTTTATTTTTATCAATATTTACACTTATTATCATTTTTATTTTCAGTTGGATATAGACTCTACAGGTCTATTATTCATTTCTATAAGAATACATTATTTAAATATTACTTTCTTTTTAGCATGATTTTTTTAAATTAAAAAATCTACTTAAGAATCAATCACCAAAAACTTTTTTTTTTTCAACTTGTCATTTGTCATCCGTCATCTGTCAGATTATGGATATCAATCTTAAACAAACTTTAGAATAGAAGGTTAGAATAGAAAATCAGAAAAACGAGTTGATTTATTGGAGCATTTAGAGATGGTGTTGTAAAGCGCACGCGCAAGTTCAGCTGTTGAAAGTTGCAGAAAAAAGTTTTAGAAATTATGTTAAAATAGTATATTGATCTTAAATAAAAAAAACCCTGCCCATGTAAATAAATTTATAAACATTACTTGTAGAATCATGACATTAAAGTTAGCTGTCACTTGACAATTTTTTAATTCATTTTTTTGCCATAATTTATTTGTTAAAAAAAAATTTAACAATTGTGAAGTGACAGTTAATTTTAATGTCATTAAAATAATTGCATTTTTAATTTATTAAAATTTCTACAAGTCCATTTTTTTTGCTATAATCTATTTGTTAAAAAAAATTAAAACAATTTAATGTTATTAAAGTTAGCTGTCACTTGACAAATTTTTAATTTTATTTAACAATTAAACTAACAAAAAAATTATTTTTAAAAAATTGCATTTTTAATTTTTTTAAATTTCTACATGTTAGTTTTTTTTATTATTTTTTTGCCATAATTTATTTCTTAACAAAAGTTCTAAAAATGATTAAATATTTGCTAAATTAATTTTCATTGTAGAATCAGCCGACTTTGTGAGCGATAAAATAAAAAAGTACTGCTTCTTTTCAAAATATAGGAAATTTTTTAAATTTTAGATTTACGCAAACAGTATCGGTAGTATCGGTTACGCTCAAATTACCTGGAATTTAAATGATCTTTTTTTTCTCATTAATTGTCAAATATTTTATTGATGATTAAAAAATCTGAGTTTTCATTTTTAATATTAACTATAGAATTTTTCAACATAATTTTTGTTTATTGGACATGTCAATAAACAACGACTCAAGTGAGTAACTTTAATTAATTGTTGAGATTTATTCTGAGAATGAAAAATTATTTAATTAAAAGAACATTATTAAGATCTATATCCGTGTCTCAGAAATTCATTTTTTTTTTTTAATTAGAAAGAAAATAAAAAAAAAATAAATATCCTAAAAGATCCCTGGCGGTTTCGGCGATACGGTGGAAGCACGGTTGATGATCTACGATTTTTGTTTAAGTAAAAAATCGGGGAAACCAAGTAAAAATTTGGTTTTTCAAAGAGTGAAGTATGATAACTATACTGAATAAAAATTATAAAGTAACAGTGAAAAATTTTCACAATGATACTCGTCAGTTACTGATGACATTAAAAATAGCAGTCACTTCACAATTTTTTAAAATTTCTACATGTCAATTTTTTCTACTACTTTTTGTATGCTACAATTTATTTGTTGAACAAATTCTTAAAATTATTAAAAATCTACTAAATTAATTTTCATCAATCACTGTCAAACGACGGTCGTTCGAAAATTTCTATAAGTCAATTACAATAGAAAAAATACTTTTAAAAATTTCCAATCATAATTTTTTATAATTTTTGGATGAGAAATTTTTTTCATAATAATTTTATTGCTATAAAATTAAAAAAAAATGTTTAATGCCAATTAACTTTAGTGTCTTTATAAAAGAAATTAATAAAAAATGCATTCGAATGCATAAAAATGTTGTAAGGATTGTAAATAAATTGACAACTAAAAATTTCATTATACGATTTATTGATTATAGATCTCTTCTATATTATAATATTAATTACCATAAAATAATGAGCTAGTTCATTATAAAATATAAAAAATGATAAAAATAAATGACAAATTACAGCAAAACAAAATGCACTGTCATAATATTTACATAAAAATAATTAAAATGATTAATAAATTAATAATAAAATATGAGCTCGGAATAATTTATACTTGATTATATAAAATTTCTTCACAATGGACCCGTCTTTTACGTTATCCAAGTCTTGTAATATTTTATAAATTCAAATTAATGATATAAAACTAAGCGCAGTAGAATAAAATCATTTATATATATATATAATAATAATATGAATATAATACAAATATCTTAAGACCATGATTTATACGGGAACTTTTTGGCACATTACGATCCCGTTTGTTCTGTTGTTTATAAATATATTAATATTTAAGTCTCATTAATATAAATAAAATAACCGAATAGTGCAGCTAAGTTAATTTACGGTCGTAAACTGCCTATTATAATGAAACAATTGACTCGATTTCACCATTTTTTTTAATCATCATTTGAATATAATTACGCTTAAAAATTAACCATCGAGTGTCTAAGTATTATGTACATTTTTATTAAATATGAACGCATATATGTTTATTATTTTATCGTTTTATTAAACGCGTTAATAAAATTCACGTAACATAGAGTATCATTTTTCAACGATTGATTAATTGATTTCAATTGTAATTAAAAGTCCGATTTGTTCACTATACGCTACTTAATTTTTATTTGCAGTCATTGGAATCCGAATCCAATCTGCAATATAGAAGTCTTACAACTTCTGTTACCCACCAACACCCGAGTACGTACTAAAAATTACTTATTATAATATTGCAATTACGAATTCAAATTTTTTAGCAATGATTTGAAAGATAAAAATAAAAATAAATAATAACTGCTTAATTTTCAGATCCTAATATCGCCGCTGTATGGAAGATTGACTAGGCTTGTAATTACAAACCCGCCGTTAATAACTTTATTACCCATAAAATTCAAATTATTTATGTTTTAACGAATGCAAAAATTATGGAATGTTATTTCTGGAGTATTACTAAATGCAATGACTGTCATACATCAACGACATCATTGTCATAATTGAAATTGGAGTCACGTAGAAATGATGTTCGCCGAAGTTTGAAATTAATGCGATTGTTCTCATCCTTTTTCGGTACTTGCTCCTGAAAATAAAACTTGCGTTTAGTTATTGATTTTAAATAAACTACGATGTTGAGGTATATACAGACTTTTCTAGTGATTTATTTTGCAACCACTGGAGCGTAAAATTAAAATGGAATGAAAATGATAAATTAAAAAAACAAAAACAAAAAATACCTTATTTACTGTACGATCAATAGAACGATGCAGAACTGATCTCCATGCAATGGGTACGGATTCTTCTAAAATAATTTGTAAAAGAAATTGCTAAATAATGTTTAAATTAAAATGAAGCATGAAATAATAAAGCGTGATAATTTAAAAAATTAATTACAATGACAGAAATAATTGAATAAAATAAAAAATACCATTTTCTTTACGATCTGTTTTCCCTTTATTCAAATTAGCTGCGAGCTCTCGAACAGATCGTTTTTCAACTGTGCTACTGCTCAATGAGCTTGCGGTACTACTTGCTGAAAGTGTAGGCGGTAAGGAAGCTGGTCCACTGACTCCACTATCAGTGGATTCATCAAGAGCATCACCAGAGTCTGGAGTGTTCCCTGCAGACGTATTTGGACTTGAACCGTCACTTAATAAATTATTAAATTCACCTGCATAACCCAAAAATAATTATTATTTATTAAATAAAAAAATTAACTTAAAATAAAATTACCTGATTTTCTATCACCAGTCATGCTCCATGGTCTCGGTTTTGGCGCAGTAACTGGCGGTAGAGGTTTACTATTTCTAGGAGTATTAATACTCGAGCTACTTCTAGATTGTTCGCCGCTAACATTATAACTAACTTTATTTGGAGCTTTAAAAGAACCAGCATTCGACAGCTGTTTATTTGAATCATTGGACGGACAAATTTCCGACTGTAAAGAATTAAAAGCGCCACGAGATTCTTGGATGGATGAAATCGATCGGAATTTATTGGTCGCTTGGCCGCTTACTGATTTTTCGTTGTCTGCTGAATTACTTAGAATATTACCATGGCTTCTCACTGAGGTCTTGTGATTATCGCCGTCTGGCGAGGACTCTGAAGTCTCATTGCCAGACAAATCTCGCGATAAGCGAGTGGTCGGTGTTGACAGAGGGCTTCCAGCCGTTGATGTCGATTGGATTCCTCGCGCTTTTCTAGCCTCTGGTTCTTGAGACTGCGAATTTTCCGCGGCGCTTCGTCGGGCCAGTGGTGAGGCTGTCAAAGGCGTGTCACCTTGAGAACGACGACCCGCAAGCGGAGAAAATTTCTCAAAATTATCGCTAGACCGTGAACGTGGTGTAGGCTCAAGAAGAGTTTTTAGAATAGGCGAGTTGCAGCCATGAGGCTTTTTATCTGTCTCCGGAGGGATACTGCGTTGACTTGTTACTGATAAATTTGGGCTACCGTCTATTGGGAATGTATGCAGAGAACTATCATCACTAGTTGGCGAAATTAGCGGAGTTGTAGGCGTGGTAGGTCTAAAAAATACATCAAGACCTTCTCCAAGGCCCAAAGATCCTTTCGGAATTTCAGTTCGTAACATAGGTCGTGAAGGAGCACGGGTTTTAGTTCGTCTTGGTCGAGATTTGACCAGATGTTGCAATTGCTGGCCAGTGTTATTAGGAAGCTCGGATATAGAATCCAAAGACTCAGTCAATGAGTGCTCATTTTCTGAAATTGCTACGTTCAAAAATAATAAATTAATTATTTATTCATAATTATGATAAGTTGGTTGAAGGAATAAACTCACTTTCAGTATTGTCTTTTGGTAAACTAGGCAGTAAATCTGGTATATCATCAGCTGAAAGTCCTTCTACAGAATCAACCACTGACTTTGGTCGTAATTTTCTTCCATGCAAATTTTTCCGTTTGTTCGACAAATGGGGCGTTGCCTATTATATTAAATTATTATTGTTAATAATATAAAAAAATTTTTAATTCTATTAACAAATAAAAATATATAATTACATAAAAGTGAAAATAACTTAGCATTCACGATTAACAAATGTATAAAGTTATAGTCGATATAAAATTTACTTACAAGATTTAAATAATCCAACTTCTGTTTGCATAACGAATAAAAATATTCCAATTAACTTAACTTATTAAAAATAATAATAATAATAATAATAATAATAATAATAATAATAATAATAATAATAAATTACCATAGGAGACTGATCATTTGCGGTATGCTGAGAATTAATAGAACTCGCGATAAAAAGATCTGAAGGACAGGCATACTCATGAATCATTGAGTCCTTGAGCGAGTCTCTAGTCATCTTGGCAGCATGCTCAACTGCCGATGAAATTTTGCTCGAGAGTCCATAACCACTGTTGTCAGAACTGATTCCAATGCTCATGGTTCCTCCGATACCGATGACACTACCACTGCTGGTAGAACTAACACTCGGTCTCAAAACATCCGGCGTACTGCAACGCGTCCTATCATGAGAGTCTCCGATTAAAGTCTTGTAACTCCTTGACAGCGACTCTATCACTTCGTCTGTGATTCTGTCGGAAATATGAGCAGCTACCGAGAGGTTCAGCTCGTTTATTCTATTAACAATATCAGTACCCGCCTGTTCAACAATTGCGCTGGTGATAAACTCTCCGCTTATCTGATTTTTTCCCTTGCAGACATTTCGTAAATCATCTTCAACAGAAATTAGCTCGCTCTCATCACCGCGAATCACCGTTTGAGACATTACTGTTGGACAATGATCGTTTGCGCATTTTAAAATAGCTTCCAATGAGTCTTCCAAATAATCGGTGACATTCTTATACAAAGTGTCGGCTATTTCCTTGAGCTTCGCTTCTACGGGATTATTCTCATCTCGTCGTTGTAAGACTTCATGAAGTCGCGGTAGCAATTGCTTCGAATTATCTGCATCTTGGATCAATCCAGTCGCGTGATTAATATCATTATTCGCATCACAACTCTCTGCTGCTAAAGTTTTTATCGTATCCTGAGTTTGCACGACCAATCTAGTGAGTAGCAAAATAAATATTTAAAGTATAAATATCTACAATAATAAATTTAAAAAACGTAATGAAAAAACTAACCTGTCGACAACCTGCTGCGTCGAGCTGAGTAAAAATCCTTGTTGGAGTCTGAAAGCTTGCCCCGGACTGTACTTACACGGTGTAACATTTCTCTGCAGCATGTCTTGAATTTTCTTGGCCAATTGCTCAGATTTCTCTGCAGAGATCTTCATACAAGGCTGGAGATCATAAATAGGAAACGGCATGTGTCTCACACTGTAATTTTTTTCCAACGCGTGAACAATATCTGAGTATCCTTGCAAAGTAATATTATTTTTGTCGTAAATTATTGTCTTCAGATGATTGTTTATTTGGAGTGCCTTGGCTAGTAGACGAGCTCCAGGGTCTCCTATCTGATTTCCACTCATATCAAGAGTATGAAGACACGTATTGCTTCCCAGTGCGTTTATCAAACTGTAAAGATCGCTTTTTAACCGTGAATCTGGAATATAAAGCGATTGTAAAACACAATCGTCTTCCTGAATCATCTGTACGAGCGCATCCATCACCACCGATATGTGCTTGGTTTTCATGCCTGTGGTGTTTCTTCCCATGTAGAGGTGCTTTATTGACTTGTTTTTTCCAATCGCCGTAATTACTTGAGCCATATCAACGTCCATGTTGCTGTCAGAAATGTCTAGCGAAGCTATGCAACGCACACCGTGTATGCAAGACTCAAGAACGTGAGCACCCAGAGACCCTAAGTTGTTTCCACTCATGTCCAATTCGAGACCTACTGTGCTCTCGTTGCAGGCGAGGCCCAGCAAAAGGTGTTTCAGAGCTTCCAGAGGCAACTTACAGTATGAAATATTTAAATACTTTAGCGACAAAGTCGCGGTAAAAAATTGTTTAAAACTAGGAGGTATTTCTTTGGTTTTTTTACTTGTAAATGAGTTCCGTGACACGTTTAAATGGACTAGATTAGTAGCACAGCCACGTAGAAGGGCACCGAATAAAGATTCTAGAGTTGTATCCGTACCAGCGAGATCTAGGTGCGTTAGGCTATTGGGCTGAGCCAAAAAATTGCAAAGATTGTTTATATCATCTTTTAAAGTGTTTTCAGACAAATTTAAGTATCGTAGACTTGTAAGCATGCTTCGATTTAGGCTCAGCGCGTGGGCTATTTGTGCAATTCCTTTTCCTGTTAATCCACAATGGGACAAATTCAATTTTTGCATGCCTTTAGGGAGTTTTCCGATGCCTGGACTGCCGAGGTGACTACTACCTTGGGTGAGTTTAGCTACAATGGCACACAAACTGGCAGCTCCCTTGTCCTCGATCATGTTATTCGATAAATCGATGGTGTGCAGTACAGTGTTACTATTAGCAATAAGTGCGAGGGATAGTTTGTGCGCAAAATCCCATTTGAGGCCTAGATTATCTAAGTAGATCTCTTGGAGTGAGAGAGATCGGCGAACAACGTGAAGCAAACGCTCGAGGCACTCATGGCTCAATTTTAAATGGGACACTCGTAATTTAGTGAACCATGTGTTGTATTCCAACGCGGATATTATGGGCACCAAATCCTTCTGCTCGAGATGATCGAAATCACGGAGATTTAGTTCACGGGTGTCGTGGGAGAGGTATATTGTGTCTACGTCCCATGTCACTTCTTCACGGTATTGGACACAATGTAGATCACACATGCAGGCGTACTGGGTTGAAAAACCGCCGCAGGGCCCGGTTGTTCTCGTTGCCTCCGTGCTGCGGGCCAATTCGCTTCCACGAATACTGTGAAGCCGACTGGCCGGTATCACGTCGATTTTTCTGATAACGTAGTTCAGAGGGACTGTGGGAAATATATTTCTTATTGCAGTGTGTAACGCTTCGATCATCGCGTCTACCTCCGTTGTATCGGTCCCACCTACGCCTGTTGTTGTAAAGTTGTATGTTCTTTCTCCCGCTGTTAGACATAGTTGGTTTGATCTTCGAGACTCTACTGAGGTTATTTCTAAATAATGAAAATGGCAATCGATCTGAAATAAATTATCATTATAATTATGTTATTTGTCAAATTAGTATTTATACACAGGAAGAAAAAAAATTTTTAGTCAAGCGTTAATTTTTTTAAATCAAGAAAACCTTAAGGAAGACTGAAAATTTTTTGAACGAAGTTAAATTTTTTTAAGTCAAGAAAATTTCTTCTTGCTCCAAAATAACTTCAGTCTTCCTTATAATTTTCTTGGTTTAAGAAATTTTTTTTTTTCTGTGTAAGATTATTTCATTTTTTTTAATTTACTCACCCTAGTAGGTACTTTGGCAGTCAATAAAAAGAGTCGACAAGGAGAAAATACCTGTTAAAATATAATAATTATTACGTAAATTAAATAAATTTTTTAAATTTATATAAAAAAAAAAAAAAAAAATGAAAAATTACCAAAACTCGGTTTTCCTGCTTGTCTGGTTTTGTTTCAAGTTTAACAACATTTTTCAACAAAATTTTGACATGTTTACCCAGTAAAGCTTTCACCGATTCTGTAAAAATTAAATGATTAAAAAAACTTAATCGTAGATCAATATAAACAAGTCAATAAATTAGGTTACTATTATAATTTATAATATAATATATATCTTACCGTTCAAATCTTTAGTAAGTTGCGATCGCGTTGACATGTTGTCTGGAATAATTTTTTCCTCACAAATAAATTAATTAAAAGAAACACGACATCCCCCACTGACGGTGACACATATAAGTCTTAGTTAAGCAACATTCCGATAAGATGATTGTGCATCGCTGATTGCACCTTCATCGGAATTAATAATTACTGGAGATGTGAATTTATCGGCCGCCATATTGCCCGATAGTTGCCCGCGACAAGTGCATTTACGATTAAAAAATTAATTTTATAACAATTATTATCTCTACTTATTTTATTATTGTTATAAACACATAGTTAACTAGTTGTTAAACGTTGTACATTCAAAATAGATCAACAAGGCACCAAGTTGTTAAATACTGTCTGCTGACTGACTGACAATCAATGAACAAACACAGTACAAGTTCATTGACAATTTTCGCACATTGTAGACCTCCGTAAGACTCATCGATGTGAATTACATTTCTAATAAACATCCTAAGGGTGACATTTCATGTAATGTAGTTGCGACTGAAATTTTAACGGTGCTGCTATTGACACGCTCCACGGATAATATCCGTGCCTGTAAAATGAAAAAATGGCCGAATTTTGATCAATTTTTTTCATCCGTGACTGCATTTAGAAACACGGATTAATTTTTCCCTATCGTGAAAATTCCCGTTGCTCTAACAATATCCCTAGAAATATCCGTGCCTGTAAAATGAAAAACGGTCGAATTCGACCGATTTTTTTCATCCGTGACTGCAATTAGAAGCACGGATTTGTTTCCCCTTTCCCCGACAATTTCCGTGGCTCTAATCGCACACCTATAAATATCCGTGCTTGCAATTGTAATTAAAGGGGCACATAGGGGGTTTTATCCGTGACTGCAACATAATGGAGCCACGAACGGAAGAATATTACTGCTGTTATGCCTCCATCTAGTGTGAATGATGTTTTTCTCTTTTATTAGAGTATTATCTACCGTCGTTTCGCCCGGGAGCATTAAAATACTCGGCTTTAGTGCGGGAAAGGAAATTTAAATATATTTAAATGACATAAAACGTTTTGATGTTTTGTTTGTAGATAAATTAGAGATTATTTCGATTTTTTTTTATTTAATAATATACTAAATCAAAAAATAATATAGATATTTTGAAAATTTACAAAGTTAAGCTCTAATATTTTATCGGTTCGAATTATTATATATATATATATATATATATATATATATATATATATATATATATATATATATATATATATATATATATATATATATATATATATATATATATATATATATATATATATATATATATATATAAGAAATTAGCAATGAAAAAATCAATTTATTAGAGATTTTATATAGTGACCTTCAGGATCTCGACGAAAATAATTTTGAACGTGAAATTAATACAGCTCTTCGTTCTAGAGCTACTGGTTCTGAAACTATTGGTGCAAATCAAATTACTGATAATGTCTCAACTACAGGGATAGGTACGCGGGACGTACCTACGATTAATATCAACAATTTGCCAATAGTTTTGCATGATCATGCCTGATCAGGCCTGAAATTAGACATGATCATGTCTGCTCAGGCATGAACCAGCCTGATCAGGCCTGAACGTATATTAACACTCCAGGCCTGAGTAGACATGAACAGGCATGATCAGGCCCGGTCATTTTTCATGCATGATCAGGCCTGAAAACTCATGTCTGTTCATGTCTCATCAGACCTGATCATTTTTTCCCGGGCGTCAATCATTCGATTAGCGATCCTCGCAAAATAACATGGACACAGCGCTCAATTGAATCTGGATTAAATGATAATAATAATAATCGAACTAACACAGTTTTTCTTGCGGACACTCCGTTAATTGAGAGCAATCCAGATACCAACTCAATTGAAACTGAACTTAATAATGATAATAGTGAAGCCGCAACGATTTCTTCAACTGACCCTCTGTCAACCGCTACTACTATGAATCTGCAATATGTCTCAATCAAAAATTGACACAGTTTTTTCTTTTCTAATCTCCAAAGACTTGGTTGCCGACGTTGTGGAAAAGAAAATATTAATTAAAAAAAAGGATTTAATAAAATTAGATCCATTATCAGATACTGCAACATATGTCTTCGAAGATTTATCGACATTAAAAAATTATTTTGAAGCTGCAGCGCTAAAGGCGTTGAAAACCACAGTAAGAAAAAAAAAGTAAAAGTAAATGTAGATTTTGTAACAGAATAGATGGAAAAATATATGACAGTATAATGTGTGACGGTTGCTGGTATTGGTTTCATTATCAGTGCCAAGCTATTTCTGACAAGCTATCAGAGTCAAACAAGTGGTACTGTGATCAATGCAGCCCCTGTGATTCTACAAATACTCACTAAATAGTATTTCAACAATAAGTCTTAATAATTACTTATTACTATTTAAGTAAATAATCATTACAGTTTCATTACAATATTCACAGAATAATTATATTTCTAATTTTTTTTTTGTTTTTATTAATATCTATCTTATAAAATTCAATTCATGTCATTTTTATGTGCTTTGTAATCAATAAACATTATTTAACATTGAATAAAATGGCATTTTCAATCTCCTTGATTAGTTATTTATTTAAAATTTAAAAAAATTTTTAATTATTTAAATGCTTTCGAATAGGATAACCTTTCGAATACAACCAATAAGATTCAGAGTATAATCATTTCCTTACAAAAGAATTAATTAATCAACTTATGAAAATCTAACAAATTTTTCAGTAGTTTAAAAAAATCATATTCATAATAAAATATTTTGAAAAGCAAAATGAAATAACGTAAACTTTTGAAAGAAGAAAATATTGTATTTTTTTGTGTCATTGAAGCTGTATAATAATAATTTTTAATTAACTAATTATAACGATAATTATTCATGTAATACATCCATATATTAATCACCCTTGTAAAATTTTTTTCAGACTTTTCTCTGAAAAACTCTAAAAAAGACTTATCTTAAGTTCTAAAAGACTTCTAAAGTCTTCTTCAGAGTTTTTAAGAGAAAAGTCCGAAAAATTTTCACCAGGGCATTCATAACTAATTGATTTGTTAATGAAATATACATAATCGTTTATTTCAAAATAAATTTTAAGTAAAAATAAGGTCGAAAATATAATCGTTAATACATATTTAATCCTCTTAATGAAGATATAATTCATTACTACTTATAAACAAATAAACTCTTTTGCACTATTTTATATCTTTATGCTGTATATTTGAGAAAAATATGTGATTAACTTGGTTACGAAAAAAGTATTTAAGATCGCTGGTTTATTATTCATTATTTTTTATTCTTACTCGTCATTATATATTTATTTTCAATATACTTTCTGCACTGTTATTATTGTTATTTTAGCAATATGTTATATCATAATAACTTCTGTTATTACTATTATTATGAGAGATTATAAAATTAGCATTATTAGCAACCGAATTCAATAATTCAATAATTAAACGATTACTTGTAAAGATTAACTAATTTTAATTGGGCGCATGTGATAAGCATTACTAATATTCGGCTGATTAGCAGTGTTGACGTTTTTGGAACCAAAAATTTTTTTACAAATCTCTTCATATACATAATAAAATTTAAATAATAATGAGTACAACTACCCCTGTTGAAAACATCCAATAGATTCCAATAAAAAAAAATTATATCGGAATCTATTGTGCTTTTGTCGCAGTAATTCCTGTTACATACCAATACCGATGACAGTGTGGAATAATCCAATGGGAATGGAGAAGTCCTATTGGAGTGTATACGTACGATGATTTCTGATGTGAATATCCAGTTATGCCAATTGGCAAAGTTTTTTTTATGTCTATAAATGGGACTATCCAGATAAAGTCTATTGTGTTTTTTACAAATTTCAAGAGGATGATCCTTTTAGAATTTATGATTTACACATCTAGTCTTTATCAGGATTCCCATAATCAAATTAAAATTTTTCTATCGGAACCTATTTGTCAACATTTATTGAATAATTGAATATGACAAGAAGTGTGTTTGGATTTCCAGATTGGGCGTAGCTTGTAATCTAATGAATTTAACAAGGCGATTCTTCTAAAGTTTATAATTCATATGTCTGGTTTTTATCAGGATTTCGACAATTTTTTCTATCAGTAGCTATTTGTAAACACTTATTAAATGGGAAAAGAATTGTGTTTGGATTTCCAGATTGGGCGTAGCTTGTAATCTAATGAATTTAACAAGGCGATTCTTCTAAAGTTTATAATTCATATGTCTGGCTTTTATCAGGATTTCGACAATTTTTTCTATCAGTAGCTATTTGTAAACACTTATTAAATGGGAAAAGAATTGTGTTTGGATTTCCAGATTGGGCGTAGCTTGTAATTTAATGAATTTAATAAGGCGATTCTTTTAAAGTTTACAATTTATATGCTTGGCTTTTATCAGGATTTCGACAATTTTTTCATCGGTAGCTATCTGTAAACACTTATTGAATGTGATAAAAAGTGTGTTTGGATTTCCAGATTGGGCGTGGCTTGTAATCTAATGAATTTAATGAGACGATCCTTTTAAAGTTGAGAATTTATATGCTTGGCTCTTATCAAGATTTCGAAAATTAAATGATTTTGTAGCAAGTTATACAAAAATTGCTCTAGATTACTCAGACGTCTCTTAGTCTATAATACTCACTTAAATATTCGCTATATACACCGACTAAATACCTTTATCAATACATATATATTCACATTATAATGTGATGGACAAGAAGAAAAAATTACTATCAAAATTTTACACGACTTATGATGCGAAGCATCCACGTAGTCTAATTAATTTGCGCATTATTCGAAAGATAATTTAACGGAGATTAATTCTGTCACTAGTAAAAATCATTTTAAGATAACAGAATCAGAAAAAAATATCAAAATAGTTAAAAGAAAATTCCTATCAATCAAGACAACTTTCCGTTTCAAACACGATAACTTACGTAAAAATTCACGAATTCAATCAGATTTTTTTATTAGCTTGGCATTTACTTAGTGGAGATTACCATTGAAGATTGTCATCTTGTTCAGTGTTGCGGTTTAATGATATTAATGAAAAACTTTATTTAACTTATTTAAGACAACATCTATTACAAAATAGAATAAAAAAGTAACTAGGTTTAGTATTTTTTGATGATCATTTTTCTTATTCTATGGAATCGTCACTAGCAGATTTTGATTCCTCATCAGATGATCCTGAGGAACCTTCTGAAGAGCTCGAGTCTCCTACCGACGATTTTTCCGAGCTGGTTAATTGATTATCGTGGGTATTGTTTGTTGGATTCGTTGTATTGAGTTCAGGATTCATGTCCCCGAAGCAGCAGCAGGTACATCATTTTTGTCGTGAGTAACATTTTTTTGGCTAGCTTCACTTTCTACAACAAATACATTAAAAAAAAAAAAATATGTAAAATGTACCCGAAAATATTTTGATATCGTTTTCAAAACTGCCCTGTTTAAAAATATTGATAGAAAAGAATTGAAAATGATAAAATTCGAATTTTTTTCAATAACTTCAATTCTTTTGTTTCTATATATAGATATACAGTTTGCATGGAGCGACCGCTTCTCAATTCTTTTCAATCAGTATTTTTAATTAGGGTATAATAAAATGTATCTTAATGAAATTTTTAAATACTTTTATTATTTTTGTTTGCTTGTCTTGGTGGCCGGAGGAGGTCGGATATTTTCTGTCGAATATACTCCTCATATAAGTCGACTTCGTTCATCAGGGCTTGTCCAGTCATTTTTCGTTCTGTTTTTAAATAATATTCGAAAATATCTAAACAAAAATTTGAAACTTTTAATTTTAATAATGACAAAACGATCAAATTTATTTTTATAACTTCCTGCTAAGAAAAATTGAAAATTTTTTGAAATTCGGGAAGTTATTGGTTTTACCCGGTTTTGCGAAAATCGAGTGTTCATCAGATCTCAACGTTTTGAGGTCCTAGGAAGCTGTTCTGACTATTCCCGCAATGGTGTCCGTGCGGCTGTATGTTTGTATAGTGTGTGTGTGTGTGTGTGTGTGTGTGTGTGTGTGTGTGTGTGTGTGTGTGTGTGTGTGTGTGTGTGTGTGTGTGTGTGTGTGTGTGTGTGTGTGTGTGTGTGTGTGTGTGTGTGTGTGTGTGTGAACCTCTTATAACTTTTGAACGGTTTGACCGATTGGATCGAGATAGGTTGCAATCCAAAGAGTATCATTGCCATTAAATTTCGTGAAAATTTGAATCGATTCGGTTCGCTAGATTTTGAGAAATCTCAAAAATAAAATTTTCAAAAATCGTTTTTTTGAAATAACTTCTAAACGGCTTTACCGATCAATTCCAAAAACTAATTAGCTCTTAAACTTAAAAACCACGTCGATTGCCACCAGTCCCGTCAAAATCGGTTGATTTGTTCGGGAGTTACCGTTGTCGAAAGAAAACCGAAAAATGTGATTGTTCTGAATTTCTTCGAAATTCCTCGTTCGATCAATTTACAATTAAAAATCTTTTTGAGACTTCAAAACTGCGTCGAATGCTGCCAACTGCGTAAAAATCGGTTCAATCATTCAAAAGTTATTGGGGTTTGACAATTCAAAAAATAGTGTTTTATTAAACTTATATCAGACTTTTGAGCTTGAAGGGCTCAAAATAACACATACGTTATATTTTTGAGTTCGGAAAGCTCAAAAATATAATAAGTACAATTTAGAGCATTTGAGTATGGAATTAGCGGGAAGTTACAGGGATGGCCTTTAGGGTCAACCGTTTTTCAGATTTTTCTAAGCATAAATACTTCAAAATCAATTGATTCGTTAATAATCAGATTTTATAGAACTGTTTTACTTTTTCATTCAATCAATTTTTTTATTGGTGTATCTTCAATAGATAAATGTTTTTGTTTTTTGTTTACTTCATCAATTACCTCGTATGGCGAGAGCTTTTGTTGGATCGATAGCTGGTCGTGGGATACTCTTAGTTTTGTTTGAACCCTTCCCTTTCACACTATGAGATTTTAAGTACTCGACTCCAAATACAGACACTGCAATATTTTTGACCACCATTGCCAATGATGACCCTGCAGTGTAAATATCGTTGTTGAAGGTCGCTTGTGGCAACCAGATTCCACGCCCCAAGTGGATCTACAACAATAAATTTTATGAAGAATAAACCAATGAGGAATCAGGTCCCATTTTTTTGCAAGTTTCTACTATTGACGTACTTAAATATTATTATAATTGAGAGATAAGAATATCCACTACCGTAATAAATTTAAATGATACTGCTTTCATTACATACATTAATATTTCAACTCAGAGTTTTGAGACAATTAATACAGCTACAATATTAATACAACTTTTATATTTATTACCATGTCATTGTCAACTCGAACGTAGCCGACTGGAGGTGGTCGCCGAATGTCATTGACGTCAATTGGAGCTTTAGATACTTTAGATGTCTCGTTGGCAGCTAAAAATTAAAAAAAAAAAAAAAAAAACGTAAGCCTTAATAGTACGAATGTGCCACGGAAAAAAGTAAACTATAATACATAATAGTCGATTTATAATAAGTAATGATCAACTGCTAAAAATTACCATTTCAAACAGTAAAATCGTGATTTTATTATTCACTTTATATTATTCATCATTTAAACGCTACAATTTATTCTTTAAATGGAAGAAAATACTAATTCAAACAGTAATATTCGCTATATGAATGTAAAAAATGTTAGAGTATAATAATTAAGAATTTTCATTTTGATATTTATCATTTCGTACCTAAAAAATGATCGTATGATATGTAAAAAGTATAAAATAAAATTAGTAAATTTCTAATATAAGCAACGTCAATATTTACGAAGTAAAATGGTTAATTTTAAACGCAACGCTAAAAATGAAACTATAATTATTAACCTGCTTGCACTGGTAAAATGTAGATTTTAAAAGTATAATTTTTACTGTTTCAAATGTTAAATTCTCCCAGAGCAAGACCCCTTCTTCTCATCGGAGTTCCCCTTCTCCTCATAATATGGACTATATATTGAAATGGCAATTTTTACTGTTCCCTGATTAAAAAAAAGTATTGAGACAAAGAGAAAAATATTGAAAAGAATTGGTTTTTAGTCAATCCAATATTTTTCAATACTTTTTCTTTGTCTCAATACTTTTTTTTATTCAGGGTTTCAAACTGTAATTTTTTAAGATGACAGAGTCGTTATTTACTATAGTGACAGCTACTAATCATTTATTTTCGATACTAAATTATAAATTGTGGCTTTTACACTTTCTACATTAAGTTCTGTATTATTTATACTTTTGCCACCCCGATGTCCGCTGTACTGTTTGAAACTATATAAATTATCTGTAATCCTAAGTAGAAAATTTTACAGTTTACTTTTTTCCGTGTGAGACACTCATTTAACCTAAACTTTTAGTAAATTAATCTGATTGTTTTAAGCATTAAGCAATTGTCCATTAATAAAATTCGCGATTTTACGGCATCAAATCACATCTTGATTTTTTGATGCTCATACAATTAATAAAATCACATGTTATAAAAATGAAAAATTTACTAAAAGAAAAAAATTATGAACATCTTTGAATGAAAAAATAGTATAGATATTTATATATTTAGAGATATTAAATTGAATTCGTTTATGTAGGCTTTTAGTATAGATTTTATAAATTCTGGAAAAATGTCAATAAAATGAATGTTGTAAAATAAATTTTCAACTATAATTGAAAACAATAGAAGAACCTTCTATGTTTTAGAAAACTGTGATCATCATAGAATTATATTATTATATCATCATCCCATCGCTAGGTAAATTTAATAATATTATATTTGTTAAATTCTTGAGAATTTCAATTTTACAATGCACAGCTTTAAATGTCTGATATGATTTTAGAATTATGAAATTTACCTAGAAAAAGGGATAACTATTAATATATAAAATCAATATACTCGGTACATAGACTGATGAGCTTTTATAACTCCATGTGGTTCTTAATAAAACTGTTAGGTGTTCATGAAAATATTTTTTTTAAGCTGGAAAACTTCTATGGACCTTACTTTAATTTCAATAAATTTGAGATAAATTTTGCAAGTTCAAAGATAATGGCATACATACACTGATAGATAGATTTTTTTGTATTAAAAAATATTTGTTAATAGTTAACAAATTATTTCTTAGAGACCACTTTTTAGTATTAAACAAATGTTTCTTAGCATTTAAAACGATTTGTTTGTATTTAATAAATCTGATATTCATTTATAAAATATTAATAAATCTTTTTAAATACTAAGAAATATTTATTAATCACTAAAAAGTGGTCTCTTATAAATGATTTGTTAAATATTAACAAATATTTTTAACTATAAACAAATCCTTCTATCAGTACACTTAGATTATCGAAATTTTTCTAATGAATTTCAAGGTGCTGAAGATTTCGTTAACAAAAAATGATATCTTACTTTTCAATTGGCGCCAATTTTCCTCATTTGCCACTAATTTCTCCATAGCTAACTCTCGGAAGCTGTTAAAACTCTGTACTAAGTCAGATATTGTTCGTTCCATTGACGTTATTTGACAGGTAAGTTTAGTAGAAACTTCATCGTTCTAAAAAAGAAAAAAATTGTAATGTATCTAGGTAAAAATATACTGACTAAATCTTAAATAATTAATATTTTCTTTACAACTGCCCGACATGTAAACTGTAAGAAGTTAACTGTTTTAAATTTTGAACTGAAGGAATGAAAGGTACAAGAACTTTTATTTTTAATGCTTGAAATTTGACAATATCATAATGGAAAAATTTTCAAAACTTAAGACTTCATAAAAAACTAAAATTTATAAGAACACCCTGCATGATCAACTATTTATTATTTTTGAGATAAAGTTTTTTATGTATGACATAAAATTAACTAATAAGATTTCTTTTCGGCCTAATCATACAATATTCTAAGTGTATGTGATTTATGGAATGAAATCACAGATATATATATATATATATATATATATATATATATATATATATATATATATATATATATATATATATATATGTCTGAATTTATTTTTATAAATTTTAATCTTAATAATTATGGAAATTAAAAAAAAAATTTATCTTCTATAATGTAACAATAATGATGATAGAAGTGAAAAATTTTCAGTGTTACTTTATCACTATCGTTCGACGAATTGTATATCAATCGCACGTAAAGATTGCTGTGAAACATTTTTTATCATTTTTTATTTTTTTCCTTTTGACTTTTTCTTTTTTAGCTTTCGTTTATTTTCGCAAAGAAATTAACATTTCACAACTACAAAATACCTAATAAATGCAACTATTTTACTTACAGCTCTTTTTTATTATCCTTTGATTTTTTATATTTATATTTGGATTTTGAAGAAGCAAGAGTAGACGCATCGTTTTTAGATAAATGACTAAGTTCGGTGCTCGGCTGAACATTATCTTTGTTATTTATCGGTCCACTCATCAATGCAAGACCATCTTGAACTTCTTTCACTTTAGTTGAACTGTCCTCATTAGAGTTGAGCTTGCTCTATGCAATACATATTGATTAAAATATTAAAATTAAATTATACACATTTGATATAGGAGGTGGTTTGTTAGATTCAATTATTTTGTCGCATGAAAAATTTAAAATTTGACATTGGTTATTTTATTTCATTCACCTCTTTATTTTAAGAGATTTAATGAATAAAGAAATTTGATTAAAAAAATTAATTTCATAAGCATTTGATTGTTTAATAGTTCCGAAATGAGTAGTAATTGAAATGTAATAATAAAAATGGAAGAAAATTTCAAATAAACGTTTTATGAAAAGTAGTTAATGTATTTATGAAATATAGTTTCCATTGAATGAGATTATGATAAGAAATTAAACTATTTTAATCTGAAAATTGGATAACTGCATTTCATAAAATATGTTTCACTTTGTAGTTCTATAAAGATCATTACATGACGTGTTATAATTGAATTTTAATGAAAAGACACTAATTTACTAATCATTGCATTTCTAATTTTCTATTATCAAATCACTCGCAATTCTTCTCAAATTTCAGTTACATAGCTTTAATTGGACTCTGTTATGCAATAGTGTGTTAAGTACATAGGATTTCCATAGCACTTAACACATTAATGCATAACAGTGTCCAATTTTTCATGTAACTTATTTATTGATTCAATAAATTAGTATATTGTAATGGATTATAATGGTTGATGAACATAAAAGTAGTAAAAATATTAATAATAATTATATATAATTCATAGTTTTACATTTATTTGGTAGAAACGATAATTTTTAGTAATATATTAAATATGGTGTACACTGAAAAAAAAATACTGTTATTCAGAAAATTTTCTTGATACAAGAATTTATGTTGTTGAAAATTTTCAAGAATATATATTCTTAGCTCAAGAAATTTTAAGAAATAATTTTTACTTAATTTAAATAAAGCTATTCTTTTGTTTATTTACTATCCAAAGATAAATATTGATGTTCTTCTCTTCAGAAATTAATAATTAATAACAATAAAATATTTAATCGTCAACGCGCGGTTCTTGAGCCAATAAATTGTTAATTGAGTAAAAGTATTTTTTTTCTCAGTGTAATAGTTTAGTCCAATACTATACTTTTTAATAATTTTTACCTTTTTCAGTTTTTTCATATTTGTTTTTTTTTGTTTCTTTCGTCGTTTAACGTGAGAACTTTTTGGCTCGAGAACAGTTGATTGTAAAGTATCATCATCAATTACAATATCATGATCATTTTGTTCTTCATTGATCATGCTATCTTCGCCAGGAACTGAAAGAACATTATCGATTTCTTCGCCCATATCCTCTGATTGCTAAAGTAGAGAATCAAAATTAATTTTTATATGAGAAACATTGTAATTGTTCCAGCTAATATGAATTGCTTTCGTTCCAAACCGAAGTTACATCTGAAAAATTGTTCGTGGATTGCACAATATTTTGATCGAATCACATTTGATTTCTACACATTTGTATCTAAATGCGGAGGAATGATGATGGCCTCATATAATTGTATATAATTTATTTGTTAATATTTAAAAATTTGAAGTCTCAATACTTGCCAAAAATTTTGGTAAATACACACTTATACATTCCATTACAAAACTTTACCTGCAGGTTATCATGATTATAAAGAGCAAGTTATACTTTTTATCTCAATTTTATAAATTATATTTTGTCACCGAATAAACGATTTATTAAAATCAAATGAGTAACACGGATAAGGGTAAAAGACCCCATTAGTGGCACCTTTAACCCGCATTAGTGACACTTTTTCTTTCAATTAAAAAATTTTTTATTTGGAATAAAAATTAACAATTTTTTTGATCTAAAATTCTCAAAGATTAGAAATAATATATTCATTATTGAAATTAATGATTTCATTAATTGAATAAGTACCAAAATCGAAGAAAGTGTCAGTAATGGGGTCCCTGTCACTAATGGGGTCTTTTACCCTATTTGTAAATTTCTTTCACTTAGATTAGACCATTACACGGACTATTAAACATTTTATGTCGCCAAATTGATTCTGAGTGCTATTATACATATATACAATTATAAAAAAAAAAAACATTTTTCATGCAAATATATTAAATTATTTTTATCTGGATCAATAAAAGCTACCATAAATTTTAAAAAATTTGATAATTATACCTTATTTAAATGGTCTACTGCTCTCCTGAATGTTTTGGACAGTTTACACTCGCTTAGAATTTTTATCTTTAATAGTGCCAATAACGCAAAAATAAAATTGTTGTTATAACACATGATTATTTTAATGAATATCACGGACTGCATTTGAATGACAATTAATTACAGTATCAATGTAAGTAAAGATGGTTATGTATAATATTTTTTAATAAATTCCGCGGAAACTAAATTAGTAAAATTCAGATAAATTTTTTGTTATACCTACATTTGGAAGGATAGGGTAAAAGACCCATTAGTGGCGGGGACCCCATTACTGACACTTTCTTTGATTTTGGTACTTATTCAATTAATTAAATCATTAATTTCAATAATAAATATATTATTTCTAATCTTTATTTTTAGTTTTTATTCCAAGTAGAACATTTTTTCATTGAAAGAAAAAGTGCCACTAATGGGGGTTAAAGGTGCCACTAATGGGGTCTTTTACCTTAATTATTATTAAGTTTTCGTCTTAAAAATCGATCATTTTTTAAAACTACGAAGATATAATTTTGATCGAAATTTTTACAATAAAGTTATAATGTGCGCGTGCGTGCGTATTTTTTTTTGTTATATGAAATACATACAACTGATTAACAAATTAAAATACACATGAGCTTCAAAAAGACTACTTGACATTTGAATCTGTTTCAGATGTGTTATAAAAATAGAAGAGTTAATTTATTATGATTTTTTTTTATTATGATAAAATTCATCAGTTTGATTTGTTTAATATTTTCAGACAATCTTAGGATAGTAAACTCACTAACCTTTCTCCTAGCACATAAGCAATTTGAAATAATCTTCTTGTAATGTACTTTTTTTTTTTTTTTTAATATTACATAATCCTTACCTTTACAGCTGTTTGCTTTTGCTCCTTGTTATCATTAGCCAAAATTCCATCTGAAAACTCCTGATTGTCTTTCGGCATGATCTTGTTTTGCCTCTGATTTAAATTTTCTTTATTTTGATTATTTTCTTTTTCCATACTTTCACTCGATCCTAATTCCATCTCCTATGGCAATATTAAGTTAACAGAATTGGGTCATAATTTGTTATTTATGTATGTAACATGTGTATATATATTTTATTTTTCAATTTTCATTCAGTACTATTAAAAATTTCAATATCTAATACTGATTGACGAGAAAGTAATCTATAAATGGAAGAAAATTGAGTGATGTCATGTGAAAAAATATTATTTTTAACTAAAAATTGTTTTTTCATTTAACATAAAATAGACAGTTTAACATTATAAATCATTTAAGTTAGTATTTATATTAATTGCGGCTTCCATTTTCTATCACAATAATGAATTAATATCATAATACTAAAAATTTATATTATAATTTTCCATAGCAAATAGTTTAATTTGAACTACTTATAATTATTAAACTAGAGTTAGTCTAATAACTAATAAATAATAATAATAATAATAATAATAATAATAATAATAATAATAATAATAATAATAATAATAATAATAATAATAATAATAATAATAATAATAATAATAATAATTTATTACTTATTATGGAAAAATAAAGTAATTTATTAAGTAATAATACTACAAAGCTTATCAGATCTTTTTGAAGACAATTAAAGAGACATAAATTTGGAAAATTATCAAGAGCTAACATTTAGTATATATATATATGACACTAAAACAAAAAGAATTTCTTAACTTTACTTAAATTCCCAAATGATCAGGCAAAAATGAAACATAGGTTTTATTTCCAGTGGAAAAAATACTACCTTACTTTCTAAATCGTTAGCATTAATAAATACTTCATCACCTTGCATATCAACTACTTCCAAGATATGATTCAATCGAGTTGTGCGAAATTCCGCAAGAGTTGTCACAAGCTCTCGGCCGTATAAATAGCAAGTATTATTAATTACAACAAAGTCATGTATTTGAATTATTTTCTTGGATTTCAACTGAATAACCGTATCATCAGTTTTTTTTGAACGCGTATACTTTATACTACGAAGAATTTTTTTTTTGAGAATGCATCGGCCATAGATCTTGCTACTCTGAACTTCCGGAATGTGAAGATCACAAATTAGGTTATAAATTCTTGCATTAGGTTCATTTGCTTTACCGGTAAGCATTGCACCATTATCTGTTCGTACAAAATTTGTTAACTGTTGTGGAAGAAATAATTTTCTACAATATTCACGACACATTGCTGACTCAGTACCATTATTAATATTGCGCCGAATATGATTTCTTTTTAGGGATGAAGTAACAATTTGTTGAGAAACACCGTAAGCAGCATTAATTTCTTTTTTGTAATAAAAGATTTCATTTTCAAAAATGAACGTATTACTGGAGCAGAGTGGTCCACTTTGTCGTACTGATTGCCCTATATGATACATTGAATGTAAATTAAATGTCATTACAGATTTTCCGTAAAACTGTTCACATTCTCCAACAAATTGCAACAAATCTAACTCACATTCTATCAATTTTCTTTCAGTAATATTACCAGATAATAATGTGAATATGCTTGAAACAAATAAGCAATATGAATCGAAACATTCTTTTTTTAAAATTCCAACCAAACAGGGTAAGCTATCAAACAGTAACCATGATTCCCACTCAGACGCTTTCCATTTTGCCATAGTTTTGATAGGCCTTACTAATCTGTGAATTTCATGTGGTCGTTTTATTTGGAGAAATCGGTTATTAATTTCTTTACGATCAGCTGGCGTTAAATAGTATAAAGTTCTCGGAGTTGTCCAAATAGTCCATAACTGCCGCGTAACACCTAATAAAACACCATGCATATAATCTATAGGAAAACTCCATATACAATCTATGTGCTGCAATCGTAATAGCTCAGAGCGACCTTTTACACCATTAATAGGTCGATTTAGTTTCTCTACGTTTTCTACATCATTGACATAATCTTTATGAGTTCTCAAAATAGGATCGTTTTCAGTCATAGGATATCGAACAGCTGAACTATTGTACTCGCCAAGATCGTAGCACCAACTGCAACCGTGATAACCACTGTACTGATATCGGTTTTGCATAACAGGTCTAGCAACTGAATCTACACATATTAAGAGGCAATGGAATTTAAAATTTTTCGTTACATTTGAATTATGCATAGTAATATTAATTCCATCAATCATAAGTTTTTCAGCATTATCGATAAATTTTGATAAATAAATTTTCATCAACTCTGGACCTGGCTCAGTTGAAGATAAAAGCATACCACCAAGAATTATATTTTGCTTTCGTATTTCAGGAGAAAGTTCATTTATACACAACTGTATCGGCCAAAAACTACAATTTGAACTCTTGAAAGGTGGTGCACCGTCTGTGTTGACGTTGTATGTCAATGTTTGTGGAGACAAAAGTTGAACGTCTTTATACAATTGACAGTCGTAAATAGTATGAATTACTCCATCGACTTTATTTTTGTCACGTAAATCCAATGATTGTAATAAATCTTTTTGAATATCTTTGTTATGCAAAAGATTTTCGAGCTGATAATCTAAATCCACAGTAATAAATTGATTTGAACTTTCTGATTTAAGCTTATATTTTCTTTCACAACTAGTACATTCTACAGATTTTTCTTTCATTTTTTTACCGTTATTATGTGAAATTAATACAACGTTGCAATTTGGGCAAAAAAAATGTGTATTTATTTTCGATTTTGGAGGACTATATGTTTTAGCACGTGCATGCTGAGAGGCATTCCACGACATGAATTCCGGGCCAGCTAATATTTTTATAAGTTGTATAAGATCATCTTCATCTCTTTTGGTTAAATTTTTCTGTACCGAATATGCTGTGATCATGAACATAACGTCTGCCACAGTTAATTGTGCTTCAGGAAACATTAATTTACTACCTTGGAAATCATCTGTATTAAATCTTGTTGAATGAAAGTTACGTTGAGAATGAGAATTATTAGATGAGGAGTTAGTGTTACAATGTGATGAACTATCGCTATCACTATCTGACGAAGAATCAGAATCAGTGCTTGAAACAGTACTGTATACATAATTATTGCTGTCATCAGAAAAACCGTCAGAATCATCCAATGAACTTTCAGAATCACTAGTTTCGGTAGATGAGACTTGATCGTTTTCTTCGGGATTTATATTTTTATGAATATTTATGTCGGGTAGCTGTTCATTAATATCTGTCGAATGTTCCAAACTGCTATTATTTCCAGTGGAGGAGAAACATTGATTATGATTTTCTTTCTTATTTATGCAGTGTTCGAAAGATTTTTGGAAGACAAGTCTCCAACGCTCTGTTGTTCGCTTACTTACTCGATTACGCTTATAAGACGGTAATAAATATTGTTTATTCACTCTTCTTTCCTGATTCGACGGCATTGTGCTTTAAGCAAAAAATAAAACCACCAGAATGAGTATAATTTCATAAAATAAAATAAATGGATTAGCAATGGACGTGCGTGTGTGTATGTATGTATGTGCAATTCCGTTCTATAAATTTTGCACAATCTCAAATATAAATTTAAATAGTAATATTTTTCAAATAACTTTTTAAACTTATATACCCGATAGTTTTCATCTCAAAGGGCTAGAACTTTCTACTTGTATGTAACAGAAAAATTCGGTGATGATCTGCCGACTTAATCATTTTTCTGAGTTTTATGCATGTATTCATGTTTTTGATTTTTGAGATTGTACAATTAAAAAGAAACTATTTTGATGTTTTCGAATACTTTAAATATGAATCATTTCAAACAGAAATTGGCTCATTGAATTAATAAAAGAAAAAGAGTAATTAATTTAGACGTATGAGATAGCAATTCATAAGATATAAAAAAATTAGCTTTTGATCTTGAAAAGTCCATTGATGTCCGAACAACCTTAACAGTAATTTTAGAAATTTGATTGAAAAATCTCCATCTAATATTCGACTACAATTATGCTTGCAAAACTCTTTTTTTTTTAATTAAATTGTTTTGGTGTACAAAAGCTCCTCATTAGCGTAAATTTTGTTGAAAATACACTTTTTCATGTTAGACTTGTTACTCTAAGAAGACTGCATTTATCAAAATAATGAATACGATGAGTGATTGTTAAAGCCGGAATTATCAATTAAACAATCGAAGTTTAATGTATCAAATACTGGTGTATTTAAATTTAAGTGATTTGATGACTCCAATTTGAATATAGAATCAACATTTAAAAATAGTCATCAATATCAATATTAATTATTATAAATAAATGAACTTACCAGCAATTGTTGTTGCTTCACAGCAATTTTTTTCCAGAACAGATTTCACTTTGTTAGCATCAGTAGTAATGACTTTCTGTAGTGTACTCTCAATATCACTTTCTTCAGTACAAGACTTTTGTAAGTATCCTGGAGGGATGGGATGTCTTTTTCCAGATGATACGATACTATCAAGTTCCTCTTTTGAGTCTGTTAACAAATTTCGATATCGATATAAAATGAAATCTGCAGTAGAATGTACAAAATTCATAAAAATTAATCAAAATATTAGAGAATTCGGATAGAGAACTTTTTGTTTTTATATATTTTTCTAACTGAGGATAAAATAAATCATTGATTACAGAAAATGGAGTCAGTTATATCAATAAATGAGTATGTATTCCCGCTGTGCTAAACAAAGTTGCCGCTTTCCGCCTTCGTCGGACAAAAAAAATATTATACAACCCTTAGGAAGTAAAAGAGAAAACCTCAGATCACATGTTTGTTGACCTCGGCTTCGCCTCGGCCAACAATTTCATGTGATCTGAGGCTTTTTTTTATTTTCCTTCCCAAGGGGTGTAATATACTATTTACCGTTGGGAAGCTACATTATCCCCGGGTGACATAGGCTATATTTTATTATGAATAATTTGGAAATTTTTCCTAAATACCCGTGTGAAACCGGGCTGGATCGCTTGTATTTTATACGATAATTGAAAAATTATTCTAGAATTTTAAAGGTTAGTGAAGCACTTTCGTATACTAAAATATTGGAGTAAATAAGCTAATCGATTTGAAATAAATCTAACACTTATGATCACTCGTATTCATACGATTTTAAAGAATAAATTGACCTAAGACAATTTTACATTTTTGTTTTTTCTCAAATATTTGTAAAATGTAATTGTTAATAAATATAATGTAATGTAGTGTAATTATTTTTATTAAATATAGTGCTTTCAATTATATAATATCGATATTATGATTATTAATGTATGATATAAAAATACAACTTACCTTTAATAGCAAGAATCAGCGCTTTTTTTGTTACGTCTCCAGAAATTATCTTATAATGTTTAAACTTGTCAAATTTGTCTAATTTGAACTTCCGAATTTGTGACGTTGCAACAACTGCACAATTATTATCCGGAGGAAGGTATTTTACGTACGCGAACATGAGCGATTTAAATCAATCTACAAAAAAAAACATGTTAAAATTTTGTTTAGTTGAGAAGAGAAAGTACATATGAATCACAAATGATACAGTATTTAGTAAAAGTCTTAAGACTTTGGTAATTACCAAAGTAAATGTACTTTATATCTGATCTAGGAATGTAAAATTAACAATATAATTATAATAAATTTAACAACAATTATTGTAGTCGAATATGCGAGTGAAAATCAAGAAAAAGATAGTAAAGATATTGAAATTATTTTCTTGGGAAAAATATTTTATTTACACTTATTTGAATGTGCCACTCTTCAACACATTCTCTACAAAGGTAATCTCTTTCTTTGTTTTTTAAATTAATATTTGCAGAGTGGCTCTTAATAATTAACTCATAATCTTTAAGTATGAATGTACTTTTATATAACACAAGAATAGATAACGTGCAAAAAGAATAGTGTCAGAAAATTTTGAATTTGTGTACTCTTACTAAGGATTTCTAAATGCAGCAAATCTTAGAATTCAAGATCCGTTGATCTCTCCAAACGTGAAGTGATTACAATTTAATTACCATTTTTCATACAGGCGGTATACAGGAAGAAAATTGTAAATATTTTTTCTTTTGCTGTAAATGCTGAACAATCAGATCTTCATAAATAAACTAATATTTTATAGATTACTACATTTGTAATTATTGAACAGATATGGAAATTTTTAGTCAAATCGTTTCATAGATATAGTTAATAAAATAATACTGTTAATATAAATGATAACGATTAAGAGGGAGTACACAATAATTTATGAGAAAAACAACATTAGCGAGTGAAAAAAGAAGCGATAAATAAAATTGGGTATCGGAAAACTACCTCAAGTTTCATCTGTTTCAAAATAGTTACATATAAATTTAAAGATATTAAATAAATTTTTGTTGTTACGTTAATATCATTAAAAATTAGAATTTCAAAAAGTGGGACTCATTTATTTTTATTGATCAATTGCGTGGTCCATACAGTTTCCCTTTAGGGTTAATCGATTCGTTAATGTCATAAGGAAATGAAATTTCTTATTTATTTGTAAAAAACTGAATAAAAAAAATTAGAAAAACGATTGACCCTATAGGCCATCCCTGCAAATGAGCGTGACGCCGCTTAATTATATTGTTTTTTATTACATCTTCAATATTTATTAAAATTATTCAAAAAAATTTGACTTTGTTCCTTGAACATATTAGAATATATTAATAATTTTTCCCAAAACCTTCGAAAATATTAAGTTGCTGAAAAAAAATTTCTTAAAAAAATTTGCGGGGCTTTCCTCATCGCTTGACCAAAGTCGTAAGTACTTTTTTATCCGCGGTGCTACTGCCGAAAACACCTCTAGTTTCTTCCTGTCAAACGTGTATGAACTGGCAACACTGTACACTCTAAAAGCATTGTGGCAAATCCCTCCTCACTTGACCAAAGTCGTTAGGTCGCGTTTGTTCACCAGTCTAGAGTTAAGCACTCAAAATTTCTCTTATTGCGTTTTTGAGCTCTTCGAGCTCAAAAATCTGAAAGAAGTTTATTGAAATACTATTCCTTAAATTTTCAAACTGCAATAACTTTTGAATGAAAGAACCGATTTCGACCGGGCTGGCGGCGATCAACGTGGTTTTTTGATGTTAGGAGCTGATTAGTTTTTAAAATCGATTGGTAGAGCCGTTTAAAAGTTATTTCAAAAAAACAACATTTGAAAAAAAAATTTTTTGCAGTTTTTTTGATTTCTCAAAATCTACCAGTTCGAATTGTATTCAGAATCTAAGTTTGATCAAGTCCTTTCGAATGACGCCAACCTCAATAAAATCTGTCAAGACGTTCAAAAGTTACGAGAAGTTTACATACGGCCACACACACACACGCACACGCACACACATACATGCATAGATACACACACAGGCATCATCGCGAAACATTTGGGGAAGTATGCTAGGACCTCAAAACGTTAACATCCGTTGAAAACTCGATTTTCGAAAAAAGGGGTGAAACCAATAACTTCCCAACTTTTGAAAATTTTCAATTTTCTTAGCGGGAAGTTAAAAAAACGATTTTTTATAGAAACTTGATATGAATTGAAAAGTTTCTTCGATTAGTTTTTAATAAATACAAGAACATTTTTTTTTTGTTTATGACTTGCATTCATTGTAGAAATTATTTTTAGATATAACGGAATAAAATAGAAAATATAATTTATCTTTTTGTATTGGAACATTGGTATACGTATTGTTTTGGTTTTTATCGGTGAGAAACGCAAACCATATAAAATTTCATTAAAATCAATAACCGAATAATTTTACTTGTTTCAAAAGTTACTTTCAAAACTAAATTATACATAGAATTCATCACAAGAAATTAAATGCAAATAAAAGTTTTTATCGAACACTGATGCAAATTTAAAAAACCTTGTATGAATCTAGTACTAAACAAAATCAAAATTTTACAAATAGGGTAGAAGTACTGTTTTTGGCCACCTTAGCACCGTTTTTGGCCAGTGAACATTTGATTTAATTCATAACAAAATATAATATTATAACCATATTTTTGTTGAGTTTTAAAAAATTTATATTAAAACAAATTAAGTTTGTAATGGTTTATTAATATAAATTCATTTCTATCGTTTATTTGAATAATGAATAGCCATAAAAGGTACAGTGGCCACAAACGATACTTCTACCCTAGTTTGCATGTAAAAAAAAAGTAAGTTTGTAGTTCTAGGGTTACACCAAAAAAAAATTTTTATAAATAATACAATAATAAAATTTTTTGGAATTCTTAGCACTTACAATAAAATCGGTATAAAATAAGAAATGGTAATTTTCCAAAAGATAAAAAAAGATTGTTACTTAGAAGGAATTTTGAAGCCAGGATAAAGCACATTAAGGACGGATTTTGAAATGATGATAAAAAAATTCCAATCAATATTTAAAAGCAATCTTAAATTGGAAATTGCACCTCTTGAATAAAACTTCATAATAATACAAGAATTAGCATATATCCAATAATTTTGGATTTCCTTAGCTTATTAAATAAGAACAAAAAAAAAATTTTTTTGAAAATTGCACTCATAGTCTTACTAATTTTTTATACATGACGTTTTCAAAAACATTTTTTGCAATAATTTTTCCAATAAAAAAAATTTGGAAAACGATTGACCTTAAAGGTCATCCCTGAAACTTCCCGCTAATTCCATATCTCAGCGCTTAAAATTGCACTTATAACGTTTTTGAGCTCTTCGAGCACAGAATATAAATTATGTTATTTCGAGCTCTCCGAGCTCATAGAGTTAGCTGTTCTAAGCTTTTGAGCTCTTCGAATTCAAAAATAAATTTTCGTGTCATTCTGAGCTCTCTGAGCTCATAAGTTTGATAGAAGTTTAATAAAACACTAATTAATCATTAAATATTTGAGAATTTCAAAATGCACATGAAATTTGTAAATCTTTTCAATGGAATCCACTGTATTGTAATGGTAGAACAGGAACTTCACATAAAAACCTACTCAATCCTATGTCTTGCAATTGTTTTATTGAGCACGCAATAAGTACTTATTGATGTAAATTTTATGACGAAAATATTTTTGGCGATTTTACTCTTTTACTAGTGAGGATTTAAAATAATCGTGCCGTCATTTATTCATGACTACTTTATGGCATTGAAAAGGATTCTATACGGAACTCCTGTTTCACCATTAGATTCTAGTAAGCTTCGTTACAAAAATAATTTTGAGTCTTAACATAGAACAGGATTCTATATGGACTTTCTGTTTTCCTATTAGATTTTAGTAGACTCTGTTAAAAGAGTAATAAATAATGTCTTTGAGAATTTTTCTTTTTATTTTTTAAATAATCAAATATTTTCAATAGTTAATTACACTTACACCGAACTTAAAAATGAGTATACGCAACGTTCATATCCACGTTCATGAAAAATAAAGATAATTTCATTATTTCCTTTAATCTTAAACAAAAAATCTTTTGTTGTAGTGTTGTTTTAATCCGTCTCAACTTTCGAATACAATATGACATTAAAGTTTTAGCAGTCACTTTACCATTTTTTTTAACAAACAAGTTTGTTCGAAAAATTTATCTTGAAAAAATTACGTTTCATTTTTTTAAATTTCTAAATGTCGATTTTTTTTCTCAATTTTCTTTGCAATAATTTATTTGTTATCTAAATTCTTAAAATTATTAAATGTCTGCTAAATTAATTTTCATTAATAAAATTTTATTGTTTTTTTTTTTTTATTTTTTTTTATTTTTTGAGCTAGTAAAAACACATTTATTTTTTAAATTATACGCTTAATTTTCAATCATTACGTTTCATCGACTGCATGCTCAATAAAACAATTGCAAGACATAGGATTGAGCAGATTTCTATGTGAAGTTCCTGTTCTACCATTACAATACATTGGATCCCATTGAAAAGATTTACACACTTCTTGTGCATTCTGAAATTTCCGAATATTTAGTAATTAATTAATTATAATGCAAAGTCAGTATAATTAATCATTAAACATTCGGGAATTTCAAAATGCACATGATGTTTGTAGATGATAAATGATAAATTTAAAGATTGACAAAAATTGTACTTACATTTTATGGTAATTCACTCTTTACTAAATTAATACAAGTTTTCCAATAAACGGACTAGACGACACTTGTAAGAATAAAGGCACATTCACTACAACAATAGCTCAACAATAGTCACTTGTACTTGTAACGGCCGGTGAACGACTGACTAAATTTTAGCGGGCAACTTCCAGGTTCTTTGTTCCCCCTTCCCCTCTTACCCAACCCGTAGCGACCAATTGTTTTAGTGATGCTTATTGGATTCTAATAGTTTAGCTGGAACCCCTCATAGAATCCCTCATCTAACACTTTTTGTTAACCGCTATTATTAATACTTGAAGAAATTAATCAAAGAAGTTATATATGACAAAGCTACAGTGCAAAATAAATAATAATTTAAAAAAACCTAAAATCACGCATTTTATAAAAACTGAGCTAAAAAATAGAAAATAAATTGTAATAAATTTAAATTAAAAATTTTATTAAAAATTTTGATGAACATTATAATAATAATAATAGTGTAAATAAGAAAAAAATATATTTTATTATAAAAAGGTTTTTATGAAAAGCGTGTTTTTAGTTTTTTTAAATTATTATTTATTTTCTACCTTTAGTTTGGTTTATTTATAAAAGCGTGTTTTTTTGGTTTATTTTTTTTTTTATAACTTTTATTTGCTTTGCAAATAAATATATTTTAAATCTCTTCTTATAAATGAATAATACTGATTAATATAATTCATAAAATTTCAATGATAACTTTCAAAATGCAAAAACAATCAAATTGATAATTAAAAGCTTGGGATTTTCTGAACGCTGATGAAAGTTAGTTCTCTCTTGGATAAGGTTATGAAATTCTAATGGTAACACAGGAGATACACAGAGAATACCGTTCAATCCGATGTTGTAAAATATTTTTACGTTAGTTATTAATAGTATCTAAAAATGTAAAAAGAAATCATTAAAATCCATAATTCAAATAAGCCTTGTCAATTAGAAAATAAATGAAACCATTTTCAAATTTTGACACAATTTTAATTGACTTATGTAAAAGTTTATCCGAATAATATTACAGAAACAATTTCGGTTTCTAATAAAAATTGCATCAGTGAATTTCAGAATGTACGAACGGTGTGATAAATCATAAAAAAATTAACGTTTTCCAAAAAATACGCAAATTGTTCTCGGCAATTTTTTCAATGGCGCTTACTGGATTTTACTAGTCAAGCAGCAACTTCATAAAGAATCCTTTTGGTCCAATATTTTGCACTTTTTTAATTAAATAAATATTGTTGATAAATGAAAAAAAATTATTCATGTTCTCCAATTCAAATTGGGATTATAAGTTTTTATTAATTAAACGAAAATTTATATTTTATTAAAATATTGATAGGACTTGAAACTGATCTTCTGAATTCTTCATAGCAAATAAAAAATATTAGAGATCAATTTCATTTTCGATAAAGATCGCATCAATAAATTTCAGAACCCATAAGCAATATGATTATAGTTATTCTAAGATAATAATTTTTCAAACGCAATTACAAGTCGACAATTTTCTGACTGGAATTTACTGGATTATAACAGTGAAGCAGGAGTTCCACATAGAATAACTTCTTCATGTTCATTAGATAAGTCTCATATATAACCATAAATCCCTAATCTTTGGTCATCCGCTTAAAGTACATATTTCTTCACGTAAGAAATTCCAGTTATATTTTATTACAAAGTGACATGGCCATTTCATATAACAACCTATATTTTCTTATAAGTATGATAATTGAATTTATAACTGGATCGACAGATAAATTTCCATAAAAACTCACAATGAGATTGGATTTTAAAAGTATGAATTGTGTTTTTGTCGCAGGAAGTCCTAACTAATTTTTTTACATCCCATAGCATGTGCTAGTCGGTAATCCTTTTAGAATCTCATGAACAAAATTATCTGTTATCGGTTAATCCTTATACATTTCCGAGTTATTGCTTATAAGGAATTACTTGTTGATTTCTACATTCTTATTCATGGTTATTACCGATGAGGAACGATAAATTACCTAATGTTGAATATCCTAATAGGAATCCATTTATTCCTTAACAGGAATGACGGATAAGCTCTTAAGCTTGATGAGGCTACCTATAACGAACATTACAATCTCATAAGTCAATTCCATATTAAATTCATGTGTTTACCAAACGCATTAAAATTTCATTCATTCTCATTCAAAAATAAGTTGTATGTGGATTTCCTTTTACGTTTTGATTGATTGCAAACTCTGTTGTATCTGGAAAATTTTTGCTCCAGATAGGCCAGATGAAAACCGATACGATTCCTATAGTATTTTATAAGTTTTTAATGGACATTTTCGACAGGGACTACAGTAATATATACTTTATAAATTTTCACTTTTTCAGCATAACTGAAAGAAAAAAATCACACTCAATAAACGATTAACAAAATTTTTAAATAAAATGGACTTCATCTTTATTTTAACAGTTTAGTTGTAGCAATATAATTTTTATATTATTGCGTTTAATTACTTATTTCATTCATGACTCTTTGATCTTCGTCGACAAAAGTAACCCGATGTTGTCTTCATAGCATCTCTTGGACGACCTTTGAGTTTGATAGGTGACGATAGAATTGGAGTACCATGATCAAGATCATTGTTTTTCTCTTCTTCCAGAACTAATTGTACTCCATGTTTCTGATTCCACTTTTGCTTTACAGATTTTAATATTTCAAGTTGAGCATTAAAGTCAGAATCGCTCGATTGTACCATAATTTTCACGATGTCATTGCAATACTTTTGAGCTATTTGTAGTTTTTCATGAGGTGAATATTTTTGAGGACAAGATAAAGATATAGCGGCATCGTTCGGCAGTTCATTCATATTAGTATTGTCTTCCATACCGAATAAAAATGTTGTTCTTAAATCAATGTTGTTTGTGTTTTCACATTTTAACCACTTTTTATCACATAATTCGGGACAAAATAAACTTAAATTGAAATATTTTCGCACTGTTAGTATATGTGCACAAGGTAATTTCCAGCTGCGCCGAAAATAACAAATACAATCAGTTGCCGAAGAAGTATGCGGATGATCGTTTACTAAAATTTTACAAGTTTTTTGATTATCACAGCTTTCAATTACTTTAATATTCTTAAGTTTTTTTAATTCTTCGGTTAATTGTTTTACAGCTATTTTTGTTAATATTGCTGCATAATCATTAAAAAACTCATCTAAATGATGGTTGATGTTTAGTTTTCTTAAACCATCTATCGCACATAACAAACTGGTCTCTTGTTTTGATGAACGGACTAATTCGAAAAAATTTATTGCGAATTCGCACAAGGTCGAAAAGCGATTACAAAGAGTTTTAATTTGTTTGTTTGTGCTTTCGACCAAATTATTGGTTACGCTTCCGTAATTTACTTCAGCTATTCCAAATAGTGTCCATTCATCTCGATTTTTATGCCAGTTGATATTAAAATATTCAATCACAGAACTTGGTGCCGAGCTGATAAATCTTTCGTAAACTGAATTGTATCGACTTTCCCACTTGGCATATGCCAATTCGCGTAATAATTTAAAACATCTGCATCTTTCTTCATGATCTAATTTTAGAACTTTCAATTGCTTATCGAAACTTTTCAATGTGTGGAACAAACATAGTAAAAATTTAATGCCCGGAAAAACCGCTTCAAAAGCTTTTCTTTCGGTTAAATCTTTATCGGTCATAATGCATTTTGTATTTTGACAAGCTTTGGAATTATTTTCTCGAAAGGTTTTTGCGATCCACTCCAATACATGTGCTGTTTCAGATGCAGTTATTGCTACACCGCCGATTTCACCTCTTCCATTCCCATTTTGTACGAGCAATAAATACAGTGTATATCTTAAGTTGAAGAGCTTGTACGTTCCGTCAACGAATAAAATTTCCGGCCAATTGGTGACTGACTTTTGCATGTCAGAATTTGTAAAAACAATGCTTCAAATTCGTTTCTGTCACTTGCTTTTACTTTTGTAATGCAACCTGAAAAAATACATTTATATGTTAGTATTTAATATTATTACTATCATATATAATTATGATTATAAAGAGTGAGTTTTTGTCTAACAAAGTTGAAGAAGTGATAAATCTTTTAACTTTCTATGTATGTAGATTTCTATGAAATCTACTAAAAATTTCATAATTGGCATAGCAGAATAGAACATAATTTTAAGAATATACATATGATTTAGTACTGAAATTGAAGCTTATTTCAAAAGCTTTCAGATGCATTTTACAGAATTTCAATAAGTTATCCCATTCAAAAGTTATTCGAGTAAGAAAGTGACGAAATATGAATTTTTATGATTTTCAAAATTTTGAAATCCTCGTATTTCTAAATTACTTGACCGATTAAGCTCATATTTGAACTTGACTTTGGTATTTATCTGTAGAATAAGTATGTTGAGTTTGGTAGGGATCCGTTGTAAATTTGCGACGCTATCGTCCTGACAAGCCGCGTTATAACCCATATATATATATAAATACATACATATATAAACTTTTGAACCATATGCATTTTCTGAATTAGCTTGACGAGCTGAGTCGAAATATAGCAAAATTTTTCAAAAGTTCCGTCATGAGGACCAATGCAATAGTTAGATTTCTATGAAATCTAATAATAATAATAATAATAATAATAATAATAATATAAAAATATTTATCTAGAATTATATCAAGTATTAAAAATATCTTTATTTAAAAAAAAGAGATATTTACCATATTTATCATGTAAAAGTTGCTGAAATGTTCTTAAATTATTACCATCAAGACTTCTTTCAGACTGAGTAATATTCGAAATATCTTTGCTTGTGAGAAGAATACCATATTGATCTCTAATTTTATTCCTTATCATTTTGGGTTTGCTTTTTAACCTAATATATTCAATAACCTCTTCTTTCAACTCAGGTGGTAATCGCCGTCGTTCTGGTAAAGCGTTTGCTAATTGCTGAAACAAATTTTTTTTAACGTCAGAAAATCCGAAATTGCATTATAAAATACAGTAAATTCTCATTAAATGAACTGTACCGACTATCACATTTTTTAAAGCTGAGACGATAGAGTGACAAATTCGCGTGAGAACGACAGAAAAATCAACACAGAAAAGATGATTAAAATAATAATTTTGAATTTAGAAGTTGATAACGGGTTGATTTGAATATCCTTGTTAATAAAATTCATATTAGTTAAATTTTTTTTGTGAGTTGTCTACCAGGATGCCAAGGCGTAGTATACCAACTGTAAGTTTTATACTCTATAGCTTATTAATTAATAACGCTCTCAAGCGTTTTCAGATAACTCTCTTTATTATTAATTTTCTACACTTATTATTTACTAAATAGTATGTAACTCATTGAATATTCTTATAAATAAAATGTAATTATTTATAAATATTGTATTATTAGTATACGAACAAATATCCTTGATTTTATTTAGTAATAAGTAGTTTAATAAGCACACCGCGTGCCCGGTGAGTTTTGTCCGCGCTTGAGATTACGGTAATTATAATCTTATTATTAATGATTGTATATTATATTTGTTTCTTAACCCTGCTCGCTGATCACTTGGCACGGGGATCAAGGAGAGGTGTTATAATGGTGACATTAGAAGCGATCATTAATGTTGTGTTAAATTAATGAGTGTTGTATTTAACATGATTTTATACTGTGTCATTTACCATGACTCCCAAGAAAACTTACCTTACTATTTGCCGGATGATTGAGATGATTGAAATTTGTGTTAAATATTTCTAAAACATATTCTCCATTTTTCTGAACCATATGTAACTGTATGTACGATGGACACTCATGATTAAAGGTGCTATAAAATATATTAAAAATAATGTTATAAAATTTTTCGGTGAAAGTAAGGTCGTTCATATATATGTAGCAATATATAGCTATAAAAAATCTTATTAGAGTTAAAATAGTTTTCAATACGTAACAAATTAATACATCCACATGCACATAACAATTTTTTTTTCATGTTGAATATTATTCACGTTCTATTATTATTATTAATATTTTAATTGTTTTCAATATTATTATTATCAACCAAAACTATTATTATCTTCCGTAGCATTTTTACGAGTTACCAAAGTTGAAGTATTACGTTTAATAAATTTCGATCCGCATTCGGTTAAGGCTAACCCAGAAGCAATTAAAGAGTATGATCGGTTAAGAAAATCTTATATAATTGATCTTCGAATCATTATAATTACAAAAACACGTTGGTCTAAATTAGGGGATTCAATTTGGAGAGTCGAAAAATATTTTGATTAAAGTGAACAACATAATACAATAAAAACAAAGTCATGTATTGATTTATTGAAATTTCACGGCATAGAAAATTCCGAAGGTGATTTTAGCTGTGTCAATTCTATTCTTCAGTGTATTTTTCATAACAAAATTATTCAGTTATTATTAGAAAACGATCATAAAAATGCTGTACTCAGTATAAATTATGCAAATTATTTGATATATATATATATATATATATATATATATATATATATATATATATATATATATATATATATATATATATATATATATATATATATATATACGAATAATAAAACAATATTGAAATCTACATTGATAATAGAGAAAACATGCAAACACATAGGTATTGATGATGGAACGAATCTATTTATAGTATTATCTACTTGACTTAGTGAAAATGAAGATATAAGTAAATTAGTGCAATACGAACTATTATATACTGATTGTTGTAAATCCTGCAATTGTATAAGTACATATACATTTGTCAATAATATTCTACCTCTTTTGAAACTGAGAGTAGCACGAATGTTTTTGAATTACAAGAATTAATCAGTAAGCTATATGGACATTGGTTTATTACTTTAAAATTGTGTAATAGATACCAAAAAGGACAGGAAACGCATCGTAAAATTACATTTAATTCCTGTCAACAAATAATAATCCGAACAAAAACAGTTTCACTGTAAATAATTGCGCCAAGTACACGTTCACAACTATTGATTTCCAAAAAAAACCAGCTAAAATTTTTCACTTTACAAAAAGATGTAAAATAAAAAAAAAGACCAAGTAGCCGTTATGATTTTCAATAATTGAAAAAATTTTGTGGCAAATTGAACAATTGAAAACAATTTTTTAACGTACTTGGCGCGTCATTGAGTACCCCAAATTTTTTTCTATGTATTGTAAATGATTTAAGAATTTCACTAAAACGAATTATTGATGTCACTTATGGCATTTATACTTATTAAATAAATATATAATTGAGTATAATTATTTTTCCTTATATGTACTACAATAGAAACCATATATTTGTTACAACATTACCTGGTATTGCGTTTTTTTTGTTTTTCTTGGTCTGACGTTTTTGTTCCGGGACCATATTTACATTTATAATCAATCCGTCGATAACGTAATTTATTTATTATATCGCTAATTTCTAAATCGCATAAATTAGTTTTTTTAAAATATGATGGATATAATTTGTTCGATCTTAAACTTGTGTATAGTTCCCCAGTAATATCAGTCACTCTTGTCATATAATGTATTAAATCAGCATAAGACTTAAAAGTATCTCCTACTTTCAACGGATGTTGATCAGGATTCATAATTGAAAACCGATGAAAACTTAAGTTAATTAATCAATATCAATTTAAAGATATCAAGGTAGAATTCTAATAATCGAATTAGTTTTTATATGCATAAACAATATAAAAAAATAATAATGTCGTTTAAAAGATATATATTGCGACGTTGCGTACAACCGAATGATTGGCTTCACAGTATGAACATCAGTATAGACAATAGGTTTCATATTACAAAAGACGTTAAAATACGGAATCATTCGTGCTTAATAATCACGGAGATTCGTGATGGCATGTCAATCACAGATATCCGTTGCTATAATCTCAGTCACAGATATCCGTTGCTGTAAGCTCAGTCACGAATATACGTGACAGCCTCTTAATCACAGATATCCGTTGCTGTAATCTAAATCACAGATATCCGTTGTTGTAAGCTTCAAACCACGGAAATACATGACTTGAAAAAGCATTAATCCGTTAAAGTTTTAATTCTATAATTATTAAATTTTAAACAATACCGCAAATCACTAAAAAAACACTTTACTGAAATCTAAATAAATGTATTGTTATAGAATCTTTAAAAATACAAATATTTAATACAAAAAAAGATTAAAAACAATTGTAATACGGTCATCTTGATAACTATATGTTTAATACAAATCTGCATCATATATTTCAGTAATTAAAATACTTCAGAAGTATCAGTTGTTTCAGCACAATGCTATGTCTACTCAAAACTTCCCTATTATAAGCCACCTCTGTATACTCAAACGGATTTATTTTTTTAATAACTAAAAATTTTTCTTTTATAAACTCTGATACAAAATTTTTACAAATATTCCGAACAACTTTTGATTGAAAAACCATAATTTATTTTCTAATCGAAAGCGACAAATTGCGTTTGAACTATTTTATTTTTTAATAATAGATTCAAATTGAATGTAATACCGGAAGTGAAATAGTTGAATATGTATATACAAGTTATCGATGTGACTTTGAACATACAGAAATAGTTTTACCGACTGAGTCGTATGCTTAACACATACAAGAAATCTTTAGTTTGTATTTTAAAACTTGTCGTTCGTATCTTCACACTCGTTAATGAGTTTTCATTGTTGTATGTGCTAAAAGATCAAAAAATATTTTAATAACCGAATGTTCTAAAAGTATTTAATTATTTTTATGTGAGTATATGTATCAAATATCTATGAATATAATATTATTTTTATTGAATAAATAAGTTTATGTATAAAATCTGTCATATGTACTCATATAAAAATGATTTTTAAAAATAGGGTTATTAATGAACATATGGCGGAAACATCAAAAATATTCTGGGTCGGCAAAGCCTATATGTCTGGACAGGCGTTTGAGGACGAGGTAGCCCACTATGAAAAAACAACTAAATACACATTTGGAAAAGGAAGATCCACGTCGATGGCCAATTATTGCCGAAAAATAATAGTACAAAAAAATATAATGAAGAGAATGTTTTTAGTAAATTTCCGATGTATGATTATACCATGGCATGTTCTCAGGGTGGCGTCTTTGTCTCAAAGGGACAGGGGATCCGAGACATAAAGTAAGTAACCAGCGTGTGTAATTATGGCTAAGTAAAATGAATAAATAAATAACTTCAGAATGGGTCGAATGTAAAGAAAAGTTATATTTTTAGGGTACCAAAATTATTATTTTGATAATCTTAAATTTAATAATAAAAATATTTTCAGGTCTGGCAAAGTGAACTGCCAAGTCAAACTTACGGCGAGATTTGACGTTAAAAAAATTAATGATTATAAAAATTGGTACGGAACTCACAACCACGATCCAATATTTAAAAAAGAAAAAAAAACAGAATTATCAAAAATAAATAACGACCAATTAAGTGTTTCATCTAATGAAAACGATGGAGAGGCTGATAATTTAATAGATGCTGATAACTATTCACATGATGGTGAAGAGAAGAAAAAAATTACAAAGTAGAAGATTTATTGAGGAAAATAAAGACAAACATACTAAGTGATAAAAAATTAGCAATAGAAAAATTAATCATTTGGAGATATTACACAAAGATCTTCAGAATTGCATAAGTGATAGTTCGGAAGATGAAAATAACATTGTCAGACCAAATCAGGCTGTTGAAAAATTGACAACAACGTCAGAAGCAAAAACAGAGCACGCTGAAGATATTGATATCAACGATATACCTATTGTCTTAGTCGATAAAGATGTAAATACCAACATAGACATAATCAACTTACAGCCGAGTACAAGCCGAGGTAGACCTAAATTAAAAAATCGACCTCCAGTTGGTTTCCAACACTTGAAATTTGTTAAAATTTTGCACGTAGAAAAAGAAAATCAATCTCCAGCTGCTACTGCTTTGACTGTTTCTACTGCTCGATCGGAGGATACCAAAATCTTGGATTGTTCTACTGTCTGTTTCCCTACAATACCTACTACGACTAGTTCAATTGAACCTGAAATAAATGATGATGTTATTCAATCTCAGGCTGGCTCTCTAGTGGACGTTCGATTGGCTAATACCAATCAAGATGACATTCCAATGGAAACTAGACTTATTGATGACAATGAAGGTCAATATATTTCTTCTGCTACTTCTACAACTATCACTGCAGAAGACACGGCTGCTACTACTTTGACTGTTCCTACTGCTCGATCAGAGAATACCAAAATCTTGGATTGTTCTACTGTCTGTCTCCCTATAATACCTACTACGACGAGTTCAATTGAACTTGAAATAAATGATGATGTTATTCAATCTCAGGCTGGCTCTCTAGTGGACATTCGATTGGCTAATACCAATCAAGATGACATTCCAATGGAAACTGGACTTGTTGATGATAATGAAGGTCAATCTGTTTCTTCTGCTACTTCTACAACTATCACTGCAGAAGACACGGCTGCTACTACTTTGACTGTTCCTACTGCTCGATCGAAGAATACCAAAATCTTGGATTGTTCTACTGTCTGTCTCCCTATAATACCTACTACGACGAGTTCAATTGAACCTGAAATAAATTATGATGTTATTCAATCTCAGGCTGGCTCTCTAGTGGACATTTGATTGGCTAATACCAATCAAGATGACATTCCAATGGAAACTGGATTTGTTGATGATAATGAAGGTCAATCTGTTTCTTCTGCTACTTCTACAACTATCACTGCAGTAGACACGGCTGCTACTGCTTTGACTGTTCGTACTGCTCGATCGGAGAATACCAAAATCTTGGATTGTTCTACTGTCTGTCTCCCTATAATACCTACTACAACGAGTTCAATTGAACCTGAAATAAATGATGATGTTATTCAATCTCCGGCTGGCTCTCCAGTGGACGTTCAATCTACTAATACCAATCATGGTCTTAATAAAAAATTGATACAGTTTTTGAGTTTATTAATTTCTCAAGACTTAGTTTCTGCCGTCGTCGAGAAAAAATTAACTATTAAAAAAAAGGATTTAATAAAATTAAATCCGTTATCAGATGCTGTCCCATATGTATTCGATGATTTACCGGAAATAAATGGTTACTTTGAAGCACCAGCACTTAGAACATTGAAAACGGCAATAAAGAGAAAAATTAGCAAAGGTTCATGGACTTGTGAATCTTGTAAAAAGTTAATCAAAGAAGAAATAGAGGCCAGTACAATGTGTGACGATTGCTGGTACTGGTTTCACAATAAATGCGAAGCTGTTCCTAAAAAGCTCCGAAAGTCGATCAAGTGGTACTGTAAAAAATGCCGCTCTAAGTAATTAATTTTTTTATTTACTATATTATTTACTTATAATAATTATATTCTTAATATTATGTTTTTTTATATCTGGTCAGTCTTTTTTAAATCAATAAGCTATTTAATATTTGTTGTTTAATAATTTTTTTGATGTTTATTAAAATATTTACTTAAAATAATTATATCACTAACTTTGTCTTTTTTTTTTAATATCTAATATATTTCATTTGTATGAGCTTTTAAATCAATAAACTATTTAATTATTGTTGTTTCATAAAATGGCTTGTTTAATCTTCTTAATTAGTCATATCCGTTACTGTAAGTTCAGTCACGGATATCCATATTGCTGTAAGCTTCTCTATCACTGATATCCGTTACTGTTAGTTCAGTCACGGACGACCATTGATATCACCTTTTTTATCACAGCTATACCTATCAGTGTATCGATTAAAAAATTTATTTTTAATTTTGCCGACTAAATAAATTATAATAGTTCTTTCCGTAGCTATGACAGAAGTTCTGACACTTTCTCCACAAGAGAACAAACATCTGCTGCGCAGAAATTGAGAAAGCTTACAGTGAGATTTCCAGGAGTTTCACGCTAAACTGCGAGCTTTTTTAAAAGTTAACTGAATATTTCTTGAGTTTAATTGATTCTTGTGCAGAAAATTAATGTTCTGTGCATTAAATTATGATCTTAAGTTTGCCTCAAGTTAATTTTAAGACGAATATACTGTGGAATGTCTGAAGAGAGGAAGAAATAATGAAAAAATAATGAAAAATTTTTCTAAATTAGGTTTTATTATTTATTATTTGAAATTATTATAAACTCAAAACCTTCGCAGACTGAATTTATACATTTTGTAGATAACTGATAAATAATGTAATATCTACTTACAGTTTCATAATGTAGAAAATTAAGTTAAAATTTCTTTCCAGCTAAAAAAATATTTTTACAATTGTACATGTACTCAAAATTCAAATTGCGCGCGCTAATAAATATGTATATTTATTTTAGGGGTTTAATTATAAATAATAACATTTAGAGGTATTTATTTAAAACATTTATTATGGAAATATCCATAACTGTCTTAATACACCTTGAAATTGTTGGAGTCACGGAACATGTGCTGCTGCCCGTGTCTCCATTATTTTACAGTCACGGATAAAATCTCATGAATGTCTCGTTTTGAAATTACAGCCACGGATATTCTAGGGATATTGTTACGACCACGGAAATTTTCCCGATGGAGAAACTAGGGTACAATTCGTGATTTTTTCAATTTTGCAGGCACGGATATCATCCGTGGAGCGTAAACGTTTGATTTTCCGACGAGCATAAACTTGTTTCCGTGATTGTAGTTGTATCCACGGATGCAAATAATTTTCCTTCCTCCGTGTTTACTACATGTCCGTGACTTTAGCTTCATCCGTGGAGCGTGTCAATAGACACTTCGAAATTTTAAACTCCATTTTCACTATTTTCAGTGAATTCAAAATGGCGCTGGGTGCCGGAGGTATTTCATTTTAATTACTTTTATTACTTTTATTATGTTAATAAATATGACAAACAAACGTGTCATGATTTTAATTATAATTTTAATAAAATATTAATATTAATGTTTTATTACAGACATAAAATTTTGCATTACTTTAATTAGTTTTAGAAATTTTTATTCAAAACTTGTAACCTAGAAATTATTCATTGTTGTCATTCGTTAAAATATATTTTTTTAAGTGACTGATGTTTTTTTTAATTTTTGTTAAGCAATAACAAATTGTTATAATTACAGGAAGGTTGATAACATTCGCTGGTGTCTTGCAGCAGAAAATAACATCCAATTATTCTCTTTTGTGTCCGTTGACACAAGTCAGAAATTATGCGGCTCGTAAAGGAACGAGAGAACGTGCTAAGAAGAAGAAAGTCAAGAAAGAAGTCGTTAAAAAAGTATTCATTCCTGAGAACAAGCGTGTCAAGAAAGAGTAAGCATTATTTTGTGTTCAGAGTTTAAGATCACTGGGTACAAAAGTTATTTAGTTGAAGTAGATATGATCATCAATTGGCATGTTTTAAAAATTTTTAAATTACAGGGAAATTATACCTTTTAATCTAATATATAACGAAGACTCGAAAAAGAAAGAATCGATAGATGATGTGTGGTTCGAAAGCATTTATAAAAGAAAAATCTATTCTTTTAATGAAGCTGTCGAGTGTCATCGTGACACTCATCATCCATCACGGTATGACGCTCCCAATGCATTTATTGAGGCATTCATAGAAATTAATATGCAGGTATTGCTTAACATTTTATATTATCAGTCGCATGATTATTTTCACTAGAGAGATTTTATAATATTTTATGAATTTTCAGAGTGAGAAACCTACTAAGTTAATGGAAAAGTTTTCCAGAAGCGTTAACATGCCACATATTTTTGATCATGGAGAAAAAAGAAATGTGATTGCTTTTGCTAAAACAGAAGAGATCAAGAATTTGGCCCTAAATGCTGGGGCAGAGGTTGTTGGCGGCAAAGAAATTATTACCCAAATTCAGGTCAGTTTTTTCTTTATTTATTTTCATTTTCTGACTAAATATTTGAATAATTTTTGTTATGTTTACAAAAATTTACAAGCTTTTAATTAAAATAATTGAATATATTTTTGTCAAAACATTGGGAACATTTGATATTTGATCATAAATTATTATGATTATACACAAATTTAAGAGAGTGATTTATAAATTGGATATTTTTTTACTATTTATAATAATTCTGAAGTTAGCCGTCAGCTGTCAATTTTAAAAATTTTAATAACAAATCAATTACAATAAAAAAATGCTTCTAAAAATTTTCACTTATAATTTTTCTTAGTTTTTACATGTGAAACTTTTTAATTAATTATTTTTTTTTTTTTTTAATAATTGCATTATTATAACATTTAAAAATAATTTTTAATGTCTGCCAACTTCAGTGTCATTATTTATATCGTATTTTTAATTAATAAATAATTAAATAAATTATAAATGAAAGGTACAATTTAGCAATTTTAAAATAGATTTTTGAATTTTGGAAAAAAAAAAAATTTTGTTTAAGCGTTTATTTTTGATATCCAATTTGTACGAAAGTCTTTATAAATTTCGCGCCAAACTGGTGCTAACCGAGTAGTTCGTAAAAATACCACCAGATGACGCCACAAAATCCGTTAGTTTGTCGCACGTTAGATAACGAGAAGCAGTGCTAGAGAGCAAGTATAAGGTTTTGAAAGAATTTACAGGAAAAAATAATAAAAAAATACAAATAGATCTACTTCGATTTTTATTAATTAAAATTAATCGAGAAAGAAAGTAAATCATGGATTTTAAAAATAATTTCCTCTGATTTAAACGAATTTTTTAAAAATATACATACATCAATAAATTTTCAGTTAAAACAATGTTTATGAAAATTGTTGTTTATTAAATTTTTTTTTTTTCAACAATAATTCATCCACAAATGTCTCAAATAATTAAAAAATATTCATGGATTTTTCAAGAATTTTAAATATTGAAAGATTGATTGATTTGTTTTTTGGCTATAGACCGGCGAACTTTTAGCGAACGATTTCACTGCCGCAGTTGCGCATCCAGAAATAATGGTCGACTTAACTGTCGTGAGAGGTCTACTGAAAAGAAAGTTCCCCAATCCTCGTAATGGTAAATTTCTTTACATTATTTATCATCGAATTACAATATTTCACAACTTAACACCATCGATTTCATATGTAAGGTACCTTGGGACTCGATTTAGCCGATATGATCAAGAAAATTCTCCATGGTATCAATTATACTGTAAATCCATACGAAAGACAGCCTCAGCTCGGTATTATTACTGCCCCGATTGGAACTGTAAGTGTCTTTGAACTAAACTTTTCATTAATTCATCAATCATTCAATTGAATACGATTGTATTTTTTGATACTATAGTTGAGTATGGACACCAAACAACTGGAAGAAAATTTCATTGCTCTGGTCAAAGATGTTGAGTCTGTAAGGCCAAAGCGGGAGGGTGACTTTGTTTTCAGGTAAAATAAATTTAATAAGAAAATCAGATCCGCTTTATAACTTTTGAAATTGTTTAAAATTTCTATTTTCTTCCGGCCACATTGTTTTAGACAAAAAAAAAAACCATCGGCTTGCTTTCCTTGTATTTTTTTATAAAATTATAAAAACTCCTATAGAATTATCTTGATTAGTTTTTAAAAAGTGTGCCGCTAGAGCAAAAAGTACCGCGGGCTTACGTCAAATAGTTTTTTTAGAAATATCTGTAGTAAATACTTAGAATATTTCTTCGTTATAAAAAACATGAAGTCGGTAACCGGTAAATAAAACAATTACCAATTAACAATAGTTGAAATAATTGTATATTTTTTTAGAACATCATTAAAGAGTCCACCAACCACAGAGTCGTTAAAAATACCCTTAGAACAGTATCTAATGGACGTAAAGCCCAATGACGCTGAGGACTCTGATGAAGAAGACGAAGCTGTAATTTCGAATACCGTTTAATTGTCGTCATTAATTAATTTTTTAGATATACAATAAATATTGAAGAATTGTTTAAATAATTTTATATCTTAAACCTCGCACCGTAAGATATCCTTTACTATTCCTACTATTTATTTATTATTTATTAATTTCAGCCTGACGGCCTCGAAATTGAACTTGGTTCCTTACATTAGTTTTACAATGTACTTTGTGCTTATATACTAATATCTTTACTATTTATTACTGTTATTAGAAAGCTTGAGTGTCCATTGATTCTTAGTTTTATCTTAAACTTATTACCTGAAAATTTTATTAATTAAATAAAATAAAATAAAATAAACTCAATTAAATTAATTAAACTATTACTACTATTAATATTACTATTATTACTATTAGTTATTTATTTAAAAAATTATACAGCGTGACTGAAACTTAAACTCCTATGGAAGAGTACCTGTTGATGTTTGTCCTTTTAAAAGTTAATATTGTCGGTCGAACAGGTCGTGAGCGAGTGAACGGTGGATGTGCGTAAAAAGGGATACAGCTAGCCGATGAATCTGGAGAAAGAAAGATATAGCACACTACAGAAGTAAAGTGAACTGAAGACCGAAGAACGTAAAGGAGAATGGAGAATGATTGCTCTATAGCATCAAGTAAAGGTGGTATCAAGTAGAGGGGCAACAACTGCTTACCTGCCGGTCTCGAGTTCAGTCGTTGTCTGCCAGGTTTTAAAATCACCGGTATCCTTATCCCGGTCTCTGCTCAAACACGATTTACACGTTACAATTACTTTACTCGCTATTTCGCAATTATTTTATTCCTGAGTTGTTTTTAAAAAAATTTTTTTTTCGTCGTTTTACTTAAACTGCGAATCGGTATCGTGCTTAACGCGAGTGTTTATTTATAATCAAAAAGTATTGTTTACTTGATTAAAAGTTATTTATTAATAATTACAAATGTTTAAAGTGTAAGTGATCAGTGATTTAGTGTGATTGTTATGACTGGTATGGTGCTATAAGCCTGATACTGAATATGCCGGTATCGTTAACTTGGAATTAATTGTTCATCAGTCATGGTAAGTCTATTTATTTTAATATTTTCATTTAAATAATATCAATACATATTTTATCTTTAAGGTTTCAGAATTTATATTTTTATTTATATCCGTGTATAAATAAAATAAAAAAAAAACCAAAGAAAAATAATTGTTGTGGTAGATCACCTTGAGCGTTTGCGCAGGATGTTTATTGCGATTGGTGTACACAAATGTATAGATAGATTTAAATTACTCGTTGCTGCTTGACGGTAAAAATAGATAACAGTAAAAATCAGTGATTCATTAATATATTAGACTTGGATTTTAACGTTTTCGCCAACTGTTCAAACTACATTAATAATCAGCAAATCCGAGTTATATTTTTAACAAAATACATATCTGTGACAATTGTGAGTAATTTGAATAATTTATTGCAAATAAAAAGATACGCTGTTACAATTTTTACTATGATCTATTTTTTTTTGCCATGTTGAATGCAACATATAGGGTCTTAGTAGTTTATTATATATTATGCCGACTGTATGTAATGTTTAATTTTTTATTTGGTGTACATATATTGGTTGTATGTGCGCAATGGTCCAGCTGAAAGTTGTAGCATCGCGATGAACCATCGACCCTCGCATAAATATCATGTTCGCAATGTTATCCGGCTAACTCTTATCGGCGTATGGTGTCCGGCGCGTGTCGTTTCCGTTCACATAGTCTCTTATACCTAACATATAGTTATGCATTATAAGTTATTACTTATAACTACAATATGTAAGTTATATCATATACATATATTTATAGAGAACAGAATAAAACATTGAGGATTAGGAATAATCGATAATAATAAATAATAAGTAATAAATATTTAATAATGAGTAATGAATATTTATTTATTTAAAAATAATAATTATAAGAAGATACATCTAATTAAATGTACAGATGACCAATAATTTTATTTTATTTTATCAACTTGAGACTTTTAATTTTTTTTTTAACATGGAATATATTTTAAAACCTGTACGACTACTCTTCATACGACTTTTATATGTACAGAGTATCGATCATCAATTATCCTGTATCGAACAGGAATATGTAGAATAAGCTTCGCTGTTTTATATTTATATTCACGCCGCTGTATATATTTTTTTTTTTTTTTTATATCAGTCGTTCAAGTCTTAGGTCATTCCGTTAAATTTCAATACTTTTATACGTTTCTTAATAATTATTAATAGTTGATATTATATCTTTACAATTTAATTAAAGTGTTGAAATAATTAATTACTCATTCAGCAAACAAACTTGTAGAATATTCAACTGTAAGAATTAGTTTTTTTTTTTTTTCATTTTTAAAAATTCCAAAATTTATCTGAGATAAATCTTTTCTATTAAAAAATTTCAAAATTGAAAAGAAAAATGATCTATTGAAATAATTTATTCAGTGTCATTGATAAATGATAAGCGGTTTCGTTTCGGTAGCAACTTTATTAATAATAATATAATAACATCCAATATATAATACAAGTTTTATGTAAGACTATTACATGGACCAGTATAATATAAAATAATAAACATATATATGTAAATATGATAGAAACAGCCATTGCATGAGCTCTTGCTTCGTATAGGTACCCAGCATCCAGCCATGCGTTGCAGATCGCAGTCAGAGAGTTAAGTACCAAAGCTAAGACATGAGTTGCTGGTCTATGAACTAATGCAAATGATATACCTGTAGGGCCACTGCGTCCTTAGCAATTCCACAGCTCGGTATAGTAGTCGTATCGATATACTTAATATGTGTGCTGGTAGTAGATGTATATATAATAGAATATATTGGATTATATGTACGAGGGTTATGTGTAATATACCCCGCAAAAGCAACAGCAACGCTCCAGTACTCGTATCGTGGCTTAGTTTCCCTTTCCGGATACACCAACGCACGGATACACTAATTGCATTATGATGAACGCCGTGACTGGAGTCTATACCGCTGCTAGATGAGATAGAATCGTGTTTCGGTCGGTGATTTTGCTGACGGGAACTCGAGTCTTATGTATATGTATACATACATACCACAGATAGATGTTCCATATCATCACGTATGATTGATTCTTATTGAGACTAATTTTTTTTTTCTTGAGATTAATCTAATGTTTGATTTATGCCACAATCTAATATTTCATCTTGGGTTTGAAAAATTTTTTGATTAATTATTTTATAAATTTTTACAATCCTTTAATACAATCCTTTTTTTTTTTTTTATTCATCATATCTAGTAAGTTTATTCAATTATTTCGATGATAAAATTTGTTTAACATTGCTGGGGCTCGAACTAAAGTCTTTGGGGTGTAAGTTTTGTGATTTTTGATCACTGCCAGGGTTAGAATGGGTAGTACAAGATTTAAAAGAAAAAATAATTTTAGAAATAGGACTAACAATTCACAATTAGAAAAAAATTTTATGATTAATTATTTAAGAGCATGGCTCATAATGCGAAGCAATTTTTTCACCTCCTGTTGGCAACTATCTTTATTGTTATTTTGTTATCTTGTTGGTTCAAGAAACTAATATAATTTGTGTACCATCAAACAGATAATTTAATGAAGACTAACTTTGCAGCTTTCAATAATTTATTTAATGCAATTAAAATAAAAAAATCATTAGATTAAACTAAAAATTTGTTTCCGTCAAGCAATAGAAAAATGTTCATATTTTTAGATTTTCTCAACTATTTTGTCATTTATTATTGAAAATGAACTGGTTACAAATTTTTTACAGATGATGAGTAAAAAAATTTTAAAATATTCCAATATCAAAGCATATAAAAGAATTTCAATTTTTAAAAAGAAAATTGTTCCGCAATTATTTAAGATTTCATGACTATTTTAATACTTTATGCAAATTAAAATTGATCAGCAAAAAAACTGATTTTTTCGCGTGTCAAAGATAGTTTAAATATTTTTACATGCATCAATAATTATTGTCAGTTTGAATAAACATTTAATTACAAAATAATTATGATAGAATTAAAAAAAAAAGGATACAAACTTATGAAATGTTTTGTTAGCTAAATAAAATATCGGTATAAATGAACTTATGAAAATAAACAAATAGCTTAATTATCAAATAAATAAACACAGTAAAAAATAAATAACCAATAATACTTCATGTTCATAAAATATAAAAGATCCTCGTAAAAAATGAATAAGTAACACGCAATAATCGAAATAAATATGAAAGTTAACGAAGTTATTGTTCGGTTTACAAATGCTGGTACATTACTAATATAATAAGAAGATATAGCAATAATAAATAAAGTTAAATAAAATAAACTACTCATGATCATGATAATTCAACTCTACCCACTTTAAAAATAATAATACTCTTGACAAACAACCGCGATTAGTATAGAGCATGTGAATGTGTTATTCTCATTCACAGCCCTTTGGTATCGCTAAAAAATTTTTAACCTACAGAATACGAGCTATTATAAATATATATATATATATATATATATGTATATAAACTTGTGTAATATATAAGTATAGTAATTTTCAGAGCGAAACCAGTAGACTATACTTGTCGTGCAACCTGCAACGCAGACTCCTAACGTAAAACGAAACAGAGTCTTAAAAAGTGCACGCACGCACCACTCTCATACACACATATATATATGCACTTACAATAATATTACATTGTGAATGTGCAAGTATATGTATGTTAAACTATCATTATCTACCTACAAGCTAATAAAATTATTTAACCACCTATTTAAATAAATTTTAAACCCGCTAATCGCTAAAAAGTCTATTGACACGGTAATTTATATTCAAATCTAAATTATATTAAATATATTATAAAAAATTTATTTTATACAGTCACGTATATTTTTATTACAGTAAATTACATATTTAAACGTTCATTACTCTCTGGCAAAAGATATGAGCTATGACTCTCACACCGTTTCACTGGTTAATGTTTAATTATTGTGAGCCGTAGGAAATCAAGCTTCCTCTCAAGTGCAAGGTAGCAAATAAAACGTTACACTTATTCATACCCTTTTCACTACTTCCTGTAAGGTATTATTGTTATTTTTGTCGTTCAACCAGGAATTTGTATTGTACTGAAAACTTTAAATAGCAGATTGAAAATTTTGATGGGGATAAATAGTTTTTTTTAGTGGTTTTCATGAATTTTTTAATTGGTCAGGAATGTATAGAATTGAATGAAATCGTGAGAATATTTTATAGATGTATTTAAGAAAATGTTGTAAAATTTTTGAAGAATTGCTGTGGAAATTGAAAAAGATTTCAGCTGATGCGCATTGAAGACCATTATCAGATTTAATTGTTTGTTTAACATTTTGGAGGCCACAATTTTAATCAGGAATCTTTTGTGTGTCTTTTTTCTACAAAAAATTTCAATTTTTCCTTCAAAATTGAAAGTTTTATTTTTTAGAAGCGTTTGAAGAAAAGAGCAAAGTTTTTGTAATTTTTTTATACCTTTGTTTTAACCATAAAAAAATACTTTTGACAATAATAATATTGGTCCAAATATATAAATAGTTAATATAGAGCGTATGTATACAAAGAAATCATTTGTAAAATTTAATAATTATTTGCTGAAAAAATATTATTTAATGTACACAAATGAAAAGTAATTTTGATAGAAACGCGCGTTTGAAAATAAAATAAAATTGAAATTTTAGGAAAATATTTTGAATAGTTTTACAAAAATTTTATGAAATAAAAATAATAAGTTTTTTTAAACAATTCATAATTTATACAAAAACGTCGACCGATGAAATCATTACGTAGTTGTTGATTATTTTTCTAGGAAAACGAAGCATTGAATCACAATCCTAATCCTTTTAACATGAGTATTTAAGTGACATTTGTGGCTCTTTTAAATCTCTAAAAAGGTTCCGGATCATTCATACTGAAGTTTTCAAAGGCCGATGCCAGCCAGGATGTGATTATCATTATGATGAGATGAGTAAGAATCTTTTGAAAGATTTTAGTAGCGGCATAAAGTCAATCGGTGATTCTAACTACTGCCTCACCTTCCCTTCGGTAATAAATTACTCCGAGTTTATTTTTCATTCGAGTACTAATTACTGCCAGTAGCAATGGTTAAATATTTTCTACAGCATCCAGTCCGCATATATAAAAGACAGAATAATAGCACCGCGTTTTACAGATGGCTAAATAATAATACGAAACTTGTAGTAACTTTTTGAATTTACTATCCCTTTTATAAAGTATGGCCCTAAATTTACATTGTTCATTCCTTTCTTTCCTAGCACAGCCTTTCTTAACAATTTTTTTTTCCATTTACAATTTACGACTCAAGAACATCGACCTCGGTAAATTTATTCACTCTTCCAAGTTTTTAAATATTTTTTCACGAGAAATATATAATTTAATCTTTTATAAATATAAATATTAGTTGCCTGCTACTTTATTAAAAATTAACACAGTATCAAGATAAAATTTCTAAGACTAAAATAAAAATTTATATAATCGCATTATATAATAGAAGAAAATTTTAACTCTCAAGCATTATTTTACAATCAATGTAGTAATTTTTCCGGTTGGAATAGACTTAAATATGTATCCTTATAATTCAAGTTTCTTGTCCATCAGGTGACTGTTGTCTGACATTTTCTGCTGACCATAAAATACAGGATAGTATAGAACCCTAGTACCGCGAATGACGATGCAAGACCACTCAGCAGCGTAATAATAAAACGGCAATAAAAAAATATCTTAAATAAATATACACTAAGATTCATCGCTTCTGGTTTTTTATATATACAAAATTTGTTTGCACTTACACAAAAAAATAAATTAATAATAATAATAATAATAATAATAATAATAATAATAATAATGATAATAATAATATCTAAGCATAAATAAAATCTCATCTGAATAAAAAAAAATCGACAATTGCTTAAGCTAGAGTGAGTGAAAAAAAAAAAAAAAAACTATTGAGCTCATCTTATTCACCTGCCCACGCGGTTTTAGTTCTATTCAGGCAGGTGGAGTCTTCTAACATGACGTCCGAACAAAAAAAAAAAAAAAAAAAAAAAAAAAGAATTATATAAACTCAGGTATAGACCTATCTCTAACATAAACCCCCAATTTAATCTAAAAAAGCAACCAAAATTATATAACGAATGAATCCAGAAATCAGTAAGCAATAAAAAATTTTCCCATCGTTCGAAATGACGGTGTTTAATATTTTGGCCATAAAATAGTGATTGGGTGGACTTTTGGACGGAGACAAGTTCCAAGTTAAGTCTTCCGCGGAGTATAAAATTACGAACAGTGGGTTAATTTTATTTATAACTTGAGTCAAAACGCACTTGAGTACAGTATATATACGTAGACAAACAGCATGAGAAATGTACAGTTAGGACTCGAATCGAGAGTTCGGGGATGTGAGTACTGAATAATATAAGCAAAGAAAGAGTAGAGAAGAGAGAGGCAAGCCCGAGAGATGCTGGATTGAGCGAGAAAATAAAGATTGAAAAAGGAGGCCACTGTGACCTGATGAACGTCACCGTTATATCAGTTTCTTAAGGCTTACACCTTTATTCGACTTGAGACTTAACTTACCTTAACATTATATTTATATTGCTTTACTCTTTACTCCGTTCCCTCGATTTACCAGCAGGACTATTATTGTCTCGCCGATTTTTAATGCCGTATTTATATTTATTTATTTTATGTGTCTATGTACATTAATATACTACACGATGGCCGTCTCTATACATATAAGGATCACACATTATTATTCAGTGCTTGTACAACTGACCAATACATTGCTCTCTGACCCAGCAGTTACCATAAGTAATTATCAGCAGTCTTGTCGGCTCCTCATCGATTACTCATGCTTGATAATTACGAGATTTATCTCCTTGCTCAAAGACCTCCCACGCGTTTTATTAAATCCTAATGTTTATTGATTAGCTTTTAATATTTATATCTCGCGAAACCAAAAATCCACTATTGAAATTTTCACATGTGCAAATTTTTTATTATGCAAAGCTTAAGAATATTTCTATCATAAAATTTTACTGCGAATTAAATTGATGTACATTGACTATCTATTTTGATAAATTTTGCAGTTTCAATACCCAAATCAACTCTCAACAGAGTTGATTTGCCAAGCTTTGAATAGTTTTTTTTTAATTTATTTGCGCTGATCCATTTAACTTTAATTAAATTTTAGTAAAGCTGCAATTTCCTATGGTCGAATAAAATTGTTAAAAACTGGTGAAATAGTTTGATTAAATGCCGAAATTGCTGTTTTAATTAAAGGATTTATTTTGAAAAGGTTAATTCTTTTGTATAAAAAGAGATTTTTTTGTTTAATTTTTAATCTAATGGTGCTGTCACAAGATCAATGAACAAAAGTTTAAGGAAGATTTGACAGAAAAAATTCTATAAAAGTACTTCAAAAATTTGAAACGATAATAAATTGATTACCGCCAAAAAATACATATAGAATTATGAAAAGGCATTAATTCAGGTCAAGACCTTTCTGATGAAATTAAATTTTTTATAGATGTTGTTTAATCCATTCATGTTCAAAGAGATTTATCAATTTAATTGATATTTTTGTATATTACACAGATAAAATTAATTAATTAATAAATTTAATGAGTTTAATAAATTAATTACTTGAATTAAGTAAAAATGACCTTAATCTATTTGAATAATTTTTCAGAAGAAAAAATATGTTTTCAATAATTATCAAAAATATATGTCATATTGTAGCAAGAAAATTTTCTTGAAATAAGTATTTTTTTTTCTCAATGCATATTTTAAATTTACACGCTTTGAAATCCATCTCAATAAATATTTGAAATTTTTAGAACGTTTTCCTAAAATATATTCTAGACAATTATTTAAACTTATTGAAATCAAAGATAATATCGAAAAAATATTAAGATCAGACTTAACCACATTAAATTTAACCACAAAAACCCATTTCATAGTTAAATTAAATAAAGATATGTCCGTCACAAAATTTTCCTTACTTTTCAAACTATGTAGATTCTAAATAAATTATAAAAAAAATCTCCATTTAAAATAATCATTTTAGTAACGCTCCATATAGCCCGGCTTAATTAAAATAACAAACACCCGTTAAATAAACGAAAACAAACATGACCAAAGCTTCTAGATAAATCCTCAGATCTCGGATGTAAGAGTATCACGTGAGCTAATAATGTAAGTTAACATACAAAATCCTACTTTCTCGTGGCCTATAGCCCGATGCAAGAAACATAAACACTAATGCCAGATTGCTTTCTACAATGTGCTTTATACATAACATCGTTTCTATCCTTTCAGTATTTATCTTAGCATTGGCATGTGTAGGTTCAAAGTCACCACTTAGCTGCTAAAGTGAATAGTGAATAGCGAATTCTCTCCAGCCTTCTGCCAAAGTAACAGGATCTTCATACAATATTTATGTCGAATAATAATTATTCTTTCCTAGATCCTCTGTACAATCCATGATGGACTCACATCCAGCATCTAACGAACATTAGGCTCATTGAAAGTGTAAAATAATAATATTTTTTTTCGGAATCATCAATAAAAAAAAGACTTAGTCATCATCGAATGATGGTGAAGAAAAAATTACCAAAGGTCAATACAATTACAAGGAAAATCATGGGACCTAGTGGCCTTCTTAGAGACATTAGATGGATGTCTCATAAGTCTGAACATTATAATGTTATATTATGTTGGTGCAAGTAAAGATCCAGGTTCAGGTCCAGGTATAAAAATCCAAAGAAATGACTACAAATAGAATAAGGACCACCTACAACTCAGCTTTGGAAACTCCCGGAAGCTCGGCAGTGTCAACAAGAAAAACGTGAAGATATCTCTCAACGAATTCAATACTCTGAGAGTCACGATGTGTTTACTGTACCCTCGAGTCCTGCTCTAAGTAGAATGGGCTTCTATTCGGACTAGGACTGTATAGTATTGCCATTGCTGGTGATCAACCTGGACACCTTCACTTATACGCTAATGTAACCAGAAGCAGGAATTTGTTGCGGAAATCACGGACTCGCGTGTTGTACGATGGGATACACTTCGAGGATATCTCAAGCGTGTTAAGCAGTTCGGGTCCTCTTAGACGTGACAAAAGACCGTTTTTGTTTTACTTGTTCCTTTTAAAGTTCTCTGGTTAAACTTTGGATTTAACATTAAATTTCATGTTGTTTAATAGATTTTACTTTAATTATCACTTGGTTTTTAATATACAAGCTTGTAATTTTTAAGGACTTATCTTTATGGAATATTTTATTTCAAACTGTAATATCTTGAAAATTCTTAAGTTTCTGACAAAAATTTTGAGTGGTCGTAATGGTACCGTTATTAGACTTTTTTTATATTATTGGTTGCTTGACATCTTTTGATGTATCGATCAATTATCAATTTAAACTGGAGGTTATTTTTTCAAACCTATAATTTTTTTTGTCGTCATAGCGGGATTTATTCCTAATTCGAACTTTGAAGTGTGTCAAATTAGGAGTAAATTATAGAGAAGTTTGTAGTCGAAAGTCGTAGGAATATTTTTTAATAATTTGTCTTCAAAATCAGTAAATTTAACGATTTCTTTTAACTTTCCATTGTAAAAATCAATGATTTTTTTTTAAAGAAAACATTATTTAACAATCTAATTTTTATTATACTATTTATATTTATATTATACAAAAAATAATTCTTAATAATGTATGACATCATAGATGTCTCTTATTAAATTTTTAAATGTTTTATCGAAATGACTTCGTCAATAAAATATTACCATAAAGTGTTTCTGATTTTTAATTTTATAAAAAAATTTGAAAATAAATAATAGCTTAACAAATTAAAAAACGAGCTTCAATCGAAAATCAATCTGACAAGGAAAAATAATTTCCAACAAAAGTTTAAAATAAAAATAGTGATTAAAAAAAATATTATAAATATAAATATTATAAACATTGTAAACAGTGTGGGGTGTTTTTAAAGATACTTTCACAATTACTCTATTTTTACTAATAAAACATTTACAACAATTTCATCAACGACCCCAAGCTTTTTTACAACAAAATAAATTTTTTTATTAATTTAATCACTCAATTTTTATTTTCTACTTTTTAGTTAAGTTTTCTATTGAAACATGTTTTTTATTTTTTTTTTACCCATTTTTTATTAAATTCTCAATACAAAAATACTCTTGGCTCTTAATATTAGGTGTACTTACTCGGTCTAGCTGGCGTAATAAATAATGTGTAGATTAAGTAGTTACGGAAAGACACATAGAACTATTGTTACTTAATATTTAATGTTGCTTCTGCGGTAAGCGATGTTTCAAGTTAGGTATTGTGCAGACTTTCGGTATTCACGTGACAATTAATATTAATGTACATTGTGTATAATAGATTGTAACTACTCGCTTAAATGAGAAGCTACAAGTTTTAATTAGTAAGCAAACAAAATTTGCATTAATTATTTCACAGTATCTTGATTTTATCGCTCATTATTTTTACAACAAAATAACACATATTTAAAACAATAAAAATTGTTAGCTTGTGTGATTTTATTTAGACATCCCTTACCGATTTGTAATAAATAAAATCCAGTTAAACAGAACAAAAGTAAGACATCTTAATAAAAAAATATAAACAGATGGTAGCAGTATAAATGGAAAGATTAATAAATAATAATTTTGTTAGCACGTCACCTGACTCATGACTTTTGTTATTTTTACCATTTCGAGTGTGTAAGTCGTTTGGTAAGATTAATATACGTATTGTTCAGAGAGTGTAAGGTTCTATACGAAAAACAGACACAAAAAAGACTACCTGTTGACACCCTCCACGCCTCTGAACGGAAGCTCAAGAACATATGTAAAGATTTAACTATAATCATACACATACATTTTTTAGGGCATTGTGTTATTATGTTCTTTTTTTTGTTAAATCCTCTTTTTATTTCAGTCCCGATCATTTCACTTTTTCATCTTCTTTTTTTTGTTTATCTGTATCGTTCACGTCCTGCACCTGGCTACCTGGAGAGTTTCGACCTTAAGTTAAATCTTTCTTATTATATGGCTTCTATATTTCGTAAAATTACACTATTTTCAAAGTTTTGTTTGTAATATAAAGATACAGGAAATTAGTTAGGAAGCCTCGAAATTCTTCATATTATTTTCTAACTCAAATATAATTTAAAAAAATGTCTTTACCAAATATTTAAATTAAATTTTCTTAGCTACACAGAAAGAAAAATTTCTTGACTGAAGAACAAAATTATTGGTTCAAGAAAATTTTCGGGTGCCTGAAGGAAGACCGAAGTTGTGTTGGCCGAAGTAAAAATTTTTCTTGAAATTCTATTCTTGGTGGAAGTAATTTTTTCTTAATTCAAATTACCATAAATACTTTATACAATAAATTTTTATATTTGATCAAGATTTTTAGATACTTTAGAGAAAATTTTTCTCTTGAATATTTGTCACCCGTTTTATATTATTTTAACGTGCAATTATACATATTGAATGAAATAAAATGATTCAATATTATTTGATCTTCTCATTTGACATGTTAATCAAAAAAACATTAATGAAAATTTACTTCTATCGAGATATTTAATTTTTTGGAGCAAAAGAGAAATTTTCTCAAGACAAGAAAATTTACTTTTATCAAGAACTAAATTTTTTGGAGCAAGAGGCTGAATTTTCTCAAAACAAGAAGATTTTCTTGACTTAAATAAATTTTCTTGGATCAAGATACGTATTTCTTAAAGCAAAAAAATTAATTTTGTTGGAAAAAGTGAAATTTCTTGTGTCAAAAAAAAATTTTTTTTCGCTCAAGAAATTAATTGAAAGAAAAATATTTTCTTGGCTCAAGTGAACCTTTTTTTTCTGTGTATTTATGATCACATATTTGTAAAAATCTTTAATTCTGACTTTGAAGTAGAATTCTGGCTTTCGTGTGAGAGATAAGAGAATTGAATTTCCGATAAAAAATGTTCAGTAACATTTTTCCGTATCTCCAATACTTAATTCAAAATTCCAACTTAAAATTTTTTTCACCATGCAGCTAATGAAAACTTTTTTTTGTGTCTATCGCCTTGTATCTCTTCTCACTCTTATAAACATTAGTTAGCAATGATAAAAATGTTTAACAGACCTAAGTGTTGCTCTAAATATACATTTGAACGATATTTATCGATGCAAAACAATAAAAAAGACAAATAAGTCGAAATGATTCTCAAGTGTCTCGTTAAAGGCCTGGAGGTTTAAACCAATGCAAATTCGTAATTAAATTGATAAACGTACAGGTAGCATGCACGTACAAGACACTGTACGTTACGAATAGGCCTGTGCATTTATAAATGCTGAGAGAATGCGACTGGGCGAGGTGTACGGGATGTCGGCGTACACCGCCAATATTTTCCAATCGGAATTAATGCTGGTGATTAACAAGAGAAAAAACTAAATGCAAAAAAAAAAAATCAAAAACAATTAAATAAAAATTAATGATAAACAACTAATAATAATAATGATAATAAATTGTCATTACATCCAATGGCTGAAATTTAATTAAATTCAATATAAATATAAATTTAAAGGATCAATAATAAATGTATGTGTCTTGGGAAGTTTACGAGCTTTATCGAGTTTCCATCTCAAGAGATAAAATATTTATAAAAATGAACATTGTTCCAATGCATGCTGTAAGTACATATCCATGTGTTAGCATTGCAATAAATAATAATGTCAAGTAGCAGACAGAGACGTTACCGTTCACGATATTATGTAATTAATAAAAAGTTTAATAAAAATTCACCGCTGGATTCTCATAAAACATGCTCACATACTTTCTCGTCATGTCTCCATCAGTTCTGTTTAAATCTTTTATCGGTATCAGTATATATAAGATGCTAATGGCACTGATAGAATGACTATGTGCTCCGCAGCATACTTTTATATTGAACGTATATATATATATATATATATATATATATATATATATATATATATATATATATATATATATATATATATATATATATATAATACTAGTTGATACTGATGTTGATGCTGATGTGAGCTCCAGAGAATGCAATACATAACATTTCTCTTACAGTTTGCATTATACCCGTTGTACGTTACGCTTATCGGCGTGTAACGGTAGAGAGTAAAAAATCTGATATACCTCTCCTCGTATTTACTGGCTATCTTTATATTCTACGAAAATTATTATATGATGCATTCACTAAATCAACATCCTCTCGTTTATTTATACTATTATAAATTATATTATAAATTATACGAGCTTTTAATATTTGATGCAGACTTGCATTATCGGTCGCTTAATTCTCGAGGGTTAACATTTTTTTGTTTGTAACATTCGTATAATTTTATTTAAATATTTGTAAGTACGGGTTTGCATCGTTTAAAGTTTTATTGTTAAGTACTGGCGAGTAATGAGGTTAAGTCTAGGGATATTTGTGATACAATAAAAAATATACAACTTCATTAACAAGTTTTTATGCTAATTATTATTATAGAGCATTTTTTTTTAATCTAAACTATAAAATAGTAATTTTTACCATTGACAATAAATTAGAACGAACATTTAAAAAAATGTTTTACTCCATGAAATTTTTTTTATTTAATTATATAAAATTATATATAAATGTGTATATGAAATTATGTAAGAGTTTAGGTGATTTATAATTTTATACAATCTTATTTTAATATAATGTAATTTTTCAATGTATAATTTACAAATTTTCTAATGTTTTATTTTATTTATTTATTTATTTATTTTTTTTTAATTGTTTAAAGTCGTATAAACTACTAAGGTCATCAGCGACTACGGTAGGGGGTAAACTTTTGAGGTTGGAACTCGTTTTATTTTTTGGGCTGAGCAGAATAATACACTTAAATATTGAAAATATTCATTGATGTACGCCGGACTCGAACCCGATCCAATGCTTTGGTAAGCAAGGGCCAGATCCGATAGGCTACTGCGTGCCTTTTCTAATGTTAAAATTATATTTTTTTTTTCATGTAAATTAAACATTTTTTTTACAAGCTACATTTACACTTTTTCCTAATATAAAATTGACTTTTTCAGGTTGACAGTTTTTATTTATAATGATATAAAAATTACATTTCTAAAACATAAATTTGTCAATTATTATGTCTTGACAGGATTAAAACTGTAAATTTTTCAGACTTTTCTATACTTTTGATAAGAATTTTCTTTTCCGTGTATAGTCGGATAATTTTGATCTTTATTAACATAATTAAATAGCTCAATCATCTTCAGTGTTTAAAATCGATAATGACAGTACTATTTCAAAGTTAACATAATTATCGATCTCAAATACGATTCACAAGTAAAATGTTTAATTTTATTGTTATTTATAATAAAAAATAACTTTTTTTTCTTTATATGTTACAAATGATAAAGAAAGTACTCTTAAATAATAACAATAATAAACTTTTGTTATATTAAAAAATATTAAACAAATCTAAATGATCAGTGAATGAAAAATTTGTAAATTATTTGTGAGTTAATAAATACCTGACTTCATTGAAACATTTTTTTTATTGAGTGTAACAAATACAAACTAGATAATCGATCGATAAAATAAAAACATCAAATAATTAACCCACTCAAAAACATGTGTAAAGGTCATAGAAAATGAAAACACACATTCACTAATTTAAATTCAATAGAAATAATGCGCAACACCCAAGCGACTGGCATACAAATGATCCAATCAACGCATCGCAAATAAACGATCGATCAGCGGTGAATGGAAAAAAAATAGAAGAGAAAATAAAAAATTGAGTAGTCCGAATGTGTCAAAACAATCCATAACAAATAAATAACTCATCAAACATTCTTGACGGCGAATTTACATGTATTGTAAACACGAATCAATGGCACATACGGCACAACTCTATCGGATTTACAATCGCAAATGGTATCAGTAGAATCTACAGAAGTACTGATACTAATGCTAATACTAATACTAATCCGCAAATTTGTGTACGCCATACGTCGTATATATAATAGATTCATGTTGTCGTGCACGAGCTATTCGAATATATAGAGATGTTCGCATCTTCTACTCTGAGAAAGTTTTTAGTAAAAGTTGTGCATCGCCTCGAGATACAACACTATATAATAAGACCGCTCGCACACTCAAGCTAATCCTCTAATGTAAAAACTTGTTTTTTAAGAAGTTGTATTAAGGTTTAATATATACACATGTTATTTAAGCCGAACCACGGGAGAATTTACGTACTGACATCTTTAACAAAATCCCACACTTTCTTTATAAATTTATCAAGAGCTATTATATTTTTTTGATAAAAAAATTAACTTTTTCCAAGTTTTACGCTGCTAAAAATATTTAAAAAGCTTTTTAAAGGAGTTATTATAATAATTTTTTTATTCAAAGTCCGAATGTAAGGGTTTAGTCTTTTGACTATATTTTATATTATTTTTTTTTTTGTATATAAAGGAACGTTTTATATTACACTCAAATACATAAATAACAATAAAACAAACTAAAATAAAAAAAATTTTTCTGTAGTAAAATTTAGATTTAAAAGAATAAAATTAGCTTTAATAAAATCTCCACACTTTGGCGTCACAAGAGCCTATTTTAAAAAATTTTCAACTTTTATGTCGATAGCTCAAAACTTTTAATTTGGTAAAATTCAAGTCAGAAAATAAAAATTTAATTTTTCATTATTTCAGTAAATTTTTACATTTCTAACATTAAAAAAAAATGTTATCTACTTAAAAATTTTTACGAATAATTAAATCAGTAAAAACATTTTATGAAAATTGAAAAAAAATTTTTTATTACTCTAAATTCATCGGAATGAATTTTTATTATTATATTGATTTTAATGCCAAGTTTACAACACAATATAAATTCAAATCACTCGACTTTCAGCTTTTACAAGCTAAAAAAAAAGTATAATTTTTACAACGCAAATGCGAAACATAAATGTTTGATAGCTAGATTTTATTAGTAGATTAAGATTGCACCCTTTACTTTCAGAACTTCAGATCTAAGCACGCTCAAAAAGGGTGTGGCAAAAAAAATGGAAAAAGTAAACACGAAGGAACGCATGCCAATCGCAGTAGGCTGAGACGCGAATGCTCAATATAATACTTATGCTTAGTTTGTTTTATTTAGTATTATTTGCTCTTCATCCTGAGCTTCTATTCCATAGGCTTGTGTGTTATGCATCTACATCGACATATATGAGCCTCGCATATTATATCTACAGTCAGCTAAACCATTTCTATTCCTTTAGATATCAATTACCCTGGATCGTTTACTCGTGCATCTAGATGCATATATTTTGAATCAACGATTTACAATGAGAAACCCGTTGTCCAGCATCACATACTCCATTCTCTTTAAAATCACCATCATCATCCTCATCATCATCATCATCATTATTGTTGTTATTATCGGAGTAGTCGTCATCGTCATCGTATTCCTATTCCTATTCGACTCTTTACGACACGGAAATTTCTCAGTCTAGTCGTGCGATCTCGCATCTCGTAAAAAGGACTTGAGAAAGGAAATTATTATTATCCTAACATGCAACCAAATACCTCATTGCGTTACTAGAAGAAATATATAAATATAAATACATATTTTCAATTACTTATAATATAAATTTAATAACTTTTTGAAAAATATCTTTTATTTTTTTGAGTTATAAAAAGAATTACTTGATTCAAGAAAAAGATTATTTTCAAAATTTCACTCTTATTTCAAAATTTTTAGTTCTCTTAATACAATACTAAAATGCGAAAGTTTTTCACCAGCAAAAGTCGAGAAAACTTGAACCCTGGAGCTTTTCAATACTAAAGGCTTCTAGATTTCTACCAAGGAAAAAAATTTCACAGTTTCAATCAAATTTTCAATATAAAATAACATTAGAGAATTCAAAGAGCTTAAATCTTCGAAATAGAAAAATTTTATGGGCGTTTTGAACTCGCAAGTATCGGAAATTTCTATTGACGGCCTACGTTTATTATTTTTTCAGAAATTCGGAATTTTTCAAACAATTTTTGAAAAATCTATTTCTATAACTCGATTTGAGCTCCCACTTCTAGATGAAATTATCCAATTTTAAATCGACATTGATGTATATTCAATTTATTTTAACATACATATGATCGATCATTGTATATTTATTTAACTCTAAAATATTGGCGCAATAACTCAACTGAAAATAAAGTCCCGGCCGAAATATTCCCTGGGGTAAATTTGACCATGAGTCAATATATTTATTTTATTTTTATTAATATTTTATTTTCTGTAAAAAAAAAAAATAACGTGCGTCGACATGAGTTATGTGAAATGTTAACGTATGTCTGCCTACAATTATATTTGTTAAATATAGTATCATTATTATTTCTGGTATTTGAAAACAATGTAGAGTAGAATTAAAAGTGAAGCAGAAATGAGAATAGTTTGTAATAGTTGTCTGCGCTGCGAATATCCTCAGGGATCTCACGAAGCTTACATAATTTTTATCTTCATTGTCTGCGATTATTTTACACACGAGTTTAACGAACTACAAATTAAGGACAAATTAATATTAAAAGTACATTGACTGTAGTATCATTAGTTTGCTTTAAATTATTTTTATTCTTTCTTTTTATAGAATTAGTTATGACTTATGATGAACAATAAATATGATATAATATGATAATTGCTAGAATTTTAAATGCGGGTTGATTGCTCAGGGATTCTTTATGTCCAATATTTATTCATTTCAAATTGATTGATCGCTTTTTCCCAAGTAATTCCCGATAATTGACCAGACGCATTAAAAGTTACGTGAATTATGATCTACTATACATATTGAGGAAGTTTAAGTCAGTCGTTTGGGTTTTATGATTCTCAATCGGTGTTTTATTGACTCCTTATTGTGAATTACTCTTTAATACATCAGTTATCACTATTTTTACTCTAGCTGATTAAATTACTGTAATTTATTTTGAAAAAATTTTAACATTCAAAAGTATGTTTCGATTTATGGTGCTCGTTATCATGAATCATTTCGGACTCTGTTTTCCCGCTAAGGAAAAAATTTCTTTATACATACATATATGTATGGAAATTGAAGATTGAAGTTAAGAATTACGAGGAAGTACTTCTTAGATTTCTATAAACAGAACTTATAAATTTCAAGGAAGTATGGACTTTTGCATATGGAATTATAAACAATTTAGATATTTAAACTTCGAGATAGAATTTTTTATCGGTCTAAACTTTTATGCAAAGACTAGAAAATACATAAGGAAGCCTTCGGTATAAATTTAATTCTATTTTCCTACTTCCAAGACTACGTCAAAAATATTGTGTAGTTTGTTGAAAATTAGCATATAGGACAGCATCCAAAAGGAATTTCTGTTGAAAAGGTACTTTCAAGTTTAAGAAAATTCCTGTCCTAACTCACACTCAATGACATGAAAAGTCTAAATGTACCGAAATATTACGCAGTATAACATCGCCTACTATTCTTGAGAAAATGACAAACAGCCAATTTTTTAGCTCACAAAACACCGAACATCTATTCACGGGAACTAAATGGCGTCTCTTTTTTATCCATTCTGCACACACAAAAATATTGTGAATTCTGCTGGGAATTCCCACGGTTATAAATAGAAGTTATTTAATTTTTTTTTTTTTTTCTGTAAAATCCGTTTTTTCAACGTATTAAATATTTGAATTTATCTGTAGATTTATCGTTGTTTTGGTTGCTCTGCGACATTGTGTATAAAACTGTGAAAGGTGGAAAAGGACTGGAAGGCATCCAGGAATTTGTTCGGTAGCAAAAATACTAAAACGGGATTGCGTCTTGAGCACACCGCAGAGCATATACATAGTTTGCTATTCCTGGTGTATCTTTCTCTGTATATATATATATGTATGTGATAGTAAAGTATTTTCTCGACAAACTGATATGCGCATTCGCAGTTTGAATAATGATCGTAATGCTTGTGGAACTGAATCTAAACCACCGGCTCTCAATTGATTTACATTCTCCTGTATATCACTGATTTAATATCATACACATACAAATGTACTGAACACAGGTACTAAGTATTATTGTAATGCTAATAATAATAATGATAAAAAAATGTGATGTGTATCTACATAAAAATAGAATCGATGGATTCTATTGAAAAAAATAGAATCTATTGAAATCCTGCTCTGAATGTGCACGTGTCTGCAAACTATAGACTGCAACTACTAATACGGGGTATTTTTTTAAAATTATTATTATTGTTGTTATTTTAAATATTATTGAAAATTAAAAAAAAAATGATTATCCATAAAAAGTTTTATTTTTATAAATTTTTATTGTTGTAAGCACTCATGTACGGATCCTGATCCTCATTTCCGGTTGGAAATAAAGCGCAACGAATAAAACCGTATTATTTAATAATGCGAATCAATTTCTAAACATTTTCTTAACTCGTGCGTTGCGCGGGTTCAAATTATATACTTTTCATCTTTTTTAATCCTCATTTTATTACTCATTATCCATTATCATTATCATTATTATGTTTATTAACGTATATCATTCAATTATATTACATATTGTAGAGTTATATTTATTTATAATCTATTATTATCGTTATATAGATCATTTGGATTCATTAGAGGCAAAAGTATAATTAAATTAACAATCAATATATATATATATATATATATATATATATATATATATATATATATATATATATATATATATATATATATAAAATAATAATATAAAAATATATATACTAATCGTAAGTGAGAGGTACAGGGAACAAGGGTGCAGGGATGTGTGGAATATGTGGGATAAGTGTTCCAAATAAGAAGGTTGATCTGAAAAAAGGCCTTCGAAATGAGTTTAAGTGTGTAAGATTGAGCTCGAGGCCAACAGAGTCGATCCGAGCAAAACCATCGAAAATGGGGCACTCGAACTCCAAAGAAAAAGTTGATTAAAATCGATTGCGCCTCAATTAAAGAACATGGTGTATGCGGACACTTGGCATCTGCTTTCATCTCAAACACTCCTAAATTAGACCGTAATTTAATTGGCTGTTTGAAAAATAATTTAACAAAAAATTTTATTTAGTCATTTTTAAATTATGTACTCAAAAATTTTTTGTTACCATAAAATAAGACAAGTTGTGGTAAAAAATTATCATTATGTTATGATACCAAAACATAAGTTATTTATTTATTATATCAACAAAAGAGTTTTATTATTGTAGCAGAACCCTTTGGTTTGTATAACGAAACAGTTTAGCTGAATTAATAAATTCGTTGAACCAACTAAATTCTTTTAAAGAGATAACAACTATTTTTTTTTTTGGTTTAATTATAAATATTTTGTCCCAGTACGATTAATTAGTTAGTTGGTCTAACAAATGTTGTTGTTGAACTAGCTAAATAATTTTATTAATATAGTTAATAGTAACGACAACAAATTTATTTTGTTATGTCAACAAATAAATTCTGTTATTTTAACGAAATCAGATAAGTAATTGTAACGAAATAATTTAGTTTTAACGGCAAATAGTTATTATTATACCAAAAAAATGATTGTTGTTAAGATAACAGACTGAGCGATATAACAACTTTATTTGTTATTGCAACTTAGTTAACTTTATTAAAATAACTAATCAATTTAATACCATAAGAATTATAATTTTATCAAGCTTTAAATTTAGCTGAATTTGATCCAATAGGAATTTTATCTATACATATAAATGCTTAGAAGTAAAAAGCTAAACGTCCCTTTAATACATATTTATATTACATAACATCTATTAAAGCGTGAGCACCTGAAGATCCGAAATAGGTATTTCCTTAAGCAATCTACTGGTTCTCAAGCGAGATAACAAGATCAAAGACCATCAGACTATTCTATATTTCCGAGGTAAAACGACCACACAACTAAAACACTTACTCACGTATATATAAGATAAAAAAAAAAGAAATAAATGAAATACCAATAAGAAACAAAACCGACGGCATCAAAAAACCACAAAAAATGAACAAAACAAATATCAAAATCCGTTGAAAGAATTAAAGGGCAACGCTTCCATTAAACTCTGCGGCCACGTGGCCTGTGGTTCGCCATCGGCATGCTATACTTAGAAATATTTTATTCTGCAATACCATATAAATTTACGGTTTTAAAATTCACATATCAGCCTTTTTATGCCTAAGCCTTAACGTTCAAAAGGCCACAACTTGTAGGAAATATTTTAATTAGTCGGTTAAAAAATAATGCCTATCCAAAAGTGGCTATCGATGTACAAAATCGTGTACCTAATTAATTCATCACCAGACAATTAAATAAAGTAAAAAACGTGTTTACATGAACGGACCTGAGAAAAAGTTGGTATTATACTCGAACCGTTCAAGCATGACGGCTAACTTGGGAATAATAACAATAATAATAACAACAGTAACTGTAACGTCATATTTGCATTAATGTCCAAGCTTTAACATCTTCACTTGGACTCAAATAACAATAACTAACAACTAATTAGATGTTTGATAATTGGTTATTAGTTATTAGATTTAGTATGAAATAACGTATTTAAATAATATGGAGCCTGACTTACCTAAGGGGTTTGTATGATTGATCTATTACCGAGAATACAACTAACAATTAGATAATTCTCATGCTGGTAAATGAGCAAACATGTCTTGTTATTTTAGACATTTGCCTTGAGGATCCTTCTTACTTGTTATTTGCATTAATTCTCGAGTTTATTCTGCACCATGCTGACTACAAACTAGTTCTTGTAGGCTAGGAGTGTTGCTATTCTAACAAAAATTTTTATACAAATCATTGGAAAGAAATTATTTAGAAGATTTTTTAACAACGAGTTTTTAAGGATAATTATTTTGAAGCTCGAGTTAAATTAATTTCCATTTATATGGTTTTCCGATTAGTGTTAAGTGTTAAGATTGCTCCTATTAGTACGGAAATGCTTATCTGATAAGAAGTTGAAACTGAGCTCAGACGAAGTTATTTGTCCACAAAATTAAAATAAGGAAGCACTATAATATAAAAGGAGCATAAACGAGATTCGTGTTAATCTTACTTGCATGAGAAGAACCTTGTCGGGTAAATTATTGTACTCTCAATAACGATAAGACTTGAATGCATAACTCGGATTCACCTGTTGGATTTACTGAACATTATTTCGCATTAAGTATCTGGCTCGAGTGGTTCGCTATTAAAGACGACCATGTACTGTATTTTATGATCAGTATAAACTCCTATCTAACCTGTTAGAAAATTATTTATTTTTATCCATTGATTTATAATTGATAAATGTTTATTTATCTTTTCGAATTCGGTGTATACATATATACTTTTTAATGATGCAACGGTCGCTTCTGTCGTTACCAGAGATAGTATTGGTTATTTTAGTGGTTGCATCCAATCGTCCATGCAAATCGTCTTGTTTTTACGCCGCTGATAATTAAATGTACGTGACGTTAATGCGTTAGCAGGTGTATCCACAATTAGGATATTTGCTCTATTTTATATGCTAATTACCGATTTATTTACTCGATAATTTATAATTTATAATGGTGAAATTAACGATGGGAAATTTTTTTTCAGACAAAACAGACAAAACATTAAATTTTTTCATGGTTATTTTTTTAAATGATGTCACTAGTTAATGAAATTAATATCAAAAATTAATTAAAACGATTATTTATTACAGATTTTTCCACACAAAACCAGATTTGATTTATTGAAGGTTGCAGAGTAATTTAATGGGGTATTAAATAATTCATTATTGAGAAACTGTCAGCGAACAGAATGCGACACCTGGTGGAAAAAAAGCCAAGCGCTAGAAAGTCGTAAATCAAACAGTAAAAAATAATTTATCTATTAATTAATGGGAATGACTGTAAAATTGACGACATGTTTACGATAAAATTGGCAACAGTAATAACGTGTAAAATTAATAAACGACCGGGGTAAAAATTTTAAGTAATATACTATACATTAAAGTTGGCGAATAGTTGAGGTTATTGATTATTTTGAGCAGTAAATCGGTAATGAATGGTTAGATCGATCTACCGTCGATGCACGGGGACAGTGAACTGGCGCCAAAATGATGTCTTTACTGCTTGGTTATGAACGTACAGGTATTTATACCTGATCAAGATGAGAAGAGTATGTATAGAGAGAGAGAGAGAGGAAAAGAAGAATAATAAATATATAAGTATATGATAGCCGTTACCGATGAAAAATTAATACCCGTCCAGCTTATCCGGATAAACGAGTACGCCGACGCGGCCGCCCAGTTGCGTTCGGTTATATTGCGTTGTGTTCGCTTTAAGCATTTATTTGCCGGTGTAGGTACATAACAGGTATAGTACTATTACCTGGAAATAATATGAGAAGAGTTTATATGGGATGTTTATGTTGTGATGGAAAAAATAGAGAAAAAAAGAAACAGATTATTCGTGCGTTGCCGAAGGGACGATAGCTAACGAGCGTCTTTCACCGCTAATCTCACTTCAGAGCGTCCTTTTAATCACCTCCATTGATAACTCCAAGTCGTACCAGTCACTAGTTGTAACGTTTTTAATAATCACTGTTCATATTTTTATTATATTTTCAATTAAGAGATATTGCGTTTTTTAAGGGGAATCGAATGGCTAGTCTCTAATCGGTATTATCTTATTGATTTTCAATTTAATTCCATCTTTTGTATGTATTTCAGATCAAATATTTTTTAATTTGGTTTTGGATACTTTATAGCTGTACTTGGTAAATTTATTTTTAATATTTGATTTTTGGAAAATTTAATTAGTAAGGGCGGGTGGCCTAAGGCGGGTAAGGTAACGAAGAAGGCCTAGAAGTTTTAGTTCTTCTTCGACTTAAATATATACTAACGAATATTATTCTATCCGACATAGTAGTGATCGAACTTCTATTAGATAGGAATATTGTCTTTAGTTTGGGCCTAAGAATTTTTTGTCAATAAAAAATAAAAACTGTATAAAAACTCGCTTTGCCCTACCCCTTAGCCCAAAGCGTATAATCACTACAAATGGATGAATGTAATAATAAAATTAATTTTGATAATAAAATTGTGTATTTAGCTAACATAAAAAAAAGATTTTCAGTTTCGTAATTTTTCACTCTCTTGAAATAAATCAGTGGAATTTTACTGATTCTAACCAATAAATAACAATTTCAGTCAGTGAATGACAATGCGCATGCACACAGATGTTTTGTTCACTGATTCAATCAGTGAAATTATCATTCACTAGTTGGAATCAGTGAAATTCTCCATTGATTCATATTAAGAGAGCAGATAAACGATCCACATTACTTTAACCTATGAAAATCATATGAAGAATTTTTTTTTTAAATCACATCTTTCTTCAAAAATAAAATTTAAAAAAATCTTTAAATATCAATTTTTCAATAAAATAAAAATTGAAAAATAAATGAATAAGTAAAGTGCTATAATTTGGCCATTTTGAAATTTTTTTATTTAAAACTTTTTGTTTAATAAAAAAAAAAAATTCGCCGATTGTGAAACTTTTTTTTTCCTATTATTCATTGAGAATTTTAGTATTTCGATACAAAAGATAATTTTTTGAATTTTTCTTCTAACCAAAAATAAAATTTTTACATAATTAAAAAAAGTTGCTTAAATAATAATTTTTATAAAAATTAAAACTTTCTTTGAATATCATGAATTATAAATTAATAATTCGGAAGACGAAAAAAAAAAGTTACTAATTGTCACAATTGTTAATACCAAAGTAAATATTTTTCTTACAATTTTAAACGCGAAGAGAATAATTAACAAGATAAAAATTTATTCATCAACTGAAGTAACGAAAGCAGAAATCAAGTAATTCAAACACGAACGATAATAATGAAGGTTTTGTTATACAATTAAGCAAACTTCAGCATCAAACGGGAAATTGAAACTAAGAGAAATTAAGATTACAATTATATCACAGGAGGTCGATATATGCATAAGAAAATAAAAGGTACAGTTGAGTACTATTCTCATGAATGTATAACGGTGAATTAATAATTCTCAAGGAATAAAATCGAGTGGATAATATTAACCTGAAGTGCTGAAGTTAAGTCATAAGAGTGTTATAAAATCATTAAAGGCTACTGTTGTAAATTAATTACAACCTAGATAATAAATAAATATAAATGCGCTATTAAATGAATTGAGAGCTCTGGATCGCGTGTCTATAATTCAATTGTGGGCTGTGGGTGCAAAAATTTACTTATATAGACTGAACTCATAATTTTTTTAGGCCTTTTATAAAATTATTATTTATATTATTTATTTTTACTACAACATATTACGCCATTATTCATTTTTTAAGCAGCAAAATGCATGCAAATTCAACAAATTGCGAAACCGAACGCTCAAATTACATAAGCAGTAGCTTTTTAAAATCAGGTTTGCTGTTTTTACTCGGCGAGATCGATGTAAAAAAAAAAATTAACATATTTTATTTATTTTAAATAATTTTTTTTTCTGGTAACTATAACTTCCGCGTATGTTTAAGAAAAAAATTTTAAGTTATAATTATCACTGACAAGTTACTTTCTCCATTTTGTATAAACACGCATCGAACTTTCCCTTGTTTTTCGTTTTAACGTTGATGTTAATATTATGTTATCTCTTTCACTAATTACTGATATTATATTTTACTTAACATATGTGTACGACAGTTTTAATGAAATCGCTTCGCTAATCTTTCACCAATCATTTCTCTTATTTTTATTATTATGCACCAACGTTAATATTAATTTAATTAATTGTTGATAATTGATTACGCCCGCGTCACGCATGTCAATTCAGAACTTCTGTTTTTATTATTTATATTTATGAATACTTGTTGAAATAATCTTTCATACGGGTGTTATTCATCTCAGCCTCCAGATTTTCTCGATTAAAAAAAATATTAGATTATCTTTTTCTGCACGCAAACTCTTGGGTGTGCTCTGTTTTAGAATGTGTTAAATTGACTACAATTATTTTTAAATTGTTAACAATAATTTGAAGTTTTCTCTTTAGGGAAAAAATTACTCAATTGGAGGAAAGTCTTTATAAAATTTCACTCTTGATTCTTTATTAAAATTTCATTATTCTTTATACAGAAAAATGGTCCAAAGACATAACGATAAGATTCATTAAAAGTAATTTAAATTAATTTCTCAAAAAGGTAATAAAGTTTATAAGTAAATTTTCAAAGGAATATATTCTTGATCCTTAGATTTTATTTTATTACACACAACTCTTTTATTTCATTACACGGAAGACCAAAATCACTAATTTATTTACGACATTTTGTTTTACAAGAAAGCTTCCCTGCGGTGGCGAATAATTCCGTCCACATTGGCAAATAAAATATATCTTTAATTACAAAATAATAAATTCAATCGATAAATAATCGGGATAGTTAATAAATAAAGAAACAAGTCTTAAGTCTTAGGCGCCTGAAAGTGACGCCCTGGAGTAAAATCTTAAAGAATTAATTGTCGTTAGATTTATTGATGGCAACTCCGTCCCGACTTCGAGTGAATTCCGGATTTGAATTAATAAAAGACAGTCTACAAATATATAATCTAACCACCAGTGAAATATTGTAATTTAATTCAGTGTCATAACAAATGCTTGTAGACATATGTATGTTGAAGTTTTTAAAAAATTCCTAACTTCCATTCCGTGCAATTAATTTAAAAATTAAATTCCGTAATTTAAAAGTGATAGATTCTATGTTCAGTATCTTGATCCCTTGTCTTCGGGGAGTAAAAAGTATATAACGACTTGACCTCGCGAAGTCTTGACAGGCTCTTGATGCCGTATTAAGTAGATAGCTGCGAGTCCATAAAGCAGAGTAGGAATTCCTGTAATAAAAGATTAAGAAAAAAATTAAATTTTTTATCAATACATAAGGGATTGGTATTAGTATCGCTATTGACAATACCAAGGTTAATTATCTTGATAGCCTTGTAGAATCTGTCATCGAGCGTGAGGTCTTCTACAGGGCGTTTTGTGCAGTGGTACTTTATGTAAGGGAAGCACCCGGTACGCAGAACATGGTAGTTTGAATTACCGACAGGCCAATTGAAATGAGACAAGCCTCGTTGGTCATTTTTAATGTCCCGGTACTTCACGAAGTACGATGTCCACGGTGGCTCCTTCGTTTGCAGCAGGTACCTCGTTAAAACCTATTTACCGTGAAACCGAGTCACTTGCTATTTATTATTACTTTTTTTATTTTTTATTCATGTAATTTAACAGCCTATCGCTTCATCTTTGGAAGCACATATGCTTAAATAATTTAATATCTACTTCACTTGTCTAATGAATATTAAAATTACGCGCTGTCAAGATTTACTACGGATAACTTTTATTATAATTAATTCGGGCTTTGATCCACTAAAAGATTATGAATTTTAAATTAATATTATTCTTTTTTTAATTTAAATTTTTTAAATAAAATTTTTCTTTTCTTAATCAAACTCTGAATTTTTTTATTAAAATTTAGAGTTTATTGCAAATCAATATGATCGAAAAAAGTTAATTTGTTAGAGGTGAAAAAAATTTATTTTTGAAAGTTAGAGCTCTCGGTATTAAATTTTAGTGAACGAAATATTTTTTAATTAATTAACGGGTTCCGATAGAGATGATATCATAGCATATTCTTGCAGGAAATTAAATGCTTTACAAACACGTTCTCTGGTAATTTTTTGATAAATTTATTTCTTTAAAAGTTACTCGAGGATAAAGTTGAACTAAGAAAAAATTAAAAATTTTTATCATTTTTTGGTGAATCTATCATACAGATTGCAAATTTTAACTGAAAAAAAATTTTTTTCTGAATCTTTTAAAAATTTTTAAAATGATATATTTTTCAAAAAATATAAAAAAAAATAGTTCATGTGATCTAAAATTCTGATATTTAGATTAAGAATTATTAAATTAATTACTCAACTAAAATAAAGAAATTTACGATTTTCTATAGTTTGATTTTAATTTAAAAATAATATCCCTGATTAAAAAGAATTAAGAAGCGGTCACTCCATGTAAATTGTATATCTATATATACAAATAAAAGAATTAAAATAATTTAAAAGAATTCATATTTCATATTTTTCAATTCTTTTCAATCGATACTTTTAATCAGGGATCTTAAACGATTAATTATGAGTAAAAACTCTATCAATTTATGACTAAGAAAAGTGATATAAATAAATACTTTACCTCGGAAGCGAGAGGTTTGTTATTACGACTCCACAAATCATTAGATAATAGTTTACATATTCGTAATTTATTCATTTCTCAACTAGGATAAATAAACAATACGGAAACTCTAAGAATAGGTTGTAAAGAAGCGTATATAAACATATAAACCACCTCGAAGGCGAATTGATATAAACATAAGTACTAAAAGGATCGAAATCAATAATTTCCCTGTTAAGGTTTAAAGTTCAAAAGGGCATGCAGATCTAAGTTACCGATCTCGAACGTTTAGTACTCAAGCAAGTACCGTTGTTAAACTTCTTTCTTCATACAGTGAGCGAGAGTATGGAGCACCTTTCTAAAATAAACGTGAGCACGCGTCGCACGAAATGTCAAGGTTAGCAGCTCATATAAATGTAAAAGTTGTCGGTGATCTATTACCAATAATTTATACAAATAATTATTTAAAAACAATTATTTAAATCAATGGATCGGTTGTCGCAATTTTAATCATAAATAAATTCCGGTGATTATTATTTTTATTTTATTCAGCAATCCAACAAGTTGCAATCAGCAGTTTTTATAATTTGAGTAATTTTCTCGAAATGATTACACCGTTAAATTATTTAAATATGCAATATTTGCTGACACCTAATGCAATTCGATAAAACGAAAGAGGAAAAGTCATACAAACGTGTGATTCCCGTGATCAATTTAAGTTGCGCATGTGCTAAGAATTTACACGGGCTTCTGTGGCTTCTGTGGTGGCGCTACGGGCATCGAAATCGAAGTAAAAATAAATTTGCTAATCGTAATGGTAATGGTAATGATAAACAAATGGAATATAAATATGTAATGCAGGTTTATGGAGACATTTGTTATCAATTTGTAAAATCAGACGCATAAACAGACAAACAAATAGCCTGTTGGTAGCACACGTGCACTTTCCGCGTTTGTACTGTCACACAAACATGTATTAGTAAAAGGTAAAAGAGTTGTATGCTGACGCAGACGACACTGGGTTGTGAATTTACCGACAGATAACACTACTGTCCTATTCAATCGGCTATTAATTCTTTATACCATTTTTATGCCGACTTGAATTCCTTTTAGAGTTGAGTTTAGCTTTCTTTAGGGCTTGGAAATTCCGACATTGTTTCGATCCTTTCAGTCAATAAGATCTTTCTATTTCTTGCCATTTATTATGTTATTAATATAAATATAACTTTGTTGTGACAGTTGATAAATAAATAAAAATTTATTGGATGTCATACGTTGAAACTTTTGATGGAATACTTCATAGTTTGGTCACAAACTTTTCTACTTTTAATTACATTTCTTCCATCTTTCTAGATTATTTTTTCAATAAAATGTTTAAAAATTTCAATTATAAACTGAAACTACCCGAATGAAAAAACTTTTATAAAAAATATATTAAATACATAAATTCTTTTAATAGTTTACTTTTTTTTTTTTTAAATAAAAACACAAATACATGCATGAAAGTATAACAAATGTTTTTTTTCAAACTATATAAAAAAATCTTAACAATATTATACCGAATAAAACTTTTATTTATGCCTTTTATACTTTCATGTATTTTTCATATATTTTTAATGCATTTCCATTATAGTTCAAATTATGTACGTGCAAAAAATATGTATTAAAATTACAAATTTATACCTATTTTTATAATCCAGCATATACTTTTGATATGCATCTTTTACGGAGTTAGTAATAGTTTTTTATTTTTTTAATCTACTAAACTCCAAAAAAACTTGTCAAATTTCTGCGAACTTTATTTTATTTTTTATTTATTTATTGGATTTAAATGCTAAGGCTCATAGTTGGATGGAAAATTGTACAATGTCTAGTATATTAAATGAATAATAACTAAAAGTGTAATTAAGTAATAAAACAGAAACAGTATAATAAGATGCGATACAATAACTTATATGAGTGACATATCAGTAACTTAAAACAACTTTACATTATATATTATAAATTACCTTTCATCAGGACAAACAATATTGATCGATCCTTAAACTTGAGAGTTTATCGACTTAAATACATCCCAGCTTTAACTTTGATTATTAATTACCCAAGTTAAAAAATCGAGACACATGTAAAGAAATATAGCGATATTTCATTATTTTTGAATTAATTAAAAATATTAATTTTACTTTCATTTTTTGAATTCCCTTAGAAATTTGAATTTTCCATTTTAAAAAACGCGATACTATGTAAGTTCAAGTAGATTTATTAAACTAAAGTATTATAGTAATTAAATATGCAATATAAAATATGAACCATAAAATAGGATATAATAATAACCTTTTAATATTTTCTGTTTCAGGTAAGTCTCTATGTACAAGAAAACAGTATATCCATACATACAATCTATCTATATATAGTCCACGGCACCCTAAGCGTTATTGTGTACATCGTGCCTTTATAAAGTTACGACAAAGAGCCTGTATCTCGGTTGAGAAATAGAGCAGGTTTGCATAGCCCAGTTTCGTAATTTTAGATCTCTACAAATTAATGCTAAATAATATTCAAACGTCAAGGTAAAAAACAAATAGCCATTACTATTACTGTTACTATCTTCATTTAGAGTTTGAATTTTTGTCTTTCGAAAGAATAATTAATCACTTGAATTTTTAAATTAAATTATATAATTTTTTATTCAAATGCGACATTTATTAATGCTTGATTAATATTAACAATTAAAATGACAGTTTGGTCATCCACGCTATGAATTGTTAGGATGTTTACTATATGTATAATTATCTATATATAATTCAGCACATATCATATAGGTACAATTCAACACTGACCCACTAAATCCGACACTTCCGGTTCAGACAAGCATTATAACCGACGTTCACATGTGAAACAATGAGCTGAATGAATTTTTTTGTTTCTGTGTGCCATACGGTAGTTATACACTTTTTTTGGTCACCACAATATGTAATTGTTAATTCTCTGGAAGGCAATAATGCCTGGAAATCCATTTCGTGCTCTGTTTAATTTTCTATGTAGATCTACGATTTGCGTAGATACCCTCGTACATTCATACATTCATACATATGCGCATATATTCATGCCAATACTTGTGCATTTATGCATTCTACTTGAAAAACGCATGTATATTTTACTACCTGCGGTTTCATTTCAGTTATGATTATCGCGATGAAAACATCTATTTTATATAACGTTGTTTCTCACTTCTAAATTCACACTTTTTTTCCTGTATCCCTGTAGTCCTTTTCTAGCTCTTTTCGTCCCTGTTACGTATAATTTCAATCCATGAGAATTTAATATCTCGAAAAATTTTTACAGTATTTACCGGGTTCTCTGATATTTTTCACCAGCAATTGTAGAAAAACTCTGTCATCGATTTCCTACTGACGTCATAGCTTTGCATTGAAAAAAGTCTGTCATATCTTCATTAAAGAGTTCCAGTGCTTTTATGGTCAATGAAATGAGGTTAGTAGGCAGTAATGAAAATCTATTATTATGATATAATAGGGCTCCAATATATGCTATCGATAAATTTTGATTAATATCGTTGCTATTCAAGAATTTTTCAACGATATTAAAGTTGATTTTATGCATTTTTTGATTAGCTAAGCATGTATATCTACATATACATGAGTATCTATTTATCTCGATATTTTTTAAATTTCAAGGACCGGGTTTTTCAATCTGAAATAAAATTTTTAAATAAATTGTAACTTAGAAAACACAGGTTATATTTAAACTTATTAAAAATAATTCATAATTATTTTTTACTTTTCAGTTTAGTTTGTTTTTAAAGCGTATTTTTTAATTTCATAAATTTTTAAACACTGCAGCGTGGGTTTTTAAACTTAAAAAAAACCCTTCCATACATAATTATAAAACTTGTTGTTCACTCATTTCACACGTCATGGCTTGTAAAAAATTTAATGTCCTCATTAATGATTTCTACGTTAATTCATATGAAAGTTTCTTACAAAAAATATTATAAATTATAATTCGAAATAATAAGTAAAAAAAAAAAAAATTTAAGAAATATTGAAATAATAAAAAACTAAATATTTAATGGGTAGAGATGTTAATTTTGAAGCATAAAATTCAAATTAGACGTTTGTAGAAATAGTATAATATAATACAGCTTTCATTGATTGCAGTATGCGTAACATGAGAAATTGAGCAAATACATTTAATGAAGGAGTAAAAGAGTCTATTTAAAGACTATATCGTATATATAATATACTAAGAGTAAGGATAAATATGTAAATAAAAATGAAACTGAAGAATCAGGTTAAGTTAAGATCGTTGATATCAGTTTAGTTGGTAAACGTCTATCATGCGATCACTTTATTCTTATTCAAGCATCACCAGTTTAGTAAAAGTTCAGTCAGATTACCTTGTTTGGTATGGTAAAGATAGATCTTAAACGATCTATTGAGAGTTTCCGAGATCGCGATACGATTCTCTTTAAATCTACAACTTTACTTCTTATTCTTTTCTTACTACACATTATTATATCTACTCCAGTTGCAGAGTCCACATTTATGAGTACAAGCGTGTTTTTCCAAACAGGACTCTCACCGTTCTAGGTCATTTCATTTTCAAAAGCCGCACGCCCATTTCCTATAATATAAGAGCAATGATAAAAATGAAAAATAAATTACCTGTTATAGAAAGGTCCTAGAATGAGAAAAGACAGTTTTAACTACTTATTGCCTTTAAATTATTGTTTCTCACCGATTCATTGTCTTGTTATGCGATATAATGTTCAGAACAGAACAGTGCCGTTTTTATTAATCATTGTTCGATAATATCATCGAATCTTGCATTTGTCGAGTTTATTTTTATCTAAAAAGTTTGTTTCCTCAAATATTCATCCACGTTATTATTTTTTTAGTTAAATTTAAATTTCTTTTATTGCATCTTATCATTATGTCTTTGGGCTGTTTTTCTGTATAAAGAGTTAAGAGATGTTTCTTTAGATTATTTTTATTTATTAATGTCTATTTATAAATATATACGATGCTTGTGAGCACGATAGCGTTTACAATCCTTAACCGATTCTTCTCAAACTCAACATGTTTTACCTATCGATATAGTCTAAGGTTAAGTTTGAAGATGAGCTTAATCGCGCGAGTAGTTAGGAAATTACAGGATTTTGAAATTTTGAACATCGTAAAAATTGATGTTTTTAGCTCTACAAATTGGTGTAATTACTGAGCTAGACCAAGATATTGAAATTTGGTACATTGTATCGTAAAGCTCTTTTATTACCTTCACCTGTATGTTTGTAACCGACTCCTTTAGGCGCGATTTTGACCTACTTTAAACGATCAAATTTCATTATACTTTGTAGATTTATCGAGGACCGATGACCATACACTAATTTGATAAGATTATTTAGCTTCAATTTTCACTCCTTAGAAGTAATAATAGCCTAAATATTACTTATTTTAGAGTTCAAAGAAACAGTTTTACTGTTGCAGTCTTAGAATTTTAAAATTGAATCTTTTTTTAAATCAATGAATTACTTTACATATTATTATTAATATTATTTTATAAAAAATATATTTTTCTTTTTCCAAGAATTTATTTTTCTTGCTTAGCAAGTGAATTTTAATAGAATAAATTCAAATTGAACGTCTCAAAACAAAAGTGAAATTTTATAAAGAAGATTTTTCTCAAGTCGAGTAATTTTTTTCCAATGTATATTTTAGACCTTATTATATAATTGAGATAATTTAAAACGTTGCTTATAATTTTTAGTGCTCATTTTTTATACCATTCGTTTTAACAGTTTACTGAATTGAGAAAAGACGTAACAAGAAGTTAGGTTTTCAGTTAATGACGTTTTAGAGAGTAATTAAGTCATCCCACGATGTCTCAATCATAACTACTTGCGGAGTTTTAGTTTTGATAAATTCAACAGGTATAATTTATAATTATACGCATGACAAAAGTGTGGGTTGAGTTAATTGCAGATCAAACCGCGATGTAAGTAAACTTTTTAAGATAAGTTGAAGATAAATGCCACAAGGTTACTTTGCTAAACCGAATTATATAAAAAGAGTCTAGTTACAAATCTGGAATTTTCAGGCCGAATTCCTTTTTATACTAACTCAATTTCACAATTTTATTTTTTCATTTCCTTCTAACGTACATCGTCTTTATGCTCTACAAAGCTGGATGGGTAAAACTTTAGTAGGCAAAAAAGCTCACCAATATACTTCCTAAAAAACAAGATTGCACCTCTCAAAAGTGGATTTAAAAATAAATTCGTTGTCGACTGACAGAAAAGAAACAACCGCATAAGCTATATGCGAATGGAGTTGTTAAAACCTTCTATTTTGAAGCGTGTACTTGAGCACAAACGAATATGCATAAATATAAATATATGTACATCTATAATGGTAATATAATGGAAGAATCGAGACTTAAAAGTAAATGCCAGCGACAAGGCTTTCATGTCTTCGTGTCTGAAAGCTATCGTCAAAGAGGAATTGTTAATACAATGTGAACATTTCATCTAAAGATCTTTTCACAGAAAACCGCAAAAGAGAAACCTCCATCTTTGGTCGTGAGGCGATCCAGCCTGAGTGAAATAGAAACACGTATTACTGCAAGGAAAAATCTTCAAAGGATTTGAGGTTATGTTACACTTTATAACTTATTACTTATAACTTATAAATGCGTATTGTGTGTCTAAAGATTTGAAATCTCCAGAGAAATTTTATAGTCGAAATACTGTAGTGGTACGTTAGATCAATGTGTGGATGCAGATGAAAATTTAATATGTCGCTGGAATCAGAGATTTAAAGCCAAAGCCGTGATCTCGTATTATAAGATCTCAATATGCATAATAATAATAATAATAATGAAAATAAGTAGAAGAAATAAGATGCAGATTCTATTGCAAATTCCATGACTGCGTAATGTGATGCATATGTTCTATTACTTGTATTACATAGGCATATAAACGCCCGTCGACTTTCAAATCCAACCGAGTCGTTTAATGTCTCTCATTCGGACACGCACTCAAATATACATATAGTTCTGTGGACGCGCTTAATGCAATGATTGAGAGAGAAATAGAATATGGGACCCTCTGGCTTGCGTTAAGCGAGATTGTTCTGATACCCTATATTATACTATACTATACTATACTATACTATACTATACTATACTGTATCATGTTGTAGAGAATAGGCGTAGATTGTTGTCGACTGGGCAGAAAACTCTCATAAGAAGAGATACGGTAAATATAAATAAGTAATGCGTGAAAAAGGAAAATTTGTTTGAGGAGATTAAAAAAGTAATGGACTGGTAGTCTGGTGGAGCTTTTAACGAACTCGTCGTTAAAGTAATGCAGAGTAGAGGAGAAACGGTGATGGGATATGAATAAATTAATTACCTCGAGGTTTATTGCCAAGAGACATCAATTTCAAACTGGTTCCAGCTTAAGAACGTGTAAGAAGATTAACAAGTACCATTTATTCATTAATGATCTTAGAAAATTTTCTTTAATAAGCCAGAGAATTTTTTTCAGCCTCGAGAATTGTTAATTGAGTCCGCTAGTTTTAATTGGCTTTCTTTGATTATACTTTTAGGGCTTTTGTGAATTTTGGCGGTCGGTGAATAAGAGCTTAATTTTACGACCAAGATAGACAATGGGTCAATTACTCTCGTGGGCTTTAATCATCATTAAGAAAACCATAAATAATTGTAACGTAAGATCTATGGTGGGAAATCTGCATACACGGTTACAAGTTACCAAGATAGCAATATATCAATAAAATAGTTTATCAGCGCCTAATATACTGGCGAGCTTAATTGAGCGTATTAATACCAATATTGTCATCACCTATTACTCTATTGAACCGTGACACCTCCCGTCGGAGCATTGTCACGCGTGCGTATAAATGCCCAATTATCCTAGTGGAATTCGAATACAGACCAGTGAAGTTTCACACTGATAATAATGAATCTATTAATGAAAAATGTACGACAAAAAAAGGGTTTTAAATTTTGACAAATGATTATTTAATTCCATTCTGATTTGAATGTCATGAAAATGGAATTGGAAGAGCGGATAAAAGTAATTTTTCGAACAGATTGGTTTTTATTACCACCAACGAGACATTAAATTAACAAAATAACAAAATAAATACGAATTACAACTGGACTAGTTGTTTACATACATATTAAGTGTCGAAGTTTCGAAACATATCGACAATTTAAAATCGGTAAACTGGGGAAAAAAATTTTTCTAACTCAACTTTATTCTGTTGTTATTAAATAAAAAAAAATTTATAAGTGAAAGAGCAATTTAAAAGTTACTGAGTACATAAGTTTGTCCTTATTTCAATATTTATAGTTCAGCATTTTAACTCGGTTCTGTTAAATCGTTCCTTTATTTTTGTTCTATCAAACAAGGATACGGTAAATTACAAAACAGAAAATAGAAACGAAAAACAAACTACTGTTTGCTGGTAGATTGAAATCGCGTTACTTCGGGTATTCAAATCCGTTACATTAAGGAAATATCTGACGAAATTCCGTACAATGAAACCGCAGTTACGCCTTTTTATTCTTCTTCTTCCTCTCCTTCTTGGTTGCCTTAGTCTGCTGGTTTTGGTTTGGAGAAAATTTAAATTGCCTCAAACAATTCAATCATTTAGCTGCATTGTCAGCGCAGTAATAGGCGAACTGTGCAAATTCCTGGTATTATATATAATAGCGATGGTAAACTATTATCGATGGACGGAAAGCGAGTGAGAAAATAAACTAAAATAAATTGCACACACAGTGACCTGAAAGACAAAGAAAAATCTGAGGTATTAAATGCACTCCCATGACGTAATTGTTACACATATTTTTAAATATAATTGTGGGATTGTGGGAACGAAATGAGTGTGTTTGGTGTTATGCATCAACTGTTGTCATGGGCACGCAAAGTGTAACGTAACACGTCACTTATTTTAAGACGTGATATCCTTCATCAATAATGATAATAATAATGAGGCTGCTGACTACCTAACCGAGTGTTCATTATTTTTGATTGTTATTGCGTAATTTTATAGTTTTTTACTCCCGTGTAATTATCGATTGTAATTATAGTTTCTGATTTTTTTATGTTTTATCGATCGCTTTAAATTAATGGACTTTTTGTAGTTGTGGGTTATAATTTGTGCTCAAATTGGCTTATTAATTGTTAATAATGTCCAGTAAATTATAGAATGGTTGATTGAATTTAATTGGCCAGTTTTTTTAATTTCAGTCTTTTTAGGACTGGAGTTCTAAAAATTTTAACAAATTTGTTTATAATTCAGCCATTTACATATCATTTTTAATTTTATTAATTGAAAATTAAATTTCAACTTGAATTTCCTTTAACAAATATTATTGGCGTATTTAAAAATATTTTCCAAGTTCCAAATAAATTTCGGAAGAAGTTTAGGATTCATTTGATCCCATCAGCGTGGCGTATGAACGTCTTTAATGTTCAAAAATTGACTTTGGACAATACAGATATAAATATGATTTTTTTAAATCAATTCCATCAAATTTAATAAACATTATTATGTCCTTTAAAATTTTTTTTGAAAACTACTTTTTGTACGAGTCATAAGTTTTTTTTTTTAAATATTTTGAATCTAATTTCTATTAATTATTCTTTTAGATCCCTTGAATTTCATAACAGTAAAAACTAATGATAATGAGAAAGACCAATAAAATCATAATTTCTCACAAAGTATCAAAAACCGCGTATACATCTACCGTAATCAGACAGCAGGAGACCAATTAACCAAATATAAAAATTCCACATCAATTCTAAAGCCTGTATGTTCAGTGATTAAGTCTTAAAAAACAAAGTTTAATGATTCAACATTGAAATAGTTAATACTAATAGCACAATAATAATAAGTAAGCCCGATGAATCATCACCTCGATTCATTCGTTGATGAAGCAGTAATCGTGGATAGTAATCGCGTATAAAACAGCAGACTTGGATGATTAGATTTTGTTGACACCTCAACACTCGACAGCTGTTTTCTGCTTTACCTTCTTCGTACACACATATATAAATATAAATATAAATGTGTGTTGTATATGTATAAAATACGGACAACGCACTTCGTGAGGTATCGAATAGTGTGTAACCGAGTTCAACACTCGCATCGAGAAATAAACTGGTTTGCGTCTGTCCAGGCTGGTAAAGTTGTAAACTTGTGTAGCGTATAGTACTATTATTATATATATATAACTGCAGACTAAACTTTTAATAGAAATACTCTTCTGTATGAGTCCTCCTCTACCTGGGGATAGAAAAAAGTCCTGTTCGTTGAAACGTGTCATACTTAAAGTTATATCCTTGAGGGCAATCAACCTGTAATTCGCTCCGAGTAACCAAGGGTACTTTAATTCCATTCACCTCATCAATGCCATTTTGTATCTTTTAATAATATTATAAATGATATTCAATAGTTTTTTTTCTTCCTATTCATTAATTTTTATTTTATTAAAGCTCTCGTTATGATACTCCACGACACAGGTTACGTCACTTTACACTCGTTTTTTGTTAGATCAATAATATAAATTATTAGTTTATTAGTAGTAAAAATCAACGTTAGGTTTTCGCTTAAGAATTTAACGCTAACCGATTAAATTATAATTTATTATAAATTCTTATTATTTTTATGGGCATTTATTTATGACCCAGCTTATATGCGAATGATACGAATGGTTGCAACACAAATTGAGGAGACGCGATTAAATTATTTCGATCGAGGCATCAGGCGTGAGAAATTTCTGGATTAAAAAATTAGGCTAAGCTTTTTATGCAGTCGTTTAATTAAAAAAAAAAAAAAATTAAAAACTTGAATTTTTTTTTTATGAAATTTTTGTATTAATCAAAAACATTATTAATTATTCAAAAAATGAATATAAGCAATTTTTTGAAGTAAGTAAATTATATCTCTTGTATAGAGGAACTTTATGTTAAAATTAAAAAATGAAAAATGTTGATTGAAAAATAATTTTTCTTAATTAATTAAATCAATAATTCAAAACCTTTAAATCAAGAAAATAATTTACTTGAATCAGGATATCCTTTTTTCCGTGCAATGAATAATTTAATTAAAATGATAAACAGGAAATTAAAAAACTATTAGTAATTATAACGTACAAAAGTTTATTTAATAAGCTCCAATAATTTGTACACAGAAATAATTTCATCCATTAAATAAAATCTACAATTTGCCAGCTCTGAAATGCAATTTAATAATTTTCTCGATGAGTAAATAAAACTGCATTCGTATCGTAAAATAAGAATCAAACGATTCAAAATCCGAGTTATCTAAATGGCGATGCAATACCAGTGCATGGACCGGGATTCCTACGTTACATTAACATTACACTTGTAATATATACACAGCAGAGGCAAGAAGAACTAGCACTTAGTTGGCTCTCCAAGAATCTCAGCAGTAGCCCGTGACGAAATCCTTAGCATCATAGTTTCATCTCATTACGTAATTCAAGGCTTTCACTGGTGGTACTCACCGTCTCTGCTCATCTCTCTGCTAAATCCCCGCATAACATATCCTTCTATACATTTATATAAGCATGTAGAACAGTATAGTATGGTATAGATTTAGCAGTAATACAAAATGAACGTGAATGAGGCGGTACCTCCGTCACTGGAACTGGCGAGACACCTTGTAAAGGGAATCCCCATTAGAGGAAGGCGTTCGTCCGGCACAGAACACTCAGTACAGAGTAAACTGCAAACTGCAAATCCGGTTTACGCGGTTGCTCGGTGGCTCTTATTCTAAAGTTGAGATTAAATAACCGCACTGAGAGGAGAATGAGACTGACAAGAGCCGAGTATTTAATACCCTGTACGAGTACAACTATACTACAGCCTCTGCACTGCTGAGTTGGGGATCAGGATATAACGAGATTCATCACGAGGGTTGGTTAACTCCGTCCTCCGTCCTGTGACGCCTCTCCGGATACTCTATTATAATTTTATTGCTAAAAAAGCACATGTACTCCACGTCATTACGCTGTTCCGTCATATATATCCGGTGGTTAATGATCTTCCACAGACGATTGCTCAATAATGGATATATATTTATAGTTTATTTTAGTTTATGCGATAAATAACAAGTTAATTTTTTACTGGAACGTTTTAAAAATTTAAAAAGATACACGGGACGGAATTTTGAACCTGAAAAATCAGGATGAATAATTGGGAATTTGATTATCTTGAATGAAGCCAAAGTTTTTTTGGCTTAACTCAATTTTATTTGATTCAGAAGTTTTTGTGATTGATTGAAAATAATTAAATTATTTAAAGTCATGATAAATTCTTGTTTTAAAATTTTTTTATCTTGGAATAAAAAAAGTTTTTCGTCAATTTAAATATAATTTTGAAAAGTATTGAGGAAAAGTAATACAATTTTCTGCTAGAGATTATCCAGAAAAAATTTGTGTTTTGAACTTTGATTATTTTTCTTTTTTTAATTATTTATTAAAAATTTTAAATCATCTTTTGAAAGCTTTCTCAAAAAATTAAATCGATAAAAAAATTTTTTTAAAGTCACTCAACATTTAAAAAATTTTTAAAATCATTAAAAGTTGATTTTTTTTTTTCGATTTTAATGTTTTTTTTTGTTTTGAAAAATTTTTAGATTGAAAATTACATACATTCTTTTTCTTATTTGTCGTGCTTTATTTCTATGTTTAATCATTAATTATTACGGTTTTGAATGTAATTTTACATTTTTATGAAGGTAATTTTTACAGAATTTCTAAAAATTATGATCTAAAACTGTAATCTTTAGTGTCGAATTCCGATAAAAAAAACTTTCGTATTTTTCTGTTTTCTTGTATCTCTAATATTTTATCCTTAATTTCACCTTTACACTAAAGAACCCTCTCATAATTTTTATAATTAATCCCTTATCCTCATAATCACTCAAATTACCATAAACAAACCTCAGCAACAAAAAAAAAAGAAACAAACCTACTGGTTCATGTCGGCGGTTTACCAGCAAGCTAGTCTAAAAAAATAATTTCTCACATCCACGTCCGCTGTCTACTAAAGTAGTCCTGAGTCCTGGGTCTTAGTATGAAGCGGATCCACATCAGCGTGCGTGAGGCGTCGAGATGATAAGAACATTAATGCGCTAGTGTGTGTAAACATACATACATATCCACACATATATATCCGAATAGACTTTTGTAAAGACTGTGAGTTAAGCAGGATAGCATTACACAGGTTACGATAACACGTAACAGAGCCACCTTTTATAAATACCACATTAATAAAAATATCGGGATCCACACATAACACGGTCTTACCGTTTTCTCTGCTCTGCAGAATAGAAGACAAGAGTAAGAGTAAGAGTCTAGAGTATTACAGGATCCATATATCTTGAGATAGAGCGAATCACGGCTTGCCGGTGGGGGTTATAACCGTAGCAGTCTCAGCTAAGCGTGAACCTTATTATTTATAAAAAATCCTTGCTCCGTATAGTGCAGACCAGATTCAAGACTTTACCGGAAGAGTTAAGAGTTAAGAGATGTGTGTGCACCTTACACCTTACACCCTACACCTTATTCGCGGTGAACTAGCACAGCATACACCGTTGATTTTACTCGGCAGCCGTACGCTAGTGACTAGTTTAACTTGGGATCTATCGATACCAGTCTCATATATTGATTTATATTTATATTTAAGTTGTTAATGCAATCCAACCCGTCTACTTAGAGTTGGTGCTGTTGGTTAAGGCTGACCACAAGCTTGACTTATGTATTGTGTTTAATGTCGTAAGCTACATACTATATACTACATACTCTAGACTAGTAGAGAACAAGTACCAGTATGTCTTTGGTCTGAGCGAGTACCATGCGAGCTGCTCATGATAGTTTACGTTCTGTCGGCAGGTCAATGCTCGTTCTCTTCTTCAGATATTGTTTCCTTTACTTTCAATTATTAACCTAATTTATATTATTTAATTACCTAATTTATATCATTTAATTAACTAACTGAGTTTCAATGGAGAAAAATAGATTTGGTTACTGAAAAAGGTTTCATTTTAAAAGAAGTATTTATTTGAAAATTGTCGTTTTATATTTTGATATGTTTACACCTATTAGTTCGAAAATTTAACCCAATTTTTTATCTTACCTGTTAAGGACGTTCCGAGAAAAAACCGTTTTCTTACAATTTTTTTGAAATTTTGTGTACTTATACTCATAAGTATCCTCTATACGTAGAAATTTTCTTAAATAGTACTTGCGGCATTAAATTCTGAAATATTAGCATTTAAAATTTGTAAATTTTACACACAAACCCTATGCTGATCGACGTTCAAGCGAATGTTTTATTAAATATCAACCGTACTTTTATTAGGATTGCTTTAAAAAACTGAGAATTATTAATTGAAGATATAGCAAGTATTTTTTAACAAAAATAACATAAACGAGCGGTATTCATTTTTTTTTTTTTTTTAAATGTTTGAAGTTAGTGACTTTCGATATTTTACGTGAGTGGAAGTAAGTGAGCGATAGTCTGTTAAGAGAGGCAGCACTAGTGCGTGAGAAAGAAACCAATAGCCATAATCTATTGGTGTCTTTTTCTGGTCTATGAACGTCCTTAAATGAAAGAAATAATTCAGTTTTTTATCTGGGATTGTAATGGGCCAAAACTAAAAAAAATACTATTTATTTCTGCAGCTTGAGGACTTGAAAGAATCGGAATTTTTCAAAGCAAAAATTTAATTTTTCTATTGAAAAATGTTACTTTGAAAATCTTAAACTCTTGTTTTGAAGTATTCAGTTGAAAGTAATTCAAAAAATTTACTGGCGAGTCAGGAAAATAAAAATTTTGGCTATTATAAAATTATTTTGGTAAAAAGAAATTATCTTTTGTAGAAGAAAGTTGTTCTTACTTTAAGAATTTGATTATATCGACTAAAGATAATATACCTTTGAATTAAGAATCGCAATAGTAATCAACCGAAGGTACAATTATCTTCATTCAAGAATTGAGAAACTAAAGAAAATCTTGTTTGAAAAAAAAAAAAAACATGTCTAATTTTTAACTTCAATAATAAATCTTGAAAAATAAATTGAATCAAATTTTCATAGAATATTGAAAAAATTCAAAACTTTTTACTTGCAAAATTATTTAACAAATCAAAGATTGTTGTAAAATTAAAAAAACTGCTTAATCCAGTTATATGCAAGTTCGATTGAATTTCTAACGAGTTTAAGCGGCTTTATAATAATGAGTTAGAAGTGAGTAAGCGCGTGGGTGTAAAGGGTTTTCTTCAGCTTGAAAGATTAAGTTTATTAGCAGTACTAAACAACCACGGATTACGTGGCAATCAGTTTATTTCACGGTGTTGATACAAACTGCTTTGATCGGAAGAGCATCCTAATGCGACTGCTGATAACTCATTTTCCGTTTTATTAATTTTATTTATTAACAGATAAATAAAATAACGATACGGTATAATGAATACAGAAATGATAAATATTATTTTATTATCAGCCATATTTTACTTTACGATAATTGCGGAAACTTTGTAGCCGTATTTATGGAAATGTAACACATTCCTAGAAACGAGTATTATCATTATCATTATGAATCGAGCGAATCAGCTTATAAAATCACCACTATTATTCAGCGTTTGTATATAATACTACAATACTGTATGAATGTATATCTATGTGTGGATAGATGATTGAGGAAACGAACAGTATTGCACTTACGATATAATATAACCTAGTTGGTATTTTCTGGTGGATATCAATGCGAGAGATTCTTTCCTTAGATATTGGAACAATTTATATTTTTGAAACGTGAGCCAATGAGAAATCTTTTGGTTTTCCGTGACTGTGCAAAACGAGTAATATAATCTAAGGTCATAGTAATAATATTTTGTCACACAGATATTCAATAAACTTTATCGTCTACGAAAACTGTCGGATTTAAATTTTTTACAGTAAATTCTGGAGATATTTTATAGGAAAATATATAAAATAGTCACTAAAATTTTTGAAAATTTATTGCTAGTTAGCGGTTTAGTTTTTATTGAACAAAAACAGTGGGGTAATTTTTTATTGTTGGTCTGAATAGTTCAGATATTATTAATATAAACTCATTAGCAAATCTTGAACAAAAAAATTTATATAGAAGAAATGTATGAAAATACATTTTCAATAACAAAACAAAAAACATTTGTATTTACAATTTTTTTTTTGTTTTTATAATAAAAATTCCGTATCTAAAAAATAAAACCGCAACAAATTTAGAGGCGTTCAATATTTTTAAATTTTCCGCTTCTAATGCGGTCGCCGGAATATGCGATTTGTATGGTCTTATTGATAAGGTAAAGTACCCAGTACTTGACACATAAAAATAGGATCAATATTTGAACAGACTTTTCGAATTGCTGTAATACAAAATCCGTATATTTATTATGACCACTATGCACATGTTTAATTATTTAATGGTACAGTAATTGATTTCTGAAATCACAATATAATTATTTTTTTGTTCAACTTAAAAGTTGATATGTCAAGAATAGCCGATAGATGCTATTTTTTTATGAAAAAGGTACTAAACCCTAAACCGAACAATTATTAAAAAAAAACGGTACATTATTATTTTAAGTTAAAAAATTGTATCACCCAGGGAAATACTCTTTTCTAAATAATACATATTTTTTGTAACGACTAAACTATAATTGTTATAGCTATTAAATTTTAGCGTCTAGTTAGACGCTACCTATAACTCTAAATTTTCAAAGTGGTGCCCAGAACTTAAATAAGCTGGGGCCGTACAATTTTAACAGTACTCTATCCTCTAATAGGTTTATAGACTAGTGACCAGAATTTTGATTTGTATTAATTACTAAAAATTAAATAAATTTTATAACTAAAAATTAGTGTAGTTAAAAATGATTAAACGTTTTTAATTGAGTTGTTTTTTTATTTTTAATTGAAAATTTGGTTCGTCATTCATAAAAAATTTAATTAAAAAATTAAATATAAATGTTTCTCATTTTTAAATGAACATATTAAGTATTAATAGTATTGTAAACGTTCTCGCAAAATTAAAAAATATTTTCATTAATTTTTGTCTTAAAAATTATAATTGCTTCGCTGGTGATGAATAAAATTAATCGTCAGTGAAGTAACGGAAATTACTTCTGATAAGAAAGTCGCCGGGCTCTAGCCTAAACATCGTGAGAGCTGAACTCCAACGACTTCTCTAGGGTAACCTGAGATACAACGTTGCCGATTTTATTAATTATAATAATTCTTTGTACTCTGGATGCAAATCCAGGCAGTCAGCCGATGAACATCTTTGGTCCCGGACTTATATCCGGAGATGGACTGACTCCACCCAATTTTAAAGTTTAAAATATATTTAATTTATTATTAATCCTGGGTGTTAATTCATCACTGATAAAACCATTTCTAAAGTCATATAATTTTGAAAGAGGGTCTAGTGACCAGGCCCACTTGGAGTCTGTCGACTAACTAATACGGCCAAATCTGGAAGACAATTAAAATCAAACATTTCAAATTTTGAGAACGTAACAGTATTATTTTTAATATTAATCAATAATATGTTATAATTCTTTTGATTTTTAAATAAAACGTCAAAATATAAATATTCAATTATCTGCGTTATTTTGCGCTTCAATCAACCCAAAATTGTTTATATTTTTATGAAAATCGCTAATGTGAACTAATTAATACTTCTTTATATACTAATAGTAGGGTCAAATACGTTTTAGATTGAAACCTGTTCAACTACTCAATTAAAAAAAAAAATGTAATTCCTCTCATAAAATTGAGAAACGAAGAATCACGACCACTCCAAACAAAATCGGTAAATCCCCAGATAGTAATTAAATGAAATTAAAAAAAAAAAAAAAACTAACGACTCATTAATTTCAAAAATAATATACGCGTAAATTATCCTTACAAGTATAGCACTCATTACCTTAGATATAATACCAATAGCGAGTAATATATAACAGAGCACACGCACTTAATTAGTAACTACCCGATATGCACTCAAGTAAACATTTCAAATCCTCTTGCGTTTCTCTTTCTGGTCTCAGTGTGTAAAATATCGGAAAAAAATAGCATAAATATCTTAACTCCGACAAAAAACCATATAATAATTATCTTCAGGACAGTGCAATAATTTATCGTAAATGGCCTGAATTTTTTATCGCCTAAAGCCATATAATATATATATATATATATAAATATAGTTCATGCTATAAATGAGTGCAGTCTTATTTTTTAATAAATACATTTTTTTCACAGCCAACCCTGTTTATTTAATTATAATTAATACTCAGATTAATGATTCTCGGCCGTCTGTTTAGTAAGATATTTTTAACTTCGATGTTCCTTACATTATTTATTTATTGCTCAAAGGACTTTTCTTCAGGATGCATATATATGTGTATGTAAAAGACTAAGATTGGAGGTTTTATCCTTAAGCTCTAGTTGAAGCCTTTTGCCGGCACCTTTTGCCGACGATCCGGTAATTATCAGTCCATATACAACTTTGCTATTTCGCAATGTCAGACGGTAAATTGCGTTGAACTGAAAATGTCTGAAAAGGCCCCCAAGAGTGTTTTTCTTGCGTCTTAGCTCTTAAGCTTATTACACAAAAATATATATATATGAAATAAAATAAAATAAAACAAACTATTTCAAAGACATTATTAATGAACGCGAGATATTTGAAATTGAATACATAATACATAATACGATTAAATTTAATTAAATCGGGAAAATCTGAGGATTTATTCTTTAGCCGTGTCCACCTGTCGGGTTGCGATTTTTTTTTCAACGCTCCGCAGCTGAAGTTAACATTAAAATACTTTAACATTGACAGTAATTTCCGCGGGAGAAGTGAATTAATTAAATTATTATCCGATAAAAAATTTAAGTATTTTTTAGTAATTCGAATGGAAGGAGCGAAATATTCAAGGATGCTGCATAATTTATGGCGTATCGTTTGACATGGGAAAAAGAGTATTGAAGTCTTAGACATACAACTTCCTCGTTATTAATCAGCAACACAACAGAGCATATTTGACTCTTTTCTCTTTTCTCTTGGGAATTATTTTATTTTATTATACTCCTGCATAGCCGCGTCTCACTTGTACCAGGAGGTTTCAACCGTGACCCTGAAAAATTTTTAAGTCTGATATAACTCCAGACTATACTCTACTCGATAACTTATTGCATTGAATGCAAATCTTATGATCTACCCGGTGAATGCTACATACCGATAGTAGAATACTGGTACTTTGTTTATATCTGTGCGGGTATAATTACAAAAAATCGACAAATCTTTTTTTCTCAAATGATTTTGAAATTTTGTGAGAAAATACCACAATAAAGATATTGTTAAAATTTGAGCCCTTAATATTGATTTTGGAATTTGCAATTTTTAATTTAAATAACATGGGAAGAATTTTTTTTAATTTTGAAATTTTATATTTCATCCTACAAGCAACGTGTCAGAGAATATCATGAATATTTTATTGTAGAAAATTAAACGATCTAGAAAAAAGGTCTCTTATGACTTTTTGATAAATTCACACTTTCAAAAGTTATTTAAGGTTAAAGGTTGACATGTCTAAAATTAAAAATTTTTTTTTTTAATTTTCGGCGTAATTATTATTTTTAGTAGTATATGTACTGCCGAAGCAAGTACGCGTAATTATTATTTAAATAAAAATTACTAGTTAAACCAAAAATTGAAAATAAACTCGAACGAATAAAAAATAATTTAGTTGAGTGTTCATGAATTTTAGTTCATGATTTCATAATTTTTTTTCTTAATAATTATTTAAATAAATTTACAGTAAAATTTTTACAAATTTGATTTTTACTAAACACTAAACGTTTTTTCGACATTAATTTCCTAGATTTTATAACTTTCCATAATTTAAAGTCCAAAAATCAGTGATATTGTAATTTTTAATGTGCATGCGCTATTTACTTGCAGAACCCCAAAAAAATGAAATACACAAGGATATATTTTATTTTTCATGTAAATTAATTTAATATCATTTAGCGCCGGAATCCCGTGTAGAAACCTCTCGAACCGTAAATGCGTGAGAAAATGACTCCTGCCTCGGCTGTAACTGAGTAAAAAGGATGCTTCCTTGTTCCTTCAATTGAACGTCAAGTATATCAATCTAAACCTATGGATCGAGTGTCAGCGGCATTTCTTTTAATCCTTTGCTTTATTTGGCTCCGCTTTTATTTCCTTTTATCTTTTATCCAGTAAATCATGTCGCGTCTATATATCAATACTGCGTTCGTCCTACTCAATGAATTAAACAACGTCACAAAGTTAAAAAATTGTACCCTCTCTGTCTCTGTTTACTCAATTTTCCCACATAAAAATAAAAAATATCTCAAAGATCTGAGTTTCAATTCAAACTTCCCGGTCGTCAAATATTTATTTACAAAACAAATATCCACTAAAAATTTTCCTTTTCATTTAATATTTCTAGTTTTCGTCATATTCCATGGCATATGCAGCATAACGCGGATCCAATATTTGCAATATGCTGGTAAAGCTCGATGTTATTGCGTTATTGGTTGTGACAATATTTACGTCCGTAGTCGTTATCTCTATCGGTATTTTGAGCGCATCAGAACAGTATTTGCTTTAATACAGAGATTAGACATTGCCAATAGACATGTCACATTATTGTCAGAGCTTTCAGATAGGAGTAACGCAGAAGACAAAGTATGAATGGAAGCTACACTGAAAATATAGTAAATTAGATTTAATTCTCTTGAGAGAAAAATTATTGAATCAAGAACATAATTTTGGAAAATTTAATTACCTTGAATCAAGTGAAAAGATTTTTGGATGAAGAAATTGTCCGTGATTTAAGTAAATATTTTCATGCTACTAGTAGAAGTTTAAAGCCAATTTTTTCTCGAATCAAAGACTTTTCTGCTGAAACTCGGCAACTTTCGGATTGAAGCGCAAAAAAAAAAAGAAAAGACAAATTTACGACTTTTTGCGATGTAATATCGTAAATTTAATAACATAAAATTATGAAAGTGAAGATATTGAAAGTCTGGACATGGATTACGATGTGACAATTGTAATTTTTCATCCAATTTTCTTTCCGATTACTTGATTCAATACAATGAAACTTTAAAATGAATTTTTTGGTTCAAGAATTTTTCTCTTGAGCCAAATTTTTTATTTGTGTAAATGTCATTTTGTTTAATCTAATTTTAATTTAAGTTATTAAAACGATGTGGTCAAAGCTTGCACTAATGTAGGAGTAGTGAAACAACAATAAAACGCTTGTGATACCAAAATAGTCCTCGATTAAATTCGAGGGATGCGATGCCTGAGTATTGACTACCAACTCGGACGTGATTCAAGGCTAGCCACCTCGTATTTGCATTGTGTTTTAGCGTCACCCTCTTCTACTTGGTTAGTTCTCTACCCACCGCATACTCGCAAATATTCTTAGCGACACTGGACTCGAGTCAAACACTTAACATCCATTCTCGTTCTTGTGTACTATGCGACATACCTATTCCTGCTGTATTTATTCAGTCCCTTCACCGCTGGGTGGGAGCAATCTGAGTAATTGCTTGATTTATTTCAATAATTAATTTCAAGTGTCATTAATTTTTTGATACTACCGTGGCGATTTATTTATTTATTATTTATTGGTAATATTTATCTATAAACAATAAAGAAAATAGAACAGCAAATTACAATTTTTTTCAAATTAAATATGTAGTTTGCTGGCCATAATTTAAAGATATAGGTGGTAAAGATTTTGACTGCAATAGCATGAATCTTAAACAATTGTAATTTAAATTTCAATTATATTAATAAATATTACTAATAAAAATAAAAACACTTCTAAATAATATTTAAATAAATTAAAAAATATTTTAATCAATTTGACTAATTATTCATTTTGAAGAGTTTAATTGTCTTGAATTAAGTTAAATGTACTTAAAACAAGAAAATTTTCTCCGTTCAAGAATTTTTCTACTTAAATCAAAATGATGAAGCTATTCAAAATTAATATCTTGGTTCAAGAATTTTTCTAGAGAATCAAGTTAATTATTATGTCAATGTCAAGTGAATTTAGATCTAATTGTTACAAATTAAAAAAATGTTCTTCAATAACGATACACTGAAAAAAAAAATTAACTTGAATCAAGAGAAAAAATTCTTGAACTAAGTTATTTTTTCTGTGTAAACATAAAGACCTTTTAATTAAATTATATATTTTTCATTTTATCACAAATCTCGTCAAAAACACGCATGTTAATTTTTGTTAAGCCTTTCGCGCACTTTCAATGTCAATGTTTTTTTTTTCTTACGCACCTGATTTAACTTAACAAATTTTAATTGTAAGATTCACTGAAAAAAATGAAACTTGCCGTAATTTCTCACAAATTTAAATCAGTGCAGAAAACCAACAGTCATACATCATAAATAATAAATGATAACATGCCCATCGACGCTTGAAAATAAAAAATACATAATAAATATCCGGTTTATAAATATTAGTATCTAGAAATGAGAAGTTGGATTTAAGTCGAAGGTGGGCGAGGTTGTCTCGATCTTGGTCATTTATTTAAAGTCACGCGCAAATAATCACCAGAACACAGACACTAACTGTTGCATTTCCATTGATATATATTTCAAGTACATGCAGGTATATCTATATATGTGTGAATGGTATAATAATACGAGTAAGGCCACTGGGCATCCCTTTTACCGAGAATGTGACGTTAATGAGAAAATAGCACTCGCGAAAGCTTTCTGTTAACGTGTACACACTTTTGTATTTGCCAGTCCCTCCACAGGGATCTAAATACACTAGCCAGTTTACCACTTGTCCTTTGTTCCTTTTAATCCTCATTTTTACACCCATTTTTTTCTTAGTTTTTTTTTGATGCTCCAATACCAAGGTGGTCTAATTTACACAAGATATATTTTATGCTTAACTCGATCAAACTTTAGTTTAGTGTTTTTTTAAATTGACTACAGCCCATTTAACGAAATACGGATACGGCAATAAAACCCATCCAGTCTCTGTGTTCTAGGCAAGTTAACTCAAGAGTTAAGTATTTATATTTATATATAACACAGTCTCTTCTCCATACTGTATCAAGACTCGCATTGTATTGTTTAAACTTTCCCATTATTGTGTCTCGTTGACAAAGTAAATTGTATCCTGCGACTTACACTTACTTATTATATTATGTATATATATATATATATATATATATATATATATATATATATATATATATATATATATATATTGTAATCGTAATATAAAGCGCGCTGAAGGAAAGAACACCTTACGCAAGTCGGAAAAAATTTCAAGTCAATGAAATGTTTTAAAGACATCCCTCTAGACGACTTGATTTATCAAACTTACCCTTCAAAAGCTATTACAATTTATAAATTTTATTTCTATCATCATTATGGATTGTAACTGCACCGCTGGGATTATAAGAAGAGGAAATATTGCACTGAAATATACTGTACTGAATATTTTAAACCTTTTTATTTCAATGCTTCTGATGTTGAGTGAAATCTTTACTCTTATTTTTTAATTTGTGATCATTCACATCTTTAATATTAAAAAATAAGAGTATTTTTTCGAAATTAAAATAGTCACCTATCTTAAATTCTAAGATATAAATCCCAGTAAAATAATGTCCATAGCAATATCAGACTGTATATGCGAATTAAAAAATAAATTTCTATTTTTCTAAAAAAGTGTAGGTTGAATATGGGATATGAATAAAAAATTACTTTAGTATCGAATCAAATTAAAAAAAAAATGTCAGATAAACTTCTTAGGAAAGTGAAAAAATAATTATTATTTCAATACTTAATGCCTCAAAATTAACTCTCCTCTAAGAAGACAATTCAGCGACCATGCGCTATCTGTTGATGATTTTTGAAACTAGCTCTAGTGAAAAAATTACATATAAGCATATCCAGCTAGATTTATACATTAATATAATATAGCCAATTCTTATATTAGGAATAATAAAAATATAACAAAACTTATTTTCTCAATTTATTGAAAATGATAGAGACCAAAAGTTATTGTGCTGAATTATAATTTTTATAATTATTTTATATTAATTAAGATTTAACAAAAATTTCAATCATTTGTTATTTGTTGAATAACGTATTATAAAATTATTCTGATATCATTTTTCGATTAAATTGAGTAGTCATTTTTTTTTTTTTTTCGTATACACCTAAAATAATTTTTTCAATATTAAAATAAAAATTTACCAATATAGTTTTTTTGCTTTTCGTAAATTTTAGGAGTTTTTTTTTTAAGAAAAAAAAAGCCTCTAAAACAAAATAGCATCTCGGTTTCCTCACACGTTTTTCACTACGCATGATGAAAGTAAAACCGGAATTTCTCGTAAAAATTAATAGTTCTGACCAATAGTACACTGTTAAAAATTTCTATTGTATTTTTACAAAAAATGTGTTGGAAGTAATTACGCACCACGATTTAATAATTTTAAAACTCAGTTTTGTAAATTTACTATACTATTTAGTATAATTTAATATAAGAAAATTACAACATATTTGTTGAAATTTACTAAACTTTTACTGAAAAAAAGTTTAGTAAAATTCCTAACACGTATTGTAATTTTACTAATCAAATGATACCCAAGATGTTTAGTAATTTTAGAATGAAGTATTATACTTATACTATGCATTCATTCCATCTATATTTAAGAATATTACAGAAAATTTGCAGTAAATTTACTAACTATTTACCAAAAATTGATGAAAATTACTCAACATTTGTTGTAATTTTACTAAAAATTTATCCAAAATTTTTATAGTAATATTGCAATATGAATGTTGTAATTTAGCTCAATAAATAAATATTAAAAATGTGTGGTAATTATAAAATACTGTATTTTAACTATACTCAATTCATTTTGCTTAAATTTCGGAAAATTATAAAATATTTGTACAGTCGAGTCTTATTTTTTTTTTTTTTAACTAGATTTCCGTTAATATAAGAAAGACATTTGCAATTTTTCAATACGCGTGTTTTAAGTTTATGTAACCACCGAAATAAAACGTATTCAGTTAATTTAAAATAAGGTACATTTATTAAAAACTCAGTTCAATAAAATTATAAATATTCATGACTTTTATTTCAAGACATACTTAAAGCTATCAAACATAAGTCAGCAATTTCACACATTACAGATATCGTTTGTAGTATAAAATGATCTCATTATTCTCATAAAAAATAAATTTTTATAAAATATCAGTAATTGAGATCATATTTCATTACAACTAATATTAACTAATTATTTTATGTAATGTAGTATCATAAAATATAAATAATAATATTATTATTTTTATAGAAATTAGCACCGTAATAATACAATGGTTTAATAATATAAGAAGTCATATAATAGAGAAGTAATAAATATTAAATAGTGACAGTAGAGCAGCCGTCATGTGTTGATGCAGTTACTCTTTAGTATACTCTGTAGTATACGGTTCAATCATCGTGATCAACTTGATAACTTTAGGATAAACATTTGTTGCCTTTCGGTTCCTACTCCGTTTTGTACCTTTTGAAGGACAAATTTCGAGAAATAGTCTGAAATTTAAATTAAGTGATAAATTAATTTCATATAAACAACAAAATAAACGGAATAACATAATTTTTAAAAGATTGAAAATTCAGACGAAATAAGTAACAAAGGGAAACTGAGTAAGATGAAATTTTTCTCTTAAAAAACGTCTTAATGCTAATTCTATAATGTCAAGCTAAATTCACAAACTTGCCAATATCAAGTAATAACTTAAAGATTTTTATGACATTTTTTTTCGAGAAACTTAAACTTAAAGTTTTTAAATAGAAGTCAAATGAAAAAATATTTATGCAGAAGAGTTGAAAGTCAAATTTCAATAAAATTTTTAAGCACTCACCGTTGAATTGTCTCCAACGTTCCCTCGATTTCCTCAAGGTAGACGATACCAAATACATAATTAGAAACCAAAATTTAAAAAGTTATTTACTTAATCAATATTAAAATAAATTTATTAAACTTACTTGATGCCGATTGTAGAAACAATAATTTTTTATCCTCAGTCCTGATCTATTGTAATTATAGTTATCACAGAAACTTTTATCCTTGGTCGTAGTATGATTATAATTACTATCACCACATAAATTTTAATTTTTAATCACCTCAGTTTCACTTTATGTTACAAATTACTGAAAACATAAGGTCACTTTGAACTATTACAAAAAGAATTCAATGACTTTGTTGAGCTGAAAATGACGTAAACCTGATGGGTGTCAAAATGCGATTGAATGTGGATTAGTTCGTTTCTCATAAGACGTCTTAGTGTCAAGATTTTCTTCTGTCAAAAAAAAGGGGTAGGAGGAAACATGTTAAAGCGTGCATTCTGTACTGTACGACACCACAAACAAACACTGTACTGAATAGTGCGTAATATATAGTCCAGTATTTGTTATAAGTCTATACTGCTGTCCTTTTTGTGAGTGAGATATCGTGGTAATATGACAAAAAAACGAACAGACTTAAAACACGTACTAGACTGTGGTGTGTTCGAGCCATTTACCCGAAATAAATTTGACACTGGGTGATATGATTGGGTTTTTAAAATTAAACATATCTGTCGCTAGCGGCTAGTATGCAATTTGAATGTTCTCTCAACGTATAAATAATTTTTTTTTCATAACATTATTTAAATAAAATTGAATAATAAGATTTTAATTATTGAAATGATTTTCTATATTATTTTTTATGAATATAAAATTTATTGAGAGAAATGTCGTTACTTACTGACAGAGTTTAGTCGCAAATAGACTATAATGTTAAAACCTATTACTATATGTTACCTACACTATGCTTAAAACTATTTTTTTTGTCCTCTCAGCGGAAAGTGACAACTTTCGTCACGATGCGCGAAACAAAGTTGACGCTTCGCCTGATAAAAAAATAGTATACACTTCACGGAAAGTAAATAAAAAAGCCTCAGATCACACGTTTGTTACTTCGGCTTCGCCTCGGCCACCAATTACATGTGATCTGAGACATTTCTTACTTTTTACTTCTCTAAGTGTGTATATAATATACTATATTGTGAAGTCTAACCCTCTGTATTGTCCTTAGTGAAACACATGTTTTTCTTTTTAACTAAGACCGTAATATTTGGTTATACTGCACATAGTAAAATGAGGAGTCATTTGTCAACTCAAGTACCTAAAGTCATAAAATCAAGCCTTTACAGGCTTTCTTGTTCTGGCTGCACAAATGTGCCTTAAATGTGTTTTTCACATTTAAAAACTAATAAAATAAAATACGTTATTTTTCTAAAATGAATATTTTTATGAATAAAATATCTAGAATAAAAAATTAAAAGTTTGTAACTGAGTTTTTTTTTTGCTCAAAGAATCTAACAGACTCGCCCACCAATTTTGGACCCATTTTTTTCAGAGAAAAGTTTGTCATCAGAATAAATTAATATTGTTTTTTTTATATACAGGATTTAAAATGAATTTTAAATATTTGCAGATTTTGTTGAATCGCTCAAAATAAGTCGGAATTCTAAAAAATGTTATTGAATTTAAATAGTTCAATGAAAATTAAGCAAATCGAAATTATTGATCATGAAAAAAAAATTGAAATTACATAATGAAATATTTTTGCATAATTTAATTTAAGTTTTTAGATAATTCTTTGTTATGAAAAGAATTTTTAATATCTCCATTGTAATAAATAAATAAATTTTCGGTAGATTTTTTTTGTAATTTTTCTTCTCGGAAATAAAATTCCAAGAAACGTTTGTTAATATGAAAAGTTTTCTATAAAATCTTAGCAAATAGTCTCGCACAATTGCTGAGATCATTGAAAAAATAAAAATTTTCGACAAAATTACAATTCGCAAAGTAATTGTACAATCGAAAATTGAATAATACAAAAAAAAGTATTAAATTTTTAAAGTCGTCATTGTAATTCATATTACAACTTTAGTTCGTGAAAACCAAAAAAATTCTAGTAAATAAAATTATAAAAAATGTTTGCAAATATAAGACATTTTTAAAGTAATTCAGCAAACAGTCTTGTAAAATTATCACACACATTAAAAAAAATAATAATTGTTGGTGAAATTACAATTCATGATATAATTTCACAATCAAAATTTGAATATTACAAAGAAAATTACTAAATTTTCAATGACCCTATTGTAATTTCTATTACAACTTTCTTTTGTGATTTTATAAAAATTTCTAGTAAACCAAATTACAAATAATGTTTGTAAATCTAAAATTTTTTTCATGAAATTCGACAAACAGTTCTGTAAAATTACAATACAAGTAGGATTTTTACATTAAGATCGTAAAATTACAACACATCCTACTAAGTTTCCTGACATCTTTTGGAAAATTACTAGAATTGTTTCATAATTTCGCAGTGGTAAACATCGATTTGTAATTTTACTCAACCTTTGTTTTGTAAAATGATTGTAATTTTACAAACATTTTTAACAGTGTATGGAAAAAAGGTTATACATTAAGGAAGATTGAGCTGAATAGTGTGTTGTATAGAGAAATATAAGACAAGACGTCCTCTTTTGATGACCGGTACTCTTGGGCAGTAAAACCGAGCATTTACGATTGGCCATGATGCCGAGTGCTTTTGGAAGATGTTTAAGTTCGCTCTAGTACATCAGAGCAGATATACCAAGTAGTATATGGAGGCTGAGGTACATAGGGACCGAGCTAGAAGGAATAGTGAGGGAAGTAGAGTAGAGAAGTATGATGAGAATCCTCAGCATTTAAACACTCCACTTAAACTCAGCAGATCCTCCAAGGAATACAAGAGCGAGGATAGACATGCTTTGTTTATACTTTCAGAGACTCTTCTTTACTTTATTTGTTAATTCGTGTCCACTCGTTTGTGCTCGTGTTTTATAACAACACATTCTAACTCTCTTTCTCTTTCGCTCTCTTTCAAAGGACCTCTTCACCTAAGGACTTAATAGAACGTTTCATGTAAGAACCAGAACAAGCGCAGCAAGCCTCGTTAACATTTTTCGACTTCTTTCGTTTTTACCATCTTCCAGTGAAATTCGAGATAAAAGACTTAACAACTGTCAATGACTCAATCAATCGATTCATGAAGGATTAAACTTTTAGGATTCATCATCAAGTCTGTTACACTTTTCAAGTTTTTTTTTCTTTTTATAATTAAAATGAAAGTGTTAGTCGATTTTTATATATCACACACAGAAAAAAAATTAACTTGATTCAAGAGAAAAATTCTTAAACCAAGAATATAATTTTGAAGAAGGTAATTGTCTTGAATCAGGACGAAAAATTCTTGAATTAAGTAAAATTTTCTTAAATAAAGAAAAATTTTCTTGAATCAAGAATTCTTCTACTCAAATCAAGAATATTGAGCTGTTCAAAAATATATACTTGATTCAAGAACATTTTTTTTTCTGTGCACGATAAAAAAAAAGAATACTTGATTTAAAAAAATGTTATTGAGAAAATTTTATTCCTGTTCTGAAATTTTCAGTGAGGGGTCATTCATAATTACGTAAGGATATTGAGGGGGAAGGGGGTTAAGAAAATCTCTGCATGTCCTTATGTTGGGGAGGGGGGTGAAATTCATTCTTACGTAATATTTCGTGAATCGAAATTCAATATCAAAAATCTAATTCCAATTTGGATCCTACATAGTTTTCTTAATTTATAATAAAAATAATTCTTATTTTATTTAAATAATTTTTATTGTTTATTAAAAAAAATAACTTAGTAAATTTCATATATTTTGACTGATCCATTCCTAACATAACAGTTTATTATTTAGACCAAGATAAAATCTTACGTAAGAAAGAGGAGGGAGATTCAAGAAATCACGTATACTTACGTGGGGGCAGGGGCGGGGGGTCAAAAGTCACTAAAATTGTCGTTACGTAATTAAAAAATGGCCCCTTAGAATGTATTTGAAAAATTCAGGAAGAAAATCAAGATAATAAAACACAAGAGAAATTTTTTATATCCTAAAAAAATTTTTTGCAAAAAATTTTCTCAGGATAGAAAAATAATTTTATTACTTGATTGAAAACTTTTTATCATTGTCAAATTTAACAAATACTTAATCCAAGATATCAAAATTTTTTGAATAAAGATTAAATGTTCATAATCAAAACTAAAAAAAGTTGCCTCAAGGATTTTCTAATTCTTTATAGAAAATTTTTTCCTTAATTAAAAAATAAAAACTTTTTGAGCTTTGAATATAGAATTAAAGACAAAAGTACGATTTTTATGAATCTAAAGTCACATTTTAAAACATCAAAACTATAAATCACTAAAATGATTAATCAGTCATAATTAGAGGGCAAGAAATCGAAGTACACTTAACTGAATGAAAAAAGATGACGGCATAGATTGTAAACTTGGAAATCGGATTTTAGGTTGTTTTTGATTCAAATAGCGTTCCATTTAATCAGAAAAAAAAACTTTAATTTACGGTAGTATATAGACGTTTGGATTTAAATTTATAGTTTAATGGCTAACACGATTAATCCCGATGACTAAGTATATATAAATATAAATATAAATATATATATATATATATATATATATATATATATATATATATATATATATATATATATATATATATCTGTAAGTACGTTTACGGCTGTAAAAAAGTAAGTTGGGATGCAAATGAGTGTATAATAAAAGAGCCCTCGGCATTTAATTGCTATCCACAGATTTTAAGTGGTAATAACTTTCAACGTCAATTCTTCTTGCTGAGAACACCTTGACTAATAACTTTGTAGCCTTTGCCTATTATATTATTTTTCATATATTTTTCATCAATTGTTTAAAGATTCAAATAATAAATCTTAAGTTTAATGCAATAATCATGGATTGTAAAATTTTCTTTAAAAATAAGAAGAAATATTGTCAGTCAAAAAAAGCTATTTTTTCAATAATGAGTTTTTTAAAATACTGAAAAATGTAAATACAGAAAAAAGGAACTGATTATTTCAAAATTACTATAAAAATGTTCATAAAATTATTGTCAGTCGATTTTAGCGATTATTGTATTTAAAATTTACTTTATCCGCATCTAAATTTCATATATTGAAATTAAAAATATATAAACTAAACAATAAAGTCCCCACATTATGGATTAACGCTGAACTGGAATTATAATTTCCACAAAACAGATGACACTGTATACTCGAACTCGTTTGTGTAATTTCCGGGACCGTCGCAGCTGGCATTATGCATAAACTCGAAAAGTAACGTTCTTCCTAATAGTAATAGTACCTGCTAATAAAATTTTATCCTTATAGTACTTATGTATATTATACATTTCTAGACTATTTTTCCAGTATCCGTATCATAAATAAGTACTTTATCAAACCACTTACTCAATATTAAAACCCTTTAGGTTGATTTTTCTTCAGCGAAATATAATCGCATCCTCCGCTGAAAATAAATAATGTTATATATCTGTTATCAAATACATGTGTATTACAGTAGCTTGAAGATTTAGTCTCCGTAGGCGACATTTCACAATCTCATGACAGGTGTGCACTGCAAAAATATAAACTCAGTAACAACACTCCATCAAGTGTAAACCCACGTTTGATTACTGCGTGGGATAGTTAATTTCAACGAGAAATTATTCTCTCTGTACTCATGGTATAGACTTTTAAATACATCTACATACATTCATACATACATTGGTACGTAGGGGATTAACGCGCTGTCAATGAAACAAATTAATCTATAATTATTCGCCGGTGATTTTCTCGCCTTGGATAAAAACTATAATAATAAAAATCTGAAAAACGTTTGACCGGTAGGCCATCCCCGGAACTTCCCACGTTTTCGAGCTTAAAAAGCTCGAAAATCTTCATATTGGTTAATTTCTCCGAGCTCAAAAATTCAAGTTATATAAAAAAAAAAAAAAAACGATTGTTTAGTAATTTTTGAATTGCTATAACTTTTGACGACTTGTTCTACTTTGATTTATTTGGCGTTATTAGATACTGTTTTCCAAGTACAAGAATTATTTGCAAAGTAATGAGTCAATGGATCGAAGAATTGAAAAGTTATATAAAAGAAACGATTTTGACTTATTTGGTAGTTTTTGATGCAGTTTTTTAAGTTTAAAAAAGTGTCTCCGAATATTGTAGTTGATTTTTTAAATATTTTGAAAATTATTTCGAAAAAATTGAAAAAAAAAAATTTTTTTTTGGTTTTTATTTTTTGAACATCTTTAAAACGAGTCGACAGATTGACCTGAACAACACACACACACACACACACACACACACACACACACACACACACACACACACACACACACACACACACACACACACACACACACACACACACACACACACAGAAATCTATAATTTCTTACTTTTGGAAATTATAAATTTTCAAAGCGGGAAGTTAAAAAAATAATATTTACAACAATAAATTCAAAAAAAATTTAATTAATTTAAGATGATCAATTTCTTGAAAATGATATCCTTAGCTCAAGATTTTTTCTCTTTAATCAAATTAATTTTTTTATCAGCTTACGAAATTTCTTAAATGAAATTTTATATTCTAATTTCAGTAATAATAAGAAATTATCTACTTGATTTATACCAATAATATTCTTCAGAGTGATTTTCTTGGCTCAAAAATTTTTCAAATTAACTTTTTCATAGGTGTCGAAACTTCTTAAATTCCGAAACAATTTTAAATTTTCTAAAACATTTCCTTGTTGAATTTTCATAATAATATTTAGAAATTATTCAAATTCCGCGCTAGATAAAATTTATTAATAATAAATCAATAAAAATCCATATCAGTATGTTTAAATAATACATTTATATAATAAATAAAACTAGAATTGCATAGAATGTTAATCTCTTGAGTTACGGATCAGTGAGCAGAGTTAGTACCCCACTAAATTACCTCTACTCATGAGTACTAACTATACACTTCCCATAAGACTCCAGTAATTTGATATTGTTATACACATAAAGAGGCAACCAGTGCTGTGAGTAAATTCTAAGCCAGTAGATCATCTACTAAACGTTTCTCTGTAATTAAACATGTGAGACAGTAATATTAGGTATTAGTAGCGGAATTCAATCTGGCACCTTTGGTATGTTATCTAGAAGCTCATTAGAAGTAACAATCAGAGACAAATTTATCCGTTGTTGATTATTACTATTGCAGTCGAGCCTCTATAACTTAAAATAATTATTTAATCATAATATGAACGTAATCAAGAAGCAAAAAAGTACCTGAACCAAATGAAAAATTTTGTTTTTAAAATTTTAATCTAAATATTTATTCCTGTAACTTGTTGACCTATGGATGAACTATAAATAAAATTACCTAACAATTATTTCACCAACAAAAATAGAAAAAAATTTATTTATAATGTCACATTGTTTTTAGTATTTTATAAATAAATTATCGAACGGTCCTGTACAGTTGCAAGGTCGCGGTCGTTATGACTAAAAATATAACATAAATTACTTTATAATAGAACATTAAGATAATAATAACTAAAACTATGATAGACATGGCATCGCAACAGAATATAAATAGTGAATAATAAATTGAAATCTGTATCGTAACAGATGTTAAAATATAATATTCGTATTTCGTATTGGTATTGTAGAATTGATCTGTTCGATGTCCACACCTGTCTCTCGGTATCTGCCGACGCAATAGTTGGTGAGAGGAACACTGGAATATGATACACAGTTATAGGTATTAGGTATTGGTTGCAGTACACTCTTGTTGTAGTTGTTGCATTGTCTTGTTATGTGTTTTCTATTTCAATTATTCATATCTATTGACAACGACCACGTGCTTTGTTACTCTCATTTTTATTTTATCGAATTTTACTATTTCGATATCAATAGAAATGCATGCATAGAAATTCAATGTAAATCAATTGTTTGACATTTATATTAATTACAATTTATAGTAAGGTAAATATAAATATAAATATAAATATAAATATAATGATGAATTACTTGATTATTTTTACACAGAAGCTTATTAAAAGTTTCCAATCGATTATCTATTACTAAGAGTAATAGATAATACCCTCGGAAACTGACCAATCAGAGGATTTAGGTTCATCAATTTTAAGAGGCTTGAAAAGTTTGAAGCTACTTTGAATTAAGCTTTGAGTGTCTGACTGAACGTTGTCCTACGCGCAATTCTACTTGACGATTTTTGTGTCTTTACAAATTACACGAAAAAAAAAAAAAAAAAAAACTGGTTGGTTCAAGATAAATATTGTTGATAAAAGAACAAAATTATTTTGAACTCGAAACTCTTAATCAAGATAATATTTCATCAGTTGTCTTAATCCAAGAATTTCTTGTTTTAGCATTTATAAATGACATTTGTTTGGGAATAATTAACGCTAAAATATGTGCTTTTAATGATAAAAAAAAGGAATCACTTTTAATGTACTTTTCTTATCAAAATTCCACTCTAGATGTTTGAAATCTACAAAAATATTAAAAATCAGATGTTATAATTTTCTATAAAAGCTCGGTTGCTGTTTAACATACATCCCATTAATTTAATACACTTGAAAAAAATACTTGAAAAAGTATACAAAATTGTTTTTAAGAGAAACATATGTCTTGATTCTAGAAATTTATTTCTGGAAACTTATTTTCTTAACTTAAAAATAACAAAAATTCAAAAATACACTAATAAAAACTTTACTTGATTAAAGAAAAAAATCTTAAACAAAGAAATTCATTTTGAAGTCTTATTATTTTAAATTAAACTGAGAATTCTTTAACTAAAAAATTATTCTTGGCTTAAGTAAATTTTACTTGATTCGATCATTTTTCTGGTTGATTAAAAAAATGAAACTCTTTAAAATTAATTTTTTGGTTTAAGATTTTCCCTTTTAAATCCTCAAATTTTTCAATGTTGAACTATTTCTCTATATCCTCTTCAATTTATTATTTGAAAGCAATTCAAACTGGATATCTCAAAATAAAATTTTAATTTTAAAGAAAATATCTTTCTTAAATAAAATATGTTCATTTTTTTTTTTTAGTATAAAAGCCTTTAAGGGGGATAGCCACTGTGACGCTGGAAAAAATAGGCAATTTTCGGGAATTTTTTTTACTAGGATAATAAAGGAATTTGGGGATCGGGTTTTTTTTGTTTTATAAAGTATATGTTGAGGATAATTCTCCTAAATTTTTATTCAAAAATATTTTGTTATCACAAAGTTATAAACATTTTTGTAGAGCACCAAAAAAATTTCCCCCTCCATTGCCGGTACTGTAACTCAAAAACGGATTATCTGAAACAAAAAAACCAAACGGCATTTTAATCTATAGGAATGTCGCTATCGTCGCACGTAGGGGATTTTGAAAATTTTGATTTGAGAAAAAATGGCGCTATATTGAAAATTTTTCGTCTTTTTCCTCATTTTTTGGACTCAAACAGCCTTAAAAATCTTAAAAATTAAAATTTTCAAAATCCCCTACGTGCGACGATAGCCACTAAGTAGACGAATACGGGGAAACAAAAAATTGAGAATCGGTTCATATTTACGAAAGTTACAGTACCGGAAAGTTTGAAAAAGTCGTTTTGAGAAAAACGCGAGTAAAGTTTTAAGAAGATTCTCGCAACTTTAAAATCTAGTCTTTCACAAAATATTCATACTCACATCAAACTATCAAGTCCTGGGCCATATGAGGGTTCTTCCTCCTTATCTTTAGTATTGACCTTGACTTTTTTTTATTTTTTTACTGGCCGTTTCCATGCGGCTTTCAGCAGCTTTAACCCGAGTAGCGTCGCGCTCAGCGCAGTATGAGTAGAGTGTTGGTCCTACTTTAACATCGAGATTCTCTAATATCTTCAGAGTTGCTAGAGCCCCATCATTGAATGTAATTGTTGAAATATATAAAGCTATTTCAACAATAAGGGAACAAGAAGAATTTGTTTTTGGGGCGAGCTGCCACACTAATGCATTGAAGCTTTCATTATTATTTTGTGTAAACCCACCGACACATCGTTCCAATAACTCTGGATTCGATAGATCTTCATAAATCGGTATTAAAGCTTCCGCAATATCTGCAGGAAGTGGTGGTTTTTCAACTAATGAGTCCAAAGTATTTGTTGCCACAGCTTTTTGAAATTGACACCACGAATTTGCACCTTCAGGACAAAGAAAATGCTGCGGATCTTCGGGTGATGAAAACTTGTGATAAAATGTTTGCCAAATAGCATTATACATCTCATCAACATCATTAGAATGACGTCTGATTGCTAAACCATAATACTTTGTAAATTCATTAATTGCTTTGTCCGTTAATCGACCTTTCCCACCTAAACTTTTCTGTGTATTTTCTTCTTTTCCTGTTTTTGTCTTCTTGTTAGTTCGTTGCTTCTTCAAAGCCCTTAGTCGACTGCCCATTCGTTTTTGCACGTGATTAATACATTCCTTTTTTTTATCTTCACCATGTCCCCATACGGTTTAGCATCACAAATATTTTTATACGTTTTAGTGTCACCATCACCTATATAGTTTACATACTTAACGTTATGTAATAACTCTGATCGCATAAACATCTCTTTTATTCCATCTACCTCCATTTGTCCAGAAGAATTTTCATGGTTTATTGGACAGTCTAGAGCATGGTCTTGCATAAATTGATCGTATTCAGCTGTTCCTTTTTTGAGCTCATTAGCGCACACATCTTACAATAACTGGATTTCATACTTACATCTACGATTTTGCCAGTGAAGTAACCAATTAGAGAAGATATACCAAATGAAGATTTAAACCCTCTTTTCTTCCAACTACCGTCACCGGAGACAGAAATTCCAGGAATGTCATTGGATTTTAAATGCTTGCAGGTTTCTTGGATTTCTTCTTTAGCAGCTTTTTTCAACACTAAATCACAACAGTTTCTAGCTGCATTTCTGATTTGTGTGACCAGACGATCGTAAAAGCTATGGAACATTGGTCGTGGTAAATCCATGAAAGCACAAAATCTTTCAGCTCCAGATAACCCAATACCAATTATCCGCATTGCAAAGATGAAACGGCGATTAATTTCATACGCATTCTTGATGAGTGGACATGAATTTATCAAAACTGGATCACATTTTTGCAATTCACAACTAGTTTAAAACCTAATCCTCGAATACTTGTCTCAGTAAAGTTTACATCACCACCACACTTTTTACACGATACACAGCCACTTAGTAAATTAAATATCGAAAAAATTTATAATTTTGTAGCTAATACTCGAATCAATTGTACAATCAGATTTTTGTGATAATTTCCTCTTGGAAGCACTATCACGTCGTTGAGAGCCAGTATTTTTTCAGTTTCATATCTGTTGAGCGGTCGATTAAATTTTTCCTGTCGTTTGGCAGTTTTCTTTCGTTTTTAATAACTTTACTTTGTTTACGATCCATTATTTAACAAATTTTTTTGTTAAATAAACAAAAAAAGATCAGAAGATTTAAAAAAATAAGTAAGTAAACAATAACGAGTACACTAAGAAACTCAATAAATTAAAGAACGAGTGTGTATTCATACAAAACAACTAAACTATGAGGTACAGTATCTCAACAATAAGAAAAAATATACGTTAAAAGTCAAATAATTGTAACGGTTGACAATCGTGAGGGAAAACAATCGCCAACCCGTACGAATCAAAGACGGAGCGAGCAGGCGACGTTTTCGTCGAAGCGCCGCGCGTAAAACGGTCAATCGACGCGCTCTTATAAAAATGACTATAACTCGAAAACTATTCGGAATTTTTCTATAAAATTTGAAATACATAATTTTGAATATATAAACTTCAGTTTAATGAAAAAAAAAAAAATTTTTTTTCCGAAATTTTACAGTGGCTATCCCCCTTAAAGTGGCTACCAAACCAATTGAATTTTTTTCCTCCAAGTAAACTGTAATTTTTAAAGTACCACACCATAGCGTAATATAGTAATGTAAGCAGGAACGGAGCAAGCACTACAAGTGAATTCCCTGTCAACAATGAAAGAATCATCAATTATGTGGGTGGACGGGTGCTGTATTGAAGATAACGGAATTAAAATAATGTTAATATAAAGGCTTCTTCACTCCAATACCAATTTTAAATCTGCAATCTGCAATAACCAGCTAAGCACTTGGGTTTAAATTTTTACCGAGTTAAAAGCAACTGAAGAAAATAATGAGATTTTGTTTATTGTTTCAGTAAAATGTTTCTTTATGTGTTGTACGTGGGTACAGAAAAACTTTTTAGCCAACGATACACAGCCGAGTGGAATTTTCTTAAGAGCATACACATTGTTCTTGCACTCTCTCATATATACTATTTACTATTTAGTATTTAATATTTGCTTACACATAAATCATCATATTGCAAGCAAGAACGTGATATTTTAAAATGTCAACTTTTTTTGTTCGCTTCATCGTATATTTTGTTCTAGTTCATTATTGAAGAAAATTTATGAATTTAAGATTAGACAGACGATTTTTGAATTTTATTGCCTGACTTTTCATAAACAGGCTTTTAATTTTTTAGCAAAATAAATATTGAACCTCGTCGCACTTAATTTACTAAACTAAAAAAATTAACTATAAAAATGAAATTAATCTTGATCCAATTTAATTTTTATCAACGCAAAGAACTTTTGTTCGCTTCCTGTGGAAAAATTTCAGCATCAATAAAATTTATTATGATTTTTCAATTTTTTTATTTTCGCTGGAAATTCGTAGGTCAATTCAAATATCAAATTACAAAGCAATTGATTATGTAATTAATTAAATTATAAAGAAATGACAGATAGGCTTTTTAGGATGGTCAAATAGTATATTACACTACAAGGGCAGAAAGTTTGAGATTCCTGCACAGCGCGCAGTGCAGGAATCTCAAACTTTCTGCGCGTGTAGTGTATACTATTTTTCTTGCTACCTGGTCGAAAGTACGGAAAAATGACAAGTGTGTACTAAAGATATTGATGCCTGCCCCGACATTTGCGGCACGAGCGAAGCGAGTGCTGCTGGTCGGGGGCAGGCATCAAATACATCTATAAATAAAGGTATAGATTTATAAATTATAAATCAATACAATTTATACAAATTTTTATAAATACATACTTTATTGGCTAAATGAGTGTAGTCCGGTGCATTATTTATGAATGCCATAACCTCGGCCCACGTCAAGACAGCAGATTTCTTAGGCTTATGACCTTTGGCGTTATTTTTAACTAGACCTTTTAATTTATAAAACTTACTGATATCAATATTATCTCTGGCATTCAGCGTCGATTTTAACATAGAATGAATACTCCACGAAGTAGATGGACACAATTTTGTGGATAGACTTTTGAAATAAACAATTAAATTATTTTCCTCAGAATCAGATAAAGCACTTTTATTTTTTTGTTTCCATTTTTTGTAAGTATTATAGACTAGCGTATATTTATCAGCAGATTTCTTGGGTAAAGTGTCAGTTTGCACAATCAATTGTGCTTCCGCATCAAAGCCTCTGGTGACTTCTTCTTTATCGGTTGACTCGTCAGATAATTGGTGATGCATTTTTTTATTTTTATTATAAAATTTTAATCACAATAATTTTCTGAATAGAATTTACCAATAAACATTAGCATTAACTTATTGTAAACAAACTTTGAGGTTATACGAGTGCGAGTAAAAGTAGAGGTTGTGGATACGTGAATCGGGTCTTTGTGGTAGTATTGTAGAGGGAATTTCTCATGTATTGAGTGGCAGTGCACGTGTCTAAGTTTTTACTCCCGCTCAACTAGATGGCGCGCGTACTGCTTGACCGAGGAATAAAAATGAATATTTCTGCCGCGATATCACAGCAGAAGCTACGTACTTTCGACCGAGGTAGTAAGAAAAAATAATTTTCATTTCATAACTTAAAATGTCAAACTTAACTCTCTTGTAACGAGACGATTTATTGACCATGTGCCCTCTGTTGGATTTTTTAACACTTACTAATGAATAATGATATATAAACATATCAGGGCATATAAAAAAATTTTTTCATGAACAAAAAAAAATTTAATTCATCCAAGATGATTATTCTCTCCATAAATATTTTCTTTAATCAGAAAAATTTTACTCTACTCAATAATTAATTTTTTCAATTTGTCCATGATTATTAAACAATAGAAATGTAATCTTACCAAACTTGATATTGCTTTAAATTAGCCAGAAGCAATCATTTGGATCTTCTTTTGTACTTACTTAAAACTAAAACTCGTAAATCCGTTATCCGTTAAATAAAAATCCCAGCGTGAATATCGCCCGAGAGAGTATCAGTCTCGATACTTATTCTCTTATTCTTTATAAGTAATATTACTTCATCCGCAATCATCTTCGTCGCAAAAAGCACTTACATTGTTTTTTTTACTCAACTTTTACTCCGTTATCAATAATCTTCGCGGTTTCATAACTGCAATACTGTAATTTTTTTTCTGTTTCTACCAAATTTTTTTGACGCATTGGAATTTTTAATTTTTTGTTAAAAATCAGCCTTAAGAAATTTTTTACAGAATCATTTTTTCATTGAGAGAAAAAAATAATAATGCATATAAACAAATGATCAATTTTCACAAAAGAATCAAAAATTGTCGATACCGTTAACGACAGAGCGGAAGTATAATACCTTTCAGAATAAAAGACCAAACAAGAATTGAACCTGTCATGTGCAACACAGCGTTGCGTGAAACGTAACTCTAACGATGAGCCGATCGTGTATCCAAGTATATTATACAGATAGATGTGTAAATTTATTTACAGAGCAAACAGTTAATATTTATGTACTCGAGAACTGAATCTGAATATGATTTACTGCGGGAACTGTCGGAAAAAAAGCTCATGTGTTGAGACAGATTCCACACACTTGTTTAGTTAACTTGCGGTATCTATATACATACATATGTATATATATCTTCACAGAAAAAAATATAGCTTGGTAAATATTTCAAGTAAATATTTTTTTCAGAACTCCAGTTTTGTTTCAAAATATTTACATCTCTTAACAACCGGTCTCTACGATTGCAGTTTTATATATTTCTCTCCTGGACAAACAAGAATTTTGAAGAAAACCCTCTATTACGTAATAGATATTTTAATTATCTATTTCGTACGTATATATTTAACATGTAAGTACATATATATTTAAAACTATTTTTGTTCTTGGTTTGAGGTCGGTAAAATTGATTAAAAATAACACCGACTTAATTATTAACCAGTGAATTTTTACAATATTCATATCAAACTCTGGTTATAAAATTAAATACATTTTTTTATTACCAAAATTTTTATTTATAAATATTAGAAATTAACTGAAGTTACAATTATGTACTGAAAATTATTTATCTTCTATAAAAATAATTTTTCTGTGATGATGTCAGGATCATTATATATAATAATCAATTTTTCAATCATAGGAAACTAAGTTATTGTTTTATATCTTCAGTATTTTATCACTAAATGATCGCGTCATCTGGTATTTAAATTTTTATTTGTCCCAAGAAGATATGTTTGTTGGTTTGAGTGTTATATTATATTGTTATTTTGGTCAAAACCTAACTTCTGAAGGAAGCATGAACAGATTTTGAAGCAAGAATATAAAAATGAAAAAAAAAAAATTCTTGGAGCAATAAAATCGACTTTCTTCCTATAAATTTTCTTCTTTCAAGAAAATTTTTTTTCTTTGTATTAATACATCTAGTCGAAACGTAGAATATTATGTAGCGTAGAGAATATATTGCATGCAACATTGTCAGGGATATTTCAGGAAAAATAATGTACGATTATCGAACACGTATCTCGATAAACGGTCTCGTGTTCCCGACACGACCAGGTTTTTTGGCTGATCACCAACTTTATATCACTATCTAGATGTATATTATATATTTCACTACTTAATTTGGATTCGAATGGCCTTCTCTACTTTATTTAGCAGATATGACCTTACTATACGTGCTGGACATATTCACACTCCAGTAATTTTGTCATTAATGGAAGTAGTATTGTTATGAATCGCTAAAAATATTTCGCTATTTTTTACGTGCTCTGGTAACGGGATTATTTTGTTAATGTGTTTGATATACATTTTCAGAGCGACAAGCTTTTCAATATAAATAAAAATCATAATTATACTTGATGCAAATTTGATTAAACCAAATTTTATTGCATTTGTGAAATTGAATTAAATGATGCTCGCTTTTAAAATGAAATTTATCATAAAAAAAAAATTAGTGGGGACATTAAATGAAGAAACTTTAAGTCCGGTATGAAAATAAATTTATCGGTGATTCAATAAGTCCGCATGAATCCTTGTAACTTAATGTTGTGCAATATAAAAATGTACTTTTTAGTCATTTTTTAATAACTTTTTAGCCTGTATGAGAGAACTCGACCCACTTTTTATCAAACGGTCTACTAGTGAGTAGTGATGTTCGCTCTTACTCTCAGCTCACTAGGATTTTCAACCGGCGGATTAAATTTTAATATGCGCATGCCGCAATAATTCTTTGATGTTAATACCCGATCGAATGCCGTTTATATAATTTGAATCTTTGCGCCTTGAGAAAATTGCGGAAAAGGTAATTTATTTTTTAATAGACCAGCTTACTACTTTTATCCAATGTAAGCTCGGTTAAAAATATTGCATGTTAATAAATAAAAATAAAAATGATAATAATAATAGTCTATACATTGAAAAAAAAAAAAAAAAAAATTACCTTGATTCAAGAATTTTTCGCCTTGATTCAAGACAATAAAATTCTTCAAAATAATTTTTTCAGTTCAAAAATTTTTTGTCTTCAATCAAGTTCTTTTTTTTCAGTGTTTTTTTGGGAAAATTTTTCAAGTTCATTTTTTCTGTGTAGTTTTTGGTGCACAAAAAAACAAATTTCTTGCACCAAGAAAATTTTAAGGAAAACAAAAGTTATTTTTAAGCAAGAAGAAATTTTCTTGGCTCAAGAAATTTATTTTATCTCAAGAGACTTTGACTTCATTCAAGAAATTTTCAATCTTCCTTGATATTTTCTTGAGCCAAGAAAATTTACACTCCAGTCAAGAATTTTTTTTTTTCAGCATGGAATGATGAATAGTTTGTTGATTCTATAAGTTTGTCCCGTGAAATTTGTCCAATTTCATAATGAGCAATTGATCCTTAAATAGTAACATTATTTCAATAATTTTTTTCAAAATTACCCAAAGTAAGTATATTATGTTAAAAAATACACAAAATCATTAAGCTAAAGTTTTAATTCATAATTCGTAATTTTTGACAGTCACTGCAGGTTGCTATAAAAAAAAAGTAATAATGATAATAATAATAATAATAATAATAATAATAATAATAATAATAATAATAATAATAATAATAATAATAATAATAATAATAATAATAATAATAATGAAAAAGAGTATTATATCTGAAAATAGCTTACACAAGTTGGCTGTCGGCTGTCGGCAGGACTTAATAAATCGTGGGCGGTGGCTCGAGGAGGTGAATCTTATCGATATCTCGATCGGCATTGCTGCTGCCGATACCTTGACTGCTACGCAAAGTACACCCGTATTATAATGAGCAATAAATAATCGCGAGCGACTTATACACCCTACCTAGTGCTCTCCATACGGTCTTCGTTCTTCGGTCCTGGCTCTTTTATATTGTATTTATATAAATACGTAGCTTGTGTCGACGCGAGTATTAAACTAAAGTGAACAAAAATTAAAGCAACATGATCAGAGTCACTACTAACAACAGTCTCTTCTCCGGAGGAGGACTTTTTTTAAAAATCCCTGTGTCGATATAATATCAGAGAAAGGACAATGACCGCGGGATGTTTTCGTTCGATCGATTTTATCTCCCGTGGATCGATGTCTTTGGACATTTTGAATCGCCGCGTTACTTGCGGAATAAACTGCTGCCCAGCCACGGGCGGTTTGATCGACTGTTAGATTTTCAGATTTTTATGCGCTCAGTTATACTTTTATATTTTTAATTTCTATTCCAGAGTATTTTTATTTTACTATCATTTTCGTTTTATCAAACAAGATAAATAGGCGAGCATTAATCTACAACATTGCTCGATTTTTTTTTCTTAATACGAGATAACCATTCTTTCTTCAAAATGATTAATTGCTAATGTACAGGAATAGATGCATAAATAATTCAATAGTAATATTTTTATTTTTTATTTTACTCCAGTGTGTGCTCATAAAAATGATTTGGTTGAATTATAACAAAAGACAGGATAATTATATATAGAAAAATATGTTGTGGTAATAAATGAGTTTATTTATGGTAATAAATTGATTAGTTATTTTCACCAATTGAACCAATTTGCAATAACAAATCAGTTCGTAATACCGCTTAATCAACCTGTTATCTTAACAACAATCATTTTATTGGGATAGCAATATCTGTTTCTTGTTACAACTAAATTACTTTGTTGCCGTTACTTAGCTGATTTTATTAAAATAACAGAATTTATTTGCTGACTTAAAAAAATAAATTTGTTGCCGTAACTATTAATTATTTTAACAAAATTATTTAGCTAGTTTAGCAACAAAATTTGTATAAGACCAACTAACTAGTTAATGTTACTGCAGGAAATTATTTTTTTGTTAAACTAAAAAAAATCAATTGTCATCCCTTTGAAAGAATTTAGTTGGTTCAACAAACCAATTTATTAATTCAGCGAAACTTTTTTCTTGAACAAAATTAAAGAGTTCTGCTACAATAACAAAACTGTTTTATTGATATAACAATTAAACTAAATTAGTTATTATAACTTATGTTTTTTTATTATTACATATGATTTGTTTTCTCTACACTAACATAACAATTTTTTACCACAACTAGCTTTATGTTGTTTTAACAAAAAATTTTTTCAGTATGAAATTTGCTCTATTTATTTATAGCAAAACTGTTACTTAACTCCGTTAAATTTAACGTATCGAACAAACGGTTTTAAAAATTTCCATATTCTCAAGTTACCGGTACGTTTTTATGGAAAATAAATAAACAAAATAAATACAACACACATAAATATACTCACATGTATAAAGTAAATTTATTCAAAACGGAAGCGAGATCTCACAAGTCCTGACGTCCAAAGGCAGGTGGATCCACGATCGCTCGAGGTATTTATATTAGCATACGCCGACTTAACTTGTAGAGCCTCATATCAAGAAACTACATGAATATTCTGCCGGTGCCAATGCCTATGTACATTATCTATGTGACTATTAACTCTATACACATACTTAAACCCGTAATTACTACCTTATATATACATATATACGTCAGTTAATCTTGAAAGTAACCATTAGGAAAAAATTCCTCAATTAAATTCAAAGTAATCAATTTGTTAAAAAGCTCTTAAGAGCTTTTTTTCTGTTAATTTACAAAATTGGTTAATATAATTTTATCCCAAGTATTTTTTCACTCAAATTATCAATATAAAACAAATTTTCACTCTAACAACATTTACATAATAAGTTTGACAAAAATAAAAGAAAATTGTAAAATTTAAGGGATGTCCTTTAACCTTGAATAGCTTTTGGAAGAGTAAATTTATTGAAAAATCATAAAAGACCTTTTTTTTTTAGATCGTTTAATTTTCTAAAAAATACATGAATCACATTTTTTAGTACGTTGTTTCTTGAACGAGTTATAAAATGTGAAATTTAAAAAAATGTTTTTCCATGTTACTTAAATAAAAAATAAGCAAAACTTTAAAACTAAAAAAAATTGCATGTTACCAATAAAAAAATAATTAACTTAATTCAATAAAAAAAAAAACTGGACCTAAAAAAATTGTTTTGAAATTTTTCTTGATTTGTGTAAATTTAACTTGGTTGAATAATTTTTATTTTTTCAAGACAAAATTTTTACACGACTCATAATGCGAAGCATGAGAGTGCTTTACATCATAAAAAAAAATTCTTTGAGAGAATTGTAGGTCACCGAATGCGAATGACTAGGTAATTCAGTGTCGTTTATTTACAATTAATAAAATAAAACAAAAACCAGAAGATTGTATATCTATATGTATTGTGTACATTTATCCAACTAGAGGCGCTTACGCATTATCGCGCTATTTCAGCTGTTTTATACACAGAAAGAAAAATTTCTTGACTCAAGAAAATTTTCGGGTGCCTGAAGGAAGACCGAAATTGTGTTGGCCGAAGTAAAATTTTTCTTGAGATCCTATTCTTAGTGGAAGTTATTTTTTCTTAATTCAAATTATCATAAATACTTGATACAATAAATTTTTATACTTGATCAAGATTTTTAAATACTTTAGAGAAGCAACATCACCTACTTCAGCTGAGAAAATTTTTCTCTTGAATATTTGATACCCATTTTATATTATTTTAGCGTGCAATTATACATATTGAATGAAAAAAAAAGATTCAATATTATTTGATCTTCCCATTTGACATATTAATCAATAACAATATTAATGAAAATTTACTTCTATCGAGATATTTAATTTTTTGGAGCAAGAGAGAAATTTTCTCAAGACAAGAAAATTCACTTCTATCAAGAATTAAATTTTTTGGAGCAAGAGGCTGAATTTTCTCAAAACAAGAAGATTTTCTTGACTTAAATGAATTTTCTTGGATCAAAATACGTATTTTTTAAAGCAAGAGAATTAATTTTGTTGAAATAAGTGAAATTTCTTGTGTCTAAAAAAAATTTTTTTTTCGCTCAAGAAAATAATTAGGAAGAAAAATATTTTCTTGGCTTGAGTGAACCTTTGTTCGGTGTATATTTTTTTTTATATTGTTTATTTTATTAATATTTCATAATCAAATGAGCATTATGACTTGTGCACTTTTGGATTTTCCAAACTTTTTTAAAACTATTTTCTTGATTAAAAAAAAATTTTTTGAATAATCTTCACAATAAATGATAATAAAATTTCGGTCTACTGATACACAAAAGTATTAGTGTATAATAAACTAGACATATACCAAATAAAGAGTGATATATTGGTCACGTAGAATTAAGTAGGTATAACTCGAACGAACCGGCATGTAATGTTATTGCATCGAATCGAATACAAAACAATCTAAAGTATAAGGACTTATCGTGCTGTTGGTAGTTACACAGATAGAAAGAACTATTACAGCAGAACAGTAGTATACTAGTATAGTCTGGATGTTCAATAGAACACAATGTTGCATAATTGCTGCCGGACGATGGTTGACCAGTTTGTCGTTACGTGGGAACGACTTATAACTGTTTTAAGAGCAGCATATATGTATATATGCAATATAGACTTATATCACACAAAGACACAGTTTCCTGAGTAGCTAGTTGTGTAGAGTGTGTATATAGTTTAAGAAAATTTCGACATGACAACCGACCACCTATGGCTTCTATATGAAAATAATCGTTATCGTTAAAGGAGATGCCGTTATACAAGAGTCGATTGTTCCGTTAAAACTCTGGTCCTGATCAAATCTACAATTCTAATGTTTATTCCATGGACAATAAGCTAAACATTCAGCTAATTTGTCCGCTACTAGAACCAGAAGTAGTAGAAGTTGTTCGCGTTCTTGTTGCTGTTGTTCTTGTTGTAGACAAGACTAGTAAAACAGTTGTTGAGCGCACCACTACGCAAAATAAATATTCTAATGCTAATACAACGAGAATGGTAATTTAAGATCGATCTAACGTATCACAATCGACAATTTAGTTAATTGTCATCGTTGACTTTTCATTATTGTCGTCTTTTTTTAATATCAATAATAGTCAATTATTTTCGAGATATCTAATCAAACTAATCTTTTTATTGTTGCATAATTTTATTTCTAATAAAAGAAAATTGTAAGGAGGCTATTTTAAAAAATTGGATCCTCGAGTGGCTTCTGAAGTGCTTCGACAGCGAGAAATAATCCCGGATAATAGTTACAAAATAAATTTTAAAGCTTAGGGTTTTCTAATTGTCAGATTTGGAGACTTAAATTTTGCACTTAAAAAAAATAGACATTTGTTTAAAAAAAGAGCTTTTAGGGTTTATTTTTATTGCACATTTTATAATATTATTAACAATTAATTTTATTGGGAAAAAAATTATAATCACACACAATTTCCAAAGATCAAGACAACACGGAGAAAATATTTTTTTATTGTAATTCTATTATTCGATCCCTAGATATTCCCGAAATCTAATTGGAAAATTATTTATAGTACTGTCCCGTAGGACAAGTGTCAATTCGTCAAGATTGACGTCAGTGGATTATTATAAATTTTTTTATAAAAATTTTCAGATGAATAACTCTAAATATTAATTTAAAAATAATTTCTCTGAGAGTTTACTCTAAATTTTAAAATTGGTACACATTGTGTAGTCGAAAAAGTTTGAATAAAAACAACCTCAGCCCTCGAGAAAAAAAAAAAAAAAAAAAAAGTTGAAAGCAAATATTTTTACAGCAAGCGAAACAATTCTTTGGGTAAAAAAAAAGTTAGGAAAATATTTTCACTCGCTGTTCCATGCAATAACCAAGTACGTCGTTTCACTTAAACTTATATACTCCAGACTTTGAATGAGAAAAGACAGTCGATTTGCTTCCGAGTTAGATAATAACAGTTCAACCTCAGTACTTTGTTGAATCGGACATACTTTTGAGATAAATACTCAGATGGAAAGTTTAAATAAACTCTTTATCTAATTAACTGAATTATATATTATAAGTTTTTTTACTACCGCGAAATAAAAATATTCGAAGTAAAATTAAAGATGAATTAGAATTATTTCTATGTAGTTGAAAAAAAAAATTTACTTTTAAAACAGTTCTCTCGATACTGCAAGAGTCGAATGTAATTTTTATTGGTTATTACAATCTTATTCTCTGAATCTGTACACGGAAAAAAATTTCTGGGAAAATTTACGAGACAACTGTTGAAAAGCTAGGCTATACATTCACTACTAATAATTGTCAAATATTTTAGAAAAAAATTTACTATTTATTTACGAAATTTTACAAGTTACTATCGTAATTTCACCAGATAATTATTGTATTAAATTCGATTAGAAAAAATATGATATTACTTTTGTAAAAAGACGAGATTAAAAATTTCCAGTGCTGCCTCCCCTTCCTCCTACTACATCACGAAAAAAATTTCATAAAAATTAGAAATATCAGTCCCACAAAAATAAAATAATTTATCTCCATATAGGTTGAGAATAAAAATAAATAAATACACAGAAAAAAAGGTTCACTTGAGCCAAGAAAATATTTTTCTTCCTAATTATTTTCTTGAGTAAAAAAAAAAATTTTTTTTGACACAAGAAATTTCACTTATTCCAACAAAATTAATTCTCTTGCTTTAAGAAATACGTATCTTGATCTAAGAAAATTGATTTAAGTCAAGAAAATCTTCTTGTTTCGAGAAAATTCAGTCCCCTGCTCCAAAAAATTTAGTTCTTGATAGAAGTGAATTTTCTTGTCTTGAGAAAATTTCTCTCTTGCTCCAAAAAATTAAATATCTCGATAGAAGTAAATTTTCATTAATATTTATATTGATTAACATGTCAAAGAAAATTTTTTTCTCAGCTGACGTAGGTGGTGCTGCTTCCCTACAGTATATAAAAATCTTGATCAAATATAAAAATTTATTATATCAAGTATTTATGATAATTTGAATTAACAAAAAATTACTTCCACCAAGAATAGAATTTCAAGAAAAATTTTTACTTCAGCCAACACAACTTCAGTCTTCAGTGTCTTCAGGCACCCTAAAATTTTCTTGAACCAAGAATTTTGTTCTCCAGTCAAGAAATTTTTCTTTCTGTGTAATAAAAGTCAATTTGTATGATAATAAATTTTTTATCGTATTAATCATTGACTTAACTACTACAAAAGTGTTCATTCTCAAGAACTTAATTATTTTTTCACTATAAAACTCAAAATTTTAATTTTATTTTTTACCCATTTCTAACGGATTCGCTACTTAGAGTTAAATTTCTAAATTTATCTAGTGAAAAATTGAAGTATCTAATTGCAAAAAATTTAGTGCTTTTATAACATATATCTTGACTTGGTAATCTAAGAAAGTTTAATGTAAAACATATATAGACATTCACGTTCTAAAATACATAACAATATTATGCAGCTGATATGAAAAATGTAGAGGTCAAATTATTTAATAACTATTTTTAAATAAATATTTTCATTTTTAACCAATCTAAAAATCATATCGTTTCAACTGCCTGCTATAAAATTTTTTAAATATGGGTTACGTTATCTAAGAACGTGAGTCCCGATACATTTTTCCTGTGGGGGTGTGTAATAAAAAAAGCACAATAACTCAACCGATCAATTATATAGTTAGTATATCAACATTGTGATCGTTAATTATCATTAAATTCTAAACACCGTTTTTTTGGTGTAAAAATGACCGATTCCCATTAAGTAGATTATGCAATTAAATAAATGAAATCGCTTAATTAAGATTTCTCAATTACCGAGTTACGATGTAAACAGTTAACTTAACTCAATACTAAATATAAAAAAAGCCAATCGTAAATAAACTCTGTATAGAGATAGAGTGCATATAATAGCACTAGAAAGTTTATAAACCGTGGCCATTTCTCCAAGGCGTGTCTTGTCTACAAAGGTCACCGAGGCCAAGCCAGTGTAATTTTATCAACTGAAATAAGGTAACCAAAAAAATGAAAAAATATTTAGCTCAGCCTTCGAATGATTACCAGCTCCAATCTGTGGGATATAATCGTGTCTAACAGTTTGGATTTTTATATGAGATTCTATAACTATCCAAACGACGCAAACTGAAAGGATAAATGAATGCACTCAGACAGAATTGCAGGAGATCGATGGAAACTTAACTTGGCCTCGTGACGCCACCGTGCCAGAGTAATAGCCGGGAGCTCGAATAGAATATACAAATAAAAGTGTAAACTTATATCCTAAGAACTAAACGTCCATACTCTTACTTATTCTCCAGCTCAGTTGAATATAAAATACAGACTTTCGACTTCAACGAGAGAACTCAGTGACCTGACCTTCTTTATATTTTTTATATAGTTTTATTTCCAACCCGCTGTATAGTAGTAGTAACGCCGCGATACTTTACTATCCTGTGTAGTACTTTATACTGTACCCTTTTATGTACGCTTTAAAGATAAACGTTTACCTTATTTTTTTATTTTTTTTATTTTTATTTATTTTGCTATTGCTACTTTACTATTTTCTGTTTGCAAAGAATGACCGCGGTATTAGATTTGTTTTATTAAATGAAGAGTATTATATTAAGGTAATTGGCCAGTTAATGAGTTGCATTCAACTTCTTATGAATTACAAAACATTTATTATATAAATATAATAATTTGGATTTAAATGAGCCGTTTAATTAGAGAGGACGAGCATGAATGCGCGAATTAAGTTGAGTAATTATTGGAAATTAATGGAGCTTTCAAAAAAATTAATGCTTCTGATTTTTAATCTGTAATTGGACATTTAACTTTTGGGAAGCAGCGATTTAGTTTGGATTTATTGCGAGAGTGGAAAATATTTTATGGATGTACCCGCGGGCTATAATAGAAATTTCGAATCGAAGATCTGAACAACTTTAATCATGACAACTCTTATAAAAATTATTTGGTTGAATTATAACAAAAGACAGGATTATAGCAAAATATTTTGTGGTAATAAATGAGTTTATTTATGGTAATTAATTGATTAGTTATTTTCACCAAGTGAGCCAAGTTGCAACAACAAATCAGTTTGTAATCCCGCTTAATCAATCTGTTGTCTTAACCACAATCATTTTGTTGGGAAAACAATATCTGTTTATTGTTACAACTAAATTATTTTGTTACCATTATTTAGCTGATTTTATTAAAATAACAGAATTTATTTGTTGACTAAAAAAATAAATTTTTTGGCATAACAAAATAAATCTGTTCCTGTAACTGTTAATTATTTTAACAAAATTATTTAGCTAGTTCAGCAACAAAATTTGTAAGACCAACTAACTAATTAATGTTACTGCAACAAATTATTTTTTGTTAAACTGAACTAAAAAAATAATTGTTATTCCTTTGAGAGAATTTAGATGGTTCAACAAATCGATTTGTTATTCAGTGAAACTTTTTTGTTGAATAAAACTAAAGAGTTCTGCTGCAATAACAAAACTGTTTTATTGATATAAAACAAATAAATTAAATTAGTTATTATAACTTTTGTTTTTTTATTATTACATGTGATTTGTTGTCTCTACACTAACATAACAATTTTTTACCACGACTATGTTGTTTTAACAAAAAATTTTTTCAGTGCAAAATAGAATTTTAAAATTAATGTTCAAGAGATTCATAGAACTACTTCACGAAATTTTAGATCATCTCTTTAATGTAAAAAAATAAAATTTCTCCAGAGAAGCAAGTGATAATAATGTCAAGTGTAAATTTTTCAGAAACACTCGTACACTTTTGTTCTCTATATTCTGTTTTCATTTAAAAAAAAAAAAATTTATTCATCAACAAACAAGAGAAATGTACAACATAATATGAAATATTAAAATGGTAAAGCTAGTGCTTCAGACTTCAGACAAGGTGGATATAACTTTATTAAGAAAAGAGGAAAAACTAGCGGAAAATGAATATAAAAAATAATATCTAGCGGTCATAGAGGAGATATAAGGTGTTGTGTAGGTACTAAAGTAGGTACTAACTATTATCAATGTTCGTCATCGTTGTCGCCGTATTATACGCGGTATCTAGCATCGTAGTATCATACGTGAGTGGGTATAGACGGCAGACTAGACGGTGGGTACCTATGTCAAGAGTCACCTATCTATGTACCCGTGGAAGTGGATATTCTGCCTAGTATACATAATATTATTATATTATGAGAAACTAAGACTCAACGACGCGTACACGCGTGTTATATACTGTCTAGGTGAGAAACACCCTCCGGCAAAAGAGTAACCAAAGATTGCGAGGATACGATAGCATTGTTTCACCTAACTCATCCGGAAAACTTTTACTCACCTCAGGTTGCCGGGAATTACAACTTTTTAATAAATTTTATTCTTTTTTTTTTTTTTTTTTTTATTTATTATCATTCACTATCAATAACCAAATATTTGCATAATTCAATGTTATTTATGTTATTTCGTATTTGTATTCAACTTTTCTCATTTTAAGTTATGAAACATTTTATTTATTAATCAAGCTGTAAAAAATTTTTTTTTAAAAAGTAAAACTTTTAACTTTATACAAATTGATTAAGAAATTTTTATTACAAGACTATTATTATACAAATGACTCGTTATTAGTTAAAAATTTTCTAAAAATAAAGTTAAGAAGAAATCTTCAAGAAAATTTTATCAGATATTTATAATTTTACACAAAAATTTCTGAAAATTTACTTTTAATGAAATAAAAAAAAAAATTCTTTGAAATAGGTTTACAAGAATTTTTAATTGAAAATTCTATTTTAATATAAAAATTGTCAGTAATTTGAAATGTTTAGAAATTATTTAGAGAAATCAATAGACGATAAGTTCAGAGTAATGGACGAAGTTTTCAAATATAAAGACCATTAGTTTAAAAAAATGAATTAAAATTAACAAAAATTTGACTATAAATTTAAAAAAGTTTCATCGCAATGACTATTAAAAAAAGTATAATTATAATTTATTGTTAAAAAAAATGAAACTCGGTAATTGAGTAAAAATTTATGGTGTAAATTAGCAGTAAATATCAGTAACTGCAATAACAACATTGAATTAGTAATAAAGTAGAGGAAACAACGTAACAATAATTGTAACCGAGGGATGTTTAAAGTAAGTTTAAGTGTCTCAATGAATAATCGAGAACAAGCGGGAATGGACAGCGCAATTGATTAAGCACTGTTGGAAAGTTGCTCGCGAAAATACAGACTAGTACCAAATACATACTACATACTACATACTACATACGAAAACTACATACATATATATATAGACCCGAAATATATTTTAGCAAACCAGTATAGTGCACGAATGTATACCAAAGAGTGCCAGACCCCCTTGGGTACTTTTGCGGCTTCTCAGACAAGACTGAGCGTAACTTTCTTTCACAGGCGCCGCTGTATGTACCTCCAAGCAAGAGCAAGACCACTTGCTTTTTATTGTTATCATTATTATTGTTTTATCTCCGTTTCACGACTATTTGGGTCACTGTCTCGGTACGGGTTATCTCACCGAGAATATTATCTTTTTCCCGCGGGTTGTGTTATTATTTTTATTTTTTCTAAATAAATAATAATATTTTAATTAATTCATGCTTTGTTTTTTCTTTTGCAGGCACCCTTGACTATCTGGGTCTTTTTTTCGCTGTGTCTGATTCTACCTCAAAATGTTCTTTCAAAACCTGGTGAGTTTTTTTATGTTTATATCAAAATTATAAATTTCATTTATTGTTTTTCTTGTTGTTCTAAATTTTTTTACGTCACTAATTAAATTGCGGTGTTTTGACCCAGATTTTATGAAAGCTTTTTTTTAATTTTTTTTTTATTTTTAATGAATATTCTTCTGAGATCTTGAATTTTTCCGCACATTTTAGAAGATGTTGAAGGGGAAGGATAATAAAATGTTAAATTAATTCAAGATTATTAAACTCTTGAAAATTATGTTCTCGGTTCAAAATTTTTCCTCGAATAAAATTAATTTTTTTATTAGTCTATACTTATGAAATTTTTTATATACTTGATAATTTTCCAATAAAAAAAAAAAAATAATAATAGTTTTACTTATATAAAAAAAACTTTATACGCATCCAGACAATTTAAAATATTAAAAACTTCATCGTCTTTTTATAAAACAATACAAACGATCAATAATATTCTCACTCCAAGGATTTTAATTCTTAAAATGATTTAAAAAATGAACGAAAATTGTCTCGAGACACTTCGATGTCTGTCGATAAGAATAGTTAAAAAAAAAATCGATAATTAAATTCATAAAAAATTTACCTAAGGTCACAAGCTTAAAAAAAAAAGTAAAAAAACACAGATTACCATTTAAAATACATAATACAAGAGGAAAAAAAATATTCAACATGTTTTTTGCGTGTAAGTTGAGATATGTCGGGGGTTGAAGTTCTATTTAATTCCCGAATTTTAAAATAAACATCTTCGTAGAGATGTACTCGTGTTTTGTTAACAAATACGTTACACGGGGCGGATTTTATGTTAATTAAATTTGAATCACAATATTAGATTTTCCGCATGGTGTAGTTCTGTCGGAACCACAAAATATTTATGCTGTGAATGATGAATCTATCCAGCATCTAATAATAATCTGTAAGCCGTGATCTGCTTTGTATTTCAAGGATTCTGATCCTGCAGCTGGCCAGACGTCAAGGCAAAAGTTCGTCAGATATTAGACGATATCAAACGTTGAAACAAACTATTCTGCTAGTATAGTTACAGTGCACTTTACACGCCCCGGCTGATTTAAGTCCTTGTGCAATATTCCCGATGTGTATCAACAAGCTATAGCTATATATAGGTATTTTATTCCGGATTACATGTATGCACAATATTGCGCCGAAAGATATCGTGGGAATGGACCTCCACTATCGGATTGTTTCACGTCCATTTCTATTCCCATTTTATCATAAATACCACGCTTTTATTTCTTTCATATATATTTTTTTTTTGTTATACTTTTTCTACGACATGTTTCATGTTATGTGTATTTTTATCTGCAAGGACTTATATATTTGTCGGGAATAATACGCTGTTTATATGCTTTTATGTCGTATGAATAAATAACAATATTGGCTGACTAATAAAAAAAATTCTCACCTATTCACGTCTCGTTTGGAAAATTGCTAGTTTTAAATTCGAATAAATTCATGCTCCGAAGGACAAAATAGTGTTTTAAATAAAATGCAAACAAATTGGTAAATATGAGTCTCAATATAAATCGACTCGAGTATTAATTAACTGGTTCATAGAATTTTTATGCTGGTAAAGCAACTAAATGCTCTATTTTGATTGCTATATTAATTTTTATTCTTTCATGAATATTTAAAGAGTTTAACAAAATTGAATAAAAAAAAGAAAGAATGATTGTAAAATTACTTGGTATTTAGATGGTTGAAATTTCTTAGATTTTTTTCAAATTTTAATTAATAATAAAAAGGTTTACACTTTAAATTGATAACAAAAAAACTTGATTTAGATATAACCAGATTAAAAAAAAAAAAACTTCAGATTGTTCATTTCAAGTGTTGAAAAATAAAAAAAATTAGATAAAAAAATTTTGCAATTTTTTAAATTATATTTCTAAATTTAGCAGATTAATATTAAAAAAATCAATTTAATAATAAGTGAAAACTATAATTTTTTGTGATGTTTTAGAGCCAAAAAAAGGATTTTTCAATCACTTTTTCTAAAAAGGTTTATTAATTGATTAATATGAAAATTGCTATACATATAGGAGTGACTTTTAATGTTACGAAAAATTTATTTTTTTCTGGAAATAATTTTTGTAACTTTTGTAACAATTAAATTCAATTGATAAGGTTTATCATTATTAATTACTAATAAATAAATTTTTGTACAAGTGCGAGTTAAATTTTATTGGAACAAACAATTGGAATTTTTAAACATAGAACAAAACAGATTTTCAACTATTATAGTTCTAAAGATAATTTAAAAATACATTACATTAATACAGAGAAAAAAAAAACAAAATTACATCTATAAGCACAAAAGGTAAACTTAAAAATTTTTTAATCTTCAAATTCAATTTTTCATCGCACTTTTCTTCTTCTATACACGACTTCCAAAAACTTTTTCGTATATTATACCCATGTATCCTCACATAAGCTTCCTTTTCTTTGCAGCTGGTTCTTTCTTGGAAAGATAAGTAGCGTAACATTTTTTATGAAGCACAATCTCCTGAACATCAACCCAACCCAAGTGTTTATCATCTCTAAGTTGTTTGCTAATGGTGATCAATTTTTTGAACTCGGTTTTTTTTACTTTCTCTTCAAATTCTTTATCCCCAATTTTGCCGCAAATCAAACATGCCTTTGAATCAGAAGTATTTTCCGCGCCTTCTGGCTCATCATCGTGGCTAGGCTTTTCAGAACTTAGAGATTGTTTGAGCTTCCTCTTTTTCGTAGCTGCAATTTGTCTTTTACAAATGAAACTAAGCTGACATTGTTTATGGACCACAAGCATGTCAAGATCCAGCCATTTTGAATGTTTCTGTTCTTCGCGCTCTTTGCTAGCTCTGATCAAACTTTGTAAGCCGACTTTCCTCACAGTAACCTGTTGTTTCTTCCCGTCGAGTTTCCCATCACATATGCCGCACAGCTCAGATTTTTCAGCCATTTTCTTTAAGGTATTTTGCACTAATAACCTTACTATTTAGATTACGAACTTAGTATCAAGAAAAACAGTATTATTGTTTATTATTGTCAATAAAAGTGCAAGAGTACGAAAATTGATTGTTAAGTTTATTGAAATATTATTTTAAGAAAAAAATCCACAATATTTTATACGCAAAACTTTTACACAGAGAATTATATACGGCAAAGTAACCTTATATTACTTGCGTTGAATGTTATGAGTTTTTGGGTTCTACTTGCGCGTGCGTGAACAAAAAGTACACTATAGTAGTTTTGCAGCTGGCTTTCTAGAAAGAGGGCGATCTCAAGGACAAAGTAGTTTTTTATGGGTGACAAAACCCTAAAACGCGGGACTTGTGAAATTTCGAAATAAAAGTCAGGTACAATTTTAAGGAGGTTCGAGCTAATCTAATGTAAAAAATAATTTCCGACTTTGAGCTTTGAAATTAAGTATACGTATAAATAAATACGTCATTTATCTAGTCTGATAAATATTAAACTTTGTTTCCGTTTTAATATTATTTATTTCAGAGTAAGAATTACAAAATATGTCGTCTTCTTAAGTTTTCTTAATAACAACTGAACTGATAACTGTGTCTTTATGACGAAAAAATAAAATAAAAATAAACAGAATTAAATGTCATGACAACATAAATAAATCAATAAATGATTAATAAAAATAAATAATGTAGATGGTGCTAAAGTGCTAAATTTTAATTAATCACTTAATATAGTCCCAAAATTTTAAAAAAATTCGCCGTTTAGTTACGTAGATATTAAATTTCAAAAATTACATATTCTTCTTATACCCGCACGGAAAAAAAAACTCCTGTCAAATTAACAGAAAAAACTGTCAAATTGACAGATTTACTCCTGTATTTGTAAATTTAACTTTATATAGTCCTGTCATTTTAACATACTCATTTCTGTCAATTTGACAGGAGTTTTTTTTCCGTGCGGTCTCTTATGGCGGACAAACTTTTATCGAGACTTTAATTATTTTTTTCAATATTAATCTCCCAACTTTAACGGATAAAAAACTATACACAAGAAACTTAGATTATTGCAATACATAAAAACAATTTAATAATAATATATTACCGATATAATTTTTGAAATATTTAAAGTTAAATTTTATGTTTGTAACTCGTTCATCGTCAGCTATTTATTCGAATAAAGATTTGACAACATCGCATCAACAGCAGAGAAAACAAAAAAGATAGAAATATAGTTACAGAGAGAGAAATATTTAATTCACACACTCATCTACGTCTCTATAATGGGTATAATTAAACGCGACATTGCCAAATATGTTTATTTATTCCGGCAAGTATTAAATACGAAAGTCATTTTATTACTTCACTTTATTAAATAAGTAAAAAATCATCAATTATTAAATTGTTTAAATTATTTTTAATTAACATAAAGAATTTTAACGAATATTAGGAAGACTAAAATTTAAAAAAAAATTTTAACATTATTTTGACTCATTAGTTACGCTCGAACTTCCTTAACAATAGCGACGACGGATATAAATATGTTGACGGAATAGTTAAGCGATTTAAGGAATAATTTAAGCAAACGCTGAGTGTAATTATTAATTAAAAAAAAAAAAACAGATTTGGAATTTTGATTTTTACTTTGAAAAATTTCTTACAATTATTTAAATTAAAAAAAAAAAAAAAAAAAAAAAAAAAGATTGTTTTGAAAGAAAAAAATTCTGGAAGTAAATTAATTTTCCTAAAAAATGATTTTTAGGTTTAAGAAAATAAATTAGCATAAAAGATTGAAATTAAAATGAATTGTTAATTTGAAAATGAGAAAGTACGTGAGAGAATTACAAACACGGAAGCGTGTCTTTATTAAATGAATAATATTCAGTGGTTATAATTAGTAGAAACATAATTTAATTTAAACGCCACTAAAGTTTTACGCTACATTTGAATATTGACAAAGGAAAAAAAATTAAACGTTTAAAATTTTGTTTAAATGTTACAAAACCCATAAATATATTTATATATTTCCAATACTAGAATCCCGTACATTTGAACTTATATAAACGCGTGGGCTTTAGAAGAATATTAAAATAAATTTTTTAATTAGCCGTCAGTGTTATTTCTCTGGAACTTTAACATCAACAGATTTATTAATTGAATAAATTCACCGGTGAAAAGATTCGTGTTTTTTTTTTTTTTTTATTTATTTATTTCTTTTATTTTATTTTATTTAACATTCATAGTATTGATGATGAAAGGTTAAAGTCTGCAGTTTTCATTGTATATATGAGTATCTCTATCTTTACACGTATGGCATATAAAAGCAGATGCTCAGCCGCTCCTCTTTTGATTCACTCCCTCAATAGATCGCGAACAAGACCGAGTAAAAATAAAGGAATAATACAAAGAATTCAAGTATGAAAATAAAAGATAATTTGACATTTCTCAACTACTTTACCTACCTATTTTTTTTTTCCTCATACATACATTCTTTTAAAAATCCATTTAATTCATCTGCTATCGTTGAAGTGTATTACATTCTTTTGTTAACCCATCGATCATCTGTAGCGTAATATCCTTTCAAATCAATGTATTTCTTCGTACTGATGTTGCATATATTATTCAAGTTTTAATTTTATTTACGGTATTAAAAAAATTTTATTTATTTTTTTTTTTTTTTAAATTAAATAATCATAATAAAAATAATTTTGTTGAATTCAATATTTAACCCGTTATTTAAAGATAAAAAATGACTCAACCCACAACACCAATTTAAACGTAATATATAATTTTAATCGGTAATTTAGATTAAAGTTATATCTAGATATTTTCTCCCATAGTTTTTGTTGATTATCATCTTCACTTCTACATTTCCTTGATGCACACTTTACTTGGTTCATAAAAGCAAAAAACAAAAAAAAAGGTAGCGTATAAACCACGCGCCAAAAGAGAAAGGTCATATAAAATGAAATAAAATAAAACAAAATAATGTTTACTGACGTGTGGGCTGCCGCATTATATTAGAATTTTTTAAACACAATACATAAGTGAGTAACAGTTGTAAAGCAATATAATCTAACGTAGCAAAAGCAAAAGGCGTTCATCTTTACGCGCAACGGTAAATCTTGATTATCCAATAAAATTTAATTATTAAATTGTGCAAATAAAATAAATTTTACCGTCAACAAAAAGTTATCCACGTGCATTTTACACTGAAAAATGATAATATGTATGTTATTATTATCGATATTCTATATCTGGACTTATATATATATATATATATATATATATATATATATATATATATATATATATATATTCTATATCTACTTAGATATATTTATTATGAATATCTTGTTTAGTACGTGCGCTGATAGCGATACGCGCTTATAATAAAGTATCATTAAATCAGTTTTTTTAAATATTTAACTATATGATTATTTAAATTATATAAAATGTCAACAAGAATATTTCAATAATTGTGATTATAGCTAGCTAGTTTTTAATGCAATCTAACGATATTTCTTATCAATTATGTTCGTAGTTAAAATTCTTACATATTTATTGGTCATTAAATTGAAATTGAATTTTTTTATTAATATTAATATTATTATTATTTTTTTTGTAAGTCTCATAATGTGCAGCGAGGAAAAGTAAAACAAATGATTATAATTATTAAAAATAAAAATCCCGAGTGATAAATGAATTTGTGTTTACAATAATTTATTATAATATAACGTTAATTATTTATGTTTCAGGTTTGTGCGAGGAGTCGACAGGCCAGTCAAACATCATCCTTGACATTGAGGAAAGCCGTGGCTCTGGTGAGTACTTTATTCTTCAATCACTCGGAGCATCAAACTTGCGGTTATCATCATATTACTTATATATACATCTACTGTGAGGACCATTATTATCATTATCATTATGATGGTGATACCGGGGTGTTATGAGTTAGTACCCGTACCTATAGCGCATTACATAGAAGAAGAAAAGCATCTCGTCACGTGTCACAACTAACCCTCGAGATAGATATGTTAATACTGACCCTTCACAATAATTATTTTCTTCTCTTATCTTTATTTAAATTGTAATCACTTAACTGTAGCTAATTACAAATTTACATATTACATATGATAGATTATATGTATCGAAAAAAATTATGTGAAAATTACAGAAATGGTTATGAAAAAATTACACCGTCATTTTATGTTACATTTACAAGGATAAATTGTTTAATTAACAGTTATGAATTAATATATAAAAATTAAATTGTTAAATAATTATATATTTATAAAAAATTTTTAAATTCACAGGAATCGATCTGTAAAATTAACATAATCAGAAAAAAATTTTTTACATTGTTACATAAAATTATATAAGAGTTTTAGCTATTTTCCTAATTTAAAATTGACATTTTTAAGTAATAAAAGTCTTTATAATGCAAACATTAAATTTCTAAAAATGTAAATTTGACAGTTATGTCAAATTTTAATAAGACTTTTTTTCCGCGTGTAGTATTTTCAGCCGATCAAGGAAATACTTAATACTTAATACTTAATACTTAATACTTAACAATAATTAACGAGTTTTAAAAAAAGAGTGAGGTCAAGTGCGGAAGTTAAATAGGAAAAATTAAAAAAGTTATTGAATATTGCGGGCTATTAAAGGGGTAAGTTATCAGGAAAGACTTAAAAGGGTTAATTAAACGAATAAGGTGTCTGCGAAATTAGTGAGCTTCTATGTATATATATATGAACTCATTTATGGGATATCCGAGCATCCGTAAAGCCTCTACCTGTACTCGCAATACATAAACCAAGCCATGTGGATGTTTATATATCTATTCATACTTCTATACATATATTTATGAGGAAGTAATTTGCCGAGGTAGTTTAGTGTAGAGACTACCTCACACTAATACGTTTTATGAAGCTACCTGCCACGTCGACTATTCCATTTATTAGCCTTCGATGATAATCTGGAGCTGCAGAATCACTTTCTCATCACCATCATCTTTGTGTTCTTTCTCTTCACGTGCGCAATTCTCGTTCTCATTAACATTAGCATCTGTAGCTCCAGCCGCTAGACTTACCGCGACCAGATATACACGAGATTTATACCAACAAAGTCCATCAGAAATGATTAATTTTCATTCTCTTCCTTATCCTCATCCTCATCTTCATCATTGGATTTTTCTTATTATTATTACTAGACAAGACCGAGATTTTTCGAAATTTTTTCAACTCAAAAGAGTTGAATATGATATCTCAAAAGTATTTCCTGAAAATTTTAATTCAATTCAATTAATAGCTATCAAAATAATCTACAAAAACCGAGCTTACAGTTTTTTAAGAACAATTGATTAAAAAAATTTATTTTTTGGTATAAATTAATGTTTTTGTGGTAATTTTGAACCGAAAGTTATCCTTATAAAATTTAATTTCAATTCATAATTTTTGAGTTATAAACTTGTAATTATTCCAAGTCAATACTCAAAAAGCATTCTATTAATTTGAATAAAATTTTGCAGCTCATAGAAAGTATAAAAAGTTAGTATTTGATCAAAGGATTTTTTTTTTGAAAATTTCAATTTTTTTAACAATAAACTATTGATTTTATTCTAAAAAATTCAAAAGTAAACTTTTAAACAGTAATTTTTTTCAATTTTCCAATCCATAAACATAAATAAATTTATTTTTTTACTTTCTTGATTAATTGTATACGAAGAAATAAATATCTTACAGTAAAAAAATATTTTTTTATTTTAGTTAAATTAAGTCCAATAAAAAAATCAAATAAATTTAAGTAGTGTAAAAGATTTTTTAAAATACTCCTTTTTTCACGGTGTAATTTGTAAATTTCTCGTTCAATTTTGCTGTATAAATATTATCATTTACAAAAATAATTATTTAATCGACAGGTTATGAGCAACCAACAACGCCCGAAGAGCTTCCGGTGTATGGGAATCCCTACAACGAGACCACCTTGGAGGTAATATTTCCCGGAAAGGCGCCACTATTCGCCCTCGATGGAAAGAAACTGAGACTCCTTAAACAACTGGATCGCGACACCGAGAACCTCTCGCACGTTGTCTTCCAGGTAAATATGTGTAGCATTATTTTTTACGGTTTTTTTATCGGGCCAGCCAGCATTGATACAATTAAGCGAGGATATATTTTTCTGATACTCATCAGCTCCATAATAGAAAATAGGAGCTGAGTCTTAGTCTTAGTCTCGTACTTAGTGCAACTCGACTGCAACTCTTAACAGGATAACGGTACTCAGCTCATTATTTGCTCTGCATGTCTCAAGAGATCGGCCAGATTTTTCTATCCATCATTTTTATACGTTCAAACTCGAACGTTGACGGATCATTAAATCATATATTATTTTTACTTGTTGTTAATTATATTTCATAATAACAGCAGTTGCTCTCACAGACACTTTTGCAAAAACTTGACAGCTTCAACATCTTCAACATATTTATTTAAGGTTTGATATCTTATACACTGGTTAAACTTTATCAACTTCGAGGAAAGGTCAAAGATTCTTATCGTTTTGTTAAAAATGTATTTTTTATCGAATTTTGATTTATTTGTTATAATCATGTACGTAATTTTTAAGATAAGAAAAAATTTATTACATATATATCTCATTTGTGATTTAAAAAATTTTGTTCGAGGCAATTGTTGCACTTTTTTATATACTTTTATATCTTACTCATTAAGTTCTTTTTTTTTTCAAATTTTTTTTATCAATTCTATTGAAAATTCGATTTTATTTTCACACAGAAAGAAAGAAAGTCTTGAGTTAAGCGTAAATTTTCTTAAATCAAGAAAATCTTAAGGAAGATTGAAAATTTCTTGAATGAAGTTTTAACATTTCTTAAAAAAAGTTAAATTTTTCTAAGCCAAGAAATTTCTTCTTGCTCCAAAATAACTTCGGTCTTCCTTACAATTTTCTTGGTTCAAGAAATTTTTTTTTCTGTGCACTTAAAAGTAATTTTTTTAACTTTTAAAAAACTAAAATTTGTTAATCAACTATCCAAGTTTTAAATGAAAAATTAAATAAATTTTTAAAAAATATTATAAAAATATATATTAAGAGATCACTCTTATTTTTTTACACAGAAACTATTATAGATATTGATGTAAACTTAATTCATTTCAACACATACACTCGTGAATAACTCAAAAAATGGGATAAACAAAGCTACTCCAAAAGTTGGTATGTCGCTGACGTAAATAATAACTTGATAACGGCACATCTAAAACACAAAAACCAAAATTATATACCTTCAATAAATCAGCAGCTATGACAGGAACTACGGAGATGAATATTTATTGATAAAAAACAAAATAACAGAGATCAAACAAAAAAAAATCTTAAAATTGTTCGTGCCATAACTACTACTATGTAGAATATGTGGTTTAAATTTCAATAAGATCAGTTCAGTGGTTCCGGAGATATCATTAAAGTAAACCAGAAAATCATAGTTTTGAGATATACGCGTTTAAAGTTTTTTTAATATAAAAAAAAAATCTCACTTAAAATCAATCAGCAATGCCAGCACTATAGAAAATCCATTCAGCCTGTTTCAAAATTTGATTTTCTTTCACTCTGGTATCCATATAAACCTCGTAAAATAATATAGCTGCAGTCCGATCACTTAAAAATTTTAGGACGATATAAATATATCGATACTGCCATTCTAACATTTCGTATTCCAAATTTATAAAGTTTTGCAGCAGACAGTAAAAACGGTTTATTTTTAACATTGATTAAATGGGATTCGACAGATGAAAATAATTGTTTAAAAATAGTTATTAAACTATTGAACTTTTAAATTTTTGATATGACTTTTACAATATTGTTATGATTCTATTTTAAAAACAAACTTAATTTGTTAAATTTTGTGGGCTACGATATATTAGAATGGCAGTATCGATATGCATTTTCGAAAATGTAAAAAAAAATTATTTTTTTTTTAAGTTACAAACCAGAATGATCTCTTAACAATAGATTTTTTTACCAGAAAAAAAGATCAATTCTCCAATGCTTTTCATACTTCCATATTTTATAGAAATAGGTCCTGTGACATCGTTCATAAAATTGACAATTGACCTTAGTGATATTGGTTCTAAAATTTATTTTTTTTTTTTTTTCGTTATATTGTGATTAAAAATATCGGAAAATCATTGAGCCAAAGTTTCTTAAATTCAAATTTAAAATTCTCGAAAGTGACTCAAGATTGCTAATTTTTAGAAAAAAAAAAATGCTTATCTAGATAAGTTAGAAATTTAGCTATCTATTTTCATGAATCAAATTTTCTTCCACAACTGGAGCGTATTACTCATAGACATGAATATGTTTCCGGGACACGATACAAAGTAACCTTCAACCACTAAATTGCTAGTTAGGTTTTTGTTTATAAATAGAAAAAATTATGATAATGTGATTTCTTTTTTTTTAAATAAATGTGAAATAAAATAAATTTTCTTTTGATGGCAATAAATAGGTCACAGAATATTTAGCTGATAAATAAAAGACTATTCTTATTTATTTCAGTGACATAAATGCATCTGAGTTGTTCAGTCAAATTCATTGATTAATTTTTCAATGTTACTTGTTCTTTTATTGAAATTCCTTCTGTTTAATGTTTCCTTAGCTTAAACTGTTTATTCAAACAAGTTTCAATTGCTTTTTTTCATATTTTTATTATTTCTGCTTCAAGTAAATATTAACAAAAAAATACTGTGCAAACTAAGCATATGAATTATGTCAATTACATTATCTTTTGACTGAATTTAATTATTCATCTATCGGGATTAATTTAAGCGATTCATTCATAGCAAAGAAATCGAATGCCAAGTACACATTAAACTCTGTCATTGCATACTAATTCGTAGATCGTTCTGTGTAAGGTGAATTACGTTTTTCACAGTTAAGTTTTCGACCGCTTCCAATTTTACATATATTATACTATACAAATATCGTCAAAGAATTATTGATGTAAATTTAAAACTTTTTTATTTTTTATGGGTAAAGTTATGAATCGTAATAAAAAACGATTTTGATAACGTTTACTTTTTTATAGATCATTACTTTAATGGGATAAAGTTTTTCGACTAATTAGTCTAATTAAGTGTCACTTGAAAAAAGATTATTTTTTATATTATTTTTTTTCTTGAAATAGTTCTACTTCTTTTAGACTATCTTATGCATTTAAAAATAAATTGTTCACTTTGAAATTTTATAAAATATTTTAATAATAATAATCGCTGAAAATCATATGAAACGATAAAAAAAGTACAAATTTAGGTCAAGATCTTCCAATTTTACTAAATTTAACTTAAAAAAAAAATTCATTATATTATATAAATACCCTGGAGACAAAATTTTTCTCATTTTCTTAATTACATAGATAATAAAGTTTTGTTAAATGCAATTTTCAATTTTTAAATTCAATCTTTATTTTTTCAGCTTGCATGTACAGTGAAAGCGACAAACAAGAAGCGGATTATACCGATAATTGTCCGAGTGTCCGATGTAAATGACAATGCACCAAAGTTCATCAATACACCGTATGAAACAACCGTACCCGAGGTAATAAATAAATCCATCAATGTTTAATGTTCAATGCCCATGACTTAACAGTTAATTGCAATATTTTTCTAAACCCAGTCTAGTATATTTATCGGTACATGAACTTGAGTCTTCATGAGCGCTTTGGAGTGAAAAAAAAAATAATAATAACAAATAACAGCTTCTGACGATGGCTCCAGGCGTAAAATAACTTTATTTTAATTTTAAAAAACGACCATTGCCTTCCATTATCAAAAGTAAGGCCAATTTAATCATAATTATCATTATAATTATTATTTTTATCGTCATGCAATTATAAATTAACCGAAAACATGCCTTCAGAAAATCTCAAATTTCATCGAAGTGTCTATAAGATACTTTTTTTATCGTTATTTAAAAACAAAAATTCTTTATTAAAAAAAAATTCTACGAAGTCTGAGAAAAGAGTGTCATTACATCACCGTTGCACGGAGCTTAATTAATCGTAGCAGCGTAATTGCGGGATCTATCGCGACATTAACGACGTCGACGTGAATCAAGAGGGAGAAACTGAGAGGTGATGAAGCGCGAACATGCCACTAGCCTTATGCTAGAACAAGTCAAGTCTATAGACACAATAATGCATAATATATATGTATATATAAGTACAAGTAAGAATACTCTTTTTTACAAGATAATATGAGACGTTACTGTCAGCACGTGGAATAATTTTAACAAGCGATGCATTGAAAGTCTTTCTTTAAAGTTTGCCGCTGTATAAAAAAATAACAATTAAATGAAAAAAAATTTTTTTATAAATTCCAGCATTTCTACGTTTTAATAAATACCGTTAAATTTTACTTTAAAACATTTTAACGCTATGAGCTGTCGCGAATACCGGTTTATTCGCGCGTTTATGAGCTCTTTACCGATTTTATTTTCACATTACTTTTAAATGTCATAACGCAATTAACGTAAGACATTGCCCATCTCAACTTTAAATGTCTCTTAATACTATTTTTTACCAATTTGTTGTATTGGGTTGAGTTTTTCATGTTTTTTTTTCTTTTTACAGTTATTGTCGAATAAATAAAAAAAAGGTTTTTATCCTAAAAAAAAAAAGATGAAAATTTTTCTATCCCAAAGTTTGTTACAATTCAAATGATTTTATTTAACGTAAAAAAATTTTTCAATCAATTTTTTTAAATTTAAAAATGAAACTTCAATAATATTAAATTTTCTTATGAATGAATTTATATTGATAAATAATGAATTTAATTTTTCGCTTTACATAATTTATAATAATAACAATACTTGGTGTCAGTCGAATATTGAAAAATTTTATTATGGATAAAATAAATACTAGGTCATTTAATATTGAATTTTTTTACCAGCACGCAAGGATGAATGTTAGAAATAAAATATTTTATTTTATATCTCTTGTAGAGTGAATTTATCTTTGATGTCATAAAATATTCATTGTTAAAAAAATACTATAGTATGACCGTGACATTTTTTATTTATATTTTTAAATTCTAGTAAATTGAAATGTGAGCTGTGAAATGCATAATTAATTTCATTACTTTATGCGCGATAAATTAAATTATTATTTCACATCAGAATTTTAACATAAACTCAATTTTCAATAGTAAAATTTATGAACGAAAATTTAACAGTTGTAAAACAATAATTAGATTCTATTGATACTTTCAGCTGACGCCAGTAGGCTCTACGATATTTCAAAACGTGGTAGCAGTGGACGCTGACGCGGGTGTGAATGGACTCGTGGAATACTCAATAGCGCCAGGAGATGGGAACGGTATTGGCAGCAACAATGCTGTCGGTCGTGATAGAATTACAACCGCAGATGGGTATGGTTATTTCAGCATCAACTTGCCACATCAGGGACAGGTCACGGTCAATCGAACACTCGACTTCGAGAGGACGCAGCGTTATCTCGTCACCATCCTCGCATCCGTAAGTTAAACCTAACCAGTTAACAGATTTTATTCTTTTTCTTATTCTGGTAGGTTATTTCCCAGCAGTTTCATTATTTACTGAAAGACTCGGTTCAGGCAATCAAATCCTGCAATAACTAATGAGTGAATACACAGAAAAAACGTTATCTTGGCTCAAGAACAATATTTTTGCCTACAAAACATTTTAGTTCAAAAGTTTTAAATAATTGAATAAAAAGAATTTTTTTATTATTTTTGCATTTTCACATAAAATATTTTGGATTAACAGTGGAAAAAAATTTATTACTTTTATTGATTTAAGAGAAAAGTTATAGAATCAAGTAAGCTTTATTCAAATCAAGAAAAAATTCTCAGTTCAAGAATTTTTCTACTTAAGGAAGTTCTGTGCAAAATCACTTTTCTTACAATATTCTTCAATTTTTTAATACGCGTACTTTTAAGTGTCCTCTACACTAATAATTTTTTTTAATAGTCCTTGCGGTGCTAATTTTCGAAATATTAGCAATTAAAAATCGTACATCTGACATGTATTCCTTATCCTGACCGTAGAGTGAACATTTTATTGAATAACAACCATACTTTTCTTAGGATTGATTTTTTTTTTTTTAATTAATTATTATTTAGAGTCGATTTTAACTGCTGTGGTCATATAGTCAACTTTAACGGGTCTTTTTGGCTTGTGAAAATCTTAATCTACGCGGCAAGGGTTGAATATCAACCAAGATGGTTTCTAAGACCAGCTTGGGATTCGAACTCACGCCTGGCCGGTAAGCCAGTTCGAGTGCTCTATAGACCATGCGCCTTAGATCATTCAGCTAACCTCACCGGTTTAGGATTTTTTTTTTTTTTTTAAACTAAGAATATTTAATTGAAGTTATAACAAGTATTTTTTATCAAAAATATTATAAACGAGCGGTATTCGTTTTTTTATAAAAAATGTTTAAAGTTAATGACTTTCGATATTTTACGTGAGTGGAAGTAAGTAAGCGATAGTCAGTCAGGAGAGGCAACACTAGTGCGTGAGAAAGAAACCAATAGCCATAATCTATTGGTGTCTTTATTTGCCGCAGTATCTCCTTAAGTCAAAAACATGAAATTCAAGTTTTCCTATATAGTTAATGAAAAAAAAATTTTTTTTTCTCAAATAAAGAAAAAGTACAAATTGAGGACCAAAATATTATTGAATTCACTTTTTTTTCTGTGTAAAAAATGGCAATTAAATCAAAAAAATTCAAATTTTAGGATTATAAAATCTAAAAAATACTTACACACACACAAGTATCAAAAAATGTATTTCTCCTGCTGGTGTCAATCAGCAATTTAAATGCTGAAACTCGTAAAAAAGATACGGAAGGATTTGTGGAATCTAGTAAGAAGAATTTTTAATGTTGAGTGAATAATGCATCAGACATCGCCACGTTTCTGAGCGTTAACTGACTCAGACTCAGATGTTATCGTTTATAAAACTTGAATCGTTATAATAAAAAGCTTATCCCGGTTAGCGTAACTTCTGCTTCTGTTCGAATTTAATACGACCGACACAACTGTTCTATCTGATTCGAGTAAGCTACGGAGAGCCTTTAAATTTACTTCAGAATAGCGAACAGAAGTGATGGGCTGATAGGAGGAAAAAATTTATAATTGTTACCACTTATATTAAGCTGATAGGTTGAGACTAAACTAGAAGACTTCTCCAGTCAAGTACTCAGTCGGTGACGTTCTTCATTGCCCAGTGGGCAGTACAGCGTGAGACTTCATGACTCACGTATTTTATATCCCATACCTTATACCTTATACCATGACCATCATACCGTATACCATATCTGCAGAAATCCAGGTGTAGTCTGCTAGTTACTAGATGTTACACAATTGTCACCTTTCTTCACCTTCCTCCTCTACTGATGCTTTTTAGCGCCTACAGCTTTGAGTATTCAGGGTGTGCTTTTACTCGTCATTTATGTATGCTATTAATTATTTATTAGCAATGAAAAATTTATAATTTACTCTTTACTTATATTTATACATTAGGGTGTGCCAAAATGTAACTTCCGTGAAGAACCTTTTAAAATTGGAATTTTAGGTTCCGCTTTTAACAGTAGCTGTGTTTAGGCATTTTCTGAGATATTTCAGGACGAGAGGATTTATTTAATTTTCATAGAATTTTTAACAGTTTGATTTAAGATGATGACATTTTTCTAAAATTATTGTTTTCAATATTTTTCCCTCGAATTAAGTTTATTTTTTTGTCAGTTTAAGTTTTAATTTTTTTTCAAGTTTGTTAAAAATATTAAATATAATATGTAAATACCAGACAGCTCATAGATTAAATGCCATAGACAGTCGTAATTTACATATGTATCTGTTACTCTTCTACTACCGGTTTCAAGGTGATTGTACACTTGTGTTTCATAATTTTACAAGCTTTAATTTTCATATTGACTTTAGTTAAAAAAAAATTGTAACAATATTTTAGTACCTATATAACTTTAACTTATAGATTAAGATTATAGGTTAATTTTATAAACAATAATATCTCAAATTGATTTTACGGTTAAGCGTCTAATATCACAAATTGAAAGCGCTCAATTTATCATTAAAGCCGAGTTAGGTAGTTTACTTAAAAATTTTCTTTCCACTGCAGAGTAGAATAGAGCAAGTGACAGACATTTGTGTAAGCCGATTGTTTATCTTTAAAATGTGATCGTGGGTAGATAATTTATGTATCCATTACTATTGTATTGCTAAGTAAAGGTAAACAGTACGACTCAGAGGCTCAGCAGCGAAACTTATTCGTCATATATTAGTCAGCGTTCGTTTGTCGCGTCTAATAGTTTTGTCACTTTTTTTTTTTTTTTTACTTATTTGGAAACTATTCTTCAATATTTTTGGGTACTTATAATAAACGAGTTTAAAATTTTGAAGTGAAAAATTGTGTTAGGCTTAACAAAAATCAAGATCACTGAAGTGTTACTGAAAATTTTTGTCCCTTAAAATTTTTAAACTTTACTTATATTGGTTTTATTAAATAAATTTTAAAAATTTTAAATAAAAACTAAACATTGTTCGCCAAATTAAAAACTAGCCACTTGAAACTTTGTTTATCAGTTAATATATTTAAAAACAACTTGTTAATTAAATCTCGAGCTTCATATTGAGGATAAAACTTTCCTCCCGCTTTTATTTTAAACGAATAATTCATAATTGAACTAGAAAATAATTATATTTTCACAATAACGATAAACTTTCATTAAAACATAAAAATTGACAAGTTTACTTTAAATATTAATGAACATTTGAAGGTTTTGTTTTAAATAAGCCATTAAACTGTAGTTAGTGAAATTTTGAATAGATTTATAACAAGCTTAGTGGTTTAATAATTAAGTATAAACTTTCGGATTTTTATTATATATTTTATGTACTTATAAAAAATTTGTGGAGTTTAAAAAAAAGGGATTTATTTTATTTGATTATTAAATTAAATTGCGCACCGATGCGACAATTAAAAACAATTGTTTCCGCTAATTAAACTTTAACAAATTGATATTGACGAGTGTATTTTAATATATTGCTATTTATAAATGATGTTATAGATTTCATGACTGAGTAATTTAATATAATACTCAATATTTTATATAAAAACGCTCTGAAATATTAGGTTTAAAAAAATACTAGAAAGTTAAAAATTTTTAATAGTATATCTTTTCAAATTTTGATTACTGTGAATTTTAAAATACTAAAAAGAAAAGTATTGAAGTAAAAAAACGCTGTAAATTACTCTTGTTAAAATTTTCACTCAAAATCTCAGTAATTAGATTCACATAAGGACAAAAATTATTTCTTTAAATATTTTAAAAAGAGAAACAGATCAAATAAAAAATAACTCTTGTTTTATTCGAGTAACTCTGTAGACAAGGAAGAATTCTTCAGACGAAAAAATATATGCTTGAAAATTTTCAAGAATATACTTTTTTTCTGTCAAGAACATAAATTCTCAATAGTCCTTTTTTTTTTTCTTTTTATCACTGTAATCTACTAAATTTTATAAATTTTAACAGCCGGTCCCTTCTTTTTCTCGCGTCGCACTCACTGCGAGAAACGGTACTATCCTTGTTGCACTTATGATTACCATCGAATCTCCTTATGAGTCCTATCTATTTTCTTTTTTTTCAACCAGACTCGCGTTAATGTGAGAGCGATACTAATAGAAATCATAACCCAACTATAGAGCTATCGCAGTTTTATGTTCTTCTTTTAAACAAATGAGAATTTCGAAAAAAAACGCTTTGCTACAAAATAGATTATTTACAAATCTTACAAATATTACATAGCAGAGCATTTTTTTTCAAAATTCTTATTTGTCTAAGAGAGAAATATAAAGCTTTAATCGTACTCACAAAAAAAAAATTTCTTGCGCCAAGAAAATTTGAAGGAAAACAAAAGTTATTTTGGAGCAAGAAGTAATTTATCTTGTCTCAAAAAACTTTGACTTCATTCAAGAAATTTTCAATCTTTCTTGATATTTTCTTGAGTCAAGAAAATTTACACTCCAGTCAAAAAAATTTTTTTTTCAGTGTAGAGACTGACTATTAAGCATAGAGAAATTTTATATTTTCAAGTATATTGTTGATTCTCAGAATAAAACAATAAATAAAAAGGCAAACTGTTAATTTAATTTTGGTTTTGTTCAGATACATTATCCCTTTTTTTTATAGTAATTTATGCTTTTATTGTACGAAAACAAAGTTAACTGATATTATTTGAATTGAAAAAAAAAATTTAACAGTTTGACACTTTAAATATTAAATAATTGTTAGTTTTAAATATTTCGCGTGAAGAAAATAAACTAAATATTTAAAATAAAAATTTTTTCTAAGTACTTAAAAAACTAAAAATATCCTAAATTGCTGTATTACTAAAAATTGATCGCGATCTACATTATATTAACATTATTATATTTAAAGTAAATTTCTTCCTGATTCTGAAAGAACTGCACAATCTTTATACACACACACACACACCGATACATATTGAAAGGATTGATCTCCGTCATGACACGTCATACATCGTAAAGCAGATCAGTGCATCGTATAAAATCGCGTGGGCATAAAATAACCATAATCATCAATAGAAGAGCTATATTTTACGTATATTATTGCCCGGACTAAAAATACCCAGATAAAAAAGTATCGTCTAATACTTAACTATAAATATATTGAGATTTTATCAACCGGTTACGGAGAAATTGCGTAAGAAAATAATGAACGTAAATAAATAACAAATTGCTCAAAAAATTAAACTCGTTTCCGTGATTCCTTGTGTCTCGTCGGTTCTTTTTATCTTCAAATTCCTAAACTCATCTTCTCTATCTCTTCCTTCTCTTTCTTTTAATATTGTGCTAAGTCTTTTATTACTTACATGTCACTTAAACGGCACGGCAACACAACACAGATACAGAAATAGTAATAAACATCAATCGAGTCCGAATAAGATTACGATTTAGATATTGAGATAACTGATTAACTTTTTCGATCGCTTCAGGTGAAATACAGCTAGTTCTACATGGAAATATTTACCCAGTATTTTATTATCTTTTTTTCCTTTTTTCTTCTTTACAATTACCGACACACGAATAAATAAGACTAATTATTTCCCGGAGGACAATACATTTGGTTAAAGGAGAATTAGTAACATTTCCAATGGTTTATTTATTGTTTAAACAATGAGATTGATGTCTGAATTTGTGAAAGTGATACTACTCGTGATAGCAATAAATGTCCTGGGGATTGATTGTGCCAATGAGTCTCTTACGGTGAGTAATACCGTGGAATGCTAGGGTTGGGATACGCCCTATCGATTTCAGCTCAAATCGATATTTATGTTTTCACAGATAATGCTTTTTAAAACTCAATCAGTTTTTATTTTTTTGTCAACTCTTCAATTTATTTTGTTTTGCTACAAAAATAACAAATAACTTCTGTTGTGTTTTATTATATTTTATTGTTCAATGGTTACTGTAACTAGAATTCGATGGAATTGTTACGCTCGATAGAATCTTGCTTTTTCCAAGTTGAGTTTAAGTTTTTTCGCTAAAAAGTCCGATATTTTTTTTTCAGATTGCTAAATATCATATATTTTTTAAAAGTTATTGCCCTTTGTTGTACCAGCAACTTTCCTAATTATTTATTTCATTATAAAAATTAATCGATAATATGAAAAAAAGGCATGATTAACTGTAATTATTGGATTAAAACGAAAAGTAATCTATATAATTTAAAAGGTCAAAGGCATATGAAAGTTTATTTCATCATAGATCGAGATTATTGTTGTGGTAGATGTAGATTGGTGTGCAGTGACAAAGAGATCACGGTAAATGATAAAGGAAATAAAATAATAACGATAAATATTTAAGTGAAAGAGAATGTTTGCGAGAGTGACCTTTAACATTGTCAAGACGGGACAATAACGTATCTTTAGTATTTTTTTCACTGACCCAGTCACCCAATAATTTAACACCGCTAAAAGTTGTTTCTCCCTTTATTTTTCAATAATATATATTTTTTTCACCTGTTAAAAATTTACAAAAAAATATGAAAGTTTCTCTGAAAAATGGAAAAACATAAACATCAACAAAGTAGAACACAACTTGCTTTTGAAATGACTGATAATTGGTCTGCGCATGCGCGCAAACTGTTCCAACCGTTCCACGGCGGAACTTAGACTATATAATTACAACAGGGCTTTCTCACAGTGATTTTTAAATTGGAAAACAGTCAATAGTGATCTTAAGTATGGAAAATAAAAAGTATTGACAATTAATTGCTGGTAAATAAAAAAAAATATATTTTTGTCTGCTTAAGAAATTTATTTGAGGTCTTTTTTTCTGTATACTTAACAATGGAGAAATTTTAATCTGAGCAAAACGGTATGCAATAAAAGCCTTTTTATTTTGCTATAATGTAATTAAGATAAAATATAAAAAAGAAATATTGCAAAAAGCAAGCGTTAAATTCCTTACGGACCCGATGGTATGCAGTCGATTACAATTGATTGAGTAGTATAATAAAAGCTAGTCTGTTATACCTGCTCTGAATGCATCGTTGAGCGTGATAATTATTAACCGATCAATTTATCTCTCTTAGGACCGAGCATTAAATACGTCCGAAAGATTGACATCGACCACAACTTTAACAGTTAATATTCGAGACGATGACGATCAGGATCCTTCATTCATCTACCAAGGATGCATGCTGCTGGACGGCTCTTGCATCAATCCAGAGTACTCCGCTTCCGTAAGTAACTAATATTGTCTGATGGAAAAAAAAAAAAATTAAAAATTCGAAATGTACTTTATTAATTGAACAAAAAGCAAAGTTGAATATTTATAATATGTAATACTACAAATGGATTTTTTGAAATAATTAATAGACCATTGAAACGATAGTATCAGCATTGAATTCAAATGACGGGACATTACATGTAATAGAATAAAACAAAGTTTAATGCTGATTCAGATGCATCCCTAATGCCGTAGAACGCTAATGCACATTAGATGTATTATATATCCAGTTTGACTACATTTGCTCTCATTAATCCCTTAGATATCCAGTGGAGTACTGTCTGGAATACTCAATATATCGCCGGAGAAAATACAAGCCGTTGACATGGACAGTATTAATGCGCCAATTCATTATTCTTTCCTCAGTGGTAATCCACAAAACTACAGAGACTTTTTTGAAATAAATCCAAACACCGGGGCGGTTAAGCAAATACGAGCTGTTGATACTACTGTTACTAAGAAGTTTGATATTATTATCAAGGTATTTATTTTATTTTATCTTCTTTTTAAGTTATTAATAAAGGCCATTCCCCTGGAGAAATCGAAGTAAATTTCTTAAAGTTATATAAATGACTCAAAGGATCATGAAAACTAATGTAATAATAAAGTTTAAAAAATCAACTGACAACTGATCATTTTTATTTTTATATAAAAAATAAATTAGTACTGAAAAAAGATTTCATAAAAATTGTTTTAATGGTTTTTTAAAACTTCTACATGTAGAATTTTTATTCAAATTTTTTTTTTGCAATAAATTGAATAAATTTCTAAAAATGTTCAGATGTCTATTAATTTCAGTATCATTAAAAAAAATTTACTTGATTCAAAAAAAAAATTTTTAAACCCAAAAAATTCTTATTATTTTAAATAAGTTTTTCTCTTGAATCAAGTTGATTCCTTATTTTCATTATACTCATAGATGAGTAAATAATAGTCGGAAGAATTAGACGACATGAAAATCAAAGCTTACTCCATAAACTTTCAAATGCAATTTACAGAAATTTCATAATTTATTACATTTAAAAATTATTTCAAGTAAAACCTACAAAAATGTAATTTAAAAATAAAATTTTTTAATTCTAAATTGTCATCTCGACGAGCTGTGTCGATAAATATCAAAATTTTTCAAAAGCTCCGTCATGAAGACAAATGCAATGGTTAGATTTCTATAAAATCTACTAATAACTAAATTCAGAGGAAAACGAAATATTGAAAAAGTTTTTACTTCCGTATTTTGAGATAAAAAATAAAACTTAATAGATTTCAATTAGAGCCCATTAGAGGATTATATATTCTCACCAAAGCTTTCATTTATTTTTATTCTGCAGTTCATTTGAATCTTAATTCATTTGTAAGTTAGGAACCAATATGATTAAAACAGTAATTTTAATTACTGTAAATATTTCTAGTTCTTCTAAAAACCTCTTCCCTGAAATTCCTGTGAAGTAGAATTACACATCTTCATATATATTATAGTAATTAACCGGTATAATTACTGACGGATCCTCTTTCTGAATAGGCCGTCGAGGAATCAGAGGCAAAGCGATCAGCGACAGCTAAGCTAACAATTACCGTGAAACCGGTAGACAGTAATCCACCGGTTATTACAGCATCATCTGTTGAGGGTTACGTTGATGAAAACGCGCCAGTTGGTACCAAGGTCATCGACAAAGATCGAAATCCTATTAAACTTACAGTATTCGATGTCGATCTGGTAAGCTTGTTACTCATTTTAATAATTATTCCATTCGTTAGTTCATCAATCCATTGATGCGTTCATCGATTTCACTTTACATTATTAATTATTATTATTGTTGTTATTATCATTAAATAATTCAGGCACCAGAAGATCCTAAGCCAAACTACACGTTCGAGCTGACAACAAGTTTCTTCGGGATCGATCAATCAGGAACTCTGATAGTGAACGAAGAAAATCTGGATCGCGATCCGCCGAGTCCCGGGCGCTTCAGATTCCAAGTGATTGCGCGCGAGAAAACAGGTATCGCAGCATCAACACCGCTGTCTTTTGTTGTCACGTTGAACGACGTCAATGACAATGCGCCTCTGCTGCCGATGGTACCACCAATCACCGTCCAAGCCGGCGAGGCCAGACGGGAAGTAATTAAGGTAACTTTAACTCTACTCACTTTAATACAATCATTTTTTTTATCACAAATCACTTGATTACATCACTGATCACTGATATCTGCTGAAGACGGAAGGCTGTTATGAATTAGTCTTTTATTTTATGTCTACTAACAGCAGATTTTGTTGCGCAACTTGATTTTATTGTTTATTTGATTAAAGTTATAATTGACTCGTGAATTTTGCGAGATATCTTCATTAAATTGTATGCTTGGTACGATGGTTGAGATGAAATTTTGTGATTATGCAATGAATGGCGGCAGAAAATCCTCGAGTTGGTGATAATGATAATATTATTATTTTTTCTTTTTAATATATATATATATATATATATATATATATATATATATATATATATATATACACTCTTAAAAATTATATCTTTAAATAATTAACTTATAAGTTACTAGAAATTTGAATTTTCCTTCGAAAAATAGTTAGATGTTTTATTTAGTGCAGACTAAACTGATGTACGCAATAAAAAATTCTGCTTTATTGCGTCAAAAATTTTTAACACTTTTTTGTGTTGATTTATCAGAAAAAATGTTAAATTTACACATAAAAATATTAAATATTTAACACAAAAATTTTTGACGCAATGACGCAAAGTTTTTTACTGTAGAATGATAAATAAAAATTTGGACGCTCATTAGATGTTAAATTAGATTTGTTCTTTTTACTTTCTTCTTTTTTTTTTTGTATAAATATAACTCGCTATGTTTAATATTTATTTTAAAATTTTACAATTAATATTCATTTAAGAATTTGTCAACATTCCTAAAGTTTTTCATCAAATAGACATCGGATCTAGCTAGACATGTTTGTAAAATTTTAGCTTGATACCTTCAGTAAAAGTGAGCAAAAATTGATTTTATGATTTAAAAAGAAAAAAGTAAAGCAAATAAAAGATATTTTTAATGACAATTAGCTTTTACTCTCGGCTTCGCTGGCGTTAAAACCCTTAGATAAATATCTAAGACGATTATATTCCAAGAGAACTGAATCAATGTGATTATAATTTTTTGACAAACAATTCTTTTATCTTTTGTAAAAAATAAATTTTTGTTTTTTAATAAAAAGTATCCTATGTTACTTCTAATACCTCCAAGAATATGGGTACAAAGTTTGATGATTAGTTTTCGCGTGAAAGAAAGCGTAACAAACAAACTTACATTCACATTTATAATATTAGTTGGGATTGGTAATAAATTGATTAGTTGTTTTAATAAAGCCAGCCGAATTGCAATAATAAATCAGGTTTTAATAGCGCTAAATCAATCTGTTATCTTAACAACAATGATTTTGTTGGAATAACAATATCTGTTTGTTGTTATAACTAAACTATTTCGTTATAATTACTTGGCTTATTCTTTAGTATAATCAATATTTTTTTATAGGGGTGAGCAAATAGTCTTCGAATCGAATAGTAATATTTGAATTTTTACAACACAAAGCATTGTAGATAGCGCTAGTAAAAATTATTAGATAATTTTCACGAACTTCTGATAATCATAAAAAGAATCCCTAACTCCAAAAGTTTTCAAGTTTTAGCAGAAAAACTTTCGATCTGAGGAAAATTCGATTTAAACTTCGAATAATTCGTAAATTCGAATATTAAAACACCCCTAGTTTTTTATCATTACACATGATTTGTTATCCCTATGCTAATACAATAATTTTTTTACTACAATTTGTCTTTACAAAAAATGTATTCTAGTGTACTAATTATAATTTTTCATTGTAAAGTATTTATTGAGAAAACTAGAGTAATTTAAGCTTGAGCTTAAAACTATTGATATCGCTCACCAACCAAGTACGTATGTTATTTGAACTGTCTAATTGAAAAACCCCGCAAGTCTAAAGCAATTAATTTTCCATGAAATAAAATAATTATTTCCGTTGAAATTGATATCAGAAACCCTGAATTGAGTGAGTGAAAAATGATCCATTAATGGAGTCTATTGCCACAATAATTAACTCATATAAATACTCAGAATATGACGTTTTTTTCAATTAAATTAATGAATTATTAATTCAATTGAATTATGAATTAATTCAATTGAATTAACAAACATAAAAAAGTTGATTTACGGTCAGGAGTAAATGTTTGCATAGAGAAAAATATATAAATTTTATCAACTGTTTCTGTTTAAAAATTTCAGGTCGAAGCAACTGACAACGACGAGGGTGAAAATGCCGAGATAACATACAGCATTTACCATGTATCGAATAACGGCTTGCAAAAGTTCAAAATCGATTCCAAGACCGGCGTTATCGAGTCAGTAAGAAAATTAAACGCCGGTGAACAATATAGTATCACCGTCCAGGCGACTGATAAAGGCGGCAAGTACTCCCAAACAATCGTTGAAATAAATGTGATTCCCGGTCCCAATACACGGAGTCCCGTTTTTCAACAACCGGTCTACGAAGTTGAAGTTAGCGAAGGCGCTCCTATTAATTCCACCGTAGCCACCATTACTGTAAGATTAAATTAAATTAATAACAATTTGATAATGATTAATTAATTAATAAATTGATAATGATAATAATATTAATATTGTTTAAAATAAAGGCACTCGACCCAGAAAATGATCCAGTGTCATATTCAATACTTTCGGGCAATGACTTGAGGCAATTTGCGATCGGTGACAAGTCAGGCGTTATTACCGTTATAAGGAAGTTGGACAGAGAAGACTTGACGCGATATCAGCTGGTAAGTGGTAACCAAGCATTCGCCTCAAGCATTAACCATTCATTATAAGATGTAACTGAAGACTTAAGGCTTAAGACTCTAAACAGTACTCAGTACTCAGTACTCGGTACTCGGGACTGAGGATTGAGACTAAAGACAAGAAAAGCTAATGATATGGTTATTTAATATAATATTTATATTGTATGTCTTGAGTTTAAAGCGCATAGGTATGTTCTGCATTCGTCAAAATTGAGTTATAGATTTCTTCACAATATAATATTGAGTTAGTTTTTACAATTAATTATTTTTATGACATTGAAATTAGCAGACACTTGATAATTGTTTTATTTTTCTTGAAAAATAAAATAGGTTTAAAATATCATTTTTGAGAGCTTCCAATGATGGCAATTTTTAAATAAATTTTTCTTATTATAATTTATTTGTTGGAAAAATTATCAGATATCTCTCGATTTAAGTATCATTTATTTTTTCATAAAACATATGCTTAGGACGTACAAATCCTAGCGAAGTTTTTATTAATTCAATAATTGGAAAAAGTTACAAAAATATGAAAGTTTAAACAATTTTTAATAATTCTAGACTATAAAAAACCAAATTATTTCTGAATTAATTAAGTTGAATTTCAATTTTGAAAAGTTAAACTTTAAATTTAATTGTAATTTACACACTGATAAAAAAAATTGACTCGACTCAAGAGCCAAACTCTTGAACCAAGAATTCAATTTTGAAGAAAATCATTTTCTTGAGTCAAGAGAAGAAATTCTTGAAACAAGAAAATTTTCTTAAACCAAGAATAATTTCTTAGCTCAAGAATTTATTCTTTTGACTCAAGAAAATTGTTTTTTATCTATACTATATCATTGTTGCCATTAGAATCTTCTTAAATTAATATTGGTCTTCATCTTATGATAATAACATGAAACAACGTTATTGTTTATTTGGTAGTTTGTAAAAGCTGAAGACAGTGGTGGACTCTCTAGTACAGCAACGGTAAACATTCGCGTAACTGATATCAATGACAAGAACCCCGAGTTCCAGGGCTTGCCGTACGAGTTTCAAGTTAAAGAAGGCGAGGCGAGAAAATTAATTGGACATGTTCACGCTGATGATGCCGACGAGGGCATTAATTCAGAAGTAACTTATTTTGCACCAGATGACATTCCGTTTACGGTTGATCCGGAAACTGGAGACGTTCTTACCAAGATAGCCTTGGATTACGAGCAAAATCACGTAATATTAATGAAACACTATTAAATTATAAGATATTACAGATTCTTTAGAAGATTTTTTAGTAATAATTTTAATCCAAACTCCAATTAAATGTGTAATGATGGTTTTTATTTACCAGGAATATAAATTTGTTGTGACGGCACGTGACGGCGCTCCAGAGCCTAGACTCGCGACGGCAACTGTCTCGGTAAAAGTTATTGATGTCGAAGATGAAGTACCGATATTTCATCAGAGTAGTTATGAAGCACGTGTTAAAGAAAATGTACATGATTATATGGTTATACAAGTTGTTGTAAGTATTTTTTAGAATTAACAAATTAATTTTGTTAGATTTCTTCTTTTTATTATTTTATTTATCCTTTTACTTTTTCATTTTTATTAGGCTGACGATCCAGACACTAAAAAACAAATAACATACGTAATTAAGCAAGGTGACACTGATCTATTTAGTATCGATCCAAAGACAGGTGTAATTAAAACAGTACGTGGGCTGGATTATGAGAGAGATAGCCAGCATATACTTATTGTCGGCACTTTAGAAAATACAAGTGATCTTCCCGGATCTACTACTCGTGTTGTAATTAATGTACAAGTAGGTTTTTTTTTTTACAGAATTTTAAGTTAAAAATTCATCTAATTTTAATTCAGTGAAGAAATATTTTATTTTATTTATATTTAATTTTTTAAACAGAGATTAATTATTTCAATTTTTAATTAAAGGATATGAATGATATACCGCCAGTATTTACGACAATACCACGACCAATAACACTCGATGATGATGTACCGATCGGTACGACAGTAATTAATTTATTAGCCCAAGATTCAGACGGTACGGCACCAGGGAATCAAGTAAGCAACTGTCAACCTCAATTATATTATTAAATTAAAAAGTTACATGATTGAATAATTGACTAATTAGATGTATTAAATGCAATAGGTGAGATATGAAATAATTGGACGTGGCAGTGCAAGCAGATACTTTGTAATTGATCCCGACTCGGGCATACTAACGGTACGAGATGACTTGCGAAAGGAAACTGACTCTGAATATCAAGTATGAATTATTGTTGTGTTATTACTATCACCTGGAGTTCAGGCATTAAATTATGTTTGTAAATATTTTAATTATGTTGTGCATAAATATTACAGGTGGATATTAGAGTTTACGATCTGGGTGAGCCTCAACTATCGTCCGTGACAACCGTTCCAATTTATATTCGTCACGTAGCCACAGTTGCACCGGAAGTTGGATTGGGTTTTGCAGAAGACTCGTACAATGTTGACGTACCCGAAGACGCGAGTGACAACACGTTAATTAAAATTTTAACCATCATAAACTCTCACGCTTACGATACAACTTTAAAGTGCGAAATTTACAGTGGAAATGAGGATAGTTTATTTGAAACTAAAATTACTGATGAACGAAATTGCGCGTTGAGATTGAAAAAAGGTGTTTTAGATTATGAGACTGTTGAATTTTATCAGATTAAAATAAAATTAGAATTTATGTCAGGATTTTTAAATTCACATCGGAATACAACAATGGTAAGATCTTTTATTTTTTATTATTTAGATTAAAGTAATATTGAGTATAGCAGATGGTGACTCGCGTTTTTATTTCAAAACAAAATATCCTTGAAAAATATTGTATAACTTCATATATTATAGATGATATATCATTTATGTATATTACGCTGATAGAAGAATTTATTAATTATTAATAAACTCATTTGTTTGAAGACAATTTATTTATTTATGATAGATAAACAAATGTTTTTAAACAGTTAATAAAACTTATTAAATATTAATAAATAAATAAATAAATCCTTCTATCAGTGGACAGAAAGAAAAATTTCTTGATTGGAAAACAAAATTCTTGACTCAAGAAAATTTTTGGATGCCTGAAGGAAGACTGAAGTTGTGTTGGCCGAAGTAAAAATTTTTCTTGAAATTCTATTCTTGGTGGAAGTAATTTTTTCTTAATTCAAATTATCATAAATACTTGATACAATAAATTTTTATATTTGATCAAGATTTTTAGATACTTTAGGGAAGTAGCGCTACCTACTTCACCTGAAAAAAAAATTTTCTCACCTTGAAAAAATTTGTCTCTTGAATATTTGATACCCATTTTATATTATTTTAGCGTGCAATTATACATATTGAATGAAAAAAAAAGATTCAATATTATTTGATCTTCCCATTTGACATATTAATCAATAACAATATTAATGAAAATTTACTTCTATCGAGATATTTAATTTTTTGGAGCAAGAGAGAAATTTTCTCAAGACAAGAAAATTCACTTCTATCAAGAATTAAATTTTTTGGAGCAAGAGGCTGAATTTTCTCAAAACAAGAAGATTTTCTTGACTTAAATGAATTTTCTTGGATCAAAATACGTATTTTTTAAAGCAAGAGAATTAATTTTGTTGAAATAAGTGAAATTTCTTGTGTTAAAAAAAATTTTTTTTTCGTTCAAGAAAATAATTGGGAAGAAAAATATTTTCTTCGCTCAAGTGAACCTTTTTTTCTGTGTGTATACTACATATATCAATTTTAACTACACATAAATTTTTTATTTCAGGTTAAAATCCAAGTGATTGATGTAAATGACAATAAACCAGAATTTATATTCCCCGAAGACCCTCTAGGCTTACGCAGACGCCGGTATTTTGCATCAATCCCGAAAACGGCGCAATTTTCTTTCAACGTGCTGCAAGTAAAAGCTGTGGATAAAGACAATGGAAAGTACGGAAAACTCGAATACAAAATGTTAAACGGCCGCGGGACCCAGTACCTGTCGATAGATAGTTCCTCGGGCATGATAAAAACAATCGGAACTTTCGACAATGTCTTGCTGGAAGAGCTGCCGTTTAAATTCACCATTCAAGTACGTGATAATCCCAACTCAACTACTAAATTCAACACCGCGGAAGCGCCTGTCATTGTCAATTTAATTGACGAAGAAAATCTTTTGGTCTTGGCAATTCAAGACGCTTCTGTCGACAACGTGCAGAAGGAGGCAACTAAAATCATCCGAGTGCTGGAAGAAAAAACCGGGCTGTTGATTGGTATTGACAGAATATCCACCCGGAAGACTGTTAATAAAAATTCTACTGTTGAAAGTCACCCTCAGGACACTGATGTCTGGTTCTTTGCCATTGATCCAAAGACTGAAACTATTCTAGACCGTAATAACTCACACTTAATAAGGTAATTAATTTCTTCGTTAATTATTTTTCTTCTTCATTCTTTCAAACAAAACGGCGTTAAAGTTAAAAGGAAGTTTTTTTAACTCGAAAAAAATTATTCAAGTAGGTCAGTTGATTGAAAGTGATGAGAAATCCTGAAATTCTCTTGCTTTGTTCGAAATTTAGATTTTAATTACTGTTACGTATTTTTTACGCAATATAAGTATACACGAGTTAAATATGACGTGTACATTTTTAATTACACATTTGTTACGTGCAAATATAGTCCGCTTTTTAATTAGTTCAAGTCAACTGTTGCTTGTTTAACGTAGTTTTATTTTTACCTGGTCTTCAGATAGTTTAATATAAGCGTAGGATTTTATTAAAATTGAAAAAAAAAAAATTAAAGTCTTTGAGGTGAAGTCATGAGAAAACAGTGAAAAAAGTCTACAACTCGTTAAAGTTTAAAATTAAAACTTTTTAATAATATACCTTAAAAAATAGTCAATTGATGACTTTTAAATTAAAAAAAAAAATTTTTATTAAATTAAATGTTTATATTTGTGATGAAGATACCACTGAAGAGTGTATTAGTTTAAAAGTTTAAAATTAATTCCGTTAATACTTTATTTTTATTATAACTAATTATCACATTACCTGTTCCAGAGTGATGTTAGATAAACCAGCAATGTCAGCGTTAATTTTCGACGTATCAACAGCGGTCCGTGCCAACGCTATTGACATTCATGCACCAGTAACAGCGCCTGAGCAACCAACAATTGTTACTCCTATAGCCGTCGCTTTTAGCGGCGAAGTATTTCCATACGCTTTAATAATAATTGCTTGTGTTATTCTCGTTCTTGGTGTCGCTGGGATTATTTACATTTGCATCTCGTGGTCTAGGTCAGTATTTAATAATTTTATAAATGAAATATTTTAATCCAAGGATGATATTTTTAATTAAATTCTCTGAATATTCAGAACATTTAATTTTTTTCGATTCAATAATTTTATGCTTTTATCACCGTTTAAATATTCATAATTAATTGAGAAAATAGTAGTTGTAATAAATATGTATTCGAGATAATAAATAACTTTTTTGCATAAAGAACTGCGCAATTTGTAAACAGAAGATACACAAGTTTTATGCTTTTCAATTAAAATCTATTTACCGTAATTAACCTTTTCCGGGTAACTGGCTCTAGCGAGATCCATTTTAATTATTTATCCAGTTAACAAATTAATAACTAATTTAAACACTTGTCTTTTTTTAGGTACAAAAGTTACAGAGAACGTATGCAACGAATGTACGTAGTTCCTCGATACGATCCAGTTTACGTCGAGACAGATTTAAAAGAATACGAGACACAAGTACTGCGTATGAGTGTGCCAAATGACGACAGCGAGAGCTACAATGACTTACAATTAGATTTTAGCAATAAAAATCATGCATTTAGCCTTGATAATGTCAGCTATATTACCAAAGACCATGGAGGAAGTACTGGTAATTTAATTTAATAAAAGATCGACAAAATTAATTTTTTTTTTTATAAAATTTAATATTAAATTTGATTATGAAATAATTGTCTTTTAAAAAATTGTAATTTTTCACTTGAATTTTAAATTACTAAACGACTGAAAATTAATGTTAATAGGCCAACAGAGTCCAGTGAGCTCAGAAGCTGCGACAACAGTACGAGCCTCAAGTATCGCTGGCAATCCAGAAGTGAATATGCAGTCTCTCAGACGATCAACATTGAGTCGGAAGAACAATAATAATAATTCCAATCTGATTAATAATATTGATACGCCGGTGTTAAATCCGCTGTTCAATCATGAAGAGCTTTTAAGCGCAAGCCCTTCCAATGACAACGTCACATTTAGAGAGAGGAAAGACTACTCTCATCTCGGGTTCAGTTACTTGACCGAGCAGAGTCCAATTGAAACTACAACCGAACTGTAATTAAAAAAGTACTGCACAAGCTATTAATTAAATAACTTGTTTTACTAAAGGACAAAGTGTAATTAAACTGTTACTTTATCGATACTTAAATACGAGATGGACGTTAAATCAAATACTCTAGGATTATTAATTATTATTATACATGATAATTTTTTTAATTTATACGCTGACAAATGTGCCAGCTTCCGTCCGTTGAATATTTTTTTATAAAACAAATGCGTAATAAATACATAAATATGGTATAATATAATAATAAGATAGTAAATATTATTAAAATGTATGAATGAGTTTGTGTAAGCAGTTTAATAAGATTAATATTATTATTTGTTTATATGGATAATTAATTATAAATTAATGTATGATATTATTTTTATAATTTATGTTCAAGTTTTGCTCATATTAAAAATATAAAAGTGATATAAATATATATATTTATATGAATATATTTTTTTGTAAAGTTCTAAATGTCAAAATATGCGCAACGACTTGCCAGAATGCAGTCATAGATTTAAACGTGTTCTATTTTTTAATTTAATTATTAATTTATGTAAAATTACTATAACTATTATTGTAATAATAACTATTATTAATTGTAACAAGTAAGGAAGTATATATATATATATTTTTTAAAATCACAATAGCAAAAAACTGCCGCGAAATAAAAATTGCTAGAATAATTTAAAAAGGAAAAAAAAATGTCAACATTTATATTTAGCTGCTTTCCCTCGGAACATAATTACTCATCTTTTGCATTGTATTATTTTACTCTACACATTTTCATAAAAAATGTTTTTGTACGTGATATATATACTTTTTACTTAATTGAAGTGGCGATTTGATCCAAAACTAATTTTATTTAATTGATTAACATATAATTAATTTAATTAATGGTTGAATAATATTTAAGATGCCAATTTGAAGAAGAAATGTGTAATAATTAGTAAAAATGTATAAAATTTGTTAATAATTAAATAGTAAATTTATTATAATAAATATTGAATTATTTAATTATTTAGTTAATAATTTTTAAATTAATTTATTTGTTTTTTTTTTTTTTTTTTTTTTTTTTTTTTTTTTAAATTTATTAACAAACAAATTTCAATAATTCTTATGGAAATTTAATATTATGTCGACAGATATTAAGCCATTGAAGCTAATACAATTTAATTGTCAGACCAATTAATTCGTCAAGTATAATCAAATTACAAGAATTAACATAACTAAATTTCATATAACTCCCGAGTTATATAAAATACCAATATTTAAAAATTAGTAATTAAATTAATAACTGTTGTATTCTGACAGTTATTGTATTTCCGTCGATTGAAACGACCAACGGATAACTAAAAACAAGAAAATGGTATTTTTCAAGATAACTATCTCAGTAAATAGTATATAGCTTGACAACTATATTAACCTTATGTACTTGATAGCAAATAATTTTCTCTAGACAGAAGATAATAAAACAACAAGCCGAAATTGACTTTGAGATAAATTTAAGTTGTTTGCACAGTTAGTGAAAAATAGTAATTTGGGTTTTAAATGAAAAATAATATAAAGTGAATTTAAACCCCGAGAAAGTACGGATCGCGTCGACGCAATTTCTCCATGACGCAGACGCATCTGGACCATTTCATCAACAATAAACGCGAGCATGTGCGAGAGCTAGACGTCTTCTTAAGTGGGAGAATAAGAGAAGAACATAGTACCCACCCGGACTGATGATACTCCATCCAGGGTATCGACATTAACCCGCGCTCAGTTATCCTCGGACTCTCTGGGGCTCAACCGCGCAATTTTACCTCTCGGAAACCGCGCTGTGCAACAGATAATATGTGAATACTTTATATTCTTCCTTTTATTTTAATTCTTTCGATCTGCGATTATTTCCAGCAATTTACCTGGAAAATGAAAACAAAAAATCGATAAAATTAATTAACTTGATGCTTCAAAAGCAGCGCCGTTAACGGAAAGCTTGTGGAAATTTTATTTAATTAAATATTGTAATTAGTTTTTGAATAAATTAAAGGATTCAATTAAGTATAAAAAATAAACCGAAAGGATAATATCTCATAAGCTTTTATGTAAAATTTCATTATCTGATATCATTTATCAATGTAAAATCTGGATTAACAGAAGATAAATTTTTTATAGTATTATTCAATTTAATTCGATGAAATATTCATTATCATTAATTTCATTGTTTGCTGGAAACAATACCGCAGTTGAAAATGAAAATAAAAACAAATTGTCATAAAACCCGAGTACTTTGTCGGGAAATTTGAGTGATGTAATTATTTATTATAAAGTGTAATTATTGTTATTTTTTGGTTTTAGAATGAACAATTGTTGATGCGAAAAAAAAATTTTGGTTCAGCATTGACGTCATAGAATCCCTTGAACTGAGAGATGGATTTAAAAACTTAAAACCAACAGCACGGAATCGTTGAGATTCTGGATTCTGGTGGCTGCAGGCCAGCAGCAACAATTGGATATTTAGCAGCTAAATCGATGAGTGGATGACCACCTGAGAGATGAAGCATCTCAAGATAACCGTTTTTATGTTTAATTTAATAATTTGGGTAATTAGTGTTGATAATTATTTATCTGTTTTTAGAAACTATAAAGATACTAGTTTTATTTTTATTAATTTTTGTGATTCCAGTTGAGTGGGTTTATGGTGATTGTTATCGGCACTTGGTTGATATTAGAGCCGAGCAGTGGTCATTTGTTAAACCTCTTCGCCAAGAGCATAACACCCCATGACACGGTGCAAATATTGTCCTACGTACTACTAGGTCACGGGTTTATTGTATTGACGGTGGGATTTATCGGGTGCCGCGCGTCTTTGCATGGAAGTCAGTGCATTTTGGGTGTTGTAAGTAATCATAATCATCATTATTATTATTGTTATAATTACTAGTTGTACTCAATATTTATTAATGGTATTATTAGCGCTGATTATGTTTGCGAGAAAAATATTTTTTGCACGATAAAGTTAAATTTTTTTATTTTAAATAGTATAAAACTATTTTTTAGAAAATTTACTGCTATTGTTTTGTTAATAATAAATTACATACATTTTTTTATTAATTGTTTAAATGTAAGAATTTTTAAAAAATCGAAAAATTATTGACTTCACTTAATTTTTCTTCATGGCAGATTTACGAATTATTTATCGAAAATTTATGGAATTTTTTTTTATTTATTTCAAATAACAAAATGAAATATACATGTATATAAATTTATGTGGAAATATATACAAAGTTTATACTGTATATATTTACCTACAGAGATAAAAAATTTATCTGAACATAGGTCAGGAAAAAAAATAGAAAGTATGTCCATTTATATTTTAATCAATTTCTTATAGTTATATTAAATATAAGTATACATTCTCAAGTGCCTCATTAAAATTAAATTCAATGATTTTGTATCACAACCCATTTCTTCAACCTATTTCGGGTTACTTTGTTACTTAGTTGTTTTTTAATTTAACTGGCAAAAAATTAAAACTCTATACTAATATTCTTCTTTCATAGTTTTGAATTAAAAAAAATTTCTGTACTTACCTCGTTTTTCAAAAATATTTTCCAAAAATCAATTTAAAGAGTACCATACTATTTTTTAAAGAGCATAAAAAAATGCAACAAAAAAAATAGTGTCATTAATTTTGACATTTTTTATAAACTGTGAAAAAAAATGAATTTTTATGAGTGTGAATTTAGCAGACATTTGATCATTTTTTGATAATTTATAAACAATTTATTTGTTAGAGAAGAAATAGTATAAAAAAATGCATTTGGAAATTTTCACAACTTTTTTCTAGGCAATTTTTTAGATTTTTTTTACAACCATTAAGTTAAAATTAATGTAAAAATTCTCAAAAACTAGCTGTCTGCTGAGTTCACCTTCATGAATTCACCTTCATGAATTTTTTAATGTCTTCATTTTTCGATTTTTTATTGCTGAAATTAGATGAAGCTCGACTTTTATATAATTGCCATATTTTAAAATTATTATTTAAGTTGGTGGAACTTAAAATTACAATATTATTATTATTTAGTAACAGTATATATATTACTTATTAATTCGAAATCATTTTATTTTTTTGTAAAAAAAAACGCCATCAAGTTTTATTAAACTTTCTCGACTTTTATTAACTTTTACATTCCAGTGGAAATAATAATATCATATAATTTTATATTTCATGATATGTTCAAAAACTTCATGTTATTTTCGCAGACAGTTGAACTTAGTTTAAAAATTTTATTAAATTGTAAATATAAAAATGAAATATTTAAAGAGGGAAAAAAATTTTTAGTCAATTCAATCAAAAATGTTTTTTAAAGTAAAAGATTCAAAATAAAATAAAAAAGTACCTCGGTGCATTGTTTCATTATCGATCCAAGTACAAAGTATTTTCAAAATTATCATTCAAGTAAAAATTCTAGATAAAGTTTATATTTATCTTACAAGTTCAATAAAAATAGTTTTATTGAAAACATGAAATAAATGATAAAAATCTATTTTTCTCCTAGGAAAAGTTTGTAAATAAAATATTAAATTTATTTTTATTTAAAAAGTCAACAGGTAACTGGTGTTCAAACCCAAAAACTTTATTTACTTGCTACCAGTTGACAGTGAATCTTTATTACAGCTGTCAGACATTTAAACGAAAATTTAAAATCTTGAGAAATTGGATTTCAAGCGTGCGTTTTTCCAAATGTTGATGAAAAACATAGTATTGGCAAATAAAATGTTTGGAGTTTCGTACTTCGGGGTAAAAAATAAAGGCTAATGGATTTCAATGAGTTAAGCTCGTTAAAAGAATTAACTGCTCTCACCAGAGTTTTTATTTTATTTTATTCCCTCTAAACTTGAGCTTAGTTTTTATGTCTCTAAAATAACTTTGATTTCTGATTTCCAGTATGTTGCAATGCTTGTTGGATTAATAGTTTGCGAATTAGCGACTGCGGCCGTCGGTGGTTTTCTATCCTACCGTGCAGTTACTGGCTTGGAAAATAGATTATTAGATCGATTAGCAGATCACTACGGCCACGATCGGACAAGTGATATCGCATTTAGTCAAAGTCTTGATTTTGCACAGTACAAGGTATCAATTACTCCATTACTCATTACTCTTCTAAAGTCTGATAGTGATAATTAATACTAAAATTATCTTCCATGTGATAAATTTCAGTATTATATCTTGATTGAAAAGTTAAAAATAACTATGCAGAGTAAAAATTACCATTCAACCTAGAAAAATCAATTTAAATAGAGTTACATAAAATTCCAAGTAGGTAATTGAGTATTAATGAATGATTTGAAATTATAGTTTAATTGCTGCGGCATTTACGGTGACGGTGATTACAATGGAACTGCTTGGTGGAGAGATGGTAGGATATCCGGACTTAAAAGGCAGGTTCCTCTTACTTGTTGCATACTTAAAAACCACGAGGTATTTAAACATTTTTTATCTGTTAAATATGCAAATATTTACACATTCCATCTACAGATTATTATTGTTTTTTATTCAGGCTAAAAATACCGGAAGTCCGATGAGTGTCGTTGCAAGAGTGTTCCACAAAGACGTTAGTATTTTTCAATTATTAATCCATAAAATTATAATTGATTAGAGTTTATAAGATTATAAAAAAAAATCAAATCTTTATTAAAATTTTAATGGGTACTTTTTTTCATGACATTTCAGAGGGATTGATTTCCCTTGTATAGTAATTTTGGCTCAATGCCTTCCATAAACTCATTCGGTTAATGTGTATCATAAATTGTCATTTTTATGCGTCTTTTTGACATTTGTTCTAGCTATCAGCTGAAATACACTCTTTTTAATGGAATTTATGAGTTCATATACAATCAAATTAAATTTATAGATTGCGATATGCAGATTTTTATATAATTTTATGATTTAGAGCTCGCACATACTTTACCGGATACCAATTCTTTTGGTAAAATATTCATACTTTGTAGTATTGTGAAACAAAATTAACTATTCCACACATTTCATATAATTTTTATAAAAAATATAATTTATTTTATAAAAATAAAATAAATCTTCAAACAATAAAAAATTTTAATTTACTGCAAAGTGACCTGTCACTTTATCTATCCGTAAAATTGTAACTTCCAAAATAAATTCTGAAACACAAACAATAAATAATTGACAAAAAAAAAAAAACTCATCTACAGAAGTATAATCAGTAAATGATTTAATTACTTACATGAGAAAATCCAATTAGTAGCGGTTTTTTGAGCTAAAAATACGAATTTGTTAAAAAAAAATTAACGCAAATTAATTAAAAGTTTGTAATGTAGAATCATTTGACCATAAATAATTACCCAGAATTAAAATTAATTAAAACAAAATACTGTACAGAATGAGCCATGGTTACATCCGCAACCAAAAGATGAAGCAGCTTGCCAATCAACAGATCCGGAATCGAATGAAGGTTTTAGAAATAAAATAGTCAGTTTATCATAATACTTTCATTGATTTTATTATTGTATATTTAAATACGCTTATAATCAATACTTAAATTGCAGGGTTGCCTTGAAAGAGCGACAAATTGGCTTCGTAATGAGAGTTTAAAGCTTGTTTTTCTCGGCATGGGCATGGCAGGTATTCAGGTAAGCTCACACATAAACATAGATGTGTATGTGTGTATTAATTAATATTTGCTTATTGGCTTCGTCAGACTGTATCAAGCTGGAAGTTAATTAAAAAATTAATTATCGCAATAGAGTTTATTGAAATAGTTGAATAATTTTCAGACTCTGGGGATAATAACAGCAACGATATTGTGTCAAACATTTCGCAATCGCGATCCAGAGAATTGATTCCAATCATCACTGCCGTATTTTTTTTGATACATCTCATTACGTAATACTCATTACAGTTTTACGTATTATACAGTGCGGACTTTAACGTCCGTGCTGACGTTAGACCTAGAAATACTTAGTGGAGTGTATTTGATGGCTAAATAATTAATAACTATGTCAATAATGTTAATTTAATTGACTTATTTCAGCTGATTACATTTTATTGTTAATTTAACTAACTGACATCTCAAATCACTGAATTTATTCATTTCAATTTATTTCATTTTGAAATTATTCTTAGACAGCATTCTCTGCTTTGACAGGTGTAACAGCTATTCAACAAGATAACTGTTATATATACTTTATTGACAAATTGTTATGAAAAAGAATTTTTGTTATTTTAAGTTAAAAAATATTGAGTTTTTATAAAACTGCTTATTTTTTTAAATTTTAATTATTAAAATTATATTTTATTTAATGTGAGAAGAAAAGTAGAGAATTCTGTCTAAAAATTTACTGTACTTTTAAAATTAGCCCTTGCCTTGGTATTATATGGATAAATCATAAATATTATTTAACAAAAATAATAAATATATAAATTATTTGTAAATAAAAATATTCATTAAAAAAAAATAATCGCGTCCAATGCAGCCTTTTCAAGTATTTTTTGCATTTAAAAAACAAGAAAATAAAAGGAAAGTTATATAAATGGAATGACAAATATAAATAAATAAATAATTAAATAAACAAATAAATAAATATATATATATATATATATATATAATTATTTTTAATATAATATAAAATGCGATTATTTAAAGCTATATTTTCTATACATTGCTTAATTTATTTAATTAATTGTAATTTATTATAAAAATATTATTTTCATGTACAGTTGGATAAATATGTAAAAAAATGTCTATATATATATATATAATTGTATGATAATAAATACGTGTATAATTACTGTTAGATTTCGGTGAGTTAATTTAGTTCATGAAAATAAATATCTTGATCGTTGAATAATGATTTTTTGTTATAAATTATTGGAATGTATGATTGAACTTTGCGAAATTGGATCATCTGGAACGCATATTTGAATTAGTCAAAGGGTATGATAAGAAAATAGCTTGTAAAAATTGCTGATGACAATTACTTGTGACGAAGATATGAAGAGCAGTTTTGATTGAATAATCCATGTCACTATTTCAGAGTATGGAGGCTGCGTTAACGATCCATTGTAGCTGTAGAATTTGCTTTCAAATAATGGAAATAGGGTGTCGAGGTAGAATGGCGGGATGTAGACTTTTGTGTTTATGTTGATGACACGTGATAAATTTGCTATTATCGGATCCAAGGTATTGTTGTCATTATCTGTCGGCTATTTTTTTTATCTTTTTATTATTCAGTTTTATTTGACAACTCATTTTTTTTAGGGTTTTTATTGAAATCTATGATTAAAATTTCAATTTTAATGAAAATAAAAGCGCTTGAATATTGATTGTCCCTATTAAAAGATTAAAATTTATTTTTACTCACGATTTTACCAGTTTTTTTTTATTTCAAAAATTTAAAATAAAAAATTTTACTACCATACAAATATATAAGAAAATAAAATTTTGATCGTTTAATAATTAAGAAAGAAATTATAATTTTTCTTTTTATTTTACCTTCGTGAAAAAAAAATTTCTTCATTAAATTATGTTAAATTTCATAAAACTTTATAAGAATATTTTATCTTTATAGTTTCATAAAAGTTTATAAAATTTTATCTAAGACATGAATATTTTTCATAAAATGTAACAGAATTATGTGAAATTTCATGAAGTTTTGTAAAATTTAATGAAATTTAAGTTCTGGTATTTTATGAAATACTACAAAATTCAAGATACTAAAATTAGTAGACATCTGATAATTTTTAGGATTTTTCTTATCGAAAAATTTATTGAAAAAAAAAAATTTATAGCGACAGTCTAATTAGCAATTGGTCTAACTCTTTATTTTATAGAGAATAATTTTTTAACATTCTGATGAAGCAATAGTCCAATTATAAATTTTTTGAATGATCCAAACCAAAATATTATATCTCTATTAAATATTAAATGATTTTTTTAAGTGAGAATAAATTTTTATCTAATTATTTTTTCGAACAAATGGAAGATTTTCTAAAATGGAGTTAGACAATTTGCTAATTAGAAGGTCGATATAAAAATTTGAAAAACTATAAATGCAATGTTACAAAAATATTTTTCAAGTTCTGACTTATTTAAAGGGGAACACCACTGTGACGATCGAAAAAAAGAGATCATTTTCGGGAATTTTTTTGACAGGGAAAATAAAGGGATTTGAGGATCAGATTTTTTTTATTTTATTAAGGGTACATTAAAGATTATTACTTTAAATTTTGATTAAAAAATACTTAATTGCTACAAAGTTATTAACAATCTCGTAGAGCACTAGAAAAAATTTCCCCCTCCATAGTCGGTTCGATAACTCAAAAACGGACCATCTGAAAATAAAAACCCAAATTGCTTTTTAATGAGGAAGGATGTAAGTTATCGTCGCACGTACGGAATTTAAAAAATTTTTATTTTAAAGATTTTTTTAGCCGGGTTAAAACAAAAAAAAAAAAACAGTAAGAATAGTAAGAAAATTTTCAATTAAAATTTGGGTTTTTATGTTCAGATGATCCGTTTTTGAGTTATCGAACCGATCATGGAGGGAGAAATTTTTTCTATTTTAATAACTTTGTAATAATTAAATATTTTTCAATAAAAATTTAGGGTAATAATCTTTAATATATCCTTAATAAAATAAAAAAAATCCGATCCCCAAATTCCTTTTATTTTCCCTGTCAAAAAAATTCCCGAAAATCACCTCTTTTTTCAATTGTCACAGTGGTGTTTCTTAATAAACAAAAAAAATTAAAAATTATTAACAGTTTGTTGATTTCAATATCATTAAAAGATAATGAAATTTCATAAAATTAAAAGCCATATCAAGCAATAAATTATCCATTTCATAAGATTGTTTCACGAGCATACTACTTACCTCAAATAAAAAAGAAACAATAGCAACGGAGTCTCTATTTTCCGACTGAATAGCATCTTCAAAACTCTCATGTTCAGATTTGAGGTGAATCAGTTGCATTTCAAGTGGAAACTGCGTACGGTCTATGGAATGTTTGCTGACATTATCGGATAATCCCCAATTAAAGACTATTGAATTTAAGTGATACGAATCCTTCAATGGCCCGCCTGCAATACACGGCCGCACTCCTCTTGACCAAAAGCTTCGTACTACGACTAATACAATATGCAAGTACAAATTAATCTTATTATCCACGTTACTAGTGCTCAAAGGAGGTCATGTACTAGCTAAATTTAAATTGAATTAAATAAGAGTAATTAGTTAAATAAATTACTCGAGCGTCCATCATTAGTCATTGTCATGGCGACTGGTTGAGCCGAGTATCCGTGCCATTTTAACGGCTCGCTAATTTCTATAACTGTTACTCGACGAGTTGCTATATCAATCGGAAATTGATTTGTTTCCTCAACAATAATTTCTTGTTTGATAACTGGATTTTTCCTTTCCCATTCATCGAGTCTGGATGTTGTGTTTATCGTTATGTCGGTTGGTGAAGAATTAATTGATAGATTACTTCCAATTGTCATTAATGTTGTCCATTCCAAAAAATCATATATTACTAAGCCTATTGAGAAGAATAAAATTTTTAATTAGTTGGTAAGTTTTGATAATCATTTTACACTCAGTAGAAATAAATAAGTATCATTTTTTTTTTTTATTAGGTAATTCTTTTTTTTTTTTTTTTTTTTAATAAAAGAAAATATATCACAGTAAAAAATTTTGCGTCATTTTTAACACAAAAATATGTGTCAAAAAAAATTTAACATAAATTTTGTGTCATTTTAACGTAAATGTTTTATGTTAAAAAAAATAACACATTTTTGTGTTAAATGTTACATAAACTTATGTCAAAATAATCCATGGTTCATCCGAAGATTTTTGACACTTGTAAGTGTCGAATATTTACACAATAAAATGTTAAGAAGTGATCTCTCTAGATTGACGTAACGATAATGCTTAACCTCAATTATTTTCAATAAAAATATTCAAGTTATCAAATATGTGGAACTTTTGTATCAATAAAGGGATTAATTGATAATTCGTTGAAATAAACATTGTAGCAACAGCACATTTTTTTACGGTTTTATTATAAAATAGTAAAATAATTATTTACATGAAATAATCAATTAAAATAACCAATTCTTTTTCGTAAGTTTCATAATTTTTCTAAATAGATATCTGCCAATTTCAATATCATCTAAACAATATTGTAAAATAATTATATTAATTAAAAAACTGTTTTATATTTTGAAGAAAGTAAACGTTAAACAAAAAATATAAAGGCTTTGGAGGTTAATTATTTTTATTAAAAACATTTCACACTAAATTAAATTGACATTTATGGTTGATACACTCAAATCACTTTCCACCAATAAAACATTAAATTTAACAATCACTTGAATATTTTTAAAATATACTTTTAACAAAAATAAAAATTTTGTAAAACAAAATTTTTTTTATGTTTGTATGATATATATGAGAGATGTGAATGTACAAGATGGCGGCGTTTATCTCGCCTAAAAAAGTAGAGAGCAGTTTCTGACACATGTTTATGTAAAATCAACACAACTTAAATGTTGATTTTATAATGACAGTGTTGAAATGTTACTTTTTTATAAGATAACACTTTTTTGTGTTAGAAAAAATGCGAACTAATAACACAATTGTATTATGTTAAATTGACATAAAAAAGTGTTAGATATTTGACATTAAAATATTTGACACGGAGAATTTTTGACGCAATGACGGAAAATTTTTTACTGTGTATCGCGACCCAAATGCTAAAAGGGCGTATTACAGCAGCTAGATAGGGTTTAATGCCAAAAGAGCGTGTAAAAAATTTTTTTTCGCGATTTAACTTAAATCTGCTCAAAACGTTTTCAATTTTTTTCTGTTAAATTAGAACTAAAAAATATTTTTTAAAAATTGCACTCGTAATTTTAAAAATTTTTTACAAATTAAAAATTTTTTTTTAATTTTTTTGTAATTTTATGAATAAAAAAAAATTATAAAAATTTTTAGGTGTCGGCTAACTTAATTTTCATTTCATTTTTGACATTTCGTGACCCAAATGCCAAAAGGGCGTATTACGGCAGCTAGATAGGGTCTTATGCCAAAAGGGCGTGTAAAAGTTTTTTTTGCCATTTAACTTAAAACTGCTCAAAACGTAAAGATTTGTCAAAAAAAATTTTTCAATTTATTAATGCCAAAAAGGGCATATCTCAAAACATACGTCCTTTTGGCTTTAGAAAAAAGTTAGTCTAAAGCCAGAAGAGCGCATAAAAAAATACTTTCAACTTTGCTCTGAAATATAAAATTTAACTCTAAAAAATAAATCCAGATCATTTAATATTGTTGAGTTTCACACCCCTGACTCAGCAACCACGTTAGATATCGCAACTGTTTGCTTTTTTCATTTTCAATTAAAATTATAAACAGAATTTGTATTAAAATTATAATAATAACCTTTAAAAATATCCTAAGGTAAAAGATTCAGTTATTGACACTGGACTAGTTATTGAAACTTGCAATTTTATTTCAATAAAAAAAAAAAAAAACAAGTCAACTCTCATAAATTAATAATTATAAATTTTAAGAAAATTGATTTTTTAAAACATTTAATTTTTTAATTAGAATAAAATTGCAAATGTCAAACAAATAGGCGAGTGTCAATAACTAGGTCTTTTTTACCTTATTTGTAATTTAATAATCAATATATATTTTCAATTCTGCAGCAAAATTAGTAACATATTTTATAACCCACAATTCAAAGTAATCGGCAAAAAAAATTATACGCCCTTTTGGCTTTGGAAATTTATTTTTTTAATTTTAGACTTAGAAAGTGTTAATAAAGCGATTAGTAAAAAAAAAAATAAAATTTATACGCACTGCAAAGCCAAAAGAGCGTATAAATTAATATGCGCCCTTTTGACATTTGGGTCGCGATATTTATATGTTGAGAAAAATAAAAATTACCAATCATTAGAAGACATCCTAATAACATCCAAAGTTCCGAAAGTGTAAAACCCATTTTTTTTTTTTTTTAATTTTATTAATAAAAGTGTAATTCACTGGAATTTATTCATATTGTTTTTTTAGATAACTAAAGATTTTATTGACTTAAATAAATGAATATCATAGAAACATATGAAAAAAATTTGTTTCAAGTATTGAAGAATATAGAGTAAACTTAACTTATTAAAATACAATGAGATAAATATAGTTATTATTTTTAAGAACAAATTGACAATCGTTCAATTTTGATGGTAAACATGTGACAAATTCTATTTTTTTTCTCATTCAATAGGAAAAAACAGGCGATAAAACTTAAGTAAAATGAAGCCGTAAAAAATATGAAAAAAAAAAAATGGAAGGTAAGTTTTTTTTAATTATTAATTATTTTGTATTGTCTTAGTCTTAATTAAAAAAACTCCAGGACGAACGAGTAAATCACCGATAAATATAAATGACAAAAAGACAAAATTGATAAAGTACCCGCCTTTAATAATGAAAGGCCACTGGATCAAAGGAGGAGAAGCCATGATAGCAAACAATGGGGAAACAGGTAATTGGAAATTTATATTGTAATAGATCTATGAAGTCAAGTAGCGCCGTAACGATAATGATTGTGATGATAATAATAGTCATAATAGTAACAGTAGCTGTTGGCTATAATAATAATTAGAGAATCATTGTTAATTGTTAAATAATAAATTAACAGCAATTATTCAGCTAATGGGGAATCGACCAGGCTCAACTATAACCGGTGGGCCTTTGACTGATGAATTTAAATTTGTCAATGTACATTTCCACTGGGGAGAATGCGATTGCGATGGTTCTGAACACGAAATCAATGGAGCTTCGTAATTATTTATTGTTACACTTTTATGCTGAAACCGACATCGATCAATTAAATAAATAATTGAATTTTCCAGGTATTCCATGGAAGCTCACGTAGTTCATCGCAACAGCAAATATAATAAATTTAATGATTGTTTGAAGTACAAGGACGGGCTTTGTGTACTTGTTTACTTTTTTTTGGTTACCAAGGACGCTTATTTGAAAAGTAATCCGTATGTGGAAGAAATAATTGAACATTTAAAGTTCATACGGAATCCTCATACCAGTATAAATCTTCCAACGAGTAAACTTATTTAATTTATATTTGTCTTATTGATAAGATTTATTGGAAAAAAATTTAATTACCCAATGAGTTATCTAGACTAAAATAACAATTTAGAGAAATCGTTTATTATTTTCCGTTAATTTAATATTAAATTTATTACAGATATTTTGTACTGGATGCGAAAAGCAATTTATTGCTCAAAATACTACACTTATTCTGGTTCTTATCACGTTAAAACCGACCCTGAGTGTGTTATATGGATAGTGTTTCCGTTATTTATTCCCGTGACTTCGTACCAGGTAAATACTCCCCAACTAAAATATTAAAAAATGTTAAAATTTAATCAAGAAAACTTCTTGTTTTCAGATTAACGAATTTCGAAAACTTAAAAATGAAAACCAAGAAGAAATAATTGATAATTGTCATAAAATAAACACTCTAAATACCAGCCAAGTATTTACTGTTCTCAATGAATAAGACAAATTTATAACTTATTATTAGACAAAAAAAAAATTAAAAAAGGGTATAATTATAAAAATTTATTTAAATTTATTCTCAAAGTGAAAGCACTAATTTTACAAGTTTTTAGCATGCTATGTTGACATTTGCTTGTATAATTCGAATATACTTTCCACGGATAATCCTCAACGAGTTTAGTTAGTTTTATTTCAACATTTACACGCATTATACGGTAGTTAAATTATTAAAATTCTTCACTTGGTATTCACCTGATGTTTGCTAAAAAATTTAACTGCCTAAAAAATCTTGAGTTGGTAAGTAGCGGGTGTAAGAATTATTTTTATGATTAAAGTTGTTATAAAAAAAAAAAAAAATTAGAAAAACAGTTGACCCTAAAGGCTATCCTTGCACAGAAAAAAAAATTTACTTGAATGAAGTAAATAATTTTGAAGAATTTCATCTTGGTTTGAGTTAAAAAATTCTTAGACTAAAAAATTTCACTTGGTTTAAGTACATTATAGTTGAGGAGCTGATTTTCAAAAGGGTATCTTTTTATATTTTAAAAAAGCAGTTTTTTGAACTTTTAAATATTAATTACTTCGAGAATTATAAAGATTTCTAAATGAAAATCGAATTGTAGCTTCATAACCGATAGCACTTTATAGCAAAATTAAAAAAGTTTGATAAAAATATTTAGAATTGAAGATAACCAGTTTTTTGTCTAGATTAATCAAAAATAAAAAGATACCCTTTTGAAAATCATTTAATTTAAAAGCTTCTTCAAAATTATTTTCTTGGTTCAAGAATTTTACTCTTGATTCAAGTTAATTTTTTTTTTCATTGTGCAACTTCCCGCTAATTCCACACCTAGATGCTTAAAATTGCACTTATTACGTTTTTGAGTTTTTCGAGCTCAAAAATATAATTTATATTGTATTTTGAGCTCTCCAAGCTCAAAGAGTTAGCTGTTCTAGGCTTGATAGAAGTTTAATAAAACACAATTCTTAAAATTTTCAAACTGCAATTACTTTTGAATGAATAAACTGATTTTCACGCGGTTGGAAAAATTCGATGCAATTTTTCGAATCCTATGATTTACTTTTAAACATAAATTGATCAGACCAACCGATTTCGACCAGCCTGGCAGCAATTGACGTGGGTTTTTTCTCTTAAGAGCTGATTAGTTTTTGAAATCGATCGGTCAAGCCGTTTAAAAGTTATTTCTAAAAAACCATTTTTGAACATTGAAAAAATTTTTTTTCGCGGTTTTTTGAGATTTTCCAAAATCTAACGGTCCGAATCGGTCTAAATTATATTAAAAATTTCAAATTAGTCAAGGCCTTACGAATAGTGCCAACCGCGAAAAAATCAGTCAAATCGTTCAAAAGTTATCAGAGGTTTATATGCATCCACACACACGCACACACATACAGGCGTCTGTAATCATGAGAATAGTCAGGGAAGCTTCCTAGGACCTCAAAACTCCGAGATCTGATGAAAACTCGATTTTCAAAAAACGGAAAGTTAAAAACCAATAATGAAGTATACAAATGTTACTTTCAACCTTTAAAAGTCGATGATTAAAATTAGACAAGATTAAAAATATCGCATTTTAAAATTGAAATTTTATTGGATTGAAATAAAAATAACTATAAAAAGAAATTTATTTAATACTTTTCAATTTGCAGGACTTTTGAAAAAGTTTCATTGTGTGGATAGTAAATTTATTTGCCAACTAAAGCAAATCCGTTATTTTTATGATGATAATAATAATAAAACCGTCATATTTATTCGATTTAAATGTTTGCGATTTTATATAACTCTTTTATGTCCACGGGCTTTTTTGTTAAAATTGTTGACTCTAGAGGTTTGTAAAATATTAGCTCTATTCATTTTAATGCTATCGTTATTAAAATCTAGAAACCTTATAAATTAAATTAAAAAATAAAAGTAAAATGGAAAATTATAATAGCGAGTTAAAAAAAATAGTACTGTTTATAAAATGAAAAAATGTTTATTATTAAATCAATTAAGACAGAAGATTCATTAATAATATAATTTTTTTATTTACTATTAGTAATTAATTATTAATTATAATAATATATATTTTTCTCGACTGGCAGGAGCGTTGACATCATTCGCTTCTACGTGTAACTTTAAATTACTTCATTTATTTATTTATTTATCTGTTAACAACAAATAATTAAGTATTTGCAATTGTGCGGACTGTTGGATTATACAATTAAATCTTTGAAATTTACTCAACTCACTAAATCCCTCCGTTAATCTCTGACCGCTCATTTATTCTTATAATTATATTGACAATTTACTTATTCAAATCATATTTTAGTTTACTCAAATGACAATATAATTTACAATTAACATATACATAATTTTATTTTTTATTTATCCCTACAAAAAAATAATTAGTCTTAATTTTATAATTTTATTAAAGTACATAAAGAAAAAAAAATCACTCCGCCGCAATGAATTCATTGTAAAATATCGATAAAAAAATTCTTACGTTTATTAATTATTTTTCAGAAAGAAAATTTTTAAAATTACCAGAAACGCCATGAAAGGTCACTTTTTTTTTTTTTTTTTTTTTTTTTTTTTTTCAAAATATCGCAATATGTCAATTTTTTAATCACATCCAAATTAAATTTATTTTCAATATTATATATAATATATATTCATTTATTTGTATAATATATATTTTTTATTTATCGTTCACTCAACCTCACACACGCTTATATTTTTTTCCGTAATCAATATATATATATATATATATATATATATATATATATATATATATATATATATATATATATATATTTATTTATTTATTTATTTGTTTATTAGTTTGTTCAATTAATAGAAATACTATAAATTATCTATTTTGTTTCAGATAAAAACTAAAATGCCTTAAGCACAGATTTCTAACGTCTCCTTCACTCAAATATATAATATTGTTTTAACTATATGTTAGGGTGTTTTATTTGCCGATAATATATCGTATAATTTTCATTCAAAATGTTGATAGTCATATCAGGTTTCAATCCATAACGTTTCTCTTCCTGTCGTACACATCAATATCTTGAAATGAACATTATAATATAATATTGTTTTCAATTCAAACACCCTACTGCATACACTTAAAATTTTTTTATTAAAGTAAATGTTTGTTATTGATATTAATAATTAAATATGATCAAGTATGAGTATAATAATAATCATCAATAATTATTATCAACTACCTTTAGTCTATTTTTATTTTCTCTACTATTTTTTTGTTAACTAATAATTATTTAATTACTAGTAAATAATTCATTTAAATTAAGTTGTAAGTGGTCGTGAGTTGATTATTCGTTTCGATCAGTGAGACAAATTTTTTTTTATTTTTTCTTTTTTTGTACAATTTCATGTTAAGCTTGCGATTAATTTACAATTATACAATTCGCAATTAAATTATTAATTGGATTTTCATTTCATTTTTACAATCGTGATGTTTACTGAAAACAATCTGAACAATGTCTCTTAATATAATATAACGAATAATTTCACTGACGAAAATTAGTACAGAAAAAAAGTAAGTAAGAAATAAAAAATATAGTGAATTAGTATTATGAATAATAATTACAGTGATCTAAGTCCATAATTATTACTCTGAATAATAATTCCAATTTGTGGTTGAATTAATTTAACTACGGCAAGTTCTCCGTGCGGATATTGTCCTCAGTGTCACAAAGTAAACACGTAATTAAGTAATTGTAATAATAGTTAATTAACTAAATTTTTATTCATAAGAAGTAAAATTATTTGTTAAGTGGAAATTTTTAACATTATATACTTTTTTTTTCATCAATAAAAAAATTATTTTATCATCAAATATTAATTTGAAAAACTAATCTAAATAATTAACTAAATTTCAACAACAATTTTGGTAAAATATAACCGAAAAATTTTAAATTCAACACTTTAAATAAAATTTACTTCTTAATAATTTAAAAAAATGAACACTTACGACAATCCTGCAAGAACGAAAAAGTATAAAATTAATAAATTAATAATAAACATTTATGAATATTCCATTGGAAACAAGTTATTAAATTCATAAGATTGATAATTGTAATAAATCAACGCTATTGTTATTATTAATTATATAATTTTGTACCATCAATTATTTTTAAATTTTATTACGCTTGGCATGACGTGACTTTACAGTACGTCGGGATTTTTTGGTGGCATCAGACGCTGCGTCATCGATGGAAATTTTTCGTTTTGTTGGAACGGAGAGTGGTACCTTAGGTGGCGCCATCACCGACGTCTGGGGTGTCAATTGCTCCTGAGTAGACTCAGTAGGGCTATCAAAAGCTATAGGAATGAAATTAAGGGGCTCTGCGAATGATTCTGCTAGTACGCTAGCTGACTGATTGGCTAGAGCCTGTAGATCTTCAGCAGGCATCGGCATCGACTGTCCACAACCATTGCAGACAGGTATTGCGGGTGATTTCGAGCGCCAGTACTGCAGTTCTGTCTTGCATTTATTCAATTCCTGAAATAAATAATCATTTGTAATTAATCAATTCACCAGTTCACTATTCAGCTATTTATCCAACTTTATTTTAGGTATTTATCACGAGTAATTTAGAAGTTCTGCAACAGTATATTGAACTAAGTCAGAGAGATGCATTTGATCTAATCATCAATGCATCAATAGTACCTTAGTAAATACCTGTAGCAGAGTGCTGAACTTTCTGGATGTCTCTTCGTTCTTTTTATCATTATCATCAAGACGATTTGCATATTCGAGGATCTGCTTTTGTTGTTCGGCTATTTTGGTTTTGCAGAGATTGAGATTGCGTTGCATCCGAACCAACTGGGTATTATACTTTTTCATGTTCAGTTTTATTCTGCGTATACGTTTCCGTAGAACCATGTTTGATTGAGGTGGTGTGTTAATCTCCAACAACTCTGGTTCATCGTGCACCGAAGGTCGGGAGGAGCATTCTACGCTGCTGCTGCTACAGTCGCTATTATCCACTAGTGGTAGAGTGTCCAGACACAGAAATGATTTGCTTACGCTACTTGACGCTGCGAATTAATCAAGAATTAATTTAATATAAAAAAAAAAATTTCAAGTAATAATAAATAAACAATTTTATTAAATTTACGAAACCGTTATCTTTCAAGTGGTTGCGTTTTTTTGTTTGGAAGTGGAAAAAATGTAACTTTCGAAATTGCGATAAAGTTTATACTTATGGCGTTTCCGTTACACTTTCCAGGTGAATAAAAATAACTAGGCTTGAGGTTGGACTCGAAAAATTTATAAAGGCTCGGCAGAAACTTATTTTACTTGGAAGTTAATTACTTTTCAGGATAAAAAAATTTTTTTTTATAAATTCAAGGACTTTTTTTTTTTTAAGAGTTAATTATTTTTGGGAAAAAAATTAAAAAAACAAAGGAAATAATTTTTAGGAAAAAAATAGTCAAAGCTAGCAGTCGCGCTTTAATTAGTGGATATTAAAATAAAAGTAATAATTTACGTACTTGAAAATGTACCAGCAATGTCAAGAAAATCACTAAAGCATGCAATTTCTGGCAGAGTTGGCTCAATCTGCTCTTTGAAGAATTCCATAGCCATTGAACTCAAATCAAATAATTCGTCAGTAACTTTGTAAGGCTTTACAAGTTTTGGAGTTACTTTTATGTAATGTAAAACACGGTTTACTTCATCTAGAATCTATGAAAGAATTGAATCTAGATAAAAAATTGTTGTTTAATAAAAATATAAAAAATAAAGACTGAGCAAGACAATTATTAATAATTGTAAATTTGGAGTCTAAATTTTAAAAGTTTAAATAAAAATCATTAATATGGAAATCAAAAATTAAAACTTAAAAATAAATTCTTTTCAAATTAAAGTTGAAAATTTTAATTAAAAAAAAATTATTAAAAATATTTTTACTCCATTTAAAATAAAGTTACAAAATATTAAAATTAAAAGTCATTTAAAAAACATTCTCACCAAAAGAAAAACAAAAAAAACATCTAAATTAAAATAAAAATATTTATATTAAAAAAGAAACATTGAATTTTAATAATTAAAAAAAATAATTACCAAACCAGGAAAAAAACAGCAGTGTTTACGTTCAATATGTTTGCCAAGCGTCATTTGCAACAAAGTAAGTCGCATATGAACAGTTTCAATGATATCAGATTCACATGACAGCGGGTGGTTTCGACGTGCTGATTCACGTCTTGGCATCCTGGCTTTGATACCATGAAAGCGACTCAGCATTTGTCCCAGGATTCGTTGGAACGAGGAGCTCAGAATCGCGCCACACATCGAGTTCATTTGGTGGCATACCTAGACACCAGGCTAAAATTATTCGACAACCAATAACCAGTAATAACAGCTTCATTCTTCATAAAAAAAAAAATCAAACATAAAAATTGCAAATAAAATTAAATCACATTAAAAAAAAACAAACCGGACGAATGTTTGCGATAGTGTTATAGTCAAGATAGCTGGCGATCTTCTCAAAGATCTCCGGTGGCAAATCCAGAAGATTTAGATTGCGGCTGGGTACTGGTTCAGGCAAGGAACTAGCACCAGCATTCTGGCTGTTTTTGCGTGGTGGTCCAGGTTCACTAGTATCAGTAACTTTGCTTCCCATATTACTCGACTGACGAGTGGACACCATTTTGGCTCTGTTTGTCTATCTAAAAAAAAAAAAAAAAAAAAAAAAAAAAAAATATTAATATAAAAATTTGAAATAATAAAACAAAATAAAATAAACAAATATGACATCAACATTATTAATAACAGTTTGGTAAACACCTGAGTAGTCAGTATAATTTACCGAGATTTTATAGAGGAATTATGCACAGATATTTACAAGAGCCCTTTGATTTGCTCGATAGAACATTCGAGCATGTAATCAAAGACTTTGAACACATAATACAGATAACATGAATAAAAGTATCTAAAAAAACCTCTGATAAAATATATAATAGAACAGAGGATCGATCCCTCCTCACTTTGTAACCATATCCACATAAACTATCTTAGGTATTGTATATAATACCTATCTCGGTGTCGTTCTCAACGGATTCTATAAAACAACAATTAATTCCTATTCCAAATCTAAATCTGAATTCAACAAACGCAATACAATACACACTTAGTTTAAAGAGCTTTTGCATAGAGCTCCCTTTCGGTACTAAAAAGAATAACTTTCCCCCTCTAGTCTCTAGCCGCTAGTTGCTTTTCCTCTCCTCTAAAACCATCACAATCTCTTTCTCTCCTTCTTTGATACATTCTCTGCTTCTACTCCAGCTCCGGCTATTTTACTTCATATCACTGATCACTGGTGCACTCTCTTTCACTCTTTTCCTTCTCCTGGCCCCGCAACAGTCACCAACCCCCTGCATTCCCGCGACCCTTCTATTCCATGACCACTACACTGAGTTTCTAAATGCCAACAGATTCACGTCAAATTCAATGTTGCTTTTTCTATTTTACTTTTTTTCCGACCCTTAAGGTTTCCTTTGGAAATTTCAGAATGACTTCTTTGATAAATTGAGGTTTTTTTTTTTTATAAAAATATCGGTACTTGGAATGATAAAATTACTGTAGAAATTTTTTCTATAATATAATAGCAGATATTGGAGTAAAAATTTTTTTTTTTAAATAATTTAAAACACACTACTAAAAAATTTTAATATTTTTTTATAATTTATTAAAAAAAAAAAAATTATTTTTTCAACCCTAAATGTATGAAGTAATATTAAAGATTTTTTTCAATACTGATGACAGTTTAATTTTTTGTAAATAATTATTATTCAATAATATTATTATTGTAAATTATTATTATTCACTACAGTAGAAAATACTTAAAAAAAAAAAAAAGTATTTTTAATTATTTACTGAAACAACAAAGTTGCTAAAAAAATTGTCACAATACATGCTAAAATTTTTTTAATTAAATTATATTAAAATTTTGTCATGTATTATAAAAATATTTTCTTGTAAAAATTTATTTAAACTACATGAAAACGGAGTCGTCAAAATACTTGTCAAATGTCAAAATAAACACAAGTGTATTTATTTATCTAAAAACACTCAATTTTAAAGGAGTATACTTTGCATTTATTGAAGATATAAAAGATGCACTGGAAAAATAACAATTTGTTTTTATTTTTTTCTATCCGATCCCACAATATTTTTTATTGCCATTGCTAAATCACACACTATAATCCCATAAATAATTTATATAAATAACAAGATAGCTATCATCTAAGTTCACACGCTTTCTGATTGTATAAAAACCGTTAAATAGACCGCAGCATTAATTGCATTATTGTTAGTAACAAATAAGATAATTAAAATAAAATGGCAATTAATGATACTGCTGGCGATATTAGTGTTGCAATTAAATTATTGCGAAGGTTAGCGTTTTTAAAGCCCAGCGACATTTTGATGTCACTTGTGCGCTGACTATTTACTTTATTTTATTTAATTATTACAGTCAATAATTAAATATATGTTTGTGTTTTTTAATCCACCAGAGTTGACGTTACCACTTATTTTGGGTGTATAATTGATCTAAAAATTTTCGTTATATTAATTAGTAAGATAGTTAATTTAATAGTCGGTGTATTATTAATTAAGAATAAACAAATAAACAAGTGTAATTATAGTAAATGATAAGTAAAGTTAGCAATCACATTAAATTGTTTAAAATGGAAATATTTTATAAAATGATGGATGACAACAAAGAAACTTACGTGATGCACGGAAAATAGGACTACGGACTAGTTGGGACTAGTCCATTTCCTTTTCACGACGTTATTTTTTTATCTTACTCTATTTGTATGTCTGTTTCCCTTGCGGGTGATACATGTGGCGCTAGTTACTATGCGTGGATTTTGCGGGCAAAAAATTTTCCCTCTAAAATTTTGTCGGTATAGCAGATACAAGTGGGGGTTTTTTCCCGAAGAGAGAGAGAGAAGAAAATGTCAATAGAGAAGGTACCGATATTAGTTTATTTATCACAAGCCTGCATGATTTATTTAAATTTTAACGGGAACGTAAATATTGGAACTAACTAATTATCCAATATATAAATTTATTGAATAATTAATTAAGAAATAAATAAAACTTTGAATTAAAAGATCATTAATTGAGCACATAAATAATTTTAATTAATTTTATAGGTTATGTGTGGATTACCGAGCGGGAATTTCTCTTTTCAAATTAGGTCGGATGCGCATGCGCAGAAGCTGAGTTTTTTCACATGGTAGTTGGAGTAAAGAATCACCTGGGTCACGGAGGCTAGATATAAGGAGGACCACGGAGGCTAGATATAAGGAGGACGATCGACATAGGTAAATGTACAGTTAGTGCGTCCGGAAAACTGAGGATAGATCATTTTCAAAAAGAAGCCGCTAGGGCGTCACTACGTTCGCTAATGTCCGGATCATGGCGTCCGTTTGTTATTGTTTATTAATAACACCAAATTGACATTCAGTTAGTTAATTAGTTTTTTAATTAATAATCAAAGTGATAATAGTTTAAAATGGTAAATAAATGTATAGTTGATGGGTGTTTGAGTGGCCGGATAAAAGATCGTAATAAAAATTAAAATTAAATAGTCGAAACACGTCTTTATTTATTGTGCCACAGGTAATATAACCTAACTTAGTATTTTTGTAAGAAATAATTTTTATACTAATTAAATTTATATTAATTAAATGATTATAAAAAAATTTTACCTATAGAAATTAAAGGAAATTATAAGTGCTCTTTTTCAAAATATTTTTTTAAATAATTTATGTTACAAGAGTCCCAAAAATTTTTATATCAGTAGATTTTAGTATCATTTTTGATCAAATTAAAAAAGAAATTGTAAAAAGGTATAACGTAATTTTTTTCTTCTTAGAATTAGTTTTAAAAAAATTGCATCGTTACCATTTTTTGGAGCTAACGTTTTACTCAAAGTAACTTATTAAAATTATTTCCAAATATAACTTCATGTCAATTTTTGTTTGTTTATTCAAGTGTCCAGACTTGTTAAAATTGTGGTACTGTGGATTAAAGCAAGATCTCACCCCAAAAAAAGATTATGTCTGTGAATTACATTTTAATGATCAAGATATTATTAAAACTGATAAAATATTATTGACTACTGGAATTTATGAAGAATTACCTCGAAAAAGATACTCGCTAAAGCCTGATGCTATTCCGACGTTGAATCCGAACCGTGTAAACAAAGCTTGCAACAATGAAAATAACGAAGCTCAGTATATGCAATGCCATTTATTAATTACAAATGACCATAAAACTAACTCACCACAAAACCAAGAACCAATAATTAGTAATGATCTCATAAACATAATTAATTGTGAGTCACCAAAACGCATTGACGTATTTGAAAATTTTGAAGAAAATGATAATTGTGAGAACGAAATGCAGGTAAGAAAAATTAAAATTTCGAATTATTACTCTGCAACTTAAGATAAAAGCACAAACAATTAGGAGGCCTAATTACTCTTGTTTGTTAGAATATTTATTTAAGTACTTGAGATATTGAGAAAGTGAAGCTCCCTGCCTTCGTGGAGCAAAAAAATAGTATACACTCTACGGGAAGTAAATAAAAAAGCCTCAGATCACATATTTGTCAACCTCGGCTTCGCCTCGGCCGACAATTACATGTGATCTGAGACATTTCTTACTTTTCTTCCGTAGGTGTGTAATATACTATTATAAATAATAAGAAACATTCACTATAAAAATTATCAAGTTTACTCGAATTTATTATAGCAGTGTATGAGAGTTAAATTTGAAAAATATTGTTATAAAACAAATAGTCTTTCGAAAAGAAATTATTAATTATTTTTTTTTTCATATTCACGTTCTTTTCTCTATTCAATTCTTTAAAACAAAAGTAAATGAAATAATTAAAGAATCATGTTATAAGATATTTCAATAAGTCAAACAATCTGAATTATGAATATGTTAAAAAAGTTAAGTCTTTAGACATGTCTCTTATATCGTCTCCTATAAATTTAGAACTATTATTACAAAAATAATCATTAATTTTTGTTTATTTAATCATTTCAAGCCACGTGAGTTATCTACTCCTGAATTACGTCTTGAGAAATGTTCTTTATTAACAATTATCAACGTGTTGAAATTCAATGCTTTGCCACAAAATTGGAGTTGGACAACAGATTTAGTTAATCCAAAAATATAGTTTTATGTCATTTAGATAAAGTATCCATGAATTTAAAATTTCGTATAAAAATAAGTGAAGACTTCAATATATCAGTAAGAATTTTTAGATCTTGTAATTTATTTTTCACAGTATAAACATAAAGTTCCGAACGTTGGTTGCTAACGAATGTTCAAATTTCTTCGAAGCGAACACATTACACAGAAATATATCAGTTCTCAAAGTTATTTTCTCGATTTTTTCGCGTATTTTTGAAGATTTTGATAGAATAGCTTTCAAGAATTTTGAAAATTCATAAGAATCTAATGTTCGAACGTCAGTTTTTTTTTTTTGTGGTAATGTTAACATTATACTTTTGATTAGTTACTTAACTTGAAAACGCAAGAGTCGGTAGAATTCAATACCAATTTTTCCCAAATATCTGATTTTTGGAGTTTTTGAAGGAATTGGAAAACTGTGAGTTATGTGAAGGGACTGGATTACTTTTCCATTTTTGGCTACGGACATTAATTTTTTGTTATTAATAAATTTAAAAAATTTGCTATCGATTTTCCATGTTTAAAAAATCGATTACCAAACTTAATAATTATTGTGTATCTTAAGTACGGAGCACATTAGTATACTCTACAATTGCCTAAAAATGATAATTCTAAGGTTTTTTATTACTTGTTAAATGAACTTTACTAGTATCATTTCTCATTAATAATAGATGTTCATCGGCGTGTTCTGGTGTGTCATTGCCTGACGAACAATATAAGAAACAAATGAATCTTTTTCGATGCTTTGCTTGTCGGCAATTGAGACGGAAATTGCAAAATCGATCGTACAAAGTCAAACCCGACATTAAAAGTTCGTACACTGACTTGAAGTACCAGGAGAGCCTGAAAACTAAACAAATTCAGCGCCTCAAACGTAAAGTAGGTATTTACTTATTTATCGTTTCTTCATGTATACTTGATTATTTACAGGTTGTGAGTGTTTAAGATCAATATTCTTTTATTTTTTTTCAATAAACTTAAAAGTTTGATACAATGCTCGTTACATTACATTATCATTTCGTCAATACGGTTTAGTTTGTGAATACAAATTTAATCAACTACAATCTGAGAACTTAAATTAAATCACCTGTAAATGCCTATTTAACTATTTAACCCTTTACAGAATGAATCACTCATCAAAATTATAGAAACGCAACGACTTAATTGTATGGCAATTAAAGATGAAGCTCTAAGAGCGGAAATTTCTATTTTGCCTCCCGTGCAACAACTAGCAATTCGTGCTTGTTTTAATGCAGTAAAAGCTAAAAATGCCAAACAACGAAGATATACGGTTGAGTGGGTTTATGAATGTTTGCTACTTGGTATAAAAAATGCTGCGGTATATGAACGACTCAGAGAACGTCAAATCCTCCCTCTTCCCTGCAAAGACACCCTTAACAAATATATCCAGAAGTTGGATAGCGCTTTTGGTTTTCCTAAAGCCATATTCGACACTCTTCGTATTAAAGTTCACGTATGGAACCACATGAAAAACGGGGTATCCATGCACCATTCCTGTCACACTTTACTACTAACTGCAAATCTTAAAAATGCAAATCTTAAAAACGCAACCATTTTAACTATATCTAACAACTCTACTTAGCTATCGAGTATGATTATATTAACAAATCCGAGCGCATAAGTTTTTAGCTGAAAAAGTAATTCGTATTTGATATTTTTAAATAACTCTTTAAAAGCTTCATTAACTTTTAACAGTAGCTGGCTATTATTGTTAGACTACATCTGATTCACATTTATTTCATTCTAACAATTTTTTATTTTTTCTCCTAGGTACCCTTTTAATAGATGAAGTAGCTTTAAGTGAAGCCGTGAAGCTAAATCGGAGAACTATGCAGCTTGATGGTTTTGTAGACTTGGGGGCACATACTCCGGAAAATTTAATCAACAGTCGGGCTGATCATGCCTTAGTCTTCATGTACCAACCTTTTCAGGGTAACTGGGTGCAAGTAGTTGGTAGCTTCCTGAGCAGAAATTCTGTCACGAGTGCCATTCTTCACAAATTACTCATTGAATGCATCGTATTACTGGAGAATGCTGGGTTTTATGTTGATGTCGTTACTTCTGATGCAGCTCAATGGAACAGAGGAGCATGGACACTTTTCGGTGTCAAAGATGGACAATGTAGCTGTGATCATCCATGCAATTTTGACCGCAGACTTTGGTTTATTTCGGATTTTCCACACTTAATAAAATGTTTCAGGAACAAAATTATGAAACGATTGTTTTTTTGGGTAAGCTTCTCTTATAATATGATTTTTAACACCAGTGTACTGTTATTCACGATTGAATTTTCAATTTAGTTAGCATTGGAATGAATATATTCATAAGTGACCTATTTAATTTTACAACTATCAAATTTTTCAATGATTGTATTTAATTATTTATGAAAATGTTATTTATTTTTAGACTCCAGATGGTTTTGTAAGAAAAAGTCATTAGGAAGCTTTATTATTGCATGAAATTTATCTGAAAGCCAATCTAAAAATAGCTTATCAACTAACTCCCCAGCATTTAAATCCAGAAGGATATCAAAAGATGAATGTCCCGTTGGCTTATCAGGTAATTATAATTATAAAGCTGCGAGAGTAAGTTAAAATGAATTTAAGATTATCATTAACATCGAGGTAACTGGCCTAATATTTATCTTTAATTTCTAACAATTCATATTATAAATAGCTGATTCAGTTAAAATAAATAATAAGATGTATTTATTCTTATTTTGATAAAAATTAATTTTTATAAATTTTCAATCATAACAACTGCTTATCTAATTTTAATGAGAAAAATTAAAACTTTTTGTTTTTAGCTTTTTTCGAAAAATATACAAGTTGCAATGGCGACTTATAAGAACGCTACTCCTGAGCTCAGTGATTGCGATCCAACAGTGGTTTTTATTAAAAGAGTAAATGATTTAATTGAAGCCATGAGTTCACGTACTCCTTTGAATGCTTTACGTTTAAATGATAATTGTCCCCGAAAAAGGTAATTTTTAATATATACATTAGGTCTTTTGATAGCTTCATACAATTTTTTCGCAATAATAAAGCGAAAATTATAGTTCTAAACGGAGAACCATTGTCAACATAAAACCATCATTATACCATGTGTACATGATCACATATTATAACCAATATTGGAAAATATTTATAAAGTATATATATGTAAGTATATAACTATAAAAATAATTTAAGACACTCCAATCTTATCATGACATTATTCCTACTAATGTTTGCACATAATCCAGTCTCGCAAGTTTACTTACATTTTCAATATGAAACTTATTAAACGAAACTTCAAATGATAGTCAAATTCAATGAATTTGAGTTTATTAGTTGCGGAAGTTCCTAATCTTTATCATAGCTGATATTCTCTTGGACTATGTATCCTATTTTCTGAAACATGCATTTTTCTAGAGTAATTTCTACTACCATAAGATAGAGGATAAATAAGTAATGCTATTTATTTTTGCTAGGTAATAAGTGATTTTATTGATTATCTGAAGATTTGGGAAGCCAAAGCTAATGAAGAAAGAGAACTTTATAAAAAGAAGAAGAAAGGCAAAAAACAAAAATCAAAAATGAAAATGAAGTTGATGATAAATTTTTTTCGCAATTACTCCTAGTACTCTTACTGGATTAAAAATTACGTTACAGGCTACTTTAGAGCTAAGTGAATTTTTGCAAAAGAATGTAATTTTGAGTACTTGATGACATCGCGGCTTAATCAAGATCAATTAGAAGTATGTATTAATCGTTGATTTTTATCAAATGAATAATTAAAAATTGTTATAGTAAATATTCTTTTTTTTTTTTAATATTTGAATCTTATTTAATTTATAGAAGTTCTTCGGTATAATGCGGAGTGTTTGTCGTTGCAACGATCATCCGGATACAATCCTTTTCGGGCAAGTTTTTCGATTATTGTGTTCATATTCATTAGTCACGCCGCCGAAAGGGTCCAATGTCACAGCTGGTGAATTACTACAATCTTTAATGCAGTCCAAAGATTCTCTGGCTACAGCTAATGCATTAAAAAAATTGGCTGAATGAAATTGACGCTATTGTTGAAAATGGTATTTCTAGTAATAATTATTCGTCTAGTGATGATAATAATAATACATTTTCTCATCCAAATACCTCTGTGGCTAAAAAACCCTTTGAAAGCTTGTTAGACGAAGATAGTGATGACGATAATGATGATACTATACCGTCATTTATTAGAAAACCATTCGAAAGTTTATTAGACGAAGATAGTGAGGATGATATAGAGGACGATGATGATTTGTATCACGATAATCATTATCCGTTCGAAAATTTAACTGAGGTTGACGATTCTTCTACTGAAAACAACATTAATCATCATAATCAAAATAAAATTAATATTGATTCAAATGAAAACTTTTTACAAAGTGAAAATGATTGGGAAGGAAGTAATAGTTTTCGTGATGACCAGCATTACCATCATGATTATGATGTTGTTTCCACCAGTGATGGTATAGTTGCTTATATTGCTGGATATGTTGCGAGAAAATTTCAGCGAATGACTTCTTGCTGTGAATGTATTGAAACATTACGCTCTGCGAATTTTCTGAACGTGATCGGGTCATATAATTAATGAGCAATGGTGGATTAATTTTTCCCAGTGAAAATTTATTCAGACTAATTAAAAATTGGAACAAATAGTTTTAACCGTAGTTGGTACTAAAACTGTTAAAATAAATACTATGCACCAAGTGCTAGAGAAAATAGCAAAGCTAAATGCCTCCCCATCCTAGATGTGATGAACACAAAGGAGCTTACGGCTAAAATATTGAATAATTTTGTAATTATGAGAGGTAATTTTTAGCTAATCTTATCAACCGAACTCTTAACGAACGAAAGATGATGGCCAAGAAACATCGTAAAATTTCTAAACTAGCTTAACTTATTAAACTCTTCAGTAATATTCTACTTTCAACATATATACGCTTATTAATTAAGAATAAAATTACCTAAACTATTTGAATACTTTTTATTATTATTATTATTATTATTATTATTATTATTATTATTATTATTATTATTATTATTACTATTACTATTATTATTATCCCAATTCGCAACTAAAAATGAAATTTTAATGTTTTCTTTTGATAAATGTGATTGTACATTGCATTCCGCGTCATTTATTTAAAAACCTGACATTAGAGACACTTGCGCACTCTAGTGGTGAAAGATCTGTCCTCCAATTTTCGGACGCTTGTAATACATTACGATCGTCCTCCTCACGGAGGCTAGATATAAGGAGGACGATCGTAATGTATTACAAGCGTCCGAAAATTGGAGGACAGATCTTTCACCACTAGAGTGCGCAAGTGTCTCTAATGTCAGGTTTTTAAATAAATGACGCGGAATGCAATGTACAATCACATTTATCAAAAGAAAACATTAAAATTTCATTTTTAGTTGCGAATTGGGATAATAATAATAGTAATAGTAATAATAATAATAATAATAATAATAATAATAATAATAATAATAATAATAATAATAATAATAAAGTATTCAAATAGTTTAGGTAATTTTATTCTTAATTAATAAGCGTATATATGTTGAAAGTAGAATATTACTGAAGAGTTTAATAAGTTAAGCTAGTTTAGAAATTTTACGATGTTTCTTGGCCATCATCTTTCGTTCGTTAAGAGTTCGGTTGATAAGATTAGCTAAAAATTACCTCTCATAATTACAAAATTATTCAATATTTTAGCCGTAAGCTCCTTTTTGTGTTCATCACATCCTAGGATGGGGAGGCATTTAGCTTTTGCTATTTTCTCTAGCACTTGGTGCATAGTATTTATTTTAACAGTTTTAGTACCAACTACGGTTAAAACTATTTGTTCCAATTTTTTAATTAGTCTGAATAAATTTTCACTGGGAAAAATTAATCCACCATTGCTCATTAATTATATGACCCGATCACGTTCAGAGGAATTCGCAGAGCGTAATGTTTCAATACATTCACAGCAAGAAGTCATTCGCTGAAATTTTCTCGCAACATATCCAGCAATATAAGCAACTATACCATCACTGGTGGAAACAACATCATAATCATGATGGTAATGCTGGTCATCACGAAAACTATTACTTCCTTCCCAATCATTTTCACTTTGTAAAAAGTTTTCATTTGAATCAATATTAATTTTATTTTGATTATGATGATTAATGTTGTTTTCAGTAGAAGAATCGTCAACCTCAGTTAAATTTTCGAACGGATAATGATTATCGTGATACAAATCATCATCGTCCTCTATATCATCCTCACTATCTTCGTCTAATAAACTTTCGAATGGTTTTCTAATAAATGACGGTATAGTATCATCATTATCGTCATCACTATCTTCGTCTAACAAGCTTTCAAAGGGTTTTTTAGCCACAGAGGTATTTGGATGAGAAAATGTATTATTATTATCATCACTAGACGAATAATTATTACTAGAAATACCATTTTCAACAATAGCGTCAATTTCATTCAGCCAATTTTTTTTTAATGCATTAGCTGTAGCCAGAGAATCTTTGGACTGCATTAAAGATTGTAGTAATTCACCAGCTGTGACATTGGACCCTTTCGGCGGCGTGACTAATGAATATGAACACAATAATCGAAAAACTTGCCCGAAAAGGATTGTATCCGGATGATCGTTGCAACGACAAACACTCCGCATTATACCGAAGAACTTCTATAAATTAAATAAGATTCAAATATTAAAAAAAGAATATTTACTATAACAATTTTTAATTATTCATTTGATAAAAATCCAACGATTAATACATACTTCTAATTGATCTTGATTAAGCCGCGATGTCATCAAGTACTCAAAATTACATTCTTTTTGCAAAAATTCACTTAGCTCTAAAGTAGCCTGTAACGTAATTTTTAATCCAGTAAGAGTACTAGAGTAATTGCGAAAAAAATTTATCATCAACTTCATTTTCATTTTTGATTTTTGTTTTTTGCCTTTCTTCTTCTTTTTATAAAGTTCTCTTTCTTCATTAGCTTTGGCTTCCCAAATCTTCAGATAATCAATAAAATCACTTATTACCTAGCAAAAATAAATAGCATTACTTATTTATCCTCTATCTTATGGTAGTAGAAATTACTCTAGAAAAATGCATGTTTCAGAAAATAGGATACATAGTCCAAGAGAATATCAGCTATGATAAAGATTAGGAACTTCCGCAACTAATAAACTCAAATTCATTGAATTTGACTATCATTTGAAGTTTCGTTTAATAAGTTTCATATTGAAAATGTAAGTAAACTTGCGAGACTGGATTATGTGCAAACATTAGTAGGAATAATGTCATGATAAGATTGGAGTGTCTTAAATTATTTTTATAGTTATATACTTACATATATATACTTTATAAATATTTTCCAATATTGGTTATAATATGTGATCATGTACACATGGTATAATGATGGTTTTATGTTGACAATGGTTCTCCGTTTAGAACTATAATTTTCGCTTTATTATTGCGAAAAAATTGTATGAAGCTATCAAAAGACCTAATGTATATATTAAAAATTACCTTTTTCGGGGACAATTATCATTTAAACGTAAAGCATTCAAAGGAGTACGTGAACTCATGGCTTCAATTAAATCATTTACTCTTTTAATAAAAACCACTGTTGATCGCAATCACTGAGCTCAGGAGTAGCGTTCTTATAAGTCGCCATTGCAACTTGTATATTTTTCGAAAAAGCTAAAAACAAAAAGTTTTAATTTTTCTCATTAAAATTAGATAAGCAGTTGTTATGATTGAAAATTTATAAAAATTAATTTTTTATCAAAATAAGAATAAATACATCTTATTATTTATTTTAACTGAATCAGCTATTTATAATATGAATTGTTAGAAATTAAAGATAAATATTAGGCCAGTTACCTCGATGTTAATGATAATCTTAAATTCATTTTAACTTACTCTCGCAGCTTTATAATTATAATTACCTGATAAGCCAACGGGACATTCATCTTTTGATATCCTTCTGGATTTAAATGCTGGGGAGTTAGTTGATAAGCTATTTTTAGATTGGCTTTCAGATAAATTTCATGCAATAATAAAGCTTCCTAATGACTTTTTCTTACAAAACCATCTGGAGTCTAAAAAATAAATAACATTTTCATAAATAATTAAATACAATCATTGAAAAATTTGATAGTTGTAAAATTAAATAGGTCACTTATGAATATATTCATTCCAATGCTAACTAAATTGAAAATTCAATCGTGAATAACAGTACACTGGTGTTAAAAATCATATTATAAGAGAAGCTTACCCAAAAAACAATCGTTTCATAATTTTGTTCCTGAAACATTTTATTAAGTGTGGAAAATCCGAAATAAACCAAAGTCTGCGGTCAAAATTGCATGGATGATCACAGCTACATTGTCCATCTTTGACACCGAAAAGTGTCCATGCTCCTCTGTTCCATTGAGCTGCATCAGAAGTAACGACATCAACATAAAACCCAGCATTCTCCAGTAATACGATGCATTCAATGAGTAATTTGTGAAGAATGGCACTCGTGACAGAATTTCTGCTCAGGAAGCTACCAACTACTTGCACCCAGTTACCCTGAAAAGGTTGGTACATGAAGACTAAGGCATGATCAGCCCGACTGTTGATTAAATTTTCCGGAGTATGTGCCCCCAAGTCTACAAAACCATCAAGCTGCATAGTTCTCCGATTTAGCTTCACGGCTTCACTTAAAGCTACTTCATCTATTAAAAGGGTACCTAGGAGAAAAATAAAAAATTGTTAGAATGAAATAAATGTGAATCAGATGTAGTCTAACAATAATAGCCAGCTACTGTTAAAAGTTAATGAAGCTTTTAAAGAGTTATTTAAAAATATCAAATACGAATTACTTTTTCAGCTAAAAACTTATGCGCTCGGATTTGTTAATATAATCATACTCGATAGCTAAGTAGAGTTGTTAGATATAGTTAAAATGGTTGCGTTTTTAAGATTTGCATTTTTAAGATTTGCAGTTAGTAGTAAAGTGTGACAGGAATGGTGCATGGATACCCCGTTTTTCATGTGGTTCCATACGTGAACTTTTAATACGAAGAGTGTCGAATATGGCTTTAGGGAAACCAAAAGCGCTATCCAACTTCTGGATATATTTGTTAAGGGTGTCTTTGCAGGGAAGAGGGAGGATTTGACGTTCTCTGAGTCGTTCATATACCGCAGCATTTTTATACCAAGTAGCAAACATTCATAAACCCACTCAACCGTATATCTTCGTTGTTTGGCATTTTTAGCTTTTACTGCATTAAAACAAGCACGAATTGCTAGTTGTTGCACGGGAGGCAAAATAGAAATTTCCGCTCTTAGAGCTTCATCTTTAATTGCCATACAATTAAGTCGTTGCGTTTCTATAATTTTGATGAGTGATTCATTCTGTAAAGGGTTAAATAGTTAAATAGGCATTTACAGGTGATTTAATTTAAGTTCTCAGATTGTAGTTGATTAAATTTGTATTCACAAACTAAACCGTATTGACGAAATGATAATGTAATGTAACGAGCATTGTATCAAACTTTTAAGTTTATTGAAAAAAATAAAAGAATATTGATCTTAAACACTCACAACCTGTAAATAATCAAGTATACATGAAGAAACGATAAATAAGTAAATACCTACTTTACGTTTGAGGCGCTGAATTTGTTTAGTTTTCAGGCTCTCCTGGTACTTCAAGTCAGTGTACGAACTTTTAATGTCGGGTTTGACTTTGTACGATCGATTTTGCAATTTCCGTCTCAATTGCCGACAAGCAAAGCATCGAAAAAGATTCATTTGTTTCTTATATTGTTCGTCAGGCAATGACACACCAGAACACGCCGATGAACATCTATTATTAATGAGAAATGATACTAGTAAAGTTCATTTAACAAGTAATAAAAACCTTAGAATTATCATTTTTAGGCAATTGTAGAGTATACTAATGTGCTCCGTACTTAAGATACACAATAATTATTAAGTTTGGTAATCGATTTTTTAAACATGGAAAATCGATAGCAAATTTTTTAAATTTATTAATAACAAAAATTAATGTCCGTAGCCAAAAATGGAAAAGTAATCCAGTCCCTTCACATAACTCACAGTTTTCCAATTCCTTCAAAAACTCCCAAAAATCAGATATTTGGGAAAAATTGGTATTGAATTCTACCGACTCTTGCGTTTTCAAGTTAAGTAACTAATCAAAAGTATAATGTTAACATTACCACAAAAAAACTGACGTTCGAACATTAGATTCTTATGAATTTTCAAAATTCTTGAAAGCTATTCTATCAAAATCTTCAAAAATACGCGAAAAAATCGAGAAAATAACTTTGAGAACTGATATATTTCTGTGTAATGTTCGCTTCGAAGAAATTTGAACATTCGTTAGCAACCAACGTTCGGAACTTTATGTTTATACTGTGAAAAATAAATTACAAGATCTAAAAATTCTTACTGATATATTGAAGTCTTCACTTATTTTTATACGAAATTTTAAATTCATGGATACTTTATCTAAATGACATAAAACTATATTTGGATTAACTAAATCTGTTGTCCAACTCCAATTTTGTGGCAAAGCATTGAATTTCAACACGTTGATAATTGTTAATAAAGAACATTTCTCAAGACGTAATTCAGGAGTAGATAACTCACGTGGCTTGAAATGATTAAATAAACAAAAATTAATGATTATTTTTTTGTAATAATAGTTCTAAATTTATAGGAGACGATATAAGAGACATGTCTAAAGACTTAACTTTTTTAACATATTCATAATTCAGATTGTTTGACTTATTGAAATATCTTATAACATGATTCTTTAATTATTTCATTTACTTTTGTTTTAAAGAATTGAATAGAGAAAAGAACGTGAATATGAAAAAAATAATTAATAATTTCTTTTCGAAAGACTATTTGTTTTATAACAATATTTTTCAAATTTAACTCTCATACACTGCTATAATAAATTCGAGTAAACTTGATAATTTTTATAGTGAATGTTTCTTATTATTTATAATAGTATATTACACACCTACGGAAGAAAAGTAAGAAATGTCTCAGATCACATGTAATTGTCGGCCGAGGCGAAGCCGAGGTTGACAAATATGTGATCTGAGGCTTTTTTATTTACTTCCCGTAGAGTGTATACTATTTTTTTGCTCCACGAAGGCAGGGAGCTTCACTTTCTCAATATCTCAAGTACTTAAATAAATATTCTAACAAACAAGAGTAATTAGGCCTCCTAATTGTTTGTGCTTTTATCTTAAGTTGCAGAGTAATAATTCGAAATTTTAATTTTTCTTACCTGCATTTCGTTCTCACAATTATCATTTTCTTCAAAATTTTCAAATACGTCAATGCGTTTTGGTGACTCACAATTAATTATGTTTATGAGATCATTACTAATTATTGGTTCTTGGTTTTGTGGTGAGTTAGTTTTATGGTCATTTGTAATTAATAAATGGCATTGCATATACTGAGCTTCGTTATTTTCATTGTTGCAAGCTTTGTTTACACGGTTCGGATTCAACGTCGGAATAGCATCAGGCTTTAGCGAGTATCTTTTCGAGGTAATTCTTCATAAATTCCAGTAGTCAATAATATTTTATCAGTTTTAATAATATCTTGATCATTAAAATGTAATTCACAGACATAATCTTTTTGGGGTGAGATCTTGCTTTAATCCACAGTACCACAATTTTAACAAGTCTGGACACTTGAATAAACAAACAAAAATTGACATGAAGTTATATTTGGAAATAATTTTAATAAGTTACTTTGAGTAAAACGTTAGCTCCAAAAAAATGGTAACGATGCAATTTTTTTAAAACTAATTCTAAGAAGAAAAAATTACGTTATACCTTTTACAATTTCTTTTTAATTTGATCAAAAATGATACTAAAATCTACTGATATAAAATTTTTGGGACTCTTGTAACATAAATTATTTAAAAAAATATTTTGAAAAAGAGCACTTATAATTTCCTTTAATTTCTATAGGTAAAATTTTTTTTATAATCATTTAATTAATATAAATTTAATTAGTATAAAAATTATTTCTTACAAAAATACTAAGTTAGGTTATATTACCTGTGGCACAATAAATAAAGACGTGTTTCGACTATTTAATTTTAATTTTTTATTACGATCTTTTATCCGGCCACTCAAACACCCATCAACTATACATTTATTTACCATTTTAAACTATTATCACTTTGATTATTAATTAAAAAACTAATTAACTAACTGAATGTCAATTTGGTGTTATTAATAAACAATAACAAACGGACGCCATGATCCGGACATTAGCGAACGTAGTGACGCCCTAGCGGCTTCTTTTTGAAAATGATCTATCCTCAGTTTTCCGGACGCACTAACTGTACATTTACCTATGTCGATCGTCCTCCTTATATCTAGCCTCCGTGACCTGGGTATTGAAGAGTGGGTTAAACCCACATAAATTCTAACCTTACAAGGTCAGTAAATAAACAAACCAGTCTTATTCAAAAATTTTAATTGAAAAATATATTAAGTGAGTTGAAAAAAAATACTTCATAATGTCGGATGATAAAGTCGGAACTTTGACTGACGAAGCAGTGAAAAGAAAACAAAGGTTAGCTGAATTAAAGAGAAAAAATGAAGAAAACAAAAGTGAAAATTCGAATGAACCTAGTAATTTACCCAAGTAAGTATTTGTTTATTCTATTTTTTAGTTATTGTTTTACTATTCATAAATTATATACTAATTTATTAATTTTTTAGGCCTAAATTTCGAAGTTACAAACCTCAGGATGAAAGTTTGAAAGAAAATGTCCTGGAGGAGGCCAAACCTGGTGACGTTGAATCAGAAGTTCAAGATTTATTATCTGCAGCTCATTCTAAAGTTGTTTTTGAAGAGCTTGTAAGTTTTGTTAGATTTAATTATTCTATTTATAAATTTTAAGGGGATCTTCTGGTTTCATGCCCTGATTTTTGATCATTTTTTTGAGTATTTTTTTTGTAAAGATCAATGAAGAGATCGAACTTTGAGCTTTTTATCATTTATTTGTACATATTGCAAGAGTGTACAGTTAAATTTTCAGCTCAAAATATTTAGTAGAATTAAAGTTATAGTGGTTTGAAATCACCCGCCTCGAAAAAATGACATTATATTCAGCTGTCACTTCACAATTGTTTTAATTTTCTTTAACAAATAAATTATAGCAAAGAAAAATTATCAAAAAATAGACTTGTAGAAATTTTAATAAATTAAAAATGCAATTTTTTAAAAATAATTTTTTAGAACAAATTTTGTTGTTAAAGAAAATTAAAAAATTTTCAAGTGATAACTAACTTTAGTGTCATCTCGAAAAAAATTGATGCTAACTTCCTCCATGATATCAGCTGATTGGCTCATCTGAAATAAAAAAAAACCCAGCGGGGTTTTAATCTGTATAATTAAATACACCGAGTGGACTACAATCAAAAAAAAAATTTTTTTAATTTTTATTTTTTTTTGTATCAAAAATTTATAGAAAAAAAATGAAATTCGGAATTTTTTGTTCCGGAGTCTGTTAAAGATCCAATTTTAAAAATTTTTTTTTGATCGTAGTTCACTCGGTGTATTCGAGTATACAGATTAAAACTCTGCCGGGTTTTTTTAATTCAGATGAGTCAATCAGCTGATATGGAGGAAGTGAGCGTCAATTTTTTTCGAGGCGGGTGTCTTCAGACCACTATAACTTTAACTCTACTGAATTTTTTTAGCTAAAGATTGAACTAAATACTCTTAAAATATGTACAAATAAATGGTAGAAAGTTCAAAGTTCTATCTCTTCATTGGTCTTTACAAAAAAATCCCAAAAAAATGCTCAAAAATCAGGGCGTCAAACCAGAAGACCCTTTTTAAAGTGTGTAAAGTTTACCACACATTACACTAATAGTTATGATACTGTAATTACTAGAGATCTGTTAATTTTTGTAACAAATAAATCATTATGAAAATTTCTAAATTGGAATTAGAAAATAATCAGATGTCTGTCGATTACAGTGTCATAAATAGAAAACAACATCTCTCTGTTCGATTTGATATGACTTATTTAATAAACATATGATATTTTTTCATGTAAATAATTAAATTTTATCTATTTGCTTACTAGGACTTAACAAGCTTGGCTCCTCGCAAACCAGATTGGGATTTGAAACGTGACGTGTCGAAGAAATTAGAAAAACTAGAACGGCAAACTCAAAAGGCCATCATTGAGTTGATCATTGCGCGTGTAAAAAATGACAAAAATACGAATTTAGCAGAATCTGTAAGCGCAGTAGAACAAATTTAATAGTGAAAATAAATTCTTGTAAATAAATTTTATAATTAATTTTTCAACTAAACGAGTAAGTCAATAATAAAGTATTTTTAATCATTAGATTTAAAAAATGTTTTTATATTTACATTTTTACTCATAATAGTTGTACGTCATTTACTTAATATTTTAAATTATGAGTAATTGTTTCATATGAATTTTATTAATTAGTTGACATAAATTTTAAGAAATAACTTTAAGAATTAAATTTTATAACATTCTCAACAATTAGGAAGAAAATAAATATTAAAATTCTCAACAATGTTATAAAAACTATTTTCTTTTAATTGTATCTTGTGTGAAAAAATTTTATTTTTAATTATGTTTTATAATAATAATTATAATGATTTATAATAATTAAATTTATTATAAAACATAACAATTATGAGATTAAATTTGTTATATAATTGTAAATATTTTTCTGATTTGTTCGTTCTCTATTAAATCCACAACTAATAGATAATCTATATTATTAAAAGAATAAGCAAATTTTTGTGGCCAATGTATTTATGATGAAATCGGTATTTATGGTTAAATTCTGGTATCATTGTAAAAGTCTTGATCTGGAGTTGTGCCTTTTCATGGTTTCATATCATTCTCACTAATAGTCAATTTATGATGATAAGTATTTAGGCTACATTCGAAAATATTTTATCTCTAGATACATAATTAAGAAATGACCTTGTATCTTGTGAACTATTGACATTTTTTAAAATATAAGCTCATCCCGATGTTACACTTATCAAGACCTTTCATTTAAGTACCCACATCATTTTTCATATATTTATATATATTATATATATGTATATATGAAAAATATGTCAATATGCATGTGGATACTCAAATGAAAGCTCTTGATGAGTATAACATTGGGGTGAACTTATATTTTTAAAAACGTCAATCGTTAAGAAAGTACAGTGCAATTTAACAAAAGTTGTTATTTAATTACGCAAAATTTTATTTATTTATAGTTCACAAGTCACAGCGGTCACATAGTGACTGCAAGGTTACTAGTACTTTGAATAAGCAAGCAAAGAAGTTTAAATAATATATCCTACCAGATAACAAATCAAACAATAGTGGAGTTTGTATGAATCCTACATACTTATGCGATAGCAATCACTTATAGTAATTGCAATAAATTGGACGTTCCGCTCGATTGATCATCATAGATATATAAAATAAATTAAGATTAAATAATTTAAGAAATTAGTATTTATTACAAAGTAGCAAGATACAAAGTAAGTTATCTATTGGCTTTATTATTTTTACAGTCCACCTTCAAAGTAATGTTTACTGTTTACAGGCTTTTATTAAAAATAAAAATAAATTGTTATTCACACTTATTCAATAATATTAAATAACTTATTGCTATCGCTAATTATAATAAAATCTAAGTATTAGTCTCATTAAAGTTACACGTGCATGTGGCGATCTCTAGATCTAATTAAAATTTAGACAATTAAAAATGATAAAAGAAAATAAAAATACATATTAATTATTACACGTGATTGATTTGGTAGGACAAGAGAAATCAGTAATTGAATGCCAAAGGCGTTTGTGAAATTGAGGACGTTTCGCCAGTTTCAATTCAACACAACACGATCTTGCCGTTTCTTTTTCTTTTAAATCTTCCGTCTCATGCTCCAGCATTAACTCATTGTCATCGCATCTTTCAGGAAATCAAGCATAACTACTATACCAAAGTCACCAGTTACTGTACATTTAACAATGTATAAAAGTACATACAATAAAGTTTTATACACCTGAAAAGTCTTTAATACATCCACATCTACATCTGTATCTACATTTCCAGTAAGGTATTTTCTAATAAATACAATTGCATATCTTCCATTGTATATAAACGCCCATACATGATTATCTTTAAAAGATTCCAACTGTCCATTACATTCAGCCATAAAAACTTTCCCTCTTTTCATTTTCTATTTTAAATCGCCCAGATTTTTTAATCTTTACAAACCTAAATGATCTCTGACCTTGACATTTAAGATTACTATTTTAATTGATCATAAATAAATGTTTATTATTGTTACTATGTATTATTAATTACATTTATTATTATTTAACAACTATGTTTAATCATTATACTTTTAACATAAGTATTTAAGACTTTTAGCTTTTTAAATCAAAAATTTCTTTGAGCATTGCCGCGTTCACTTTAACATTTTATTTTATTTTAAGTACTGACATTTTCTTGATCTATCGTGTTACATTCCATAGAGCACATATTTATATAAGTACTATTAAAAATCGTTGTAATTATGATATAAAGCATAAAAATGAAGAAGAAATATTGAAATTTTTCTCGTACAAAACGCATTATTGATAAAGAACAATTAAATAAAATAAAAATGTATTAGATTTCTTCTTAAGTAACAATTTTTACGCTTCTAAAGAATAATTAAAATTTGATTAATTATTTCCTTAATTTTTAAACAGCTAGACCGTAATTTTCGTACTTCTTTCGGAAAAACATTTTTCATACGCCCATATGACACTTAACACGATATTTTTTACATAAACTACAATGATAACTATCTTATCTGATAACAAACTAAACAAATAATTAAGCATCCAAAATTTAATACATCATTGTAATTAAAATTCCAGAAAACAATCCAATTAAAATATCAGATAACTGAGTAGAGTAATTGTAAATATAAGTGAGTGAAGTATAATCTTGAGGGTAAAATGTATTATATATCATATATATAACGGTATTAAAGTGAGGCGACAAACAAAAGTAATTATATATGTATCTTAGGACAAAGGCAACATATAATTGCTTACGCAATAGCTTCATCTGAAATAGTCTAGTTTATTCTTATATTACGCTAGCAGTAAGTTTTTAAATATATATATATATATATATATATATATATATATATATATATATATATATATATATATATATATATATATATATATATATATATATATATATATATATATATATATATATATGAGTATGAGGGATTCCCGTATATGTTCAACTCTGAAGAATGCAAGAATGTTCGCTTCCCAAGAGTATACAGCATATATCAGCGTTTTAATTAATATCATTAGTCTTGTTAAGGAATCAGTAGCTTCCTTATTACAATAACGATGCAATATATTTTTATAATAATTCTAATTTTTAAATTCTTATGTTATTTTTTCTATATAAATATAAATATCAATTTGTTTGTAATTATTTTTTTTTTTTTTAGTCCAGCTCTTTGACTGTAATTTCTCGAATAGTTTTGATACTTAATAAAAGTGATAAAATGAAGAGAGAAATTTTGTTGACAAGTTCACGCTTGCTTTCACATAACTTACAGGCGTTTATATTTTAGTTTATTATTAAATGATTAAAGAGACTCGATGACATGAAACTCACATCTATAAATAAAAAAGAGAAAAAATTAATTATTCACGCTCGGAAGAAATCATCGTTGAACTTAAGGCTTTTGTTGGGTCCAGCGCCGACATTAAGAGCGAGTACTTTTGAAACTATGCTCAAGTCCTCATGATTTCCCGGCGCGCCGTGATTGCGTCCGAGTTCTCCAGCGACTCCAGATTGGAAGAGAAGCTGCTGAATTTGCCGTGCAGGAGTGGGTGTCCTGTGAGCAGGCTGTCTGAACGATGAGAACTGATTGAAAGGCACGAACTGCGATACCGGTCTTGGGAGATCAAAGACTAAATGATTTCGTGTTTGCTGTCGGTTTTCGTTAATACCAAAGTTGCCAACAGATCCCAAGGCTTCTTGTCGGTTAAACCTGTTAGAGGTTGGAACAGCTGGCGGCTGGAAGTCTACAGAAACAGAGGGGAAGCTTTGAACATTTACGCGTTGCTCTTGACCTCTTAAAAATGACTGTTGTGGTATGTTAGAATTTAAGTTATTGAAATTTTGATTATAATTGAAGTTTTGTTTCAGGTCATTGTGAATCGGCAGTTGTTGGATCCGTAATTGATCGGGAAAATTTGTTTGAAATGACTCAGATTGACCGACATGAGGTACTTGAAAGCCAAGACTCGTTTGAAATTGGACGTTTGAACTTTTAGAAGGCAGCTGAAGAGTTTGAAGATTTTGACTGAATGCACCTAAAGGTTGAGGCAAAGGTAATTGTTGTTGTAACGGTAATTGCTGTTGTTGTTGTTGTTGCTGGAGAGATTGTTGCTGTTGTTGAAGAGACAATGACTGCTGCTGTTGCTGAAGCGATAATTGCTGTTGCTGTAAATTTGACTGTTGCTGCAACTTGAGCTGATTATTCTTCTGTTCTTCCAGCAATTTCTGTCTCGCCTGTTCCGCAAGATAATATTGTCTCTGTTTCTGTCTCTGTTGCTCTTGATACAACTGCTGTTGGCGAATCAAAAACTGAGTTTGCTGAATCTGCTGAGCTTGAAGCTCGGCCAATTGTTTTTCAAGCAACTGCTGTTTGAATTCCAACTGCTCTTGCAAAGTCAGAGCCTGTCCCTTTCCGTCTGGCTTGTAAATTGGCACTACGCTCTTGGGAACTCCCAGCTCGTCTTGCTGGACAGTGAAAGCTGCTACGAGAGGCGCTTGGAATATTTTAACCTCCGATTTTTCTTTACTTTTATCTTTAGTGTCTGCTGGTACTGTGGGCAAGACAGGTGCTGATGCGTTTTTAGCTGGGCGTGTTGTTGGACTTGATACCGTTGGACTGGGTGGGACCAGTGAGTTTGCCGATGCAGATGCTATTCCATTGCTGGAACTTATCACCAATATCTCCTTGTTATCGTTATCATGATTGTGTTGATTAATGTCCTTGGCAATTGGTTTAAATGAATTTTGTATCCTGTTTGATGAATGGCCAATTGATTTAACACTGCGCGTTTCTACTTGTTCTACTTGTAACGGCTCTGGTGATTTTTCAAGGACTGCTTGATCACCCAACAGCACATCTAACTTTTGATTTAATTCCTGGCTTTTTTCCGCTTTCACTTCGGAACTCTGCGTATCCGCTTGGTACTTATCTGTCTCAATAAATGTTGAATTCTGTAATTTGTCTTCACTAATGTCCTCGGAGTCACTAGCAAAATGTTCGTACGTTATCGACGCTCCTTTGAAACGTTCTAATATTTTTTCTTTATTTTTGATATTTTGTTCTTCTTCTTGTTTTTGATTTTCTTCATCTTCATCAGTTTTTTCTTGTTCACTTTCCTGCGCTTGTATTTTTAGAACCAACTGTTCAGCCGTCGGTGGATCAGACCTGTCTTCAGCCGACTCTGCTTCTAAATCTTCCAAAGCGCGCAGTAGAGCTCGCCGTAGATTTTTGTCCAATTTCAATGGCGGTAATCCATTTATTGTTGGAACTGAATCTGCCTTTAGCTTCATTATAAAGGCACATATGATTAACGGTAATATCTGTAATCAGTAAAATTAGCAATTATTTTTTTATCATTACAAGTTGAAGTATAATTTGTTATTTTTCTATTTCAGATTCTCGAGCATTGTAAATGAAAACTCTAGGCCATTTTAAAAGAATTTTAATGGCTCAAAAGGCAATTTATTATTTTTTAGGTTAATTCATCAGATACTGGGTGGCCTAATCATGAAAAGTAACATATAACGTAAAATAGTAATAAAGAAGATTGAATTCGATGTAATAATTCGCAGTTTACATAAGACTGATTATTTCTCGTCTTATTTTAAATCTCTTTACTGCAATCACTAGATGAATGTATTCACATCTTTTTGACGCCCACATAACAACCTGTCTCGTGTAATACTTAATCTAACCATTTACATTCTTCTTGACATGCACACACATAGAGTGATTAAGATATCAAACTGTCTGAGGTATCAATCTTAATTGTTTTATTAAATTAATTCTATGAATAGTTAATCAAACATAGTTAAGTATCTGCAATCTCAATTAAAAAATTTTAATTTATTACTTTCTTCCCAGATTTTTTTAAACTAAAATTCAAGAAGAAATAAAGAACAAGAATATACTATCTTGATAACAGGGAAATTATTATAATGGTAATAGTACTATAGTGTAATATATAATGAAGGTCGTAAATGGTTTAGTGGTTTTCTCATGGCCACATTATGCTAAGTGGTGGAGCAAACTTCAAACAACAGAAAAATTTAGTATACGTATATTTTCTCATGCAAATATTGTTTCAGTATTGCATCACTTCAGAAATAGCAAAAGCAACGGAGGTTGCTTCGTTTACAATTGTCAAACCATGTTTTTTATTGCTTTCCGCCGTTGTCTTCAACCATCAAATATCATTCATGATATTCGTACTGAGGTAGAGAACCAGAAAATTGAAACAACGGGACTAGAACCGCGAACTTCCTCGTGCTTCAGGATTACATCTAAGTTTTAATTGACTAATTTACACTACAGTGAATTAAGTATATGAGAAAATAATAACTAATAATTTTTTAATTGATAATAACGATAAATGATGATAAAAAAAAAAGAAGTGCGTGTACATCGTGATATGAACAAGTATCTACCTGGTGAGATTTCCAACGATTTCTACATACCTCCCGGTAATGTTTAAAATAATGTATTTTCTTATTTTTTAAAATCTAGGTACATCTACCATACTATCTTCATATCATATTATTTTATTTAATGTACATACTAGACATATGTGAACAATAGTATATCATACACTTAATGGTTGATGCATTTAAGTTTGAAATTAACGGACGCGAATGGGTTATATTATATTCTGCAAATATATTTAGTTACATTTAGCAACTGAATAGATTTAAACGTCAGCGTAAATCAGACATGACATGTCTTTTTTAAGGTCTTTCTCATCTTTCATCTCAACTCTATTATCTTCTGGCTATCTAAACTTTTAATCACATAATAGTCTTCATAGCTATAGATAGAAACAGCTTCTTTAAAATAACCGCTAGCATCTTCACACGTAAAGTATATATTTATATTTTATTTATATATACTTTTTCTTTACTTTCCTGATGATGCACACGTAAGTGTAGGTGACGCATTGCGAATTTCTATTTACTCAAGTCTCTATTTCTTTTATTTTATTATTTCATTTTATTTTCTTACATAAATACTAATGAAAATGAATAGTATTTATTAAAATTTTTTAATTCTATTTGCTTACAAGCTTTGTTTAAAATAATAAAACCTGACCTTTAAACAAACATCTATTCTTAAATAAAATAATAAATTAGTCTTATACCTCCAGATATATCTAATAAAAGTAAGTTTGCAGATAAATACTTTTTATCTGGTAATTAAAAAGACACTTGCACTCAACAACATATTAATTGACAATTAAAAAATACTTTTTCCTATAAATTTTCTCTTAAATAATTCTCTAAGTATAAATATAATTTTAACAGCATTAAATAATTTTTTTGTATTATTTACAGCTTCCCACGTGATGAAATTACCGCAAGTAAAAAAAAAAAAAAGAGAGAGACTTGGTGCACAGAGAAGAGGAAAAACGGCTGAATAAAAGTCTTTGGGTCTAGAGTTTTTTAGCTTAGGATAAAAATAAGTGGATGAGGATGTATAACCACCGTATAATTCCATAATGGAGAAAATCAGCTTGACATTTAGTGAAAGAAAGCCAATATTGCGAAGAAAGCCGCACCCTGGCATGTTTATCACGCCAAAGATGCATCCTCGGCATCATCGACAGTGGCCAATACCCGGTAATAATAATAATTATGAATTTTAAATTGTCATAAACCCTTTTACAGCTTTTAATGTATAAGTAAATGCAGAATTACCGATAATAAGTGTTGTTAAACAATACATTTAAATGATAATGATAAATCAATGAAAACTAAACCGGTAAATTTTGTATTATTTTATTCTATTTTCGATTACCACGGGTATCTTTTTACTTTGTTCTCTCAAATAAATAAAATGCTTCCGTGTAGCTTAAATACTTGAATAAAAATGTCTCTTACATTAAATACCAGTAACTCGTTACACTTGTAAATGTATACAAGTATTACGGTATAATATATTGACGATTTAAATTCATCGGATGCTTTCACTTGTGTTTATCATACGTAAATATGTCTATTGCCGTTAATCCTCACTGTATTTGAATACATATTTGTTAATTGTAAATTCATTCAAAAGCAGTATTAATTATATTTTATTAATTGCTTTTTAGAATTTAAAAATTAGAGATTGATTTTTTTTTTTTTTTTTTTTTTTTATGATACCTAATGTAAAGTAGAGTAAATTTGATACTTTTATTCCAATGGCCGAGAAAAAAAAATTTCTAATGTGTGTCGCAGATTATAATACATATTATGTATACATTTAACATTTGTCCTTATTTACTTTTTTTTTTTTTTTCTTTCAGTGAGGAACACGCCCCAGGCGACGATGAACCTCTTTCGAAACTTTCTAAACTACCGAATAAACCGATGACTCCCGTGAGTCCTCTTATAAATAATACTCTTTATTTTTTAACCTTTAAACGATCCAGCGTTCTCGTCCCATTAATTTTCCGAGGTATTCGAAAATTGTCACTTATATCTGTTGGCTAAATTCAAAATATTTAAGGTACAACTTTATTTATATGGATTTAAAATGAACTGTTTATTAAAATCTTTTTCATTTGCTAACTTGTAAAAATATAACTTTTAAAAAAGTTGTGCCATAAATTTAAATACTCGTTTTCCCTTTAATTTAAATTAACTGTTTTTACTTTCGAAAATAAATTATAACTTTATGGAGTATCCAAAATTTCGATAAATAATAACAGTGATAAAAGCAATACATATATTTCCTTCCTGTTTAAATAAATAATTAATTCTAATTAATACATAAAATTTTGTTGTTCCTATATAATACTATTTTAGTAAAAAGAATTTAAAGTATCAATCATCAGATGATTAGTATTTAAAATGTTAACGTACCATGAAAAATTACATTGTGTTATTTAAAAAAAAAACCTTTTTTTTGTTACAGTTATGACTTGTGACACAATTTCGATGGATTATCTAATACGATTGCGTGTAAGACCTTGAATAAATTAAAAAAATTGAAACAATGAGGAGTTGGTACCTCTGTTTAATTATAGAGATTCAGAAGGCTTGAAATATTTAATTACTAATTACCGGTTATTAATTGAAGAAATTGTAAAAATACTATAAAATACGTGAGAGTTGTATCGAGTAACTACCGATGAGTAGGAAGCGGCAGATGAGATGAATCAAGTCCTAGTTACAACTCTTGCAGGTTTCCGTCAACGAGGAGGAAAAAAAAGTTTAAGTAGTTAGCTGGGTGTACGTGCAAAAGCAAAAGCGATGAGAGCGATGGAGTAACAAGTTAAGAGTTAAAAGATGAGAGTAAAAGATGACTTTATAAATCAATTTGTTGGATGAAAAGAGACAAACCGGGAGATCAGAGATACTTTCACTTGGAGTTAAGACGACGAAGAGTATGTCGAGGATGTTACACGCGCTCGTGAACTTGCCGGTTCTGGACCCGGATCGTCTCTCATCTCATACCAATGAGCGCCTCATTTCGATACGATACGGCCAATGACTTATAAAACATCAAAGGTCGTTGTACAAATTTTCTCGTGTACCGGAAATCAATAGTTTTTGATTTTTTTATATTCATTCTCAATTATCTGTCGCTTAATTTTAGTAATTTTTATCTTCAATAAATAATTACGAGATATTGAATTGAAAAACTAAAATAGTTTGATATTTATGTCACGGTTGTAATTTAAAAATCAAGTAATAAAATATATTTACTAAATAAATAAGGAAAATTTTCTATTTACAGATTTTAAAATTAATATGAATGATTGATAATTTTAGCGAAAGTGTCAATTCGCGTCACTTTCAACATTAAAATCCATAAATTCATTTAAATTGACCAATTGATCACGGATAGCGCGATGATAAAATATTGGAGTGAAAATTGTCACCGTGGAGGATAAATATCAATTAATAATAGACGTTGAATGGTTAGAAAAAAATATAATAAAAAAAAAAAAAAAGGAGGAGGAGTTAATAAAGAAGATGCGATGACAAATTGAGGGAGGAAGTGTCGAGGTAACGAGATATTTTGCTCGCGGGTGAAAGCCCCTGTATGGTACTGGTGTGGTTTATCAAGAAGCGAATGAAAACGTGTCTTGGAGGCTCTTCAGTCTACCGGAGACTTCTTTACTACACATATACTTTATACTATATAATACTAAATGTATACATAGATATATATTGACTCGCGAGATGTGGCGCAATTCGCATATGTACTTAACGTTTGTTATTGCTGTTATTACTATTATTATTATTATAAATATTATAATCGTATATGTATATATGTGCATTACGACTCGTGAGAAGAATCGAGATCTACGTGATCGATTTCATTTTAATATACTACATCATTACTATTTTTGTTATTATTATAACTTTAATTATTTATTATCAACATATATTGTAATGTAATCAATCACGTAAATTTTCACGGAAATTAATTAGTTATTTATTCATTAACTTGAATTACTTTATTAATGACTTTTCAATATTCATTTCAGATATAAAAATTACAAATTTCCGGTACAATTTTTATTTTTTACTTAATTTGATATTTAAAGATTAAAATCAATTTATTATATCCATGAAGAAAAAGCTTAATAATAATTTTAATTAGATTAAATTAAGTAGTTAAATATTTTCTCTTTCTCTAGAAATAAATGGAGTTAATTAAATGTATCTGAGACTAAAAATTTCAAAGTATGTAAATAACTAAATAAACAAAACAAACACCAGGGAATTAAAACCGTCATATGACTATCTAATTTTCGAATCATTGAGCATCTGCAGTACACGCCCGTAATTGCTTTCACTACAGGTCAAAATATCTTGAGGTCATGAATTAGCCTCAGGCGTTCAACAGAAGAGAGAATTGTCGTTGTCGTCCTCATATCGCGTTTGCGGTGGACTTGGTCACGCCCAAAAGAGATGAGAAGAGAATAAATACTTTCTTTAAAATGCCGATAAGAAAGAAGAATACCATTATCGTGATAATGATTATGATCAATAATTGGTTGGAATATTATTATGATATTAATATTATGATGATGATGATGATGATGATGATAATGGTAAAAATAAACATGAATGTTTTTTAAAATAATTGCATGATTGTTCGTAACATCGATATCCTTCGGCGACTTTCGATACCACAATTAAAGTTAATTATCCAGGAGAAGTTTTTTTCACGAGTTCGTAAAGCAAAGATGCACACGCGTGCACCACATGGCAATTGGGTCGACAAAAATTGGAGATTACAAAGCTTGCGTGAATACAATATTAAATGGTTTCTTAATTAATCATCTTATTATAATAAGATTCAAAAATGGCGATAGTTAAAAGCGGATTCGATTATTATATTACTGTTTACATTATATATATACAATGGATCTAATTTGAATTTTTTTTTTCTTTTTTTTTTTTTCCAAAGGTTTACGGGCGATTGTTGGTTTTTCAAAGCAAGATAATTAATGTACATGAAAAATAGAGGGAAAGTGTAAAAACACATTTGGAATAACATTAAAATAATCGTCCCACGTGTTGTGCGAATACAATGGATAAATGCTTGCTCGATCACTTTCCCTCGATATCCTACTAAATTTTTTCATCTATTCGCTCAATACAGATCACGATTCCACCGGTTTGGTTTATATTTAAATTTATCGATCTTTTATTTTACCGATCGTTACCTCGACTTTATAGTTTTCAAACCCAATAGCTTTGGTTAAAAGGACTATCAGCGACTTTAATTGATTTCCTTCGTCCTCCGTTGAAAGCTAAGCATCTGTCCAAGTAATTGATAGTAATAAAAGTTATCGGCAATTATGATCAATCATCACATTTCCATAGACTTAAAAGTTTATTTTTATTAGTTGAAAAAAATTGAACAATAGAAATTGCTAAGAAGTAGAATATAAAAAAATTTTAATTAGATCTTTTCACTGTAACTACAAAAATTAACACGTCCGCAAAATGATTTAAAGTAAACCTTTATCAATCATCACTTTCACTTAAAAAATTGTAGATAAATCACAGATTAATCACCAAGTAGTTAAGTATAAATAAGTTAATGAATAAAAAATATAATTAATTAAGAATAAAATTACTTATTGCAGATTAAAAGAGAAGCTTACCAGACGCATGATGGATAAGTTACTAAATTCCGGGTTTTACAAAATAACAGTAGTTGTTGTTGTTACTTCTCGAAGATGATCACAACTGTGTTGAGTTACCGAGTAGTAAGCCAGACATTGGGTTGACGAGTGTAAAGGAGGATTACCGAGAGCAAGTTACTGAAGCCGGTGGGGCCCGTTAAATTGCTTGTAGAGGTGGAAATGTATACATACCGTACATTGTATATTAGCTCACTGGCTTACCTTACCTGTTTTATTTGTATTCTTCACTACAGGTACTGCTACTTCCCATGCTCTCCCATACACTTAAAAATCCATGCAATATATATATTATTATATGTATATACTCTCACCGTTATATTTAATGCCACCGCGAGTCGCTCGTGAGATATCGAGAGTCTTTAAGGCAAAGAAGAAGAAGAAGAAGAAGATCATGATGATGATGATGATGATGATGATGATGATGATGAAGAAGAACAAGGAAAAGGCGAAGAAATATGTGAGAAAAGAGAAAAAAGGGTGGGCATACTTGTAATTCTTGCAAGTATGTATTTATACTTTATTTGCCTCCAAGAAATGCTTTTACACTCTCACCACTTTCGTGGGCATTCCAAAAAATCACCTGACAATATTCATCAGATGAGCCATCAACATGTCCTACTTTTCATTCATTGGGCATTTAAATATTTTAAAAATTATTCTTACACTTAACTGAGACTAATTTTTTTATCAATTATAATGTCGCTAAAAATATCGATTTGTCTCTTAAAAGACTTTATAAATGTATCCGCATTGTTTACTGTGATGGCTCTGTGATTTATTTTCTTGAATGTCCTGGTTGTATGAATTTTTTTTTTTTTGCAATTATGATTTATGTATATTTATTGTGAGTTAAAAAGAAAGTGGTTTAAGTGAGAAAAAAAAGGATTATATATGTTATACATGGCTTTATATAGTACAATTGCATCATATATTATTATTTTTATTTTATTCACAAACAGAAAACAATCGGTGTCATTTTTTATACTTTGTGTCAAGGTTTTTTTTGAGATCTTGTTTATTAAATTCACATATAAGAATTGGATTTTAATTACAAAATAAGTTAATAATTCTTTTTGTGTGAAATTAATTGTCGTTCAGAGTTTATTGAGTAAGAGTGTTAATTATATTTTTATATAGTAGATCAGTAGTATTTATTGGGGGCGAAACTTGATCTTTTAATGTTTCATTAAAAAGATAATTTGATTGTTTATGTGTAACAGGTGTTGTTCTATTTATAATTAACTAATATGAAACTGAAATTAGCAGACATGGGATAATTTTTGGAATTTTTATAACCAATTAATTATAATATAAAAATATTTTTTTTAATTCGCACTTGTAATTTTTTTTTAATTTCTACATGTGAATTTTTTTTTTTGCTAAATATTTTTTATTATGATTTAATTGTTACAAAAATTTAAAAAAATGTTAGATGTCTCCTGACTCAGTATTATTTAACTAACGCTTGAAAGTTCATCAGTAAATAATAAATTAAAAAGCAGAGTAGATTTGTTTATATTTTATTTAACTATAATTAATATTTCGTTTTTTTTTTTTTAGGAGATTTTTGTTTAAATTTAGACTGGTTTATTTTATCAAGCTCTTACAACAACAATTTCACGTAATTATTCGGATTTATATGTAGTTATTTAGAGTATAAGACAGCAGCCTGTCCTTTCAGCACATGAGATTGCCCGTGATACTAAAATTTTAAGACATCAGATGGTTTTTTAAATTTTCACAATAATTGAATTTAATAAAATAATTCTATAGATATAAAAATTCAAAAAAATTTCAGTGCGAATTTTTTAAAATATTTTTTATTTTTATTTTTTTTTTCATTATGATCAATTTAATGACACTGAAGTTGGCAGACATTAAAAATTACTTTAAAATTTTATAATAATGCAATTATTATAAAAAAAAAATTAATTAAAACATTCCACATGTGAAAATTAATAAAAATTACAACTAAAAATTGTAATTTTTATTGTAATTGATTTGTTATTAAAATTTTTAAAATTGACAGCTGACAGCTAACTTCAGCATTATTAAATTTATTGTAATAATTTTAAAAACTTTCAGAGAAATCTGTTAATTTCAATTAAATTATTTAAATATTTTTAAATTAAGAATTTTAAATTTGGACTAAATTTAAAAATTAAATTAAATACATACAAAATATAAAGAAGATGTTAGAAAATATTCTTGATAATTATCACAATTATTATTTAAGTAATGGATCTCTCTATTAAAATTTTTAATGGACTAGTTTTTTTATTATAATCTATCGGGTAACGAAAAAAAAAAAAAAAAAAACTATTTAAAAAAAATACAGCATGGCGACAACAATGGCGGCGGTACATTTAGCGAAATTATTTTTCCAATGTGTTGTACGTTATTCTGACCGTGAATATATACGTTGAAATAAAATTAATAATTAAAATCTATAAAAACTTGATATAAAAATGGTAAGTAATATTAATTCTTTATTATATTAATTATTTACATAAAAATTCTACCATCTGCCAAGTATCGTCATTCTAACCTATCAGCTGATTGAATGAAAAATGTAAACACAAGAATCAACATTTGTTCCAAATCTGTCATTCAAAAAAATGACCTCTATTTCTATAATTTTATTAATATAGATTAAATTAAAGTAAATGAATTGTCATGCAGAATCAACAAGGTGGGTCAGAAGCCGACGAAGGTGCCGATGAAGGTGAATCTTCTTCCTCCCCCAGAGTCCAGGATGCGCTGGCTAATTTTCGAGAACAGTGGCAACGAGAATTAAATATATCTCCTAAAAGAGAAGTACCGAGTCATTCAAACTTAGGTAAGACATCAAGCATTGAAACCCATGAGCTGTCAATAGAAGATAAGGTAAGAATTTTTAATTTAAACTTGAAAAGAAATTTCTAATCGTAATTCACATTGATTCTTTAAATCTTATCGTTTAATGACGTGACTAAGATCCGACTTAATTTAATGAATGAATACTTTCCCAGGCTAAAGATTTATTTTTAAAAGGAATTGAGTACGAACGAAATGGAGAGCTGTATGACGCAATAAGGTTCTACAAACGCGCTGTATCGCTGGTGCCGGATATCGAGTTTAGGCTGTACGAGTCTATGAAGCCCGAAAATAAAGAAAAAATCGAGAAAAATGAAGACATACAAATTGTTGAATATGCTGGTGAATCGTACGGTAACGACGAGGTTGATGTGCGTGAAGATGATACACTTGTCGTCAAACTATCAAGAATTATTAATAAAAATCAATGTCTCTGTTTTCCACGTTTTGAGCAGAGCGTAAGATATTTTTTTATCGTTATTTATTACCGTGTAATTTATTGACTAACTAATAATTACTGGATATTTTTGTAGATGACACATGTATCGGCGCTACCTCTAGAAATAATTTTGTACATACTACGATGGGTGGTATCTTCAGAGCTAGATATGCGTTCCCTGGAAATGTTTTCCCGGGTATGTCGCGGATTTTTTATTTCAGCACGTGATCCAGAGATATGGAGGCTCGCTTGTGTAAGAGTTTGGGGTGTAAACTGCGGGCAGTACGAGCCAAGGTATCGTTCCTGGAGGGATATGTACTTAAAACGTCCTAGATTACAATACAACGGATGCTACATCAGCAAGACAACGTACATTAGGCAGGGAGAAAATAGTTTTCAGGATGAATTTTATCAGCCTTGGCATCTTGTTAAATATTTTAGATACGTCAGGTATGCTGTAAAAATACTTATAATGTTTATTTGAATAAATATTGGTATGCATGATGTCTAATAAATATTCTTTGATTTCTTGGACGCAGGTTTTTTCCAGAAGGGCGTGTTTTAATGTTAACATCAACTGACGATGCCCAAGACTGTGTTAATGCATTAAAATATCGTAATACACGTAATCTTGCTGTATTGATTGGCCATTATAGACTTCATGATAATCGTGTTACGTTGGTTATGAAAAAACAAGAGTCTAAGAGTAATATTAATCATAATTATAAAAAGAAAAAACGAGAAATTGTTCACGACAGTGGAGAACAAACTTTTCACTTGGTAATAATAGTCATTTTACTATTTTAAATTTTAAATTATAAGTATTGAGAAAGTAATCTAATGTATAATTGATCGTTTGATTTGATAGGAGTTGGAAATCCAAAGCTTGCATAAAAGAAAAAATTGGCAGCTGCCCTGGATACGTTACAACATATTTACGCAGTACAAAAATGGCCAGCAAGCGACGACATGCTTGAATGTTTTCAATCGTTATCCACCGCTGAAATTCAGTAGAGTAAAAAGTTATACTCAAGAAAGCGACCGGCCCCTACAATGAATCCAATTCTGAAATAAATTGATTATTTACTAAAAAATAAATTGAATACATAATATATTTTATAGGGATTAAAAAATAAAAGCATATAATTTTTGAAAAGTTTATTGCAAGAAATCGAAACATTAGAGTTCAACTATAATTTGTTTAATTAGTATATATGTGTTTAAAGTTTTTAAAGATAAGAGCAATTATTCATTCTATAAATTTAAATGACGTCTAAAAATTCAGGTATAAAATATTAATATTATCTATTAATTGGTCTAAATCGTATTCAATAACGATTAAATTAATTCAATCTATTCATTTTATTTAATTATCTATAAATTTCCTAATTTATTAACGATTCAATTATTTAGTTCTATATTTAAATTTTAACTAAAAAATCTCGCAAAAATGCAGCACCGCAAATAAATTATAAATTTTTTAATTATTTATAATTGTAAATAGTAGCTATTACGCTACCAAGCTCAGCTAAAAAATCATGGTATATTTATAACTATTAAGGAATTAATTAATTCATTGATGAATTAATTACAAATAAATATTTTTGATGCGCAGAAATAATCCTGCATAACATTTTTAAATACTTTTATCTCTCATACATGATCGAACCATTTTATAATTATTTTAATTATTTAATCACAGATCATCAAACTCATCAATCATTGATCACAGTGTTATAGGACAATAAGAACTGGAATTTTTAAATATCAACCTAGTAACAAGATTATAATTAATATTAATTGTAGTAATTTTATAATTAATTAATTGGTTGGTTATTAATTATAATTCATCATGAATAAAAGCTGGAGAAGAAGAATAAGAAGAATTAGAAGTATTGGAAGTATCTAAACAAACGTCGGGATTCATCATCCATTTGATATCACGTATTGTAGCTGCGTGCATTGACCAAACAGCACATACAACAACTACGTGCATGATATTATGCGAATTAAAAATAAAATCAACTTGACCTGGTAACCATTTTTCTGGTATTCTTAATGCACCTATTGCTCCACCAATAACCGCAACGAGGTCCTATTTTAAATAAATCAATTTATTAATCAATAGTAATCATTAAAACTGAAGAACAACTAGCTTCACTACAACGTAAAAAATGCATCTGAATTGAATTCATATTACATTTATAATATCAGAAAGGTTACGGTATTAAAGTGGCGATATATAAGAATATATTTAAACACATAAACTTTAAATGTAAATGTACCAAAGGATATGCTTTCTTTGTTACATAATAAATGATTTATTTACAGACTTACTTGAAGTACGATATGTGTTAAATTATCAGGATCACCGCCAGTTAAATGAAAGCATCTGAGTGTCAAAAAAATCATTCTCATCATGAATGGAGGCGCGAAGCAGAGCCTTCTCTCCCACGGCGACTTGGCTTTCATTGCCTAGATTGAATAATTGACACTTAAATACTCATAATATAATCATTTATGCACTCAGCTTTCAAAAGACAACCAATTAATGTCAATATTGCATATCATAATTATATAATTGTGATATCTTGCCTTAAACAAGCCCCAAATGCTCAGGAAGACATACAGCAGCATTGTTGAATACCAAAGTATCGGGGTAAGACAGTGCACTGATGTTGCTATCATTGGTAATGCACCTAAAATCAATACTCTTTTATTTCGTATTCGTAGCCTTGCTTTAATTTTAATATTCTTCAATTTTAAACACCTTATATCTACATTCAAATTTTTTTTCATTCTCACCATTTGACATTTTTTAAGACTAATATTTATATTTATTATTAATATTATGTTAAATAATTACCAATACTTTGGCAAACCCAAATGCCAAGCATATCAAGCTTTAATAATCCTCGGTAAAATTTTTCTCCGTAGTTGAGATTCATAAATAAATGGTAGATAAATGAACCAATCCATGGACTTACAGCACCGATTAGATGACACCAGGAAATAAAACCAAAGAAAATGCCTTTTTCCCATGGTAATAACCCGGGAATCGTTAGTAAGATATGTAAGATAGCTAGACCTATAACATCACAAGATATTTAGAATAATAATAATAATTTAAACATTTATAATTTTGGATGCTGACCCAAAGTTTAAGATCTTGACCCAATTATCTAAAACCAGTTACGCCAATGCACAAGCCCATGAGCATGAACATTGGTTTTGGATGTAAGGAAATAAAATAAAAGGCACAAGACAAAATTTATGAAAAATAAAGCAAAAAAACTCACCGTGAGTGAATGTGTTGACGGTTTCATTGTGAATGTAAAACAGACTCCTTATGCATCCTTTTAAGTTGGTGATTTGTCTGTAGCCAGTCCTAATGTGCGGATTGAATTGCAAGTGACTTGGCATGTCGCTCCATGTTTGAAGACACCAACTATCTTTATCATCGTAGCTTTTAACGCTACTTGGATCAGCTTCTTCATTAATATTGTCTTTGACAGCAGTGTCAGCCTCGGCCGTGATTGCTGACAATTTATTATAACAATCTAAATCGTTATTCGCCGCGAAATTCGCAGCTATTAATTCGGTCACCTCTCCCGCCAGTTCTGTACGCACGTCCGCATTGCGCGGATGCCCAGACAACAATGTGCTTCACTATAATCTCTATTTCAATCTCAATATATTTTTTATGCGCACCACTGAGTCTTCAGGGTGCTGATACTGGTCTCGGTGGTGGTGGTGGTTGGTTATTGTTGTGATTATTATATGTATGTATGTATTATTAAGATTATTGTTATTATTTATATTATATTATATTATATTATGTACTACTGCACTGGTACCTGCTGGCTGTAAAATAATTTTTAAATATCCAAGGTTACTGTTCGCTACTGCTACTGCTGCTGCTGCTGCTGCTAACCACCCACTTACACCGCCACCCCCTTGTTAAACTACTCGGGTTTTATCCCTTCTGACCTCTTGGCCTTTATTCTTCTGCGCTTGTCTCCATGGATACAATCGATTTTTTTACAAGTCATTATCTTTATGTTTATTATCACGCTAGTTTAATTATTTTCATTTAAATAATTCATCTATTATAGATTTTATTTTTTTATTTTTTATTCGAATGAATTTTGAGTGGAGAAATAACATGAGTTTATTTTAAAATGATTGGAAGAGTTACGAGAATTATTGGAAGGTTTAAGGATCAACTTATTAAAACTCAAAGTAGTAAGGTAAATATTTTGTTTTTATTCTGACACTTCAATCACTGTATGTTACTATTGTTAATAAGAGCACTTAAAATGGAGGACCTGACATTTTTATTTTTTAATTAATGGAGTTAAAAAAATACAAAAAAATTAAACTGCGGATTTTGTTAAACTTGTTTTTTATAATAACTAGAATTTTGGATATTTATTATTATGACATTAAAGCTAGCGATCATTTGATCATTTTCTTATTTTATTTAACAAACAAATTTTTTCCGAAAAAATTGCATTTTTAATTTTTTTAAATTTCTATGTCAATTTTTTTCTTCTTTTTTTGCCATAATTTACTTGTTAAAAAAATATCAAAATTATCAAATATGTGATGTTAAATTAATGTTGATATGTTTATTATTTCATAAATTGATAAATTATTTATACATTAAATAGTTACAAGAATATTACTTGGAAGGACCTTGGAAGAGCCGAAGAAATAATTTGAGATGTAATTCATCACCAAATTTACCACGAATGTCATTGTACTCGTCAAAACCTCTAATAGGTTTTCAGGTAAAATTACAAGTAATTATCACAATAAAAATAGTAAAAACATGATTGATAAATTTTTTACATCAATCTGAGGTAAAAGACCCAATTATTGTCACTTGCAATGTTATTCTAATTAAAAAAAAAAAAATATTCTCAAAAAACCAATTATCTTAAAATTTATAACTCAAAAATGATATTTATTAATTTATGACATTAAAGTTAGCTGTCACTTGACAATTTTATAATTTTCTTTAACAAAAAAATTTGTTCTAAAAAATTATTTTTTAAAAATTGCATTTTTCATTTATTAAATTTTCTTCAAGTCCATTTTATTAATAATTTTTTTTTACTATAATTTATTTGTTTAAAAAAATTAAAACAATTGTGAGGTGACAGCTAAAATTAATGTCATTATTAATTTATTAGAGTTGATTTTTTTTTAATTAAAATAAAATACCAAGTGTCAATTACTAGGTCTTTTACCTAAATCATAATGTTAATAAAAATAATTTTATTAATTAATGCGCACTACAAATTTCATTTTGAAAATTTAATTTAATTTATTGATTTTTGAAATTTTTGAACAATTCCTACTTTCGTTACTGCTATCTTCAGTATCATATATATTTTTCTAAATTCAAGTAAAAATTACGCAATAAAAATATTTACATGAATTCCCGCTAAAAAAGTACCACCTATAAAAAAAGGTTCATCGCCATCATAAATTTCGTAATGTTGTTAGCACTGAGCTTGTAGAGGTAGAAGTTGATGGTAGAGGTAGTATTAGGTAAAAAAAAGCACGCTAGCCTACCGGTTTATAGTTACACGTGCTTAAATAGAAACTGTTTTAATTATTTGATCAACAACTATATTTTTTAACAAACTTGACTTATGCATATCCGACAATGTTTCGTGATTTTTTAAATTACTTCTACGACAGTTTCCAAAGAGTCTACGAGTACTGGATCTGCGGAGAGGTAATTTATATAATTAGTTGTTTATTTTTCATTAACGGTAATAACAACATGTTGATTGATCAAGAATAATGGCGTATGTTTTATAGCACGCCATAATTAATTTCGCATGTCAATTTATCAGTCACCATTAATTACCAAATAAATATTTATTATAATTCTATCAATCTTGAGTCGATAATTAATCTCAAGTATTGAATTATATCAATATTTATCTACATCTGTTTAATATTTACTGATATGACGTCATTATTTTGTCCTAATTTATTATTATTATTTGTAATAACATTTTTAAAAATTTTATTCATCTTATGTTTGAGTATATTTATTGATAGTCCCAAAATAATCTATGAAGCCTTTGAAAAATGAGAAGAAACAATGAAATATATTTTATTAAAAAATTACAATTCAAATGGCCCGCCATTTTAAAAAACAAAATGACGTTTTACCGGGTATTCTTCGTTAAAATCCGTAAATACTCGAGAGTTGTCGTAAGTAACCGAAGTTAGTCGATTCGAGACGAATAATAGCCAATCGCATCGATCCGATGTCCACGTCGTTGACACAGCCGAGAACTGTTTTGCGTTCTGGATATTTAAACTCCTGGATAAAGTGTATATTTTATTTTATTTGGGACCAAGTGAGCCTACTGTATCTCTGGAAAGTGAGTAGATCATCTCAGTACTTGATAATTAGCTAATATTTAACTTACTTAATGAATTAACACGGCGAGTAATTAAAACTAACATATTTTAAGAAGGCACTACGGATTTCAGCATTAAACGTACACATACATAGTATCATCTACACCTAGTGTATGTCTGGCTGTACAGATATACACGTGCATATGTGGTACATATATATTGTACGTAGATTGGCATTAGTATATCGGGTATTAGTATTTTAATACCCGATCTCCAATGTTTTCTATACAAGATGGCGATTACAATATGGCGGCAATTGCCGTGTTATGGCGTGCTACACAAAAAAAACGTTATTTAAAGTAATTTAGTTTCACTCACTCATTTGGTCATACGCATACGCATCAAAATAAGAAAGACACTTGCAATTCACCGAGTTGAGAAATAAATTTTTCTCTAGTCTTGATTTCTGATTCGCATCTGGATAGTGTCCAAGCTTGATCTTAATCGATACCGTCTAAGTTTGACTTTGAATATTAATTAATCATTATTCATTTTTAATGAAAATATCCTACATTGTTAAGCATATCATACAGCTTATGACAAGTATAGATTTAGGGGAGGAATTTATTGAGTAAAAAAAATTCAGACGGTGGTTTGATCAGTTTTTTTAGCCGATGTCCTCTTCATTGCCGGAAAACCGTGTTGTACCTGAAGCATCATCATTTCGCTCTTGGATTTCAATCATCTTTGATTACATTTGGCATCAAGCAAGCATATTCCAACTTACTAACGTAAGTAAACCGGGTGTAATTATATTTTAACAGCTGGCTCCAGATTATTCTCTATAGTATTATCATTTGTTGCTGGTGATATTATTTCAAGTTGGTACTTTCGAGTATTTACGTTTAATATTTAATGTAACTGCTTTCAATCATTTATCATTTCATTTTAATTGTCATTGGTATAGAAAACGTTTTAGTAGCACGCTAGATACTTTACTTATCTCTACTTATGGTTTATTTTTTAATTGCATGGTTAATATTCCTGTTTAAGTGACCTGATTCTGATGATACTGAAAATAGCAGATAGTTTTTTTTCTATTGAAAAATATTTAAATATTTAAAAAATGTATATTTTTGTAGCCAATTAATTGATAATATGTCAAAATTAATTTTGAAATTGAAATATATGGCAAAAAATTATAATTGAGTCATGTATTTAATTTTAAATATTTACTTTTTTCATCAATGTAAATTAAAAAAAAAATTCTTAATGTACATTTTTTTTTTATTTAAAATAAAAAACTTATCGTGTGTCTACTATTATGTATTTAATTACAAATAATTATGCGTTTAATTGCGCAGTTTATCGAGATATTATTTTTTAAAACATCCCAAATAACGCTAACAACAATTAAATGCCCGTTAGTTTTATCCACTGTCCATTATTGTCCCCAGCGTTAAGAGTTGATATGTATTTAAAGGTAATACCCAGTAATGTTTTAACAAGCTCAGTCTCATAAAGTTAGCCAAGATTTACTAATGTAAAAATATCTTAGGGTATATAATTTAATTATTGGCCTTGAGTTTTATAAATATTTTGAATAAATAATAAAACAGCATGATGATATTGAATATAAGTAATAATTTGAAATAATTTTTGCAGATGCCGAGAAACCGAAGGCGTCATCGCTCTCGTACCCACTCGAGGTCTCGTTCTCAATCAGCTGGATCTCAGCAATACGAGCACAAACGTAGGCGGATTGATTATGAGAGTCCACAGAGCAAGGGTACCTACAGGTGTGTATTGAACGAAAAATTCCAATCTACTCACACACATAAATTTTCACATAAATCTATAATAATTATAGATGATAAATTATAACGTAACTTACCCTTTTACATAAAAACTGAGTGTAAGTGCTATAATATTACACAATTGAACACCTCTGCATCAACCTCTACTTGCCTAGGCATCCGGTGGGCTCGGTGAAAGAACTAAACCCAACTTGTACTTGTAAATCTGGTTTACAAAACTCGAAACTAATCCATTATACTCCAGTTTCGATTTCAAGTAACCACCTTTGTCACAAGACAATTAAACTTGCTGCCGGTTTTATTGAAGTATTGTATAAGGAAAAAACTAAAAAGAAATAACAGAAGGCCAATGCCGTCTCCCCGTCTCAGACGGTGAATCCCTTCCATAAACTTGAGCCAATCCATCTGTTATTCACTTACTTACACATTACACTGGCTTTGTGCACTGTAATATTTAATATATCACTACAAGTCGTCAGTCAGTCTCCAACCAGCACTTAAGTTTAAACCCAAGTATTTAGACTCGAGCTCGTCTGATTTTTAAATAAATCTTTATAATTGTTTTATTTAAAAAATTGAACAATACTAAATAATTGCTGCACGAGAGTTAATAATTTAATTTATTAAAGTCAGTGTATTTAATAATTATTGATAAACCGGAAGTTTAATTTCAGTTATCCTGTTATTATTCCAATTATCAGTTATAATTCCAGACAGAGGTTGACAATTGACGGAAATTTTATTTTATCATTTCATTTTTAATTTAGCCATTTAAAATATATTTTTCCGCGTAATTTATATTGAATTAAATTGAATATTATACTAGTGTTATTAAAATTGTATTAATCACGTCACTAATTTTTTTAGCATGACTGATAAGAATGTAAATGCTCGCAGTGTCTAGTTTTTTTTACAAACACATACGATTTAAATTCACTGAAATTCAAATAAAAGTTTTTTCAATTGGAATTTTATTTGCGAAGAAATTTTCTTTAAATAGTATCGTCACTTGTTTTGTGTACTAACAAAACGAAAAGATAAATTTTGTATAATTGTTTGACAAAACTCATTAATTTACTTACGTTTATAAATCAAGGAAATACTCTTACGAAGGTCGTATAAATTTGTATTCAACATTGATATCTATTTTATCTTTATATGGCTCACGACTTAGGTATTAAGATTTACTTTTTTTTATTGTTAATTATTTATTAGGAATATTAGTAGTATTAATTCCAGACTTTTTGAGTAAAGATTTACATTAATTAATTTTGCAAAGAGTAATGTAACTATTAAATCAAGGACAAATTGTAAGAATACCAATCCGAAATATGAGTCGAAGGACATCATGTTTTTTTCCTTCAATAGAATCTGTATCACATTGAAAACTTCCTTATAATTTAAACTTTTTTTTTTTTTTAATTTATTTTAATGCTATATTTAGTAATGAAGAATTACAAGCCTTAACAGGCGTTATTAAATGCGTGGAAGAATTTTTTTTATTATTTATTATTATCAGTATTGGTTCACAAGATCTTCCTGTATATAGCAATGACTTAAACTCAGTATCAGGGAAAATAATATTTTACGCTCAGTCAAGCGAATGGTGAATAAGAATTATGCAGCGAAAGCCAACTAATTTCTCTTTGTATATTGTTCACTTTCTGTTTTATTTTGTTTATTATAAATTTTAAAAATCGTTGCTTATTCATCTTCCGATCTTGACATTGTAGATTACGATAAAAACAAATAATTAAATAGAAATTTTTTTATAATTTAATTATCTTAATAAATATTTATAAATAGGAATAACAGTGATGCCTGTACGTTACGTTTCTTGGTCTTGGATGCCTAGGTACAGTAAATAAAATAGAAGAAATGCTTATACTCAACATTTCCTCATTACACACAATTTAAAGATGTTTATGACCCATTTAATCTATTCTCAAATATTCATCAGAGTACCCAAGGCCTCTTGGATTTATTCCAACGACAGTTTTTCCTCTTCCTTTCAATCTTCGAGGAGGTCGCTACCTTTTAAGTTCTTTACTATAATAGTTTTAATTGCTTTTTGTTATTTATACTTATTTAAGGACAATAAGGAGCTTAAATTTAAAAGGAGACTTAAAAAAAATTTTTTTTTATATTAATTAAAAAAGTAAACCTTTAAAATATATATTTATACTTTCATTCATAAAAGTACTCTTTTAAATTTAAGCTTTCTATTTAATGAAAAATGAACAATAATTAAAATACTATTTTTCAGAAATTCAAAGATATTAAATGATGAAAATTTTTTAATACTCAGAAGGTAGTGATCCCATTAACTAAAAACGAAAAAACAAAAATCAACTAATAAACTTGGTAAATATTTTCCATATTAAAATTAATAAAAAATATTATATTTTAGTGGTGAACGTGTACTAAGATCACGTCAACATGAACGAGGTACTAGCCAAGAAAGACGATACAAACGTAGTCACAGGAGATCACCAAGCAGCGGTCGCCATCACTTAGACTACGACAATGTCAAGGAAGAAGTACTGGCACCAGTACCGTCCCCACATGTCCACAAACAACGTGAACGTGAATGTCGTGACCGTGACAGGGTACACACGACTCGCCCCTCATCCAGGGAAGCTAGACGTATTCGTTGGGCGCGTCGTCGCCGTGCCCCATCTGCAGAGAGTCAGGAGTCCTCCAGACACCGTCACAAGTCGCCTTCACGCAGCCAGGTCAGTATTCAATTTTTTTTTTTTCTATATTCATTATAAATCGTTACATTTTACAAATATTTTTTTTTATTTATTTATAGTATAATTGTAATTTGTAATTAATGTAAAAATGAAATCAACTCGCTAACCAAGATCACAAATTTAAAAATATTTTTTATAGTAGAGATATTATTTTTATTGATACAATGAATCGTTCACATTTAATAATTTTTTTAAAATAATCTAAGAGTGAAGAGTGGAAAAAAAATCTAAAAAGTCGAATGGGAAGAAAATATAAATTTACAAGAACCAAAGAGAGTATTTATTTTCTCCAAGCAAATGTACCCGATGCTATTAATAAATCTAAGGAGTATTTTGGTGGTATGGGCCCCGTCGTCACGCGATTTTAGTATCGCTGTTTCTCAGTTCTCAAGCGAGTTCTCAAGCCAGATGGCTGGGTCTACTCAAGTCGTTGCTTGCGACCTTATTTTAACTATTATGATAATTTACAAACCATTTAAACTATTACTGCAAGTATTAAGCAAAGATCTGGATTAAATTAACAATCATCACAGATAAATGATAACTTTTCTCTGGATTTTTTATAAAAATAAAAATAAAAAAGACAAATGTGTATAATTAAAAGCCCAAGTCAGAGTGTTAGTGATTTAAATGGAGCTATGAAAATATCTGATTCATCACTGCCGTCAGCAACCAGTTGATCCAATATTGACAGGTCAATAGCCTCACCAATGGCACGTCGCGAACGATTCTTGACCCGCGAAGTTGTCGATCGGTCAAAAGAAATTGTGAAGTATCATCAACATCGCACAGGCATACCGACTTCGGCAGCGCCTATTTTCTGGGACAATTGGATCGAAAAAGTGTATGCCAATCCGGACTTAGAGACTGCCAATGAGGTACAACTTAAACCACCTGCTCTTAAATTTATCCTCCTGTTAAAATTTTTTTGTTAATACGTTTATTAATTTATAGATATTCAATATTCTAACCGCTTCACTTACCACTTTAACAGTATGGCTGCATTTAACCTGACAAAGATGAGTCTTCATTCATCACTCCTCCTCTAATGATTCATCTTATCCATGTTCTGCTGTGACGTTTAAAATTATTTATATAAAACTTATTTTATCCCAATGTTGACTGCAAGAATACGTAAAAAATATTTAGAAGAAAAATAACAATAATAAAAAAAGAAGAAGAAGAAGAAGAAAAACAGAAATAAAGAAGAAGAAACTGAATAATAAGATGAAGATGGAAAATGGAAAGAAGGGGAAAATTATCAACCTTGAAATATACCCAACAGATTATTAATAGTAAACAGTGCAAGTCTACCAAAAGTTCGCCCACTGTTTTCCAATGATCAATCCCCGAGTTTTCTGATCCATTTTTTAAAAAACTCAGTCGCTCATCCAGTGGTTGTGTATTACCATCAGCTCTCTTCACTGACAGTTTTAAATTATTTTTTAAAATATCTTCATTACTTAAAATTTATAATTATCTTGACTATATGTGTTACTTAAAAATAATATTTATTACAACGGGCACTTGTTAAATAGCATTGAAAAAATTTCTCAATAGTTAATAATTTATAAAATCTATCTGTCTTTCTAAGTATATATTATTAATCCGTGAACGTAACTTGACTTCACGCGTATGTTGTGAGAGGACGCATTATTCGTTGGTTGTAGATCTCACAACGTCTTAAACTCAACCGGTATTTTTAGTATCCACAGTATTTGGCGCGACGTTCTTCGTACGTACGTACGTCTTATTCCTCCGTCTACACATTCAATTTTATATTTTATAAATTATTCAATTTAATAATTCGTGGTTAAAAAATAATTATTTTTCAATAGTTTACTCTTGATTACTAAATTAAATAGTTGAATAAAATGAATAATTGTTTTAATTAAAGAGTATGTAATGCCTGAGATTTTATAAAATATCGATAACGCATAAAACAAAGGTACATACTTAAAATCATTTGATTGATCGACTATAATTAAATATAATAAAATAAATCAATCATCGGTACGAAATATCAATTGTAAAAATGTTTGCTTTCGCAATGCGCGATAATATGTCGACAAGTCGTCAGAACTCGTCTACCAACAGACGTAATCGTTATACACGTTCATCGACAAGTGTAACACAATTATTAAGTGATTCTTGTTCAAGTTTAATTCAACGGTTGACTACACGAGTTCGTGTACCATCTGTACATCATGATAAAGCTTCAAGACATTCACCTGTAAACCGTGACCTTGCTGTTCATCCAAATCTAAATCATCATAACAACATTACAACTACTCCTGTTACTAATAATAAGAGCATCAATAATAATAATAATAGCAACAACAATAATAATAATAATAACGGTAGTAACACAAGATCACGTTTGGAGGATAAATATTCATCGATCCTCGATCGCTATACTAAAAGACGTAATGATGATGAAATAAATTATAACCGTCGAGTTGTACATCATCGTGATAGCCCATTTTTACGTGATGATAAAACGTTAGAACCAGAAGTACCACGTACTATTGCTAAAAGTGCCACTACGTCTAGTGTTTTGCTCAGCGAAAAAGCTTATCCGTATGTGAGCTCACTCAAACGTGATAAGACTCCTGGTATCCGAGATAAAGAAAGAGACAGAAACAGAGACACAATGGCTGATTATCGGCATTATGGTAGACATAAATCAGGACACACTGAATCAAGGAGTAGAAAAATTCGTCCCAGCCGTAATGGCAAAAGTGAACAAATTGATCGCTCGAGGTTCAAGAGATTGTCCAAGGATGAAAGTCACTTGTTGGATAAAATTGTTTTACAGAAGATTGTTGATACTGGTGTCAATGTTAATCCTAATGTTAATGCTGATATTACGATTAATACGATTAATAGTAACTTAAATGTTAACGTTGATAATAATAATCATAATAGTAATAAAATTAATATTAATATTAATGATAATAATGTTAATAATACTAATACTAATAATAAAATTCAAGTCACTGCTGCTGTTGTTCCAACAAGTAATAGTCATGTTGACATTACAAACGTGGATTTATTATTAAAAGAGCGAGAACTAAAAAGGAGAGAAATTCAAAAACTTATTCTTAAGTACTCAGCATACGACGAAGCTTACGCGCAAACTAAAATCGACAACGCTAAGAAAGCAAAACCGAGTGCCGCTGAAATAATAGCGAGTAAATACCAGAAGAATCACTCAGATTCAAGAAAAAAAAATCACTCTGACTCGGGAATAAAAAGTGTTTTAGATACTGAAGATGCTGATGCGATTGTAAGTTGTCGATGCGCGTGATCGTTCAGGATTTTTGCCATGTTTTGTTTACTGTTGCTCATGATTAACTGATTAATCAATAATTATAACAAATTTATTAAATGTGATACGGTTTATGATGATTAAAACTGTTTGATGCACGGTTTGATTTATATTACAGTAATGTGCTTTTTATTATATATTCTATCCACTCCGATCACCGGTGAATCTATTTTCTAACTTGTTGACTTACGTAACAAGTTAGCCATTTTTTATTTCTTCTATTTTTTATTTTGTTGTATTTTGGCAATGTGATATGAATAAACCGCTTTTTTATGCGTATGTGTATGTATGTTTATATACATATAAATATTTATATTCATCTGTGATCGGTTTATATCAAACGTAAATTCTTGATTAAATTATTCTGTTTACATCGTAACATTATAAATAATTTTATTTGTTTTTGTCGGTTTTATTTTATTTTTATAAAAAATTTTATCTAATTTAATCAAGAATTTTGTATACAAAAATAGTTATCTTGGTTAGCAATTTTTAAAAACTTTTAACGTTCTGCGTTTTTATTATTTTATATAATTATTATATTAAATAAAATTCAACGCAGTGCGTTAAATGTCACGTAAGTACTAAGTTTTTATAAAGTACTATTTAATGTACTTGACAAAAAGAAAAAAATTTTTTTTAATTTAAAAAAAAATTTCTTTTGACTTGAATAAAAAAAAATTTTTTTTTTTACTTCGAAGCAGTCAATAATTTTTTTTTTACATTTAAAATTTTTTATTTTAAATTCAAATAGACTTGGAATTATAATTTTATTTAATTTATTTTGACTGATTCGATAGATTAAGGTCAAAAAATAGTTATAAGTTAATAATGAATACAATAATATTAGTAATAAATAAAATTAATAATAGTAATTAATAATAATAATAAAAGAGCGCTTTGTGCCGATTGGTAAATTTCGTAACCGTACCTTTCTGACTTGGCAAACTATTTTGCCCTCTCCCCTTTCTCTCTGATTGTTGGGTTACATCTTCGTCCGTTGTGTATGGAATGGAATTGGATATTGGCATGGTTCGGACGGCTGGGTTCCAATGCAAACTCCCTCGGTTGAACTCATGGTAACGATCACGATGACAATGATGGTGGTGAAATAATATTGGTCAATGGTCCATGATCCCGTGTATCAAATATTCGGGTTCGCGATAACGGTCAACGCTTCATCAACTGGATGGCCAATCAACTTCTGCGCCTGCTTCAAACTTCATCTGGTGGATGGGAAATTGGGTTACTGGAATGGAATTCATCTTCTCTTGGGACTAATGGCGTGTGGTAATAATAAACAACCACGCAATACCTTAACCAACCAACCGACCAATCAATCAATCAACCACAACCACAACCAACCAATCAACCACCGACTACAACTGCCATTGCTACCCAAACTGGCTGGCATTGCAACGGCAATAGAGCCCACGACCGCCTTCCGTCGAGGACGATGAAGACGGCCACCTTGTTTACCAATCTGGCGACGTCCTGGCAAATAGATGTTCGTTAAATACGTGAATACACTCATTGTTGTAGATTTAAGAACAATTCATATTTTTATAGTATATATTTAAGATTTATAAATATCTAAATATATATTCTATTTTTCTATTTATATATATACATACATACATACATACATACATACATACATACATACATACATACATACATACATCAACTATTTATCAGTTATGTTATCAATTGATTGGTTCGATTAATCAATTGGATTTTTCGCGAGTCACGCGAATTCAATTTTATTATATATAATTTTTTTTTCAATTTTATTTTTCATTTAACGATTTTTTTTTAGAAAAGTATTGAGCTAAATTTTTTGACGTAGAATTACTTATAGCTTAATATAATATAGTTGAAAATTAAGAAAATAAATTTTAGAGATAATCGGTATCAAATAAGCTATTTAATTGCCTATATATAAATATATATTTTTTTTTAATAATCACCTTTTTCAGATGCCATCAATTGTAATTAAAATGGATCGTTGAAATAGCGCGCAGATATTATTAAGACGTTGTTAATATTTGAATAAATATTATTAAATTTTAAACGAAACAAATTAAATTATGACGTCTAAATAATGGTTTTAAATATTTTGTCTCTGTCATCTAATTTTACGGTTGTTTTTTTATTCACATGTTTAATCACTATTAAATTTTATCACTAGAAGCAATGACTAAGACAAATTATTGATCGTTCGTTAAATGAATGAAAAGACATTACATAAAAGTCAATATAAATTTGTAATTTTTTTTTCGTGAAGATAATTATTAAATTCTTACCGTACATGCAGCTAAATAAATAATAAAGAGAAAAAATTGCTGCGCACGAATTTTAATAATCGACTGAACGAGTGCAAGTAAAATATGTATTTTTTTAATTTCTTTGACACTAAAAATAGCAATTATGATTTTATACTTGTTGATGAAATTTATAATTTTGTTTAGTTTTAATCTCAATAAGTTTTAGAGTCAAGGAAAATGAACGATTTAATTGAAATAATTTGCACCTCGTGAAGTCTAATTTAAACTTGGTTCACTAATATTTATTTCTTACTATTACAGATAAAGTACTGGCCACCCTTGGAGAGGGTACTTTTGGAAAAGTTGTCAAGGTTAAGGATTTGCAAATGTAAGTTGATATCCGCAGAAATATGGAGATTTAATTTTTTATGACTTGATGCTTCATAGTTATACTGTTTTATATTCATAGTCTAGTTGCGAAGAGATTGTGTTTGTAATTAAAGACTGGCCTTGCGCCTAAAATGATGATCCAATTTTAAGACTCAAATATTAACTAACTATTATTTAATCAATATATATATATATATATATATATATATATATATATATATATATATATATATATATATATATATATATATATATATATAAATTTTTTTTTTTTTAGGGATCACGTAATGGCATTAAAAATTATAAAAAATGTTGAAAAATACCGCGAAGCAGCTAAACTTGAAATAAATGCTCTTGAAAAAATAGCTGCCAAAGATCCTGATGGTCATCAGTAAGTTTTTATTTTAATATAAGGTAGTTTGGTAGCCAAAGTACTCACACTTGACCCCAAATTTTTATATTCATATTGAAAATTTTTTACTTCAATGTATTTAAAAAATTGGTGGTTTATCAAAAATTATAGTATGAGTACTGAACTACCTAAAATGTATAAAAATAATTATTTAGAATTGTAATAATCAATTTTTTTTTTGTTTTTTTTTTTTTTTTAGTCTTTGCGTAAAAATGTTGGATTGGTTCAACTACCATGGACATATGTGTATCGCATTTGAAATGCTTGGACTTAGTGTATTTGATTTCTTGGTAAGTATTGTAAGAAAATAAATTTGAGATGTATCATCTTATAAGTTATGATGATTATTAATTAATTGTTCGCTTAATATTTTTACAGAGAGACAATAATTATCAGCCGTATCCATTAGATCATGTTCGACACATGGGTTACCAGCTCTGTTATGCAGTTAAATTTCTTCATGACAATAAACTAACTCATACTGATTTGAAGCCCGAAAATATACTCTTCGTAGATTCTGAATATGAAGTTACATACAACAATAAAAAGGTAATGTGAATGATAATTGAAATGAAGATGAAAAAAAAAAAAAAATTTATATTTAAGAAAGGTAAAAAAAACACGTGACTTTTTCTTTCGTCAATAAATGAATAGCGAGTCACAAATTATCCGCTTAGCGGATAATAGAGTATAAATTATTTAAAAAAATAAAGTGTATTTTGTTTAAGCGGAGAGACGTACGCCGTGTGAAGAGGACAGATATAAGGTTGATAGATTTTGGCAGTGCGACCTTCGATCACGAGCATCACAGTACGATCGTCAGCACAAGACATTACCGAGCGCCTGAAGTTATTCTCGGTTAGTTCTTTTTTTAACACATAACATTATTTAAATACTACGACGATGCATTCACTGAGTCGATTTGTTTTAAGTGTTACTCTTAACTCATAAGTATGTATACATGCATGTTTAAGTGAGGTACAAGCGTAAGCGTAAGACGTTATTAAACTATAAAAAGATAGTAACTATGTGTTTGTAAGTGCATGGGTGATCTTTGATGATACTCCAACAGTGATTCTATTATTAATTTACTTTTTGCAGAACTCGGATGGTCACAACCGTGCGATGTATGGTCCATTGGATGCATATTATTTGAATTATATTTGGGTATAACTCTATTTCAAACACATGACAATCGTGAACATCTCGCTATGATGGAACGTATATTGGGTACGATACCTCATCGTATGGCTAGGAAAACTAAAACTAAATACTTTTACCACGGAAAGTTAGAGTGGGATGATAAAAGTTCTGCTGGTAGATACGTCAGGGATAATTGTAAACCATTACACGTAAGTATTAATTTATTTAAATAAGTCCGATTGCTTATCTTAGTATTATCTTATTTTTATTAATTATATGTGAATTTAAAAATTTTTTTTACAGCGTTATATGTTATCAGACGAAGGAGATCACCGACAATTGTTTAATTTAATTCAACACATGTTAGAATATGAACCAACAGAGCGTATTACACTTAAAGATGCATTAACACATCCGTTTTTCGACGCGTTGCCGGCTTCGCAAAGGATCTCGGATGCGAGAGCCGGCGATGATGCTCAAACTACTCCTCATGAACGATCACATTCGCTTTCACGATGAAATTAATATTCGGGACATACTGTCCCCAAGGATAATTGTTTGTTCTTTTTTATCTGTTCCAACTGTATTGACACACTTTTTTTGATACCCGTTGCGTAAGACTCACTGCTATTGATAAAATCTATTAGTGTGTCTACAGTTATTGCTAGTAAAATGTTTTCTAAACTGATACTAAGAGTTCTATTGAGAAAGATAATTTAGATATTTAATAACAAAACGGTGAAAGTGAGGATTATTAAACTTATGAGATTAAGGAAATATTTTATAATGCTTTTTTTCTGTACATTATCCCTTCTTTATTTTATTATGATATTTACAAAATAGTGCTTTCAATAAAATGTAATAATTAATAATAAAATAATTTTATTAATAAGGGATTTAACTTTTCATGCAGAAATAAGTAGTATGATTAATTAATTATTTTTGTTTGTTGTAAATTGTTGAATAAAAAGAGAGAAGTATGGACGAATGTGAATCTTAAACTCGTTTATTAAAATAATTTAAAATTTATTAATATTAAAATGATAATTATAATTATTAATTACTTCAGAATAAAATGTCTGCACAAATAGATGTCTGGGAAAAACAGCAAATCTTTTAAATTTCTCAATTACTATACATTCATTGTTTATTTATAATCAAATAAAATTTGTTATTATCAACCTATAAGTGTTTAATTAAAATTAAATATAATAAATGACAGATAACAGACAACTGATTGTTACTGATAAAGATTGTATTTTAACACTTGTCTGTTTGTAAATACTTGAAATTGAAAGGAAATTGATTATTTGTAGTGGTATGGATTAAATAAAAAAAATTAACTGACATCGAGTGTAATTGTATTAAAATAAAAATTTTCTTCAAATCTTAATGAATTTTTTAAAAATTTACTATTTAGTGATTAAAAAATTTTATTGATTCTTCTAACTTGATAAACCTTTATTTTCCTCTGTACATAAAATTATAAATTAATATTGTGTGATAGCTAATTAAATATAATAATAATTAATTACAAATATACTTTTCAAAATTAAAATCAGTCGGATCTTAATGTATTATTAATTTTTGTTCATTAATTTATAATTATTTTGTGAATTACTTTCATTGTTTCTGAATATTTAACAACTTCATTATTTATCATTTTATATCAATAATAAATTTTTAAAGTTTAGGCCATGAATACGTAACAGGTAGTGCAGTTTTGTAATTAGTATCATATAATTGAGCGTTAATAAACTCGTCATAATTTTCCGGTTGAGGATGTACGGTTGCCAAAGCTGAAACAATTATTTCAATTAAATAAAAAAAATTCTAAATATTAAACTAAAAAATTAATAAAACAAATCCTTACATTCATTGTACGCGTACTCCATAATTTTGACAGCAATTTTCAGCGAACAATCTCGAATGTGATTAAGTGGAGGGTACAAATTTCCAGAACCCAAATCCTCTTCTGTGACAATATCCGCAAGAGCGTTAGCGGCAACGAGGAATGTTTCTTCAGGGATTGTTTTCATACCAGCGCAAATAGCACCAAGAGCAATACCTGGGAAGATATAACTGTTGTTTCCCTGTCCTGGATAGTAAGTTTTTCCATTTAAGGTCACTGGATCAAAGGGAGATCCACTTGCAAATATACAACGTCCCTATAATAAAATAAATTCAATAAATATCTTCATAATTTCCCGTCAATTAATTAATAAAAACTTACATTTGTTGCAGTGTAAGCTTCTTCAGCCGTGCACTCAGCTTTGCTAGTAGGGTTACTCAAAGCAAAGATAACTGGTCTCTCGTTGAATTCTCCCATATCATGAAGAATCTCTTTAGTAAAGGCACCGCCAATTGCAGCGGCTCCGATCAATACCGTGGGCTTCACTGTCTTCACTACTTCAACTAATGTATCAATTGGAGCATGATCACGGGCGAACTTAGCCTTGTGTTCGGTAATTCCTCCAGAAGGACGGTTTTTAACAATCAATCCTTTAGAATCAACCATCCAAATCTTGCTGATTGCTTCTTCTTCGCTTATTCCTTCTTTCATCATTGCCATCACACATAACCCGGCGATTCCTAGTGCAGCCTGTAAAGTATTTAAATTTATTTAATTTTACTTAACATTGATTAGGATTTTTGTCTTAATTTTAAAGTAACAAATGATAATTAATGATGTCAGATTTTTGATATTACGGTGAAAATATTGGTTGCATAAAAAAATTTTACAAATAAAAGTTGTTAAAAATTTTATTTTATAAAAAAAGTATCTCATAGATTTTTCTCAAGACTAATAAGAAGGTCAGAATTTCAAAATTAAAATTTCTATTATTATTAGCACAAATTTGAATTATTCTGTATAGATTTCAATTTTTGAAAAAGCGGCTTTCTTTTATTGGTCTTTAGGTAGTACCCTCGCCAGAGGCGTTTTCTTAGGAATTTTTTTAAATTTTGGCAGATTAATATTCATATAATTCTGCATCGATTGACGCAAATTGAAATTTTTTGACCATCTAGTTTCAGAGATATTTAATTTCAAAGTTCGAATTTTTAAAGGAGGTTATGTACTGTGATATACGGGATACCGAAAATTTTACTCATATATTTTATTATAACTAAGAAACTTTTTTTAAGATTTTCATAAAAAACTAAACTACTATTAAAAAACAGCTATTATTTGTTTTTTTTTTTTTTTTTTTTTTTCAAACTTTCATTGATTTTTACCATCTAGATTTTTAAATATTATTCAAAAATAACTGTATTATTCAAAAATAACCATGAGTAGAAGTGAGTAAGGAATAGCAAGTGAGAAAGACAAAAATATCCTAAACTATACTCAAATTTACTCGCACTATATGTCGCGAGGGTACTACCTTAAAAAAAAAAAAAAAAATCAGACATTTTTTTTTTATAAAATTAAATTTTCAACAACGTTTTCATAAAATTTTTTTTTGTAAGATTAGTATTTTCGTAAAAAATCTTGGGCTTGATTTTATTTAAAATCTAAATAAATAATTAATAAAATTACCTCTCCAGCACCCTGAAAGACGATAGAGTTGTCAGCCAATTTTGTTTTAGTGATTCTCAGAGAAGCTAACAAACCGGCAACAGCAACAGAAGCAGTACCTTGGATGTCATCATTGAAAGTACAGTAATGATCGCGATATTTGATCAGCAATCTGAATGCATTTCTGTTTCCAAAATCTTCAAACTGGATCAGAGTATTCTGGCCGTAGCGTTTGACAATAGCTTTCATGAACTCGTCGACAAAGTCATCGTACTCTTGACCAGTGACTCGCTGATGTCGATGTCCGATGTAGAGAGGATCATCCAGAAGAGATTGAGTGTTGGTACCGACGTCCAGAGTGATTGGAAGACACTGGTGAGGTTTAATGCCTGCCAGCGCGGTGTACAGAGATAGTTTTCCAATAGGAATGCCCATCCCGTTAGCACCCAGATCACCGAGACCCAAAATTCTCTCACCGTCGGTAACTACCACGGCTCTGACATCGTGTTCAGGCCAGTTCTTCACCACGTCATACACGTGTCCCTTGTCGTGGATGCTGATGAAGAGACCCCGGGGACGCCGATAGATTAGACCGAATTTCTGGCACGCGAGCCCGACAGTTGGTGTGTAGACCAAAGGCATCATCTTCTCGACGTTCTCGCCAAGCAAACGGTAGAACAGACGCTCATTCCTATCCTGTTATTAATATTTTTAACGTAATAATTTTGTTTGTTTATCTTAGGATTAAATGTCACGAAAGTGGCATTGTGGTGAATATAAACAAGTACGAACGAGTAAGCTGGTTAAGTAAATGTATTTAGACAGATCGTCTGTGTAACGATCTAAATTCAACCGACACAGTTCCAGTTGCTCTTCTTGGGTTTTTACTGCTGCTGGAAGTAGACCGTGGATCCCCAGGATTTGTCTTTCTTCAATACTGAACGCCATGCCCTGAAATTTATTAGGTATTATTTATTTTTATAAAATTAACAATCAAATTATAGGTTTATATTCAATTAACATCTACGCTAGCGTTATTAATTACACTTTCATAATTAGTAATTAGAAATTTACTTTAATTTTGGTTCAACAATTTTTTGCAAGTTCATTGTTGATATTTCTTTTGCAATTATTAGTGTTTTATTGTAAGGTTATTAATTCTACGCCTACATCCGACCTGTTTTTTTTTTTTTTTTTTTAACCAGACTATTGCTCAAAAATTCATAAAAACTTTCTAAATTGAGGTTTAGTTAATTTGTATTATTACAAGTATGGTTTTATGATGAAAAAGTGGTAAAGCTTACATCAACTGATGTATCTTTTGATTTTTTAGATAGGAAGTGATAACCTAATTGTAGAAATATTAAAGTTCATAAAATATACAATTTACATCACTTTTTCCGCTAAATAAATCTTCAATTCTTTTGAATTTCAATAAATTTATACAAATATAAATAATTTTTTTGCATTGAAGAAATTAATAATTCCATAAAAAAAAATTACATGAAATAAGTATTAATTTGATAAATGCATGAAGAAATTTTCTGCTTGTCAAAAAATCATTAATATTTATTATTAAAGAAAGAATTGATCAAATTGATATTTCTTGACCTTGATGTATAGCCAGTAAAAAACTGATAAAGACATAAACAACCTTGGTCAAATGTAATAACAGCAAACAATTAATTTTTTTCAGCATAATCTGAAATCTTAAATCTAAAATTAAAAAGACAATGCAAGGATACACTTTTTATTTTTGATTGATGTCAGGCCTTAGGCCATTTTGAAAGGATCCTTGTTTTTTAGAGCAAGGTTTTTTAAATAATTACTATCTATTGTTGATTTAAGTTGAGTAAATGATTTTTTAATTCAATTTTAATCTAGGTATTTTTAATTTTAGAGGTATGAGTTATTATTCTTGTGACGCAACATAGCGATATCGCGTAAGATTAGTACGCCAGCTGATGCGGAAGTGTTTAGCGGTTAATACCCAAATAAAACTGGAACTACTCATGACCGTGTGAACCACGAATGACCTTGGAAAAGAATGCGATAAAAAAAAATTAACACTTCTATTATAGGACCGCGATAAACTGGCGTCTAATTATAAGTTACTGTTATAATTTTATTTAATCCGTTTTTTACGATTTTTTTTTACCCAATTTTCATTTTATGGCAATTGCAAAATCTGGCCTACTTTTAAAATTAATAAATTTATTAAACTGTAATAAACTAACTATTGTAATTTAAAATTTCGTCGGTAATTTATTCAATGATAAATATTTTTTGTAATTTAAATCTATTGTAACAGGCCGCTTTTAGCGTCACCTGTTAATCAGTTGTTTCCTATTTAAGGTAGTACTACCGATACCACAAGTGTCAAATGAGTGCTATGTGTAGTTTGACTAGCATAGTATTTATATTTGGCAACACCGTGTAAAAGTAAAAGAGATAAAAAATAAGACCATGCGCAAGAGTCTATAGCGCAAACATTTGTTTACTTATAAAAATTATGGGTTATGCATTATGAAAATGTCAGAATTAAATTTATCACATCATAAAAAAAAAATATTTCATTGGAAAGGTAAAAGAGTAACCGAAAAAGGTATAATAAATATGTGAATCATGTTAAATTAGCAAAAAAATTAAGTGACGAGTATGGAAAGTTTACGTCACCTAACCCTACAACCAATGACAATGACTCGGGTCGTCGAATTGTTCATTTGAAAACATTAGGGAAAAATATGTTTTGTATTTATTGTAAATCTATATTATCACTAACGGATATCGAATTTGAAAGACGAATAGGATTGGCATCAATGTTGTTTATCAAGTGTAGAAGGTGTAATAAAGCAAGTGGAGTATCAACTGACAAACAACACTTGGTGTCTAATGGTAACAGTCATTATGACTCTAATACTCAGCTCGTAGTCGGTAGGTATAAATTAAACAGTTTTAATTAGAATTATATTTAAAATGTTTAACATGTTTAATAATATATTTTTGGACCATTGATAATACTGTAATTTATTTATTTATTTTAGGTTCTATGAATAGTGGAATGGGAAATACCCACATAAACAAAGTATTGACTGCAATGGATATTCCAGAAATGAATTGGAAAACTTTTAAAACTCATGAAAAAGAAGTAATTGGAGGTATTGAAAGCTTAGCCCATGAAAGTTGCCTAAAAGCTGCTCAAGAAGAACGACGATTGACGATTGAAAATGATGAAAATTTGAAAACTATGTTGTAAGTCATAGCACCATGTTAAAGTAACTTTTTGTAAAAATATTTAGTAATATTTTAAAGTTTGCTAATTTTAGGAATATATTCTACTTGATGAAAACTTGTTAATAATGCAACGATTATTGTTTAAATTTTTTTGAGATGAAATTGTACATAATATACACTATTTATATTTTAATTATTAATTTTTGGGAACTAATTATAAATTATTTTTAGTAATGTTTATTCACCTCTCGGCATTTATCATCAACATAACATTTTCGGCATTCATAGCGAATGTTAATAAATAATGAGGTCTAAAAAATACATGCGTTTATTTTTTATTCTTTGCTTTTTCAGATCTTCCAATACCCAAGAAGATTTCCTCTTCCCTTCCTCAAGTAAATCTGATATTGAAAATAAGAGTATTTCAGATGACCAGATCATACGCGTTGCAGTGTCTTTTGATATGGGATGGTTCACAAGAGGCACAGGAAGAACGTATGATAGTTTATCAGGAACAGCAGCTTTGATAGGATATTTTTCAAAAAAAGTTATTGCGTATGTAACGTTAAATCGCAAATGCGCTAAATGCGATCTAGGTCATTTGCCCAGTGATCATGATTGTCGCATGAACTTCGTAGGTAGTGCTAAGGCCATGGAGCCTCATGCGGCTGTTCTTCTGACTAAAGACAATCAAACTTTACGAGCCTGCAATATTGAAGTTGGAATATTCATCGCTGACAACGATAGTAGCTCTATTTGTGCCGTTAGAGCGGCAAATGACCATGAAATTTTAAAACAGTCTGATAAAAATCACACATCAAAAGGTGTCGTTAGTGAATTATACAAAATAAGTAAGAATTTTAAAGAATTAAATACTAATGCTATTCAATATTTAAAAAATGTTTCAACTACTGTGTATCACAAAATCAAGGACATGAAATTAACATGGCACAAGCTATTAAAAACATTCCTTATCATGCTTTTAACTATCATGATGACTGTGGGAATTGGTGTAGTTATAAAACAAACCCTGAAAATTATCAACACACAAATATTGGTGACGGTTTTAAAGACCCAAATTTATTCGAGGCCTTAAAACAAATATTTGAAAATTTAGCACTTAAGTCAAGTCAGTTTGTTAGTGGAGCTTCCAGCAATCCTAATGAGAGCTTGAACGCAATGATTGTGAGTAAAGCTCCAAAAACTCGACTGTACAGTAAGTCCGCTGCAGGAGATGGAAGAGTAGCATGTGCAATAAGTAAAAGAATTTAGGAGAACGATATATTACTCGTTTAACAGACAATTTAAAAATGTCATCTGGGATTTATCGTAAAAATATTGTGATAACATTGACTCTTTCAGTCAAAAAAGATATGCTAATTCTTTGACCCGAGCAGCTAAGTTGAAACGCATTGCATTAAAAAAATCTAAAGTTGCTTTGAAAAATAAAAATGAAGCTAAAGAAGGTATTATGTACGAGAGCAATGTTAGACTACGTCAATCTCTCCATGAAAGTCTTCCTATTACAAATGTAAAAACTTGTGAGGAACCGATTATAGTGTTATTCGATTTAGAAACGGGTAGTTTTTCCAAAACCTCAGATATACTTCAAATTGCTGCGAAGCATAATCAATATGAATTTTCAGTTTATATCAAGCCGACTCAAACGATATCTGAAGAAGCAAGTAAAGTCCATTGCTTACGATTAGTTAATGGTAAGCTTGTACTTCATGGTAAACCTGTTCTAACTGTGACTTTATCAGAAGCATTAATCGGGTTCTATGAATTTTTAAGCTTGTTCCAACGAAGATGTATTTTAACTGCTCATAATTGTGCTTTCGATTATCCTCGTCTGATGAGTGCTCTGGATAAATGTTTTTTAAAAGAACATTTTCATGCTATTATTTCAGGGTATTGTGATTCACTGCCTGTGATAAAAAAGAAGACTGGTAAAACTAAAAAGGTGATAATAAATTAGAAAATATTACTAGAGAGTTGGAGATTGATAATCACCAAGCACATGATGCTCTTCATGACGTAATTATATTAGATCAGATTTTAAAGAAACTAAAAATAACATCAGATAATTTAATTATCTCTTCTTTCAATTGGGATGATGCATGTAATAAAATCAAACTTTCAGAAAATTTGCCTAAGGCTATGAAAGAACTTCAATTACTGAAAGATTGTGTATCTATAGGTATGAGGAAAAAGATGGCTGTTGCAAATGTAACTTACAAACTCCTTGAAGATGCTTATAAAACTAATAAATATGCTGGTATAGAACAAGTTTTAGGTAAGGATAAAAATGGTGCTGTGAAAGTTACTAAAACCAAAAAAATTTTAAACGAAATTTTTAATTACTTTAAAAGTAAAGACACAGATATTTAAAAATATTTAATGTTTACGTTTCATTACGTTTTGTAACTCGTTGCTTTCTTTTATAATAAAATTGTATTTATAAAAAGTATGTTGTTATATTGTATGTTGATTGAAATAAAAAAAAATATGTATAACAATAATGTCACCAAAGACCGCATTCTATACATGTTTAAATTTCGCGCGCGTCATAACCTCGTCAGCAGCGTTGCCACATATGAGTAACATAGCACTTTTTTCTTAATTATTTACTAATTACTCTTGTCACAAGCTCTGAAATACAAATTTGAAGTGACCAAAATGTCAAGAAAAAAATTATCTTTCCGTTGATACTAATTTCATTGAAATCTGAACGTCAAGTTTTGAGAAATAAAATATAAACTCGGGCATCCCATAAGAATCAATGGTAAAAGCAAAAATTTTTTAATATTAATATCTTTTTTCAGTTCTCTGTAGGCCTCCAAAAATTTAACTGGTTAATTAAGATATTATTATGCACCTATAAGCCAAGTTTAATCAAATTCTGAACAGAAATTCTAAAACCGGTAGTACTACCTTAACTTTAATTTTATTTTTAAATAAGCAATTTTCCAGTTGTGAGGAAGGTCATTGGTTTTTTTTTTTTTTTTTTTTATTAGAAATATAAGAGAAGGCTCGAGCAACAGCTCACTCTGCATTTGAAATGTTTCTAGAGTAATAAAAACGAAAAGAACGATATATAATATATATTAAATAAGTTAAATTAGATATTAATGTCAATAGAATTAATAAATTTTGAAATCGGTAACACTACCGCAGGATTCATCTCGCTAAGAATGGCCTCGATGCTATAAGGGGGGAAAAATTTAACTTTTAAGATATCATTTAGAAGAGCAGTTCTAGGATTATCAAATAATTTACATTGAAAAAAAACGTGATTAGGTTCTTGTATAGATTCTTCGCAAGGACACTGACTTGAATCTACAATTTTAAAACGATGAAGGCTCTCCGCTAAGGAAGTGTGACTACTCCTTAATCTATTTATTGACACAATAGTTTTTTGTCTAAATTTAAAGTTTTGAAACCACGGTTGTGCGTTACTTGTAGAGAATTTGGTGAAATAGTTTTTTCCTTTTTGTCTACCAGTACTAACACACCATAGATCAAATTTACGTTTAATTTTTTCTTTCCAGATGTTTTTAAAATCGGAGGCTGGGATTAGAAGCTGAGTGTCTATACCTCTCATTATGCTATCTTTGGCTAATTGATCAACTGTTTCATTAAAACCTATGCCTACGTGCGTGAGCTGGTATCCAGAACAATTTAACTTTTTTATTTGATAGAGATAATCTATATAATTGGTCTTTGATAGTAAGAATAATTGGTTTTTGTCGCTCAGAATTATAATGATTTTTAAGAGCACATAAGACACTCCTGGAGTCACTGAAAATGTAAAAATGGGACTCTTTGCTTTCGAATATAGCTTGAAGAGTAGTCGTGATGGCCATGGCTTCGGCAGTGAAAATATATGCGTATTTAACTGTGCGAAACATACCTCCATCTCCAGTAGCTGAATTTAAATTTGCAAAGCCGACAAATTCTTTATCGCTCATTTTGGAGCCGTTTGTAAACCAGCATATGCCATTGTTCAGTTCGTATTTGAAGATGGATAAAAATTGGCTATTAGGTTCAGCTGTTTCACGTAGAATTGATCCTTTTTCTAGGTCTATATCTGGTTTATACCATAACGATTCATAAGCATAGCTGTAACACCAGAGTCTATCAGAAGAGGCTATATAATGTTGTATAGGTATTAAATCCCCGTAACCTATTAGTAGTAGGGGTTTAGAGTTTCGTACAAACGTAGGGTTGTTTCTCCTTGTGATCAGTTTGTCAAGAACAGGTGATAGTGGATGAGCAGAATTAGATTCAATCCTAGTCAAATAATTCATGCATAGATATTGAAAGCGAAAGCTGATCGGTGGTTCTTTGGCTTCAGCCAGCATAATATTGATTGGTGTCGATTTTCTGTATCCCATAGCTACCCTGATGGCTCTATTTTGAATAACTAATTTTCTTCAAGTTTTTAGTTGATAATGGATGAAGTAAAAAACCACCGTACTCAATTCGAGATCTTATTAAGGCTTTATAAAGTCGTAGCATAACACTAGGATCAGCACCTGACCAGGTAGTTCTTAGCTTAAAATAGCCATTGGCTTGATACACTTTTCTCTGATCGATTCTATTTGTCGATCCCAGGTAAGAGAATCATCAAAATATAAACCTAGAAGCTTGAAAACCGAGTTCGAGTTGATTGTTTCTCCCCTAATCTTCAGAGACCATATTTTTGATGTTATTTTCTTGCTTTGACTAAAAACGCAAAGTTGATTTTTGCCAGGAGATGGTTCTAATCCTCTGGAGTCCAAAAAGTTCATAATATCGATCATAGTGTTCTCTAGGTTTTTAATTGCTCGTTTAGGCTTTTTAAAAATTGCATAGTAGGTCGTATCGTCTGCAAATTCCATGAGTTGGCATCTTTCTAACGGAATATCTTCTAGTGGAGACGTATATAATGCGTAAAGAATTGAGCTTAGAACTTCTCCTTGAGCAAGACCCTTGAAAACTGTTCTTTTTTCATCAATTTCTTCATACCTGAATGTCAAGTGCTTACGTCCAACTAGATTGTGTACAATTCTGAGATATAACTCTGGAACTCCTATATCCTTTAAAGTTTCGATTAGAACCCCTGGCAAAACGTTGTCGTATGCGCCTTTAATATCAATGGATAAGCTTGCTAAGATTTCATCGTCATCAAAAGAATTCAGTATTTCAGCGGTAAGTAAGGTTAAATTGTCCATACACGATCTTCTTCGCCTGAAGCCAAATTGCTTATTTGGTAGCTTTTTATTGTACTCTAGCCACCAGCTCAGTCTCATGCTTAGCATTCTTTCCAAGGTTTTTAAGATGCAGGATGCCAAAGAAATCGGGCGAACTTTTTTGGAGTCGCCTTTAGGTATAAAAAAGACCGTATATTCTCTCCATTCATTGGGAAATGACCCAGTAAGATAAATCTCGTTGTACAAATTTAGCAGCAGCTCACGTAATTTTTGTGGAAATTTTTTGAGGATTTGATAGTCTATTCCATCACATCCGGGATTGCTTTTGGGGTTGCATTTATCCAATGCGATGTCTAATTCTGTCATTGAGAAAGGTTCTTCGAGGAACTTGTTTCCACCCTCGTTGAAAAAATCCGGTTCGTTTTGCGGCACCCAGGATGGACATAACTGTTCAATAGCTTGCTTAACATTTTCTATCCTTTCTTCTGAATATTCATTGGCTAAATTAGATGTATTCCATCTGTTCTTAAAGCTTTTTAATTTTTGCCAAATATAAGATGGATTAGTATATTTGGTCAGTGTGTCGCAAAAATTTTTAAAATTTTCTCTCTTTATTTTATTTAAACCAGATTTCGCATTATGTTCAGCTTTAAGTAACTTTACAAAGTTTTCTCTACTGGAGTTGTATTTAAATTGGAGCAAGGCTGCTTTTCGTACTCTTATTAATTTTTTGCACTCGTTGTTCCACCAGGGAGCAGCATTAGGTTTTTTTGTATTGATCTTCTTTTTACTATTGATATTTTTACTGACTATGGTTGTGTTTGCATTGTGGATACAATCAGTAATTAAAGCTAAGAACGTTGTGTATTTAGCCTGAGTGTCAATATTTATATTATTGATAACTTCAGCGCAAAGGTCGACACAGCTTTCAAGATTTTTTTCAATTAATTCCCAATTTGTTTTACTGTTAACTAGTCTGGATGATCTAAATGAGTTTTTAAGTTCTGATCTTGCGTTAAGTATTATATAAATGGGAAAGTGGTCACTACCCCAAGAATCTTGTTCTACAGTCCAATTATATAATGCTAAAGACGGTATATCTACAAATGCTAGATCTATAGCGGAATTTGAGCCATATTGGCGTGAAAAGTATGTACTTTGACCTTGATTTAAAATCCCAACCTCCGTTTTTTCTAATGCATTGAACAATTTTCTCCCTTCGTCACAGCTTATGCGATCACCCCATAGTGGGTGATGAGTATTAAAATCACCAGCTACGAGAAACTTTTCACCAAATTGAGACAGGAAACGCGCCCACGAGGATTCATCGATATTTTGATCAGGAGGCCTATAACATGAAACTACTATAAGTACAGAGTCATCTAAATAAATTTGTATTGCACATAGTTCTATCTTACCTCTGCAATTGTATAAATTATTAATTCTTTTATATTTAAGATTATTACTTACTAAAATCGCTATCCCGCCCCCCACATCATTAATACGGTCCCTTCTTATCACATCGAAGCCTTTGATAGCGAAATGAATGTCTTTATTTAACCAAGTCTCTGAGAGTAACATTACGTCAAAGTTGGAAGATCTGCATTGAAGTTCAGGAAGTTTAGTACGACTGCTCCGGCAATTCCATTGAAGAACCCGAATTTGATTGGGATCCATCTCCATGATTGAAAAGAATGTACGTTAAGGTGAGGTTGGAGTGTGGCTTTGCCACACGTGTAGTTCCATTGTCTTCCAAATTCTTGGCCAGAACTTTTCTGGATCTGGTATTGAGGTAATTAATTCAGTAAATTGCTTAATGGCTTTTTGGGTAGCCTCATCAGTAAACGTCGACTTAGAGAGTTTGAAATTTTTAAGACTGTTCTTGATAGATTCAGGGTTAGGATTATTTGGTGGTGTCAGTTTAAAAGCAACCTGTTGTCTGTAAGAGATTGGTGTACTGGACTGCGTAGGAACTGTAGTGTGAGGCAAATTAGGGAAATTAGCCTTACTGAAGAAAGGTACTGGTGTTGATGATTTATCTTTGTTCTCAAGTACCTTTCTTGCTTGAATAAAAGATAAATTGTCGTACGCCATTATAAGGCTGATTTCTTTGGCTTTAATGATAGCAGAACATGTTTTATCTGTCGATCGATGAGCTTGTCCACAATTAATACAGTTCGGAGCTGATGTGCAGTTGATTCCTGTTTGGTGTCTTGGTTGTGAACATGTCAAACATCTTTCTATCTCTTTACAGAATTTGCTAATGTGACCCATCTTTCCGCATTTATAGCATTGTCTGATTGCAGGGATGAACGGTGTTACTTTCAGATTTGTTCTAAATATAATAATAGATTTCGGCAGAATTGTACTTCTAATTGTGAAACACATAGATTCTGTGTTAACTCGCGTTGGTCCACTCTCAGTGATCGCTCTTTTTTGAAATCTATAGCAATCAATTATGTATAAGTCAGGGTTGTGAGGAGAGTTAGCAGAGCTAATAAATTCTTCTTTTGTTACATTTGTTGGAATGCCTCTTACTACGCATTTTCTGAATAATTTTTCTCTTGGTATAAAGGCTTCATAACTGTGATTGTTGATAAAAGTGTTGTTTACAATTTTATTGGCCTCTTCACTTTTATCAAATGTTAGGATCCATATGCCTTTGGAGAGCGTTTCAATGAGCTTGAAGTTAACCTTACATTTTTGTAATTCTCTGCTTATAGTAACCACATTTTTCGACCTCTTTTCAATATTTAACTGTTTCAAATGAATGAGAAAAGGACCTTTGTCTGTTCTTAAGTATTTTATAGGAGCTTGAAAATTTTGTTTTGGCGTGAAATTGTTGTCATTGGTCTTTTGTTGATGTCGTTGACTCCATTATTTATTGACTGCAATCCAGAGCTTTGTGAGTTATTTGTGCTACTAAACGCCTGGTCACCGTTTTTGGATACATTTGCTGATTTATTCATGTTTTTTATATTGTTTTGCTTTTCGTCCTTCCTTCTTTTAATCATCGATTGATCTCCATTTGGGCTACTTGTTCTGCTTCTTCCGTTTTTATTAAGGTAAGTGCGTTGAGAATTTTCATGTCCTTGATTTTCTTGTATTAAACTTGTATATAGTAGAGAATTCTGTATGTCTTTATTAGTTTCATAATTTTCTGTCAGATTAAAGTCGTCCTCTTCATCCTCGAACATAGGCTCATTAAGCGTTTCCCCTCCCCCGCCGTACGGCGAAATTGGGGTTAGTTTTTTATGTGACTCCAATTAATAGAGCTCCGTTAATTCACTCAATTAAAATATTTCAATAGGCTCCACAAAAGTTTATTTAAATAAAGTTAGGCAATAAAGTATAAAATAAATAAAATATTTAGATTTTTATTTTTAAATTTATATACTTATCAAGATCAACAAAAAAAAAAACGTTATCTCTTTAGTATTTGAGGCAGTGTGGCCAGATCGTGCTCTTTTCTTACCCCCACTTTGTAGGACACTTTCATCTGACTATATTGAAAGCGGTACAAAGTGGGGGTAAAAAAATCGCACTATCTGGCCACACTGATTTGAGGTGCAGTATGAGGTCATTGGTTGGATTCGTCGCGACCGAGTCGCCCTCGCGCGGGTAAAAACGATCGAAGCTCAACTGCGCGCGAAATCAATTTAAATTGCGGTTGATCATTTGAGTTAGATAATAAGTTAGTTTTAAGATAAGAAGTATTGTTCGGTACTATAGACGACAGCCATTTTACCCGAGAAGAGGATCATCGACGAGCATCATCGACGTGGGATAACCCTGAGAAAATCACCGACGACGGAAAGCTGACCCGAGGATCAAACGACGGACTGGTCAGTCTACGGGGCTGAACGAGTGGCGCAGGCGCGGAGTTGTCAAGCTGGCTGTTGAGCGAGCCAATGCTCCAGTCAATATATCAAAATAAGTCGATATTGGAAAATTGGACAGACAGAGCCATCTCTGGAGCGTTAAGAGAATCAAGGGCCCAGAGAGAGGGGAGTGCAACCAGGCGGGCAACAACCAAACCATTTTTCCTTCTTCCACGTGCTCCCGCTACAATAAACGGACGCTGATATTTTGAGGTTTCTTTTACACTGTGATATTTCTTGTCAATTGCTGTACACTGGTTTATTTTTTGTTACTTATTGATTTAAAGTAATTATTACGACGACGTGAATAATTTATAAATATTCTTACGACGGATTGTCGATAATTTTGAACAATCGACTACGACGTGAGAATTGCTTGTCAACTATTGTGACCGACGCACTTCCCATTGTTAGAAAATTCTTTTTGATAGAAAATTTCGGCGCATGCGCACGGGTAAATTACCAAATGCTCTGAAATCTGACCAACCCGTGCTCCCGTGCTTTCGCCGAAATCGGGTAAAATGACCATTTTCCCCGTGCTCCGTGCCAGCACGGGTAAGTGCAAATAGCCACACTCTTTAATGATTATTGAACTTAAATGCGACGTTGGTTTTAGTTCTTGCAAAAATTTAATTACAATCGATTAAATTAATCGCGACATCCGATTTTGGTTTATTTTTGGGAATTTTATTGTTAATGGATGAATTGTGATTTTGATATTGAGATTCTTTGGACATTTAATTTTGTTAATTAAATTCTTGCGGCTTGTTCTTCGACGAAGTTAATTATTAATTATTGAATTAATTGCGGCGTGCGAAATTTGATACATTGATTATTGTGATTTTGTTATTCCGGCGACCATTTATTTCATTTTGTCAATAAATTAGAATTAATACTAAGATTTCGGCGAATTATTAGTACCCGGACGATCGTTCCTAGTTCCTCTTTAATTTAGGTTGCACCTTTTACCCGTCACCCCGACGAAGAGTTTCGGTCCGAGTAAGCTGAACACGACGTGAGTGGAGCCTAGCTCCTGGCGCCCAACAATAATCCAGCAGGTAAGCCAAATTTATTTATCTCGGACTTCGGCCTCGCTAACGCACGAGGTCGAAGAACCCGTTATACTATTTAGAAAGTATTCAAATATTATCTCTAAATTGAATAATCAATTGTAATCAAAAGATTATTCACTTATTGATAATTCTAAATAACTTTGCGTTCTTCGAATATTTAGATTAATAAAAATATTTAAAATATTAATATAGAAATACAAAATATTATTTTACAATTTATTTCAATTTTTAAAAACTCTTTTTGTTACTTTCTGATAGGCCAAATAAAATATTTTCACAGTGCTTAGCAATTCAATCGATCGACCCTCTTTGTTCTGATGTTGACGACCCCATTTTAACACACATAAATTGAATCATATATTTACATCGGATCAATCATTATAAAAATTACTCATCCGTTTTAATAAATAATAATAAATAAAATAAAAAAAAAATAAATAAAACAATAAGCTGGTACTTGCTACTGTAACTGTACCGAGAAAAACTTTCATTTAAATTTTATTTTCACGGACATTAAAAGTAACGAGTTCCGAGAAAGTACAATTACAAACCCATCAAGGTCGTTATTACACTCGATGCTATCATTCAAAATATCTCTTCATAATCTACTGAGTTTTAAGATAAATAAAGTTAAAATATTATGAGCAATTTGACTAATTGAACAACAATTATCCTGTGGGTAGATAATATAAATAGTAGATATTTTAATTACAAGCAATAACCAACTAAAATTACCCTTCCGTCAATTGACAAAAGTGCTTCAGGAATACTTATCCATAATTTTTCTTTAGAAACAAACGTCCACCAATCTTTGTCCATTTTTTGTATTAAGAAAAAATTTTAAGGAAAACGAAAAAACTCTCACAATTTATCTATAAAATATTTAAAGAAAATTTTAGAAACTGCAGTACTGTCTATTCAGGACAGGTCAGGTACTAAAGTAAGTCTAGTCCTTCGTGGACTACGTCAATGAAAATTAATGACCAAGGGTTCAACCCCATGCCAGGTTGGAGTACACAAAGGCTTCTAAATGTCCGTAGATACCGTTGCTGTGTAATGTTTCTTTGTACCTGTAAAACTTGCTAAGGCTCTTCAGGTCGATCGATACCTAAATAAGAATGTGTATACGTTATTTTAAATAAAAAATATAATATTTCATCTGGCCAATCCTACTTACAATTGATAATCATAACTATAATGAATAATAAAATTAAGAATTTTTTAATTTAAACATTTAGTCAAGTGAACTTTGTTCATCAGGTTAATCAACAGACCTTTATTGTTAATTTAATTGTTCTTTACTGTATTAATGACAAACAATTTTAAAAATTCATACTGGAATTTTCCTCGTTTTTGTACAATTAACATTTCAGTAAAATCAATTTCTTTAATTGTTTATGTGCATCATTTCATTTTGTCTATATTATGAAACGTATATAAATTTACTTCAAGGTCGCATTTGAAATTACTTATACATTACTTTTATTTTTATATTATTTAAATAATAATTACAATATATATGTAATAATTTTAAATAAATATAATTAGTATTTAAAATTTTTCACGTGTTAACCACTCGGTTAATCGATACACCAATACATATGTATGCATTTTTTTTTAATAACGTTAATGTCATGATGAGTCAGTTAAAATTGTAGAACTAAACTTGATAAATTAATGTTACGTATAACTTGTCGCGCCTTTTAAAAAAATAAATGAATAAATTATCAGTGAATAAATAATTTTTAAAAATTATGAATAATTATTGAAATTATCAAGACTTACCTTATTTAATTGAGGATTTCGAAGGTGATCAAGCCCACGGACGAGATTAGCCGAAATTTCGTCACCTGGTCCACGTTGTCCTAACTGATCCCGCTCCATGGTTGGTAAATTATTTGTAGGCAAGTGTAAATTTTTAGTTTTACGAAACTCTTGAGTATTTTCGCGTACTCTATAAATAATTGATAACTTAATAATTTATATTGATAAATATAATTTTAGGAGTAAAAAAAAGTTATTAAGTAACTGGGTGAGAGTAAAAGTGACGTGAGTGAAGTACTCGGACGAAGTTTCCGGTTTCTATTGAGTAGAGCTCGTCAAATGAAAATGTACATCGTACGACCCCGACAGTCAACAGATATTCAGCGTTCTACGTCGACGTGGTGGGTTTTATACGTACGTGACGTTTTTGAAGGGCGTGGTGGGGAAAAGAGCTAAAGCTAAAGGATCGTTCGGTTTTACTTCTCTTCATAACACAAATACGCAAGTATTGTACCTACACATTTATAACATAAATATAGATGTGCAATAGTACAAATACGGTAAAGCGCATGCGTCTTAATTTAAACATTGTATATTTATTTATTTATTTATTTATCAGTTGGAAGAGATAAAAAAAATTAATTACCTGTTTAGTTGCCGACATTTTAAACAGTTGGATATCGGTAATGAATTGTTAAAAAAATTTTTAAACATCTTCTAGTTTCAGATAGTTCAATTGAAGGAAGTTAATGAAATAATTATGACAGACAAAGTTCAACTCAAGTGACCTAACGGTAATTATCGATAAAGTTTTTTAATTTTGTTTAACAATTTAGTTTTTTTACTTTTTAGATCTTTACACAGAGTTTTTTACATTCAAAACAACAAAATTGTGAAGCGCGTAACTAGTCAGCTGATTAACAGCTGATTGACTCTGCTTGCGTGCACTTCACACGAATTTCAATCAAGATATCGGGTTTGTTGTTTTTTTTTTTTTTTTTTTTTTTTTAATTTGATAAACTGCTAGATCATTATTTGTGTTTGTCTTGCATTTTTTTTCAGGAAAAAAATATGGATTTTTTTTTTTTATTATTTATAATGATTTTATAATTAAGATAATTGTGATTTTATAGTTATTATTAATAAGTATTTATTGTTGTTAATTATAGAAAATGAATAACACTGAAGTTGACAGATATTAAAATTTTTTTTGAAATTTTATAGCAATTAAATTATTAAAAAAATTTAATTAAAAAGTTTCACATGTGAAAATTAATAAAAATTACAAGTGAAAATTTTTAGAAGCATTTTTTTATTGTAATAAATAAATTTGTTAAAAAAATTTTTTAAATTGACAGTTGACCGTTAACTTCAGTATTATGAAAATGAGTATGAGCGCGGGTGAATTTTTAATTTATTTTTTTAATAAAGTATATTAAATTTTTATGATTGTAAAGATTTTGAGAATTCTATAAAATTGATTCTTTAATTTTACAATTTTTCATATATTAACTTTAAAAGTGTTTAAATAAGAATTTACAATTATATGTAATCTATTTATTTTACAATTTTAAATTATTACTAAAGTAACATCATAATTTTTCCCGTGACTTTTATCAGCAATTTACGCAATAATTAAAAACGAAATTAGTAAACAAAGTTTTCCACTCCAAAATGTAATTAATTAATTGGGAAAAAAAAAAAAAACTTACGGAGAAAATTTTCCTGGTGGTATTGTAGACAAATCTTTAGATAATTTTGATTGTCTAGTACCCATGGTTACTACTTAGACTACCAAAATAATCTGACTTTTAAACTTTAATTATAGTTTTAATTACTAAAAACTTGATAATGTTTTGTAAATATTAAAAGAAACACAAAGTATTTTATTTGAAGTGCAAATGATTCAATAAAATAGTTGATGACTAATTGAAAGAACTAGTAATTTAACATTTATATTTAAACAACTCAGCGGCTGAGTAGAAACAAAGAGATTCGCACAACTCGCGTCCGATATATCAAATGATCTTGATTATCACGAACGGTGGATGGTGGCAGCAGCTATAGTGCACCAAGGATCTTTCTCTTTTATTTCTAAATACACACACATTTATCATTTATAAACTCACACTACAGACTGTATAATAATACAGTTGTTAATTGCGTGTATTAGTGGCTCATAATTTACTATTACAATTTCTATATACCACTTACTTTTCCCACTCCGCTTATAACATTAATGAACGTCAATATAAAATATTTACATGTTGAAAAATGTAATATCAAACACAACAATGTAAAATACTCTCACTTTGAAATTTATTATTTTTTTTTTTTTTTTTTTTTATATAATAATAATGTAAATGTGCGCTTGCTTTGTTTCTCTAGTTACGCTCTTTTTAATTTATCTCTAATTTATTTTAATTATTCATTAAAATCTACATTTTATAATAATTGACATTTATTACTAATTAAAATTTTTGGAAATTAATTATTATCCTTTTTTTTATGGTTCATTAAAAAAAAAAAAAAAAAAAAAAAAAAAAAAAGGCGGGATAAATTTATATAATTATTTTTAATCTAAAAAATAAATACTCTTGAATTAAAATTTTTATACTTTATGAACTTGAGTAATTAAAAAATTAAACTCATTAAAAGAAGTTCTTTGAAGTACATTCTTATCTTTGAATCGAAAATATTAAAAAAATAATAATTGTAATAAAGAAATTACACTGAAAGGTTCAACTTTTATTATTAATTTTTCAATCCGATTTCTTTGTATGAATTATGTGTTTTAAATCGATAATTTGCCTCTGAAATTAGTAGAAGTCTAAAAATTTTGAAAATTATTTTCATTGACAAAATTATACCAAGAAAATTGAAGGAAAAAAAAAAAAAAAAAAAAAAAGAAAAAAAAACGATATTTTTAAGTTTCAATTTAATTAATGAAAAAAAAAAATTAAAACACATCATTAATTAATTATTTGACTAATTTTTTCGCAAATTCTCCCGTACTACGCAAAGTTAATACTCATTACTAAATTTACTGTCTTAAAAAAAATGTACATAAAAATATATCTCTAAAACAATTCATTTTTTTGGCAAAGGACGTTATCTATAAAATTGTATAATATATATGCTATTTTCTATAAAATGTAATTAGAATAACACATTATAATTTATAAAATAAAAAATTGATTATTACAAATTGAAGTAAAAAAAAATTTCTTCATGAATCTTTCAACTCTTTACAATAGTTTAATTTTTCCATTCAAAAACAAAAACTTGCAAATCTCTACACCTTATAAATTTTCATGTACACAATATTTTACATTTTTTTCATAACTAATTAACAATTACTTATACCAAAAAAATAAATGACCATATTTACAAAGAAATCCTATTACTTTAAAACCTTTTAAGAAAAAAACTCACCTCAAATTTTTCTTCACGAACCTGATAAGTTTATCAGCAGACATCTCCAATCTTCAATACCTTCACTTGTTTTCTTTCTAACCCCCTCTTAAAATCCCAGCCGAATAAACAAATTATTAAATAATCCGGTTGTATATTAGTAAACATCTAAACAGAAGTCGACAATGCCGGCCGAGTTTAAATATTTTTAATAAATAAAAAAGTCCTCCGTAAATTTTCTAAAAATTTTTCTTTCCCGCCCCTTCTCAGCTCAGTGAACCAAAACAACTCTCCAAAACTCCGAAAAAAAACCATACTTGCCAATTTAAATCCTCGCGTTAATTAAACGCAGCGTAGTTCCGCGGAAAAGTGCACCAGACCCGCGACTTGAAGACCTCGGTATAGAAACAATTTCCGCAAAATAAAAAAAAAAACTATTGAACCAGCAGCCCGTGAATCTTCGCTTGACTTATCACTGCGTATTTTTTAAAATTGATATTTACCATTTTAAATAACTTGAATCTTAGCTTTGATTGCACTAGCCGCACAATTTAACTCCTTCGAGCTTACGTCGATTAAACATATTAACTGATAAATTTTAAGGAATTTTTTTGGTGCAATAGTGATATCAAATATTCTTATTATGGAAGAAATAATAATTAATGGGAATTTTTCGTAACAAGTCAATGTAATTAACAAAAATATATGCGAATCGGTACCACAAGAATGGACTATCGGCGGTTTGATAGCGCACAAGACAGTCGCGATCTTTCTCCATGGTCCGCGCTTTACAACGACTCTAGCAACTCTGTGCTATTGTTTAACAACAACAGTTATAAGTTGTAATAATTTACAGAAAATTAATCGCAAAAAAAAAATAATTAATTAATCAACCAGATTAAAAAACAATCTAAAGAAGAAATAAAAGTTCTGAAGATGACTGACAGCTTGGTAACGATGTCATTGGCTAAAAAACCAGCCACTAAGGCAAAAAAAGCAGCGCGGTCTAAACCAACACACCCGCGAACTGCGGATATGGTGAACGCTGCGATCAAATCTTTGAAGGATAGAAGCGGATCTTCGCTGCAAGCTATCAAGAAGTACATCAACACAACTTACAAAATCGACGCTGAAAAACAGGCGCCGTTTATTAAGAAGTATATTAAGGCTGCGGTCGAAAGCGGAGGGCTGGTCCAAACCAAGGGAAAAGGCGCTGCTGGATCTTTTAAACTCTCAGTTCATGGTGAAGCTACCAAACGAGGAAGCAAACCTGCAAGCAAAACCACCAGCAGACGGAAAGCTCCGACTAAAACTGTTAAAAAGGTCAGGACTCCTGTGAAGAAAGCTGTCAAGAGTCCCAGGGCTGTCAAAAAGGTCGAAGTTGTGAAAAAGATCGCGAAACCTATCGCTGCGAAGAAGAAGACAGTCAAGGGTCCAGCTGCCAAGCTATCCAAGGTCAAGGTCAACTCCCCGGCCAAAACTGTTAACAAGGTAAAGAAGAGCCCGGTTAAAGCGAAAGCTGCGAAGAAGGTGAAGAAAGTTGTGAAGAAAAAGTGAATTTTTTTTTTTTTTAAGTGACTTTGGAGTCGATGGATCTCACTGATTTTTTTTTTGTTGAAATTTATGATCTGAGAGATGTTCTTTGGTTGTTAAAATTTTTTTAAGATATATTTAAATGTTTGTTATTATGTATAGATTTATGTATTGATATTATTATTTATTGTTAGCATTTAAGTTATTAATTATGTGTACATATTGTTCATTTAATCATTTGAATTATCTTTTTTGTATTAAATAAAAATAACATATTTTAGTTTAGATATTTTTTTTTATGGTTTTCCTGTGAAATATTTTTATAGTTTTTTATAAAATATTCTTTGTTATAAAAATCTTTAATTCAATCATTTTTGATATTTTAATTAATTATTAGGTAATTATATTTGATAAAATTGTTGTTTATATTTTTAAAATTATTAAATGACATTAATTATTGTTAATTCTAATGGCCTAAGGAAGAAGAAATAGTTATCTTATTATTTTGCTCAGTAAATAATTATCGAATGTTAAAAATGATTGTGTATGATATTACTTCTTATTGTTTATTGTTATTGTTAGATATTTTGAGATGATTATTTTTAAAAAGTAAGTATTTTCTTATTTATATTTAATAAACAAAGAATTTTAATAGTAAAAACTTTAAAAATTCTAGGAAAAATTGATGTTTAATATTTCTACTAATCTAAATTATTCATACATTAATTAAAAATAAAAAAATAAATTGAAGTACTCATTTATTGATCGTGTCCCAGTTTCTGATGAAGATTTATTTTGAATTCCTAAAAATTTCTCTCTGTCATATTAGATGTTTTTATTTTTGATTTATGTTAAAATAATTTAGCAAAAAATTGTACAATCTAATAAAAAATCAAAATTTGTTAAATGTCACGAAAATATATTTTGGTTAATAAAATAATTGTGAAAAATTAAAATAGTTTTGGTATTTTAAATTATTGATATGACATTTCACGCCTTTGTCATATTATTTTAAAATAATAATTATCAATTATTAATTTTAAATAACACAAATTACTAATTACTAATGAAATTAATCTATAGAAGAAAATATTTAGATTTTAACAAAATATTTTTAATAATTGTTTCTGACAATGCAGTAAGTTATTCATATAATTTTAATTACTTAGAAAATATTTAAAAAATGTAATGAATTATTTCTTGAAATAAAATAATAATAACAATAATATTTAGAATATGATTTACAACCTAAAAGATCAGAACTGTCATTAAAATTTTTTTTATTTATTTATTTATTTAATATCAATACATACAATACAAATAGAAAACCATGTATGCACCTATAGAGGTGTGACAATAACACCTGTACATAGGCCTGGTAAAATTAGTTTATTATAATTACATACTTATTTCAATTTTAACAATTAAAAAAAAATAAATCTTGTAAATTCAAAAATTTCCCGCCAGGTGTCAGCTAATGTGCGCGCCATATTGAACATTTTAAAAATGGCGTCTGGATGATCCCTCGTGACTCGCGACCATTATCGATTATATTTTACCGTTCATACGTACATGACAACTGTGTAGTCTGTAGTGTATGTCAGTGTATTCCTGGCAGTGGCGTGAATCGACATCACCCAAAAGCCAGAATCCATAATTTATATCTACTTATATCTGGGCATTTAGTTACCAAACAGTATACAGTATATCTTATCCAATATATCTGTACGTTTTGCTCAGTTTGTTCAGTTTAATTCTTATCTGTTAGTTTTATTAAACTCGAATATTTATTCAGCGTTTTATGATTGTAGATTTACGTGGATTAAGCTAAGAAGATGGGCTCGCTTTTCCGGAGTGAGGAAATGACCTTGTGTCAGCTCTTTTTGCAAAGTGAAGCTGCTTATGCCTGTGTTTCTGAATTAGGAGAACTTGGACTTGTCCAATTTCGTGATGTAAGTATATTTTTATTATTATTTACATTTTTATTCTAATCACGAAACATTGCCATTGTTTTCATTATTATTATTACTGATAGTCCATGTAGTTATTTCGACAAGCAAGTATTTTACTTACTCAAGTAATTAGTACCGAGTCATATGACTAGACAGAGAACCTTGAACAATTTACACGCCCAAATAAAAACTTTTTTTTTTATTGTTTAAAATTAAATTTATTTATTAAATTATTTTAAGTATTTAAATAAATATCTTAATTTTTGAAAATAATCTAAGTATTAATATTTAAAAATTGAAATAAATATATGACTTAATATATTTTTTTTTGAAAGATAAAAATAATATTTAACGTAAATTTATCAATAAATTTATTTTATTTGCGTGGTAGTAAATAACGATAAAATATTTGATAACTTATTACAGTTAAATCCTGACGTAAATGCATTCCAACGTAAATTCGTCAATGAAGTCCGTCGGTGCGATGAAATGGAGCGTAAATTACGTTACCTGGAGAAAGAAATTAAAAAAGATGGAATCCCGATGCTGGATACTGGTGAGAATCCGGAGGCTCCACAACCTCGTGAGATGATCGATTTAGAGGCGACCTTCGAAAAACTCGAAAATGAACTCCGAGAAGTTAATCAGAATGCAGAAGCTCTAAAGAGAAATTTTTTAGAGCTCACTGAGCTCAAGCACATTCTACGCAAGACCCAGGTCTTTTTCGATGAGGTAACAATAATCTATTAATTTTATATTACAGACATTATGATATGATATTAATAGTACTACAACTAATCAAGGCTAATTATAACCATTATTATTTTAAAAAATCCATGGCTAATTTTTTTTAACAAGTCGATAAACATGATACATAGCAAGATTGATTTTGAATACTCATACCGATTGAGTATGAGTGACTAATTGTTTTATAATGAATGAGCATGAATCTAAGCTCGCTGCAAATCAAGCATTTGGCTCAATGTTTGTTTTATTATGAAAGTTTATTTCTGCTAAGCGCAATTCACGCAAGATGAATTTTATTTTTTAATTAATAAACATGTCAAAAATCTAGCACCGCACCTACTACTAAGTACTTTTAATCATTACATGGTAATTAATAGACACATTTAAGTGTCTCAGACACAATGTTTGATGTTTTGATTATTAATACATTAATGAATGAATTATTTATTTAATAATAATTGAGTGATTTTAGGATTAATGTTAGTGTTGCCAACTAACAATGTTGTTGCAGTGTTTTAATAATTAATACAAATTATTTTTATTTTATAACCGTTTATAGCGATACTAAAAAAATTACAATTTTTACGTTAGAAAATTTATAAACAACTCATTCCATAGTATTTATTTAATTTTAATTAATTTGAGTTATAACAAGATTCTGATTGTTATAAAATTTTTCATCGATTATTTTGTTGAGGTTATTTAAAATAAAAATAATTTGTATTAATAAAATAAAAATTAAAAATGCTGAATATGGAGATGTCATGTCACAGATGGCAGACCCAAGCCGCGAAGAAGAACAAGTAACTCTTTTGGGTGAGGAGGGCCTCCGCGCTGGCGGCCAGGCTCTTAAACTCGGGTAATTAATTGTGGTGCTCATTTCAAAGTCTTACAATCTTTATTTAATTTATCAACATCAATTGATAAATTAAAATCAAAGATCATTAAACTATTTAAAATTTACATGACCGAATATCACATGCATGTAATCATATAAAAAATTGAAAACTCACTTATGCACTGCACAGTGTGATCTCGGTCTAAAGTCCTATCCTAAAATCTCTTTTCAAAAAATTTAATTATTATTTGGAAAATCAGGCAGTCGATCAATTTATTTTTAATTTTTTTTTTTTGTTTAAAATTGACTGAGTTGAAAATAAATTCACAGTTAAATAACATATTCACAAAATTTAAACAATAGATAATACATATGGTGCACCACGAGGCTTGTGATTTATTTAATATTGAGCACAATAAGTCAGTGTATTGTATAATTGCAGCACCTGTACACTGCTGAAGACACCGTAGGAAGTCACTATAGGAATCCCCTCAGGCAAGCTGTTATCAACCGTTATTTTTTTTTTAATATGTTTGCCCATATTTTTTTTCGCAAGATTTATTTATTTATTTATTTTATTTCATGTTTTTATCTACAAGTACACAAGTCTGTCTTTCTTGAGCAATTAAATTTTTTTTAATTAAAATTTTTCACATAGCAGTTAAATTTAATTCAAAGAAATTGAAATTCTTATAATGAAATAATCAGAATTGTGTACTTAGAGATTGTCTGAGTGTCGTGGCTAAATTTTTTTTTAAACTAAAATTAACAATCTAATAGTTAGCTTTTAGTTGAAAATTTTTTTACACAAACTATAACAGTTGATACAGTTTGACATGTGTAATTAAAACCAATAATAAAATATTAATAATGATAATTAAAAATTTCAAGCTGTATCGAATAAAATCAGCAATTAAATGGCAGCCATAGAATAAAATAAAATCACTATCTCAATAGCTTCGATTCACTTTTAAAATAATAGATAGTTTATTTATAAAGCCATGTGAATAACAATTTAAAATTTAATTATATAAAGCAAGGAAGTATTATTAATAATTAAAATAATAGATGATGATGGTGGCCATGGGTATGTATATTCACATATATTTATTCCAATTAACATTTCTTAGCACGTGTCTCTTCATTTTCAATTTATTTATCATATATTTTAAATTGAATATATGATAAAAAAAAGCCTCGTTTTGCCATAGCACCATGTTTTATGTCTTGTCTTGTTGCTTGTTTTTTTTTTTTTTTTTTTTTTTTTAATTTTATTTTTGTGTACCTGCATAGCCTCAGATTTTTGTCATTGTTTATTTGTGTGACCTAGTAGTTAATAATAGAAAAATCAAAATTTACTAACTATTACATCGGGCCCGTTTAAAAATAAAATGCCAATGGATTTTTAAAAAACATAAATATAATTTTTTATAAAATTATTTTCAGAATTTTTTTAAAAATATTTATTGCTGAAACGGCAATTTATATTTACATTGTTATTTATATTGGTAATAAATTTAATCTTTAATCATTTGATAAGAAATGACTAAGTATAAAAATAATTAAAGATTAAAATTAGCATAAATTTATAATTTCTTAATTAATTGTTAATAAAATAAAAAATTGAGTTCTGGTCCGGTGTAAATAAATACAGTGTGTTAATGTGGTTGTGTCTTGTCTGTTGTGTCGTCAGCAAGAGCACGCAGGCTTGAACCCCACCGAGTCCATGACACGCGCGTTGATTAGTGATGATAATATCGCCCGCCAGTCCGCCCTTGGTCCTGTCCAGTTGGGGTACGTACCTTCTCTCATCCTTCTGTTCAAATAAATAACAAACAAACCACCTGACTTACCATTTACCACTTGCCACTTGTTACTTGTATTGCTCTACTATCTAAGTCTAAAATCTTAAATTGACTATCTTGAATCTTCTTCTCTGGTCCTTACCCAGAATTAATCAGCAATGACAAAAAATTACATTAATTGTTAATTATTTCAGAAAACTTCAGTCAACCTGGTAAAGTTATTTCGATTTCTGATAATTTATTATCGTTATAATTATTAACTATTAATCTCATCTATCCTGGTAATATTATTACTTTTAAATATAAATGTTTAGTGATTGCTTTACTTAAACGTGTGTCCCTATTCCTTGATGATATTTAGTAGATTGTTTAAATTATATTAAATGTGGTAAATTGTTTTTATTGATACCGTAGATTACTATTACTATTAAATATAATTTTAAAAGATATAAATCTAATGGAGTTGGAATGTATTCGTAGATTTTTATTGTAAAAGCACGGATTATTGAATATCTGTATTGCTTTCACCTCTGTCTAATGCCCAAAAAAAATATTTATTTACATTAACATTTTTAGTCAAACAAATATTTTTAGGAGTATAAGAGACTGAAAATATTTTTTATTAATATTATTTTTAATCTGGATTTCAGAGATTGGATATGTACTAATGAACTTTGAAAAATGGAGCTTGGAATTATTAATTTATGTTGATAGAATATTAACTAAAAAATTTGAACATCTGTTAACGATATAAACTAAATGAACGAAGAAAAACAATTACACATTGTTTCAAGATAATGTTGAAATTTTGCAGGGTAAATTATTCAAAGATAATTTAGGTAAATAGAGACGTTAATAAAATTTCTTGAAATTGATAAATTTTTTGCAAATTTAAATTTATTGATGTGATAATAAAATCTAAAAGATTTATGATCATAATAATTATTATAGTATAATATATGCAGGCAATTTAATTTCCTGACAAAAAAAGTGTAGCTTCATGTAAATAATTATGTATTTACTTAGTGGAAAATTTATTGATTCGTTAAGTAGATATTTGTTTAAGATAAGTCATTTTTACTTGATTTACAATTTACTCTTTAACTAATCAATTTTATAAAATGATATTAATTTTTCAAAGTTCATGTAATCTATTACCAAAAAAATAAATAAATCTTCTACTTCGAGATATTAAATATTTTTAGTCTCAAAATTCCTCTTATCAGTACTCTAAAATCTTTTACAACATCGATATAAACTTACATCAAAACATTTTTTACACATCAAATTACTCCATTTTTTACTCATAAAAATCAACAATTTGTTTATCTGCATCCTCGCGTTTATTTGTATCGTTAAAAAAAAAATCTAAACTGTAAAAATAGATTTTAGTTGTTTGAGTAATTATTTTTAAGTGTGGGTTTTATTTATTATTTATTTATCTTTATTTGTTTGTCAGTATTTATGTATTATTGCTGTATTTTTTATTTAAAGCATTTTTTATTTTATTTAATATTTAATATCAATTTAGATTATTATCACTTTATTTGTAATTATTTTTTAATTACAAGGTATGTAAAACAAAATAATTTTCTCCATGGCTACGTAAAAAGATCATCATTAATTTTATTAAAATATTCACTTCCAATGGCTTCATTTTTATTATATATATTTTATTCATTCATATTTTTATAAATATATATAAATCATAAATTTTAATTAATAAAATTAATCGATACAGATTGAAAATAGACTAGGGCACTGATGGAGTGTAAGAGCATATAGAAGAACTTTTTATTTTTCCAATGCAATGACGACGTGCCGATTTTTCATCGTTAACAATTTAAAAAAAAAAAAAAAAAAAAAAAACTCCTTACTAACAAATCCCAGTCCTTAAAAATTATATTATTTATAGTTAATTAAATTGTTCATAAATTAATATTAATTTTTTATTTTTAAAATTAGTTTTGTCGCTGGTGTTATTTTGAGAGAAAGAATACCGGCGTTTGAGCGAATGTTATGGCGAGCATGCAGAGGAAATGTATTTTTACGTCAAGCTGAAATTGAATCTCCTTTGGAGGATCCATCAACAGTGAGTAACTTCTTAGTGTAATTTATAATTAAAATTAGTGTATGAATAATGATTATTATTATTATTATTATTATTATTATTATTATTATTATGTTTTTTTTTTTTTTTTTTTCTTCAGAGTGACCAAGTCTACAAATCAGTTTTCATTATTTTCTTCCAAGGAGATCAATTGAAAACACGTGTAAAGAAAATCTGTGAAGGATTTCGCGCAACTCTTTACCCATGCCCTGAAGCTCCTGCTGACAGACGTGAAATGGCAATGGGTGTCATGACACGCATAGAAGATTTAAATACCGTAAGATTTTTTGTTGATAACTTCATTTAATTAGTTAAAAAAATATAATTTTATATCCAAGAATTTTTATCATTACTGATAATACTCAAGAACTGATTCGAGATGTAATTAGTCATAACTCAAGAAAATATGATTCAATTAACAATAATTATCAGTGATTCAAATCTATCAGTACTCAATTGATCAATTATAAAGAATTTTATCAGTTAATATTTTCATAATTAACTATAATTTTCAAATTAAGATTTATATTCTTAATTAATCACTTAATTTTAAAATGACTAATTTAAATACATTCATCAGGTCCTTGGCCAAACTCAAGATCACCGTCACCGAGTGCTTGTAGCAGCAGCAAAAAATCTGAAGAACTGGTTCATCAAAGTCAGAAAAATTAAAGCTATTTATCACACCCTAAACTTGTTCAATCTTGACGTCACACAAAAATGTCTGATCGCCGAGTGTTGGGTTCCTGTGCTCGACATTGAGACAATTCAGTTGGCTCTACGTCGTGGAACGGTATTAAATCAAAATCTTAATAACATTAATAATAATTTACAATATTCAATCAATAAAAACTAAATTATTGTCAAACAGGAACGTAGTGGAAGTTCAGTGCCTCCAATTTTGAATCGCATGGAGTCGTTCGAAGATCCGCCGACTTATAATCGTACGAATAAATTTACCAAAGGGTTTCAAGCACTGATCGACGCCTATGGAGTGGCATCATACCGCGAGATGAACCCCGCGCCTTACACCATTATCACCTTTCCATTTTTATTCGCAGTCATGTTTGGAGATTGCGGTCACGGCGCGATAATGTTCTTTTTCGGTCTCTGGATGGTCTTGAAGGAAAAACCTCTATCAGCTCAAAAATCTGACAATGAAATCTGGAACATCTTCTTTGGCGGTCGCTACATCATATTCCTCATGGGGTTGTTCTCCATGTACACTGGGCTCATATACAACGACATCTTTTCAAAATCTCTCAACATATTCGGTTCTTACTGGGAGGTAAACCTAGACTGGAAGACCATCAACACCAACAAAGGTCTGTCTCTAGACCCGAAGCCAGATTACGTTGGACACCCGTATCCTCTAGGTATGGACCCTGTCTGGCAGTTGGCAGAAAACAAGATCATATTTTTGAACTCCTACAAAATGAAGATATCAATCATATTCGGTATAATCCACATGTTGTTCGGTGTGATGGTCGGTCTGAAAAATCATCTATACTTCAAAAGACCGCTTAATGTAATCTGCGAGTTCATACCCCAGGTCATTTTCTTGGTGTTCTTGTTCCTGTATATGTGTCTGATGATGTTCATTAAGTGGACTTCATATTCAGCGACCAACCCGGATCCTTACAGCACTCACTGTGCGCCTTCTATTTTAATAACATTTATCGACATGGTTCTCTTTGCATCTCCGAAGGAAAAAGATCCCAAGGACCCTTGCGACAAATTTATGTACGGCGGTCAGTTTGGACTCCAACGGTTCCTCGTAGTAATTGCGCTGCTCTGTGTACCGGTGTTGCTGCTCGCCAAACCTATCATGATAATGCGCGGACGTAAACAGCATCAGCAGTTGAACAATCACGGCCAGGAAAACGGAGATGTTGAAGGAGCTGGTGCTGTTGTGCAGAATCCAGTACACAGAGAAGAAGAAGAAGAGATGGGTGAAATTTTCATTCATCAGGGTATTCATACTATTGAATATGTACTCGGTAGTATTTCACATACTGCCTCTTATTTACGTCTCTGGGCTCTTTCACTTGCTCATGCTCGTAAGTATTTTTTTTTAATTTTGTCTTTAAAAAGAAAAAAATAATTTATCTTTTAATATTTTTTTTTTTTTTTTTCCAGAATTATCTGAAGTATTATGGAACATGGTAATGAAAATAGGTCTCACTAGTGGTGACTGGTTTGGAGGAGTAGTTTTGTGGGCATTGTTCGCCTTTTGGGCAGTATTGACAGTCGGAATTCTTGTTCTCATGGAAGGATTGTCAGCTTTCCTTCACACCTTACGTCTTCATTGGTAATTTATTTTTTAAAAAAATCTTTTTTATTAAGACTTAAAAAAATTATTGTTTATATTTAAAAAACCGAATTTTTTTTTTATTTTTTTAGGGTCGAGTTCCAAAGTAAATTCTACGAAGGTACTGGCTATACTTTCAGTCCATTCTCCTTCGAAATAATTTTAGAATCCGCTCAGACTACTACCGAAGAGTAAATCAGTATCAGCTTTAATACACGTTATTCTATTGAATTAAAGCTTTGATTTGTTTATTTTAAATATTGATAATGACAATATATATATATATATTTGTAATGTAATTGTGAAAAATGTTTAAGTACATAAATTGAAATTGTAATTAATTTATCTTTTAACATGTTAAAATAGCACCTATATCTAGATCTGATGAACTGGTTGAAATGTCAATCATTAGAATAGATCGTTTTGATCGAAATGTTTATTTTAAAGATCTATCTAATTGAAATATTTATTTTGTTATTATAATAATATTATTTGCCGAATTTATCATGCTGATAAGGTCATGGTAGTTGTGTACTTATGGCTTTTTTGAATTCATTGTGTATGTAGTATAACATTGAAATAAATATGATTTATTTACTTGAAAAAATGTAAAATTACTAAAAAATATGTAAGATTAACTGAATATATTCATTATTTTTTAAATTCTTATTCAAAAATTATGAAATTTATTAAATAATTAAATAATCAGCTGTTACCCGCTCTCTCTACTCAGCACTTTATAGAATTACATTTTTAGATCTAGATAAATTTCAATTGGAATATTGTTTTGACTTACACAGATTTTAAATTTTATCGAATTTCCATTTACCTTTTATCTATGTGATTATTGTAGATAATATTTTTTATAACTTTTAATGTGCAATCACTATAACATTCTCGTAGCTTTTTCACCAAAATGAATAAAAATTGACATAATGTAATGTAATAGTAACATGTCATTCTTATTGCAGTCGTTAATCCTGGTGCCTTTTTTCAACAGCAAGTTAACTATTTTTGGACGGTATTCTTCAATCATCTCTTGAATGTAGATAAATATTAATCTTATATTCCTCAAGAGTTAAAATGAATTTAATTTCGAAAAAGGTTCATTCCGACATATATTCATCCAAATAATGATTCGGCCGAAAATTACGAACGAGTGTTCGTCTGTTCATTCATTTTGGCTCAAAAATTTTCGTTGTTATGTTTTTTAATTAATTGAGACCTTGTGACTTTGAAAGATTCTATTAATATAGCTTTAGTTTTTTCCTCTATTCAACATTATATTTTTCGAAATTTAGAAATTTGTAAAATTCATTATTTTAAATTACATTTTATATTAACTTTCCAAGTTCTAGTAATTTATTAATTCGGAATGTTCTCAGTCTGACTAGTTGACTGCAACCCTAGATAATTTCTCGAGCGTTTTAAACTCGTACATAGCGGGAAGTTTCAGGGATGACCTACAGCGTAATTTCAAAAGAGAGTATTTACTATTAAGCCAAAAATCATAAATTATAACCGAAAATAAGTTTTACATTAATATTTTGTTTGGCTCTTCATAAGGGGTCCAGGAAAAATTCCAACCTTAGTTTGGCCTCAGCTAGATTTATGCAATATCTGAGGGTTTTAAACTCAAGTACTTAGATAAATGGGAGTTTTATTATATTATATGTAAGCAAAATTACTCCGGTTTTACAGATTCCCGAAATAAATAGCCTAAATTCTTACGTTAAATGGGAGATACAAACCAATTACAATTTTTGTATCTTTTTTCATTTTAAATTTTCTTTTATAATTAAAATTTTATATTTTTCGTTCTTTCTTTTAAACGATTTTTCCATAAGGGCACTGTAGGAGGCCAACGATAAGGCCAGCTGCAGTTTACTCAAGCTTCAAAGTATATTTAATCATAATAAGCCTTCTTAAAAACCCATAAAAAAAAAGTTATTAATGAGTAAAATAATATTTCCGTTGCATGGAAAACTGTAATAAAAACACATTTACAAAATCGGAGATCTTTAACATAGTCAGTCTATTTGAGCCCAAAATTCTTCTTTTTTTTTTTTATATCTATGTCAGAAAACAAATTAATTTTGTTAAATTTATATGCATATAAAAATTAACTTAAAAAATAAAGAAAAAGAAATATATGCTTTTCGGGCGGACATAACACAACATAATATAATACTGCTAGTAAGAGGAAAAAAAATATAGAGTGAATCATTGTGATTGCTATTATCACGTTCTATAAAGAAATTAAAGCAAGCAACTTTAAATGATTTGAAATGATTAGCCTTCTTGTTAATTATATATCTATATAATATTCAAATCCAATACTTTTAAATCATTTCAAATTAGATTTCTTAATCAGGGTTGGTAAAAATTCTAATTAAATACTCCTAATTATGGCTATTCCGTCGAGATCCTGGGAAGTTGAGACAAAAAAAGAACCGAAGAAGAAAAGTTAAAAACAAAAAAATGGATCCAGCTCGAGTGATTCATCATATTCGTCTGAAGACGAGAAGAAAAAACAAGAAGATACGTCGAAGAATAAGCGTAAGAGTTCTGCTGAAAAAGAAAAGCGAAAGAGGCGTAAAGATAATCTTCAAAATAAGAAAAAATCAAACGTAGTTTGAAAAAAGAAAAACATCAAGAAATATGTCATATGTTGGTCGCTGTCAAAGAAGTAAAATACATTTTTATTAATAAAACAATCATCATGATAAAATTTTAAATATTTTTATTTTAATTTTATTAACAGCGAAACGTTGCATTTTTTAATAAACTAACATTGTTGTCATTTGGTCCAAGTTCCCAATAACTTATGAATTATTTATAATCATGGATGAGAATAATGTTAATAGTTAGTTACATTTTTCAGAAGTCTATATACTGCGGAAGAAATTTAATCTTTTCAAATCTCGCACTCTTTTATGAATTTAGCTATTTAACTATTCAAATTTTCTTTACCTGTGTTTTAATTTTCATCACAGAAATAATTACATAGAAAAATCTTTTGAAAAGTCTTTACCAAAATTTTACCGATATTGGAATGAGCAGACATTTAAAAATTTTCAATGTTTTCAAAATACACAAATCGTTCTAAAATTTTAGAATTTCATATAAAAAGTATATTTTAAAAATTTCATATAGTTTTTCACGTGTAAATATTTTTATTTTTTATCATGATTTAGACGTTAAAAAAAAAGAAATTATCGGATATTATTTTATGTCAGATTTCAGTATTATTAATAAAAAAAAAAAAAAAAATTAAAAATAAATATAATTACAAGAAAATAACAAAAATATGGGCTATTTACTTATTTAACCTTTGTAATTTTCAGATAAAATTTTTAACGTCATTTTAAATTTGATTAAAAAAACAAGTCCAGTGCAACGTGTAACGATCGATCCGTAAATATTATCACATGTCATCCTACCACTGCTGGTAGCTAGCTAGTTCTTCTCCTACTTGAATATAATTCTATAAACAAAAATACTAAATATCATTTATACATATACACTTGTAAATATATGCATATAAAATAAGTGTCAAGTGAAAAGGGAAAAAAAACCTAGATGATACTCTGCATTGTACCAGTGCAGACCCCAGACCCAAACATATAGTTTTACTTCTCCTTACTTTTACCCTTTCTTTTACCAACTCCATATCTATTTTTCTCCTTCACTATTACATATACTGTGACACGTACATGGAGTTTCATTACTTCACAAATTGAAGGTAAGTAACGTATACTTATATACATATATAACGGCCGAATGGGTAATCTCCCAGAGCCAATTGCAATAATAATACATATATAATAGTACAGTATACAGTGTGCATTTGCGCATTTACCAACTCTCCTCAACGTTCCACACTCCTCCACTTTTCTGACTGCTGTCTGGTTTTTTCAGTATTCTCTGCTTCTCCAGTTATTCGTCTGGTCTGATCGTCTGTAGTCTACCCCTCCGGACTTGCCAGTTTACCATCAATAATTATAACTATAACTACAGTTATAAATAAATAATTAAAATTCTTATATTAATAACAATCGTTTCATTATTTTTAAACACCGGACATTTTTAAATTTATTAAATTAATAAAACAATTGTCAATAATGGCTAAACAACGTGTTTGTATTATTGGATCTGGTAATTGGTGAGTTATTGATTTATTATTTTTGTTTAAAAAATTAAAATAGTATTTTATTACTTTATAACATTTAATAAGTTTCAGTTAAATACTTCGATTTTTATTCTTTAAGTCTGTTACTATTAAAATAGTTGTGTAATAAGAGTACAGTTGTGTTAAAAAGTAATTTTTAATGATACTCATTTTAACTGACTATTTATTGGTCTTGATTTATTGGTTTTTATTTAAAAAAAAAAATTAATACCAAGTAAATTTTTTGAATTGAATTAAATTTTTTTTTTTAATTTCTATCAATGTAGTTTTTTTTTTAATTTATCTATTAAAAAAATTTTAAAAATTCTCAGGTTTATGTAAGTGTCATAGTTTTTATTGATAAATTACTAAGCGTAAGATTTTTAATGTTAAAAAACATGTTTTTTAGTTTTATTAATTTAGTGGCCTTGACCTTTGCGTTGGATAAATATAGATGTATATATATCGATATAACATTTATTGATTGACTTTTTTAATACGGAAGAAAAATCTAAATTATGTGCCAAGGTTACGTGATTAGATTTTTATTTTATTTAATTTTATTATTTTTAGTTTATTTAATTTTATTATTTTTGATTGTCATTAATTGGTGATTGTTTTTCAGGGGATCAGCAATTGCCAAAATTATTGGAGCAAATGCCCAAAGGTTGGAAAATTTTGAAGATCGCGTGACGATGTATGTTTATGAAGAGATTATTGACGGTCGGAAATTAACGGAGATAATAAATGAAGAGCATGAGAATGTCAAATATCTACCAGGTCATAAGATACCAGAGAATGTGGTAAGTTTTTATCTTTAAGTATTATTATATTATTATTATCTGTATTAATATCGTTAAGAATTACGTTTTAAGTACATAGTTGTAATCGTAAATAATTTAAAAAAATTTAATTGCCTTGATAAAATAATTTTATCTATAAAAAACCTGAGGACCTATTAGCTATCATTTTTAACATTAATTGACTAAAATAATTTTTTATTAACATCGTTATTATGACAATTGTTATTTTTATTGCTCATTGATTTGAAACAAAAAAAAATATTTTGCTTATTCAACATCTGTTACACGTCATATTTCACCTCAAACAATTTTATCCAAGGACAAACTTTTGTCTATATTATTTGTGTAATTTTCTTTATTATTTTAAAAAGGTCGCATGACCTAAAGAGACAGATAGAAAGTCAACTCCCACGACGGTTTAATAATAAGCTCGATGTATATATTTAAACTTTTCTAAAAGAAAATAGAAACAGAGATCTAGTTACTGAATTATAAAAAAAACTCAATATTATTTTTTAATCTTTTAAAATTTATTTTATTTAAATCTCATTCGCTGGAATATCTTAAGGATAATTAATTTGAAAAATAATTTACAGGTCGCTGTCCCAGATGTTGTCGAAGCAGCAGCAGATGCGGACATTCTTGTATTTGTAGTTCCTCACCAGTTTATACGAAGAATATGCAGCACTTTGCTTGGAAAAATAAAGCCAACCGCTTGTGGATTATCGCTTATCAAAGTAAATATTTAATCAAATAATAAAGATTATAATAAATAAATACTGTAATAAAATAATAATCAAAAAATTTTTTTAAGGGTTTTGACCAAAAAGAAGGCGGTGGAATAGATTTAATTTCACAGATAATCGCCACTGAATTAAACATTCCTATGGCTGTGTTGATGGGCGCTAATTTAGCATCCGAAGTCGCTGATGAAATGTTTTGTGAAACTACTATTGGTAATTATATTTTTATTACTGGCATTAATAAAATAAAATAAAGACTAAAGATATGAGATATTAAATTATTTGCAAGTTAATTATATAAGTTTATTAGCCGAAGTGTAATTACAAACAATTTTTTACAGGTTGTAAGGATAATGCAATGGGCGTTATTTTACGTGATATGATTCAGACTCCGTTTTTCCGTGTTGTTGTTGTTGATGACGTTAATTCTGTCGAGTGTTGCGGTGCACTTAAGGTAAGTCATTTGTCATTCCTCATATAATTGAATAAAAAATAATTTTATATTTATACTTTATTGTTTATTTTTTTTACAGAATATTGTTGCGTGTGGAGCTGGATTTGTTGATGGTTTAGGTCTAGGAGATAATACGAAAGCTGCTGTTATACGTTTAGGATTAATGGAAATGATTAAATTCGTGGATGTTTTTTATCCTGGTGGTAAATTAAGTACGTTCTTCGAGAGTTGCGGAGTGGCTGATTTAATTACAACCTGCTACGGTGGACGTAATCGTAAAGTTTCCGAAGCTTTTGTTAAGACTGGCAAGGTAAGTTATTTTTATTACATTTTTTAAGAATGTATTGAATGTAAAAAATTCCTGAACTTCGAATACAAAAATTTTAATTAGATATTTGAGTTTTTTTTTTACTTGTATATCATTTCTGGCTTTTACAAGGCTGATTGATTGTCTCAGCGTCTCCACATATAGTCTCTCTCTATTATCAACGTATGCTCTCCGCTTTTTATATTATCAACTCAATCTTTCAACTCTTATTATCAATATATTCTCCACTTTTATTATCAACATATTCCAATATATTCTCCACTTTTTATTATCAACATATCTCTGCTCTCACTTTCAAATTCCTGCACATATCTTTCATTATTCTCCATGCGGCTGTGGACCGACTTGTGCCTTCTGTGTACTGCATTTACCCCCTATTCCTCGCCCCTTTCGATCGGTTGTTGGAATAGTGGCGATGGGGAAACCACAGAGAAAACCCATGGCCAGTACAGTTCGGCTACCGGAGCGACCCCCGACGGTTGGTGTTGGAACTATTCTAACAACCGTCGGGGCTCGAACCCTCGCCTCACGGCATGATATGTGCGACCAAACTAAAGGGATAATGACTTAGTCCGCTCGGCCATCATGCCGCTTAATTTTAATTAGATAATTTTTTAGATATTTTAAATTAACAATTATTAATAATATTATTTTCATTATCATCCATAATTCTTAATTATAATATGTATATCAGGAATGTGGACTAGATAGGATCATAATAACAAATTACATTATTATTTCTGCGACGTTTCGGTCATTTATTAGACCTTCATCAGGCATCTGAAAATTACTCAAATTAATAACTAACAAAATAACATAACAATTGATACAATTCTAATATTTACCATAATACGAATTCTAACAATCACTATCTTACATTGCACAGTTGCCTTAGTCATATAAATCCTCACAAAGTTAACAAAATTGATAGATTTATTAATTATTCTTACTATTAACTCAGAAATAAAGTACACATGACACTTATAAAATTGTTATTGCGTGGCAACAGTTAACTCGAATCTAAACTTTATGTACTATCCTGCAAGTCATTCGTCATACAAACTAGCGCTGCTTGCGTGAAATATTCGATTCAAATTCCATATATAAAATATAATTCTAAATACCTCAAATAAATTACTCTCGAAGATCAGCATACTATATAAACAAAAACTTAAAGTTAAATGACTCCGTTAAGTCTCTAATACAAAATAAATTATTTTCTCCTAGTTGATGATTTATAATCCTGTAATATATCATTATATAAAATACTTAGATTGTTAGTGTCAGTTCTTTTATTCACAATATCGTTTATTTTAATAAAAATCATTTCGCTAACGTTGCGTTTCCACCAATTTTTTTCTATATCTAAAATCTTTACCTCGTCAAACACAAAATTATGATGTTGGTCGAAATGATGTGATGCTAATGCCGTTTTGCTCTCTTTTACTATGTTAATGTTTTTGCAATCATAGATATGCTGTTTCATTCTATTCCCTAAATACTGTTTAGTCTGTCCGATATAGCATAAACCACATGCCTGATGAAGGTCTAATAAATGACCGAAACGTCGCAGAAATAATAATGTAATTTGTTATTATGATCCTATCTAGTCCACATTCCTGATATAAATATTATAATTATTAATAATAAAATATTTTTGAGCGTTCTCGTAAAAGTTTTATTATTTTTAATACAATAATATTTTTTAATATATCTATAAACTCCGTTGATGACTAGAGCAATAAATTAGATTATTAAAAAGTTTATTTTATTATTTTGTTGATAATAAATTTATTTACAAAATAAAAATAATTTTAGTCGATTGTTGAATTGGAGCAAGAAATGTTGAATGGACAAAAACTTCAAGGACCAATTACTGCTGAAGAAGTAAACTACATGCTGAAAGCCAAAGACATGGAAGTCAGGTTTCCATTATTCACTGCGATCCACCGAATTTGTGTCGGTGAATTGCAGGCTACTGATCTCATCGAGTGTATTCGCAGCCATCCAGAACACATGTAAGCTCAAAATCAAGTATAATAATCGTCTTTTGTCAAGTAAAAAAATGTATACTGATAAAAGGAGTCTTGGAGTATCGTAACACTTTTTTTCAATTGGTTGTGGACGTTTAAGGGTTTCTTACTCTTTTTTTCTTCAATCGGACCTTTTATTTAATTAACAATTTTTGTTTTAGATTTAATGCTTATGTAAATATGAAAAAATGATCTAGGAATTTTAAATTATAGAAAGTGCATCACAGTTGTAGATAAAATTCCCTATTTTTTGATATTTTTTCAAATGATGCACTTTTATTTTAAATTTAAATATAAATTGATTATTTATTTGACTTAAATTTGTTTTGATGATCCTGCTTTTGAATTTACAATCACAAAAAATTTTCTCAGCATTTACAGCCAGTAAATGAAATTAATTTTTTATTTTACTAGCTAAAAGTATAAGATTTAATTAAGAAAAAATCATGGAGGAAATTTTTTTAATTAAAACTGTAGGACATATTTTGAGTAACTGCATTTTAAAAATTCAATTAGTGGATTTTGTCAACACTAGAACCAAAAACAATTCACCAAATAAATTAATTAAAATTGATAAATATATACTTTTTGATATATATTTGTCAACAAAAGATATATTTTTGTTTGTTAAATGTGTAATGATTAGCTAGAGTAATAGGGTATAGAATTAAACCCAAAGATAAAATATATCAAAATAATAAAAAACAGAATGTTTGAATTTGGGATGTGATATAAAAATTGTTATCAATCTGAATTGTATCAGTACGGATTAAATATATATTTAAATTTTATTGTCTGTTAAATCAAAGCGAATTTACTTGAATTTATTATCCACTGTTATTATCCATTCTAAAATTGTCTTTATTAATAAATTGTTAATTGCATGTCTCTGTCATCTGTTATTAATTATTATATAACTGGCTTGTTAGAATTAATTCTCTGTTTATTTTTAGTATTTAAGAAATCATTGTTTCATATTTTTTTTTATCATTTCATTTCATTCATATTCAGGTACGACAACGACGAGAACCTCCCACCGAGATGTCATCTTTAATATTCAACATCAGGTATCATCAAATAAACAACAATAATGATGATAACGATTTTTTACTCAAGATTAAAAATTAACCAAATAAATGTAATATTTTTTTACAAGCAATGCCATAAAAAAATTAAATGCCATTAAAAAAATAATTAATTTTTATGTATCAAGTGTTGATATTTTCTAAGAATTTTATGATTTTTAACAATTATATGAAGTTTATTTAAAAAATTTTTAAATGCTTAAAAAAATTTTTTTTTAAATCTAAGTTAATTTGAGAAAATAATTAATTAGTATTATAATTATAAATATAATGAGTTATAAAATAAGAAAAAAAATGATGCCAATGTCAGCTTGCGTAAAAAAAATGAATTGAATGCTCGTTTGTTTAAAAAAAGATGATAAAGAGAGAGTGAGAAAAAGCTTGACAAAATAAATAACAATAGTAATAATAGTAAATAATGTAATAATTAACGTAGTGATGTTAAATTTAACATTGGCCGAGTACCCCGCTAATAGTTACGTTCGTTAATACTATTCTCAACTCAGTTCATCCTTAAGAGAGATCCGAGACATTGGAGTCTGTCCAATACTAAAGACCTCCAACTAAACCTCCGTCCAACCAGTTGACAATAAAATTTGCTCTCTCGCTCTTTCTACGATTAGTTATTTCGTTAACTAAGGTCAATGGTGAATTAGAATCAGCTAGTACTTTTTAAGAAGAATCCTCATCTGTCAGTCGGCTGATTCACTCTCTGACAGCAAGTAAACCGTAAATTTTTTATTTAACACTCGTCACCTTTTTTTATTTGTTAAAATGTCTACTAAGAAGAAGGTTTGCATCGTTGGAAGTGGCAATTGGTAATTTATATTTTTTAAATATATATACTTAAGTATTTATCATATTATTTGCATTGCTAATTTTTTTTTTAAATAGTGGTTTGTTTTTTCATTAATATTTATTTATGTTGATGTAATAAAAGTATTATTAAAATAATTCAGGGGCTCAGCAATCGCTAAAATAGTTGGTGCCAATGCTGCTAAATTTAATAATAAATTTGAAGAACAAGTTACCATGTACGTGTACGAAGAAATGATTGATGGAAAAAAGCTTACAGAAATAATAAACACTCAGCATGAGAATGTAAAATATTTACCAGGACATAAACTACCTCCTAATGTTGTAAGTAATTATTTTTATTTATTAAAAATTCATCTTTCATGAGTTACAAAAAGATAAAAAGTTACATAACATATAAAATTATGAAAGAAGAAATATCAATATTTTAAAAAGCCGTAATTGGGATTCGAACCGTGAACCTCGCGTTGCTGATTAGTCGATTGCATAAGATAGTTATTTAAAAAAAAATGTTATGTATTTTTAATAAATTAACATAGAAAACTTTAATAATCGGTAGTAGTACGAACGTAAACTTTGCCAGAAGGCATAAAAACTTTATCTACCCCGCCAGGGAATAATGATGGCAATTCATTATCATCAATTGTAGGTAGAATCATCACTTTCTCACCAGGCTAAAACAAGTGTGTTAATTTATTAAAATTTCAATCACTGGTATATGATTTTTAAAAAATTACTTACCGTCCAATTTGCTGGAGTCGCGATTTGTGGTTTGCGATCCACCAGTTGCAATGAATCGATCACACGCAAAATTTCGCTGTGAATATTTAAAACAAATTATGTGTTGAGTGTTTATAATAGATTAGATTGATTTTATTATAAATGTAAAACTGTTCCCTAGTCATAGATAAATATTGAAGTAAATAATTGAACTAATTTATGTATAACAAAGTTAGATAAAGGGTCTTTTAGGATGGGAATGTAGAATAGTTAAAAACGGTATAACTTAAATTAAATAAATAATAAATAATAATAGATTAGATTAAACAATAATTTAGGATTTAATTACTTACTCGACATTACGACCAGTTGAAGTAGGATAGTGCATACTCAAACGAAGACGATGATCAGGACTGACAATGTAAAGCGCTCGGACAGTTATTGCGTTCTCAGGATCATCTTTAGACTCTTCGTCGATCATGTCTAGTTTGACCGCTAAACTCCGATCGTCATCGGCGATTATTGGGTACGGAAATTCTCCAGGAATGTCTTGGCAATAAGACTTAATATCCTTCAAAAAAAAAAAAAAAAAAAAAAATTAAATTACATTGAAACTAGCAGACACTTGACAATTTTTTTTTTTTTTTTTTTTTTTTTTTAAATAAACTAAGTCTATAAAACTATTTTTAAGAAATGTCATTTATAATTTTCTAGAGTTTCTAAAGATTTAATTTTTTAAAGAAAATTTTTTTGCTATATTTTATTTGTTAAAAAAATTATCAAATTTTTTATTTCAATATCATTAAAATTTTTTTTTTTTTTAAGAATTAAATATTTTTTTGTTAGTTAAAAAAAGGCTGGATTTTTATTTAGGGTTTTTGAAATAAATTTTATGATCTAAAATTATGCTTGATAATTATTGAATTAAAATGTCGGAAAAAATATTTTTAATTGAAGAAGAAAAAAAAAAATGAATTAAAGTTTTATAAATTTAATTACTTACATTGACCCAATCAACGTGATCCGTGAGTTTATCAACAGAATGTGCGAGTAATTTAACATTACGTTTTTGGAAATGAGGGTAATGAACAGCAATACGACCAAGTTCGGTTGTACAAACCGGAGTAAAGTCCGCTGGATGTGAGAATATAACTACCCAGCTACAAAATAATTATTTTATTAACTGATAAAAAATATAATTTTTAATTAAATAAAAAAAAAATACTTACGAATCCCCTTGCCATTCGTAAAAGTCAATAGGACCCTTGGTAGAATCAGCTTGAAAGTTAGGAATTACTTGATTCAATCGCATCTTGAATTGAGTAATGCTTCTGAAACTCAATAGCAATCGTTTAATAACAATTCAGTTGGCTTGTATTTGATGTACTTTGTAGCGAGTCTGTACAAGAACTGATGCAGAAAATTCAAGTGGGTGTGTTATTTAATGCGACGCAATATTTGCGTCCTCTAGAACTGCCTTTGTGTTCTGGAATGTTTTTTATTAGTTACTATTCATACTGTGAATATATATACCAAATGAATTCAGCGAATTATTTGATAAGATTAATACATCATTTTTTTTTAAGATAACTAGTTATTAATTTGCATTGAATTTTTATCAATAATTATGTAATTTTTTAATCTTAAGTAACTGAACCCACTTGAAAATAATTAAATAATACATAAAATTATTTTTTACACAATGAAGTTAACTTTTAAAAAATAATTTAAAATATTGCAAAAAAAAATATTTTATAAATTTTTGATAAATGTAGTAATAAATTATAAAAATAAATAAATTGAGATAAATAGTTAATAGACTAGACTTCCGTAATATTTAAAAAATTACATAAGCATAACACGTATAGATGCACGGAAGCGCATTGAGATGCAATTGACCTTCAAGACACGGTTGGATCAACGCCAAACTTAGTAAACGTTAGCAAATAGTTTGTTGATAACAAAAGCAATAATAATAATGCAATATTATAAACAAAATAATAAATCAGTCATTCAATTAGCGTTTGAACATTATAAATGATATTTTAAAATTTAAATATTTAGGTCGCTGTTCCGGATGTTGTCGAAGCGGCAAAGGATGCAGATATCCTTATCTTTGTCATCCCTCACCAGTTTATCCGCGGGCTGGCCGCAGCGATGCTGGGAAAAATAAAGTCCACCGCTGTTGGGCTTTCTCTGATCAAAGGGTTCGATTCTAGTGACGGAAAGAGCATTAAATTGATCTCCAAAGTCGTGGAAGAGCATCTCAAGATCCCCTGCTATGTTTTGATGGGCGCTAATCTTGCCAATGAAGTCGCCGAGGAGAAATTCTGTGAAACTACTATTGGTAAAAAAAATTTATTAATTACAAGATAATTTTTAGAAATTAATTACATTAAATTTTTTAAATAATTACTAATTAATATTACTTTTTTACAGGAGTTAGAGACAAGCGTTTTGCACCAGTACTTAGAGACTTAATGATGACACCTAATTTCCGGGTTGTCTGTGTTGAAGATTGCGAGGCTGTTGAAGTTTGTGGTGCACTGAAAGTAAGTTTTAATTAATTTATTTAATTAAATTGTCAATTTAAATAAATATATCTTTGATTTCTTCTTTTTCTATTTTATTGAAGAAATAAAATTATTTCGAAAAATTATTTTAGAATATTGTAGCATGTGGAGCAGGATTTGTCGACGGTCTAGGACTTGGTGACAACACAAAAGCTGCAGTAATAAGACTAGGTCTTATGGAGATGATTAAATTCGTGGATACATTCTTCGGTGGATCAAAACTTTCAACATTCTTCGAAAGCTGCGGTGTCGCTGATCTCATCACAACTTGCTACGGTGGTCGTAATCGCCGTGTTTGCGAGCAATTTGTTAAGACAACAAAGTCTATAAAAGAACTCGAGGACGAATTATTAGGAGGAATGAAACTCCAGGGACCAGCAACTGCCGAAGAAGTCAACGGGATGCTAAAAGCCCAGAATATGACCGATAAATTTCCTCTTTTCACAGCCGTGCATCGTATTTGCACGCGAGAGCTCAAACCCACTGACTTGATTGACCAAATTCGCAACCACCCTGAGCACACGTGAGTATTTTTTACCTAAAATATGTTATTATGTTAGTTATATTTACATTATATGGATTTAACTAATCAGTAATTAACTCTCAAAGGGGCGAGACTTCAGACTTATCGAAATTAAATCTCCACTTTGATATTAAAATTCACATCTTTTTTAATAAAGGACTCCGATAATTAATTCAGCAACTATTTTTTTATTAATAAATAAATTTTTAAATAAAAAATATTTTTTTAAGTAAGTACGTTCTATTCCGTATGTTTTAATTTCATTATCAACTATCATTATTAGAAATATATATCACATGTTTATTGTCGTTTTTTGTATTAAATTCAACAGGAAAAATTGAATAATTTATATATATTTATTTATTTATTATTAATAATTGCTGAATTAATCACTATTAAAATAAATTAACGAATATTTATAAAGTTCATTATTTATGTTATTAATATTTTTATTTTTTTACACCAGATATTGTCCTAAAAATTTATATATGTGTTAACTTAGTGTTGCATGCTTAAATGTTTGTTAGCTATCTGTTGGTAAGTAAATCATCAATTATTGTCAATAATATTTACTAAAATTTATTTATTTTATTTTTTAGGATGAAAATGGAAGTAATAGAAGGCTAGTTACTCACAAATTTAAGGAGCCAAACTTAATGTGATAAAAATTGTGAAGAATTAAAATTGTAAAATTAAATTAATAAATATATTTATTTAGAAAACTTTTATCTATTTGTTTACTTAACATATCTAAACACTCTCTTAATTTAAGTCTTCAATTTCCGGTCAGAGCATCTGCGTTCTGGTTTTGGAAGTGGAGTTCCTGGAGGCGGCACATTGTCGATTAAGTGATCTTTTCTTACTTTTAGTTCAAAAGTACCTGGTTTTTTTTCTACAGCCTGAATTATTGTTGTTTTTACTTCATGTTCTACTTCGTTTGCAAATTTATTGAGCTAGAATTTATTTATTTATTACAAAAATTATAAATTGCAAAGTATTTCTATATTACTTCATATAATTAATTATACAAACTATTAATTACTTCATTGATCGCAGTCTCATCAGTAACATTTTTGTTTTTTTTATACTCGTCATTTATTTTATTTCTGACAACTGAAAAATAAAACTTTTAAATCATGAAATTTCTGCTGGCTTTAAAAATTAACAAATTATGAAAAAGAAAATTCTTACATGATAGTGCATACTGGTCTCCTTGAAAAGTATTTAATCGTGTACGATGTAATTTTTTGAAAGTTTTAAGAACCTGTAATTAGAAAAAAAAATTATCCATCATTGTCATTCAATAAAAAATAAACTAAAAATTTTATGACACTGAAGTTGAAAAATATAAAAATTTTTTTAGATATTTGTAGCAATTAAATAATTATACAAAAAATTAAATTCAAAAGTTTCACATGTAAAAATTGATAAAAGTTACAAGTGAAAATTTTTAGAAGCATGTTTTTATTGTAATTGATGTATTGAAAAAATTTTTAAAATTAACAGCTGACTGCTAATTTCAGTATTATAAAATTTTTTAGGTTAAGTTTCAAACTAAAACATAATTACATATTTTAACAAATAAAATATATTAGTTGATAATTAATCATTTGAAGAGACAATGTACCTCTCTTCGAAGTTCAGCACTCATTTTAAAAAAAAATTATTCACTCAACAATTCATAAAAATTTGTTTACAACTAATTGTACAATAAGAGGATATTCAGAAGAGATTAAATGACAGCTGAGCAAAAATTCCAAAAATTGTAAGTTGTAAGTTTGTATTAAATATTCGGAGCAAGAAAATACAATTGTTGACAAATTATAAATAAATAACTTTCATAATAATCAAATCAATACAATAATGACATCTTGCGTCAAAAATAAGAAGAGTTTTAATTTTAAAAAACAGATGACAGCAGTGAAACTGTTCCAATTTACCTGGTAAAAATAAAAATAAAAAACAAAATAATAAAAATATAATGTACTTTTAATCGATCAGTATATATTTGTTTAGTTCTTTGTATAGTTAATTTATGAATTTATTTAATTTGTTATCGGTTATCTATAAATTCTTGTTGGCCAAATAATAAGAAACTACTGATGTAAAAAGAACTGTCATTTAAATTAATACTGTCACTTTAAAACTTAGTATTCAATACTTAACCTTTGTTACTAAAATAAATATGACTTAATGGTAACGTTAAGTAAAATTTAAAATATGTAAATAAAGTTTAAAGTGTATTACACTGTTTGAGTATTTTTAACTAAATGATGAACGAGGGTTGTCCAAATTGCGGACAATTAACAAATGCTTCTTGCTCACGATTGATTGAGGACACTTGCGGTCATAAAAAGTGTCGAATTTGTTTATTGTACGAAGAACAAGGCTGTAAAACTTGCGAAAAAGAGCGACTGATACCTGCAATTATAGGTAAAAAAACATTACTTAAAATTTCCGATTTAATAATAATAATAATAATAATAATAATCAATGTATTTTTTGTTTTCAGGTACTGTTGGAAAATTTTTAGCAAAAACAAGACTGGTTTTATCTGTTAATTTCGATAATTAGAATGTGTATCGGTAAAGCGATTAAAAAACACTTGGTTTTAATTGTCACATTCGTTTGATAAATATTCATTAATTTTTAGTTAGCAATAATTTTATTTATGAAATAATATTCAGGTGACACTATTTATTTATTATAGGGCCATATAATAATTTGACATCATTTATTATTTATAATGATTGAGAATAATAATAGACTCAGCTGGTCGAAATACACTCGGTATTTACTTTAAAGACTTGGACATTAATTACCGGTGTCTGATAACGAAAAGCTATGTAATTATTGTTTCAGCTTTAGTTTAAAAGTATGTCATCTTCTCCAAAATTTAAAGAGATGTTACTTTTTATGAATAATTAAAAATTTTTTCAATCTATTGCTGAACATTAAATTATTGGATGTATGATTTTTATGTTATTTCAACCAATTTTGTAAGTTATTTTATTGTGTGAAGCATAATTATTTCATTACAAGGTTGCAATTCAGCTATCTCTGTAGCAATTTCAATTGAAAAAAAAACAATCAGAACTTTTCTCCAAATTATCCATCAAATTTATTAATGAAAAATCATAGAACAGTGAAAAAATGTATTATCCTCTTTTAAAAGTTTTTTTGTACAGATAATATCGTGATTAAAATTGCATGAAGAGAGATTAAAAAGTATGAAGAAGGATTAAAAATATTTCAACGTCAAACAACTGTGCATAAATTTTATAAAATATCGTTACATTATATAATACTAATAAAAATTTCATCACAAAAGAAAATTTTCGTTAATAAAATAATTTTTTCATCCATAAAGAAACTCTTCTATTAAGTAATTTAAAATGTACACGTTATTTCACCCCAAATTAATAAACCATTTCAATATTTATTTTTCAGACTGTCAATATGATGATAAAGTACCTAAAAGCCCATCAATTATTCTGGATATTTCCGATGCAAAGTCAACAATAATAATAAAACGCCATCATGATGAAGATTATGCAGATACTATTTGTGCGCCGCTCAATCCGCTGATTCCTCACGAACAACATGAAGAAAGAAGAGAGAATTTACCCGAAGAGATAAATTCTTCACGACTTGACAACTTAGAAGGCTTAGCTTCAAGTCTCAAGCAGGATTATATTCCAGATCCTCTACCTTTAGATAATTTAAACATTAATTTCTCCAAAATTTCAGATTCAAAACCAGAAGAAGATAAAGTTAAACAAAGACGGCCTGATCGCAGCCACATCATCATTCTATCCGTAGACCCTGAGATGTACAAATGCAGCATCTGCGAGAAAATCTTCCGTAACAAGAAAGGAAAATGCTACCACGACGGTTGCATAACTGGGATTCGTCCGTACAAATGCGGAATTTGCGAGCGGAGCTTTGTCAAGAAGTCCCACTTCGAGTATCACGAGCGCGTCCATTCCGGCTACAAGCCTTTTAAATGCAGCCTCTGCGACAAAGCATTTCCTCAGAAAAATAAATTGAACCGTCACATGCTGTCACACAGTTCGAAAAAACAGTTCGTTTGCACAAAGTGTGACAAAAGATACAGCAAAAGAGACGATTTGAAAAGCCACATGATGATCCACAGCGGGACACTTCCTTATTCTTGCGAGTCTTGTGGCAAATCTTTTAGATTACGCAATAATCTTAATCGACACGCCTTCATTCATTCCAACGAGCGGCCTTACGCGTGTGATTATTGTGGGAAAAGTTTCAAAGACAAATCTTTGCTATCTAGACACAAACGAACGCACTCCAAGGAGAGACCTTATTCTTGCGCGCATTGTTCCCGGGTTTTTCTCTCGAAAAGCGAGTTGACAAGACACTTGACCATTCATACTGATGTTAAACCATTCAATTGTAACATTTGTCAGACTGTCTTTCGACGTAAAGATAATCTCAATCGACATGTACGTCATCACCACTCTGAAGATTTAAATAACTTGAATAATTCGGGTGTAGGTACGTCCCAGAAAATTGAGAAGACAAAAGACAAAGTTAAGAAAAAAGTCGTTAGAAAAGAAAAGGGCAAAGGTAAAATTTCATCGAAAAATAAAGAAATAGAAGAAAGAAACGAGATAATGACGAATATAAGAAGTGTTCATAATATTATATCGAGATGCGACGCGCGAGGTAATGTTTATCCGGTGATTAGAGCGACCGGTGAGCTGAGCAACGCGGTCTCTGTTATCAATGGCCCGATAAGCAGACTGAGCCCTGAGGATAAGGGCAGAATTGGAGGCGAGAAGAAGAAAGTTTTAACTTACACAGAACCTATTTCGCCGGCAGAAGCGATCGTTATTAATCAGAGGATTGAAGAAAAACTGTATAACATAAATCAAGGACCGGGTACTTGTTATTATCGTGATTGTAATTCTAGTCGTATTAATGATGCGTCACGTGCTGGTCTGGGTCTTTCAGGTCGCGGTCTGCCTCCTCTGCCGCCGATGAGACATAATTCACCGATACGCGCTGTCCCGAGGTACCAGAGGCGGGCTGACAGCTATTTTTCTCCGCCAAAGAGTACAAACTTGATTGAATTGAAAAGCCCGAAGAGTGATTGTGCGGTAGCAAAGGGCAACAGTGAGTGTGAGGCTACTTGTGATAGTAATGGGGGTGTTGGTGCTGAAAGGAACAGTAATTCTAATGACAGAAAGGGTATGTTCGAAGAGAGGGCTAATTGCGTGCCGACGATACAGAAAAATGTCGGGCTGGAGCATGAAAAAGAGACGAGGGAATTCGAGACGCACTGGCGACGCAGAACTCTCGAAAGTTTGAAGCCCCGTATCAATTTAAATAATTGAAGGTGAATTTTTTGGCTCTGATTTTGTTTATTGTGATTTATTTAAGATTTATTGATTAAATAGAGCTTTTTGACATAAGAGTTTTGTTTTTAAAATTTAGCTTCTAAATTTTTCTATTTGTTGAAAATTAAATTTTTAAGAAAAATTTGTGATAATTAAAATTATTTAAAATTCCTTGGGAAGATAAATTATGGATATAGTTTTTATTTTAAAATTTGTAAATTGAACTGGAAAAATATTTTTTTAGCATATGTTTATTGTGATATATTTATTATTATTATTTTTTTAAGATTGTTGAAGTAATTATAGGAAAGAAAAAATTAAATTTTTTAAATTTGTTGGCGATTAAGAAATAAAAATGTAAATTTGTATAAAAAATGTACTACTGATTTTAAAGTTGTAATTTAAAAGGTAAATCAAGATTTCTGTCAATAAAAACGATTGTAAGTAATCAAAGTAATTGATATTTTGGTTTAATTATTCTATATTTTTTTTAATTTCATTTTTAGACAAAGGAGTTTCATTTTCCGATATAAATACATTTCTACAATGATTTTTATTCTCATTATAATGACCTGCCAGGAATATCCCCTTTTGCATTCAAAAAGTGAAAATAAAAAAGTAAAATGTTTTCATCAAAAGAAAAACTATGAGAATATAAAGTAGTATTTGGACTTTGGGTCGTCATCTTTGTGGTAAAAATGTAGAAGATCAGAATAGAGAGTAGTGAAGATCTAAATAGAAGAGAAAATAAAGTGCGATTTACTTATATGGAAAAAATAAAAATCAACGCTGTTGAATGGCGAACGAAAATCAGAATTCAATTTAAAATTCTCTTTTATATTTAACTTCATATTTCATTTTTTATATCTCGAAGTGATTTTATAATCATACTTTTTTTTTTAGATAACAAACATTTTTAATAAACTTTAGATGAAATTGAACTCAGTCAATTGTTAAAAGAGTTTAAACTTGATTTCTTATTAGTCAACTTTAATAACAAAAGTTTTCCATTGATTTATTGAGAATTTGAAGATATTCTTTTATAAACTGATATTAAATTGCAAGTAAATTTTTTTGATTTAACTTTACCGATAAAAATTGGTTTTTTAAAACTAAAATTGCACTTGAGATTATCAATTTTATTAATTCCCATGTAGCTCTTCCGCAGCTATATTAATTTTCGTTTTTTTTTTTCTGTACTGCTTGATCAGAAGGTAGAATAGTTTTTGTTTTGTATTAAAAAATATTATGATATCATATAAATGCATAAGGTTAGGTATCAAGGGTGTAAAATAAATTATTGAATGCATGAATAAGAGCTTAAAATAGCAACTGTATCATAATTCACAATATTTATTACGACCACGATACTGAAACGGAAACAAGTAGATAACATTGCGTAACCTCATTATCAAATTTTTGACCACTGAAATAAAATATAAATTTTTAAATAATTATTATACTTATTGTTCAGTTATAGAAAACATCGGGCACTATAAAAAAATGTATCAATTCAAATCAAAACTTTTTCTATGATACAAAATTAAATCGCAATCCCTCGCGGTTTCGGAATCACTGTAAAACCACAGTAAAATTTGAGTAAGATTGTAGTGCAAAGACAGTGAGATCATGATGAATTTACGGTAAAATTACCATGATTTTGTGCCATTTGTTCACTGTAGTTTTATGGTAATCTCACAGTGGTTCGATAGTGGTTTCACAGTAGTCTTATCATTTTATCATCATTTCTGAGTATTTAAAAAAACAAAATTTCAACATCGGACTATTTTGTCGAAAAGTGGCCATCAAACCGCTTTTTTTCCCTAGGCTGACTCGATTAACATGGTGTTATAACTATCTGATTATCATAAAGTCACAGTGAAATTACTATGAATTCACTGAGGAACTCTCATGAACTCACGGTGTTATCTCTGTCAGACTACCATAAATCTACCGTGATATCACGATTAAACCATAGTGACAAAATGGCATAAAATCACTGTGAATTCACTAAAAAATTACCGTAAACTCACCGTGGATTTATGGTGAAGATGATTTCACTATCATTTTACAGGAATTCCGAAACTGTGAAGTTTTTACCCGAACAAAGAAGAATTTGTTCACAACTTTCAGTCTGTACTCTTCGCATGACGTTGAATTTCCATATTAGGACTTGAGGGAGTCAATTGAACCAAAAAATGTTTAGCAATTTTTTATCATTCAAAGTAAAACTAAATAATAATTTTTTTTCTTTGAATGGAAGTTTATTATGTCTTATCAATGACACTTGTTATGAAACTAGTTCATTATCAATAAATGAATTAGTCAATAAACAACGTGAATTCTTAAAAACTATTAATTTAAGCAAACGCGTCGAATGGTTCAATTGACCCCCGCTCGGGGGCAATTGAACCAATAATATTCAAAACTCTAACCCGAAATTTTAATAAATGATATATTAATTGTTACTTTTTAATATTACTACATTTTGCACATTTTTAATGCACAGATGTTACATTATATAAATTAACTATGAATTAACAATAAGCAAAAAAAAGAGCAAATTCGTGTAAAAAAAAATTGTTCACAAAATGTTCACAGCTAATAACATCAAAACGTGACATAATTATGAATATTTTTTGAACACGACAAAAAATCGAGAATCCTTTGAGACATACAGAGTCTGGATTGATTGATAAATTTCGTAACGTTTTTTAAATATTTTTATGACTTTTTTCTCAGTCACACTGGAACAAACGTGTTTCGAAGTTGTCTAAAATTTTTTCGAAATTAGTCATTTTGAAAATTTTATCATTTTTTAAGCACTATGAGACATTTTTTGAATATATTTTGAACTTATGAAGACTCTGCATGTCTCGAAGCACACTGAGAAAAGAAAATACTTTTACTCAATTAACAATTTCTTGGTTCAAGAAACTCAATGACGATCAAATATTCTATTATTATTATTAATTATTAATTTCTGATGAGAAGAGCATCAATATTTATTTTTCGATAACATATAAACAAGAGAACAGTTTTATTTAAATTGTCAAAATTATTTCAATTAATTTAACAAGTTTTTGAGCTAAGAATATATATTCTTGAAAATTTTTAAGAACATAAATTCTTGTATCAAGAAAATTTTTTTAATAAAAGCATTTTTTTTTCTCAATGCATTCTCGATTTTGTGTTAGGTGTTAAAAAAATATTCGTAAATTGTGTCACATTTTGATGCTACAAGCTGGAAACATTTTTTTAACAATTTTTTACATGGGATGTAATAAGAAATAAAATTGTTAAAAATTTACAACAAATTAATTTCTTATTACTACGTTGCTAATTTTTTTCCAAAAAAATTTTTTCTCTTAGTACAAACGATAAAAATTAAAAAATGACAGACAATAAAAAGCAAAACAATTTATTTTCATTAGGATCGCAGATTTGTAAATTCAAACAGATATGAGATAAAGGTGAATTGAGTAGAGAATTGGAGAGGGGTGAAATTTACACAAACATATCCTCTGCGTGCGCACTCTTTGAATGAACGTGCTTTTTGAACCGCAGTATCTCTTACGGTGTTCTCGAGTACAGAAACTAGCGTTGTTTATTATTTCAATACAAATTTCCATTCATTTTATTCATCGAGATAACATAAGTTAAAAATTTTTTGTTTTAGAGTAGTTTTTTTTTCTTTTCATTAAAATAAAGTTATATTTATAATTTTTCTAAAAGTGGGGGAAAAAATATATTTTTTATTAATTTTAATTCACCAAAAAATATTGTGGTGGATTTTTAATTTTTGTGAGTTCAAAATAAAATGACAAAAAATTTTTTTCGATCAAAATGATTGCTGTTATTATCAATTTGTCGAATATGTAAGAACTGGAACAACAAAATTCAACTGGCAAAGGGCAAGTTAAGAAGTGATAATAACTTTTAATATGTTGAGTGCAATACAAAGTTTTGTTGGAAACTTCGAAAACTATTTATGCAATTGGATGTATTTAATAAAACCCGAAGTTTCAATGATGTATCAGAGACCTGAAATTATTTCGATTAAAGCTTCGTTGTATTTATCTTTGCTATCGTTATTTTTTACCGGAGTTTTGACTTAGTTTATTGACTGATAATTTTTATTAATTAATCGCTAATTATTAAGATAGTATTGCCATTGTGGAGTAATAAATATATCTATGTATTGTTGATATAAATAGTATAAGATATAAATAAGATTCAAAATCTTGTGATAAAAAAACTTTAAACTTAAGATTCAAATTAAAAAAAACAGTGTAACTTTAAAAGTTTAAATTTTATAAATATTAATTAATATTAAGATAATCGTTAAAAGAAATTAAAATTGTCATTAAGATAACACAATTATGATTATAAAGTGAAGTTTTTAATTAAAAGTCAATATTGAGCCATGAATTCAAGAAATCAAAAATTTCTTTTGGTTAAAAATTGATGAAAAATTTTAACGAAAGTTCGATTGTTTCGATTCAAATTTTTACATAAATTTAAAATAGAACAATTCGTCATTAAAAGTGGAGGTTAAAAAAAAATAAAAAAGTTTTCTTGCAAAAAAAATAACAATTAAATAAAATTTGATATTTAAAAAACAAATTTAAAAAATAAAAACAAATATTGTGTTTAATTTGAAATTTATAAACAAAGAAGCACATTGATTTAAAAACAACTAAATAATAACAATGAAAATTAAATTTCAATAAAAAATTCCGCGAACTACTATGAAGTATAAACAGTAAATCTTTACAAAACAAAAATAATGACTTCGGATAGTTTGAACAGATTGTACAATTGCAGTGCAAAAATACTCGATCAAAACTTAACAATATTACAAGAATTAAATCGTAGTGAATTGTTATCAGTTCTCGACCGAGTGTTAAGCTCTGACACTCGTAATTTACTACGCGTTAATTTCACCGACTGTTTATTTACTGGGCAAGAACGTCCCTTCGATTTGCCGTGGTGGCAAAAATTATCATGGTCCTGTGTTTTCGCAATCATGTTGATCATTGCGACAGGCGGGAACATTATAGTCATGTGGATTGTACTAGGTAAGCATAAATATAAATATAAACACATTTAATTGTAACAAATGATTAAATATTCATTAATTGATAGAGTATGAGTTTAATTGATATCATATCAAGGCAAATTAATCCGATATTAGTCTGCATCATTACATTCCACTCATATGCGACATTAATTCTATTTATTCGCAATAACGTGGCTTACAAATATCTATATTAATATTTACGATAAATTAATCCTTTCATGCTTTGGATATTATATAAATAAGCTTACATAGATTATTACATTGATCAAGAGATAACGATATGCAGGGATATTTGTATAGATGGATCAATTATTGAAATAGCATGGCTCAATTTCGCGTTGGTTCGCTGATTATATCTAATCAATCATATTATATATATATATTTACATTTGTATAATACATTTACGCTGAAAAAAATTAACTTGATTCAAGGGAATAACTCCTGAATCAAGAAAATTATTTTTAACGGTTTAAACATCTCAAATTAAGCAGAAAAATTTTTCGGTCGAAAAATTTTTCTCTACTTAAATAAATTTCACTTAATTAAAAAATTTGTTTCTTGGCCGAAATTGAGCTAAATTCACTCGTTATTTTGTAAAAATTTTTCTTTGATTATTATTTAATCAAGATTTGACCATCTAAGAATTTATATTTGATTTAAATTTAATTAAATTATTATTATTTTTTAGTATGTGAATCTTTTTATTAATATTACAACTATTATACAAGATAATTGAATGATATCCAGTTAAATGTCATGATAATTTTCAGCTTATTATAACAATAAGCCGGAATGATATAATTTTATGTTCATTAAAATAACATGGTTTTCACATTGATGAAGCTCTACAATCCGCAGGATATTGATTATAATATTTTATTATTGAAATATTAATTTCAAAGGAATTTTTAAATGAACACTTTAATAGTTATTAACGTAACCGATATGTCAGAGTAGTCGAGAGGCAAAATTGTAAATTTTAATTAAAACCAGTGTCCAAGAGTCAAAAGCAATATAGGATTGTGAAAAAAATAGTGAAGAGGCTCTTTGAAAATATAAAATTTATTTTTAAATTCAGTGAATCAATCATTTTTATCCCGACTCTGAATTCTACATTTGCAAATTTAAAATAACAAAAAATTAAAGTAATTTCTAGTAGAAATAAAGTCTACTGAAGAAAACCTTTTTAACAGTTCCATTATCATCAAAGACCATTATCTGTTAGACTTTTCATTACTCGGTTGTAATTAAATTATAATAAATTGAAAAATATTGAATAAGTACAATTGAATTTTTTTATTTATTCACCCCTTTTAATTCAACTTATTGCTGTGTTATTTGAGCATCAACACAATACAATTCTGAAATCCTCCGTGATACCGAAAAGAACCACAAACTGAATTAATAAATAAGTATGAAAGTATGAAGTATGAAGTATGAAAGAAATTATTAATAAAATCCACCTTCACGTTTATGCTGAATAAGTTCAATTAATTACAGATATATTTAACATTAATTTAATAAAATGAATAAAATCCGAGGATTAAAATTTAAATGACAAGAAAAGTGAATAGTTTTTTGTAGGAATGTAAAAAGTTTCAATGAAAGCTCTAGTCTGAGCAATTCAGCGGTGGCGTATACAAAATATAGGAAAAACTAATACTTAAATAATTGAGTTTACTATTGAATAGAAACTCTTTATATACACCATCTTACAGTTATTCTTTTAATCGGATGATAGCTATTGATATAACCAATACTCTTTTAGAAAATGGTTGTATCAATGTTTTTAATGGCTATCAGTCACTATACTAATCGGTTCTTTTTACTAACTTCTTCTTTGTACAAAACATAGAAGCTTTGAAATTTCTTTCAAGATCTTTGCATTTATTTCTTTTCATCTTTAGTATTTCCGTTTGTATTGAATTTGGATTTACTACTATTTATTGAAACTATCAATATAAAATCTTGTGCGACAATATTGATTCCTTTAGATACTTTTTTCAAAGAATACGCAACAACAAATCAGAATATTATTATAAACACGGTTTTCATGAGCATAAAAGTTTTTTGCATATTATATGTATGAAGATATATAATATGTCTGGAAGAAGAATAAGAGAAATATTGTCGGTAATGTTTTTTAATTTATGATGAATGAAGAATCATGATGGAATAAAAGTTTACAATATATTGTCATTCAATTCATAAATCATAGAAGATCAACAAGTTCTCTCTCGGAATACTCTCATATAGTATCGCTTAAATTATTAATATTACATTATAACTTTTTTTATGCATTTTTATGAAGATATTTACGGTGAGGAAGTAGAAATTGTAGTGGGTGTAATACATGAAAAAAAAAAAAGTTGAAAAGTTTTTAATTATTCCAAAGTTTCATGTTAATGGTTTTAATATTTTTTTTTGAGTTTTTATAAAATAAAAAAAATATAAAATCTGATCTAGACAAGGATTTATCTTAAGAATTAATTTGAATAAATTATTTAGTTTATTAATTTTTCCCTTCTGTAACAAAATTTAAAAATGTATAAAGTGATTTATACGAATTACATATTAGGCATTGGTAAAATACAACGTAGATTCCTAAAATACTTGTCTTATAAAAACAACGGTATTTAACCATCTCAAGGCATAGACTACTATGAACTTGGTAATGAAGAAGATATGCTCACGCTTGAGGAAGGGAGAATATTAGCTTCGATCTTATTTGTCAAGGGCTTATGTAGAAATTACATAGATTCTATGCGATTCTTAGTCCTTTTGACTTTTCGTGTTCCAAAAGTTCAAAAGACTTTTCGTGCTTCCCTAAAGTATCTAAAAATCTTGATTAAATATAGAAATTTATTGTATCAAGTATTTCTGATAATTTGAATTAAGAAAAAATTACTTAGATCAAAAATAGAATTTCAAGAAAAATTTTTACTTCACATTTTTACTACACAACTTCGGTTTTCCTTCAGGCACCCGAAAATTTTCTTGAGCCAAGAATTTCGTTCTCTAGTCAAGAAATTTTTCTTTCTTTGCATCGTTTAATTCAAGGTCTGCGAACCTCTTCTATCTTCTTTTGACTAGATCAATCCTGGCACAAACGTATCCGCTATATAGGCTTATTTCAATATAAAATTTTATGCTAAATAACAGATTTTTTTGGAAATTTGATATTTTATGAACATTCAAGAAATCTTAAAATTTACCAGGAAGAGTTTTTTGATAGTGGTTAAAAAATGTCAAAAAATTGAGAAAATCAAAAATAAAAAAAAAAAAAATCGTGTGATAATTTTTTTCATAGAAATATTTTTTTTTGTATAAAATTTAAGTAACATTTTTTTACAAATCCAAAACACTGATCGACTATCGAAGCGAAGTTTGTTTTTCCGATAGACAGTTTAGTTGTCACCAAAAAAAAAAAAAAAAAGGCAATCACGCAAAGTTTCGCGAACGTATAAAGTTCTTGCAAAGTGATTTTTAAGAGTTAACTTTCTCCAAATATGAATATATTCATCAACGTCGATATTTGCATAAGTATCATTTGATACTGTCCAACTGTGACAACTAACAATACAATATTGACTGATAAATTGAGAGAGAATCCTTTTTTCTTTGTATCTGTAGATATAATATATATATATATATATATATATATATATATATATATATATATATATATATATATATATATATATATATATACGTCCCAAGAGATTACTTGAGAAACTTTGATACTGTTCGTTCTTCCCCTACTTATGTCTGCAAAAGGTCCGCTCGCATTGTTATTTTTATGTTACAAAGGGGACTTTTTATGGTCAATAAATTTTTAAAATTTTCATTTTAATTATTTATTTTAAAAGTATCATTACTTATCATCAATGAAGTTTCGTTTGGCAGACAAAAGTTGCGTTATAGAGAATTACATTCGTGAGAATTAATGCCTGGGTTAAAAATGCATGAGAGTTAATATATTTTTAACCCAGGCTTTAATGCTCACGTGGGTACATGGAATTAATTCGTAGTGAAGTTCGGAAAATTAACACTTCTGGTGTAGCGCTAGTTCTAATTTTTTCAGTGCAAATATTAACCAGTCAACATTTACAATTCAAAATTATTGTATTTTTTTTTTCAATTTTTTCTTCTTTTTTATTTTTTTAGGAAACGAGAAAATGGATAACTCTTTCTAGATTTCGGGGACATAAATTTCCGCAATAAAGTGATAGAATCACCTATCACTGCAATGCTCCGCAAAAGTATCCTCATTTGTTTTTAAATAATTGCTAAATCGATTTCAATTTACCGCGAACAGTTTTACGTGTCTGCGTTACTTTAAGTGTTACCTTTCAGAATATCTCTATGAACATGTTAAATTACCCGGTATACTCTTGGGATTCTCGAGGTCGATCGACTAATTTATTTATGCAAAGGTAAATCTATCAAATAGTAATTTATCAAAGGTAAAATATATATTGGCATCATTTTTTTCCAGAAATAAAATTCAACATTTCTTTTTTTATTTTAATGATTTTTATAAAAAAAATTAGGAAAACGGTTGACCCTAAACGCCATCCCTGCAACTTCCCGCTAATTCCATACTTAAGCGCTCTAAATTGCACTTATTACGTTTTTGAGCTCTCCGAGTTCAAAAATATATTGTTCGAGTCATTTTGAGATCTCCGAGCTCAAAAGTCTGATAAAACTTTCATAGAACACTATTTTTTGAATTTTCCAACTATAATATCTTTTAAATAAATCAATCGATTTTCACGCGGTTGGCGACATTCTACGCATTTTTTTTTAGCCTCATAAAGAATCTTTAAGTTTGAATTGATCGAACCAGGAATTTCGGAGTAATTCCGAAAAAACCTTTTTTTCGGTTTTCTTTCGTTCACGATATCTCTTGAACGAATCAACCGATTATGACCGGCTTGGCAGCGATCGACGCGGTTTTTTTATGTTAAAAGCTGATGAGTTTTTGGAATCGATCGGTAAATCCGTTTAAAAGTTATTTAAAAAAAACTACATTAAAAAAAATTTTTTTTTTTTTTAGTTTTTTTGAGATTTCTCAACATCTACTGGTTCGAATCAGTCTAAATTGTATTCAAAATCTAAGCTTGGCCAAGCCGTTTCGAATGACGCCAATAACTTCCCGCTAAGAAAATTGGGAAGTTAGAAAAAAGAATTTAATTTAATCGAAATTAACTTTCCGAAGAGTTTCAAAGCACACTTTTTAGATGAAAACTTAAAAGTAGTTTGTAGTGGAAAAAGAGTTGCACCTCTTGATTAGATTTCGTGATCGAGGTAAGACACGCCTGCATTAACCCTTACGGATATATAATGAGGTACATATATGTATATGTATACCGTTTCACAGATATAATACGAAAGATCTGATCTCTGGATATCACTATCACAAGTTTGGCATGCAAAGCACCTTATGATCCTACACGGATTATCAACGTCCTCTGAGAGTTACCCCTCTCGCGGGATTGGCTAAACTCCTTTAAACTCTGTTGCATGTTTTAGCATAAAATGATCAACTGCTCACAATATTCGCGTCTCTTCGCAACTGGAACTCCAAAGGTTAATGAAACAACTTTTCAGTGACAAACTGCGTCCAATTTATATTGGAGATTTGATTTTCTAAATAAATATAAAAAAAAACCTTTGAAATAATTAGATAAAACCTACTAAAAATTTGTTTACAAAAAAATTTTTTTTCTTTTTTCTCGAGTTTTATTTTTAACTTCCCGCTAAAAAAATCGAAGATTTTCAAAAATCGGGGTTATTGGTTTTACCCCGTTTTGCAAAAATCGAGTTTTCAACAGATCTCGACGTTTTAAGGTCCTAGAAAGCCATTTCGAGAGTTCCCGAAAGGGTGTCACTATGTCTGTATGTATTTTTTAAATTAATTCGAACTGAAAATTTCGAAGCAAAAATAAAATTAAAGAAAAAATTTTTTTTTCAATAAAGTAGTCTTTCTTAGTCTATTGCAAGAAGCATTTTTCAAAATAAAAAAATCTGAAAAACAGTTGATCCTGCAGGCCTTTGAACTTCCCGTTATTTACAAAAGGCTCAAAAAATTATCCATCCCGAAATTTTGAGCTTTTCGAGCTCGAAATTCCAGTGGTTGTTGAGAACATACTTTTTTGAAAATGTTCCATCGCAATATCTTTTAAACGAAATATTTTTGATGGGACTTGCAGTATTTGACGCAATTTTTCGAGCACAAAAATGATTATTCTCTACCGAACAAATAATCTGACGTAAAATTTTAAAGTTAAAGAAATCAATTAAACGGACGAAGCACAGAGGCCCTCTTCTCGAAATGGTTCGAAAGACTGAAAATAGCAGTGCTTTTGCCGACGCGGTAAAATCAGCTACTTCTGCAAGATAGATGAGGTCAGCGCGATCAAGACCCTTGACGAGGCCGGTATAAGGATCGGATAGGTTAGCTGCCTTATTCGCCACAAGTCTGTAAACTGCGCGGAGAAGCCAAAATGCTTCCTTTGTACATCGGACATAGATGTTCAGGATGGTTCGTGATATTTCTGGCTCCGGGGCTTCTAAGACATTCTATACCGCACTTTCCGAAGCTACGAAAGGGCAGAAATGACGCGCACATTACAAGGAAATCTGAATAGGTGTGCGTTGGCGCAAAACTTACTGCACCAGTGAGTCTTTGAAGAAAAGATCGACGTTTTATCTGTGAGCAACATCTAAACTTCCAAGATAGAACATGGTTCGCAGACGAAATTGGTACGGTAGCAATTTGGATTGTGAACACACAGAACGTTATCACCAGCAACAACAGAAGTGGAGGAAGTTTTGCCTGGATTCAAACCCCTACAACTTACTTCATGAGCGTCTATCTGTCACCTAATGAAGGGATTAGTATGATCTATCCGAAACTGGTAAATATAGAAAATGCCATTATTAAGACCAACGGCGAAGTCAATGTTGGTGGGGATTTCAACACCAAATCGGTTGAATGGGGCACTGCTTCCTCCGACACCAAGGTAGCAGAAGACCGGGGTACTAAGAATCCATCCTCAATATTCCGTTGGTGACTCCAAGGATTGCCAACATGATCGAAGACTGGAGTTTATCTGAAGAATACAGTGGTAGTGATCACAAGTATGTGATATGCAGCGTTAGACTTGCACCTGTTCCGGTTCTACAACGCGACCTTCAAAAGCGGAAGTAGAACGCCAGGAAGTTTGACCTAGAGGCACTGCGAACGTGACTTATACACAGAAAAAAAAGTTTAAGTCTTATTGCAATACGCTTAAGCGTATAGCTTATACCCATATTCAATGTCAAGAATCATGGCCAACACGATGGGACCACGGACCTAAAAGAGAAGAGTCTTTTTGGAAGCAGTCCACTCAGTATTGCTGTACGGAGCGGGGTTATGGGTAGACATCCTGAAGCAAAAGATATATCCGTGTAAGATAAGAGCGGTGCAGCATCGAGACGCTCTCAAGGTTGCTTGCGCCTACCGCACGGTTTTCGAAGCGGCTGCATTGGTCAAAGCGGGAGCCGCTACTATCGACTTACTAGCGCTTGAGAGGGCGAAACTCTATGACGCTAAAATGAACGGTGACAACTCTAAAGAGGCAAAAGCAAAGATGAAGAAGGGAACGTTCTATGAGTGGCAGGACCGATGGAAATCGGGGAAGACGGGCAAATGAACAGCGCGCCTGATCTCAAACATCAAGGTCTGGCTTTCACGGAAGCACGGAGATACGGACTTCTTCCTTACCCACCTATTGACGGGACATGGACAGTTTAACACCTATCTCTTCAAGATGGGACTGCCTCGCACGTCGACGTGCAAATACTGTCCGGAGAAAATTAATGACGCCGAACATACGTTCTTCGAGTGTGTACGTTAGAAGACTACAGAAGCACCACTGAAGAAATTATAGGCACTACGCTGTCCCCCGCGAGCTTGGTGACCTACATGATCGAACAAGAAGATAACTGGTTAGCTGTTGCAGCCTACTCACAACGCCTTTTAGAAAAAAAACCTCAGAAAGGGAACAGTAATCAGGAGCAGGCGTCGTAAGACGCATCACGGACTGGATTGAAGTAATGCTAACGCGGTTCCGATCTAGTAGTCTTCCCCGTAACATCTATAGGGAAAGGAGAGAGGAGGTTTTTTAATGGGTGGAAATCCCACTCTATCGATAATAGCATCTGTTGGTGTCTTTGAAAGATTCCCCCGTTCTCATTAAAAAAATAAAAAAAGACATACAGACACCATCGTAAAAATGGTTAGAGAAGCTTTCTATAGGACCTTAAAATGTCGAGATCTGATAAAAACTCGATTTTCGAAAAACGGGGTGAAACCAATAACTTTCTAATTTTTTGAAAATTATTGATTTTCATAGCGGGACGTTAAAAAAAAAATAAATATTGAACAAATAACTGACAAAAATCCTGTTCTATTAAGAAAAATGTAGGAAAGTTTCGTTTAAATTTAAAATAAAACTAATTGAATATTCTTAAATTAATTAAACATTTTTAAAGACATTATCAATTTTCTTTGTCTACGTAAATTAGTGATTAGCGTAGTAATTTTGATGGAAGCTATCCCTGTTATTGATTAAACATAATTGTCTGATAAAGACAGTTTTATCGAACTATGTTTAATTTTCGCGACAAAGTTTAATTTCCTATTAACTATGAATTACTTTCTCTTATAAGCTTTTATTTAATCGAACTCATTAAGACTTTGATGAATATCTTTTTTTAAGGGGCACACCTAGTGTGAAATTTCGAAAAAGTCGATTTTTTTTTTCATATTTCGGTAGATTACACCTTTAAAAATAACATATTAAAATTTCAAATCGATATCTCAAATAGTTTTTGAGTTATAACATTTTAAAGAGCAGCCGCTCGGCAGCTAGAGTGTCATTAGCTGCGAGACGTACCTGAAGTATTGTTCAGAGTCTACTGTCTCTTCCAGCCCCTATAGCACGATTCCAGTTTCTATTGTTGGCTCTCAGGTATACAAAAATATATCATTATAATAATTTCTAGAAATTTCTAGAAATTTTTCGTTTACTGCCATGTAAATTATTTTCGGAGCCAGACACATTTAGTTTCATTGTGATCGTTGTATCGAGCGCAACATAATTTTACACGTGCTATTTTCTTAAAAATGAGTGATCAATCTTCATATTCAAATAAAAAAGGAACTCACAATGTTCCTAAGCATCGATCAATTGCGAAAAAACGCAAGTTTACCGGAAATAGATTTACATTTGAGCAATCTACTGCGAATACCAGTACGTCCGCAGAAAAGTTATTACAAAATAATGACAATAATGTTGTGATTGACCCATCTCATGGATATTGTATTTTGCAATTTTTATCAGTTTTTAGTGCAATTAGTAATTTAGTGGTGTGTAAAACCTGTCAAAAAAAAGTTACTTTCAATCAAGCAAGTTCAAGAGGCCTAGGGTTCAAAATTGCTATTATTTGTGAATGTGGCAATTCGTATATTAATTCTGGACCAATGATTAATAACGCATTTGAAATAAATAAACGTATCGTTGCTGTGATGCGTCTATTGGGCATCGGAATAAATGGGATAAATTTTTTCTGTGGATTAATGGATTTAGCATGCAAATTTTACGACCAAACTTTTGCGGGATGTTTTACGAATTTACAGATTGCAGCCGAAACTGTTTGTAAGCTCAGTATGCAGCAAGCTATAAATGAAGAAAAAGAGCTTACATTAAAGAAAGAAAATTCGGAGACAAATTTGACTGTTAGCGGCGATGGTACCTGGAAAAAACGTGGCCATACTTCCCGTTTTGGAGTAGTTACGCTGGTAGGAAAATACAGCAAGAAAATTCTTGATTCATGCGTAAAATCTACATATTGTCAGAGTTGTGTTTTTGGAAGAAAAAAAAAGATAGCGAACCTGAAGATTATGAGGAATGGCTATCATTACACGATGAAGAATGTGATGCCAATCATAAAGGATCTGCCTCAAAAATGGAAGTGGATAGTGTAAAAGACATGTTTGGTCGTTCCATTAGTAAATATGGTGTAAAATATACCCGCTATATTGGTGATGGTGATAGCGCTACCCACAAAGGACTTATAGATTTGAATCCTTATGATATTCCTGTTGCTAAATTGGAATGCTATCTACATGTGAAAAAAAGAATGGGAACACGTTGCCGAAGTGTAAAGAACATTAATAAGAAATTAGGAGGAAAAAGTAAAACATCACAAAAGTTAACTGTAAATTTTATAAATAAACTCCCAAAAATATTATGGTTTAGCAATTATGAGGAATCAAGATAATGTAGATGAAATGTATAAAGCAATCTGGGCAACATTTTATCATTTCTGTTCAACTGACAAAAACCCAAATCATAAAAATTGTCCAGAAGGCGCTGAAAGTTGGTGCGCTTATCGCCGCGCGGAAGCTGAAGGAAGGAATCACTAGTACATTTAAACACGATTACCTCCCACTGGATCCAGAAGTACAAGAAGCTATAAAACCTATTTATGAAGACTTATCTCGATATGAATTGCTTGATAGATGTAAAGGTAACAATACTCAAAACAACAATGAAAGCTACAACGGTTTACTTTGGCACTTTTCACCCAAGCATCTTCATAATGGCTTCAAAACTATTGAATTGTCAAATAATTTTGCAACTGCAATATTTAATGACGGTTATTCGTCAATTTTGAAGATATTCAATGTAATGGAAGTGATAGTTGGACCTGCAGCAAGAGATTTTGCGGCTCTTAAGAACGACACGAGAATACGAATCGCTGATTATCGCCAAAGGGCTTCTTCAAAAGAAGGTCGATCATCTCGAAGAAAAGCTTCTTCAGCTGAACAAGCCCTTTTCGAAGAAGAGGAAGGTGTATTATATGGCCCTGGAATAGCAGATTAGCTGTAAATATGATTTTAAACCACTTATAACAGTGGAAACGATCATTTTATCTTTAAACGCGTTTTTCTCGAAACAGCATTTTCCGAATTTGCTGCAGTGATTACTCAAAAACAAATGATCCGATCACTATCGAATTTTTTTTACATGTTCTATATATAGTTCTCCGTACAATGACCTATCGATTTTTTGATCTGATCAAAAATCGAATTTTCGCAGGCCACAAACGACCAAAATTTTAGGTAAAATTCGACTATTTTTTTTAAAACGCCGCCATATTGTCAATTTTTGATTTTTTTTTATCGTAGGTCATTGTACAGACAATATTATCTAGTTTAACGAGATATTTTTTTAGATTTCATCCACGGAGAAGGCCGGAATCACTGCAGCAGTGAAGGACCTTTTTTTTTTCGCGCCGTTAGAGATCGACGATAACTTAAAAAATATTTAATTTTTTTCTTCAAAAATTTCATTATGTATTCTTAAAACATGTATAAATATATTCTTAAAATTTTAAAATAATTGATAAAGTATTTTTTTTAATAAAAATTCCCAAAAATCACGTTTTTTTTAGGCCGTTACACTAGGTGTGCCCCTTAAAAATAAAAAAATTAGGAAAAAGGTTGACTCTGAAGGCCATCCCTGCAACTTCCCGTTACTTTCGTAATTAAGTGCTCGAAATTGCACTTATTACGTTTTTGAGCTCTCCGAGCTCAAAAGTTTGATAGGAGTTAAATAAATCACTATTTTTTTAATTTTTAAACCGCAATAACTTTTGAATGAATGAACCGATTTTCAGGCTGTTATGTCGGACTCAACGTCCGACATTTTTATTTTATAACAAATAGAATTTAATTATTCATAAATAATTTTATGTTCTTACAACTAATTACATACATTTATTTTATTTTTAAAATTTTGTTATCTTCAAATTTATCAATAGTATTTTCAAAAGAAACTTATTTGAAAAATTTAGTTTTAGTTGGGCCTGACCAACTAAAGGATTACTAAGGGATTTGAGCCTGAACAAATACCCTAATGGAATTTTAAACTTTGTCGAGATCCGAAATAGAAGTTTTCGATAACAAAATAAATGTATATATAAACAATAGTTTAAATAAAATAAAAGTAAATAATGATAAAAGAAAAAAATAAAAAGGAATGTTATGATAATTTTAGTATTAACAGAAAAAAAAATATATGTTGATAATTTAAGGAACAAAATTTAATAACTATAATTTAAGTTTAAACAAAAAAAAAATAAATAAATTTTTTCTTTTATTTTCGAATAAAATAACGACTTAAATAAAAAAGAAAAATTTAGATCTAAGAAACTAATGATAATTTGTAATCTATGCACAAATTAATTTTTATCTAACTAATTTAATATAAAAATTTGGTCACAGTAAATAATTTAATGTAAAATAGTACACATGTATGTCTTTGTCTATGCATAAATGCGCTTACGTATACACAAACACATAGATGTATAATAGAGCATAAGAGTAAAGGAGAAGCGATATTGTACTCTGACCCAAGTAGAGGGGACTCATGCAACATTATAGAAAAATCTAAGAGAGAGGGCAAGGGCTCAAGGAAATAGAAAAATAATTGGACATTATTTCTCCCATCTAGTAAAAATAAGTAACGCCCTAAAATTCGACACCTTTACGATTTTTCAACAAAAATATCTCTCGTCGTCCTAACGTCCTAGTGTTAACATCGAAAAAGTTTTTATAAGTTTCAATGAAACCACGCGTCAGATCACCTACAAAAATTTTTTTTTTTACAAATTTTGATTTGTGATTTTTAACCTGTAAACTCTAATTTATTTTTGTCAACAATTAACACTGGTCGTATTGTAGATGGTTAAGTTGGTATTAAGTTATTAAATGAAACTTGTTGGTCATTTCAATATGTTTTATGGGTTTTATTTATATAATAAATGTATAACAAATTATAGAGCCTTTGGCGCGTAACCAAACGATCCGGGTTCGATTCCCGGTCTGGGCTGTCCGAATTACTTTTTCAGTTACCGAAAATTCCTACTGAGTAAAGGTCCTCCCCTTCCCCCTTTATCCTTTATTTCCCCCAGTTCCCAAAAATTTGTCAAAAATTTTATTATTTTTACAAAGAATTTTTACATGAAAAATTATGTAAATTCTACCTATTTTGTCTGATAGTAGACTATTAACCAGAAAAATACTTCAAAGGTAGCTATACAAGCATAGAATTATAACATTCGATGCTTGTAAAGATCGATGCTTGTTAAGTATACCCAAAGTATACTTGTACGTATCTTCCTGCATATTGGACAATTTTGTATACTCTTGCAACCTTGAGGCTCAAGCGTAACAATAGCGATTTCGATACAAAATTAACAATTTTTTATTTTTTAAGCTGAAATTTTTTTCAATTCCAAAATTCCAAAATTTTTTTTTTCTAAACCATCCCTGAACTATAACGAACAAAACAAAAAAAAAATTTTGAAAATCGGTCGAGCCGTTTTTGAGTTTTAGCGAGACTAACGCACAGCAATTGATTTATATATATATAGATTTATTAAATTGAATTCATTTTCTTATATTATAACTTCAACCCCTTCCCATAAAGCTTCAGATCCTTATCTATTCGCCTAACGGCTAGAATAAAAATAATTAAATTTTATTTGCGTTTTCGACGTAACAGGCGGTTAGCGGCATTCGACGCTGTTTTTCAAATTCTATGATATACTTTCAAATACAAATTGATTAGACCGGAAATTTCGGTGTAATCCGAAAAAAACACTTTTTGTCGATTTTTTTCGTCAACGATAACTCACGAACGAATCAGATTTTGACCGACTTGGTGGCGATCGACGTGGTTTTTCGATGATAAAAGCTGATTAGTTTTTTTAATTGATCGGTCAAGCCGTTTAAAAGTTATTAAAAAAAAAACCACATTTGAAAAATTTTTTTTGTAGTTTTTTTGAGATTTCTGAAAATCTACAGGTCCGAATCGGTCCAAACCATATTCAAAATCTAAGTTCAGTCAAGCCCTTTCGATTGGCGTCAACCGCGATAGAATCGGTCAAGCCGTTCAAAAGTTCTGAGAGGTTTACATCCACACACACACACACACACACACACACACACACACACACACACACACACACACACACACACACACACACACACACACACACACACACACACACACACACACACACACACACACACACACACACACACACACAGAGGCATAGTGGCACCCTTTCGGGAACCCTCGAAATGGCTTTCTAGGACCTTAAAACGTCGAAATCTTGTAACGGGTATTTTTCCGGTTTCCAAAAGGAGTGAATTTTAACCGTTGGTGATTTGGTCAAGACTTACCCAAATATCTATATCCCCTAGCTCGAATGAAATCTCGCCGGAGTCCAGGGTCTGTTCGGAGATAGTTTATATAATTTATAAATGCAATTTGAGCCTGAATATAATTGATATACTATTTACTTTTATTGGAAATAACAAATATCAAAACTTAAGATGATAATACATACAAACTTTATGACAAAATTAAACATTATTCGAACATAACCCGCACACACCGCTTGTTTTTCGTATTTTGTTGCCACCTGGTGGCCAAACTCTGTCTACTACCTTTACAAAGAAGTATACCCTAAATTACGGCCCTATTTTCGCTTAGTTCTGTTTGGGTGCTTGTAAAGCAACCCTTCGTGGCCCGACTTACCCCCTAGTCCCGTTTGGGTGCTTGGAAAGCAGCCCTTCCCTGTGGCCCGACTTACCCCCTAGTCCCGTTTGGGTGCTTGGAAAGCAACCCTTCCCGGTGGCCAAATTTCCCCCAAATGGTCAAGTCAACACTTACCTGGTTCCTAGTCGGAGACGAGGTAGGAGTTCCTTAGTTCCTTCCTGGTGAATGGTCTTCTACTAGGAAGGTTATAACCACTGGGAAACTTGGTTGACTTTTCCGTCAATCAAAATTGCTTTTAACAATTTTTTGGCTAGTCTTGTCAAGTGGAAAATTCTTGCCACCTAGTGGCATGTTTGAAACTACGAAAATCGGGAAAATCTTCTAAGTTCTTTTCCGATTTATTCAATAATGAATTTGATTCTCGTGAAATATCTGTCAACAGATTCACACATTACATTTTCTTTTCAACAGATTTCATTCCCATACTAATCCTGGTCGGGACTTAGAAAAAAAAAATAACATTCATCAAAATAATTATTTTTACAAAATAATTTCCCATACTAATTTCGGTCGGGACTTAGAAAAAAATAATTTTACAATGAAAATAATTAATAAAAGCAATTATTCAGATATTTCGAATTTTATTCGAAATATTTAATTAATTGTTCTTTAAAAGAACAAAAATTGTCGCCACGCAGTTTCGCTTATATTAGCTTGTAGGTTTTTACTGTAAGCGAACAAACGGCAAGATTATCCACCTCCTCTCGCCGCGATGGCGTACTCAAAAATTCACGCGCATTTTCAAATAACAATAAATCGCAGTCAAATATTTAAAACTAAATAAACTTTTTCATTAAACAAAAATAATTCGTGATGTTGAATAAACATTATAATAAATGATAATTATTTTAAAACAAAATACAAAAGAAATGTAAATGAACAACAAAAAACATTTTTAGTATATTAAACACACTCCGGTATTAATAATGATAATAATAATAGTAATAATAATGATAATAATAATGATAACCGTAATAACAATACATAGAAAATAAATTCTGCTGCTCCTCCGTCTCGCTCGCACTCACTCTTTACCATCACAATCTGTTGAAAACTCGATTTTTGCAAAACGGGGTAAAAAGGGGAAGTTAAAAAACACTATGACATCCAGTGATTCAACATTTTAAATTAAAGTATGACGGTATTCACTCTTTCTGTCTCGTTAAAATTTCAAGCATGCAGTCTATACAAAAATAACATGAAATGTAAATCATTGCATTTGATATGGGAGTGGCGCAATAATACCAAAAGCTTTAATAAGAAAAAAAATAATTCAATATACATGAATTACATTATATTAAATTACCAATGTCATATTAAAATTGAAATGTTTTTAATTACAATATTTTTATACTTCAGTAATTAATTATGTTATTTTTGTTTTTAATAGATATAAATGTTAATAAAATTAAAAATGACTGTGAAGCGTAAATTTATTTAAAAAATAATCGATGATTGTAAATATTTTAAATTCAAATTTATTCTTTTTATATGCAATCTGATCATGTAACATTTAACAAAGTTTTGCACAAATTTAATGATAGTTTAAAGTGAATTTGTTAAACTGAATTTATTTTTGAGTAAAAATATAATTTGAAGAGTTTAATAAAACAGAATCGAAAACACATCTGGAATCACAAGGGACATTTTATGAAAATTTTTAGAAAAATACATACCAATACATATGAATAGTCACGAATAAATAATGTAACTTCAATGTAAAGTAGTATTTGATATTAAATTGCTTTTTGTACAAATATGAATAAAATATAACTTTACTGCATTTTTTATTTCTTTAAAAAGAATTTGCATCAAAACTGTTCTTTAACGTAATTAAAAAATATATGGAATGTGCATTTTTAATCGCTGACTTTTAGTCGATTTTTGTAAATATTTCATGTATTCCGTATAGTTAAAATACATCAAAAGTATAGCTTACAATAAATTTATAAATGTGTACATGTAATATTTTTAATATATTTTTGGAACGAAGTTCCTTACGGCAGGCTTGGAGGAGATAGGGATTTTGCTGGGGGACCGAACTGAAAAAAAAGTGATAGTAAAACCGTAAGAAAAAGTGCGTGGAATAAAACCGTTAAATGAGACGTGCGCAGGCGCCACAGTCGTATATACAGCGAGTAGTGTATAATACCTTTCTCTTTTTCCCTCTTTCTTTTCGTTCTCTCATGCCTTCTCTCTCTAGTACCACTCCACCCCGCCAATGCATAGTACATCACGTGCTTAAAGGTAAAAGGGTTTATAGCTAAGGGTTAATAGGGATTTGTGGTGAAAGGGCGTATAAAAAATTTTTTCGTCCCGCTGCGCTAAACAAAGTTACCGCTTTCCGCCTTCGTCGGACAAAAAAATAGTATAAAGCCCTTAGGAAGTAAAAAAGAAAACCTTAGACCACATGTTTGTTGACCTCGGCTTCGCCTCGGCCAACAATTACATGTGATCTGAGGCTTTTCTTATTTTCCTTCCCAAGGGGTGTAATATACTATTTTTGCCATTCGTTTTAAAATTGTCTAAAACGTAAAAATCTGTGAAAAAAAAAGTTGGTATCCTAAAACTGAAAGGGCGTATCTCAAGATATACGCCCTTTCATCTTTGAGAAAAGTACTACTTAAAGGTAAAAGGGCGCATAAAAGAAATTGTAGTTTTGATAAAAAATGTTAAATTATAGTTTCACAAGACGAGTTATGCTCAAATAACAGCCCCATTTACAAAGTTTAATATAAACAAATAGAAAATAAATCAATCAAAAACAAATTACGTAAAAATTAAGTAATAAAAAAAATCACAATGACAGATAACATTCAAATATTTTGAAATTTCCCGCTTTTTTTTTTTTTTTAAGCATTGTAATATTTTAAAATTATAACATTTGAATATTTTAAAATTTCTTATTTTTCTTCAAACATTATAATTTCATGATAATTGTTCATGTCTTTAAATTTTATAATAACTATTTCTTAAAATAAAAAGCGAGAAAATAATCACGCGTACTTTATTGTTTTTTGGATATATTTTCTTTTGTAACTTTAAAAAATTGTACAGTTGAGGTTTTACGCCAGTACTACCACAGAAAGTTTTTTTCACATTTTTAAACTACAAATATGTTCCTTTGCAAAAGTAAAAGGGCGCATAAATTGTTATAAACCCTTTTACCTTTAGGCATGCGATATACTCATGAATTCATGAACTCATATTTCTATGTAATTTTATGTTGTCAAACAAAAATAAAGAGACATATTTTGTTATTTTAGTTGATAATTTGAATTACGATTTTTTTTTTATTTTACGTAATTTATTTTATTATTTCCTAAAATACGGAATTTCCTAAATACTTTCCGGTACTTAAATAAAAACTAATCAGCAAAATTTAAGAGAAAAAAATCAAGAAAACCTACATATAATTGAGCACGATTTTTTTTTTTGCATATTCTGCGATTCTACATTAGTCGAAGGAACTTCGTTCCTAACTGGTGTTCCACGACACCACATAATTTTTTTTTAAATAAATTATTTTCATCGGGCTATATTGATCAAAGTATTTTATTAAAATTTCTTTTTATTTATTTATTTCATCCTTAATCATGCAGCTGCTAGCAGTTGTTTCCGATGACCAAAAATCAATACAAAAAGTTGTAGATTTTTTTTTAAATAACGCATAATTGCTCCGATTATTAGTGTACTTGAATAATTGTTGAATTCAAATTACAATTGAATAATTTCGTTAATATAAAGTTTATAATTTATGCATACTTAATTCGAATACCAACACGAATTTAATAAGACCATTAATATACATTTAGAATTAAATTTGTCATAAATTTTGATGAAGAGTTTTTTTTTTTTTAATTTTCTTCCCTGATGACAAAAGTCGTTTAAAGAGAAACGAACGAAAGAACATAATATATAATAGTGGATTGGAGAAGATTAAACACAATTAAATAGAGCTAGTTGTCGAGGACAACTCGAATAACGAGAAATTTCTTGGATAAGTCAAAAGTCTTTTCTTACAAGTAGCCAACGACAAATTACAAATGCAATTTTGAACAAGTAGTAAACCTCTAGCTTTGTAAGCGCATCGAATGTACCTCTTCAATTCTTGCTTTAGTTACTCTTTACCTACTTTGTACCCTCAATCTTCACTTCAGTTAGTTATATTTCTTCAGGATGTCATATAAAAAGATCCGGTGAAACTAAAGTAAAAATAATGCTTTTTTGGATTTTTTTTAGCTTATACAATTATTTTAGACATATTTTAATTTTTAAATTATTTCTTATTTTGGTTTTAAATAATAATAATAATAACAATATTATTTACGAAATCGATAAGCATTAAAAATAACAACAATGATTGATATTCAATAATTGACTCAATTATAAAATACTTGGAAATAAAAGACTTACCAGTGACTAATTAAAATAATAATTACGGTACGGGCATGCGTCAGCTATTATCTCTTACCTTCAATAATTAACAATTACACTGTAAAAAACAGTCTGCTTACTAAACTACATTCTCTTTTTTAAAATTATTTTATTCCAAGAATTTAAAAATATTTTACACAATGAACGAATACAGTTTTCAAATAATTTTATCTTTTATAGATTAATTCACAATATGTTTAAATGAAAATGTAAATAAATAAGTCAATCTTTCAATTTTTTCCACGCTTTACCAACAATCTTTTTGATGGGAAAAAGTCCAGCTTTCACTGGTAAAGTAACCGTTTTAATCGGTAAAGTTACTGGAAGTGTAGCAGTGCTAATTGCAGTGGACCCAGCAAATTTACCAACTTTAGCACCGCCTTTTGCTCCTTTCCACAATTGTCTCAAGATGAATTGAGCAGTATCACGTCTCCTACGGCTGGCAGGGTCAATTGTATCATTAGTATCAATCGTATCAGTGAAGAGTTTGTCGTTTAAAAAATTGAAAATCGGCTTGATCATTGGCCGGAACATTTTGAAAGGTAAAAAGATCGGTTCAAAGGGTGAAACAACGGGGTGTACTACATGGGTGTAGACAGTAGAGCCAACTTTTTTGGAGCCCCGCCCGGCGTAATCGAGGGCTTTGTCTTTGACGGCACGCTTTACTCTGGTACCAGTAGTTTTTTCGATGTCTTTTACGTAACTCAAATCTTCCAGTAACTTATCAAGTGTAACTAGCAGAGTGTCAACGAGATCTTTTACTTCATTGAGAGTGTTAACAAGTGATGTTCCTAATTCTCCCATGCCTAATCCAGTGAGAAGTGTCTTCAGCAGTGCTTCTACTATCCATAGCACTACGTTTAGTAACACTTCAACGACTTTCAGAATTATTATTAGTAAGATAGCTATTGGAGTTAGTAATCCTTTCAATCCCGCTACAAGAGCTTTTACCAAAAATTCTATTATTAGCTCAGGAATATCATCTGTTTTTGGTGCTAAAAAATACATTTTTTTTTTTTTGATTATTATTATTAATTAAGTGTACAAATTATTAGACATATTATTTATTTAAATTTATTATATTATTTATTTAACGGTATAAAATTATTTACTTTTTAATTAATTATTATTTAGAGTCGGTTTTTAACTGCTTTGGTCAGATCGCTGACTTTAACTGTTAGGAATGGTACGTTGAGGTTTTTTACGTTGGGGTTTTTATTTAACACCACCGATTATAAAATTATTTATTTAAATTTATTAAATTTAAATTTAAATATTAATCATTCAAATTAAAAAAAAATTCATCTTTTAGATACTTTATTTATTGCAGTTATTTTTACACCGTTATTTTATCGCAGTTAATTTTCTACAGTAAATTTTGTTGGGTTATTTTTCTCTAGTTATTTTTATGTGGTAATTTTTCTTCGGTTATATTTTTGTGATTATTTTTCCGCCGTTACTGTGACATTTTAATTGATGTACAAGTCAAAAATAATTATTTAATTGATTGAAGCTCTAAGTTGATTTCATCTCTTACTAAATTTTGTATAACAAAAATATTGTATTGAATATATGACCCGAAGACATAATAGCGACCAAATATCAAAATAATATAATATTATTAAAAATTATATCGAAAATATAATTTAATTTAATTTTATACAAGTTGTTATGTGAGCGGATGGTACGATCTCATCTCCGCAAGGAGTTTCACCCTCAAACCTAGTACGTAACTCGAGATCGGTCGATATGATAAAATATTGTATAAAATATATAACCCAGCAATCAATTGAAATACAAATTTAAAATTGATTAAATTCAAAATGTTTATTAAATTCTTCAAGGTATTCAATAATTTATAAAAATAGAAACATTTTCCTTTATCATCATGAAAGTATTCAAATTATCGCAATGATTTTTTTATGAAAAAGCATTGAGGGGGTCTCACATAAATTGATAGTAGATTCTAGTTTTCTCTTTGAAAATCATTCTCAATAATAAAAATATAAAAATATTCTTTAAAAATAGAAAATTCTAATTTAAAAAATTATTGATTCAAGTTAATTATTAAATAATTAAAAATTGACTACATACTTCCTCCTTTAGTGCTCCCCAGAGCTTTAGCAAGCACTTCAGCAGCCAGCGCACCAGCTGCACCATTCATAGATCCACCAGTCAATGTTGGAATAGTTTGAGTGTTTAACTTTTTTTGCAGATCAGGAAAACTATTTCTAAGATTTTTAATAAAGTCACCGGTCAAGTTCTTCTGCGGAGCAGATGGATCTGCAGTTGTAGCTTTTTTTGCAATATATAAGACTAAAATAATTAAAACTAATTTCTTTATTGTATCCATTTTCGGTTTCTTTAAAGACTCTTTTACTATATTAAAATTTATCAACGGTTGAAACCAGTTTAAATAATAAACTTGGTTTAACTCATTCTTCAAGTACCTTGCATGCTTATCATTTAGAAGCCTGTTACATGAACACGTGCAATTTAACCTGCCAATAATTACATAAACTGACATTGAAAATAGTTTGAAATTTATTATTTGTTTTTTTCCTCCTTTAACTATTTTCCTACATTACTTATGTTGTAATTGCAAATAATTATTCAAATTTAAATTAGTTATCAAAAATAGAGAATAATAATTACAAAAAGCCAAAAATTTGAAACTATTTTTTTCTTAACAAAAAATTAATGCTTGAATTCAATTTCAAGAACACTTAAAAAATAATAAAATAGATGAAAGTATAAGACACAAAATTTTATTTTATTTTATTTTAAATACACGGAACGCCAATTGGCTATTTACATTATTATCTATCTATATATATATAAGAGATTCCTATCTATATAGTCACTCATCACGATATCTCGGGAACCATCAGACCTAGAAACTTGAAATTTGGTAGGAATATTCCTTTCGCCGAGTAGAGGTCAGCTAAGAACGGATTTTACGGAATTCCACCCACAAGGGGGGTTGCGGGGGCGTTAACAATGAAAAATTCCCGTTTTTAAACTATAGCTCCTATCGATACCAAACTTGGTAGGAATCTTCTGTAGGAGATGTAGAAATAATAAGGGGATTTAAGCTATAATATAAATAATAATAACAAATTTTTAATTTTTATTATTATTAGTATTGCACTTGAGAGCGTTAATGAAAGAAAGCTAGAATTAAACAAAATAAATATTAAGTGATAGATATGATAAATGAAACTTGAGAAACTATATCCGCGTGTGGATGTCTAAATAATTTATGTGTAGGTTAATTCATTAGTAGTGTATTTTTAAGCTTGGAGTAGAAGGTGCCCATAGAGTCCTCTAAGAAGTTGATTGGAGATTCTATTTCTCGGCCCGTGGAAGACGTAACTTCTGGTGGTCTTAGTTGTAGTCAACAGCCTAGTATTTCTTAACCCTGGTCTAGGTTTGGTGAACTCGAATTGCTCGTGAATTTCTGGTGAGAGTATTAGGCCGTTAATTACCTTATAGAAGAACGTCATGTCAGCCGCATGCCGCCGACTGAGTAAAAAATTGATTTTAAATTTATTGTAAACTTCTTCCGTGGTCATGTAAGAGCCTCTTGTGTACATATAAAGTACGTTATAAATTTGCAGAATTTCCTTTGGATTCTTTCCACCCTGTTGATTTGTACTTGAGTATGTGGTGACCAAATTATGCTGCAGTATTCCAGGATAGGTTGAACGAGGGTGTTGAAGAGGTGTAAATTTGTGTATACGTCGTTGAACTCTCGGCCCGTTCTCAATATAAATCCAAGCGTTTTAAACGCCTTTAATGTTATTTTATCAATGTGCTCAATAAAGTTAAGTTTATTGTCAATTATTATACCAAGATCCTTCACTGAAGAGACATCTGTCAATTGGTGTTGATCAAGATTATATAATGGTGGAAATTGAGAGTTACCGCGGGAGAGACACAGAGCGACACATTTATTTTTATTTAGATTTAGCTTATTCATTGCGCACCAATTGTGAAGTTCGTTGACATCACGTTGGAGGCTGTTCATATCTTCAACGCCACTGATCCTTTTGTAGATTTTTAAATCGTCTGCATAGAGAAGATACTCTGACTCGAATTTCTCACCAATATCGTTGATAAATATGACGAAGAGAATCGGCCCAAGGTGTGAGCCTTGCGGAACTCCAGAAGTAGCGTAATATTCATTTGAGATGTGTCCATCCACTCGGACTTGTAGGCTTCTATCTGATAAGTAGGACCGTATCCAATCTAAGGCTTTACCTCGAACTCCGTATCTGTTTAGTTTGTCAAGCAGTGTCTCGTGATCGACTGTATCGAAAGCTTTGGAGAAGTCGGTATAGATAGCATGGGTACAGAGACCATGGTTTATTGCACCCAGGGCGTAATTCGTGTACAAGTAGAGGTTGGTGTATGGAGGGTAGAAGTACTTCTACCCTCCATAGGTTGGTGGTAGTAGATCTACCGCCGACGAATCCGTGTTGTCTAAACTTGTTATTTATCGACGGAAAAACTATTTAGTTAGATGCAAAAATTACGAACCTTGAATTTATTGTTATTTTAATAATTGGGAGAGTTAATCGTAAATATATTTATTTCCCGTTATACTTAATAATTATTTAAAACACAATAAATTTAAAAAAATTCCATTTGACTTTATCTGAAATGGAAGGTAGATTTAATTTGAAATAAAGTTCTCTTCATTTTCGATATTATAATTTGTTAAAAACCAAATTTTTAAATTTATTACAATAAAAAAGTTATGCAAAAGTTTTCTTGGTGTATTTACTATTTGGATAATTTTTTTGCACTAGTTTGAAGATGAGAAAAATCTGTCTAAAATAACTATTATTATGATTCATAAAAAGTGCAATAATTATATTAATTATTTTTATAATTTTATAGACCCCAGAAAATAAATGTTATTTCTAAACAAAGCGCGGTAACAAAAAAAAAAATCAATGTTATGTACATCAAATCAAAGACAATTTCATGAGCTTTCACATGAATTTCTTGAAAATTAGCTATCTGTTTTCTAATCGAAAGTTATTCATCAATGAAGCCACAAAAAAAGTGATTTTCACTATTTTGATAATTTCGAAGAATTAATACTTCGAAACTAATTTACTGATTTCGTCTATCCCAGGATGAATGCGAGCTAATTGACCAAGAAATCTTTGTATCAAATTTTTTTAGGGTCTGTTGAGAATTCTTGATAGAATAACATTCATAAGTCAGTTGTATTACACGTTGCCTGAAAATGGTTCAATAGACGTCTTAAATTTCATAAAATAATTAAAAATTAACAAAGAATCAATCTTATATACGTCAAATTAAAGGCAATTTTATGAGTTACTGCGTGAATTTTTCAAAAATTAGCTATCTCTTCTCAATCAAAAGTTACACATCAACGAAGTGACCAAAAATGTGATTTTCACTATTTTGAAAATTTTAAACGGCCGCCATACATGCATACATATATAAATTTTTTAACCGATGACATTTTTGGAACTTACTTGACTAATTATGACATGATAGCAAAATTAGGTAAAAATGACACGATGAGGACCAATGCAATAGTTAGATTCTTTCGATTGTTTCGATTCTAATAAAATCCACCTAAAAAACAACTAAAATTGTTCACAGGTTTCAACAAAAGAGGTAAGAAAAAAATTGACCAAGGATTCACGCACTGGTGAATTCGGATTGCGGGTGTTGGAGCTTTAAATCGAATTTGTACGATTCATAACAAAAGAATTGATCATGCGAGTTTTCTGAAAAAATTCTAGTGGAAAATTCACGAGGATGAGGCAGATTAAATTCTTAGTGGGATATTTATTATAAGAGAGCTTTTGTCTGTTACTCAACCATCAGATTTAGATAATAATTCTGATCTAAAATTTAAGCTGACCGTATTGAGGATAAAGCACACACTGCTTGTCAAGATCATTCTGCTCCTAGAATCAAATTCGCCAATCCTCTTAACTGACATTATTCTCCTCGCAAGAGATTATTATGATCGTTAGGTAATATTATAAACGTCAATTAGCAGTGAAATTTTTGAAGTTTTAGCAGTAATATTTATCAAATGCTCTAATTTCTGAAGTTCAGTTGCGGTAAGTTATACTTGTTGTTAATCAATGAACCAGATTTATTGTTCAAGAATAAGGAAAATTTTCTTTGGAAATGATTACATTATGAAATAGTTTTTTTTTTTTCGTAAATTTAGTATCATCACTCATCAGAAAGATCTTGACCAAAATTTGAACCTTTTCAAAGTTTCTTGTGGTTTTCTAAGATGATTAATTTGTTCTGATAAATTTTAAAAGTTTTTCTAAATATATTCAAATTTCAAGCTAGATATAATTTAATATTTATTCATTTTTTTTTTGTAGATACAAATGTCGTTAAATGTAAAATATTAATCCACATAATCAAGAAAATACGCAAAATTTTTTGACGGGCGTGTCTTTATCATAAAATTAGTTTCTTTAGTCAAATTTGGTACTATCAAAAAGGTCATAATCTGAAGTTATGTTTTTTTTACTGTTTGATATTTTTTTCAGCAATAGTAAATTTATCATCTAAATAATTAAAAGAATAAGCAAAATTTTGTTGGCATATTTTTATTTGAAAAGAGAGTTTTATAGTGGAATTTGTTATCATCAAAAAGATTTTGACGTAAATTTGTGCCTTTGAACAATTTTGACAATCAACTTTTTGTGTTAATTTTTTGGAGGAGTTTCAACTATGATTTGTTGGTTCTATAAATTTGTTCCGCCACCGTTGTCCTTTTACTTAAATAATTGGTAATTTATTCTAAAATTGCGATGGTATTTTTTAAATTTATTTGAAAAGTACCCAAAATGTATATTGTGATTTCAAATATCAAAAAATTATTAAGTCAAGTTCTTTTGTTCACAATTTGTAATTTTCGGCAGTCAGATAGTAATTACAGATTGCCAGTTATTTAATATTATTATTTTAATGAATTTTCTTTATCTGTTAATAAAATATTTCTCATAAAAACAATTTTAAATCTAACTACGAAAAATATTTCATTTTTTTCCGCTCGATATTTTTTATTTTTCAAAAATAAAACACAACCACAAACTTTATCTATGAAGCGTGCATGACTGTGTTATCTTCATAAAAAAAAATAAACAAGCTTAAAACTTAAACAAGCTTAAATAATTCGAGGATTTTTAAAATGAAATCAATAGTAATAATCTTCTCAAAAATATCTAAAATCTCAGATTACCTCGAGATTTTATGTCACAATATTTTTCATAACAATTGAACGTTTGGCTGAAATCGGTGAAGCGAAATTGATATCAAAGAATAGCTGCGATTTTTTGCAAGCTTTATTATTGTCCAAAAGTCTGTACAAAAAATAAAACCGTCACATTGAAATTCAAGCGAGCAGAATGAAACCTCTAAGTCGGTCTGATTTTTGACATTGGTTGACGATATGTTTGATTCAAAATCAGATAAGCCACTGGCGGTTCCAAAGCTACTTTAAAAAAAAAAACTTGTAAAGTTTTTCTCCAGTTAATTCTCAATTTATGATACACTGAAAGAAGACGATGCTTAAAAGATACATAAAGCGACAAAGTCTTATTAATATTTAAGGAATCGAAAGTTTGTGCATAAGATTGAGTTAGTTACCAATCAGAAGTTTTTTAGCTAAGACAACATCGCAAAGAAAAGTTTGAATGCAATGTTGGTAAGAGTATTTTTCTAGATTAACAAGTCGATCCTGTTGCTTGAGGAAGTTTTTTATAAATTGTAAATTCACTTGTCGAAACGTATCAGTGAGTAAGATCGATTTTTGCTTTTGTCGAAGTTTTACGGAAAGGTATCAAAGCAAAGTGTTTGATGCAAAAAGGCTAAAAGATGTTTTAAAAGTACATCTATGTTCTGGGTCATTGGAGTGAAAAACAATTCTACTTATACTGCGCGAACTGACATTCGCTTTTGTGCTTTTACAATAGAATCTAAAATAAAATGAAATATAAATTCTTGAGTCATGATCGATATCGAAATTCCATTTCTATCCGAGAAAATTTCATTTAATATAATGTAAGTACTCGCATGCAACTCAATAATAAAATAACTAATTTTTTTTTTTTTTTTTTTTTCATTTTATTTTCAGCGCACAGACGAATGCGAACTGTTACCAATTACCTGCTCGTCAACTTATCAATCGCGGATCTGATGATGGCTATATTAAATTGTGTGTTCAATTTCATCTTTATGCTCAATTCAAACTGGCCGTTCGGAGTTATTTATTGCACCGTTAATAATTTTGTGGCAAATGTTACTGTTGCCTCTAGCACTTTTACTCTAGTCGTCATTTCTTTCGACCGGTAAGTTATCAATTATTTAATAATGTCATATAAAAAATTATTACACACTCAGAAAAAAAAATTAACGAACCAAGAAAACATTTTTGAACTTCATCTTCTTAAATTGAGTAGAACAATTCTTAAAATAAGAAATTTTTCTTGGTATAAATAAATTTTATTTCATTCAAGAATTTTTTGTCCTGACTTAAGTCAATTTTTTTTTTTTTTTTTTTCAGTGCATAAAAAACTTCTTGATGTACGAAAAATTATTTTCAAAATTAGACTCTTGTTTTAAATTATTCAATTTGAATTGATTAAAAAATTCACGGATTAAAATAAGAAAGCACTTGAACAAAAAGAAAAATTATTTCGACTTAATAGAAAAATTTGTTAATACTTGTTGATAAACTTTAAACAGAAAATAATTTATCTAATTATTTAAAAATTTTGTTATTTTGTAACAAAATTAAAAAAACGCTAAGGTATTACGCAAGTCAATATTGACGTTTTATTGACGTCAAAATAACTAAATATGTTATTAAGTATATTCTCTAGAATATTATCGTTGATTACAATATCAGTAGCATACAGGAAAATTTGTATCAAAACTTCTGTTTTGAAAATTAAGGAGCGTAAAAACAGTTTGTGAAACTCATGAAATTAACAATGAGAAAATAAGAAAGAAATAATTTTCAGAAATTATAATTGAAATTCATAATTACATTCTCGTTCTCTTGCGCGTAAATTGAAGTTTTAAATGTTTATCACTTTGGGTGACAACTTCTGAACAATAGAGTGATGCAAGTGACGGACCTATTGTTGGTATATTTTATAAACGCACCTGTTTATTTTATTTTTTGCATACCAAAACAATTAGATGTACTTTGATGCTAAACAAAACATGCATCCAAGTTTCACAAACTTTTCTTTGTTTTGTTTTTCCCCATTCCTCTGTGAATTGTGTCCTGCAAATAGAAGGCTTTCTTATCCTTTATTTACAATCAATTTTTTTTCTTTCATTAAAAATTATCATTATTAATATTATCATTGTTAATGTTTAATATATTTATTAGAATTTTTATTTTGCTTTTATTAAACTAACTGTAAACACAGTCAGAGCAAAATTAATATGTACAGTCATTGATACAATAGAAACTGCTCAAGTTTGCACCTGCTATTTATAAGGATTTACTTTCGTTGAATAAATATTTCTTCGGTGAATAACTGAAATAGGTAATTTACAATGTAAAAAAATACATTAATAAATAATTTAAACTATCTACCAAGTCTTCGTTGCAACTTGTGAAATTAACTCTCACAAATTTTCGATTTATATTGACAAAGTCCCCTCATACTTCTCAGAAATTCCTTACTCTGTTCTTTAGGTAGTGATAATTGCAAGTGTAAAATTGATGAAACATAAAAGGCAGAAATTTCAAAGATTGCTTTATGTCTTAGTATACGCATGATTGTTGAGCGAAAATTACTTGGAGTTAATGTATTATAAAAGTAAAGTTTTACATCGCATTTGCTCGTGAATATGTCAAATCGATGTAAGTTCTGATAAATCCCGCATGGGAAAAGGTAACTTGGAAATCTCCTTAGTTACGGACTATCACATGTTGCAATAATTATGCAGTAATATATCTTCAAAGCCGCCATACTGTTTGATATCAAAATTATATGACTAAATGTTCCATCTTTAAATGAAATAATGATGAAATATTTCAAGAACTTTATTAAAAAAAATTTAATTTTTTTAATTTCACTTTAATTTTTAAATATTCGGTTTAAATTTGTTCAAGATATTTATCCACGGATTATTAAAATAAAACAAAGATAATAAAGAAAAAAAAATCGGAGCAAGAAGAAATTTTTTTTACAGATACAGAAATTGTCATTTTCAATGAAAAAATTTTTTTTTAAGCTAAAACCCTGAGTAAATTTGCAAATAAAAATTTTAAAAATTGTGCTAAAGATATGAATAATCATTCGATGTGGAATTAAATTCTGAAAATAATTTTGTTGTTTTTTTATATTTTTGATGAAAATTTCAATTTGTTATTAACCAAAATAAAAAATCTAAGTATTTCGTAAATAACTCAATAACTATTGGTAATATTAAAAGTCGGAAAGAAGATCCTTAAAGCGGAGGAAATTTCTGAAAAAATGTCCCGACTCCCGAAACTAGCTTGAAAAACAATAATTTTTATTTAATGTTGATAATAAGGTTTCGTGTGACTTTTGTCACACGGCCGCACCGATGCTAAAATAAGACAGCAGTTGCGCGGAACCCTATTTTATCTTTATCACTATTTCTAAGATTAATGTTAACAAATTTACACAGGGTTCTCACAAAAATTTCCGTTATTATGTAACATAGTAATGGTTACCATTCAACCTCCCGCGCAAAAAAAAATTCTCATTCAAAATCAATTTAAGATTGAAATTCATATTTTGACACAAATATGAATTAGTTTTGAGATCAATCCAAATTTAAAATTGATTTGTAAATGGAAATTTCGATCCTGCTTTAGAATATTAATTAAAGACTTGAGAATATTTAGGATAAATTTTATCTATAAAATATTCTTAAGTCTTTATTAATTTTCTATCAAAAAAACAAAGAACGTTATCCAATCTATTTTCCGAGGGTCAATTTTCCCAGCTTTTATTTGACATTAAAAAAAATTAATCGAATTATAAAAAGTGTGAATTATAATTATCATAAATAAATATTTACAAAGAACTTAACGGTAATATAAAATTCTTGAGGCAAGCACGTTTTGTTGACACATATTCCGAAGGACATAACATAACATTGTCTTTTCTAAATCCGTTCATGCTAATATAAATAACAATACCGCATTACGTTAATGCGCGTAGCTTTTGTGAATTTGAAAATTTAAAATATACCTATTATTACATGTATATATTTATATACACCGTCTAGTCGGAATTCCTGAGTGTTTTTTCTTCAGATTGTATAAATTAAAGTAGCGAAATTTTTTTCTTGTCGCGACAAAGGTAGCGTAAAATCGATGAACCTGGCATGTAATACTTTTCTTTTTTCAAGATTTACATTCCCACCGGAAAACTTGCAGTTGAAAAACTTATACCGTTAAAATCTCAAGGGGCTTTTGTTTCTTGTTTAACAAAGCCGAATTCGCGTTACATATATTTCACACGTGGCTACAGATCTATATATATATATATATATATATATATATATATATATATATATATATATATATATATATATAAGCGAAATACCACTCACTCACTCATCACGAGATCTCCGAAACTATTTGCCCGATTGACTTGAAATTTAGCATACTTACTCCATTCGTGATGTAGACGCTCACTAAGAACGGATTTTACGCAGTTCCTAGCTATAATGAATTTTTCGTCTACCATCACGTATTCTACTCCCTCCCTCCCTCTCATTCTTCCCCTCCCTCCCGTGACTTCTTCCCCCTTCCCTATATCTCTCTCTCTTTTTTTTTTAGAAAATGTCATTTTGATTCGCCAATCTAAGAAACCCATCAATTGCACCCATCAATTATAGAACTCACCCCCCCCCTCCCCCAGCGCAACCACCCACGCTAATCAACCGTTGCCATGGTTACCGTTGATATGGATACCGTTGCCATGGCTACCGTTGCCATGGTTACCGTTACCATGGATACCGTTGCCATGGTCACAGTTGCAATGGTTACTGTTGCTAAAACAACTGTTAAAATGAATAAATTATAATAATAAATTCGGTTGTAAACTAAATTCAGAGGAATGATTAGAATAAAAGTAGAAAGTTACTAAATATTAATATTCTATACAATTATTATTCAACAGTATTATTCTACACAATGTTAGGCAAATACATGGATTTTCATCGATTGATTGTTGGGACAGTAGGAATTCATAATCATACTTTTTTTAAGAAAGAATAGCTAAATCATTAATAACTGAAATAGCTAATATGTATTGAAATGATCATGAAGGATAAACTCCATTATATCATAAAACAGATAAATATAACATAAATATTAATGTTGATAGTGTTAAATGATTATACTGATTTAAATGATTAAAAATAAAATGGTAAATTGTGTGTGATATATATAGGAGCTGTTCTATAGATAGATTGACTCATCACGATATCTCGGAAACCATCGGACCTAGAAACTTGAAATTTGGTAGGAATCATACTTTTGCCCTGTAGAGGTCAGCTAAGAACAGATTTTAAAAAATTCCACCCCCAAAGGGGTTCGCGGGGGCGTTAACAATGAAAAACTCCAGTTTTTAAACTGTAGCTCCTATCAACTCCAATTTTGGTAGGAATCTTTTGTAAGAGATGTAGAAATAATCTATAAACAAATTTCACGATATCTCACCTCACAGAGGGTTGCGGGGGTGGGTATTAACAATCAAAATTTTTAATTTCCAAGCTATAACTCCTACAGACTCCAAATTTTGTAGGAATTTTCTATAATAAATGATGAAAAAATAATTTATGAACGAATTTTACGATATTCTACCCCAAAGAGAATTGTAGGAGCGTTAATAATAAAAAATTCCCGTTTTTAAACTATAGCTCCTATCGACTCCAAATTTGGTAGGAATTTTCTGTGAGAGATGTAGAAGAAGTCCATGGGAAAATTTTACGATAGCTCATCTCACAGGGGTTTGCGAAGGTGGGTGCTAACATCAAAAATTTTTAATTTCCAAGCTATAGCTCTTATAGACTCCAAATTCTCATTTCAAATTTTTTTCTTCGTGTCAATTATTATTCATTTTTGAAAAAAAGGCCACGCAAACATTATAGTGATTGCACATTGAAAGTTACAATGAATATTAGCTGGAATAATTACATGGATAAAAGGTATATGCTAATTCGATGAAATTTGGAATTTGTGAAAGTCAAAACAATACTCTAATCAAATTTTAAGTTTAGATCGAAAAATACAATTCTATAATTGCCCAGCGAAGCGGGCGGGTAACAGCTAGTGTATATATATATATATGTAAGTTATGAATGAGAATTACTAGGATGTTTTTGAGGCACAGTTCACCTTCTACCAGAAACGCGCTAAAAAGGTATTCTAGTCTCATTAAGATTAATGGGTTAAAACAATCAGAGTGTAACGATGCTTCTGCAAGTACTTAATATATATAACTACTTTATACATATATATATATATATATATATATATATATATATATATATATATATATATATATATATATATATATATATATTTGATACACTCAAGCCGATGTTATCAAAGTTTATATCTAGATTACCTAATGTTAGGAAGATAACTTTTTTAGTTTTCTTCACAAGATAATGATTAATCAAAAAAAATTCTCAGTTTCTCTGCACAAATATTTCTTCAGCATGATGTCCGATAAAAAAAGCTTGAAATATATACTACATATTATAAGTAAAAAATATGATCAATCTTCATTATGATAAAGTTGGAAACATTTTTAGTTTGTAATCACCGTAATGGGAAAAAAATTATTTCAAATATTACCACAAAAAAAAGGATAAAATAAACTTTTCTATGTATATATAAAAAGATATAAACAAATATATAAAAAATTTATATCCCATATGTATCTAATTTATATGAATTTTCGCCGAAAACGTATATGAACAATTTTTTGGATGTTTGCCCATATAATCACATATATGTTGGATGTATTCGTTCATATATGAAAAAAACTTTAAAATTTTCCCAAAATCAGTAAGAGGTAATTTGGCTTATTTAATTCATTAAATTGCCAATTTGAGTCTGTTTAAATAGCAGTAGTTTATATTTGTTTCATATATGAACGGATATATGAAAACTATAGGCAAACATATGTATAAGCACATATACAAAAAATTGTTCGCATACGTGTTCGGATAAAATTTATATAAATTAGATATGCGTGGAACATAAACTATAAATATATATGCTGTATGTTTTTAAAAATGTTTGCGTATGTTTTCATAAATATTTTTTTACGGGGGAAAAATAAAAAAACGCCGAGCAAAAAATTAATAGCAAAACAAATTTCATTATTTCATGATTTTTTTAAATCACGAGTGACTCCTAGAAAATTTCTTATCAAGCTAATTTTTGAAATAAGTTTTTAAAATATAATAAATTTATAAATTCTCATGATAAATTAAAAATAAATAAAATTTTTTCCCAATTGTTGTTGCAACGATCGTTATCGAAGAAAGGGAAATTATTCTCACAATTAACAACTAATTATTGATTTACTGCAACGAAATATTGAACTAATTAAAATTTATGTGGATAAATATGCAATTTTGTATATAATGCACTGCCAATTATCGAGAATATTTCATTATCAGACAAATATGTTAAATATGGACACATATCTCAAATATAAATTGGGACGATGTACAATTTGGTAATTCGATAATAAATGGCTATCAATAATTAATCACGGTATTTTTGGCTGACGAAAATTAACCAGATATTTAATTGTTTATTTTGCCAGTAAATCAAAGCAGTTGAATTTATAAAATAGAATAAAAGTTCAGTGAAGCTACTAAGAATGAAAAAGTTATTTGAATGAGTGTTAATTCCGTTGAATATAATAGCACATAAATGAATGTATCTACAGAGTGGTGCTGTTTTTTAAAATACTACTAATAATAAAGTGATAGATATTTAAAAAATTGAACAGTCGTGTATCGGCAATCCAAACAACATACTTCGCAGATATAAACCTGCAATGTATTAACATGCTTCGAAGGAATTTATCGTTATCCGATAATGCGACAACTATTGAATTTCATACGTGCAATATGTTGTAAGAAGGCAAAGAACGTACAAGATGAAGAAAAAAGGCTGTGACATATGTTGTTGCAATCGAAATATCCTTCGGAAATGCTATTTTTCGAATGGTATTTCTGTGAATGAAGTCACTTTATTAAATTTTATACTTCAATGTATTTAATTTTTTTTTCCTTTTTAGTAGATTTTATAAAAATCTAACTATTGGAGCCATCCTCATAGTGCAACTTTTGAAAAATTTAGCCATTTTTTGACTCAGCACGACAATCTGAGTCATAAAATACCATTCGTTCAAAAGTTTAAGTATATATGAAGTATGAAATCTATTTCCATTTTGGCTACCGAATGGTCTTTTTTAGTTTTATATCTATATCTTATTTTTTTAAGCTAATAATTGAAAATTAAATTTTTGAATAACAAAATAATAAAGTATAATAAAATAATATTAGTTAAAACAGCGATAATAATTAAATAAAAATAATCATAATTATAATAACAATTATATTTATTTTATTTTGAGAATGATTTCTATAATTGTATAGGAATGATTCCTATACTATTCTAGAAATCCTTCCTCTACCATTATAGGAATAGTTCCCATAATGATATAGGCACCATTACTATATAATTCTTGGAATTTTTTCCACAATATTCTAGGAATGGTTCCTATGATTCTATAGGAATCATTCCTATAATTATAGAAACCATTCCTATACCATTTAGGGAACTATTTCCATCGTTATGGGAAATGATCCCATAATTCTGGGAAAATTTCCTATAATTATGGCCACAGTTCCTACAATTGCCTGGGAACAGTTCCCATAACTTTCAGGAAAAGTTCCTATAATTGCCTGGGAACTGTTTCCATACAATTATAGGAATAGTTTCCATATTTCTCTTTCCGTATATTAGGACAAAAGTGAAACTCCCCAGAGACATGAAGGAATGCCTTAGTACTACCAGCGTTTGTTCCAGGACCATCGACTTCCTCAACGAGTTAAATATCATAAAAGATATATAAGTATAGTGCTCAATGAAGTAAAATTATATACTGTCATTGTAGTTATTAATGACCAAGATGTTAAGGCGACTTCGAATAAATAAATAAAAAAAAATAATTAGGAAAACGGTTGACCCTGACGGCCATCCCTGCAACTTCCCGCTCTTTCGTAATTAAGTGCTCGATATTGCACTTATTATGTTTTTGAGCTCTTCGAGCTCAAAAACATAATTGTCGTTAAGTTTTGAGCTCTCTGAGCTTAAAAGTTTGATAGGAGTTTAATAAATCACTATTTTTGGAATTTCCAAATCGCAATAACTTTTGAATGGATCAACTGATTTCCACACGGTTGACGGCATTCAACGCAGTTTTATCATCCTCATAAGTTATTTTCAGGTTTTAATTGATCGAACCGAAAATTTCAGAGTAACCCCGAAAAAACACTTTTTTCGGTTTTCTTTCGTTCACGATAACTCACGAACGAATCAACCGATTTTGACCGGACTGGCGGCGATCGACACAGTTTTTTGATGTTAAGAGCTGATCTATTTTTGGAATTGATCGGTAAAGCCGTTTAAAAGATATTCCAAAAAAACCACTTTTCAAAAAAATTTTTTTTGTAGTTTTTTTACAATTTCTCAAAATCTACTGGTTCGAATCGGTTCAAATTTTCAAGAAATCTAAGTTTGGTCAAGCCCTTTCGAATGGCTCGAACCGCGATGAAATCGGTCAAGCCGTTCAAAAGTTATGGAAGGTTCACACACACACACACACACACACACACACACACACACACACACACACACACACACACACACACACACACATCATCGCGGGAATAGTCGGGGAAGCTTCCTAGGACCTCAAAACGTCAAGATCTGATGAGAACTTGATTTTCGAAAAACAGGGTGAAACTAATAACTTCCCGATTTTTGAAAATTTTCAATTTTCTTAGCGGGAAGTTAATAATAATACAATAATAATATTAATACTAATAATAATAATTATAATTTTGTGTGCAGATGACATATATTTTTGATATGTTTTTGTAAATGTTCTCATGCTTGATGAGCATATGTATTATTTTCCGTAAGAGATGATTCTGCTGTGAAAACCTTTTATCACAAAAATCCATTTTTTACAGAAAGCTTCGAATTCATTGTTGAAATAAAGGCAAAAATTGTTTGGAATATTAAAAGTAAATTAATTGAGATTTTTATCCACGAAATAACAACCTTAAATAACACGTATTTTATTCTACGTCGCGCTGTTGAATGTAAAGCAAAGTCTGATGAGAAAGGAATAAAAATGTTACCAGAAAGTTTCATATAAAAAAAAAAAACACATATGCTTCATAATGGTTGAACTCTGGAGTCACGGAAAAAAGTGTTGTGTTAGTTTTTACACACTACGCAAATTAACAATTACGTTACAATTTTTTATGTAAAATAAAGAACAATAAAACAAGAAAATCACTTCGATCCACCCACACACACACACATACACACATTAATATGTATATGTATACTTTGAAATATAAATAAAATCTATAACTCTTGCAACAGAATTTGGATTTTACCCAACATATATTAATTTGCATAAGTACATTCGTAAGAAAATTAGAAATGGGTTTTACACGTTTATCTCTTAAATCATGTGGGTTTTTTTTCGTAAGTTTTATTTCATTTAATCTAAAGTTTCAACTACCACAAAAATATAAAAGTTGTAATATAAAAGATACAGTACTTTTAAAATTTAATTGTTTTTTAAATTTATCATCCGTTACTTATCATTTTTTTGTACTATATAGATTTATCGTTAAAATTTTTTTCTAAAATACCTGACATCCATTACAGCAACCGGAAAAGTGTGATTGTTAAAAAGAAAAAAAAATTCTTGATATCAATTGCGAAATCAGGTATCGATTTAATTATCACGTACAGGCCTTTGCAATCACAGGTCAAAAAAATGAAGACGTTACAATCCAATTCGTGAGTTGACGTTCGCAAATTTCCTTCAAAATTTTTTTTGCGTTGTCATACATAATAAAAATAATAATAATAATAATAATAATAATCACAAGCGTATAGCTAGTAACACTCACAATAACGTCGAATATAAAAAATTTAGATCGAGGAACGAGATATCAACGATCACTAAAGTGAGGGGTTTTTATGGAAGAACTTTAAATTCTTTAAGCTCCATATTATATTTACAGAATCCGCTCTATTAAAAATTTCATATCCATACTCAAAAGTTTAACGTCACGCCTGACTAACGTTAATCTACTGCGGCCCTTCACATATCATGCTTATGTACGATTTTTTAAGGAATCAACGCCGGGAACTTTTTCACCTCTTACCTTTTACAATTTCATGCTTTATCTCTCATTGAGTATTCTTTTTATCATTTTTCATCCTTCTTTGGATAATCCTCACTTAAATTTTATTATTATTTCTATTATCGAAAAAGATAAAATCAAAGTACTGAAATTTTTTATGAAATATTAAATGATTTTACGAGTAATTGAAAAGATTGAATAATTAATTTTTATAAAACGAAATACTAAATTGTACAGCGGAATATTTTTTAGGGCGATAAAAATAATTGGAAGAAGTAAATAATTTAATCTTCTTAAATAATTTTTTTTCATTATTAAATTGAAGTAAATGAAGAATAATGCAACAATTTTATTCATGAAAATATACCTTTGAAATCTCTAAAAAGCTTCTTTTCATCAAGAATTAATGATATTGGCTATGTAAAATTACTCACGCTCACCGATACGTTCTTTATGTATGTCATCATTTTATAGTTCCAACTTCGAAATAGATAAATATTGTTTTAGCGCTTGATTCTTGACCGTTTATTTTTAAATAAATCATGCTGTTCAAGCTGATGAATATTTCAGACCTTAACTTGAATAGTTTAGTCCGATAAATTTTAAGGAATACAAATAATAATGATAAAAAAAATTTTAGACACTTTCAGTAAAATATATTTCATATTACTTTTTTTTTTTACACCGTAAAAAATTTAAAGTTAAATATTTAACACTTTTTTGAGTTCATTTCAGAGAATTAACACGAAAAAGTGTTAAATCTTTCATAGAATTTTTTTTTAACGCGATGACGCAAAATTTTTTACTGGGTGCACTTGCTTTACAAAAACACTCAGACCAAACATCTTCGTATTAGATTAGAACATGCATCGGAGAAAATTAGATTGTCTATAGACCGTCACCTAGCCAATAAGAAGCTATGTATGTGATGATATGCAATTAGCATTTGTGATGAATATAGAGACGGTATATCAAGAGAATGTATGTATAGTAGAACGGATAAACCAGGTGGTGTTGTTTTCATTACATGTCGAGTCCCGGTGATGAATGATAAGTAGTTGAGTACTTCAGACCTGAGAGTAACCTCTTCCTAAAATGTACATAGTGTGTATTGTAGTAGTGCATATAATACATTTGCGTAGTATATAATAGTAAGTCTTAGTTAGTAAGCCGTTTGATTATTTCGTGGGGTTAAAGTGCCAGGATAAGTACACGAGATGGATGGTGATAAATTATATCCTATTTATACATTTTGGCTTTTTAGTCGGAAAATTCAATTTGTTATTTAAAAGCCGTTGTCGTCATTTCAAGACAGAACTTACGGCTTGAAAAATTATAATTTTTTTGTTACAAAGTTTGTTTATTCAAATAGAAGGTAGTGTATCAAAATTCACTCTTTACAAATTTTTTTTTGTTATTTAATATTTAAATTTATATTTTTAAAAAAATATTTCCTAGTAAAGTTGTCAAAAGAACATTTTACTTTTCTTACACAGTTAGAAAAAAAATGTAATAATTTTGTGAGTCTGCCACGATTACAGAAAAAAATTATCAATGAAGTCAGAGAAATTAAAAATGACAACAAAAAAATATTGGTAATAAATTCAAAATTACATTCAATAACTCTATTTTAATTTTTAATTAAAAAAAAATTAGAAATAACGATATTTGAATTCTTTTGAATATTTTAAATACTTTTGAGTTCCTTCTATGGAGAATTATACGTCAAAAACGGAATAAAAATATTTTGTAGATGCTGAAATATTAAAAATTTCTTGATAGTCTTATATTAACTTAAATCAATAAAACTTACAAAATTATTAAAACCCTTTCATGTTAGTAATTTAGTCCCTAGTGGCCAAAAGTTAATCGATAATTATTACTGAGTAGCATACAAAATGTTGTGGTTTTGTCACAGACTGAAAATCAATAGACCACATTCTACCTTAGCAATATTACTAATATTTAATATCCAATAACTATTACTTATAACAATATTTAATGATGATAATAAATAATATAATGTCTACTATGTGTACCATAATCGTTATAACGACGATTAATATTTTAATTTGATGATTATCTTATTCGACCGCAAGCCCTATTTCCATTGCAGTACAAGTGTTTTCTCAGTATCTAAACAACATGTAGATTATAACATTGCTTATAAACTCATAAATTATAATTGACCACTTTTAACAAATAAATATCCAAACATCACATCTGCACTGTTGAAAATTTTAATGATAATTTTAGAAGAAGTTTGTTAGAAGTATGTGTTTAAAGCAGTCTTGTAATTTAATAAATCAGCTGTGGTAATTTTACACTGTAATAAATTTTACGTCATTGTGTCAAAAAATTTTTTTTAGGCCATGACGCAAAATTTTTTGCTACCTAGAAAACATTTTTTACTGTTTTTCTTTTGGATAGTTACAAAAAAAAAAGTATTGGTATAACTAAACAGATAGTAAAATAAGGATTGTAAATTTTTAATTTTACTCAACCATTGGTGTGTAAAAATATTGTAATTTCCAAAAAAATGTTAATAGCATAAATAAAAGTTAAAAAAGAAATAAATCAATTTATAATTTATCATTTTTATCGCCCGTAACAAATGCGCTTAATAAAAAAAAATGTTGAGCGAAGATTGTAAACCTGTCTGTTCATTCAGTTCAGATTTATCTGAGTTATTGATCGCACTGATAAACCCGGGATTATTTTTGTTGAAAAATAACTTTGTCCTATCAGATATATTAATATAATAGAACAGGATTCAGATCTCATGACTTTGATAAGATTAATCATTGTTATTATTACATCCACGTCCCACGACCCAAGTGTTAAAGTATTGTAAGTTATAAAGGTCTAATATATACGTATATATCGAAGGTTTGTCAACACTCGGGTGAATAATCACTGGTATATATCGATTTTAAATATATACAATTTCGTGTGAGAATAATATTTCATCGAATTGAGTTCCATTGACCAGTATTCTCTCCTAATGGTCCATAAATTTCGGAATAATTTATCGCTTTTATCTTAAGGATTTGGCTTGGGATAATTGCTTCAGTATTTTATTTGGGGGTTGCTCAAAAGCAAGTTATTGCTTTAACAAAAATATTTCATTTCGCCACTCAACGCTTTTATGTTAAAATTAATAACAATTTCAAAAAATAAATGACATTTTGAATCTTAATAAATGAAAAAAAATGGATTTACATCAGATTTGCAATGTTTTTAAGAAAATTTTCCATTAAATGAAATTACAAGTATATGTTTTCATATCTGTTGGGTGTATTGGATCATATATGAAAAAAATTTTTAATTTTGTAAAATATTGCCAAGTAGTCAAAAGTGCCATTCGGCAGCCGAAATGGAAGTAGATGTCTTCTTTAGATTTAACAATTTTTCTCATATCATGGATTAATAAAAATAAAATTTGAATATATCTTAAATTGTATTAGTAATTTCAATAGGTATAGGCCTATTGGGGACCTGCCATGTAAAAGAAAGGGAACGCGTCCGATTACACAGTACCTCATGAGTGGTGCGGAAATCTGTGTAATGACAGACTGACTTGAAAAAAAAAAAAAAAAAAAAAATATTTAACCTACTAGAAACGGCTGCAAGAGAAAAATTTCATTAAACTATAACGTAAGATATATGATTTCTGGCTAAATTATAAAAGTGATAGATGCAAATTAAAGCTTATTAAAAAAAAAAAAAAAAAAAGAGCGTGTGTACAGAGTACACATGTTAGAAGTGAAACTTCTTTGGCAAACTCAATTTATAATTCATTAATTAATAGTTAATAGATATCAAAGACAGGTACATAAAGGATTTATGCATATATAGTATGGAAAGAATTTAACTGATATATAGTATTGAAAGGATTAAATGAGAAAAATTTACACTATTTATGTCACATATTCTTTTAATTTATTTCTTCAATATGTACAACATCATCTGATGATATTTATAATGATATGGTTGTCACTAAAGCCTTATATGGTAACTAAAATATGAAACATAAGTTCTTGTTTCAATATTTTCTAAATATCGTGTAAAAATGGCATCTATTGTGGTTCCGTATTTAGTTGTCGACATGTTAGGATTATTATTTAATTGCAGACTAAATTTTTCATATAAAAAGTTAATTAATGGTGTCGAATATTAAAATATCTGAATAAAAACGTTAATAAAACAGTATAAACAAACACGTGATTATAAAATACATAATAATAATAACATTTAAGAGCAGTATACCTACAATCTAAAATACAACGCATGTGCACATGAAAATAACATTTCTATAGTGTAAAAGTATAGAATTCCTTTATATCTTTATCTTTTTCTCTCCGACTACGTACATATATGCGTCTTTTAATGTGACGCTCATATTATTATTATTGTGACGCGACCTTGAAATTTTACCCTCAACGTGCGCAAAGAAGTTTCACTTCAAAAAGCTTTAAGATAAAGATAACAGATTTTTTATAAATTTTTTTAATAAAAAGTTATATAAGAAATTCTAAGTAAAAGTTTGAATTTTCATCATTTTCACAACTATAAAATACTATAACTCATGAACTAATTAACCGATTGAGCTCAAATTTGAACTTGACTTTCGTATTTATCTGAAAATTGAGCATGTTGAGTTTGGAAAAGATTCATTATGAATTAAAGACGCTATCATTCGGACCAGCCGCGTTATATCGTATATATTACATACATATGTAAAGTTTTGAACTGTATGTATTTTCTGAACCAGCTCCATGAACGGAGTCAGGAAGTAGTAAAATTTTTCAAAAGTTCCACCATGAGGACAAATGCAATAGTTAGATTTCTATTAAATCTACTAAAAAACTCATTTAAACCTATAACTCACTAGTTTTAGCAATCGGCTTATGCTATAGCTATCCCTATAGGGATAAATAATTTTTTTTTGTTTATGAACATATATACACCGAAAAAAATGCTTTATTTTGTGTAATTAATTTATTTTTTTTTTATTTTAATAAAAGCAGGAATAAAAAAAATTAAAAAGATAACGTTCATAAATAAAAAAAGCTAAAAAAAAATTAATTGTCAGCCTGGCACTGCGTGAGATAGTATATCTATATAGATATATGTATACACTTCTTGGAATAAAAAATAAAAATATAAAATTCTACATCAGATTTTACTTTAATCATCCCTAAACATTAAGCAAAATTTTACATCAAATAAAACGTGCCGTGTGGCCGTTAGATGAAAAATAATTTCAAGTCATCAAAGCTTTAATTAAAAAATTTTAATAAAATTTACTGTGATTTCATTCATCTAAATCAAAGAATTTTTTTTCATGTATAAATATTTTTCATCTACACATTTGTGTTTATTAAATCCTACATTTTCTGTACATTTGAAATTTTATTTATTTATTTATTTATTAGATTTAAATGCCAAAGCACAAAGCCGGATGGCAAAAATTATATACATAAAATTATAATTCACATAAGTACAGCTAATATATACATAAGGGAAATATGAAATTTGCGTGATAATTTAAAGTATAGAATTTGTATAATGTTCAGTTAGACATAATGTTTTTAATCATATTAACCAGCTCACTATTATGTTATTATTCGAGATTTATAAGAAAATCAAATACTTTTGTTTTGAAGGATTCCAAACCAAGAGAATCTGTAATTTCAGGAGGTAGATCTTGCCAGAACCGTATAGCTGATATAACAAACGAATGCTCGTAGATTGTGGTAACAAAGTTAGGTATTTTAAAAGTGACATTATTATTTCTGCTGGCTATTCTTTGTGATCGTCTGATGACAGGGCCTTCTTCAATAAATAAATCACGTAGAAATTTTGGTTCGCCTGTTGATAACAATTTGAAGAACACGCAGGCTAGAAAGTATAGCCTTCGTGACTTTACATTTAACCAATTTAATGACCGTCGATATGGTGTGATGTGCTCATCTCACCTCAGATTAAAAATGAATCGAATAGCATTGTTAACAAGTCGCTGCAATTTGCAATCAAGTTCATTAGATAAGTTGAGAAACACTATTGAGCAATAGTCGATAATAAGGAGGATAGTAGCAGAAACCAATAAATTGCGAGTCTGTGTAGACAGAAAGTTCTTCCTACGTTTTAAACTATTTAGTGAACCATAAACTTTGCATGATATCTGCAAGATATGCGTATCCCAAGAAAGATTATTTGAGAGATGGACTCCTAGATGTTTGGTTGAATTTGTATATGGTATTACATTGCCATCTATAATGATCTCAGGTAGCTCAAAGTTTTCAAGTAGTCTCAATTTATGTTTACTTCCCAAAATCATGACTTTAGTCTTCTTATAATTTATTTCAAGGTCATTTTCACGAGCCCAATCTGCTACTGCTTGAGCATCAGCAGTCAAATTTGAAGCTGCTTCATATAGATGATATAACTTGAAATGCAAGTAAGCCCATTTATCGTCTGCAAATAAGCCATGATTGCAATATTTTAGCTTTTTGATCACATTGTTTATAACTATTAGAAATAGAATTGGACCTAATACTGATCCCTGTGGAACACCTGAAGTAGTACTAACCCATCTTGAGGGGGCATTTGTGGAATCAACAACTGCTTGAGATCTTCCTGTTAGATAAGAATGAAACCATGTGATTGATTCAACCGAGAAACCCAGTACATACATTGCTCTGAATAAAACTTTATGATTTAGACAATCAAAAGCTTTTGTAAAGTCAAACAGAATGAGGAAGGTGAGATCGTCATTATCTATTGCTAGCCGAATTTCATCAGTTAATCTAAGCAGTGCTGCCTGAGTACTATGGTGTTTTCGAAATCCTCATTGATAATCATCAAGAAGATTATTTGTTTCAAGATAAGTCACAACCTGATTTGCTAAAATCCGTTCAAACACCTTAGCCATGTGCGATAGATTTGCTATCGGTCGAGTGTCAGACATAGATTTAGGTGGTGTCACTTTATTTAATGGTACTATGAAAACGGATTTCCATGCTGAAGGGAATAGACCAGTATCTATTGATCGATTGAAGATTTGTTTTAGGAACATAGACACTTGTGATAGATGATCTTTTATCCATTTTAAATCGAGGCCATCAGGGCTTTTACCGCTAGATTTTTGTAGAGTTAACTGTAAATTTTTGGTAACATCAACAATGTCTATTTGATTCCACTTGAATTCACAATTTACTTCCTTTACAGCATGAAGTGGAAGGCTTTGGATGAAGTCAAGACTGCACGATGGATACTTAGTTAAAGTCTCAGCATAAAAGTCATTTAGCATATCGGGAGGAAAATAATCAAGAGGAGATGATTGTTTTGTCTTTATAACACCTACACGCTTTAATTTGCTCCATATGTTGGGTCCAGAAGGACGTTCTTCCAAATAGTTAACAAGAAAGCCATCTCGCGCAACATTTAGCTTAGCTTTTAAGAGTTTTCTCTTACTTCTATAAAGAGCAAGTAGATGTTGATTATTTGTTCTTTTCGCTCGTTTGTATAATGCATCACGTTCCCGAAATTCAATTCGCAGCTCACGATTTAACCAGGGACATCTGGGACGATATGTCTTTCTTTCAGCCAATGGTGCATAAAGACTCAAAGTAGTGATCACTTGATGCAAGAAATATGAAACAAGCTCATCTGGATCAGACACGGTCGGCTCACTATCGATGAGTTTCAATCTTTCGGTTAATCTTTCAGCCAGTGTATCGTGATCACAGTTTCTAAAATCCCGAAATTTCATTCGCTTCTCATAACTTCTTGGTGGTTCTAGGTTATACTCACATAACAAATAATCATGACCGCCTATGAAAGGTGACTGTGACTCTGAATAATTTACGAGTTTTTCTTCACTATCGAGAATTATGACATCAAGCCACGAATCCACTTCAGAGGTATGGAAAGTTGGTCCATTGATGAAGGAATTCAGATGAGTTGAGGCTCGATCAGACTTCATAAGGTTGCAATTTAAGTCGCCCATTATTAGAACATTTTTGTAATGTGGATAAAATTTACTGAATTGAGAAATAAAGCAGTCTAGTAAATCACCTTGTGGTCTTCTGTAGATACACGATAATAACAGATGCCCTGTAGGTAGAGTGATATCAGCAACAATGAACTCTGGACAATTTAAGTGACGTACTTCGGAGATGTATAGAACCTTAGATGTTAGTGATTTGTGAATGAAGCAAATTACTCCACCACCTCTGATGTAACTACCGGATTCATTTAATAATCCTCTATCTCGACGAATAATAGAATAATCAACAAGTGAGATTGATATTTCTGGATTTAACCAGGATTCAAGCACACAAATTATATGAGGCTGTGTTTCAGCAACTAGATGCTCAAATTCAGCTACATGAGCTAAATAACTATTAATATTAAGACTTAGTAATTTGAGAGTAGTAGGAGAAATAGTAGGCTGGTTTAATGATGGCTATTCTAATTTATTTAAATCATCAACAGTGTGAATGACAGTCTTTTCTGAGTCATCGTTCTTCTTGGTATAAACAATGCCTTTATATACCCATGCATATTTGTAGCTTATTTCTCTGGCTCTTGCTTTGGTAAACTTCAAAAGTTTATAGGTTTCCGTTTGCAGGAATTCATTTATGAAGACTTGTCCACCAAATGCAGAAATACCATTAGTCTTGAAAATATCTTTAACTAACAGCTTTTGTGAGCGACGTTTGGTATTAATAATATGGTCACGGATTTGCGGTGATTTAAGATTGACAATAAATGAAGTAAATGATGATTTTCTTGAATGATCATTCTTTCCCTTTAAGATCCGAATGTTCAGGATGTCATTTTCAAGGTTAGAAAGCTCAAGTTTATCCAGAATTTGTTTTATAATTGTCGAAGATGATAATTCAGACACCACTGTCTCAGGAACACCAGAAACCAATAATTGTGACGAAGAAGAAGAATCGAGTTGTTGATGAGTATTAGGTAGGTTTATAAGCGAATCCATTTTAGAATTTAGAGACACAATAGAATTAAAATTTTCTTCGCATTACTTGGTATTTGAAGACACATTATCTGTCAGTTTCTTGATTTGTCTTAAGGAAGAAGCATGTTGAAGCATGAATTGTGATGAAATCACAATTCTGTTACATAAAATTCGTTGAATAATTATTTAAATGAAAATATCTTAATTTAAACAAAAATTCAAAAGCTGACTCGAGAAGCAACACTGAGTTTCTGGAATCTTTAAATAAATAACTTATTTTTATTCGAGTACTCGAAGGTTTGTCAAACGTAAACTATATCGACGTCAAAGTAAACAAAAACTTAGAATCAATATTGCTGGTGAATGCATAATGTTTACATATGAAAATTCAACATCATATTTTCAACGAATGTTAACCAAATTTAAGTGGGATAGTAAAAATCACAAGAAAATGAATCGCATAATAAACAAAAATAATTGATACGTGATATTTTTCCCGTGAAACCTATTGTAAAAAAAAACGTAGGATTCAATTTTCAAAATGAATTTTTAAACATCAACCTGATACTCTCTTGATCGTCTTTTGTATTTTTGTTTAATTTCCTTTAAATAAAAAAAATTAGTTTTTTTTTTTTTTTTTGTTATTTTCACCAAACGGAAATTTGTATTTACTTTAAGTTCAGATGAGAAATTTAAACTTCAATTACTAGAGGTAGTATTGAAAGTGCCCTTCGATTTAATTAAAGCTTTTGATTAATTAAAATTCTCATTAAAAGTATATTAGAGATATGAAAATATAATCTTGATAAAAAAGCTGTAGAATAAAACAAATCAGCCTGTATTCTATTCATTAATATTATTATATTCTTCTCCTTTAAAGTTATTATTGTAATTATTTTTATTTTATGTTTTGGCAGATATATGGCAATCATGAGACCGCTGCAACATCACATGTCACGTAAGCGTACAACAGTAGCACTAGTTTTAATTTGGTTAGCTTCTGCATTACTTGCAATGCCATGTCTACTCTACTCGACCACAATGACTCGAAGGTAATTGGATAATTATTTTTTATGTGTGAATTCTTTGTCCAAGCTTCTCCTCTTTCTCTCTCTTTTGAACTGGTGTTTTATTTTCATTTTCACATTTACATATGCTCTCTATTAATAGACACACCTGCTGTCTTGATATATTAAAGAGAAAAATTGAAAATTTTCTTGTTTTTTTATATTAAAAACAAATATAAAATCATAAGTGCAATTTTAAGCGCTTAGGTATGGAATTAGCGGGAAGGGGAAGTTGGAGGGATGGCCTTCAGGATCAACCGTTTTCCTAATTTTTTTTTTCAGCTTCTTACAGATGTATATATAATCAAAGTTCTAAATTATTATAACACAAAATATCAAAATCAGCAATGATAATTTTTTTATCAATGAAAAAAAATAATTTTTCTGGATTTCAATGAAAAAAAATTTTTTATTTAATATTTTTCTATTAAAAACTAAATTATTAATCAAATCTCTAAATTTCATAAACTCAATCAAATAATTTATCAACATCAAGCAATTCAAATAAATTTATTACGATTGAAACTTGTCAATAATTACAATGATCAGACACAAATAACAATTACATGCTCGGCTAATATCGCATTATTGACAATACGTCGTATTGAAATAAGTCAATTCCACGCTGATAAGCATTGTATTCACCGATATATCTACATAAACGAATGCAGTAAGCAGTGATAGAAACAAAGTTTGTTTCTGCGCCACTTACAATTCATTTAATAATTATGGTAATATATGAACGCAATTGAATATTTTAGATATTCCAACGGCAAGTCGAGAATTGTTTGCTACATGTTATGGCCGGATGGAGATTACCTGAATAGTAGAAGTGAATACATGTGAGTATTACGCTCATCCGAATCCTAAATTAATTATTTTAGATCGCTATTATGAATTCCGAACATTTCGTCAAGCTTCGTTGAAGAAGTATAATTACAGTGATTAATTTTTAATTTTAATTTATTTTTTACCGCGATGCTTACAATTTATTATTTTTTTTTTAATATTTTCAATTGCTGGTAAAATTTGTAATTCTGGGAATAAAATGATTCTCAAATTGCCGGACAGGGATTATTTGAATGGATAAATGTCCCAATCATGACCTAGGGCAATCAGTGAGGGAAATTAGCAGATGTTTGTTAGTATAGACATGACAGACCACCGCCAGGATGCCAGCGGGAGTAATAAAAGTACGGGAAGCTAATTAAGTCACTGTGTTACAAACGTGACATGTGATATGTGTAGATTGCATGATTTGTATTACAAAAATACGCACAGTACTTCTTGTAAGTGAATTACTTATCAACTCACATTCATCGGTAAAAGTCCTTGCTAAAAAAAAGTTGTTTATTATTGAACCATTTTGTTCAAATTGTTTTTTTTTCTTTAAAATTATCATACCTTAAAAAATAAATTTTTGTAATTTATTTTTTATTAACAACTACCGTAAACTTAAACAAGAATTGTAACTAACTTTTTTCTAGATACAATTTGATATTTCTTGGTGTGACATACCTGATACCAATGATTGTGATGGCTATCTGTTACACCCTTATGGGACGCGAATTGTGGGGGATTAAATCGATTGGTGAACATACGGAGCATCAAAAGTATTCAATGAAATCCAAACGAAAGGTATTTAATTAAAAATGATAATATTAACATTTAACATTAATGTTTCTTCATTATTAACCCCTGACAGGCAAACATCTAAACCGTATTCCTCTAATAGAAATAAGGATAAAAAGCACTCGTACAATTTAATTTTAAGTATTCAATAAAGGCAAAAATATTTTTTTTTTGGTTTTTAAGTAAAGCTCGAATAATTCTGCGTAAAATAATTTTGAAACAATTTAACAATATAGAATAACATTTTACATGAAAAAAATTTGTAAAATTCCAATAAAGTTGAATTTTAGATGTGGGTACTTTTTACCCAGTTTACTCTTCAGGGATTAATTTAAAAGACAACACAGCATACTTTTTTGTGTTGATTTAGGAGAATTAATACCAAAAAGTGTAAAATTTTAACATAAAAGTGTTAAGTATTTAACACAAATTTTTTTGACGCAATGACGCAAAATTTTTTGCAATAAAATATTGGTTTTGTTTTTGCCAACGCTACCTTTTACTATCTATACAATAGAAAATTTTATAAATTTAACACAAAAATTTGTGTTGATGTCTGTTTTTTTAATAAACAGCATTTATTCAATACAATCTGTAAGTAACGGAAAAGTAACACAGCTCTGTATTACAAGTAATAGAGATTTGTGTAAATGTAACATTGAAAAAGTGTTACTTAAGTAATTACGTATAAAATAAAATGTTTGTATCTTAAAAAATAGTTTGATCTAACAACAAAACGATTGTGTTAAATCAGCGCACTGAAATTTTAAATATTCGATACTAATTTTTTTTAAAAATAGCATCATAACAATATTATTTATTTATTTCTGCCTTGATGGCCTAGAAATAGGACTGAGTACATATAATCTTACATAAACTTAATTCAAACCTAATACAATGCGTAGAATTTTCTCCGTTACTTCTCTACATAAATATATCTTTTTCGTCATCCATACTTGTACTTTGTAAGTTCTGTCTATAGTATTTTTTAATTTTATAACTTTTTGGTATTTACACTGCCCACCTTTATTTTCATAACAATATTATGCAAGTCATTTTAAAAATGTAGAGGTCAAATAGTTTAATAATTTTTTTTAAAAACTTATTTAATTAATGTTGAAAATTAACCACTTCTACCGTCTGTTGTAAAATTTTCTAAACGTGGAATGGGACGTATTCGAATGGCAGTATATTATATATACTTATGGGTACCTGAACTGAAATTTTTAGTAAATTCTTGTCATTCAGTTGTTGCATTGACGTTTTAATTAAATTAATCAACTTTTGAATAAATTCAATTAAAAAAATTAATTAACTAAATAATTAAATTAATAGAAAAAAAAACTATGTTTTTTTTAAATCAAAATAATTATTTAATACTTTTTTCAGGTAGTAAAAATGTTCATAATTGTCGTGACCATATTTGGAGTATGCTGGCTGCCTTACCATGGATTTTTCATATTTCTTTATCACTATCGAAGCGTAATGGCCACTAGTTATGTACAGCACGTATATTTGAGTTTCTACTGGCTTGCCATGTCGAACGCGGTAGTTAATCCAATTATTTATTATTGGATGAACAACAGGTGAGCAATTAAAAGTTACACATCCCTTTCTAAGATTACTATGTCAGAACCGAGAAATTTAATCTAAAAATAGTAATAATAGCGGATTATAAATGAAACTATTACAAATATTTCGTTCATGAAAATCCGGTGGAAAGGAGAGCATCGATCGCGGATAATTACCCGTTTATCTGTATGTCTTGAAAACTTGACTCTGCACTTTAGATAATCGTCTCTCGTTAAAAAAAGCTCACTTGCTTTTTTTACCCATTCAATAAAATTGCTTTCCTGCTAAATAAATAGACTTTTCATTTAATTTTGGGTATCTTATCCTCAATCACTTTAATTTACTTCTTCATTTTATATCACCCAATAATCCGTAGTTTTTTTTTTTTTTTCTATCATTCATCAGACATCACTTATCATAATTAATTTTAAAAATAAAGTACCAAGTACTGTCATAAATTTATTGTAACAACGAAAAAAATAGCTTATTATTTTTATCGTGTAAAAAATAATTTAAAAACTATTATAATGTACTTTTAATGACTGAGAATAAAAAATAAGTGATGAAAGAAGAATAAAGTAAGATGTAACTCGATAGAACTTTTTCACGAGTTTGCTAAAATTTTTCTTCTTTAATCTACCAAGTTGCATTTGCAATTGCATGGGACCAGAATAAGAGAAAAAATAATATCAGAAAAGTTGCTCTTGAAACGTCGGAGAGTCAAAGTTTTAGTTATAGTTGAAGAGAAACAAGCGAAGCTAATTTTGATTTTCTTTTTATTTTATATCTTTAATTGAGTTTTATAAAAAATAAATGTGTTATTTTATTTACAGATTTCGAGTGTATTTTCAACAAATTATTTGCAATTGCTGCTGTTTACTGGGCTACTCAGACTCGGAAAACTGTCAGATGCAAGAGATGACAAGACTGAGGCATTCCGATACTGTGCGCTCACAATCAGGTGATTGTTTTTAAATTTATGTGCTAACTATACTATGAAGCTATTCATTTTATTAATTGATGAAAAAAAACCATCTATTTTCGTTTAAAAATTAATTGATACTTAAGTTAACAATTTTTTTTTAGAGTTTTGTCACAAACTCAATTTCATTTTATCACTTTGCAGCTTGAATAGATTAAAATCAATGAATGAATGAGTATAATATACTGAAATCAACAGATATTTGATAAATTTTTACATTCTTGTAAAAGTTAAATTATGAAAAATATTTAATAAAAAAATTCCACCGATAGAAACTATTAAAACGAATTTTTTAATAATTTTTTTTTAAATAATTGATTGAATGTAATAATTTGAACAATCGTCAAATATTTATTGATTTACGTATGAAATAATTATTGAAAATTCTATTTATAAAATTTAGGCTGGGTTATAGACTTTTCTTCGGCGCCAGTTTCATGAGAAAATAAAAATTACCCATACCAAAAAAATGACGTAAAATTATAATTTGTCTAGCTGTCAACATTAAAAATAAAAAAAATTTATTGAAAAACTAAATTTTGAATTTACAAGTTCAGAAAAAATTCGTCAAAACAAATTGATTATAAAATAAAATACATTAATCTTTCAGTACACTGTATAGAAATACTTTACATACGTTATATAACAAACAGTCAAACATATCTTTTAAATTTACGTAACATGTAATTTTTCCATCCTTCCCATCCCATTTCACCGTTGCTTCAATAGATAGTAAATATTTTCTTTAAAATACATATTTTTAAAAACTGCAAACGAAAAACAGAAAATATCTATAAATATTTACTATTTTCGCTCGATAAATATTAAAAACTCTCATGCAAAAGCACCGCAAATATTTGCAGTGAAAAATGTATTAAAAAATTGATAGAAATAAAAAGGAAAATAAAAAAAAAGGTAAAATATTCATAAACCGGTTAATCTATATATGAATAAAAATAATTTTCATAATTTATCCAACAATACGAGGTTTAATTAAACTTGCCTAATCGAGTAACTTTTTTAAGGCAGAACAAGAACCTCAAGGCAGTAACCGTTTAATTTTACGGAATAAATAAAAGGTTTAACATTAAATCTCCACATACCCGACTTACTTTTTCTTACTATGCTACCCTTGGGCTAACGAATGAAAACGGCAATAAGTTACCGGCCTACAAAATTAAGTATTCAATAATAAATATTTAAAAAAATCAATTTATTGAATAGTAAAGTCGAACGGTAAAAGAAAATTAATAATAAAAAACTTGCCTCGTATAAAATACTCCAGTCATTATTCTCTTGAAACTTCAACGGCATAAACTTTAGTGTTTCTTAGTTGATACCTTATAGTTACAGAATATGTATACTTTATAATAATTTCCTTTAAGCCAAGTGTTAGCCCGCAAAACTCAAAGTTATAATGTATACTAAAAAATAACTCAAAAGTTTCTTGGTGTGGTGAGAAAAAATATCAAGCACATTGATCAATTTAATTTCTTTATCGGTAGTAAATTTTAGGTCTTTTACATGTCTAAGAGAAAAAATTTTCAGACAAGAGAATAATTTTAAAGATGTTTTTTTTTTAACTTGAATCAAGTAAAAAAATAGAATTTATTTAAAAAAACAATCTAAAAGCACAAGATTATTTTGAAGAATTTATTTTGTTTCAATAAAATATTCTTAATTCTTGACTGGCAGAAACATACAACAATGTCACGTTGAAAATACCATATTTTTAATACAATTCTTGGTACAGTTTTTTCTAATGAAGCCTTCAATTTTTTTATGAACCTTGAGATGGATAGTAAACTGTAAGCTAAAAAATGCAAAATAAATTTCGAAGAATTTACACTAAAAGAAAAGCTGACTTGCATCAAGAGAAAAATCTTGTACCAAGAAAATAATTTTAACATCTTACCGTCTTGATCCATGATAAAAAATGATTGAATCACCTAAAATTTACTGAAATCAAGAAAAGTTTATTATTTCAAGAAATTTCTTAATCTAATTAAGACGAAGGAGTACTTCAAAATTATTCTTCTCATTTTATTTTTTTTTGTTTTAATTAGTAGGCAATATTGTTAATAATTTCTGTTTAGGCGGAATTAAATAATGAAGTTACTGATTTATTTTTTTTATTAACCTACTCATATAATATAGATCGCGTGAATCATTTACTTAGTTATACACTGTAAAAATTTTGATCAGATCTCTATCATCCAAATTATAACAAACAATCTGTTGAGAAAACAATCAGACTGATAAACAAATTAACTTAATAAAGAAAAAAAATCGTAAAGCAAGAACATAATTTTGAAGACTGATTATTTTTTGTTATTTCATTTGTTTATTTAAAATACCAGAACAAAAAATACTGAAAATTGAGGACAAAAAGTATTTAAAATTTTAACTTTATCCTGGAGGTCCCACAGAAAAAATTTTCTTGCTGCCGCAAAGAAAATTCTGTTGTAGCAATAGAGATTCATCACTTCCCATAAAACCAATCCTATTGCTGCTCCAAGAAAATCCTCAAGAATAATTGTTTTTTAAAGATACTAATCAACATAGGTTTTGAGCTTTGATAATATTAAGCTTCAACTTGAATAATTTTTCTTAATAAGTATTAATTTACTACATTTACCATCATAAAAGAAAAATTAATTATAAAATAATAAATTGATAATAAAAAAATTAAAAATAATAGATTAAGATAAATTTTTCAACAGTTATGGTAGACAAAAAGGAATTATGGGAAAGAATTTCAGAATAAAAAATTTAAATAGTTTAGTTTAAATGGTTAAATTTTATTATTTACAGTAAAAGTATTTAAATCTAAAAATATTCAAAAACATACAACATCTTCTTTATACATTTAGACAATCATTCACTTAAAAGCCTTAAATCTAGGATACTTAAATAATTACAAATATTTCTTACAACTAAATCAGGTAAGTCCATACGAAAAATGTCATATAACTTTTCAGAATTTTTTAACAGATCTTTTCTTTCAAGTACTTGTCTTAATTTTTGAATTATTATTTGACCATATATTGGAAATTTGTTATTGCAAAATAATGTGAACGTGAATGATTCCACTACATTTTTGGGAACGGCACTCCGGCTAGCCATCAAACAACAAAACCTGGACGTAGTAAAAAAGTTAGTTGCATCAGGAGCTGAAATTAACTTGCATCGACGTAATTGTCCAGAAACATTGCTTCCACTTCACTTGGCTGTTGATTGTGGGAATTACGACATCGCCAAATTCCTGGTGATGTCTGGTGCTCATGTCAATGGAGAAGTTCACGCAGCTACATTCATCAACGCGCATTATAACTTCTCGGCTTTGAATCTGGCAATTTCAAAAAAGGACATCCGATTAGTCAAGTTGTTATTAGACAACAAGGCTATCATTGATGGAGGATCTAGAGAAGTATACTCTTCTCTACACCTGGCAGCAAGAACCAACAGAGTTGACATTCTCCAGATCCTGGAGCAATATGGAGCTAAATTCGAGGTGATCAAGGACCAGGAGTATACGTCGGAGTTCATCGCAGCTTTGCGACAAGATAATGTCGACATTCTTCACGTGTTTACAAGAAACTGTGACAACATATTGGACATTTCTGATTTTCATGGAGATACAGTGGCTCACTTGGAAGTTCAGTTGTGCTGTGTTAACATTATGAGTTATTTACTTAACTGTGGAACAAATATTAATGTGATTAATGATAAAAATTCAAGCTTGCTTGATATGGCCATGAAGGTAAATATTGACCCGACCCTTAATAATTTTATCGTGGATGAAACTTTAGATATGATAAAATTAATCGAGGCCCATATAATTAAATTATCCGTAGCCGGTGTATTTGTAAGTAAAAGAAATCTCAGAGCTGTTGATAGTGATTTTTTCAAATCATTCCAAGAAGATTGTAAAGAAGAAGTAACTAAATTAAAATCTAAGAGAATTAGCAAGACCAATTTGTATTATTATAATGTAGTAGAAAAAAACTTACATAAATTAGCTGTAGGATTAAAATATGTAGATGATTATTTTGATGACGAAAAAATATTAACGGAATTTCCAATATATGGTCAAATAATAATTCAAAAATTAAGACAAGTACTTGAAAGAAAAGATCTGTTAAAAAATTCTGAAAAGTTATATGACATTTTTCGTATGGACTTACCTGATTTAGTTGTAAGAAATATTTGTAATTATTTAAGTATCCTAGATTTAAGGCTTTTAAGTGAATGATTGTCTAAATGTATAAAGAAGATGTTGTATGTTTTTGAATATTTTTAGATTTAAATACTTTTACTGTAAATAATAAAATTTAACCATTTAAACTAAACTATTTAAATTTTTTATTCTGAAATTCTTTCCCATAACTCCTTTTTGTCTACCATAACTGTTGAAAAATTTATCTTAATCTATTATTTTTAATTTTTTTATTATCAATTTATTATTTTATAATTAATTTTTCTTTTATGATGGTAAATGTAGTAAATTAATACTTATTAAGAAAAATTATTCGAGTTGAAGCTTAATATTATCAAAGCTCAAAACCTATGTTGATTAGTTTCTTTAAAAAACAATTATTCTTGAGAATTTTCTTGGAGCTGCAATAGGACTGGTTTTATGGGAAGTGATGAATCTCTATTGCTGCAACAGAATTTTCTTGCGGCAGCAAGAAAATTTTTTCTGTGGGACCTCCAGGATAAAATTGAAATTTTTAAATCACGTTCATTTTAGCAAATTTTCAAAAAAATTATCATTTTGAGAAATTCGTTATAACAATTTGATTAGAACTTACAAGAATTTTTTTAACAATCTACGTAATTATATTGAAAAAGTATGAAATGAGATGAAACATATTTTTTTTAATTTTATTTTTTTCAGGATTTTCAGGATATAATATTTCTTCGAAATTAAAAAATTTTTTTTTTTAACTGAAAGAAATGTCAGTTTGACCTTATTTTTTTATTTGAATTATACATTTTAAATTTCTAATTTCTCTGAAAAAACATAATTCCGCTACTGTACTACCTCAGTCGACCAATCAAGAACCGAATACAATAGTTATAGGAGTGACGTAAAACGATACGACATCCGGCCATCAGTTTTCAGAGAAGTATTTGATTTGATTATTTTTTTGAATTTGAATGTCTCGTCAATTCCGATGAAAAAAAATGTTTGGATTAGACTTATTTCAATTTAAATTATTAAATTATTTTCCTTATTATAAAATTAAGGTGTCAACTTTCATCCTGTTGCGCTAAACGAAGTTGCCACTTTTCATCTTCGTCGAGCAGAAAAATAGTATACTCCTTGGGCAGTAAACAAGAAAGCCTCAGATCGCATGTAATTGTTGGCCGAGGCGAAGCCGAGGTCGACAAATATGTGACCTGAAATATTTCTTACTTTTCTGTCCTAGGTATGTAATATGCGACTTGTAATCAAGTTAATTTTTTTATCAGTCCGTTTGTTACAATTTGGATAATAAACACCTGACATTAAATCACTGTGTTTGCTATTCGATAACATCTAATAGTCGACGAAATCTAGACTAGCAAACTCAAACACAAAGAGAATCCAGAGAGATATATATACATATGCATATACATTTATGTAATATAAATGTTATAGCACTAGGTGGCCATTGAGAATCAAATACGCGTGAGTATGAGGAAATAGTTAACATGTATTGGGAAAATTATACATAGAATGAACATCGATTGAGGGTAATTTGCATTTGAGAACAGATCCTTTCCTCTACACGTGCACGTACATTTACATTGCGTCAGTTTCGAGTAGCCCTGAACTAAGATTTGTTTTTGCGGTTTTACATTCTATGCCAGTTGAATTTCTTGGCTCTTCACCAGCGGAACCTCAATATGTATATCTTAATATTTATGTATTTATGGCGGAAAAATTTTTTTTTTTTCAGCATAAACAAAGTTCAGATTGTTGTTTTTAACAGGATATCCATTTTTTAGTTAATTTAAATATTTTAATATGCAATTTTTCGTTGTAAAGAAATTTAATTAAAGAAAAAAATAATAAATTAAGTTAATAAAGAAAAAAAAATTTCGACCCCAAAGATTCTCCTGAGAGAAATTTTTGTCTTAAATCGAGCAAAAAAATTTTTGAATTGAACAAAATTTATTTAAGTCTTTCAAAATAAATTCGGCAATAAATCATTTTAATTTTATTACAAAAGTATTGAAGAAAAAATAAGCCGAATTCGATGATTTTTTTTTATACATCTAATATGGACTCTGAATTATATGAAACTTTTATATTGTTATTTTACCCTTTTAATAGTAAACTGGATTTACAAATAACATCTGCAGATGAAGCAAAATTATTTTTTCGTCTCAACTTTTTAAAAACTTTTTATTAATAATAGAAAAATTTTTTTATTTCAAAATCCAATTCTAGAATACGTCAATCAAAGTGAGCGAAAATCAGCTACTAATTTATATATTTTAATGATATGTCTAACATTTATTTGTGGTTTTTTCGTCAATTTTATCCTTAAGAAATATGAATCAAATATAAAATGAGCACCCCACTTTTTTCAAATAATTTATTTATATTAATTAAAGAAATTAGTAAAACGGTTGACCCTACAGGCTATCCCTGGAACTTCTTATAAATTTCAAATGTAAATCGCTCCAAATTGCAACAATTTCGACGTTTTTGAGGTTTTCAAGAACGAAAACCTAATTTGTATTCCGTAAAACACTTTTTCGAAAATATTTGGACGGCAATATCTCTCGAACTAAAAAATTGATTCAACAAAAATTTTTCGTTCTTTAAAAAAAATTTTTTTCGAGATTTATTTCGACAACGATTTCTCGTGAACCAATCAACTCGTTTTGATGCGGTTAACAATAATCGAATTTATTTCTTGAGTAGAAGAGCTTATTAGATTATGAAGTTGATCGAAACAAGGATGTTGAAGTAATGAAAAAAAAAAAAAAAAAAAAAAAAAAAGACAATTTTTTTTTAATTAAAAAACTTGAGTTTTTAAGATTTTTTTGCAATTTTTCGTGCCAATTCAGGCTAAATTTACAGAAAATCTAAATCGCCAAAATAACCAAAATAGCTTCTTAGGACCTCAAAACGTCAAGATATGATGTAAACTCGATTTTCGATAATCGAAGCGAAAAAAATTTGTCAATTTTGTAAAATTATTGATTTTCATAGTGGGAAATTAAAAAAATATCCGTCCAATTTTCTCTAATCCATAAGCTTAAAATGAATAATCCCTAAAAGTGACAAACCAATAATCCGAATTTATCGATTATCTTAACTTTTCACAAGTATCCTAACCAGAATTTCCAATAATGAACCGAACAATAAACAACAAACTGAGTGAACCTCATCTGCTTCTAGGTCGATTCAAATCAATGTCGATACGTTGGCGACACAGTACCGCTGAGAGCCATGTTCAAACATTAAGAATGAATTCACGGTCAATATGTGACAAGAACCATTTACACCCAGGCACCACTAATATCTGAGTGGTCCAATATGCTCTGACGGCGAACCCTCGCTCGCATTTTTAAATTTAAGTTCATACTTTCTCTACCTCGAATTTTCCCTCAACTTTCCTGACCTATATTCATCTAACACAAAAAATAAAAATGTAACTTTTATCTTCAACTTTTCACGTCAATTGAAACTCCAAGTTATTGCCATGGAAGTACTTCTCTGCCACTACCCCATGTTTTTATTCATATAATTGTATAAAAGTATACATAGTTTTATTTCATAAACATACTCGTTAATAAATTAAATTTATTCTCGTAAAACTTCTATTAATTAAATTGTATATTTTTAAAAAATTTAATAAAAACGTTGAAATTATTTATTGTCATGACACATGACAATTACAATATTATATTTGTGTGACAAAATATAAAAATGTTATCAATATTAATATATGTAAATAAATCATTTAATAATCAAATTTATAATAAAAATAAATGGTGTTATTTATTAAAAATATTTGTCTTATTTTTTTTACTTGAAAATGTAAAACTTTTTTTTTTACATCTGTCTTTTTTATTTTCTCTTGTCTTACTTTTTTGTCTTCTCTGTTAATCCCAATAAAAATTGCAACTTTTTTACAACAATTTCAAGCCCTTGTAAACTAAAGTATTTTCCAATAATATTTCATTATTCATAAATGATGAGCTCGGAACAATAATAATAAAATTTAAGGTGTAATTTATGCACGCTTAATTTTAAATGCGATAAAAAAGTTGAACGTAAATCAGATGGTGGGAAATTTAAGACCATTTTTTTTATTCTTCAAGTAATCGCGAGATAATTCTTTTTGTAGGATGGATAATTTAGACTGTGGAGAAGAAGACGGTTTTATAACGATAATGGATCAGGTGAAAAAAAAAAAAAAATTTGTTTTTAATTATTTTAAGCCTGAAAGTTTTTCGGGTATAAAAGTTGATACTTAAGTTCTTGGAGGAGTAAGCGTAAAATAGTTGGTTTGTTAAAGCTCGACGCTTTAATTTTTGAGGTATTTTTATGATCTTTAGAATCAATGACCAAAAGTTTGCGTGCTAGTTAAATAACTTTGGGAGTAGTTTTATAGTCGTGATCTATTTTAAGGATATTTGAGAAGAAAACTTTCGATCGTTTTATAAAAGTTGATTGTAAAAATTTTTAAAATCAATTTTAAACAAGTATTGCTTTTACTTGGACATAAAAAATAAATTAAGCAACTTTTGACGATCTTGAAGGTAATAATTTTTGATAAATTAATTTTTTTTATACCAAAGTATGATAAATTTTTCGTGTGATAAATTGAAATTAAAAATAAATTTTCAAGAAAAATATTTTTTTGATATCAAATTTTATTGATATTTTTGCACCACTTCTAATGCAAAGTGTCAGAGAGTGCTTTACGACCGAAAAATTTTTTTCGTCCCATTTCGACCACTATTTTTAGTGTTATGGTCTTGTTAGTTCCCGGAATCAAGATATTTTGCATAATATTATCAAGATAATTTAATGGAAATTTATTCCATACTTTTCAAAAATTTATTAAGTGCAAGAGATACACACGCATAAAAATGATTTTATTGAAATAACAAAAGACGGGATAAATGAAAAATATGTTGTGGTAACAAATGAGTATAGTTATAGCAACAAATCCATTAGTTGCATTAACAAAATGTTTCAAGTTGTACTAACAAACCAATTTGTTCAATCACAAAATCAATTTGTTTCTCTAATAAAATCATTTTGTTGCTGTCACAAAATGACTTTGTTGCTGTAACAAAGTGATTTTATTACAGTAACAAAACTAATTTGTTGCCAAAATATTTTCCAAATCCTCAAAATCTTATCACGAAAATGATTGTGTATAATGATACTCAATGGGTTATTTCCAAAAATTCTTATTGTTATTCTTACAAATTCTCTTCACTACTACAACAAATTTTCTTTGTTACTCTTATAAATTTTCTTTATTATTTTAATAGAACAATTTTGTTGTTTCAACAAAAAAATTTGTTATACCAACTATAGTATTTTGTCGAATCAACTAAAAGATTTTGCCATACTAACAAAACTGTTTTGTTGTTATAACATATCAATAACTTGTTATATCCTAAATTTTGTTATTTTAACATATGATTTGTTATCTCTATGTTAACAAATTCATTTGTTACCACAACATATCTTAGATTATCTTAACAAAATTTTTTTCAGCGTGCAGAAAAAAAACATCAACATAGTTATAAAAAGTTTCCTGTCCGTCATGTATGAAACCCTGAAAACACTGTAACTTGCGAAAAACTCTATTGATTAAATTTTTTTTATTCTATTCTATTTTATTATAATTTCATAATTATAATAAAATAATTAGAGAGTTTTATTTTATTATAATTTCATAATTAAATGAGCACTATGAGTCGTGTACTTTTGGATTTTCCAAATTTTAATTAAATTAATTACTTTGGTATATAAAAATTTAATTATCCAAAATTTTGTCCTTCAAGATCGTCAAAAGAAGTTCAATTGATCCTTTTATCTCCATATTATAAATTTTTAATGAAATATAAATTCAATTTAAAAAAATATTCAATAAAATTTTAATTTGAAAAACAAAAATTCTTCTTGAAGTTTTATTAAAATTTTTTTGTACTCTAAAATGAATTAATATTTCTTCAAAATTTTATTATAATTTGGTATGCGAAATTAAATATTTCAAAATTAATTCCTTCAATTATTTTTTATAATAATAGCGTTCAAGTAAAATCAATATTTGTTAAAAATAATAATTTTATTTTTATTAAAAAAAGATTGAATTAATTATTTATTGAAGAAAAAATTCTAAAATAAACAATAAGCGCAAACAAAAGGATCAAACTTTCATTTATCCAGCCTCTATACTAGAGCTCTAGATCACTGTCAACACGCGATTACGTCCGACAATTCATAGTTTGCTCTACTGCAATAACATTCACGCTTCCTTCTCTGATGCTACAAATTTTTCAACTTTTTAATCGTCAATATTGGAACTTCAATTTTAAGTTTTCGATCCAATAACTTTGTTCAATTTTTTTTATTGTTATTATTTATCCATCAATTAATCAATCGGCGAGTGACAGTTTCTAATTAAAAAACTGAGTTATTGATTGTAACAAATATTTTTATACCAAGAAAGTATTAACCAATCATCTGGATAATCTAAAGAACAACTTTTATTACGTTTTGTTAATTAGAGGAAGAGTTTTTTCACTGGCAGCTTTCCACTTACTGGTGAATATTTGCTTTAAGTTTTGAGAGAAAAATCCAATTACCGTCAGATCAGTGACTAGTTTCAGTAGAAAAAACAACTATATCTCGAAGTTAAATGTTTAATCATACTAATATATGCAAATGATATCTTTTGTCGCATTTCTCGGTGATGTATGTCATAAATTTACTTTTATTAGTCGACAAGATTACTCGGGGACTTGATATTTTCCCACGTAGATTTAAACAACCGCGTATACGCAGTGTAAGAATATTTTTCCGTGTCAAATGACTCGATATTATTCTTTTTGCCTACCGTACATTTTTTTACTTCATTTTTCATTCTAATTTTTTTTTTTCTTAACGCTCTTTTTTCATCTTTTTATAGTAGTTTTTGTTCTTAAAGTCTCAGAAAGTCCCTTAATTTATTACAATAATAAATAACTGTTTACATAAAGAACCAAGTAAGTAAATAATTGAAAAGATTTTTTTTTATATTTAATAATAATAGCCTAAAATCGCCCATAGCGACGATCACGAAAATTATGTAAGCATTGCACTAAGTAAAGTTTTTTCCATGAATTTTTTATCTTCTCCAGCTTAAATAAATAAATAAATTAAAAAAAAATAATAATAATAATAATAATTTTAGTAATACATTTTGCTGAAAAATATTCTAAGCTGGACATTGCTAAAAATTTATTGCGAATTTTAGGCATGCAATATATGAATTCTTCGTAGCGTAAAAGACGGAATTTATTTTTTTTCAGTAGTTATTATTTTCAATTCTGAATAAAACATACTTGAAGAGATGTTTGACATGCCTAATACTACGAGCGATCTCCGGAATTTCGTCCTTCTTGCCAACGATCGGTCTTTTTATGAAGATTCTACACCTTACAATTTATTCTATTCTAAGAGAAGCAGCCAATCAAATTTTCTCATTCTGTTAAAATTCTTACGTTTATTTAGACTATTATTTCCGTGTTATCTCGTAATTTTCATGAATTAGCTTATATTCTATGTAAACTTAGCTAACTAGTAACAATAAACAGTAAATGAATTTCTCTAGCACGAAAACTATAAAAATTTATTCCTACTAATTTTATAAATGTGAATGTAAGTTTGTTACTCTTTCACGCAGAAACTACTAAACCGATCATCATGAAACTTTGTATGCACATTCTTGAAGGTATAAGAAGTACTAAAAAATACTTTTTATTAAAAAAAAAAATTATTTTTTACAAAAGATAAAAAAATTGTTTGTCAAAAAATTAAAACCACATTAATTCAGTTCTCTTGGAATGTAATGATCTTTGATAGTTATTTAAGGGCTTCAACGCGAGCAAAGCCGAGGATAAAAACTAGTATTAAATAAATTAAATCTTGTGATATTTATTTTTCTATAAAATTTTCAAATAATATTAAAATTATATTAAAAAACCCAGTGATAAAAAAAATTTTTCTAAAAATTAAATATATATAATATAACATATTATTCTGAAAATGCATTTTCATTAAGATTAATTAATTACTTTTGAAGTTACTTCATTATGATACAGTAAAAGTTAGTTAGAATATTAATAACGAAAATAATTAAACTACTGTTACACAATAATTGTATTGAAAACTGTCATTAGTCTTCACAATACTGCATAGAGTCTTTGATAAAATTTAGAACCGAATAACTTAATTGTGTTCAGTTTCAGCGACAGTATAATTATAGAGGTACCATTTAATAGTCTGATTGATGTAAATTAACTACAAATTTCTATTAACATAAATCCATTTGATAATATAATTAAACCCGTCAATTTTAGACAGATGAATTGATAAGATCACTTTCATTTTTACCTAAATTGTTTAATTTTGTAGCTTCAAGGGTCGAGAAGAAAAATGATTACTACTCTCGAGTAGAATAGATTGATAGTAGAACAGATACTAAGAGTTAAAGTTGATTAATGGGATCATCATTTTGGAGCCTAAACCGGATCGGCAACAAAGTCTTATCTCCTTTAAGTTTGGATTTTCATGTCACGTAAATATGTGTATCAAATCAACGTTGATTTGGGTTGAAATACATGAATAGAGAAGATAAATTTCAAATTATTTTATTTATGTTTTTCTTCGGTGGAATCTTTAATAATGAGAATAACGCTCAGAAAATACAATTTTATACATTTCGTGGTTGCGTTTAGAAAGTAAGTCTAAACGGTAAAAAGTAGAAAGTAGGAATAATAAAAGTTGAAAGAAGAAATGGTAAAAAGTTACTGAAAGTAGAATTGGCGATTCCCCTGGATAAGTGCCTACACATCTGTGCGCGTTATTAGGGGTAGAAACCATCGTTTGGAGAAAATAAACGTTTAGATGAGTTCTTTTTTTGCTGCTTTTTTATTTTTATGAGTTATGGAATTATTTCACGAATGAAAGTGTGATGATTTTGTTAATAGTTGTAAAAGAATTATTTTTGTAAAATTGGAAAATCTTCAGGATAATTTTTTAACTTAGAGATTTTGAATAAAGAAGAAAAAAAAAGATATTTTTTAAACTTTTTCAATTGTTTAAACTTCTAAGGATTGAAGCAAGTAGAAAATAATTAAAACAGGCCGCTTCTGACTTTATACTTAACCCGTTGAGGACACACCAGTGGACCCCAGGCGAACTTTAATTTTGAACTTGGAAGGAAATTTATAAATGAGACTTAATGTGCCATCTGTTGTTGATTGAAATCTATGTAAAAAGTTGTGATACGTCACAAAGGTCTTCATGCTTTTAGTCTCATTTTTAGCGACCTCGAAATTCGTAATTTCAAACTTCAGAATAAATGTATTATTTTCAAATTTCATCAAATATTGATTTTTTTCTTTTTTTTTTTTTTTTTTTTTTTTATAAAAAAAGTTCAGTTTTTTTTTTTCTAAACGATTTTTCATTATTTTCAAATTATTAGAAATTAAAAAAACTATTAAGATATTCAGAGGAAATTTTTTATTAAAGTTTGGCACGAATTATAAGTCAACACATCACATAGGAAACAATTAGAACTGTTTTGCTGAGTGGGGTCCGCTGGACCCCGTGTGTCCTCAACGTAATTTTTTCAACTTGTGTCTTCAACGAGTTAATAAGATTTCTATAAAGAAGTAATTCATAAGATTGATAGAATTTACATCAACACATTGCAAAATTAAATACTGAAATTAGCAGACGTTTAATAATATATTTCTTCAATTAAAATAAAACCAAAAAAGTATTTTTCAAATACTGTACTTATAGTTTTTTAAATCTTCTACGTGTGAAATTTTTTTTTTTTTTAATTTTTTTGTAAAAATGTTTTCAACAAGAAAAATCATAAAATCTATGGTACTGAAATTAACAGATACTTGAGCGATTTTTGATCTTGACAAATAAAATAGGCCTAGAAAATTATTTAAAAAAAAAGTTGCATTTATAATTTTCTCGAGCTTCTAATGACTGAACGTTTTAAGTAAAATTATCGGGTTGTTACATTTTTACCACAAAATTCATATTCAACTCATCATGAAGATAAACATTCAAATAACCGAATAGTTCATTTAATTTTCTGTAGGAATTTTCAACATATTAACGTAAAAATTCATAGTGCGAAACTTTTTTTCGAACAGAAATAATAACCACATACTTAGTTATTTACATTTAAAAATTAAATTACTAAAAGTAATTTTTGTAGTTTTTTTAAATTTTCTTAAATGATTTTTTTCTTCTTTATTATAATTCATTTCCAAAAAGATTCTTAAAAATTTCAATGCTATAAAAATTTTATAAAATTTTTTTGGAAGCTACCCAAGCAGGTAGAAAAAAATTTCTCAAAGAAGTTATCTCAACAATAACTTGATAACGGCTCATTTAAAACACTAAAACCAAAATTGTAATACCTTCAATATTTAAGTAGCTATGGTAGGAATTACGGGCATTAACATTTATTGATAAAAAACAAAGAGGCTGAGATTAGAACAAAAAAATTTAAAAATGAGGCTTTTTTCCCAGTTTTTATTCGTAAAAAAATAGCAAAAATCGATTTGGTTTTAGTTCGTGTCATAGCTACTACTATGTAGAAAATGTGGTTTAAATTTCATTAAGATCGAGTCAGTGGTTTCGGAGGCATCATGTACACAGAAAAAAAAATTAACTTGAATCAAGTAAATAACTTTGAAGAACAGTAGCTTCTTAATTCGAGTAGAAAAATTCTTAAACTAAGAAATTTTTCTTGATTTAAGTAAATTTATCTTCATTCAAGAATTTTTCGTCTTAATTCAAAACAATTGAACTTTTCAAAATTATTTTCTTGGTTCAAAAATTTTTCTTTTGATTAAAATCAATTTTTTTTTCTGTGTACGTCAACCAGAAAAGCATAGTTCTGAGATAAACAAGTTTAAAGCTTTTTTAATAAAAAAAAAAAAACCTTATCTAAAGTCAATCAGCGATGTTAACACCATACAAAATCCCTTCAGCCTGTTTGAAAATTTGATTTTCTTCCACTTGGAAATCTAGATACACCGTAAAAAATTTTGCGTCATTGATTGATTGATTGATTGGTTTATTTATTTATGCCAAAGCCTGCTGGCCAAATGGCAAGTAAAAATACAAAACACAATAGATTACAATTTAAAAAATATTAATAACAATAATTTTACTGATGTAATAAGCACTCTGATTACAATTTTATGATATAATTATGATTATATTTTCGATTTCTCTTACAATCTTATGAACATTTATAGACTCTATTTATACATCTAGATTGAATAAATAGTCAAAAATTTTATTCTTGAAAACCTCAAGACTGGACGCATTTACAATATCAGATGGAAATTTTTGCCACAGATGTACCTTCGTAGGTAGTGGTTGCAAAACTAGGGATTTTAAAACTTACATTGTTTTTCTTAGTAGCTAAATGATTTGATCGACTAATATCCGCATCTTCTATGAACAATTCACGTAGATAATAAGGTTTATTTACAGAAAGTAATTTATAAAAATAATTAACTAAATAATACATTCTACGACTTGCGATATAAAGCCAGCTTAATCTACGTCTCTTTAATTGCATCAAAAAACTTAATGTTAAAAATCTTTGTGTTAAATATTTAACACTTTTATGTAAGTTTAACATTTTTTTGTTAAATCAACACGAAAAAGTGTTAAATATTTAACATAAAAATTTTTAAGACAAAATTTTTTAACGCAATGACGCAAAATTTTTTACTGTGTAAGCCTCGTAAAATAATATAGTTACAGAGGTCTAATCACTTAAAAATTTCAACACAATACTTGTAGATATATATATTTTCTAAAAATGTGAAAAAAAAGAATTTTTTCAAAAGTTACAAACCAGAATGATCCCTTAAATTAAAATTCAAATTTAAAAATAAATGTTTAAAAATTTAAATATGAATGTTGGTAGCGCGGGAAAGTTTTGAGTGTTGGTAACTTGGTAAGCTGCACTTTAATCTTCCATTCACGACACCTTCAAGTACTTGGATTATTCACCTAGCAATAGGTGTAGATCAGTAGATTAAATTGTTTAAATACCGCATAAAATAACAAATAATTATTATTAAAAAGCTTTTACCAATAAAATAAAAAACAGTTTATACAATGGAACCGTACGACGTAATAGTTAACCAACCCGTCGTCATCGATAACGTGAGTAATTTACCATCGTAACCTAATAAATCGCACGGTTATTGTCTACCCAAAGTGTCAAACGCCAGGCCATATTGTTGCCAAGTGATAAATACCAATAAATATATTTTAAAATCATTACATAAATTTATAATCATTGAATTTCAACACCTGCTGGCCAAAGATACCGTTACACTCCGATTAAATTCCTAAAACGTTTGTTTGACAGTTTGGTGTCAAGACAAATCAATACAACTAATTATTATTTATTATTGGTTATTTATTGTAATTATTTTTTCAGGGTTCTGGAGTTATAAAAGCTGGTTTTGCTGGTGACCAAATACCTAAATGTCGTTTTCCAAATTAGTAAGGATAATTTATTTTTTATTACTTTATAGATTAATTTTAATTACACAAAGTATCAGAAACTTGAAAATTTTTTTATTATTTTTTTTTATCAATTATATTATTGTTGAATAAATTTCTACACAAAAACAATTTTTTTTCTAATTATTAAAAAAAAATTCATGAAAATTAATTTAGCAGATATTTGATAATTTAAGAAATTTTTTTGACAAGTAAATTACGGCAAAAAAAAAAAATTATAAAAAAAAAGTTGACATGTAGAAATTTTAAAAAATTAAAAATGCGATTTTTTTAAAAATAATTTTTCAGAACAAATTTATTTGTCAAAAAAAACTAAAAAATAATCAAGTGACTGCTAACTTTAATGTTATAAAAATTCACTCATCTAAATAATTTTAAAAAATTTAAGAAACTCGGTAAATATTTGCGTATCATTTTTTAGAAAAGAAAAAACTTTATAAAATTAAAAGATATTTTGACATTGATATTTGCAGACACTTGACAATTTCTTGATTTTTTTTTTTTTTTCAATAAACTAAAGTGAAACACCCAGTTATTGACACTGACCTAGTTGCTTGACGACTGCAGTTTTATTCTACTTAAAAAAATAAAATATTTTTAAAAAATCAATTATCTTAAAATTTATAATTCAAAAATTATGTTTATTAATTAATCAGAGTTGATTTGTTTTTTTTTAATTTAAATAAAATTGCAAGTATCAATAACTAAGCCAGTGGCAATAACTGAGTCTTTTACCTTAGATATCGAAAATTATTTTTAGAAATCGCATTTATCATTTTTTAGACCTTCTAAAAATGGAATTTCCAAATAGATTTTGCTTGGTTTCATTTATTTGTTAAAAAAATTCTATAAATAATCAGATGTCTCTCAATTTCACTATCATAAGATATTATGACACTGAAGTTAGAAAACATCTGATAACCAAATTATAGCAAGAAAATTTGATTTAAAAATTTCATCTTTAGAAGCTCTGAAAAATTATAAATGACATTTTTATAAATAATTTTCTATGCCTGGTTCACTTTTCAAGAAAAATCAAAAAATTGTCAAATGTCTGCTAACTTCAGCCTCATAAGATATTTGATAATTAAAAAAATTTTCTTAACAAATAAATCATAACAAAAAAAAATTATAAAAATGCCACCAGCAGAGTAATAAAGAAGCAAAAAATTAAATTTATTAAAAATAATTTTTTTAATTTATTTATTTGTTAAAAAAAACCAAAAATGTTAAAGTGTCTGCTGACTTTTGTATAATAAATTTCATGTTATTCTTCCAAAAATAGATACGTTAAAAATTTTGAAATTATAATGATAATATAATTTCAGTATCGGAAGGCCAAAACATGTTCGGGTGATGGCCGGAGCACTGGAAGGAGATTTATTCGTCGGACCGATAGCCGAAGAACACCGTGGTCTGCTGTCTCTGCGCTATCCAATGGAGCATGGAATAGTGACAGATTGGAACGACATGGAAAGAATCTGGTCCTACGTATACAGCAAAGACCAACTATCAACATTCGTTGAAGAACATCCAGTTTTACTGACTGAGGCACCGCTAAACCCGCGCATAAACCGCGAAAAGGCTGCTGAAATATTCTTTGAGTCATTCAACGTTCCAGCGTTGTTCATCTCCATGCAGGCGGTCTTGAGTTTGTACGCGACTGGTCGTACTACTGGAGTGGTGCTTGATGCAGGAGACGGAGTCACGCACGCTGTTCCCATCTACGAGGGTTTCGCGATGCCACACAGTATAATGAGGGTAGACATCGCCGGTCGCGATGTCACCAGGTACTTGAGGCTACTCCTCCGCAAAGAGGGCGTCAATTTTAAAACGACAGCTGAGTTTGAGATTGTACGAACAATCAAGGAGAAATCTTGCTACTTGGCCAGTAATCCACAGAAAGAAGAAACTGTCGAAACTGAAAAATTCCAGTACAGTTTGCCTGACGGCAGTTCTTTAGAAGTATTTATTTTTAATTTACAAAGTGTTTTCAGGTAGATTTCATAGAAATCAATCTTTTGCATTGGTCCTTTCGGAATTTACTCGGAATTTTGTCGTAATATCCCTTTAGTCGAGTAAAGCTCAAAAATAACGTTAGTTAAAAAATGTATATATGTATGTATATTTATATTTATATACATGTAGATAGATATAATATAACGCGGGATGTTGCCGCGATTGTGTCTACAGTTCTTGAGGGATCTAGATGAAATTTTCACACATATTCTTTGGATAATAACCTTGAATGAGTTCGAAGATGAGCGAAATTTGTCAATAAGTTTAGAAATGGTAGCTCTTCAAAATTATCAAAATAGTAAAAATTACGTTTTCGGTAACTTCATTTATGTATGTCTGTTGATAGAAAAAAGACAGCTAATTATTGATATATTCATGTGAAAGCTCACAAAATTACTTTTAATTTGACGTATATGATGTTAACTTTTTGACAATTACTAGTTATTTTATCGAAGTTAAGAGTTCGATTAAACCATTTTCAGGCAATGTGTAATACAACCTACTTGTGTATGTTAAAATAAATTTCATTCAATGTCAGGCAAAAGTTATTGAGACAAGATGATAATTCATTCTATGAAATCTACCTTCCATTTCGGGTGTAGCCGAATGGCGTTTATTTTAATTGATGCATCTCAGAAATTTTCATTAAATGTTATTATTTCAGATCGGTCCAGCAAGATTTAGAGCACCAGAAGTATTATTTAGACCCGACTTAATTGGTGAAGAATGCGAAGGTCTCCATGAAGTCCTCATGTACTCGATTCAAAAGTCTGATTTAGATTTACGGAAAGTTTTATTCCAAAATATTGTACTTTCTGGCGGTTCTACACTTTTTAGAGTAAGTCGATCATTGTTATTATTATTTTTAATATTTTAGTTCACCTGTTACAACTAATTGACTGTTTTAGGGATTTGGTGATAGACTATTATCAGAAATTCGAAAAATGGCACCAAAGGATATAAAAATAAGGGTAAGATTATTAGATAATTATAATTATTGTTAACTAGCTACTATACAAATTTATTAATTAATAAAATTACTAAACTAGATATCAGCACCACAAGAACGTCTCTACAGTACATGGATCGGTGGATCAATCCTAGCTTCTCTCGACACATTCAAAAAAATGTGGGTTAGCAAGCGCGAGTATGACGAAGACGGTGCAAGAGCGATACACCGCAAGACATTTTGAACATTTATTATCGCGATTATAAAATAATAACTGATGAACTTTCATTTTTATAACAATGCTCGGCACAACGTACGTTTTTTTTTTTTATTTATTTTTTTTTATGTTAAACATACAACTATAGATTGAAACTCATTATTATTATTTTTTAAATGATTTGTAATTAAAATTAAATCAGCAGTAATTGTTTCAATCTAAAGTCTGGTCTGTCCTCAAGATTTATTTATATTAATTTTTTTATACTCACAGTAATAATATTTAATTGTTGCGCATATTAGTTAAGTAATTCAATCTAATTATTGTTTGTGTCATAATTAATATTTTGTGGTTAAAAAAAAAAAAAAAAAAAAAAAAACAAACTTAAACGCTTTATTACACAAAATTTATCAGTTAAAAATAATTATTAAATAAACAATATTAATGTAGACGTTTTTGCAAAGTATTTGTAAATATGTATGCTTTGGTAAAAAAAAATAAACAACAAAAACAAATATTTTATCCACTTATATGAATATTTTTTATTTTACCTTTAAATGTTAATTATTTATCGTTTTTATGACATTAAAGTTAGCAGTCATTTGAAAATTTTTTGATTTTATTTAACAAAAAAATTAATTCCAAAAAATTATTTTTAAAAAATTGCATTTTTTTTTTACATTTTCTACATGTCAATTTTTGTTTTATAATTTTTTTGCCATAATTTATTTGTTAAAAAAATTCTTAAAATTAATAAACGTCTGCTAAATAAAATTTCACATAGTTTTTATTAAAAATGTAAAATCAAATGAGACGCAAGACCGACATTTTTTTTTCTCTTTTACGCAAGAAGAATTTAAAACTACAGTTCCCGCTTTCAGTCTGTCGATAAAATGGATTGCGGTCAACCAATCAGATCGACATAGGGATGCACGATTCCAAAAGAAAAATCGATCTCGAGAATCGCGATAAATTTTATCGAAAGAATTGATCCTTGATAAAATCGAGTGTGAAAGAATCGATCCACTGATAATCGATCGTTTGAATGAAGGCGTAATTTTCAAGTTTAAAGAATTCCATATCATTATAATGAACTAATTTAAAAATTAATATGGCTTATACTAATGCATTTTCAATTATTAAAATAGACATTTCTTCTAGATTGAAAATAATATTTTATTGCACTTAATAAAAGTGAATTATAATTTTTTTACTAAATGCTTTCTAATATTTAAATGAGTTAATTAATTATTAATTAAATTGATTTAATTAAATATTAATACTGCTATTAAATATTAATCAAATAAAAAGTATTATTAGTTAAATGTATATTTTAATAAAAAAATTAATATTTTTTTCTAGTTTCAAAAAGAATAATAAAATTATTAAAAGAAAGTAAAATTAAGTTTTTCTTATTAGAAATACCATTCCGCTGTTGGTAGGGATTTAAGGAACAATATTTGCTGTAAATGGTCAGCACTTAATCGATTTCTGATAGCATTGGCAATATGACTAGCAATAGAAAAAAGTCTTTCACACGGGACAGAAGTTGCAGGAATCGTGAGGTGTTCTAAGGCTATCGATGATAAAACTGGTGCAGATTTTTTTTCTCGGTTCAAAACTCAATTGCGTTTTCATCTTCTTGAGAAGGACTATCGATAAATTTTTTTTTCTAATACGATTATAAAAATTGTCTATGACACAGAATTTATTAGATATTTCACCTTATTTGTATTTTATTTATATAGTAAATGAGTTAAAAAATTACACTTGTTGATTTGAATAATTTCTATAAGTGGGATTTTTTCTCATTTTAACTGCTACAATTAATTTGTTATAATATTTAAAAAAAATTTTATCTCAATTTTAGAATTAAGTTTTTAAATTACTTAAAAAATACTTTCTTTCAAAATTCCCGGTCATCGTCGCCATTTTATTTTTAGACGATCGATTCCGACTCTGAAGAATCGATATGCCGATTCAACTTGCTCTGAAGAATCGATCTAAATAATCGAATCGACAACAGGAAAAGATCGATTCTAGTAAGAATCGATTTTGAATCGTGCATCCCTAGATAGACAACATTTCGAATTACCAAAACTCTAGAAAATTAAAAATTCCGCTACATTCAAAGTTTATAAAATAATTTAGTTTAAATAGAATATCAGCCGAAAAACAATTTTGTAAAATTACTTATCCGAATAACTATATATTTGCATTTTTCGGCTAAATGAGTGTTCGCCTGTTCATTAATTTTGGCGTAAAAATTTTCGTTGCTATGTTCTTTAATTTAATGAGACTTTGTAGCTTTGAAATATTCTATTAACATAGCTTTAGTTTTTTCTTCTATTCAACATTGTATTTTTTGGAATTTAAAAACTTGTAAAATTAGTTAGTTTAAATTACATTTTATGTTAACTTTCCAAGTTCGAGTAATTTATTAATTCGGAATGTTGTCAGTCTAACTAGTTGACTGCAACCCTTTTATTTCGATATTGTACCTTTTACTCAATTATTAATTTTATATTATTGGATAGGATATTTCAAAAATAATTTCTGTCTAGAAGTTGAATTTTGTAAAAATTTTTCCTCAGATAATTCCTGTTTGGCTAACAAAACATTATAATTTTCAAGAGCCTATTTTTAATTTGTAAACTTATCGGTTATTGACACTTGCAATATTATTTTAATTAAAAAATATAAATCAACTCCGATAAATTAATAAATATAATCTTTAAATTATAAATTTTAAGATAATTGGTTTTTTGAGAACACTTTATTTTTTTAATTAGATTAAAATTATAAGTGTCTAACAACTAAGCCAGTGTCAATAACTGGGTCTTTTATCTCATGTCATAATAAAATTCCTAATAATTTAAATGATACTGAAATTGAGAGACATCTGATGATTTTTTTAATTTTTTTGACAAATAAAGTATATAATCCAAAACAAAAATCATCTAATAAGTTTAATTTTCAGAAGCTCTGAAAAATTATAAACGCAATTTTTTAAAAATAATTTTTTGCGCCTTGTATATTTCTCAAGAAAAATAAAAAAATTGTCGAGTATTTGCTAATTGCAGTGTCATCAATTCAAAAATAATTATCCAACTCTATTCAATTTAAATCATTACAATTGTTATTTTACTAAAAATTATTAAGATTATTCAATTAAATTTTAATATTAAAATAAATTATAAATTTCATACTTACTTTTAAAAATTATCACTAATAACACTGATTTAAAAAAAAAAAAATAAATAAATAAGTAAATAAAGATACAGGATCTTAAAAATAATGTAACTATCTAAGAAATTAATGAACAACAATTAAAATAATGTATAATAAAGACTGGTGTTTTTATTTACTTCAATGGAATAAAACGGGAGCTGTGGGTGGCACCAATACCGGGGCGACCGTGTTTGACAGGTTTGTAGGTGACAGAAAATTCACCCAAGTAATGTCCAATCATTTCAGGCTTGATTTCAACTTGGTTGAAAGTTTTGCCGTTGTAAATACCAACGATTGAACCAACCATCTCTGGAACAATGATCATGTTTCTCAAGTGAGTCTTGACGATTTCTGGCTTCTCATTTGGAGGAGCCTCCTTCTTAGCTTTACGCAATTTCTTGACTAAAGCCATTGGCTTGCGTTTCAATCCATGGGAGAAACGTCTTCTGGCACGGCAATGAAACAATTCCATCAACTGCTCACTAGAAAATAACAAAACATAGTAAATTCATTGAATGTCTATCCAACACTTTAAAATCCATGTGGCTCAACATTTTTTTGAAGGTTATGTTAAGTGACAATGAATAAAACTTACTTTGGCATGTCCAGGAGTTGGTCAAGGTCGACTCCTCGGAAGGTGAACTTCCTGAAGGTCCTCTTCTTCTTTAAAGTTTCTTCTCCCTGGAATTAACATAATTATTTTACTGTTTTGTTAAAAAAATTTTGACATTTTTATTGATAAAATTTAATGGAAATAATAATTAAAAAATATTTTAAAATAACTCTTAAAAATATATTGATTTTTGAGAATGTTATTTTTTAAAAGATTGTTTTATTAGAACTAGATTAGTTAGTTTTAAATAAAATAAAATACTAACGTCAGCCATTATTATGCTAGTCACTTGGTCGATCGAACGAAAAGAGCGTATGCCAAAATACTAATAGAAAGGGAAGCTTAAGGTAGGGATTAAAGTATACTTCAGTCCGAAAATATACTTACATACAGCGCCAGTAGCGTCAATAATGAAAACTATTTTTGAATCATTTATAATTTATTCTATAACACTGAAGTTGACCGATATTAAAAATTTTTTAGGAATTTTATAGCAATTAAATTGTTAAAAAAAATTTAATTAAAAAGTTTCACATGGGAAATTAATAAAAATTACAAGTGAAAATTTTTAGAATCATTTTTTTAATGACATGATAGTTAGCTGTCACTTGATAATTTTTTAATTTTCTTTGATAAAAAATTAGTTCTAAAAAATTATTTTTAAAAAGTCTAAAAAATTTCTACAAGTCCATTTTTTTAATAATTTTTTTATCCTATAATTTATTTGTTAAAAAAAAATTAAAACAATTGTGAAGTGACAGCTAACTTTAATGTCATTTAGCTGTCACTTGACAATTTTTTAATTTTTTTTAACAAACAAATTTGCTCCAAAAAATTATTTTAAAAAAATTGCATTTGTAGTTTTTTAAAATTTCTAAATGTCAATTTTTTTTATAAATTTTTTTTGCCATAATTTATTTGTTACAAAAATTTTTAAAATGATCAATTATCTGCTAAGTTAATAACATTATTTTTTTATTGTAATTAATTTGTTAAAAAAATTTTTTTAATTGACAGCTGACCGCTAACTGCAGTATTATTTTATAATTTTTTAATTTTAATTTAATCATTTAATTAATAAATATATAATAATAAAATTAGCCAACCTTTTTTTATTGCTTGATTTTCTTTAGTTTATTAAATTAAAACTAAAAAAAATTTTTTTGTCATGATTTTTTTAATAAAAAAAAATCTAAAAATTTTTAAATGTCGGCTAACTTTATTGTCACAATAAATATCCGTACTTACATAACTTTATAATTATTATTATATTTGATTTTTTTTTAAATCATTCATTTGTGATAAACTGTGTTTATCATTAAAATTAGCACTATAGTACAAGAGCCATGTTTTCTTTGAAGTAATCGCCGTAAGGGAGCATGTCAGTTCATTCGACGAAGTTATTATTATTATTATTACTAAAATCCGTATGCGCGGTAACTATAGAACTTTGGTACGTTACAAATCTTACATCTCACTTTACTTTTCATTCAATAACAAGTTTGTGCTACCCGCGTATAAATGAGCAAGAGAGATGAATAGCAAGCTGAAGACGAACCCCTTAACCGGAGGTTAGAAATTTAAAAAGTAACCGGTGCATAACCGAAAAATCAGAGTCTAGTGTCAAAGGCCATTGCATTAATAATAGGCCAGAGTGTAATGTCTCTAATGTTTTTAAATTTTTGATTAAGTTACATATTTTTTTATACTTATTATACTTGTATTTGTATTTATTTGTTAATAGTTATTTTTCAAGTGATTTAAATTATAACATATTTTAAAATGGAGCATTGGAGTAAAATAATAGTAGAATGGGTGAGTACTTAGATAAAATGAAATTAATTTAATTCTAAATAATACTAAAGTTATCCGATGTTTTTAATTTTTTGATTTTCTTTTAATTATTAAATTTCACGCATTGTTTTTCAAGTTTTTTACAATTAAATTTTTTTTTAATTTTTTGTTATCATTTTTTCAGTAAAAAAAAGTTCTAAAAATTTTTAGATGTCGGCTAACTTAATTTACATTAATTCTAATTAAATTCTAACAAAATGTTAATGATTTTTTTTTATTTTCTTTTTTCACCTAAAACTAAATTTAATTGATGTAAACCAGATGTATAAAGCCGAATGGCGTTTGAATAAATAAATAAAAAGAAAATTGTTAATTGCTGTCTCAATAGCGTCCATTTATTTTGTTTATAAATCTAAAATCAATTTCAGGTGAACTGTTTAAATCTTATTGAAACTCCATTAAAAGAAATTCAACAACTTCAGGATAATTCAATTATCTATGGCAAAATCATTCAGCAACTGTATGTTATTTTTCTTAAACTTTTTTTTTAAAACTTATTTTTCTTTAATTTTTGATGAGTATTTATTTTTTTTTCTTTTTCAGAAAAGCACCTAATGAAGTGAAAAATGTGGATTTATGTTGTGATATATCAAAATTTATTGAAGAAGAATATCCAGATTTTATAATTAATAAAAATGACGACGATGATGGTACATCTGAACATGTATATCAAATGTCTCTTCTGTTATTGAGTGCCTCACAAAAAGTGACTTTTCACCGACCTATGTATTCATTGAAAAATGATTCGCAAGTAACAATAAAAAAATTTTTAGAACTACTTTTGCCGTATGGAAAAGGATTAACATTCGACATGGTCCGTGAAAGTATAGTAGAATTAGGAGATACAATTCCACAAACTCCTCCAAAGACACCGAAAGATCGACCGTTGAAAAATTATTTGACATCTCCAGCCGCGCAATCTGCTTATCGTCACAAAATGTTAAATGAATGTAATCGCGAGTTAAGGCTCTTGAAAGCTCAGTTGGAAACTGAACTTTTTGAAAAGGTAGACTTGCAGGAAGATATTAAAATATTAGAAGACAAAGTTAAAAATTTACAAAAACAGTTATCTAAAAAAACAGAAGAGCTGAAGAGACTCAGGATAGAACAGGCAAGTCCAAGAACTCCACAGTCTGCGAGAAAAGATAAAAATAGTCAAAATGTAGAAGAGAATTTAAAAAAAGAAATTCAAAATGTCGAAGCGTATAATTTAAAACTCACGACAGAGTTAAATAAACTTGAGGATGATCATGAAAGTTTGAAACGTCGTTTAGCGTCAAAAGAACGTCTTGCTGCTACTTTAAAAGAAAAAGCTGAAGAATTTGAACGAGGAATGGAATCTTTGTCAATACAACTGAAAGTCAAGACCAACGAACTGTTAGATTTGAGGATGCAAAATGAAGAACTCCGAGGTCACATCAAGGGTATGCAAAGAAATTCAACTGATGCTGAACAAAGTTTTGAAATGGATAATGTAGTTCATGCTGGGTCACCAGCTGTTGGGTTGAATATCAGTGAAGCTGCCAGTTCTATTATCGATATTCAGTTAAAAGAAGCAAATGAAGAATCTGCTAAACTAAAAGACGAATTAGAGTGTATTCGAAATCAATTAGAAGAAGCTTTGCAGGAGTGTCAAGAATTCAAATCTCTCAACGATGTATTAAATGAAAAAGTATTAAATTTCGATGAAACTAAAATGACATTAGAAATGACAGAAGATAAATTAGAAAAACGACAATGCCAAATTAATATTATGGAGATGGAAAAAAAGACTTTACAAGATGAATTAGAAAAACAGAAAAAAATTATTGCTAATCAAGAAATCACTTTGAAAGAAACTCAAGAATTAAAGGCAAAATTAGAATCTAATGTATCGTCCATCTCAGAAGAATTAAATAGCTTGAAGATATCCTTAGTTACTACAGAAGACACTTTAGCACAGACTATTACCACAAAAGAAGTTTTAGTAATGCAGTTAAGTACAGCTGAAAATAAAATAGAAAGCCTCAAAGATGATTTAAATATTGAAAGTAAAAAATATCAAGAATTAATCAAGGATTCAGAATATAAAGTTAATAATTTAGAAGAGACTATTAATGCACAGTTGGAGCAAAATCGTCAGCTTGAAAAAATTGTTGATCAATTAACTAAAGATTTAAATGATTTAAATAGAGAATTTGATAATAAAAATTTAACTGTAAGTTTATTAAATGATAAATTTGTTCAATTAGAGGCAACGATTGATGATTATTCTGATAAAAAACAACAGCTAGAAAAAATAATTACGCAAAAAGAAGAAGAGATAAATAAATTGAATCAAAGTCTTGATAATAAAAACCTGATTTTAGATTCATTGAATGCCAAATTATCAAATGCGGAGGAAGACATTGCAAGGTATGTTGAAATTAAAAAAGAACTTGAGAATACTATTGAACAACAAGCTGGTGACTTAAAAAAATTGAACAAAGAACTTGACGATACGAATTTAATAGTTAACTCTTTAAATAATAAATTAACAGAACTTGAAAAAGTAATTGAAAATAATTCTGAAATTAAAATACAACTTGAAAATATAATTCAACAACAAAAGCAAGATTTGATTCAAGTCAATGGAATAGTTGATGAGAAAAACTTGAATATTGAATCATTACAAGTGAAGCAGTCGGAGTTGGAAAAAACAATTTCTAAAAATTCTGAAGATAAACAACAGCTTGAAAATGCGATTGAATATCAAAAAGAAAATTTAATTAAATTGAAAGATGAACTTGACAATAAAAATTTTATTATTGATTCATTAAATACTACACTGTTACAATTGGAAGAAACTATTGTTATGTATTCTGAGGAAAAACGAGAGCTCAAAAAAATAATTGTTGACACAAATGAAGACACGCGTAAATTAACTCGAGATCTAGAAAACAAAAATTCAACGATAGATTCATTGAATGCTAAAATATTGGAACTTGAAGCCACTGTTAATAAATATTCTGAAGATAAACTACAACTTGAAGAAACTATCGAAAAATATAATAAGGATGCCGTTAAATTTAATGAACAGCTTTCTGATAAAGATTCAACGATAGATTCATTGAATACCAATCTGGTGTATTTGGAAAATGAGATTGGAATACATTTACAAGAAAAACAAAAGCTTTCCGAAGCCAACGAAGAACAAAATAAGGATTTAATGAAATTAACAACGGAACTTAATGATAAAAATCAATTAATGAATTCAATGAGCATTAAGTTGTCAGAATTAAAAGAAAATATTGCATTAATTTCGAGTGAAAAACAGTTACTTGAAAAATCAATCGATATTTTGAATGGGAATTTGATGAATTTAAATATTGAAATAGATGATAAAAACTCATCAATAGATTCAATGAGTAACAAAATTTTAGAGTTAGAAAATATCATTACCAGTAATTCAGATGAAAAAAGACAACTTGAAACGATTGTTGAGAAGCTCAATCAGGATATTATTGGTTTAAATAGGAACATTGAAAATAAAAACTTAGCTCTTGATTCTCTCAACATCGTGCTGTCAGAAACGAAGGATACTGTCGCAAGGTATTTGGATGAGAAACAACAGCTTGAAGAGGATAATCAGCAGCAAAAGAATGAGTTAATAAATTTAAATGTGGAACTTGAAGAACGACAATCAACAATCGAGTCAATGAATGATAAATTTTCACAACTGGAAGATGTCATCACCATACATTTGAATGAAAAACAAGATTTACAAAACACTGTAGAGCAGCTAAAAAGTGAACAGATTAAATTAAATGAGGAAGTTGAAGCCAAACAATCTACAATAGAATTACTCAACAATAAATTGTTACACCTTGAAGATATTAACGCAACATTTTCACAGGAGCATCAACAACTGCAAAATAGTTTGGAGGAACAGAAAAATGACTTGATAGAATTAAATAAGGAATTAGAAGACAAAAACTTAAATATTGATTTATTAAATATTAAGATTTCAGAATTAGAAGCTAAATTAAGTTGTAATGAATCAGCACTGTCAGAAGCCCAAACAAAAGTGTGTGAATTAAATGAACTTCGAGAAGAACTTCAAAGTCAGCTGATGCAAGAACAAAAAAATAAATTACTTTGTATGGATGAAAAACATAGTTTAGAAATAAAACTGGACGAATTATTAAAATCAGATGAAAAAAAATCAATAGTTGCGCAAGAAAAAATTCAAGAGTTAAATTCTCGGTGTGAAAAATTAAATTCAGAACTTACTATTACATATTCTAAAATTTCTGACCAAGATGATGTAATACAAAAAATCATAACTGAGCGTGATTCATTGCAAAGCAAATTAGATGAAATGGAAAAAGATCTAGAAAATCAAAAAGGAGAATTGAAAACTACAGCATTGCAAATTGAAGAACTGAAACAAACTCATGAGCGGACAATTAGTGGCTATCAAGAACGTGAGGATGCTTCTCGTGAACTTCTTAACTCTGTTGAAAAAAAACTTTTGGCTACACAAAATGCATGTGAAACACTTAAACTTGACAAAAAAATCCAAGAAGAATCACTTGCTGTTCTTAATACTAAATTAGAACAACAAACTAAAGAAAAAATTGAGTCTGAATTAAAAATGAAGGAAGTTATTGTTAATTTGCAAGAAGTAAGAGCAAGTCAAGAAGCAGTATTAGATGCGCAATCGAAAGCTCTTGCTGATAGGGTTGCAGAGTTAGATGCTATGAAAATAGAATTTGTTAAAGTTAAAGAAAATCTGGAGTTGAAAATTCATGAACAAAAAATACAAAGTGAAGAAAAATCAAATGAATGTATTGTTTTAAAAGAGTCTAATGAAAGCTATCTCAAAGAAATACAAGAACTTAAATCTAAGTTGAATCAAGTAAATAATGAAATAAAAAGATTGAAAGAGAATTATGAAAGCTTGCAAAATGACTTTAAAGAAAAATTAACGACAACTGAAGCTATTATCAAAACCAAAACAGAAAATAATGAACAACTGTCGAATCAACTGAGTTTTGTAGAAACTGAAAATAATACACGCAATGAATATTTGTCTCGGCTGGTTCGAGAGAAGAATAAATTACAAGCTATGCTTGATAAAGTAATTGCTAGTCGTAATAATTTAGAAGAAAGTTTGGAGAATATTCACAAATCTTGGGATGACACGTTATATAAAATTCAACATATATTCAGCAAAAATAGTTCGGCTTGTGATGAATTGAAGCATCTGAAAGCACAAAAAGAAGAGTTGAAAAAATTGTTGAATAATATTATTGATCGTCAATCTAAAACTTCAAAACCTCTGATTAAAGTTCTTTGTTGGATACCCGTGTGGTTTGAACAAAAGCTGGATAGAATTAAAAATCTTGGTATTAAAAAAGAAATAAATGAGACTGATGATATTGATTTAGCAGACGAGCAATTAATTTTGGAAGCTGAAATTCAGAAAAATGAATCAATACTCACAGAGTTAAGTGTTTTACAAAATAAAATTGATGAGTTTTTGAATGCCTCGATGACTTATGAATCAAATATAAAATCTGGTATTGTAAAACGCGAGCCGAGTGCTGAAGAAAAATTGCAAATACAACTAGAAAAGATAACTAAAGAGAAAAAAGATATGAAAGAAAAATTAGATGCAGCTCGTGTAAGAAACGCTAAGATGGAAAAAAATATAGACGAGTTAAGAAATGAAAATCGAAAAATTAAAGCCGAGATATCGACATCGTCTTCAGATAACAAACCAGAAGTAGAAAGGTTAACAAAATTAACTGAACAATTGGAACAACAAATGGAAGCTCTTAAAAAAGAGAAAGAAGAATTGGAAAACAAATTAAAGAACGATGATTTTGATGCTAGACTAAAAGAGGTGCACAATGAGTATGGATTGAAACTCGAAAAACTGAAGCAAAAAATGAAAATAGCATACAATGAACAGGTTAGTAAGCTTCAAGTTGAGCAGGACCAGGCGATGTCAGAGAAGATAGCGGCATTGAAAGCCAAGATGGAACAACAATGTAAAAAATATTCTGAAGATATTGCTAGATACAAAGCTCATGTTAGTGATTTATCATCACAGTTTTGGAATGTCGGCGAGAGACTTTTAGCAGAGCAACAAGAAAAAGAGACTGTTCAGCAACATCTTCGTGAGTTGCAAAAAAAATATCAGTCAGCAATGCATGACGCCAACCAATCGCTTGCTCTAGCTCATAGCCAAATAAGTTCATCGACTTTGGACAGAGATTTTACTTATGACCGATCAGATGCGCCACGGCAAAGCTTTCGAGCAGTTCAACTTATTGAAGAAGAGACTACTACTACACGAAGACATAGTGTTAAAAGTATTCAAGCTATGGGGAATGCTTTCAGTGTTGAAGATGAAGAGGGCGAGGTCTTTAATAACAACTTCTTAACAGACTTGAAAGAAAGCAAATTCCGCACTACTGAACAACCACCTGATTTCGATAGACTGTCCGAATTGCGGATGAGAAATTCATTATGTCGGCCTCATCTTCGGTCTTCTTATGCAGTTGAGACTAATTTCCACCCATTTGCTATTACTGAAGAAGATATCAAGGTAAGTTTTACAATTTGGTGCATACATAGTTGATTCATGGATTTAAAAATGAGTAACTAGCAACCTTACAGTCACTATGTGACTAGTGAATCATAAATGGTTTAAATTTTGCTTTATTAAATAATTACTTTTGTTAAATTGCACTGTACTTGCTTAAATATTGACGTTTTTAAAGATATAAATTCATCCCAATGTTACACTCATTAAAAGCTTTCATTTGAGTACCCACATGCATTTTTGATATATTTTACATATATAAATATATAAAATATATGAAAAATTGATGTGAGTACTCAAATGAAAGGTATCGATGAGTGTAATGTCGGGCTGAGCTTGTATCTTTAAAAATGTCAATGGTTGACAAAATACGAGGTCATTTCTTAATTATGTATCTAGAGATAGAGAATTTCCGAATGCAGCCTAAATACTTGTCATAATAAATTGACTAAATTTCATTTAAAAAACTGATTTTATCATATGATTATCCTGAACGCAAAATTTTTCTTATTCTCTTGATAATATAGATAATATAGATTAATTTTATTTTTATCATAGAGCGGTCCAACCAATGATGAAACATTTAATGATAGCCTCAGTCAAAGTCTTCTTCCAGGTCAAAAAGCTAAAAAGAAGGACAGAACACAAGTAAATATTTTTCTATTAAATAATTATATATTTGTTTTGTTATTCATGAATTTGGTGAATTGTTTTTGTCTTTTGTTTCAAATTATAGACATCTTATAAAAGACCTGGTCCTCCTACTCCAAGTAAAAATGGTGGTAGATTGTCACTTCAGGTAAATTAAATGGAAAAATTAGATAGTCTTTGTATTTAATTATTTGTTTTTTAACAATCATAACAGGTATGTTATGTTATCATGTGGTGTATGTGTTTATAGGGTAATGAATTAAAAAGTCCGAATTCGAGAATACTTCGAGATAGAAACAGTGAAAGACGTACTACAACAACTCCAAAACGATTAAAAGACTTCTTTTCAACTTCATTATCAAGACGCCAAGATGAGGTGAGAATAAGAAGTAACAACCCTCGAAAATGCATGAAACCTCTGTGTATCCTCTTCTTCCTTACCTTGATCCTTATTTTTCCTATTGAATTTGTGGAATTGACTCTTGGAATATTTGTTTACGTATTGTGATTATTGTTACTATTTTATATCATTTTCATTATGAGACTTATTTTTCATTATTATAAATAAAAAATGTTTTTTTTTATACTTTCAGAACACACCGGCTACTCCGAAAGGTCGCAGGCTAAGCAACATTTTTCGTAAACCACGAGTTACAGAAAAAAATTAAAAATATTTGTTTGAAAAAATAATTTGTTGCATTGATTATTTATGTTTGTTAAAAAATAATTTAAATGAAAAATTCGATTTCTTACAATTATATTTTAATTATAGTTGATAATATTTTTATAGTTATAATTTATTATTTATTAGTAATCCAGAAAAAAAAATATTTGTTCGGGAAATTTATATAAGTTATCCACAATAACAATTATCTTTTTTCCTCAAAATGAAATGAAATAAAATATAAAAAAGCATTTTAGTAACAAAATAATTAATATTATTTTTATGGATTATTTAAATCTCCTTATTCACTTATCACTGCTCTCTTCCTACTCGGAATCAGATTCCTGAAAAAGAAAAAAAAATAATAAGAGGGCTTAATTTAAAAAAAAAAATTATAAATTTGAATTAAAAATCAAGAAAAACATACCATGTATTGGCCTGGCGCATATCTTCCAGAATTTCTAGCCGTTCTTCGAAGTTCTCGTGGCTCTTGTTGATCCTGACTGCGGCGTCTTTTTGCAAAATTAAAATTTATCATTTGTTACATATACTAATGAAGCATAAGGTAAAATACCCAGTAGTTGAACAGGTTTTAAAGTAAAACTTATTTGACCCAACTTTTAATATGTAAAGATGTAATTATTAGTTCAAATTAGAGACTTTCATGAAAATATAAACAATACATTTTGAATTGATTGAAGCGCAAAATAATAAAGATAATTTAATATTTATAGGGTAGAAGTACCATTTTTGGCCAGTTAACATTTGAATTAATTTATAAAAAATTATAATACTATAACCATATTTTTGTTAAGTTTTAAAAAATTTATATTAAAATAAATTGAGTTTGTATCGGTTGATTAATATAAATTCATTTCTATCGTTTGGACAATAAATGGCCATAAACGGTACAGTGGTCACAAACGGTACTTCTACCCTATTTTGACAACGTTTTTTAAAAAATAGACTATGAAAGGAGTAGTGGTTGAACCAATGAAATATATGGAAATAGGCTCAGCAAAAATTTTCAACGTTTTATTGAAATATCCAAAAATTTATATGACACTTAAATTAGCAGGCGTCTATAAATATTTGATTTTTTTTTATTAATTCAATTACAACTAAAAAGATATTTCTAAAAAATTGCATTTGTAGTTTTTCAAGTTTTTTTCATGTGAAATTTTTTTTTTTTTAATGGTTTAATTGAAATTTTTTCAATAAAAAATTTCTAAAAATTTTTAAATGTCGGCTAACTTCATTTTCATAGATTTATAACATATTCTTAAATAATATTAAAAATAATACTATGAATATTTAATATGCTCATTTAAAAATGAGAAATATTTGTATTTAAATTTTTAATTACATTTTTTATGAATGACAACGCAAATTTTCAATTATAAATCAAATAAACTCAATTCAAAACGTCCAATAATTTTTGACTACACTAATTTTTAGCTATAAAAATAAATTCTTGTATTAGGTATATTTTTTAAATTTCGAGATTTGAGCACACTACGCCATATTATAAAGAATTAGACTGGTTAAAACTTAACACGAGAAGAGATTATTTTATAGCTTGTCTATTTTATAAAGAAGTTAAACTAAATTATAATCAATTATTTAGATCGAAATTAGAATTTTTGCCTATTGTATTAAGGAGAGACGATGTCAGGAATGACTATCTGCGTTTTCCAACAAGTAGTTTTGCTATGTATGAAAATTCTTTTCTAGTTCATGGCATAAAAATTTAGAACTCATTACCGGCGGAAATTACAGAAATTAACACCTTTGAAAATTTTAAACAGGCTTGTTTTAACTTTTTCCTGGAATCAATGTAATTACGATTAAAATTTCGGTCTTTAAAATTTAAAATTGTATTGCGAACACTGTGTCAAATGCATACTTGTAAAAAATTAACTTTATGTATTGTTAAGGAGCCTAGAATTCCAGGATCAAATAAAATATATTATCTATGTATCTATCTATCTACAAAACTTATTTAATTTGCAGTAATTAATACAAATCACAATACTAATCACTAGCCTATAAATCTATTAGAGATTAGAGAGCTGTTAAAATTATACGGCTCCAGCTTGTTCAAATTCTGGATACCGCTTTGAAAATTTGGAGGTATAGTTAGACGCTAAAATTTAATATAAAAAAAATTATAATTTATGTCTGTAAAAAATTTATATTATTTAAAAAAGACTATTTCATTAGTTGGTACAATTTTTTTTTTTACTTAAAATGATGATATACCGTTTTTGTTTTACTGATTGTTCAGTTGGAGAAAAAAAAAAAAAAAAAAGCATCTGTCGGCTATTTTCGACATGTCAACTTTTAAGTTAAAAAAAATATAATTGTTTTGATTTATAATTGAAAAAACTTACAGAAATCAATTACTGTATCATTGAATAATTATAAAATGCACATATTACTCATAATAAATATACATATTGGTATAGTACTGGGTACTTTACCTTATTAATAAATTTAATATAAACGACATACCCTGCTCTATTTTGTATTTGCAATGTTTTAAATCTGTCATCAACATCTTGCGACGGACTAGCAGTGTCGTCAATCGTTGGTGTTGGTGAGGCGAGAGTAACCGGAGGTATATCACTATTATCGAAAAAGCTAGCTGCTTTTGTTTTTGAAATAGTAGTTTTTGTAACGCTGAGTCTGAGAATCAATAAAAAATCATCTGTGGAATTTTAATAGTGAAAAAAAAATAAATAAATATAAAACACTTACGGAAATTTTTTAGGCTGCCTTTTCTTTTTCTGCTTGCTAAAAGGAAAGTTAAAAGTCGCTTAAAGTTTACACTAGCAATAAAGGATTGAGGAGCAGTAGGGTAAATCAGGGGGTTTCGCATTAATTAACATCATTGTTTAAATCTATTAAACCAATTTGTATTGTCGACACACCAAAATACAATTTTCTTTTGTAATTTTAATAATTATGCAAAAAATATCGTTTTTCTTTTTATGCATGCATGGTATACAATAATTTAGGATGTGAATATAATTTTTAGAAAAAGATTTCGAGATTTTACCGAAACAAAAAAAAAATAAAATATAAAAAAAAGCCCGCAGTTGAGCATCCCCTGTAGTATCCCCTAATGCTCCATTGTAACTTTCAACTACGGGTACTTTTTTCAGGGTAAAAAGATCAGACTGTTTTCGACGAGCCGGTGCAGGAGGGGCCAGAATTCAAGTCATCGATTCCTGAAAAATTATATCCATGGTTTCCTTGATAATTATGATAATTATTAATTAAAAACGTTGTGAATGTTTTGGTGTTGAACCCTCTTGCACTGAGCCATCGATTTATGACATGATGAAAAGTGATACTCGCGAATCGAAGTGCATTTTATCAATTTTTTATTTATGTTAACAGAATAAAAATAATAATTTTTTTTTTCAACACAAATTTCAAGCACACAGCGTAATAAATGATACTAATGATGGATTATTAATAAATGAAAAGCAAATATATGAGTGAGTACAGGTTATTAATAACTAAAGCATACAATAATAAAATAAAATAAATTAATTGAACATAATGGTTAAAGATGCGAACATTAAATCAAGTGATCAAACTCACCCCACGAATTCATGATCTGAACCATCATCAGCTTCTTCTGGTTCTTCTTCTTCTATAATTTAAAGTAATCATATCAATTATTTTTCTCTTAAAATATTTAAAGATACAAAAAAAAAAAAAATAAATAAATAAAATTAATATAAAAAGATCGACTAACCTGCTAAACCTGCAAATTGATCCTTCTTACGTCTTGTATAAGCTCGCTTACTCGTGACAGGTACCTGATCTGTTTCTCCGTGCAATAAACTGTTTCGGTACAATAAAAGTGGCTGCCAGTCTTCTCCACGTGAGGAAGGCATTCCAGCAGGTAATCTTTTGTCCAAGAAATTCAATCTACAATAATAATAATAAAAATTAATACTTTTTAAAATAAATATAATAATAATACAATAAAATTTTTTAATTTTTTCTAGGTATCGCCAAATAAACTTATTTCTGTGCAATTTTCGAGCCAAAATTTCAGAATTTAAAAATTTATAATTTATATCTTATAATTTAAGGAATATACTAATTATTGTATAATGCCGATATAACTAAGGGTTAATAGGGATTTGTGCTGAAAGGGCGTATAAAAAAATTTTTTTTTGTCATTCGGTTTGAAATTGTCTGAAACGTAAAAATCTGTGAAAAAAAATTGGTATCCTAAAGCTGAAAGGGTGTATCTCAAGACATATGCCCTTTCAGCTTTAAGAAAAGTACTAAGGTACCCGCGAATAATAAAAAACGATTTGAGTAAATGGTAAACATTTTTTATAATTTTATATTTAATAATTTAATTTTGCGTTTGTTTATGGTGAAAATTACCATTACTTCATTATATTTTATGGCTAATGTATTAATTTAAAAATTAATGATACATTGCCCTTATTACCCGCCAGTACCTTACTTAAAAGTAAAAGGGCGCATAAATACAAACCATAAATCAATCAAAAACAAATTACGTAAAAATTAAGGAATTAATTTAAAGTAAAAATTACGTAAATAATTAAATCACGCGTACTTTATCATTTTTTGGATATATTTTCTTTTTTAACTTTAAAAAATTGTATAGTTGAGATTTTACGCCTCTACTACCACAGAAATTTTTTTTTTTCACATTTTTAAACTACGAATATGTTCTTTTGTAAACTGGCCGAAAAAAAATTACACGTCCTTTCACTTTTAGATTACCAAAATTTCGAATTCTTAAAAGTAAAAAGGGCGTATAATCAAAGACATACGCCCCTTTACCTTTGCAATTTTTTTTTTCAATTTTAGACAATAAAAAAAAAATATGCACCTTTTTACCTTTGCAAAGATAAAAGGGCACATGAATTGGTATACGCCTTTTTACATTTAGGTACGCAAAATAGATAAATAAATAAATAAATAATTATATTCATGAAAGTTAACTTACACTAAACGTTTATCTTGTTTCAATAATTTATTTGTGAATTCAGCAAGAATTTCAAGATATGGAAGATTTGGTGGTGGTCCTGTAGGATCCAATTCAACACCATCTGGTGGTGTGATAGCAAAGAAAACTCCAGCTCGATGTAAAGCTGTAATAGCTTCACGATTTTTAATCGCATCAAGCCCGAATGACAGAGCAAATCTTTTAGCAAGTTCTTTTATAGCTGTAAACTCTTCACTATTTTTATTGACTTTATCCTTTTCAGCTAAGATTTCGTTGTAAAGAGTATTTAAACTCAATTGCATTGTCAATGCACAAGTAGTCTTATTTATATCTCGTGCTTTACCCAACGTTGTTTTTATTATATCACCATAATCGTTGTAGTATTTGACATAATGTTTGAAAACATCTGCGGCAGCGTTAGTCGGGATTATGTTATATACTATAAGTTTACAATATCCAGCAAGAAAATTTCTTCTTTTATGAAGCTCTTCTATTTTAGAATGTTCATCATGCTCATCATCTTCTTCTTCAACAAAAACGTACTCTTGAATGAATTGATTGAGCATATTTTGCATTATAGGATCCGCTTCGTAGACGAGCTGATGCAGCAAAACGTTTGCCTGAGATGTTAATTGAGAACAAAACATAACCAGCATATCACAAATAGTATTGTATGCCTCTTCGCGTAAAATAGCAACGCGATTGCCTTCACCAGCGACAAAATACCGCATTGAGTCCATGAAAGCTGTCAGCTGATCATGTAATTGAGCAGCTTCTTCCTCGCCGCGTTTACCCATGTCACTAGCTTCCATCAATTGATTTTGGCCCCACAGGATAGCAAAAAAACATGCGCTGATTGCATACTTGCCAGCTTCTTCGGGAAAATTTTTAGATACATCTTTTGCATCTTCAATGTCACGATAAAGTGAATTCCAAATTTTTTTACCGTTCATATTATGACAACTATAAAAGATTGCTATTTTTTTCAAAGAATGCACAACATCAAAGATCTCATCTTCATTTGGAATTTCAGCACCTTCTATTAAATTTCTATAATCATCAATCACTTCATTGTATCTATTAACAATAGTATCAATGAGTGTTGAACGTGAAATATCACATTTCGTAAATATTGCATTGCCTTCAACGCACATGTGTTCTAAAGTTTTAGCAGCAGTATCCAAAACATCATTGTCATGGGTTTTTTCAACGATAACGTGAATTTTTTCAAGCAATGTTTCAAGATTTTTCTCCTGTCGCGATTTAGTATAAATATCAAGATCAAAATACTGTGGTACAGACAATAAATTCGCTAATTTTTCCGGATCAGCGCTGTACTTATCAAGCAAAAGCGGAAGTGTAACAATGAAGTGTTCAGTTAACTTTTGTTTATCATCTTGAACCTGTTTTTGTTCTTTAGTAGACAAAATTTTACGCGTAGGTCCACGTCCAACAGGAGCTTCACCCGTTGCTGCTTGTTTAATACAGCAGACCATGAGCTCAATCAATGATGTTTCTTTTTGATTATCAAGAGCCTCTTCTTCTGGTCCCGCTTCCTCTAATAGTAGATCAGTCATACATTCCCAATCTTTCATCATTTGATTAGTTTCAATAAGTGAGTCAACAAGATATGCACCGTGCTCATGCAACTCGGATTCGATGAAAAATAAAACTAAATCGCGAATAAGTGGAGTGTTAGGAAGTCTTTTCTTGCCTCTCTTAGTTTTTACACCTGCTACTGCTTCTTCGTCTTGAGTAAATAAGCGCTCATTTAAAAATTCACCAGCAGCTTGAGCTACCGCTCGATGAGATGAATATACAAGTTCATAAACGTGCTCACAATCTTTGTCAGATAAAATTTCACGGTGATGCTTCAAAATAGATATCACAAGTTTAACGGCTTGAACAGCGACATCGTACTCTTTGTCGAGAGTCATTGCGACAATTCGATCTTTAAATTTACTAGTAAACAGTTCAAGTTTAGCTTTGAGCTCTTCCGAAGCATAAAGTGGCTGTAAAGCTTGTAAACATTTTAATCTTACTTCTCCGACTTTGTCATGTAGTGTCCAGCCAATGTATTTTAAATAAGAATCATCCAAAAAATTTTGGTGAAATTTTTTCATCCATACACCGATTTCTGCCATACATATAGCACGTATTTCAGGCAACGTATCTCGATATCTATGTACAAAAACAGATTTAAACATATAAGTTAGCATATTTTTTATTTCATCCATATTCTCTTCGAGTTCCTTTCTTTTAGACATAAGTGATTCTAAACGATCATTAGCTCTACGCTCTTTAGTTTTTTGTCTTTCAGCTTCGTATTGACGTTGGGTGTTATCAAGATTGACAGAAACAGTTAGAGCAACATCAACAAGTGCTGTCATTAATTTCATAGCTGCTAAAGTAGCAGTGTGACGAAAAGCACGTACTTGTGAATCTGATAAACCAGTTAATAACGATATGACATTATCCATGAGAAATTGATCATAAATTATCGAATACTGACATTGACGTACAAGAATTTGAACGAATTCGCAAAAGTTAGTACGGAATTTTTTCCACGGCTGTCCAGTCATTATCAAAGGATATTCTCCACTTTCTTCATCGAATTCTTCTGTCATTTTACGGATAATAGCCACGTGTTCCATGTTTGCTTGCATATCTGATGTAATACGTCCTTTACACCCGCTAGCGTTTATAAAAAATTGCATCAACATAAGAAGAGCACTGTCACGAGTCATCTTGTATTTTTCAATCCAATCATCGACAATATTAGTAAGTGTCGAGCGATTATTTTTAATTATATAATAAAGACTAGCTTCATCCTCAGTGTTTGATGTATTTGGAATCCGCTTTGCACGACCTCTTGTACCGCCACCGCGTCCTCTTAGTGGTTGTGATGGAACATAATCAGTATCTACTTCACGATATTTAGGTTGATTAACAGTGCCTCCTCGCATTCTTGCTCGGGTGTTTCTAGTAATCCTCATGTTGGACGCAGCCGGTGTCAACGGTTGTTCAAATTGAGCAGCGTCATTGTTCGGTTGTTGTTCTTGATACTGAAGATGAGAGGTATTAGGAGAACTGTAACTTTCTGAAGAATAATGCTCTGACCTACAACACAGGAATTAAAATTTATAATAATGACTAAATTTAAAAATTTTATTTTTTATATTCAAGTAATTGTTGTTAAAAAAAAATTATGAAAATTAATTTAGCAGATATTTATTATATTTTTAACAATTTTTTTAACAAGTAAATTAAAGCAATAAAAATGAAAAAAAAAAAATTGACTTGTATAAATTTTAAAAAATTAAAAATGTAACTTTTTAAAAATTATTTTCCGAAAGAAATTTGTTTGTTAAAAAAAATTAGGAAATTATTAAGTGACTGCTAATTTTAATGATGAAAATTAAGTTAGCCGACATTCAAAAATTTTAATAATTTATTTTAAAAAAAATTAAAACAAAAAATTCCAGTAGAAAATTTTTAAATTTACACATGCAATTTTTTAAAAATATTTTTTTGTTATAATTTAATAAATGCAAAAAAATCAAAAAATTAAAAACGTCGGCTAACTTTAGTATTGTACTTTAACATCATAATAAAAAAATAACCTCGGTGTGTGTGAAGGTGTCTGTGGTGCTTGGTTGTATGCAGAGTAGCCCACAAAATTATCTTGATTGTCGCCACCGATGTTATCAATCATTGGTGTCATTGGATTCATAGGTGTCATCGGTTCTTGGTACTCAGGAGGCACCGGATCATCCATCCGGATCCTCTTGCCACCACGTCGGGGCATCATTTTTGATAGTTATTATTATAAATAGCTGATATAAATAATCCCAAAAAAATCTGAAATATTTTAATTAGAATATTAAACAACTTTACTTAACTTGCCGTTTATTATGATTATTTTGACATCAAAACAATCAGCGTCCATAGTGAATACACTAATAACCAAACCCTGAATGTAAATTTTCACATACAAAAAAAATTTAATTATTGTAACATAGTTTAGAAAATTTAGCAACTTACTTGTTGATATATGTCAGTTATAATAATAAATTATGTCAAAAAATAAATAATATTTCCGGAACTTAGCGGGAAATCAGGACCGCCAGTTTATTGTTAGCCGCCATCTTTATTATTTCTTACAACACTGTTATATACAAAGCTACTCATTTTTTTTAGTATAGTAACTTGACGCCGCGGGCGTGTGTACTAAACTATACTTAGAATTGTGGATGACAAGTTTTATATACTTCTTCTAGAGAGAAACTTATAGTAGAGACATCTTTATTTTTTACAAATTTTTAAAATTACATATTTATTTATTTATATACTTAACATACGCCAATATTAATTACATCATTAAAATAAATTACAAAATATATTGACAATCAAATATAAAAATTCATAACACTGAAGTTGACAGACATTAGAATTCTTTTTAGAATTTTATAACAAGTGCATTGTTATGAAAAAAATTTAATAAAAAAATTCCACATGTAAAAATTAAAGAAAATGATGAGTGAAAACTTTTAGAAGCACTTTAAGTAATAATACTAAAGTTAAACGACGTTTTAAATTTTTAATTTTTTTTCATTTATTAAATTATAACTAAAAAATATTTTTGAAGTAAAACTTTTTTAAAATTGCACTTTTAAATCTTCAATAATTTTACATACGAAATTTTTTTTTTATTTCGTAATAATTTTTTTAATAAAAAAAATTCTAAAAATTTTTAAATGTCGGCTAACTTAATTTTTATCTTTTAGTGATGAAAATTAAATTAGCCGACACTCAACAATTTTGATTTTTTTTATTAATTAAAATTTGAACCAAAAAGATATTTGTGAAAAGTTGCACGTATAATTTTTAAAATTTTCTACATGTGAAGATTTTTTTTTAATTTTTTAAAAATTATTTTTCAATAAAATAAGTTATAAAAATTTTCAAATGTCGGCTAATTTAATTTTCATCTTTTAATGTTGTAATTGATTTGTTATGAAAATTAAAAAAATTGACAGCTGTCAGCTAACTTCAGTATCATAAAAAGTCAAAGAAATTAAATATCTATGATCTCAAACCGGGTACCTTGTACATAAATTCTCCGTCACTATCATAATAACAATCCTTTACTTTAAAAGTAACTCCAGAATTAGCTTTTGAACGTGGTACTTTAATAAATCTTGGATGATTATCGTCTGTACCTAATTCTTTCTTTTTCCATTCCAGAATTCCAGTTTCCATACTACTTTCATTAATATCAAACTTGGGTACTGGTACTGTTGTAACTTGGGCTTCAGTAGATGTGTTTGACATTTCTAAGGATTTCTCTTCATTCTCTACAGACACATGAGTGATCGAGCGCTCTGAAACTGATGCTCTATTTTTCTGTTCTTTATACTCATTGACAAGCAATTGCTCTTCAAGGTTTAAATTTTGTTTACCAACAATGTCAATAGCATTTTCTTCAAGAAATTTATCGTATGTTTTATATTTTTCTTGCTTATTAAATTTATCAGATGACAAGAATAATGTCATGTCAACGATACTCTTTTTATTAATTTTGTTTTTTCCATCAGTAATTTTCGGTGGATCATTACCGTCTTTTGCTTTTGTTGCTTCCACATAATCTTGTACAATGCTTGTAAAAATTTTGCTTTTTGGTTTTGGAAAAACTCGGGGTGGTCTAACAAAATTTTTTGCTATTTGTTTCAATTCCTCAATATTGATTTTGCGACCTTTGAATTTTTCTAAATGTTTTGCAAGCTGAGGATCTAAATTTAAGTTTCCAGCTTTGAATTGATTCCAATTTTCAACTACTTTTTCATCATAATTTACAACACTTTCAGTTGATCTCGGGAACCATTTAGATTTTAATATTTTTTTAATTGTCCTTGGTAATGCAGGAAATGATTCACTAAGTTGTTCAGGGCTCCATTCCTCGCTGTCTTTTAGATGCAGCTTCCTCATTAGTTCTCTTTCAGCCCATGTGACAAAATTTGGATCATCAGACTTGAATAATTTTTGAGCAACAATTCTTCCCTTCAGTTTTTGTTTTTGAACGTACGATTCCCTAAATAAAATAAAAGTATGAGCATGTCAATAATTTTTATAAATAAAAAAATTAATTTATCAAAAACATGTGAAATTAAAATTAGCCGACAGCGAAAAATTTTTATTTTTTTTTTTTATCAATTGAATTAGCAATAAAAAAATATTTTTAAAAAATTGCACGCATAGTTTTTCTAATTTTTTACATGTGTAATTTTTTATGATACTGAAGTTAGCTGTCAGCTGTCAATTTTAAAAATTTTTACAATGAATCAATTACAATCAATTACAATCAATAACAATAAGAAAATGCCTCAAAAAAATTTGTCACTTGTAAATTTTATTAATTTTCACATGTTGAATTTTTTTATTAAATTTTTTTTTATGATAATTTAATTGATATAAGATTCTAAAAAACTTTTAATATCTGTCAACTTCAGTGTCATAATTTTTCCTTTTAATTTTTACGAAAATTAAGTCAGCCGGCATCTAAAAATTTTAAGATTTTTTTTTTTCTCCATTAAAAAACATCATAACAAAAAAATTTTTTTAAAATGTCATTTGTAAAAAAACTTGAAAAACTAAAAATGCAATTTTTTGGAAATATTTTTTAGTTTTAATTTAATAAATGAAAAATAATCAAAAAATTAAAGACGTCGGCTAACTTTAGTATTATTTAATGACATTAAATTTAGCTGTCACTTCACAATTGTTTTAACTTTTTTAACAGATAAATTATTAAAAAAATGAACTTGTAGAAATTTTAATAAATTAAAAATGCAATTTTTCACAAATAATTTTTTAGAAAAAATTTTTTTCTTAACGAAAATTAAAAAATTGTCAAGTGACAGCTAACTTTAATGAAAATTAATTTAGCAGATATATGATAATTTTTAGAATTTTTGTTAACAAATAAATTATGGGGAAAAAAATAAGAAAAAAAATTGACATACAGAAATAATTTTTTATAATAAATTTAAATGTTAAATAAAATTAAAAATTGGTCAGGTGACAGCTAATTTTACTGTCATTATTATTTACTTTTTTTGTAAGAATGTTAATAATCCAAACATTCTGAAAAAGTTTACATGTCGGCTACCTTAATTTTCATCAAAAACATACCTCATGTGTTCATCATATGACTTGTGAGCTAATGTAAAATCGGGTTCATTGAAATCAGGATCAGTATAATCTTCATCGATTTCAATATCAGAGTCCTTTATATTAGGATAAAGAGTTTTTTCAGTTTTACTGTCATCTACATCATGTAGAATTCTTGGAGTATTTACTCTCCGAGGACCATGACTCCGATAACCTCTCTTACATAGATACATTAAATTTTTCAATTGATTCATTTTCAATAGTGGATTGTTATACTTCTAATATTTAAAATAATTGATTAATTATTTTCTTTTTTTTTAAGTTTATTTAAATTATTAGTCAAGATTAATTCAACAGTTTATTTAATAACAAATAAATACATACACGCATGATTGTAAAGTAACTTGACAAACTATATTACCGACAATTCCTTAATTTTTTTTCAAAACAATTTACACATTATTAAAATAATAATTATTTTTTCTTCATACCTCGGTCGAAAGTACGTACTTTCCTCTCTAATGGCAGGAAAGAAAGTTTAACATTAACTCCCTGTGAGAAGTACACGCGCGCCTTCTGTAACGGCGGGAGGAAAGAATTTCTCATGCGTAATTACACTTGTTATGTCCTGCGAGGTTACTAGATTCGCTGATGACACCTCGTGGACAAGTGGGTTGTTTATTGTCACGCGGGATTTGATTTTATAATTTAATTTGAAATATACTAAAAAAATTACTGATTGAGATTGTGTGGCAAGGTATGATTTTTAAATGATAAGAGTTCAATTGAACTTTATGTTTATGTAGAAATCGGAGAGATGGAGTGAATAGTTACAGCTCTCGAGGAGAAGTGAAATCACAAAGTCTCAACTCTGACTCCTCAGCTTCACTTTCCCCCACTATGGTTACACGTATACACTTATACTATTGCTAGAACTACCCTTATGCATAGTGCGTAATATACTATCTTACATGTACTTATATAACACTTATTATTTGCGGCTGCGGCCGGCTTACATATTCATGTACCTGTATTTACCTGGCTTTAAATTCAGCACAGCGACCTAGGGAAACCGCAGAAAACCTGGTCGAGGTACAGACAGTAATGATAACATAATATCAGATCGTTGTTAACAATGATCATCCTTATCTATTATTTATAATTTAATTAACATATATTCATTAGAATCAATTAACGTGTTATAATTTTAAAAGGCTTTTAAAGTATTATCTGCTCAATAAATTATATCAGATGCGGATTTTACTTAAATATTTGCTAATCATTTCTAAATTCAATTTAATACCATTTACTATTCAATTATTCTAATATGTAATTAAATTTGTCTAAAACCATTGTGACATTAAATCCATACATATATACACATGTTGTAGCGTCTAAATACTCATTATTTATGTTATTTAGTTACTTAAAATAAAGTGGATAAATAAGTTATTATTTACTTATTTGTTGTTAAATTCAGTTCAAGTGCCTTGTTTTTTAGAGAACAAGAGACCGTTGACTTTCCACACGTGTCTTTTATAGCTTTTCTTTTAAGGACTTGAAATTGTCAATGTGGCAAGGACATGTTCTGTGTTTACTCGAAGATTTTATGGTTTTTCAGAACCTAATACTATATTCCTTTGTATTATTTTCTTGAGATTAAAGTTTCTCTTTCGAAGACACGTGTGCACTCAACGACCAAACTCAGCAATTAAATCAAATAGAAATTCTAAATCTATATAAAATATAAATATAAATTTAAATTATAAATGTAACTTATTAACATATTCAAATTCTGTTTTATCTGACAAGTAGTGTCACCTGCCAGATGCAACCCAAAGCATTATAGTTATTGCGACATAACAGTTTATTCCGTCACTATAGCAAATTCTTAACCGCTGTAATTTCTATTGCTACCTCTAACCTTAAAAATATTTATCAATGTTGTTTTGTCATCTGTTAAATAAGAAAAATTTCTGAAAATAATGTTCCTACCAGTAAACTATCATCAGAATACTCATCTAAAAATTTTAATTTGAATAATCAAGTTATGAATTATCAAAACTGTATACTCAGTGGAGATATAATTTTTAACTGCTCCAATATCAAGTTTGAAAACTGTGTATTTTATGAAAGGATTATTAATAATTGCGATCATTCAAGAGAAAATTGAAACGACTAAAAAAAATGCAATAGGAGTTTTTCGCTTATCATATGTTTTGTTTGATGAATTTTATAATAACTAATATAGTTTGTTAAACTAATGAAAATAAATACATCTTTGAAAAAATGAAATTAATTTATTTTTAAAAAATATGACCAGACTTGATTCTTCGAATGTATTTGATGCCTGCCCCCGCGACCAGCAGCACTCGCTTCGCTCGTGCCGCAAATGTCGGGGCAGGCATCAAGACATACTTATCTGCACTTGAAGTTAAAAAAAGGAAAATTGATAACGTACTTTCGACCGGCTATGAAGAAAAATCATATACACTACACAGGCCAAAAGTTGAAATCTCGGTCCTGCGCGCCATGGTGCCCTCGGCTTCGCCTCGGGCATCATGACACGCAGGACCGAAAATTCAACTTTCGGCCCTAGTATTGTAATATACTATTTTAGTTTTAATTTAATTTATAGAAAAAAAAAATTAAAAATGGTTGAACGTCGGCTAATTTCAGTATCATATTAAGTTCGTTATTCAAGAAAAAATTTTAATTATTATCTTTCAATTTCAATGTCATTTTATAATTTAATATGGTTGAAAAAAAAATTACAAGCTTGTAAAAAAGTGATATTAAATTTATTAGTCAATTAAAATTAAACAGCTTATAGTTTAATGGTATTTGTAATGCATCGATTGGTAAAAAAATCATGTTTCTTTTTCTGCAGCTGACCATCTTCAGAAAGAGCTAGGAAAAAACTTGAAATTTTTTGCTTTTTTGGTACAGACGCACTCTCAATATTTTCCCATTCGACAGTTTCAGCGTCAGTTTCAAGAATTTTTTCAGCTGTCGACCAACTAAACCGTACTATTTGCGGAAAACCAAATACTGGATCAATATTATCAGTTAACCATTGTTTAGTTACAGTATCATGTGGATAACCAGTACCATAATCACCCTTCGGTTCGCCTTCACGAAATTGCCAAGCTCTTAACGCATGATCTCTTGAGACTTTAGCACATATACTAGCAGCACTTACAACGGGATAAGTTGAATCAGCTTTTTTAGCAACAACTATACTTTTTATTTCTGGAAAAATATTATTCAATTTGTCTTGATATTTTCCAGGTTTTCCAACTGTATCAACATATATTTCTTCAATATTAACTCCTGCTTCAATAGCGCTTTTTATCAGTCCAATCGCCGAGTTCATTGATACTTCATTCAAGGACGATTTACATCTTTGGTACATACTATTACAAATAAACGTAGGTGATATTGCTTCAACAGCCCACCCAATTTCTTCAGGGTGTTCTATTATTTTATCAAATATTCCATCGCGTTCTTCTTCGGAAAGAGTTTTAGAATCAGCACATCCAATTTCTACTAGAAGTTGTTTCTTCGACAAGGGAGTAAAAGTAATACCATAAACCATAGGTCCTAATACCGGTCCTCTACCTGCTTCATCAACTCCCAACATACAAGGTTCATCTATACATATTTTAGGTATCTAAAGAAAAACACAAAAATTAATTACAATATAAAATCCTTAATTCGTTGTAAATTTAATGATAAATTATGATACTGAAATTAGTAGACATCGAAAAATTCTTGAAAATTTTACAACAGATTAATTATTATAAAAAAAAATTTAAAAAAAAAAATTTGGTAATTATTTACAAGTGGGGTCTATTTTAATTTATATTTTCTTGAACGAAATTTTTTTTTTTTTAATTTTGATATATTTTTTTTTTAAAATACATAAAAAATTAAAAATTAAAAAAAAAAACGTTGATTAACACAATTTTAACAAATTTTCAAAAAAATTTATAAATTAAAAAAAAAATTGTGATATTCAACCTTTTTTTTTAATTGCTCATTTTTTTATGTACTTTAAAAAAAATATATCAAAAACATAAAAAAAAGGTAAAATAGAAATTTTATCCAAAAACATGAATTTTTCATATTTTATCCAAATTTTTATCCATTTTATCTAATAACATAATACTAAAGTTAGCCGACGTTTTTAATTTATTTTATCTTTAAATTATAACTAAAAAATGTTTTTTTTTAATTGCACTTGGAGTTTTTAAAGTTTTACGAATGAAAATTTATTTTATTTTTTTATAATTTTTTCAATAAAAAAAATTCTAAAAATTATTAGATGTCGGCTAACTTAATTTTCAATGATACAAAAATAAGCCGACATTTAAAAATTTTAACAATTTTTTTTAAACTAAAGAAATTATTACAAAAAAATAAAAAATAAATTTATCTGTAAAAAATTTGAAAAACGATAAGTGTCATCTTTAAAAACAATATTTTTTACTTCTAATTTAATAAATGAAAAATCAAAAAATTAAAAACGTCGGCTAACTTTATTATTATTAATTTTTATCCATAAATCCGCCGTAAAAATAAGTGTAATAAAAAAAAATTAAAAAATATTATGTTCACCTAGATATGTCCAAAAATACGTTGGATCCCACTTGTAAATAATTACCAAAAATTTGTTCCGAAAAATTGAATTATTTGTAAAAAATTGCATTCATAATTTTTTTTAATTTTTATGTCAATTATTTTTTCTAATTGTTTTTTTTTCCATAATTTATTTGTTCTAAAATTATTCAATACATGTTAAATTAATTTTCATAAAAAACTAACCTTAGTTCGGTAAACTTTATTATTACTGTGATTACTTTCCTCAAAGTATGAAGTAAGATCTTCCCGGTTTGAAATATGATCTATTAATTTTTTTTCACTTCCAGAATCATTTACATCCGATATAGGCGTGGATTCATTGTCTTTTACATCAGTTATTTCTGAAGTTTCCATTGCCGCGTTTTTTTAGATCTTTGTTGTCAGTATAAAACAGTCACTGAGATACTGAGAAAAATGAATCTATAAATTCCCTGTCTCCACTAAGTACAGTTGTTCTACATTACCAACTATTTTAAAAATTTGATTAAACTCTATACTGTATAAAAATATAATTTTAGGACAGGATTAATTTTAAATATCGCACAATTAAAACTGATTAATTGTTTATTGATACATTTATTTCGAGATATTCATATTTATACACAATATGTACTATCATAGTATTAATAATTTTATTATATATATATATATATATATATATATATATATATATATATATATATATATATATATATATATATTTATATATAAATATATATTATACTAATATAATATATATTATATATTTTACTAATTATAGCGGTAGTGGCATAATGCATTTTGCACTTTCAATTGATCGATTAATTTATGACAAAAATACAAAAATTATTAAGTTATGACAATCATTATGAGAAACAAACCTCCGCCGTCTCAGTATCAAACACATTATTTCTTACTATTATTATCATTATCATTATTATTATTATCATTATTATCATTATTATTTTTATAATTATTATATTACTTTATTCGTGTTTTACCTATTCAAAGTATATAACTGTGATCAACTTGCACATTTTTAATTAGATATTATTTCATTTTCATCGTACATTACACTTACTCTATACTGCCTGTCAAATATCAATTACGTATTATTACATTATATGCATATAAGTATGATGTAACTTAATTTAATAAAAAATACTTGTTATTATTTAAAAAAAAATGATCTCTTGAAAATTTATATTCATTATTTAGTATATTTCTTTTTCCAATCAATTAATATGAATATTTTACATCCATTACATTGGTTCATGATTAACTTAACATGATTTATGAATTTAGTATGTCCGTGTGCAAGTGAAATTCGAATGTATTTATGTATATTTATATATGTATTATAAACAAATAGGATTTCAAAAGCTGGAGTTGTCGTTGTACATAATAAGTACAGATTGGATCATTTTATTTGACAAGTAGGTAGACAAATACCATGATGTTAAAAAACCACCGAGATTATGTTTGGTAGATATAATATTATCTTGTGTTGATGTTGATTAATCTTAAATTTTTTTACCTACTAAAGACGTAAGATGTGTCTTATACAATTGATTAAACTAGCCAGATCAAAACAGGTTGCTCTTAAAGAAGCCTCGTTGAACGTGCCGATAGTACGGCTTGGTCAATATTAATCTAAATTTTAATACAAACTAGGATTGAATCCTTTTTTTTTAACTCATATACATTAATTTTTTGCATACTGTATAAAAAAGAAAAGATAATATTTCTATTTAATCAAGAGACAATTTTTCTTTCCGTTTTTTAGTGAATAAGAGCTACTTTTTTTTTCTTTCTTTTTTAATATATTTTATTCATTAGAAAACTGAATTGTCTCTCATTGTCCTTTATTCTTATGAATAATAGTCGTAGAGCAATAGTTTATTTATTTATTTTTTTTTTTTTAATTAATTATTACAGAACAAATTAAATGAATATAAGTTTACAAGTACACAGGACTCTCGTTACTAATTAGAGTCATAGACACCGAAAATTTAAGTAATAATACGTTTAATTGTTAAATCTTCGTGATAAGCCAAGCGCATAATTTATCATTGAAATTTTCCAACGATTTTTTTGTTTGCTTTGATTATTGTTTAGATCAATTAAAAAAAATATGCTTAATAAATAGAGCAAAATAATTAACGATTTTCGTGCATCATTATCAAATATTTGATTATAGATATTAAATAATAATTTTATGAGTTAGATCAACAACACAGGTATTATTAATAGATCTCTTTTAATGAATAATTATTGATAAATTATAGAGCTCTTTCATTCTGTGTATGTGTCTTTATCTGTGTAAACAATAAACATAATATATAGAAGCTTAAGTAATCATTTTTTGGCGAGGAAGAATTTATGTAAAAAAAAAAAAATAAAATAAAATAAAAAAAAAAAATGGAGTAGTTTACCTTTGTAGGAAGAGTTTTTTAAAAAAATTTTTTGATTAATTTAATTCATTATTATTTTTGGTGAAACCTTTATTCAAGTGCATTTAGTGTATATATTAATTAATAATTTGTCAATCTGATTTTATATAGAGAAAACAAATAACTACTAAAGAAATATTTCATTTAAAATGTAAAAAAGGTTTTTTCTATAACCGACATCTACAGCGAGCAAAATTGTATCTAAATATCCAACGTATAGTAGGATTCAAATTTACAGTACGAGAGCCCACGTGTCGATATACCGAAGCCGCCCTCTCACTCGTTATGTTCAATATTTCAGTCAACAATGATGATAATCAACGACTAGTTATAACTACCGCTGATCGCATGGTCGCATGTTAGCGATTGCACTCAGTATTAGTCGCAACAAAACCAAACAGTAAAAAAAAAAAATTGTTTTTCTTCTTTAATAATAAATGATTTATTCGCGATGATTACCATCATCCGAAATATTCATATGTTTGTTTTACAAAATTTTCTACAATTCACGAAAGAGTTAAACATAACTATAATAATAAAAAGGTAGATAATAAACAAGTATCACTTAGGACGAATGTGCGAGTTCATTCGACCTTGTGTATCCCATGGGCGGCGAAGGCGTATGTTAGCTCGTTTTTTAATTTTATTATTTTTTTTTTTAATTTTTAATTTTAATTTTATTAATTCTTTTTACCTCATCATTGTTTTAAAAACATTTTTTTTTCTATTTTCTCGCGCGTACATATCCGCACTAATGTGTATATGAATCCTTCAACGTCCAATTCTATTTCTCTAATTTTAAATACGTCTTTCCCATGAATAAGCGGGTGAAAGACACAAAAATCCAGGTTGTCTGCTTTTGTAGAACATTTAATTACCAGCAGTCCAGTAGTTTGAACTATATCCGGGCTTAGCCTGTGCTTTATTTTGTGAGTTTGTGTTAGATCTTTGCCCTGAGCTACTTCCGCCATCCTGATGTAATGGTTGATGAAGATGCTGGGTGTGTGGCATTGTTGAAATAAACAAGTGCGGAGCACCATAACCACCAGGCATTCCAGCAGTCTGACTACTAGTTAAACTAAAAGGCGGCGGCGTTGCCGAATGGAAAGTCTGTTTATCGTACGACTGTTTTAAAAAATCATAAAAGTAAATAAATAAATAAATAAATATTGAAATAAAAATTATTTTTACTCACGTTAACTTTGCTAAGAGCAACGTGACTTTTGGCGTACATCGTCGCACCAATATCAGTGGCTGATGAAGCTCCTGAATTATTGTTGCCCGTAGAAGTACCAGTCTTACCAGTTTGAGTGCCAGTATATCCACTACCGGCGCCTTTGTAATCACCAGTGGGACCAGTGTTTCCGAGGGTGTCATAGCTCGCACCTCCACCATAACCAGAGCCATAGCTACCAGGCTTAGCACTGTATGCACCACTATTTGTGCCAGCATTTCCCGCAGTTGCCATTTGCTATAAAAAAAAAATTTTTTTTTTTTAATTATCATTACTATTGCTTTCATAACATCAATCATAATAGTTGTATGGACGGCGGAGTTCCTTGTAAACTAAAAATATAATTATAAAAATATGTTGGATTTTCTGAGCAAAAATAAATCCTAGGTACAAACTTTTAGTTTTACATTTTATACATTTTGTTCTTAGAAATATTTATTTTAGAAAAATAACATATTTTATTTTATTAGTTTTTTAATTGTCAAAAACACATTTAAGGTACATTTTTGCAGCTAGAATAAAAAAGCCTGTATAGGTTTAATTTTACGACCTTAGGTACTTGAGTTGTACAAAGAACTCCTTATTTTACACTGTACAGTACAACCAAATATTATGGTTTTAGTTAAGAAAAAAAACATGTGTTTTATTAAGGACAATACAGAGGGTTGGACCTCACAATAAAATAGTTTTAACATTATAGTTAATCTGCGACTAAACTCTGTCAAGTAACGACACTTCTCTCGATACGATTCCTTTTTAAAAATAAAGATTCTATTTGAATCACTCTATGTGGATATTAATATTATCTTTTCTCTTTATTTATTATTAATCCTATCCATAACTTCCTACAAAATGTAATTATAAATTGTAATTATAAAAATATGATTATAAATTGTAATTGTAAAAATAAAAATAAAGATTTTTTTTTTGTTTTAATTAATGATTGATTATACTTACTGGATAAATAGGTCCACTGTATTGGAAACTTCCTGGCATGATACTACCTCCGTAAGTAAAATAAGCGTAACCAGGAGGTAATGCAGGATTCATCATTGGTTGCTGATGTTGCGTTGCAGTCTATAATTATTTTTTTAATGATAGAAAAAAAATTTTTTTTTTTAATTTTTTTCATTATAAGAATTATTTACCGTTACCTGTTGCGACATTGTAGATGGGACCGGTGAAGCATTGCTGTCGTTCCTCGCGAATCTTCCATCACTGATACTGGTATAGGCACCTTGGACTCCTTGCACACCTTGTACTCCTTGAACTCCTGATAATGCATCGCTTCTTCCACCTCCGAGACTTGTTGCTGGACCAGTCGTCTGATACCCCAGTGCCGCATCATAGTAACCAGTAGTTGGCTGCAGGTTAGTCAGGAAGGCCAAACACAAAACTACATGCATACACTGTGTACTCCAAATACGAGGAGAGTCTAACTAATATAACTAAGACAATATTTTGATACACAAGGAAAAATCAGTGATGATTTTAAATAGTTTACATGCATCATTTTACTGATTGACAAAATAAAAAAAAAATAAAGTATATCTGTAATGATTTTTCATATTATTTTGTGTGATCAAAAACTAAAACTTCCATGTACCTACGACACGCCTTTAATGTGGCTGAAATCGTGCCGAGGTTGCAAGTAACAAAAGATAAAAAAAAAAACTACTTAATACTGTGAAACTTATCCATGTGTTTGAAACATCGGCATCACAAAGTGCTGACATAAAGATAATAGATGCTAACGTAAAGTAAAATAATAGTAAAGAATAAATAATATAAGAGCAACTACCAAGCACCAAATATCTTCCACTATTTTATCATTCCTCGAAATATAAAAAAGTAAGATTTAACGAATCTATCGAGCATCCGAGCACCGTGCGCGACTAAAATCTATATATTAGAATATATTGACTGACCATGTGTGGTATTCTCTGTTGCATCAATTGCAAGTCTTCGTAACTGTACATCGGTTGCTGAAATGTGGGATAAGGAACACCTTGACTCATAATATACTGATGGCTTAGCATTGGAGTCATGTTGCTAGCAGTTCCGCCCGCACTGCTGGCTCCAGTAATACTTCCACTCGTTCCTGTTCCCGTACTACCACTTGATGTACTTTTTGGCACAGCTGTAGTAATAATTCAGATAAAATTATGAGCTCAAAAAATATTTTTTTTTTTATCAATTTTAATGAATTTTATAAAACTATGACTAACCATTTGAACTTGATACTTTTGTCTGAGAACTATTCACAGATGTCGAAGAAAGACCCAATGCAGGAGCACTAGTTGTTGCTAAAGAACTGCTACTCGTTGTTACATTGTCATACTGAGAATCCTTTCCAGATGTAGTACTTAGTTTTGTGTGGGTGTGAGATGGTGTTTGAGATTGAGTGTTATAATTGCCATAGGCACTTGCGTATACCTGATTATCATAAAAAATTAATAAAGTCACATTTACTATTTTAGATTATTATTTTTAAACCGTTGAGGACACACGGGGTCCAGTGGACCCCAGGCAAACTTTGAAGCAATTTTAAATTTAGAAGGAGATTTATAAATGAGACTTTTTATCTTTTTATTGAAATAATTATAATAGAAAAGTTTTATGACAAAAAACTAAATCTTTCTATATTATTCTGCATGTTTAAATATCTTATTCTCATTTTAAGCGACTGATCGAAATTCATAACTTCAAACTTCAGAATAAATATATTTTCTTCAAATTTCATCAAATATTGATTTTTTTCCTCAAAATATATTGTTTTCCGAATAAAATGGCATCGGATTTTTTTTCGATATCGTAGAAATCAAAATTTTTCGGTATTTTTAAATTATTAGAAATTATAAATGACTATCAAAATATTTAGAGGGATTGTTATATTAAAGTTTGGTGCCAATTATAAGTCAATACATCACATAAGAAACAAATTAGAACTGTTTTACCGAGTAGGGTCCACTGGACCCTGTGTGTCCTCAAAGTAATTTTTTCGACGTGTGTCAACAGGTTAAAAATAAAAAAAAAAAAAAAAAAAAAAAAAAAAAGCAATTTACCGAGTGCGCTGCACTTTGATAGGCACTGCTATTTGCCTGAGTCATGGGAGATGTAAATGTTGTAGCAGATGGTTGATAGGCCTGTGATGTGGATTGGAATGAAGAGGTGCCCTGATAACTAGATGCTTGATAGCCAGAATTGCTGTTGACTCCAGTACTGGCTGATTGTTGGCCTTGATACTGTGCGGTAGTTGTTGGGACAAATCCACTGGACGACTGGTATCCTTGGTTAGACGAAGTGGTTTGATTGTATCCAGATGTACCCGTGGATGACGGAGCTGACGGTGAAGCTTGACTGAAGGTTGAAGCATTTGATTGAGGATAAGAGCCACTGTAACCAGATTGAGTAACTGAAGTTGTCGTTGTATAGCTGTTGGTATTACCACCAGGCGCCGTTGGGAAAGAAGATTGAACAGATTGTCCACCAGTTGATGAATACGCATTATAATTATTAGATGTTGCTGCATTGGATCCTTGATATGATGTTTTTTGTGATTGATACGTAGCAGAATTTGAACTAGCATTACCATAGGTAACACCAGTATTATTCGGTGATGCAATCATCTGAGACGAAGCATTGTAAGAGCCACCCTGTTGTGCTGTATCAATATCTAAAGTATTAGACGAAGTAGCAGAGTTAGCAATTCCCGAAGCAGTTACATTGGAAGATACATCAATACCGGAAATATTTGCAGACGATGAATTGTACTTATCATTGGCTGTACCATCAAGAGTAGTAGTATCACTACCAAACTCAAGGGCACCAAATTGAACGTCTAGGAAGCCTATATTGCTGTTAACAGTATCAGCTGGCATTTCTACTGCACTAGAAGGAATCTTCGAAGGCGGTGGTACTCGTGGCCGTTGTTTTGTTTGCCTCTGAGCTTGTCCAGAAATAGTCATTGATGAAAAAGCCGACTGATTCGCACTCTTGTAGTTTTCACTAGTCTGTTGAGTCAATTGAGTGAGATATTGACTCTGAGCGGCAGTTAATGTATTTGACTGCTGGGATAATTGCATTTGTGTTGGCATACCAAGCGCCTGCTGAGATTGTGGAGGTTGAGATTGAATCATTGATGACGGCTGAGATTGCATTGTCTGAACGTCAGACAACTTGGATAAGTCTTCCTGAGGTAATCCACTAAGATTTCCTGACTGGACGTTCGACTGTACAACAGTCTCAGACGCAATGTTAGACTCTTCCATTCCTGCTTGCTCGTTGATCGATGTACTAGGTGTAAAAACCTTAGTATCAGCCAAAGAGCCAGTATACTCACTCTCCCAGTCCTCCGATGGTTCCAAATTATTCCAAGGATCGCTGGCAATCTTGGCGTCTTGACTACTCTGTTGCTGTTCTTCGCTGCCAGTCCAAGTGTCAATCGGGCGATTAAAACTGTGGGGTCCAGAAGAAGAATCACCGCGGTTGGCAAAAGTACGTGGGCCGAGACCTCGACCACCACCTCTTCCACCTCGACCGGATCTACCTGGCCCACCTCGACCACGGCGGCTACCTCCGTAAGCACCCTCACGGACGTTGTCCTTCATGTTTCTCTCATTTTCCTTATTTTCTCGACCACGCCCTGGAATAACTAGTAAATATTAGTTTTATTTATAAATAAACATTTCACGTAGTTGTGGTAATTTAATAAAATTTAAATACTTACAACCACGATTGTCATGATTAGCTCGACCCCGCATACGAGGAGGACCATTACCACGCTGATGACGTCTTTCCTCCCAATCTCCGCCTCCACTCTCATCGTGATCGCCGGACTGATCTGCGCCCTGTTTGGAACCGCTTGGCTGACGTGGTTTTTTCTTTTTTACCACCCATTCTGGTGAAACTCCCTCAAGAAGGTCATCTCCCGCGCGGTTAAAGTCCCAGTCGCTATCATGAAGAGCCATGATCACTTCATCCTCTGATTTACCAGTCACTTCCATGATCTGCTTAATCTGATCTTTTAAAACTGGATCTTCAACTCCGCCTGGCCGAGTGTCAATTATTTGTGCATGTTTCGTCTGATCTTTGTTGGACTATAATTTTAAATAAAAAATATGATTGTTTATTCTCTATAATTTTTGTTTTTTGATTTATATCAATGCACACACTTTGTATACTATTTTGTGTCTTTTGGCTGTTAAGGGACTGTGTCCTACGGCCATTTAATAAATTACATTACATCATTTGTTTTAAATAATTTTATTAAAAAAAAAAATAATAATAAATAAATAAATAAATACCATTTTACTCAATATTTAATAAAGATAATCATAAAATACTCACTTGTCCTTTTTCATGTTTGGTTGTATCTGAAGTCTTAGAATGGTGCTGATCTGATTTGCCATGTTGTTGAGATTTACTTTTGTTGGTTCCTCTCCCGCCGGAGGACACCAACGATTTATTGCCAGAACTCATTACGAGCTACAAAATCCACTTATCTATGGCCTTTGCCTAATACACCTATGTACACGTGCTATTTACAATCTGTAATTTAATAATAAAGAAAAAAAAACGATTAGTTAATAATTACAAAGAATTATACATAAAACGTAAATACTAAATTAAATTAAATAATTAATTTTATTTAAGTGACGCGATATTCCTATATTGAGGATTGCAATCACATATAAAAAAAAAAGGCTCTTTAAATTCTTAAATACCGGTGAAATAGTAAAATTATACGTTGTGCAAACGATAGCAAAATATTATTTTAAAGGTGAATAATTGGTCGGTGAACCGATGCCTTTTGCGTTTTATACACGTAATCTAATTGATAAAAAAAACTTAAAAGTTTTGTTCTTTAAAGATATCTTTAATAACCGAAAAAACAGTTCGCGTACCTATTTTCGTGCAGTGAGAATAAAAATACATAAATTAAGACAAATAAAATGTCGATAGGTAAGTGTACGTTAAAGGCAGAAGTGAATATTCATTCGTTGAAGTATATTTCCGCAAGACCATGTGCACGACGGACGCCATTTGTGGATTCAGGGTAAGGCTTGTCAAGCATCGTCGCAGCGGCAGGCAGCAGTCGTCGACATATACACTATCAATAAGTTCTTACAAAGCCCGTATAAATGTATCTAAGAATGGCGGATTTCGGTGTGTAATATTTCTGTAAAACCTCACGATTTATTGGAAGCTTATAATAGGTCCTTTTTAATCTCAAGTTACACCATACTTACTAATTAGACTTAATTAACTATTTTCACGTTTTCGGCGCGCGTAAATATATTAAAAAAACAACGTATTAATCTCAGTACCTGGTTAGTGCGCTCAACGCAGCTCAATCACGTGACCCTAAGTCTTTATCCCCTACCTAAATCGTCCGAATGAGACGCTTTGCCTTCTCCTTCTCCGCACCTACGGTATAATGCAACAGCGATGCCCTTACAACTAAGTACACGCACAAATCACTATGCCTTTTTTACTACCACATATACTTTTGTAAATGTGCTTTAAATACTTGCCAATTATTTTTGTCGGCACACAACGAACGCTTACCTCCCGACCTGTTGTCCTCGGCGTTTATTGGAGCTCTCACCTCTCCCGTCAACGATTATTCATATGTATACCATATACACATTCAAACTACACTTTAGCATTCAAGCGTACAAACTATACCTATACAACTTAACTGTCATGGAAACCAACCATACTTTTGTCATTTTCGTCTATAATCTCCTCATTTATTTAGACTAACATAACAAAGTACACTTTATGCCCGAGTTTCATGTATTTTACTACAGTTTCAACGAAAACCGAAGACTCTCGAAGCTTCATATTAGTTAGAACCTAATATCTATATATATATTTTTTTCGATGATACTGAAGTTAGCTGTCAGCTGTCAATTTTTGAAATTTTTATAATAATTCAATAACAATAAAAAAATGCTTACAAAAATTTTCATGACATTAAAGTTAGCTGTCACCTGATTAATTTTCAATTTTATTTAACAGATGAATTAATTATCAAGAATTATTTTTAAAAAATTGCATTTTTTAATTTTTAAAATTTCTAGATGTAAATTTTTTTTGCCATAATTTATTTGTTAACAAAAGTTCTAAAAACAATCAAATATCTTCTAAATTAAATTTCAATAAAGTTAGCTGTCACTATTATAATTTTTTTATTTTTTTTTAATAAATAAATTTGCTCCAAAAAATTATTTCTGAAAAATTGCATTTTTTACTTTTTTAATTTTTTAAATGTCAATTTTTTGTTCTCATTTTCTTTTGCCATAATTTATTTGTTAAAAAATTTTTTAAAATAAATTATTATCATAAAGTTGAAGTTAACAGATACTTGACAATTTTTTGATTTTTCTTGATAAATAAACTCGGCATAGAAAGTTATTTATAAAAATCTCATTTATAATTTTTCAGAGTAGCTTTTAAAAATGAAATTTTTAAATAAAATTTTCTTGTTATAATTTTTTTGTTAAAAAAATTCTAAAAATTATCAAATGCCTCTTAATTTCAGTATCATTTGTTATCTGCTAAATTGATTCTCATAAAATTTTTATTAATTTTCACATGCTAAACTTTTTTTTTATAATAATTTAATTGCTATCAAATTCTAAAAATTTGGAATGTCAGTTAACTTCAGTATCATATTTTTCGGCCAATTTCGGACTGTAAGTAAATTATTTAAAAAGCGCATGCGCATCTTTCTTAATAATTAAAAAAATTAAAAACCAATCCGGTTAACCTAAAACGTGTTCTGTATTTTGTAATACACAATTATTTACTAGTTAATAAATTTTTATAGATCAGTGACAATATAAAATAACATGCCAAGATATCCATTACATCCTGCTTCTGGTACGGGGATCAGTTTTGATTTTCAACGAAAAACAATACGTCTTGCGAGATATGGATGTGCTAACCGACCATTTTATCACATTGTTGTTCAGCCTGTAAATATTATAACTTCTATACGATATTTAAATCATCATTCAGAGTTGATTATTTATCTTTATATTAATTATTTATTTTTAGACAGTATTAGAACAACGTCAACCGCCTATTGAACAACTAGGTACTTTTGATCCAATGGCAAATCAATACAATGAAAGATTAGTATCTCTTAATTTAGAGAGAATACAATACTGGCTTGGTCAGGGGAATGTTTCATTATCAAAATCAATGGAGCAGCTTCTGGGGCTGTCTGGATTTTTACCCATCAGTCCGGTCACATATATCAACGCATGGAGAAGTAGAAGGAAAACTGAAGAAGAGGAAAAACAAGCTGCATTAAAACAAAATGAAGACTCTCAAAAAGCAGAGCAATCTAATTAAGTAACAATTTTCCTTATTGTAAATAGTGTTTGATTTGGAGTTACTGAAAAATATTAAAAAGCTCATTGGTAACAATCAATTAAGATTCTACATTTTTTTTTATTTTATCACAGTAATTTCAATATATTTATTATGATTATATATTTATGTATTTAATTAGAGATTAAATTTGAAATTGGAGGATTAAAAAAATTCCCCAGGTGAGGCTCGAACTCACAACCCCGGCATTGCTCACGAAATAACTGTCTTATAAGTACCGTGCGCTAACCAATTGCGCCACTGGGGAGAATACCGGTGTTTAACGAAATATCTAGTTAAAAAAACAAACGGTTGATAAAAACTATATGACTATTGATAACAATACTTGATCGTAAACTGAAGAAAAAAAAAATCTAATAGTTTAAGAACCTAAATCGATCTTCACCGAGTTGATAATAGAATAAAACTTATTTTATAATAATAATTATTATTATAAAACATTAGTTTTATTATTTAACACCCTGGTAAGACCGATTCTGGAGTATGGGTGCGTGATATGGGACCCAATCTACAATTATCAGATTAAGAAGCTTGAATTGGTACAAAGAAAATTTATAAACCATATTAAATGTCGAAATGGTAGAAAAAATGTCTTCATCGACTGTCGTCAAGCATATGAATACATCGGAAATTCTTCTCTTGTTGATAGAAGAAAATATCTGATGCTCTGTTGTAGAACTAATATTCTTAACGGACATTTGGATGCTCTGGACCTACTGAGGAGACTTAATTTGGTTATACCAAATAAAAGTCTACGCACTCACAGGGTGTTCGACGTGCCATCAGTTACTCTACACGTATTCCGACGTATAGAATGTCAAAGATGATGAATAAACTTGCTGCAGATGTGGATCTATTTGGTGCAACCATGCGAGGGATTAAAAGAGATGCCAAACGGGCTATCTTGAAATGATATTTCTGGTATCAATAGTAAATATGTTAAACTATTTATTTCTTTTTCTTTTTTGATTTGTTTATGTGGATTTCGAGTTCTTTATATCACTTTACACTATTATATGTAACGATTCTGTACAATTTCCGAGTGGCGTTTAATTAATTAAATAAATTAATTAATTAATTAATTTAGTATATTAGAAAATAAATTAAAAACGGGTTTGCTAAAAAAATCCTTGCTAAAAAATAAAACTTTGTTATACTAGAACGAATGTGCAACAATTTGATAATTTGTAATCATACGTTTTTTATTTATACAGAAAAGTAATATTGAAATAATAAAATTGCTATAATTATTCTTTTGATGGACTATATTCGTCAATAGCTATACATAAATTATTCCATAGTTCTTCTAACTTATCTTTTTTCTGTGGTTTTTTGCAAAAATTTTTTATCAACTGTTGATTTACATCCAGAAATCCTGCAACATAAATTATTAATCACAAGTATGTTTCAATAAAATTCAAATATGTTTAAACTCAACTCATTACCATCGTCAATTTCTTCAATTGTAAATATGTGATCGATTGTTTCAGTTTTAGGAGTTAATTGTGTTCGCCATAAAAGTTTAGCATAAACTTTGTCTGCAGATTTTGATGAATGAACACAAGCTATAAGTCCACCTCTTTCATCTTGACCATTTTCTATCGTTACTATATTCTTATTCTTCAATTTTTTCAAAATTTTTTTTCTGAAACTACATTGGTGACTGTAATCACTGAAAACTGTTTACAGAAAAAAAAAAAAGTTATTTTATATAAACTATAATTAAATTAATTTGTAAAAATTTCTTACCTGACATAAGAAACGAGAGATTTTTTATTTTAGTTATAGCTAATACCCATGGTGATATTTCTTGAAGATATCCAATTTCAGTTTCTTTTAAATGGCATGTTATGTCAAGAATTTCATTAACACCTTGCTTCTATAAAAATTATTAAATTATAATAGACAAAAATTAGACTTTAGACTCACTGGTTTAAAAAAATAAATTATACAGAAGTTAGCTGACAGCTGTCAATTTTTTAAGTTCTCATAAAAAATCAATTACAATAAAAAAAAAATGCTTCTCAAAATTTTCATATGTGGATTTTCTTAATAATTTTATTACTTTAAGCGTCAGTTTTTCCATCCGAGCTAAAATTTTATCTCGGATTAAAAAACTAGCCCTAAAATGATATAATACTAAAGTTAGCCGAAGTTCAAAAATTTTTCTATTTTTTTCAACAATTAAATTGCAAGTAAAAAAATATTTTCAAAAAATTGCACGTATAATTTTTCAAATTTTCTACATGTGAAATTTTTTCTTTTAATTTTATTGTAACAATTTCTTCAATAAAAATAATTATAAAAATTTTCAAACATCGGCTAGTTTAATTTTCATCAAATTATAAAAAAAATTGTTAGTGTCTATCAACTTTAGTGTCATAAAAATAAGTAACCTGTTGATCAATCGTTACTTCAAGTTTGAATTGAAGTTCTTTCATTTCTACGGTAGCTTTATATTGCCAAATGTTGTCTCCTAACCATTTTTTATTAACATTTCGATAATTAATCCCAATAACGGTTTGTGTCATTTCTCTTAATTGTGTAATATTTTTCATTTCATCTAAGCTCTCGGTAGGAATCTGTTTTTGTTTGGAAACTATTCTGTTAAAAAAATAAATTCAATTAATTAATTAATTAATTAATTATGACACTGAAGTTGACAGATATAAACATTTTTTTAGATTTTTATAGCAATTAAATTATTGTAAAAAAATTAATTAAAAAGTTTCACATGTAAAAATTAATAAAAATTACAAGTGAAAATTTTTAGAAGCATTTTTTTATTGTAATTGATTTCTTAAAAAAATTTTTTAAATTAACAGCTGACTGCTAACTTCAGTATTATAATAAATTGATTAATACTCATGATAATTGAATGATAATAAAGTTAACTGTCACTTGATAATTTTTCAATTTTCTTTGACAAAAAAATTTGTTCGAAAAAATTATTTTTAAAAAATTATATTTTTAATTTATTAAAATTTCTACAAGTAGATTTTTTTAATAATTTTTTTATGCTATAATTTATTTGTTAAAAAAAATTAAAACAATTGTGAGGTGACAGCTAACTTTAATGTCATTATAATTGATGTAAAACAAGAATACGAACTCATTTAAATTAACTGATTTATTTTTACTCCGAGAGGCCTCTTCATATTCTTTCAGTTTATCTCGAAGTTCAAGAGCCTTGTCCCACAGGTTTTGACGAGTTTCTTCTAATTTATTTAAGTCTTCCTCCATCATTATTGTGAAAAGTAAACTTAAAAGTAACGAGAATATTTTCTAATTGAAAAACATAAACAACTTTCGGAAACCGACAATTGCATACACATGCAACCAATCACTTTGTCGCCATCTATAAATATGAATGTAGTATAAACTATAAGTAAGTACCAATGGGAAGGAGAAAAGATTCACCAATCACGTAAGTTTTATTCACCGTCGAATCGGAATGACGCAAAAAAAGCTTCCTTGCAACTTGACTATAAGATGAGTAACGACTGCAATTGTAAACAAAAATAATCATATATTAACCTTAATTAAAATATTGTAAAGATAGTCTGAAAAATAATTTTATACGATATGGATTCCTACATAATGCAGGTAAATATTAGTATAATTTATTATTATTTTTTTTTTTTTAATTAAACTTACCAATAAAATTTTTTTTAGTTACGAAAAGTGTGGCTCAACCAGGATGGTGAAACATTAGCAGTAAGTAATAATAATAATTAGCTAAATTACATTAATTATGATGACACTGAAGTTGGCAGACATTAAAAATTATTTAAAAATTTTATAATTATGCAATTATTATAAAAAAAATTCCACATGTGAAAATTAATAAAAATTACAAGTGAAAAATTTTAGAAGCATTTTTTTATTGTAATTGATTTGTTATTAAAAATTTTTAAATTAGCAGCTGACGGCTAACTTCAGCATTATTAATTATAAATGCTTAAAATTAAGTTAAGAAAATTAAAATAACAAAAAATATTTTACTAATATATTTTTGCAAAAATGATACTGAAGTTAGCTGTCAGCTACCAATTTTTTAAGTTCTCAGAAAAAATCAATTAAGACCATTATAAAATCTTTAAAAATCTTACCTTATAAAATCATTAAGAAAGACCCCTTTAGTGGCACTTTTTCTTTCAATGAAAAAATGTTCTTGGAATAAAAATTAAAAATTTTTTTATCAAAGTCTTAAAGATTAGAAATAATATATTCATAAAAGAAATTAATAATTTAATTAATTTGATAAGTACCAAAGTCAAAGAAAGTGTCAGTAATGGGGTCCCCGCCACTAATGAGATCTTTTACTCTACAATGAAAAACCGCTTCTAAAAATTTTCACTAATGATTTTTTATAATTTTCACTTATGTTTCTTTATAATTTTCACATACGAATTTTTGAATTAAATTCTTTCACAATAATTTTATTACTCTAAAATTATCAAAAAATTGTTAATGTCTCTCAACTTCAGTGTAATTTGCTGAAAAAACAATATTCTCTGAATTTCATAATCAAGATTGTTTACAAAATTTTTCGTTCTAACTTCTTGATTAATTTATATTATTTATTAGTTTTATTAATTTATTGAATTTTTGTTTTTATTGTCAATAGGATTTACTATCACTGCGACATAGTCATACGTCTATTCCTCATCTCAAAACTGAAACGGCGATAACCAAGGCTATGGAACATCTTTCAGCACCTTTTGATGATCTCGTTGTGCTTCATCTGAAGTAAGAATTATTATTATTATTATATTAATAGTTATTAATTATAAATTTTTTTAAGTATTTAAAAACTTTATTCTATAATTTTTAGAACTCTTTCATCGGCAAGTAAAGACGACCCACAGACTACATACAATTATCAAAGTTCAGTAGTACAAAGCTTAACAAGAATTCTCCAACTTCAAAAAGATGATAACTGGATGTTACCTGTGATGAGTGTTGTGTGCTTAGAACTCAGATTGTTGGCTATACAAGCGGAGAATACAAAAAGTAAAAACACTAAACCTGGAGAAGTATTAGAAAAATGTGCTGAATGTTTGATGGGTTGTTTTCGAGTTTGCGCTGCAGACAATCGAAGTTCTGAAGAAGACACAAAACGTTGGGGAATGTTGGCACTTGTTAATCAGTTACTTAAAGTTTATTTCCGTATCAACAAACTTCACTTATGCAAACCACTTATAAGAGCTATCGATTCATCAATTTATAAAGATCACTTCCCCTTAGCTCAAAGAGTAACATATAAATTTTTCGTCGGAAGAAATGCTATGTTTGATAGCAATTACAGATCTGCTGATGAATATTTGACGTTTGCTTTTGAACACTGTCATAAACAGTCAGCTAAGAATAAAAGATTAATACTTACTTATTTAATACCTGTAAAAATGTTATTGGGCTTCATGCCAAAAAAAAGCCTTCTAGAAAAATACAATCTCATGGAATTTTGGGATTTAGTAGAAGCTGTGAAAAAAGGAGATTTACGAAAGTTGGAAACAGTAATGACTGAGCATGAAAGTTTTTTCATTGGTGCTGGTATTTACCTAATAGTTGAAAAACTAAAGTTGTTAGCTTACAGAAATCTTTTTAAAAAGTTTGGTTGGCTTTAAATACTCATCAAATACCAGTCAGCAATTTATTGACAGCTTTGGAGATTTATGGAGTCGAAGATGTTGATATGGATGAAACTGAATGTCTGGTAGCTAATTTAATATATGAAGGCAAGATCAAAGGATATATTTCACATCAACATAAAAAACTTGTTATTTCTAAACAAAATCCGTTTCCTCGACTTTCATCAATTATTTAAGAATTCTAATTTTATTCAATTAATTTCAATTTTTTTTTTTTTAATATATAATATGGTAAAAGACCCAGTTATTGACACTTGCAATCAGTGTCCCCAGAAACTTTTGTTTGTCTGATCAACACAGTGCCGTAAAACTATCGGGTTTTCTGAAAAATTATCGTACGCACAAAAAAAAATTTTAATTTAAATTTTTGAGTGAATTTACATATTTTTTTTATGCAAAAATGTTTTTATTAAAAATTCAGACATAAATTTACTCTTGAAAAATATTTACAAAAAAAATGTGATATTACTGTAGATGTCATATCATACCATTTTCAAATCTGATTGATATTAAATGAAGTTACTAGTGTTCAAACAATTTTTTTGTAGGAATGCTATTAAAAAATATCATTAATTACCGTAAAAGACTCACTTTATCGTAACTTTTCGTCACATAATCAAATTGCTTGCAATTTTATTTTAATTAAAAAAAACAAATCGACTCTAATAAATTAATAAATATAATTTTTTAATAATGAATTTTAAGATCATTGGTTTTTTGAGAACATTTTATTTTATTTAATTAAAATAAAATTATAAGTGTCAATCAACTAGGCCAGTGTCAATAACTGGGTCTTTTACTTTAAATCGTTTTCCAATGAAATCAAGTTGTTTAAATATTATTGAATGATTTTATTTAAAATTATGATTTTTGTAAAAAAGATAAGTGTCTTATTGATATTATTCGCATCACGTGTAAAAAAGCGTCATCACACGAAATTAACAACAGAATATTTTGTAAATTTACAAAATAAAAACTAAAATCTATAATTATATTTACATATATTTACTTATGTATTTTTTTTATTTGTACATAGTAAGTGAAGTATTTAAAATGAATGCATTGAATACATGATTTGAATGTACAGTTTTTGGATAGTATAATTAATCACTTTTTTTTACTTGCTCTTCCGTATTTTTATGCTTCCATTTGTTGATAGCTAATTGAAGTAAATCTCGGTTCTCATATACCCATGATAATAATACCATGAAGAACATTACACCTCCAATAAAAACATGGAAAAATTTGTAGTTAGGAAAGTAATAAGACTGAAAAAAATAAAAAAATAAAGTTATTTCATTAACTGTCAGCCAGCTGAACTCTTCAATAGTAAAAACACTTACATGAGATAAACCGGTGATGAAAATTGAAATGCTGAGAGACAAAAAGAAGAATTTTGTGGGTATTAATCCACGTAGTGGTTTATAATTCTTTAATGGCACGTGTCTCTGCGTAATAAATATTATTGAATAATAAATTCTAATTATCATATTTACACAATTTCCAAATATCAAACCAACTGGACCCAGCCATCTAGTAAATGTATATGACGTGACAAAAAATGCTATTGATTGGAAAATATAAATATAATTTCTATTAATTATATCATTATCCGCTGTCGCATTTGTATAACATTCTGTTATTCCATTTATTGCTAATAATAGTACGGAAATACTATGGACTCTCATCAGAAGAATAGGAAGATCATTGGTTAGTTTATCTCCACCGTATAACCAAAGTAGAGTTGATGAATAATATTGACCGAATACTAAAACTACTAAACCAAACGATGTCAAACAAGACGTCAAATGCTTCAATACATCAACACTTTCTCGAACTTTTACCTGTTATCGAAGCATCGTCAACAATTTAATTGATAAATTATAATCTTATAGTAAAAATAATCATTTAATTTTGATTTCACGTACAGGGTCTTGTTGGGTCAATGGCTCATTTCTTTTTATTGTTTGTGTAAAATAGAAGTATGCGCTTTCTTCAACAGGTCGAAATATAAATCTTGCAGGCAGAGATCCAAGATTGCTTACAATATCATAAGTACCCTGAAAAATTTTAATTATTTAATCTATTCAAGTATTAGTTACATGTTTCTTACCTGTTCTGCAAATGACAATAATGGCCATATCGTCATAATTATTTTTCACCTTCAGCTAGGCATAACATTGTAAAACTTTGCTTGAAGAAACTCCAAGTCAGTTTCACGAGATTTTTATCGAATTTTGATTCCTGTAATAATATTTTCAGTTTAATTTTTAATTTTATTTAATTTTTTTTTTTAATGAGAGAAAGTACCCCGTAGTTGAACAGGTTTCAAAGAAAAATTATTTGACCGTACATATAATATATTAAGATGTAATTATTAGTGAAAATTAGTGATTTTAATAAAAATATAAACAATTTTGAATTGATTAAAGCGCAAAATAACAAAGATAATTTAAAATTTATATTTTGAAAATGTTTTCAAGATAAACTATGAAATAAGTAGTAATTGAACACTCCGAGTGCAGCAGTTGAACTAATAAAATATATGCCAATAGGTACATCAAAAATTTTCAACATATTATTGAATAATATTAAAAATAATACTGTGAATATTTAATATGTTCATTTAAAAATGAGAAATATTTGTATTTAATTTTTATGAATGACAAAGTAAATTTTCAATTATAAATAAAAAAACTAAATTCAAAATGTTGAATAATTTTTAACTACACTAATTTTTAGCTACAAAACTTGTTTAATTTGCAGTAATTAATACAAATCACAATACTGATCACTAGTCAATAAACCTATTAGAGATAAGAGCTCTGTTAAAATTATACGGTCTCAGCTTGTTCAAGTTTTGGGTACCGCTTTGAAAATTTGGAGATATAGTTAGACGCTAAAATTTAATATAAAAATTATAGTTAATGTCTTTGCAAAAAGTATGTGTTATTTAGAAAAGACTATTTCTTTGGGTGGTACAGATTTTTTTTACTTAAAATGATGATATACAGTTTTTTTTTACTGATCGTTCGGTTTACGATTTAGTACCTTTTTCATGAAAAAAATAGCATCTATCGGAGATTCTTGACATGTCTACTTTTAAGTTAACAAAAATATAGTTGTTTTGATTTATAATTGAAAAAATTTACAGAAATCAATTACTCTATCATTGAATAATTATAACATGTGCATATTACTCATAATAAATTTACGGATTTTGTATTACAACAATTCGAAGTCTGTTCAAGTACTGGTCCTATTTTTATAAGTGTTCAAGTACTGGGTACTTTACCTTACCTTATTTTCTAGTTGTGATGGGAAAAATTCAGCTACAGATTTAAAAGGAAAATCCTCATTGACATTTTTATAATTGTTTCTAATTTCTTGCTTATCCTGACTTGAAGTTGATTGATGATCATCACCATTACCCCGCTTTAGATTATTTTTAATGTACCAATTTATATAAATGTAAGGAGTTATTGTGTAAAATAATGTCGCAACTATTTGGGCTACACCAAAAGCCAACAATGCACTTTCAGGTTGATATAAAACTATTAGAACAAATATTACTGTACGAAGCACAATTGTGACAGTTTCTATTGCAGCCTGTAATTCAAATAAAAATATATCAATTTTGGTTTAATAAATCAGTCTACAAATAAATTATGAAAATAAATTTACTTTGCACCGAACAAAAAGAAATGTACTCAATACTAATTGTATTATTAAGGAAAAGAAATAAATAATACACGAAATAACTACAGCATAAACTGCAAAATCGTAATATAATGGTAAGTCTTCAACTGTAGACAGTACATACAGCCATATAAATCCAAAAAAAATTGATATCGCCGACCAAATTAGTACTCTGTAATTAATATGACAAGAATAGTTTAAAAAAATAATATAGAATAAAATAATGAAAATTAAGTTAGCAGACATCTAAAAATTTTTAGAATTTTTTTTTATTAAAAAAATTATTCTAAAAAAATTTAATTTGTAAAAAACTATGACAATAAAGTTAGCCAACATCAAAAAATTTTTAGAATTTTTTTTCATTGAAAAAATTATTTAAAACATTAATTGAAAAAATTTCACATGTAGAAAATTTTAAAAATTATACGTGCAATTTTGTAAAAATACTTTTTTTGTTCTAATTTAATTAATAAAAAAAATTTTTAATTGTTGAACGTCGGCTAATTTTAATGTCATAAAAAACTTGGAAAACTACAAGTGCAATTTTTAAAAAATGTTTTTTATTACAATTTAATAAATTAAAAAATTTGAAACGTCGACTAACTTTAGTATTATAATAAAATAACATTTATTCTTACAGTATCCAGAACATGTTGACAACTTGAGCCCAATTGTGAGCTGATGAATCGGTTAGACATGCTTTTAAAAAAGGTTCTCGACATATCATAAATATGACTGACTCCAGTAGAAGGAGCCTGACATTCATAACACCAAGTACTTTTTCACCAACATGTCGTATAATAAACACATTTAGGAAAAATGTTATACCACGGCATAAAATCTGAAATCATAAATAGTTAAATTGCAAGTAAACAGTGTATGGTTTATGAAGATATAAGTTTTTATAAATATTATCATTACTTGTAGATTAATATTAAAAAATGCATTTGTCAAACTAGTTGACAAAATATTTCTAGCCATTGTTATTTTAAATATTTATATAGATGTGAAAATTCCTGTCGATTTCACTAAAACTGTTGTCAAAAAAATAAACCATTATTTATATTTATATATGAGCTCATCAAAAATAAAGGTTACATATTTTTGAATATATATATAAGTATGTTTTTTTCGAGCCACACGTTATGTATTATGTCTGTTTAAACAGTTTGACGTGGAGAGCTAATACCCAAGAGGCAAATCAAACATTATATCTTACCACATCACGGTAAGGAAGCTGGAAAGTTCACATTTTTAATTTTTAAATTGATGAGCTTTATTTAAAATAAATCTTTTTATAATAACTTTCAACTAATTAATTACAATAAAAAAATACTTCTAAAAATTTTTACTTGTAATTTTTATTAATTTTCACATGTGAAACCTTCAATTACATTTTTTTTAATAATTTAATTACTATAAAATTTCAAAAAAATTTTTAATATCTGTCAACTTCAGTGTTATATTTTTTTATGATATTGAAGTTAGCTGACAGCTGTCAATTTTTCATAAAAATTAAATTAGCCGACATCTACAAATTTTTAGAATTTTTTTTCCTTGAAAAAATGATTACAAAAAAATAAAAAAAAATTTTCAATTGTAAAAAATTTGAAAAACAATGGGTGAAATTTTTTAAAAATATTTTTTAGTTCTAATTTAATTATTAAAAGAAAATCAAAAAGTTAAAAACGTCGGCTAACTTTAGTGTTATCAATTTTTTAAATTCTTATAACTAATCAGTTACAATACTAAAAGTGCTTCTAAAAATTTTCGCTGATAATTTTCTTTAATTTTTACATGTGGAATTTTTTTATTAAATTTTTTTCACAACAATGTCATTGTTATAAAATTCTAAAAAAATTTTTAATGTCTGTGAACTTCAGAGTTATATTTTTTTTATTATAATTTAATTGCTCCAAAATTATAAAAAAATATAATACTGAAGTTAGCGATCAGCGGTCAATTTTAAAAATTTTTTAACAAATTCATTACAATAAAAAAATGGTTCTAAAATTTTTCACTCGTCATTTTTATTAATTTTTCCATGTGAAACTTTTTAATTAAATTGTTTTTTAATAATTTAATTATAATACTGAAGTTAGCCGTCAGCTGTCAATGTTAAAAATTTTAACAACAAATCAATTGCAATAAAAAAATGCTTCTAAAAATTTTCACTTGTCATTTTTAATCATTTGCACATGTGGAATTTTTTAATTGAATTTTTTTTATAATATTTTTAATTATTATAAAATTCTAAAATAATTTTCAAAGTCTGCCAACTTCAGTTTCATATTTAATTGCTATAAAATTAAAAAAAAATTTTTAATATCTGTCAACTTCAGTGTTATAAAAAAATCTCTAATATTTGTCAACTTCAGTGTCATTGTAAATTTAAAAATTCCCGGCGGATAAAGACGATGTAAGAATAATTATAACACAGATAATAATAATAATAATAATAATAACAATAGTAATTGAATCGTATCATGAGAATCGTACCATCGCGTTATTTCCATTAAAGAAAAACCCGAGGAAGACTGTCAGCCGCGCCTGCCTAAGTGTTAAACACACATAACGATAATATTAAACAGAATAGGTTGAATAGGATAGTTTTGTATGTGTGTGTTTGCATAATACGGATATCTGTTTTCTCATGACATTACTATAGAGCTTTACACTATATAAGATTTGGTGTAAATTCGCGCTCGATCGAAATCATCGTGGTTTGTCAAAAAACTCTTTTTTTTAAGGAGGAAAAACATTAGAAGAGTTTTTTAAAATACATATTATCTCAAGTACATTTCAACGTCCGTTTAGACAAGCGTCATTCAGTGGCGTCATCCGGTGATAAAGATTCGTCAGTGAAGAGACGACATGCGGGACGAAATCGTTATAAACGGCTAGTGCTATTGATTGACTGTGCGATTGGTTAAATTAGAATTATATGCAAGTATGGCTGCTCTGCCGTCTCCCACACAGGTATACGACTATTTTTTGATTAATAGACAACAAACATCTTTTTCTCCAACATTATTTACTTACTGCTAAAAATTATCAACGAGCCTTCGAAATAAAATTTTTTATGCCAAGGCAAATGATTTTATCAGTAGCGACAATATATCAACTGACGTACACCCTATCAACCTGCTGATAATTTTATTCTAAATCTGTTGTTTTATTTTTTTAATCATCAGTTATGTTTACTTAAGCATTTATTAACATTTTATTTAATTTTCTGTCATTGTCACCTGTCAAAATTATCAATAATTTTCCACGACTAATTTACATATTAATTATTATTATTATTATTATTATTATTTTGTACTTTATCATTATTAAGATTATATCTATTAAATCTAGTACTTGTATATAATCGACTTGTATTAAGAAAACATATAACAGTGTCTTATGATTAACTTAACTTGAACATTTTTATCGATCCAAGTTATAATAAATTATATTTTTATTTTAGGTGGCTGGAAGCCATGAAGCTATCTATGAGGCTTATTACAACCAGGTTAGATTTTTTTAAAATATATTATTTAATTATTTAATGAATAAAATTAAATTTTAAAAATAATGACGATTATTTAATTTTGATAAGGTGGATCCAAAGGGATATGGAAGGATCGAAGCAATGGATGCAGCGAGGTTTCTTAAAAAATCCCAGCTGAGTGATGTGATACTTAGCAAAATATGGGACATGGCCGACCCCCAGTCTAGGGGTTCACTCGATAAAACGGGTATGTTTGTCGCCCTAAAATTATGTGCCTTTGCCCAAGCTGGACGCGAATTGAACATCGCTAATTTGATTCAAGATATAGCTCCACCAAAGATGGTAACTGACTAAATAAAATATAGCATTAAAATATTACTTCATACTTATATATTATTTTTTTTAATATTTTCTCAAGGGCGACATTCCACCAGTTATCAAAAAGAGTCCGGCCGTCCCTCCGCCACCTGTTATTTCAGCAGTAAACAGTAGTGACTGGTCGATAAAACCGCATGAACGCATAAAATACGATCGTTTGTTTGATGACTTACAGCCAACAAATGGTTATATACCAGGGAATAAAGTAAAAGGTCTTTTGATGGATAGCAAACTTCCTATGGACACTCTAGGAAAAATATGGGATCTCGCTGATATTGACAAAGATGGAATGCTGGACAGGCATGAATTTGTCGTCGTAAGATTTATTGATTTTTTTAACACTACACGGCTGCCCAATTTCAAAACACAGTAACTGACAATTTTAACCCGTTGAGGACACACAGGGTCCAGTGGACCCTACTCGGTAAAACAGTTCTAATTTGTTTCTTATGTGATGTATTGACTTATAATTGGCACCAAACTTTAATATAACATTCCCTCTGAATATCTTGATAGTTATTTATAATTTCTAATGATTTAAAAATACCGAAAAGTCGATTAGAAAAAAAAACTTACGAAATTGAACTTTTTTTATGAAAAAAGTCGCAGAAATTTTGATTTTTACAATATCGAAAAAAAACTGACGCCATTTTATTCGGAAAACAATATATTTTGAGGAAAAAAATCAATATTTGATGAAGTTTGAAAAAAATATACTTATTCTGAAGTTTGAAGTTACGAATTTCGGTCAGTCGCTTACAATGGTAATAGGACATTTAAACATGTAAAATAGTATAAAAAAAATTAATTTTTTGTGATGAAACTCTTTTATTATAATTATTACAATAAAAAAATATAAATATCTTCAAGAAAATCAATGAAATCAGTCGTAAATGAGACTTAGTCTCATTTATAAATCTCTTTCTAAATTTAAAATGCGTCAAAGTTTGCCTGGGGTTCACTGGACCCCGTGTGTCTTCAACGGGTTCAAATGATAAATAAAATTGCGCTAATTGTTTTGAATCGCAAATCTACCCATTTTTGCTTAAAACAATAATGATTTTCAACAGTTAAAAAAGTAAAATGTATACACTGTAAAAATTATTTAATTTTAAAGCTTTTGTTTATTAATGGTGTAAAAGTAAACTTTTAAAAAAATGAAAAAAAAAATTTTAATTAAATATTTATAAAAATTTTGTTTTTTAGAAATTTTATATGAAAAAAAATTTACACCAAAAGGATCATACATAATTGCATAAAACCATTTTTACATTGTACTTGCTGATAAATAATTATATACGTGTGTGGCTCTCTCTCTCAAAGTTCGCTTGGAGTCCACTGGACTCCGTGTGTTCTCAACGGGTTAAGATTTTAAAAAATTTTTCTTATTAAAAAAAAATTTGCACACTAAACTGATAAAAAATTTGATCAATGAATAGAAAATACTTGAATACAAATATTAAAAAAAAAAAATGCTTGAAATTAAGGTCTACAAGCTATAAGAAATCCAGCAATCCTAAAAAAAAATCAGATATAAAAGTTTTGCAGTTACTGTGTTTTAAAATTGGGCAGCTGTACAATTTACCATAATATTCCAATAGCTAGCTAACAATCATTTTGTAGGCTATGCATCTTGTTTACAAAGCTTTGGAAAAACATGCGATTCCAAGTGTTCTGCCACCGGAATTGATGCCACCTGGAAAAAGAAAAGAAGCTCCTCTTATCGCTGACCTTTCAGCTCCAGCGATGGTAGCTGCTAAAATACCGCCTATACCACCACTACCGAATGCATCTGCGATCAATAATTTAGTGGGTTTACAATCCGTCAAGGTAGATATTATCACATTATCAATATAATGGAAAATGTTCTTTGATTTTTAATTTTTTATTTTTCATTCATAATTTCCTATTTTAGCCTCCATCACAGCAACAACCTGTACAATGGGTCGTATCTGCAGAAGATCAAGCTGCTGCAGATAAATTATTTTTACAGGCAGATATGGATATGGATGGATTTGTTTCGGGTACTGAGATCAAAGATGTTTTTCTTCAAAGCGGACTCCCACAATCTATACTCGCTCATATATGGTATATTAAAAAAAAAAATAATATATATATATATATATATATATTTAATATTATTCGTATATATTAATATTGGATTATATTTATAATTTATTTATTTTTATTTAGGGCTCTTTGTGATTTGGGTCAGAGTGGCAAGCTAAACAAAGAACAGTTTGCACTTTCAATGTGGCTAATAAAACAAAAGTTAAGAGGAATCGATCCTCCTGCTTCACTCATGCCTGATATGATACCTCCGTCTTTGAGGAAATTTACTGACAGTGGAGTAGCAGTAAGTCAAGATTTTTTTTTTAATAATTATATTCAAAGGGATGAGTTACGTTTACGTCCTACCCAAGCGCGATAGTAAACATACAGAAATACCGAGATTAAAGGAATAGCCCCAAGCATTATGACTCGATAATCTAGATTTTTAGGCATATCATATGATACTTCCAGACGAATGACACCACTTAGAGTATTTCTTTGCCAACAACTGTAAATATTTATATCGGCGTATCGCAGGGACTTGAATTTTATTTGTTCTCGAGAATCTATAGATATACGCCCACCTGATTGAATCTTTATTAAATTTGGATCTAAAATTTTTGTGCCAACTTTCCAAACTACTGGCAAGTCAGTATTCATGTTTCTAGAAATATAATTTTATTATCAAAGTTAATAATTATCAACCAAATTTCGGTAATCGGAAAAAATAGACCGGAAAAAATTTTAAAGTTATGAAAAATTCATATTATTTCATTAAAATTATTATAAAATAAAAATAATATTAATAATAATTTAACAAATCTATTATTTTTATTTTATAATAATTTCAATGAAATGATATGAATTTTTTATAACTTAAAAATTTTTTCCGGTCTATTTTTTCCGGGATTTAAAAATTCCATAGCTTGGTTAGTAGACTTACCCTGGACATTTTAAATTTAAACTATAGCCATGTTTCTCATATAAAGTAACACGTTTCACAGATGGTTGAAGTTCTGGTATACCTTGAGCCAAAGAAAATATCCCTGCACTATTATTTGCTGTTTCTATTACTTTACCGTTCCGATCTCGTACTTCATAGATCGTATCAGTTGGACATTTAACTTTACAAAATTTTTTCATAATTTCTGTTTTACGGTTTTTTATTTCTGGAATTTCTTGAATTAATCGAGGTGTAAATGACGACCGACATGGTAATTTATTTTGAAACATTTTTAATACATTTTTCGCTAGTCTCTTCAATCTTCTATGCGAAATTTTTTCTTCCTCTGTTAATCGTTCATTGACATATTCTGTTGGTTGCTCACTGATACTATCAATTTCATTTTTAGATCTCTGTTGAATTGATTTTTCTGTAGATAAGGCTTCGTTTGACTCAACTTCTATATACACGGAATCCATAAAATATTTGTTTATTGTTTATTGTTAGAGTAAAGTGTTAATTTTTTATTAATTATTCTACTCACCATCATCTTCTTGTTCAAACTTGAGCAGAGATATTGTACAGTGTCCATATCTTACACATGTACCAACCATACCGCACAATGAACAAGGAGACCATGGAGACCATGATGAAAATATCTTTAATCCATACGAATAAAGCATCAAAGGGGGTGTAGGATGTTGAGCATTTAATGCTTCTTCGGGTCGTACCATTATTGTAGGTTCGCTTTCGTCAGTAACATAAAGATAATGATAATTCGACAAAGTATCACCCATTTTACACCAATATAAACCTTCTTGAAATCTTTGAACATTATAAAGAGTTAAATTTCCATCTTCATATGACATTATATTATTCTCATCTAATAAATCTATTTGCGTATCCTCGGCATTAATATTACGGATGTCTCGATAAACCCATTCAATGTTTTCAATCGTATACACATCATTTGGTGAAATACAAATGTCGCAATTTATACTGAAAAAAATATATAGTATTTAATAATCTATATTATTAAGAGGATAAGAAAAATTTTGTGTCCAGGTTAGTCACATGATAAAATCGGTTTTTTTAGTGAAATTTAGTCATTGCAAAGGTCTTGACTTGAATTTGTGCCTTTTTAATGTTTCATATCATTCTCACCAATAGTCAAATTATTATGATAAATATTTAGGCTGCATTTGAAAATGTTCTATCTCTAAATACATAATTAAGAAATGACCTTGTATCTTGTAAACTATTGACATTTTTAAAGATATAAGCTCACCCCGACATTACACTCATCGAGAGTTTTCATTTGAGTACCCACATCAATTTTTCATATATTTATATATATTATATATATATATGAATATATAAAAAATATATCAAAAACGCATGTGGGTATTCAAATGAAAACTCTCGATGAGTTTAACATTGGGATGAGCTTATATCTTCAAGAACGTCAATATTTAAGAAAGTACCGTGCAATTTAACAAAAGTAATTATTTAATAAAGCAAAAATATTGATTATTTATAGTTCACAAGTCATGGCAGTCACATAGTGACTGGAAGGTTGCTAGTAAAAATATTATTTTATTGCTTAAATAAATCTTACGTTATAGATGTTCCTTCTAATACTGATAATGACGAAAGATGTAATGTTTTAACTGGACCAAGCTTAGAATATCTTTGTTTTAAACATTCATAGTAATTTTCCCAAAGCTTTTTGTTTATATTTTGTAACATTTTATTACCTCTTGGATATTCAAATTCACTTATGTCGATATCTAGATTACTTGTGTGTTTTTTTTTCCATACATTATGTATCTTTTCTTTTATAACTTTAAATTTATTTTTTAATTTTATTGGAAGATCAAAGTTAATTGCAATATCTATTAAATACCATACAATGATAATTCTCAAAAGTAACATGACATACTTTTTTTTAACCTTTATAAAACGTTGATGTGCTTTTTTTTTTCAGGAGAACAATAATGTTACCACTTATTCAAATCCTGAACTTGACATGATCAGTAAAGATATCGCGGATTTAGCTCGTGAGCGGCGCATAATGGAACAAGATATCGCACAAAAAGAAGCAGATATTAAAATAAAAAATGGGGAAATTAAAAGCTTGCAAAGTGAGCTAGATACTTTAGCTGCTACTTTAAAACAATTAGAAAATCAAAGAGGAGAGGCACAAAAGCGACTGAATGATTTAAAAACTCAGGTATTATTTTATTTAATAATCATACTTCACATTTAATTTGGAATTTTATTTAGTAAATAGTTAAAAATAATAATCAGACATTTTTTATGATAAGTCAATGAATGCGCACGGATGCATGCACGAAGTTAGCTAAAAAAAATTATTTTTATAGCTTATTGCATTACGTTACATATGATTTATTTTTTGTTGGTTTTTTTTTTTTTATTTTTTTATATATACTTCCGATTCGTAGCGGACTGAGGTAGAAAAAGAATTAAATGAAGTCGAACAAGAAATTCGTATCCAGCAAAAAAAGGTATTTATCTTAAAAATTTATGTTTTTTTATACATTAATTCCGAGATTGTCAACATTAGCCTAATTCCTTCAATGTTTACAAGGTAATAGAATGTGCATGCAAGTAGTATAAATGATTAAATAAATTCATTATGTAAATAATAAAATAATCATCAAATAATCCATAAGTACTAACTAATTTCAATACTAACATTTATAAATAAATTTTATTTGTTAAATAACAATAATTTTTTTGAAAGGTGGATAAGCTGCGTCAACAAGCAGAAGAACAAGAGTCAGTTTTAAAATCGCAGGAAGAAGAACTCAATAGCAAGCGACAAGAATTAGAAGGTCTTCGTCAAGAAGAACAACAGCTTGAACAGCAACAAAATAATAGTCGAGATCAATTGAATGAATTAACTAAAAACCTACAAAATACTCAGCTTCAAATAAGCCAAGCAAAAGCTAAAATTACTGATTTGGAAGAGCAGCAGCGTCAAATGACCGATGCTATTGCGATTTACGACTCAGCCTTAGCAGCAGGAGATCCAAATCTTGTTCCGGATACTAGTCTACAATTTAATCCGGAAATAGATGCACTCGAGTGAGTATACGACATAATTAATTGCCCGCCTCATAAGCACTTGTGACATTTTGCTTTTTAAATAAATAAAAAGAATGTTTAAAAAAATTATTTCGTGGACGTCCGGCTGTAAAAGTGGTCACGATAACTGCCGAAAAACTTAACTGATCATGTCCATTTATTTTTTATACTTTTCAGTATGATTTAATGAAATTAAGTCCTTTCGGAGATCACGGTCTAATTCAATGTAGTTTATTTATAATTAGCAAAAAACTAAAAATCCACTAATCGTTTACATATCTATATCTATGTAAATAAGGTTCGTTTACAATACATGCGCAGTACCTTTTCTTTTCTAGGTGGACAATTAAAAGTATTTGTATTTTATTTTAATCAATTTTATTATTTAAAATGAGATTATGAGGCGTGCACTTTTGGATTTTCCAAACTTTTTCATAAATAGTATCAATTGTATTAATGAATGATCTTTTTTTCTAACTAGACTTGAAAATGAAAACTCAACTAAAGTCAATGGTTCGAGTGGCGAAAATCAAGGACCTAACTCGTTTATAGGAATGAATGGATCATCTGACGGTTTTGGAAATCAAAATGATCCATTTTCATCAAACAAAGCAAAAGATACGTTCAGAAGTGGTGAAGGTGATCCATTCACTAATTTCGATGGAAGGACAATATCATCTGGATTTGCTAGTGATCCATTCGCTGCGAAGGGCAAACAAGATTCATATGATCCATTTGGTGACAATAAAAAAAGTGAAAAACCAGCTATGGAAACTGTAAGTTTTAGTAGTCTACATACTATTAATAAATAATTATTTCTATATCAGAAATGTGGATAAGATAGGATCATAATAACAATTACATTATTATTTCTGCGACGTTTCGGTCATTCATTAGACCTTCCTCAGGCACCTGGAAATTACACATATTAATAACCAACAAAATAACATACACAGAAAAAAAAATTTACTTGAATCAAGTAAATAATTTTGAAGAATTTCATCTTCTTGATTTGAGTAGAAAAATTCTTAAACTAAGAAATTTTTATTGGTTTAAATAAATTTTACTTGATTCAAGAATTTTTCGTCTTGATCCAAGACAATGAAACTCTTCAAAATTATTTTCTTGGTTTAAGAATTTTTCTCTTGATTCAAATTAATTTTTTTTTTTCTGTGTAACAATTGATATAATTACAATGTTTACCATAATACGAATTACAACAATCACTATCTTACATTACACAGTTGCCTTTTTCATATAAATTGTTACAAAATTACTAAAATTTATAGATTATTGTTATGATCCTATCTTGTCCACATTTCTGATATACAAATAATTATTGATAATTATTAGGCTTTAGTTGGGCACTTCCGGCCAAAATTTGAAATTTCAGCGAAAATGCCCAAACTAAACTCTTGTTAAAAAATTCTATAAAAATTAACACAGCTTCTGCTAAAAGCGGAACTCAAAATTCCAATATTAAAAGCTTCTTCACGGAAATTGAATTTTGGCACACTCTATTAATTATGGATGATAATATTAACAACTATTGATAAATTCAAACACATGATATAATGATATATAAATTTTAAATGGCTTATAGGCAAAAGATCCCTTCGGAGATGATCCTTTCGCAAATCTTCACGCGCCTACTCGTGCCGAAAGCCCAAGTCCTGCACTTCCACCCAAAAAAGCTAAGCAACCACCACCAAGACCTGCACCACCTCGACCGGCAAGTGGACCAACTGGGCCACTCCGAGCAGCACCTGTTCCTCCCACGCCTTCACCAACACCAGATCCATTCGCTAACAGTAACGCAGACCCATTTGCGGCTCAAAATGATAACAACAATGGAAACACAGGTTTTGGTTCAACTGGTTCTGGATTTGCAGATTTCGCAAATTTTGACGCCAAGGTATAATTAGTATTTTAATTATTTTTTTTTTTTATGAGTTATTTTATTGATTGTTTATTCATATTTTTTTTTTATTTATATATTTTATGTATGTTAGTAATTTTTTTTTTAAACATCAATTATCAATGTTCTTTATTTATAAATTTAGGTAATTGCCGTTATTTCAGTTAATCCACAGACCTGATTCCTGGAGCATGCTGTTGTAACTATAATTGTATTATTTTTATTTTAAATCACGTTCATTTTTTTGTATTATTTAATTTTATCGTTATGTATTTATTTATTTATTTATTTATTTATTTATTTTTTTTTTATATCACAGCATCTATTATTTTGTGTGTAATTAATTTATGTAGCAAAGAGATAGCAGCCCAATGGAGCAGACGATAATTGGTGGCATTATGCCCCTATTTCCTCTTTAACTTTTCAGTAAACCCAAACTGATTCGTGAAAAAAAAAAAACCTGCTTCAGCCGGATTTACAACCCACGCGAACGGCACCAGCGAGGCCAATGAGCAGACCACGCGCTACACCAACGCCAAGTCAAAAGTTACCCGACTTTACGGAGGATCCATTCAGAGACTACCGCTATGAAGATCCATTTGAGATTGCAGATCCATTCGCCGATGAAGATGATACTAATGCAAATAAGAAGAGTATAACCAATGTCACCAATGGCCGTAAACTTGATCCATTTGGATTGGAGACAACAGCAACATCAGGCAGCAATTACTCTTTTAAAGATAAAGATCCCTTTGACAAGGGCTTTGATTCTGATTTTTCAAAAGCATTTCCCTTAATAAAAGAAAATATTGATAAAATGGGTAATTTTATGACTGATAGTAAAAATAATTCATTTAAAAGCATAAATGAATTTGACTTTGCAAATAACAGTATAACTGAGACAACAAGGCCAACCAATAAACCTATTAATTTTGATGAAGCTTTTGCACCAAAAAAAACTGACAAAAATCTCAATTATTCTGGTCGAAATAGCGCTCAGGCATTCGATGATATGTTTACTCACGATAATTCGCATATTAATAAAAATAATAACAATAATAACAATAATAACAATAATGCTACATGGAATGGTCGAAATAACAGCTCAAAAGGACTAACAGAGCAGCAACAACTCGCTTGGGCAGCTCAACAAAGTTTGCGTGTTGAAGAAGAAATATCTCGGCGCAAAGCTCAAGAAGAAGCCGATTTTGCTTATGCGATTGAGCTCAGTAAGCAGGAGAATGCAGGAAAATTTTAAGTTTAAAATAATAAATAAATAAAAATAATTAAAAAAAAAAAAAAAAAAATTGTATCAATAATTAAAAGCGAGTCGGTGCTCAATAAAAACAACAAAAAAATTGTTAACAATGTTAAGCATAATAACAACTTTCTTGTTTTGTGTACTGATTATTAAGTACATTACGAAAAAATAAGATAATGCGCGTGTCATGTTATACTGTCTCTTCTGCCTTCAATCAGTATTTATTCTGTATTACGCGCCACACGAACTCTAAATTTAATTTATATATAACTTCAATTCTTACATTATATGCCTTCCCAAACAAATATTATTGATAAAATAAGACATACTAAAAAAAATTTAAGCACAGACTATAACTATGCATTATACAATAAATTATAGGAATAAAAAGTTACGTTATTTTATGAATATCAGAAAAAAAATTATACAATTAATGAGTATCATTGTTTTTGGTTAGTTAGTAAGTTATACGTATAAACTTCATATCAGATTTAACATAAAGTACGTAACGAGCAATCGTTAAATGGAACGTTACTTACCGGAATATTTAAAAGATTATTAGTTGTTATATTAAAAATATGTAAAACTTAAAAATTCCATGTTTTTATGTTATAAGTTTATTATTCATACATTGCTCGATACGATCCAAAGACTACGGTGTTCAAGTTGAAAATATTAAAAAAAAAAAAAAAAAAAAAAGAAACAAACAAACCATTAAGTCATAATTAATTAGTCTATTTGGTAAATATTATTGTGCGTACTTTTGAGTTAAATATAATTGTTACTTGATTGCCTTTGTTGTTTGACAATGATTACTACGTATATACATACATGTATAACTTTTTGATGTATATATTCTTCTGGTTATACTTAATAGTCACTCAAATAATTACTCTCATCATTGAGGTTGCGATTCATTGTTACGTATTATCTTTTTACATTCACATTTCATTTTGATTTATTTATTATTGAATAATTATAAATTTTATATTACGTATTATTAATGTTTTGATTTATATCTCTGTATATATCGGAGTTTCGACTATAAATTGAGATTATTAAAAATTAAAGGTAATATCAAAGCAAATTATTTAGAAGCATATAAATTTTTTTTTAAACAAAGTTTATTTTTTTTTTTTAACGTAAAGCTTATTAAGCGAATTTCTTTAACTCTTATTTAATACCGTAGATATGAGACAAATACTGTAAAACCGCTGAACTACTTTACAATAAGATTAAATATTATGCAGTCTCGCATAATAGGTATTAAGTTTTATTGTAAAGTGGAATCAAGCTGTTTTATAGACGATTATTTATTTATTATATGATTTTTTAATTTTATTATTTAAGTGAGTGAAAATATTTTTTTGCATAATTAAAATGTCTGTTATAGGTAATAATAATATTAGTAATTATTATTTTTATTATTTCTGTCATAACAATATTATATATTTTTTTGTTTTTACAACGAATAAATTAAATGCAACTTAAGCATAGTTTATTTAATTGAAATACTTTATATAACGGTTAAAGCGAGTACATAGACAATAGCTGATGAAATAAATATATCTATTCATGTATGAACGAATAGATCACACTGAAAAAAAGATATAATATGTGTTACAAATGATAATAATAAAATATAAAAAAAAAAAAAAAAAATACTATGCATATTATTTATGAATATATATAAAATTGAAATGTTTAATAAAATGGCATTTAAAAATATGAAAACACTTAATTTAAAGAAAAAATGAATAAATGAATAAAAGCGTGAGAGTGGGTATGGTGCCTATTTAAGAGCACGAGAAATGAGATTATTAGTACAAGTAGAAGTGTATTATGTTACCAATGTATATATATATAAACAAATTCAAAACGAAATTATAAATGGTACATATTAATTAATTGACTGTCATCCATCGCGTAAATAATTCAAATAATGTTATATCTAAAATAATCATCCATATTTCATGATTTAAAAACTATATCAACTAAATTCTTCAAGCTGTTATTTAAATATAAAATAAATAAAGTATGAATATAATAATTGCAGGATTGTGCAGAATTCATAACTTATTTTTTGGCATAGATTTAGTTTCTTAGTTGCTGATTGATCACGCTAATTAATTAAAATGATAAATAAAATTACGCTAATTGTTTTGAATCGCAAATCTACCCGTTTTTGCCTAAAAAAAATAACGGTTCTGAACACTTAACAAAGCAAAATGCATACACTGTAAAAATAATTTAATTTTAAAGCGTTTTTTTTTTTTTTTTAATTAATGGTATAAAACTAAAAATTTAATTTAACTTTTGAGCTTAAAAAAATTATAATAAATTTTTATGTAAAAAATAAATTTGAAGTTAAATATTTATATGAAAGAATTATAATTGTATAAAACCATTTTTACAGTGTAAACTTACAGATAAATAATATACGTGTGTGGCTCTCTTTCACTTAAAAATACTTTCTTAACTTTGTGAAATTTTGAACGAAAAAAAAAGAACCCCTTTGAATTGACTCATGTATTATGAGAATATATTGTTATTAGCTATTTAGAGTATATTTTGCTTCTTATACACATATACATAAATATGATACGAGTATATTATATATGGAGTAAAAGAATGAAAAATTTCTCAGCCCATTAAACAGTGGGTGAATTCCGCTGAGAACAAGAGATGAATTTGGCAATAAGTCCTTTAAGACGATTATAATAACAAGAAAATACGTAAGTGTGTATTGAATACCTAGAGATAAGCAACCATTGTAGCAAAGAATCGAGGAGAGATTAAGGGTGGCGATATATCTTTGTATATAAATTTATCAATTATATATACAAATGTAGTCTATAGATAAACGAAAACTGAAGGAGAACAGGGGAGTATTGAAGGTTTTTTCTCTAGTTGATGATGGTAATAATGAAAAAATAAATAAATAAAATAGAATAAAAAAATTGAATGAGCTGAGTTAAGTAGATGGGAGTTGGTTTTCTGGTTTAAATCGAAGGACAGTGGGGTGATGTACATTATATGTATGTTGTATTGAACATGTCGAGTACGATATATACTGGGTCAAGGGATTTTCAAGTTTGTCTGACAGCGTACTTGCATAGCCCCAGGCAATTATTAATCTCGTATACTTTTTTTTTTTTTTTTTTTTTTTTTTATCATTTAAACACACATAGTTGATCAGTACCAGATTCTTTGAGAACGTCCCGGGTCTGTATGTGTTGGTTCTATGGTTTCTGTTGGTCAGTATTCATTAGTAGTTGATACAAAGTTTCTTTCACAACGTAAAACATATTTACGTCCAAAATTAGATTTTTAAGTGTTGTAGCAATCATCTAGACATTTGACTGAGCTATCACTCTTTAGAATCAAGATTAGAACAATTTCTTTCGTCTTGAGGATAATAAGATCATATAGCCGCCAGCAAATATTGTATTTCGCAATATTTTTTTCATTTATCCTGGTTCCTCTTGACATTATATTATATATACTCAATACTCATATGTTATGTAGAATAGAATGACAGCGGTGTATATATTGATGTAGGAGAAAAAAGAAATCCTATTACCGTCATTAATAATACTTTGCTAATTAATTATATATAATATTTTTGATTCCAGGCGCTAATAAATCTATACACTGAAAAAAAAAAAAAAAAAAAAAAAAATTCTTTACTGAAGTGTAATTTTTCTTGGCTCAAGAAAATATTAAGAAAGATTAAAAATTTCTTGAATGAACAAGATGACACTGGATATATTCCAGATTACAATGACTATAATCCATGACACTGAAGTTAGCAGACGTCTAAAAATTTTTGATTTTTTTTTTTTTTTCATTAAATTACAACTAAAAAAATATTTCTAAAAAATTGCACTTATAGTTTTTCAAGTTTTTTAAATGTGACATTTTTTTTTTATTTGTTTAATTAAAATTTTTTCAATAAAAAATTTCTTAAAATTTTGAAATGTCAGCTAACTTCATTTTCATTTTAATCCAGATATCACGCAGTATAGTCTGGATTTTTCTAGCTACTATTTGAAATTTTTTTTCACCACAGATGTCACTGAGTATAATCTGAGATGATATCCAGTGTCATCTTGTTCTTTCCGTCAAGTCAAAGTTTCATGACATTAAATTTAGCTGTCACTTCACAATTGTTTTAATTTTTCTTTAACAAATAAATTATAGCAAAAAAAAAAATTATTAAAAAAATGGACTTTTAGAAATTTTAATGGACTTGTAGAAAATTAAAACAATTGTGATATGACAGCTAAATTTAATGTCATTTTTTTTTAAATCTAACGCTTCATTACTTTAAAAAAAAAATAGCAAAATTTATCAAAAGAAGAAATCAAATATTTAAATTTAAAGTAAATCTAGTAGAGCACTTACTTTTTTATCAGTTAATTGACGATCGTGTATTTTATTTTTTTTTTTTTTGTCGTTACTGATGATAATTGCTGGTTGATTGGGAGCCACTGTCCTGTAATATGGTCATGGTCATTTTGGCGAATCACCCTGGGGGCCTCGCACTACACAGTCAGTTCTTATTGTCGGCTCGGCTTGTGTACTGGACTGACTCATGTTGAACCAGTGGTTCTCATTGAAAATGAAAAAATATCTAAACATCAACAGACACCTATTGAGACGCTTATCCTTGCATCGAGATCACCAGGTTGCGTTCGGGTTGCTCCAATTGCTAAAATGATTCAACTACTGCGAGGCTACGTAGTCGAGTACGCGGCACTAAAAGTAATTTAATTAATGATAAAAACAATGTTATAAAAAGTTGACATTTTATTGTGTTAATATATATATATATGTATGTATACTTTTATATAAATATATATATGTATATATATATATATTTACTTTTACTCTCATGATAGTCGGTGACGAATTGAAAATAAAACTGATCCACGCATTTGGCGGGCTACCCTGACCTAGTTCAGGTGCGGGTATGATTCCTGCCTTGTTCTCCGAGACATTTGCAAGCTGAGATATATCGCCCCGGGGAACTCGCCGCCCTCTGAACCTCTACTACACATTTCTAGTGACTTAGCGTAAGTATAATATAACACATGTACGTAAACGTCCTTCATTTTATCTCCTTTTCCCCGTCGCGGCTTTCATCGCCAATTTTTTACAAATATTTCCGACTCCGGTACATCCCTATATGATATTCATTCTTTACCTTTATATACACTGCCTGTGGTGATGCTAATCTATCTGTTTATATGTGACATATATTAAAGTTTTCAGTCATTATATTATTTTTTTATTTTTTTTTAACAAACAAATTTTCTCCAAAAAGATAACACTGAAGTTGACAGATATTAAAAGTTTTTTTGGAATTTTATAGCAATTAAATTATTAAAAAGTTTCACGTGTGAAAATTAATAAAAATTACAAGTGAAAATTTTTAGAAGCATTTTTTTATTGTAATTAATTTGTTAAAAAAATTTTTTAAATTAACAGCTGACCGCTAACTTCAGTATTATCCAAAAAGTTATTTTTAAAAAATTCTATTTTTTAATTTTTTAAATTCCTACATATAATACTACTGAAGTTGACAGACATTAGAAATTTTTTTAGAATTTTACAACAATTGCATTGTTGTGAAAAAAATTTAAATAAAAAAAATCCACATGTAAAAATTTAAGAAATTGATCAGTAAAAATTTTTAGAAGCACTTTTAGTATTGTAATTGATTTGTTATAAGAATTTAAAAAATTGACACCTGTCAGCTAACTTCAGTATAATATTTCTACATGCCAATTTTTTTTGCTCCAATTTATTTATTGAAAAAATTATTAAAATTATCAAATATCTGCTAAATTAATTTTCGTGCTTTTATTTAATGACATTAAATTTAGGTGTCACTTCATAATTTTTTGAATTTTCTTTAATAAATAGATTATGGTTAAAAAAATTGACTTTTAGGAATTTTAATAAATTAAAAATGCAATTTTTTACAACAAATTTTTTTTCTTAAAGAAAATTGAAAAATTGTCAAGTAGTTAAATGTCATTTTTATTTATTATAAATATTGATGTGTATGAACTATAAAATTATACTAAAATCAGCAAACATTTGAAAATTTTTTTTCATGATCCTGAAATTAAGAGACATCTGACAATTTTATGAAAATTAGAATAGCTTACATCGGAAAATTTTAATAATTTTTCTATTGAAAAAAATTTTTTTAAAAAAACTTGACATGTAAAAATTTGAAAAACTCCAAATGGAATTTACAAAAAAACATTTTTACCTTCCAATTATTATTGATTCAAAAAATTAAAAATTGTCAAATGCTAATTTTAGTATCATATCAATTTTTTAGGTTTTTATATGCTACCTGACAACTATTACTCTTTAAATTCTTATAACAAACAAATTACAATCATAAAGATGGCACTGAAGTTGACAGACATTAGAAATTGTTTTAAAATTTTATAGCCATTAAATTATAATAAAAAAGAATTTAATAATAAAATTTCATATGTAGTATTTAAAAAAAATGATTAGTAGAAATTTTTGGAGACATTTTTATTATAGTAAATAATTTGTTGTAAGACTTCAAAAAACTGAAAGCTGTCAGCTAACTTCAGTGTCATTAATAAAGATGCTTTTAAAAATTTCCACTAATCATTTTTTTTTTAATTTTCACGTGGAGTTTTTTTTTTTAAATTTGCACATGTAAATTTTTTAATTTCTAGATATGAAATTTTTTTCATATAAATTTAGTTATTATAATAATGAAAAAAATTACAGGCGTCTGTTAACTCCAGGATAATACTATAAAAGAAAAGTATTAGATAATAATTAATTATATGAATTTAAAAAATAAAAAAAAAACATTACAATAACATCTAAATGTCATAAATAAAACGCTTGTAATTATATACTTGATACAACGTTTAGGTAAAAAAAAGGATAACTGTTCAAAGTTCAATAACAAACTTAAATACAAATTTTTTAAGGATCCATTGTTGACAACACACATATGTTCCACTGCACAACATGTCTTTTTACCTGGTCAACGTTTAACTTTATTGAAACATTATGTATGATCAACTCTAAAATCAATCAAAATTTCAGTTTGACATTACAATAAAAGACTTCCTTATATGAATTAATATAAATTGTACAAAATGATTGATGAAGATTGATGGAAAAATTTTTATTTGAATTGCGATTTTTAGTTAAAACTTTTTTTCGACAGATAAGTGACAGTTAAATTCATAAAAGCTTACGCCAAAGCTGCACGTCCTTTTATAAATAATTAAATTTAATTGAAAAAAAATTTTTTTCTTTACGGGAATCTCCAAGTATCCTTCAAACTTTTTCGGAAATCACAAAAAAACCAATAAACCAGTAATAAAGTGAAAGGTCACATCACTAAATACACGATTAGCATAACATTTAGAGTTTCCTACAACACAAAAAGTAAATCGCGTTAAATGACAGAGTTCATGAGCACATTTAAAATTTTTATATGATCAATAAATTAATCTCGATTTTAAAATTGTCATTTGCTGCATTTGGTTTCAAAACAAATATTTTAGACCTAAAATTTCAAAATAATATGTTATATTTCATTTCTTTTTTTTTTTTAATTTTGGAACCTAGTTTAATTTGAAAATTTTTAACAATATCTTCTTCAAAAATTGTTAATATAATTTTTGAAAACTTATTTATCGCTTTGATAAATTTTATTAAAAAATTATACTCTTCACAGAAATATATCATAAAAAATTGAATAAATCTGATTATTAATTCACCAATTAGTATTTAATTATGTAAATTTATTAAAAATATTTATTTTAAGTATAAGTATACGATTAATCATTAAATGTCATCGAATATCTATATATAATTTTAATTTAAACTTAACATAGTTCTATAATTATTATATATTCCATAACTATATCAATATAAAAAAAATTGTATAAAGTTAGAATTGAAATTAATTATATTTATTGAAGTTTATAGATGATGGTGAACAAAAATATAACAGGATCCCGGGATTTCAATTGATTTAACATTAATGCTCCGTAATGTAGCCTTCAAATATCTTGTATAAACGTTCCTATGAATTTTCATGTAAAGTAAAGAAAAAAAATCATATATTAATATAAACCAACGGCTGTTTATGCGTGGAAAACACATATAAAGATAGTTATGTCAACGTTTCCACAATACCCAGTGTATACAGTAAATATCAAATACATTATGTATGCACTAGCAGTCACTCTTGTTTATTTTCTTGACTGGTTAATAATTACTTAAGAAAAAAGCGTTATTAATTTTAATAGCACTAGGATCTTTTACTAAAAAACTTGAGATGCAAAAAAAAAAAAAGCGCACAGCGTCTTCTATTATTAAGTTGCAAGTTATAATAATTTAATAATTATCTGGGCAATTATTTATGACGCTTGAATTAAAATCGGATGTTGATAATAATTCAAATGAGCGCACTAAATTTTCTTAATTACTTTTCGTTTAAATATCAATATTTTCTCAGTTTATAAGATTTATTATTATATTATGTTATCGATAATAAATTGCAAACGCAAACAACTCTAGGAAATGTTTATTATTTCTTTATAATCATAACCGGTTGTTGTAAACATTTTTGTTGCATAATAACAACGGTGAAACCATACAAGTGTTAACTCTATGTGCGAATGCCCTGGTGACTCAAATACTTTACGTAAATACATAATTCGATTATCCACCTTTTAGTTCGCGTGTCATCTCATATGCGGTGAGTTTATATTATGAGCTTTGCAATTCTTACGTATTAATCTCTCATTTTGATATAACACGGGCTAACTGTAATTTATTAATTTTATTTATTTGTTTTTATGAACTTGTTTTAGTCAAAAGATTGAAATAAAAAAAAATTTAATCATCAATCATAATTATCTTGGTGTAAATTTTTATACTTTTAATGAAAAAGCAATCCAGTGTAAAATTTTTATAAAAATTAAGTTAGCTGACATCTAAAAATTTTTAGAATTTTTTTTTTTTTAAATTATTACAAAAAAATAAAAATAAATTTTCATTTGTAAAAAACTTTAAAAATTATCAGTGCAATTTTTGAAAAATATTTTTTAGTTCTAATTTAATTTTTTGATTTTTTTGTTGATTCAATTAAAACTAAAAAATATTTTTTTATAATTGCACTTATAGTTTTTCAAGTTTTTTACGAATGATATTTTTTTAAAAATTTTTTTTGTAACAATTTTGTCAATAAAAAACATTTTTTTAATTTTTAGATGTCGGCTAAATTAATTTTCATGGTTAACTTCAGTATTATAAATTTTTAATTTACTGTGTTGGCATAAAAATTTTTTACAGCATTTATTTATCAATTATTGATTAAAATTTTTTAGTATTCAAACAAAAAAACTATTAAGGTTCAATTAAAGTAAAAAAAAAAAAAAAAAAAAATTGAAAGATCAATCTTAAAAATGTATTCTTCTCTTAAACTGTCAATTTGATTTCAATTAATTAACCGCTGGTATTTTATTGTCCGGTTCAACTTGAATGAAAAGGATACGGAAATGCATTATTATTATTTGATAAAAGCAAAAAGTAATAAAATATAAATTTTATGAACAGCCATAAAATTATGTTAATTAATGAATTGATCCTTGATATTATAAAAATAATTTTCGAATATATGCCGAGAAGATATTTTATTTTGACTGAATGAATGATTGACACGTGGAAGAAATATAAAGAAGAAATGTAACTTATAGTCAGACAATCGTTTGACACATACACACTCACAATTACCTAGTAATATAGTGACTCCTTACACGATACCAGCCGCACTTGACCCATATCTTATTATGCTTACAGCGTCCGGATGCGACACGAAACGCGGCGAGATACTATAAGAGCGTCGGGTAGCTTTGGAGGTCACGTACTTGGGTTAATTTTTTCCTATCATTCAACTCTTAATTTAAAGTTAATCAAAAATAATTTATTTTGTTAATATAATTTAAATTATAATAGTACTTGCAATTGCTATTAATCAATAGTCCTTGAATTTCTGCGTAATCCTTTTCCCGATGATTGTTTAATATATCCTGTATTATAACAACTCAGTAAGTAAGTAAGTAAGTAAATAAATAAATAAATAAATAAATAAATAAATAAATATATAAACATATACATATTGGTTGATTTATGTCGTCTAACTCTTGACCAGCAAGATTCCGGAAGGTCATAATCGCTGCCGAGGTCCTGTCGCGTCCCTGCAAGAGCGATGGTGAGGGCCACGATCGGGAGGATGTTTACAAATGGTGTCCAATGATAGGTAGCGATGTAGTTGTATCGGTACTCTCACAGGTAGGTGAAAAATGTATTGATATTGATGTACTTATATACTTACAATTCTGTGGAAGAACAATTTTTATTTGAGTATCGCGCGTGCGCGAACACGGGCGCCGGGGAAAGTATTTAAATAAGTTGCGGCACTTTAAGTTAGAAGGGCACTCTTGTCTTGGCTATCACGGTGATCGTGCTAAATTTTTCGCCCGTTTAAATTCCTTTTATTGCTCAGTAGCATTTCTTCACTGCAGGGGTAATTATTAAGTACCAGTGAATTTTTATTTCCCTGTAAATATTATTATTTAATTATTATAAAATAATTAAACAGTGATATGGTTAATAAATAAATAAAAATAATGGAAAGGTGAAGTGCTGTGGTTTTAAATAACTACTAACATCAATTAGGTAATAACATTAATAAATATATACTTAATAAAATGGATGACCAGTTAGATATTCAACGAGAATCAATGGACGAGGTGGGCAGTCTGTGTTCACCGGTACCGATGAGAAAATCTGATACTCGGGATAGTATATCGTCCATTGACAGCGATGTCAGTTTGTCTTTTGATAGACGGGGCTCCAAAAGTGAAGAAGCTGATTTTTCAGATTTTGGCAGCAGTATTGACGAACCTGACCGTGTTTCACCTGTAGCACCGTCGTCCACAGTTGGGAATGTTGCGGAAACGATTAAATCACAATCGGAAGAGACATGCCTTGATAATAATGTAGAAAAAAATCAAGATGATAGCACTAAAGTAGATTCAGATGGGTATCACTCAAAAAGCGGCGATAAAACAACCGCATTAATTCCTCTTAGTTCATCTTCTGATCAACAAGAAGATGCTCCACCAATTTGCAGTGATGATTTGGCTGAAAAGATAGCCGCTCAAGTTGAATTTTACTTTTCTGATGATAATATTGTTAAGGATGCATTTTTACTAAAACACGTTAAAAGAAATAAAGAAGGATATGTATCGCTGAAATTAATATCAAGTTTCAAACGAGTTAAGCATTTGAGCCGAGATTGGAGAGTTGTTGGAGCTGCTTTGAGAGCTAAGTCTACTAAATTGCAAGTTAATGAATTAGGTACCAAGCTTAGACGTCGAGATCCTCTTCCGCAGTATGATCAAACTCTGCCATCTAGGACAGTTATTGCGGCAAAACTTCCTCTTGAAAAATTGACCATTGAGTCGGTCGCTGAATTGTTCAGGCAGTTTGGTGAAATCGCTCTTATCCGGATATTAAGACCAGGGCATCCAGTTCCTGCAGAAGTAAGAAGATTTAAATATTTTTATTAATTTAAAATTATATTTATTTATTTATTTATTTATTGCATTTTTTCCTAGGTTCGTCAAGCTATTTCAAAAAGACCCGAGCTTGGAACTGATGATGAATGCGCCTTGATAGAATTTACAGATTCAGCTGCCGCGCGAGCAGCTCAGCAACTAACCTTGGGTGATGCTGTAATTTATGAGTTGCAGCAAATATCTTCGGGAGAAAAAAAACGCAAGCAGCAGTCGAGTCAACAACAAATTCAACCGCAATCTCAGCCGTCGAAAAAGAGTGTTGCAGCAAGACTCTCTGCTGCTCGAGAAAATGTTTACAATTCTTCAAATTGTCCCAGTGGCTCTGAAGAAGACAATCGAGGCTCTAAATTTAAATCCGGCAGAGTTTACCAGAGCAAAAGAGATATAATACCACCTAGTCCTTACACTTGTCATGGTAATTTAAAAAAAAAAACAATCAACTCTGTGCTTTTTATTATTTTTAAATTAATAAATAATAAATAATTATTTAACTTTTCAATATTTACAGGTCCACCATCACCAGATCCTTGGTTACCAAGACGATTTTCAGCATGTGCGATTTCCGGAACGGAAAATAACTCGCTTCTGATGCGCCGACTTTCTGCATGTTCTACTTCAGGGTCCAGCTCAGATGTTTCAAGTTACTCGAGCAGTCGACGATTCTCTTCATGTTCTTCCGCTTCTGATAACAGTTTTGGTTCGCCTCTTTATCACCACTCGCCTCACCAAAGTCATCACAATCTCTATCCCCCGTTTAATTATTGGCCTGGTCAACCAACTTCACGTCGATTTTCCTGCTGCACGCCCTCAAACTTGCCTACTCAGAATATAGGAGGCTATGGCTTTGATTACCCCAACGGATCATTTTATCATCAAACAGGTAGACGTGGATCTGCAGAGTGTGGAACATTCCTTCGAAGGCTCTCTAATTGCAGCAGAGATTCTGGTTATGATGCAGGAACCAGAAGACTGTCTTCTTGTTCATCCGGGTCTGATTCTTGTTCAGGTTTTCGCTCTCGCAGCAACAGTGGATTTGTTCTTATGGCTCATTTACCTGAAAATGTCACCAGATTACCATCAGGACCTGACGGAACTCGGGGTTTTGGTAGGAGCAATTCTGCTGTTGAAACTTCTACATCAAATACTGTTGACCCTTCGTGTGGATAAATAGAATTTTATTAAATTACTATTCAATTCATAAATACATAAATTTATAATTATTATTTGTTAAGATTAAAAAAAAAAAAAATGTACTGGAAATTGATACTCAGTTGTGAATAATTTAGTCAATTATGACATCAACAGCATAATTGAAAAAATTACTATGATTACGATTATTACTTAATATTTATGTTTATTTACTGTTAATTAATAGTTAATTCTTATGTACATAGATTTAATGTCAATGAAAATATGATTTTTAACTGCACTTTGGTCACTTATTAAGCAGAGTGTTATAATGTTATGTCAGACTGCGCTTGATCTTCAGTGCATTTTTTTCAAAGTAGCATTGACCCAATTATCTGTACTTACTACGTCTGATGATCAGAATTATCATGTCATGAGAATCACCAGATTGCAAGATAGATTGTTGTGGATACAATGGGTCCGTGCGCTGACTCACAAACAGGAGTATGAATTAGGAGAATTACCCTTGGATTTTAATGATAATCAAGGTGAAGGAATGACTCTGTTTCATCGCAGCCTTCACCTATTCAAAATCTTAAATTATTAATTAAGAAAAAAAAATCATCAAGTCTCATTTTTTTCCATTGTATTCATTTATATGTATAAATTTTGATTGTCAATTCAGTATAAATAAAATACATAGACGTAAAAAAATATATATATATATATATATATATATATATATAATATTTTATAAATCTTATGTTTTTCTCTTTTATAAATAAATTCTCAATAACAAATATTAAAAGCACCTACTAGTGACTAAAGATTAAAAAAATTTGACAACTGTTTGTAAAAGAGGAGCTCGGTTTTTTTAGTGATCAAAAATCGAAATGTAATTTATTCAAGTATTTACTTTTTTAATTTTTTCTTCTCTGCGACGAATTTATGAATAAAATTTCAATAAAGAATTATGCAAATTGTACTGTCTTAATTTTTAAACTAAAAGCAGTAATAAAAACAAAAAAATTTTTGTTAAGTGATTTATAAACTCGTCGCAGGAAACAAAAAATAGATTTTAATAGTCAATACTTTTAGTTTGATAATGTTTACGGAAATCTACAAAATATTTCTACTAATTTGTAATCTAAACTTCGATTGAAAAAATATGTCAAATTTACACTTTATCCATTTTATTGGATAGATAAATTTATCTAAAATTTTACTTTCATACATTATTATTATTATGAGTTTTACTTGTATACCAATTCTGATTTTTACAAGGCTGATTGTCTCAGCGTCTCCACATATAGTTTTTCTCTCTATTATCATCATATGTTCTTCGCTTTTTTTATATTATCAACACAATCTTTTACCTCATCCACTTTTTATTATCAACATATTCCAATATCTTTCCATTTTTTATTATCAACATTTTTTGTACTGTCTTTCGATTATCAACATATTATTCTTGCACATATCTTTTATTATTCTCCATGCGGCTGTGGACCGACTTGTGCTTTCTGTACTGCATTTACCCTATTCCTCACCCCTTTCGGTCGGTTGTTGGAATAGTGGCGATGGGGAAACAACAGAGAAAACCCATGCCAGTACAGTTTACTTTCATACATAAAAAAATTACTATTATTATTTCTTTGAAAATAAGATTTTTGAAGTTAAATTTTTCATTTTATATGACTTCGAAAACATATTCTTACTATAAGAAATCCTGAATGTCAAATGAATCAAGCAATGTCAAAAGTTGAATTTTTTGATCTTAGTAGTTTATTTAATTTTAAAAGAAAAAAATTCTCGACATTTTTGTAGTCAATCTTTTTAAATAAAGCTTAAATAAAGCTTCTCAGTAGCTGTTTGTTGATTTAGAAATTTTTTTTTTTTAAATAATTTTTTATTTTTAACTCAAGAATTTTTCTATAATTCCTTTTCATATGAGAAACTTTAACAATTTTAATTAGAAAAAAAATTGAAATGTAGAAATTTTAAAAAACAAAAATTCAATTTTTTTAAAATAATTTTGGAAAAAAATTTGTTTGTTTAATAAAATTAAAAATTGGTCAAACGACTGCTAGATTCCCTGATTCTGAAAGATGACTTGAAATGATTACCTCCATGTTAATTGCATATCTATATAGTATTCAAATCCGATGCTTTTGAATCATTTCAAATCATTTCAAATTAGATTTCTTAATCAGGGTTAGCGTCATAAAACTTAGAGATTACATTAAAGTTAGCAGTCACTTGATACTTTTTTAATTTTATTTAACAAATCAATCTTTTCTGAAAAACTATTTTAAAAAATAGCATTTATAATTTTTTTAAATTTCTACATGTCAATTTTTTTTTCTCATTTATTTTTTCTATAATTTATTTGTTCAAAAAGTTACAAAAATTAATAAATATCTGGTAAATTAATTCTCATGATTTAGAGATTAAGTTAATGAATATTTTTGAATAAAATTTTCAACCAAAAAATTCAATTTGACAAATGTCAAAAATGAAATGAAAATTAAGTTAGCTGACACCTAAAAAATTTTTATAATTTTTTTTTATTGATAAAATTATATGACATTAAATTTAGCTGTCACATGACAATTTTTTAAATTTTCTTTAACAAATAAATTATAGCAAAAAAAAAAAAATTATTAAAAAAATGGACTTGCAGAAATTTTAATAAATTAAAAATGCGATTTTTTAAAAATAATTTTTTCGAACAAGTTTTTTTGTTAAAGAAATTTAAAAAATTGTAAAGTGACAGCTAAATTAAAAGTCATTAAAATTATTACAAAAAAATTTTCATTTGTAACAAAATTTAAAAAACTATGAGTGCAATTTTTTAAAAATATTTTTTAATTCTAATTTAACAGAAAAAAAATATGATATTAAAGTTAACTGTCACTTGGCAATTTTTTTATTTTCTTTAACAAAAAAAATTTGTTCTAAAAAATTATTTTAAAAAAATTGCATTTTTAATTTATTAAAATTTCTACAAGTCCATTTTTTCAATAATTTTTTTTGCTATAATTTATTTGTTAAAAAAAAATTTTTTAAATTGTGAAGTGACAGCTAAATTTTATGTCATTCAAAAAATTGAAAACGTCGTCAAACTTTAGTGTCATAAAAGTGAATTGTTTTTAATTATACTTAAATTAGCAGACAGCGGTCAATTTTTTTTTTTAATTATTTAAAAAAATAGCACTTATAATTTTTTTAAATTTCCAAATGTGGAATTATTTTCACAATAATAATTTAATTAATATAAAAATCGTTTTTACCGTTTGGTGTAAGATTTTCTAAACATGAGGGTTAATTACTTACGACATATTGAAACTTGAGTATCAATGTGAAGTCAGAAGTTTTTAAATTGAATATATCGCGCGGAAATTAAGCTCATATGTGTGCTTTGGCACTTATACCTATATGCCAGCATTTTGTTTAGTAATGGGCACATGCGCAAAGTTATTCTTCACGTCTTGATCCTCGTGCAATCATTTCATCTGAATTGTGGATATCACGGCCAGCAAGCATCTGTTAAAAAAATATTTGTTAAATCACGATAAACTGTAATTACAATTACTGATATTTAAAAAAAAAAAGTGTTGTATAGTTGTTATTAGTCCTGATACTGTTAGTATAATTGATAAAATGGACAGTCCACTTCCTCATATAATGGAAAGTAGTGATATGGCGTATTCTAAGCCGAAAGATAGGTTAGTCAGTATTCTGGATCAAATTGAACTAAAAGTTGAACAGCTAAGACGTGATGCTTCAAGACTTGAAGAAGAAAAAGACAATATGCTTTCAACCCTCGATACTCTAAAAAACAGTGACGAATATCTTGATCCTCTTGAAGATCGTAAGTTTTATATTTTATTGTTTTGTTGCTAAAACAATTAATGTTTATGGTATGTTAGCTCGAAACGTCTCGAACAGTCTCGAAAGCTAACGAATTATTTCGATTTTTCATGGCTGATAATTTTATCAATTAACAACATTATTAGTCAGTTTTTATCTTACTGCACTTGGTAATTTTTATTTTAAATTATTTAATATCATTGCTTGCATTTTAAAATAATCATTAATAATACTGAAGTTAGCAGTTAGCTGTTAATTTTAAAAATTTTTTTAATAAATCAATTACAATAAAAAAATGCTTCTAATAATTTTCACTTGTAATTTTTATTAATTTTTACATGTGAAACTTTTTAATAATTATTTAATAATTTAATTGCTAGAAATATCTAAAAAAATTTTTACATCTGTCAACTTCAGTGTCATAATAATTATTTTGCTTGTCAATTATAGTGTAACTGTAGATACAAATTTCTTCATTTTAATCTAAACAAAAATGAATTTTATAAAAAAAAATTGAACAATCTGTTTGTGCATTTTTAAAAAGATTATTTTTTATTTTTGATCATAATCATAATTAATGAAATAAATAATTATTGCCTAGTGTATACTGATTTTCATTTTTTTAAATAAAACTGATACCAACAGATGTCAGACTATTTTTATAATTTTCTAAACAAATAAATTATTATAAAGCAAATTAAATAAAAAATTCCACATGTCGGAATTTTTAAAAACTATTAATTAAAATTTTTTTAAATATCTTTTTAGTAATAATTTATTTTTTTAAATTTTAATTATCAATTGACTAAAGAATTAAGTTTTGTCAATAAATTAAAAAAACTTATGTATGATACTAAAATTGAGAGACATCTAATAATTTAGAAAAAATTTCTTAACCGATGAATTTATCAGAAAAAAAATTATTTAAAAATTTCATATTTCAGAGCTTTCAAAAATTATAAATGAAATTTTTTTAAATAATTTTCCATAATGCATATGTCTTTGTCTTATTAATACTTAAATTCTTAGTGGAAAATAAGGACTCAATTTCTTGTGGACTATTTTTTATTTCATCGCCAACGTTTCGTCAGTAATTCCTGACTTCTTCAGGCTCTGTAATGAGGAATACACAACATTACATTAACAATATATGAAAACGTCAAATAATAAATACAATTCATATATCTCAGTCAATGCATAATCAATAATTAATTACAATAAAATCAAACATTTAAAATTTTTCAAATGTTAACTAAAATTTTAAATTATTTTAGAATTGGAATTTAAATAACTTTCTAGACCTTGATTATTTTTAAGAAAAATAAGAAAAATCGTCAAGTGTCTGCTAATTTCAGCGACATACTTATATCTCGGTATTTGTCTATAAATTAAAATTAAAAACTTATAATTTTGAATTATTTCTTACAGAAGGTAGCGATAATTTTTTTCAAATTGTATAATTCCAAACTTTTGATTAAAACTATCAATATTTAATAAGTTGATAATTTGCCTAGCAATATAAGTGAGTGACCGTCTTTTATTTCTCATGCAATAATTACCTACGATAAAATTTTTCAGCAAAAAGTTCTTATACAATATTTTCTCATGGCAAAAATATCTTCAAATATATTTTCTCAGACCATAATTTCTCATACGCTCATTATATACCTTAGACATTTTTATTGTTTCTCCTTCTCTTCATTCTATTCTATGAGTTGGTCTAATTTCGAATAAATACACACAAAAACCTTAATCAAAGGGCCATTTTATTATTGAAGATATATAAGCATTTTCGTAAATGATGATTAATTTTCGTCAAATTAATTTATGTTGAGATAAATTTTGGGGTGAGAAATGATTGTACTTGAGATACTTTTGTATGAGAAATTTTAACATGGGTAATTTTGCGGATTAATAAAGGCGAGAAGCCATATAAATGAGAAAAGAAATAAATAAAAATTTTCTTGTAATAAATTATAAAAATTTTAGTACATCTAAATGATTAATTATTTAAAATTTTTCAGCTGATCGTGAAGATATACTTCGGTATGCTGAAAGACTTTCGATGAGATGCCTAACAGTTGAAGTGATGGTAAAAGTTCAACGTGATGATGTTCAACAGGATGCACTTCATCAAGTCAGTATCAATAATTTAAATAATTATATCAAGAAAAACTTGTGATATCAATAACATGATACTATATAATAATTTTAGGTAAACGGGTTGATTGATAGTCTAGTTATTGCATTGAAAAATGATCCTGGTTCAACTCGCCACCGTTGCGCAGCTTTTATAAACGCTTGCTCTTCTCAGGTTGAGGGACAAGGTCATTCAGATAAAACTTTTGAAACTGCAATTCTCGGGTGTACTCTAGATGATCAAAAACGTATTAAAAAAAGACTTCAAGGTTTGTTAGATTACATTGATAAGGTGCACACTTTTGAATTACAATAAAATTTTTGAATATATATTTTTTGGTTAATCTGCTATTTCGCATTCAGACACTTCAAATGTGATCAGTGTCTTAATAAAATAAAATAAAGACAAATATAATATGATATAATGTAAGTAGTTTGCTATAAGTCTGCAAATACGATAGCAAAAAAAATTTTTATTATTATCATGTTTTAATTGTAAAAGCGTGCATTTCTGTATTAAATAATTGCGTTTCATTCAATGTACTTCGTATATTCAACAACTTGAAACCTTTATTCAAATGTGCTTTCCAAAAAATTGTTTTTCTTAAATTTTCATTATTAATCGTTAATTAATTTTCATTATTTTCGTTAATTAATTTTTAAAAAGTGATATTTACATTAATTCTTCGATATTATAAATTTTTTCATTAATAATACACTTGGGTGTTAAAAATCTACTCACATTTTTTTTTTTTTTCTTTATAATTAATAATAAAATACTGTGGTATATTTGATGTTATTAATTTACATGAATGATGATAATCATTTACTTCCTTAATAATTATCGTTTTAGAGATTCATAAGGGCGTATAATAAAAATTCTATTTTTTTTATAAGTCCAAAAAAAATTTTTAGTTTGGAGAAAAATTTTTTTTCCATTTCTGCACGTGTTATTCAAAAACAAGTCGGCTGCCCAATTTTAAAACAGTAATTACAAAATTTTTATACCTGATTTTTTTTTAGTATTGCTACATTTCTTATTTGACTTTTAGACCTTAATTTCAAGTATTTTTTCTTAAAAATATTTATATTCAAGTATTTCCTATTCAGAAATTAAATTTTTTATCAATTTGACGCGCAAACTTTTTTTTTAATAAGAAAAATTTTTTTAAATCTTAAAATTGTTAGTTAGTGTTTTGAAGTTGGGCGTATAAAAAAAAAAATTTTTTTTGGGAACTGACTTATTTTTTCATGAAATGTGCTGAAATTCAAAAAAATTTTTTTTTCTAAACTAAAAATTTTTTTTGGACTTAAAAAAAAAATAGAATTTTTATTACACGCCCTTATGGGATCCGAGGTGGATCCCGGGGATCATAAGGGCGTATAAATTTTTTTGTTGCATTTCTGCACATGTCGAAGGAAACTACGTCAATTCCCGAAGAAAAATTTTTTACACGCCCTTATGGTTTTTCACCGGGACTTTTTGCCGGTATACGCCCTTATGGCATCTGGAACGCGTTATATTTAAGAAACTTATTTTTTTATTATGTTATATTTTCATAAATATCTCCGGCATTAAATGATAAATGTCTTATGAAGCAACAATAAATTTAAAAAATGAAATGCATTAATAACAAATATGTAATATTGGCAAAGATGTGAGTGAGTTGTACAACTGCGCCAGTAAGAAGAACTCAATACAAACTAGGACCAACTAACCGGCCGTTGACTCTCGACTCAAGGTCTTATGAAAGGTGAAGGACATTTTATATATACCAGCAATGCTAGTGCTATTTTAATAAGACACTAATTATTTGCGCCAATAAATATAATAGTTATCAAAAAATTATTAGTATAACTATAAACCTTTTAATCATTAACATTATAAATAAATATTTAATAATTTACAAGGATTTACTTATAATTTTATTTGGTTAAACATCATACACCGCGTTAAATATTAATATAAAATTATTAATTAAAAGTATCTTGATTAATATAGAAATGCTGTACGAATAAAAAAATAACAGTCAAAAAAAAAAAAAAATAAATAAAATATACATATGTACAAAGTAAAAAAAAAATTATAAATCCAAAACACGACTTAGATACATTTTATCTTTTTATAATACTCAAGTGAGAAAAAACAACTCTGTAACGTAATATGTATTCATGCATAAAAACATATAATTCTGCTTTTGATTTTTCAAGTAGTTATTATAAATATTTTGATAAAATATTAATTGGATTACTACTTGTACTTATTTATGTATTTCACAAGAGTCTACAGACATTCTTGACAAAGTTTTTCTTTTTGTGGTGTCGAGTTCTACCACTCGGTCGGAGGACAATTGTTCCGTTTCCGGTGTTACGACCTGTACATTCATTTGGACTAAAAGCACCTGCAAATAAAAAAAAAATATAATTATTAAATACTCGTTAATGGTTGTAGTTTAAAAAAATTTTATTGAATTTTTTTAAGAAGATATAGATAAAATTATTTATGTAAATAAATTTTAACAGATAAAAACAGTGGATTGCTAAAATTAAATATACTGTAAAGTATTATTATTGGATTATGTGTGACATCAATCTACATGAGGTAACTGTTTATTCGCGGCCTAGATTATGCTGAGGGTAATTTTAATACCGATCTTTATTTGATATCAAAATAATAATAATAATATTTTAACCACCTAATCATTTAGAACAATCTTAATCTTAATTCTAATACAACAATTTTATTTTTATTTTATTTATTTATTTATTGGGCATGTGTATTATTTAAAATAACAAGCGATTTTATCAAGGTAACTTTATCGATCTTGGTGCGTGAAAGTCACGAAAGATAACAATGAACGATGGGTACGCAAAAAATATGGCTAAAACTTTCTATAAAGACTATTGACAATTCTATAAAGAGTCGTGGGACAAACTTATTATCTTAACTTATATTGTACTTCCATGTTTGTCGGGAAGAATTTCTCTGGCCGTACTTGTCTCTGTATTTGAAACGACACAATAAAAAAGGAAGAACCAATTGATCGACTTGTGTTTCAATAAAAAACCAGAGAAACCAACCCAAGCACTCGTCTTTAGAGATAAACCGTATTTTCTTAGAAATTCTCGCGTACGCCAATGTATTATTAATGATCAGCCACCGGATATACAAGTTTCAAAATTCGTGACTGAAAATGTCTACAACAATGTTTTTAAAATACACAATAAAAAAGAGTAAAAGATCATTTTTTTTATTAATTTATTACTTACTGATAACAGAAGGTGATCGTGGTCCTCCTGATGAATATAATCTTAAGTCATCTTGAAAGTCGTCTTCACACCTGCGCATTTCTATCAAACATTTTGAAGCCAGATGCCTAAAAACGCTCACAACACCCACGTCTTCCTTGACGGATGTACGTAGGAGTTTACAACCTAAGGCTCGGCCTAGTCTCTCGGCTTCATTTCTTCAACAACAATCGCCATCATTTTTTTAATTGAATTGAAGAATTAAAAAAAAAAATTTTTTTATATTATTACTTACGGATCTATTTGACACTGGTCGATAAGATCAATCTTGTTTTGCACCAAGACTGTTGGGATTTCTCCACACTCATTCTCTACCTAAAGTAGAAAATAGATATATTAAATAAGGTTTTTATTTAAGTTAGGAAATAATTAACTTTCCTTGAGTTTCCAAGATGGTATGGCGTCAAAGGAATCCCGGTCTGTTGATGAATACGCCAAAACACACGCATGAGCACCGCGATAATAAGCCGCTGTAATTGCATCAAATTCTTCTTGTCCGGCAGTATCCCACAACATTAGTCTTACGTCTTCTCCATCGACTCTATTATCATAAAAATAGATTTTAATCTATATTATTAAGAGAATAAGAAAATTTTTGTATCCAGGAAAGTTATATGATAAAATCGATTTTTTTTAAATGAAATTTAGTGTTATTGCAATGGCCTTGATTTCAATTAGCGCCTTTTAAAGGTTTCATATTATTTTCACCGATAGTCAATTTATTATGATAAGCATTTAGACTGCATTCGAAAATGCTCTATCTCTAAATACATAATTCAGAAATTACCTATTGACATTTTTAAAGATATAATCTCACCCCGACATTACACTCATCACGTTTTTAAAGATATGAGCTCATCCCGATGTTATACTTATCAAGAGCTGTCATTTGAGTACCCACATGCATTTTTCATATATTTACATCTATTATATATATGTATATTTGAAAAATATATCAAAAATTCATGTGGGTACTCAAATGAAAGCTCCTGATGAGTATAACATCGGGATGAGCTTATATCTTTAAAAACGTCAACATTTAAGAAAATATAGTGAAATTTAACAAAAGACATTATTTAATAAAGCAAAATTTTATTTATTTATACTTCACAAGTCGCAGAAGTCATTTAGTGACTACAAGGTTGCTAATAGTTTTTATTTTTAATATCAATAAAATTATATTTTTTTACTAACCAAACAATGATGAGCATAAAAATTTATTTCAAATCAAAATTATCAATTTAATATTACCTCAAATCAAAGTTTGATTTTTAATCATTTTTTTTTTATTTTTAAATGAAAAATAAATTTGTAAAAAATTGTACGTTTTATAAGAAAAAAATAAACTTACTCTATTTCTCGTTCTAAAAAATCTACACCGATAGTTTTTTTATAATCTCTTGTGTACGTTCCTTTACAAAATCTTTGGATCATCGAGGACTTGCCGACTGCACCATTTCCTACTATGACCACCTGAAATAAATACATTAGATTAGTAAGAAAATATAATTACATTTTACTAAGTAAATTTACAACATAAATTAGAGATTGTTAAAAGGTAATATTTTTGTTATTTTTGTATTGAACTGTCCAGTTAAGTATTATAATCGAAGACAGTAACGGTGCATTGGACACGTATACAAGAAAATGATGGGTCGTGTTGTGTAAAAGGGGCTACAATTTCAGTTGATAGGTCTACTTTTAAAGACCGGTCCAGACTCGGAAATTGATTCATTTATTTTTTCATAAATATTTATTTGGCATATAATGTTTAGATGAATTAATTTAGTCATTAATTAATTAATTGTTTAATTAGACCATTAGCTATTATAAAAAATAATTAATTGAAATTTTACTGACAATTGATCTGTAAAGTTGATTATCATTAATACTTGATGATCTTCGAGCTCATTAAGCAATGTAACGTGTGAGAATTGGTAAACCAAGTATAACAAGAGTACCGTTAAACACATGCAAAGAACAAGAGGGAGAGCTAACTACTCAGTTAGAATTAAGTAGCTTTATAAAAAAATATTTTACTGAAGAAAAATTATAGGTAATTAAATTAAATTTATATTAATAAATTAATGAAGAAAAAAATATTTTACATAAATCAATAAATTGTTTAATGATTTAAAAAGACTGGCGTTGAAATAAAATTAAAAGGGGGAATTTATTAAAAATGAGGGAAGGTGTAGACAAATGTATAATATATATAATACTAGTCGAAGCAATTTATACATTTTAAGTAGTGGCATAAAAATATACCTTGAGTGATATCTCGAGTTCTTCCTCCCGCATTCTGATCTCACCTTGCTTCTCATAATAATAATATCAAACTAAAAATTTCTTTATTAACAAAAACAGATATAATAAACTGGGCTTAATTAATAATAATTTAACATATTTATTATTTTATTTTCACCGACTTCTGTAAGAAATCACGAGATTGTTCGCGTACCATTGCCGTCAAGGAAAAACCGGACGTACTTGAATGCAAGTATTCTTCTTTTTTTTAATTTTTATTTCTTCATTTTTATTTACTAAAACTTATTTTAAAATTTTATTTTTACAGTTTGGTTGTAGTTTTTATTAAAAAGGTAATTTTTTTAATTTGAGACATGTGATTAGAACGCGCGAATCTCACTATATATAAAGGCCTACTGCGATAGCGTTACCGGTTGAGGGTCGAGGACAAACTAACACCTGTCTCGCCTTTTCACTTGCCTGCGAGCTACAAGAAATATCAACCACCTGGTTTTTATCAGGTCTAGGGAGTTTTAAGGAACTTACACAGTCACTAGACGATAAGTTACTAAATCTGATGCGAAGATTTAATTATCTTCTTACTTATGAATTAATTATTGAGTTTACAAAATTAGATTTGAAGAAATATACAAAATATTATAATACTGAAGTTAGCGATCAGCTGTCAATTTTGAAAATTTTTTTAACAAATTAATTACAATAAAAAAATTCTTCTAAAAATTTTCATTTGTAATTTTTATTAATTTTCACATTTGAAACTTTTTTATTAAATTATTTTTTAATAATTTAATTGCTATAAAATTCTAAATAAATTTTTAATATCTGTCAACTTCAGTGCTATAAAATATTTTATAAACTTTTCACTTTTTTTTTTTTTTTTTTTTTTAAAGAACTCACAAACATAATTTTTATAATGCATTCAATACAAATATATATCAGGTAAATAATATAAATATATAAGGTAAATATTTACAAGTAGGGTCAACCTTTAATTTTTATTTGTTTAAATGAAATTTCTATTTGATTTTATTGATATTTTTTTTTTGGAAAAATACAAAAAAGAATGAGTAATTAAAAAAAAAAAAAAAATTGATTATCACATTTTAAACAAATTTTCAAAAAAATTTATAAATTTTTTAGAAAATTATATCATCTTTTTTTTTTCTTCAATTATTCATTTTTTTATGTACTTAAAAAAAAAATACATTAAAAAAAGATAAAATAGAAATTTTATAAAAATCATGAGAGCCAAAATTTTTTTCAACTTTTGAAGGCAAAAAAGCTATCAAAATCTTAATTTTTTTCTTTCACGACATTTTTTATCCTAAATGCGCCGTAAAAACAAGCAGAATCAAGAAAAATTTGAAAATGTTGATTTTTCACATATTTATGGTCCAAAATGGAATTGAACTCACTTGTAAATAATTACCAATTTTTGTTTAGTATTTATGCTCTAGACGGATTGAAAAACCAAGCTATTAAATTTCTGTCAGACACCTGGTACTTAGAGTATCATCATAATAGAACCGATAGACTGATTTCTAAACAATTAATATATATGTATAAATTTCAAATATTTTATAAATTTTTGTTTTTTTTTATAATTAATTTTTTTTTAATTAAAAAAATAGGAATAAAAATAATTTTTATAGTGCAATCAATAAAAATATATTTTCTATGCGGGAAGTTAAAAAATTGATTATCATAATTTTACTAAATTTCACAAATTTTCAAAAAAATTTATAAATTTTTTAGAAAATTGTGATATTCACTTTTTTTTTCTTAAATTATTCATTTTTTTATGTACTTAAAAAAAAATACACCAAAAAAAGATAAAATAGAAATTTTATCTAAATCATGAGCCAAAATTTTTTTCAACTTTTGAAAGCAAAAAAACTATTAAAATCTTTATTTTTTTCCTTCCACGACATTTTGTCTTCTAAATGCGCTGTAAAAACAAGCAAAATAAAAAAAAATTAATAATTTTAATTTTCCAGCTATTTATGGCCCAAAATGGGGTTGACCCGACTTATAAATAAATATGAAGCTGCAATAATATTTTATTTAAAGTGTTGATAAAAAAGAACTGCTATATTTTTTTCATTGATTTTATTATCAATACAATAATTAATAATAATCAATATTATTCAAATAAGGCTAATTGTAATCAAAAGTAGAAAAAAAATCAACTGAGAAAATTTCATTTTAAAAAAAATATTTTCATACCTAAAAATTGAAAATTTTATCATAAATTATTGTAAAAATATCGATGTTCACTGGACGAACTCTTTGCCTCAATAAACTCATGGTATTTTTTAAGTAGTCTGAACAAGCTGATATAAATAAATAGTACGCTGTACTGTATATATAATTTGACAAAAAGCTTGCTAGAGCATTTACATTATTCGTAAACAATTGATAATGTTTATGCTTTGCAAAAAGGATACATTCAATTGCCTGGCTATTTTTTTTTTTTTTTTTTTTTTTTTTTGTGTAAAAGTCATTACCAATTAACGAAAATTCGTAAAAAAAACGAAGCATTTGTTAATTAGTTTGGCAAATATATATACTATATATATAATACATCGAAAGATACATTTTTTTTTTCTTAGAATACGCAGAGTTTCGTGAATCATAAATTATTCTTATTAAGAAGGAATGACGCGTCAAAAACAATAACAATCACACCCATTAAATCTTTCTTTATCATCTATTTTTCATGTAATTAATTAATTTATTTTTTTTAATTTTATTTTAGAAAAAACTTATTCAGTTAGTATAACACATGAGAGAGATAAATAAAGACCTCTCAATTGTTACTAATAAAAAATGATTGGTCTTAACTAACTTATACGATATTTATAAATACACATTGGCGTTGTTTTTCTTTTTGTTTAATGTAATTTTCCTTATAATTTATATAAACATTATCATTGTTTTCTCCATTAATATAATTGCCCAGCGGTAGATTGACTTCCGTGCACATATATGTAACAAACCAACTTTTTCCACATATGTATATGTGTCTTAAATGATACTAATTATGGTAATAATTATTCATCACAATTTTGTATCGAAAATCATTTTAACACATACACATTTCGATACTGCCTAATTACTTCTAATACGTCGTATCCTACAAAATTTGACAAATTGATTTGTTTTTTTTTTTAAATAAAATCATAACAATATTATGTAAATCATATTTAAAATTTAATAATACCGAAGTTAGCAGTCAGCTGTTAATTTTAAAAACTTTTTTAATAAATCAATTACAATAAAAAAATGCTTATCAAAATTTTCACTTGTAATTTTTACATGTGAAACTTTTTAATTCAATTTTTTTTTATTATAATTTAATTGCTATAAATGTCTAAAAAATTTTTTATATCTGTCAACTTCTATGTTATAAAATTTAAAGGTCAAATATAGTTTAATAATTATTTTTAAATAAATATTTTCATTTGTTGAATCTCATTTAATCAATGTTAAAAATTAACCATTTTTACTGTCTGCTGTAAAATTTTCTAAATGTGGGATGTGGGATACGACGTATTAGAATCGCAGTATCGATATATACTAGAGTGTGCAAAAACTTAACTTCCGTGATGGACCTTTTAAAATTGGAATTTTGAGTTTCGCTTTTAACAAAAGTTGTGTTTTGGCATTTCCTGACATATTTTGAGCGTAAAAGATTTATTCGATTTTCAGAGAATTTTTTAACAGGAGCTTTGTTTGGACATTTCTGCTGAAATTTTAAAATTTAGCAGATATTTATTAGTTTGTAGAATTTTTTAACAATTATATTATGGCGAAAATTAATAAAAAAAAAAATTGATATCTAGAAATTTTAAAAAATTATAAATACAATTTTTTAAAAATAATTTTTTAGAAAAGATTTATTTGTTAAATAAAATTAAAAACTTATCAAATGGCTGCTAACTTTGATGTCATAACTCCTGTAAAAAATTATGAAAATTAATTTAGCAGATATTTGATAATTTTTAAAATTTTTGTAACAAATAAATTATGACAAAAATAAAATTTTTTTAAATTGTAGAAATTACAAAAAATGAAAAATGCAATTTTTTTTTAAATAATTTTTTGGTCCAAACTTTTTTTGTTAAATAAAATTAAAAAATTAAAAAATTAAAAAGGTGACGGCTAACTTTAAGGTCATAAAAAATTCTATTAGAATAAAATAAATCCCTTACGCTCAAAATATGTCAGGGAATGCCAAAACACAACTCCTGTTAAAAGCGAAACTCAAAATTCCAATTTTAAGAGGTCCATTACGGAAGTTACATTTTGGCACATCCTATTATATACAGTAATACATTTTTTTTTTTTTTACATAGATATACATTTAAAATATTTTTCATGATGAAAACATTTATGTTTTTGACATGAAAAAATATTGACGGCTCTCTTGAGATGTTTATTTTTTTGACATGGAGCTCACTGCGTTTGTTACATATGTCAGTGGCAAAGTTAGCATTGTGTATATTATATATATTTATATTTATTATATAGAATGTTTATTTATATACATATGTGTATTTAAAATTAAGTGACGTAGTCATAATTTTTAGTTTTTATTTTTATTGATGATTTGTCAAAAGAAATAATTTGTTCTTATAAAAAAAACTAGATAAATATTTATGTATATAATTAAATTGACAGGAAATCAATTAAGGGAGATAGCCACTGTGAAATTAAAAAAAAAAAATTTTTTTTTTTTATTAAATCAAAGTTTATATAATCAAAAATATGTATCTAGAGTTTTGTATGAAAATTCTGAATATTTTTCGAGTTATAGTCAATTTTGTCGTTTTTCTCGAAAATACTTTTTTTGAACTGGTGGGAGCTGTAATTTACATAAATATGAATCGATTTGCAACTTTTTTTTTTTCGTATTCGTCTATTCAGTAGCTATCGTTGCACGTAAGGGATTTCGAAAATTTTGATTTTAAAAATTTTTTAGGGCTATTTGAATCCAAAAAAATGAAAAAATTTTTAACATGTCGCCAATTTTTTTTTAAATTTAAATTTTCAAAATTCTCTACACTGAGAAAAAAAATACTTTTATTAAGAAAATTTTTTTGATACAAGAATTTATGTTTTTGAAAATTTTCAAGAATATATATTCTTAGCTCAAGAACTTGTTAAATTGATTTAAATAATTTTTACTTAATTTAAATAAAGCTATTATCTTGTTTATCTATTATCCAAAGATAAATATTGATGCTCTTTTCTTCAGAAATTATTAATTAATAATAACAGAATATTTGATCGTGATCAAGTTTCTTGAACCAAGAAATTGTCAATTGAGCAAAAGTATTTTTTTTCTCAGTTTACGTGCAACGATAACGACATGCGTGCAAATTACAACGCTGTTTCATTTTTCTATTGGTGTTCCACAAAAATTCTAATAACTTTGTAATAACATGATATTTTTTGATAAAAATTTAGGAGAATAATCTTTAATGTCTACTTTATAAAACAAAAAAAAAATTCGATCTCTAAATTCCTATATTAAACCAGTAAAAAAAATTCCCAGTGGCTATCCCCCTTAATGATTTCATAGTACGTTAATAAATCAATAATTTTATGAAATTATCGCTATCGTAAGAAAAAATTACACTGGTATAGTGACTGTTACTTATTAATAATAATAAAAAATGTTTATCACTTGATAATAAAAATAAAAATAATAATAATAATAGTATGTATAAGATTATAAAAGAGTTACTTTTGTTAATTAATAATTAATCAATATAAAATATCATAATTTAAAGAAATAAAAATTAAATTGCGCAATCAATTGCTTTTGTATGGATAAATTTTTTTTTTTTCTAGCTAAATCGAATTAATATTTTTAATTTGTTCAGAAATATTGCAATTAATACTTTAAAAAATACACTGACTGGTATACTGAGCAAATTCAAAGAGAATTAAATAAAATCAATCAATAATATTTTCTATTCGTAAGATAATCGTCGCATTTTTGCCGTATGGACGGACCAGTTTGTAAATTATTTCACATTAGACATAATAATTAGTATTATCACTGATTAAAAAAGATTACTGAGTTACATTGATCATTGGAAGAATAAACGAAAAAATAAATATTTTCCATACTTTTTAAAAATTGATGAACACGATTCAATTGCAATCTACAGCTTATTATAATTTAATCATCATCATTCTTATATTTAAATGTTCCTTGAAATTCATAGACTATATAATTTATTGAAAAATGTCACTAAAGAGCATTTCAATACCATTAATAGATGAAATTTTACAATTTATATTGCTCATTTTAAAAATGGATTTTTTATTAACATAATAATCTAAGATTATAAAGATAATTACTTATAGATTTAATATAATAATTAATCATGGAAATTATTTTGTTATTTAATCTCGCTTACTTAACAATCATTCCTTCTATTTCTTTCGTTATATGGCAGCCAGAATATCATGTAAACAAATAGATGATAACCACGACGTTATAAAAATAAACATTACTATATCGATGATCGCAGTGAGATTACCAGTCTGAATTAATATTTATGTTTATATCTCTGTAAAACTTTTCAATTAGATGTTATTTGTTCGTTAATTTAATTTAATAGAACCATTGTTTCTCCAAAAGATACGAGACTCAGTAAGCAGATGCTTCTTTATATTCTGAGCCTTCCATTGTGAAGAAATCTTCGAGTTTCCATTGCAGTGTCTCGAAAGTTGGCCTCTTCATCGGATCTTTGTTCCAACATTCGAGCATTATATCATAAAGCGCCGTTGGGCATCCGGGAGGACAAGGCATTCTATAGCCGTGTTCAACTTGATGTAATACTTCAGCGTTTGTCATACCTAGAAAATATTTTTTAAATATTTCATTAAAATTAAAACACTTTTGATTTCACAAAATTTTGATTACAAAAAAGTAAATATTAAATTTACCAGGATATGGAATTCGACCATAGGTAACAAGTTCAGTCAAAAGGATACCAAATGACCATACGTCTGATTTAATACTGAATTTACTGTAGTTGGCAGCTTCGGGAGCTGTCCATTTTATTGGGAATCTTGCACCTACACGAGCTTCATACTCGTCTTCTTTTATTAATCGAGCTAAGCCAAAATCAGCTATTTTAACGATATTTCCATCGGCAACCAGAACATTTCGTGCTGCTAAATCTCGATGAATGTAATTTTGTGACTCAAGGTATGCCATACCAGCAGCTATTTGAGCAGACATATCAATTAATTGTTGAAGTTTCAATCCTCGACCTTTTCCTGAAATTTAAATTTATTTAAATAATTTTTAACCAAATTGTTTTTTTCTTTTTTATATTAATATATACTAGCAACCTTGCAGTCACTGTGATTGCCGTGACTTATGAACTATAAATAAATAAAATTAAGCTTTATTGAATAATGACTATTGTTAAACTGCACTGTACTTTTTTAAATATTGACGTTTTTAAAGATATACCTACATGCATTTTTGATATATATATATATATATATAATATATAAAAATATATAAAATATATGAAAAATTGATGTGGGTACTCAAATGGAATGTCTCGATGATTGTAACATCGGGATGAGATTATATCTTTAAAAATGTCAATAATTAAGAAATTATATTGTATTTTGTCAACTTATGATATTTTTAAAAGTATAAACTCATCATGATGTTACACTCATAGAGACTTTTCATTTGAGTACCCACATGTCTTTTGATATATTTTTCATATAAATATATCAAAAATATATAAAATATATGAAAAATTTATGTGGGTATTCAAATGAAAGGTCTCGATGAGAGTAACATCGGGATGAGTTTATATCTTTGAAAAAGTCAATATTTCACAAGATAAAAGGTAATTTCTTAATTATGTATCTAGAGATAGAGCATTTTCGAATGCTCACTAAATTTCACTAAAAAAATAACCGATTTTATCATATTTATAAAGATATATAATATAAATTATTTATAAAAATACTTGACAATTTTTTGAAAAATAAACTAAGCATAGAAAATTATTTATAAAAATCTCATTTATGATTTTTCAGAACTTCTAAAGATAAAGTTTTTCAATAAAACTTTATTGCTATAATTTTTCTGTTAAAAAATTCTAAAAATTATCAGATGTCTTTCAATTTCAGTATCATCAATCTATTTACCTTGTAAGAACTCAAGAAGACTGCCATTTCTCATGAGCTCTGTGATAATGTAAATAGGTTCTTCCATTGTACAAACAGCGTATAATTGAATAAGCTTAGCATGGCGTAGTTTTTTCATAATCTGTGCTTCTGCGAGGAAATCTTTAGGATCCATTGTGCCTGGTTTCAAAGTTTTAATAGCTACGGGCGTTGTATTATTCCATAATCCTTCCCATACTTCACCGAATTGTCCTTGTCCGAGTTTTCTTACAAACTTCAATGATGATCTATCAATCTCCCATTGATCCCTTGTTCTATGACTCAAGCCTTCGGTTACGGGTTTCTCCACCTAATAACATAAGCACATACGAGCCAGTCAATCGCTGTTAAATTATCAACTACTATCTGGAACTTGTGCATTTATTTATTAATATTTACACAAAGCGATTTAAGTTCGTCCTTCCTCACCTTATTTATAACTTATAATTATAACACTATTAATATACAGTTCATAAAGCTCCTCAATGTGAATAAGCATGAGATAATGAATTGCTAGCAACCAAGTACCATTAATTTGTTTGCATACATCTCAATATACAGTTAGCAATAATTATGAATATTAATAAATACTATTGAATATTTTATTTATTTTTTCTTTTTGTTTTGTAAACAATTGCATGAGTTACAAACTGGAAGATCGATATAAAATAGCACCATTCGAATAATAAAAACATAAATACAAATTTATTAATTAATTAATCATCACAATTAATTTCATCAGTCGTTTTCAGTACTATACTTAATTTAAGTGATTATGATTGTGAGCTTGAATAGTGTTCAGAACTACCTTCTCATAATTAATTATAAAATTTATCAGAAAATATACGAATGTAAATATTAATTGGATGGAAATTATTTTTCATGAACTTATTAATGTCATGAAAAATATTATTGACAGTAGTATTATTTTGTTATATTTAATGTAAGAAAGTTAATTTGATTTTTTTTTTTTTTTTTTTTTTTTTTTGTTGAAAATAACTATTTCTACAACAATGGATGAATTGATAGCACCAATTACACTGAATTCAATAACAAAGTTGTAATAGAATCTTGAAATTGTATATTTTCTAGGTGCTTTCAACTCGGGTGATTTATTACGTGAACCGTAAATACAACATAACACAATGAAACATGTGAAATATGATTTGTTCAGAAATTAATCATTTTTTTTTAAACTATTCTAGGTATTACTAGTATCTTTGGAACATGATGCCATATAACACGGGCTTGTGCTGTTTTGTGAGTAGCAAAATAAATGATAGAAGTATTTAATGGATAACATGGATAGATGATTTATAATACAAGAGAAAAAAATGAAAATATAGGTAAGAGTGTGAAACATAGAAAAAGTTCCAGTAATAATTGTCATAATTCGGACATGTAAATTTACCAAGAAAATCCAGCGGGAAGTAGGGCAAGCCATAACAGAGAAAAAAAACATCATCTAATCAGAGATCCAAGTTGTAAATAATATTTTTTTTTATTTTGTTTCACTTTGATAAAGGTTTTTTTTTTTTATAGCTAATTGCTTTTGTTGGTTTTTCTAATATTATTGTTTGAATAAAAATTTCTAACAGCAGCATTAAACTGTATTTACTGATTCGAAAAATCATGAGAGTGAGATTGCTCTAGATTTTTGATACTTTCGAGTATAAAATCACGCATGAGAATTTATCATCGCGAGGTTTTATATAAATTTTCACTAATAATAGAGATACGCTTTTTTATATGATACGTAAATTAATAATTAATTATAAATTGAAAATATTACCTGCACACACGGCTTGCAGAGATTTACACATAGTCCGTCAGCTTCTTTGCTGTAATGTTCAACAAGATCTTGAAGATTTCTAAATGTTGTACGTCTGGCTATGAAAAATCCGCCTTCGTCCAATTGTCGAATTCGATAATGCTTGACTGTGTCGCCATCGCGAACTAAATTTAAATTTCAAATATGTTAGATTTTTATTTATATAACAACAATACTGTGAATAAAAAACAATTTAAAAAAAAAAAAAAAACAAATTTTGTGACAATGTTAATATGATAAAGTGGGTTAACAGAGCTAAATTTGATATCACGAGACTTGCATTTGTGCTTTTTTATAGTTTAAGATTTTTTTTTAGCTATTGTTCATTTACTATGTCAAGTTTTCTACATAGTTTTAAATTTATTAATATTTCGAATGAAAAAATGAAATTAATTTATTTAATTTCTTTCTTCTCATTAAATAAATATATCCCTTCTTTTTAAAATTTAAAAATAATTTTTCATACAAAAAATTATTGATGAAAATAAAGTTAGCCGACATCTAAAAATATTGATAATTTTTTTTAATAAAAAAATTATTACAAAATAATTAAAAAAACAAATTTCATTTGTCAAAAATTTCAAAAACTTTAAGTGCAATTTTGAAAAAATATTTTTTTAGTTTTATTAATATCGTTAATTTTATTGATATAATTTTAAGTTTTCTGAGTTGAAATTATAAAAAGCAATATCAATATTTTTAATATTCTCAACAAATAAAAATATAAATTTTAATAATCGGGCAGCCACATAAAAATGACATGTTAGCTTTAATTAATTATCATCATAGAATAATTTTTTTTTTTTTTTTACCAGAAAGTGAATAGTCATTATGCCTGCTTTCAGAATCACGAATTAAAAATGCCCCATGATCATTCTCTGGCAATAGAAGTTTCTTCTCGGCCTCAATACGTTTGATCTTTCTGAAGTACCACCTATAAATACACACGAGACATGAGTATAAAAATTGAATGCATTTGGAGAAAGTTTGCATGTAATATCAGTGGAGCATTGCAAGAAAAATAAAAATTAATTGTCTGAAAAGTATGACCTTAAAAAGTAACTAATTAATAATAATGAGATAATAATAATTGAATAATTAATAAAGTAAAAATAAAAATAACTTACGGTTCAGCCTCAATAGATTTAAGTTTAGCAACATAATTGCTGGGTATGTAACCTTCTTGTCTGGTTCTCTTACTTCTAGCAAGCCACCAATCACCCTGAGTATCATTGAGTATCTCCAGATGCTCTCCTTTACGAAAACTAAGATCTTCATCAGTCCTAGCATCGTAATCATAGAGAGCAACGAAGACTTTTGCCGAAGGTACATCTGCATCTGGAATTTGTGGTACAGGTCGTATGGGATCTGGCGGAGGAGTTGGTACCGGACTGGCTTGTGAAGCAACTGCTTCAATACTAGGATTTCCAATCCTATCAGACTTTTCTGTCTCAGTATCTGTCGGGCTGCTAAAACAGTTTCCCATGATTTTTTTTTTTTTAATGTCTAATCACATTAAACAACAATAAAAACAATAACATCAACAACAATAACACAAAAAATGAACGTTGTTGCTTCTTTTCATAAATTAATTATCTCCAAATAGCTTTGGTAGTGTCAGCTGACTTTTTTTCATGCCACTTAATATTCTTTTATATTCTCATACACATTATTTGAATATCAAAAAACAAATTATTATTATTTTCACAATTTCCTGTTATGGAGTAAGGAAGTAAATCTTTGATGAGTAATCAAAAATAAACGTAATTAATTATTATACATATAAACGAAAAAAGAAAAAAAAAACTTGTATACAACTCATGAAAAATAATCTGACAAAGAAATAATTACTAATTAATTAAAAAAAAAAAAAAAAAAAAAATAATAATAATAATAATTAAAGAAAATAAAATAACAATTCACGACAGGGCGTTTCTTTGACAAATGTATGTAGGTGATTTAAGATATATTTTTTCACGCATCCGATGCGTCTCGTATATCGCCATGTATCCTCTATCCATGGATTGTAATACAAATCGACAGATGCTGTTAATAAATAATGACGGGTGAGTATCAGGAGAATGTAAAAAATTCCAAACTGTGATTATTATTATCCAGGAACTTGGCACGGTCAATAGCCATTGCAGCCACCAGTTACACTGTTTATTATATTTTTATTATTTATATATATGTATATATTATATTAAAACTTTTTAAGGACGTGTGAGGATTTTAAGGAGCAAAGTAATCCATCGAAACGTTTTCACATGCGCCGTAACAACTAAATATTCTGGAATCAATGGACGTGAGAGAACGTATAGTTAACGAGGGGTCGATACACGCCCAACTGGGACATACATAAGACACAAACTGTACAAGCCACTACTAAACCGTCAACCATAAACCGTAGGATTATTCACTTATATAAATATATAAATATACACACTATTAATATTAAATAAATGTTTTAAACTTTTAAAAACTATCAAAACACTCAACAATGTCCAAATGTCCAGTTGTGTCAGCAACAGTTGATAAAATTCATGATGATGATGATGATTATGACAAATAGAACAGCTCTAATTTAAAGAGCTATCGATACGACATTTTAACCACGAGTTACTATTACTTGCTAGTAGCTACTGGTCTATTGCTTATTGCTTGATAATACGTTTGTCCCCTTCTACATTACTTGTACATATATAATAAATATATATACCAGACCAGAACCAGGATAGGATTTACTGTCTTTTTTTTCTTATTGTCTTTATTTCACTCAGCTTGACAACGTTGGAAAAAGCGCGAGGTGAAAACATCACCCATAGTGAATAGTGAATATGCAGGTGGGTGAATGTGACCAAGTGCTGCTGCTGCTGCTGCTGCTGCTGCTGCTGCTGTCGTTGATGTTGCCTTTACTTAGATATTATATATCTTTTATCTTTTACTTTCTTATATTTGCAGCTACTCTATTCTACGGGATTTACGGGGTACAGAGTCGTACAAAACTAAGTTAGACTGGGAATTCAACTTTTGTTCGTACTTGCTCGTGTGCTGCCCGAACATACCCGATCTTTATATTTTCACTCTTTTATTATCTCTCTCTTTCGTCTATTAACTTTTAGAATTACTTCTTGCTCCTGTTGCTCCCTTTATTTCAAACCATCGACGACTGCTTACCAACCGTTTTTTATTTCATTTATTTCTTTACCTTATTTTTTGCTTCTTGTTCTTATTACCTGGCTACGAATCAATGTCTCAATAGGTTTTTCACTTTTTAAATTTATTTATTTATTATACAACTAGAATTACGTAAACTTATTTTTAATTTCATAGGTCCTATCAAAGTCTGACAGTTATTGTTGTTGTTTTTATATTCTGAAATTTTTTATTTCAAATATTTTAACTATTTTCTTTATAATAAAATTCATTGAGCTCCGCCCTGCTTCTTAAGGTTGATCGGGTGTGAGGTATAGTTTATGCTATTGCTTTCTCACTTGCTGGTATTATTGTCTTTCTTAAACATTATCGCTAACTCTCAATTTTACTTATAGTTATTTAAAAAAAAAAAAAAAATAAATAAAAATAAAAAAACTTTATCTATTAAAATTTTAATAAAACCTTAAATAGGAATTTGTAATTATGTTAAAGTTAGCTGTTACTTAATCATTTTTTAATTTTATTCAACAAACAAATTTGTTTCGTAAAATTATTTTTAAAAAATTGCATTTTTAATTTGTTAAAATTTATAAATTTCTATTTTTTTTTTTTATGACATTAAAGTTAGCTGTCACTTGACAATTTTTTAATTTTCTTTAACAAAAAAATTATTTTTAAAAAATTGCATTTTTAATTTATTAAAATTTCTACAAGTCCATTTTTTTAATAATTTTTTTTTGTTATAATTTATTTGATTAAAAAAATTAAAACAATTGTAAAGTGACAGCTAAATTTAATGTCATTTTTTTAATGCAGTAATTTATTTATTAAAAAAATTGTTAAAATTATTAAATATCTGCTGAATTAATAAAATTTTCAGGAATATATGTATATTTTTTTCTAACATAATCTTCAAGAAGCAATTTATAAAAATACAAATTTTTTTTTATCTTCAGCAGGTTTGGCGAGATTATTTAAAATATAAAAAATATATATGTTCAGTTTATAATTACTATGAACTACAAGTTAAAAGTCCGCTTTTTAATTATTAATTACACAAAAATTCTACATGACATTAAAGTTAACAGTCACTTAAAAATTAAAAAATTTTTTTTTAACAAATAAATTTGTTTTGAAAAACTATTTAAAAAAATTGTATTTTTTAATTTTTTAAATTTCTAAATGTTAATTTTTTTTCTACTTTTATTTCATCATCATTTATTTATTAAAAAAAATTCTTAAAACAAATAACATGTAAAAAATGCTTTCAAAAATTTACACTGCTTGTTTTTTTTTTATTTTTACATGTAGAATTTTTTTACAATTATTTCATTGCTATAAAATTATTAAAAAAGTTTCAGTACCTTAAAATTCTTAGTAAAATTTTTTTAAAATAATTATTTTATACGTATATAATATATGACACTGAAGTTGACAGACATTGAACATTTTTTTAGAAATTTATGGCAATTAAATTATTAAGAAAAAAAAAAAAAAAAAAATAATATTAAAAAAATTCCACATATGAAAATTGATAAAGATTACAAGTGAAAATTTTTAGAAGAATTTTTTTATTATAATTAATTTGCTATAAAAATATTTAAAATTGACAGCTGAGAGCTAACTTCAGCATCACATATAATATCGATTATCAACATTTTCATCTTTACATTGCTTTAATGTCCGATTAACCTTAATTAAAGATTTTTCTAGAATGATGAATTCTTGAAAAGACCTTGAAAATACACCTCTACTTTCAATAAGCATTCTTATATATATAATAGGTACAAGTCAAATTATAAAAAATTCCATACATGTAAAATGACACCGAAGTTGGCAGACATTAAAAATTATTTTAAAATTTCACAACAATGTAATTGTTATAAAAAAAATTTAATTAAAAAATTGTACATGTGAAAATTAATAAAAATTACAAGTGAAAATTTTTAGAAGCATTTTTTTATTGCAATTTATTTGTTATTAAAATTTTTAAAATTGACAGCTCACGGCTAACTTCAGCATTATAGATGTATAATACAAGTACTAACACAGACAAGTTGGATGGAATACAGTCGATAAGTCAGAACGACAGAATCAGCTGACAGAGTTGAAATGTCAAGAGATCTCATAAGTTTACCCGGCAATTATATGGAAACATTTCCAATCACCTGAAAAAAATTTTCCGTTAAAAATTGTAAGTTTTTTAAAAACAATGATGATAATAAATAATTTTATTTATACTAACAACACTTGTTTTTCTGAGTTATAGCGGTGAAAAATCCAATCATTGGAGGTTAAGGTTCTCAATTTGTAAATAAGAACAAAAGGTGAATTGTTTATAAACAATTGCTGATAATAATATGTCAGTACTTGGATTTTTTCCAATCGAAGGAGCTTTTCATCGTGCACTAATCTTCATGTTCAAACTGGCCTGGAAGTCCCGATTCCGACTACCTGTTCTCATGATTGCAGCCTTTGTTGTTATGGATATCAGAATGCAGCTAGAAATAGACGTCCACGTTAGAGATGCCGATAACCCAGAGAATCCTTAAATGTTTTTCTTATTATTTTTGTTATAAGTTATTTTTAAAATTTAAATTATTTATTTTGTTAAAAAGTGTACATATGCCTAAAATTTTAACTGAAATATTTTTTTTATATTTTAGATGGTAAGCAAATTAATATTTGATACGGCGAATTTAATTATGCAATACTAATAATACAATGTTTATCTAATTGTGACCAAATGTGATTTTTAGAATTGAATAGTTGTGAAATTTAAGTAATACAATGAAACCTTTTGTATCTTAATTAAAAAATTTTTAAGGTTTCCATTTCAGTATATATATATATATATATATATATATATATATATATATATATATATATATATACAAAAGAATTAAATTGAATAGTTACTACAATTGTTCACTGTCAAACAAAAAAGGGTCGTAGAATGTTTATAAATTCAACTGTTACTTTGTTAACTATTTTTTTTTGTTTTTAATGTTATTGTTGAGATTTCTTGCCGAGAAGCTTTGAACTCTGATGAAGATATCGGTTTTCCACCGATAACGGATATGGTGAATAATTTATTTAATTTTAATAATTAATATTAATACTTATAGTTTTATTTCTATCACATTTATGTGTTTTACAAAGCATTTAACATTAGAGTTAATTTTTAAATATTTTAACACTTGTATAATTTTATTATTTGTTTTAGAGTGAGTCTCTTCGGGAAAAATTGATTGAGAGTCATACTCAAGTTCCTTGTATTATTGAATATCAAATTGTAAGTAGATATATTTTTTGAGTCCCGGAAAAAATTTTAAAGTTATGAAAAATTCATATTATTTCATTAAAATTATTATAAAATAAAAATTGTAAATTTATTAATTAATATTAATAATAATAATTTTATTAAAAAATAACATCCTTACACATGAAAGAACAAGATGACATCGGATGTCTTCTCAGATTATATTCAGTGATATCTGTGGTGAAAAAAATTTTCAGATAATAGCTAGTATTATACCGATTATACTGGGTGATATTTGGATTATACTCAGTGTTATCTGGATTATACTCGCTACTATCTGAAATTTTTTTTTCCACTCTGTATATAATAATCTGGGATGATATTCAGTGTCATCTTGTTCTTTCCGTGTATAATCCTAACTAAAATTGTCGTTAAAAATTGTTAATTATTACATATATATTCACCCGAGGATGGTATGAGTACTTATACCGGTAACAGTTTGGTAAAAATAATTAATAAATGAAAATTGAATTAATTTACCATCATTTAGATCGGGAAAGTTGGCTTACAAATAATAAATGCTTTTTAATAAATAAAATCACCGATCTTAGAAATACTGTTGAATAATCATTATTATTATTATTGTGATTATTATAATTTTAATGACATAATATGAATTTTTCATAACTTAAAAATTTTTCCGGGTCTATTTTTTCCGATTACCATATTTTTTTTTTTTTAATAATTCAAGTCTGTATCATTTTTAGTTTTAATTTTTTTACTCTAATTAATTAAATTTATTTATTATGATTTTTTTTTCATTACAGACAAAACGAAAAGTAGGAGAATGTGTAAAATTAACTGGAAGTATCCGCGGATGTGTTTCTGATTCATTAGTCAACCCATTTCACCCCGACTGTTTGTAAAAACTCAAGAAAATTATTTTTACTGAATAAATTTGTACAATACTCTTATTGATCTACAAATGAATAAATAAATATTTAAAGATAAAACTTTATTTATTTAAAAGATCAAGTGTGACATGGTGATAGATTTTATTAAATCCCTCTTGAGCTGAGGTGATAAGTTTGGATTAACTATGATCGCAAAACCACAGGGATGCAGTTGAGGATTCATTGCCCGGAAATAATTTACTTGAATGACAAATATTTATCAATGTTAATGTTAATACTTTGTTTAAGTTTTCTGGAGGGGATGTAGGTATAAAATAAGATGTAGGTAAGTAGTTTCTAGCAACAATGAAGTTCCGAAGTGTAGTTTGTTTGGCGCTCCTCGGATTCTGTGGGGTTAAAGCTAATTATTTCGGTTATTACTTGATATTAATTAAAATTTTAATTATTTTTCAAAAATTGACTCATAAATGGTATATTTTTTTAGCCAATATTTTGAACGCGTTGTACCAAGATGTGAAATTTATCAATCAGAGAGTTGATCAAGTTAATTTCGATGCTATTTTCGGAGTTGCGCTTGCAGAAGGTATTTTTTTTTTTTAATTCAGTGATTGTTTTGATTAATTAAAAATTAAACGATTATTTTTAGCTAACTTAATTGCGGTTTTGTCATCGAATGATAAATTTTTATCTGATGATCAGTGGGATTCACTCAATGAAATTGTAAGCTTGTGTCGAAGATCGCGGATTTATTTCAGTGAAAAATTAAAGACTAAAAACGATTCTTTTTTTAACCGTAAGTACTTGATAATAATCAATATTTAATAATCATAATTTAATTATTTTATTTAGATCCATAGAATTGGATATTAATTAAATTCAGGTGGTTTCGGATTGTATTATTTATCCGATGCGACATATTTTCTAATTCCGCAATGTCTCGTTGCACATCGCTACTTTTTCAGGCGTCTAAAAATTAATGTAAATCAAATTGATTAGATTACATACATGAATTGCAATAAAGAAATTAATTTAAATAATACAATTATAATTAGAAAAATAAAAGAATTCTATTTTTCTTACAAATACTTATTTAAATAAATTATTTAAAAAAAATGTATAAGTATACTAGCAACCTTGCAGTCACATAGTGACTGCCGTGACTTGTGAACTATAAATAAATAAAATTTTGATTTATTAAATAATGACTTCTGTTGAATTGTACTGTACTTTCTTAACTATCGGCTTTTTTAAAGATATGAGTTCATCCCAAGGTTACACTCATCAAGAGCTTTTATTTGAGTACCCACATGCATTTTTGATATATTTTTCATATAAACATATATATAATATATGTAAATATATGAAAAATTGATGTGGGTACTCAAATGAAAGGTCTCGATGAGTGTAACATCGGGATGAGCTTATATCTTTAAAAATGTCAATAGTTCACAAGATACAAGTTCATTTCTTAATTATGTATCTAGAGTTAGAGTATTTTTGAATGCAACCTAAATACTTATCATAATTAATTGACTATCGGTGAGAATGATATGAAACCTCGAAAAGGCACAAATTCAAGTCAAGACCTTTGCAATGACACTAAATTTCACGAAAAAAACCGATTTTATTCTATGACTATCCTGGACACAAAATTTTCTTATTCTCTTAATAATATAGATTATTAGTTTTTCAGTAGTTAAATACGTGTTTCATAAAGTATATATTATTAATTCTTTAAACAAGGAGATCTAATTACGTGTATAATATTATTTACACTACAATTGAATTATAATTATTATTTAAACACGTGTATATTTATTATAATTAAATAACAATTGAATTCAAAGGGATAAAAATTCTGATACAATCAGAAATTTGGATTAAACCAATAAATTGGCATTTCGGAGTCCTAAACTCTTCGTTTCAATCAAACTTTACATTATCAGAAGATCAGTCAATTTCATTAATTATGAAGGGTACACCTCAAGAGGCTGAAAGTGATTATTGTCTTGCCGAACTGAGTCAAGATAACTGCCATATATCAAATATATGTATGGACATGTTGTTGCGTAAAGATGGCTCCCGAGGGTATCCCTTGACTCATAGATTGTTATACGTTAAAACTGCAAGGGCCGTAAGTGTTATAAAAACTTGTCTTAAAAATAATTAAAATTTTATAAAATAATTAATCATAGACTTATATTTAAAGTTACAATGCACAGAAAATTATAGAGCTAATTTAACGGATCTAACAGAAAATTATTGTCGAGATATTTTCAACGATTTGATTGAGTTAGAGTTTAATGGATTTCCCTCAATTTCACGGGACTTAATAATGGAACAAAGTAAAATTATTTTTATATATTTCAATTATAATTATATAATTAATTTTTGATTGAGCTTTTTCTTCTTTTTCAGTTTCTTTATGCGGTATGGAAGGATTTTTAGAATTTGTAAATGAACATTACGGAAATTTAATAATTAGATGGCAAAATTCTCATGGATGCTTTTCAGCCCTCAAGTAATTTAAATTAATTAATTAATAGCTTAACAAGTCGTTAATTAAACATTTTATATTCTTCATGATAAATTAATTGATTGAAATTTCTTGTTGAATTTTTATTAGTTCCCACACAGTTCGTTCTCGTTCCAAAAGAGCAACAAGCCTCTTAGATTATGGATGTGACAGTCATGCTACTGGAGTGGCTGCAGCTGCATTAAGCGTATTAATACGCGAATTTATAGAAAACTAAACTACAGAATCTCCAATCATAACTCTGAAAGTATTACTCAGTAATTTTTTAAACATAGGGGAAGGTGGTCTAAAGCGGGTAAGCTAACGAAGAAGGCCTAGAAGTTTTAGTTTTTCTTCGACACTCACGAATATTATTTTATCCGACATAGTAGTGATCGAACTTCAATATTAGATAAGAATATTGTCTTAGTTTGGGCCTAAGAATTTTTTGTCAATAAAAAATAAAAACTGTTTAAAAACTCGCTTTGCCCTATCCCTTAGCCCAAAGCTGATAAGTCTTACAAATAGACACTGAAAAAAAATGAACTTGAATCAAGAGAAAAATTCTTGAACGAAGAAAATATTTTTGAAGAGTTTTATTTTCTTAAATTAAGAGACAAAAATTCTTGAACTAAGTAAAATTTATTTAAACCAATAAAAATTTCTTAGTTTAAGAATTTTCTACTCAAATCAAGAATATGAAATTTTTCAAAATTATTTACTTGATTCAAGTAAATTTTTTTTCTGTGGATGAATTCAAGAAAATTTATTTAAGTCAAGAAAAGTTTCTTATTTAGAAAAAATTCAGCCTCTTGCTTCAAAAAAATTTAGTTCTTGATAGACGTGAATTTTCTTGTCTTGAGAAAATTTCTCTCTTGCTCCAAAAATTAAATATTTCAATAGAAGTAAATTTTCATAAATATTTTTATTGATTAACATATCAAATGGGAAGATTAAATAATATCAAATCATTTTTTTTTTATTCAATATGTATAATTGTACGCTAAAATAATATAAAATGGGTATCAAATATTCTAGAGAAAAATTTTCTCAGGGTGAGAAAATTTTTTCTCAGCTGAAGTAGGCGGCGCTGCTTCCCTAAAGTATCTAAAAATCTTGATCAAATATAAAAATTTATTGTATCAAGTATTTATGATAATTTGAATTAAGAAAAATTACTTCCACCAAGAATAGAATTTCAAGAAAAATTTTTACTTCGGCCAACACAAAGTCTGTCTTCTTTCAGGCACCCGAAAATTTTCTTAAGTCAAGAATTTTGTTCTTCAGTCAAGAAATTTTTCTTTCTGTGTATATTTACGTATTACTTGATAATATTGTATGACAAAATAAATATAGAATTGAATGAGAGCAGCGCAAGTAGGTACCCATTTTGCCCCAGTACACGTTTTTTTGCTAAACAATTGTAAAATCAAAAATACAAAGAGAACCGTCCGAACTTGTATCGTCCTTTAGAGTTAAATGGTTCCAAAATAATATTATCATAAGTGTAATAGTGTCCGAATCATCTGATGACACATTCCATTCGTAATTTTAACAAATTTAGCAATTTCTTTATTTTGTATTTAGTTACTTTCTGTCAAAATTCGAACACCCAATCAGAACTTTCAATTACTCAGGAGTGTTCTCATGATCACTACAAATGCATACTTTGACATTCGCACTCAATGTCACAATAAAACAGCACCTACCCATTTTGGGCGAGGTACCCGCTTTAGGCTACCTTCCCCTACATGTAAATTAGGGTGATTAAAAAAAAAAGAATATTTTTTTTTTCGTTTGGTACTCTGAAAAATAGGTTCCTAGACACCTCTAAGAAAGCCTCTCCAAGCATGAGTTCTTAATTGTAACGGGAAGGTCCTCCTTCTTACAGTTTTCTATTTTTTCTTATTATCAGATAGAAAAATTTATATCTCGCTTCCAACTACTTGAAAAAATATCTTGTTCCTTAGATTTTGTAGGAAATTGAATGCTCTACAAAAAAGGTCTCTTACGATTTTTTCGTAAACCCAACCGTTTAAAAGATATTAACGGTTAAAGTTTGATTATTTTTGGGAAAATTTTTATTTCTTATGAATTTTATAACTCAATGAAAAAAATCATTATGAATGATGAAACTCATAGTTTTGTAGGAAATTTACTGCTCTATAAAAATGGTCTCTTATGATTTTTCGATCAAGTTGAGCGTTTACGAGATATTCATCGTCAAACATCAATGCATATCAATTTTTCTAGTTTTTGATCAATAATTCGAAAAATTTCAATTTATTCTGTGAGTTTCAAGGAAATTTAGACAAATTTGAGTTTTTATTATAAAAGCAACTCCTATAGATGTTTTCTGTTCAAAAATTCATTTGAAAGTTTTTATTCTAATAATATTTTTTTAAATTTTATCTTTAATAATTTAAAATCTTAATCGCGTTGTCATTTATTATTATGAAATTTGTTCAGTGCGTATTTTTAAATTGTTTTTCACAAAATATACATAAAATTTTCGTTCGAGGGGATTTTTGTTTTGAATTCCATTTCTTCTTCTGTTTGTCTTCTGAAACTAACGCCATCTATGTTTTTACTCTCAACTATCTTCAGTATCTACCCATTTAATACCGTATTTTCAGTGTTCCTAAAACTGATCATCTTGAATACGTAATAAAATAATTCATTTTAAATAAGTCTTATAATCATCACATAAATTTATTTATCATCAATTAACCTACAATGAATAAAGAAATACGTTTTATCGGAATACCTCTACAAAGAATTTCGGAACGTAAGTTACCAAAAGTGAAAGAGGTTATGCGTGTGTTTTTCTACCAACTTAAAATTTTAAAGTATTCAATCAAACAAAGTGCTAAAAATTCAGTTGACCAAGTTATTGAACTGTGGAGAAAAAATTAGATTCCAACTAGTGGAGCTCCTAATGCAGTCAAAAAATTTCTTCGCTATCACAGTCAATGGTTAAAATTACAAAAAATTTCGATAAAAAGAATTCAGCGCAAAACCAAAAGGAAATGAAATTTCAGACTGATCTTGAACAATTATTCGACATTGTGAGCGAAAAATCCTTAAAAGTGCTTGATGATAATATTAGAAAGTTGTATTTGGATTAAAAATTCGGTACCCATAAAGAGATTCTTTCTAATAATGTACCTGTATCAAACTTAACCACAACTATGATGGGAATAGATGAGAGTAGTAAGTATCTGAGATATTTAATTATTATAAAGTCAGGTAGTAGTGTAACTTTTCATAGATGACTAGATGACTGGTGCAATTCATCATGCTAGGTGGATGGCGAAGGCAATTTACAGTTTAAAAATGTTTCTATTCAGAAATGAATTTAAACTTTCTAATAAAGAATTGGACGGTCTTCGGCAAATTTGTATATTTATAGTTACACTGTATTTAAAAGCTTAGTTTTCATCAACTTCTGCAACAACTGCTGCTAATCATGACTTGCAGTTTTGAAAAATTTATTCGAGTACAAAAATATCAATTCATTGATTTCTTCAGCAACTTGTGAAAAAATGATTTTGCATTTATGGTATTTAAGTGATGAACTTGCCATTTTATCATTATTTGACGATACCGTTTCATTGGAAGTAAAAAAATATTGTTGGAGCTGTTAATACTCGTAACGGTACAGATTCTAAAGCTAAAAAATTTATAATTGATAAAAACGATTTGAATTCATTAACGCAAAAAGTCTGAGTGACTTTGTTTCTAAAAAGTCTTTAAATCTCTTTAAAATCTTTGATTTACCATATGACTTCCTTGATAAAGATATTGAATCGTGGCCTACTAATGACAGTTACATTGAAAATAAAGAATACTTTAACCAATTGAAAGTTGTTAATGATTCAGCAGAACGAGCTGTTGCATTAGTTAGTGAGTATAATCCATGCTTGACAAAAATGAAGAGCAATTCCAATACTTATTGCAAATTATTAAAGAACATCGAAAAAACTACCCAAACTGCAATAGAGGAAATTATTTACAGTAAAAGTGTACCGTTATGTTGAAAATATTGAAAATTATATGGCAGTTGATAATTAAATAAATAAATTCTTCGATAAAAAAGTGAAACACACTAAATTGAATTATATATTTAAAAAAATGCACTAATTTTTTTGTTTTAATGTAATCAAACATGTCCAAGACTAAAAAAACTAATTAAAAAAATAGTTCATAACATATTTCTATTCATAGAAACTCAAATTTGTCTAAATTTCCTTGAAACTCACAGAATAAATTGAAATTTTTCGAATTATTGATCAAAAACTAGAAAAATTGATATGCATTGATGTTTGACGATGAATATCTCGTAAACGCTCAACTTGATCGAAAAATCATAAGAGACCATTTTTATAGAGCAGTAAATTTCCTACAAAACTATGAGTTTCATCATTCATAATGATTTTTTCATTGAGTTATAAGATTCATAAGAAATAAAAATTTTCCCAAAAATAATCAAACTTTAACCGTTAATATCTTTTAAACGGTTGGGTTTACGAAAAAATCGTAAGAGACCTTTTTTGTAGAGCATTCAATTTCCTACAAAATCTAAGGAACAAGATATTTTTTCAAGTAGTTGGAAGCGAGATATAAATTTTTCTATCTGATAATAAGAAAAAATAGAAAACTGTAAGAAGGAGGACCTTCCCGTTACAATTAAGAACTCATGCTTGGAGAGGCTTTCTTAGAGGTGTCTAGGAACCTATTTTTCAGAGTACCAAACGAAAAAAAAAATATTCTTTTTTTTTGAATCACCCTAATGTAAATTATTTAAGAATTATTTTAAAAATATAGTGTAAATATGAGTATTTATGATTTTGATTATAAAATAAACTAATAATAAATATTTAAATAAAGTTAATATTACAAAATTATTTTAATTAATTAAAAATAAATAATTCGTTCACCAAAAATCTATGCTAATATGACTTCACGTGACTCTAAACTTCATTGCAACATTAATCAGTCATATGCAAGATAATTTAAATAAATATACAAAACCACGTACATGCAAATAAGTACGCGAGATAAAAGGCCCCTTACTTTTATCATAAAAATAATAATTTATCGGTAATAAATTAGTAAGGAACACTTAAGGCAAGGCTTTGGTTAATGTTCTCCGTTATTCAAACGGCGTTTGTTTCTTCTTATGGTCGTCGATAATTGTAAGGTCGCCCGTAAGGCCCGACTTTCACATTGTTCTTCTCGATTCTCAATTGTTGGAAGAAGCAATACACTACCACCCACAAGTAAGTATAAATCGCTGAAAAAAAATTATTACATATTTTACTAACAATTTGCAAATAATATAAAAAAGTATGACTCTGAAGTTAACAGATACTGGAAACTGTTTTGTAATTTTATAGAAATTATAATCAAATAAATTAAAAAAAAAAATTCCATTTGTGAAAATTAAAAAATTATAAAAATTTTTAGATTTTTTAAAAATAAAATTATGAAAATTGATTTAGCAAATATTTTATAATTTTAAAAATTTTTGTAACAAATAAATTATGGCGAAAAAAAATTATTTTAATTGTAGAAATTTTTTAAAATTCAAGAAGCAATTTTTTAAAAATCGTTTTTGGGAGGAAATTTATTTGATAAAAAAAATTAAAAAATTTTGAAGTGACAGCTAAATTTGATGTAATATTAATTACATTTTTAATTTTAAAAATTTTCTACAATTTAATAAAATTTTTTTTTGCCATAATTTATTTTTTACAAAAATTCTTAAAATTATTAAAATTGATTCATTATAAAAATTAAAATAATACTAAAGTTAGCCGACGTTTTTAATTTTTTGAATATTTTTATTGAAAAAATTTTTCAAAACAAAAATTTTTTCAAAAATTGCACTTTTAGTTTTTCAAATTTTTTACAAATGAAATTTGTTTTTTATTTTTTTTTAAATAATTTTTTCAATAAAAAAAAAATCTAAAAAATTTTAGCTGCTAGCTAACTGGATCTTCATAACTTCAGTATCATAAAAAAGTTGTTGTTTTAGACGTGAAGAATACTTACCAACAAATATCAGGCCGATTATCAGGCATAGAACGCCATTAAGAACTTTGTGATTAACCATAGAAGCTATTGAGGTGTATAAAACACTTACGAGCGCTCCGATGGCTAACATTAATCCTAATACAACCCAGGGCAGCATCATGAACGTGTTTTTCTGAAATTAATTATCGTGAGTAGCCAATAAAATAATTGAAATAGATTTTAAAGTAGGCTTTTTATAATTATAAGTTACTTTGAGCGCCCCAACAATCAATAATGTCGAGATTAATATCGTCATGCAGAGATTTATCGCAAAGATGATCTTCACGATTGATTTGTCGAGTATGTCGAGCACTATCATCTTCAGCTCGATGTTGAGAGTAAATATCAGGATTAATGTTATTATTGATAGTATCTGAAATACAAAATTTGTTATTTTATCATTTATTACATTAGAGTTTGTTATCTGATTTTGTGGTACTTACTATTCCACATATTCCGGTGAATATCGTGCCGGTTTTTAATGAAAAACATCCACAGCAGGTGTTTACTTGAATTCTGTAAAGTAAAATATTTAAATAATAGAATTTTATTAAAAAAAAAAAACATGGCATTTGCTGAATAAATTTATTTTTTATAAATAATTTTTAAATCTAAAAATAAATATATCAATGTAAATTAAGTTAGCCGACGAATTTTTTTTTACAAAAAAACTTTGAATTGTATAAAATTTAAAAAACAATGCGTGAAATTTTTTTTCTGGTTATACCGCCCCAGATTACACTGGATATAATCCGAAAAAATATCCCGTATAATTTGAATTATTCTCAGTAGAATCTTGGATTACATAATTTTTTCAAAAATTGTGATATTTAACTTTTTTCTTTTTTAATTTGTTAAAATTGTGATAGTTAATTTTTTTTTTAAATTGTTCATTTTTTTTATGTATTTTTCAAAAATGCAATGCAATGCTTGGATAGAAAATATTTAAGGATCATTTAAGCACAATTTTTCCAATAATTTGGAGTTGAAAAGCTTTTGGTAAATATTTTTAAGCAGGGTCACTATTTTAATTTTTATTTTTTTGAACGAAATTTCTATTTAATTTTATTGATTTATTAAAATAAAATGCGCAATTAGAAAAAGATTGATTACCACAATTTTCAAAAATTTTACAAATTAAAAAAAAATTTATAAATTAAAAAAGAAAAAAGTTGAATATCACAATTTTTGAAAAAATTATCTAATCCAAGATTCTACTGAGTATAATTCAAAATTACTTGGTCAAATCGGAGATTACATTGAGTATAATACAAAAATAATTTAGTATAATCTGGATTATATCTGAAATTTTTTTTTACCATAGATAACACTGAGTATAATATGGTGGGAGGATATGCAGTGTATTTTTGTTCTTTCCGTGTAGTTGATTTTGAATTATCAATAAAATTGACATGATTTATTATAATACTAAAGTTTGCCGACGTTTTTAATTTTTTGATTTTTTTTTTTTTAATTATTAAATTAGCACTAAAAAATATTTTTAAAAAATTTCACGCATTGTTTTTTAATTTTTTTATAATTGAAAATTTTCTTGTAAAAAAAAATTCTAAAAATTTTTATACGTCGGATAGCTTAATTTACATTGATTTATTTATAAATTTAAATTTATTCAATTTAAAAAAAGATAAATATTGATGACATTTATCCGGGTATAATTTAATGAAAAAAATAAAAATATTTATCAGTATTTTAAAAATTAAGCGTCTTTCCGCGAGCCTAAATTGAAGCGCTTATGCAAAAGCCTATAATAAGAATATTAAGACCTGACATTTAAAAGAAATGTCAGTGGGTAAACTTGAATATATTTAAATAAAAATAAATCCTCAAGATAAATAACCTTATTAAGTATTCGTTAAGTATATATTAAGTTAAGTCGAGTGACAATCAGAGAAAATAAATCACTGAAATGAATAATTATCCCTATTAACCGGTGACGCTTCTGAATTGCAGGTGTCCAAAAAGCTGAGATAAGAATAGTTAGATATATAGGTCAATGGCGAATGCCGGCTCCCACCAACTAAACCAGCCGCTTACTATTTCGGATTCTGTATAACATACAATAAGTATAAGTGCATATTCTGTTGCTGACCTTCCACATTTGTCATCAAATTGGAAGCGGTCTCATTGAGTTTTTCTTTAAAAGGTAAACTAAAGATCCAGAAGCGTGGGTTACCGTTGTCAAAGTCATCAAGTTTTTTTAAATATTCATTTTTATTCAGACGTAGGCTTATTTTTATTTTTTTTTATAACTTATATGTTTGTATTTCATTAATTATAGTCTGTGAATTTTCATTTTGTTTTTATAATCATGTAATCGATAATATTTTATTAAATTAATCTTGAATACTTAAATTTAAAATAATATTAAAGTTAGAAGACGATTTTTAATTATTTTATTTTTTTTTATTTATTAAGTTGGAACAAAAAAATATTTTTTAAAAATTGCACTCATAATTTTTCATATTTTTTATAAATGAAAATTTTTTTGTAATAATTTTTTCAATAAAAAAAATTTTTTTTAATTTTTAAATGTCGCCTAACTTAATTTTTATAAATTTAAATGACACTGAAATTAGCAGACACTACAATTTTTGTTATTTATCTCTAATATTAAACTAGTTATAGAAAATTATTAAAAAAAAATTGCATTTATTATTTTTTACACCTTTTAACTCTTAAATTTTTAAAATAAATATTTCTTGAATTAATTTGTTTGTTAAAAAATTCTAAAAATTATCAGATGTAAAGTAAATTTTAAAACTAAACTAGTTATAGAAAATTATTAAAAAAAAAAAACATTGCATTTATTATTTTTTTACAGTTTTTAAATGTGAAATTTCTAAAATAAATATTTCTTGAATTAATTTATTTGTTAAAAAATTCTAAAAATTATCATATGTGAAGTAAACTAGTTGTAGAAAATTATTTAAAAAAAATAGCATTTATTATTTTTTACAGCTTTTAAATATGAAATTTTTTAAATAAATAATTTTTACATAAACTTATTTGTTAATAAATTGTAAAAATGATTAGATCTCTGAATTTCAAAATCATAAATTTAATTACAGAATTTCACAAACTAATTGATATTATTATGTTGAAAAATAAAATAAAATTTTTTTACTTCTTCTAGGTAATAACAACTCGAGCTATTCTGAGGAATGACTTAAGTTTTAAGTACCGTGTAAAGCAATTGATACAGATCTAAGTAACAAATACACGAGAGAGATCATTGGATGAGCATGACGGTCACGGGAGGCCATGAGACTCCGGTCGAGGTTTTATCGAGGCCCCCCATAAGGAAACACGACGTGTTGGTCTTCCTTGTTTAAATCTTACTCTCCCTCTCCCCTCACTGTTTACCGTCCTCGCTCTCTCGTTTACCTCAACTAAATAACAACTGCGTCATCGGTTTGACTCGTTTTTATTCGCATACTCAATTATTGCATAAATAATTATAACAAACAAATCATAATACTATTTATTCATATAAATTTCTATATTTACGTCCACCACAAGTTATTTTAAAAATTAAAAATAATTTTGTATGTGTATCACTTTCAATGTATTAAATCGGCACTAATCCCACAGGCTTTTAATTTTAAAAATAAAGATGAGTCAACGTCTAGTTGTATTAAAAAATAAATATAGTTACACCCTCATAGATTATCGACAATTTTAAATTGTTACTGTTCATATTTTTAAAAAAAAAAAAAAAAAAAAAAATTAACTTTTAAACATTTCTTCCCAACATTTTGGAGCACCATAATCTAATTAATTGTTTTATAATTATATTTTTAGCATTATGTAATTTTTAATTACTAATGAGGTCAATAATTTTAAAATAAAAATAAAAAAGAAGCTTCTATTGAACCCGATAAAAACTTGTGTAAAAAATAGTTTGGTATTTTACGAAGAAATAGATATCACATGCCACTTAATTTAAGATCGGTAACAGCCCTCGATTAGTATTTAAAATAAATAAAACCGACCTATTTTATTTTTTTTAACAAATAAATTATTTAATAAATTTATTTACTTTTCCATTGTGAAAAACTGAAGAAGACTGCTTGTTAAATAAAACTTTTTATTTTTAAATTTAAATTCACTAGTATACTATTTATTAATTTTTAACTTTTTTTTTTTACAGGAACTGGAAGTGATTTATCAGAAAATCTACGTATATACGAGAAGAAAACTGTTTAAAATGAGTTTCCGCGGGAACCACTTGGAGGTCCAGCTCTGTTCGTACTAGGCGATGGTCAGAAACTGTGCCAAGAACAGTAAGTCGTACAGCAAAGCACGATGGAATACACTTACTGCACCTACTACACCTACATTTAAAGCGCACACAACTCAATGATCAATGGGTATGAAGATACTTTTAGTGTATTGTGGATACATATATACATTCATACATGTATACTTCATATGACCGCGGTGAATGTATTACGATGATTTAATGTAACTGAGTATTTCATTAAACACGTGAGTTGAGTGTGCAATTGTGCTGCTTGAACATCGCTAAAACGCGAAAAAATTATTCTGAAATGTGAGAAATTATTCGAGATTTATTTATTTATTCTTGATCAATTTTCGATCGATAAATCAAATATTTTAGAGACCATGACTTCCTTTTATTTATTTTTCAAATTTTGGATTTAAAATTTATTATAATAAATAATAATAAAAACAAATTTACTTTAAGAAATAATTCTGGATGATTTGATGAGATTTTTATTGAATTTCTTCTTTAAATCTTTAAAAAATTTATAAAAAATTTATTCATTTTTTATATATATTGTCATAAGTTGTTTATAAGTAAACTATTTTTGGCCATATCTAGATGAAAAATTAACATTTATGAATTTTTTTATTCTGTATCTTTTTACGGTACATTTATGATAAAAAATATCATGAAAGAAAAAAATAAAAATTTCGATAGCTTTTTTGCCTTCAAAAGTTGAAAAAAATTTTGGCACTCATATTTTTGGATAAAATTTCGATTTTATCTTTTTTGATATATTTTTTTTGGAAAAGACATAAAAAAACGAACAATTAAAAAAAAAAAAAAAATTGAAAGTTTGTCAAAATTATGGTAATTAATTTTTGTTTTAATTTTTTTTTATGCATTTTTCGAAAATAAAAAATATACCGAAATTTCAAAAAAAAAAATTTTCTTTCAAAAAAATTAAAATTAAAATGGTGGATCTCACACGGAAAGAACAAGATGACACTGAATATCATCCCAGATTATACTGAGTGAAAAAAAATTTAAGATAGTAGAATCTAGTAAAATCTAGATTACAATGAGTATAATCCAGATATCACACAGTATAATCTGGATTTTTCTAGCTACTATCTGAAAATTTTTTTCACCACAGATATGACGGAGTATAGTCTAAGATGATGTCCAGTGTCATTTTGTTCTTTTCGTGCACTTGTAAAAAATTACCATTTTTTTTGTTTATTAAAAAATTAGTAACTATATAATGATTAAAAATAAAAATTAAAAAAATTCATTTTTTATCTGTGACTTAATGTTATAACATAAAATAAAATCAAAGAAATTAAAGAAGAAATATAAGAAAAAAAATTTTAAATAGATGACCCATATTAATATGTATAATATGAAAAGTGAGAAGTAGATGTAAGTAAGATTTTGTCTACATGGTGTATTATGATACTGTTATTACTTATTATATTACTTATCCTAGTTGTCGAGATAATACTAAGTAAAAGAAGAATAAAAATTTTGTCTGGTTACTTTCACAATGTATTAAATACATTACCACTTGTCATGCTGTTGACAATGCGTCATCGATTATGAAATATTGTTTTTATAATTTACATCTCAGTGGTTTATCGGTGACCTTTGCAGTATTCTATTCACCGAGATTACAGTTAAGTGCATTTCAATTATTTATTGTCTATAAAATTTACATTTTTATTGATCTAACTACAGTAATTTACTAGATATTTAATATCAACAGTGTAATTATTGTTAGTAATGTTCAAATATAAGATACTTATTACAAGATATAATTGCACACTGTAATACTTGTGATTCACTTGCAGATACTAAAATAATTAGAGTATGAAATGTAGACAAGTTTAAATTAAAACAAGATTTTATTTAAATACACGTACATCGAATAAACTTTTTAAAATCAACATTTAAAATAATTTCATGAAGTCATGTAAAAAATTATCAAATCAACTACAATTATAATAGTCTTATAGATTAACATGAAATATTTATTCACTTATCGATATAATACACATTAATTTGATATATCAATAAACTATGTAGTTTTTAAAAACTAGCATAATGATGTTTAAATGCTATTAATTGATTATTTATGAAGATCATGAATAAATATAGTATTAATTTTACGAATATTATCAATTATCAATTATCAATAAAAAATATATTATTTAAAATAGCCTCATCATTTATTTGTACGTTAATCTTCTGTCTTAATGTAAGATAGCTTTAGCTATCGATTATCCTTTGAAAATGCTTTTTTTTTTTTTTTTTTTTTTTTTTTTAATGAAGAAATACGATAAAGTCTTGGTGATTTAAATTTAAACATTGTAACCTTTGTACGGTTCGTAGTTTTTGTTCTCCTGATTTGGAGAATAACCATACTTTTCGAGCATCAGTTCCTTGTAGAAACTGTAGGCTACGAGCCAGATGTAAACGTAGGCGCCTAAAATAATAGTTTTAATAATTATTATTTATTGTAATTATAATTATAGACTTAGTAAAGTAAAATTGTAAATAAAATACTATTTACCCATCAGAAGAGATAGAATTAAGAAGTTTACGTAAATCATTATTGCTGGTAATGTGTATTGAAATGTAAACACCATTACACCAATAGAGATTGCTAATTCCACTATTACGTTGCTATATGCCAAGCAAACAAAGGGAAAAACATAACTGGCTTTACGCTGAAAAATTCAATTAATTTTTATTTATTTTTTATATTATAGTTAAGTGTATATTGTTATTTATTGTTGTCTTCTTACCTTAATACTTCCAATTATGAGTTGTATGGATATTATCATACAAATCACAAGATATGACATTACCCCTACGTAAAGAGCTTTGACAATGTAGTAGGTACTCATTTTAAATTCAGGATTTTCAATGTTTTCAATATGGTCTATTCCGATAGCTTCTAGGATGAAGACGAATATTGTACATAACTAAAACAAGTAAATAATGATATTGGAGTTAACATACATTTAAAAAAATGTATGTTAACAAAAATGTATGTTTTTTAACAAATAAATTTTGATTGAAAAATATATTTTTCTTCATACCTCGGTCGAAAGTACGTACTTTCCTCTCTAATGGCAGGAAAGAAAGTTTAACATTTACTCCCAGTGAGAAGTACACGCGCGCCCTCTGTAACGGCGGGAGGAAAGAATTTCTCATGCGTAATTACACTTGTAACTAGGGACTGTTTATTCCGTCACTATAGCAAATTCTTAACCGCTGTAATTTCTATTGCTATCTCTAACCTTAGATAATTTAACAACACCGGAACCTCCAATAACATCGATTACAACACGGACAAAAAAAAGTACTAACAGAATATAATAAACAATCAACTCCAACTCATTTTACAACAAAACCACCAATTTCAGTCTTTGCTAAAAAACAAGAAAATTAACCTCCGTTAAAAATAAGAAAATTTCTGAAAATAATGTTCCTACCAGTAAATTATCATCAGAATGCTCATCTAAAAATTTTAATTTAAATAATCAAGTGATGAATTATCAAAACTGTACACTCAGTGGAGATATAATTTTTAACTGCTCCAATATCAAGTTTTAAAACTGTGTATTTTATGGAAGGATTATTAATAATTGCGATCATTCAAGAGAAAATTGAAACGATTAAAAAAAATGCAATAAGAGTTTTTCGCTTATAATATGTTTTGTTTGATAAATTTTATAATAACTAATATAGTTTGTTAAACTAATGAAAATAAATACATCTTTGAAAAAATGAAATTAATTTATTTTTAAAAAATATGACCAGACTTGACTCTTCGAATGTATTTGATGCCTGCCCCCACAACGAGCAGCACTCGCTTTGCTCGTGCCGCAAATATCGGGGCAGGCATCAAGACATACTTATCTGCCCTTGAAGTTAAAAAAAAGTAAAATTGATAACGTACTTTCGACCGGCTATGAAGAAAAATCGTATACACTACAGAGGCCAAAAGTTGAAATCTCGGTCCTGCGCGTCATGGTGCCCTCGGCTTCGCCTCGGGCATCATGACGCGCAGGGCCGAAAATTCAACTTTCGGCCCTAGTAGTGTAATATACTATTAAAAAATTATACTCATAGAATTTAGATTTTATTTGTTGATGCCAAGGCACAGGCTAAATGGCAATTTCTATTACATAGTATATACAGTTTTTACAAGTAAACGATTTCTGTGAATACATAATAGAGTATTGCATAAAAATTTATTTAAATAATTTGTATATAAACAAGGTAAAATCAAATTAATACAGAGAATAATAATTTAAAGAATTAAAAAATTAACAAATGTGAAAATTTATTTATTTAAAAAAAAAAAAATTGTAACATGTTTGTTATTTTTATCTTCATCAAGCAAAATTAAATTATTGTAGAGAAGAATAACTTTTAAGGTTAGTTTTTCAAATCAATTTTTTTCCTATTTTAATAATAGAATTAAAATTTCGTTTTAAGGGGACCCGGTGGTCTAGTAGCTTAAAATTTCAACTATTTAAAAAAATTTTTAAGAATTTTTTGAAAATGAATTTCAGATTCGTACTTTTAACTACGCGCCATTTTGTCATATATATATTTTTTTTCATTCTACACGGAAAGAACAAGATGACACTGGATATAATCCCAGATTATACTCAGTGATATCTGTGGTTAAAAGAAATTTCAGATAGTAGTTAGTATAATCCAGATTATACTGGGTGATATCTGGATTATACTAGCTACTATCTGAAATTTTTTTTAACCACAGATATCACTGAGTATAATCTGGGATGATATCCAGTGTCATCTTGTTCTTTCCGTGTAGTTCCGACGATAACAATACTTATACTAATTAAAAAAAATTTTTTTTTTTAATTAATTATTGTTGAGAGTCGGTTTTAAGTGCTGTGGTCATATCGCCGACTTTAACTGTTGGGAGTGGTACGTTGGGGTCTTTTTGGGTTGTGAAAATCTTAATCTACGAGGCAAGGGTCGAATATCAACCAAGATGGTTTCTAAGACCAGCCGGGGATTCGAACCCACGCCCGACTGGTGAGCCAGTCCGAGTGCTAACACACGCTTGTTAGTGTTAGGTTTATTTTTTTGGAGAGGGGAACTTCGGCGTCATTTATCTAATTAAAAAAAATTTTTTTTTTGTTTTGATTTTCATTTTTGCGTAATTGATAAGTAATAGAATAAGTGTAATAAAAATTTGAAAGCATTAGTCATTACCTTCATATAGAAATAAAATTTTTAAAATAGCTTAAATTTTAGGCCGCTAGACCACCGGGTCTCCTTAATAATAAAGAAAATTTGGTTTAAAAAACTGACTTTTACTATAAATATATTTATCATACTTACTATAGTCGCAATCCCGATAATTATACTGCCAATTTGTAGTGAGCAGCACCCACAAAATGTTTTTACCTGCATCTGAAAATAATTATAAAATTAATTCTTTATCTAAAATTCAAAGAATCTTCTAATTACCATTATAATTTTTATGAGCTCTGTACCAAAAATAATTATTAGTGCAAAATTTTAGGACTTGAAAACTATGTAACCTTAATTGAGTTTCGGTAAAATTTTAATAATTTATTTAGAGAAATAAATGTTCAATTGTTTCGTAGTTGTCTTCTCAATAACGCATTTACTTATATTAATACCCGTATACATGTTATTTAAGTAAATCCTGTTCTACGATCGTCAGACAGATACGACACGAACAGGAAAATTGTTTTTCATTCACTCGCTAGATAACGTCAAGGAAGTCCTGATATCCAGAATACGTGCAAATCCTTTAGAAGTTACCGATACCTATTGTGTACACATTTTTCATTGTTTTAATTGTTGGAAATTCATTTGTAGAATTATAAAATCTATTTCCAATCATGATAGCATGACAACTGATAACAAATACGATAATATTAAATTAATTTAATCAAACCCTTGTGGAAATAATTCTCTGAAAAAACTCTTGAAAAGTCTTTATAACTCTGAATAAGACTTTTCGAAAGTCTTCACATCCCTAACTAAGTAAAGGAAAGACTAAATAAGTCGTCAAAACTCAGCAAAACTCTTCAAAAGTCAAATGTTCCCTGTAATTTCGGACTTTCTCAAAGAGTTATTAAGACTTGATAAGACTTATTCAGTTTTACAGGAAAAGAAGAGAATATTTCTTTTCAAAAAAATTACTTATCAGAATTAAAGAAAATTGAAAAAAAAACTATGTATAAAAAAGAATTAATGCATGTTTTGTAAGAATTTTTTTAAAATTGTTTATAGCCGAAAATTGCTGCGCTTTTTGAAAAATAATATATTTTAGTTTTTAAAATCTGGAATTTAAATCCGTAGTTTTTATTAAATACTTTTAATTATGTTACCTAGAAAAAGGTTCATTTATTTGTTCAATTTTATTTATGAGTAAAATTTCCCAGCCTATGTACTGCAATAACAATCTAGGCAATTTATTACTTTTTTTATATTTCAGTTTTTTCCTAGCTCTAGAGTAGAAAATGAATTTTTAATGGTAATTTTTTGGGATATTTCTTAAATACACTAGTCACAAAAATTAAGGGATATAAAAAAAATTCCAAATTTTTTGGTGATTTTCAGCGAGCTGTAACTCCGAGGAAAATGATCGCAGAGAAAAAAAAAAAAAAGCAAATTGTAGCTCCAAGTGTCTAGTTTTTAGATATAACCATGAAAATTTTTTGTCATCGTCAGGTCTGGAGAAATCCTAAGAAAACTACTGAAAAAAATTTTTCGAAATTTTTTTCGTCTTAAAAAAGGTCTACGGGCTTCAAAAAAATTTTTCGATTGTTTCGTTAAAAGCTCTTTTAGTAAATTTAATACCCTTAAATTTGACGTAATCAAAAAGCCTGTACGATAATTTGCCGCGGAGTATCGTCAATCAAAGCAAAAAGTTTTTTTGACTTTGGAAATCAATAACTCTGGAAATAATGACCGTATAGGAAATCGAAGGAGGGTTTTGAAAACTACACAATATTCTCTATAAGAAAACGTAAACCGCTTTTGAAGAAAAAATTTTTTTGAATTGAAAACTCGGACTGAAAAAAGACAAAAATTCGCATAATTAAGGATATTTGGATAACTTGGTATAACTTTGGATAAAATGGATGAACGAAGGATATCGTTGGTAATTTTTTAACTTCAAAGTGTCCCCTAAAATCCCTAAGAAATTCAAAGCGCTGCGATTTTTTGTTCATAGTGCCCAGAAGCTTCAAATTCTGTGTTTTCGCAAAAATCACCATTATGAGCAATTTTGTGATTTTTATTCATTTTTCCATTGAAAAAATTTTTTTCAAAATTCTTTATTTTTCGATCAAAGAGATTGATTTTTCAAGAAATTTGAAAAAAAAAAAAAAATTTTCAATTTTTTCGAAAATTTTTTCGAAATTTTTTTATCAAAAATTTTTTTTTAATTTTTTTTTTTATCGTCTTCAGAATGCTTCACTATTGTCAAAAAAATTAACTCAATTTTTTCTGTCCGCTACAACTGCCTTAGTTTTAAATCTCATTTTAAAAATTCAATAAAAACAAATTGATATACCCCCGCGGAGTTCGGCTTTTCCTCACACAAAACTTGAATTTTACATTTTCTTTTTAGCCTAAATTCCTTACGTGAATTTTATGTAAGCTTTTCTTTGATAAGCACCTTTTGATATGCCTCGTCGACATTTAGCTGCCACAGATGTGGCTCGCATTGTTACCCTCCTTCAAGAGGGCTACAGTCAGGTGGAAGTAGCAGCTTCTATGGGAGTGAGCCAGTCCGTTATCAGTCGGGCCTATGCCCGATTTAACGCGACTCAAAGTTACGATCGTCGTCCGGGTCAAGGTAGACTACGAATCACTACCGAGCGTGATGATCGAGCTATCATTCGAGAAGCTCGTCGAAACCCTACTGCGCATGCCCACACGATCGCTCATCAATTTCGCAATCGTCGACAACGTCCTCCCCAACAACACATATCGGCATCGACGGTTCGAAATCGCTTTTGAGAGCAAGGACTACGCGCTAGACGCGCAAATCGCGTGCCTATGCTCACTCCACGACATCGCCGAGCCCGATTGGCCTATGCTCATGATCATCACCATTGGGGTCGTAGACAGTGGACCAGTGTATTATGGACTGACGAATCTCGATTTTGTCTTCATGGCAGCGATAGACGATCTCTCGTTTGGCGCCGTCGTGGAGAACGAGATCGGGATGGTTTTACGAGACCAGTTACAGCTTTCAATGGTGGATCAGTCATGGTGTGGGCAGGCGTGTCCTTCAATACCAAAACCCCGTTGGTCATCGTTCGTGGGACGTTGACTGCCGATAGGTACGTCGACGAAATTCTGGAGCCACACGTCCTGCCTATGCGCACACGCATGGGGGCAAGACGGTTCATTTTGATGCAGGATAATGCTCGTCCTCACACTGCAGTTCGTACGCGAACTTTTCTCCGCGCCAACAACGTAACAACGCTTAATCATCCAGCGATGAGTCCTGATTTGAACCCAATTGAGCATGTTTGGGACATGCTTGGGCGTCGATTGCGGCGAGACTATCCGCAACTGCACAATCTTCATCAGTTGACTCAAGCGTTGTTACGTTGTTGGCAAGGAATTTCGCAACGTGATATTCGACGATGCATCAACGTGCAAGAGCGTTTACGAGCTGTGATTCAGAACAGAGGTGGCAATACACGGTACTGAGCAGTTACTGCCGTGCGTACAGAGGTCATTCGGCAGCTGCAAACAGACAAACACGCAGACAAAGACACACACACACACACACACACACACACACACACACACACACACACACACACACGTGTGTGTGTGTGAGAAGCGTAAATCCGACCGAGCAACCTCCACGTGGTACGCTTTGGGTAACGCTAATGCCGGCGGTAAAACAACAGTCGAAAAAATTGAGAAAATTTCGAAAAAATTTTCGAAAAAATTGAAATTTTTTTTTTTTTCAAATTTCTTGAAAAATCAATCTCTTTGATCGAAAAATAAAGAATTTTGAAAAAAAAATTTTTTCAATGGAAAAATGAATAAAAATCACAAAATTGCTCATAATGGTGATTTTTGCGAAAACACAGAATTTGAAGCTTCTGGGCACTATGAACAAAAAATCGCAGCGCTTTGAATTTCTTAGGGATTTTAGGGGACACTTTGAAGTTAAAAATTACCAACGATATCCTTCGTTCATCCATTTTATCCAAAGTTATACCAAGTTATCCAAATATCCTTAATTATGCGAATTTTTGTCTTTTTTTCAGTCCGAGTTTTCAATTCAAAAAAATGTTTTCTTCAAAAGCGGTTTACGTTCTCTTATAGAGAATATTGTGTAGTTTTCAAAACCCTCCTTCGATTTCCTATACGGTCATTATTTCCAGAGTTATTGATTTCCAAAGTCAAAAAAACTTTTTGCTTTGATTGACGATAACTCCGCGGCAAATTATCGTACAGGCTTTTTGATTACGTTAAATTAAAGGGTATTAAATTTACTAAAAGAGCTTTTAAACGAAACAATCGAAAAAATTTTTTGAAGCCCGTAGACCTTTTTAAGACGAAAAAAATTTCGAAAAATTTTTTTCAGTAGTTTTCTTAGGATTTCTCCAGACCTGACGATGACAAAAAATTTTCATGGTCATATCTAAAAACTAGACACTTGGAGCTACAATTTGCTTTTTTTTTTTTTTCTGTGCGATCATTTTCCTCGGAGTTACAGCTCGCTGAAAATCACCAAAAAATTTGGAATTTTTTTTATATCCCTTAATTTTTGTGACTAGTGTAGTTTCTTAAGCTGCTTATAGTCATAAACTTAATATTTGGGTTATATTACTCTGGGTTTATTTTACTTTTGGGAAATTTTGTATTTTTTAATCTTTTTATTGCTCACTAAGTTTAGAAATATTTTGTAAACCTATCGCCCATCCAGGTAAAATCTTAGTATCCGCATTCCCTTTCCTGCTTATTTTTCCAAATTGCATAGCTTGCAATTATCCCGTCTCCAAATTATTTCCTGGTCGACTATTTGTCACCAAATATTCCTACTCCTAATTTTTCCTGCTTGTAATTGTAACGCCTAGTTCTTACTCTACTCTTAACAATTTTTGTATTTTCTCTAAGTTAGTTATTCTCAAATACTTGTAGCGCACAGTCGCATTTTTTGTTTGTACTTTAAATAAATTAAAGTTAAATTTAAACCTCATTGGTTTTTACTTAATGCAACATCTATCATTAGTCTTGCATTTTATAAATTGTGAACTAAACGTTTTATTCACAATTTATTTGAGTAACTCATTTATTTAGTATAAAATATAAATTTTAATTTTATACGTAATTTTTTATATACTTGCGGTAAACCAATCGCGAGTCAATTCAAAAATAATATTGTCATCACGAAAATACTTTGATGGGCATCGAATCACTCATAGTTGAGCAAGTCAAAACATCAACAGCAAATGAAGTGCACTTGCTGTTGGAAACAGATACTACTCAAAGAGTAAATCCAATCAGTAATTAATTTAGACTATCAAATATTTAAGTCAACTTTCCAAGTAGGAGAGAATTTTCTAACCACACGCCACTTATTAGAAACTAAGAACACTTAAAGATTCTAAGTGTAAATTCGTAAACTAAAATGTAGTTAGTATCAATTAATTCCAGCAGAAAGTCCGAAAATAGATTTCCCTATCTTGCAGCAGATAGAGCCTGTATGGCAACAGATATATGAACAACGTGGCAGTAAAAGAGGCCTGTCAGGTTGCAAGGAGAACCTGATAGTGGATCGATGCGTCTTACAGGATGCGATCTACTATCAAATAAAAATCCCGAAAAAGGAAAATTTGACTTTTGAAGAGTTTTGCTGAATTTTGACGACTTATTAAGTCTTTCCTTTACTTAGTTAGGGATGTGAAGACTTTCGAAAAGTCTTATTCAAAGTTATAAAGACTTTTCAAGAGTTTTTTCTGAGAATTATTTCCACAAGGGAAAACAAGAATTTTATCAATTATCACGGGAGTTACGCAATGTTATTTAGTAATAATTGATAATTACAGCAATTTAAAATGAAGAATACTTTAGTTTAATTTTTCAGTTGTCAGAATTATAAAAAGTAAAAAATTTTTTAATTAAATTATAATTTGACTTATAAGTCAATTGTAAATATGACAGATTGCGTAAAAAAGAGATTTGTTTATATCCACACCAGCAAGAAGCTGAGTGCATGTAAAATCGATAGAAACATAAATAGAGCAAGCTTAGCTTAGGGAATAAGAGAGTAAGAAAAGAATCTGGAAAAAAAGTTGTTGAATATTCATTTAGCAAGTAATATGATATTAAAGTCCTTACCTTGCACGATTGAGTACAGATAATTGTGTTTACCAGTGAAAAAAAGTACTAAAGCAATGGCGAGATTATTATGTATTTGTTCACTGTTGAATAGCTTTGCCGCAATGCTAGCAGCTAGCTAGCTTGAAGCAATTTTCTTATTTAAAACGCGCAAGTGTGAGTTTTATTTTTATAAATGCGCTTGCGCGTTGTTCATTTCTTAATTTATCTATACCTATATCCAAGTTTAGCACATATATTGATGTATGTAGAATTGGTAGGTAGGAAGGAGGATTCTTCAAATAAACCGGTGACGCTATACTATTTAACTACTGTACTTCAATGAACTTATATAATTAAGGATTAATTTAATTTTTAAGCCGATTAATTTATTAATTTCTTCATCGGAATACGCGATTCAAGATCTTGTCTTAAACATGGCTACTTTCTGACTAACTTTGGTGATGAGAATAAACAATACTTTTCATTTTATTATTCTTCTTTTCAATTATACTGTTTTTGATTATATATTATTATGATAAGAAGTTTAAATAAATTAAATATAATCATAACTTTATAAATTATATTTATTTAAAATATTTTCTTTTTTTTTCTTAAAAAAGAAATCATTAAGAAGAGGTTTTTAAATTGGAATTTTTTGATGTTTAGTAGAAACTTTGTTTCAAAAAATTTCGTATAAAATGATGTGAATATTCTCTTGCAATTATCTATACAATCAAAAATAGTAATGAATAATTTGGTAACCTATAATAGAGCTTAAAAAGCTGTAATAGCTCTTGAGTTGTTGACCAACGTCAGAATAAATGGAATATTAAATTACCGAGGATAATTACTAAGGTTTGTCATTGTTACTGCTTGTTTATACCCTTGACCGTGAAAATATTAGATTGATAATAAAATTTTATCACTTAATAAGATGTAAGGATGACCAACGCTAAGTACAGTGTTGAAGTGACACTATAATAACAGTACTTTTGAAGATTGAAGATAATATTTCAATTTAAATTTTCTTTGCGGAAAGTTAAAAATTCAAACTTTTAAAATATGATAAAAATTATCTCCAGATATGCCTTATTAGGGATGTCCAATAGAAATATTTCTTTATTGAACAATATCACAAAAAAGAAATATCCCTTAAGGCCAATCGACCAGCCGGGATTATATTTCTTAAAATTAACCTTAAATTTTTATACCCTCCACCATATTTAATGACTATAATTAAGACCTTAAACTAACTTAAAAATGATTAATCAAAAAATAACCCAAAATAAAAATAATGAAGATAAAATTACAATAATTAAATTAAAACTAAAGCTTAAAAAAACCTAAAAAAAAAAAAAAAACAAAATGGTAAACTCATCTACTCTCTTTGAGTGTATGACCTTCACTTTCCTTTTCTTTGGATTGATCTCCTTCCTTGAGCGAGTTTTTAAACACTCGAGAACTCTTTTGAGCTTCTCTTCCGTCGGATTCCGATTGGAAGCTGTTTTTTCTTCTCTACTTGTCCTTTTTTTCTGGTTGGCTTAAGTGTCAGCAATTTTATTGCCCTCCAAAAACAATCCTCTACTAACATTCCGAAATTTCAAAATGGCAATAGGGCGAGTGTTCCGTGGTAAAACACTGAAATTATATTTTTGAGACACCTGGCCTACGCTCTCAGGTTGGTCCATAGTGTTTTCTTCTCCTTCGATGTTTTCGGGCTTCTCTTGTTCTTGTTGTTATTTATTCTCTTCTCTGATGAATAATTCTCGAAGAAGGGGCTGATTGAACCTGAAATAATCCTCCGGGAAGTACCTTAAAATGGCCTTCCCCGGAGTTGGAGGTTTTTTCCTGATGTCAATATTCCTATCGATGAACGCGATTGACTCCATAATTTTTTTATTGAAAGCCTTCTTATAAAAAAATAATTACTATTTAAAATATATTAGAAAAATAAATTAGTTATATATTAACACGTGGTTATGGAAGAGGTTAATTAAGAGACTAGGATTTGGATCGTTATAACTAATTTACACAATTAATAAAATTTTAATTAACAAATAAACAAATTCACAATTTATTAATAAGTTATGCACTATGTACACGTCAGCGAGATTAAATTATTGCTGAAAATAATTAAAAATGTGGTGTAGTAAAGAAACGGTTGAGGAAATATGGATAAAATTTTTAAAGAAAATAATTAGCAGCAGACACGTGGTTCATTGTACGACCGTTCAACTATTTATGACTATATCATACAGTCTATAGGCCTACAGAGATTATATAGCGCTGCGCTGCACGTGACAGACTATGCAACTACCTTTTAAATTGACTATAGAATGTTCCCACGTGAGAATAACCACATCTAAGAATAACCTAGAAATTATATAGTATATGCTTCATTTTTTTAATTTATCACAATTTAAACAATAAAAAATAATACTTCTACATTATTTTTAATTATTAACGACTAATTTTATTTTATATCTGACAAATAAATATAATCACACATCAATAATTAACCCTCCCGAAAATTATGATAAGTATACCACGTGACACAAAATATAGAAGATATTATAGTCATGCTTGTTATTCAATAAATATAAAAATTGAAGATCGCATCTGATTAAAATTTTAGTAACCTAAAAAACAACATGTGATTTTTAATGTGACCAAAATTATAAAATTCATAAAACACTGGCGGCAAAAATAATATTTTTTGGGGTAATTTTTATTGTCAAACTTACCAATAAATTAACTGGTACTTCCCTCAAAACAGAGCTTCTGATGATGACATTGTTGGACGCAGTAAGAAACATTATTATATTAATACACTTTAAATATATTTAATCAAATTTATAAAACAGATAACAAATTTGTGGGACTGGAGCCCGTTTGATTGGGGAAATCAAGTGGAAACCATTCGGAAGACCTCGATGTCCCAAAAAAAGTCTGGAAACTTTGAACAAAATATCAAAACAGGTTTTTGCTGATAAAAAATTTTTGGATTAGTCGTAAAAAAAATTATCTTAATCTATAATTTTTTTTAGTATTGTCCTGGGTTGTTATTTCAAGAGTTGTGATCGCTCACATTTATATCTTCACACATGTCTTGAATCTTTGCTCCATATTGATGTGGTCTCAGAGAAGAATGTTATTGCCCTGGATGGTAATAAGCGCCTTCAAAAATTTTATCCTCGAAGTTATTGTTTTTATAGTCGTCGTACTGCTTTACATTGAAGGAAATATTTCTGATTATTTACTCGGTGGTATTGTTATCGAAAAATTGATATCAGTAGGTAATTATCAATGTTATCAATATTGTTGTTTTACACAGAAAAAAAAATTTATTTGAATTACGTAAATAATTTTGAAGAAGTTCATTTTCTCGATTTGGGTAGAAAAATTCTTAAACTAAGGGATTTTTCTTGGTTTAAGTAAATTTGACTTGATTCAAGAATTTTTCGTCTTGATTCAAGATAACTAAACTTTTCAAAATTATTTTCTCGGTTCAAGAATTTTTTATTTGATTCAAATCAATTTTTTTTTCTCTGTATTAAATGAGAAGCTGATTTTCAAAAAGGTACCTTCTCATATTTTAGAAGAACAGTTTTTTGATCTTTTAAATATTAAGTAATAAGTACTTCGAGAATTCTAAAAATTTCTAAATGAAAATCGAATTGTAGCTTTATAACCTATAACACTTTATAGCTCAATTAAAAAAGTTCAATAAAAATATTTATAATTGAAGATCACCGTTTTTTGTCTCAATTAATCAAAAATGAAAAGATACTCTTTTGAAACTTAAATTATCAAGTTAATTTATAAAAATTTTAACGGATTAAAACGTTTCATGTAAAAAATCCGATCCATCAAATGGACCTAATTTGTTCTAGGTTTAGCAGCTCAAAATTGGTTTTCAATAAACGCTTTTTACATGAAACTCAAGGAGCTAGATCAAAGGAAGCTAAGTAGAATGAGCCAGCGTAAGGCGTCCACTTTCAACCTAATGATTGGAATGTCTATGAGACATTCCCTCAGACTTAATGAAGCTGAGCCACACATCAAGAAGCGACAAAGGTTCATCAGTGTTCCAAACTTTGAAAGCTTACCAGTTGATTCTCCTGCAGAATTTGGAGAGGAGACTAAAAGTATCAGAATATCCAGGTCTCTAAATACCATTTCGATGTTATCAATTCGGTACTTTGATCACAGAGATAATGTCTTCAACGCTGATGGTTTTAGTCTCCCTATTTCTGAAAGAGTCATAATGATTCTTGGTGTCCCTGTCGATTATGTCGAGAAAGTTAGGCTTAATAGCTCGATTGGTCAAGCTGGTACGTATCTGCCAATTACTATCCAAGAAGAAAACAGCAGTATTTCCTGTACCTGCCCTTCAGACAGTAAAAATTCTGATGAAAGTGATTCAAAAGAGTCTGAAAAAGTTGAGTCTTTTGAAAACTATTCAAATTGGACTGAACAGTGGACTATGACGAACTATTTTAAAAACCAAAAGCCTGAAATTGATAAATTTATTCAATATTCAGAAGCAAGTGAATTGGCTAGTGATTTTTATGAAGAAAACCTCAATAATTTAGAAAAGAAAACTTCTGAGGCGACTTATTTGATTCGGAACAACATCAAAATCCAAGAAGATGGTCCACAAAATGTGTTAATAAAGCCAATTATCAGCGAAGTGGTCGAAGCTACTGAAGAAGATAAAACTATCTTTGAAACTTGGATCCGGGATTTGGTTTATGTTGGAATTCTTAAGAATGAAGTCGGTTTATTCGAAGATTCTGAGAGTAATAGCAAGAAATCTGTTTTTAAGGACACTGGATCGAATTCCAAAAGCTTGACAGTACAGAAGCAAACACAGACTGAAGTTCCAAAATGGGAGAATGTTAATCAAGTAAATTTTGTTACTGTTCAGAATTTGACGCTACCACGCGATCCTGTAAGTGGTTGGGATGAATATGGTGAAGGTTTGAAGTTAAAGAAGAGTTTTGAGAAAGCAAAGAAGGAAAACAAAGAACTTGAGGCTTTGAAGCTGTACAATGAAAAGACGCTCTGGAGGTACAAGAGGTTGATGGATTTGGAAAGGTTGAAGCCAGTTCCTCTAGACATCTATTTAAAAGATGAAAAGAAGAATATAAAAGTACCAAATTTGAATATCAAGCTGTCACATAGGAAAGATATGCAAAAAGGACGTGAATTAGACAAAGTGAAAGCTGTCGAAAATATTCCCGCTTCATTTGCAAGTGAAAAACTTTTACCTGAGAAGAAAGTTGTTGATTTGAAGACTAGGATAGCTCAGATTGATTGGACATTTCCAAGCTTAGAAAAATTTTCAGCTCAGACATTTAAGTACAAGCAAACTGTTTTTGATGTTATCGATGACCGAGATACTGCTACTTTATTGAAAAGTGCATTTTCTTTTGACCATCACGAATTTCGTGGATTTCCTTTGGGGCCTAGGGAATTTTACTCTGCCAGGAATGACTTCATCCCGAATGTGTTTGAAGAAATAGTCAAAGCTGCGAGGATCAGTGTCAAAAGACATGACTGTCCAAATTACTCGACGCTGGAAATCGATTATGGAGATGATTATTTAAAGGATTTGGAAACATTTGGGGAAAAGGAAGTTCTTAAAACTGAAATTTCGCAGACTGAAATAATTCGTAGCAGCGATGTGGATGTTGAATCTCAATTAAAAAATCTACAAGTTATTTTGATAGAGGATTGGGTGAAGAAATTTTCAGAAATTGTTTCTTCAAATGGGAGTCGAAGTTTAGAAGAATTGGCTCGTCTTCCTGGTTTTAGAATTCTGAAGAAATTGATTGATGAAGTTGATACATTGGCCTCAAATTCTGTTATCTCAGCAGAGTCTTTGGAATCGGTTGATTCTTTGCCGGAGGTTGGTCTTTTGGATACAGAAAATTTAGGTATAAAAGAGAATATTGATGACGAAAATAATGTAGAATTTATTAAAGGAAGTGAACCTGTTGATGAAGCGTACTTGAGTATTTTTGACGATGAGTGTAATTGGTCGGATGAATCAGCAACGTTTTTGAATTTTGATCCGACCAGCAAAACATCTTTGGGAAACGAGAGCAATATGTCAGAATTTTTAGCTTGTTTGTAGATCAAATTCAAAATATTTCATTAATAAATAAAGAACGGACAATTATTCTTTTTGAAACTAGTTGATGATAAAAATATAAAAGCTTACCTGCATTTTACTGTCAGCATGGAAACAATAAAACATTCAAAATGTCAAACAAAATATTTCTACACGGAAAAAAGTAAACTGTAATAAATAGTATTTGTATAGTCGATTTGTATTAAGTAATGATCAACTGCTAAAAATTACCATTTTACATAATAAAATCGTGATTTTAATAATTACTATGTAATATTTATCATTTAAATGTGACAATTTATTCTTTATATTGAAGAAAATACTATTTCAAACAGTAATATTCGCTATGTGAATGTCAAAAATGTTAAAGTATAATAATTAAGAATTTTGACTTTGATATTTATCATTTCGTACCTAAAAAATGATCGCATGGTACATAAAAAGTATAAAATACAGTTGCTAAATTTCTAACACAAGCAATGTCAATATTTAGAAAGTAAAATGGTAAATTTTAAGCGCAACGCTAAAAATGAAACTATAATTATTGACTTGCTTGGATTGGTAAAATATATATTTTAAGAGTAGAATTTTTACTGTTTCAAATGTTAAATTCTCCCAGTGTGAGACAGACTCCTTTCTCCTCATAGTATGGATTAAGGTACCGGCGGGTAGTAAGGCCTAGCGAAGGGAGATTTTGAACAAAATTAAAAATATTGCATTTAATTATTGCGATTTATCATCAATTTTTAAATTAATTTATTAGTCATAAAATATAATGGAGTAATGGTAATTTTCACCATAAACAAACACAAAATTACATTTTTTTCCAAAATCTTGCGAATAGGCCTTATTTTACTACGGTAGGGTAATAAGGCCCAAGGGTTATACATACTGGAAATAGTTATACTATACTTGATAAAATCGGTATTAGAGATCAATCATCACTTAAATTGAGCAACAATATTTTTTAAGATGTTGATAAAAATTAGAACAATGATTTTAAATTATAAAAAATGTTTACCATTTACTCAAATTGTTTTTTAGAAATTCTTCTGTGCTTCTTTAGCATATTTAGGATGATGAAATATAGACAAGGAGACAAGGAACGTTGTGTCGGGACTCTATAAACTTGTAGCGACATTTCTATGCTAGGCGCTTCTACTAGAGAAGTCTTTAGCGGAAACGGTTATTTTAAATAGCATTTCTATCACTTAAGTCTTATTACCCGCAGGTACCTTATATATTGAAACGGCAATTTTTATTGTTTGAAACTGTAATTTTTTAAGATGAAAAAGTCGTTATTTATTATAGTGACAACTACTAATCACTTATTTTCGATTTTAAATTATAAATTGTGGCTTTTACACTTTCTACATTAAGTTCTGTAATATTTATTTATATTTTTACCACGCCGATGTCCGCTTTACTCTTTCAAACTATAAAAACTAACCGGAATCCGAGTGAATTTTACAGTTTACTTTTTTCCGTGTACCATACGAAGAAAAGATATTTAAAAACAATTAAAAAGTTACAAATGATAACTATTTTATTGCAATAAATAAATCTTAAGCGCTAACAAGTATCTTCATAACTTATTTCAGTCTCTGAAACAACGTAATTAGGATCACAAACAGTATCTCTGACAGCTTCATCAACGTAAGCTCGGTATACCCTAAAATTAACGTCTTCTGGGTTCCAAGGTCCGTACAAATACATCGGTAGCCTGTTTGAGATGGTCCAGAAGCTCTGTCTGTCTTCGTTGTCGATCCGTATGTCATTGGGAAAGACAAGAGTCTCGTTACTGACTCCTACTAATCCGAAATTCCGAGGTAAGTACTCTTTACGTGTGTCCCAACACCACACCGAGTCCCTGGTGACCATGTTGAAGAACATAACACCGTTTCTGTCGATAGCAGATGCTGAAGAATGTCCAAAGTCTTTGGCTCTTCTCTCGCCAACTGGTGCAAAGCTCTCAGGATTGGATTCCGCTGTCTCCTGGTCTATTAACACCGCGGTGGATACTGCGAATTCGTGGAAACTGGACATCGGATGAAAGTAGAGAATCTTGTCGTTGTTGACGTCAATAGGACTCAACGCGAGTCCCAGGATTCCGTCCATCCATTGGAAACGAATACCATGTAATTCGTACTTAGATGCAAAAGGATTCGGAAAGAAGAAATGGTGCTGGATTCTGAAGGAAGTGTCTTTTGATAAGTCGTAGACTATCATCGCGAAACGCCAGACATCTGCAAGGTAAGCTTTTGCTGAATTACAGTCGTTGTTTCGAATATCTACAACTATATTTGACCACAAAGAGTCTTCTTTTATTTGCTCTTCTGGGATTTGATATCTCTTCAGCAGTCTGTCTGTTTTTAAGTCAAAGATGAAAATGGCTGGTGGACAAACTCTTTTTATTGATTCCGTCAAGTTTACAGATCCTGAATCTAAAACCCAGAGTCGATCACATTGATCTACTTGGATCCGGAAGACCGATGTCATACCCCCACAAGAACCTGTGGAAAAAAATATTTTTATAATGAGCTTTATCAATCTTTTTCTGCAGAAAAGCGTCAAGGATAGTACAGGAGTGATTGAGATAAAAAATAGGTTAATTAGCTTCCTATTACAGATTTGGTAAACATTTACAAAAAGGGTCAACCATTTTCATTTTTTTGAAGTAAATTTCTATTTGATTCTATTAATGTATTTTTTTAAAAAAAAAAAAAAAAAAAAAAAAAAAAATAAGTGGCACGGAAAGAACAAAATTACACTGCATATCCTCCCATATTATACTCAGTGTTATCTATGGTAAAAAAAAATTTCAAATATAATCCAGATTATACTAAATTATTTTTGTATTATACTCAGTGTAATTTCCGATTTGATCAAGTAATTTTTCGGGTTACACCGCGTTAGATTACACTGGATATAATCCGAAAAATACCCTGTGTAATTTGAATTATACTCAGTAGAATCTTGGATTATATAATTTTTTCAAAAATTGTGATAATCAATTATTTTTTAATTATTCATTTTTTTACGTATTTCTTAAAAAAAAAAATATATATATTAATAATATCAAATAGAATTTTCGTTTAAAAAAATAAAAAATAAAAATGGTGACCCCATTTGAAAATATTTACCAAAAATTTTTCAACCCCCAATTATCGGAAAAATTGTGCTTAAATGCTCCTTAAATATTTTCTATCCATGCGTTGCATTGCACTTTTAAAAAATACATAAAAAAAAATGAACAATTAAAAAAAAAATTATCACAATTTTTAAAAATTTTCAAAAAAATTTATAAATTAAAAAAGAACAAAGTTGAATATCACAATTTAAAAAAAAATATATAATCTAAGATTTTACTGAGTATAATTCAAATTATACGGGATATTTTTTCGGATTATATCCAGTGTAGTCTAATGTGGTACAACCCGAAAAATTACTTGGTCAAATCGGAGATTACACTGAGTATAATACAAAAATAATTTAGTATAATCTGGATAATATTTGATATTATTTGAATTTTTTTGTTCACCACAGATAACACTGAGTATAATATGGGAGGATATGCAGTGTAATTTTTTTCTTTCCGTGTGATTATCACAATTTTAACAAATTTTCAACAAAATTTATAAATTTTTTAGGAAATTGTGATATTTAAATTTTTTTTTTAATTGTTCCTTTTTTTATGTACTTTTCAAAAAAAAATATATCACAAAAGATAAAACAGAAATTTTATCCAAAAACATGAGAGCCAAAATTTTTTTCAACTTCTAAAAGCAAAAAAGCTATCGAAATCTTAATTTTTTTCTTCCGCGAGATTTTTTATCATAAATGTGCCGTAAAAATAAGCAGAATAAAAAAAAATTTTAAATGTTAATTTTTCACTCAGTTATGGCCCAAAATTGAGTTGAGCCCACTTGTAAATAATTACCACAGATTTTAATATCAATATAAGGACGAAGTGAGTAACGGCATGACTATAAACAAACATTTAAATTGGATTTTTTTTTCAAATGTATCCTTGTCAATCAATTTAATAAATTTACCATAAATTAACAATTCTAGTTTCTTAAAATAGCTTTATGATGCAACTTTAGCTTGAATAATACTCTGTAATTGCACTTGATTATAACTAAACCGGTTTTTAATTTTTTAGCGTAAGTAAATTAATTTTAAGCGGTTAAAATTTATCAATAATAAAAGAAGAAATGATCTTTTGAATATTGCAAGTAATTTTTATTATAAATAATGATTCATTATGGGGAAAGTTGTAAATACCTTGGTAATGCCATCCCCAACTAGGATAAGGTCGCAGTTTGGGACTTTTCTGGACAGTATACCGTGGAACAGTGGTGAGCGTAGCTGGAACTCCCGTTCGCCACTTTGGGAGTGTTATAAAGACTTTGTCCCGCCAAAATTCAAGACCCAAAGGTACATTGTTCTCCGGAATGAATGATTTCTCCAAAAGTGCTTGTTCGCGTGCTGCACTACTAGCGAATTCATAATCTATCGTCTTCCAGGCGTAAATCTACAATGTCGGAAGTCGTTAAAAGTAATGGTTATATTTTTTTATTATTATTTAATTTATTCTTATCTATATAAAATTTATTCCTGCGTGTAGATTTAATTTAATCTGAATAAAAGTGAAAGATAGTCAGACTTTGATACCGATTAAAATTTATAACTAGATTATGAAATTAATTAATATTCTTTGGAATAAATTAATGATAAACTTCGATTGTACCTTAGTTAAAATTAAAAATTTTAAAGTAAATAATAATAGCAAAAATAAATGCAGTTAATTTTTATAAAGAAAAAAAAAAGAAATTTCTATCACGTTTTGAAAGTTACGGGCGATAAGTAGATTAAATTACAGATAACTGTCAACCTCAATTACTATAGTTAGTATGAAAATTAATTTTTTTATGCCAATGGTAATTTTAATATAATATTTTATTAATAATTATTTAATTTTACCAGTTCCATGGCAGCGCTGGGAGTTTCTTCTTCAGGAAAATTTTCAAAAGGTGGTTCAATGTCTTTATTTGGTATATTTATGTCATTGAACCCAAAATTAGGCAACCGATTTTCTGTTGGTGTATTAAAATTTTCTATTAATCTTCCAAATCGCATAGAATTCAAAATATCGGCATTTAAGGAACTAGATTTAGCCTGTAAAAATTTTTTTTAATTAATTTTGATAAATATTTTTTTATTTTACAGGAAGAAAAAATTTAATAAACAAAACTTACTACTTTGTACAATATATTCGGATTATCATCATTAAAAGAAATTGGCGATTCAAAATCAACTGGACTATGAAGATTTTGAGTATTTTGAGCATTGAACTCCTTGAGGCCCAACAGCGTCATCGACATCAAAAGCGGCACAACATTGGTGATACCTATAATGAAATCATAATAAATAAAAACAAAAACTGTCAAAATAAATACTTGAACTTTCAATTTCTTCAATAACTTTCACTACCACGAATCATTTCTGGAGTTATATCAACAATTACAAAGGCCTACAAGACAAAAATTACTTAACAGAAAAACAACACACAACACGCGTAGTGAGCCGCCGAGATGGAACTGTAATTCTATTTAATTCGAATATCTGTTACGTCGATTTTATTGGATTTTGATTCGTCAGATAAAGTAAGAGTCTCCCCTCTCGCCTGTGCTATTTTCACACTCAATGCAAGAAAAGTATCTCTTTCACATCACCGACTACTCATCTTTCTTTCGTTGATGATACGTTATTGCACCGCTTCTGCTGATACCCGGTAATGTTAAGTTGTATTTACTTAACGAGAAATTCTAATGCGATTAAATGAAATATTACTCTCTACTTATCGGTTCTTTATTTTATAGCATAGTTATATCCAATTCATTTCCCTGTATCTGCTTCAATTAACTTTTACTATTATGCTTTTAAAAATTTATTTGCGGAAAATTTTTTTTCATCGTTACCGGGTTATTAATTTTATTAATGTTATCATGTATCACTTGTAATGGATTTTATTAATTATCAATTTAAGTAAAGAATTATTAATGTTGAAGAAATCAACACTGCGTGAAAAAAATTTACAAATTCATTTACCGGTTAAAAAAGAAAAATATTTTTATACTTTGATAATTTTTTAAAATTAATTTTTATGATATTAAATATTGATACATACAGTAAATATAAATTTTCTCTAAAGACTATACTTCACCTCGTAATATCCTATCATTAGTGTCATGTAATAATCATTCTGTCCATCGCAAAGTTATATACATAATAACTACTGTATAAAGATATATCCGATAAACATTGTTACAATTTCAAATAAATAAAATTTTGCTTTATTAAATAATTACTTTTTTTAAATTGCACTGTACTTTTCCAATTATTGACGTTTTTAAAGATATAAGCTCATCACGATGTTACACTCATCAAAAGCTTTCATTTGAGTACCCACATGCATTTTCATATATTTTTCATAAATAGAAATATATAATATATAAAATATATATATATATATATATATATATATATATATATATATATATATATATATATATATATAAATATATGAAAAATTGATGTGGGTACTCAAATGAAAGGTCTTGATGAATGTAACATCGGCATGAGCTTATATCTTTAAAAATGTCAATAGTTCACAAGATACAAGGTCATTTCTAAATTATGTATCTAGAGATAGAGCATTTTTGAATGCAGCCTAAATACTTATCACCATAAATTTACTTTTGGTAAGAATGATATGAAACCATAAAATAGCACTACTCCAGGTCAGGATTTTTCCAAAGATACCAAATTTATCTACAAAAACCTATTTTATCATACAAATACACTGACTACAAAATTTTGCTTATTCTCTTAATAACATAGATAATATTGTATCTTTAGAGTTTTTAAGTAATTATAATTTCATAAATTTTTGAAATAACTTCTTTTTATGTCGAGCTAATTTATTTTAATGTTTTCTGTCTCGGGCAATTATGCACGAGTATGTACAGCCCCATTTATTTTTATTTTAATAGTTAGTTAATTATTTTTAATTATTCTAAGTACTATATTTAAAAAAAAAATTTTTTTTAATAATTAATTTGTTTCTAGCTTGGTAAAATTAAGACTTTTAACATTCAGGTAATGACATAGTTTCTTCATAATTAATTATCTTCTTTTATACACTGAAAAAAAAAAAGTCTTGAGTCAAGCGTAAATTTTCTTAAATCAAGAAAAACTTAAGGAAGACTAAAAATTTCTTAAATAAAGTTTAAATTTTTCGAACGAAGTTACATTTATTTCTTCTTCCAAGAAAATTTCTTCTTGCTCCAAAATAACTTCAATCTTCCTTACAATTTTCTTGGTTCAAGAAATGTTTTTTTCTGAGTAGAAACATATTTTTTTAACCTAAACTAATATTATTATTATTAACTTCAAAGTAATCAGATATTTTTATGAAGTAAACTAGAAGTAATAAAATATTGTAATTTTTTCAATCATAAAAGTTGTCTCGTAATGTACGTAACCTCCTAGAATTACTTCAACAATCATTGACCATTATAACAGATTATAAAACGATTCCCGGTATTATTACAAAAAATCAAACGCACAATTTATCTAAAAAACAATCCTGAAACTAGCCGTTAACTTTCACTAAAATGTCTACAATTTAACATAAAAAATCTCTAAAATAAACTACATCACAGCATAATTCCAGAGACATAATATCATTTGCATCGATTCGGTAATCGCACTATCGTGACTGATATCAATTAATCATGGGTACTTGGTCACCAGACATTTTAATAATTTAATTGACAAAATTATCACATATAACATTAACAACAATACCAACATTAAAAACACTTACGGATCTCATTATATCCATGAAAGTTGTACTGCGAAAACGGAGTTTTCTTCCAAGAAAAATCATTGTAATCAAAAAAAGAGTCTCCCCAATTTGGCAAAACATCACTTCTTTTGAAACTCGCGCCATTTTCTTCACTGTTTTCAAATTTTTCCGTTTCATTTTGTAAATTAGCAGTCGGCTGCCATTTTATATTTAGTTAACTCAAACTTCCTAGTAGCACATCCCGATCGAGATGCACATCCCGGTTCGTTCTGACAATGACTGACTCGACCCGATTAACAACGAATGAACAACACTTGCTTCTATTTTAACTTAACTAGTCCTTTTATCAGGAAAGTTAAAGTATTATAAGTTAACTTTTTCTGCAGACCGACAAATCTACGGGCCGTAACAATCACGCGCGATTATATTACGAACAAAGTGAAGGAAAAAGCGGAAAGATAATGTGTGTTTTAATAGTTATTACCGTCATTTATCTTAGTCATAATTATAAGTTATGCTCAACACTGTTCTGTTAATTACTTATGAATAATTCCTGCGGTAAAAATGTTGGAGTGTTTATAACTAACCAAAAAACTTCACAATTCTTTTTGACAAATTACCAAATTAATGTCACTACACAAAGTAAGGAGGCTAACTGGTTACTGAAATTTCTCCGGGAAGAAATTTCTCTGGTTCACACGGTATCAAGGTCAGTTTATGAATTTCCACGCATGCATTTTGTTTATTTAAAAATTACAATATTTTAATTTTGTTTTATTTATTTTTCAGGTAAGTCATTGTCGCACGCGATCGAGAGAGAGTTTACTTTTATTAAATTAATCACTCGCGATAGTTAATTTCCTATTCACTTAAATTTAATTGAATTAAATGAAAATTATGTGATTGATATGATGATAAAATAATAATAATAATGCAGGTGTAAAGTGTTTGGTAAGTACTTATATGAAAAAAGTTTAAGTTCCATGGAAGATGGAATAGAGTAAAAGTTTATCATTGAGGTTATTACAACCGAGCAGAAGTTTGATGACTACGGAAAAATCTAAGACTCAGTGAAAGTTCGATTTATTTATTATTCTATTCTTATTTATTTAGATTATTTTTTAAATTGAGATCTATAACGTAATGCAGAGACAGGGCTGTGAAACTATGGGACCGTGATATTATGTAAATTACGAAACAGTGAAATTATACGGTTTGACGTTTTGTTGTACTCTTATCGCTTTTAAAGAGTGAGGTATTAGTATGGGATTAATGTGTTGATAATTATTGAGTTGTAAATTGGTAGCTGACAGGTTTATTATTTTTAATCATAAGTAATGAATTATGACAATAACTTTTTTTAATGGTTATTGATTATAGAGTAGATTGAGCATCTGTATAATTAGAAGTGTTGACCACAAATTAAACAAACTTCGGAAAAAATTATTGAAGATTTTATGTAACGGTAAGTATTAAATATTTAGAGAAATTTAATTTAAATTGTAGTAAAATTACTTTGAATTGTTTGATAAAAACTTTTCTTTTCGGATGGACTCAACCTTTTTTTTTTTTTATTATTATTATTACACACTTTTTATTAGCTTCACCTGTATGGTTTGTATGTTTGTAACCGACTCCTTTGAACTTGATTTTGATCCACTTTAAACGGTCAGATTTTATTTAAACTTCGTAGATTTATCGAGGACCATTCACAGCACACTAATTTAATAAGATTATTCCATTAATAGTAGATTTCATAGAAATCTAACTATTGCATTGGTCCTCATGGCAAAAATTTTGCTATATTCCGACTTAACTCAACGATCTGAATCAGAAAATACATATGAATCAAAAGTTCATCTGAACTAAACTCAACATACTTATTTTATAGACTATTAGGAAGGTCAAGTTCAAATATGAGCTTAATCGGTCAAATAGTTTAGAAATTACAGCATTTCAAAATTCTGAAATTTTGAAAATTTGATACTTTTACTACTTTTTCTTAAAATAACTTTTGAATGCGTCGAGTTATTCGATTTCTATAAAATGCATCTGAAAGCTGAGAAATTGAGCTTCAATTTATGTGCATTCATTTTTTTGTAAAGCAAAAAATATCCATCTTATGAGCATTTTTAAGAAATTTTACTCTTCAAGTCGTTTTGTCTGTATAAAACTGATTGAAAATTGTAATTTTGATTAATAAGCAAAAATGAAATCTACTTCCATTTCGGCTGCCGAATGGTCTTTTTTCTTGATTAGGATCGTCAGGATTAAATGATTTTTTCACGCATCCTTTACGTAAGAGCAAGAAAGATAGGGCATGCGCGTAATCTTGCACATGCGTACTTTTCTGATTTGTGCACTCTGCTTGAAAAAGAATAAAATCACGCTTCTGTCGATAGCTGAACGAAAAAATAAAAAAATAATTAATAGTTTAAAAAACTAAAAAACACGCTTTTCATAGAAAATCATCTACTAAAAAATAGAAAATAAATTTTAATAAATTTGAATTAAGAATAGTATAAAAAATTTTGTAAATATAAATTAATAATAGTGTAAATAAAAAATGATAATATTTCTACTCATATCTATCAATAAAATATTTATAACTACTGACACCATGCAGCCCACGCTTTTTTTTACAATAAAATACATTTTTTTCTTATTTACACTATTATTAAATTATACTGATTAAAATTTTTTTATACTATTCTTAATTCAAATTTATTAAAATTTATTTTATATTTTTTATTTCAGTTTTTTATAAAAAGCGTGTTTTTTAGTCATTGAACTATTAATTATTTTGTTAAGCTTAAAAGTTTTTTCAAGTATTTTTATGAAAAAACTGTTGAATATTTATTTATTGCAATTATTAAAAAAAAAAAAGAAGATATGTGAGTAAACTGTTATAACCATTTAAAAAATTAAAAATTTAAACAGCTGAAGAAAGCGAAGCAATATTTTACTTCGAATACTTAACACATCAATGATTTATAATGATCATATGTTAAAAAGATGAATAGTTAAAAGGATCCGAACAAAAACAGTTTCACTGTAAAAAAATTGCGCCAAGTCCACGTTCATAAAACTCATCTCAATAACGTTTGCACTTTAGAAAAAAAATAAGACTCAATATAATAATTGTCATTCTCTACAAAAAAAAGTGAAATACAAAAAAATACCAAGAAACTGTCATAATGTTAAAAAAATTGAAAGAAAATTTGTTGAAAATTTAAAAATTAAAAAAAAATTTTTTTATCGTACTTGGCGCGCGTCATTGAGTACCCCAAATTTTTTCGGAAGAATTTCAACCCGAGAAAAAACGATTTTGCTCGAATTTATGTAATTATGTATAGTTATACATATTCGGGCTGATCAGCTCTAATTACATAATATATGATTTCATATATTCTTATACTTATAAATTTACATTAGTCAAGCATACTCAATTCATTAAAAACACTGCTTACTCGATTAATTATCAGTTTCAGTGAAAAAATCCGTTTTTAAATTTTTAGTGGACATAACTATCAATATGGTGGTGTGGTGAAATCATCTGAAATTATATAAAATTTTTGGATTCAATTTTTTTCAGCTCTGTCATTAAGCTTCAATGAAGAAACTTGATATTGCTTAGTTTAATTGTAATTAACACATTTTGATTGGCAATCACACCGCATTTTCTCAATTTAGTCGGCCATATGTTTTCTTTTCTAGAGCACTCAATTGTATCCACTTTGAAGTAGTTTTCATAACCAAACACGAGAGGGCGTTTTAGTAAAATCATAAATGATGTCTGGAAGATTAAAAAATTTTAAATAACATACGTATGACATGTCGATTTTACCTAAATTTTGTAAAACTTATTATTAAATAATAATAGTTGATTAATTAAATTCATGCATTTTATAGGTTGACTTAATTATAAATTTTTAATCATTCAAAGGATGTTTATTTATCCTGAAAAAATTTGGGGTACTCAATGACGCGCGCCAAGTACGATAAAAAAATTTTTTTTTAATTTTTAAATTTTCAACAAATTTTCTTTCAATTTTTTTAACATTATGACAGTTTCTTGGTATTTTTTTGTATTTAACTTTTTTTTGTAGAGAATGACAATTATTATATTGAGTCTTATTTTTTTTCTAAAGTGCAAACGTTATTGAGATGAGTTTTATGAACGTGGACTTGGCGCAATTTTTTTACAGTGAAACTGTTTTTGTTCGGATTTATTAATAACAACAATCATTTTAGTAATAATAATGATAATGATAAACATTATTATTGCTTTCATTTTTAACATCAATTTATTATTACCGATATTAATACTTTCAGTATTATAATTACTATTATTGTTATTTTTATTATGGTTACCAATATTATTTATTGTTATTATGATATTGTTGTTAGTAAATGACTCAATATATCAAACGCATAGTCATGTTTCGTATTATCAAGAGATTAAGATTATTTGAAACCCGCTCAATTGGATGACAGTGCCACCTACAGGCAATAACCATAAGATCACAGAATGTTCACACTTTTTAATGAGAATTCCCCAGACTGAACTTCTGGTTTATCCGAAGAAAGTATAACTCATACAATGTTTGTGTGTTTAAACTGGTTAACAAATAAAATTTAATTAAAAAAATATGTTTCAAACATAAACATGGAAGGTTGTATGATAATTTGTTCTATAAAATTTTTTGTTTCATAAGATACTTTTACATTTTTAATTTCAAACGTAAACTTTTCCCGCGCAATATTAAAAATTCATAAATAAATGAATTTTTTCAGGCAAAGCTATAATCATATGAAAAGTCGTTCGTTCTTTGATTTTACAGCTCAAATTATGATAAAAAGATTAAAGTTTTCTTTTCTCATATTAGCTAGTAGTATTAAAAATTCAAACTGACTAATCCGCGTAAACGCCTCCGGTTTAAATCGATAACTTAAATTATTGATGGAAATTATACATTTCTTATATATACAAAGAGAATTTTGACATTTTCTTAATAAGAAAAAAATTTTAATTTAGATTTAATACTGCAATACACATTAATTCAATGAAAATAACAAACAATTATTTTAGTAATAATAATGATAATGATAAATATTATTATTGCTGTCATTTTTAACATCAATTTATTATTACCGATATTATTACTTTTAGTATTATAATTAATATTATTGTTATCGAAAATATGAAACATTAGAAATTAGATTTCTTGTTAAAAAGTGTTCCTATGCAGAGATATCTGAATAAAAAATTATAATAGGGACAAAATTTAAGCAGTTATATTCAACGCTGTCTGAACCGAAATAATTCTGATTCATAGAACTAAACAATTTTTTCATATTTTTTCAATTAATTAATATTAGGAAAAAAAGGTATGAACTACTGTTATAATAGAAATTTAAGAAAAAGAAAGAACGTAGAATTTAAAATAAAATTTGCAACCTCAGAAAAACGTCATGCTTACAGTAAACACAGTCGGTAGTCTGACGCTCCGTTTACAACGAAATTTTTGAACGGAACTTGGTGCCAGATTCTACCGAATCTGTGGATTATTTTTTTTTTATTTAGTATTATAATTTTAAAAATTTTTGTTTTGTTGTTTGTGCTCATTTACTTAAGTATTTTTTTTAACTTTAAAAGAAGTTAGTAGTAGTTATTTTATTTAATTTCTTGTTAAGTTTAAGATAAGTTAATATATTTTAAGTATTAAAATGTCATATATACATAGAAAAAGAAAATTTCTTGAACTAAGAAAATTGTAAGGAAGACCGAAGTTATTTTGGAGCACGAAGGAATTTTCTTGGCTTAAAAAAAATTAACTTCATTCAAGAAATTTTCAATCTTCCTTAAGATTTTTTTGATTTAAGAAAATTTACGCTTGACTTAAGACTTTCTTTCTTTCGGTGTACCTCAAGTTTTCAATTTACTTCTTTTGTAAGAAAAATACGTAAGCACTTTTAGAATTCGCAGGCCATCTTACTGATTGTACAGTCTCATCATCTATTTGGATCCATGATAAATTATGTTTAATCATCGCAACATGATGATTTTCAGAATTACCATCTTTTGAAGAGTTAAATATAGCACTTACAACAGCATAGTTTGTATTACATATTGATATTTTTGCTTTGGGTACCGATTTTATAAACCCTTTTTCCTATTTATTAATTTATTTTTTCCTTTGATGGACACATGTAACTTCACAACTAATATCTGTTGCAAGGAATTTAATGAAATTTTTGTTAGCGTTTCTTTGACTTCTATACAAATTTTACAAAATTTGAAATTAGTAAACCAATATCCAAATGATGAATCAATTAATTCTTGTAGTTCAAATGTTTTTTTCTCATCATATATTGAAACATGTAATACATTTTCTAGTATACTGTAAGAATTAGAATAATTGCATGTTTTGCATCGATCATTAATTTCTAATTTAAATTGTACTAAATTTCTAATATCACAATTATCATTACAAATTTTAAGAAATACTGATACAGGATCGTTATTTGTCATAGAATAAGGCTGCTCTATTAATGACTCTTTAATGTCACTGGACTTTAGAAGTAATTCGCGATTATTATATTTGCTAAATAAATTACTAAGTTTATTGTTGACAGATTGATACTTTAGGCCATGATTGATTAATAATGTCCTAATTATTGTATTATTAAACATACATTGAATAATTGAATTAAGACCATCGGAAACGTTATCACAGTTTTCGATACCTCGACAATCTAATAAACTAAGAGAAGCTTTTTTCGCATTTTTGAGTTCAATTTGAATAGAATGTTCTTCAACTGCCCAAATCATGTCCCATACTTTTTGCCAACATGTATCAGGAATTGGTATGGTAGGTAAATCAGACCTATAAATTTTTCTTAAACGATTATATTCTTTAATTGCTGAAGAGCTTGCTTTAACGGAATGAGGATCAAAATTGATTAAATGTAGTCCACGTAACTCTGTTACACGAGATAGGACTACATAAATTTGACCAATATTAAAAATGGTGTTCCCTGCTTCAATGATGGCATTTTTTAAACTTAAACCTTGACTCTTATCAATAGTTACTGCATAACTCAAGCATAATGGAAATTGTTCTCTTACAACGAAAGCTCTTTTAAATAATTGAAATTTTACTTTAATACCATTTTTAAAATCAGCTCCTAAATTATCATTTATTATTATTATGATATTGTTGCTAGTAAATAAGACAATGCATCAAACGCATAATTACAATACGAATTATCTAAAAATTATGATTATTTGAAACCCGCTGAATCGAATAACAATGCCACCTACAGGAAATGACCAAAAGATCATAGAATGTACACACTGCTTAATGAGAATTCTCGAGATCCTGAACAGCTGGTATATCCGAAGAAAGTAAAACTCAAACAATGTTTAGCGTATTATCTATTTGGTCTGGTTAATAAATTAAATTAAATTAGAACAATATGTTTAACAATATACACATAGAAGGTTGTTGGATAGTTTAGTTAGTAGTTTACTCTGTAAATTTTTTTGTATTCATAAGAAATTTTTTTACATTCTTAATTTAAAGTTTGTACTTTTCCCACGGATATGAAATGTTCATAAAATTATTATAAAAATAAATTAAACTTTTATTTTCCGTAAAGAAACTAGTAGCATCGATAAAATTTCATGAAAATTAGTCGCGTATATCTTTTGAATGAGATTGATAGACTTGAATTATCAATCATAATATTTATATTTTATAAAATCGTAGGAAAAATTTTTTATATTTTTTGTAATTTAGGAAATTGTGAATTTGGATTTAATACCACAATCCTTAATAATTTAATAAAATAATCGTATTGTTCAATATTATGAATGCAATTATTTTTAACATCAATCTATTGTTATCATTATAATAACTATCAGTATTATCTTCATTTTTATTGTTATTATTAGCATGATTATTTTTATTACATATTATCATTATCATAATTATGTTGGTAGTAAATAATACGATTCATCAAACTCAATGAATGTAAGCATTATGTACAGAATATTGTCGTTTTGAATGTCCGCGCAGTTCGGTCGCAGTATAGCAGTGCCACCTATATCTGTAAAACACTCGACCAGAATTACTTAGGCAATGATCAGCTGACTATTACATAGAAACTAAACCCAAACAATGTGAGCTCTTGTAGATATTGACTCTAGTTAATAAATAATACTTAATTTAAAAAAAAAGTTAATTTAAAAAAATTCATATGTAAAGTTGATAGATAGTAAATTCTAGAGATTTTATTTAAAAAAAAAAATTTTAACATTTTATGTGATTGAAAAAATTTTCAATTCAAATTATGTACTTTTACCGCGGAAAATTAGTGCACAAACAATTGTAACAATAAAATCACGTTAAACTTTTATTTCTCGTAAAGTAACTAATAAGCATTAATAAAATTCCATCAAGTATATCCTTTGGTTTAGATTGATAGACAAATTATCAATCATAATACTTATATTTTATAAAATCGTAAAATAAATTTCCATTGTTTTTGTAATATTGGTGATGATTGTTACTATTTCTTTTATTTTCGATTTCGAACTTTCTAATTACAGTTTGTGTTAGAGTAACATTGACGAGCCCTAGTGAGCATCGACGCAAGCTCATAACTTTTTTTTTTAACTGTAGTCTCCCATCTAGTGGAGAGTTACCATACATTCTCGAATTATTTAGTCTGTGGCATGTCACTTTCTCCATAAGAAAAAAGTCAAAATCTAAAAATCTGGGTCGCTATAGTTTGTGCTAGAGAATTTAATTAATTTTAAATAGAATTTATTATTCTCAATGATCATTATCAATTAATATTGATAATATAACATATAATGTATAATTATAGAGTAATATTGGAGAAAAAAAAGTTCTGTAGAATTAATAAAATTTTACAACCTAAAAATATCGTTCTGCTTACGGTAAACACATTCGGTAGTCTGGCGCTCCGTTTACAACGGAATTTTTGAACGGAACTTGGCGCCAGATTCTACCGAATCTGTAGATTTATGAATAATTTAAGAAGTATTCTTTTAATAAAAATTTAAGTGATCTTTAATTTTAGATAAATTGCAACATTAAATAAAATTAAAGAATCATTATAAGAAATACAATTAAAGAATCAGGATATAAAACATTTAGCAAATACTAATAATTTTTTTTATTTAAAAATAATTAGAAAACGGTAAATTATAATCCGAAAGAAATTTAAAATTAAAACCGTTGTTACAATTAGTTCCTTTGATCAAATTATCAACAGGACTCTTCATAATTCTAAAATTAATCTCATTAAAATTCTGAGTTTCTAATGCTATTTTTTGGTATCGATTAGTCGCAATCCATAATTCTTCATATCTCTTCGTGAATCTCGAAGGAATAACTTTAACACCGCTTACAAACTGATAATCGTTGTGATCCCTATCAATTACTACCTGCAAAGTAAATACAACGTAACACAAAAAAAGTCGTTCTCAGTTAAGTATTAAAAAAAAAAATTCCACTTTCAAATGTGTGAAACTTACGATATTATCTCTAGTAAGCGGCTTATTAATATTCCAGCAAGCCATTGCAAGATCATGAGGGAGTCCAAAAAAAAGTGTTCCACCGCTGGAGAAAGCCATTGCTGCCGCTTGACTGGGTAATGCTCGCGATACTACCGTGTATCGAATCGGTTTATTGGCATATGACTTCTGCAGGCTTGAAGTTTCCACTGAAATTATGTCAAAGGATGCTAGAGGTCGCAAAATAAGTTGCCGCGGATTTCTGGAAGATTTTGGACTCAAAGCCATTCCCAAAACTCCGTCATCAAGATAAAAAGTTTCATTGGCGATTGTGACACTCGCTGCTGCTTCTTGAGGCTGGAAAATCGGCGATTCAACTCGCCAAAGGCTTGTACCGTTGTAAATTATCAAAGCGTTACCCGTGACATCTGCGATGTAAACCTAAAAGAAATTATTGCTATTGGTTCTAATTTCCATAAAAGCATTTAGTATTAGCACACAGAAAGAAAAATTTCTTGACTGGAGAACAAAATTCTTGGCTCAAGAAAATTTTCGGGTGCCTGAAGGAAGACCGAATTTGTGTTGGCCGAAGTAAAAATTTTTATTAAAATTCAATTCTTGGTGGAAGTAATTGTTTCTTAATTCAAATTATCATAAATATTTGATACAATAAATTTTTATATTTGATCAAGATTTTTAGATATTTTAGGGAAGCAACGCTACCTACTTCAGCTGAGAAAAAAATTTTCTCACCTTGAGAAAATTTTTCTCTTGAATATTTGATACCAATTTCATATTATTTTAGCGTAGAATTATACATATTAAATAAAAAAAAAATGATTCAATATCATTTGATCTTCTCATTTGACATTTTAATCAATAAAAATATTAATGAAAATTTACTTCTATCGAGACATTTAATTTTTTGGAGCAAGAGGCTGAATTTTCTCAAAACAAGAAGATTTTCTTGACGTAAATAAATTTTCTTGGACCAAGATACGTATTTCTTAAAGCAAGAGAATTAATTTTGTTGGAATAAGTGAAATTTCTTGTGTCAAAAAAAATTATTTTTTTCGCTCAAGAAAATAATCAAGCGAAAAAATATTTCCTTGGTTCAAGTAAACCTTTTTTGTGCATAAAACAAGTATGCGTAATAAAAACTAATTTGAATTATGTTAAAAATAACTGCACAGAATGTACGGGCTTGACTTACAAATGTCTTAGAACAGTAAACTCCTTGAGTTTCCACGATTGGCGTCACCAATAAACCTTTTTTCGTAACAATATTTATTGCTATGTCACGAGGAATTCTAACTCTCTTTATCAGAATGTCTGTTTTCAAATCGAACGCCAATAATTGTGCTGGACAAACGTGTTCTTCGTTTATTTTTCCCGTATCGAGCACCCAAAGGCGATCGCATTCATCAATCTGTATCGGTAGTTAAGTGTAATATTAATATTAATAGTATTTACGGTTTTTTTATAAATAATTTATGACATTCACACTTACCGCAACTCGAAACACACTGGTAATTGAATAACAGTCGCCTTTTCTTGCCCAACTCCAACTAGGGTACGGTTTTAAAAGGGGACCACCTCCTCCGATTTTTCCTGAGATTGTTGTTAAACTTGCGGGAACTCCATCAGTTCTTATCACTGTTACAAATACTTTTTTATCTGTAAGTTATTTTATTTATCAGTATTATGTTTTCATTAATACATTTTGCAATATTATTAATAATAATCTTGATTTTTTTTAGGCATTACTAAATAAGAATTTGTTTTTAAATAAATAAATAATAATATTGATTTTTTATCTGTTGTATATTGAAATAATATCTCATTAGAATAACTAAAAATGAATTATTAATTATTAACTAGCAACCTTGTATTCACTATGTGATTGTCGCGACTTGTGAACTATAAATAAATAAAATTTTGCTTTATTAAATAATGAATTTTGTTAAATTGCACTTTACTTTCTTAACTATTGACGTTTTTAAAGATATGAGTTCATCCCGAGGTTACACTCATCAAGAGCTTTCATTTGAGTACCCACATGCATTTTCATATATTTTTTATATATAATACATATATATCTATATAAATAAAAATCAATTGCTGTGCGTTAGTCTCGCTAAAACTCAAAAACGGCTGGACCGATTTTCAAAATTTTTTTTTGTTTTGTTCGTTATAGTTCAGGGATGGTTTAGAAAAAAAAAAAATTTTGGAATTTTGGAATTGAAAAAAATTTCAGCTTAAAAAATAAAAAATTGTTAATTTTGTATCGAAATCGCTATTGTTACGCTTGAGCCTCAAGGTTGCAAGAGTATACAAAATTGTCCAATATGCAGGAAGATACGTACAAGTATACTTTGGGTATCTTTATATATATATATATATATATATATATATATATATATATATATATATATATATATATATATATATATATATATATATATATATAAAAGCCATATATAATAGCTAAATTTGTCATTAAAGACAAATTTTTGGGAACTGGGGAAATAAAGGATAAAGGGGAAGGGGAGGACTTTTACTCAGTAGGAAATTTTCGGTAACTGAAAAAGTAATTCGGACAGCCCAGACCGGAAATCGAACCCGGATCGTTTGGTTACGCGCCAAAGGCTCTATAATTTGTTATACATTTATTATATAAATAAAACACATAAAACATATTAAAATGACCAACAAGTATCATTTAATAACTTAATACCAACTTAACCGTCTACAATACGACCAGTGTTAATTGTTGACAAAAATAAATTAGAGTTTACAGGTTAAAAATCACAAATCAAAATTTGTAAAAAAAAAAATTTTTGTAGGTGATACGAAGTTCACCGGGTCAGCTAGTGATATATATAAATATATGAAAAATTGATGTGGGTACTCAAATGAAAGGTCTCGATAAGTGTAACATCGGGATGAGCTTATATCTTTAAAAATGTCAAAAATTCACAAGATACAAGGTCGTTTTCTAATTGTTAAATTGCACTGTACTTTCTTAACTATTGACGTTTTAAAAGATAAAAGCTCATCCCGATGTTACACTCATCAAGAGCTTTCATTTGAGTACCCACATCAATTTTTGATATATTTTTCATATATACATATACATAATATATATAAATATATGAAAAATTGATGTGGGTACTCAAATGAAAGGTCTTGATGAGTGTAACATCGGGATGAGCTTATAGCTTTGAAAATGTCAGTAGTTCACCAGATACAAGGTCATTTCTTAATTATGAATCTAGAGACAGAACATTTTCGAATGTAGCCTATATACTTATAATCATAAATTGACTATTGATGGGAATGATATGAAACCATGAAAAAGCACAACTCTAGGTCAAGACTTTTCCAACGAGACCAAATTTAACCATAAAAACCCATTTTATCTTATAAATATACTGGCCACAAAATTTTGCTTATTCTCTTAATAATATAAATTATTAATTACCTTTCCAGACGTCAACATCAATAATCACCGGTTTAGTATAATTATATTCGCCGGTAATTATAGAAGCTAATCTTTGTGTTTCACTCTCCCACAAGTAGTCTACCCAATACCACTTGTACACAGTCTCAAACTTTCCCGCAGAGTTGACAGTTGTGAAATATAAACTTGACAAAAACATAAATGACAAAATATTTACGAGCATATTTATTGCAACAACTGTATTCGTTTACAAATAATGCGTGTTAATAAAATTAATGTTAATATAATTAGTAATTACAATTATAAAATAAATGAGCTTCTAGATGTTAACCGGACAAATAGTCTAATAATTAAAATAAACCGGCCAGCTAAACAGTCAATGAAATACTGTCATGTTTATTAGATTACTAATCCAAGAGAGTTTACTTTTTTCCTTTACCTTTCTAATTTTAACCTTCCCGATTATGAGATAAACTCGTGCATTTACTGGCAATTACATTGCGAAAATACAATTAACTTTAATGCTCACTTAAAATTATTGCATTGACATCTTTCAATCACGGCCAAGGCCATCAATTATGTCTTTTCTGCAAATTAACAATAAATAAATTTTGAATTTGTATTTTTTAAAAATGTACTTTTATTGAAAGTTTAACAAGTGTTATTTTTTTTTTTTTTTTTTTTTTTTTATAAAATATACAAAAGGCTTTAAAATATGGTTTTATCATAGCCTAATACTCCCAGAAAAAAATAATTTTCATTTTTATCAGTCCTTACAAAGATTTAAAATAAAAAAAAATTTTTCTTCTTTTTGTTAATGCCATTGATTAACTTATAAAATATTTGTATTATTGTCTTAATGATTTTTTTTTGTGGAAAATATAAATTTTCATGGCAACTATTTCATCATCAGTATGTAAAAAGTCAATCTTAAAATCTAAAGAATTCACAGAAAAAAAGGTTCATTTGAGCCAAGAAAATATTTTTCTTCCTAATTATTTTCTTGAGTGAAAAAAAAATTTTTTTTTGACACAAGAAATTTCACTTATTCCAATAAAATGAATTCTCTTATTTTAAGAAATACGTATCTTGATCCAAGAAAATTTATTTAAGTCAATAAAATCTTCTTGTTTTGAGAAAATTCAGCCTCTTGCTCCAAAAAATTTAGTTCTTGATAGAAGTAAATTTTCTTGTCTTGAGAAAATTTTTCTCTTGCTCCAGAATTTAAATATCTCGATAGAAGTAAATTTTCATTAATATTTTTATTGATTAACATGTCAAATGGGAAGATGAAATAATATTGAATCATTTTTTTTTATTCAATATGTATAATTGCACGCTAAAATAATATAAAATCGGTATTAATATTTTAATATATTAATATTAATATATTAATATTCTCTTGAATATTTATATTCAAGAGAAAAATTTTCTCAAAGTGAGAACATTTTTTTCTCAGCTGAAGTAAATGGCACTACTTCTCTAAATTATCTAAAAATCTTGATCAAATATAAAAATTTATTGTATCAATTATTTATGATTATTTGAATTAAGAAAAAATTTCTTCCATCAAGAAGAGAATTTCAAGAAAAATTTTTATTTCGGCTACACAAAGTCGGTCTTCTTTCAGGCACTCGAAAATTTTCTTGAGCCAAGAATTTTGTTTTCCAGTCAAGAAATTTTTCTTTCTGTGTAAGTTTTTAAAAATTTTCTTCAATTTCTTTAATATTTTTGATTAAAATATGTAAAATTATTTCTTCTGGGATTTTAAGTATATATTTACACTAAAAATGCAAATTGAATATTCGATTTCTGCTAGAACGTAACAATAAAAAAAACTATACTTGGCACGTGACACTATTATGTCTCAAAATAAATTTCTAGTTTATGGATTATCATTATTTTAATCTAATTACCTAAACACTAATTCATTAATAAAGTGAATGAGTTAAAGTGTTGTTGTAAATATTAATTGGGAAGTGAGGATTGTAATGGTAAATACTTGGTGGCACTAATAAAGGAGATTTTGATCTTATTCTCAAAAGCCGAGGGTTAATTTCCCGCGGATTAACTTGACGGTTGAAATACTTCTGGAATCTCGAAGATAAAATCCAAATATTTCCATTGTCGCGTTCGTACCACATCAATTCAGCAACGAATTGCAATTTTTCGGCGCTGAATGCGAGGACACTAAAAAATAAAGACATTTTTTAATGGTAAGTTTGAATAATATTAATATTCTAATAAATTAATTACAATAATAATAATTATCGAATATATATCATATAATTATACTAATTAATAGTTACCGTTGTTTGTTAGTCGCAGGGCTCCAGCTGGCTATTGCCGTTTCCGTGAAAGGAGAGAAGATTAATGAATTATCACGTTGATTAACTGTTAATGCTAATCCTTGGCTGGACTTTTTTCCAACTACTGTTACCGGAAGTTGCTGTCCGAATGGCAGGGGACCGGCTTTTAATACTAGTGAAGATACACTGAAGATACGATCTGTCGCCAGAGGTTGATAGTACACCAAGTTTTCTCTTGGAGAAAATGTCAATCCTACTACTCCGTCAAACAACTCGAATGTATCAGAGCCGATCTGTAATTTAATCATTAAAGTTACTTTAATTAATCTAATATCAAGCAACCTTGCAGCCATAATGTGACTGCCGTGACTTGTGAACTATAAATAAATAAAATTTTGCTTTATTAAACAATTACTTTCGTTAAATTGCACTGTACTTTATTAAATATTGACGTTTTTAAAGATATAAGCTTATTCTGATGTTACACTCATCAAGAGCTTTCATTTGAGTACCCACATGCATTTTTGATATATTTTTCATATATACATATATATAATATATATAAATATGTAAAATATATGAAAAATTGATGTGGGTACGCAAATAAAAAGTCTTGAAGAGTGCAACATCAGGATGAGCTTATATCTTTAAAAATGTCAATAGTTCTCAAGATACTATTTGTAATAACAAACCGATTGAGACTTGTAATATTGATATACTTATTAAGTAAAAAATCTCAAGTATGGAAATATTGCAGAGCTGTGATTTCTTCGATAAATATTTTTTAAGTTAGAAATTTCGTATAAAATTTAAAGAAAACTCCTAATAAGTTATTAAGCATAAATTTTATTCCGGTTAATAAATTGTAACAACTTTGGCCTTAAACTTTTATTTCTTAAGTTTATTCATAAAATTGTATCAGTAATGCGATTTTAATATTTTAAAAGTCGAAGCAATGTTTAAAAATACTCCTAACCTTTCACTAAGCTCCATTATAGTTAGTATAAACTCAACTCAAGACTTAGAAGTTCAAACACATAATAAATAATAAATAATGACTGTAATGTTAGTGTAATGAAACAAATATGTAAACAATAAATTCTCTTAAGTAGGAATTATATAAACTACAAAAAAGTTCCTGGATGTGTAACACTAATTTTTAACAAACTTACCACAAAAATTTTTTAGATATTAAAAAAAAAACTCAACATTACTTCCGATTGTAGCAAGAAATTTTAACAAAAAAGTCTTAAAAAAAAAAAAAAAACGAATGCGTCATTTATCGAATTTTGTTCATGAAGTCTACAAAAAATGGTTTTTAATAACTCATTCGATAAAAACTTTTATCACTGTAATTTGTTGAGTAACATAAATCAAATAATTAAAGCTAATGAAAATTAAATTAGCCATCTAAAATTTTTTTTAATAAAAAAATAATTACAAAAAAATTTTTTATTAAATTTATTTGTAATTAATATTATTAAATTTAATTAATATAATTAAATTTATTAAAAAAATTGAAAAACTATAAGTGCAATTTTTAAAAAATTTTTTTTAGTTCTAATTTAATAAATTAAGCAAAATAAAAAAAAAATGCAGGCTAACTTCGTTATTATTTGAATGAGAATTAACTTAGCACATTTTTAATAATTTTAAAAATTTTATAACAAATAAATAATGGCAAAAAAAATAAGAAAAAAAATAATTGACATCTAAAAATTAGAAAAAATTAAAAATGCAATTTTTTAAAAATAATTATTTGGAATAATTTTTTTTGTTAAATAAAATTAAAAAATTGTCAAGTGACAGCTAACTTAAATATGATATTATTTGAAGTTAATTACTGACCCTATAAGTGGAAAAATTTGGATCTGGAAGCATTGATGCATGAACGTACCGCCAGCTTCTGTCAGCAGTTCCATCGAAGACAAGAAGTCCTATAAATCAATTGTAAATAATTAGCATTTTTTTTTTTTCAATTATTTATTACATAAACAATATTAAATCTTAATGTTAATTAATTTACCAGGGCCAACAGTGTCTGTAATGTAAACAAAGACGTCATCGCAAGTACGAGCTTCAGTGTCATCTATCACAAGGTTAGTGAGAAGTGTATCAGGCCTTAAAACCTAAAAATTTAATTTAGAATTATTAGTTATTAAAATTTAAAACTCTTTACAGCTAAATTAGCTTGCCTCGCGGGGAAAGATGACTTGGCGAACAAGCTGATCAGTCTGGAGGTCGAAAACAAGGAGTTTTGGCGGACAAAGGACCTGGAAGTCATCGACGGAGGTGTTGATTCCACTGTCAAGGACCCATAACCTGTTGCATTTATCGATGCGAATTCTGTAGACAGATATTAGCCCAGAGCAGTTGAAGTTACCTTTACCAGTACCATGCCAATCCCACGAGGGATAGGCGTCTAATTGTGGGCTGCTTCCCAGTGGTAAGTCACGAGGAATCACACTCAGCGTTGCGGGAACTCCGGCTCGGATTCGGGGAGTGGCGATGAATATTCTGTGCTCTGATACTTCGAATCCTGTTGGAACAACATTCTCAGGGCGAAATTGGGCTAGGTATTCCCGGTCATACGGCAGTGCGTAGTCCAACAGAGGCCATTGCGCTATTGTTTCGAGAATCTCCGAACTTATCTCGGCGGTTCCGAGCGATCCTATCAATAGGATTGTCACCAGGAAGTTCCTGAAAAAATATAACATTAATTATTTCTTTTACATTGCCGTTATTTCATTAATATTTCTGATTACTTTTTTTTTTTGTAGAAAATTTAGTAATCATTTGTTTTTAATTTATTAAACTTATAGAAAAATTAGAGATTTCATTCCCTAATCAATATTTTTCTATAAAAATTAGTCATGTACTTTTTTTTTAATTATTTTAAATTAAACAAAGTAGTTATAATTGTTCAAAAAATAAATCCAAATATTTTGGTCATTTTTATTTATAAATTTAGAAAGGCATTTTGATAAAAAAAATTTACGTTTGTAATTTTAGTATAAAATAATTGTAAACTCTAAGAAAAAATTCACTACGATTTTTTTCTGCTTAGTCTTTTACTTAAAAGAAAAAAAAAGTTTTTCTGGTTAACTATTTCCTTTAGACAAAAAAACAGGTCATTTTTCATAAAAATTAAACATTATTTTTAACTACTATTTTTTTAAGGCAATCAATAATTTTTTTTCTAATCAGTAGTTTTGTACAGTAAAAAAAATTTTGTATTAAAAATATTTAAAATATTTAAATATTTAACACTTTTTTGTGTGAATTTAACACAATAAATATTAAATTTACGCATAAAAGTGTTAAATATTTAACACAAAATTTTTTGACGCAATGACGCAAAATTTTTTACTGCACAGAAAGAAACATTTTTTGGCTGGAGAACAAAATTCTTGGCTCAAGAAAATTTTCGGGTGCCTGAAGGAAGACCGAATTTGTGTAGGCCGGAATAAAAATTTTTCTTGAAATTCTCTTCTTGATGGAAGTAATTTTTTCTTAATTAAAATGATCACAAATAATTGATACAATAAATTTTTATATTTCATCAAGATTTTTAGATAATTTAGGGAAGTAGTGCCACCTACTTCAGCTGAGAAAAAAATGTTCTCACTTTGAGAAAATTTTTTTCTTGAATATTTGATACACCTTTTTATATTATTTTAGCCTGCAATTATACATATTGAATGAAAAAAAAAATGATTCAATATTATTTGATCTTCCCATTAGACATGTTAATCAATAAAAATATTAATGAAAATTTACTTCTATCGAGATATTTAATTTTTTGGACCAAGAGAAAAATTTCCTCAAGACAAGAAAATTTACTTCTATCAAGAACTAAATTTTTTGGAGCAAGAGACTGAATTTTCTCGAAACAAGAATATTTTATTGACTTAAATAAATTTTCTTGGATAAAGATACGTATTTCTTAAAATAAGAGAATTAATTTCGTTGGAATAAGTGAAATTTTTTGTGTTTAAAAAATTTTTTTTTCGCTCAAGGAAATAATAAGGAAGAAAAATATTTTTTTGGCTTAAGAGAACCTTTTTTCTGTGTATTTTTTTAAGGCAATCAATAACTTTTTCTTCTAATCAGTAATTTTGCAGAGTAAAAAATTTTGTGTTAATTTAACACGATAAATGTTAAATTTACACATAAAAGTGTTAAATATTTAACACAAAATTTTTTGACGCAATGACGCAAAATTTTTTACTGTGAGTAAAGAAAAAAAAAATTAGTAATCTAATTTTTTAATTATTGATTCCTAATAACGATTAGTATTATTTTTATTTTAATCACAAATTTGTAATTTTTTTTAAATTAAATAATAACCATAGAAAAGAATTTTTTGTCTAACAATGGATATGTGAACTTACATATAAGAAGAGAAAACTGTGATGGAAATTTAAAACAAACCAACCCAAATCTGACAAATATGGTTCATTGTTTTTCTGACCATAAACGTATATTTTTTTTAATGCACTAGATTTGTTAGCGGAACGACATTCGAATGACTTTCTACTTTGATACGGTGAATTTCATAACAAGCTACTGACTTGGACAGCCTTCGCTTGACCGTGAATTCCGAGGAAATTTTTTGTTAGATTATTTATTACATCTTCTTTCAGAACTAATAATAACATTACTATCCCCATTGTTATAATTATTGTTATCGACATAATCACTAACATTTACTGAATACTGAATGCTAAATGCTAATAGTAAACGTAAGTTTGTTATGAATAGTCTTCTGTTCACTTTTGTCCGACATGTCGGTTTTTCTTTTTGTTTTCCAAGTTAATTGATAAGCCATTCACTTTTTCGAAAGGAAAAAACCGCTAATAACAATTCTGTGTTTACGAGTTTCTTTATACACACGCAGTCCACCGTCAACCGTAATTTGATCTCAACATATCAAATCAAAGATTCTAAAGTATTATCCATTATTCATGGAATTTTTTATTTTCAAGAACAGGAATTAATTCTCAAACAGTTGTCGCAAAAGCTCTAAATCATTTCTATTGTCAATTATTCTTTACTTTACATTCATTATATTATTTAAGATCAAAGTTAGGATACTATATCTGATAGCTTGTAAACTAGTTTGCCACTTTAGTACTTTGATTCATTTTAAATATTGATGAATGTTACACAAGATTGATTTTGATCCGGTTATTTTGTCATTGTCAAACTGGGAATAACTCGGCAATGAGTTTGTTATTTATTGATCAAGTTAGTGTCCGTAATTGAACGCCTATCGATCCTTGTTATCGAATGACCTTCTCTTTTTTTATTCAATATATTTTTTTAATAGCTAATTAATTATTATTAATTCATTTTATTAAGTTTACTAATGATTTATTTTTTTAAATACAATTTCAAACTATCTTTCGTGTCAATTGGAATAAAAAATTTTTTTTAAGTTCAAAAAAATTCAGTGTTTAATTTTATCGAAAAGTTATCTTTTTTTTTTTTTTTAGTTTTAAAAATATTTATTGACATAATTAAATTTGTTCATCAGTTTTTGCAATTTTTTTATTGTAATTAAATGTATTATACATTTACAATTCCTCGTGAGTTTTGCTTAATTGTACACTGAAAAAAAAATTCACTTGAATCAAGAGAAAAATTCTTGAACGAAGAAAATAATTTTGAAAAGTTTCATTTTCTTGAATTAAGACAAAAAATTCTTGAACTAAGTAAAATTTATTTAAACCAAGAAAAATTTCTTAGTTTAAGAATTGTTTTACTCAAATCAAGAAGATAAAATCTTTCAAAATTATTTACTTGATTCAAGTAAATTTTTTTTTCTGTGTATCAGTTATTGTTTGCTGTTATAAATTTATATAATTTTTACATGTTTAGTTATTGTTTTATTTTCCGAAAGCAAATTAACCAGGCTCATTTTTTATAAAATTTTAAATAATAATATGCAAAAGGATTAATGATTATTTTTCAATCAATAATTACTATCTCATATATTGTAATTAACTTTACAGTAAGTGTCACTAATAAATATTGATATAATTACAGAATATTCAATATTGATGGTGAAATTAGTGTAAAAGTGAATAATTACATTCAGGTTATTTTTTTATTAATATATTTTAAAAATTCCTATAAAAAAATTATTTGATCATTTTTATAAAAATGTAGTTATTTTTGATTTGATAATAAAGCTTATTACTTTTAAAATTTTTTATTATTAAATAATAATTACTTTTATAAAAATTTGTAATTTGCTTTTTTATAGAAATTAAAAAAAATTTTTATTTATTATTTTTAATTTATTGATTGATGGAATTTTTATAGAAATCTATAGTAAATTTATTTATTTGTTAATAAATATAACTTTACTTATCAAATTACAAATATTTTAAATGAAAATGATCCTGTGACAAAACTGCTTTTAATTTTAACATTAAGAAGCACTTCATAGCGATTTCTTTATTTAATTAAAATGGAAAAATTTTTTTTCAAACTTTGAAATTTTATAACTCATTAAATCACTTCGTTAAAAGTTATCCAAGAGCAAAGTTAAAATTATAAGAAAGTTTGAGTTTTATCACTTCTTTGGTGATTTTATCATACTTAACAATATAACTTAACAATATTTTCACAGTACATTGTTAAGAAAAAAAAAAAAAAAACTAATTAATGTTTTTGATGCAGTCTAACATTGATAGAACATTTAATAATAAATGAAATAATGTAAAATACACAGTAAAAAATTTTGCATCAATACGTCAAAAAATTTTTTATGTTAAATATTTACCACTTTTTCGTGTTAATTGAACACAATAAATTTTAAATTTACACATAAAAGTGTTAAATATTTAACACAAAATTTTTTGACGGAATGACGGAAAATGTTTTATTGTGTAGGGATCGGTTAGATGATTACTATATTCTTATACTTAGATTCGATATTAATGACTCTAGTCAAAAAATCCGCGTTACCATCTAACATAATAATCATTTGTTAAAGTTTGCATTTGGTTTTTTATATTTATTTTTTTTACTTTTCCAAAGCAATATGATATCTAGTAATAGTTCAGAAAAATTATATTAATAATGTTAATTGATATTTAATAAGAGCGTGATCATGTGATGATGACAGTGCAAATGATAGATTATTAGTGTGTAAGTTGTTTATTAGGATAATTTTACTTATTTAGGTACAAAGAAAACTCCAAAAATAAAATCCTATTTTAAAACCAAAAAACCAAAAACTATAATAATCATTATTATTCTACATAGTTCACTGAAATTACTCTTATACACTGTAGAATAAATCAAAATACGACATAATTTATATCACAATAGAGAATTTTATACTGATTTTCTAAAGATGAATCACAAGCTCTAATTATAGCAGGAAGTTATCGAAAAAATGGATACTATGAGATTTTATGTAATTTGAAAAAAAAAATTCACAATTAATTATGTATTGCCCTATTTCAATAGTTATAATTCCAGTAGACTAACAATGAGAATAACTATTATCTTTTCTCCGTTTAATACGGTGGAACAAGAATTTTAATTGGTTACGTTTAAAATGTATAAATAATCTATTATTATCAATAATAAACAATCAAGGTAAATGTCTAAATAGTTTAATAAAAATTGAAGCTTAAAATTATTATAAATAAATTTTATTATGTCTTTTTTCTGTTTTTATTGTCTCTATTCTAATATAAGAATATAAACATTGTGAATGAGAAGAAAGGAATTACTTTAAATGCCGCGTGTTGAGATATGCAGTTTATCTTACTAAGGAGTGTTCAAATAGTTAGAAATTTTTTTTTCTTTGTTTTGTTAAAAGCTTAGAAATTTTTTTTATTTTTATCAAAAAAACATCCTAATTGATGTTCAAATAAATAAATAAATATTTGACCAAATGAAAAACAAAATCTTTTAAATTAAATAAAAATTCATAAAACCAAACACCGCAAAAATTAAACACGAATGTAATTAAATATGTTAAAACAAATTAATTAAAAATCATTACCTCATAGCAAAGAAGTTTAATTAACAATAAAGTTATACTCGAATAATCTTCTTCCGTTCAACTCAATTAACCAATCTAGCCGTAAAATCAACAGCAACACTAAAATAAAACTAAAACCAGGGAATAAATAAAAAAATAAAGTGCGTCGGACACAACGAGTCGAGTTTCACTGACTCCAAAGAATTGAATATCGTGTAGTTTTATAAGAACTAAAAGACCCCAGTACTTCACAGTTCGAGAGTTGGATCGGGGAGTAGCCCGTAGATAACGTCTACCAAGACAATCGTTCGCGTTCGATCTATAAACATACCCCTCCCTGTACTATAAAACGTTGTATGCCATACACCAGCATTAATGCATTATATATGTAACTTACATACTCGAGACACTTGGTGTAAAAGTTACCGATTACCAAGAACGCCGCCCTTCCCTCCTCTTACTTTCGCGGCTCAGTCGCCCACATCCCGGTTCCTTATTCTTATATTACATTTGTATAGTACCCAGGCATTGATATCCACTATGGACCCCTTCTACGATTTATCAAAAATCCAATCCATTAAACCAGACTCCGGGTTAATTTACATATTTAACAATAACATAATAAAACGCCTGATCGATAAATAAAAAACCGGATCTAGGTGTATCCGAAATTGTTTTAGTGAAATCGACAGTCAATCAAATTTATCGCTCGGTCTTTAATCATTAAACTATTTTTCAATAGATTATTACATAATTATATCAATATTGCCCTTGATTTTAATAGTCTTCGGCAATAATACTATTCTTGTTATTAATATTGTTGTCAATTGCGCACAGAAAGAACAATTTCTTGACTGGAGAACAAAATTCTTGGCTCAAGAAAATTTTCGGCTGCCTGAAGGAAGACCGAAGTTGTGTTGGCCGAAGTAAAAATTTTTATTGAAATTCTATTCTTGGCGGAAGTAATTTTTTCTTAATTCAAATGATCATAAATACTCGATACAATAAATTTTTATATTTGATCAAGATTTTTAGATAATTTAGGGAAGCAACGCCGCCTACTTCAGCTGAGAAAAAAATTTTCTCACCTTGAGAAAATTTTTCTCTTGAATATTTGATGCCCATTTTATATTATTTTAGTGTGCAATTATACATATTGAATGAAAAAAAAAAATGATTCAATATTATTTGATCTTCTCATTTGACATGTTAGTCAATAAAAATATTAATAAAAATTTACTTCTATCGAGATATTTAATTTTTTGGAGCAAGAGAGAAATTTTCTCAAGGCAAGAAAATTTACTTATATCAAGAACTAAATTTTTTGGAGCAAGAGGCTGAATTTTCTCGAAACAAGAAGATTTTATTGACTTAAATAAATTTTCTTGGATAAAGATACGTATTTCTTAAAATAAGAGAATTAATTTTGTTGGAATAAATGAAATTTCTTGTGTCAAAAAAAATTTTTTTTTTCACTTAAGAAAATAATTAGGAAGAAAAATATTTTCTTGGCTCAAGTGAACCTTTTTTTCTGTGCGTATTTTTCAAAAAATTTTTCAAAAAACTAATGGCATTTTCTGAACCAGCTTGATGAATTGAGTCAGAAAGTAGCGAAATTTTTCAAAAGTTGCGTCATGAGCACAAAAGCAATAGTTAGATTTCTATGAAATCTACTAAAAAATAAGTAAAACTAATTTTACATTAAATTTCCAAATTAAACAAATAATCGAAGATTTTATTTTTGAAAACTTCGACCATGAGAATTTACAATATCTGCCGGAAGTTTCTCCCACAATTATCAGTAATATCGTTAATTTATAAATTTTATGAACAATAAATAATATTCATTCTTTCTTACTAATTTTATTAAAAAGTAATTTAAATGTTTTATTCTTTAATGATTAATTTTTTTCTAATTATAAATTTGTCAAAGCAATTAGTAATTGTTTTCTTAATCGCTAATGTTTAAAAATAATTAGTATTTTTCTTGTTTTTTTAATTAAATAAAAATATAAAATTTTTTTCCCAACATTAGATTTTAATTTATGTATTGATAATTAATAATTCCGTAAATAGCTCTTGAATCGATTGAAACTTACTTGACAAGTCATTAGGCATTACCGATACTAATTAAATATTTATTGCCAAAGTGTTAATTTGATAATTCTAGTGATTATCGTTAAAATTTCGATCAATCAAAAAATAATAATCTTATACAATGTAGTGAAACAAGAGGTTAATTTGCGAAATTAGTTGTAATGAAATCTGGTAAGTAAGATATCAAGTTGTGCGTGTTCTAGCCTTTATTACATATTACATATTGTATTATAAGCATTACATTATATATAACAGTGTAATACAACACGAGACTACTTATACTACTGGATTTGACTATCTTTACGCTCGGTTCACTCATGATCAGCTTGAAGATTGTTGTTACTGAGAAAAAGAAGGTCATATAAGATTGAGCGACGGTTATCTGATAGTGAAAGTTTTGAATTTATGCTTTTTTGCTGAGGTTAAAGTGAGTCTTTTAAAGCAGCGGGAGGGAGGGGAGGACGATACATGTAAACGCCTATAAATTTTTACCGTTTTCTGAGGATTTTATTAATTGGGAAAGAATTAATTAATCATTTTTAAATTTTGTAGGGTTATTTATTATATATTGAAGTACAGAAAAAATTTTTTTTTCAAAATGCCCGTCGTAAAAATGAATCTGCCGAGACTCTCTCGTAAAAAAACATCAATTTGCGGGTGTTCTCACTTTTCGTACGGTGATCGGAAATTAAAAAAATTAGTTTGTGCGTGTTCATAAAACATATATCTTCTAGTTAAACCAATAAAAAATCAAAAAAGCCAAAAAATCGTAAATTAATTTACGCCAATTGGCGCACTTCAGAAAACAAAGTTCGATTTTTTACCCTTTTTTCGATGGTTTTTTGGTAAAAAGGATTGTTTTTAGAAAATTTTTTTGGAATGTTAGAGATCTAACTAGAAGCTATTACTATAAAGTAGACGTGTAAAAAAATTCATTAGAGTCGGTTGAGAACTTTAGGAGTTATTTCGCCCGCAAATTTCAAAAAAGTCGTTTCGAGAAAAACGCCGAGTTAAGGCGAAAGATTTAAATGAGTTTTTAATATATAAATAATGATAATTTTGTTTTGAAAATTTACAGGCATATTTTTGAGATAATATTCTAAAAAAATTTTTTTTTCCATGTATCGCCTCCCTTAAGATAGTTGTCGTGGTTAAGGCATACTGTCAGAAAATTCTAAATTTTTGTATACTTATTAAGTATACGATGATACAATTACCCTTGAAATTTGAAGTCAATTGACCATTTACAACCCGAGATGAATTCAATTAAAAATTGGATAATTAATATTGATACTTTCAAAAAACTGACAATCCTTTAATGTATTTGTTGTGAATAAAAAAAAAAAATTTTTGGCCGTCTATATATTTATAAATAACGGATTATAGTTCAAAAATTTATGAAAAAGTACACTGAAAAAAAAAAATTCTTGACGGGAATGTAAATTTTCTTGGCTCAAGAAAATTCTAAGGAAGATTGAAAATTTCTTGAATAAAGTCAAAGTTTCTTCCTTAAAATTTTCTCGATACAAGAAGTTTGTTTTTTCTGTGTATATATCTACAGAGTTGAACAGAAACAATTGTATGAGTTATGCGCCTCTACATAGAAAAAAAAATTTACTTGAATGAAGTAAATAATTTTGAAGAACTTCATCTTCTTGGTTTGCGTAGAAAAATTCTCAAACTAAGAAAATTTTCTTGGTTTAATTAAATTTTTCTAGATTCAAGAATTTTTCGTCTTGATTCAAGACAATGAAACTTTTCAAAATTATTTTCTTGGTTCAAGAATTTTTCACTTGATTCAAGTTAATTTTTTTTCTGTGTACGGGTATAGTCTTGCGTAAAAATGATGAATTACTCATTACAAGCTCATATACTTTTGCAGCGCGTATAATCTCTAATTTTTTTACAATATTGTACTATGACAACTATCTTAAAAAAAAAAAATCTCGTTTTTTTTTTTTTCAAATAATTTTTGTTAAAAAAAAATTAGTTTTTCGGCTTCATTGCTCTATTAACTAACTGCTTAATGCTAAGGTTAGGAACAAGGTTTTGACTATTGTATTTGATAATCATTACAGGTTTTCTGTTTACCTCCGAACAAAGTTGATAGTTTATATTCTTTCGCGTTCATGGGAAAAGTCTTTGCCACGTAAGCCATTACAATATCCGGTCAATTAAAGTTGTCGGTTAATAATCCTTTTTTTACACTCTACGCAACTAACAAAGATATAATTATGTTCCGAGTATAAACACTGCGATTCTAGTTTTACTGAATAAAAGTTAATATTAGATTAACTTAATGATATACGACAAATATAATGTAATGTTTGATATACTTAATTATGTAGTAAGACCATTAGATGAAGTAATAATCTTTTGAACATTAAAATCATTTATAAAATCACTTTCGCTGGATGATTGACCGTGAAATTACTTTGTTACTAAACAAACTAATTCAAACTTTATATTATTTTTATATTTTTCACGGACTTTTTTTATAATTTATATTCTTCTTCATAAATATTTAAAAAAATAATTCTTTTGTGTCAGAATTTTAAACGAAATTGATCTTCACAATTTTTGATACCTAGAGAAGGAAAAATTTTTAAAAAATTAAATTTTAATATTTTTATATTCTTTACGTACGTTTTTTTTATAATTTATATTCTTTTTTGAAAGTTTTTTTACAAATTGAAAATGATAATTCCTTCATGTCAAAATTTTAAACGAAATTGATCTTTACAATTTTTGTTACCTAAAAAATGAAAGTTTAAAAAAAAAAATAAAATTAAAAAATTTCAATAATATATTCGAAAAAAAATCATTTCGTATACTCATACTTTTTCGATCTTTGTCTTTAAAAATTGTAGCATTTTTTTTTTCGTAATCAAACATAACGATTGCATTATTCACAATTAATGATTAGAAAATCTATATAAAGTAACTTCCCTCTTTCTTCTTCTATCAATTTGAAGAATAGCTTCATAATAAAACACATTACTTGTTATTTTCCAAACTCGAGTGCAAATCGTGCAATGAATAACATTAAAAATAAAATTTATTCATATCTTAAAAGTCCTTCCGGTTCCTTACAAGGATTTATAAATCCAACTTTCTCATGAAAAATTCTAACAGTTACATAATTATGATCTCCGAATTAATCATTCACGCATTTGTAACAATCCATAATTGAATAATAAAAATCAAAAACAAACAATACTTTCTCTAATTAAGGTATTAAAAATTTATGTACATTGAGTACCATGCGTAAAGAACTTATCAAACACTTGTCAGCAGAATAAAGAAGAAATTCATTAAAAGTTGATGTTTGAGTTACATATAACTTTTTAAAATTTTAATTTTCTTCGAATTTTATTTCCTTGAAATTTTGTAAGAATAGGCAAAATTATCTGGTCATAAATAATTCACCCAACAACTACAGTTTCCCCGAATTGAATTTATAACCGCAAGCAGTAATTAATTAAATCTCTTGTATGACAGAGTAATTCCCGATTTAGAACTGTGATTATAAATCATTTAGTACCGCAATCCGGCAACAATTACATCTATCTGTTCTGTATCACACGCAATGACCTTTCTAGATCATTACACTTTTTAAATTATTTAATACTGAATGTGTAACACCTACATAACTAAATGATGTTGTACTTTGTAAAATGAATACATACATATATATATATATATATATATATATATATATATATATATATATATATATATATATATATATATATATATATATATATATAATATATAATAAAATAAAATATGTTTATACAGTAAAAACTACTTTCACATTCAGTTGCGAAATGATTGTTATCATTGAAGAAATAAATAAAATAATTCTGTTGTTTTTCAAAATAATTATTTATTAAACTAAATAATAAATTTTACTTAATAATTATCTATATTATTAAGAGAATAAGAAAAAATTTGTGTTTAGGATAGTCCTATGATAAAATCGGTTTTTTTTAGTGAAATTTTGGGTCACTACAGAGGTTTTGACTTGAATTTGTGCCTTTTCAAGGTTTCATATCATTCTCACCGATAGTCAATTTATTATGATAAGTATTTAGGCTGCATTCAAAAATTCTCTATCTCTAGATACATAATTGAGAAATTACCTTTTATCTTGTGAAATATTGATATTTTTAAAGATACAAACTCACTCTGACATTACACTCATCGAGACCTTTCATTTGAGTACCCACATCAATTTTTCATATATTTATATATATATTATATATATGTTTATATGAAAAATATATCAAAATGCATGTGGGTACTCAAATGAAAGCTCTTGATAAGTGTAACATCGGGATGAACTTATATTTTTAAAAACGTCAATATTCAAAAAAATGCAGTGCGATTTAATAAAAATCATTATTTAATAAAGCAAAACTTTATTTATTTATAGTTCACAAATCACGGCAGTCACATAGTGAATGCAAGGTTGCTAGGTATTACATAAATTCAGATATCATCAGATGAGTCATGGGCTTTAATATTCACAGGACATTGAAGGTGTGTTCAACACCACAACCAACTTTGCCTTGGATGAAATCAGGGAAATTTGATTCGAGGACTCTGATCCTTTCGGAGTTGTAATCCGGAGCGATGTGTGTTGCAAACATAGCGTCGTCGCCGGAATAAACTTTGATGATATTTTCATCAGTAAACATGTAGTTGGAGTCCCATCGATAGACATCAGGTTGACCTTCATAGCGGAAAAACATGGCGGTTCCATTGTCAGATCCTAGGACGACAATCTTGGCTTTCTTCTGACCAACGACGTGGAATTTCACCGAACTCTGGACATTCTGGAGAGATTTGGTGCTGACGGCGTAGAGATTTACGTCACTAAGATAAGTGAAGATGATACATGTCGATCCATCAGCTCGGTGGATCAGAACCGGCGTCATCACATCGCGTTTTGGAATTTTCTCCATCACCTGTGGAGGCAAACTGACTTTGTGACTTTGCCCGGTCGTTACGTCGTGAACTAAAATGGCTCCAGATTCTGCATCTGTTATGTAAACGTAGATATGACCATTTTCGGCGTAGTCTGCTAGAAGGTATTGGAGACGGGAAGCTTCTGTTGTCAACTTGCTCAGGTCGATTACTTTAATAAGCTAGAAGTAAAAGAATTTTTAGATTTATCTTTATTGGCAATTAGAAAAAAATCTAATGCTGCTTTTATTTTTTTTTACCTTATCGGTATTTAGATTGAATGCGACAACTTTCGGCGGGCACTTGCGTACTGGTTTCTCCAAAGTGTTTACGACTCCGGTATCCAGAACCCAGAGAATTCCTTGCTGGTCGACGAAGATATCTACCACGTTTTGCAAAGACGCACAGTTTCCTTCTTCTTGCATTGACCAGCAAGGATATGCGCCAATTTTCGGAGGTTCACCGTTGTTTGATAAAGATAATTTTCCCAAAGTTACGGGAACTCCAGGTTTGAATCTGGAAAATATTTTATTTTATTTTTATTTTATTTTATTTAACGCCAAGCGGCAATAAACATAAGAATATAAAGTATAGAATATTAAATATATCAAATAAATTTAATCAGTTGACAGTTTAATATTATTAAAAAGTTTCACATGTGAAAATTAATAAAAATTACAAGTGAAAATTTTTAGAAGCATTTTTTTATTGTAATTATTTTGTTAAAAAAAATTTTTTAAATTGACAGCTGACCGCTAACTTCAGTATGATGATAAAATATTATAACTTTAAGAAATAAATAAGATCCGGATTTTTACCTTAAATTCAAATTAATAATTAATGCTGTCAAATTTTTTATATCAAGGCGAAAATATCGGTTGTATAAAAAAATTTTTTGAAACAAAAGTTATTCAACGTTTAATTTTCTAAAAAAAATATCTATTATAATTTTTTCTCAAGGCTAATAAAAAAGCCGTAATATCAAAATAAAAATTTTTTTAATTAGCAAAAATTGCAATCGTTCATTATGAATCTGAATTTTGGAATTACGGTAAAAATATTAGTCACATAAAAAAATCATGAGACATTTTTTGTAGAAAATTAAATTTGCTACAAATTTTGTTTCTCAATTCTTTATATAGGACCAATATTTTGGCCGTAAGATCTGAAATTTTGATTCATTTTGAAATCTTGGTAAAAATCTTGGTCCTAAAAATAAATTAAAATTATTTTCAAATTTTTTTTGAACTAAACAACAATGGTAATTATTTACAAGTGGGATCAAGCCTATTTTTGAACATAAAAAATAGATGAATTGATCGATCATCATAAGTTTTTTTTTTAACTTCTTTATTTTTACGGCGAATTTATGGTGGTGATATCGAAAATATCAACAAATTATTATTTCAATTAAAAAATAATTTTTGAAAGTTGAAAAAAATTTTGGCTCTCATGTTTTTGGATAAAATTTCTATTTTATATTTTTTTGAAGATTTGGATATACAATTTTTTTTTTTAAAGTACATAAAAAAATGAACAATAAAAAAAAAATGAATATCACAATTTTCTAAAAATTTTATAAATTTTTTTGAAAATTTATAAAATTAGTTAAAATTCTGATAATCAACTTTTTTTTTTTTCGTTAATCTTTTTATGTATTTAAAAAAAAATATATCAATAAAATCAAATGAGGAGTTGAGTTTCAAAGAGATATCTTTTCATTTTTGCTTAATCGAGACAAAAAACTGGTTATCTCTAATTATAAATATTTTTATTGAACTTTTTTAATTTAGCTATGAAGTGCTACCAGTTATGAAGCTAAAATTCGATTCTTATTTAGAAATCTTTATAATTTTCCGAGTAATTAATATTTAAAAGTTAAAAAAACTGCTCTTTTAAAATATGAAGAGATACCCTTTTGGAAATCAGCTCCTCAAATAGAAATTTCGTTCAACAAAATTAAAATTGAAATCGTTGACCCTACTTGTAAATATTTACCACAATAATTATTTATTTAATAATTACCTGGGAAAAGCAAGAATAGCGCTGTCTTTGTAAATAACAGCCCTAGTAGCAATTATGTTCTTGTTAATAAATTTATTAAAACTTTTGTAGATATTCATAGAACTTTCACATGGCCACTCGAATTTAGCAGTAAATCCAAGTGTTTCATCTTGAAGTGCAATTGGTGCTCCCAAGGAGTATCCAATTGTCAAAACAACTACCAAAGTTTTAAGCATCTTGCTGTCTTAAACTCTTCTTCTGTACTTTATTATTCTTATGATCTTCAAACTGATTCACTTGATAATGCGAGCAATTAAAAATCACAGGTATTTATATCACAAATTTTGTTTAAAAATTTTTATTAAAAGTTGACTAAATAAAATACCGCCAACTGTTTGTATTTCACAATGCTTCCGAGAGTTGAGTAAACAATGCTTCCGTATTCGGTAACAAAAGAAATTGTTTTAAATAAAATTGCCAAATTCGGAAGAAGGAACTTCTTAAATTGTCAACAACTGAAATCCAAACAAACTTTCTAGATATAAAAGCGGCGATTTGGTTGTTGGCATACAGAAGTACAAATCGGTCTGTTCTGACAACAATTAGAATTATTAATAAAAAAAAATGACACGAGTATTTATCATATCACTCCTGGTGATGACTACTGCTTCAGTAGTCCTCGGGAGAGCTCGCAACGTTCCACAATCGGCGCCCGATTTTTCGGACCTCAAGTTCTTCGTCAAGGGGAGGAACCTGGTGTGGCCTAGCCCAGACACTGAGCAAACTTTTTCAAGAAATGGCCGCTACGACAGAAGAAGCATTATTGGCACTAAGATTCAGCTGTTCGAGGACCAGGTCTTCATCGCGTTTCCTCGACTCAAGCCTGGAGTTCCAATCACTCTCGGGGTTGCCAAACATGGAAATAAAAATATCTACGAAGCATTTCCTTGCTGGGCTATGCAAGAAGAAGGGAACTGCGATGGCCTTCAAAGCGTTGTTGATATTTCTGTTGATGACAATGGTATCCTTTGGGCCTTGGATACTGGGATCGTTAATACTCTAACTCAGCCTGTCTTCAGATGTAAACCCAAAGTTTTTGCGTTTAACATTAGAAACAAAGAGGTAAATTTTTGAATTTATTTTATTTTTTATACACTCAGAGAAAAGAATTAACTTTAATCAAGAGCCAAAAAAAATAATTTTTAAGAATTTCATTTTCTTAAATCAAGATGAATAATTCTTGAATCAAATAAAATGTTTTAAGAATTTTTCTTCTCAAATGAAGACGATGAAATTCTTCAAAATTGTTTACTTGATTCAAGTAATTTTTTTGCTGTGTAGTTAACGTGTATTAATGATAACTAGCAACCTTGCAGTCATTGTGTGACTACCGTAACTTATGAACTATAACAAAATAAAATTTTGCTCTATTAAATAATGACTTTTGTTAAATTGCACTGTACTTTCTTAACTATTGACGTTTTTAAAGATATAAGCTCATCCCGATGTTATACTCATCCAGAGCTTTCATTTGAGTACCCACGTGCATTTTCATATATTTTTCATATATTTATATATTCAAATATATAAAATATATGAAAAATTGATGTGGGTACTCAAATGAAAGGTCTCGATGAGTGTAACATCGGGATGAGCTTATATCTCTAAAAATATCAATAGTTTACAATTTACAAGGTAATTTCTTAATTATATATCTAGAGATAGAGAATTTTCAAGTGCAGCCTAAATACTTATCATAATAAATTGACTATCGGTGAGAATGATATGAAACCTTGAAAAGGCACAAATTCAAGTCAAAACCTTTACAATGACACTAAATATTACTAAAAAAAACCGATTTTGTCACATGACTATCTTGAATACAAAATTTTTCTTATTCTCTTAATAATATAGATTAATTGTACTTTCAGTTGATAAAAGTCATTGACTTGAGCAAATTAGTTATCGAAACTTCAAGACTTCAGAACCTTATTGTCGACTACGGAGAAGACGGTAAAGTGTATCTTTACATCGGCGACGCTTCAGGCAGAGGAATAATTGTGTACGATGTTGTTGGCAACAGTGGGTTCCGTATGAGCTTACCTCAAGCAGTGAACCTTGCTAACTCGAAAAAAGATGTTCTGCAAATGGTACTTGTTCGTAAAGCCACCGGCCCGGAATTGTACTTCACTTACTTGGGTTCAAGCCGTGTGTTTAGTATCAGACTGGATCATTTAAGAAGAGGAGCTGGTGCTGACATTATCGATGTTGGATCAAAATTAAACAGCATGGTTTTCTTGGGAACAAATGGGGGTAATGTAATCTTCTTTAGATACAAAGGTGAGTTCTTTCTTCTGATGAAATTAATTTAATTATTAATTTCTTATTTATTAATTTAATTTAATTTTTTTTTTTTCATTATTTAGGACAACCTGATGTTTATCTGTGGGATACAAATACGGCTTTCGGGCAAGAGAATTTCGTCATTGTACAGAAAGGCGACGAGTGTCATTTGCCAACAAATATAGCGGTAGGTCCACAAGACACTTTATGGACAATTGAAAGCAACTTGCAGGACTATATCCACGATACTATACCCTCGAATGGTGTATCAATGATCATTCATCCTTTGGTTAAAAATTGTTGAGTAATTTAATGAACAATGTAGTTAAACTGGACTTATCTTTGATAAATAAAATAATATAAATGATTTATTATTAACTTTTGTTTTTTAAATTTAAACATTTATTACTTTCGAAAGTAACACGGTCTGTCAAGAAAACATTAACAAAATTAAAACTTTTATTGTGGCTATGAATAATGGGATGTTGAAAATAAATTAAACTTTCGCTTCAGAGATTTACTCTCAATAAATCGAACTTGTTTTTAAAAAATTAATACTAATTAAGCAACGCATTTAAATGTTTCATTTTTGAGAATGAAAGTTTGTAAATTTGATGCATTCTTCCGGACTTTCCAATTATATTTTTTATTTTAATTAATATAAAAAAATAACTTCATAAGTTATGATGTTATCATAAAAGAAGTACAATTTTAATCGATTTTTTATTTTTTCAATTGATTCTAACAATGATCGCGTGTGTGATTTTTCGAGATTAGCAATAAATAAATTTACATTAATTTTAATATTAAAATGATAAGTAATTAAGTAATTATTTACCAGTGGGGTCTACCATTTTAATTTTCATTTTTTTTTGAAATTTCTATTTGTTGTTGCTGTATTTTTTTTTTAAATACATAAAAAAAATGAACAATAAAAAAAAAAGTAGGTTATCACAATTTTAACCAATTAGAAAATCGAACGCGTCTTGCGCGTTTCTGTCAAAATGTTTATCGACATTTTATTAATCAATGTTTTTACAAATTTTACTCATTTATATTTAACCGTTGCCATCGTAACCGTTTCCATAGTAATCGTTGCTATGGTAACCGTTGCCATAGTAACGGTTGCTACACAGTAAAAAATTTTACGTCATTGCGTCAAAAAATTTAGTGTTAAAAATTTTTGTGTTAAATATTTAACACTTTTATATGTAAATTTAACATTTATTGTGTTAAATTAACATAAAAAAGTGTTAAATTAACACCAAAAAGTGTTAAATATTTAACACAAACATTTTTTGACGCATTGACGCAAAATTTTTTGCTATGTATGGTAACCGTTTCCATAATAACCGTTGTCATAGTACACTGTAAAAAATTTTGCGTAAATGCGTCAAAAAATTTTGTGTTAAAAATTTTTATGTTCAATATTTAACACTTTTTTGTGTTAATTTAATACTTTTTTTTGTGTTAATTTAACACTTTTTTGTGTTAATTTAACACTTTTTGGTGTTAATTCAACACTTTTTGTGTTAATTTATCACTTTTTTGTGTTAATTTAACATGATAAATGTTAAATTTATAAATTAAAATGTTAAATCATTTAACACAAAAATTTTTGAGATAAAATTTTTTGACGCAATAACGCAAAATTTTTACTGTGTAACCGTTGCTATGGTGGTAACCGTAGCCATGGTAACTTTTGCCAAAGTGGTCACCATAGCAACGAAAAGCGACAATAATGAAAACGTCACATCAACTTTTTAATAAAGAATTTTACAAATTTTCAAAAAAACAAATTTTTTAGAAAATTGTGATATTCCATTTTTGTTCTTTTTAATTGTTCGTTTTTCTATGTATTTTTCAAAAATATAGTTATATCAAAAACATCAAAAAAAGATAAAATATCAATTTTATCCAAAAACATGAGAGCCAAAATTATTTTTAACTTTTGAAGGCAAAAAAGCTATCAAAATATTTATTTTTGTTTTCACGAAATTTAGCATTAATGCGCCGCAAAAACAAGCAAATTAAAAAAAAATTAAAAAATTTTAATTTTTCACCTAGATATGGCCAAAAATAGGGTGTACCTTTGTAAAAAATTACCAGTAATTATAGTATTAGGGGTGTTATGAGTATAATTACACAGAAAGAAAGAAAGTCTTGAGTCAAGCGTAAACTTTCTTAAATCAAGAAAATCTTAAGGAAAATTGAAAATTTCTTGAACGAAGTTAAATTTTTTAAGCCAAGAAAATTAATTCTTGCTCCAAAATAACTTCGGTCTTCCTTACAATTTTCTTGGTTCAAGAAAATTTTTTTTTTTTGTGTAATTAAGCGCAGTTGAAATGACTGCTATACTAAAGTAAAATAAATAACTTAAAATTAAATTTTTCTAAACTTAAAAAAAACTGGACATCCGGAATATTATAACTTAACTGTAAAATTACAATCTAATAAAACGAATCAAACCCTGCAATTTTAATAATTCTATTCGTCGCGTTCCACTTATTTGTTGTATCAACGCTGCTATTATCATACCACAAAGGATTAATAATAGCCCATACATTTTTCGATGAATCCATTCGATAATCAGTTATGCTGAGTACGTGTTCGCTCTGCAGAAGAATTAAATGGTTCTCCGCCTGTAACATTAATTTATCACATCATTACCAAGTATGGTGTATAATAACACAACAACAAGTTATTAAGAATAGATAAATAAAAACAATTGAGTATAATAAAACGTGAATAACGTTCTGTTGCAGAAACACGTATTCTCAAGGTAACCACTACATAAGTAAAGCAGCTATTGGAAGCTGGACTAATATTAAATGATTCTTGTTCTCATAGTCGGCAACTCATTCTGTGTATTTCTCTCTATTTTTTTTTGAGACAGACATACAAACAGTAAGAACGAATAAATGATTATATTACGTACTTTCAAATTGTATTTAGTATCCCAGCGTACGCTCGCGTGCTCAGATACAAGGAAGTATTGTACCCCGTCCTTGGAATCACAAAGCAGCCCGGTTGAAGTGCCCAATTTTATACCGTGCCACAATATGTCCGAGTCAGAGTATTCGACGGTTGTTTCACGTTTCGAGTGTGCCACAGCCGATAATCGATCTTTATGGCGCAATTTATCAAGATCGATGGAAAAAAGATCAAGGGAATTTGTTCCTGTTATGTAAAGGCGTTTATTTTTTCTCGATATTGCTAAATCGTTTGTGTAGACACGTGGAACTGTTGGTTCATGTTTCAAATGGAGTTTCCACCACTTCCGCTGTCCTGTGAGACCTAGATATAACATCCAGCATGTCAGTATAAGTATCGATTATAAAACAGACTGTTAATTAAAACATTTAAGTGTTGTGAAAGTTGCTTTATATTTTATTTATATCATTATTCAATTTACTTATGTTAGAAAAATATATACCCATGTATTACCGGTATCGAAAATAATAATCGATTCATCGCCAGGATCTCCAATGTAACCCCGATGTCCCCATAGACCAATCACCGGGTCTACCGTCAAACACCTCAGATTTTTTCGAGGTACGCCTAAGAGATTTTCGCGGGATATTTCTTCATTGTGATGCAAGTCGTAGATAATTACTTTTGCAGGGCACTCTATGTCTTCGGGGGAGTCCAGTACCCACAGGCGTCCCCGATTATCTACGTCCAACGCTGTAACTGATAGCAAGTTTGTGCAATCCTCGCCTAAAGATTGCAGTTCCGGACTCAAATACGCTGTCGCTGGTGGAGATGGAATATTCATGAGCGATAATACTTCTGGGTCGATCCACGGCGCTTTGAGGAGTGTCACCGAGTTGTTTGACCATTTTGACCATCTGAAATTATTTTAATATTAATTTATCTCCCTGAAAATTAAGTAAATTGTCTGAATATTAAAAAAAAATTTTTAACTGTAAATTCAATAATTCTATTATTATTACTAGCAACCTTGCAGTCACTATGTGACTGTTGTAACTTGTGAATTATAAGTAATTAAAATTTTGCTTTGTTAAATAATGACTTTTGTTAAATTACACTGTACTTTCTTAACTATTGACGTTTTAAGAGATATAAACGCATCCCGATGTTACACTTGTCAAGAGCTTTCATTTGAGTACCCACATGCATTTTCATATATTTTTCATATATACATATATATATATATATATGAAAAATTGATGTGGGTACTCAAATGAAAGGTCTTGATGAGTATAATGTCGGTATGAGCTTATATCTTTAAAAATGTCAGTAGTTCACAAGATAAAAGGTAATTTCTTAATTATGTATCTAGAAATAGAGAATTTTTGAATGCAGCCTAAATATCATAATAAATTGACTATTGGTGAAAATGATATGAAACTTTAAAAAGGCATAAACCTTTGCAATGACACTAAATTTTACTAAAAAAACCGATTTTATCACATGACTATCCTAAATACAAAATTTTTCTTATTCTCTCAATAATATTGATCTAATTATTTTTTACCTTGGAGCAGCCAGGAACACTCGGTTCTTCCAAATAGCAAATCGTGAAATAAAAACATCGTTTGGCAAATTAACTTTTGAAAAGTTCCAACCTACAGAACAAGAAATATAAAAAACTACAAGAATAAAAGTAATATTTATAATTAATACCATTGTTACTCTTATGAGTGATTGATAAGACTACTTTTACTTGTAAGTTTAAATTTAAACTGATAATGAAAGGTATCAATCTTATTATTCATCGTCAGCAAAAAAATTGCTTCGATAAATTTATTGCTTAAGAAAAAGTATATCGAGCACCTCGGTGATTGCAAATGTATAAAAATTTAATTTAAATACCACTAATTGTTGATTATATGAAAATGTTTTTTTATCACTTTTATAGACCTCATAAATTTATTCATTAACACAGCTATAATTATCGTGTTTTTTTTTTTTTTTTTTTGATCAAATCATTGATCTTATAAATCATTTTTAATCAATGTGTACGTTGTATACCTGATTTTACGATAAGCAGATGAATAACATTTATGTCTTGAGTAATTTAGTTATAAAAAAGTATTTTTTTTTTTTATAGATTTATTTAAACTAGCTCACAGTTAAATTAGCAAATTACAATTAAAATTTTTAACGTTATATTCTTCACTGTTTTTCGAAATTATATTTGAAAATTAATTTTGTAATTATTTTATTTCAATAAAATAGAATTCATATTAATTAACTTTGTCATATTGTTAACTTAGACATAATAAATAATATGTTTTACTGTGATGTATATAAATGACTCACTATCAATGTAATTTTCAGTACTTTACGGCCCTTGGGGAACACTTGTTCTAGGTCCGATTAAATAAAATAAATAAATAATTAAAAAATCTTTGAATATCTCAGAAACTCTTAAAAACGTATTTACAGTGGCAAAAAACTTATTAATTATCACAACTATCTAACGATAACTGCTTCAATACTATTCAGATATAATAGCTGTATTTACTATCGTTATTGCTGCAACAACTCAAGTGTTTCGATAATTTGCAATCGACTTGTTTTATTTATGATAAATAAGAAAAAAAAAATAAAAAGTTAGTTGTATCCGGAGAATTATGACCGAAGAAATAGTTTTTCCTCATAAGTAGCATCATACGGTGAAGATTATCGTGTATACATTTGAATACAATAAAATGGAGGGATAACAATTAATTTATACAAAAACGAGTATTTCTGAGCATACCATCACAACGTATTGACAATATTAGTGTTATCGGAAATATAGTAGTTCATTCACGACTAATTATTTGATTAGTATTAGTTCCTGCGCTAAAAAAATTACATTTATAACAATTTACTTGTTTTACGAGAAGTTTTTGCTAATAAATATTACAGTAGCAGTGCTAAGAATTATTTTTACAATGAAAACTGTAAGAGTGGAAGAAAAAGTTATCGAAGAAGCTTTGAACCAGACCGGTAAGAATATTTTTCTACCAAATTTGAATTATTTAATTTTATTGTCATTGATAATATTATCATTTAATATTTCAATTCAAGGTTTCGGCAAATTCAATTACAAAGTATTAATAGTTGCGATAATAATAACAATAAATTCCGGAATAAGTTTTGAAAATATAAGTCTGATAATGCCAGCGGCAAGTTGTGATTACAAAATGTCAACGATTGCACAAGATCATATTGCAACTAGTTCGCTGTGTGGTAAATAATTAAATCTTGTAGTTATCCATAAAATAAAATAAAATTGCAATTTTTTTTTTTTTTAATTAATAATCATTTTTTAATCACTAAAAATTTTTCTTATCAATTTTAAAGAATATTGATATTTAAGGACTGGCACTCGGGACGTATTTTTGGGCATTCATGGCAGAAACTAAGGGTCGGAAATTGAGCCTGATTGTTGGATTACTATTAGACGGTGGCGCTAATGTTATTGCTTCAGTTGTTTCTAATTACTATGGATTTATTATTTGTAAATTTTTTAATGGTGTCGGGTAAGTTTTTTAGTAATAAATTTTTTCTCTAAATTATCCCAATTAAATATAAATTAATAGTATATTACATACGTAGGCCAGTAAAATAAGAAAAATCTCAGATCACATGTAATTGTTGGCCGAGGCGAAGCCGAGGTTGACAAACATGTGGTCTGAGGCTTTACTTTTTACTGGCCAAGGTGTGTATACTATTTTTCTGCTCGACGTAGCCGGAATGTGGCAACTTCGTTTAGCGCAGCGGCCAGAAAGTTGCCACTTTCCGGCCGGAGGGCAGAAAAATTTTTGTATTGTCGCAAACTCTCCACTAAGGAGAATTTCCGTAATTCTTCTATATGTAGTTGATTAGTTAGGAATTGGTTCAGGATCTATCTGTTTAAAATAAAAGACTCGGTGTTGGGGTGAATAATTGTGATTAATTTATTCCCCAAGAGGAGAAAACTCTAGCAATTGCTAGAGAAAAACTCCTCGAAGATGTTACAGTTGAGAAATATGTGAATGAATATGTGTGTTGATATGAATGTATATATGTTTGCACTGCTGTGCAATGAGGGGTGAGAATAGATCTCAGCCACCGTTAGGTTATTGTGGTTAACCGTCAACCGTTAATATCTCAGTAGAGATATAAAATGTAATTATGATCAGAAAGGATCGTGTGTTTGTAATCGGAAGAGAATTGACTGTGTGTTTAGAATGGTTTGAAAGAACCAGTAGGTTCAAGTATTGAATTTGATCGCTGGGATCGAGTTGTGTTATAAGTTTGATCGCTGGGATCGAATCCTTGATCGCTGGGATCAAGTGTGTTATAAATTTGATCGCTGGGATCGAATCCTTGATCAGTGGGATCAAGTTGTGTTATGAATTGATCGCTGGGATCGAATCCTTGATCGCTGGGATCAAGTTGTGTTATGAATTGATCGCTGGGATCGAATCCTTGATCGCTGGGATCAAGTGTGTTATAAATTTGATCGCTGGGATCGAATCCTTGATCAGTGGGATCAAGTTGTGTTATGAATTGATCGCTGGGATCGAATCCTTGATCGCTGGGATCAAGTTGTGTTATGAATTGATCGCTGGGATCGAATCCTTGATCGCTGGGATCAAGTGTGTTATAAATTGATCGCTGGGATCGAATCCTTGATCGCTGGGATCAAGTCGTGTTATGAATTGATCGCTGGGATCGAATCCTTGATCGCTGGGATCAAGTTGTGTTATGAATTGATCGCTGGGATCGAATCCTTGATCGCTGGAATCAAGTGTGTTATAAATTGATCGCTGGGATCGAATCCTTGATCGCTGGGATCAAGTCGTGTTATGAATTGATCGCTGGGATCGAATCCTTGATCGCTGGGATCAAGTTGTGTTATGAATTGATCGCTGGGATCGAATCCTTGATCGCTGGGATCGAATCCTTGATCGCTGGGATGAAGTCGTGTTATGAATTGATCGCTGGGATCAATTCCTTGATCAGTGAGATCAAGTTGTGTTATGAATTGATCGCTGGGATCGAATCCTTGATCAGTGAGATCAAGTTGTGTTATGAATTGATCGCTGGGATCGAATCCTTGATCGCTGGGATGAAGTCGTGTTATGAATTGATCGCTGGGATCAATTCCTTGATCAGTGAGATCAAGTTGTGTTATGAATTGATCGCTGGGATCAATTCCTTGATCAGTGAGATCAAGTTGTGTTATGATCCTAGAGGATCGAATTAATTTTGATTTAAATGATTTGAATATTTTGTTTAAATTAGTAATTGAATATAGTTTTCTAATTTACGCGAGAATTTACTATTTAATTTAAATTACTTTCTCAATAACTCAACAAGCTATTAAATATATGAATTTATTAATGTACTTGTTTCTTGTAAATTTGATTTGAATTTAACAATTAACACGATTAAATTTAATTAAATAAAGCACATCAATGAAGTTAAGTTAATAATTACGATTGACTAAATTCAATTAACACTTGCAAAATATAACTAATTAACAATGATTTTAATTATAATTGAATATTATGAAACTGAATTGAAGATTCTTGACAAACTTTTGACAATGATAATTTATTGCGTCTAATTTATCACGCGATTGAAGACAATGGCCGCGATGCTAAACGCTAAGTACGACGTACTTTTTATTAGCGTCTTAAATATTTGACCACGAATTTATGTTAAGTTTAAAATTGATGCACAAATGTCGAATCAATGAATTTAATTAAGTATGAGAACTGATAATTAACTGATAATTAATTACGTTAGCAAATAATAAAACACAATGGAATAATTTCTTTGTCAGAGAGAACGCAGGTATATTGCACTAGTCACTAGTCCCAGTACAACTGCCGCTCATGGCGTCCCCACCGGCCTCGTGCCCCGGGCTTGCCGGTCTTCTTCCCGCTAAGTCATGGGGCGCATGTGCAGCCGCCATTTGACATCGCGTTCATAAGAACGATAATGAAAATTGCCATGAGAATAACCCATGTTAAATATAAAGTATAGATATTTAAAGTTTGAGTATACTCATAAGAGCACTCTAGTCAATCTCTTTTGTACCGACATCAAACACACTCCCCCCGTTGCGAATGTATGAGAAAGATTATGGCATGTAATGTATGGTGTAATACAATGGTTGTTACATTATTAGATCAAGTATTAATAGGTAATGGACATAATAGAGTGATGTTTCGTTTGAACAATCCTCGTGATGTTCGGATTGATGCGAGCCGAGTAACTCCGTCATCTCCGGGATGAAGTTCGACCACGACACCCAATTGCCACAGCATGCATGGTTGGTTTTTGTCCATTAACAGTACGATCTGATTAGGTTTGATTTCCCCTTGAGTTGTGTGCCATTTTTGACGAGTTTGGAGTTCATGGAGGTATTCTAGGTACCAGCGTTTCCAAAAATCTTGTCTGGCCTTGGTGATGAATTGCCATACGCTAAGACGATTATCTGGAACATCAGAAAAATCATGTTCAGGCAGCATTGTGAGAGGGCGACCTATTAAGATATGAGCAGGTGTTAATGCTATAGGATCATTAGGATCACTAGATAGCGTGCATAACGGTCTAGAGTTAAGTATAGATTCAATTTGTATAGTTAGAGAATTTAATTCTTCAAAGGTGAGAAGTTGATCCTTCACTACCCTCTTAAGGGGCACACCTAGTGTGAAATTTCGAAAAAGTCGATTTTTTTTTTTTCATATTTCGGTAGATTACACCTTTAAAAATAACATATTAAAATTTCAAATCGATATCTCAAATAGTTTTTGAGTTATAACATTTTAAAGAGCAGCCGCTCGGCAGCTAGAGTGTCATTAGCTGCGAGACGTACCTGAAGTATTGTTCAGAGTCTACTGTCTCTTCCAGCCCCTATAACACGATTCCAGTTTCTATTGTTGGCTCTCAGGTATACAAAAATATATCATTATAATAATTTCTAGAAATTTCTAGAAATTTTTCGTTTACTGCCACGTAAATTATTTTCGGAGCCAGACACATTTAGTCTCATTGTGATCGTTGTATCGAGCGCATCATAATTTTACACGTGCTATTTTCTTGAAAATGAGTGATCAATCTTCATATTCAAATAAAAAAGGAACTCACAATGTTCCTAAGCATCGATCAATTGCGAAAAACGCAAGTTTACCGGAAATAGATTTACATTTGAGCAATCTACTGCGAATACCAGTACGTCCGCAGAAAAGTTATTACAAAATAATGACAATAATGTTGTGATTGACCCATCTCATGGATATTGTATTTTGCAATTTTTATCAGTTTTTAGTGCAATTAGTAATTTAGTGGTGTGTAAAACCTGTCAAAAAAAGTTACTTTCAATCAAGCAAGTTCAAGAGGTCTAGGGTTCAAAATTGCTATTATTTGTGAATGTGGCAATTCGTATATTAATTCTGGACCAATGATTAATAACGCATTTGAAATAAATAAACGTATTGTTGCTGTGATGCGTCTATTGGGCATCGGAATAAATGGGATAAATTTTTTCTGTGGATTAATGGATTTAGCATGCAAATTTTACGACCAAACTTTTGCGGGATGTTTTACGAATTTACAGATTGCAGCCGAAACTGTTTGTAAGCTCAGTATGCAGCAAGCTATAAATGAAGAAAAAGAGCTTACATTAAAGAAAGAAAATTCGGAGACAAATTTGACTGTTAGCGGCGATGGTACCTGGAAAAAACGTGGCCATACTTCCCGTTTCGGAGTAGTTACGCTGGCAGGAAAATACAGCAAGAAAATTCTTGATTCATGCGTAAAATCTACATATTGTCAGAGTTGTGTTTTTGGAAGAAAAAAAAAGATAGCGAACCTGAAGATTATGAGGAATGGCTATCATTACACGATGAAGAATGTGATGCCAATCATAAAGGATCTGCCTCAAAAATGGAAGTGGATAGTGTAAAAGACATGTTTGGTCGTTCCATTAGTAAATATGGTGTAAAATATACCCGCTATATTGGTGATGGTGATAGCGCTACCCACAAAGGACTTATAGATTTGAATCCTTATGATATTCCTGTTGCTAAATTGGAATGCTATCTACATGTGAAAAAAGAATGGGAACACGTTGCCGAAGTGTAAAGAACATTAATAAGAAATTAGGAGGAAAAAGTAAAACATCACAAAAGTTAACTGTAAATTTTATAAATAAACTCCAAAAATATTATGGTTTAGCAATTATGAGGAATCAAGATAATGTAGATGAAATGTATAAAGCAATCTGGGCAACATTTTATCATTTCTGTTCAACTGACAAAAACCCAAATCATAAAAATTGTCCAGAAGGCGCTGAAAGTTGGTGCGCTTATCGCCGCGCGGAAGCTGAAGGAATCACTAGTACATTTAAACACGATTACCTCCCACTGGATCCAGAAGTACAAGAAGCTATAAAACCTATTTATGAAGACTTATCTCGATATGAATTGCTTGATAGATGTAAAGGTAACAATACTCAAAACAACAATGAAAGCTACAACGGTTTACTTTGGCACTTTTCACCCAAGCATCTTCATAATGGCTTCAAAACTATTGAATTGTCAAATAATTTTGCAACTGCAATATTTAATGACGGTTATTCGTCAATTTTGAAGATATTCAATGTAATGGGAGTGATAGTTGGACCTGCAGCAAGAGATTTTGCGGCTCTTAAGAACGACACGAGAATACGAATCGCTGATTATCGCCAAAGGGCTTCTTCAAAAGAAGGTCGATCATCTCGAAGAAAAGCTTCTTCAGCTGAACAAGCCCTTTTCGAAGAAGAGGAAGGTGTATTATATGGCCCTGGAATAGCAGATTAGCTGTAAATATGATTTTAAACCACTTATAACAGTGGAAACGATCATTTTATCTTTAAACGCGTTTTTCTCGAAACAGCATTTTCCGAATTTGCTGCAGTGATTACTCAAAAACAAATGATCCGATCACTATCGAATTTTTTTTACATGTTCTATATATAGTTCTCCGTACAATGACCTATCGATTTTTTGATCTGATCAAAAATCGAATTTTCGCAGGCCACAAACGACCAAAATTTTAGGTAAAATTCGACTATTTTTTTAAAACGCCGCCATATTGTCAATTTTTGATTTTTTTTTTTTATCGTAGGTCATTGTACAGACAATATTATCTAGTTTAACGAGATATTTTTTTTTTAGATTTCATCCACGGAGAAGGCCGGAATCACTGCAGCAGTGAAGGACCTTTTTTTTTTCGCGCCGTTAGAGATCGACGATAACTTAAAAAATATTTAATTTTTTTCTTCAAAAATTTCATTATGTATTCCTAAAACATGTATAAATATATTCTTAAAATTTTAAAATAATTGATAAAGTATTTTTTTTAATAAAAATTCCCAAAAATCACGTTTTTTTTAGGCCGTTACACTAGGTGTGCCCCTTAAGATGATGTTTAAAGGACTTTACTGCTGCTTCCCAAATGCCCCCAAAATGTGGTGATAATGGTGGATTGAATTTCCAGATAATGTTTTTTCTGATAGCGTAATCATTTACTAGATTTTGATGAGATTGAGATGTAAAAAGAGCATAGAGTTCGTTCAGTTGATTATTAGCGCCTACAAAGTTGGTACCATTGTCAGAATAAACATGAGATGGGACCCCCCGGCGACCAACAAACCGCCCAAAGGCTCCCAAGAAGCCATCAGAGGTCAGGTCGCTAGCAATCTCAAGATGGACCGCCTTTGTGGCCATCCAAATGAAAACACATCCATAAACCTTAATCTTAGTTCGATTTCTGAATTTTCGTTCTTTTATGAATAAAGGTCCAAAATAGTCTACTCCCACATGTGAGAATGCAGCGGACTCTGTTACTCTGGCACTAGGTAGATCAGCCATCTTCCCTTGAAGTAATACAGGGCGATGCCGAATGCATTCCACGCATCTTTTGACAATCCGCCGTATCTGGCTTTTCCCATCTAGTAACCAGAATTTGTGGCGTAAGGTTGATAAAGTAGCTTGTATACCGGAGTGGTATGAATTTTTATGAGTTTCTCTAATAATTAAATCAGTAACATAATGATGTGATGGTAATAAGATTGGATGTTTTGTGGTGAAGGAGATAGGGGCGTATTTCAAACGACCACCTACTCGTAATAAACCATTTTGATCAAGAAATGGATTTAAACAACGTAATCTCAAGTTTTTAGTTTCTCCAGTGTCTTTAATTTGTTCTATTTCATCGTGAAATTGTTCTAGTTGAATTAATGCAAGTATTCTAATTTCAGTTTTTGACTTTTCTTCAACACTCAGAGGCTTATGTTTGAATTGACTTGACTTAAGCATACGTAAAACAAATGAATATGAGTTGATGAGTGTTGAATATGAAGAAAAGCGTTGGAATAGGTCATTAGTGGATGTAAGCACGCAAGTATTTTTTCGTAAACCTGGTAGTTCTGATGGAACGGACTGAATTGAGATTGGCCAGGTATTGGAGTCCTGTGAAAGCCACGTAGGACCCTTGAACCACATTTTGTTTTTAAGAAATTCAGAAGGTAATTGACCTCGAGATAAAGAGTCAGCTGGATTATCACATGTTCGAATATGACGCCATTCTATGTCTTTCCCGAGAGCTTGTATTTCTGAAACTCGATTGGATTCAAAGACCTTAAGAGTGTGAGGTGAACGTTTGAGCCATTGCAAGACTATAGTTGAATCTGACCAGAAAATTATTTTGTTACATGTGAAATCAAATGCGGGAAGTGCTTCTTTGTATAATCTAGAAAGTAATTGTGCTGCACATAGTTCTAATTTAGGAATTGTTACATCTTTAATCGGCGCAACTCTGGATTTTGAACAAGCTAAATTAACCATGATTTGACCTTGTTGATTCATTGATCGTATATATAAGCAGGCTCCGTAGCCTATTTGACTGGCGTCACAAAAGCCGTGTATCTCGATATGAATAGCATTAGGAATAACAATGTTACGATCAACAGCAAATTCTCTAATTAATGGTAATTGTGCAGCAAATTTACACCAGAGAGTATGCAAATTCTGAGGTATTGCTTCATCCCAATGAACCTTTGCTTTCCAACATGCTTGTATCATAGTTTTGGCAGCAAGTACTACTGGACCTAATATTCCAAGTGGATCGAAAATTTTTGCGACATCTGATAAGATTGTTCTTTTAGTTATTTTTCTTAAAGAATCTAGTGAATTAACAGTATAGATAAATTCATCAGTTAAAGAGTTCCAATAAACCCCCAAAGTTTTAGATATAGGATCATCGTTAATAGCACAATCTAAGTCAAGAGTTCTTTGATCAAGTTATCCAATGCATGTTTATGATTGGAGGCCCACTGACGGAGTTCAAAACCCCCCTTTCTTACTAATTGAATTATTTCGTCACGTAATTGTAAAATTTCAGACAAAGAATTTGTTCCAGTTAACAGATTGTCTACATACAAATCTCGTTTAAGTATGGTTGAAGCATTTGGAAAATTGTGACGTTCGACATCAGCTAATTTGTTTATTGTACGTGTGGCTAGAAAAGGAGCTGCTGATACCCCAAAAGTAACTCGTTGTAGTTCAAAAGTACTAATTGTGTCATCATGATAATGAAGAATTCTTTGAAATTTATGATGGTCCGGATGGACTAAAATCTGTCGGTACATTTGAGCAATATCAGAAGTCATAGCATAAACATAACTACGAAAACGTAATAAAATAGTGAATAAGTTATCTTGTACAGTAGGCCCCGTCAGTAGAACCTCGTTCAAGGAGATACCTTTGTCGGATTTTGCAGAGGCGTCGAATACAACGCGTACCTTGGTGGTAGTGCTAGATGTCTTAATGATGGGGTGATGTGGTAAGAAGTAGCCCGGCTCTTGATCATTTGATACAAGTACCATATGACCAAGGTCGATGTACTCCTGCATTACCTTATTGTATTCAATCTTAAGTTGTTGATTTAAATTCAATCTCCTCTGTAATGAGAGAAATCTTTTATAAGCTTGTTGTTTTGAATTATCAAAATCTACATTGTCGACTTTAAAGGGTAGTTTTACAATGTATCTCCCAGTTGCATCTCGTGTAGTATTAAGTTGATAGTATTTTTCACAAAGGGAATCATCTAAAGTTCTAGATCCCCTGGGACTAATGTCTTCTATTGTCCAAAAACGTGTTAATTGATTTGATAAGTCTAAAAGTTGACATGATACAGGCTGTGTGTTATTATCATCGTTGATTCCCCCCGCTACAACCCAACCAAGCACGGTTTTCTGAATGATTAAGTCACAATCGTCAGGTGAGCGATTTATTTGTCCAATTGACAGCAAAGCCAAGGTGGTTCCAGAACCAATAAGAACATCTACTGGTCGTGGAAGATGAAATAGTGGATCAGCAAGAGTTATGTTATTAGGTATATGTATTTTATCACGAGGAAATACTTCATTAGGACTTAAATCGGTGATTTTACTGACTGTTAGAAAGGATAATGATTTTTGAAATTTACTATTCAAAGATTTACATACTACTTGTATAAGATGTTTAGAGAATGTTTGCATTCCATTAACCGCGCCAATAGGAATAGCACAATTTTGAATTGGTAACTTTAATTTGTTTGTTAAATCTTCAGTGATAAAATTAGCAGTAGCACAAGTATCTAGTAAAGCACGAGCTTGTATGAATTTACCATCAAAATCACGTAGGTGTATGAGAGCGCTCATCATTAATTGAAAACGTGGCATTCTAAGTGCTGTGGTTAGGTTGTGCACAGATAGTCATTTGGTGGAGTCCTTGGCAGCTGGTGTGACAATAGTTGATTCAGGCTTAGAAGTAAGTGTTGTATTGTTTTTGTTATGAGAATATTGTTTTTGTGGAGTTTGCGCATAATGCAGCATAGTGTGGTGGAATTTGTTACAGAGTCTACATCGTATTGAGTTACAAGGTCCCTTGTGATTACGTAAACAGTTAATACAGAGTCGGGAAGCTCTAACAAACTTAATGCGTTGGTCAACAGTCAATGAGTTGAATTTCTGGCATTTAAATAAGGGATGATCTTGTTTACAGTTTGGACAAATGTTAGCAGTGTTAGTCATCAGTATTCTAGTGGATGATTCTCCGCACTGGGTTTTAGAAATATTTCCTGAATAGTCATTGCGTTTTCGTTTAAAAGGTTGATTTGAATTGTGATGGTCATGATGTCGTGTACTAAGTCTAAAGGCATAATTCGTAATGAATTTACTAAAAGATTCAAAGGTTGGAACAGTATTGTCATCTGTAAACGTTTCTGACCATTTGTCTCTAATTCCAGTAGGTAATTTATTTTCTAACATTCTTACAAGCATAACATTAGTTATTGGTGAATTTAAAGATTCGAGGTCACTTAAATGTTGTTGACCAGTATCGATAAATTTAGTGAGATTGTCTGTGGTAGCAACAGTGATGGGCCTTACATTTAAAATGGCATCACAATGCTTGTAAATTAAAGTGCGTTCTTTTTGATAAGTATCTGTGAGTAATTTCCAAGCCTTTTCGTAACTCTCAGGGCTGGCAGCGTAAAGCGCAAGCTTGTTAGTTGCAGCACCTACTAAACATGAACGTAGATATAAGAATTTATTGAGATCATCCACATCAGTTCGTCCGTCTATTAATGTTCTAAAAGTGTTTTTAAAAGAAATCCAATTTTCAAAATTCCCGTCAAACTTAGGTAGTTGTGCAGTAGGAAGTTTTGCAAGGCCTTGTGTTCCAAAGGAAGTGTTTGCCATTGTAGTGTTCATTACGGTCGAATTGTGAGATGTATTAGCAGTGTCAGTTGGAATCAAGTTCGCTAATTTATCTGCAAGGGCGAAATAATCTACTCTAACCTTTTCAGCCAGTTCCAATTCTGCTGTATCGTCAGAGTTTAATAACAAATGTTCGTCAATTAATGTATCAAATATGTCAAACATTGGTTTAATTCTTTCAAACTGCAGAGCAGCATTTGAGAGTGTTATTCCTCCTACTGTTAGTTTAGACTGTAGTCTTTGTAATTTGCTTTCTAGTAGGTTTCGTTTTTGTTCAAGAGTATAATTTAAATTGTCCATGTTTAAATTTAATTATTAGATTATTGATATTGTAGTCAATTAATAATTGATAGTTTTAGGTTATCCTTTTGGCAAATAAGTTATGAATAAGAATCAAAAAATATGAATCACTAGTTGATGATTAAATTGCAATTGAATAATTATATTAATCAATCGTAGTTTAAATATAAGTAATTAGATAATAATAATTTGAGACTTATCTTTTTATTGTTAGATGTCCAACGATGAAGTTAATTGACACTTGTTTCCACTTCGTAAACCAGGGTTCGTGAGTTCAAACCTCACAGGAGGCACCAATTTGTATTGTCGCAAACTCTCCACGAAGGAGAATTTCCGTAATTCTTCTATATGTAGTTGATTAGTTAGGAATTGGTTCAGGATCTATCTGTTTAAAATAAAAGACTCGGTGTTGGGGTGAATAATTGTGATTAATTTATTCCCCAAGAGGAGAAAACTCTAGCAATTGCTAGAGAAAAACTCCTCGAAGATGTTACAGTTGAGAAATATGTGAATGAATATGTGTGTTGATATGAATGTATATATGTTTGCACTGCTGTGCAATGAGGGGTGAGAATAGATCTCAGCCACCGTTAGGTTATTGTGGTTAACCGTCAACCGTTAATATCTCAGTAGAGATATAAAATGTAATTATGATCAGAAAGGATCGTGTGTTTGTAATCGGAAGAGAATTGACTGTGTGTTTAGAATGGTTTGAAAGAACCAGTAGGTTCAAGTATTGAATTTGATCGCTGGGATCGAGTTGTGTTATAAGTTTGATCGCTGGGATCGAATCCTTGATCGCTGGGATCAAGTGGGTTATAAATTTGATCGCTGGGATCGAATCCTTGATCGCTGGGATCGAATCCTTGATCGCTGGGATCAAGTCGTGTTATGAATTGATCGCTGGTATCGAATCCTTGATCGCTGGGATCAAGTTGTGTTATGAATTGATCGCTGGGATCGAATCCTTGATCGCTGGGATCAAGTGTGTTATAAATTGATCGCTGGGATCGAATCCTTGATCGCTGGGATCAAGTCGTGTTATGAATTGATCGCTGGGATCGAATCCTTGATCGCTGGGATCAAGTTGTGTTATGAATTGATCGCTGGGATCGAATCCTTGATCGCTGGGATCAAGTGTGTTATAAATTGATCGCTGGGATCGAATCCTTGATCGCTGGGATCAAGTCGTGTTATGAATTGATCGCTGGGATCAATTCCTTGATCAGTGAGATCAAGTTGTGTTATGAATTGATCGCTGGGATCAATTCCTTGATCAGTGAGATCAAGTTGTGTTATGATCCTAGAGGATCGAATTAATTTTGATTTAAATGATTTGAATATTTTGTTTAAATTAGTAATTGAATATAGTTTTCTAATTTACGCGAGAATTTACTATTTAATTTAAATTACTTTCTCAATAACTCAACAAGCTATTAAATATATGAATTTATTAATGTACTTGTTTCTTGTAAATTTGATTTGAATTTAACAATTAACACGATTAAATTTAATTAAATAAAGCACATCAATGAAGTTAAGTTAATAATTACGATTGACTAAATTCAATTAACACTTGCAAAATATAACTAATTAACAATGATTTTAATTATAATTGAATATTATGAAACTGAATTGAAGATTCTTGACAAACTTTTGACAATGATAATTTATTGCGTCTAATTTATCACGCGATTGAAGACAATGGCCGCGATGCTAAACGCTAAGTACGACGTACTTTTTATTAGCGTCTTAAATATTTGACCACGAATTTATGTTAAGTTTAAAATTGATGCACAAATGTCGAATCAATGAATTTAATTAAGTATGAGAACTGATAATTAACTGATAATTAATTACGTTAGCAAATAATAAAACACAATGGAATAATTTCTTTGTCAGAGAGAACGCAGGTATATCGCACTAGTCACTAGTCCCAGTACAACTGCCGCTCATGGCGTCCCCACCGGCCTCGTGCCCCGGGCTTGCCGGTCTTCTTCCCGCTAAGTCATGGGGCGCATGTGCAGCCGCCATTTGACATCGCGTTCATAAGAACGATAATGAAAATTGCCATGAGAATAACCCATGTTAAATATAAAGTATAGATATTTAAAGTTTGAGTATACTCATAAGAGCACTCTAGTCAATCTCTTTTGTACCGACATCAAACAATTTTTTTATAAATAAATTGTCCGCTGCAAAATTTATAACTTTTTTTAAATTAGTCAAGGTCCACAATTTACAGTGCTCTTTACTTACCTCGCGGAATTTTCATCGGAAAAATACCGAGACAAATTACTTTCCTGGTTGGAGTTACCAGTTATTTTCGGAGCAATTATATGTGCAGGTAAAAAAAATTTTCTGAACAATTATAAAGACTTCTTGATTTTTAATCAGTTTTTCTGAAATAAAAGTTAAGTATTAAATAACTAATTGATTTTTTTACTAGTATACAGCATTAAATTATAATTACAATAATAGTTTTAGATTAATAGCGTAATAACAATAAAGTAAGGTTTTTAAATTACTCATCACAGCAGTTAATCAATAAATCAATGAACACTTAAATGAATAATTTAACTAACAATTACTTTAATTTTTTTTTTTTTTTTTTAAAGGCATCGGCTGGCTTATAATTCCAATGGAATTTACCTACATAACTTCAAGTATTTTTTTCTTCAACCCTTGGAACTTGTATAACTTGGTTTGTTCAATGGTGGCGCTTTTATCAGCATTTTTGGTGATGTTTCTGCCAGAAACCCCGAAGTATCTCGCGGAAACTGGACAGTATACAAAATTGATGGACGTCCTTTCACGAATGTTCAGAGAAAATACTGGAGGAACAGATAAGGAATACAATGTAATGATCTCTGTCTCTTTTCTACACAGATAAAAAGGTTCACTTGAGCCAAGAAAATATTTTTTTTCCTTATTACTTTCTTAAGTGAAAAAAAAAAATTTATAATTCCCAAAGTTATAGTTATTTGTGTTGAATCAGTTCCAAAAAAAGGTCCTTATGGTGACTATCATAAGTCCTTGGAGATTAATATAAAATCAATCGGATAGAAAAAATTAGTTTTATAAATAGATAATCTTGGGCCTGGTCAAAGCTTTTTTTTTTTTTTTTTAATTAACAAAATGGCAGCCTCAGGAAATTTTTTTCTAGATTTGCGGGAAAAAATCAACGGTTAATCTCAAGGTGAGAAAATTTTTTTCTCAGCTGAAGTAGGTAGCGCTGCTTCCCTAAAGTATCTAAAAATCTTGATCAAATATAAAAATTTATTGTATCAAGTATTTATGATAATTTGAATTAAGAAAAAATTACTTTCACCAAGAATATAATTTCAAGAAAAATTTTTACTTCGGCCAACTTTGGTCTTCCTTCAGGGACTCGAAAATTTTCTTGAACCGAGAATTTTGCTCTTCAGTCAAGAAATTTTTATTTCTGTGTAAGATCTTTTGTTATTTTCTGACTTAATTTTGATAGGAGCGCTTGAAAAAATTGCAACTCCCAGAAGTTAATGACTTGCTGGCAAAAGTAAAATCATCGACGAACGAATGCAAAGATAAATCAAGTTTCGTAAAATCGTTCATCAAGTTCATAAAGCAAGTAAAAGAAATAATGAAGCCACCTTATCTGAATAGAACATTAATTGTCTGCGTAGCAATGTATGGAACTACGTACTCCATTTTCGTAGTTATGTTGTGGACTCCAGAAATTTTTGATAGGTTTGCAATCTTTGAAGAAAAATATCCGAATACGAGTGCAAGTATTTGCGTTATTTCAGAAAAGCTTTATTCAAAAAATGCAACACAGGTATCAAAAACAAATTTATTAATTATGTATTCAATGTTTATACACAGAAAAAAAAATTTATTTGAATCAAGTAAATAATTTTTTGAAGAACTTGATCTTCTTGATTTGAGTAAAAAAATTCTTCAACTAAGCAATTTTTTTTGGCTTAAGTAAGATAGAAGGATTTGTTTATAGTTAAAAATATTTGTAAATATTTAATAAATCATTTATTAGAGACCACGTTTTAGTATTAAATAAATATTTTTTAATATTTAAAATGATTTATTTGTATTTAATAAATCTGATATTCATTTATTAAATATTAACAAATATTTTTAACTATAAACAAATCCTTCTATCAGTGTAGAAATTGTAAGAATTTATGAATGTAATTTTTTTTTATGAAAATTAATTTAGCAGATATTTAATACTTTTAAGAATTTTTTTAACAAACAAATTATAGCAAAAAAAATTAGAAAAAAAGATTGACGTGCAGAAATTTTAAAAAATTAAAAATGCAATTTTAAAAAATAATTTGAAACAAATTTGTGTTAAAAAAAAATAAAACAATTGTCACTATTATAATTTTTTAATAAATAAGTTTGCTCCGAAAAATTATTTCTGAAAAATTGCATTTTTTACTTTTTTAATTTTCTAAATGTCAATTTTTTGTTTTCATTTCTTTTTGCCATAATTTATTTGTTGAAAAATTTTTTTTAATTAATTATCTTCTGCTAAATTGATTCTGAATGACATTAAAGTTAACTGTCACTATTATAATTTTTTTTTTTTTAACAAATAAATTTGCTCTGAAAAATTATTTTGAAAAAATTGCATTTTTAATTTATTAAAATTTCTACAACTCCATTTTTTTAATAATTTTTTTTGCTATAATTTAACTGTTAAAAAAAATTAAAACAATTGTGGAGTGACCGCTAAATTTAATGTCATCGTTAAAGTTAGCTGTCACTATTATAATTGTTTTTTTTTGTTAAATAAATTTACTCCGAAAAATTGCAATGACATTCAAATTAGCTGTTACTTGATAATTTTTTAATTTTATTTACCAAACAAGTGTATTCCAAAAAATTGCATTTTTTATTTTTTAAAATTTTCACATGTTTATTTTTTTTCCTCATTTTTTTTTTTTTGCTATAATGTATTTATGACAAAAATTCTAAAAATTATCAAATACCTGCTTAATTAAATGACATAAAATTGCATTTTTTACTTTTTTAATTTTTTAAATGTCAATTTTTTGTTCTCATTTTTTTTGCCATAATTTATTTGTCAAAAAAATTTTTTAAATTATAATTATCATCTGGTAAATTGATTCTGATAGTAAATTTACCTTATCAACAGTTAGGTGTACAGAGTTTGATCGACAGCGCTGCGGCAGGAAAGGGAGTCACAGTAAACACACTATAACTTATGGAGGTCGCTTCAGCAAGTGAAATCGTGCAAGTGTTGTCTCATGATGTTGTCTTTTCAGTGTTAGTGACAAATGGCTGCCGTACATGCAAGGGTGTTATATACTCCGAATCGTTAGTTAAATACTTTAGAATCCGTCAATAATTACCTCAACAATTACCACTATGTAATCGACAAAACTAAAAGTTATCAAGAAGTGTATTGATAAATGATTATCAAGTGAAAAAGTTGAGCATCCCTTCCCCTGTGACAGTGGAAAGAAATGAGTATTGAGAAAATAGGCCCGGTGATGAAATCTGTGTCCGAGGGCGAGCTGGGTGTGGGAGAGGTTATACCAGAGACTAAAAATCGTGATACTAATTCACAATTAAAGCGAAAATTAACATTAACTAAAAATCAATTTCAAAACGCAACCAGGATGTCTCGTCGTAAATTCAAGCTGCGGGATTCCAAGGACGGCTCCAATAATGTGACAAGTGCGCGGGAAAATACCCGCAATAATATCCAGGTAGAGATTAATAGTCAGATTAAAATTACAGATGCTAATTATCCGGACAGACATCACACCAACAAGAAGATATTCCGTCCGCCTTCTTTGAAGAAAATAATCAATAAGGTGGTCCAGCGTATGTCTAATGTCGGTGTGCAGAATCACAAAGTCCCCAGGCACGACGAGTTCAAGTCCAGTGTCAACGATATTCGTGTTCCGCCTCCAAGACCGGCCCATATTCCCCCGGATCGTGTTCCTGGAGTTATTGGCCTGAGGAATCATGGTAACACGTGCTTCATGAATGCTGTTCTCCAGTGTCTCTCCCACACCGACATTCTGGCCGAGTATTTCGTCCTGGACCAGTACAAGGAAGACCTGTCGAGAAGAAATAAGCTAAATTCGAAGAAATATGGCACCAAGGGCGAAATCACTGAGCAATTGGCTCTTCTATTGAAGGCAATATGGAGCTGTCAATACGATCCTGAAATGAGCACTGCTTTTAAGAGTGTTGTTGATAAATATGGTAGTCAGTATCGAGGCAATTTGCAGCATGACGCTCAGGAGTTTCTTCTTTGGCTACTGGATAAAGTTCATGAAGACCTCAATCAAGCTACTAAAAAGAAATACAAGATTATTAAGGTATTTTTGTTTTCATTTTTATCATAATTATTAGTGACATTAAAGTTAGCTGTCACTTGACAATTTTTAAAATTTTTTTAACAAATAAAATTCTTCCAAAAAATTATTTTTAAAAAATTGCATATGTAGTTTTTTTTAAATTTCTAAATGTCAATTTTTTTTTGCCATAATTTATTTGTTAAAAAAATTCTTAAAATTATCAAATATCTGCTTAGTTAATTTGTATCAATTATTATTATTGTTAAAGATATTTTTAATTAATCTGTTAAAGATTTAGGTATGATTAATTTTTAAATATCTTTACTTGGTAGTTTTAAAGTCTAGGCAATACACAGATTTTTGTGTTTGTGTAATTTAATGCCAAGCTACAATGATTGTTTTTGTTAAACGAATATTACGATAACAAATGACGTAATAGTGTGGAGGACTGAGGAGAATGACTGCATTTGTAGAATGAATCATCATGGCTCAACTTAAGTATCGCTCAAGTCAATACATATTGTACTATGAGCGTAAATTATTTATTCTGACGGCTTGTATTTAGTTTTTTTTTTTTTTTTCAGCCGTGTTTGTGGGGATAGATTTCAATTCAACAATGAATGAGTTGGAAATTATAATAATGCATGATGGAAAAATATTTTTAAATTATTTCAGATAATATTTACACGATTTTTTGGGTGGAATCGAGTTAGATTTTTTTTAATTAAAAAAATGAATTTTAATATTTTTGTTTTTAACTTATAGACACAGAAATTCTAAACAATTTTTATCCTCAATAAAAAAAAGGTGTTTACTAGTTTGTTTTTAAAAATAAATTCATTCATTCTCTGGTTTTTTGTCGAGAATAATATGACCTAGAATAATTTTCTCTAACAATATGCAGTTTGTTTTAAACAAAAAATTTCCTGTCTACTATTTTTGTTATTATTTATTTTTACAATCCGCAGACTGATACGACGCCGATTAGCTATTATTAGACATAATTATGCAAGTTAATAACTGTCATTACTGAGAACAAATCATTTTAAAGTTCAAAGATTTTTTTTTTTAATAAAATACAAAAAGATTTTACTCTTAAAATATTTTAATATTAAAATTTAAAATGAAAAGTAGATTTTAATTTTTTTTTTTTTTTAAATAACTTTTTAAATTATTGAAATTTTTTATTTTAAATTAACTAATTAACCATTTAATAAAAAATATGATTAATTAATTCTGTTGATGTGTTTGAAAAAATGATTAATTCAAATAATCTATATTATTAAAAGAATAAGAAAAATTTTGTGTCCAGGATAGTCGTATGATAAAATCTGTTTTTTGAGTAAAATTTAGTGTCATTGTAAAGGTCTTGACTTGAATTTGTGCCTTTTTAAGGTTTCATATCATTTTCACCGATAGTCAATTTATTATGATAAGTATTTAGGCTGCAATCAAAAATTCTCAATTTCTAGATACATAATTAAGAAATTACCTATTATCTTGTGAATTACTGACATTTTTAATGATATAAGCTCATCCCGATGTTACACTCATCAAGTCCTTTCATTTGAATACTCACATCAATTTTTCATATATTTATATATATATATATATATATATATATATATATATATATATATATATATATATATATATATATATATATTTGAATATATAAATATATAAAAAATATATGAAAATGCATGTGGGTACTCAAATGAAAGCTCTTGATGAGTGTAACCTCGGGATGAACTCATATCTTTAAAAACGTCAATATTTAAGAAAGTACAGTGCAATTTAACAAAATTCATTATTTAATAAAGCAAAATTTTATTTATTTATAATTCACAAGTTACATAGTGACTGCTAGGTTGCTAATTTCTAATAAAATTTGAAAATTGAAAGATTATTTTACTATTTTTAATTTTAAATAGAAAAAAATATGAGTTATAAAATTTCCAACTTTTCAATTGTTTACTTATTTAAATTTAAAATCAAAAGTATAAATTTTTTAAAATCCAGGTGGCTAAATGTTTATTTTTGATAGTAAATTTATCGTTTACGAAACAAACAGGCCTTTTTACCTCTAACTACGACAATAAATTTTTATTTAACAAATAAGACTCAAAGGTTTAGTCTTTAAACGCTCAAGCGATTAGCTGTAATGAATAATAATCACGACCCGGAATTTTTAAGAAAACTCGGTCAGGGTCATTATACTTTCTGTTTTTTTTTTTTTTTTTTGTTTGTTTATGTCCTTCCTGTCATATCAAACTATATGTTTATGCATTTTCTTTTAAAAGCTCAGTATTTAGCAGTAATATTATAATTTATGCTAGTAAGCGGTAAATTAATGTCTAAATTATCGGAGCTTAGAGCCTGATGGGTGTTTCGTTATCAATAAATCTATTTTTAGATCAAACACCACTCGGGAGTTTAGTCGAGTGTTGGCTGGCTGTTATTTCTTTTTTTTATAATAAATGTGTAGTATTATAGTAAGCAAGTGATGAGAATAAAGTGAGGAAGGGACCCGTAACCTTGGAGCGCGCGATTCACCGGAGCCAATCAACAAGTTCTTCGTGTTCTCCAAACCGATGTTCTGTTATTTCATGTCGTCACACATTTATTGTACTGTTACTTATATTATTTAAATTTAACTCTATTTCCTCCATTATTAAGAGTAATTACCTAAATATATAACCATTTTTTAAAGAAGAAAGATAAACTAATTATTGTACAGGAAAAGTCAAAATTATATTTTGTTCTTAATAATAGATTTTAATTATTTAAAATAAAATATTATTATACCTGTAATAAAACTACCGTTAAAAACCCACTTACCGATTTATATTTATAAAATTGTACAATTTATCTGATTCAAAAATGATAAATTCAAAGTGTTACAAAAAAATTTATGTTGAAATATAAAACTACTTTAAATACAATGACCATCAGTTTAAAAGAATAGACAATATGTTTAAAAAGAATGTCAATATGTTTACTTGATAAATATGAGTTGAGAAATCTGATACACACTAATTTAGTCTGATTATAATGCGTGTGATGTAGCATATAGCCTTCGAGGTAGGTTGCGCATACGATGCCACAAGTGTCTCGTCCGATCAATTATCTCCTGTTCATCAAACTTGATACTGCCTGTTTAGTTATGTCTAATCATATATTTGTCATGTATTTATATATTTTTAATAATTATTCAACATTTATGGATAATTTATTCTGTAAATTCTGTCTTGGTTTTGACTAAATTTTCATTCTTAAAAACAACACTGTCTAAAAGTTAGAATTTATTATGTAAATGCCTGCATTTAAGTTTATTGATAACTAAACTAGTACTGAAATCAGAAAAAATTTAAACTTTTTTGACTTTGTTTAAAAAATAAATTGAAAATAAAAAAAAAATTTTACAAAAAATCACATTTATAAGTTTGAAAAATCTTGATGTGAAATTTAAAAAATTTTCTTTTTTTACAATAATTAAGTTACTTAAAAAAAAAAAGCCGAAAATTATCAAATGCCTGTTAGACAGATTCTAATGAAGTTAATATTAATGAAAAAATTAAAAAAAAAATTGACTTGAATCAAGAAAATAATTTTCAAGAATTTTATCTGATTCATTTGAATAGAAAAATTATTAAACTTAGAAACTTTGGTAATTATTTATATGTGGGGTCAACCCGATTCTTGGCCATAACTAGGTGAAAAATTTTCATTTTCAAAATTTTTTTCTGCTTGTTTTTATGGTGCATTTATGATAAAAAATCTCGTGAAAGGAAAAAATAAATATTTCGATAGCTTCTTCGCCTTTAAAATTTGGAAAAAATTTTGGCTCTAATATTTTTGGATAAAATTTCTGTTTTATTTTTTTTTTTATGTTTTTGATATTTATATTTTTTTTTAAAGTACATAAAAAAGGAACAATAAAAAAAAAGTTGATCAATTTGATGAAAAAAAAATTAACATGCACGGAAAGAACAAGATGACACTGGATATAATCCCAGATTATACTCAGTGATATCTGTGGTGAAAAAAATTTCAGATAGTAGCTAGTATAATCCAGATTATACTGGGTGATATCTGGATTATACTCATTGTAATCTAGATTATACTAGCTACTATCTGAAATTTTTTTTCACTCAGTATAATCTGGGATGATATCCAGTGTCATCTTGTTCTTTCCGTGTGGGCTAGCATGGGTTGAATCAGCTTGTAAATAATTACTGAAATTTTTCTTGGTTTAAGAAAATTTTACTTGATTCAAGAATTTTTTGTCTTGATTCAAGTTAATTTTTTTTTTTTTTTTTTTTTTTTTCAGTGTAAGATCCGCTAAAAACATTAAACTTGAGCCCAGGCAATGGCTGCGTTAAAATTTACTACGTTTAACCTAATGACCTTCCTTCGCTTCATTGTATCTAATGTTAACCTATGAATATTCTCAGGCGTGAATATAGTTACATGTTAACAAGGTTTAAGATTCCCATTGAGTTTATAAATATAATGTGTTAGTAAACTTGAACGTAACCAATTTCTTCCATTTCTTTATTTCTTCATAGTATGAATCGTACAATAATACAGTACAGTTGAGTACTGTAATAAAAAGAACAATAAAAAATTCTAAAAGCACTTTCTCCAATGTTAATGTAGCTGAGTTGTAAGACGTGAAATTTTCACGGACTGTGCGCTCAGCATTAATTAATGCTTGCATTTGCTGGATATCAAATAGTTCGGTATAAGCATTGGGTTTTGTACCCTAATATAATATAATAATACTATAATGCAAGATTTGATGATAGTATATTATCAGAGCTGCTGAAAGCACAAAATTTAGATATAATACTATACGCTGAGCTTGCTCAGCATTCCATTTTTTATTTTTATTTCTGTGTGTAATACCAACTACCAGTCATCAAGCATTGTCTCGCCTAACGATAAGATACCAGACATTCATTTGGTATTTATATAATGAGGACGTTTGATATTCATTGTCATTATTGCAGGCTTTTTTTTTTTTTTTTTTTTTTTTTTTTTTAATTAATTAGACCTATAACGGAGGTTATTTCGAGATGCTTCAATTCAGATATACTTAGTATAGTACCGTATGAGCATGATCATAATTTCTTCAAGGTTTCTAAGTATTAAGTTTAATCGGCAAAAGTTATAAAAAAACTTTTGAAGAAATGATAACGCTGAAGTCAAGAAATTTTAATGGTATTCTTGTAAAGATAATTTATAAATTAATTATCAGTTGATGGTGTAAATAAATTTGCATTAAATATCAAAAGAAGTCACATTAAAAAAGATTTAATATTATAAAATCACTTGTAATTAAATTGTACTTTTTAAATCAGCATTCATGTGAGAGTTTAAAATTTCATCGAGGTCAATTTCATTTTCGTCTTCATGAATTCACTAGGTCTATTTCATTCCGAACAAGTTAACAGTAATTTATTAATTGTAATTAGTCGAATTAAATCCTAAATATTACTTCATTAAATCATTTACTGTCAATGTCAATCTCTGTATTAAAATATTTTAATCCAAGCGAAGTTTTTGAGACATTTTTTTTATTCATCAATTTAACAATTTCGACTTTTACGTGAATCGTAGCAATAACAAAAAAATAATGTTTTTTGTATCTCTTATCTTGTATCTTGCGCATTCATGAAACTTGCACCGGAATAGTAATGATAAAAAAACCGGAAAAATAGGTTGTATAAACATCTATAAACTGAAAGCTAGTAAAAGTGGTAGTATAAAACCTCGCTGGAGGTCTTTGGCACGCTCACAGTAAAAAATTCAATTATTAACCGTTTTCTGACATTTCTTTAGTGTATTTTAGGTTTGATTAACCTCACTGTCATGCTGCAGGTCATGTTATAACCTTTAAATGCTCCGTTTTACTCACAAATTATATGTTTTCGGAAAATCTCTGTTTTTTATGTATATTACTGCTGAATAATTATTAATTATTAAATATGTTTTCACGAAATCTATATTGACAAATGAAGAGAAGATTCTTAGATATGCCTAATCGAAAAAAGCTATTTAACCAATAGACATTAAATTATTATCATAAAATGTATAGTTTTCCAGTTAATCTTTTAAATTGATAATATTATGAGAACATAATAAGTTTTCATTATAATCTATTTCTTGATTTAGTTAAGTAAATAAAACGTAATAATTGGATTATAGATTGACTAATTTGATATATTTAAAGTTGAATTCGATCTTGATTGCGTCTACAGAGATGACAATGTACAGAACTTAAGATCTTTTTTATTTTTCAAGGCCAACTTACAAAGAATTTCGATAATGTTGACACTATTTATCCGAGTTAATAAAAAATTATAAACGCCTTTAAACGTCTTTAAGTACAGAATTGCGGATAAAGGATGATGAAAAGTTGAAAAATTTTTTTACTTAAACACAAAAAAATTCAAACTCAAGTCCAGCGAAGCAAGTAATTGACAGTTAGCAAAAAATAATTAAATTATGTCACTTAAAGTGTAAATAAGCTGTATTAAAAACATGAAAAATAAATATTTGTTTTAAAAAAATTGAATTTTGTTGGAAACCACTGACTAAATTAAAAAAAATATCGTAAATTAATTGAGAAGAAATATTTAATAAAAATGTCTTTCCTGACATTAGACACAGCAATTTAGTAATATGCGATACCTTAAAATGTGAATGATTCAAGGACGTATCACATGACAATGACTCGATAACCGATTGTAATTAAATTAGATGAAGCCCACTAGCACTGCAGCCCATCACACGGCTCTTCACATGCGTTCTAGACTCTCAAGAGAAAAGTCGATAATTCGGTGTTGTCATAGTATTACTTGCTCTATATGCTCGATAATGCATTGTATGCCACATAACAGGATCTTTTGCAATAAATTAGCGCTTTAAAAATTGAATAATCTTTATGGTTAAAATGTAATTATCAATTATATAACAAACCTTGATTACGAAGTTGACAAAATTCTTATTAGATTAAATCTATGATTAAAAAAATTAATTAATGGAATATAAAGATCTATTAGTGTCAGAATATGTAATTACGTTTCAATTAAATGCTGATTCAGTTGTTGCGTAAGTGAATTTTTTCTTTCCGTTTCCGTATCTAGTTAAACCTTGAAATAGTTTCACATTATTATAATTGTAATTGTATTGTGGGTGTGTAGCTGAACGACCGGAATATTACAATAGTACGCGTGACAAATATTTGTCTGTCAGACGGCACATTCACGATGACGCGGAAGTCTATGTAAATTGTGTCTATATAAGTACAGATAAAAAAAAAATACAAATGATCTCTGAAACAATAGAGTTGATAAATCGGTAACATGTTGAGGTTTATGCCAGCACTACTCACGTCAGCCGGATAAAAAAAATAAATATCGATTCTCGGGATATAAAGATAACAACTGAGCTGAATGAATGAGGGGAAGATTACCGGGTGCATTTTTATTTTACAGGAAGTTTTTGTTTTAAAAGATAATATACTTAATTATTGAAAAATCTTTGAATTTTCACTTTTAAATGTTTTGCTAATAATTAATCATCGGTTAGATCTAACGCCGATAAAGATTTTTATAGGTAATATTAAATTATAAAAATTTATTTTTTAAATACGCTTTTGTTAGCTTGACCTGTATTTATTTATTTATTTATTTATTTATTTATCTATCTATCTATTAACGTAACAGAATCTTTAAACGTAATTTTTACCGACTTTATATTAACACTTTTGCCGTCTGTTTAATTTGAAAACTTGCACACAAATTTAATAACTTTATTCTAGTATTCTGATCAGGATTATTAGGATAAAAAAAATTATTAAAAAAAAAAAATTTCACTTGCAGTTTTTTTAAATGTAAGCCTACACGGAAAGAACAAGATGACACTGGATATCATCAGATTATACTCAGTGATATCCGTGGTGAAAAAAAATTTCAGATAGTAGCTGGTATAATCCAGATTATACTGGGTGATATCTGGATTATACTCATTGTAATCTGGATTATACTGGCCGATATCTGGATTATACTCATCATAATCTGGATTGTACTAGCTACTATCTGAAATTTTTTTTCACTCAGTATAATCTGGGATGATATCCAGTGTTATCTTGTTCTTTCCGTGTACATGGAAAAAAAAAAAATAGAAAAATTACATTATATAATGTAACGTAGCGCTTCATGTAAAAAACTGGAAAAATTACAGTTTTCGATTGTAATTATTACAGATTTTATAAGAATTACATTGTAAAATGTAAATATTATATAGGAAGCTCTGAAAATTAACATTCAAAGTTTGAATTTAGAAAAATGTTTTTTTGAACTGCAATTTTTCTAGTTTTTTTTATACGAAGCGATGCTTATTGCTATTTATAATGTAATTTTTCGATTTTTCTTTTTTCCGTATACGCAACTTTTAATATCACTTTGTTTAAAACTAATAAAATATTTGCAATTGATATCAAGCACCCGAAATTTTTTTTACATTAAAATTTATTTTTTTTTAATAACTCTATTATTATTTTAATCTTTTTGAAAATTATTTAAAACAATTTTTATTTTTTTTTAACTATTAAAAAATGTTATTTAATTTTTAAACTATTTATTTATGATTAAAAAAAGTTTATGATTCGAGAGGTAATACTCTGAATCATTAAAATCTTTGGCTTTTTATTTGTAAATATTTTGTTAATTAATCCACGGTAAAATTCATTGCTGATAAAGATTTTAATGTCTAAGATAAAATTTTTTTTTATAAATGTGTTCTGATATGCGGTGAAGTTTAAAAATTATCAGTTTTGTTATTGATTAAAATTTTTCAAACGTTATCGGATTGCAACAAATAATTTTTATCTTAAATTATATAACTTATCAACAGATTCTATCAAAGTTAATAATAAAATGATTTATTCTTGAAGAACTAACAGTAAAATAAATTGTTTCAGAATTCCTTTGGTCGACCAGATGAGCAAGTAGCTTACGAGACGCTAGCAAACCATGAGAGGTGCAATCACTCGTTTGTCCATGCAATATTCCAGGCGCAATTTCGTTCAAGTTTAACATGCCCAAGTTGTCGCCGACAATCCAACACATTTGACCCTTTTCTTTGTATCTCAGTTCCAGTTCCTCAGCAGCACCGTCAAATAAATTTGTACGTCAATGTTTTGTATACTTCGCAACAGCCTCGGCAAGTTAGAATCGGGGTCAGAGCTAATCAAATGGCGAATGTTAAAGAGCTGAGGGAGATCCTAGCTAGTGATACCGGCATTGACGAGAGCCACATGCTGCTCACTGAAGTCCACGATGAAGGCTTCCATCGGTAAATTATCATCCATTTATATTCTATTCAATTTTTATTTGCTATCAAGTTATTTTATTTTTAAAGAATTTCAATTGCTGCTTGTGCTAAAATAATAATAATAATAATAATAAATATCTATGTTATCAAAAAAATAAGAAAAATTTTGTCTCCAGGATGGTCATATGATAAAATCGGTTTTTTTAGTGAAATTTAGTGTCATTACAAAGGTCTTGACTTGAATTTGTGCCTTTTCAAGGTTTCATATCATTCTCTTCGATAGTCACTTTATTGTGATAATTATTTAGGCTGCATTCAAAAATGCTCTATCTCTAGATACATAAATAAGAAATGACCTTGTATCTTGTGAACTATTGACATTTTTAAAGATACAAGCTCACCCCGACATTACATTCATCGAGACCTTTCATTTGAGTACCCACATCAATTTTTGATATATTTAATTTATTTATATATATGAAAAATATATCAAAATGCATGTGGGTACTCAAATAAAAGCTCTTGATGAGTGTAACATCAAGACCAGCTTATATTTTTAAAAACGTCAATATTTAAGAAAATACAGTGCAATTTAACCAAAGTCATTATTTAATAAAGCAAAATTTTTTTTATTCGTAGTTCACAAGTCACGGGAGTCACATAGTGACTGCAAGGTTGCTAGTTATTATTATTATTATTATTTTTATTTAAAGACATTTTTCTTTCTTATTATTGCATAATATATTGTTTAATAATTCTTCTTATTTAAAAAAAAAAAACACACTGTGTTATATTATATTATAATACTAGCTGTTACCCGCCCGCTTTGCTGGGCGTTTACAGAATTGTATTTATAGATTTAAATTTGAAATTTGATTGGAATGTTATATTGACTTAGAGATTCCAAATTCCATCGGAGTAACATTTACCTTTTATCCACGTGATCCTTCTAGCTAATATGTATTGTAACTTTCCATGTGCAATTAATATAACATTCCCGTGGCTTTCTTGAAAAAATGAATAACAATTCATACAACGAAAAAAATTTTAAATGAGCATTGGAAATTTCAGTTAAAGTTATATTGTAGGTCTCATAAGTGAAGTTAAAATCTGCCTAGGTCAAAGTCCAGCGAATTTTGTTGTTAATTAAAATTTTCTCCGTAATAACAACAATTCATCGATTAATGATCAATAAAAATAAAATGTATGTTAATCTCTTAGTCCGTTGACTCAATAGTTACATATGAAGTAAAATTTTAGAAACCTTATAATGATGACTTTTTATCCGCTGCTAAAGAGACGATTGTTGTAAGAAAATATAATTATTAAGAAAGAAAAAAATTTTAATTGGTTGTCCTTGGAGGCCATCCCTGTGATCTTTTGTTTCTCCTAAGATTCTATTAAATTTTATATCTATAGGAACAATGTGAATTTTTTGACAAACATCACTCCCGCACTCCTATGTAGGGGAGGAATTTCGTACGATCCTATTTGAAATGATTTCTACATTGTAAACAAAAAGTTCCAACAAAAGTTTGAGGCCATAAAAACTATTGTTTAAAAATAAGAGATTTTCATTGTTAACGCACGCGTAATCCCTTTTGAAGTCAGAATTCGAGCAAAGCTATTTCTAGCTGAATTTAACATCATATGTGAATTTATTTTGTTATTAATACGCTGAAAAATATGTAACCTTGAAATTATTAAAATATTTTTAACCGAGAACACCATTTTAAACAAATAAATTTTCTTGAGTCAATAGAAAAAATTATTGCCTCAAGGATAATTTCTGGGCAACAATTGATATCGCGACATGTTAAATGCGTAAGAATTATGAGGTAGATGTGTAGGAGGAGGTGGGTAGATCAAAAGTATTTTCAAATTCAAGGTTTGCAGGAGCTAAAGCTCGGATATTAAAAATCTTAATTGTTAACACCTACCCCCGCAATCCATATTATAAGTAGGCTATTATAAAATCCGCTCTTATAGCATTCCTACATTACATACAAAAGATTCTTATCACATTTAAAACCTGTAGAAGCTATAGCTTGGAAATTAAAAATCTTAATTGTTAACACCCACCCCTGCAATCCATTTTGAGAGTAGGTTGTTATAAAATTCGCTCTTACATCATTTTGAAATCACTTATAGAAGATTCCTACCAAATTTGAGAACGATGGGAGTTATAGCTTGAAAATTAAAAATTTTCATTGTTAATAGCCACCCCGCAACCCTTTATGGGGGTGAGATATCGTGAAATTTGTTCATAGATAATTTCAACATCTCTTACAAAAGATTCCTACCAAATTTGGAGTCGATAGGATTAATAGTTTAAAAACGGGAATTTTTCATTCTTAACGCCCCGCAAACCCCTTTGGGGAGAAATTTCTTAAAATTTGTTCTTAGCTGACCTCTACATGGTAAAAGTAATATTCCTACGAAATTTCAAGTCTCTAGGTCTTTTAGTTCCAGAGATATCGTGATGAGTCAATCTACCTATAGAACAGCTCCTATATTTTTCATTGTTAACGCTCCCGCAAGTTCCTTTGGGGATGGAATTTCTGAAAATTTGTTCTTAGCTGACCTCTACATGGTAAAAGTAATATCCCTACTAAATTTGAAGTCGATGGGAGTTATAGCTTGAAAATTAAAAATTTTCATTGTTAAAAGCCACCCCCGCAACCCCCTGTGGGGGTGAGATATCGTAAAATTCGTTCATAAATTATTTTTACATCATTTACAGAAGATTTCTACCAAATTTAGAGTCGATAGGATCTTTAGCTTGAAAATTAAAAATTTTCATTGTTCAAAGTCACCCCCGCAGCCCCCATGGGGGGGTGAAATATCGTGAAATTCATTCATAGATTATTTCTACATCTCCTACAGAAGATTCCTACCAAGTTTGGTGTCGATAGGAGCTATAGTTTAAAAACGGGAATTTTTCATTGTTAACGCCCCCGCAACCCCCCTTGTGGGTGGAATTCCGTAAAATCCGTTCTTAGCTGACCTCTACTCGGCGAAAGGAATATTCCTACCAAATTTCAAGTTTCTAGGTCTGATGGTTCCCGAGATATCGTGATGAGTGACTATATAGATAGGAATCTCTTATATATATATAGATTTCATGTACCTTTTGACTATCAGGGGACTTTGTCCTACAGCCAATCAATAAATTACATTCACATTATTGTTATGAAATTTTTTGAATTTCTAAAAATGAAAATTTTTTTTTCTAGAACTTTTTCCGACTGCCAGCCACTGTCAGTAATAACTGAGAACGACCCTTTATATTGCATAGAGCTGCCACAGTTGAAAGAACCAACCGAGCAAGCATACATCCTGCTGGTCTGGGTGAATGTCCTGGTGAAAGGTGACCTGAAAGAGCGATTTGGTAGCCCTTATACAATGCAAGTATCTCGAGAAACCTCCTACGAAGACTTACAGAAGCTCCTTTTAAAAGAAATGCACACTTTGCTGACTGACGACGTGCTAACTTCAAGCCAGAGTTCCGGTCTGTTCAACATCCGTGTAGCAGATCCTGCAGCTACTCCTGTCCAAGACGAGCATCCTTGCATTGATCCCTGTGTAGAACACCCTCTCTACACGGAGCAAATCGAGCAAGCGTTGGCCCTCTGTGCTGACGACTCTGGTCCCCAGCACGTCAAGCTGATCCTCGAGTGGGATGAAGCTACCAAAGTGAGCATCATTAACGACGACACCGATCAAATAGAAGAACACGCGAGTGTTAAACAGCTGAAAACTACTGCTGAGCTTGGAGGCACGGTAACTCTGGAAGAGTGCTTTGAGTTGTACACTCGCGAGGAAATTTTGGGCGCGGAGGATGCTTGGCACTGTCCATCCTGCAACAAGAAGCAGGAAGTCGTCAAAAAACTCGGTCTTTGGTCTCTTCCTGACATCCTGGTAATTCACCTCAAGCGATTCCGTCAGCAAGGGAAACAGCAGTCGACTTCCAAGTTGACAATGTTGGTAGATTTTCCTCTCTTTGGGTTCGATATGACTCCACACCTCGCCCACGGTGGGATTCAGAATCACACGAACAACGCAACTCTGGGAAGTCTCGGGTGGTCGCCCTGGAAAAAACCCAGAACGAGACAACACAGTGCACCGATAAAATATGAAGATAATGTATACGATCTGTACGCCATTTGCAATCACCACGGGCAAGATCTTCAAGGAGGTCATTACACGGCGTTCTGTAAGAACCCGTATGATAGTCAGTGGTACTGCTTTGATGACACGCGCGTAGAAGGTGTTACTGAGACTGGCCTGGTTACTAATTCGGCCTACATGTTGTTCTACCAACGGCGAAGTAGTAATTCAACGGGGAATTCCTCAGCTGCCTCGACGAGCTCCACTGGCTCCGGGCTAGACCACTGGGTCTCTAGGATGCCGCCCTTTAATTATAATAACAAGAACTCGATTAACTTTTCTAATAACAAGCAAAGCAAGTCACAGGAGATTCTGTGTCAAGACAAGATTGTTGAAGAGAAAAATATTAATAACTTTAACAGAGGGTGTAGGAATTACGCTACTCTGCAGCCCCAGAAGAGAAATGTCGCGACGGAAACTGAAACTGGGGAGATTGATCACTATTCGGATGATGAAGCTCCTTTAAGGCGAGAATGGGTAAGCTTTTTTTTTAAGTAAAACTATTTTGACAGTAAAATTAATAATGCTGAACATCTGAACAAGATATTTTATCATTTTTGGGAGTTTTGTAACAAATTAATTTATGATCAAAAAAATGCTTTCAAGAATTTGACTGATAATTTTTTTATTAAATTATTTTTATTATTGAGAGAATAAGAAAATTTTTTTTTTCAGGATAGTCATAATATAAAATCGATTTTTTTAGGAAAATTTAGTGTAATTGCATAGGTCGTGACTTGAATTTGTGCCTTTTCAAGGTTTCATTTCATTTAGAAACATAATTAAGAATTGGCCAAATATCTTGTGAACTACTAATATTTTTAAAAATGTAAGCTCATCCCGACATTACACTCATCGAGACCTTTCATTTGAGTACCCACATCAATTTTTCATAAATTTCATATATTTATATATATGTATATCTGAAAAATATATGAAAATGCATGTGGGTACTCAAATGAAAGCTCTTGATGAGTGTATCATCGGGATGAGCTTGTATCGTTAAAAACTTCAATAGTTAAGAAAGTACAGAGCAATTTATAAAAGTCATTATTTAATAAAGCAAAATTTTAATTTTTTTAGTTCACAAATCACGGCAGTCATATAGTGACTGCAAGGTTGCTAGTTTTTTACATTAATTTAGTTATAAAAAAAAAAAAATTTAAGTTAAGTATTAATTTTAAAAAACCTTTTTAGGCCTCACCAAAACCAATAAGAAAGACGTCATCAATAACTTTGACAGCGAACCAGCCTGCAATTAACCACTTCAATACTGTGGTGATTACTTCAACCAACGATTCGGAGACTGCAGTAATCCACGAATCGACTTTGTAACGGACAATTTGAGCCAGATGAAACTCTGGCTACCTCACATGGATGCGGGATTTATTAAACGGTTTATTAATGTGCAGAAAGATAAACAATTCCAACGAATTTTGTATTTGCTAATAGTTGTTTAGAATATTTTAATACTTGAGATCCAAATATTTACGCTGATAAACAATTAATTGAGCGGGTTATGCGTTAAGAATGTGTGTAAATAGATATTATGATCTGGTATTTGACAACGCAAGTCCGTGACAATAAGCAAATACGTTGATAAACTTTTAAGTCTAATGTGAGTGGATAAGTATGAGTATGTTATTACTTTTATTATTACTATAACTATTATGATTACTATTAATATTGATATAAATTTGTTTATGTGAGAATTTTCCAACATATTTGACTGTGAATTAATGATAAACGCGTTTAGTATTGAGCCGCGATTTATAGTTAAATTGATATAAACAAACCAGCTCGATTTTCTTATGAACTAACAAAATAGCCGCGGCGCTTTTAGACATTTAACATTTATAATGTATTTATATCACCTACCATACTAGTGGCCTTACTCTATCAAATAATATTTTTAAAAATTATTATTATTATTATTATTATAATTATTCAAATTTTCTTTTTCCACAATTATACTTGTAATATAATTATTCATGTAATGTATTAAGCATTTCTAAAGTATCATGCACCAGTTAGTGTGAAGAAAATTTTTACAACAAAAAGTTACTAAATTTAGACAATCGGATATTTTTTTTTTTTAATTTTATGAACGATATTAAACTTTTAATTATTTATAAACGATGTTACAAAAATTTTTAAAATAGAATTAAAAATTTTAATTTTTATTGATTAAAAAAAATATCAAGTTGATTGATTTAAATAACGTGCTGTAAAAATTTTGCTCAACACGAAAATAAAACAGAAGTTTATAATGAAATTAACAGAGCCAAAATGTAAAAAAAAAAAAAAAAAATTATATATCAATAGTCTGACAATGATAATGTTATTTACACTAGATACAGTACGTACTGTACGGATTTCTTCCTCTAATAGAATACTTTGGTGATTTTAGACTGTTTGAGTAATTATAACAAGAACAAACAAGTTAATAAATTTAACTAAGTAATAATAGTAATGACCGATGATCTTTTTAAACAAGTAACTACTTTAAGCTTAAACTATAAACTGTTGGTTGATAATTTTGTTTTTTTAACAAATTTTATTTTTTTTTTCTGTTTGATTTGTTATCACGTATTCTCGATTCAATTTTGATTAACTTATTCGAAGTCGAAATTATAGTGAGAATATTTAATAACGTTTATATAAAAATATATAAATGTAAATATTACATATAAACAGATTAAAGTGTAGTAACAAATATTTAAGTTATTTTGAGGTAACAATTTTATTACTAGTCAAGTAAAAAATATAATATTTGGACTAAAGTATAAATCAAGTAAATATACGATATCAAATTTTATTTCAAACTTTTAATTATTATCAAATATATATATATATATATATATATATATATATATATATATATATATATATATATATATAAATATATAAATATATCAATGTATTTTTTTTTAATATAATAATAATGTACGTTCGTTAAACTGACTGATTGTAATTTTGTTAAATAAACGAAATATATTCCATGCATTTGAAAAAAATTTGCTTAATTTTAAGTAAAACTCACTTAGTATCCAAATTTGAAAAAATTGAGTTATTTTTTTTTCATTTTTTTTATTTTCATGAATTTAGTTGCATACATAGAAAATTAAATGCCAATTGGGCAAGTATTTTTAAATTTATAAGCATATCTCTTGAGCCATTTAAGAACGTTAGCACTTCAATGGAATTAAGACTGGACAATTTTAAACACTTTTTGATTTAAAATATAGATATTTTCATAATTTTTTTTAACAAATTACTTAATAAATTCTTAATGTATAATATTAAGAGAATAAGAAAAATGGTGTGTCCAGGATAGTCATATGATGAAATCGGGTTTTTTAGTGAAATTTAGTGTCATTCCAAAGGTTTTGACTTAAATTAGTGCCTTTTCAAGGTTTCATATCATTCTGACCGATAGTCAATTTATTATGATAATTATTTAAGCTGCATTCAAAAATGCTCTATCTCTAGATACATAATTGAGAAATAACCTTGTATCATGTGAACTATTGACATTTTTAAAGATATAAGCTCACCCCGACATTACATTCATTGAGACCTTTCATTTGAGTACCCACATCAATTTTTCATATATTTATATATATTATGTATATGTATATATGAAAAATATATAAAAATGCATGTGGGTACTCAAATGAAAGCTCTTGATGAGTATAATATCGGGATGAGCTTATATCTTTAAAAACGTCAATATTTAAGAAAGTACGGTGCAATTAAACATAATGAAAAAACGACCTTGTATCTTGTGAAATATTGCCATTTTTAAAGATATAAGCTCATCCCGACATTACACTCATCGAAACCTTTTATTTGAGTACCCACATTAATTTTTCATATATTTATATATATTATGTATATGTATATATGAAAAATATATGATAATGCATGTAGGTACTTAAATGAAAGCTCTTAATGAGTGTAACATCGGGATGAGCTTATATCTTTAAAATCGTCAATATTCAAGAAAATACAGTGCAATTTAATAAAAGTAATTATTTAATAAAACAAAATTTAATTTATTTATAGTTCACAAGTCACGGAAGTCACATATAACTGCAAGGTTGCAAGTATATATAAATATAATTTTTTAGAGTTTAAAATATTGATGTTTCAAATTGAAGATATCATCTTCACGGAAAACAAATTTTTTCTAAACAAATGCCGTCCTGAAGATTGTCTACTAGAACTGTAAAAATGATTATTGACAAAAAAAAAAAAGATCCTATTTTTAAATTTACCAGTAACTAATTTATCTACATCAATTGTTCATATTAATTAATTATAAAGCTGCAGAAAAAAAATCCCAAGCTTCCAAGTGCGCATAACCTCTCATTAATATTAGTGTCTTTTTCCATTTGAAAAATCAAAATATTTGAAAAAAATTAAAAAGAACCTACATGAACAACGAACCAAAAATGAACTTTTATTTTAATCACTTCCACAATGATTTTTTTCCAATTCAATATATCTTCTTTCACAATTTTCATCAACTGTCTCAAAAATCAAACAAAAACTACGAATTCTCGGTAGGAAGTTGAAAGTCGCGCCAAGTTGGCAGCGCGCCACGATTGGTCGAAAAAACCGCGGCCATGTTTCTTGACAAAATACAACCGGTCAGTCGTATTCAGTCGAGCTGCGAGCACCGTTGTGCAAACATCAGTGTCATTGTGTATGGAAAGTTACTAAAATTGGACTAAACACTCAGGTAAGTCCCAACTTTAATTACAAAAACAATAGCAATGATATTCACAATTATACGTGTATTTAAAATTTTAATTAAAATTAAATGGCAATTCCAAGTAATTAAATAAATAAATTCCCAAACTGTGAGTAAGAAAAACGGATCTCCAGATCCGATCCAGAAATTGTTGGATATTGCTATTTATAAATATTGAGAAGAATATATAATATACAATATATAACATAATATATTTATATTTATATTGATACTTCCTGTGAAACTTCCGCGATCGGGCTCGGCGTTCCTCGTCTCGTAATAATACATCGGGGATTATCCCCAGGGTAATCCGTAACAAGTCAGCGCCGCTCCCTCGAGGAAGACGGGACCAGGTGGCGCTCACAGTTGGCTCTTGTGCTTGTGCCTTGTGTGTATAAAACTCCTAGGGATCGATACACGGTACACCCGTGTACATACATTTATATATATCCGTACTGAAACAGATATATATTTATTTATATACATATACATGCATCCAGGATCATTTATCCATAGGATGAGGGCTAAGTAGTTCGAGTGTTATGTGGGAGTAGAGTACGCGTGATATTGCGTGTGTTGACTACTCATAGAAATAAAAATTAAAAAAAAAAAAACACCCACACATCGGACATTCACCGACTAAACATAGACATACATCATACATCCTTATTCTTATCATTATCCTTATCCATGTACTCTGTGCTCTTAATATAATACTTGATGTACTATCGCACATCACCATGACTAGTATATGGGTACAGGGTACCCACTGCAGTAGTGGGTAGTAAGATTGTAAATTGTCAATTGTTCGTACAATAATAATAATTATAATCATAGTGGTGCTGAGTACTTTTGTGTGAAGCGTTGGAATTTTATTTTTTGTAAAGTTTAATTTTTATTTATCACAAACAAAAATTACACGGAAAGAATAAGATGACACTGAATATCATCCCAGATTATACTCAATGACATCTGTGGTGAAAAAAATTTCAGATTGTAGCTAGAAAAATCCAGATTATACTGTGTGATATCTGGATTATACTCATTATAATCCAGATTATACTGTATGATATCTGAATTATACTCGTTATAATCTAGATTATACTGTATGATATCTGGATTATATTCGTTATAATCCAGATTATACTGTATGATATCTGGATTATACTCGTTATAATCTAGATTATACTGTATGATATCTGGATTATATTCGTTATAATCCAGATTATACTGTATGATATCTGGATTATACTCATTATAATCTGGATTATACTAGCTACTATCTGATAAATTTTTTCACTCAGTATAATCTAGGATGATATCCAGTGTCATCTTGTTTTTACCGTGTACAGAATAAAAAAAACTGTGAAATAATTATAATAAACAATATTAATTTTTCTTAGCTGGCTACACGGAAAGAAGAAAATTACACTGCATGTCCTCCCATATTATACTCTGTGTAATCTGTAGTGAAAAAAAATTTTAGATAATATCAAATATAATCTAGATTATACTAAATTATTTTTGCATTATACTCAGTGTAATCTCCGATTTGACCAAGTAATTTTGAATTATATTCAGTAGAATCTTTGATTAGATAATTTTTTCAAAAATTGTGATATTCAACTTTTTTTTTTTCATTTATAAATTTTTTTGAAAATTTGTAAATTTTGTGAAAATTGTGGTAATCAATTTTATTTGTAATTGCGCATTGTTTTTTTAATATATCAATAAAATTAAATAGAAATTTCGTTAACAAAAATCAAAATTAAAGTGTTGACAAATTATCGGAAAAATTGTGCTTAAATGATCCTTAAACATTTTATATCCAAGCATTGCATTGCATTTTTGAAAAATACATAAAAAAAAATGAACAATTTAAAAAAAAAATTAATTATCATAATTTAAAAAAATTTTTTAAAATAATTTATAAATTAAAAAAGAAAAAAGTTGAATATCACAATTTTTGAAAAAATTATGTAATCCAAGATTCTACTGAGTATAATTCAAATTATCCGGGATATTTTTTCGGATTATATCCAGTGTAATCTGGGGCGGTATAACCAGAAAAATTACTTGATCAAATCGGAGATTACACTGATTATAATTTAGTATGGAGTATATTTGATATTATCTGAAATTTTTTTTCATTACAGATTACCCTGAGCATAATATGGGAGGAGGATATGCAGTGTATTTTTGTTCTTTCCGTGTACAATGAGAAAAAAGAGTATTACTCTTGAGTAAATATTCTTAATAATTTTCAAGAATATATTTTCTTGTCTCAAGAATTGATCAAATTAATCGAATTATTTTTTGTTCAATTCAAGTGAACCTATTAATTTGTTAATCTATCAAAATTAATGTCAATATTTTATTATCATGATAGGTATTGACATTCTTTTATCAAAAAACCAAAATTCATTTTAAACGATTCTTGAGTCAAGAAATTGTTTTCTGGATAAAAAATATTTTTTTCTCAGTGTATACTAAATAGATCTCGCTAAGAGTCATATCGGAAAAATTGTACTTGTATAGTGTCAGAAACATAAGTAAATATTAACATTCTTAGTTAACTCAAATAGTTTTATTAGAGATGCAAAAGTTGTGAAATATAAAAGCATCTAAATTTTTAAGGGGTAGGTAGAGGGTAAGGAAAGGGACGGGGATAAGGTATGAAGGTTAGAATTTTATCTGGAATAAAAGGTGGATGTAAAAGTGTAAGAGTGAAGATATAGATATTGTTCATAAGGAAGATATTATTTCACTCTTTATCTCACCCAGTCTTCTCTTGGAGGCTTAACCGTCTCGTCTCATCATATCAAGCAGTGTTGATGTAGATGCGGACAATGCTCGACAGGAAGCAAATCAGACTGTCTGAATGCAGATATTTATGCAAATGTATGGTGGGATTTTCAATTTTTACTCTTATATTTTGTATTTGGTTTAAGAATTTATATTTATTTAGTTTTTTTAATTGTTAAGCGGTGTCAATGAACTGGTGTTGATAATTCGAGCGTGGCTTTTAGCCAATCATTGGCTAATAATATAGTTGGTAATTAAATATCAATTGGTACTGGGGTTTGTTTTTTTAACATGGGAGAGAAACTATTTTTGGAAGTTTATAAATGAATTTTATTTAGTGGTATTTAAATCGTTGGATGAATTTTTTGGAGTTTATTTTTAATTATTAATTGATTTGTTTTGAAAAAAGTTTTTAAACTGTGGCAATTGTTTAGAATGTCGGTTCTATCCGTTTTTTAATTATTAAAAATTGATTAATTGTTATATTTTTCGATTTTGTTCTTTTTTATGGTTGATTCACAAGCTATTCATTAAAAGTTGAAAAAAATCTGTATCGAAATTTTTTTTCAGTTAAAAAAAAAAAATTTTTCTATTTGTCTTGTTTTTCATCAATATCTTTCAATCAATAACTTATAGAGTATTTTAGAATTTTTTTTTCTTGAAGTATAACGAACTGAACAATTAAAAAAAAAGTGTCTTGATAGAATTTGAATATTTTTTAAAAATTTGTAAATTTTGACGTTCGATTAACTAGTTAGAGACAATGCGATAAATTTTAAACAGTTTCACTTTTTTTTCATGTTCTGTTTCAAAAGAAAAATGATTAAAACAAATATATGAATATCTCAATTTTTACAATTAATTAAAAATAATAATTGATTAAATCATAATTAATTATTATAATAAAAAGAAAAGTAACATTTTAAAATCATATTAAATTTATTTGATGTTTTTTTTACGAGTAGCTTATTTGTTCAAAATAACTAGAGTAATTTTTTTTTATACTTAAAATTTCAATCGATAAGCAGTTTATTTTTATTACCTATCAATAAAAAGTATGAGTCATTTTTAAAAGCTATAAAAATTCATTTAAAGTTTAATTATTAAGAGAGATATTTCTACGAAGTGTTTTTTTTTTTTTTTTTATAAATAATTAAAAATTTTTTACAACTTACCGTCGAGAATTTACCAAACATTTCTTCTTAAAGTGTAATCAGTTTAACTAAAATTACACTTGGAATTGAATTAACCTCTCATTTTATTCCACAGCAAACGCTATTAAATAAACATAACATCTACTAAAACTCTTACAAACACATGCATCCTTTGAAATAATTATATAAACTAAATCTTTCACCGAGATAATTACTTAATCACTAAAGATTTATTTTCACATTTTTTCGCTATAATTATAACAATTATTACTTTACTTACACTGATAATTAAATTTTTATTAAAAAAAAAAAATAATTTTTAACGAGTAATTTTTTTTTCTTCTGTAGATCGGCAGCTATAATTACCGATTTTTTTCCGACAAAGCAATTTATTTAATGGGAATTATTATTTCGGTATCGATTAAAACCCGGCCCATAAATATAAAAATGTAGACTTGATACAAATACAGAATCATCGGTGCGTGACGGGAAACTATTTACATGTTTGTACCTTTCGCGTGTCACAACTTTACATGTGTAAGTCTATTAAATATTTATGTAAAAGTCTAGCGATCGACCTATGTGGTATCATATTATATCATATTATACGTAAATTAATTATTTTATGGTGCAATAAACCTTTTCTCGTGACATCTCTTCATAATCGTAATTACGTTTCCAATAACTAAAAATATAAAAAAAATTCTGATATCAGATTTTGTTTATTAATGCCAAGGCACAGGCCAAATTGAAATTTCTATTACATAGTATATACAGTTTTTACAAAAAAACAATTTCTGTGAGTATATAATATATTATTACATAAAAATTAATTTAAATAATTTGAATGTAAACAAGATAAAATCAAATTAAACTTGGAAATTAATATACAGGAAGGAAACAGTAAAAAAAAATTTTTTGTAGCCCTTAGACCTTTTTTTAGACGAGAAAAAATTTGGAAAAATTTTTATTTGGTAGTTTTCTTATGATTACTCGAGACCCAAACATGATAAAAAATTTTCATGGGTATATCTGAAAACTAGACACTTTACTTTATCCTTATTTTAATTTTTAATCTTAAATGTATTAAATTGAATTTTTTTATTTATTAAACGTCGTTTTAATTATCAAGATTTAATAAGAAATTGAAAACTTTTTTTTTTTTGAAGAATTGCAAGCTACTCAAATATTAGTCTAAACTTTGAAATCAAATTACAAGACTCACGACAATGTTGATCTGTTATTTATTTTTTCTTCAATCTTAAATAAGCCTCTATTACTAAGAACAACATTATATACTTGTATAAATCAAAATCAATTAGTGTATAATATACTTTGGTTTAATGTTTATTTATAAGTGTTGCTGGAAAGATAACGCCGTGGATTTTCAAATAAACGATCTAGAGCCTAGAGGAATAACATAATAACGTCTTACACTGTGAACTCCTATATTATGTATGTTGTTATATATACATTCATACATATATTAACTTCAAGTGCTTTATTATTACTCTGTATGCTATGTTTAATTAAATATCAAATATTAAAATATTATATCGAGGCTAAAAATAATGTTATGAAATATTGAAAAAAATTTTTCAATATTGTGCTACTATAATCAATTTTATCAATTTTATCGAGCATTACTTTTACTTCTATGAGTAATGCATTGGGGAAAAATTGAATATTGTTGCGAATATAACAAAGTTAAACTAGTATAGTTAAATAAAGTAGAGTCAATTTTTTATTTTATAAATGATCCGCCGTAACTTATATTAGGAAAGGGAGTTTTTAAATTTTTTACTGCTCAGAACTGTCTTGACTGGGTATTTATTTTTTCCCTCTTTTTTACACAAGGGTAACTCGATTCTTCGGTTGTATAGTGTGCGTGTCAGTAACAAGGGCTGGTTTTTTAGTCTGCCAAAAGACCCTCTTTCTTCTACTTAACATTACTATGCGTTGTGGCTGCACTCGTTCAAATTATCTCAGCGTGTAAATACACCTAAGATATATTACGCAGTTTTTTTATGTAACGATTAATATTTTTTCATAACTATTAATTTCTTCAAGAAAAACAACCAAGACAGTTTTTACTCATTTATTTATCTACTAGCTGTTACTCGCCCGCTCCGCTAGGTGCTTTATAGAATTGCATTTTCATAAATATAATATAGACTTGAAATTTAATTAGAGTATTGTTTTGACTTGCAAGATCTTGCATAATTAAAAATCAAATCATTTTGAATTCTTTCTAATTCTTTTTTTTTAATGAGGGAGATTCCCAATTCTATCGAATTGACCTGCACTTTTTATCCATGTAATTATTCTAGCTAATATTCATTGTAACTTTCAACGTGCAATCATTATAACATTCCCGTGTCTTTCTTACAAAAATGAATAATAATTGATATGAAAAAAAAAATTTGTAATGAGCATTGAAAGTTTCAGTTTTAAGAAATTACAGGCCTCATTGCATGAAACATAACCAATAGAACTAAAAAATTTATTTTAAACTAATCACAATCGAATAGCATCAATTTAGTTGCAATAAAAATTCATTATTTGTAAGTCAAAAAAATAAGTAATCACCACCATATACTAAAACCTTCTCCGAAACACGCTGCATCTTATGGTATAAGTATTATTCTGATCTGTTCAGTAGTTTTCGCAGTATAACCAGACAAAAAAACTGGCTCTCCATTTATTCGTATAGATTTATTTCCTTATAAACGGCCCAACAGCCAAAAGGCCAGCAACATGGTCTCTAAGTAAGATTATACAAAAAACATAGTGTAACTTAAAACTAAATGCGCTGTACTGATAATGTATAAAAAAAAAATGATTAAAAAAGAGTTATTGTAATTTTGAACTAATGATGTGAGAGATGTATCACAAGTGAAAAATGGTTACAAGATACAGTAAGTATAAGTACTGCTAGCATCAAATATAATTCATGGACTATAGTAAAAAAATGAAATTTTACTAATATGAATACACTGAAAAAAAAATTACTTGTTTCGAGAGAAAAATTCTTGAGGTCTATCAAGCTAACGTGGATTCATCCATCATGCATTGACTTATTATTCAAGCAATAAAATTTAATTGTGGTGCTAAATTTGTTGCTTTTTTACTTCTAATTAGTTGCTCCATTTAGAACTTTGTTGCTTGTTTAGATTTCGAGAAATCAATAACAATATCCGTCCAAAATGGGTCTTGCTACTGCTAGCTTAAAGACGCTAAATTCTTGAACCGAGAAAATAATTTTGAAGAGAGTAATTGTCTTGAATCAAGACAAAAAATTCTTGAATCAAATAAAATTTTTTTAAATCAAGAAAAATTTATTAGTTGAAGAATTTTGTACTCAAATTAAGATTACGTTCTTCAAAATCATATACTTGATTCAAAAAAATTTTTTTTCTGTGTATGAATCTACAGATTCGGTAGAATCTGGCGCCAAGTTCCGTTAAAAAATTCCGTTGTAAACGGAGCGCCAGACTACCGACTGTGTTTACTGTAAGCAGAATGGTATTTCGAGGTTGCAAAATTTTATTTAATTATATGGTACTCCTTTTTCCAAAATGATATATCAAAAGTAAATCATACTCTATTTTACTGATATTAATTAATTATAATCAATTATAACATTTAATTCACTTAAAATTATTAAATTTTATCAGCACAAACTATAGTAAGCCCAGAAATTTCGATCCTGACTTTTTTTCATGGAGAAAAGTCACCGCCACAGACTAGATAAAATAAAAATGTGTAGTAATCTTACTATAGATACGCAACTACACTGAAAAAGTTAATTCACAGCTTGCATCTATAACCACCAGAGTGCACTGGAATTATTTCTACATAAACTGTAGATTCAACGGGATAGCTCACTGAAGTTAGAACCCCAAATTTTTTTCTTTTAATTTTTGATTTTTTTTCTATCACGTTTTCAGCTTTTCGTTTGTTCTTTATTATTCACTCTCAACATTTGATCGTTCTCCATTTATTTATTTTAAAAAAATTTATTAATAATGTACCTTTAAGTTAGCCCCCCTGTCGCAATTTTTAATATTTTGGTAGCAATTTGGGTCATCAAGCCTCTATTTTTGATTGTTCATGTATATTTAACATTTGTTCCTACTTCACATTTTTTATTTGTTGTTTAATTAACATTTTTAATTGGCTGTATGTATGCATTCTAAATATTTGCACTGCGCATACGTATGTAGACTTTTAGCGCGGTCTTTTGAAAATTATAGTGACAAGCACATCTCATGTGTAAAAAATTAAAAAATTTACGAGTGTAATTTTTTAGGAATTACTATTTAATTAATTCAAATAATTAAAAAAAAATTGTTAGACGTCAGCCAATATCAATGTCATTAAGTAAATAAATAAATAACTAATAAATATTCATTTCATTCTAAATTTTTTAAAAATATCGAGAGAATTGTTAATCAATGCATGTACATTTTTTTTTATTTTCATCAATTCTATTTTCATGAATACTACGAACTATTTAAAAAAAAAAAAAAAAAAAAAAGAAATCCATAACAATTAACAAAAATTTCAATACTTTATTAAAATAAAACTTATTATAAAATTATTAAAAACTACACGTTGTCCTTTTGTCTTGTGACCTCTATAATTGAAATTACAAGAAAAATACACTTACTCTAATCACTGTGCTGGTCAATATAATTTTCTAAAGTCCGCGCTGAAAGTCTAAACGTAAAGTTGACGCATACGCAGTGCAAATATTTAAAATACAAATATTCAGCTTATTAAAAATGTTAATTAAACAAGAAATAAACAATTTGAAGTTGGAACAAAGGTTTTTTGTACATGATCAATCATAAACAGAGGTTATTCCCATTGGATAGTGTACCATTCTATGATTTTGTGGTCGTTGCCGATAGGTTGCATTGTTATCCAATCAAGTGGATTTCAAATAATTGTAATCTTTAGGTGAAATTGTAATCCGAACAAAAACAGTTTCACTGTAAAAAATTGCGCCAAGTCCACGTTCATAAAACTCATCTCAATAACATCTGCACTTTGCAAAAAAAATAAGACTCGTTACAATAATTTTCATTCTATACAAAAAAAAGTTAAATACAAAAAAATACCAAGAAACCGTCATAATGTTTAAAAAATTGAAAAAAATTTGTTGAAAATTTAAAAATTAAGAAAAATTTTTTTATCGTACTTGGCGCGCGTCATTGAGTACCCCAAATTTTTCAGGATACATGAACATCCTTTTAATGTTTCAACATTTATAAGTAAGTCAACCTATAAAATGCATAAATGTAATTAATGAAATATTATTTTATGATACGTTTAACAAAAGTTAGGTAAAATCAACATGGCATACGTATTTTATTTGAAATTTTTAAATTCTCCGCACATCGTTTATGATTTCAATAAAACGCCCTCTCCTGTTCGGTTATGCAATTTGCTTACAAGTGAATACGCCTGCATACGTTGACTCTGTAGTGGAATCACTGCGAAAATTGAGTTGACTAAAAAATAAAACATATGGTCGACTAAATTGAGAAAATGCGGTGTGATTGCCTATCAAAATGTGTTAATTACAATTAAATGAAGCACGATCAAGTTTCTTCATGAAAGCTTAATGACGGAACTGAAAAAAATTGAATTAAAAAATTTTGTGTTATTTCAGATATCTTCACCAGACTACCATATTGACAGTTATTTTCACTATAAATCTGAAAAAAATTTTCGAAACGGATTTTTTCACTGTATATATATATATATATATAGAATATATAGAATATTAAAATATAATATTAAAATATAGAATATTAAATATATACAATATTAAAATATTTATAAAAAAATTTTTTTTAACAATCATTAGTATTTTTTAAATTAGTTATCCGGTGACAATATCCGAGACATTTAACAAAATAACTCACCAGAATGAGCAACTTAAAAAAAAGAGTAATGAGCCTGAAAGTTGCATACATTTGTCATTCAGACCTTTGAACTCGCTCCCGCTGCTCCAGAATTTGTTAAATTTTTTCCGAGGCCGTACATATATGTACAAAAATATGGAAAAAACGAAAATGTTATTCACATCTGGTGACCACACTATATTTTAGTGTAACTGCCTAAGTATAAGCAAAAGCATAAGCATCAGCATCCCAACTTCCACACACATACACACATACACACAACATGGATTCATACATATGTACATGTAAACACTGAGTTTTGTTGTATATTTGTACGAGAGGGATTCCGGGTTCTTTTGTAAGTGGACCCAGCCGAGAAAACACAGCCATCTGCCCTCAACTCCTACAGTGCTTAGCTGTCCGTTATCCTGTATACGTACGCTTAAGATATAATATAGCATAACATAATGTAAGAAGAAAGAACTCAAGATTAGAGTATATAGTATTATATACGGTATACATGCATCCAAGTAGTGTATAAAGACGGGAGCACACTTTTTTCTATTTAGAGAAGGTCCCAACTCGAGACTTACATTTTGAGAACAAACTTTTACGAGTTCTTTATCTTCACACTCGTGTTTAGTTATGTTTATGTTTTCGTAATTATATTTATAATTAAAATTCTTTTATTTTTTTATTATTCATACAATTTTAAGTTTTTTAAATTCTTAATAGTGTTAAGCTCGATTACTTTCAAATGTAATACTCATATCATATCACAGTAATCCGGCGTACGCGGTTATAATCAGAATCTAAATGATTTCATTGGTCACACGTCACACGTGATTACTTCGCTTAGTTGTATCATTTCTTTATAAATGTGAGTGCTGTTAATAGTCTGGTTAGTTGTAAAAAATTTATCATGTGTTACTGAGAAGTGTAAGTAATTCTAATAACACTAACAATAATAACAATAATAATCATAATCATAATAATAATAATAATAATATATGTGAAGCAAAGTATAATCTTGGAGATTACCTCATGATAAAACTCCGTGTTAGTTTTTATAACAACGTTTTATTTACGACATTGAATTCTTCTCACTGAAAAATATATTATTGAACTGTGTACTGTGTAGTCACAATTATTTTAAAAATTTTATCGGCTGTTGCGATTTATTTTTTAAATTAAAATTGTTATTTCAGTTACTTATTAAAAGGTTTTTCAATTATCTATTGAGAAATTGAGGTAAATTATTTAATAAATGTGAAAATGTTTCTACGATAATTTAGTATAAATTAATACTAGAAAATTTTAAATGATAAACAGTGAAAGTTGGAATTTTTTATAGATAAAATTAGTTTCTATTTTTTAAAATTAGAATATCTTTAATTTTTTCACTTTTCTTCAATCATTTATTTGAATTGAATTGTAAGTAGACTTTTATTTGGAATCGTTTTCCTTAAATTGAAAAATTTGTGACAAAAGAAATGTAAACTTTGACCTCAATTTCCTGGTTGTTTTTCTTCAATCTAGTTTTATCTCAAAACCATTAAAGTTTGTATTTGTGATAAAATTCTATAGAAAATTATTTGAACGTTTGTTCAAAGAAAAATTTTTAAACGCTGTTGAAAAATAGTATTAGAATTAAAAATGTAAGGCGAGAAGGTATATTAATATAATTAAAGTCTAAAAACTTGATCAAAAGAAACCTTATTACCCACCAGATGACTACGGGGTCAGAAAAAAAGAGGAAAAAAACCTTCGAATTTTATCCCGCGGCCGAGTTTTATTTCCCCACAAAAAAAAAAACTCCAAGCGCAATCGATTTTCTGAATTTACGGGCTAGACTATAAACAGCAAAGCGTAGTCTCGCATCTGAAACACCTAAAATAAGAAGTAATAATGTATAAAACAATTTAATATAATTCTTTAACAACATTACTTTTAAAAAAACGTTCGAAACAAAATTCGATACGTGCAAACTCTAAGATGTTTGGAACTAGCACTCATCATATATTAAATTTTCAATTAAAATGGAAATTATTGTTCGTAGTTTATTTTTAAATAAAATTATTATTGTTATTATTATTATTATTATTATTATTATTATTATTATTATTATTATTATTATTATCTATATTATTAGGAAAATAAAAAAAAATGTTGTTTTCCGGATAGTCACATGATGAAATGGATTTTTTTTTAGTGAAATTTAGTGTCATTGCAAAGGTCTTGACTTGAATTTGTTTCATTTCATTCTCACCGATAGTCAATTTATTATTATAATTATTTAGGCTGCATTCGAAAATGCTCTATCTCTAGACACATAATTGAGAAATGATCTTTTATCTTGTGAAATATTGACATTTTTAAAGATATAAGCTCATCCCGATGTTACATTCATCAAGACCTTTCATTTGAGTACCCACATCAATTTTTCATATGTTTTACATATTTATATATATGTATATATGAAAAATATATGAAAATGCATGTGGGTACTTGAATGAAAGCTCTTGATGAGTGTAACATCGGGATGAACTTATATCTTAAAAAATGTCAATATTTAAGTAAGTACAGTGCAATTTAACAAAATTGATTATTTAATAAAGCAACATTTTAATTTATTTATTTTTCAATTTACATAGTGACTGCAATGGTAGCTAGTTATTTTGTTATTGTTATTGTTAAATAGAAATTGACTCGATTGAAAGTTCAAAGATTGAGATATACAGTGATTATCATCACGATCGCATTGAATATAATAATAATGTTAACAAAACCCACGTGTATTCTTTGTTTATAATCGTAATCGTAAATGTGAATAAAATTTGTCATAGATTAAACGTGACAACACAATGAGTGTCAGTTTATATACAAAGGACTAACATATGATAATAAAAAAGACATGTGTGACACGATAGGTAAACCGTGGTGATCACTCGGATACGGAGAGACGAACGAAAGCAACAACTTCCGTCGATCGATTCTCCACGCTCACGGTTAACTCCCTGGAGTTCACCTTTACGCCACGCCTTGTGTCGTTCACTTTTGTCAGGATTACCTTTACCTCTTCTGTTTTTATTTGTAAATACACGGATATACAGATCTATATAAACTCACACAGATGAAAACGAGAATGACAAATCTTTCGGCACTTTAACAAAACACCAGGATAAATTTGTAGTAAACTTTTCTTCAAATATGGGTTAAAGTTACTAAATGAAAATTATAATTCTAAAATTTCAAGATTTAAGAAAATTTTTTATTATTTTTATTTTTATGATATTAGTCAGCCGTTTAAGCGGATTGTTTATCTATAAGTTATTATGATGCAAGACTTTAAGTCTAAGTGAATAATCAGCTTCGGTTAATCCGAAGAAATAAGAGTCGGAAACGACAATTTAAATAATAAAATAAAAAAATATTATATTATATTGTTATAAATTAATTTTGTATTGTTCGGTTTGTTGTAGGTTTCGTAGTATGTCTTGACAAGTGAAGAAGACTTTCGAACGAGGGTCTCGGCAGTCAAGGGTTCATCACGATGGTGGTCGGTCAACAGCTTCCGGAACAGTACACTGTACCACAACTAGCCAATTTCTTTCACAGTCTACCACATCTCAATGTTTCGTTCCATTTGGTTAACAACACCTTTAATCCTGGCTCTGATATATATCTCGAGGTAACGCTTCTATTCCTTTCTTCATTTTCACGGTATTTTCTGTTTTTTACTTTATGCTTTGTATTCTATACTCTAGATTTTGTATTCTGTAGAGTTACCTTCAGGTTCTTACCTTTTTTATTTTCATGAATAACAGAATGGGAGCTGTGGAAATCATTTTTTATGTTTTCTTGTGGCTTAATTCTAAAAATAAAGCTAATCTCAAGATGACACTTGAACAAAATTTCTTGTTGCTGAGGTTTAGGTCAAATTTTTTTATAAACTTTTGTAGTACATTGTGAGTTTTTTTAATTGTGACAGGAATTAATTTATGTCGAAATAGCTAAGCATTACCTAAATCTACATTATTAACAGAATAAGAACGATTTTGTGTCCAGGATAGTCATATAATAAAATCGTTTTTTTTTTTTTTTTTAGTGAAAGTTAGTGTCATTGCAAAGTTCTTGATTTGAATTTGAGCCTTTTCAAGATTTCATATCATTCTCACCGATAGTCAATCCATCATGACAAGTGTTTAGGCTGAATCGAAAATGCTTTATCTCTAGGTACTTAATCAATAAATGACCTTGTATCCTGTAAACTATTGACATTTTTAAAGATATAAGCTCATCCCGATGATACACTCATCAAGAGCTTTCATTTGAGTACCCACATGCATTTTGATATATTTTTCATATATTCATATATATAAATACATAAAATATATGAAAAATTGATGTGGGTACTCAAATGAAAGCTCTTGATGAGTGTAACATCGGGATGAGCTTGTTTCTTTAAAAACTTCAATAGTTAAGAAAGTACAGTGCAATTTAACAAAAGCCATCATTTAATAAAGCAAAATTTCATTTATTCATAATTCACAAGTTACGGCAAGCATAATATAGTGACTGCAAGGTTGCTAGTAAATAATAATATAATATTTTTTAAATACAATGGGAGTAATTATAAATTAAAAATCAACCTTTAAAAAATTTTTAAATCTAATTTACAACAATAGTTATGAATGGTGAAAGTTTAGTTTCACGTTCATTTTTTTTTAATTTTTCTTTTTTTGGAAAAAACTGAAAAATTGACATTTAAAATTTTTTTCGAAATTCTATTTTACTGTAAATCTACGACAGTAATTATGAAAATTCATACAAATTTTTTGCTTACTGGAAATAAATAAATTTTTTTCCAAAATTTCTTTTCATCCAAAAATTTCTCATTTAAAAAAATATTTATTACTCTATTTTTGATGGAAATTCTATGAATTGAAGTATTGTAGATCGTAAAACTAATCAATTACCTCCAAAAAAATCATTTGCTACTCCAATGACATGAGTTCCAATTTTTATATCGATAAAAAATATATTAACTACTCTTTTATGACACACAATTAATAATAGATAATTTTTTTATTGTCAGATAACATTTTTCCTTGTTCTGCATCATAAAACCAAGCGATAATCGCTTTAATTCTCATGAAATAAAAATATCTTAAGATTAACAATTCAGTTACCATTTTGAATTTACTGGAATTATCGAAAGCTTTGACACCTGACTTTTATCTGATTTGCAAACCTAGTTATTTGTATTCACAGTTAATCTCTAAAGGTTAAGCCTAAAAATAAAGTAATAGTCGATGTTGAATTGGGCTACGTCAGAATTTAATTGACCAATTTCAAAATTTTTTTCAATCAATATAAACATAAATTCAAATATCAACTTTAATAAAGTAAAAACTTAATTTACTGTAGACAGTTAGTTTCAATTCTGACGGTTAAATTTAATCGGGTAAAAATAAATTTGATGAATTATTTAACGTTCCTGTGAATAAAAAAAATTTTTTTTGAATTTATCTGGTATAATAGTATAATTTTTTAATTGAAAACGTCTGTACATAAATAGTAAATTTATATTCTATGAATAATTATAAAACCGACATCTGAGCAAACTTTAGATTAGTAGTTTATTAATTGGAGCAAACTTTATTTTAACTGTAACTGTACAATCTCGTTTATAAAATAGATTAATGACATTTATCGATTATATATATATATATATATATATATATATATATATATATATATATATATATATATATATATATATATATATATATATTATCCACGGCAAATATAACACATATCCGACGAGATTATATTAAAAATAATTTTATAAATTCAATTCTATTTCCCATGCAAGACAAAATAATTGTTGATACATTGTTGCATTGAATATTCATTGTTTTGCGCTGTAATTAATTAAATATTTAATTAATAGGCATTGTGTTCATGCAATTAAATAGAGCGATTAAACAATTTGAACAAGTGTTTAATAACTTAAATACTTATAACCCCATGAGTCATTGATTTTTAAATTCAATATAAACTTTAGATATTAAATATGCGAAACTTTTTTGTTAATATTGTCGCTCGTAAATCCAAACTTTGTGTTTTATTACAAAGCACTGTTTATTATTTTTTCAATAAATTAAATTTATTATCGTTGTCAAGTATGCAATTTTTAATACGTATAATGGTGATACGAAAGTAATTAATTATCGAAGCAAAAAAAGATGAAAAATGCTTTTTATTTCTCGAAGGATTAATTTATCGACGGTTTATGACTAAAATTATGTCAAAAGCTGTTTACCCGTTATTCATCGCGAAAGTTAATATACTCTAAATCAATAAGTGGTTATTGAACCACTTTATCAAAAATAAACACCACAATATTTGCATATTTAATTTTGTCTACAAACAAAATATTTATTTTAAATTTAGTCAGTGGTTTCCAACAAAATTCAATTTTTTTAAAACAAATATTTATTTTTTATATTTTTAATACAGCTTATTTAAACTTTAAGTGACATAATTTAATTATTTTTTGCTAGCTGTCAATTGCTTGCTTTGCTGGACTTGAGTTGGAATTTTTTTGTGTTTAAGTAAAAAAATTTTTCAACTTTTCATCATCCTTTGTCCGCGATTTTGTACTTAACGACGTTTATAGGCGTTTATAATTTTTTATTAACTCGGATAAATAGTGTCAACATTATCGAAATTCTTTGTAAGTTGATCTTGAAAAATAAAAAAGATCTTAAGTTCTGTACATTGTCATGTCTGTAGACGCAATCAAGATCGAATTCAACTTTAAATATATCAAATTAGTCAATCTATAATCTAATTATTACGTTTTATTTACTTAACTAAATCAAGAAACAGATTATAATGAAAACTTATTATGTTCTCATAATGTTATCAATTTAAAAGATTAACTGGGAAACTATACATTTAATGATAATAATTTAATGTCTATTGGTTAAATAGTTTTTTTCGATTAGGCATGTCTAACAATCTTCTCTTCATTTGTCAATATAGATTTCGTGAAAACATGTTTAATAATTAATAATTATTCAGCAGTAATATGTATAAAAAACAGAGATTTTCCGAAAACATCTATTCTGTGAGTAAAACGGAGCATTTAAAGGTTATGACATGACCTGCCGCATGACAGTGAGGTTAATCAAACCTAAAACATGCTAAAGGAACGTCAGAAAACGGTTAATAATTGAATTTTTTACTGTGAGCGTGCCAAAGACCTCCGGCGAAGTTCTTATACTATTACTTTTACTAGCTTTCAGCTCATGTATACTTATACAACCTATTTTTCCGATTTTTTTATCATTACTACTCCTTCGCAAATTTTATGAACGCCCAAGATATAAGATAAGAGATACAAGAAACTTTTTTGTTTTGTTATTGCTCCGATTCAAGTAAAAATCGAAATTGGTACAGTTGTTTTTCTCAAATCAATCAAACAAAAAGATATACCTTTGCCTTTGAAGAAGTATACTCAAAGCGTTGCTAGCCGACTTTTCTCCTTCTGACGTTCTCAATTTTAAAATCCATATCCGTCGTGACCTTTGCTTTGAATTTAACGTAGAGAAAAAAAAAATATTTAAACGGTATTATACATAGTAAGTATACCAAAGATCAAATGATGAAGTGTAAATGAATGTAAGAAAGGTTTAAGCCGCCCAGAATTTTATTATTTATATTAACTTAACTGGAGTTGATAATTCAAAGTGATTAACGAGCAGCAGTAAATATTGTCTAGGTAATTCCTTATTTCGCCACAACTTAATCCAGGACGTTAATTTTTTCCGAGTCATTAGTCAATCTTGAGAGTGAGTGTATATAGTAAAGTAGTTAAGACATTATATTTAAAAGCTGTGCTGAAATGAATTAGAATTAGAGCAAAAAGATGATATGTAGAAAGTTTTTGCTTCAACTTCATTTCTATATCTATCTCTTAGTAGTGCGCACTAAAAATCCTCAAGCACAGAGGAATGAATTCAGGCCATACCGAAACGAGAAAGCACAATACAGGCGAGTTTCAACAATGAACAAAGAGAACCTCGTTGGCATATACATAATGTGTATCCCGTATTACATATATATATATATATATATAATAGTAGAACCTCCGACCTCACCTCTGTGCTCTACTGCGATATTTCCTCTATTTCACATTTCAGTTTTTTTTTACTTTTACTTATAAATTCCACTTGATTATTTCAAGTATTTTTTATAATAATAATTAAATTTAAAAAAAAAGTTTGAGGGTGATATTTAAATAACTAGACAAACAAAACTAACTTGCCTATAGGTTAGGTTATTAGTTAAGAACGGGAAGATGATAAAAGAGGTTAACGGACGAGAGATGAGACTCGGAGAGAATATAAAGAACCCTAGAGACAAGAGACGAGACTGCGATAAGAGTCTTTCCGTATACACTTAGGCCAATAAAAAAGGTGAAAAAGGTTTTAATTGGTCGTCTGACGCACCTGCCGTGGAAAAGCTCGCCGGACCGTAAGATTGATATTTTTATTAATCGATCGTTAAGTACCAGACGATACAACAAGTTATAAAGCGGAGCTTTAGTTTTAAATACTTGTTGGTTCATAAATTTATAAATCTATAAATTTATATTCACCTTTTAGATTTATTTTTTTAATTGATTTAATATTTAATCTGGTAATTGTTTAGAATAAAGGCTCAGTCATTTTTTCTTCTTCGTAGCGGACTTATGAATCATTAATTATGAGCTTACAAAATTCTGTATTTATTTTTTTTTCGCAGTTTGAAAATCTAAAGAGTATTTACACTAATAGAAAAACAATCTTGATTCAAGAAACTTTTTTTCTTCAAAATTTGAACTTTTGAAACTAGATATAGATATATTTCTTTCAAGAATTTTTGTCTCTTGGTTCAAGATAGGCGATAACATTGATTCAAGATGTTACCGACTTGTGTTAAGAATGGCTTTTTTTTTTTAGTTATTAATTTACTTATTTCCAAAAAATAATTTTTTTTCGGTATGACAATTAAAGACTATTTCGTTTTTGAAATATACTTTGATGAATTATTTTAAGTTTTTTTAACGATAATGTTATTTTGGTTGAAAAACTAAATGTATTGATTGAAGATAATATAGCTCTTAAGCCAAGAAAATCTAAATCAAGACAAAAAATTCTTAAAGCAAAATAATCATTTGTCTTCCAAAATAAATTCTTAGATCAAGAAAATATCTTTTGAGTCAACATATAATAAATTTTCTATTAGAGTACTTGTCTTGCTTTTCATTAATATTTTTCAAACATTGATTTATAAAGTACAGTAGAACCTTGTTAAGTCGAACCAGGATAAGTTGAAAACCTCCAAATCTCGGAAAAATGTTTTGTTCCCTTCCTTTCAATCGAAATCTCAACTCTCTATTAGTCGAAATAATCAATGAGTACCTTTAAGCCATTTTGATACCTATTTTCCCTCCATAACTCGAAAAATTAAATTTTACCTCTGTATTTCGAACATAGGAATGTTTTATTTTACATCCTTTACAACTCGATTAGTTGAGACATAATCTCTACACGGAAAGAACAAGATGACACTGGATATCATCCCAGATTATACTGGGTAGAAAAAAATTTCAGATAGTAGCTAGTATAATCCAGATACCACCCAGTATAATCTGGATTATACTAGCTACTATCTGAAAATTTTTTCACCACAGATATCACTGAGTATAATATGAGATGATATCCAGTGTCATCTTGTTCTTTCCGTGGATAGTTCGAAAAAAAATAAATTCATTTTTTTCCCCTAAAGAGAATGATAAAGAAAATAAATAAAAGAAAAAGTATCACCATGTCATGGTTTAAGTATTTTTTGTAAATTTATGAAAAATTTATAAATTTTGACGTTCGATCAATGATTTAGAGGTGATACGCTAATTTTTCTGTTTGAAATTTTTTTTTATATTTTTGTATAAAAAATAGAATCATTAAAAAAAGAAGAAATCGTTGACATTTTAATTCTGACAATTTTAAGTGCGATTGAGTTCGATTTTATCAATTTTATATCTTGAATAAATTACTTGGTTTGAGGAAAAATATTCTTTTCAGATTTTTTTTTGCAATTTGTTCAATTTTTCATGGCATTTAAAAAAATTAGAACTTTTTACAATCAAAAAATAATAATACAAAAATTGAAACATTTATTTTTAATCTTAACTCTCTTGACTCTTAGCTTGAATGCACTGATAAATATAACTAAATCAATATTAAAAATTAATTTTTCAGAGTCTGGGAATCTTGGGGAGTATTCCAGCTGCCTGGTTGATCTTGACGCTACTAGTATTGTTAGTTTACCTCGTAACAAGATGTTGCGATCGAAAACCTCGGCCCAGAAGATCGATAACGCTATTGAAATGTTTGTTGGCCATTTTGGCGGTTCTCTGTTCCGGCGCGGTCGCAGTGGGACTCTACGGGAACGACGATGTTCACAACGGACTCGTACAGTTTTTGGACGCTGCCAAAAAGATTGATATGAGTATAACGTCTGTGAAAAACCAAACCGAGATGGTAGATTCGGTTCTCAGGAAAAATTTGAGACCCGGATTGACCACCTTGGGCGATTACTTGGACACTCCGGTTGCCAATGGGACTGCTTTCAAGTATATGATGGTGATTTGGAAACAGGTGACAGATAACACCTCAGTCGCGGTGGAACGCGGTGCGGAACTCAAGAAACACTTATGCTGCATTAATCTTGGATCTTCGATCGCCGTTGTTGACAAAATTGAATTCTTCAGGTGGCCGGTGACTATGGCTGTACTCAGCGCTCTGCTTGTACTGTGTGTGGTTCTGCTGGTCGGAGTCGCGCGACATTCTCGCTGTGCCCTCATTACGTGAGTATTTTCTCGCTCGATAAATTTATTTTCATTATTTATTATTACCTTATTTAAGTACTACGGGTAGCAGTATCTTTCTGAATATCTTATTACTTTATATTTTATTTACTAACGTTTTAAGGTTGGGGTGATCCATTTAACACTCAAATAAATACACTGATAAATAAATTAACTTGACTCAAGAGTTAAAATCTTGGATCAAGTATACCATTTTGAAGAAAGTGATTTTTTTTGAGTCATGAACATAAATTCTTGAGTTAAAAAATTATTCTTGGTCTAAGAAAATTTTCTTGTTTCAAGAATTTATTCTCTTGACTCAAGAAAATTATTTTCTTAAAAATGGTATTCTTGAATCAGGATTTTTTTTTTTCAATTTAATTATTACTAGTTTTTACCTGCGACTTCGCTCGCGTTGAAGCCCTTAGATAAATATCAAAGATAATTACATTCCAATAGAACTGAATCAATATGATTCTAATTTTTTCCCAACTAATTTTTTTATCTTTTGTAAAAAATAAAATTTTTTTTTAATAAAAAGTATCCTATGTTATTTCTAATAGGATAAAAGTACCGTTTGTGGCTATTTATTGTTCAAATAAACGATAGGATGTTTTAATTAAAATTTTTTAAAACTCAACAAAAATATGGTTATAATACTATAATTTTTTATAAATTAATTAAAATGTCAACTGGCCAAAAACGGTACCTCTACCCTACCTCCAAAAATATGTGTACAAAGTTTCATGATGATCGGTTTAGTACACAGAAAAAAAAATTTACTTTAATCAAGTAAATAATTTTGAATAATTCCATCTTTTTGATTTAAGTAGAAAAATTCTTAAACTAATAAATTTTTCTTAGTTAAAGTTAATTTTACTTAGCTTAAGAATTTTTTGTCTTGATTCAAGACAATGAAACTCTTCAAAATTATTTTTCTCGTTCAAGAATTTTTCTCTTGATTCGTTAATTTTTTTTTCAGTGTAGTTTTCGCGTGAAAGCGTAATAAACAAACTTACATTCACATTTATATTAGTAGGGATTTAGAGTCAGTTTTAACTGCTGTTAAATTCAATTTTTAGTAGAATTTTTATTTATTTCATTAATTACAAAAATTGAATTAATACTTTTTATTTTTAATTTTTAACAATTGAAAAATTTAAATTTTATTTAAAATTTACAGTTAAAAAAATATAATCAATGTATTTTTCAAAAAATTAATTAGACGCCTGATAAATTTTCTTTACTTTGTTAGAAAATATAGTAATTATTTATTTTTACGATTTACAATATTTTAACCCATAAAAATTATATTTAAAATTCTTTTTTAACAATCACTTATTTTTTTCTTTAAGTTCATTAAAAAATAGAATAATTCAAATTTAAAATAAAATACTTAAAAATAAAAAAAAATTTTCAAATATAAAATTTTTAATTTCTTAAACCACGATAACGAAGTGATTGTGGAATAAAATAATTACTAGAAAATATACATATGTATAACATATTATGTCAAGAAATTTAGTGACATTTATGTCTGTCACATAAACTAGTTTAATACTTCTTAAGTGATTAGTTGGAAAATAAAAAAGTTTCATACTGTCGTTCGATATTCAGACATGTACTTCCTGAAAAGTGAAAAAGTTCCTTTATATTGACGTTTGATTATTTGCTAAGCATTAAAAAAAAAAATTTTTTTTTGTGTAGGTTTTCTGTATTTGGCCTGTTTGCCGTCATAGTATCATGGTTAATGGCTTCCTTGTACCTAGCAACGTCAGTAGCCCTGGGTGACCTCTGCGTCTCACCTGACACTTATTTAATGAAAAACAGCCCCACCGTGATGGTCAGCGAAGTACTTAATTATTACATGCGCTGTGAAAGTACCCAGAACCATCCGTTTACTCAACGATTACGAGAAGGACAAATGGCTGCTGGGTTCATGCTATCGAGTTTGAATGCAGTCGAAAAAATCGCCTATGAACTCTACGACAAACAGACCCTGCAACCGAAGCTCCAAAGCCTCAAGGATAGCGTCATAGATATCAACGAACGTATGTCGCGCTTGACGACTCTTCTTGATTGCAAGCCTCTTCACAAGGAATATATTCGAGCTGCCCAAGGTCTTTGTCATCTTGGACTCTATGGTCTGACTTTCATGCTTCTGGCTAGTCTTGCTGCTGGACTGTTTTTTACGATTTTAGTCTGGGTCGATTCTCATACCTGGATTTATATCAGAAAACGGTAATCATTTTACTGGTTTCCTTAAGTAGGTTCTTTCGCCATCTATCTAGAATAAAAAATATTAGATTATGCATAAAATTAATTTTTATCTAATAGTTAAAGTCCTTATTTATCTATTAATTACTTATTTTGAATTAAAATAAATAAAAACATTAGCCACATGTCACAGAAATATTCATCTCCAACTGTGACATTTTGCTGATTGTAAATAAATAATTTTATTTTTATAACTTTTCTTCTTTCACAAAAGAAGTATATTGTACGCGATTTATTGTCATAGTTTATGAAGAACATTATTAATTTCGTTTTATCTTCCAACGATGATTCAGATAATAATAATGAAGCTGATAATAACAAAAACTACCTAATTTACAAATTAACAAAATTTCCCTTCTAACCATACGACAAAATCAACTAGTTCATCGGATTTATAATTATATCATCGAGGACATTTTATTTTTTAATTCAATACTAAATTGGATGTGCTTCTTGCGTTTGACATATCCATTATTAATTTATAATTGTGTTAATTATTTTAAAATAATTTAATTGACACAATAAGATGTTATTACTATTTTGTGCACAGAAAAAAAAATAAATTTGAATCAAGAAAAAAATTCTTAAACCAAGAAAATAATTTTGAAGAGTTTCATTGTCTTGGATCAAGACGGAAAATTCTTGAATGAAGCAAAATTTACTTAAACCAAGAAAAATTTCTTTGTTTAAGAATTTTTTTACTCAAATCAAGAAGATAAAATCCTTCAAAATTATTTATTTGATTCAAGTAATTTTTTTTTCTGAATTAATATTTAACTGTTACCATGGTTACCGTTGTCGTAGTAACCGTTGCTATAGTAACCGTTGTCATAGTAACTGTTACTATGGTAACCATTGCCAAAGTGGTCACCATAGCAACGAAAAGCAACAACAATGAAAACGTCACATCAACTTTTTAATAAAGGATTTTAATGAATGACCAAATTCATGGAGAACTAACTGAGAGTTATATCACATCGCTGAATTTTTTTTTTTTTCTTATATTGTCAGTACTTTTATCTCGGATAAAATTTTATCCTGGATTGAAGAACTGGCCCTTACAAGAGTCAAATTAATTTTTTTTTAATTTTCAAAATTTCAAAAATTAATGCTTCATATACTATTTATTTTTTAATCTTAGGAATTTTTTATTTTAATTTATCGAATATTGACTACTACAGTTATTGTGACTCAACTGGAGCGAAAGGACTTCCTTAAAATGATTGATTTTGAATAACTTTATCTTTATCAAAATTTTGCCATTTAATTTGTTTTATTTTAAATAATTAAAAAAAAAAAAATTATTTAATTACTAGAAATAAATTAAGTTATAAATTAAAAAAATAATTGTCATAAATTTAAGAGAATAAAAATTTTTTTTCTTCGTGAACACTTTTATAATTCTTATCCAAATGCCTCAAGCTTAAGATATAAAAAATAATTCTGATGATTTATCAATTTTTTTTTAACTACGATAAAAAATAAAAAGAAGATAAAACAATGGATAACAGTAATAAGAACAAATAAATGACCTTGACCTAATTACAATTTTTTTTAATTACTCATCAATAATCTTATCGATAACGATAATAATTTTTCACTAAATAAAGATAGTAATTTCCTTTTTAGTGAGAAAATTATCATTATCACTAACTAATTAATCCCAATGATTAAAAGTGTTTACTAACAAACGATTAATTTGTAGAACAGATAAACTGAAATAATAAAAATTGTTCCAGAAGGGATTACTCTCAAGTTGACGAGCAGGACCCATTTTTGCCACCGTCAGCAGCATCGCAGGCGATCGCAGCCAGGACTCTCCGTGGCCAAGGGTCGTACCCGCCTACAGCCCCTTCTCTTAATCCAAATTCTCATGGCACGAATAATACAATTAAGCAGCCTCTTCTGTTAACGCCGCCCCCGCCATCCTACGCTACCGCAACAGCTCGAGCACGTCAGCTGCACGAGAGCATGTTAAAGTTTGTGCATGTTTTTGTTCTTTATTTAATTTTAAATTTATACATATGTTAATTGTTTAGAAATCAGTCTATCAGAAATCAGTCTATGATGATGATACTCTAAGTACCAGGTGTCTGAAAATAATTTATTGCTTTGGTTTTTTAATCCGTCTAAAGTATAAAAATCAGATAAAAATTGGTAATTATTTACAAGTGTTCGGAAAAAAGTAAACCATAAAATTCACTCGGATTCTAGTTAATTTTTATAGTTTGTAACAGTAAAACGGAGATCGCAGTAGCAAAAATATAAATGTTACAGAACTTAATGTAGAAAGTGTAAAAAAAACAATTTACAATTTAATGTCGAAAATAAGTGATTAATTAATGATTTTTTAATGTTTATAATCACGCTAATAGTTTGGGTACTTTTCAAATAAATTTTAAAAATAATAGTGCCATCACAGTATCAATTACGAATAATTTAATGGACTAATGTGACTAAACAAATTTATAAAACCAGAAGACTACTAAAAACTCCTCCAAAAACATAATAAAAAATTGAATACCAAAAAATATATAGAACCAAAAGATACTAATTTTTGTCTCGACCTTTCTTATGATACACGGAAAAAAGTAAACTGTAAAATTCACTCGGATTCCGGTTAATTTTTATAGTTTGTAACAGTAAAACGGAGATCGGAGTGGCAAAAATATAAATATAACAGAACTTAATCTAGAAAGTGTAAAAGCTACAATTTGTAATTTAAGTCGAAAATAAGTGATTAATAGCTGTCACTAAAGTAAATAACAACTCTCTCATCTTGAAAAATTACAATTTCAAATAGTAAAAATTGCCGTTACAATATATAATCCATTCTATGAGGAGAAGAGGGTTTCACTCTGGGAGAATTTAACATTTTTAAACAGTAAAAATTCTACTCTTAAAATATATATTTTACCAGTCCAAGCAAGTCAATAATTATAGTTTGATTTTTAGCGTTGCGTTTAAAATTTACCATTTTACTTTGTAAATATTGACGTTGCTTGTGTTAGAAATTTAGTAACTCTATTGTATATTTTTTACATATCATGCGATCATTTTTTAGGTACCAAATGATAAATATCAAAGTCAAAATTCTTAATTATTATACTTAAAACATTTTAGATTTTCACATAGCGAATATTACTGTTTGAAACAGTATTTTTTTCCATGTAAAGAATAAATTGTAGCATTTAAATCATAAATATTATATAGTGATTATTAAAATCACGATTTTACTATTTGAAATGGTAATTTTTAGCAGTTGATCACTACTGATTTCAAATCGACTATTATTTATTACAGTTTTACTTTTTTCCGTATGGGGTCAATCCCATTTTGGGCCACAACTGGGTGAAAAATCGACTTTTTTTTTTTTTTTTAATTGTTCATTTTTTTATGTATTTTAAAAAAAAAAAATATATTAATAAAATTAAGTAGAAATTTCTTTAAAAAAAATGAAAATTAAAATGGTTGACCCCAATTGTAAATATTTACCTAAAAATTTTGTTAGACATCTGTTAATTTTAGCATCATTTACAATTAAAGTAGCAAAATCTTGATCATAGATCTTAATCATAGTAATAATTGCTACTTAAATTGTCATAAATCATAATCTTGCAATTACAATTGATAAATAATCGAACAATTTCTTACTATTATTATTATTATTATTATTATTATTATCTCATTATATACAGTCTGGATTTTTTCTGCTGCTTAAATAATTTATTTTCTTCAAGATGATAGATCTAAAAAAAAAGTTAAATTTTGTTAGAGCTGCTGCTTGCGCCAATAGATGTTAGTTGTGCGTTTTATTAATCAGTGGATAGAATTTTATTACTATAAACGTATTTTTTTTTAATCGTATACATACAAAGAAGTTCAAGTTTAAAGTTTTGAATTTAATGTTATTAATTTATTAATTAAATTAATTTAATGATTATTTAATTAATTGATTAATTAAGTAGATTATAGAAGAAGAAGAAAGAGAAGAAGGGGTTTGTTGTAATTAATTTTATTTTGATGATTACAGAGGTGGGGGTGTTAACGGGAGTGGAGGGATCGGAGATCACAAACTGTCTCAGCATAATCAGCAATCGGCAAGTGGACGAGCTGAGCACCGTTCTGGGCACGGAGATCAACCTGGTCAGTACGCAACTTTAAGTAAACAATGCAAAACTCTTGAATCTAATGATTTCTACTGAGGACACGCCCCCTCGGGACCTGGTGAGATTTTTTTTGTTATTACTTTGTTAATTATAGATAATAGTTTTAATTATTTTTGGGATAGAAAAAAATTACTCGATTGAGTTTATAATTTCAATAAAATTTTACAAATTCAAAAAAATGGGATAAACACAATTTTTTCTTAATCGTTCTGTATTTTGTGCAAAATCTGAAGAATAAGGTACCCGCGGGTAATAAGATCGTTATCAAATTCGATCTTTATCAAATCGTTCCTTGTTTTCATAAATTTTCAATTTTAAGTACGGTTTCAATCGAAATCAAGATTCTATTGATCTTGTCGTGACTTCAAAATAATACCATGGATTACATTTCAAGAATAAAAACAAAGATTTTAGAAAAGCCTTGCAATGTCTTAACAAGATCCAATCTAATAAGGTACCCACGGGTAATAAGGCCTACGTGATAGAAATGCTATTTAAAATAACCGCTTCCGCTAAAGACTTCTCTGGTAGAAGCGTCTAGCATAGAAATGTCGCTACAAATTTACAGAGACCCGATACAACGTTCCTTGTCCTCTATATTTCATCATCCTAAATATGCTAAAGTAGCGCAGAAGAATTCTTAAAAAACGATTTGAGTAAATGGTAAACATTTTTTATAATTTTATATTTAATAATTTAAAATCATTGTTCTAATTTTTATCAACATCTTAAAAAGTATTGTTGCTCAATTTAAGTGAAGATTGATCTCTAATACCAATTTTATCAAGTATAGTATAACTATTTCCAGTATGTATAACCCTTGGGCCTTATTACCCTACCGTAGTAAAATAAGGCCTATTCACAAAGTTTTTGAAAAAATTTAATTTTGTGTTTGTTTATGGTGAAAATTACCATTACTCCAATATATTTTATGACTAATGTATTAATCTAAAAATTAATTATACATTGTAATAATTAAATACAATATTTTCGATTTTTTTCTAAATCTCCCTTCGCTAGGCCTTACTACCCACCGGTACCTTAATTTAAAAATTACCGCGTTATCTCTAAATCGTTGATTAAAAGTCAAATTTTTCAAAAATTTATAAAAAATGTTTAAATCATAAAAAATGTTGGTAAATATTTACAAGTGGGGTAAAACATTTTAATTTTAATATTTTTTAAATGAAATTTCTATTTGATTTTTATTTGATTTGGAAAACACAAAAAAATAAACAATTAAAACAAAAAGTTGATTATCACAATTTTAACTTTAAATAATAAGTTTTTCAATGAAAAAGATTGATATTCGAAAAATTTCAAAGAAAAACAAAACAAGAAAAAAAATTTTTTCATTTTTATGGCCTCACTTAAATAATTACCTTATTTTTAATTTAAAAATCTCAACTATAAATGCAGTATTAAGTAATTTAGTTTTGAATGTCGAAAGAAAACATTAATAACATTTAGATAATCGTCGGTATCATAAATGTGAACTTAGTCGTTAAATATGACGCAAAAGTTCCCGACAATTAGCGACAATTGTTATATTTGTTTCAGTACTTTATAAAGACTTTAGAAGGAAACTTTTAAAATGATTATAGTTATTAACATCTTTAAACTTTATTTTGTTTATAATACGCTCGAGTTAGTTAACATAAAAACTTTCCTTGTTTTCTCAATTAACAATAGTTTATTAAAATTAAATAACTGTTTTAAATATAAAAGCTTAAATTTGTTAAAGTGTCGGATTATTTCGTTGTATAACGGATGGGAGTTATGAAAACTGTGATGAGATGCTTATTCTATAAACATAAATAAATGCAAAGTTATTTTAATTTTTTTATTCAAATTTTCTTGTTTAACTTGATGCAAGTATAGCGACTGGTTATCCTTTTAGTTATGAATTATGACTTTTCAGGCTTTTTTTATTTATTGAAAAAAATGAAATTGATCATGACTAGTAAAAAAAAAAAAAATAGGAGTGTTAGTTCCGTTTTCTTGTAAAAAGTTTTATCTTTCGGATGTGACTAACAGATTCTACTTGGCTTGTTTTTAAAAGCGATTTATCGTTACTTTTTTATCATTTTATCAGCAACTTTATCGAAGGAAATTTGACGTTGAAATAACTGTAATCATCTTGAAAGAAAATCTTGAAGCTTTGAATTTTTTTTACATAACATTTCAAACTAAAATAATACTTTTTTATAATAAATTATTTGCTCATTTTTTATTTTTTTTTTGTTTAATTAAAAATAAGTTTCAATTATAAATTTATTGTTTTCGATTTTAATATAAAATACAAAATAATAAATACTAGCAGCCTTATAGTCACTTTGTGACTGCCGGGACTTTGAACTATAAATAACTAAAATTTTGCTTTATTAAATAATGACTTTTGTTAAATTGCACTGTACTTTTTTAACTATTGATGTTTTTAAAGATATAACCTCATCCCGATGTTACACTCATCAAGAGCTTTTATTTGAGTACCCACATGCATTTTCATATATTTTTCATGTATACATATATATTAGGGTGGGTCAAAAAAATCGAATAATTTATGTTTGACTTTATACTCTGAAAAATAGGTTCGTAGACACCTAAAAAGAATTCTCTCCAAGTATAAGCTCTTAATTATAACGGGAAGGTCCTCCGCTTTGCGGGTTTCTATTTTTTTCGAATAATCAGATAAAAAAATTTATATCTCGCTTCCAACTGCTTGGAAAAATATTCCGTGGCATAGATTTTGTGAGAAATTGAATGCTTTACAAAAAGGTCTCTTATGACTTTTTCAAAAACTCAACCGATTAAAAGATATTCATAGTTGAAGTTTGGCTATTTTAAGGAAAATATTCGTTTTTATTATGAATTTTATAAGTCGATGAAAAAAATTATTTCGGATTGCGGAACTCATGATTTTGTAGGAAATTTACTGCTCTACAAAAATGGTCTCTTATGATTTTTTGATTAAGTGAAGCCGTTACGAGATATTCATCGTCAAACATTAACGAATATCAATATTTCCAGTTTTTGATCAATAATTCGATAAATTTTAATTTAAACTATGAGTTTCAGGAAAATTTACATAAATTTGAGTTTCGATCGATAAAGAAATGTTATAAACAATTTTTTTAATATTGTTTTCAGTCTTGAGCTTGTTTGATTGCATTAAAACAAGAAATTAGAGCATTTTTTTCGACATATAGCCAATGATTAGTTTAATTTGAAGTGAATGACATATTTCTTTGTCAAATTTAATATGAAAAGTATTGAATCAAGTGAGAAACAACCAGTATTTAACTTTTTTATAGATAAATTTTTATTGAATTATCAATTGCAATATAATTGTCTATATTTTTAACATAACAGTACGCTATTACTATAAATAATTTCTTTTATTACAATTTGGGAATGTTTTTGATGTTCTTTGACAACTTGCAATAAGTACTGGAATTGTTCTTCATTTTTGTCAAGCATTGATTATATTCACTAACTAATGCAACAGCTCGCTCTGCTGAATCATTGACAACTTTTAGTTGTTGAAAGTATTCTTTATTTTCGAGATAACTCTCATTAGTAGGCCATAATTCAACATCGACATCAAGAAAGTCATACGGTAGATCGAAGATTTTGAAAAGATTTAATGACTTTTTAGACACAAAGTCACTCAGAGTTCTCTGCGCCAATGAATTCAAATCTTTTTTAGCAATTACAAATCTTTTAGCTTTAGAATCTGTACCTTCACGAGTATTAACAGCTTCAACAATACTTTTTTTACTTCTAATGGAACGCCATCGTCAAACAGTGATAAAATGGCAAGTTCATCGCTCAAATACCATAAGTGCGAAATCATTTTTTCACACGTAGCTGAAGAAATCAAAGGATTGATATGTTTGTACTCCAATAAATTTTTCATAAACTGCAAGTCATGATAAGCAGCAGTTGTTGCAGAAGTTGATGAAAACCAAGCTTTTAAATACAATGTGACTATAAAAATACAGAAATGACGAAGACCATGCAATTCTTTCTGAGAGAGTTTGAATTCATCTCTGAATAGATACATTTTCAAACTATAAATGGCCTTAGCCATCCATCTAGCATGATGAACAGCACCAGGACGTTTGAAAGAAATCTTTTCTTGAGGCATTTCTCCAAGGAAAATCAATGATAATTCCAATAATTCTTTATCTAACTTATTATAACATTTCTTTATCGATCGAAACTCAAATTTATGTAAATTTTCCTGAAACTCATAGTTTAAATTAAAATTTATCGAATTATTGATCAAAAACTGGAAATATTGATATTCGTTAATGTTTGACGATGAATATCTCGTAACGGCTTCACTTAATCAAAAATCATAAGAGACCATTTTTGTAGAGCAGTAAATTTCCTACAAAATCATGAGTTCCGCAATCCGAAATAATTTTTTTCATCGACTTATAAAATTCATAATAAAAACGAATATTTTCCTTAAAATAGCCAAACTTCAACTATGAATATCTTTTAATCGGTTGAGTTTTTGAAAAAGTCATAAGAGACCTTTTTGTAAAGCATTCAATTTCTCACAAAATCTATGCCACGGAATATTTTTCCAAGCAGTTGGAAGCGAGATATAAATTTTTTTATCTGATTATTCGAAAAAAATAGAAACCCGCAAAGCGGAGGACCTTCCCGTTATAATTAAGAGCTTATACTTGGAGAGAATTCTTTTTAGGTGTCTACGAACCTATTTTTCAGAGTATAAAATCAAAAATAAATTATTCGATTTTTTTGACCCACCCTAATATATATCATATATATAAATATATGAAAAATTGATGTGGGTACTCAAATGAAAGGTCTTGATGAGTGTAATGTCGGGGTGAACTTATATCTTTAAAAATTTCATAAGTTGACAAGATACAAAGTCATTTTTTAATTATGTTAAATTGCACTGTACTTTCTTAAATATTGACGTTTTTAAAGATATAAGCTCATCCCGATGTTACACTCATCAAGAGCTTTTATTTGAGTACCCACATGCATTTTTATATATTTTTCATGTATACATATATATAATATATACAAACATATGAAAAATTGATGTGGGTACTCAAATGAAATGTCTCAATTAGTATAACATCAAAATGAGTTTATATCTTAAAAAATGTCAATAGTTCAAAAGATACAAAGTTATTTCTTGATTATGTATCTAGAGATAGATCATTTTCGAATGCAGCCTAACTACTTATCATTATAAATTGACTATTGATAAGAATGATATGAAACTTTGAAAAGACACAACTCCAGATCAAGACGTTTCCAATGATACCAAATTTAACCATAAAAACCTGTTTTATCATATAAATACACTGGCCACAAAATTTTTCTTATTCTCTTAATAATATAGATTCTTGTTAATTTTAGGGAGGGAACCTCCTTGGACTCCAAGTGTGGCGTCCTTCACCGGTACAATGTCTCATAACTCCCACGGACCTGCCCATCTCGCGACTTTTCAAGACTCTCGCAAGACCCAGACGCTGGACCCGAAGAATCTCGCAAACCTAAAACGAGGACCCACCCCAGTGTGGAACCAGAATCGACCACTGCCTCCAAACCCGAGTCAGCCATCCTGGGAATTCGAATCGCGGTCGCAAACCAACATGAATCAGTTTCGGTCATTGATGAAGAACAAGACGCCGAACATCAGAGTCCAAGATCAAGTTCAGGACCAAGTGAGAACTCTCGACCGAAACTTCTCTCGCGGACAGTTCAATGGCGCAGCTCCCAACAACGTTGTTCCTAATATGTACGGAACATACAACCGCGCTCAAGCGCGCCAAGAAAAGGCCTCCGCTATTCCTACTCTCAGCCAGGTCCAAGGTAGCGATCCCAACCTTTACGCTGTTACGGAGTTATAAAATCTTTCATCATGAGACAACATATGAGATAATAGATAATAACAATAATTTAAAATGGTCCTAATTAATAAGACATCATTCGGTGTATAATATTATTATAATTATTATTATATGCTGTCTGATATTTAATATATTTACGAAGAAACCAAAGTTTTAACAGGTGAAAAATATATCGAGACTGAGATTAATATTTATAATGAACAAAAGAGGGGGCGAAGAATCTCGGACAAACTCAACAATCGAAATATTTATACAATGAGATTTATAATTAATGTGTAACGACCTGAATCTCAATCAAAATGCCAGACATTTATTATTATTACTAAATTCTATTATGATGAAATAATGATGATTAATATCACGATAGATTACACCCTAGGACTGTAAAATTGGTGGCACTTTTGTTTATTTTATATTGATGTAATTAAAATTACTACCTAGGGAAGTAGACGTCAATAGATATCGATATCACATTTTATGTGAGAGAGAATACCAAAAGACAATTTTTAAAGATTATTTATACTATATGTTTAAAATATTATTATTATTATTATTATTATTATATCGCGCAAATTATATGTAATTTATGTTTGTACTGTGAGTTTCGAGAAGATGATTATTTACCTATTAATAACAGCGGTAGAATTTAAAAATTTATCTTTTTGAATTTTGATATGCATAACTTTCTATTCTATGATCAATTTCAACTGATTAAAATTATCTATGAGACTTTAGTAATTATTTATTTTTAAATTAAATTGATTGTAAATTTATATTTTTACTGCTGCTATTTTTGAATAGATAAAAAAATTAATTTGGTTCAAGAGAAAAAATCTTGAATCGAGAAAATCATTTTTAAAAATTTCTTTGTCTTGGGTTACGTTTTGAAGGCCATCTTCATGCTGATTTTCATTAATTTTTTTAAGGTATAAAAAATTAATATTATTTATTGAAATTATCAAGTTATTTTATACATATATTTATGACTATTTTTTCGTATTAAACAACAATATAACTTAATAAATAGCGGAGATATTACATTTTTTATATGAACCTCAGTTAAAAAAAAAAAAATAAATAATAAAAATTTTCATTTTTTAGAAGGCTTTGAAATCAAATCGTGATTTTTTATCATATTTTCATACATTGTTTATTAAAAAAAATTAATAAAAAATCAGCATGAAAACGTTTTTCTACATGTATTTCCCCCCATAAGTAGAAAAATTTTTTAATTAAGTAAAATTTACTGAAACAAAGAAAAATTTATTAATTAAAAAACTTTTCTTCTTGATTTAACGTAATGAAATTTCTCCAAATGATCTTCTTGATTAAAGATTTCTTCTCTTGAATCAAAATAAATTTTTTTATCAGCGTAACAAACTTAGAAAATTCATCTCTTATTTATTTAATAATTATCCCACCCTATCTAGATGATAATTATAAAACTAAACAACAGTTACCAATTAAATATTTATTATTTAAAGTAACAATTTTTCCAGGTCCATCTTACTAACTATGATTACTTCTGTTAAAATTTTTTTATTTTGTTTGACCGTATAGTAAAATTACTATTACTTTTGTGAAGAAATAATTTATCCTTAAAAAAAAAATTTAATCTGTAATTACAAGGGTTAAAATACTTTCATCGATTTCTGTGTTTAAAGTAATAAAAAATAGCTAATAAAACTGCCACTGCTCAGGCGACCCATATACACTTTCAGTACAAACCGTAATCCGGTGGTACGTTCCCAGTTGGAAGTTATATTAATAATTATTAAGTTATTACATGTAAGCCCGGGAACACAATAAAAAAAAGGTTCTAAAATAATAATTATTTGAAATATGTTCATGCGGAAAGATTGTATTGTACTAAAGATCATAAAAATTAAAAAAAAATGATACAAAATCGCTACAACGAAACCTACGGCGAATTCCGCAATTAAGTTCGATCTTAACTTTGTAAATACGTAGATAAAATATAAGAATTAAATAAATATTAAATAATAAATAAAAATAAAGTGTAAAGTGTGGCAATTTAAAGAGGTATAATCATAATATTTAATTGTATGCCATGGTATTTAAATTTGTTTAAAAATACTGTGTTTGTTTTGTCATTTCTTCCATTCAGTAAATTTTTAATGGCAATTAAGTGAGCCGACATTTAAAAATTTTTAGAATTTTTTTTATTGAAAAAATTATTAAAAAAAAATTAATTGAAAAAATTTCACATATAGAAAATTTTAAAAATTCGCGTTACAGATGCCATAAGGGTGTATGATAAAAATTTTAATTTTTATTCTAAGTTCAAAAAAATTTTTAGTTTGAAGAAAAATTTTTTTTTGCATTTCTGCACATTTCATGAAAAAATACTTCGGTTTCTATAAAACAATTTTTTTTTAGAATCAACGTATATTTGTATGAAACGTGAAGAATGCAAAAAAAAAATTTTCTCCATACTAAAAATTTTTTTTGGACTTGAAAAAAATAGGATTTTTATTATACGCCTTTATGACATCAGTAACGAGAATTATACGTGAAATTTTGTAAAAATACTTTTTTTTGTTCTAATTTAATTAATAAAAAAAAATCTAAAATTGTTAAACGTCGGTTAATTTTAATGTCATAATTTTTGACCTAAAAAATGTAAGGAAGATTCAGTGCCATTCCACCAGCATTTATTTATATCAAATTTTGTAATATTTATACAAAATGTATTTGTTTGGAATTGTTTTTTTTTTTTTTTTTTCCATAAATTTACTACAATCATTATTATTATAAATTATATTATTATGATTATTATTATATATTATGAAAAAGTAGATGTAAAGATTTAATAAAGAAGTTAGATTATGTGACTTATTACAACGCGTATTTATATGGGCTGCTTAGTGTGGGACTACCCGATGTAAATAATTGTAAAATTTATTAAAATTATAATTATAATTATGGAGAATAATTAGTAGAATTTATAGATGTGAGTTTTAATTTATAGTTTGGATAAGTTTCAAATATTGAGGAAATAATTGAGCGTCGCTGGCTTGAAGACACAAGTAAAAAATTATATAATAATAAACAAGGAAGAAATGAAGGAGAATTTATAATTAATTAATACTGTAAGATGTAATGAGTAATGTAATGTTAGAAAATAATAATAATAATAATTATTATTATTATAATTATAATTATAAAGAAATGGTAACTTGAATTTGATCGTATATCCTAGTCACTAAGTAAACAGTGTTCATCAGCTAATAATTTCTTGCCAAATAAAATAAATGGCTCAAATTTTTATCAAAAATCTAAATTAGTTTAATTTTTCGTGAAAAGAAGTTTAAAAAAAATTACTTTATTAAAAAATTCTTACGTTTAATTTTTAAAATAAGGAAATTTAAACTGATGTCTGTCATGCTCGTACATATTAAAAAACTAAAAGGGTTTTACCTTAAAAAGTAGTAAATTACAGTGCATTAAATCTTTTGTAGTTTTATTAACGAATAGCTCTACACCTCGAATTAATAAAATAAATTAGATCTATAAAATTAATAATTAAATGAATAAATTAATGGAACCATTTTATTAAAATTAAAATATCGTCTATTGTTGAAGACTGCCGTAAATAAAACGGACCAATACAGTATTCTATGTAAAACTTTTTTTTAATCTTTGTATGTGTCAAAATTCAAGCCTTTTTTACTATTTAAATTATTTACTATTCCGCATTACTAATGCCAAAAGGGCGTCAATATTTACGCCCTTTTGGATCTGCAAAGCCAAAAGGTATAAAAAATTTTTTTTTCCTTCAACCAACTTAAAAATGTGTATAACATTCAGATCTGTAATAAAAGAGAATAAAAAAATTTCTTTTTGTATAAAAAAATTTTAAAGCCCAAAGGGCGTATCATTTATTTTTAATCATAATTAATTATTAGACTTGTTTAATTGTACAAATTACAAAATCATATCAGATTAAAATATTTTTTTTTAAAGTTTAAATTTACAAGCTATGTATATTTATTATTGTTTACTTTTAGCAGCAAAACATAATGATAATTTAATTGATATTTTAGTTTCTTCTTTAATCAAATACACATCCTCTTCAAACAAAATGAGTAGAGGGGTCATTATTTTTACCAGTATTATAACTTTTCTTTTTTTTTGTTTAAGCTAATAATTAATTATGATTAAAAAAAAATGATACGCCCTTTTGGGTTTAGAATTTTATTGTTTTAATGCCAAAAAGGCGAATACAAAAAAATTTTTTTTATTAACTTTTCTTACAGATCTAAATGTTATAAACATTTTTAGATTAGTTGGAGTGAAAAAAAAATTTTTTTATACGCCCTTATGGCTCTGCAGAGCCAGAAGGGCGTAGATGTTGAGATGCGCTCTTTTGGCATCAGTTACATGATTTACCAAAAAGGCACAAAGTAACACGAAAAACGGCAATTACTTTTATTCTAAAGAAAAAATGCCTATACATGATGAATAAATATAAAAAAAAAAAAAAATCTTATTAAGGAAGACAATTGTCAATGAAACGTTCATTCTAATTTATTGTCAATTGTACAGAAGCGACCCTATTAATATTATTAATTACGAATTTTGTACAGCGGTAATAAATACACGTGAATTTATTATCCCGTTGACTCTACGAATTTTCACCTCGTTCAATTTTTTAATCATTTTTATACGCCGTAATTGATAAAAAAAATTAATTAATAATTAATGATTAATGTATTTGTACTTAGTTTAAAAATTTAAAATATGTAATTGAACTATTTTGGGTTAATTAATAATTGGTCATAGGCACAGACTAGAAATTTGAAATACACCATTAATTAGTGGCCTAGCACGAATTTTTATGCAATATTTATAATTATTAGACATATATTAATTAATTTGAGTAAAGAAGAAATAAGATTAAATCAAAAGTCGATTTATGATGGCGGAAATTTAAATGGCGCTCAACTTTTCTTGATTTTTAGAATTTTTTTTTTTATATATAATTTTATAAAAATATTTTATAATTATATAAAAACAAGGCTACGAATAATAAATTGTTTGTTTGATTGTATTAAGGTTTGTATCAGTACAAATAGCGTACATAAGCTTTAATAGAAGAAATTATAAACGATAAAAAAGGGTTTTTAAACTGGAAAAAAAAAAAAATAAATAAAAAAAAAAATAAAATAAAATAAAATAAATGGATGCTGATAAATAAAAGCAATTACTTATAATTTTCAGTGAATTAAAAATATTGTGTCTGCCACGCAACTCAACTTTATTATTCCTCCTATTGTATCGCTAATAAACTAAAAGAGAAATAAAGTACATTTAAATGTTAATTTATAATTTTTAATAAACCCTTTCCAGTGAAAACTTTAAGAGGGATAGCTACTGTGAAATTTCAAAATAAAAAAAAATTTTTTTTTTTGACCAATCAAAGTTTATATATTTAAATATATGTATCTTCAGTTTTATACGAAAATGTCGAATATTTTTCGAGCTATAGTCATTTTTGCTCCACAAAAATCCTTATAATTTTGTAATAACATGATATTTTTTAATAAAAATTAAGGAGTATGATCTTCACATGGAAAGAACAAGATGACACTGGATATCATCCCAGGTTATACTCAGTGATATCTGTGGTGAAAAAAATTTCTGTTAGTAGCTAAAAAATCCAGATTATACTTATTATAATCCAGATTATACAGCGTAATATCGGGATTATACTCATTATAATCTGGATTATATTCATTATGATCTGGATTATACTCATTATAATCTGGATCATACGCATTATAATTTGGATTATACTCATTATAATTTGGATTATACTAATTATAATTTGGATTATACTAATTATAATCTGGATTATACTAGCTATTATCTGGATTTTTTTTCACTCAGTATAATCTAGGATGATATCCAGTGTTATCTTGTTCTTACCGTGCAATGAATATTTTTTAAAACAAAAACAGTAAAAGACCATTCGGCAGCCGACATAAAAGTAGATTTCAGAATGAATAAAAAAAAAAAAATAGGATTGTATAATACAAAAAAAAAACTATAAAATCTTCTGAAAATAAAGCCACTGCAACAGGAAATTTCATAATTGGCATAGCAGAATAGGACTTAAGGTAGTACCTTCGCGAAAAGCATATTTCAAGAAACTTATAGAATTTTTTTATCGAAAGATAAATATATTAATAATTCACCATCAAAATTTCAAATCAATTCACCGCACAGTTTTTGAGTAATTAATTTTCGAAATTGCATTTTTTACATGTAGAGGTATAGAGAAATGGTTAAGTTAGTATGAAATCTATTTGCATTACGCGAGTAGTACGGAAGATTTCATCTAACTTTACCATCTCTCTATACCTCTACGTGCAAAAGATGCGATTTCGAAAATTAATTACTCAAAAATGGTGCTTTCGGCTTTGGAAATTTATTTTTTTATTTTTAGAATTAAAGTGTTAATAAAGCGATTAGTAAAATAAAAAAATTTATACGCCCTTTTGGCCCTGTAAAGCCAAAAGAGCGTATAAATTGATATGCGCCCTTTTGGCATTTGGGTCATGATATATAAACTTTTGAACCATACGTATTTTCTGACTCAGCTTGTCGAGTTAAGTCGGAATAAAGCAGAATTTTTCAAAAGTTCCGCCATGAGGACATAGCAGTAGTTAAATTTCTATGAAATCTACTAAAAACCGATCCCTAAATTCTTTTATCCCAGTAAAAAAAAAAAAAAAACCCGACAATCACCTTTTTTTAATAAAAATTAAATTTACAGTCATACAGTATTTTAATTATTTATTCAGCTCGTGATGTAATATTTATACTTTTATCACAATATTTCGGTACATAAATATATATCAAGGACTTAATTTATCTTTTTGCATCTATCTTTATAAATAATTACATATTTCAATAACAATGTTGTGTCGTGTGTAATCAATATTAAATTTAAAATGAATATACAACAAATAAATTGTGTCTACTCGTTAAAAACAATAAAATTACAATAAAAGCTCATTAATAAGAATAATCATTTCATTTTTGGTAATGTAATTGCAGACACTAATTTTTTACTTATCATATCACATGATTGTAAGCTGTTGTGCATAAAAGTAACGCGTTAAAGCAAATTACATTATTACTAAATACATAAATAAAAATAAAATTCCAGTTAAATATATGCTTAATTAATTAATTACTTAATTAAAAACAAAAGTAATTATGTGTGAAATATATTAATTATTATTTATTATTTTAATTTAATAGTTCATTATAACGTATTACTAAATTAAGTAATTAGTACGTCAATGCAATGCGTAACTATCACAAATACCGGGAATATTTTCGTTATTTTTATTTTTATATTTTTACAATGAGCAGTGTCAAGGTATTAATTATAAATAGCTACTTCGCATCATTAAATGTTTAAAACAATAGAAAATATTATATTATCTAACTACGATCGCGGATCGTTAAGTTCCTCTTTAACCTGGGATTGCAAGACATTGGAATTAGCAACCGTGGAAATACACTTATTGCTCTGTAAGCTCGAGTGACTTGAAGATCTGCTATGACTTTGACTGCCAGCACCGACCGGAGTTTGCACCAGCGGTTGTGGGGGTGTTCGGGCTCCAGATCCATTGCTGGTCGTTGTATTTGGTTGTATTTGCATGTGGTACTTGTAAATATTTTCCGTACTTTCGACAACACCTGAAATTTTATCATTTATCATTTTATTTCTAGAAGTGATTCTATTGAGGCTGTACATAGAACCAGAAGGAATGCATAATAAAACACAATTACATCATATTAATATATAACTAGCAACCTCGCAGTCACTATGTGAAATAAATAAAATTTTGCTTTACTGAATAATGATTTTTGTTAAATTGCACTGTATTTTTTTAACTGTTGACGTTTTTAAAGATATAAGCTCATCCCGATGTTACACTCATCAAAAGCTCTCATTTGAGTACCCACATGTATTTTTAATATATTTTTCATATATACATATATATAATATATATAAATATATGAAATATATGAAAAATTTATGTGGGTACTCAAATGAAAGGTCTTGATGAGTGTAATGTCGGAATGAACTTATATCTTTAAAAATGTCAATAGTTCTCATGATCCAAGGTCGTTTCTCAATTATGTATCTAGAGATCATTTTCGAATGCAGCTCAAATACTTATCATCATAAATTGACTATTGATAAGAATGATATGAAACCTTGAAAAAGCACAACTCCAGGTCAAGACTTTTCCAACGATAATAAATTTAACCATAATAGCAAGGTGATTGTTTATAAATATTTTTTTTAATTATTTTGTTTTGGAAAGTAGTTATATGTTTTACTGTAAATTATCTCTAACAATTGAAAAAAAAACCCAAAAATTATGAAAGAAAATTAAGCGTAAAAAATACAAACCAGCTTGTAAATTTAAACTTCGTCCTCGTACTCCACTTTCTTTAGGCGGTGGACTCCACCAGTTGACAAAAGTACCAACAACAGGAACGTGTCTGAGAATACCTTCTTGCCAGAGTTTTTCGGCATTTTCTCTCTCGAGGTCTGTCTGCGCTGTCTCGATTCCTCTTTTGACAACTTCGGAAATGGTATCTAATAACTTTGAATTAGCCTCTACTTCTCTGCCGACTTGCAGCACCAGCGATATTAATTTTGCTAAGTCTAATTAGATTAAAAAGATAAATCCCGAATTAGTCTGTTAATATATAATAAAGTTATTATAGTTATATATCATAAGATATAAAATTTACCAGTGTCTTGTGTAACCATTCCAAAGCGTACACAACTTAATCCATCATCGCCTTCTCCCAGTGAGAATGCAGCGTCTGTACTGCGTAAAGCTTCAACTAATTGATTATTCAATCTATTAAGCTCAGCTTTTGTTTCATCTGTCTTAATCTGAACCCACGTTGGTGGTTCGTACCGTACTCCACCTAATCCTGCCCATCCAGGCAAGTCTACGAAACGCAGAGAATTGTTTTGTTTTACTAATCTTAAAAAGTTTTCTTTGTGTTCCACTGTTGCGTTTAAAATTTCCTACAGATAAAATAATTTATTAATATAAAATAATAATAATAATAATAATAATAATAATAATAATAATAATAATTATTATTATTATTATTATAAGCTTACAATTTGTTGCTCAAGACAAGCTTCAACATTGTCAATATCTTCAGAACTTGGTGGTGGATCTGGACTCTCTAGACAACATATCCTAATAGCAATACCATACTGTTCTAGCTCGCACAATTCAATGGGCACACTCTCAATATCTCTTTGCAAAATCTGTCCAAGCCAGCAATTAAATTTGTCTGAGTTACTAAGAACACGTTCTGACGTCTGGTTTTCCCTTACAGCCGGTACATATTGAAACACTAAAGCACTGGCAACGACTTCAAATAATTTCGGGCCGTTTATTGGATTGTTTGTCAGCTCATTTATCGTGTGTGAACAATTTTCACCACCTGGTATTTGGCTCTGCAATTAACAAAAACCACAATTCATAAATAATAAGTTGCTCAATAATTGGTAACACGCGTCAATATCCCCGACAAAATATCTCCGGACTAAATATCCTCGAGACTAAATATGTGTTGGCCTATTTTTAGATAAACAAACATAAAATCGATAATATTAGGGCACAACAAGGTAACAAGCTTATTTGTTGGCGTCTTTTTAGATAAACATGCACAAAATCACTCTTAAATAAATAATGAAATAATGTTCAGAGTATTAGCTATTTTTTTTTATTTTATAAAATACTAGCAGTCCGCCCCGGCTTCGCACGGGTATTTAACAAAAATTTCAAAATTAATTGTAATATAATAAAGCCTATGGCACCAGGGGATATTGTCTATTTCCCAACAATGAAAAAATTTTTCAAATCGATTCAGTAGTTTCAGAGCCTATTTAATGCTAAACAAACAATCAAATATTTTCTCTTTATAATATTAGTATAGATAGATTACGTTTGTTCGATATTGACTGTCTGATAAATAATCCTTGTGAAATTTGGTTCATTAATTTTTGGTTGCAGTAATTTTTTGTCCGAGGATATTATCGCACGTAATCCAATAATTTATGTTATATTATATTATATTATCGATGAATAATAATAATGTCACTTACCAAAAATTTAATATTAGGAAATTTTTTTATTTTATTATAAAGTTGTTCGATTATCTGGAAGCACTGTTTTATTCTCGTTTGGATTCCATCTCGCCCGAGAACTTGGAGAGCCACCCAAAGAGGCAGTGTTGGTAGCCGCCGAGACAGAGATTCGGCCATCAAACCTGATACTAGACTTAGAGTTGTATCTCTTTGAGTTGGTTTGTCTCCTTTACTATCTGTTAGTCTGTATAAAGTTACTACTGGTAACGATGGTATGCCTAACCATGCGCCCAGAGGCAGTGTAATACTGTCAGCGATTTTTGACGGCTAAAATATTTATTAAATTAACTGAAAGGTTCTTTGACTGGAAAATTAGATTAATTATTAACTAGCTACGTAATTATTGACATTTTTTAAGATATAAACTCATTTTAATGGTCCACTAATTGAGACCTTTCATTTGAGTACCCACATAGCATTTTGATATATTTTTCATGTATACATATATATAATATATATCAATATATGAAAAATTGATGTGGGTACTCAAATGAAAGATCTCGATGAGTGTAATGTCGGGATGAGCTTATATCTTGAAAAATGTCAATAGTTCACAAGATACAAGGTCATTTCTTAATTATGTGTCTAGAGATAGAGCATTTTCAAATGCAGCCTAAATACATCATAACAAATTAACTTTCGGTGGGAATGAAATGAAACCTGAAAAAGCACAAATTCAAGTCAAGACCTTTGTAATGACACTAAATTTCACTAAAAAAATCGATTTTATCACATGACTATCCTAGACACAAAATTTTTTTTATTCTCTTATTAATATAGGTTGTTAAATATAATTATTTATAAAATAAATACCAAGTCTTTGGGGGTATTGTTTAATGCAAGAGCAGCTAATGAATGACCACGAAGATGTAACCAAACATTGTACTTGTCACAAATTTCCCGAAGTCTCGATACATTATCACAATGCCCAGTTAAGACAGTACCGACCTCAGCTAATACTAAAAGCGGCGTTACACCGTTAATACTGGTGTCCTCAACTAAGCGTCTCTCTAGCGCAGAGATGTCCATTGTTTGTCGCGATCCAAACATTGTGTTTTGTGGAATCGGACGAATGCAATTCAATGGCAGTGAAAGCTAAAATTATTAAAATAATTTGTTTTTTATTTATTTATTATGAAATATTATTATTATTATTATTATTATTATTGTTAGTTTTGGTAGAACAAACCTGTCGACAAAGATGTTTGACAACCCCCAAGGGAGCTGCAATGGAGCTGTAAATTAGAGGGGGCGAAGAAGCCAAAGCAGAGAACCCTTCCTCCAGATACTTGGGGTACTTTTTGTGAAGAGCAAGTCTGGTCACTCGCACTAGGCCTTCCAGATGATCTTCGTGAAAAGAAGAAGCACAGTCGACGAAATGAAAGATGTGACTGAGCCATCTTGTGGTATCCGCGGCCAACCGAGCTGCTAGTCTTTGTGCGTGTGTTCTTGGCAAAGCCACTGCGTATGCTGACACCGAGTGAGCCACCAGGGCTACTCGTGCAGCTTCTGTCAGTGTTGGCAAGGCTGTTATTTGATTTGATTGCGATTCTAGTTCATCGTCTTGAGGAATATCTTCATGAATTACAAGGTCCTGTAAATTGATAATTTTTTTAATTTTATTCAAAATTATTGTAAAAAAAGTTCAGTAAAATGTTCAGTATCATGAAAATTAATTATAACAATGATAATAAAGTTAATAGTTATAAAATGATGAGACATTCAATAAATTTTAAGAATATAACAAATTAATTACTACAAAATAAATATAGAAAAAAAATTCCAGATGTAGAAATTAAAAAAAACTATGAATTAATTTTTTTTAAAATAATTTTTTACTACTAATTTATATGTTAACATAAGTTCTCCAAAATCCTGGCTCAAAAGCTTGCGAAAAAACATGAACACTTAGTCACACCAGATGAAGCGATAACATACTATAAATTGGACACTTTTGAAAAACGCAGACAGATTTCAAACTGCACTATCTTTTTTAAATTATTTACAGGCTTAATTGATGAAGCACCCGATTTACTACACTGAGAAAAAAAAATACTTTCACTTAAGTAACAATTTTTTGGTTCAAAAAACTCGATGACGATAAAATATTCTATTATTATTAATTATTAATTTCTGAAGAGCATCAATATTTATCTTTGGGTAATAGATAAACAAGAGAAAAGCTTTATTTAAATTAAGTAAAAATTATTTAAATCAGTTTGACAAGTTCTTGAGCTAGGAAGATATATATTCTTGAAAATTTTCAAGATTAAAAATTCTTGTATCAAGAAAATTTTCTTAATAAAAGTATTTTTTTTTCTCAGTGTAGATAGCTTCGAGTTCATCGAAAAGAATCTTAACAGTCTAACAGTCTTTCTTCTAGGACAATTTTTTTGTATTAATTTTTCTCAAAATTTTGTATTATAAATGTGTATAAAGCCGATTGGCGTGTAAGTATATAAATAAATAAATAAATGAATAAATAAAATTAATGAATGGTAAAAGTGTCGGCTGGTTTCAGTATCATTAAAGTAAAAATATTTTTGATAGACTAACAAAATTTTTTACCGGAAATATACTATCATTATCGGCTGATACAAAGCACGATTCAATTTAATTTTATTACAGTAACATTAACTAGCAACCTAGAATCACTGCGACTGCCAAGATTTACGAATTATGAATAAGAAAACTTTAGCTTAATGATTTTTTTATGTTTATAATCATATCAATAGTTTGGGTACTTTTTAAATAAATTAAATAAATAATAGTGCTATCACAGGATCAATTACGAATAATTTAATGGACTAATGTGACTAAACAAATTTATAAAACCAGAAGACTACTAAAAACTCCTCCAAAAACATAATAAAAAATTGAATACCAAAAAATATATAGAACCAAAAGATACTAATTTTTGTCTCGACCTTTCTTATGATACACGGAAAAAAGTAAACTGTAAAATTCACTCGGATTCCGGTTAATTTTTATAGTTTGAAACAGTAAAGCGGATATCGGAGTGGCAAAAATATAAATATAACAGAACTTAATCTAGAAAGTGTAAAAGCTACAATTTGTAATTTAATGTCGAAAATAAGTGATTAATAGCTGTCACTAAAGTAAATAACAACTCTCTCATCTTGAAAAATTACAATTTCAAATAGTAAAAATTGCCGTTACAATATATAATCCATTCTATGAGGAGAAGAGGATTTCACTCTGGGAGAATTTAACATTTTTAAACAGTAAAAATTCTACTCTTAAAATATATATTTTACCAGTCCAAGCAAGTCAATAATTATAGTTTGATTTTTAGCGTTGCGTTTAAAATTTACCATTTTACTTTGTAAATATTGACGTTGCTTGTATTAGAAATTTAATAACTCTATTGTATACTTTTTACATATCATGCGATCATTTTTTAGGTACCAAATGATAAATATCAAAGTCAAAATTCTTAATTATTATACTTAAAACATTTTAGATTTTCACATAGCGAATATTACTGTTTGAAATAGTATTTTTTTCCATGTAAAGAATAAATTGTAGCATTTAAATAATAAATATTACATTGTGAATATTAAAATCACGATTTTACTGGTTGTAATGGTAATTTTTAGCAGTTGATCATTACTTATTACAAATCGACTATTATTTATTAGTTTACTTTTTTTCGGTTAAAAAGCCATTTTATCATATAAATATATTGGCCACAAAATTAGGCTTATTCTCTTAATAATATAGATTATATTCTACATTAATAAAAATAATTTTAACCTGCATTAATGACAGCACTGATTCTGGAGTCTTTGGATGAATAAGAAATCCCGAGGGATTATTCCAAGCAGAATTGTCAGCACTAGCTGGGTTGTCGGCGGCTTCTTCTAGCCTGTAAATTGCCTGAGTTGCTTGGAATTCAAGATCGGCAACATCATTACTGGTTGACACTAAAGCTTCACCATCTCCAGCAACCTGTCAATTCACAATAGTGTAAAACATTTAATCGTCATCAATAATTAAACTATTTCAAATAATTATTACACTAAATCATACGTAATTAATAAATTACAATTAAAACTAATATTAAATATGAATAAGTAAATAAATAAATGAATTTTTACCTCAACATTATTTTCTATTTTCTCCATCGTCAGGATATCGTTTGAACTTTTATCAGCCATCGTGGCATTAATTCCGACGAGTGTTCTTCGTCCTCGTTACTTTCGTGTACTTGTAATTTATGTGTTTTATGCTAATATATATGTTATATTATGTCGAGACCAAATTGGTTAGTCAGTAGTCACCAGTCACCAGTTTTTAATTTTTTTTTTTTAATTTTTTTACCAGAAACTCGGGTTATACTTTTCACTACGCTGCACTACGCCATCAGGTAGAAGAAGCCGCGGTGTATGTCAGCTTGTCAGCCACTGAAAAACAAGAAAAATTTTATTGTATTTTATACTCAGTACTTACTGTCTGTCAGTTTACTTGCAATTTGCAATTACTTAGTTCTCAGTAGAAATTTATGTTTCTCGGCGTTGGACTAGAAGGTTGCCGTTACAGACTACAGTCGATCGAAGCGCTTGCGGAGAGTATCGGTACTATTACACACAGTAAATGAAAACGAAACCTAAAATGTTTCTTGTTGGAATAATAAAAAATTTTTTATTCATTTTACGGAAAAAAATTTTAAGCGATTTTTATAAATTTATAATTAAAATTAAGGATAAATAATACTTAAAAATTATATTAAACAATTTCAAGTATTTAATCTAATAAATGATGAAAGTTAATTATAAAATTGATTACCGTTAACTGGTTGAATAAAAAATTTTTCTTCACTTGACAATTTTTTAATTTTCTTTTACAAAAAAATTTATTTTAAAAAATTGCATTTTTAATTTATCAAAATTTCTACAAGTCCATTTCTTAATAATTTATTTGTTAAAAAAAATTAAAACAATTGTAACAGCTAAATTTAATGTCATAAATGTAATACAAACTAATTTTCTATGATAATTAATTGAGATATTTAATAATTTTAAGATTTTTTTTAATAAATATATTATGGCAAAAAAAAAAAGTAGAAAAAAAATTGATATGTAAAAATTAAAAAAAATAAAAAGTGCAATTTTTTAGAAAAAATCCATTTGTTAACAAAAATAAAAAAATGGTTAAGTGACTGCTAACTTTAATGTCATTAATTTTTGTCTTCTTGCAAGTGAATAATTTTTTATTAAGGGGGTATTCTAGTCTAGAAGCATGAATTTCAGGTAATTTTTTGAAGTGCCGTAAAAATAGGCAATCAATATTTTTAGTATCCATTTTTTTCTGTATTCCTGTAATGTTAATAAATAACATAAAAAAATGGATAGTAAAAATGTTGATTGCCTTTTTTTTTACGGTACTTCAAATGCTTCTAGACTAGAAAACTCCCTTAATTTCAAATATGAAGAAATTTGCGCGTAACGATTTCCCTGTTTGAATCAGCAATTTTTTATTCAGTAAGTTGATCTAAAAATCTAAAAAATTAACAATGATATTGATATTACCAGAAATAAAACAATTTCAAAAATTTTTTTAAATAAATAAATTACTGTGAAAAAATTCCATATTCACAAATTTTAATGAACCACCTAAGCGCAATTTTAAAAAAATATTTTTTTTTGGTTACAATTTATTTACAAAAAAAAAAATGGTCAGATGTTTGCTGATTTTAGTATCATAAGTATTAAATAAATTCTTTAACTGATAATTTAATGACAGTGAATAATAATTAATTTAATAACACTAAAATTAGCCGATGTTTCTAATTTTTTTTAAATATAATTAATTATTATTGAAATTGAATTAAAAAAATTTTTTTTTTTTTAATTGCACTTATAGTTTTTCAAATTTTATACAAATGAAAATTTGTTTTTTAATAACTTTTTCAACAAAAAAAATTCTAAAAATTTTTAGAAGTCAGCTAACTTGATTTTCATCATAACTTAATAATTTTTAATCATTGATCTGATGATAATGATTAATAATTAAATATACCAGCTTTTTTTATGAGAATTAATTTAGCAAATAATAATTCATTTTAAAAATTTTTGTAACAAACAAATTATGGCAAAAAAAAATAAGAACAAAAAAATTGACATCTAGAAAATTAAAAAAGTGAAAAATGCAATTTTTCAGAATTAATTTTTCGGAGCAAATTTATTTAATAAAAAAAAATAAAACAATTATAATAGTGACAGCTAACTTTAATGTCATGTTTTTTTTTAATAAAATTGATTTGACAGTGTCAATAAAAATAATTTGACTAGAAATAAATATTTTATCGAATATTACTGAGATAAATTGTTAAAATCCGAGGAAGTAACCCGATAAAAATGAGATTTGGAATTTCCACATCAATGCCATATAATTGATAACACAACAAAGATAATCCGTTTAGTTTCGATAACAAATCTGTAGTACTTTCGTTGTAAATTTACAATGTATCGGTTGTCATCGAGTCAGTGTGAAATGTTATGTTGATAAATGATTGACGATTGACAGCAACTTTTTTCTATTAAATTTCACTTTTATTACTCATATTTATGTTAAAAAAAATGTACTTGAGTACTTGGTGTTTGTTGATTATTTTATTCAGCGGATCGTCTCATGTTACTGGTAAATACAATTATCTTTGCTTTATTACATTCTTCATTTTTTTAATTTTTGTCGAGTAACCTCAAATGTAACATCAATAAAATTTCAGCTTTAATCCTTTTTTGCTCAAATTAAATATTTAATTACATAATTTATTAATAAGTAATGTTTATTTAGGAGCCCAAAAAGTCGGTGTATTGGACAGAAATGCCAGATGGACAGGAAGAATAGTAAACGGTGAAAAAGCGACGTACGGACAATTTCCGTTCATCGCTTCTCTGCAGAAAAGGTGGACTATGGTACAACATTTTTGTGGGGCGAGTATCATCACTGATAGATGGGTTTTAACTGCTGCTCACTGTGTAGTTAGGTAAAATTGCTTTATTGATTAAAAAAAAAAAAATATTAATGCAATTTTTGTGTCTACTGACTGTTAAATTTTATAATTTAGAGAGAAAACTCTTGTGCCACAATGGGGAATCGTTGTTGTTGCAGGTGAGACTAACATATACACCTATCATTCAATCCACCGGCAAATTCGGAATGCTGACCAGCTTGTTGTCAATCCACGGTTTGATATGAGAACTCTTGCCAATGACATCGCTTTAGTATCTGTAATTATTAGTTATATAATTTATATCCCAGCCAGCAATATGATGTCTTACAAAGTCTTTAAGATCAGTTAAACAGTTTAACATGGTAACCAAATCTTAAAGAGGTCATATTGTTGGCTGGGATTCATCATTAATTATCATTAACAGTGATTATTTTTGATACATAATATAATGATAATAGTTAGAAATTGTTCTATTATTCATCAATTGTAAATGCAAGATTATGATTTATATTTGAGTAGCAATTGCTACTATGATTAAGATCTAAAATCAAGATTTTGCCACTTTAATTGTAAATGATGCTAAAATGAACAGAGGTCTAATAAAATTTTTAGGTAAATATTTACAATTGGGGTCAACCATTTTGACTTTCATTTTTTTTAAAGAAATTTCTATTTAATTTTATTAATATATTTTTTTTGAAAAATACATAAAAAAATGAACAATTGAAAAAAAAAAAGTCGATTTTTCATCCAGTTGTGGCCCAAAATGGGATTGACCCCATACGGAAAAAAATAAAACTGTAATAAATAATAGTCGATTTCAAATCAGTAATGATCAACTGCTAAAAATTACCATTTCAAACAGTAAAATCGTGATTTTAATAATCAATATGTAATATTTATCATTTAAATGCTACAATTTGTTCTTTACATGAAAGAAAATACTATTTCAAACAGTAATATTCGCTACGTGAAAATTTAAAATGTTTTAAGTATAATAATTAAGAATTTTGACTTTGATATTTATCATTTCGTACCTAAAAAGTTATCGCATGATATGTACAAAGTATAAAATACAGTCACTAAATTTCTAATACAAGCAACGTCAATATTTACAAAGTAAAATGGTAAATTTTAAGCGCAACGCTAAAAATCAAACTATAATTATTGACTTGCTTGGACTGGTAAAATATGGGTAATTCTCTGTAAGAATTTTTTTTGCTGTACCATGCATGTTTTCATTAGAAAAATTGTTATTTTGTAACTAAAAAAAATTTATTACAAAAGTAAAAAAATATTTCTATTTGGAGCATTGAAAACTAAAATGAAATAAATTTTGGTTTTTTCGCTATAAATTCGTAAACCACCGAAATAACAGTCCCCTGGGCTGTCCCATTCCCAAAATTCAAACTTTAAAATTAAATTTTAAATTATTCGTCCATAATATATAATATGGTCCAAAATATTCATAATCTTAATTAGTTAACTAACAATCTTCTTCAATAAAAAGTACCGAAAATTAATTTGTTTCATTAAATTCATTAATTTTAAGAGTAGAATAAAATTACAGCTATTAATCACTTATTTTCGAGATTAAATTATAAATTGTGGCTTTTACACTTTCTAGATTAAGTTCTGTAATATTCATATTTTTGCCACTCCGGTGTCCACTTTACTGTTTCAAACTATAAAAATTAACCGGAATCCGAGTGAATTTTACAGTTTACTTTTTTTCGTATATGAATAAAAAACCATTAGACTTAATTTAACAACAGATTGTTCATTTTAGTCTACTGGATTTTTCTTCTCAACGTGTACTTGAAATTATTTAAACTCATCAGTAACTTACCATTAAATCAGTAATTAAATTCTTCTAGCTACAATCCCCGTTCGTATTTACAAGATCCTTACAGCCAATTCCACTGTCAAAGTCCACGTCATCAGGAGGAACAAACTGTACTGTCGCAGGTTGGGGACACCTTGGAGAGGTAATTTTAATATTAACAGGTTACAAGCACTTAAAAGGCTAAAAAAAAATTTTTTTTTAATAATTTTTTCTGAAGAAATTTTTTCAGAGACTGATATGAAAAAAATTTTCAATTAAATTAAATTATTTAAATTTAAATAAAATATAGAATATTTTTCGGTACTATTAATCCTTTGATCAATTACTGAGAAATATAGTTAAAAAAATTGTGTAAAAATTAGAGACAATTTCAAATAATGATTATAAACTATCAGACATATTATGTTTTTCTTTTCCTTCAAATTTTTTTTTATAATTTTTTCTTTTAAATTAAAAAAAATTTTTTTTTTTATGTATTGTACAGAATCATTATTACTAAACATTTTACACACAAAAATGTAATCATATTATTGTAAATTGCCGAGGGCGTTTCTTTACAAATAAATAAATTAATTAATTTTTAAGACAATTATGAAAAAAAAACTTTTACAATATTAATTCTATTAATATTAAATTTTTTTTCGTGTATAATTAAATGTATACACTATAAAAATGAAAGAAAAAAAAAATATGAAAATTAATTCAGCAGATATTTGATAATTAAAAATAATTTTTTTAACAAATAAATTATAGCAAAAAAAAATAAAACAGGAAAAAAATTGACATGTAGAAATTTTAAATAATTAAAAATGCAATTTTTTCAAAATAATTTTTCAGACCAAATTAAATTGTTAATTAAAATTAAAAAATTCTCAAGTGACGGCTAACTTAAGTGTTATAAAAAAAATTGATTTTTTAATAATTAAAAGTGCGTGTAACCATTTAATTAATAAAAGAATAGACTACATTTTTGAACCAGCTAACTGAATAATATTTTTAGAATAACAGAAGCTCCGTTGCCGAATTAATGTACGTGCATTTACCGATAATTGATTATGACTTCTGTGGCAAACTACTGTGGGGAATCACAAACATGCATCCAAGCATGATTTGCGCTGGATACCTAGAAGGTGGAAAAGACGCATGTCAGGTAATTGATTAATTATCAGTTGATGTAAATAATAAAGTAATTATAAGAATTTATCAATAAGTTTTGCACTTATATTTATCTTTATCAGGGAGATTCTGGAGGACCGCTTGTATGCGGAGATCTGTTGGCTGGAATTGTATCAGGCGGAAGAGGATGCGCAAGACCGAAATTGCCCGGTTTTTATACTAACGTTGCGTATTATAAAAGGTGGATTGATCAAGTATTGAGGAGTAATGGGAGAAACCACTCGTATAATGGCTCCAATAGACATCCAGCTAGCGCTTTGGCTGCTAGTATTAGTGCTAGCCTCGTTTACATTCTATCTTGTCCATTAGTCATTGTATATCTGCAGGATATTATTAAAATATAATAATTTATAATGATAAAAAATTTTAACAATTTATTTACTGTTGGGACGAATGGTAGCCCTACTTTAAATAAAGTATTTTACATCTATATTATTGAGAGAATAAGAAAAATTTTGTCGCCAGTGAACTTATATTATAAAATGGGTTTTTATGGTTGAATTTGATATCATTAGAAAGGTCTTGACTTGAATTTGTGCCTTTTGTAAGTTTCATATAATTCTAACCGATAGTCGATTTATTATGATGAGTATTTAGACTACATTTGATAATACTCTATCTCTAGATACATAATTAAGAATCGACCTTGTATCTTGAGAACTATTGACATTTCTAAAGATATTAGCTCATCCCGACATTACAATCATCGAGACCTTTCATTTGAGTATCCACATTAATTTTTCATATATTTATATATATTATATATATGTATATATGAAAAATATATCAAAATGCCATGTGGGTACTTAAATGAAAGGTCACAATTAGTGTAACATCAAAATGAGTTTATATCTTAAAAAATGTCAATAATTAAGAAATTACATTGTATCTTGTCAAATAATGATATTTTTAAAGATATAAGCTCATCCCAACGTTAAATTCATCAAGACCTTTCATTTGAGTACCCACACCGATTTTTCATATATTTATATATATTATATATATGTATATATGAAAAATATATTAAAAATGCATGTGGATACTCAAATGAAAGCTCTTGATGAGTGTAACATCGGGATGGGCTTATATCTTTAAAAATGTCGAGAGTTAAGAAAGTATAGTGCAATTTAACAAAAGACATTATTTAATTAAGCAAAATTTTCTTTATTTATTGTTCACAAGTCACGGCAGTCACATAGTGGTTGTGAAGTTGCTAGTAAAAAATAATTGAGTTTATAAAAGAGCAGTAAGGTCCTGAGCATTATAAAACACAGCGAAAAATCATCTCAAGTAATTGTATAGCCGATAAAAGTAGTAATATAATTTAATCGTAGGTTGTTATCGGGGAATAAATTTAATAATGTCACTTGGTTCGACATTAATTAATTTATTGCAAGAATTATTCATCAATAATAGATAAGCTTGTGTAATAAAATAACCATAGAATGACTCAACTATCAATCTGAAGTAAAAAAAAAATTTATTTATTTATGCTTCTTATTAGAACAAGAATTATCTTTGAAAATATTAAAAATCAAGTGCATTATATTTAATAATTGATAAATTACTCTTTTATTAGATATGGAATTTTTCGCCAATCCTTTCCAAGGACTAGTTGTAGTTGAAACAGGTTCAAGCTCTACGCTCGGAGTTATTGATGACATCGGTTATCAATATTCTAATAACAATAACTTCGTTTCTTCGTACCACGGATTTAAACAACGTGACTACTATCAGCTTCCCGGTAAATTGATTAAGGCTTCTGAGATAACAAATTATGATGTCGAATTCTTAAGCGCTAAAGGATTGAAAAAAATTAACAGAGAAGCTGCTGAAGTAGATATTGTCGCTTTTGATGACCGCGAATCAAACAGTTTAAATGAGCTTATGGACCATTCTCAACAAAACGAAGTAAGTCCTGCTAAGTATAATCGTGTTGAATCATTTGCATCATCAGAAGAATTCGATTCTCAATCTTCTTCGCCTTCAAAAGCTCCTAGTTCTTTTATTGATGTAGATACTTCACCTAGAAATGTATTCAAAGTTCCATCTAATAAAGTTCATCCGAGTTCTAGAGACTATAACAATTATAAAGCCAATAAAAGTAATTCGTCTTCGGAAGAGTTTGATAATAGAACATTATTTTCAGACTCAGATTTGTCTACTAGTTCAACATCTTCATCAGTTGTTAGCCCCAAAAACAAGAAGAAATATTTATAATTATTCAATAAAAATATCAGTTTGATATGTTGAAATAGAAATTTATAAAATTGAATGATTGAAAATTTTTTTTTCCTTAAATAAACAATTACTAGTCATTTCAAAGTACTGTGTGACTGCCGAAAATTAAAAATTATGATTTGTTGAAGATTCTAATATTATTAATCACAAGATTTGTTGTCATCATTTTGATTAAAAAATATGTTAGAATTAATCTAAAAATTTAATATATTCAATTAATTACCGCCGATGTTTGAAAGTTATATCAAAAGGTGTATGAAGATATGAAAAGGCATAAATTCAGCTCAATAGCTTTCTTACGGTAACAAAATTAACTACAGTGCAAACTCTGAATAGCGAAACTCTTTTTAACAAAAAACTTGATATAACGTAGAAAATACCAAAGTTTGTTTGGTTTACATTATTGTTCTTATATTTAATAACTATATATAGTGTGACAGACACTCTTTGTAACAAAATAATCCACTTAATTTTAAACACAGTAATCGACTCAAAATCATAAATATTTCTAGGAAATATTATACACTGAATCTTGTAATTACCAAAGCCAATGTATATTTTACTATACACATAGTAAAAAATTTTTCGTCATTGCGTCAAAAAATGTTATGTTAAAAATTTTTGTGTTACATATTTAACACTTTTATGTGTAAACTTAACACAATAAATGTTAAATTTACACATAAAATTTTTCGTCATTGCGTCAAAAATTTTTGTGTTAAATATTTAACACTTTGATGTGTAAATTTAAAACTTTTGTGTTAATTTAACACAATAAATGTTAAATTTACATATAAAAGTGTTAAATGTTTAACATAAAAATTTTTAACACAAAATTTTTTACTTCGCACACATAATTTCATTTAATTTCTATGCTTCTCGTTTACAATCTTACAGCCTAAGTAGCTTTCAAATCTTCAATACACAGTAAAAAATTTTGCGTCATTGCGTTAAAAAATTTTTGTGTTAAATATTTAACACTTTTATGTGTAAATTTAACATTTATTGTGTTAAATATTTAACATAAAATTTTTTGACGCATTGAAGCAAAATTTTTTATTGTGTAGAGAAAAAATTCTTCAGACAGAAATTGACGGAAAATTTGTTAAAAAGTTGAAGAGGCCAAAATTTGAAGGTATAAAAACTCAATTTTGTCACATAAATATATTTGTCGCAAAATTTATTTTATACTCTTGATTATGAGACTTGGATTAATGAAACATCAATAAATAGAATAAATCAAAGATGATCATACATAACGCATGATTGAGTAATAATAATAAAAATGTGTAAGTATTTGAAGAAGTTTAAAAAATTTTTTCATAAATTTATGCTATTTATTAGATAAGAGATATTTATCATAATATTTATTAAAATTTATGCAGCAATAAAAAATATTAAACGATTAAACTTTAATAAAATTATTAATTAAATTTGAGTTTATATTAGACATGGAATTCTTCACAAATCCTTTCCAAGGACTAGTTGTAGCCGAACCAAGTCCGAGTCAACTAACCAAAATAATTCGTGACTATGTAAATCTTACCGATAATTTCGCAAAATCATATGAAAGTTTTAAGCAACGTGATTACGTGCAGCTTCCCGGTAGATTGATACAAGTTTCTAAGATTGGTAAAGAAAAATTTAAATTTGTAAGCGCCGCAAACCTTCATTCACCGTCAGGTAGAATGCCTTCAAATCTTGAACGTGAAATTAAAGACGCAGTGAGACAAGTAGGAGATCAATTTAGCTCCTTGAATGATCGGTCACCATCGGTAGTAGATTCGGATGACAGTATCTCATTGAATACACTTCAATCATCCAACAGATCCATGGAAGTAGACAAAGGTCGAAAAGGTCCATCGCTGATGGCTTTTAATGATTTACAGTCAGTAGCGACAAGTAACACTAATTTCAAATCTTCCGAAGCCGATGCTCTTTCTTCTGCACCTTCCTCCTTCTATAACGTCAATCTTGATGATAATGAAAGCGTCGTCAGTAGCGGTCATAATGATAGAAGCAGTGATGAAAAATCAGAATCTTTTGCTTTTGATAAAAAAACACTTCCGTCAAACTTTGACAAAACTACTACCCGGTCTCCATTTTCAGATAATAGTAAAAAGAATTATCGAAAATATATGCCTAATCATTAAATTTTAAATTAAAAGGGGGGGTATATATAATATAATATAATATAATACAATATATAACAATTGTGACAATTGAATGATTAAACATTAAACATTTTTTTTTTGGTTTACTAAAATATTAAAAATAAATACAATGTATTAATTAAAACGAAATACGTTTACTTACACCAGGTACATCATTCAGATGCCTGAATAAATAGTGCAAATGATAAATAAATTTATTACTTTATCCATTACTAGCTATTACCCGCTCGCTTCGCTGGGAATTTTATAGAATTAGATTTTTAGATCTAAACTTGTTTTGACTTGCACAATTTCCCAATTCCATCGAATTAGCTTGTAGGGAAAGGTAGCCTAAAGCGGGTGCTGTTTTATTGTGACATTGAGTGCGAATGTTCAAAGTATGCATTTGTAGTGATCACGGGAACACTCCTGAGTATTTAAAAGTTTTAATTGGGTGTTCAAATTTTGACTGAAAGTCACAAAATACACAATAAAGAAATTGCTAAATTTGTTAAAATTACGAATGGAATGTGTCATCAGATGATTCGAACACTATTACATTTATGATAATATTATTTTGGTACCATTTAACTCTAAAGAACGATACAAGTTCGGACGGTTCTCTTTGTATTTTTGATTTTACAATTGTGTAGCAAAAAAAAACGTGTACTGGGGCAAAGTGGGTAACTACTTGCGCTGCTTTGATCCAATTCTATATTTATTTTGTCATACAATATTATCAAGTAAAACGTAAATATAAGAGAAAAACGGAAATAGATTCTTGATTAAAAACTCATAATCAATTTCAATATAAAAATGCTAATTTTGCTTAAAATTAATTAAATAAAAATAAGATCATTATTTGAATGATTGCAATGCCTAAAAATTTTTTTTCATGTTAGCTAAATACACAATTTTATTATCTCAATTAGTTTTATCATTAGATTCGTCTATTTGTAGTGCTTATTCGCTTTGGGCTAAGGGGTAAGGCAGAGCGAGTTTTTAAACAGTTTTTATTTTTTATTGATAGAAAATTCTTAGACTCAAATTAAGACAATATTTCGATCTAATAATAATGCGACTTACTAGGACTTACTCAAATATTAACTACCAATTACCTAGCATCTATTCTAGTAAACTTGTGCAATTAATTCAAAATAAATTTTTAATAACAGCACAGTAATTAATGAATCAGATTACATTTTAATGAATATATTATGTTAATTTAACAATATTTATCTGTGTTAACTATATTTATGTGTCTCTCTTGTGTAAAACTCATTGTAATTAAAATTATTATTAGTGGCCCTGTTAATGGCAATTGCTGTTGGGCCTAAATATAAATAAATAAATAAATCTAATATTGAAGTTCGATCACTACTATGTCGGATAGAATAATATTCGTTAGTAAGTCGAAGAAAAACTAAAACTTCTAAGCCTTCTTCGTTAGCTTACCCGCTTTAGGCCACCCTCCCCTAAATTCTAAAATTTTGCCAGAAAATTTTTTTCCATGAATCTCGTTTAAAATAATCATCATTTTTGTGTATATTTAATCCTGAATTATAGATTCTGTAATTTTTTTTAAAATTATTTTTCAGCAAACTACGACTGCGTAAAGTCTTTCTATCACAGCGCTAGAAAATGGGGCAGCCAAAATAGTTATAAAATGATTTAATAAATCACAAAAAAATCCGGGACTTCAACACCCCACCAATTTCCTAAAATGAACCAACACAAAAACGTTGAATCGCAAAAAAAAAAAAAAACCGCTTTGTATTTGTCATTTCTCAATATATAACGCTATAGGTATTATAATGCAACGAAAGGTTTTTACGAGAATAAGCTTGTTGCTTTTTGAACATCTGGCGCCGACAACAAAAGCATCAGTGGGATATCTGACATCCGAAACTCCATTAGCCTCACAGATATTGTCACTTATTATCTTCGTTGAATGTACTTTATAACTATTTCCACTATTTCCCCTATCTTCCAAGTTATACACTTGATAGATATCATCAGAATTTTTCATATAAATTGTGCAACATCTATTGTGAGATTGCAATTACCAAAACTTTTATCTGCACGATTCTGGGTTATAAGATATGACAGTCTGATGGTAACAGTCGATTCCGAAATTGGAATCGGAACCCACTTTAGGTGTAGTCTAGGCGATACACCAATACAAATTCCAATTCCAATAGCAATAGTTATGCTGATGTTTATTTCTTCATCTACATCCAAGTATGTCTACGTCTGCACAATGTCAATGACATCCCCGTCTACGACCATCACATTGCATTTCAACTACTCGCAATTTCGTTCTGCTTAATATTCATAGAGACGAATGCATTCGTAGTATCGACTGTCAAATATGCCAGACAAGACCACTCAACTTTAACGTGATGTAAGCGAAAAAATTTATGAAAAGCTTTCCAAATTGTTTATTTCAAATTAATTATTATCTATATGATTAAGAGCTAGATTAAAGAAAATTTCATTTCCAGGATATTTATATGATAAAATTGGGTTTTATAATTAAATTTATTTATTTAAATAACCAAACCCATACGGAAAAAAGTAAACTGTAAAATTTACTCAGATTCCGGTTAATTATTATAGTTTCAAACAGTAAAAATTCTACTCTTAAAATGTATATTTTACCAGTCCAAGCAAGTCGATAATTATAATTTCATTTTTGGCGTTGCGTTTAAAA